>NC_091491.1:23431495-25860245 GCF_947461875.1 Haliaeetus albicilla | reverse complement strand
GCTGGCCCATGCCATGATGGAGGCCTTTAAGAAGACTTTTCACAGCATGAAAAGCGATGGCCGTATCCACAGGAACAGCTCGTCAGAGGAAGTGTCTCATGAATTTGAATCTGATGATGGCTGACTGAACTCATTCACGGTTCAGCAAAGGCAGAAATGGCCTAGGGAGTGAGATCTGAGAGGTGAATAAGCAACAATTGAAACTGGGGAATGAAAGGACTGCCAAACACTTGTCTGACCAGCTTTTTAAATCAAAAGAGCAATTCAGTACCTACAGATATGCATCATTAAAGTAATTACGTTACATTGAAATCTGCTGCTGTTGTAAAAGTGAGAAAAAAGCTCCCTCCCCCATCTCTCTACACCCACCCATCACTGTCCCTTTCTCATCTCTGTAGTTCAGGTGCATACCATGAAGTAGAATCATTCCTGTTTGTCTTATAAGACTGGTCAGGCAATTTTATTAGTTGCTCCTCTGGCATTCCTAGCTGGGGGCTGATGCACAAGAGCAAGTAGACCTGGAAAGCCCTGATGGTTCCCGAAGAATCTTTCTCCATGATGCATCACAAAAATCCATTGACCGTACGTAGGCTAAGACAGCCATACATAGCCTTTTAGACTAATGGCCTGGCATTCTGCAGTTAATTCACATTTCACAGATAAAAAATGAAAGAAGATGCTTGTATGTACACATTATATCATATGCTATCCTTTATTTTATTCATTGTACCTATTTTCTTAATATACCTGCTGCCACGTCCTTCACCCAACACCAGTAGTTGCAGTTTCAGACTATGTACTGCAGGATACCAAAAAGAGGAAAAATACTCCACAATGGCTAGGGGTACAGCAGGCCAGCACCACTATCTGTGTGTTTTGATGTGCTCTGCGGGAGCGGGGCCCACTGGTAAGAGTTGAGGGACACTTGGGTCTGTTAGTGTCTCTGACTTCTCATCAACCTCAGGTCTGAAGTGATATGAGCATGATAGCCTCAACTCCATGTTACCGGTCTCCGCATTGCTGGTCAAGTGACCCTGGTGGGATGGAGCTGGTAGTGCCTTGTCGCACAGCCAGGGCTGCGTTACTGTAAAGATCAAAGGAAACGGTCCCTTGGGAGTCAGGTTTGAACATCTGTTCTGGTTGAGAAGCTCATTTTAAGATTCGCGTTATCTTTCCTTTTTCACAGATATACAGAGTCATGCCTTTCTTAAATGCAGATGTTTAATAAAACTCAAATAAAAGGAAAAACCTGTTTCACTTGATATTTTTTAAGGTTGAGAGCAGATCAATAGTTTGCAGGTAATGCTGCTCCTTTATACAATTTTGTTCGTAATTATGGTAATGTTAGGGGCACTAGGGCACCTTACAGAAGCCTTAAAAGAAATCTAATCAAAGCAGATAGCTCTATGTCTGTGTTTTGTGGGTCTATATGTTTGTAAGTGAGAGTGTATGTGTGAGTCCCGTGTTAAAGCATGTAGATTGAGCATGGAGACATATTGAGGAGGGCCCACACCTCTTGAAAATATGCTTGTTGCTTTACAATGTATGTAAACTATTCTCCAGCATAAATGCATTCATACTTTAATAAAAAAAATGTTTTGAGTTAAAGCTTGGGAGTTTTAAGCTGTCTTTCCAATGCAAACTCTGGTTTTGTTTTATGTGTGGGGGTTCTGTGTTCATTTCATTTAGTGGAATGAAAATGTTAATTTATTTCCATTTAGTATTACATCAGTCTCCACGAGAATTACCTTTAATATTTTAAAATTATTTTCTTTTAAATATTTAGGTAAATATTGCTGTGAGTTGGTTTTTTTTTTTTAACTTTGCTGTTTATGGACATGATTTGTAATTTCTGCTTTGCAGGAGGTGGCAGAGATACCCCCCCACACACACCTGGCCAGCTGAAATGAGCTCTGCTGAGTGGGAGCAGTATCTTGCCCTGCTTACAGAAATTGCAGAGTGGCTCAGGTGCAGCATTAGATGGTGGGATGGGGAATAAAACATCAGGCCAGCAGCTTTCAGAACTGTTTCTGTCCGAGTCTTTGGATGATCCAGCATTTCCAAATATGGCCCTAAAAATGATTTATTTTTTTCTTTCCACAATGCTCATTTGGAAGCGGAGGGTCATGTATGGGCTATATGCTGGTCAAAAAGAAATAAAATTTAAAAAAAATAAAAATCTGAGTTCTGCCATGTATGTATCTGTCTTTTTGACCAAAGGGAAAATTAGGCAAGACTTTCTTCAACTTTTGACAAATTATTTTCTTTTGCTCAGAGCTGTAATCATGCATTAGTTTCTTTACTTGTTTGAATGCTCTGCCACCAGAGCCGCTGTGAATCAGCCTGTGAAATCCCCTGTTTCATCCTCTCAGCCAGATGTCCCTGCTGACAACAGAGAGCTTTGACTGCGAGTTCCAGCTCTTAACCAAGGGCTGCTCCAGTGTGGGAGGGTGAGAAGGAAGATACCAGCCCTCCTCACACACAGGAGCTGAGATGCCTCCTGCCTGCCCTACAGAGGACTCTGGTGGAAGATTTGGGTTTGGGATTTCCACTTCTGGAGCAAAGACTTGGGAGCATGTTCCTGCTGCGGGGGTGGGTGTGATCCTTCTGACTGACACAGCCTGCCCTTCTCACCAAGTAGTCCCGGCCAGAGCACAACTGGACAGAAGTGTCATCATTTTACTTTTAATCACGGTCTGTCCTCTAAGATGCTGGGAACTGCTGAAAAGATCCCATCTCCCTAAGTCACCTGCAGGTGTGGGTTACGCAAAGAATATCTTTGTTGGGGTTTTTGTTGTCTATTTATTTATTTACTTTTTTTAAGGACAGTCTAAATTTCTGCAAACAGTGCTGGCTTTATTTGGGAGCAACACACAGAAACCATAGACAGAAATGCAAAGAGTTGCTCCAATGTGCTTTTACTCTACACCCTGAAGTGATGTCTTGCTGCTCCCCTTGTTATGTTTGTGACTGGCAGCATCTGCCAGCAAGAGCCCTGGGCTATGGCATTACTCCCCCAGTAGCCCACAGCCACATGGTATTACCCAGAACAGGAATAATCTGGGAGTGTGGTTTAAGCTGTTT
Organism: Haliaeetus albicilla; assembly: GCF_947461875.1. NCBI lineage: Eukaryota > Metazoa > Chordata > Aves > Accipitriformes > Accipitridae > Haliaeetus > Haliaeetus albicilla. The sequence continues at coordinate 25,857,161 of NC_091491.1, read as the reverse complement.
TGTCTTCAGACCATTGTCTACAGTGATGCTCCATGTCAGGGCATGGCATCATGCATTGACGTTAGCAGCACCGCAGTGCACTTGCTCAGTGATGGGGATGCAGGTTACTCAGTTGTGGTTTTGGACTGTTGTATTTCATGGCTTGGTGTCAGAGAAATCGATGCTTTTGGGAACACAGGGCTTGCATGTTTGCTAGTTGCCTATGTGCATTTAGAAATCTGCCTAGGTGCTGATAAGGACCCTGAAGGGACCATTAAGTGGGGTGGCTGCCATGTGTGCAGCCCTTACTGACCTTGCACTGATTTATAGTGGGTTGGGGAGTTCTTGCAAAGGTATTTGATATTGTGGCATCTGTGATAATTCCTCAGCATTTAGAAGCTGTGGATTACATGAGAATTTTGAATGATGAAAAGAAAATACAAAGGAGAAAATTCTAGTCCTTGTGATTAGAAAATCAGACCCTTTGAAACACAAACCAGCTATTTTCTAAGGGTTCAAACGTGCAAAGGAATATGAGGGAATGTGAACTCCAGTTTGTCTTAGAAAACATGAGATTTGAAAAATAATGAGTATCATGAGTTTGGATCCTTAGTTAATTTGGAATTCAGGCCAAATCCCTCTGCGTTATCAATACCAAATGTGTGATGCCATTTGCATGAAGGAGAAAAGCTTTTACTCCTAAATTGCAAGCATATCAGTTATCACTGAGTATCAGTTGCCAATAGATACCAGAATGAAACATCAAGTTAAACTTTTCCTTCAATTAATCTGTTGGAGAAGAAGAATCATAAAGTTTCCATCAGAAGTCACTTCCAGTTGGCTAAAGACTTTCCTTTTCAACTACAAAGGGCCCAGTTTTGGATCTCACTGCATCCCGCTGTGGGTTGACGAGTTCCTTCAGCGTCAGCCAGGAAAACAACCAAGGGATTTCTTTCCCTCTTCTGTTTGTAGGGGAGAGTAGAAAAGGGTCAAATATCTAAGTATGTTATTAGAACTGCCGAAAAAGTAGAGAGCATTTATGTCATCACACCTCAACATCCATATGCAACATCACTGGTGTTTTATCAAGGTGATTTTCATAATTTTTCTAACTACCTTAAGAAAAAAGAAAGTAAGTGTTATTCTATATAGAGTAAGTTGGTTCAGTTTTCAAGCTCTGAAGTCTAAATATCTTTTGTTCATGCCAAGTCTTCTGTGGAGCTGTGAGTGAATGATGGTAGCTCACGAGCAGTTGTGCTATGGCGAGAGCAATGCACCACACTAGCGACACAGGTTGCTTGAGAATTGCTTAGAAGTGTATGGGGTTTTTTTGCCTGTGGGGAAGGAGAAAAGGAGAGAGTCATTTCTTTCATGTTTTAAACTCAAAGGCCCCTAAGAACAGCTTAATATTTTGTTTTGTTTTTAAAAAAACACTCAAACCACAACCAAACAAAAAAACCCTCTGCAGCTGGTTCCACTCCCTAACTTTCCAGTGGCAAGTGGGTTCATTTTTACATAAAAAAGCAGCTGGACATTGCCAATGAATTATATTTCGTTTTCCTAAAACCTGCAAATAAGGCATGTGATTGAGAATGTTTGATACAGAGACAACCCTGTGTCAGTCTCTTAGAAAACTTTACATATATATGTTATTCGTGGAAGCTTTGAGACTTCAATATCTGTGTATTCACAGTGAATTTTATTTGAATTGTAAGGTTCTCTGTGTGTCTGTATACACATATGTATGCATATATATACACACGTACACACACATCTTGAAACATGATGCTCATTATTAAAAGATTTTCTGCATGGTGGACATATGTAACGGTAGGTGTATGTGTGAAAGCAGTCGTGCATGTTAGTGTTGAGATAAATGGTCTACTTCTTAAAAAGGCCTTTTTCTTTAGTGGGAAGCAAATTAACTTGTCTATCTACATGCAAAATTTGATATACTATATGCATTATTTACAATTTACCACCAGAGCTGGCCCGCTCCACGCCCAATTAGCTGCCATAAGAATGATGGATGATTGGGCTCATTTTTCCCTGTGGCAGTGAATTATTAATTTGTGTATAATTGGGAAGCGATAGCTTATATGTGTGGTTGTTATCCTGTAGACCAGAGTGTTCAGTCTGCCAAGAGGTTACGGTAAGAGAATATATCCTTTTGTGGAAATAGGGACATTCGTTATACCTTTTTTCTAATGTAATTTTAAACAGATGCAGCCTGTTTTTTTAAAAGTTCCTTTTTAAATGGCTTGCTTCCTTTCATTGTACAATTGATCATCATTGGCTGCTTTTACCCATTGCCCCAAGGCTCTTTTATCTCCAGGACAGGACTTGTACGCTGCCCTGGGGCCGGGCTGGGGGAAAGCCGGAGATCCTCCCTCCCGCCCCAGCAGGGCACCTGGCCGGGTGTTGGGGTCCCTGTTGCTGCAGCCCCTGGGAGCCCGTGTGCCCGTGCCAGGGGCACGGTGTTTGCAGGAGGCTGAGCGGGGACAGAGGAGTCGCTGGGTAGCTGCAGGAGGCTGTAAGAAAGTTGGGTCAGGCTGTTGGTTTGAATTGTTACAGCTAAGTTGCACAGGCCAAGCTTGAAGTTTGGGGAGACCTCTCTTGTATGGCAGTAATTCATTGTAAGTGCCATGACGATTTCTTAGGTTAGGATTGTAATTAATTTTGATCAGGGCTGTTAGAGCAGATACAATGATTTATTGAAAATAGTTGTATGTTTGGAGAGATGTCCGGTCTTCTGCTGTGCCTTCCCTGAAAAGCATTGTGAAATATGTTGGAAGCACAGACACGATGCACGTGCTGACCATGTGCTGCAAATGGGATTAAAGGCGCAGGCTGTTAAAGCTGCATGGGGGATGGAAGGGCACGGCAAGGCCCCAGCAGGGAAGTGTGTGTCTATGGGATTAGGGAGATGGCCAGGATGAGATTTTTGCTGTCTGATCATGAACTGGATATGTGAAAACCTGGATGGTTCACCGTTCTTCAAAGGGCTTCTCCAAACCATACAGTTCATTGAAGACTGAGGAGTGAGGATAAGCTGCTGGAGAGCTTTCTGTGATCAGTTCATCAGAGATCCCCAGTACAGTTGAGTGATAAGGAAGTCTTCACCGGAATGAATATATGCGATGTGCTCAGCTTCCACGGTGGTGACAGGGTTAGGAATGCTCTGGCGTGGACAGTGCCTGGAGGTAGTTGGGTTTGTGTGCGTTGGACTCCTGCCTGGTGCCAGGACTTCACGGAGTGTGCACAGCAGCAGTGAGTTGCTGTGTTCTGGTGGGACATGCCCGTCGCAGGGTGATCGGTGGGCTCCTCGGGTAGCACCATCTCTGTCCATTCTCCTTTTCCATTGGTTGGTTGATTTCAAATAGTTACATACCTGATTTACCCTGCTGAAAGAGAGAGGAGCTTCGAATCATTTATCCCAGCAGGAGGTGTGGGTTGCTGCAAGCTCTTTTCAGAAAAACTGGAAGTTAGAAAGTAGGTTTCCAAAGTACAACTGAGGAAGCATTAAAAATGCTTGGAGTAACAATCTCTTATCTACTGAGCAGGTCCTGGTAGCACATTTGAAGACAATCCTTACACTGTGCTAACAGCCTAAGGAGACTAAGCCTGAGCCAAGCACAGAAACATTTTAGCAACAGGTCCTGCAGGCAGTAGGCTTGATTTCCAGTTACTGCTAGAAAGATGGGAGATGGTGTCTGGGGGTGTTTGCTTTGGTTCTTTTTAATGTCTGTGGTGGAAGGTGTATGTGAAAAGGCTGTTAATGTTTTCTCATCAGGAGAAAACTGCTTACGTATTAATGCAGTGACTTGTTTGTTCACTTACATTGGCAAGGTGAAAACACCTATTGAAAACGTGCCATTGGAAGTAGCCCAGCTCTGATGGCAAAGGAGTGCCTTGTAATTACTGTGCATGTCGCGTGGTACAGAATCCACGTGTCCCTTCACGAGGGGGCTATTACTGTACAGACTGGAGCATCTCTCTCCTTTCCTCACTTCCACCATCAGAGTGAGAACATAGTACTAGATAACTTTTATCTATTATGCTTTGATTTGCGTTGGGCTTTACATTCTCTGTTATTTTCCTGTAAATTGTATTGCTCTTGGAAAGAGAGGAAACGTTATAATCCTATGAATAATGCATCATGTGGCTGGTATGTTTTTCTGTGGGCAGTATAGATTTTCTGAGAACGATGGACAGGAGTGGATTTCATTCTTGGAAAGCAAGTAATTTTTCAAAGTTGATATGGGTCATGTGCATGTGAAAAGGTCACTCATTGCTATCTTAAATTAGTTACCTCTCATTTAGAGGTAATAGAAGTAGTTTTAGACATAATTACTGAGCATATAATTAATCAAAGTTTTCTTGCACAGTTGGGTTAAATTGTTGTGGCTGAGTGCTTAGTACCATACTGGTGCTCCCTGGCTCGGTCTCATCTTTAATGGATTCCAGATCTGGTGGTTTCAAGTAACAACAGCTTTTCCAGATCCCAAGACAGTAATGAAATACACAGAGGAACTTCAAAGGACACTCCTCTAGGAAGAAAAAATGAAGTTAAGTGATGATATAGTCAACTGTGGGATATTTTTATATCCATAAAAGATGTCAGGCCTATCCCAATGCAGCAACAGGTGAAATCTGAAACTGTGCTTGACTAATAGACGGTGCTTCACATCTACCCAGACTCTCCTAAATGGTTTGGGACCTGTTTCTGTCTGGGGTTTCCAGGTGGATTTCTTTGTGTTTTTTCTAGTCAACTCTGGCCACACAAAGAAAAGGTGTTTGCGTCTCCCTTCCTTGCTTCTAACAGTCTTTGCTATTCAGTAGCGAAGGAATGGCCCGGGACGACCTGGAGCCAGGTCTACTGTGAGAGTAGCAGCATAATCCCTGCACCCACTCTTCTACCACGGCCGGCCATCCTGCTTTGCCTGTCCTCGGCGTCCCCGGGGGGAGGTCGCTGTCACTTCCAATGAACCCTGCTCTGCTCCCTGGGCCATCGCAGTGTCTTCAGCAGGTAGCGTGCTCTGATTAAATTTGTGTGGCCTGTCAGAAAAATACATCTTTTCCTACCAGTGTTGTGGAAATGTTTATATGGTAATGCATTAGTCTGTGCTGAGCAGAGGGGGAAAGGCCACAGTCTCTTTCCTGCAGTTTGCAGAAGGATGACTGACAATAATTGCCCAGCGTTTACGAGTTGACTCGTTACAGGTCTTTGCTGGTGTGCATGCAGTAGGAGAACCACATCTGTACTACCTCAGGTCATTAAAGTCTTGATGTCAGGATGGTGGCATGGGACAGGACTGGCAGTCCCAGTTGGCGCACGCGTCTCTGGGACGGCAGCCACTGGTGGGCATGCGGAAAGGCACGTGGGGCCAGGACAGCTCTGGCGTCGCTGAGTGTGGGTGCTCTTGCAGCTCCTTCATCTGTTTGCAGGATGAAATGATGCTGAATTGTGCTGAGCTTTTCCTAAGGCAGCACGGTCTCGTGCAGCAGGTCACCTCATTCCCTGTGCCTTACTTACAGAAATCCTAATTTATGCCATTAGAAATGTTAAGAACGAAGAGTTTCAGCATGGTTCACATTTTGCCTGTGCACTGCAGTGGGTCTCAGCTAATTCATCAGCAGTGGTTTGTTCTGCTTGAAATCCGGGAGAATGGCTCCTCTCCCGAGGTATTTCTTCTGACTTAATTGCCAAGTTATAGTGAAATATGAGGTTCGTTGTTGTCTGCTGGAGCGCTGGGGATTCTGTTTTGTTGGCACATTTTTCATGACCTCGTGTCAGCAGCATAACTAGGCTATGAGATAATTTGTATGCTTTAGATGAGCAGCTGCATGCATCTTAGCCGGAGAGAGAAGTTAAGTGTGATCAGTCCAGTGGAGTTAATTAGGTAGAACAGAGAATTAACTCTAAGCTTGTAGATTAAGTGATGTCAGACCATGCAAGATGTATGTAACTTTCATGCAGGTGGAAATCAAAATGGTCTGAACTGGTACACACCAAGATTTAATAAAAATGAGAGAAACAATAGATGCAAATGTGGAAAAAAATTTACAGCCTTTTAACAGCTGAAAAGGAAAAAGTGTTGGACCCTTATTTCCCTGTGTTGCTTTGGTTCTGCAATGGCTTTGCACTCATTTCATAATTAAGCAGTTTTGAGGTTGCAAGGAAGGAGGCCACTCTTCAAGCCCCATTCCTCGTCCTTGTGCTGTTGCATGTGTCACACGGTTATCACAGGCTTCTGGAAGCTATTGAATTTACTGTCATTTTGTTGGCAACAGGGATGAGGGTTAAATAGCGTAGGAAAAAGAGAAGAAGCAGACTCATAATGGTGTCTGATAATCCTTAAACTGCCTCTCCTGTGGAAACTGTGTGAGTTGCTTTGAGGAACAATGGAGGACAGATTCTGCGCTGGCTTTTGCCATGCAGAAACCTGCCTGCATGGGAGGTAACCAATGCTTCGACAGGAGACCTGGTCTCTTGAGATGTCACCCCGAGGAGGCAATGGTTAAGACATTAGCTTTGTACTGATAGTCACAGCGTTTTTCTTATATATTTCTGATAAACCTCAATGTATTGAGTGTGTTTTCAGTGTGTAATATTTGGGTGCAGGAGTCTCATCTTAGCTGTCTTTTGGAAATCTGGGAATTGCCTTGAGAAAAAGATTTAGGGCTATTTAGTATTTGTAGTTCAGAAAAGCAGCAAAAGTATGTTATTAAACCTGCTTTTATTGAGTTTTATTGAGCCGCAATATCTGTCATCCTGGGCATCCTTGAGAGCTTACATGGTTTGTGTGCTTCTGTGGAGAAGGATGAAAAATACAAGAAAAAAGCCGCTGTAGTTTATTATAACAATGCAATTATCATCACTTGTAGCGTGTGTTGAGGTGTCACCTCACCAGGTCTCTCTGCCGCGTGCTCCCGGGGGAGCGACACAGCGGGGAAGGCCAGCTCCCTGTCCACCTGCCAGAGATGAAGCAGTTGGAGGTGGCTCCACTGTCAAAACTAAGCCACGATACAGAGAAACATGAGCATAAAAAATAGGTGGGAGACTTGGGGAAAAACCTTACCTTGGTGCCTACTGCATGGAGCCTGGTGGTCACAGTGGAGCTCCACCTCCTTATCTTAATGCCCTGTGTCAGCATGAGGTGCCAGATGTTGTAAACTCCAGTCCCTTCTCTGACTGATGGTGTCTGCGATGCCATACGGTGGCACACCACCTGAAAGGAAAAGGAGGGCGATTGTTGCATTAGCATGTTGTTACCTGCTTGAAAATTTACACAGGATTGTCACATGATGAACATTTTTAAACCAAGTAGGGATTGCAAGATTTTGTCCAACACAGTAATAAATGAACATGCGGTAGCAGAGAGCGTATCTCAGGAGAAAACCAGCAGAATTTAAAGGCTCCATTCCTCAAAATCTCATTACCCCATTCTTGTTTGTTGGTACCTGTTTCTAAATTCAAGGAGTCCCACAGTGAAGAGCCAAGATAGAAAATCTCGTGCTGCAAGCAAAAGAAAATGAATTTAATGAGTGCTGCATGTTCTACATCCCATAATTTTATCAGTAAGCTCTCAGACTTCTAGAAATTGCTCTGAAATTGGCAGCCCAGACTTAATATCTTCTACCATTTTGCCGTCACATGCAATTTTAGTTCTCAAGTGACTCCAATTTTAAACTCCCAGTGATTTAAACAGCTGCATTGTGCAAAGGCTGGAGTGAGGACATGCTTTTGTAATCAAGTAGCCCGACTCTAAATTTTATGGCGTGATGGTTACTGTGCCATTCAAACTATGCCCCATTACACAGAAGTGCATTCCTTTGATTTTACCAAAGAGACCATAAATATAACAAAAAGTATAGTTGGAAAACATTATTTCATGCCTGGATTTTTCAGCTTTTTGCTACTACAAAGAATAAATGAAGTGGTCTCTGAAAGGGGCATATCTTTGCAGTGAATTATGTTTGTATTATTTGTATGGCTAGCAGAGCTCATCATTAAGCTTACCAGAAAATATATGCCTGTTACAACATTTAGAGAAGCAGGGAACTTGGTTTTCAAATCAAAAGACTAAGAATGTAACTTCCTATTTCAGTAGTTTAAGACGGTTGAGGCTCAGGGTGTGGGGGGAGGAGGTTATTATGCTTGATATAAAAATGTAAAAGGTGTTCCATAAATGCATAAATAAAATTAATCGTCAGCAGTCATATGCTTGGCAAACTGTAAGGCTTCTTTGCCTTAAAATTTCTATTGTATCCTTTCTCTTTCCCCCCAAGGTGATGTAATGTTTTCATCTCTGAAACCTGGAATCAAGAACAATTTGGCTCCAAAATGGAAATCTGCTTTTGATTCAACATTAGGTCCTAGCAGACAGTACTTTTCAGTCCCTTTTGTTTGATCACTGCAGCCTTCCTTCAGAAAAAGTCCCAGTGCTTTGTTGCCAGCCATGATTGGCAGTGTATAGCCTGCGCGGTCTCTGTCAGCAATACTAAAGCTTAACTAGGTTCTATCATTAGTTCGCCACCAATGTGAAATAACTGAATAAATGCAATAAAAATTTTAAAATAAAAATGAATAGCTATACCATCTGGCATTAGTGAAGCAAAAAATAAAACAGCATGCACAGGTACAATAACTGAGAATTTAATTTGGGTAATTAAGTTTAATACATAATAAAATTTTATAGTAAACATTTAAAATGCTCCTAAAAATATAAGGGCTTATTTGCTCAATGTTTTATAGAAAGGTACTTATTACAAATAGATCTATTGGGTAATTTTGCACTGTGAGTTTTTATGTAAAGTATTGACTTACATGAAAGCCCAAGTGCAAGCCATTGGCAAGCAATTTCAGCTGGTGTTGGATTAGATCCAGTGGGGCAAAGGGCAAGCTTCGTGCCACCTTTAAAAATATAATTGCTCTCTTGCAAACATCAAATCAAGTATTCTTCCTTGCCAATGGTTTGTTGGTTTGGGTTTTTTTTTTTTTATGTCCAATAGTAGATATTACTTTCCGTCCCTCCGCTCCCCTTCCCACCCTCACCTCGATTGGTGCTTCCCTGAGTGGTGAACCTGGTGTCCAGGCACATTCCAGCAGCATTTGCAACAGCCAAAGGCAAAACAGTACTGTGACGGCTCCTGCCCTTGTCCCACTAACGCTGCTGTGCTTGGGACCATCAGAAGTCAGCAATCCTCCCTGCCACTGCTGCGCCGTCTTGCCGAGGGCAGGTTGGATGCCATCAGTGACAAAGAGGAGGCAACGGACAGATGAGCCCTGGCTGAGGTTGCAGTCAGATGGACCGGTGGGGCTGTGGAGGGACAGGGTTAAAGGCTTCTTGCAGTTCTCCATCCCTGTTTCCTTCTCAAAACATAGGTTAGTCCCACCTCTGATTTTCAGTGCTTGGGTTGATAGCCCATGGGCCCCACTGAAAGTGTGTGAATAAAAGGGCTTCAAGGCACTGGATTTTGGACGTTATCAGAGAAAAGGTAATAACAATAATGCTGGGCTGCAGATTAATGCCTTTAGAAATGTTGATAGTGGTAGCAATTTGCTAAATTGTTTATGGGTTAACCACAGCTTCAAGGCTCAGTGTGCTGTGCTTCACCATCAGCTCACTCCAGAGAATCAGGAATTCTTGTCTGGAAGCAGCTCAGAGGCGCCAGGCACGGGCAGGATAATGCCAGTAGAAAGGCAAATTGTGCAATTTTACATTTATGTGGGTAAGAAGCCAAAAATTCTTGTGTGCACTTCAAGGATAGCAAGTACTATTTTTTCTCAGGCGTAAATGTAAGAAGACACAGTAAAATGTAATATGAGTCCCTTCAGTAACCCAGAATTACCATACCAGGCAGAGCGGGGGGCCATTTTGTGCATTGTCAGGTCTTTGAAAGTGGCTTGTGCTCCAGGCTACAGATGATGGTCCTGTAATGCTATACCTGCCCACTGGAGGACTTTTTTCTCTGGTCTCATGAGTCTGCCCTGAAATACGAGTGTTTACCTCTTTTTAAACCTATTTACCTCATTCAGGACCATCTGATGTTCTCGTTTTCTGTGGAAATGCCTAATTTGTATGTGAACCCTATTAAGCTATTGAATGCAATGATAACATGTGGCAATGAGTTAATAGGTTATGCACATGCTGTGCAACTTTTTTTAAAATCAGTAGTAAATCTTTAAAGCTGTTTAAAATCTGTTTGCTCCCCTGTGCACAATTCTTCGCTCTGACACAGTGATAATGGATAAAATCACCCCATTCTTTCCTGTTCTGCCATTATTTATACAACTGAATAAGTGCCCTTGTGCTTGTGCCTGCCCCAAACTGAAAACTTAGCATATCATGGCTGATTTTTATTTCCTTCTCATAGGTCTCCAAGTTTTGCTCTGTACTGTCTGTAATAGGGACTAGCCACTCAATCTGAGTTGCAATAAAACTCTCAATATTTCTCTTAGAGTGGTCCTTCCATTCTGGGCAGATCCTCTACCTTGGTACTGGGGAGACTGCTATAGACTTGTGCCAGTGGAAACATTTAAAATCATGCAGAGCATTTGAAAACCTGGTGGTTTGTTAGCAGTTTCTCATGCTCGATGAGCATCAGTAGAAGAAATATGGCCACAAGCACCTGGAGACTGGTGGGCAGCGCATTTTGGGGCAATGCTGGATCCTGATGCTGGCCAGGGGTTCTTCCTAAGAACCTCCCCTTGGTGACAAATATTCTTGTCCTTCAATTGTTTTACATTGACTTTCTAAAGTCAAGCACTCCAAAGTTCAGAAATGTCAAACATAAGGCCATTTGGACAACTTTAACGCAGCTTTATTTTGCCAGTGAATGGCAGACACATTGATTACACAGAACTGTTTGGTGAATGTGTGGTATTACAGCACCCAAGGAATGCTAGAGGGCTTTGCGTGAAGGCTCCTGCTGTCTCTGTAAGCTGTGCTCCTATTTGCAACAGCCAAAGGCAGGTAACAAATGAGGGAGTCAGGATGTGGCTGGGAAGGAGAGACCATGGTGGGGATCATCATGGAGATTGATGGTGGGGATATTTGAATACCAGACAAAAATATAATGTAAAAGTAGACCTGGCTTGAATAGGTTTATGTCAGGGGCAGGAAAGCCTAAAATTGAGATAATGTAATAATGAGTTGAGCTGGGGTAGATGTCCATGTCTTTGCAGAAAGCTGCATTCTGTTGATAGCATTACTTGGCCTGTTGACTCATCTGTGGTTTTCTCACTTGAGTTCTGCATTCGGGATTGTGGACCTTGTTCAGTTTCTTTGCTCGAGCGCAGGTGTCAGCAGTCTCTGCAACTGCTGTGTCCTCTCACATCCTCTGTTTCTTCTCCCCCTTAAGCTGACCTTTCCTATCAAATAAACCAACTCCCGCAAACCTGATTTTCTTTCATTGCACTGCTCGCTTTTCCCATATACTACACTTTCTGTCCCACGTGGGGTCTGGACTCTCCATTTTGATCACGGGAGCATAGCCAAGAGGCTGTTGGTGTTCACTGTGGGACACACGGCAATGGGACTGTGCTTTTCACTCCTTGCTTGCACACCACTGGATTTCAGTAGCACCTGATGTAAGTGTTGTTTGAACATCACCTCTACGCTTCAAGAGAAAACCCCTCTTTAAATCTCTATAACAGTGGGAAATGGGGAGACTTTTATCCTCTGTGTTGGTGTGGTCTGGGGTGCCAGCTTTTGACATGCTGGCAACTACAGCTGAGATCATGGAGCCTTTGCTTGTGCCCAGTTCTAAGGATGGTGTGACCTGCTCCCGAGAATATGTTGTGGATAAGGTGCAGGTTAGCATTATCCTGTGGGTTATAATGGAGAAGAATTTTTAAAGCAAAAGATCTTACAGGAGAAGGCAAGAACAGCCGGACCCCTGGTTTGTCTGGTCTCAGTGCTTCGTTTGACAGCTGGATCCTTTTAGTCAGGAATGTCTCATCTTTGGCTTTCACTCAGTTGTGTGAAACCTTATCAAAGCCATAAATATTACCTTAGCCCTTGAACTGGACTTGAAAGGGTAGTGAAAATCCCTCCACCCATAGGCCTTGGAAAGGTAGGATTTGCAAATAGGTCTTTTCTTTATGGCTGTGAAACAAAACCCTTTTACCAACAACAAACCCGGGAACACCTACAATACAAATCCCAAATGCAACACTTAAGCCATGTCCTAGGTGATGGAAATAATGAATATGTGATGTATCGGTAAGTCTTGTCTATGGTGCGGTAAATCTGTCTAAAATTTTGTAGGAGTTCCCCTACAGTGCGCTATCTTAGCAATAAATCATCTCAAGTCATAGAAACAGGACAAAGCAATGAAGATGCCACAACTGAACTGTAGAGCAGAAGCTAAATAATTTCCAACAAGTATTCACTTTATAGAAATACATATGCATAGTACACATAAAAAATTACATATAAAATATATATTCGTATAAAATCTCATTACAGGGCATGTCAGGTACACAGGTTTATGTGTCGAGTACAGCTTCCTTCTTTACATAACTACAAAAATGTTCCACAGTGCTTTGTTGCTTTTAACAAGTCTGCTCTTAAAACCACAGTTCATAACCTTGAATATCCACATTTTGAACTGGAATGTTTTATAGCAGTTGTTTTCATAGTAGTTTTCTCACTCATAAAAATATCCCTATGTTTGACATAACTATGAAAAAAATATTTTCATCCATTGCAACTGATAATAGGTATTTTTTCACTAATTGGCAAGAGACCTGTTAATCTGGAATATATTAGTTTCAATTGATTTGGCAATTGTTTGTGATTTTGCGCTCTGATAGAACAGTTCTGTATATGTATTTTGCATAGCGCTGTAGATAAAAAAACCTCTGCCAACTTGGCTGACAAAAGTATTCTCCCTGTTTTAGTCTTAAATTGCAGCATTGGTATTAAAATGGGCAAGCTTGATAAAAACAAGCCGTGAAGAGGTAAAATTGCCTTGAAAAGGAAATACAGCATTCACTTAAGCAATTCTTTTGTCTACAAAATATTCTGTGTAGACTCTTGTATTGCTTTGCTGGACTGCATCGCTGGGTACATACGGGACAGTTTGACAACCGTAGAGGTACCGGAAGGAAATGTTATGATGTTCACAGAAGCATTTCCAGTCCATGCCTGTTAAGCAAACACATAGATCTGTAGTGAAATTTAAATAAGGCTTATTTGGGAATTTTAAAATCTGTTAAAATAATATCATATTGTCAATACAAGTCTTAACCCTTCTGTTAGGGTTTCCAGTTGATGTCAGGTGTGGTGTTTGAGATATGAACTCCTCTCCAGTGTGAGAATGTGGAAGCTTCCAACTAATTTCATAGCTCTGTAGGAGCTAGTAGATTATATTAATTTTACTCATTGTTGCAAAAGCTGCAGCTGCATTTTACTCGCTCAGTGTCCTTTCTGTGGCCTCTGGTCCACCTCTGTGGTCAGCTGCCATAATTAATGCTACTGACAGTAGCATGGCTGCCTCATCCCACAACATGGGAGCAAGTGCTTGCAGCTTACTTTGTGAGTAGAGAAAACCCTTGCTTTCTCTGGCAATTAACAAGCGGCATAACATCTCATTTGTGAGTCTTCCCAGGTCTCGGTGGGCAGCTGCTCAGCTGACCGGCCCCACTTTGTTCAGCGGACTGATAACCACATTATTTAGCACTGTATGGCCAGGAGAATCCTTCACTGCTGCTGCACACTCCAGCAAAAGCATTTGCTACGTACCTCTATTAATTACAAATTGAAGGCATCCACATATTCAGGATAACTGCAACATTTTCCCTGGGCATGTGGGAGATACTTGGCATTACCAACTTCGAAGAGGGAGAGAGGGAGAGAAGGAATATAATTCTGCTTGTGTATGAGGTAATGTCAATTCCTTGCAGTCAGGAGGCTGGGGCTTAATTGATATCATATGGCTAACAAATGTACTCCAAAGCCAGCCTCATTTGATTGCTTTTTAATAACTAATAACTCTCGGTGGGAGTCCAAAATATGTATGTATAAAAAAGCATGTTGGAGCTGCCTCTCTCGCCTGCCAAGATCACTGTTACTGAAACAAATTTGTACCTTTTGCAGTCCTGGAATAGACACCAGCAGTGGCTGGACACGTTCTCTCTCCGCCAGCCCCGGCCAGGAGCGTCTGGAGGAGCTGCAGGGAGGTTGCAGGGAACGTCCCCGCCAGCGGCAGCGGTTGTCCGCTCTCGCTGGGGTTCGCATCGAGCTGCGGCTGGAGGGGGGATTGAATCCCTCCTGGTATTCTCCCCTGCTTGCCCCGGCCGGCTCCAGGTGAGCGTGCCTGCCCAGAGCTGCAGAGCTCGCAAGGGCAACGACGGGCCACTGAGTAATATTTCTGTCGTGAATCATTTTTTCCCGTGGAGTCCACTGCCTTCCCGAGCCGCAGATCTCAGAGCAGGGAATCGTCCTCTGTGATGGGGCGGGAGACTCATAAAGGGTTCAGCTCCCCAGTCCCCTTTGGTAGCCCCCAAGCCGCCCTGCCCCGGTGCTCAGAGCCTCCCTGCTCGCCCCCGAGCAGCTGCCGGGGTGGGACTGGCTGTGCTGAGCAGAGGCACCGGCCGTCGCCCTCGGCCCCAGTGCCAGCACAGCTGCCTCCAGTTGGATTTCCCTGAGCAACCTGTTACACAAAAGCCCTGCCTGCAGAGCAGCGTTTGGGTGCAAGCAGGCTTTTGCAGAGCAGGGTGTATGTGAAAATGTGATGCGTTGATTACGGCTGACAGAACCAGAGGCCGAGTCCCACTTTCTTCCCTCCTCTCCCTGCCCCAGCAAGGCGGCTGAAGAGGACCAAGAGGGTGGCGCGGTGTCATGCTGCGTCACGCCGGCCCGCTGCCTCCCTCCCACCTGCCCTCCCCGCAGGTTTCCCCCTCCCTTCTTGAGCAGGCAAGTGGCCAGGGCAGGGCCGCGTGGGACCAGAAGTCACGGCCGCTGGCTGGCTTCCCAGGGCACCTCAGTCACTGGAAGCGGGTCATGAAGCAGCTGCTGTTCTAACTCTTGGCAGCCAAAATCCAGGGGGGCGAGTTACCCGGACACGCTCTGACTCAGAGCGGTGCCCAGGACCTGCCGTGAGAGCTCGTGGAGCCGAGCAGCTGCAAAGGGCCGGCACTGCCAGGGCAGCGCCCGGGAGGAGCTCCCACTTTATGGCATTTGTGAAGCTTCTCAGGGGAGGTTCTCGGTTGTGTTTTGAGCTAGAAGTGACTGTGGGGAGGCTGGCTGATTTTACTTTCTTTTTCATCAGGTGCCCTATGTGCGATGTAGAGCACTTGGAGTACTTCCCTGCCTTAGATAGTTTTAGTATCCACCTAGGCAGAGTTCAATGCACTTGAAGCTAAGAAATAACAGAGTGAAGTTTCCGACACATAAATTTCTTTGTTTGATGCCTTTTTTTATGACCTATTAAGCTAAACATTTAACTAGGAAAGAAGAAAAGCAAATGCCACATTATATGCACAGAGCACAGCTGAGTAGAAGATTCTAGCAGTGTATTTCATTTACCTAGTGAACTGGGAGATGTCAAGAATGGGGAAGGGAGCGTTTCTTCTCTGATTTGGCAGATAACCAGTGTTGGTGCACTTCTAGGGGCACTTAGTGTATGGACTTAAATTAAATTTTTAAGACTATATTATTTATTATTGGAAAACTGCAATTCAAGTAATACAGACAGAGATAATTTACAGTAGCATGACATGTCTCAGCAAATTTTAAGGTGGACTGTTTTGGCTGCTGTCTTAGACCTCAGTCTGATTTTGGATAAGTTTTGTACTCTGCATGTTAAGATGGCAGTGCCTGACAACAGCAGTGTACCTACTGACACTGCCCTAATACCGAGTTAATGGAGTGGAGCAAATATGATTGAAGAAACTCTTATACTGAACTTTCAGCCTAATATTTAGGTGTAGGCTACAATGAATTACTTTTCAACACTACAGATGCAAGATGAGCAAATAGCTTTAGTTTTGTTTCCAACATTGGGAAAAACAGGATAGCAGTGGATGGTAGATGCAACCTGACTTTTTAATGATAACCCCCATAAATGCAAAGAGCTAAGCAAGTAGGTGATATGTAGGGAAATGCAAAGTCACTTGTATTTGTGTCATGTATAGAGATTAAGATGATGTAAAATATCTCATTCTTTTCTAGTATTGAAATATCTCTCCTGATGGAAGTCACTCCAGATTGATGCCCCGTGAGAAGAGATTCAGGACCACGGTGGGCACGCATCACAGGTGCTTTGTAAGGTCCATCTCCTGAATGGTTGCAGGGACCATTTCCATGTGAGAACCTGTGATTACGAGCACTGATGATGTGGGTCCATTCAGCAGAGTTACGTAGGCAGGGTTCAGCTGGGAGTTCTCCATGTGAGGGAATTGAACTCAACAGGAGTTGTGCCTATTAGCTCATTATGGTGCACTGGAGAAACAGTGTGGTAGAAAGCAGGGGAGCCTGGCTTAAGGCCACTAAAAGTTGGGGGTAGGACACAGTTATCTGTTCATCTTGCAGAGGTCTGGAGTCATCAGGAGAGTGCGGGTAAGTGCAAAAGGGTTTTTTGTTTCTTTGTCTGGACTTGGTTTTGTTTGGGTTTTTTTTTGTTTGGGTTTTTTGTTCGTTCATTTGTTTGTTTGTGGTTGTTTTGGTTTTCTTGTCCAGTGGCCCCAACCTTGAAAAAATGCTGATCCTGTGTGTCTTTCATTCTGCCCATGGTCAAAGACTCTCCTCGCTGTGGTTGCATCTGGGTTGGTGTCAAAAGGAATTCAGATGGCTTGTGTCTAAAATCAGAGCTAAAACTGGGCAAATTATGCTTGGGATAATTGATACGTATTTGATTTCTATTGCTTAACAAGAGGATGCAGGAGCAGGATTAATTGAAATGAGTTTGCAGGAAGGGTATCAAAATCCATACACTGAAAGCAATTAATGAGGGACCTCCCCTGGGATTATTAGAAAGACTACTAGGAAGATAGCAAATTACGGAAAATTAAAGGTACTTGATGCAGGGCAGAAAAAGGAAAACAAAACCCAGGCTGGATAATTAATTATGAAACCAAAATGATATTCTATTTGGGTAGAAAATAAACACATTGAAAGAGTCCAGAGATACTTCTGTGAGTAGATGACTGGGGCACTTCCACTGTTTCTGTGAAGCACAGGCAATGTTTTAAATTTAGTAGAAAAATTAGGAGCTTTTAAATTTATTCCTCAGAAAAGCAGAGGGACAATGCTAGAAATGGCTATTTTGTGTTGCAAAAGGGAAGAAAAATTAATTCAGTGTCTGTTCCCTTGCTGTTCCCCCTTCTCCAAACCAACAGAGGCAACAGGCACATCTGCCCTTCTCCCCAATTCCTATAGGCAGAGAACGGGGCCGATTTAGAAATATCATTCCTGCAAGGAATGTCAGGAGCTGTTGTGGACTGTTACCATTAAGACGACTGGTGACTTTGTTTTACATATATGTGTGCTGATTTTACTTCACCTCTATAAAGAGGCCTTTGATTAGATTTTTGTTAGGACTCACTCCAAGTTGCACAATACTAACACAGTTATTTAAGTGGAGATCTTTCCTTTGGCCTTCCACTTTCCCTGTTTCTCCTGTCCATCATAGCTCAAAATGACTACATTTTTCATTTCAGAGTATTAGATAATCAAAGGGCACTGTTATTTCATAAATGTCCATTAAAAAAAAACCCCAACGAACGACAGAAAGCAACTCTTATTGCAATGGAATATTAGCAAGTTGTTCTGAAAATGGATACTTTAGTTTTCAACTTCAGTAAATAGAGCTCATCAAAGCTCACAAGAACTAGCTTACAGCTCTTAAAAACAAGAGCGATTCTGTGCAAGTTAATGATGAAGCAACGTGGTTGGTAATTGTAGCAGATGATTTTGGGCTGCTTCTAGGTAAGATTTGGTATACCTTTATACACTATTGATAGACTTAAAAAACCCAACCAAACAAAAAAAGGTAAAACCAAATAAGCCAACGCTGGTGCCCTGTTACAGGAATGGTGCTGCTGCAGGAAAGAATGAGAGGAAGTGGGGCTGATCTTCAGGCCTTTTCCGTAAGGTTCAGCTTTACTGAAGGCTGAAGATGCTCAGCACTACGTGTGACTAGTTCCTTATCCTGTCTGAAATGCAGATCTCCCAGCCTCTTCTTCTTGATACCAGTGAGTTGTTTAACCTCTAACATTTTATTCTCTGTCACTTGGGCATGATATTGGTAATAGTAATAGTTTACAGCCTCCTGGGGACCTAAAGGATCAATTATTAGGGTTTATATAATTAGAGTGTCCTGCCCTGTTTGGTGTTACCTCCCACCCCAAAAGGTGCAACGCAGCCTCATAATTTATTTTTCACCTGCCCTGTCTCTGCACTCTCTTAACAACACCACAACTGCTGCAGACCCAGATCCTACCCTTGGAAAACTGAGGCGGTTCCTTAGCCAGTGCCTCCCACCAGCTTATGGAGCTGCTCCATTAATGACCACTGTGGGCAGGTAAAGCCACCTTTACCTCTGATGAAAGCCACCTTTACCTTTGGCAAAAGCCATGCCTGGCTCCAAGTGCAGGGCCAGATCCTTGGGGAGTTGCCCTGCCACAGCCAACATAGTGTTCAGATGTGACACCACTTCAATTCATTGTTTCCATTTCTACAATAAGACGATGTAAAAATTCTTGTGACTGAACATGCAAAGGCACTCATAAAAAAGCCTATTAATTTTTATGCCTCATAAACACAAACCAAAATTCTCTTTAAGTTTGCTGTGAAAACATTCCTCTTAAAACCTGAGTTTGTAGGAGACAGAACAAATAGGATTTCAAAACAAAAGTCTGGTTTCTATTCTCTCGAGAATTCTATTATTGTTAATTAATAATTCTGGTTTGCCTTTGTTTTCAAGGCTTTTCAAGGGAAATATTTCTGAAGCTCCACTGTTTTACTGCTTTTCTTTGATGAATATTTTATCAAATAGTAATCAACATCTTGTAATACAATTGTATGGTTTACAACTGTTATAC
This sequence comes from Haliaeetus albicilla, assembly GCF_947461875.1. Lineage (NCBI taxonomy): Eukaryota > Metazoa > Chordata > Aves > Accipitriformes > Accipitridae > Haliaeetus > Haliaeetus albicilla. Next base: position 25,838,128 of record NC_091491.1, on the reverse strand, counting down.
ACTGAAACCTAAAGCAACTGAAAGAAGCAAAAGCAGAAGACAAAATTATTAAACCTCTAGACTTTCAGAAAAGCTGGAGTGCCATAATATTAATTTATGCTAAAGCCAAGCAGCATGTTGCTGTTTTGCTACTGCCTGTCACTTCCCTGAGTGGTGGGATTTGTCTGCTAGCATGTCATCCCACATTTAATCATACTTTTGGAAACGTGGGCATAGGAAGTGGTGGTGCTAGCAAGGCCACCCACTGTTGTCCGAGCTGTAAAGCAGAGCCCTGGCAGACACTGACATGTGCTTGTCCCTCTCTCAAGGTGGGCCATTGGTCTTGATGACATTGCAACCTTCTACATGCCTGACGATTATGGCAGCTCATCAAATAGTAGACTTTTTTTATTTATGTATTGAAGAGCTATTTGAAAACAATGTGGTGGTTTTATGGTCTGAGCGTACGGCCATTTCTCCTCAGCAGCTGTGCTGGGTGCCGTGCCGCCAGCTCAGCACACAGACTCGCTTCTGATGCAGAACATCGCTGCTGGATGAGAGCATTTCTAGCATACATGATTTATTTACAGGCTGACAAAATGCAGGCCTTAAGGCTGAATATTAATGTAATAACCCTAACTGCAATAAACCGGCTGTTTTTCAGAAGTGCTGATCTCCCACAGCTTTCAATGGCCCTAATTTTCCCCTCCCATATTCTTCAGTGCTCTAAAAATCAGAGAGCTTTCATTTCACTCTCTAAATACAGTCTTGTGTCAAGCAGCCTTCAGTGTTACCATTTTGTTTTGGGATTGATTCCTGTGTTCTGCTAAAACCAGAGGCTTGCAAACTGTTTGGGGGACTGTTTTTAAGTTGTTGTTTTTTGTTTTTTCTTTTCCCCTTAAATATTCAGAAGAATAGCACTATATACAGCACTCCCCCGAACAGTACACAGGAACCACAGGTATGCTGTCACCATTAAATGACACCCCTAGGGAAGCTTCAAACAGTTTAGACACAGGAAATCTTTCTGGTGGAGGAGCGCTGGCATGTTTCTGTGGTGTGTGTTACAAGGATGTATTTAGACGATTGCTGTCATTCATATTTTAAGTTACCAGGTGCAGAGAAAGGGCTAGAAAAGCCTGTGCCCACCCTGCCTAAAAAGATTCCTTTTCTCCTGCCATCACACTTCTTTGTTCAGTCCCAGTTTCCAGCTGTATGAGCGGCAGCAGCTTTCACCATCCCTCCTCAGTTTGCAAGGTGATATCTAATTGTTTTTCTTTGCTAAGAAATGGGTGGAAAAACGAAGGCCGCTCTGTGGTGGGGGGAGGCAGAGCCCCTGCTTGTTGGCAACCACCATCCGGAGGGGAGGCTGAGGCTGGCGGCCACGGGGCCGGGCGTGAAACAACAGCATGTAGTGAGATCAGGAGACTTGACCTTGCTGCACTGCTATTCCTTAGACTTCATTTTCAAAAAGTGTATTTAAACCTGTGAGAGCTGTTTATCTTATACTGATGTCCCTCCAAACGATGATTCTTGTACAGCAAAGCCCTGCCAAATTTTCCTGTTCTCGTGTGGTCTTGGGTTGCCGATATACTATTCAGTAGGAAATAGAAGGCCTAAAACCAATACTTGTGGAAAGATGATCAAAAGAAGGTGAGCAAGACTGTTTCTTGCCCTTAAAGAGATGACAGGGGCAATGGCTTGAGGAATCTTTGCTTTTCTATGGCTATTTTCATGTATATTTCTACAAGTATGAAGTAGGAGGAGCTGCAATGAACATTTCACAGGAGCAAATCCTGTTCAAGATCAAGAAACTAACTTCCATAAGCTTTGGCCCCAGTTTATGTACTTTGGAGTGGAATTTAAAAAAAAAAAAAAATGCCAGAACCAATATACAGCTCTGAGCAGACAGAGGGTTTATCATATTCCTATTTTATGATTCTTATGCCAGAGGGAATCTTTTATCATAACTGTGCTGGTATTGTTGCATTCATTAAAGAAAAAAAAAAAAGAGGGAAATTGTATTGCTCACCCGGTGTTTCATTTCTGATGAGTGGTCCCGCACACCACGGGAGCTCAGAGGCAGGCATGTACGGGAAAGCCCTCTGACCTCCCCATGGCACTAGGTGGCCTCAACAGCACGAGGGTGATACTCCCCATTTTGCCGTCACCCTTGTGTTTGAACGGCAAAGGCGGTTGGTGGCTCTGTGCTGCTCGCTGAAGGGTTTTTAGGAGTTCACCAAGGAGGCAGCAGCGGGAGTGGAGCTCAACTCGCTGCCCAGAGCCCGAAGAGTTGCAGATGCTGAGCAGCCGTAAACCATCAGCTCTGCTCCAGGATGGGACTGGGGGGAGGGTGAGAAAGAAAATATGGTGGTTTTTTCTCAGAACAACAACCCCTTTACTTCCTCAGATGGGCTGTGTGCACAGAGGAGTTGCTCACCTGAGTATACTGGGCCAATACAAATTGCTCAGTGGTGGTTTTTACCCCAGCTGAAGAGCCAAAGTTTGGGATTCTGTCACCCTTTCTTTAGCCTGAGTGTCTCCCCACCTCTGTCTGCTGTGGGCTGCTTTAGGCACAGCTGGCCTAACCAGCAGGAGCTGTCGCACATCTTTCAGACCAGATCATGCTAGTGTTTATATGAAGTTAACGGAAGGATTTAAGGCAAATTCACAATACGAGCGAAACTTCCTGGCTGTGTGTAAATCCCCATCAGATGGCATGTAGTTTCCAAGGTAATATACAATGCATGGAGGAAATACATCCTCACATCCCCCGAGGCAGTGAGCGAGAACAGACTGTGGCTGTGCTCCTCCGAATCCTTTCGAATAGCTCTTGTACCCACGGGGAGCTCGAGGGCACAGGAAGCCTGAGAGCACACGGGGACAGCAGGTCACTCTGCAGCCAAGGATGGGCACATCGGCACTTGGGCACCAAGACCTTCGTTGGGTGGGGAAGATTTATAGGGACAGGAAAGATATTTGTATTTTTTTACATTTATTTTTTTTTACGTTGGAAGGATGACTGAAGAATTTTATAACTGTTTCATTTAAATGCTGAGCTCTCAAGAAACTGCAGCCAGCCTCCTGCTGACTCCGTGTGTGCACTTACGGTCGGTCTACAGGTGTCAGACAGTTGGGAAGAAATATAGGTGGAAAGAATCATTTGGAGCATATTGGATTTTAATGAAACAAACTGTTTCTGGGATAATCTTTAATCTTCTCTGTGTCCTCATGGTGATCGGGAGCCAGCCTTTTTATGCATTGCTAACTGTTCACAGCAGAGTATTGCTACACCTTGCAGCTGAAGCCAGACTTTAAAAAATCTTTAGATACCTAATTCCCTCTAAAATCAATACTTGCTAATTAGCACACCTATTTAGCTTCACACACATACATATAAATTGCATATTAGTGATGCCCTGCGCAAATATATGCCTTGGTCTCCAGACATTATTTAGAAAGATACGTTAGAGGAGTTGAGAAGGTACCTGCAGATCAATTAGTATCCCAAATTACTGCTCTTGGATGCTGGTTTTTCTAGGTCCACATGCAGCTGGGCTTTTCCCGGTGGAGGTTTGCCCCTGCTGTAAGGTGGTTAGGTGACCTGTCTGTGCCTTTTCCCTCTTCAAATTTAATCTTTACAGGGTTGAAGACATGTTTATGGGATTAGGGAGCTTGAGAGTACTTTTTTCCATGGAATTTGTTATGGTGTATGAGGGGAAATTGTAGCAGAAAAGGCAAAGAGAGCAACTGGCCTTTCAAGTTTCCACCCATCCCTGGGTATTTCTAAGGGAAGAGGCAATCAACTCCACATCATGCGATTTTCCCTTCTCTAATGCAGAGAGGAGTAGGGGCTGAAGTCCTCCCTCTCCCCAGCTGAAAGGAGGTGACCTGGGCGTAGTTAAACATCAACGTATAAAGCCTTAAATTATGTGCTAAACTGCAAAACAAAACCTGAAAGCAGCTGGTGATTGCTTATAGTAATGCAGAATAGAAAAGAAAGAATGCAAAATGAGCAAAATGCCAAAAGATGTAATTCCCTTCAAAACATGAGCCTGAGAGACCCCGGGGAGGGGGTCGGATGCAGGGGCAGGCAGGTGCCTGTGCCTGTGATGGTGCAGTAGGAAGGCACAGCTCACTTTGCTGCTTTGGATATTCACATCACTGTGTGCCAGAGGGCTGAGATGCCTGTCCTTGCTGAGCAGAAAAACCCAATCCACCACGAAACTGTTTGAACCCCTTTTTTTGGATTTAGGTGAAAAGCCCTTTTTTCCCTTCCCTGTTTGGCAGGTCTTGGCCCTGTTTCCCAGCTTCAGCTGGTACATCCTTCTCAGAAGGCCTAGGGCTAGCTCTGGGTGCTGCTTCTTGGGGCTTTGCTTGCCAACCGGGGCACTCTGTTTTGGAGTAAAATGATGGTAGAAGAGATGTTCAGGAAGGTGTGGGATGACATATGGTTTTCCCTGCTCCTTAGCTGGGCAGTAAATATTCATATTCTTAATGTTACCTATTTTAATGCAGCTTTGTTGACCAAGTAGACAACATGCATATTTTTACTCTTTTCTTTTTTTCTTTTTTTCCCCCCTTCTTTTCTGATGAGAGAAAAAAAGATCTATGCATACACCTCAGAGGCAGCAACTACTTTTGGCTAACAGATTGATGCTGCTCTACTGCAACTGGTCTTTTTTCAAGAAGTACTGAAGACCCTTCAACCCCGAGTGAACTGAACTGAGATGCAGAGAAAGGAAACCTGGGGCATCAGTGGGTGGTCATGCAAACTGCAGGCACCCAAAATCAGGGCTGTGTTGGTAAAGTTTGGTCTTTCCGTTACCTCCTTTTCTCTTCCTAGCAGGCACTTTGCAGTATGAGTTCAAGGCATTTATGAAGGAGATGAATTCGTTGTGTATTAGCAGTAAGGGCAGGACTTGTCAGAGGGCATTTGGCCACTAACCAGGCACCTGGTCCTGTCCGCGGAACCTGTGCCTGTGAATAATGCTGATCTTCTTTTCCCTACATAGCTATGTATGTATAAAAATCCTGGTGCAGCAGATTTCTGAGCAACATATATCTGAATTCATTATGATAAAATGGTCTTGTTAAATTTTCTTGTAATTTGATGTGAGATAATAGAGTAATGATTTTAATTTTTTACTCTGCAGTAAAAATCTAACAGAGTTCTTTATATGTTCTTTCAAAGTAAGTAGACATAATTACAATTGACAATTCAATTTTCTAGTGGTCTCTGTGCATTTTCTGTTCCCTCCTCAATAAAGGAAAATAGCGAGGAGGTTGTTTGTAAGCAGCAGTTCTTGAGGATTGTGTTTTTATAAGGTTTTTACACCTCCTTTGTGTGGAAAAAAAGCAAGAACATTAGGATGAAACTAATGCAAACAGAGCCTTCAAAAATGTGTCTTTTGGTGATGTAGAGAGACTAAGAAGAAAGATCTGAGCTTTTGCCCTTCTTTTCTTCATTGCACATTTCAGATCAAATCCAGCGCTGGACTCATCTTTGGAAGCTCCTAGGTGCTTTAAATCTGGGATTTCAACATATTTCCAGCAATGTAAGAAGCTTTTTATATGCTAGGGAAAGGGATGGATGATGAAAATAGCCAGATTTTCTCCTTTCATTCAAGGTGATGTAGATTAAGTGTGACTCCTCTGAAGCTGGTGCAGGACCTGCACCAGGGGATATGGTAGATGTAAGATAGGGCTGATTGTCCTCCAGTATGTTACGTCTGAGCAACCAGTTTGGATTCGGAAAGAAGAACTGGGAGCGTGCAGGGTTTTGGAAAGGGGAAGAAAGGACGCAATTCTGGCTCAGCTGGTAGGGAGCGGCGGGATGCTCAGAAGCTGCGTGCCAGGCACTTTGGCTGATCCGCTGTGAAGCTTTCCCTAAACTGCCGAGGTTTTGTGTGTTGCTCATGTCCACAGCCCAGGAAGCCGTATTTGCCAGCTGACCTCACACGAAGTGGTGAGGATTGACCGTGGCTGATTTGAGCTCTTATGGTTGCTTGCTAGGCCAGAGCTTTTCTTAGCCACTTGGCAGCAAACACTGGCGCTGGTGATGGATAGCCTGGCCTAAAAGGACAGCAAGGACCAGACTGGATTGCCCAGGCAACTCAGACTTGCTCCTCGGGGATGGAGTTACTGTTCACTGTGATTTCTTTTCTGCTGACATTGTGCTCTGCAAATTATGAGATGCAAAAAATATGTGGGGAAGTTTTAATTGTAAGGCTAATTAAATGAGACCATGACTGTGTTAAATCTGTGGATCCATTTCCCAGGAACAGCAGGAATACAGGAGAGCAGGGCTGGGACCTTGCACGGATGCATCTGCATATTTCCATCAAAGGCAGTCATTTGTCATTTTATGCTTGTGCAGGTTTTTGCCCTAAAGAACCCTGTAAAAAAGTATCTTTTTAGGGTGATTTTTTTTTTCCATTAAAAGTTGGACTGCTCCTAAAGATGGCTATGCTTGTGACAGCTGGGAAGAATGTGGGGTAATTGTCTATCCCTACCAATTTTACGGACAAAGCATAAAACAGAGCAGTGACTCGGGGCACAGCATGGGTGTCTCTGTTCCAGAAAGGCTGTGTCCACTGTCAGGGTACAGCCCCGGCAGGAAGTGCGCAGATCGGCAGAAATACATGAAAGGCCATCAAAACGGTCATTGCCCGCCAACCTCCCAGAGCACAGTCCTGCAAGGAGCCACTGAGGTACCCTGAGAGCTCACCGTGCTTCGGCCACGTGCTGAAATACGACTGGTCTTGTCCTAAAGCCAACCAAATCGACAAAAGCTGTGTCAGTCACATTTTGATAGGCTGTCATCTGGCTATGGCACGCTGCGGTCTGGCCATGCCAGGGCTCGGAGCCCGGGCTTGTCTGTGTACTTCATGGGCTTCAGAGTTGACTGCCTTCACCTTCGTGACTGGCATCCAGAGAGGAGGTTGTTGTCGCAGTCAGGTCTTGCATCTTTATGGAGTATTAAAGAGCCATCACGTGTCTTACTGGGGAAGACCAAGAGAGCTTTTGGTCTTCTAATCAAGATGCTACTAAACCCAGGTTTTCTAACAGGATGGTCCCACTGTATGCTGGATCATTGTCTTCTTGTACAGGTGCCTCTTTCATCTTTAGTTTCAGAGCAGGAGATGCCCAGTCACAGGAAGGACCATACTGTGCCCTTAAAAAAAAAAAAAAGGGAAAAAAAAAAGAAAAAAGAAAATTATAGGTCTGTGATTTCAGTGCTATGAATATCACTTGTTGTCAAGGTGGGAGTCTGGAGTCAGAGATCAGCACAGGGAACAATGTGCCAGCCAGCCTGCTTGAACTTCAGTCCTTCTGAACCAAGAAATACTTTAATTATTTTATGCAACACGTGGCCTTTTGATTCTGGCAAGCAGAGGCAGAAGAGAAAGTTGCTATGCAACCAAGCAAGCAGCTGCTGAGCTGAGGAGTCCAGGAACTGGGAACTTTCACAAATAGGGATTGTCTTGAAAAATACAAACAGGCAGAATTTTATGATTGCTTCCAATTATCATATTTGTCATCATCTTGCTTCTGAATTTATTTAGCCAATGTTGGCAAAGGGTCATAAAAATGTTGCCTCAGGTGCAGTCTGGCAGCCTGTTTGTGGGACTACAAAACTATGGGAATTTGGCTTTGGTGAGAGTGACATTCTGTACATGCAGCTGACAAGGGACTTTATTTCAGTCTAGGCTTGCATTGAATCCAGAAAGCTCCCCCTGTAACCGTAGTGCTAGCTCGGGCCTGACTTCCCTCTGGCAGCAGCGCAGATTCAATGTGAGGCTGAGCCCAAAGCCAGGGGCTTGCAGGGATGTGCTGTGAGGTGGGGGGGGGCACGCACTTCATTTCTTCCTAAACCAAAATGAGATACAGGGTCAGGGCAGGGACCTTCACTGTGGGGTGAACATTTGTTAAGATGAATGGCTGAATTTTGCTCGTGTTGCCTGCAAAAATAAACCCGGCTATCTTCTTAAAGACTGGGCAAGCAGAAAACTCTGGTGCTACCCCTCTGCTCAGTTATAGTTCTGATACGTGTTGCTAGCAGGGAGACCTGTCTGTCATTAGCCTTTTATTAAATAAATAAACGAATAAATTGTAGTGAAAAACAAGCTCCCTTTTGTTCCCTCAGATACACACTATGAGCTAGTAAAGGTTGCTGACAACCTTTTTAGTGGAGTTACAACTGAATTACAACAGGACATAAAATACAAGCTCTGACTACCACTTGTGCCATTTAACTACTTAATAAATTCCAAAGCAAGTGGGCATTCAGGGCTGTAAACAAGTCCTTTACTACCATCCCTTCCCATACAGGTTGTAGACACTGTTTAAAGACTCTGACTTAGAAGTAATATTTTGGAATAATCACTTCTCCCCCTGCGCCACAACGTAATTCATGGGGGGGGTTAGGTGAAGCCCCTGCAAGGGCAGATTGATGGTTGAAGAACTGACAAGGAGAGCCACAAATCCTTCATCAAATTACAGCCAGGGTGTTCAGGCTGCCTCCTCCTACTCTTAGTGATAATATCTAGACAGTAAATTATCATATCAAAGTATAAATTCAAAGAAACAGAGTGATAATCATCTTCAATTCCTGGTGGATAAGCAACTAATGGGAGATTTAATGTACTACAAATGCAGGAGATAACAAAATAATTACAAAATGGCAAACTGCTGAAGATTTTTAGGAGGAAAGACAAGGAGAAAAATGTTTTTCAAGTAGTGCTTGTTATAAGGAAAACATATATCAACAGCCCGTCTTTGAACAGATGCATTAGGGAAATTATACCCAAGCATGTCCACTTGGTGTGTTTCCTTGTTCTGCATGTTCCTTAAATTGTGTTCGAGCAAGAGACCATAATCTTTTTTTTTAATAGTAAAGCTCATTTCCCTGGTTGCAGGAAATAATGGTCTAATTTGTCTGTTCATGGTTTGGGATGTTTAGAGTATATAGAGTGAATGGGTAATGGTGCAGGCACCCAGGAAGCCTTTCAGCCCAAAAGGCCGTTTAAAAATACTATTATAAGATGTTAAATCAACCCGAAGGAGCTGAATGGGAAAAATCAGAGAGGTTTCTGTCTGCAAAGCTGCAATGTGTCTGCCTGGAGCTGGGAATTGGTGAGTGACGAGGCAGTGGGGGATGGCTGGGTTTGCTGGTGGGTGGTACATGCCATGCAGCAGTCCACAAAAGGTTTGTGAAAGCGGATGAGCAGCAAGATTGAGTTTGTGAGGCAAGATTGTATCAGATGGGAGATGTATTACTGGTGAAGTTTTTTTATGGCTGAATATATAAGAAAATTGCATCTTACAGATATTATGCAGCAGGAATCTGCAAAATGAAGCCATGCCCTGATCCTGGAGAGGGAAGATGGATGCTGTGCTCAGGTCCTAGGTCTGTCTGCCAGAGGGGACCGTGCTGGTTGCAGTGGAGACTGAGGCAGGTAAGGGAGGTTTGGAAAGGGGGTGGAAGGTGGACTTGGGCTCTGCTTGGCAGGGTTGTGCCTGTAGTGAGGAGAAGGCACCAGGAACTTCCAGAGCGGCTTAGAGTTTAATCTGGACAGAAATGCAACAACTGAGGAAGAGCAGAAAGGCAGTTAGGAGCTAAGTTGTGCTGTAGGAGTGAATGAAGGATCTTATGGCGGGTGACAGCTCGAGAACAACAAACCGCTCCTTGGGAAGAAAAAAGCACCATTTCACATGTCTGTGAAGCCATCATTTGTCTTCTGGTGAGTGCAGGCTGAGTGAGGTGAGTGCATCTACAGAGACTCTGGCCTTTTCCAAACACTGAAAATAATTATCCTTGTTCCAAAGAGCTTACAGTCAAAACCAAAAGAAGACAAAGACGAGTTCAAAGGAAACAAGGACAAGAGAAATTTAAGAGTGTACAATCTTCAAAATGTCATTAATTGTAAATAATGATTTGCCTGACCTTGGCACTGCTCCCAGGAAGTCACACCAGGCTCAAGAATGCAACACGATGACGCACAACTTGAAAATATTGTGTCAAGCACCACCTGGTTCCTGTTAGCTGAATGCCTCGTTGACATTGCTCATTTGTTCTTCACTCAGCTGAAAACTCATGGACTCATTGATGGATGGAGCTTGATGGAACTGCTTGGCAAACGTTAATGGTTTTAAAATGTTTAATAAATTACTAATTAAAGGAGGGGAAAAAACAGAGCTCAAAAAAGTCTGCAAGAATGTTGTGGGTTGTTTTTTTTCCCCAACATCTTGAAAATTAAGTATTTTAAATTGATTGACAAAAACTTTTTTCTTTTTTTTTTTTCATCTGCCTTTAGGATGTTTATGGAAACTACTTTGATAGGTATACCCAAATACTGACAATGCTCCTTGTCTCTTCCTCAAGGACCTTGGTATTGCTTGTGAAGATATCATTTCTATGAAACCTGTAAGTGGATCACACCAATTTGTTTTTTGAAGCAGAGCTTCATGGGGGTACCCTCTCAAAGCCCAGCTGGTAGGAGATACAATGTTCATGAACTAAATATCCATAATGGTTTTTGGGAGGAGTATGCATTGATTAGCTTTTCATACCTCTAAATCAAATACAGAGAAGTATTTTAACTGCTGGCATCCATCTTAGCCTCCTGCAGACTAACTGACCCATCTGCTTTGCTTGCTACTGCTGCAAAACTGGACTTTAACTTCATGGATGAGAAACTTCAAGGTGACCATAGGGTAGATGCCCAAGTGTAACGATTCATGTGCCATTTTGTCCCCTTTTAAAAATGTAGAGTTAATTTCCTAATTAATAGTGGGATGATGTTTGCTCTTATTTCCTTTCCCTATGGGGAGAGGTTTTGGACTTTTATAATACTCTCTGTGTGTGTGTGATGTGTCTATGCTCATACAGATCATGCACATGTGGATATTTATGTCTACATATCTGCCTTTCTGTCACAGATTGCTGTGATTGCTATATACTTGTGGCTGAGAAAGCAGGGCTAAAATGCAGCTTGAACGGATATGGGAAGCTGGAGACCCTCGTGGTAATAATTAGTGTTTCTTGAGGAGTGACTCCATGTTCTTGAGCTGACCCCCAAGGAGAAAATCTCTGCTTTAAGGGGCACATGTTTTGCTAGAAATACTCTGATTCAAGCTTGGCTCCTCCTGTTGTGTAAATGAACTTGGATAATGAAGCAGTTGTAATTTTTAAGATTGAGATTAATGCATCTAATGAACCTCTGCTCATTCAAATTTACACTGAACAGCTTCTCCATGTAACAAGCGGATAAGAGGAACACGGTTTATCAAGTATCTTCCCCCCATCCTCTTTCCTGATAATATAAATAAATCTTGCCAAGTTACTTTTTCGAGAGAAAATACAATATTCTCTGGGTCTCAGTGAGCAATTGTGAAACCAGCTGTTTCCTCTATTCTTTAAAAATGCCATTTGTATCTAATGATTCAAATCAGAAATGTGAGGAGGACCACATAATTCCTTCCGAGGCCTGAAGAGATCTTGCTGTGACTTCAAACCCCAGCAAACCTAACAAAATCAAAACAATCCTAAATAATGACAGCTGAATGGAAAGTTTGGGGTTTTTTTTCTGAAAGTCTGCAGTTCTACAGGAATTAATGTTTCTTAGTCATCTAAGATCCCATATTGGCAAGCGAAATAACAAAATGGAGAAAACGTCTAGAATACCATCCATAACAAAACGAACAAATCAGGAATTTTGCCAAGATGTAACTTAGGCAATTAAACAGGGAAAACATTCCTGCCTTAATCTTGCTGTGTGTTTATTTGTTCATCTTAAGCTAGAATTAGAACTTGTAGATTTATGTACTGTATATAAAATAATAATAATAAAAAAATCTCTGCTAGAACACTTCTTTCTGCACAGAAAGTAATGTTTGGCAGAGATGATTCTATACTAGCAGATTTGCCTTTCAAATATCCTCACAAATTAAAAAAAAATTCTTGATGAACCAGTTTAACTCTTCTGAGCACTGAAGAAAAGCATCCATGGGTGACACAAACTGAAGCCCTAACCTGAACATCTGCAGCTGAAGTCCTATTTCTGTTGACAATTGGAATCCCTTGAGCTAGGCCAAGCATGGCAATGGTAGCAAGGCTATCTAGAAATAGAAATACCTTATAACCAAGCCAACCTTTGCCTCCTCCTGCCCTTAGGAGACCCTTCCCTCTAAATTGGTGGTTTTTCTTTAGGTTCAAAACTCTCTGTAGAATTTCTCCTGAACCAGCTCCTACCCCAATTTTTTTACGTTTTATGAGCTCGATTCACCCTTTGCTACTAAAACTCTGCCATTCTCCCAGAGAGAGGCTGACAAAGCCTGGGTTGGGAAGATTTTGTTCGGTTCATAAAATTTGCTGACTTTTTACCAGGTGCTTTGCACCCAGGTGAGAGTAGTTCAATTTGCTGGACGAGCCAGAACCTGCCCATGAAAGAAAGGCCGGGTGACAAGAGACATTGCTGATGCCTCTGTGCGGCTCTCCTGGGTTCGACATGGGGAAGTTTCCCTGGAATTGGTTTCTGTGTTGATGAAGGTGTGGGGAGGTGGAAGGGCAAGGGCTTTTCATAGTGTGAGATAGCAACACACTGTTGTAGATGGCTCTTGTTTCAATTCTGCGTGCCACTAACTGCTGCTAAGCCAAAGATAATATTGCTGCTGGTAGAGAGGAGGCTTCTCCAGTTTTGGTAGCCCTAACTATATGCCATTAAGAGAGGGAATCAGAAATGTTGAGCATTACACTGAGTGCCTCTGATGCCTCTGCTCACTTCTAAAGCATGGGGATTGTCAGGGCTTAGCAGGGATGTGGACTGAAGGAAATCTGGGCTGGTAAATGACCTACTTCCAAACTTCTACAATTTCATGTGAGAATAGCGAAAACCACAGTAAACATGGGATCACAGAAAGCTCTGTTTCTAAAGGCACTTTTCAGAAGAACCTCATTTTAAGGCAACGCTAGCTCTGGAAATAACTTATTACACTTATAAATAAGATGCTCATGAATAATTTACGCTACATTAACTTGTAAATGTGATAGCTTTTGAAATCATTAAGCTCCAGTAGCTTGCTTTGTAAATCCATTGGCTGGGTCTCATTATTAAAAGCTAATTAGCTCGTTCAGCTGGAACATATTTTGTAAAATAGCTATGCTCGTATTCTTCTTTATATTACAACAGATTAATTATTAATTCTAAAAATATTCCAGCAATGGCATAATGGAAATATTTAATAATAAAGATATAAAAATCTATACAAACAGATAATTCCATTACATCTTTAACAAGTTTTCCAAAACCTGGTAAGTGAGGTATCAGGTTTATGGTTGTTTTTATGAACATATGATATTGGAAATCTCTGATTTATACATTATTCCTATAAATATTAAAGATTGTAATTTATACATGGGAGGGATATTTTCAAAGGGTTAATTTGGATGTGTGAGAAGCTTGGGGCTTTGCTTAAAAAGTTATACTCCCAAAATTAAATTTCTAAGCCATGGTTGGCACTAGAAAGGATCCAGACACGAATAAGTGTGAGCAGTGCACCCGTGACAGCAGGGGCAAGAGATGGGGCGATGCATGAGGCTGCTTTTGCCTCCACTCACAGGGAAATACTGTGGCTGCCAGTCAGCTGCAAAGTCTTTTTTTTCCATGAAAAGTGTTTTTTATTTGCTACTGAATTTTCATATTGAGGAAACACTGCATTTTTCTTTTGCGTTGTTCCTCCTATAGGTGTTATTTCTGCCACCAGGAAAAGAAGTAAGAGGAGCAGAGGAAAAATAGGCACCCACCGAGCACATTGCACCTCCAGTGCTGGACCAAGCGTCGCACCCAGCAGAGCTCCACAACAAGTGCCAAACCCAGGTGTCATAAACACCCCATTGAGCCGCCAAGCACCTGCCTGTGCCGTACCATGGGGAAGTTTAGCTTTGCATGAATTACTTGCTCCCAAGTCGGCCCATCCCACCCTCTCTATCAAAATAATCACAGTATACCCATCGAGCACAATACAAGAGGAGCTGTTTTGTAGAATGTTTTTATTTCAGTATAAAGTAAAACATCATTTAGGTTCATTTGTGCCAAGGCCCTGGCTTTGGGAGAAGAGGCTCTGTAGGAAAATCAATAGCCACTGGGCATAAAAAAAAAATCCAGCTGCTTTGATAATAATCATCTGTGTTGTATTTGAAAAGTATTTGCTATGTAAAATATCCAAACATTCTTTTTTTTCCAAATATTTTGGGTTTATGTTTGTCTCTCCTTCAAATTTAAACATTTTTAAACTTCAGTACATTTAAATCCCTATTACCAGCTTCTAAAGGGATTAGGGTAAATGGCTTTTATTCTGCAGTTACAATACCATTGCTTTCAAATACATCTTCTTGGATTTCCTGTTCAGAAGAAAAAAAAGGAGGAATTTAAGTAATTCACAGCAAAGCTACAATGTCTCCTTCTGCACTGATGAATGTTTCCCTTCAGGAAAGGCAGTTCTCTTATTAATATAACATCTGGCTTTCATCTTGAATAAATACAACAACTCAAAAGCAGGAGAAAAAGAGTAGAAAAATGTGAATTTTCCGGCATATCAAGCAGCCAAAAGGCCTAATTAACAGAAATAATATCTGGCAAGAAATGCTTCTCAAGAAATTGCCATAAATGAATGTTCTGGGGCAAGGTGTTTCAGGGGGACCACTTGGTCACCCGGAGAGCCAAGACGAGTGGGCTGGCAAGAAGAACAGAAAACAGCATGGATTTATGATTCTGCACATCAAACCAGCCATTATCAGTGGGTCCTTCAGGGAGCCTTTGCTGTATTAACTACAGCAAGAAAGCTGTATAGTCTCACTAGCTGCTTTGTATCCTAGCCGCATGCGATTCAGTGGTGTACTGCCGCCCTTTGCTGCCCTTTCCTCTTGTCAGGCAATGTGCCTCACTCCTGCAGGACTCATCTCGAAGTTCTCATGCCTTTTAAACTGCAGATTTTGAGAATCAGTCTTACTGTTCAGGGAAAAAATAAAGAAGATATTTAGCCTTTTTAGACTTCTATCATTAAAAACATGAAAAAAAAGCCAACCCCCCAGAAACCCACCAAAAAAATCCTCCAGAAAACCAGTGAGGAGGGTAGAGATTTGACAGACATCCCAGAGACATTTTGTTTCCGTGGCTGGAGAGTGGGGCTGTGGATGTATGCACATGCTCCTGATGGAGGTACAAGACCACGTCAGCATCTGCCAGTGAGGAAGGTCTCTCTGGGTTGAACCCAGTTCAGATTTCTTGTCCCTCTCCTTTCCTATTGGGAGTGCATTGATTTGTCCTTGTCCATCAATGAGCAGATGCCATGGTTTAACCCCAGCCAGCAACTAAGCACCACGCAGCCGCTCACTCACACCCCCCTCAGTGGGATGGGGGAGAAAATTGGGAAAAGAAGCAAAACCTGTGGGTTGAGATAAGAACGGTTTAATAGAACAGAAAAGAAGAAACTAATAATGATAATGATAACACTAATAAAATGACAACAGTAATAATAAAAGGATTGGAATGTACAAATGATGCGCAGGGCAATTGCTCACCACCCGCCAACCGACACCCAGCCAGTCCCCAAGCGGCGATTCCGCACCCCCACTCCCCAGTTCCTATACTAGATGGGACATCCCATGGCATGGAATACCCCTTTGGCCAGTTTGGATCAGGTGCCCTGGCTGTGTCCTGTGCCAACTTCTTGTGCTCCTCCAGCTTTCTCGCTGGCTGGGCATGAGAAGCTGAAAAATCCTTGACTTTAGACTAAACACTACTGAGCAACAACTGAAAACATCAGTGTTATCAACATTCTTCACATACTGAACTCAAAACATAGCACTGTACCAGCTACTAGGAAGACAGTTAACTCTATCCCAGCTGAAACCAGGACAGCAGACCAACCTGGTGAGTGGGATGTAGTTGGTTATTTATGTGCTGACAGTCATTATTCCTGCAGGATGCGAGTGGTCTGGGAATGCCCTGCATGGGGCAGGGACGCTGCTCTGCTGGGACGGCAGCATGGTTGCGGCATGGGGGTGGTACCACAGGGACCTTCTCAGGTGCTTGGAGATAACTGAGCAGAGTTTTTTGCAACTTAGAAAATCATCGTGATCCCTGCAAACTGTCAACTGGAAGCTGAGCCCAGCCTGCAAAGAAGTAGTTAGCAGGAAGGCAGTTGGCTATAAATGCTTTTTTATTTCTGTTCCGCTTGAGCTACTGTGTAGCATTTTGATCTGAAAGCTCTCATAATTTAGAAGTTTTAAATTTAATTTTATGACTTTGCGAGATGATAGCTAATCTCATGTTTAATTTTTACCAAGACTTACCTTCCTTCTTTTATTTCCCTTTTCTTTCTTTCTTCCTTTCTTTCTCTCTTTCTCTCTTTCTCACTTTCTTTTATTAAATCCTTCTGGTCTTGTTTGTAAAATGCACTGTAAGGGCAAAGTCCTGGGAAATGCACCCAAGAGCTGCATTTGCCTCGGGGACTTGTATCTTCTCCCTTTATTAGGTCTGCTCCTGTCAGCCTTAAAACTCTGCAGCTTCACAGCATGCCCCTATAAGGCAAAATTCAATTCCTGCTTTCTGTAGAGGGGAAAACTGATGCACAGACCAGATAAATTACCTGCCCAAGGTCAGAGTGTGGCTGAGGGAGCAGTAGCACACTGATGAAACCATCTCTATCCCATTTTGATAAGCCTGAAAGTGGCTCTTGGTAGGAAGCACTAGCATGGGATATCTGCAGCAATGGAAAAAATATCTTTTTTCCCCTTTTCCATGTTATCTTTTTTTTTTTCCTTTAGCTTTCTGCAGCAAACCTTCACATAAGTCTTGGTGGTAAATTCTGTGGCTGATGGATGACTAGGTTACTGGTGGGTGAGGGTAAATGAGCAAAAATAAGTTTGTGGGGAGCAGGCAAAAATGTTACAAATAAATTTGCAAGAATGCACTATCTTCTATCCTGCAAAACCATAGGGACCAAGTCTGGCCCCAGACAGCCGTACTTAATTCCTACTCATCTCGATTACCATCTTTCAGCAGTTTCTGAGGTGGATTAGACCAGGAGGGTACAGTTGAGTTCTCTTGTGATGGCCTCTTTCCATTAACTGAAAGCAAAGACCTTACATGTCAAGACCTTATGTTTCAAGAAGCTATTAGCTAATGACTTGACTTTCGCTTGACAAGTAGAATATTGTCAATGAAAAGAGAGGAGTCACTTTTTCAGTATGGTGAAAATATAGAGAAAGATTTCTGTTGTGGGGTAGACTTCTGTTTCCTGCTGAGAAAAAAATCAGTCTTTTAATTCTTTTATATCTCTTCCATTCCTAAACATATAATCAGTGGTTGCCCAGAAAAATAGCATCAAAATGAAAGACAAGAAGACCTTTTAGTCATCCTTGCCCACACATCGAGGCAGTTGAATTTTCAGTACCCTCTCTTATTCCCCCAGCGCCTCCTTGCTGGTGGTTTTACCCCTGGCCCCTGAGAGCCAGTCAAGTCAGTCACTCATCTACATTTTCACAAGCACTTTCCTTCCCCGTCAGCTCTTAAAGCAACTTAGTGGGCTGGCTCTGGCACATCAGTGAATTTTTCTGGTAATTTTCATCTGGTGATATGTTTTAGTGCATTAGATTGCTACAAAGAACTCCTGGAGAAATATCATATGATTAAAACAGTGAGTATTTGAAAACTCTGTAGAGAAGGAAATTAGCTTAACAGAGATTCACAACTCCTTCCAGAGCCTATTCCAGTTCCCACCAACATCTAGGGGGATGCTGTCATCGAACCGAAAGGGAAAATGGTGAGGTGCTAAATGTGCATTGACATTGAATGCTGCTGAATACTTAGGTAGGACTAAGAAAAGACAGATGGTCTCAATAGCTAATCACAGCTATGGAGGTCTTGTGAAATTAGAAGGAAAATGCATTCCCAGATACAGATACTCTGAGATTTATTTTTTCATCTTGAAAGGCATGAAGATCAGGACAGTGGTTTTAATTGAAACACATCTAAGTTGTTTTTTTCCCATATTTCCTGTATGTCTGCAGGAAATTGAAACCTGGAAATAGCCAATCTGTGATAATTCCATCACCACAAGGGTTTGTCTCTTGCTGCCTTTAGCTGTCCATTCTGATAGATTTGTCTTAACCTGCTCTTTTCTTTCCAATTACAGTGCTGGACCTGGAGCTGGGAGCATCAGAGCTGGCCCCTGCGGCACCGACCAGCCCTGCAAGCGCTACTGCAAGATCAAATAGCCCAAATGATGATGGTGAAAGCAGCAGAAGATGTGAGGAATTTTCCCCAGTCACGGGACTTTCTCAGCAGCACGCATTATTCAGTCTTTCCATTTGTAATCATCACAGAGTCAGTCTTTCCTTACAAGTAAGAAAGGCACACTCCTGCTGACATTGAAAGCACTGGCAAAGGGCTGTAGACATCAGTGGGAAAAGACCAGGCCTTAATGGGTTTTGCCTCTTAAGTAAAACCTCAAATTGAATTCTTTTCTTCTTGCGTATAACCCTCTCAGTAATCTGAAAACATTTATTTCTGTGACCATGGTTCTGGACAATAAATAATTCTTCCTTTGATGGGGAGAGAACTGATGTTCATAGTCCGTAGAGGTACCATTCTTTTTTGAAAAAGGAAGTCTCAAAGGCAGTTTTTCTAAGTAAGTGGTTTGTGCAATCTTTCCAGATGCTGAGTACCTCCTGGGCAGCCCAACTGCACTCAGGTGTCACCTCACTCAGGGGCTGCTCTGCCACTGTTTCTAGGTGGTCGTTAAAAAACAGCTCAGCATTTACGTGTAGCTTGGTTAAAACTCATCTGTTGTGAAATAGTGTGGTTTTCTTGTTTTGCACGATACTCCTCTGTGGGTTTTGGGGCTTTACAGCAAAATATAGACTCAGATATTCTCATGGCATATTAAATACTGTTGTAATGTACCCAAAGACTCCCCCCACCAGCAACCTGGTGTGATGGACTCTAAAAGGAGGTGATGGCACATTACCTTCACCAGGTCTCTATAGGAAAGCTCTGTGTATTGCCCTGACTTTACCGCCTTCTGCTAGTGCAGCCAACACTATGGGGCAGTACAAGTATTGCAGCTCCGTCAGCAGCAAAAAGGAGGAGAAAAGTTGCAAAGAAGGAGTCTGACCCTCTAGCTCTGGCACCAGCCAATGTTTTTGGTAATGTCGGGTGTGGTGGAGGTCCAGCCTCGCACACTGCTTCATCATCGCTGCTTGCCCACGGATGGTGACTCTGTGCTTACCATTAGATATCAGCCCTGAAGGCTTCCAGGCTGTAATGAACTCTAGGCTGAAAGAACTCAAGTCTCCAAGGAGATAATCTACAGGTGTGTTACCTGGTGAAGAATGCCACTGCTCTTCAAATAATTTAAAGAATAATTAAATTTTCTGTATGTGACCAGATCAGTAGCTCTCCAAAAACTGGTCATCACATGCATTATTTAAAAAAAAAAAAAAAATCTTGACATTAATTATGCAATAGGCTTTGTGATTATTTTTTATTGCTATTTTCTTGACTGTGTAATTTACTGTGCATAAATAAAGGGAGGTGGGCAAAAAGAAATCTTTTATAGTGTCCTTTGCTGCAGTAGTGGAAATCAGTTTGTACAGTGATTGCCTTGTGCTTGGTTAGTGGTTCTGTCTTCACATGGAAAAGGGTTATAAAAAGCTTCTTTTAAAAACAGGCTGTAATAATCTTAATTTTATGCCAAATTTCGTAGGACAGGAGGCACTATTGATAGGCTCTTGATCTTTGCAGAAACTTTCTCTTCAGCCTTCTGGGGAAGGTAGAGAGCAGAGGAGGGAGCAAATTCAAGAGCTGAAAATTTTCAAACAAAGATCAGCTGGAGATCCAAACCCAAGTAGCAAAGAATGGCAGCAGTCATGGGCAGTGGGACCGCCACTGCCTCAGATGTTTTCTCCAGCTCCTTACAGAAAATCTCTGACTCTTGCTTTGCGTGTAGTTCGGAATACCATGGGATCACTTTCACTGAACAGGAACAGATGTACTTTATCAGTGCTTGTGTCCTCATTGGAACTCATTTTGTTTTAGGTATCTTTAAATGGGCATGAAAATGGTAAAGGTGAAACCAATCAATGCAATGAAACTGTTTTCAGTGAACAGGCGGACACTGGACATTTAGTATTTTTCCCAGTCTGCTTAATAACAATCCCTTGTATAACATGGTCTACTTCTGTCATTTATTAAAATCTGTGATTTGGGGGGAAGAAAAAAAAAAGCAATATATTTGAGCCTCAAAGGGTTTCAGCAGGGTTCAGTTTGTTTAAATTGTCAAATGTTTATTATTTTCTTTCAGAAGAAAATCCTTATGCTTTGTTGCAGGAGGATATTTTATCAAGTTCAGACAAACTGAACTGGCTTTCAGCAAATAGCATTTGGCTCTTGAATCAGGAGGAAATAAAATAACTTGGTACGGTGTCATCATATTACAAAAGTGGTATTATGGCTACAGGTCAGAAATTCTGGTGTTTGTTCATTTGTATTGAGTATATTGAATTTGTGATACATTATTTGGGTGCCTGGCAGTGTTTTTCTCAATCGGAACTTCACCCTAGTCCAGAACAAAATGCAACCAGTGTGCAGTCTATGCTCCTAGAAACAAATGACTTCTTAAAACGTCCACATTACCATGTGTGGGTACTGGACACACAAGCTGCTCTGGGTGTGCTGAGCACACGGCCAGCCCAACGCCTGCCCCTGGGGACGGTGGTCTGTGTATCATAAATGCAGGCAGCTGCTGCCCACTTCCAAATGGGTGAGACATGGCCTTCAGGAATTGCAGACATGTCTGTCACTTTGGGAAAGCCTCTTGCACAGCCTCCCAGGAAAGACTGTTCCTCCCTATGGTTAGCATTTGCCTCCACAAAACTAGACCCCCAGTCAGCTGCACCGGTTAACGTGCTGGTTAGCTTTCCCTTGTGTTGAGTGTTGGGTAGCTGAATTTCTTGATGCCGTCACTGCATGTCCCACTAAGGCCATTTTGCTGCTGCTTATCTTCCTGACTCATTTAGTCTGGAGTTTGTGGGTGGCCTGCCCGTGTGGCCCTGGCTGTGTGTGGCACGGCGGGAGGGCAGTGGCTGCTGCTTGTGTAATAATTAATGGCTTTTCTGTCAGTGACTTCTTCCAGGTCAAGGAGGGCATGGCACACGCTTGCTTCCTGCAAAATGGTGTCACTAGCCCATGAAATTCAAATAACCTGATCATCTTCACAAGCCCAAAATTGTTTCTCCTCATGTGGTGGGAAGGTTCTTGTGTCGTGCCTCCCTGCAGGTTTGCTGGCAGAGGTGAGAACATCTGCTTCTGCTTCCTGTGCCTAAACACCAGCGTACGATGAGGCAGGCTCAGCCGGCGGTATTTCCATGCATTTATGCTTATCCCTTCATTAATGACAGACCAATGTCATGGGCAGGGACGAAGCAAGGGGAAGGAGGAGATAACTGAAAAATTCTGGTTGGTAATATTCTATTTTCTTCTATAAATATTAATAATTTCACTAGGAGTTGCAACTGAGTGCAAACACAGTTTATTGGACTTTTTTTTTTTTTTTTTTTAAACCATATTAGCAGAAGCACAAGCAAGGGAATCTCTGTGACAACTGTGACCAACAGAAAATTAATTAGGATTCTGAATCTCTAGTGCTGGTGTCTTAGGGCTCTTTGCTTCTTTGGATTAAGTTGCATTAAACTCTTTATTAAACAGAGCAGGCAGCTTGGCACTGGAATCAAGCCCACATCTGCACCTGGATTTTCCTATTAAAAGTGGCTAGAGTAAAAAGAACGCTAAATCCTTTTATCCATGATTCAAGACATACTAGGCCGGACATAGAAAACATATTCTCTTTTTTAAGGTTTATAATTTTGGGTATTTACCTACCCTAGGTTTACAGTGGGTTTTTTTCCTGTTTGTTTTGGAGCGTTTTGTGTGGGTTTTTTAATGCTTAGAACATATCCTTTTGTACCAATTGCCTGTCTGGGATCCCAGGATGAATGTTTTTCTTGTATTTTAATGAGGCTGAGGTTAACATGGGCATGTTTGTTAACAACAACAACATACACAACTCTTTGCCTGTGAAGGCACCTTTGTTTGTGTACCGCTGTCATCAGCTCTTTCAGCAGGATCAGGGAATAAAGCTGTTAGTTAACTTCTGACGCGGATGGAAAATGAAACATTGAACCTGAATCTCCTCTCATTTGTGTCACTATAAAGTGTGAGTAACTCCCTCTAAGCTGAATTATATCAGAAATATGGAATTTGGCTAACATTATTCAAGGTCTTGCACAAATAAGAGAGATGTTTGAGCCTGGTGTAAGGATCAGGTCTTGACCATTGAAATTAATGAACATTAAGCAGTAAGCCTTCAGGGATAAATAATGACAGGGTAATTTAAAAAAAGGAAAAAAAAACCCCAAACCCAGATAAAAGAAAGTGTTCTTCAGGTTCTAGAAAGTGCTGGAGGGCACATGATCTTTTCTCTCTCTTTAGTAGCTAATTTCCTCCTGATAGCTATTTTGGTTTTTAAAAATAAATGAAGTGGTGTATCAAAACCATTGGCACCTCTGAATGATGAGCTGTGGGTTTTGTCCCTTCATGCTCGCTTCTGAAAGTTAGACAAAGTCAGAGGTTGGCTACTTCAGACTCAGGATGGAGATTTCAGAGATGGGGTTATAGTTTTGAGCTCTGTCACAGACTTCTCCCCTGTAAGCCTCAGTAGCTCACTCTGCTTCGATTCTCCATGTAGGAAAGAAGAGTTTGCCATCACCTTCTCCCTGTCTCAGTTCCTCACTTGTTTGTTGGTCAAGGACAGTGATACTTTGACTCCCCCTGCCTGCTTCCACTGCTACCTAATCCAGCAACATTTCAGGGTAGAAATTACCCATTGGTTTGCATTGTCTGGCGTGCTGGCTGTTGATCTCTCCTGGGGTTTTGGGGCACTACCTTGACACAAATGAATTTAATGGCAACAACTGTGTTACGTATAAGTCGGCAGAGCCCTAGCATCCTCCAGCCCTGTCCAGAAGCACCGGGGAGCCTCCCTGTGTGTTAAAGTACATGTTTCTTGATGCTGTGTGCACTTTTGAAAAACGTTGTCAAAATAATATTTCCGAGACAGATGCCTGAGAAGTGGTTTTGTGGTCATTGCTAATATTTGGATGTTAAAGTGTCTAAGAACTGTCTTCATTCTTCTGCAAAAGTAGCTGGATGAATGTCCCGCTTTCTCACTGCACAACTATGCATCCTGCCGTAAAACAGAAAGGGGAAAGAGCACCGGCAACTCTTGCGCCTGCTGAAGCTTTGCAGCTGCTGTAGGCTGCTCTTCCTCAACTCTTACCACAGAGCCAGGACAGCCCCAGAGACACAGGGTGTGAGAACAGACAAGTGAAACTATTGTACTCCCATGGTGTTCAGTAATGTCTCTTTTCTCTTTACATTAATGTTTTCCAAGCATAACCCATGTTTTTTTATTGCCATGTAGGGTGGCATCCGGGAGCTATGTGGTACTGAGCACAGCAAGCAGTCTGCTTAGCAGAAAGCAGGGACAGTGCCTCCAGTTGACTACTTCTAAATATTAGGGAATATAAATATAAGGGAAATAATATATGAGTTTGCTGGATTTGAGGACGTTTGTAACCTGTTTTGTGCATAAAGGTTACGCAGAGGCTTCCAAACCTTGTAAAATCATTTCAGCCAGTGCAGGGACAGATATGAGACAAAAGCCTCCAAATGTACCTACGCAGTCAATGAGCCACTTGGAGGGACGCTCCAGACCAGGGAGCTGGGAGGGTGCCAGTCCCCCGCCCGGCAGCAGCCCCTGCAGAGCCACCACGCACACGTGCCAGTGCCTGCCGTGTCCTCTGCAGGACTCCGGCTGATTTTAGAAATGGTTTTACCTTCAGAAAACATCAACAATTTTGCATCTCATTGGCGAGCTCTGCCTTCTCATGGAGCTGGGCTTTTGTTCCCAACGCAGTGAAAAGACACGAGGAAAGACAAGTGTTCCCAGCTGCTTCTGGCCTCCTTCATATTTTCTTTCCCACTGCTATTTATTCTGCTCCACCGCAGAGGAGCATGCTAAGTCACACCTCTCTGGTTTGGGGAGGTGCACACTCGGCACCCACTTGCACATCATGGGGTCTGACCCTCTCTGGCACTTGCTGCCGCAGCAGAGGCTGGACCTGGAGGTTGGTCTCTGGCGTATGCTCCCACCTAGCCCTCGTCAGCAAAGCATGGAGAAGACAAAAACATTTGAATTTGGGGCCACTTTGTAGTCTCCCTGAAAATACTTCTCAAAGGTGTAAGTGACTCCATAAACACACAGCAGTGGAAAGCCTGCACTGAGATTTAAACCCCACAGATCTGAACATCACAATGAATTAAAGCCAAAAAACCCTGCTGTGCATTTAATCAAATGAGGACTTTGTCAAGGAAAGCTTTGATTTTCCTCTATAGCTTTTTCTGCATTTTGTTTAAATACATTCTGGCCACAACCTGTCTCTGGTTGCTACAGTGTGATGCACCCTTTGGAAAGACTTCTGATGTTTTTTGGAAGCATTTCTATATTTCTACTTCTAGTTCTACAATTCAATAAATATTTTAATTTCTGATTCACTTAGGTCTGGCTTTAACCCAACCTGAAAGTCTCTAGGCCTCAGGAATGACATTTAATTTTGAAAGCATCCCAGACTTGGCAAGGTAAGAAAAACGAAGCTCTCATTAAACATAGGAAGGCAACGTGTTGTTTGGTTTGTAGTTTAATATTATTCTTTCTGAACAGCTTCTCAACAAATGGCTTTGGTCTTGTGCAACAAAAGCATTCCTGGTTCTAATCATAGTAAAGCTTTGCATGAGTAAAGCAAGAAATGTCATTTAGAGTAAGCTGGAAGTCCCCAGACCCTATACAGAAGAAATGTGCATAATTTACTGAAATAATGTGAACTCCTCAAGGTGGTCAAGGACTTTACTCACTTTCCATGGTCTCAGCAGTCCATCAAGGCATGGAAAGAGCAGAAAGACAAAATGAAAATAAAAATTGAAAGGAAAAAGACTGAAAGGCAACAGGAAAGGTATGTATGAAATAAGGCAGAAATAAAACTCTACAGTAATGCTCTTGGAATACCCTTTCACCCCTGTGCCTGGTTTGTTGGGTACCTGCCCCAGAATTACCTGCATTCATCATCAGTAGCATTTGGCTGGTCATGGGAATTCTTGCTTTTCCTTCATTACTGGACATAAAATAAACTCTTTGCTTTATCTGATTTGACAGGGTCATTTATGAACGCTTCTTTTTTTTTTTAAGATAAAATATAATGCTTGTAAATGCTGTAACTAGAACAGTAAGCATACAATTATGCAATTTTATGTCTTAAAGTAATGCCATTCTGCTCTGAGAAATGTGGCTGCATAGCACAGCCAATGTTACATTCTTCTGTGATAGTTTAATGATTAAATGAACTATCTGTACGGTATCCTGGGAATTTGATCATTGATAGATGCTAACGCTGAAAACAGAGGTGATAACTAAAACCAGCGTGTCAAGTCAATAACTTGAAGGTCTTTAATCCTCCCAAGTGCGTTTTAGTCTTCTATTTTTGTAGCAATGTGTGGATACACATAAACAATATTGTCTTCATGCAAGCAGACCTAGTGTTAAAAGCAGTTTAAATATTGCACAGGTAATTTCTTCTGGAGTATTTCCTGGGCAATGCCTTCTGAGCTTGGACTCTTCCTTGCCACCAGTGCAGCATGCTCCCGCTAGGATTTTGGCTGTTGCTGCGAGGCAAGGATGACACTGGGTTGCTGGAAGCCAAGCTCATGAAGGCTCATTCCCAGTCTGCAGAGCTCATCCTTCTTCTTGCTGATGCTGCGTCACACCAGGTTCATATAAATCATTTTCTCACGATAACATCAAGGTTGTGACAGCTCCCTGAAAGGATGTAGTGCATCTTTTATGAGCGTGTACCCAAAATTAGTCGATGGGGAGTTTTCTTCCAAGAAAAGAAGAGTACAGACTGTTGAAATACTTTTAGATGCTTAAACAAGAGAGGCCTCGTGGGATTTTTTTTGAGCCCTTCCTGGGAGCTGTGATAATATGGTCTGAACACCTTCAGAGATCTGGTTGCATTGCTGTTTCCCCTGAGTCTGAGAGCCCCTCGGGCATTCCGGGTATCCTAGGGTAGCACTGGGATCGTTCTTTATCCCACTGGGAGGTGGTGTGACCAGCTTGCGCTGATCTGTCTCTCCTGAAGTTTCCTGCCACCTGCCAGGTGAGCAAGTCGGCTTTGAACAAAAAGTCATTATTTGCCAGGTTGGAGAATTTTGAGGTTGTTACATACAGAGAAGTTTGTGTCATTATTCAGTATTTCACTAACCACATACACCCAGAAACACGATTTCATGGACTTTATTTTACAAAGTAGGCAATGCAAATAGTATCAAAGAAATTATACTGAAAAGCTTGCAGGCTGGGAGTCTGTGGGTTTCCACAGGGCCCATAGGCACAGAAATCTTGTCGAAAACTCTGCCAGAGAAAGGGAAGCCCACTGCAGAGATGAGCAACTCTTCCCCTATGCTTAGCCCTGTTTGCTGGCCAGCAGTGATGCTAAATAGGGATTTGGGGGTCACAGTGGGTGTTTTGCTAAAATGTAGTGGAGACCACCATAAGAAACTACAGTGACATCTGACATCATTGCCCCATGGAACAGATTGAAATTGGTGTTAGGTCCTGTTTTCCAGTGCCATTCCAGCTGCGTCCTCATTCACCACTACCACCATTTGTCCTAACAAGTCCTTCACTTGCTGTGCTTCAGCTCTTGACAGTGAAGTGATGTTTCATTAACTCTACTCTGTTTTCCTAACAGTCTTCTCAGTGACACTGACATACTGTTGAGCTAACTCAAAACTATTTTAACTATATTACTTTTGGTAATTTACACTGCTAGTCGCCTTCAGGTACTTTCTTCTATTTAAATGTGTGGCTTAATGAATGACAGCAGACAATAAATTCTGTGTTGCTGCTGGTACCAAAACAGTCACCTAAGAATCAGTATATCCTCCAGCTGCTGATGCACTGCTGAAATGCACGCAAAGAAATCAAACCACCGCAACTCAGTCTGTTGTCATAAAGCTCAACCTTTCCAATCTATTTCTCAGCAAATTATTAATAATGTGAAATGGGCAATCTTTTGTGAACATTGCATAGAAAATATAGTAAGATATAGAAAATCCCTGACATTTTATTTTCTGTTGGAAAGTATTATTTATTGTAAATACTGCCAACTTAATGAGAGCAGATGGATTTACTCATTTAGCTGCATAATCCCAATGCCAATAGTCTCCAATTCCACAGAGGTTTCAAACCCACCCCAGAGAGTGGTCTCCTGTAAGTGAGCAGGATTGATGCAGGGTTTTTTTTTTCCCAGTAGTATCAGTAATGTACCTTCAAATTTGATGGGCCATGAAGAGGGACAGTGAGCCTTTGTATTACAACAGATCAGTGACACAAGCTCAGGAGTGTTTGTGATGGATAGGGATTTAAGCATTCACAGCTAGTGAGCAGGTTGAATGTTGTGAGACAAGAATCTGTCAAGCTGCATGTCTGACCACATGGGCAGTATTTCTGGAGTTCAACTATATGTGTAAATTATATTTCTGCTGCTTAAAATTCCTATTCAAATGGAATAACTTTTTTTTTTTTAATAAAAGAAGTTAAGAACAAAGACATGCAAATATGCAGGTCTTATAATGTACATGCATTCCTGGGTAGAATATCTTATTCTTTGGATGCCTCTGCAAAAAACACCCAAAGCTTTTAATTGGATTAAAGCCTGCAAGATGAATATTTCTACATAAATGGCGGGGGGGGGGGGAAGACATTACATTCGGTTACAACTCTTTCCTAAGATTGGATTGTGGTACAGACAAGAAACTGGTGCTGGCATTATTAGTAGGATTATTTGTTCTTTGCTGATGGCCACTAACATTGTCAGCAATTTGCATACAGAAGACTCAGCTTCTGCCCCTGCAGAAATTACAACCTGAACCCATCATTGGCAGCACACCTCAGACATTACACACTAAATTCAATACCACAGTAGATAAACATCCAAAGAGTTAAGAGGTTTAGTTAGGATTTTGTCTGCAGCACATATTAGCCTTTTTAATGAGATCAGGTGCCTTTTAATGTAAACAGACAGACTTGAATACTGGCCCGTTAGGCATAATACCTCAGAAATATCCTCAGAGTGGGCTTGTTTCCCCTCCTGCAGACAGCTCAAACCAGATAGAGGAACAAAAAAACCCCAAAGAAAACACAAATTACTGACAACAGAAGAAATTTGACAAGGCTGCAGTCTCAGCTTGGGGATTCAAGTCAGGACTTGTTTTCTCTTAATTAGTTTGACATTTGTGGCTGAAGTGACCTAGAGCAGGATGAAAAACGCCGGGGGACAGGAGGCAAACACACGTTTTTCCCTTCTCTCTCCTGGGTTAGCAGCTCTGTGAAGGCTTTTGCTCACCCACCGGGAATGACGTGAGCGTGATGTGAGCATGTCGGCTGGGCCAGCAGCTGTGTCCTTGCACCCTGGGGCTGCGGCTGGGGACGCCCGGCACCAGCTCACCCACCAGACAGGCATCGGAGCATCCCTGGGAGGAGGATGAGGGAAGGCGTGCACACTGCCCACCCTGGCACCCCACTTTTTCAAAGGCTGGTTCTTTGCAAACTTTTAGTGATTCTCTGCTCTTTTAAGCTTCATCGCAATTATTAATGGACCCACCTGTCACTCATACCACTTGTGTTCTGCTTGATAAATATGGACCGTTACACCTCAGGTTAGGAGTTTAGTACCTCTGCTGCTGTCAATGATACCTAGCGTATCAACGGTCTGCTCTTGTTGGATTGCTACCCTTGCTTTTCCTGTGGTATTTCTACCCTCTGTTGCCCATTTTTTTCCCTATATCTTCTTCAACTTCATTTCAATTTTTAATCCCATTCTATGAATGACCTACTTAACCTGTGGGTCACCCACCTTCCATAGCATTTCTTTTGTACCATCATGACATCCACATACAAAGTCCACATCATCCCAGTGCCTGTCTGTAAGTTTGAAACAATTTTTCTCTGTGAAAATATTAGTTAGGTTGTAATGTATTTCACTTTTTTTAAATTGTCCTTTATTAACAGGCATTCATAAGGACAGGAAAATGTCTCTGCTACTCATCTGTCCACTTTCCTAACCCAGTGTTGGGGCTGCCTTTTAATAATCATTGCAAAATAGGCATAAGCTCAGGAAAACTATTTTTTTTTCATCTCAGCTCATCTTTTATTGTGCAAACCAGCTGGCATTTGCAGCAGCATATCAGTTGTGCCTTCATTAAACTCTGCAGCCACTCTGGTGAGTCTTGAATGTGTAATCTGTTTTTCATAGCATAACACTGATAAACAATACAAATTAAACACATAGATAATTTAAATTCTTACAGAAGATGCGATCGTATTTCTAAAAAAAATGTAGTCAGAATAACATCTGCAGATTCAGTAGAGTAAGATAACTAAGTCTGGATTTTTCCAAGAATTGCACGTCCCAGTTGAGTAGCATTTTCCCATCTTTAACTTCAAGCACATAAATGCCTTCCGAAATCTCTCTTGGCTCCTCTCCCTCCCCCAGCAACGTTCAAGCTTTTTAGTTCTTTGTTTAGCACCTAAATCTGAAGTGCCTGATTTCTGAGAGCGCAGCTGTGCTGCTACAATGGCCCCTGCCAGTGCCCCAGGAAAATAGTTGCCATTGAAATACTTGGGCTTGGCTTTTGAGAGCTATCATTGAGTACATTGCTCCGAGTGTTAATCCGAATGGAGACTCCATGATCTTGGATATGAGAAGGAGGAAATTCTGCAGAACACTCCAGCAGGCAGCATTTGTTCCCCAAAGATGGGGCTGTCTCAGAAACACCCTATGCACGCCAGCAGCTTGCAGAGGCTCTGGTGTTCTATGGGCAGCCTTGTGGTTCCTCCAGTGAAGGCTGGTACTTGCCTGGGGGGGTCAGGTGGGGCACAGGTGGCTGTTCTCAGGTGTTAGTGCCTCAGGTGATTTCTTACCATAAGTACTTGTGGTGTGAAGGAGCCCCTGCTACTGCAAACAGATGTTTACTCGTGTTGTAATGGCTGCTGGTAGAAAGGTCTTGCAGAGACATTTAGGAACTGGAGGGGACTCTGCCTTGGAGGCTGGCCCTGGCCCTCCGCACTGGCTCCTTGCCTGCTTGCAGGAAGAGGAGACAATGCCAAATTCCTTCAATTTCTATGGTATATGAAGGACTGGCTTTGGACAGAAAGACCAGAGCTCTTCATGCTGAAAAGTGGCGGTGGGCGGTGTGTGGATGATGATGATCGACAGCGTTGGTGCAAGGTAGCAGGAAATGTGCTCTAGTGTGAGATCTCCCATTTGCTTTGCTTTGTTTTGCAAGATGGGACAAAAAAGGAGTAGAATTAAAGTAATGATTTCATGACTTCATTACTATAGGTGCTATGAAGAAAAGAGAAAGAAAGAATAAAACTACTTTCTGCCAATACTGAAGAATCTCATGTGATAACTCAGTATTTATTGCCCCAATATGTGTCGAGGTAAACAGCAAATGCAGAGGTCAGCAAATGCAGAGGTCTGCAATCACTGGACAGTAATGGAGGTGGGAGGACATTAATTAACTCATTCAGATGTGTTGCCAAAGTCCTATTATACCCATCCTATGGCTTTATTTCCATAATCATGGATGCAGCTTTGTATGCTGGAGGCCCTCTATCAAATCTGTGATGGAAGCAGTTGTACATCAAAAAGCAACCTTCACTGCTCTCCAAAAGCAAAACTGAAGTGCTCTGTGCTCCCCAGCCCAGAGCCCTTTCTTTACAACCTTTGTCAGAAACAAACCAGCCAGTGTTCTGCTGTTGGGCCAAATCAGGACATTAACAAGTAAACTGCTGATTAATACTTCAGCTGTAATAGCATCAGAGGTTTTCAAAGCAACAGCAAAGTTTTTTGAGAAGTAGAAAACCAGCAACAAACCCCAAAGGGGGGGGCAGTCACTTGGAAGTTTGCATTCACCTTTACTCCTAGCTGCATTTTATTTGGAGTTGCTTTTTCTTCAGCCCTGCTTTGAATGGCTGGTTATGTGATTATTGCAGCCTGCCAACAGCAGCACAGGTTATAAATGTATAGATGACTTTGTAGCATTTTCCTTAGTTCTGCTGTGTTCTTGGTGGCTTCAGGTGGCTGTGCTGTTGATACGTAATAGAAGAATTGGCATGTGCCCAGCAGCTGCTGCTGTCCTGTCCACTAAACTAGTAACTGCTTAGGGTTGGCAAGTTCGCAAGCAGCACTCTTTTGGGAAATACAGTAAGAGAAATACTCTAATATGCACGCTCTGCCATTCTCTTGACTTCAAAGGGAGCTGGAAGCTTAGCTGAGCCATGAACAACCCTGCTATACTTCCACATCACTCCTGAAAAAACAAGACAAGTATCACACCAATGGGAGTGGATGTCTTTGGAGACAGCAAGAAGAAGCAATGAAAGCCAGGATCTGATTATGAGAAAGTTGTACAGGGCTGGCAAGGCTATAACACTGCATCCAGTTGTAACTTTTCCAGGTTCAAGTATCTCTGAGAGTCGATCAGCCTTGGGTGTGCAGAAAAAGTCTGTGATTCATCCACTGTTAGCTAATTTATTTCTGGAAACTAATTACAGAACATTTATAAAGTATTCTGTAATATTATGATAGGCCTCTATTGAAGTAAAAGGAGTTTAAGCAGTCTGGTGAATGATGGAGTATAATTCTGCATTGCTTTTCTCTACCCTGAGCAAAGTATGGCTGGCAGTTGTCCACAAATCTATATTACTTTTAATGATATTGCACTTTTCAGACAGGGGGAAAATTAATTCAAGTAAGTTTCATACTAAGGATTACACTTATAAAAGTGTCTTACTCTTTCTTTTTTTCCAATTTCCCATTTCAAAATGCAGTTCCTAGGTTTTGCTTTTAGTGGCTGCGTAGGTTGGCATTCCTACAACTCAGACTTGTTTTAGGATAGATGTTACTCAGCATCTGCTGTACTTTCTAATAGTTACCTGATTCAACCTCTTATCAAATATATACTTCACACACTGTAGAGCTTAAATCCACTTTCCTTTCCTAAAGTCTGTTCCAATGAGCAGAGAAATGAACAATAATATTCTGTTGAATTTAGTTCAGCATTTTTTCTCAGGCTGGCTATCTCCTAGACTTCTTCCAGAAAGAGCCTGTACTATGTATTACCTTGTTGTGGACAGCTATACTAGTCTGCCTTAAATCTGTGAGGGCTCAGTGAGCTGGAAGAAAATGCTTAATATTCCTTGATATGAGCACATGCCAAAGGGGTAATTTTTTTTCACCCAAACCCTGTCGCTTACATTCTCTGATACAGCACAGAAATATGGCAGTTAATATACAGGTTTTTATCTCAGCTGAAGGACTGTTAAAAATGACACTGTTATCTGTTATCCATCAAGGAGTGTCAGAAGCCAGATCCAAAGTAAGCAGATTTCTAGGGTTTGCTGCCTTTCTGTCCAGAAGTGATCCAGAGCTTGAGGACATGCCAGGTAATACATTAGTACTTAGTTTTAAAAAAGGTACAGTTTTTATATATGCATATAGATATATAAAATGCAAACATAATGCATATATATTGCACAGCTGCTACATAAACAAGTATAAAAACTTAGATATGAAAGCATTTTCCTTTTTAATACTATAAACAAATACAGTCCTACAATTCTTTTGAATATGTATTTGTTTCTATCAGTGTACTGAAGAACTACTTTTTTCTGCTATATATTTCTTTCTCCTAATGGAAGCAGATTTTTTTTATTTGTCCAGCCATTGTCTGGTACAGTAATATGACTCATCCCCCAAATCCTGGGATATAGAGTAAATCATCTGCAATCCACATTTACAGCCGCTCATTCTCAATAACACAGTCCCAAAGAGAGCTAATCCTTTTTCCTTTTTTTTTTTCATGAGAAAGTGAGTGTTTTCCTTTGGAAATATCTTCACTGGTCATTGAATGCCTTTCCTGTTCAGTTTTGAAAGAACACAATTAAGTATCTGATTAGATCTGTCAGTGCAGTCAAGAGAGTAGGACAAGAATGGCAAGGCAGAAATACCTTTCTACAGCAGCAAATGGCTCATTTACTCCAGGGATGCATCAGCCACACAGTGCTGTTATAACAATCAACCCAAACAAATGCTGAATGATATTTTAAATATTCTTTAATAAATGGTATTTTACTTTTTTCCTCAAAAGGAAAAAAACAATGGTTGCCAGCTGGGATAGTTGAGATACTTTCCCTTTGCCTGTGGGGCTGGCTTCGGTTAGAGCAGTTCAAAGAAGAGAGTTTGCTGGCCTGGACAAATACTCACTCCTGGCTTTTCCCTGCCTCCATCCCAGCTGGGAGCTCTCAGTACACCCTTAAATGGTGATGGTGGATGTCCAAGGACTGTGGCATGAAATCCCATGTACGGCTCCTGCACTGATCTCTTTAGCTCAGTGCCATCTTTCAGGACTGAGCTGGGAGGGGCGGCTTTGTTTTGTCTGACCTTCCTTGGCTTACATGTCAATGAATTTGGCCCATCTCTTTCTCCCCAGGCTAACAACAACTATAAGTCAATCATATTGAAATTGATATCAGCAGTGGCTATCTCCAGGGAGCTCTGGAAGGAACGAAGGCCATGAGTACCAATGGGATAGTAAGCAGCATTGCCCCCAGTGTCTAACTGGGATTGCTGGCTGCAGCTTCCAAGCCAGCTGGTGAGGATGTAAGTCTTGGTAAGGAAAGAGGCCTAAAGGAGCCTTTAATCATGCTAGAAGACTTTGCTGAATAACAAAACTAATAAGCTGCTTTGCAGCATTGAGGTCCTATGTGAATCCATTAGAAAACCCCCACTCATTTTCTTTAGGGTCAGGATGGAAACGTGACTCCACAGCAAATCCCATATTGAAATCCTGCTTATTTAATTACTGCAACTCAGCCTTAAGGCTGAGATTATGTGTCCAAAGACTAGCTAATGCCCGCTGTTATTATCAGGTTCTTCCTTTCTCTTCATAGTGCAATGACATTCACATCCATCACAACCCAAAACAAAGGCAAAATGTTGTATGAGCTTACTTTCTGCTGTTTGCTGCAGAAAACAACAAAGCAGTCTTATCATCTGCATCTGGGGTTTGCTGGGGTTTGGTTTTTTTGTTTGTTTGGTTGTTTTTGGAGGCAGTGGTCTATAACAGCTTGAGAACTATTGAAATATATAGTCACACTACAGCGATCTTGTCAATACAAATTCATTGTACCAGGCCTGTGGATCAAACTGCCTTTGCCAAATAAGGAACTGAAGAAATAATACCCCAACCATTCTGCTAGATTCAGTAATATACAGAATTTCTTCCCAAGAAAAGTTATATGATCATATCAGGCAAGTGTCTATTGATTTTCTGGTGATGCTGAGGGAGGGAGTGTGACAATAAATCTGTGTAACAGAGTTGCAAAGTGGCTTTCTAAGTGGTTTGGAACTTGCAGCAAACCATTACTACTACTTAATATCTATAAATAACCTTATTTCTTGGTTTGTTTTGAATGCTGTTGTGTCTACCTTTAGTATCTTCATTAATTGCTTTAGCTTTAGCTATTCTAGGGTGGTTTACATACATACATGGACAATTATTTCATTAGCTTCAACATGTGCTGCACTTATGTGCTACCATAAAATTGCAAAGTTTGTTGAAGTTGTAAGACATAGATGGCATTTACCTAATCCAAAGGATAAAAGACACTAATTTGTTTGAAGTCTTCATTTAAATACTTAATTCACTCACATTTAGATTTATTTAACCTTTAAAAGAATGTTTTACTTTGCTGATTTTTTTTCCTGTTCTGACTCCTACAATTAATTACCATAATCTGTTGTTCAGCCGTTACAGTCACCTTTTATCAGATGTTTTCACAGGCTACTGCTTTTTGTAGTATCTGTCTTGGGCATTCAAGAAAAAACCCAGCTAATTCCAGGGGTGTAAGAAACTGTGTTTATCATAGCACTTACTCTTTCACCGTTGTGTATCCCTCTGATCCCCAAGTATTTTGCAGAGCCAGATGCCACAAGTGTCACTCAAGCTGAAGCACTGAACTGCCCCGTGCTGTGATTGGGAGGACCACCCTTCTCTCAGCCCTCTGGTTAACCCACGCTCTCACCTGACCTTCCCTCCGTGATTGTACGAGGGGTCTGTCCCTGGCTTTGTGTGACAGGATCTCTGGTCCCAGCACTAAATACATCCCGGACCCTGCAAGACAGCTGACGGGGGTACCGAAATGGGTGCCATGCCTTCTCCCACCAAGGAAGAGGTCGCAAGAGAAGGCCTGAGGCTTATTTCAGAGCCCATCAGTCTGGCAGAGGACAGATGGAGATAGGCGGGTACAAGGTCCTGGAGGAAAAGCTTGGTGGAAAAGCTCTGAGCCAGCCAGGGCACTCACCTAAGGTATCTGAGGTTAACCTGATGCCGGGACATCACACTGAAGGGTGAAAATAGGTCTGAGTGACCAGGCTGCCTTCCTCTCTGCTAGGACACTTGGACAGTGACCCAGTGGGGAAGGGTAATGGAGTGCCTGCTCGGCATCACTGATGCTGTGGATAATTTTTCAGCTTTGGCAAGGAGCCGCCAGTGATAAACTTCACTGTGGCTACAAAGACTGGTTGCCCTCTGTTCAGAGAGACTCAGCCCGGGGACAGCAGGCAGCCATGAATTTTGTACCTGAAATCCTGCATGTGAATACAAATAAGGCTGTTATAAGTCACCATAAGAACACTTGCATGGTAACTGCAAGTATTTATAGACTTTGGAGAAGGAAATTTTCAAAAGTGCTTAACTGTGACCTCTGTTCATTGAAACCCATGGAAGCTTTATTGTTTTACCACCTTTTAACACAGTGGTGAGTATGTTTCTGGGTATTGCTGAATATTTGTATATGTTATCCTCACTGCATAGTTAGGTTTTAATTACACTAGATGTGTGTTTGAGGTGTCTGCAGTGTGAGAGATGGAGGAGGAATTGGCCCATAGCAAGGTACTTTTTAAAAGTGCTGATCATCACAACAGTTTGTTAAGCACTCTTCAGACAAATATGCAGACACTAAACAGATTACTGCATCTTCCTTGGACAAATGTTGCAGCTGTTTGGAAACACACAGCAGCTGTATGTGATCCTTGAGAAAAGGAAATACAAATGCCTTTTCTTTTGACTTTCCAGGGCACTTAAGGCAGGCTGCATTAAATTACCCATGTTGTGCTGTCATCATTGCACAGACGTTAACAATCTTCCCAGTCCAAAAATGCTTGGAGACTTTGGTGACAATAAAGTTAATAGTCTTTGTTCATTTTGGGCACTGTAATGTTAGTAACCTCATAACCTTTCTTGCTGTAATGATGTATTGACGATAAAGAGTTGATCACCTCAGTCATTAGGTGGTTCACGCACGTCAGTTCTGAACTGTGCAAGTATGAAACCAACATCGAAAAAACCACCTGTTGGGATGCTTAAATTCTCATCAAAAAAAGGTATCTAGGCATCTCAATTTCTCCTGTAGACTGGGCGTATGACTTCTCAAGTCCAGAAAGTATCCTGCTGATCAGGTAGTTTCTCCCGTCTCCTACCTTGCAGATGGCCTAACAGCTCATTTATCAGTTGTATTTTTCTCCACAGCTCCATGAGTATTTAATATTGGGAAAAGTGGAGCAGCTTCAAGAGAAGAGTGTCTCCTTACACGTAATCTTGTGGTACCCATTCTTCTGCTGAACCTGCTCCCTTTTTCCCAATATAGTCAGATTAGTCCTGCACAAACCATAGTAAGCAGCTTCACCACCCTTTGACAAATGCAACAGCTGGGAAATAGCAAATACCAGTCCAAATGCCCATGCCAAATACTATATCAGAAGTACTCAGAATGGGATTTTCTACATCCTAGTTAAGGGGTCTGATCAGTGGGCTGAGAAATGGAAAGAACAAAAGTTTCACCACCTCCTTCATGAGAGAGTTAGTCTGACTCATGCTCCCATATTTAGGAGTGGTTTGGTAACTGTGGATCCTGCACGCAAAGTCATGTTTCTCTCTGGACTGGATGTAGGTCCCAGCCAGATGCTTCCTTTGGTACTCCAAACAGAAGCTGATGTAGGGTACTGCTTTTTTGTGGACCATGTTGTTAGGCATGTTACTGTTCCCATGTCTGGAAACTCCCTCAAGGCCATGGTAGCAAGGTAGCAAGATACAGATATTGCAAGGATGAGATTAAATTTCCCTTGTGGATCTAGAGCCTCCTTCTTTCACATTATTTTCATGTTTCTGATATCAAAGACAAACTGTGTGTTGTGAGCAACAGCTTGTTATGGTTGAGTAAATGAAGCACAGTGGATTTTGAAAGAATTAATTATTTGGGGGAGACAAATGTGCAATATCATCGGCTTTAGACAGTTCAAGCGACAAGGGAATTAACAGGACGCGTTATGAGGTGGATTAAATGTACCCATCGGAAATTATTTTTTGCCTTTATTATAGTATGTGTGCAGATTCTCAGGACTTTGATGATATCTTGATCTATTAATCAATTTAACATTCACTCAAGGTGAACAGAAGGAGGAAAGTAAGAGTCATTTCTGATTTGATATTAGTCACAATTTGAATGCTAAGGTCTGATAATTGTTTGAATGGGACCCCCCCTTTCCTCGCTAGTCAGGAGACATTGAATTCCATTAAATGGGATTACTGGGTCATGACATCCACTGTATTGTGAATAGCATTTGATCAAGGAGAATACAGTGAAATAACCTTCAGACAAAGTTGTCAACACAAAAAGACATCTTAAATGAAACCCACTTTACTATGAAGCAAATCCAACAACCTTCAGGCAAAATTTCCTTTGTCTGTAAAAGAAAGATACTTAACTGCAGACTTACAGATCAGGTTCAGAACTCAAAAAAAGGCTTCAATTTTTTATACAGCAAATAGACTACTCCACATGGGCTCAATACAGTGAACAATGTGCAGATGGGCTCTGCCTGCTAGGCTGAATAGACAGCCAGCTTTGATTCCCAGCTCCCAATGTGTTTTTTCTAAGGGAGCCAGGGGTTGTATTTGCTGCCTTCTCTGCCAAATCTGGGGTTGGCACTCCCCACTGTGCAGACCACCACTGTACCTAAAGAAAGCAGGTAAAGGGACAAATAACCCAATGTAAAAAGAGTAGCATATTTTTTCCTGCCAAAAATGCCTGCTCCCTTGGACAGAACTACTTCATCTTCTTCAAAGCTGGCAAGGAGCCAGGAAACACTGGTAACCATCAGTGAATGAGTTCATAAGTGTTAAGGAGAAGATTAAGTTGAAAGCCATTTGCTACGAGATCACAAATTCAGTTATGGATAATAAACTGCAGCGAGTGCCTACATGACTGTCACATAACCCAAGCCACCATTTAGTCCAAGCATATCAGGGTTCCTGACTATTTCTAAGGAAACAGTACCCAATGCTGGCTCACTGCTCCCATCTTGCCAACAGCTTGAATACAGTCCATGAAACACGAGAGCAATTCCTGTTGCCTCCTCTGATCCTGTATAACAGCTGCTTGTGACACAGCTAGATACCTTGGCTACGCCTTTCTCCTGGCTTACTGCTACAAATGCGGGGGTCAAACTATCTGAGAACAGGGAAGGGCTGGCATTGTGTCAGCTGAAGTCCTGGTGGACCATGTACAAATACTCTGACCACATCTCAGTGCAAGCAATCTGGTGTTAGATGAAGCCATGAAAGTGTAGGCGTATTGCTAACACTGAGACAGAAGTGATGAAGACAGGCACAATTTTCATAACTTGATATATTATCTAATGCAACACTCAAACTTTGCTATCACTGCAAGTTTTGGCGTAACGACAAAAAGTGGATTGCTAGAAAGGTGGTGGTGTTGCAGGGAAGGCTGTGCCTCAAAGGAAATTGCAATATGGTTTGTGAGAAAAGATTAGGCAATGCAATTTAATCATCTTCCAGCAATTGCACGCAGCAGGGTATGGCTGATTTTTATTGGATGGGAGTGTTCAGGGCAGTGTGTCAAATGGGTGCGTTTCAGCCACGTGTCACTGATGGACTCAGAAACCAAAAGTTCACAGGATGTTCTGGGCACATGTGAGGAGAAATAATTTGAAACAGCATAAAATGGACAGCAGTGAGGTGAGGGATAGGGAAAATACATAATGAAATGTTAAAAGTCTTTTGCAAAAGATAAAGTATCCCATTTAATAGTTCTGCTCAGGTACAAAAGAGAAGAGAGTGAAGTGTGTGTAAGGAAGACTGAAGTGAATCACCTCGATAAAACACTGATGTGACCCAAAGCCCTATTTGGTTATGCAAAGAGTTCCTTATGCAATGCTTTTAATGGAAAAATACTCAGGGAGCAGGTCATTTTTCCTCTCTATGGTAGTTCTGTACAGCCTGAAAAACGACGAGCATGATGCTGAATGCTCTTTTATCACAGTAGAAAGAGGAACCATGTCATTAATACAGTTATCATTGTGTATGTGTAAGCTGGAGCTAGTTCATTACTTCTGATTTTTATTTTTTTAAAAAAGATCCTATGAAGTCATCCAAGGGTTCTTGAAAATTAAAGAAAACAAAGCAAAACCCTCACCAAACAAAGCAGTCAGGTGGAGTGAATGTTCAGTGTGCCTGGACTGGTCTCATTTAAGTTCAAGCCTCTGGTCATCAGCTTAGAAAAAAATACTGAGAGAACAGTATTAATTAGGACATCTATTTCTATCTAGCACTTCTTTACTTTTCATCCATGCAGCTTCAGAGAAAACTGTGAGAAAAATGTGTAGCAGACAAGAATGCTGGGGCTCTCAAAGATGTGCAACTGCTTATTCCATGGAAATTTCTAGGCACTGAGGAGGAAATGCTTTTGTAGTGGAAGCCATAATGTCAAACACAGCTGTTTCATGTCACTTTTTAGTGTGCAGTACCAGTCTCAATTTGGCATGAATGTAGTTATTTCATTAGCAACTCAGAAGGTGAAATAGCTTTTTCAAAGCGTAGTCTTTAGAATGGAACCATTTTCAGTTCACTGCAACTCAGAAGGCATCACAGCAATAGCGAAGCCCTCTGTGTGACATCCTTCCTCCTCCACTGTGCCTTGGAAAATCTGAAACCATTTCTGTAAAGAATCTGTTGCTGAACCTGGTTATAAAATTCACTGGAGGGAAATGCAAATGGCTGCTAATGTGCAGGAACAAAAAGAGAAAAGACCAATTCATTTCTATGAGACACGGTGATGGATCATGGTGTGACACACTATTGAGACTGCAAAGGAATAAGCTCCTCTTAGCATGGATTCAGTGATTATTTATGCCGTTAACATCCATCACCAAAAGGGCAGGGTAGTGGTTTGGGTACTGCATCATTACTGTGCCTATTAGAAATGCACAAGAGTGGAGCGGAGAGCTGTCTGAAAGTGGATTAGCATACTGGCTTTTTGGACTGAATCTTCTTTCGTAGCCTGGAAAAGCATTGCACAGGAAAATTATTGTTCATTACTTTAAACTTTTAGAAGGAGAGCTGTGGTATGTGAGAAACAGATCCACTTGCCTTACAGCATATCCTAGGAAATACTGACACAAAGAGAATTAATGCTCTGCATAGCCCACGTTTCTTCCCCTGTATGTCACCTGGCCCCTTTTCTAAAGCACATGCATAAAAAAGGGCTATGCCAGGGCTGGCAAGGGACATACTAAGAGAGGTAAATCTTCAGTGAAAAGAGTCAGGATCTGGCACAAAAGCTAGCTATGGCTCGCTCAGGATCACTACACTGCATCCCAGACCAGCTCAGGGTCATGGGAGCAGAGTAGTGTGGCTGACTAACTTATGGCTAGGCTGCATATGCTCTGTCACACCTTGGGGTTAGGACATAGGAGGCAAAACCAAGACAACTATTTTTCAGTTTTAAACTCTAGTAAGTGCTAGCACCCCTTCAAAATACATGGCTGCAGATATGGGGCAGAGGCCCTAGCATGTATAATTCAGTGTAACTTTAGGGAAGTCAGTGTTAGTTTACTGTGGCCAAAGATTTAGCTCCTAGTAATGAATGCTGGAAATGGAAAGGAAAACAACCAGTTAAAAAAAAAAAAAAAAATCCTGCATCAACACTGCCAAATTAGAAGACTTATTATTAGCATTGCAATAACCTCATAACCTTTCACATCAAATCAAAATAACTTCCCTCTTTTACAGCAGCAGATTATCTGCTCTTTCTGGTATTACTGTTCTTGCCGTGTGCTGCCTGTCACTTGGGACTAGGATACAGCGAGTGGAAAGACGATGGCTGGGCAAAAATGACTCAGCCAGTGCTCATTTGTAAACTGACAATTGTATACTGGAAAACACGAAGAGGAAACTAAGTTTGCTTTGTAAACAGTGGGAAATATTAGCAATATCTGGTACAACTGTTATGTAACGCCTGAGTGAGACACTGTGATTTCTGGGCGATGCCTGCAACGCCATAACAGAAACACTGAAAAACAAAACATCAAGGAGAAAATGCAACACAAGTAGGAGGAAAAACAAGTAAAACTCTAAAAAATTTGAGAATTCAGAGGCTATTATAACAAATCATTGAAGAGATTATGCATAGGTATTGAACCCAAGAAACAAAAGAAACAAGCATCATGCATGGAGAAAAAAACATTCTCCATGCTCTCAGTTCTCTTGTATGAGAGTTTTGGTTGACTCTATAACACGGGCTAGCTATTAGACTGGGCCAAAGCCTGCCTCACTCTCTCTGCTTCCTCACTGCCTCCCACAATCTGGGGCAGAAACATAATCACTCACATCTGCTCTTGCTGGTCTCTCCCTGGTCCTGTCACCCAACAATTCTGTGCCTCTCTTGGAGGTGTGAGAGGCAGCCGCACCTGAATTAGGTCCCAGGGGGACTGCACAGGGTGGTTGGCTATTAAATGAAACAAACCAAAACAAGTTGAAAAAGAAAGGGAAGGAAATTAACATTTCCATATATAACAGGGCTGGGTAAGTTTGTTGCTGGAGTTACTTGGGAAGGCTCAGGCTTAGGTGGGCATGAGCACCAAGAACCCACGGGGATGCTGGTTCCCAGCTGGGGTATTGCAAATGGTCGCTGCTCAATGCTCTCTTTTGCCTACAATAAGAGAATAAAAGTATTAAAATTGAGGCATGAGCAGAGATTTTTGTGGGGTGACCATGAGCAATCAGAAGTGACATGGTGCCTCTTCCCTTTCAGTATCTATTAGGTGACCTGTCTTTGGCTTTGACAGGCAAAACGTGTGACAGATACCCTCCAGGGCTGAGGTATTCCAATGTGCCACAGAGAAGGTAAGTCAAGTTGAAGGTTTGCTTTCGTACTGTGGTGTGCTTTCAATATGGTTTTACCTTTTTTTAATCTTTTTGCTCATTTGCTACAATTCTCTGCACAGCTAAGCTACAATAGTGGTAGAAATCAGCCAAAGGTACATCTGAAATGGTCATAATAGGGGAGAGAAAATGCCTAGATCTGCACAGTATTAGTGGTGTCAGTCAAAACCAGCCAGTGTCTGAAGCATGTGCAGTAAGTGGCATTTTCTGTTATGCTTCTAGAGTAAAATGAGGCTCTATTTCTGTCCTGCTAGGTTAAAAAAAAAAAAAAAAAGTTAAACTTTAAGCAAAGCAGAAATGAATTGCTGCGAGTCCCTGCATTGCTGATGAGTCCATGGTTCAGCAAAACAGATACACACTGCTAACACAGGGGTATTGTCTGAAAGGTAGAGAGAGGTTTTAAAAAACCTCTCAGGTTTTATTTCCTTTGAAAATCTTTCCAAATTTAGGGCCTAAAGATCATCTCTGAAGGGTAATTTCAACCAGAGTTGAAATTTTGAGGATGCTTAACATAGGTGTAGGAAAATAAAAATTTGAAAGCATGCAGACAACAGCTCTGTCAGCCCCACAGGTGGGTCTCTGTGGAGCAGCTGTCCCTCTGGCCACATGGCTTTTTGGCTATGAGAAGTAAATTGCAGCCATTGTCTTGAATCTGGATTTTTGTTAGTAATAGGGCCAGTTCCATACTTCTAGTCTGCTAGGGAATGAGTACATGGTCTTACTATTTTCTCTGAGTGCAGCCTTTGTATTGAGAATCTTTCTATAACAAAAGCCAT
Organism: Haliaeetus albicilla; assembly: GCF_947461875.1. Classification (NCBI taxonomy): domain Eukaryota; kingdom Metazoa; phylum Chordata; class Aves; order Accipitriformes; family Accipitridae; genus Haliaeetus; species Haliaeetus albicilla. Next base: position 25,794,825 of record NC_091491.1, on the reverse strand, counting down.
CTTTGATTCGACCTTTCTACTTCTTGCCAATAAGAAATCCCTTCTAATTCTCTCAGACTATATTTAACCCCAGTACTCCTTTAAGGACTTTCTGGGATGACCTCTTCTAGAAAGCACCTCCCAAGGTGATCATCAGCTGTAAATCAAATTATGTTTGAGCTCCATTATTTCTATCTGAATTAGAACTAAGTGACATTTGCAGCACTGATTTACTCTAATTAACCACAGCTTCAACCAACTACTCATTCACAAGCCAGGCTCCATTCCTGAAGAAATTTATGACACTGATTTCTCAAGATGGAAATTGTAGCAGACAGTAACAGACATTTAAATTGCTCTTCTTCTGTGAGGACCTGCACATCCAAATGAAGTGCTGAAAATTTCTATCTATTTCTTTTTCATTTGCTTGGCTCCCACTTGCCTTTAATGACCAGAAGAGTTTTCAGAGCTGATCCATCAATGACTATGAATACACCATAACTGAGCAGCATTACGCTATTGCTTTCATCAACATTTCTGTGGTTCCTGATTACTCATACAATAAAAAGTTCCAGTCTTGCAGTCATTCTGAGTAGATAGAGAGGGCTAGTCATAGTTAAAAACTACTTTTTTTTGTGGCTTTTCAGGTCATTCTTAATGGGCTGATAGCCTTCCCAAGCTGATGACTTTAAACCAATAGTACTCTACTGCACACTATGACTCCTGTGCAAGCTTCCTCTGACTCATGCCGTTCCGTAAATAGTTAATGGATGTTTTATTCAGAAAAAGGAAGTACACGAGTACAATTTAAGTAGAAACAAATGACACTTGGTGCCTATTTTATAAGACATATTCTCTTGTTAAAGGCAAATCATAAAATGATTTATTTTTCCACGCTGCCAGTGTTCTACTCTCAGATTTTTTGATGATTGCTGGTTTTGATAACACGCTGGTATGGCCTTTGAGCTAGACTGGGTTAGATTTTCTCCTATACCATGCACATACTTAAGGGACCATTGATGCTCAAAGGTTTGGTGTCACTTTCACTAAACCCGATGGTAGCAGCTCCGACCTATTCTGTTCTACAACTAACCAAAAACAAAAGCTGGAATTTCGCAGGACCTGAATGGAACAGTGGAGCGGGAGAGGTGTGGAAGGGAAGTGGGAAATACTTGTCACGTTGTCTTTCTCCTGGTGGCACTGCGGTGTGTGCATCCGTGAAGTGGGTGCTGTGGGCTGGGAGGTGCTGCTGCCCTTGCAGGTTCCCCCCATTGCTCCCCGATGGGCTGTGCACGTTTGGCCAGATCATGGGCTTTCCCAGCCTCTCAGTTTACTCGTTTGTAGATCAATTTAATGCTGCTATGCCACAAGGACATAATGTGAGTTAAATAATTAATTAATAGATCTTTTTAAGCTCATCAGTGAAACCTGTTACAGAAATTACAAAGCATTACTTCTGAAGATGAAAAATGCTGTGCCTGGCTGCATCTCCTGCTATTTGTTGTCCTTTCTTGCCTCCTTTCCAGTTTTACTCTATTTGTGCTGTAATACATTTTGAAGGGTGCACGAGAGTTGGCCTCTCTGTCTGACCAGGTCCTGTGTGTGGCCAGTTCACTTGCTGCATTTATCAGTGTCCATGGGTTATCACACTGGCTCTCACCAAAGCAGTTCCATGAGAAAAGGTAACCTTAAAGATTGTGAGAACTGCTTGAACTGACGTTGGATCAGTTGTAGAATTTCTTCTTGTGAATGGAGATGGTTTTCCACCAACCAACTCTGATTAGCGCATGCAGTTTTCTTTGCTATTTTGTGGCAGTGAAGGTGCACTACAGCCACCGTGGCTCAGGCTGGGGCCTCTCTTATGCCACGACTGCCAATTGTGTCAGATGCTGTGCAGTGGTTTTATGGTGTGGATTCCCTTAACCACCAGGGACCGAGGAGAGACCACCAAGCTTGTTACATTTATAGCTATTTCAAAATTAAACTCTGGTTTTGAAGTAAAAGCTTAATACCTGATCTACTCAGCTCTGATTTGTTGTTGTTTTGTTTGTTTTGTTTTTGTTTTTGGTTTTTTTTCCTTTGGGCATGCCTTAACACCTGGACTGCTCTGCAGCATCCATCTTTGGAAAACCTTGAGACTTGCTCCCTGAGAGAGATTTTTCTCCAAGACAGACTTTCATAGAAGCTTGGTTTGCACTTGCTATGATGATTTTACAATTGGTACCAGTTTTGTCTTTTGGACTTGATTCTGTGAAACCTCTTGCACAGCCTCAACACCTACTCCCATAAGTAGCTGGAATTAGAATTACTCAGCATGTCAGGCATTAGTACTATAGGTACTCAATCTAAGAAAATATTTGGAGAAGAAAATACAGAATGAATCAAAAGAAAGAGCAAGGGAAGCTGGTGCCAGATAAATGCAGACAGAATTATGACTGCTAGACAGCTGTGTTTCCAGCTTTTAAATTTTATCTAGACTGTGGTGATAAAGACAGACTGTCCTTATGTGTGCCAGACTTTATGCATGTCTTACTTTAAAGCGTAAGTTTATACTGGATGAATCCTGAAGGTGCCTGACGCTTAATCTTAGAAATAGTAGTTCAACGGAAATAAAGTGCTCAGGAAACAAAAGACAAATGATCTTTCCAAAACATTTTTTGTAATTTGATCCTCCCATGTAAACAAGAGACAATACAATCTTCTGGGACTCTTGTTAGCCAACAGTCTCCAAACTGCAATGAAAGAAGGATTTCAAAACTATTTCACAATTGTGTTTGGATGAAACATGTGTTTACTGTATGTAAATGAACAAGACATTCTGTTCTTTTAGGGTTCATCAGATCCTCACTGTGTTAGCCAGTTTGGCATATGCAGGAAAGTGGTCTTCTTCAGAAGATGCTGGACAGACAAATAGTTGTATTTCACTGGAGGTTTCCAGCCTTTGCAAAAAAAATATACTTAAGTGCAAATTTTTGGCTCAGAAGTCACTTAACTTGATGCTCACTTATTTTTGCTAGCTAGAAATAATGACAAAATAAGTTATTTAATGAAAGAGATGTGGAGTCAGGATTTCCCGTGACAATAAGTTGCTGTTGCATTGTTCACATTGTCAAGCAGCATGTACTCAAAATGTGACTAGTCCCAACAGCTTGAAGCTGTTGATTTCTCTGTATGAGAATTTCCTTTAATAGCTTGGGTGCCTGCATATAGCTTGTCCATGGCATGGCATATGTACCAGCAAGCCTCTTTCCAATTAGCTAAGGGAAAACCCAGCTTCCATTGCAGATTGGTAAGTTGCTCCTTTACCCAGCTGTTTGCGTAAGGAAACTGTGTAGTTATATACTTTATTTCTTTGCTTTTCTGTTCACTGTTAAGATATCACTTGCTGAGTTATGGAGGTTTCACCATTGTGGTGGTAGTTTGCATCTCAGACATTTTATCTGGGTGCAATCAGAGGAAAAATCCTCTAAATGGGACTGTGAGTTTACATGGGTCAAAAACTTCCGCTCTTTTGTGAGTCTTGCTGCAAAGGATGACTACTGCAGATCAGAGTCTGGGGCACTGGCACAGGGGTGAAATAAAGAGCATTTTATTGTTCTTCAGCCTCCTCTGCATTGCTGTGCAACCACGTCTGCTGCTGATAGAACTCCAGCTCAGGCATACGTGTTTGCCTCAGCTGGAGCAGAGGATGTGCCTCATGGAAACTGTTGATGGATCTGTTTATCCAGGCTAGCAATGGCCTTGTATAGTGTTGAGGAACAAATGTGGAGCTGGATAGTGATTTATTGTTCCCCGGCCACCAAGCAACAACAGTTGTGATGTGCTTAGACTGCTGACGCTACACTATAACCTGCAAAATTCCTCAGTCTGAGTTGGCTTTTGTTCTCACCACCATTTCAGGCAGGTACTCTGGCCAGCCTGGCCACGCTTGACTGAAGGCCACAAGGAGCATGGAGGGACAATGGCACAAATGATTCCCTGCCTCTGGGCAGAGGGTCTTGTTCATAATCCCACTACTGGCTGTCTTAGTGATAACTGCTTTTATGGCTCTCTTTCTTCTTCATAACATGAATCTTACGACTTCAAACAAGTTCAAGATGATACAAGTATGTTTGTCATGAAATTTTGCTCCATGTCATGAAAAGAGTATTTTTTTTTCTGGTTCTGTGTGTGAATATTGAACTGACTGTTTAGTTTTTTTGCCTGTTCCAGTCCCACGCTACTGGTGTTTCCAGTGAGGGGAAAAAAATGCAACCTTCGTTTTTCCTCTTATAGCTTTGTTGCTGGAATGTCGTTCTGCTCAGCAATCACAGCTTAAACTACATGGGCATTTCTTCCCTGTTTGATCTCTCTAAATCTAAATCTCATCTAAATCCATCAAAATACTGCACAATCAACAGTCCAGCAGTGGTTTTTTGTAGTAACTCTCAATTTAAATCTTGCAGTAAGGTAAAGTGTTACAAATGTACTGACTCCCTAACACAGTCTGCTGTTACCATTTATGAAATGTTTGATAGGTTGCAGTACTTTAAAGTCTGCAGGATATTCTGGACTATTTTTTTGAAAGTTATTTCGCTACTTCTTTATTTGGCTGTCTAGAAATCCAACACAACAGTGAAAGTCTTTTCAAATAGTAAAGATAACTAAATACATAATAAATGCATCATTAGAAATGTCTAAGAAACCCTCCTCCAATAGATCACAATGTCAGCTGTTTTACATTCATATGGTAATACAGGGCAGAGACTACCCAAGAGAGTACAATTATTTTAAAATAACATATGACTGCTTATTTAGCCGCACACTGGGCAGATGCTATGAGCCTCAGTACAAAACTGATGCAGACTTGAAAAATCTGTTTTGGCATTACGATGCAGGGATTACTACCAACAGCTACATGTAGATACTTTCCGTATCTTACGGCATTTGAGTAGCTCTGCTGTCGAACAGACGCAGTGCATCTTTTAGAAAAACTTAGTCTTCATTTTGGTATGGTTTTTATTGCTCTGTACTTTGTACTGGCTCCCTTCCATCTCTCTACTCTTGTCAGTCTGCCTCTTTTTCTGTGTATTTTATTATTCACCCTAAAATATGGAATTTGCAGCATCTGGCTGTTCCTGGATGTTTCCTGCTCTCCTGCCATCTATTCTGTTCTTTTACCTGTTCTAGATGTTTTGCAATCTTTTACGCATGAACTACATAAGCCAGATTTGGGGATTTTCCTCTCACACCTCTCTGCTCAGTCTGCTTTGTGGAATTGGAGGATGGGGCCCACAGCTTCCAAGCGGCTCAAAGTATCGCTGCTGGAGTGCTGACACATCACCTCCTTCATGGTCCGAACCACTGGAGTAAATAATCTGAAACTGCTTTTAATTAAGTGTTCAGCATATATGATAACACAGTTAGTTATTAGACTGGCTAACAGAGGTTAAACCACAAAAACTCTAAAATTTGCTTTACACTGGATATACTTTTCAAACATCCTTGCTGGGCTGAATTTCTCAGAAGAAGGCAGGACTGATGCAAGGCTGTTATCTGAGAGGCTAATGGGTCTACATCTATACAGCTTCTCATTTCATCTACCTCATTTGCCCTTGCTGGCCCCCCACCGCAGTGGCAGAAAAGGAGTTGCCAGATACTGGATAGAGTCTGTTGTAGCTAGTAACCTAAGCTCATTTTATGACAGAAGTTTTAGTTCAAATGTACTCTGTTTCATCTTTTCAAAAAGTATAAGCCTCACAATACAGTGTCTGTACAGATGTATAGAAGGAGACTGTAACTGTAGAACAGGCCTATTGCATCTGTTGATCAGGGCAATGCTAACTCAAGCAGCCGGTTTGGGTGTCATACATAATCCAGTTTTATAGGCATGAGTAGGACATATGGCCCCTAAGGCTTAGCAATCTGCAGCAATACAGTAGTTTGTGGTTGTAATATGGGCTGTGTTTCTCAGAGGAGTCCAGACTCAGTGTAATGAACCTGCTGTTGGCTCTAGGGCAGAGGTGGGCTGCTGTTATCCCAGTCAAAACAGAGCATGGCTTTGTTGACACATGGCCATGATACATCCCTATACACTTAATATACACACATCTATGTTCATATACATACGCAACATAATTTTATGAACCTGTCAGACACTATAAAAAATGGGGATGCTGTTGGCAGTGGGGATGGGAAAGAGACATGCAAATAGGTCTTAAAAGAATGGTTCAAACTATCCACATCAGAAGATGTGAAAGGGGAACTTGTCGCAGGGTAGGTAGTGACCATATCTGCCAAAAGTGCACTGTAAAATTATGCTGAGACTGCTTTCCCAGAAATGCCCCACAAAGTCACTGTCTCCTGACTGGCTCCTTGTCCTCTATTAGTCATAATTCTGAGATACCGAAACTGAACATAGTAACTGGGATGCAGGTTTGGATGAACAAATACATCAGGATGGCAATCTGAATATATCTGTGATGGTAATCACAGCAAGACAAAATGTGTAAAAAATATGAAATGAAGATTACATGACCTTCCCAGTCTTCTTCCACTAAAAATTGGCTCCGTAGTTCTCCAGTATACATACAATCTGACCCCCCCCCCCCCCCCCGAGATCCATTTTTCAATGTGCAGCCATTAATACTATGCTCAGGTATCAAAAACCTGGAGATGTTTTCACTGAGGAATCCACTTCATCAGTACTATTTGGCAACTAGAGAAAACCACAATGTGACATTTTAGCTTTTAGTTGTTTTCGTTATTTATTTTTATAATCATTCTTACTCAGTTGTTACTTTTTAGTCTGGACCGTTTTTTTGGATTTTAGAATTTGTTCAAAGTCCAAGCTATAATTAAGCAAAATAGACAAGTAGAGAACTGATGTAAAAGCAAATAGTTCTGAAATATCACTGACTGTAGTCTACAATAGACAGAAGTACTATGCACTTCAGTCAATCGGTCACTTTAATTGATAGTTGCTAGGCCATATTTCAAAAATTCAGTTAAATGAATAACGTACAGTTATCCTGACCTTGCAAAATAAATAGTAATGCCCTGAAGACACAGTAAAAACATAGAAGGAAGTAGAACTGTTTTCTCTGTTTTAAACAACATTTCATTCCGTGGAAAAAAAGCCAAGGAATACATTTTTCCAGATGATTTAAGATGTAGTATGCTGATACTTGTCTTCCAATAGCAACAATTAAAATAGCTTGCTTGTGTAACCAGACTGTAGACATTATTTTCACCATTAGCCCATGCTGCTTTAAACAGCATTAGTTTCTAAAAAACTGCAGTTCCTTTTGAACACAAAAGCATTTGATTTTTCAGGGGTTGTGCAGGGATTTTTTTCCTCTTTTGTTCCAAAACCTACTACCAGGATGGTAATCAGTGATAAGTCCACACAAGAAAGTTCAGCTCAGAACTCAATACGTAAGTCTCCAAACTTGAAAGTGCTTTTATACTGAAGTCTTCTCAGATTGTTTTGAGGAAACAGGGTCTGACACGCTACAACATCTTGGGTCTTCAGTCAAGGCTTCCCTAAAAGTCAGAAATGTGCTCAGGTCTAATTTTTCAGTTTGTATCTTTTTATCAATAGCACCGTTAGAAACAATTCCTTAAATCATTTAAAGCCCATTGTTTTAAACACAGATGGAGGGTCTTCTCAATTAAGGAGTGCTTTGCAGGTTCTACATCTGTATTTGATCCTCTCAGTTTAATTCTGCCGGTCATTTGCCAAAATAAATAAGAATCTGAATAAATACGAATCTCTTCTGTGATGCATAGAAAAACAATTGTATTGCTTTAGTGCAGGAGGCTACATTCATGCTCAAAGAATGAATGATGCTGCTGCTGGGATGAGTAAACAGATGAGAGTCATTTCAGCCGGTGCTCCATTAGGAAGAGTGGAAAGAGATGATCACCAAATTTGAAAATGCAGAAATAAGAAAAAATGATATATTTTTTCAGCATTTCAGTTTTTCAATAGAAAGCTATAAGGGGAGCTTCTTCGAATGCTGACAGAAACCTTCAGGGAATGGGGCTGAACCTCCATGCAGATTAGAGAAGCTGCCCTAAACACTCATGGCAGCAGCTGTATTCTTGTCCTACTGCGGCAAAGGTGGACATGTAAAAAACAGTCAAACCAGACCGTATCTTAATGGCAGGTGGCCGTTATTAAAAGTCATCATTTGCTAGCATGCACTACTCAGTAGTATGAGATTTTTTTAGCCTACATCTTTATTCAACTTTATTGTGTGGTTAATGCTGGTTGATACTCAGTTCTTCAGTTGTTCTTGGCTGCTCATAATGTCTGGGGGACCATGGAGAGGCAGAACTGTCCTGGGGCTACTCTACATTACATCAGTAATGAACTGCTCAGCCCCAGAAGTTCAGAAAGACAAACGTAATGTTAAGGAAACTTTTCTTCCCCTCCTGTTGTAGGCATGGTGGTCCTATGGATCTGAGATGATATTTCTAGAAGTATCAGTTTTGTACTAGTGATTGTGTTTCCTTTGAGAGCAGCTTAGACCCACAATTCCAACTGAAAACAGCTCCACCTTTAGCCATCAGCTCTTGAATGAATTAGGCCTCTTGGGCTTCTCTGATTTGCTTGGTAGCTTTATGTAAAGAATGCATTTTAGACTGGATTAAATAAATCTGAGAGTTTTTTTACCAGTTCCTGAATCAGGAAGATGCAGCAGTTAATACAGCTCCCATTAAAAATGCTACCCTGTCTCTTCATTTTGTCAAAAAGGATTATTAAGGAAAGCAAAGGTCATGCACATTGCAAATGTGCTTCTGCTAAAGCAGCATGTTCCTGGAGGAATAAACACAGACAGTACTGAATTACTTTGTCATCATTAGAAATTGTCAGAGTCCCATAATGCTCAGGAGAGCAGACGGGTTGGCAACTGCGCAGAAAAAAAATGCTCACACTGAAAAATGCAATGAACATTTTAGTCTAGTGCACATAGCTTTCTTCAGCTGATAGTAATGAATAAGGTGGGCTGCTGGGAAGGAGTACAGTTTTTAGCTGCTTCAGTGGCTAATGTGGGAGAAGGTTTGCCGGCAAAAAGACTGCTTGGTGTTGCACCTTAATGAGATAATTTCCCAGGGAATGGCCAAGGAACCACTTTTCTTTTGAGAAAACCTGATAATTAATATAAATAATTTTCCAGAAAAATATAAAAATGGTCCTCTAAGTATTAATAGCCCATTTAACTGCTGCAAAAGAAAAGTTTCTATGATTTGCTTTTTTCGAATGTGAAAAAGGGATGTGGTAACGGCAGTCTTTTTCAAAGACATGCAAAGAAAAATGATTCATTTGGCAAATGCATGCTGAGGAAATGCTAGTATGATCAGATTGCTTCTTCTTCCTCATCTGTAACGATGCTAGTTACAAACATTAGCTTGAAAAGTTTGCCTTGCTCCTGTAAGATTCATAACTAAAAGATTTTGCTTAACCACTGCTTTACTCTTGAATGATGGTCACTAATATTCTGTCAAGACGGCCAACCTTGAGGCAGTGATGCTTGCTGGGGAGATGACTGCATTGCTCTGTTGGATCATCTGGTTTCTCTTCCCCTCTGAAAAATCTATGTAACACAGTGGAAATATTGCTGCGACATACTGTAATTAATAGCATAGCTGGAAAGTTTTAATGGGCAACTTCAGACTGCAGTTAAAAAAAGGTAATTAAAAAAAACCCAATCATTCCCAGATTCTAGGCTAAAACAATTCATTCTGGGAGATGTTTTCAGCAATAATCTAGACGACTTATTTTATTTATAACTGGTGCCTCACAGCACAAACACTTGCAGGTGTGCCTGCCTCCAGGTCTTCCTTTGCTGGTCAGACACAGTTCCTAAACTTCCTGATATAACCGGCTCCACTGAGGCTGCAGTAACCCCCTGTCACTGCCAGACTGAAGCCTTCACTGAGTCACATACCTCTTCGGAAGACACTCACTGTATTCACCTTTTATTTCAAGACAGAAACAACTTCCCTTGTCCTTTCCTAATTTCCATTAGCCAGATGGAAAGTGGGTGCGACTGCCCAGGGCATGTGAAGTATAGCTCCGTGGTCCTTTCTGTCTCTCTGTGAATAACAGCGTTTCAGTCTCTCTGTCTCCAAAGCAACTGAATTTTAATTGACTCAAGTCCAACATCCACACAGGCAGGGCAGGTAAGAAAAATGCCTGCTAAGTCTGTGTCTTCAGCCCCCCTAATGATCACGGGTACAAAGAGATCTCCTTTCTCAGGATTGCCATGAGCCATCACAAATGCTTATTGACTGGAAAGGCTTGACTGAGCAGTCAGTAAAATAATTTGTTAGACTCTTTCAGTTGGAAGGGACCTACAATGATCATCTAGCCCAACTGCAACTGCTTCTGATGTAATTTGTACTTCTCAGTACAAATTCAGGTATTTAATTTTATTTTACTAGAATCAAAACTTTCCACGACATTTTTGGAATATATTCATAGGGGAAAAAAGATGCAAAAACACCACAAAAAAAGAAAAATCATAGATTCTTCACAGTTTGCTAGCAATAATATAATATGTGGGATATAACAGAGTACCATGCTGCTGTACAACTGATTTTACATTTCTGATGCTTTAGAACTTTTAAAAGATCTTGGAATTTGGGCACGAGCATCATTTCCATCTAGCCATGAGGTGAAATATCAAACCTCTTTCTTTATCTGTCCCTGGAAATATATTCTTCGCTCCCATATTAAACTTCTGCTGAAAAGGTATTATTGTCCAAGTCATAATCACTCAGAATATAGCAGGTAATTCATTGTGTCAAGAATTCTGGAATCTTTAAAATATACGTGTGTGTATATACGTGTGTGCATCTTATATATATGAAGTTCCTGAATCTTACCTGTAACTGACCACCATCAGCTATGCAGTTTCCCTTAACCTCACGCAATAGCATTGTCTTGAAAGATGCTCAAAGGGAAGATATCTATTGACCGTTAGTATTTTCACAGTTCTTGAGGAGCTTAGGGAGATATGGCATGCAAGGACTATGTTAGGCCAACTATTCAGATCACTTCTATCTGAGAATTTAGCAGATTTCATGATTCTCTAGGTAACTAGGCCACCATCATGAAGATGAATGCAGGTAGGGTTGAACCCATCCTTGCCAACTGCTCGGATCAGAATAGCAACTTGGAACCGTGTGAACATTTAACGGGGTAGAATATAATGCAAGAGAGAAAAAAGGGAGACACTAGACGTACTAACATAGAAAACCATGAATTTTGATAGTTTCTTGAAACTTTCTTTGTCCTAGAATCTGCCAGAACTCTTTCAAGGCTTGTTCCTATCACTGCACTGATTCAAAATAACAAAGAATGCAGCATTTAAAATGTTTGGCTCATAGGAAACAGCTTGTTAGAGTGTGAGGCAGCTTTCTGGTGTACATTTTTCATGTCCTGCTACAAAAAGATCAAAACATTGTGAAAGATGTGTATTCAGCTGAGAGATGTTAAAAATGCCACTTCTAGCTTAAGGCATACTTTTGATATTGTATCTACTGCACATCTAAAACTGTCGGGCTACAATGAAATTTGTCACCTATATTTTACACTTGTATTAAGTGAGAATGTGAAAATTGACCTCTAGTAACACTAAGTTTGACAATTCTTGTACGTATAACTGTTACCAGAATGATTTTAGAAACCAAGGCTGTCAAACACATCCTGTTGTAATCTTTTGGGAGACAGAATGCTATGCTATTTTTTAAAGCCATTTTTACTGTCTTACAATGTTCTTTCAGGTCATATTAAATCATTTGCAGTGAATTATTTTGTTAGGCAGAAGAGGTTGTCAATGCTAAAACTGAGAATTGCTCTGTCAAGTTAGAGTTGCAAAAAAAAATCTAATTTGTGATTTAATCCATGTATCCTTTGAAATGAAGTATCTAATCTAAAAGTAAGCAAAGTGAAATGTTTAGAAGTACAAGAGACAAGTGATATCCCTCCTGGCTAGCTTCTAACTTCAAAAACCGTAACAGCATGGCTCAGACTCGTGCATGAAATTCTGCAGTTCAGTTTTTTTCTTTTTGCACATTTTGTATCACTGCACAGTCTGTGCCTTGGCAGCACCTGACCCAATAGCTAGCATTTGCTTAACTCCATCTTGATAGCCTGAGCTTAATCCTCTGTTTAAAATTGGGCATATGCCAGACAGCAAAGTTTAGCTGAGGCTTTCACATACATACTTTACACCAGAACACATTGTAAATATTGAAAATAGTGATTTGGGGGTTTGTGCTGTATTCCTAATGCTTTTGGGAAGGTACAGAAGAATGTCTACATCAAATGGAAGTTGACTGAAATCCCCTTACACTCACTGAAAATGAGAATCGCAAGGAAAAACAACTACCTTGGTATGCTGATATAAACTTTGGATGAAATTTGAGAAAATACGCAATATAATGCAAGACATTTTCCCCTGACTCTTTTCTCAGAAAAATAATGTTAATTTTCTCAAGTGGAAAAGACAATTAATTAAGAGGAGGTGGGAAAGGAACCCCACGGTGTGCAGGACCTTACTGCATGCCAGCTGCCATTAACGGAAAGGAATCAGCGGCGTTGCGTTAGACCTGGACCATGTACTTCATGGAGGAAGGGGAGAGCAGTGGGACATGGGCCACAAGCATGCTGCACTTCCAGCTCACTTGCTCTCTCACTTGTTGAATTTAATTTTACACAGTCTTTATCCTGAACATGAGCTCTGTATTTTAAGACCTGCATAACCTCATACAACTAACTTGAGAAATGGGTGTAACTTTAGCTCAAGCCTTTTGGAGTCTCCATATTTCACTGTGTAGTTGTTTTTTTTTTTTTCTTCTGAAATATATCATCTGTCAGCACTGTGTAAGGACAGTCTAAACCAGCCTCTGTTCACCTGCCATTCAGCACTTGAGACTTTTCATCAGAAAGTTCCTTCTGACAGTTATTTATAGGTCAACATTTCAGTGAGCTAATTGCAGGTAACACTCCTGGAAAGGCAACTAAACAGTTATTGCTAGTACTGTGAGAAGAAATGATTATGTTAATTACCAAATCTCTTTGATGTGCTACTGTTGGACATGCTGAACCATGGGGAAAATTTCCAACCTGGCTCCCAAATCTGGCAGTACTGCACCTGGCTCCAGGGAAGGGCTGCTCTGCCAGGACCCTTGGTGCACGTCTCCGTTTCTTATTAAATCAGGTGTGATGTTACTGTCTTCCTGGTGTGTTTTCAGAATATTCAGAAACAGAAATGCCTTTGTCTCCCTTTCCTTTTCAGAGAGTTTTCCTGTGAATTTTGGTACCCTGCACAGGCTCACCTATTTTATACCAGTCAAGCTCTGCTCGTTGAATGACATTTTTGCTTGACATTGGCATGCTTTCTGAAGCTACGCTCAGCTGATGCGAGCTCATTATCAATACTTGCTGTATTCCCCAAATTCCTCTTGGTACTGATGCTAACTTTTGAGAATGTACTGTGATCCTTTCCATTTAGGTCCTGCACATGACATGGCGATTAGTCATCCCTCTCACGCTGAAACCTCTTGTTACAGAGGTCTTTTGGCAATTCCATTATCCTGCAGTTTTTCACAAAATATCATATCTGATATGAGCCCAGCACCTGCTGCGATGATACACACTGCAACCAGGGCATTTCAGTCAGGGACTGACAGACTGTTCTGTCTGCAGTAGTTCAAAAGCAAATGTATTCAAGTTTTTCTTTCTAAGCCGCTTTGAAGCTGACACCTATGAATTTGTTTTCTCCTTGTTAATACGTACTGTAAACCCTCCTTGTAGCTTTACTTCCTGTTTTAAAATGATCAGAATTTGTATGTAGTTTGATAACATGAACCGTACCAGTTGGGCCGAAATGAAATTCTGCTTTGATTCAAGCAATTCTCCCTATTAATCTTCACACTGTGCTTTGGAGATGTCTGTTAGGTTTATTTAGTTTTATTTGTTTAAGCTGTGCTTAATATTTGCTGTGTTTGACTCTCCATTCATATCCACTTGTAAATTCAGAGTAAATATTGTAAAGCCAATAAAATTAAACCTTAGATTCATTTGTAAGAGAAGGAGTAACTGCAGCTTCAAGGTTAAGTCTTTAATCACATTCACACCCAGTGGATTTGGCTCTTTATATCAACTACTGCATATCGGTATTAATAACAAATTAATATAACACAATGGTGTAAGCAGATGCACAGAACAGATTACAAATAGTAGTCGTAGAATAAATAAAAAAATCTTTTAGCAAGAATATTTCTTTACTTCACAATCAAGCTCCCACACAATTTTGCTCAGATTTCTAACAAATCTCTATATTTATATGTCAGTATTAGAATATGGTCAAGATCAATTCCCAATTCTAAAAAAACCCCCACATTGTTATAATGCAACAATGCTGAGGGCACTTGAAACAACTCTGCAACTGTCATATTTGGAGTATTAGGTGTCAAGAAGTGTGAGTTTCTGATCTCAAGTAATGTCTTCTTCTTGGGTTTTGAACATTCTTTGTGACTTATTGGTATGTACAGGTGACCTTATTTCCAATGAGAGTGTCCACCTTTAGCATTTGGCCCTTCCGCTTGTTTGCTGTTTGATAAATGGGTCCTTGTCGTGGTTTAACCCCAGCCAGCAACTAAGCACCACACAGCTGCTCACTCACTTCTCCCCCACCCAGTGGGATGGGGGAGAGAATCGCAAGGGAAAAGGTAAAACTTGTGGGTTGAGATCAGAACAGTTTAATAGAACAGAAAGGAAGAAAAGAATAATGATAATGATAATGATGATGATGATGATGATGATGATGATGATGATAATAATAATATGACAATACTAATAAAAGCATTGGAATATACAAAACAAGTGATGCGCAATGCAATTGCTCACCACTTGCTGACCGATGCCCAGTTAGTTCCTGAGCAGCGATCCCCCCAGGCCAACTCCCCCCAGTTTATATACTGGCTGTGACGTCACATGGTATGGAATACCCCTTTGGCCAGTTTGGGTCAGCTGTCCTGGCTGTGTCCCCTCCCAGCTTCTTGGGCCTCTCCAGCCTTCTTGCTGGCTGGGCATGAGAAACTCAAAAATCCTTGATACTACTTAGCAACAAATGAAAACATGAGCGTTACCAAAATTTTTCTCATGCTGAATTCAAGACATAACTCTATACCAGCTACTAGAAAGAAAATTAACTCTATCCCAGCCAAAACCAGCACAGTCCTTTGTCAAAATGACTGCTGGAATTAGCAGAGTGCTTGTACTCTGTGTCTGTATACAAGGTTGAGTAATTGGGAGTCATTACTGGAACTGTTAAAAGAGGAAACAGCAATGTGGGAATCTATGTCCTGAGGGCATACAGTGCTCTGAGAGTCTATTGAAAATAAACAAGTTTAAATAAAAACAACACAACTCACAGGAACTGCACAGAGTAGATACAAATACAGTTTATCCAGCAGATGGTATTCAGTGACAGTGGCAGACTCAACAAGCCAAGATTTTTAGTTTATCTGTTGTTGAACAGAGGCCCAAAAGTTGTTGAACTTTAGTAAGACATAATCCATTTAAAATGATGGTTCTACCAACTCCAAACCATGAAAGAGTTTTTCTGGTGGGAGACAGAGTGTGTTGGTGTGCACCAATAAAGAAAACTTAGAAATATTGCTCTGAAAGAGACATTGCATTTAACAGGCAATGGTTGATTTCCAGCAAATAGTATTTTACTCCCAGGAGATGAAGGCAGTACTTCGACCAGTACGTACGCAGTGTGCTCTGTCAGATCTGCTCTGGAGAAGTCTTCTTTTCTTCAGGTGCTGCACGTTCCCTTCGGAGCAGATGTGGGGATGTGGGGCAGATCACTAGCATTCTCCCATATGCTTTGCTAAAAACACAATTATCTGCAGGTTGTGCCTCAAGAAATGGAGTCTTACCACATTGGTTAATGACAGCCATAAGGTCGCTTTACCTGTCTTTGCCTGAAATAGAATTAACCCCCCTGGAGATGCTGAAAATTTCATTTTGGCATCCTCAGAGTGAAACAGGCAGGAGATCTGGGGGGGGGGGAGCAGTATGTACTGGAATGTTTATTACCTTGTCCTTGCCAGAAAAGCTAAAGCATAGTCTTTCTGGGCACTATTAGTGGTTGAGGTGAACTGAATTTATGGCTCTTAGTCACTTGCTTATTTTGGAAGGGTATCTGCACTCATATATATTGGAATAGAGTCCAGGACACTTGTGGCATTTAAATCCCATAATGAATCACAAGTTGAGGATATGATTCAATATCTTAAATTGCATTATCAGATTTGTGACTCATGGTCAATGACACCAAGTCTGGCAGTGTTCTAAATGATGCCTTCAGGAGCAACAAGTTTTGATCATTTCTCTTATGGTCATGAAGTCAAGGTGGTATGCACTCAGGTCACAGTGCTATGTTATTGCAGTACAACCAGCGTGTTCCAAAGGAAATGCAGTGTTTCAAAAGCACTTGCAAAGGGCTATTCTCCCTAAGTTTCACCAGCTGTTCCAAACTGTAGCAAGAGTTTCAAAATGAGATACCCTCAATATACTGCGTATATGCTATATAGTATACATGTAATTGCAGATAACAGTAAAAATGCTTCCTATCCCTGTGCTTCTCAGTGTACATAGTGGCAGAGGCAGCACCGGTTAGAGCTCTCCTACCTTTTGTAGCAGTATCTTGGCCTATATCTCTGCTTGCTGGACTGGTTTATATCCCTACGTGATTCAGTGTTGTGTGACTGGCAGGAGCTGCAAGACTGGCCAAATGATAATGCTTCAGATCTATGCTGCACAGCTAGCAATGACTGCACTAGCAGCAAGGCACTGGACATTCAGGCTTCTTAAAGCAAAGACTTTTTTACAGGGAGAAGAAATAAAAACAAGAAAAATGGCATTTTTAAGCAAGGAGATTAAGGAATAACCAGTCCTAACTGTAGGCACTGAGAAGACACCTTGGAGGAACCTCAGGCTAAGAGGAAGAAAGTAAGTGAACTAACTATTTGTAATATAGCCAAATTAAAAAAGTTTTTGAGTTACCTTCACAGTCCTCTTGCCGATTTGAGAGGAATTATGCTATAATATACGCAGTGGTATCAAAGGCTGTGCTGAGATCCAACCAACAGCAAATACACATTCCCCTAACTAGGGAATGAATTGTATATTTAGTTATCTTTACGATACTAGCAACAGGAATTATTCACAGGTCTCTCGAAGGACTACTCCACACTGAAACTATAAACAATGCTATAAGTCAGGCATTTTAGAAAATGTCTGTGAAAGAGTATGAACAGAAAGAAATCATAAGCAGCCCCTTTCTCATGAACTTTGTCTACAGATGCTGACAAACACAAAGTCATACAAGTGGCTTTGCTGCAAGAAAGCCTCAGATCTTAAGGTTACAATTTGGGTAACATCATTAAGCAGAAGACAATATGCTTCTAAACATCCTTCTATGATTCACACAGTGAATAGTACCACCCACATCTAATCTGTGGTTGGCTGAACTTCCAAAACATCAAAATCTGTGAAGAAAGCAGCCTACTGAATTTAAAGTGGGTGCCTTGCTTTGAGACAGCATGTTCTTAGGACAAACCCTCCAAGCTGGGGGAAGCTTAGGATGACTCGAAGTCTGGAGTGGCTAGTTACAGTGGAAGTTAAATCATTTCCTCATTGCTGACTCCTGTTGAGTACTAAAGGGCACAACGCTAGTATCTGTAGTAGCAGAGGACACGCAAGTTGGGAAATTCTCCACTTTATAACCTACTGTTTCAACAGAAAGTCTGTTCTTTCAAGATGCAACGGATCTGGGTCCTGAGCCAGCAAAGCCCTAACACACCTCATGGATGGTAGATCCAGTGTGCTTTCTGATTACTTAGCTGTTAGATTTTCTCACAAGTATCCTTGCGCTTTGCTTCCACGTGGCCAGTGTGGCTCAATGAAGCGACAAAGCCATAATAACATCTTCCTTCTAATCCTTCCCTAAAGCTCCGCTTTCCCTACCAGAGGTTCGATGGCAGTTAAGCTTGCAGATTGCACTAGGGCTGTTGCTGTCCATGCTGATCAAATATTAGCTCATGATTTCCGTGTGATCCCCGAGCTGCATGGACCCATGTGTTATCTCTGAGACTGTAAATGCAACATGGCAGGAACTCCCACTTTCTGTTCACAGCCAAGAAAATAAAATCATTGTCCAGGAAATAGGTCCCAGGCATAATAGTAATAAAACTACTAACGCTCAAGTAGTAACATTAAGAACATACTGAGCAGCCCTGGAAGATCAGGAGGAGACTGATGAACATCCTGCAGGATAAATCATTTTTGTAGACAAACAGGAGCAAATTTTATCTATGCCTCAAGATGACAGGAAGCAGACCAGGTTGCATACAACAGGTAATTAAGATACACCACTAGATTCTTAGGGTTTTTTTTTTAATGTCAGGAACTGTTCTCGTTTATTCCTGCTGTGTTGTAAATCTTTTATTGATGCTCAGGTAACACTTACAGTTTCTGTGTCTTGGGCATGTTACACTCTTAGTGTAAAAGAAGGAAGTTCAGCTTCATCATCTCACAAAATGGCTGCCTTAGTCCAGGCTGGATAAAACTAATTAAAACCCAAACAAGCAGTGCTATGTGCTCAGTGCTTTCTCTGCTGCGAGGTGGTGTTCATTTTTCAGAGGCAGATAGAACAGATGGGGTTGGTGACAGGTTGACTAGGATACACACAGTGAAACCTATGCATCTGTCAGGAGAGGAATTTATTGGTTCAGTACAGACAATAATTTTGGATTTTCACAGATCTAAGCCTTCGATTTGGGCTCTTGTCTAGGAACAAGCACTTCAGTCATAGTAACTAATTACTATGGGTTACTGTGGGCCTGAGATTTTTTAATTAAAAAAACCCTTTTGATATTTATGCCAGTAGTAATGGTGAAAATCTGGAAGTGACAAACTTTAGTTGGAAAACATGTATTCACTGGGACTCTTTTACACCCCAGCTCTGGTACGTGGGTTTTTTTCAACATTCATTCTCCCATTCCTAAAATGAGCTGCCAGTCAACCTCACTTCTTTACTTAAATCCTCTTAACAGCACACCTATTTATCTTGTCTTGAGCATAACAGCAATTAAAAAACCAACACCCAAATGCTGTATGATAAACTTAATACCACCACATTGCTGGTAATCTGTTTTAGTTTTTGCCCAGTTTATTCCAAGAAAGAAAATGCTCAGACTTGTTTTCCTTTGAGGAGAGATAAAATAAAAACTGCCTTTAAAACCCACAGTATCTCTAGATCACTAAAGGGGAGCAAGGATATTCTCTCATCTCCATTTGAAGATCTAGTCTCTGACAGTGAGATCTGACATGAGACTAGCAGTGGTGATTCTCCACTGGCTTTTCCATCACTTTTAGTTGCCACCGTGGATATGCAAAACCACCTTTTCAACATATTTTCGTTCTGAAGAGCTTAAAGCTGTCCTGTAGCATTTTATTCACTGTCACACAAGTATCATGCATGGGTCTTTCCTCTGATTAAGATATACGATATGAAAAAGAAATGCAAAAGAGAGAAGCACAAGAACAGCAAGAGTTTTATTCCCACAGACTTTGCAGTTTTTCTAACTATTGTCCCAACCTGCCCCCAGGGAGCTCCAGGGAACATGATGCATCTATTGCTGTTGCGCTTTTGACCTCCAACACTGATCTGTTGCCCAATAAAATATCTCTCAAAGGACGGCATGGTGTCACAGCTGGTTTAGAACCTGAGAAAACCAGCTCTGTGCATAAACAGGCTCCATCTTCTCTTTATCCTTCTAAGAAATGTAGCCAATGATATATATTTTTACGGTATTATCCGCTAGCCAGTGCCCTCCACTTTGTGCAAAGCACAATACAGAGAGTCGTTAACACAAGTGAAGGATGTCATGTAATGTAATATCCTCTGCTCAGCCACCTCATGTATACTTTTGTACTTGACTGAGTAGATTAGGTAAAGTACAATAATTTATAAAGAAAGACTGTAATATAAAGAAACTTACTTTCTTTTGTAGCTTCTCTGTTCATCTCTTTGTCAGGGATCTGCTCCCTCCTACTGCAGTGGAAAAGATACATTAAAATTAATATTCTAAGCTGGGATTTTCAAAGCAGACTATAGCAGTGAAGTGTCCAAAAGCCACTGACATTCAATGGCAGCTAAGTCCTTAGCCCCTTTGAAAATTCTCAGCCAAAACCCATTAATGCATACTTCAAAGAGATATTATTCACAGTTCTAGGAGTCATTTTCCTAACAGCCTTTCATTCTCATTTCTAACAGGCCCTTCTTCCCTAGATCCTAACCCCCTGTTGGGGTACAAAACCAAATTGCTTCCATGTCCTTTATAATTCAGACCTCAGCTTTAGCTCTGACCCTTTTGAGGCATTTGTTTTTATATTTAATGACACACAAAGATCTGTGTCTCAAAAGAGACAAAATGGAACTCTTTAGTATTGCTTTTCCATCTTTATCTTGTCTCACCAGTCATTACACCTCTTACAAATGAGCACAGGCGCCAGTTCATCTAGATATTTTGGCTCCTTACTGTGAAGAGTTAATTAATTCTCATGCTGTGTCTCTTGCTTATGGTCAGTTCTCATATTTTGACAACAATTAATTCACCCCCACCAGTCTAACATCTCACTTTGTCAGCCTTTCCTTCTAAAACACAGTGCTACCGTATTTGTAGCCTGTAGCTTGTGGCTTGTCACATTTTTTACTTCAGTCATTTATACTAATTTTTCTCCCCCTCCCCCCAATCATAGCATGAGAAGACTTTATTGATTAAATCAATCAGGTACAAAATATGTAAGCTGACCTGAATTTTTGCAATTAGCTATTCAAATAACCCACCAGAAGGCAGGTTTTAATTCTATTAACCGTCAAATGATGCTGTAGTAGCAAAACCTTACTAAGAATCTGCTACACTATATTGACACCTTGTGGCTGGTTCATCATAATGCAAAGTATTCATCCAGACTAGTGTAAATAAGAGGGATTATAATATAAAACCTGTAGGGAAAATATTTTCATTTTAAGTACTCACAATGGATGGGAAGCTGATAAAGGCTGTCTAGATCAAACCCAATTTTTGCTTTTAGCCTGATCCCAGTGCAAATTCAAGTATATATGTTCTTCAGTGCTGAACATAGGGCCAAGACCTATACATTTCCCATTTTCACTACAGTTCAGATCTTTGTGGGATCCAGCCTTGAAATGTGTGCCCTGAGCTTACCTCAGATTGCAGTATCTCTGGCTGACATGTCGTACTTCAGCCTCCACACTAAACATAGTGGGATAAAGAAGGAATAGCTTTTGTTGCAATGGCACCTGCTGCCAAAATAGAATGAGATTCAAATGATATTTGCAGAAGGAAATGCAAACTTCAACGTATACATGTGAAATAACACTCTGGAAAGGTCAAACGGAATGAAGATGCTACATGCGAGCAGTCTTTTTTACTGCCTACCCGATAAAGAGGAAATGGCACGATGCAGGAAGCCTATTTAAAACAGGCAGATGGGCTGTGACATAAACCCGAGACAGCTCATCTGCTCAATATGTAATCATTGTGTTTGAAACCATTTTCATACAATCATCCCGAGTAATACATAACTACCACGAGTTTACAAAGGAAAGGAACTGCTGAAATGTTAATAGAGGGAAGGATTTGAAAAGGATTCAGATAAATCAGTTACAAACAGCGCTCTGGCCAGCAGTCAGTGAATCACTGAACAACATGTAATGATTTCCCAGGAAGACTGCCTCCACCGTATGACCCTTGAAGACAAATAATCAAATAACACTGCTAAACCTCACAAATAAATTACCCTTCCCCAAAGACCGTTGAATCTGCTTTGGTTCATTGCCTTGCAAAGTTGGAGACTCCCTGTATCAGTCAATTGCATCACAGGAAACTCTGAAGTTAATGACTTTGGCCTTCTGTGGGCAAATACTGTCCCACAAATTAAGGGCTAGTTATTCAGTTTTGGGGAAAGAGGGAACTGGGCATCAAGGAGTCCCACCTTTCTCCTGCTTATTTTCTGCTTGGAATAACAGGACGAGGCTGCTTGGGGGCCCTGCTGCTGCCTTGGCAGATAAGTCAGTGTGAGCCACTGCTGGAGATGGCACTCACACCAGGAGCTGGGGGGATGCTCTGGTGTCCATGGGGACCTCGGACAGATCTCGAATGCCTCTGGGCAAGAATGGCTGAGTTGTGAGGCTGGCTGCACGGGTGGTGGGGCCTGACTGGGTTGTTGGTGTAGCCGAAGAGGCTGGGCAGAAGAAGAGAAGACAGAGATTTTTATGCACAGCGGGGCCTCTTAAGTTCAGAAGAGGAGACGGTCACAGTGCCTCCGCAGCCGTCCACAAGTATAACACTATCCTGCAAACCCAGCTCCAAGGTCAGGCAAAATCAAGGATGTGAGATGGAGAAGAAGGGCAGGACTGACTGGGTCTGCACCCATTTCTATCTCCATCCAGAACTCCACAATAGTTGTTATGAGGTTTACATAGTTTAAGGATTATTAATTTCCTGTGCCTGTTTAATTCTATTCATTGAGAAAAAGATGTGGCCCCTAATGGTCTTTTGACCATGTGGGAGTCTCTAGTGACACAACTCCACCAGGATGCAGGTAGGAATTGAGTGATGTGTGGCTCTGCCCCTGGGACAGCTTCCAGCAAAGCCAAGACCTGCTGGGTAAACCCTGCCCCTCACAATAGATCTCAGCCAAGTAACCTCAGCACAATGACAGTCATTAACATTAAACAACCTGCAAAATTTTGTTAGTTCAAAGTTTGGTAGAGTTAAATGCTGATTCTTTGAAAAGAATTACAGTAATCTATTCATTTTCATGGAACAAGATACAATTAAAGAAATTCCTCCGAAAACAACTCAATGTTATATACTTTTTGTTCTAGACTGTTTTTTTAAAGATTCTTTAAGTGAACAGTAATTTACTGACCACAAAACAGTAGCTCAATGCAATAATAAGTACCCTCAATATTGCCATGCATGGAGTTGCTGGAGAACAAACCAGTCTTTGAGGAGAGGTATAAAGGCAGCATGTCCTAAACCTAAATTGAAACCTTGTGTCAGTACTGATGGAAGTAAATTGATTGCGAACTTCTCTTACCTCTCCATACATACTTATTCTCAGTATTCAGAAAAGGAAAAGACAGCTCTGTGAAATTACAGAACTTTTCTTCTCTGAGTCAAAGAAGTGGGGTCTGGAGGAAAGTGGAAAAGACATGGAAAACATT
This sequence comes from Haliaeetus albicilla, assembly GCF_947461875.1. NCBI lineage: Eukaryota > Metazoa > Chordata > Aves > Accipitriformes > Accipitridae > Haliaeetus > Haliaeetus albicilla. The sequence continues at coordinate 25,771,516 of NC_091491.1, read as the reverse complement.
CTTGGGAAGTCCAGCATCCTGAAGTACAGCAAAATGAACTGCAGCTGCTCTCCAAAGTTTATGTAAGGACACAGCACATCTCGGCAGCAGGATGCCTTTCTACTCTTATATAGGAGCGATATGTACAACCAGCTGTAGGACAGATCAGCCCAGAACTGTGGCCATTCCGCATGTTGTTTGCATTAAAAGAAGCTTTCTGTCTTAGCAAGCTCTTCAATATCTAGAATTCATTTTGCAACTTATACAGCCCTCTTCACCACGGTACACCGTCCCTAGCAGCCAGTTTGCATAAATGCATTGTGTTTTGGGGACTGAGACAAATTCGCTAACATACATGTAAGCTGTTCTATGCCTATTGTCCTCAGTGACTATGAAATTTCCCAGGGATTTTAATTTTTAAATTTACTAAACCAGAGTGACCAAGAAACATGCTTGAGGCCACACAGAAAGTCTTTGGTATAGCAGGGAATTGAAACAGATATCAAGGTAATGCTCTAAACACAACCCAGGTTTCCTTTTTCTTTCTTATTGTTCCCTTCCTCTTTTAGTCTAATAAGAACCTATGAAATCTCTTCACTCTCTTTTAAATCTTTTCACTCTCCCTGCCTTCCTACCCTTTGGGATCCTGCCCAAACCCCTTCCTGCCTACCAAATATTTCACATCCCCTCTGCTCTGCTCTTCAGATAACTACAGGAGTGAGCACAGCGGCTGTCTGGATGACAGCCACCAACCCAGCTCTCTCTGCTCTGTGGTTTACACAGCTCTTGCAATGAATACATACTGACTCATGAAAATGATAACAGATGTGAAAAAATTAGCTTCACCACCTGTTGCTAATGTAATGGATTTAATTACTGGCAGACAGCTTGAATTATTTTGAGGTCTGTTACAAAAGAAGACTTTTTTTCCTCTGTGGGGGACCCTTGTTGAGAAACTTGTGGTTCCATAAAGGCAAATAGCTACAGGGGACAACCCTGTGCAGCGAAACCCTCTGGTTCCTTACAGACTTCTCCCTGCCAGGAATTTCCCCTTGCACCATTCTATGATGTGTTAATTATTTCTTTGCCTAATTGACTTGATGAATTTATCTCTGTTATATACTTTCAAACTGTCCACAAACTGACCATAATTTCAGTAGCTGCTTTTGCCCACCATGCTGATATTCACCCCTGTACTGACCAGTGCTTTTGCTACAATCATTCACACCGAAAAGAAAGGGCAGTAAAACTCAAGCCATACTCACTTCAGGTACTCATTGCAACTAGGAAGGTATCTGTGAATACATCCTGTGTGGGCACTTTTTCGTTCCAGCTATGGCCTTGTTCACTGAAATTGTTTCTATGCAACATTTATATGGATATCCAAAAACTTCTCTATTGATACTAATAAACGTGAGACAATGAATTTGACTGAGCACTAGTACGTTCGAGGTAGAATGTATCCTCAGTATGTGCTTCAGGCTGGGAGAGTGGGAATTAATATTCTTATTTGTAGTATGATGTCTGCTGAGTGGCCATTGAGCTCAAGAGGTTAAACTGAGCTTCTTGGTTTGGTATTGACCTAGTAGTATCCAGACAGAGAGGGTAGTGGGCAAGCAGGAAAAGGAAGAATCTTGTGCTATCCTCTCTATTCATTGGTGAGAGAACTTGATCTAAGATCTGGACCTGTTTATAGAAAATTTTGACCGAGTCCTTACTTATCTGCATCAACTGAAGACACGAGTGTGGGCACTACTCATGGGAAAGAAAGCGAAGACCCTTTCCTTGCTCATGATTCCCCTCTGGATAGGAAAAAAGAAAAAAGCAACCCCTGTGCCCATAAGAAACCTCTGCTTTCTTCATGACATTACAAAAAGTTTCAAGGAGGCATCTAGTGAAAGTAAAGGGCAGCCAATGTGAGACAGACAACAGTTGGTACGTTTCTCACTCTGTGGAATACCACTGTGTAAGTAATTGTCTCAAGACACCACTAGAGATACACTGTTAATTTAAAATACACTTACCTAGTTAAGTGAGAACTGTTGGAAGAGCAGTCAATGGCAGAAACCTATGACCCTAGAGACAAGTAAGCAAAACAGGGAACCAGTTAAAACACAGCACTAATGGCCTTTTCTTAGCAAGCAACTACAGCAGGTGCCACAAGAGTCCCTTTGAATTCAGTGGGATAACTTACATGTTGAACCACAACACATATGCTGTTGCTTTTTTGCCAATTAAGAGCTGGAAGAAAAGGAGAAAATAAAACCAAATGGAAGAATAAGAACAGGAAGGCACAATGTAAAGACAACACAGTCTTACTCCCATTTTTCTCTCACCTTTTATCTCCAACCCAAATTTTCTATATAGAGTGGTGTATTTCATTTTCATTGGCATCATTTTCAGCTACATTGGAAGGTCATTTGTGCTATTGTTATCGACATTGCCTTATTGACTGCAGCGTGCAGCTCAGCTTTTGCTGGTCGTTTTCTTAGTAAGCTCTTCTCAGTCCCAAATTTTGTCATTATAGGGCCATCATTAGTTGTGTTCAGTAGTGGGGGAAAAAAAAAAGGAAAGAAAAGAAATCTACAGTTAAAAAAAGGCTTCTTCAAATTCAGCTATCTGCTCTTCAAGAAGCTCATCAGTCCTCCTGAAAAGAGGTATCAGGGGTTGCTTAGGAATAGAAAGATGACATCCTGCCTGTCAGATGGATCTTTTCAGATTATCTCCCAGATAAGTACAATAATTGCAGGGAAGCATCTTTTGTGGCTGACTGCCCCCTTGCAATGTCTAGGTTAACACAAGGAGAAACACTATGCAGCTGTTGGCATCTCTTTTCTGGGGAATTACAATGCAACAATACGTATACTGCTTTACCGAGCAATATCTTCAGCTAATGTTATTTATAAAATATTATTTTTAGTACTGTAAAGACATATTTAGGAATGGCTGCCATCTGTCCAGACATAACAATAAATGAAATAAAGGTTTCACTAGTGATCGGGAGCAAAAGTTACTACTCCTTAAGAAAGAGATTTAGGTTATTAAAAGTCTGATTTCCCTAAGCAAGACCATATCATGGTACAAAAAGATTATAATGGGAGGACTTGCACATGTACTTGAGCACATGTGTGTTTAGAAATTTTTATAATTCATTTTGTGTGTGTTTAGAAATTTTTATAATTCATTTTAAGCTGTGCCTGCACATCATTTTGCTGTCACTGTTACAACCTGCTTCCTTTTATTTATTTTTCCTGGTGACTATCACAGGGAAAGAGCACAAAAGACACTTACTCCTCAGACCTGCATTTCTTCCTGTGGCCATGCAGCGGCAGAGGAGACCAGAAATCACTGTAGAGTTGCACTACGCATTTGGTGATTTTGAGGCAGGACTTTGCTCAGGTGCGAGGGTTAGGAGACTGACAAATGAATTCCCATGTACCTTACTGCTTGGACTGATGACTCTTACCACAACACCCCGTGATGTCTGCTGTTCGCCCTGACTCGATGGACCCGGAGGCTCTGACCCGCCACAGCAGCCCAGTTCCAGCAGACCACTGGCTTGGTGCGCCGGCCTCACTGGGGCGAGAGGCAGAGCTGGCCAAGCCACTGCCCTTTATCTCTCTCTTTCTTTCTCCTCCTATACACGTATCTGATAGGCAGCATTATTTATGGTATGCTTCTCTACGGCTCCTGTATGAATTATCTGCCCCCAGACGCTGATATTTACTTTGAGCCCCTGGCAAGACAGCAACTGCTCACGCAGGCATACCTGTCTCACTTGCATGACTGAGCGCTTCTACTAATGTGTTTCTTGCCGGGTTAGTGGTACGCTGTGACGGTTTTGGCAGGCCTACAAAGCCTAACGCCTGCTCTGGGAAACGGCAGTAATTTCTTTCCTTGACTGGGAAAGGCTGAGAGTGCATCATGTACTGCATTTACGAGCTTTTCTGGTATTGCCTCTGTTAACCAGGCTCCTGCACTCAAAACACCCATTTCAGACCTGGTAAGGAGAGGATATCTACAGGTCTTCACTGGTGGTCCTTGGTGCTCAGTGAAACCATCCTCAGGGCAGATCTTCATCAGGTGTCAGAGGAATGGAAAAAGCTGTTTAATTCAGGTAGGGAGGGCTGTGTCCCTTACAGACATCCCGGAGACCGCAGTAATGCCATGGCTGCAGCATCCTGGTGCACTTGCAGGGCAGCACTGGTGAGATCCGTGTAAGCATGTAATTGGAAGATGAGTCTATCGTGTGCAGCCCTTGCTGGAATGATCATGCTTGCTGTACTCTAAGGAATATTACACCTCATACTTGGATCATTTCTACTGCAGGATCCATTTCTTCCGTCGGACATTCCTTGGCAGCAAGGAGAAGGGGAAAGAGTTGTCAGCCTGAGGGAGGATACTTAATGGCTTTGGCTGGATTTTATTTCAGGTTTTCATATCTCCTCAGGGTGAATGAAACAGGTCCAACTTTAGAATTAATTTTTTGGTTTTGAAATTGAGCTCCCTTCCCATCTCCCTAACTCTAAGCCCTAGAAGAGTCCTAAAACTGCAAGCCAGATTTAAAGAAAAAAAAGCTGAAAAGAAGCATGGAATTCTGACCCCTCCCACTGCCAATGCCATCCCTCCTGTCTCCTGTCTTAAGCAAGAGAAGACATACAGGAATCTCTTCTGAAGGCACAGTTATGTCATCTGTAGAGCAGAGTACTAAACAAATAAGCATCCGGGCTTTAGAGTTGTTTATTCTGGTCCAAAGACTGATAAAGAGCCTAACTACACAATTAGCTGGTTCAAATTACCCCTAATGATAACCTCAGTGCCAGAAACTTCATGCCTCTACGATTAAACCCTTCTCCTCGGGGACACCATACACATCCTGTACTGTAGAGCTCAGAGTAACGACTATGAGCAGGTAAAGAACACGCTAATCCTCCAGATGGCGATAAATCCGTACTTTTCTGTAGTTTTTCCTCTGAATTTGACAGAAAAGCTGTTGTTTTAGTTTCTGGACAGCAAGAACTTATGATTTAAAACTTATATGCAAACACTGCATTTCCTTACAGTATTTATTTATAGTGACAACTCTGCAGTGTATATGTATCTATGTATAGAAATATATTTTAAAATGTATGTCTTTGTATATATACATAGATACCAACACCTACTTCTCACTGTAGTCGTGCAAGCTACATGTCTGCATTCTGCTCTGCTCTGCTTAGGCAGAACTCTTCTGCAAATGAATAAAGAAGATGTCCTGATGGGAAGGAAAGAAGAGTGACGACAGCAGTTTAATTTCTAATTAATTAATCCGTCATGATTAACTCCTGACATTAAAGCAGTTGTGTTTAGTTTCTGCTGAGTGTCTAATCCAAAGACAACTGCTGTCAGTGTTGCAAGGGAAGACTGATTCAGACTGAGTGGAGATGGTGGACACTCAGGTGTGTTTGCAGTGGGGACTTCTGGGCGTGCATGGGCTGGCATTCCTTCCCTCACCATTCACTGTGTTGGTTTCTAGCCAGCTCCAGAGCAGGAAAGCAAGGAGACAGGCTGAAGGGAAATCCAGTTGTGACAACAAATTAAAAGGAGGGTCCTCCTTGCCTCTTGCTACTTGTAAAATATGAAAGAGTGAACTGAAAGCAGGTGTATCTCTATTAGGCTCAAGGAACGTAAAGTTTAAATCAAGTTGTTCTTCCACAGTCAGCAGTTTGTCTTGGTTGTAGTCACACTGCAGTGGATCAGGAATTTTTCCTATACATCGACTGCAGTTTAGATTAGGAAAAATGACAGACTGGGAAAGCATTATTATTATGAGTTTACTTCTTCGTATACACTGAAGTGGCATAGTTAACAGCATGCATATTTGCCTCAGAGCACCATTTGGACTTTGACATGCCTTCTGGCTGACTGTCACCCACAGTGCACTAGGGTTTACATTTGCTTTTCTGAATCTCAGATTTCTGCAACCGCCTTGGAAATGTTCTGATTCACTGTCCCTGTGGCACTTGCTAGTCAGTGAGCAGCCAATACAACACGAGACTCTTTTGGTAGAATATGGTGTTTACTTTGATGAATTCATGAATTATACAGCTGACCTAATATCTTTGAATATTAAAAGTGGAATTTCAGCTTGCACATGAAATGTAAATCAATGGCTGAAAAAATAATCCAAAATAGCACCACAGAAACAAGATGAAATGAGCCAATGTATAATTCAAACAGTATAGCTAGGAGCAACATTTCTATTTTAATACTATGAATGTTCTAAATGAAAAACAGGTTCTGATGTGTGATTTTTTTTTCTTTGAGCCTATTTTTTTGTTGTTGGAGATATGAATGGTAATTAAAAGTAACAATGAGGCTATTAAGAGCTGAGGTTAACAATTAAATGATGGAAATACTGTGTTACTGAGCTGTTACAGCACATTTAAAGCAAACTCACTAAGAAATTCATGCTACTTCCATGTCAGCCATTTTATTCAATACAAACCTCATTTGCTGAACATAGCTTTCCAGGTTGCAGTTAATACTCAGTTAAAAATTTAGTTTGTGGTTCAGGTCAATATATTAACTTTTGAGAGCCATGCCGTTAGTGGCCTCAGGTGAAAAACTATATTAGAGCTTGGCTAGAGGTTAGGATTTCATCCTGCAGAAGTAAAGGTGATGTGTTTCGGGTGGGCTCTGCAAAGCCAGAGGTTATTTTTATGAGAAGTAGCATAGTCCATCTATGGAGCCCCTTGTGGAAGCCTCATAGGGCCACTTACCTGACTATCATGAAATCAAAACTTACTGCATGTAAGAACTGATGAGCTGCAGTGCTTTGTGGAGCTGGACCTGCTTTTAGGGCTGCAGAGCACCCAACACCCCCATCTTTCCTTAGGGGAACATTACTATAGCATATATATATTACATATATATATACACTACAGGGGGTCATTACTACAGTTAACAACCACTGCCTAAGCAAGTTGCTTGATCTGGCTTGGTTTGAGGTTCCTGCCTTTGTAGCCCAGGACAGAGCATTTACTTTTGGGCACCTAAATGCTCATTTGCCTTTGGTTAAGGATTGGATTAGGATTAGGTGTGAGTTGTGGTTGTTAGGTTTTAATGTCTCATGAATTGCATGACAGTAGCTTTGAAATGCTCTAAGATTTTGATTCAGGTCCTGCACATAGAGTAAGGCTACTAGTATCTAGCCAGTACCTCCTGTTAAGTTTAATTTTGTAAGCCTTCGTTTTAATCTGGAGAGAACCATAACTAATCTGCTGTTCAAATACAGCTGAGATCCTTGTGCTTTCTCTGAAAAAGTAATGACATACCAGTGAACAAATTAGAAATAGCAGTGAAGGGATCTCTTTGCATTTTCCTTTTTTAAATCTGCTGTTTTGTTTTAATACCACCATGTATATGAGTTATGAAGAACGCTCCCCTTATAAAGTGCATTTAACAACAGGATCTAATAGAAGAGAGTAATTAAATACCTAATTACTATTGCATAACTGCTTTGAAACACGACCATGTTTCAATTTTATGTAAACCATTTGGGGAAGAGCCCTAGACCTACTGTGAATTTCTTCAGGATCTGAAAGAAGAACTTTAGAGATGAAGCTCCCACAGTGTTTCTTTATTTTAATTGATATAATTACTGTAAGAAACACTATCATTAGCCCACTTTCTGTTATTAATTTATAAAAAATTCAGGTGTAGCACAATGATATTTTTCTCAAGCCTTGACACCTCCATCAATAAAGAAAGATGATTTTAATTACTCAGCAGTATAGAGACAAGGGTGATTACTAAATATCATCCCATCTCAATAGGCAATCAGATCATTTTCTGTATATTGGTACAAATGACATGGATATTTTCTTCTTTGAAATACCATGATGCAGAAAGAAAGAATGTGTTTATTGTGTTTTTTTCTTGGAATCTACACAATCAACATAAAAACAAAGGCATGTTGTCTTTTGGCTAACATTCAAACCCTAGGGGACAGGTTTATAAACTGCTGGAGAGCATTCAGCATCAGAATGATTTAATTCATAGAGGCTCCATTTCTCACCTTCAATAAATTACAAAAAAATATGTTAAAAACAGATCTTTGCACTGTCACTGCTCCCCACTGGGACAGAAAGGCTGTAGATGGACTGAAGGTATGAAGGGGCCAACATTCAACTTGCATCAAATGAACCAAAAAACCACAGGAGCAGAAAACCCTGCTCCATTACCTACAACATTCTCCCTTATCTACAACAAAAGTAACAACTACAAAGGACTGGCTTATCAGACATGGGTCACAAATTATCACCAGCACAATCACTTTATTCCCTTTTCCTTGTTTCTACTTTAAGGTAGGTCTACTTTAATTCTACTTTAATTAGGTCAGTCTGCAGCCAGATAACAAGATCTAGACAAGGAGATGGCTTCACAGAGAATAGGATGCATACCAAAGCTGATGTTGCTAGTATTGGAACTGATTATACCTTATCAGGCATAATTATTATACCTCTTTTTTCATGGAGGGGATATTTTATCTCAGAGTGCTGTGCAACTAATGTTTTGAGGTTTTCACATAAACATCTATTGAAAGAAGAAGCTAACAGGTCAAACTGTTCCTTACTGCAGAAGAGAAAGCATTGAGGTCCAACAATAAAACTGAGGATGTATATTGACCCAGGCAAGAAATTAGTGAAAATCAGAGTCAGAGCAAAATAAAGACGACAACCATGGCTTACCCCATGTATCTGCTAGCTCACATATCGTTCAGCTTCTGTCCCCAGGCACCTTGAGAAGAGGAAATAGGACTTATTGACACAGAGGAGTGGCTGGAATTTGTAATACAAAGATAAATTTGTTGTAAAGCACTACCGCTTTTCCTTAACAAAGCACTCACTTGGCTGTGACTGTTGCTTATTACATGAAAGATAATCTTCCTATTACTTAGCACTCTGTTTACCTGTTTATTGTACTTCTCATCCAGCTGTTGTTTCACCTACAAGCAGTCTGAAGCAAGCATGACATCTTTGGTAGTTTGCAAAGATCCCATATTATGAGGCCTAGGTGCACAAAAGAAATGTTTATGCAATAATAAAATGAAGTGACAAAACATAGAAGTTCAGTCACAAAATGTTAAGGACAATACAACAGCCTGTTTCCTTCTGACTTCCCGGTTTTGATGCTCCTGACTGCACTGATGTCTGTGAGATTGCCTGGGTGGGACTGAGAGCTGAGCCTGAGCCAGTTACTAGCAGCTCTTTAGGAAGTTTGTCTTACATAGATTCAAGGTAGTGCAACAATATATAACCTTTATTTTATTTTCTGTACTTAAGTCAGAGTCCTGGAAGTTCATACTCTCGAGTTGCTGGATTAAAATCCTGCTATAGGATTTGCCCAGATCTATCCTTAATTGTACCATATTGACTTCACTGTGATTCAGCTTACTGAGTGCCTTTCTATTGACACATTGGAGTTGTAGCTGATAACTTAGAATCAGGGAAGTTAAAAAAAAAAGCAGCAGGGAGGCAATATGTAAGCAGAGGCACACCTTTTTCATAATGCATGCAATGCTTGGAGTTTCAGCCCAGAGAATCAGTATTGCAGGAGATGGAGTGATCAAGCCTTGTTTTACATTGTCTATAAGAAGTTGAATTGCCAGAAGGTGACCAAACCATTGCTAGAAAGGAAAAACAACTTTGGTTATCTGAAAGGAATGTGAATACTATGATAGGAATTAAAAATGCTCCAAACAAATGTATCTTTAAAAGTCTGAAGCCTGCACCAACCCTGAGGAAACATGTTACTGCTTTTATTGTTATTTCTAATAATATTACTGGGTAAGTAAATAAGATGATAGTAATGAGAAATTATAGCAGAGATTGTGGGTCCAGAAGGTACTGCTGCTGTATAGGATCTATGCTGCAAATTTAAAAAGCACCAGAACTTTTTCTAAAAGCATTGATTTGATTATTGTTTCATTTTACTCACAATACCATATATTTTGGGGGTTTTTTAAAGACTACTTTGTTTCCTCTTGTTAATTCTCCTCCTTTTCCTGTTTTCAGGTCTTGTTTATTGACAGCCTTTGCACTAATCTAATTTGACTAAGCTGTTCTGTCTCCATTCATACTTTCAATTACCTTGTATGACCTGCTTTTTGAAGCAAAGCATCTTTGCATGCCTAGTACAATCCCACTGCTGTCCTTTCTTTGCCCATCACCATCATAGTTTTCTTCCTGTTTAGAATATCAGTTGTCCACTTGAGCAAATCTTAATCGATTTGGCGACAGGCTGCTCCCCAACAGGCAGATAAGACCTTAAGAAATAAAGCTTGATAATGTTCCCTTGTTCTTTCCCATAGTGTCTGAGCAGAACAAAAGCACAGGGATGGAGGATAATGTACTTGCTCAAAAATCATTCCTGATAAGTAAAAATATGGAAAGTTTATTATGTTTCATTTATAAAAGGAAGTACTGTTATCCTGACTTTGGGAGCTTTGATCTCCTGCACAAGTGACTCTACTATTGTGAGTGGCTTTCAGTAGCAACAAACAGCCATTTTGCTTTTAGAGATATCAGATAGATGCTGCTGGATAGCTGGAAATCCTGTTGAAATGCTGACAACACTGTGCAAATCTTTCTAAATCACATATGCATTAAGTCTGACACAACCTGTATGCAAGGCATTGCTGACCTGGGCATGAGTTTGTATCAACAGCTTATGTACAGGTGGTTTTGCAGGCTGCTTTCTTTAAAATAAATGCTAATAGTTGCAACCTAAATGCTAATAGTTGCAGAATGGGAATATTTGTCATTGTAACAACTCTTTTGACAATCTGAAGAAGCAACAATGCTATAAATAAGGCAGCTTTCATGGTTAAGTATCCAGATCTTACAATTCTTATTCAAGTGAATCTTTCAAACTGGTGAGTAATCATATTCCATAAAGAAAACCCAGCTGAGGAAGCATTGCAAAGGTAGATGAAGCAGCTGCAGTCTGAAGGGTGCTTCACGATAAGGAGCATTGTAGGAATTCTTCTTAAAATGTTATAGTTGTCTAGATGTGAATTCATCAGCTAGTGCCACTCTTTTTTAAATTTTATAGTTACAGACATAGCTGTCTAATGTCTAATGGTAGCCCAAAGATCACCGGAAATATTTGTTTGAATAGATAAATCACTTTTAAAGGTAAGGGTTGCAGAACCTATTCATAAATAGTAAAGACTAACCCAAATATAGTTCATGGTAATTTTTTTGTGTTGGAGTTGACTATTAAAATAACATTCATGTCATCAATAGCTGGGTTAGTAAAATGGAAAAAAAGAATCACAAAATCAACACAGACATAACTGTAGATAATTCTCTGTATACAATCCAAATATGTGGTAAACATCCCACCCCTCATCTCTTTTGCTCATGGTCTTTACAAGTTGTGGACCCAACCTTACGGTGTTTAAGCTGAAGAACACTATTATTTTTAAGATGCCCATAAACTGTGCCTTAAGAAGTTTTTATTCCAGACCTGGCAGGGTACTGACTTGTCTAAACTGACTGAGTTATGTTAAAAATCACAACTTTGATTTATTATTCTCTCAGTTGTAGCACAGACTACAGAATACAACTCTACCAGAGTTCAAGTAAGAACAGTCGCTTCCCTTAAAGGCTTTGGCACAATAGATGGTGTGGCAACTCATGTAAAGATCAAGCTAATGATAAAGACAGTATATCTATACAGGGAACATGACTTTGGCTTCACTTGAATTACTTAGGAGAGGTGAGGACAGTAAAATAGGGCCCATCTGTTAATGCTTGCTAATGAGACTCAACTTTGGAGCCAGTTGTTGTAAATGACCGAACTGAAGGACAGTAATACCAGGGGAAAAGATTGCAACAGCACTTGCAACTTTTTTACTAATAATGCATTTTCAGTGAAATGTGGTATGGAATGTATTATGCTATGAGCCTAGAAAAAGCCCATTCTGGGAACTAGAAATACTCAGATCTGCCATTCCTTTATGGAACTAGTAACTATTATTCCCGTGCTGCATAGATTGATAGTACACAGGGACAGGCTTGGAGCAGTTGGTCATGTTATGAATTACAGTAACATAATTGTACGCTTTAAAGGAGTGTCTCTTTATTTATTCTATGTAACCGTGAAATTAATGTGATCCAAACACATTAAATTTCATTCTTTTATAGAACACAGCAATAGATTTCTCCCAAGAGCAGTACCCTGTACATCCATAAAATTTGCCATAGTTACAGTTAATGTTAAAGAATTTTAGCATCACAACTAATTTAGGAAGAGAGTTGCCTAATGTAATTTTCTCTAGAGAAAATGATTGTGGTTTCTAGTTGTGTAAATTAGCCTGACAGTTCTAACCAGTAGTTTGCTCTACTAGCTGATGTGTTATTAAATGATCCTTATCTAATCTGGCTGTGTAGTACTGAATTAAGATGATGATGGTTGGCTTAAGTGAAGTTCAAGAAACCTCCACTCTTCTGCACTGACACATTTGCCTAAGTAATGAACAGACTCCTTCTTAGATAGAAAGATGTAACCACAGACTAGAAGTACCACGAAGCAGAAATTAGTCAGAAAGTACGTGTCATGTCCAAATATCCTAATCTGTGGGGAGACATTTAATGGCATTTTATTTTTCCAAGCAGTGAAGGAACAGGGTAGGAAAAAGAAGAGTGGTCACAATTTAAGATTAAAGATGTTACCCAAAGCAGAAAAATTATTTGAGGAAAATTTTCTCGAGAATATCTGAAAGTGCAGGGCCTCTGAAGAAAAGAAGCATGCATAAAATGTTAGTGAAATTATCAAAAAGAGCCCTGTCTCTGTAAAATACTACCACAGACTAGAATTTCAGTAAGCCAAAAACTTTCAGAGCTAGATGTAAGGTGAGTACCTCCTGCCATCCAGCTGAGGCTTGCTTGCTTGCTTGCTTTCTTGAGAGTAAAGAATTGTTAATAGAAAAGTCTTTCTCTAGGCAGGAGAAGGTGTGAGGTCCACAACTTGACCCTGAGCTGTCTGAGACCAGGATATTGCCTGCCCCTCACCCGCAGCCCCCACATGCAGCGAGGGAGAGAAAAGAAAATGAATTTCCAGAAGTTTGGAAGTGGCTTGTGCTCTGCTCTGTTCGCCCCCTGAGATTTTCAGACTCTCAAAGAGCTGCATTAACACCTTGGGGGTCCTGTCATCCTCTTAATGGAAATGCTTTGGTGACATTTTATGTTCCCTTTGGAAAATCTGACACACAGGCATCTTTGAGAATACTATATCTGAAAATATAGAAAACTCTATTTAGCTATTAAGTACTTTACAGAGATTATAATCCAGTTAATACAAGTGCCTGTGGCAATTCCTAGCAGGCAGGAGATTTTAATATTCTGTTTGAACACCCTGCAGTTAGCTGGTTAGTTGTGCTAAGCACAAATTCCAACAGAAATATCACTCACAGCACACGGTGTTTTCAGGCATGGTATGTTCTTGTTGGAGTTTATGGGACCTATGTGATAGGATTAGCGCCCAAACTGTCATGCTGAGACAAAGAAAAACAAACCTCAAATTAGCTTAAGGAAAAATAAAATAACAAAGCTCCCCTAGGGAAGACACATTTTAAATTGCTTCATTTCAAAGTCATACTTCAGTTATGTTGCCGATGCTGAACAAGCCTCTCCCTGGTTCAACTTTGTTGTTGACATTGTAGTCAAAATAGGGCAGGAGAAGAAAAAGTACCTAATGTTGTTATGGAGAACACAGTGTACCATGGAGAAATACACTGAGCTATCAGCCACTCCAGCTGAGCAACTAAGGCTGCTACCTGGGCTATCTAAGAAAAATTAATAGTATGAGGTGAAGGGAAAAAGGGTGCAGGACCTTATGGTCTGTTCTGTGAGAATAAAAAAGCAGTGGGGAATTCAGCTCAGAGGAAAGTCCCAGTTTGTAGGCACATTGGGGCATACATCCAGCAGTGGCTGAGCACTGCTTCATACCCAAGGGTGCAGGCACCGAGACTGTCTGCTTCTAAGGCAATTTCACAAACATATGAAAAACTGCTGGTAACAGCACCTTAACATCAGCTTCACCCTGGCTGTAAGGGTGACCTTCCAAAGGCACCCCAGTTAGCCAGCACCAGAAGCAAGGGGACAGGGCTGCTTTTGTAGACACTAAGAGGTAACAGAGCAGAGGGTTTACATTATCCCTTTACCAAATTTTTTTGCTCTTTTACCTTCTGGCACCTGTCATCAGCTTAGCCAGCTGCACCTTAAAGCTGATCCAATTTCTATTTTAATTTGGCATTCCTGCTAGAAAGCAGCTCCAGAGCCTCAGATTAATGGTAAACTTGAATTCTAATTCCAATTTTCATTCAAAGTGCGCTTATATTCAGCTTTTTTAAAGTGTGCTTCTGTGCTAGGCACTGCCCTCCTGCTTAAGTAGCCATTCCCCCAGCCTGCCATGTATCTCTAATATTTATAGCAAGCAAGCCTGTCCTCCCTTAGCCTCTGTTTTGGCAGGCTACACGAGCTAAGCATATAATGATCTTCCTGTCAAATCAGGTCTCCCTTTCCTGGTCATCTCAGAAACACTTTTGTTCACCTGTTTCAGTTTATACCCATCGGTCTCTAACATGGGTGGTCAGGAATGCATGGTGAACATCAGTATTGCCAAAGGGCCTTGAAGAGCAGCACTAGAATCAAAGAATCATAGAATACCAGGTTGGAAGGGACATCAAGGATCATCTGGTCCAACCTTTCTTGGCAAAAGCACGGTCTAGACAAGATGGCCCAGCACCCTGTCCCATGGAATCTTAAAAGTGTCCAATGTTGGGGAATCCACCACTTTCCTGGGGAGATTATTCCAGTGGCTGATCTCATCATGAAAAATTTTCCTCTTTTGTCCAATCGGAATCATCCCAGGAATAACTTGTACCCATTACCCTTCTTCTTTTCCATGTGACTCCTTGTAAAAAGGGAGTCTCCATCTTCTTTGTAGCCACCCTTTAAATACTGGAACGTGGTAAACACTAATAATTCTCTATGGCTGGGTGTCCTTCCCCATGTTCATGTTCAGAAATAGTTGAAGGTAAAACAGAGCCGTTTGGAGGAATCTGGAAGATAAACTGCCTATCACAGCATACATCAACCTGATGCTATAGAGCATACGGAGAAAAGACTGTCAGAGAAAACTGCCTTCAGAAATGCTGAGCAAAACCCACCTCTAGTGTTTCCTCTCTACACTGGTACAGATTTATATCAGGATTTATATTGCCACTAGATTTACAGGGCCAGGCTCTCGCAAAGGACTAGATGATGTTTAAAGGTCCCTTCCAACCAAAACCTTTCTGTGATTCTATGACAAAATATTGGGTGGGGTCTAAGTTATAAATACAGATGTAGTACCAAAGTTTGTGTCAAAACCCTTTCCTCTGTAATTGTAGGGCTTGGATCAACTCTTTACTCTTACTGCTATCTGCTATGCCAGCTGGGTATGGGCACTGTGCAGAAAAGGCATAATATTTAGTCCTCATATGACTGACAACAAACATAATTATCAAAATAAGTTTTAAAATATTTTCTGGGTAGCTGTTGCATTCTTTTCCTTGCACAGGACCTGCTGAGCTGTGACAAACAGCGATGTTACAGAAACAATATTTTTCAATTGCTTTTACCAGAGTGTTGATAACAGACTGACCACCAAGCCTCAGCTCTTATTACCTAATATCTCTGCAGTGACTTCAGTGATTTAAAAAGGACTTTGACCTGCTGCAAATCTAGCTTTGTAACATCATGACTTGCAAAATATAAAATTAAATTTTATTTTAATTTTATATGTAAAAATTCTCTTTTAAAATTCGCATCTCATCACACAGCACAAGGACTGAGAAGGCAATGCCTAATTTGCTTAGAAAGAAAATTACTTTTAAAATTAGCATTACTGTCAGCAAAATCGTTGCTCTGTGGCAGTAGGTACTGCCTCTTTCCCTAGAAAGTGCTCTAAAAAGTCCTGTGTCATGGTTATGGCATTTCCCCTTCCCCTTAATTAGCTGCTTGATGTCTGGAACATCATGAAATATATGCATCTTACAAAATGGCTGTTGCTATGGAGACTTCATTTATTTAATTGGAGAAGAAACAGCTGAATAAGCTTTCATTTACAAGCCCACAAAAGGTGCTTTGACAGCCTTAACTCAAGGAATGCTTTCTTCTTCTTTGCTGCCCTTACACTTCTTATTTTAGTTTTGTTATATATTCGCAAAACAAACGTTCCCACTTATTTTTCTATCGTGTTCTGTCTGTATTTGAACAGAAAAGGTTTTTAGGAAATCCAGAATGAGGACTTTCACTTGAGATAAGAATGGTGACCTTTATACGTTTCTTGTTACAACAGCGCTAATAGCTGAATGGTCTGCATTTTGTGCTTTAACCAGAAGGAGAAATTGGTACCCTGAGCACACATAGCAGTATTAGGACTGCAAAAAAGTCTGTACTCCTCAGCTGTGACCAGTTATTCTCCCTTAAAAATGGCTTCAATGTATAGGACTGATCTGATGAGTTTGCGATGAGTGAAGATACTGCTTTTTAAAGATAGCCCAAGAGCTATTTCTTATTTACACACAGATCGGGATAGAATAGCTGGGTTGAAGTTAAATGGGGTTCTTTAAAACTCTCAGCTCCAGCCTATGTTTTTTGGGAAGAGAAGTCTGTGCACATTCAACTTTTGCAAGAACAGTTGTGCAAATCAACCAGAACCGTCAACTATATTTATGCTTTCATGAGTTTCAAATTTTTTTAAACCTGAGATGGTTCAACTCCCCCGCCCCCCATTTGCATTTCTTCCTTTCAGCAAAGTGTCAAATATATTCCCTAAGTAATCTCTAGAAAACAAAATGATGTTTCTTTCATAGGCTTCAGAATAAATTCTGTTTCCTGACAACCTCTACACATAAAGCTAGGTAGAGCTCTGCTTCTTCCCTAACGAGCAGTTTTCCCTACTAGAACAGCTGATAATTGGAACATGGCTGGGGCAGGAGATAAATTCCAGCTCAACAACTGCAGAATGACATAAAGAGGTCTGATCTGGATTGCAAACTCTCCAACACTGAGCATGGCAAGTTACCCCAGCCCTGATTTAGCCTCTGGATATATGGCTAATAGGGTAAAGTCAGGGCTCAGCCATTTGTTGAAGCCTGATAGCCATATGTTCTACCAAATGCTTTAATATTGCTTGTGAATTTCATCAATAAATTATTACAAATGAAAGGGATATCTTGCTATAGCTAAACACAGATTTAATCAGTGGCTTGGCTGATTTGCCTCACTGCTATCTGCAGTTTCTGGATTTTTTAATTTTTTTTTTAAAAACCACCAGTAATTCTAAAGAATAAAATAGAAGTATTTGTACAAACCATATAGAATCTGAGATTCCTGTATCTCGGTGTGCTTACAAATACTCAAAAATACCTAAAAGGAATTCACAGGTTTCACAAAAACAGAATATTCACTTGGTGGTTCCTGAATGCCTGGGATACTTCTAATGTTTGTTCAATTCTTCCATGACCTTTTTATTTGAATTTGAACTATCTACTTAATTGCTTGATGTTTAATACAGAAAAAAAAAAATTCTTTGAAATTTAACTAATGTGTATTGTATCAGAAGATGGATTGGAGCTTTTAGATGTGATTTTATGTCCTGGAAAGAACCAACTTTCTTGATGGAGTAAATGACAATTCTAGAATTGATGCTTCAAGGTAGATCAAGCTACAGCAAGTACTGAAATGAATCAAGAGCCTTAGAAGCAATTGCAATGATGTAGAAGAAATGTTGAAAGCCTTTACATGGCTTTACTCATAAAGGACTCTGCAGCTAAGTGATTTTGGCAGTTGCTGTAGTGCTGCATCAATGGCAATAAAGTTTTAAATCCTCAGAAAATGAGTATCAGTGTAGCATGATGGCTGCACCCTTAGAGGGACTATAACAATGATTACAGAATCATTGCCTTATCCACCGAGATCAGGTCCTCACATGAGATGTAGGGGTCTCAATCAGTTTGGGAATGGAAGAAAAGGTCACAACATGGGAACTTGCCCAGGGAAAACCAGGCTTGAGGTACTTACCACATGCCAAGACTTCCCAGTCACAGAAAATGTTCCTCCAGAATGAACTGGCGCATTTCTGGTTTTTAAGGATTTTGAAAGGTGCATACATTCAGTGTGGATGCGAGGGCACCATTGTGTTGAATACTGAGTTAGATTCTGCCAGATTATCTCATGATGTGTTGGAAAGAGTAATATTTTTTTTTTTTTTAAAGATATCAACAATTCGAACAAGTGGGAGTTATGCTTCCCACTGTACCATCATGGGAACTGTTGATGTGCATAAACAAGCGCTGGGATAAAGGATAATTAATGTAAATAAACTGTGAATTGAATAAAAAGACTACATCAGCTATTCTGCATGGGTTTAATGAGCAGTTTCATTTGTCTTTCATGAAGCATCCCTAGTGTCCAGTTGGGTCTGTCCACGTCTAAGAGAGCTTAAATTGCACTGTGTAAACACTGGAGATTCATACTGTGGTTCTCCACTGATTTCCCAGAACAGATACACTCCAAATGAGGCTACTGAAAAAGGAAGACTTAAAAATAAGTCCAGCTTCTCAGCAGTGTTTCAGGCAGATTCACAGGGTGGGGAAGATTTCTTTTTTATTTTTCAGATTAAAACTAAGAAACTAAATGCTCTAAATCTATTCTACTATTATGGTATCTCTATCTACAAACATACCATTTTTTAGCAAGAGTTATCCTTTTTGATTTGATAACTTGTCCATTCTAGGGATTCTGAGGGACAAAAATTAGTAATATTTGTATCATTTACCATCTGAAAGTAATCTGCAATTTTGTAGAAAAAGAGTATAAACAGAGACCATATGTTCTGCAGCTTGAATTCCTCTCCATGGCTGGTGGGTCTTCGCTTTGCCCTTTCCCCTGGGCTCTGTGCAGTTGGCACTGGGAGACGCGTGCTGAGCTGGCATTTCCTCTACCTAAAATTTGATTTTGATTTGCATTTTAAAATACGCATAGCAAAAATGGTACCAACTACCAAAAAAAAAAAAAAAAAAAGGCAGCTAGAAATTCTCAGCTTCAAATAACAATGTTAATTCCTAATTAAGGCAAATTTTAATGGTATAGCAGACGGATTTGAAGGACTGCACTTACAGATCTATTTCCAGATTCCTATTTTAGGTCTCAATTTCAGATGTTAAGTACTTTGCTTTATTTTAACAATTTAGATAGTCCTGCTGGCTTCAACTGAGACTACTCTTGCATTTAAATCCCTGGATGAATCAGGCCCTTAATCTGTGTATATTAAACAAATTGCATTATGTATAAGGAAACTCTCCGGACTTGTACTATTATCTTTTATGGCAATATTTGAGTTAAGTCAACATCAATGAGATCCACAGCTTAATACATGTGTAAGATACAGAGGTTTATGATTTATGCAGTGCAACACAAAAATGTGTTTCTGTAACACAGAAATTAATTTAAGCTGCAGATGTGATAATATCCTGGAATAAGAATTCTGAAAGGTTATTTATTAATATAACTGTGATATATATTTTATCTGATTTTCCTGTAAATTTACAACCAATATCTGTGTTAATAGTTTCACAGTATTTTATGTCACCAGACAAAATTAGTTTTAATGAACTGTCACTAAGAACATTTTAATTATACTTGGTTAAAATGTTTTCAAAAGGTCTCTTGTAATATGCAAACAGACAAGGTGCATTTATTTTTTTAAAATTTTTTTAGGATAGATTTTGTGGATCATCTGGACTTCTGCCATGAATTGTGGGGTTTGACTATACTGTTAATCTGAAAGGCTGTACATTTCACCTGTTTGTGGCATAGTGCAAAAAGTTTTT
Organism: Haliaeetus albicilla; assembly: GCF_947461875.1. Lineage (NCBI taxonomy): Eukaryota > Metazoa > Chordata > Aves > Accipitriformes > Accipitridae > Haliaeetus > Haliaeetus albicilla. The sequence goes on along the minus strand of NC_091491.1, from coordinate 25,751,607 downwards.
CATGCAAGTCAGAAAATTTTTAATCTGATTTCAGTAAGAAAAGTTTTGTTTTAGAAGAATTGTTCCATTTTACAGCAGAGACCTGACCCAAGAAAGCATGAAACATGAGCCATGTCTTTGCTCAGCTTTACATAGTCCCACTTATTTCAGTCCCTTGATAAGAAACTCAGAATCTGAGTAACAATTTTTACATAGATGACAATTGAAAAGGCTCAATTTCCTTTACTCTTTAAAAGCTGGGGAAAAAAAAAAAGTTATTCTAAATCAAAGGAATTTACTCTTGGTCTTGTTAAAACTCTCCCTACTACGAATTATATAGGTTCATTGAAGTCCTGTTTGAAACCGTTGCAATCTTCTTACCATCACTGAGTTTTGGAACCTGGAATAAGTTAATGACACTGTGTATGTTAGGAGGAAAATATATTTTTATATGTTAAGAAGTCTTTTTTTCTGCTTACATAGGCATGAAATTTAGTACTGCTGGTTTGAATAAAGACCTCTACGGTTGGCCTCTACACAAATATACCACAACTATAAAGCAATTAACAAAGCATTAAGACTTCACAGTTTTTTACAGTCTGTTGTTATTTGGGTGTGCTTTTTATCCACTATTGAACAGGCATAAGCAAATAAATCTGGTAATACAAAAAAGCATTTATTGAAATGTTTCATTTCTGCTCCATTTAATTTTGTCCATTTTTCCTTCTGTTTTTTTCTTTTTACACAGAAATATACACTTACATGTTGTAAAGGATATAGCTGGTAACTTCTACGAGCTGTTGCTCAAGAACTCAAATTTTGTCTTTGGAAAGTTTCTGCTTCCTGAATTACAGAACCCAGCAGGCAGAGTTCCTATTGTGGCAGTAAATGACAGTTCAGATAGCAGTAGTTTCTAGCTCATATCCATGTAAAGTCACATTTGCAAAACGGACAGTCCGTTTCAAAGCTACTGCTTAATAATTAAAGCAAACAAAAGTCAACTAATGAGATACTGCAAACCCAAGGAAAATACATATGCATAATTGAGGACCTGAATTACTGTGAATGAGAAGAAGGTGCTAGAAATTCAATCATAGAACAAATCAGGTATTTCTTTAGTTTCACTCTAAGGCCAGACCACCGTGACTGCTGTTGCTTAAGTTTGCCAAGCTCCGAGGCAAGCAACATCTTTCGAATTATATGGCCCTTCCCTTGTCTCAATACAATCTATATTGTCTTGCTAAATGAAACTCTAGTCAAAATCCTTATCCCTATCTGTTGTCTCTGTTTCGCTTCTAACTCTGCGAACACGCTACTGGAGGCTTCTAGGCTGCTAAAATGGAAGAAGTTCCTAAACAGTGGAAGACAAAACGAAAGTACTTGGTCCTAAGCAACAAAAACCAACAGGGAACAGAGAGGCTGATTATCACTTATACACACTTACTACCTTGTTTAAATTGAACTTACCATGAAGGATTTTATTTTTTTTCTTGGAAGAGTAAGGGTAAAGTGGACAGTGTTTACAATCTGATAATTTTTTCTTTGTTTTTCATATCTTGATTTTTCTTTATAGTCTTTGTGAGTTGGGTAAGGACAGATATTTCTTTTCACTGGAATATTTCCTTCACAGTCTAAAGTTGTATGTTGTCTCTATATATGTCTATAAGAGCCCTTGTCACAGCATCTAGATGCTCTGTAGAGTAATTAAAGATATTTTTACACTGCGTGCAAAAGGGCATTAACGTATTGCCCCAATATAGGCGCTGAACACACTGTGTGTTTGGATGAAGTCACAGGTTCCCAGGTGCTGTTTCTATCAGATATTGCAATGGAAACTGTTCACCCCCAAATTAATCTGACGTTGCTGAGGTAGTGACTTGGATAAGGGGGCTCGGGAGCAGACTGTCACATAAAGAACACAGTATCAATCTTTGGACAATTTGGTGCTGCAGGAATGAAAGTGAGGTGAGTTCAGCATGGTGTTTTACACAGACCCAGTTTTACCCCACTGTTTCCAGTGCAGAGTTCTAGCAGCATCCCCTGCTAGAAAAAAAACCTAGTAGCAACAATGATAGTGCATTCAAATAAGATAGATTCTACCCTTTTCCTGCTGGGAAATCCTCCTCCTCATCATCTGACTTCCGTTGAATTGCATTTGAAAATAACAAAGTCTGTACAATAGGGAGACATACACACAACTTCAAAAGAAATTATTTATATTGAATGCCTGCAGATTACACCAACACTAGATATTCCCTCTCTATATAGCTTCATGTGTTTCTTGCTCTGTATTTTCCTACTGCTATTTTGCAGTACAGAATGTGCTCAATATATGGGCAAGTATTCAGAAATCCATATTCAGAAACCTAAAGCCAAACCCTTAATATTTTCTTGGAGCTTCAGGAGTTATATGGCTTAGTAGTATGTTTGCAGGTAGAATATTAATGTTTTTGAGTGAATTAATGCAGAAAAGGACCAATGACTTTAAAAAAAAATATTCATGAAGACCTGTATAAGTAATTATGGATTGCCATAATAATAGTTGACTGTGCAACAGAGCTGGGTGATGAGCTGCAAATCCGTGAGGAGTGATAGCTGGAAATGTGCTTCAGCTTCAGTTTCCATTATTGTTGGCTCTAATCTACTGTGTGGTTGTTTTAGGCTTATTTCTATCCCATTTGTTTATTTGAGAGAGAGTCAGAATAGTAGAAAAACCCAAAAGAATGTTTAAACTGTAGCATTAGAAAATTGCTATGAAATAAAATCCACATATTAAGACTCAGACAGGAAAAGCTGGTTACTTTTAGGTATGCTGTCTTTTACTGGGTTTCATTTTCACAAATGAAAGAAAACTCATAAAGAAACTTACTACAGAACTACATTGCAGACCTGAAAACTATTACAGATCTTTGAGCTGCATAAAAATATGTATATGGTATAGAGTATTAAGGATGTAATTACAGCTATTTAATATGATCAACACCTTTCGACTGAATTCAAGGAAATGATAGCTAACAAAATACAGTATTGCAGCAGCAAAGGTCTAATCTAACACATCTTTCCTTTTTTTTGCAAGCTTTGCCATTAGATATGTTTTTTTAACACCATTTTCTGAAGGCTGGATATCTGTTTAAGGTCTGAGGATACCACTTTTGCTAACTGAATACTTCAAAATTTGTAGGGGGTAGCTTTTCCTGCAGTGCCTGGCCTTAGGATGGGGCAATTTCATAACATTTCTTTTCACTACACAGTTAACTGAAGCCAGATACTCAGGTTATTTCTCTTCAGTAAGGTTAACTTCAGTAAAAGGCCATATAGTAAGGTGACATAAAGGTCAGTGTTAGTATGGTAATTACTTACGCCTCTTGTGACAATTCAAGTGCTACATCTCTCTTTATACTCTAGTAAAATTGCTGTTATATACCCTTTCCCCTTTAATTGATAGAGAAATGGCTGGTGCTTTATGGGAATGGCAGAGGAACTGTAGGAGACAGTGGAGGATTAAAGACATTCAACCAGCACCTGTCTTGGGCTAGTCATGGAAATAGCTGACGGTGCTGATTCAAGATCCAGCCTTCCCTGTAGCAGCCAATTCAAATGAAAAATGTCACTGTAGTACTCGGGTTAGTGCCTTTTGACTGTAGAAAGGCCTCAAGTTAGGAGACTCTGAAACATCACTCAAGGTAACCTAGCAGTAAAGAGAAATCCATACTACCAAACAAAATCACTATCATTTCGTATCTCCAAAGGTACCTCCAATACTTGCAGTACTCTATTATATTGATTTTGTTCTTGGTGCATCTACTAGATGTTTTTTATTGACTTCTCATGAAAAATGTTCTGGTTGAGGCAGATGTGTTTTTTCTCAGAAGTCAGGGACAATGGACCTACAACAGCATGTTGAATCCCGGTATCTTCAAAATGGTAGAAAAGAACAAACTGACAAAAATAAGTCCCGTCCATCTCCATTCCCTACAATTCTGTAAGCTACTAAACATAAGCAGGTGTTGACTTTTGCTAAGATCTATATTGAATCTTAATGAGTAAAGGCTAAGTGAGAAAAAATGGAGTTAAATACTTACCTTTGGGGCAATAAATTCCACTCACAGTTTGGCAGCCATGTCTGTGATGAAGAAAATTTTTGAAATAAAAAAAAGCACTGCACTCTTTTCTCTAGATGCAATAAGACTTGCATGGAGCTATAACAGCTTCAGGAGAAGAGGAGAACCTTTAAGCTCAAAGAATAGATAAGCATGTAAAGGTGTACTGTGAATCCAAGATGGTTTAGAGCCAGTCACCCCTGTGCAAGGTTTTTATAGAACAGCATGTTAGCATCCACGTGCCAAGCCAATATATATTAAAGAGAAAACTGATGATGCCAGCAAGTCCTTTCTTCCCTTACATTGGTCTCCTATTCCAGTTAAAATAAATAGTAACAAGGTGCTCATCCTTGATCTAAGCTCTCCACAGCCGAGATTAGCTTTTGTAAATTTATTATGACAATAATCAGCACAGCCTTTGGCTGTAAGTTCAATAATAATGGACATTATTTGGAAAGTTGTTTATACTTCTCAAGTTCCTATCGAAAACAGCCAGTTTTCAGTGTGCTCCTGTGCTCCTCAGTACTCAAGCCTCTTGACTAGTCCAGTGAAATAACTGCCATAGAAAGAAACGTTTTGATACAAGACAACATGAAATATGTGCTTTTAGAAGGTCAAGGAATATGCTTCAACCCTCTACTCACTTTTGTATTTCAAGATTCCTTTGCATACTTTACATCAGTTTGCTTTGCACGGGTCTGGCTATTACTTCAAGGACTGGCCCTGTCAAAACAGTTTAGCAATAACCTGTATTGTTAACTTGATCCTTTCTTCTCTTTACAAATGGCTTGAAAGTGTCCATAAATGCACTTGCTGCTCACAACTGCCACAGAAAAATCTTTAAAAGAGTTTTCAGGTTCTTAACAGTGTTTATCTAGCCACTCTTCAGCTTGTTGGCTCATTGGCCTGTGGTGTTATTTTTATGGGCTCATGTGGATGTAGAGCTATTTTTGCCCAAGGATGCTGAGTGGACAGCTCACTTGTTTAAAGCAGGCAACTAGTTACATTACTGTTCCTTGGTTTCCTGAGGCTAAGGAGGGAGAGGCTAATAAGATAGAAATACGCTTTGGGCATAGGATAAGGACTATTTTTACTTGCAGCCTGCCATATTTTTAACACATTTTAAACACGGAAACACTGATCCACTTTTGATTTGACAAGCAAGGTGGCTTGGAAATGAGTTAAAACTGTCAGTGTTATCCTTTGTTTCTTTCTTACATCTGTCTTTTGTTTGAATAGAAGTGGCAGTTCTGGTAGAGCTGAGTGGCTTAGTGTGCATCCCTTAAAAATGTTAAACAAAACATTTTGTGCATGTCCTTTCCATAGTCGAAAATAAGAGTTTAAAAATAAAAGCAAGCTAATAGAAGCAGAAGCTGATTAGTCCATCTTTAATTCTCTAAAACAAAACTAATTTTCCACATGTTTCTATATAATGTGGAAGGTTCTGAATGTTTTCATATGACATTATTTCTTGCAAAACATTGCAATTTTAGAGTTTATTTTAAATTTGGTTGGTTGGGTTTTTTGGTTTTTGGGGTTTTTTGTTTGTTTGTTTGTTTGTGTTTTTTGTTGTTGTTGTTGTTTTTTTGGGGTGGTGGTGGTGGTTTGTTTGGGGTTTGTTTGTTTGTTTGTTCCCCAGAAATGCAGACACTGCACATTAAAAGAGAAAACTTTTCATATAATAAGGTTTATTCAGCACACATCATTTCTTCCTGCTGTCAGCTGGAATTAAATTGAGTGCCACGGGAAAGCATCGAGAGGAAAATGTGCTCTACATGGACTTCTAAATTTGGAAAATCTGCATCCTTCCTTCAGTACAGATGCTCTGAGTATTAACAATTCAGAGAGGAAGGTATCATGACAACTCTGTGTGCTCTCCTAAAACAGCCTGTTCTCTCATCCTTTTCACACACACAAGGGAGACTCTAATCAATCACTTACCTGAGATGCCTTGTTTATCTCTCATTCCATCTTCTCTGGACTCTCAAGAACATATTAGTCATTTAATAAATGGGGATCAGTGAGCTTTATATGAAATGGCAGCGATAGTGGATTGGTAACAGTATTCATTCTTTGGATGGAATCAACAGTGCAAGATCCTTCACTACTAAATGCTGGGTATGTGAGGAGCTATGTCCACCTCTGTACACCTGCTTCGAGATACAGTGCTTTCAGTCATCTTCAACCTGCCCCAAGCTGCATTCTCATCCTTTCCCCTTCTGCTGTGCAGAAGAGTGGTTATCCACTCTAATCTAAAACTTGGATATGAAATAATGCAGAAGTACTGGACTGAAAGGCATCGACACCATCAACATGCAGTAAGTGCCAATGTTGTCAAACACTTTATCTATAATCATGTTGTTCTTACGTATGGCATGCAAGTCTCTACAGTGATACCCCAGCTGGTGCAGAAGAAGCCTTGACACTGTGCAAGAACTGTTCAGCAATACACAAAACACTGGTGTTTTAGCAACACTTTTAGCCACAAATCCAAAACACAGCACCATACGGGCTGTTATGGAGAAAGTTAACTTGATCCCAGCCACACCCAGTACACTCAAGCTGCATGGGTTTTATAATGCTTGCTCAGATCCACAATTTCTGTGCTTAGAGAAAGGCCAGGATCACTTCCTCTACTATAGCAAAGTATATATATTAAAAACCTTTTCAATAAATCAAAAACACTGCTATAGTTCCATTCCAAAGCTAAAGAGTAAGTGGAGTTAATTTCCTCTAGGGACGTAAAAATACTAGCAGTTTGCAAGCAGAGGCTTCCCCAGCATGTCTTCCAAAGTAGGAGTGTGAAGGGTAAAGTAAGCAATACTTGCAACTGGATAAATTAAGGTAGATCAGTTTCCTGCAGCTATCCAGCAAAAGGAATTAAGGAAGACAAGCTGCCATCCAATACCGGGAGACTATCCAGGAGGAAGTTTTTGCAGAAACAGATTTCTGCAAACACAGGGCCTCCCACCCGCTTTCGGCCTCCCACCTACTTTAGCCTCTATTTACGGCCTCCATCCCCTTTTGGACTCTAGTTTATTTCTGGCCTCCCACCCTTTTGGAGACTACAACCCACCTTTGGCCTCTACTTTTTTTCTGCCCCTGACCCACTTCAGTCCCCCACCCCCTTTCAGCCTCTATCTTATTTTGGAACTCCAATGACCTTTTGGCCTACCACCCCCTTTGACCTCTACTTTATCTCCAGGCTCACACAAACTTTCAGCCTCCCACCCCTCTCAGACACTACTTTTTTTCTGGCCTCCCCCCTCCTCTCAAGCCTTTGGTTTATTTTCGTTCTTTTTTCATCCTCCACTTTATTTAAGACCTCCCACCCCTTTTAATGTCTACTTTTTTCCTGACCTCCCACCTCCTTTCAGCCTCCCAAAATCTTTTGGCCTCTACTTCATTACCAGGCTCCAAGCCCATTTTGACTTACCACCCGCTTCAGCCTTTGCTTTATTTCTAGGCTTCTCACCCACTTTAGACTAATTTATTTCTGGTCTCCCATGACCTTTCGGCCTCCCACCCTCTTTCAGTCACAGGCCGAAAGGGGGTGGGAGGCCATAAATAAAGTAAAGGCTAAGAGGCATGGGAGGCTGAAAGTGGGTAGGATGCCGGAAATTTTTCATTTGAGTAATATTAGCTTTAAAAACCAGTCCATAGGTACTTTTCTCAATATGGAAAACCACATCGGTGGTCAGCACTAACCAAACAGTGTCACTGGTGCCTTTCTCGTGGCAATAACAGCCTGAGACCTCTCGATCAACACAGACTTACTAACAGTCTGTTCCAGATATAAATCAGCAGCCTGACAACAGCAGGAACTAACATCTTTCTCTTCCACTGAAAGGCCCCTATCTGCACCCATTTGTATTGGTCATTCTCTCTGATTTTTAGCAGTGGGAACAGTAAACATTAGCAGGGATCCATGGTTTGTGCTGACCGTTCAGTTGCAAATGTTTTGTCATAACATTTATTTCTTCAATATGCTGACTCTCAAACATACTGAAATTTCTGCAATAGCTTCAAGGAATCTTGAAAATAATGTTCCTCCTCCTTAGATCCGTATGGCAGTAAATAAAAAAAAATGATTAATAGAAATAACACAAGGCTTATTTTAATTTCATTCTCAATATAGCAGGGTATTTCTGATTTTAAAAAAATATTTTTATATCCCTATTTTTAAAAAGCCCTGGGTAAAAAATAGTTACTTAAAAAAAGAAGAGAAAAAAACCTCAAACCAAAACAAAACCAAAATCAGCACATAAACATACACAAGATTAACAGGCTATGATCAAGTTTCTATAACTGCAGAGTTTGAGATGTTCTCTGCAATTTTCTCAACATGATATTGTCCCTTGCAACTACTTGTAACTTCTAAAACTACAGTTCTATTTCAATGACTGCAGGTAAATAAGCACAAGAGCTTCTTCATTTCAGTCATTAAACATAATTCATCAGATGCTTTTATGAACCTGTTTCTGCCAGTACAAGATGCTCCAGTACAAGTTAAAAGTGGGACACAGACCTTTTTTCCTTTTGAGGACTAATCTATGTAGCCAAGGGCAATTGCAGTCCACTTTTAAAAATGGTTTGTGCTCCCAACATTGACGAAAAAGCCATATAACAGATATAAATTGGATTTCTCATTTCACTGCTCTCAGAAGAATCAGAAATCAATTTGTCTCACTAGGCCAAAAATCTACTGTTTTGGATTAAGAATTTCTCTTTATCTCAACGGGAATGCTATGTGCTAAAGACTGTAAAATTTAGCCTTATTTATTATCTATTTTTCTCTCTCTCATCCCCAGTACTGTGAATCCTAAACTTTTCGTTAGTGTTAACTTGTTGAGGAATTGCTACATCAATTTGTAATATATAAATCTGGAACACTTTTGATGGAGATAATTCGAAAGACTTATTTTATACCACTGGAGTCAAAGGAAACTTTGTTATTAAAAGCAACAAATGCAAGAACAAGGCAAAAGTCTCCTCTGAGACACTTCAGCCTTTGAGAAACACTTCAGATAGGCCAGAGACATGCTTTCTACCTTAAAGACGTTTGAATGAGTAGCATTTACTAAGGACATTTGTCTGTGTTTTAAGTATTTGATTATTGCCCCAGCCTTTATCAAAGTTATATTACTTAAGAGAAAGAACTTTTCTTCTAAAATACAATTTTTTCTCATTCACAAGCAGAGAATTTAGTGGATTGATGTTTACAACAACCCTGCAGAATTGCTGTATGCAACGTCATAGTGCTCGCTCTCTAGAAAAGAAACATGAGCAGAAAAGGCAGGAGCTGGCAATGAATGTAACAGGTTCCCTCCTTCCTTGCTCTGTCCACTCCTCCCCAACAGGAGGATCTTCATGTCCCGCCTACTGCTATTTCTCTTCAAACATACTCCTTAGAGATCTTGACCTATTTCTCACTGCTCCATAGACAGGAAGCATTAACAGGAGAGGCATAAAGGCTGAAGGGTCTCACCAGAGCCCCATCAGACCATGCCAATATGACTGGAAAGACTCCCCTGGTCTCTACCTCGCATCCTCTAAATTGCAATGCCCATGAGTCAGAAGCACACTGAAAGTCATCAGCGCCTTTTTAAAAGTGGCTGTTTTACTCTTCACTAATTTGTTTGGCATTCTGAGGGATTTAGCAGGTGTCTCTCAGCTTTGCAATTAGCTTGTCAGGTATCTGGGGGCATGGTGGCTCTTTTTCTTCAAAATCTGCATAGTGCTTATCACAGCAGTGGCCTGGCACACGGATAGGCAAGACTGGGTAGAGAAGGGGTGCTTGAACCCCTTAGGAAAGGCGCTGTCTTTACAAATATACAAATTCTAGGTGGCATATCAGCCTGTCATTTTGTTTTTTACTCTGCTGAATTCATAGTGAAAGGAGAAATGTATCCTTAATTTAGATTTGACATTACAGGTAAACATTTATGTCCCTTGATGGAGCACAAATGAAATCTGTTTGAAAATCTGTCATAGGAGGCTGCAGTCTAGACAAGAAAATGACATGGGTGCAGTAATGTGACACCAAGGAATCCAGCAATGCAGTCAATAGCATTTGGAAATGACAAACCACCTTGTAAATGCCTTGATATGAACAAAGTGTCCATTTTTTACTGAAAAATTGGAATATAATATGCAATTGGTATTTTGTGTTGGTGCTAACTTATGTCATATTTTTATTTGATCTGAACATTTATTATTACCCGAAATCATCATATGAATTTCTGTTATTTGCCTTAGTAGATGTAGAAATAAATACACATCTCATTTTCTGCATAGTGCAGCAGTGAATTAAAGAAAGATTGGGTATAACAAATACTAAGTTTGATGCAAAAAGACAAGGAAATTTTAAACTCTTCCAGCCCACCTTTCTTCTAGCCTGATTTATACATATAGCAACAACACTCTTTTGTTGTCTTTAGATTTCTGCTTTCATTGTAAGATCTCTTTCCATGCTGTGCCTTTATTACCACTCAGTCTTGATGACATGGAAAAAAAGTAATGAATAACAGCAATTTTGATAGGGATATTAAGTTACATGCCCCAGCCTTAAGCCAATCTCTAACGATTAAAGACAAATGACACAGTGGGGAAAATATATATCTTTTAGCTGCAGAAAATGAATTTTCTTCTGAAACTCACTACGAATTCCTTTTTTCGGGAGTGACCAAATAGAACTAAAGGATCTCAGCTTTATCGATTATAGATGTACATTCCTATGATGTTCCTTACCAACTGGCAGATGGTAGAGATTTATGAGAGTCAGAGAGAGAGAGACAGAGAGACAGAAAGGCAGGCAAAGAAAGATAAAGAAAAAGATTATGCCAATTTAGTAAGTTTAAAAATTTTTTTTTAGGAAGCTTCACATTACAGGTAGGGAAATGGAGGAAGAACACTCAGTTACATGCAAATATAAGCTTCTACCCTGTAATTCCTGGTAAGAAGTCAAATGTTCTGCAATCAGAGTTGCAGCCTCAGCAGTAAATTGAACAATTCACCTGTAAACTGCAGTTGTTAGCACTAGCATTAACACTGTCATGTTTTATGCAAGTCAAAATTCAGGGCTCTAAACTTCTTCCGCAATTTGGCTTTCATTAAATCCAGTTATTTCATACTTGGTAAAAAAAAAATTTTAAAAAAAATCTATCTTTAGTTTTAAATTAATCATATAACATTTGGGTTATAAAAATTATTAGCCCACATTTTTGATCAGGTCAGAAACATTTTTCACAGAATTGCCTCCTATCTTCTACTGTTCCATTCTGCAAGTGAGCTGAGTGTTGCCAGGGAAGAAGCATTTGAAATTAATTTACAAAAGATGACTGAGATAGGCAAATGGTTTAACAGCACTGTGAGAGCAAATTTAGTGAGCCTTCTGGCCAGCTTTTACTCAGCAACATCCTAGTTTCTATCTGGTCCCACTAAAATCCACTACAATTACCAATAGGGTCAGTGTAATTGAAGTCTATTACAAATTTAAAACCCCTTTTTGTTTATGGCATAGCTAGTATGTGTTTTGCCTGTACCATAAATAAGGCAGGTAATAATTCAATAACTAAATGATTCCAACATCAAAAAAGCAAAATGCTGTTTTGCTAAATTTTCTACATTATCCTACTTTCTGTAATTATATAATGAGAAAGGGTTTCTAGAAGTGAAAGGAGAGCTTTGGAAGATTTAAAAATTCTTAGTAGACAAGTACAATTGCACAGAATGATCACCCAGTAGTGTAATTATTCCAAAAAGACCATTAAAAGGCAGCACTGAACATTTTCACAGAGCCCAAGGAGACTCAATTATGTGCTTTTGGAACTGCTGGGTCAAAAGAGTATTGCTATCTTCAGCAATTACTAGAGGCAATAATTTAATCCCCCTAATAAATTTCTTAATGTTCTAAACCACTCTGTCAATGGAGTTATCTTGTGTCAAAGTGATTAAAGTCAAATTTTTCACTGTTATTTACTACAGTAAACTAAAAGTTAAGGATTGGAAATTTATCCTTAAATAAGAAGATAATTTCAAGGAAATTAAAGAATTAACCAAAATTATTAAGCATATTATGGTCTAAAAAAAGCTTGGAAACTCAGAAAAATCTCATATTCAGAATCCCTATTGCCATCACAAAGGCATGAAGCACTTTCATTTATTAATAATGAATTTAAATATTTTGGAGATCATTATACTTTTCTGAAATCTACATACATTCACTTTAAGTTCTTTGAAGAAGGTTATCTTACTCTTTAATGTTCATAGGAGTAAAGAATTGGAGGCCCATGCCTTGTCAAAACCAGGATTGAAACTAAATAATAAATCATTCCCTGTACCTGCACAGATTTTCTTTCTCCTTTAGATTCTTAAATATGATTCTTGTTCATTTTATTCTCTCAAATAAAGTGTTAAGGATTTTGACCTTTCTTGGAAATGGTGTTGTTGATTTCAGTGATAGCTTATATTACCAATATTTCAGCAGAATCTACAAAATCTCACTCAAGATCAGAACCCACATTTTGTTGAGTAAATCAAATGAATAGCTAACTCATAAATAAAGTGATTTATTTGAATGAGTTTCAGGCAATGAGCTTGTAATGAACCATTCCCTTCCTTGCTTTGCTACTACTGAGCTCAATAGCTAACTTGAACAGACCAGATTTTGGATGACTGAAACTCTAATAAAAAAATAAAATCATAAAATAAAACCGACTTCCAGGTCCAGATACAAAACTACAGACATTACAAACAGTAGTATACAGCAAATAGTACAGCCAGCGACTATTACACATTAAAACTTCTACAGAGACTGGTGGATAAAATTCCCATCCATTTATTTATGCGGTTTCTCATCTGGAAGCTCTGTATCTGGAAGCTGCGGGAAGACACCTTTGCAGGCAGAAAGGGAAGAGGCTGAGCCAAAGGTAGGTCTCTGCAGGGTAACCGTGGCTTCAGGCGGCTCCCTGAACACAGCAAAACCCAATACTTTGTCTCACTGTGTGCTTGGGGAGGTTGCGTGAGGTTGTATCTGTGGGGCCAAACTGCGGTGAGAATAAGAGACAAACTAGGTTCTGAAAGGACAGGAAAATCTGAAAAACAATCCTTATCCTCTAGCTTTTCTGTCTTTTCGTTGTGCCAGAGTTAACCACATAATCAGCTTTCCACATGACAATTCGCAGTTTTCACTCTGGCCCCGTCCTTATCTTCACCATGGACAAGATACACCAAAAAGAAAACTGACTCTCCATTTATTTCAACTCTCAGGCAGATAGGATTGAGTTCAAATACAATGAGCAATGTTCCTTTCTCCAGTGTGAAATTTAAAGATTTATATGACATGCCTGCCACCTTGTCCTCCCGTCTTCCACATACATAGGCATTTTTAAAATTGCGTTAGCTGACTATCTCTTGCAAACATAAAACATGTGAAATAGATACGTTAACACCAGTTCACTTCCATGAACAGCATCCCCAAGTGGAACGTGTTGTCATACTCTGAGTGGGTCTTACAAAAACCCTTCATGAGTTCCAGTTCAAATACACATCCATCCCACCTAAAACCAGCCAATGAGCACTCCATTTGTTTTTTCAAACACAACTATTTTTATGCAGGAAAAATTTATATCATGAGTAACTTAGGCAAGACAGGACTGACTTGTACTGATTATATTCCAAACATCTCCTACACTGAATGAACCGCTAAGTATAAAGAAAATGTTCTCCACTTGCCGAAACAAGAAAGTAACTATGCTGTGGCATAAGCTTTTCAGAACTGATTTACGATTTACAGATATCAGATGGGTAGACAGATAGCTATAGACATAGTAAAAAATGTTTAAAAGTGTAATTTAATTGTAGGAAAAGTCCTCATATGAAAAGCAGCAGAGGCACAAGCTCTGAAGATTTTTTCCTTACTACTGGTGGTTGCATCTCTTTTAACATTGTCATTTTACCTTCAGAGAAAGCTGGCACCTAAATCTCTGGAGTATGGAATATGTTAGTTCAATACGTTTGTCCTGCCACTGATGCCAATTAATATTTCTTTGTTATTTCTTACTTTTTATAATCTTCTTTTACTGTCATCACAAATAATGGCCATCATAACTGAACAAATTCTCAGACTTTTAAGTCCCAGATGAAATGGGAAAAAAAAGAAAGTGTAACTAAATATAAACCACACAGAATTAAGTGGATGGGGGTGGGCAGCTTCTGAAAACTGCAAAGTTTTATTGCTGATTTAGTTTTAGCTTTTCCTTCAATAACTATACATAAGAAAGAAATAAACTGATCTGACATTTAAGCTCAAGAAAGATTTCCCACGTCTGAAGTTCTATTGCCTTAGTAATCAAGATTAGACCAAGATAATTAAATATGCAATTTGCCACAAGTACTATGAGGATTGACAGTATTTTGAAATTACCATTTGCAGTGGTTCTTGATGTTGCAACATTGCTTCTCAGTAGGTAAGAAATTAGCTCTTCCTCCTCCTTTTTATTTACCTATTTCTGTTCACCAAATGTAAAAAAAACCAAACCAGCAAAAAGAACAAAAATCCTAATGACAGAAAATTCTAAAATGTCAACATGAGCACATTAAAAATTGTACAAAGCTAAAAACATTTTAGTAAATTTCTTCATGGCTTGAAAATTAAAGTAATTGAGAAAAAAATGTTATTTCCTATGGAAACAGAAAAGGTTTCAAAACCATTTTGAATAGAAAAATGCTCAAAGCAAAGGTTAATTTTAGCAGTTCACATAATTATGGTAAAAAGATACAAACTCTGTCAAAAAAATACCTTGTAGGAAGGTTCTTCCCTTAGATACCACTAAAACTGTATCTTCCTTCCTTCACATTATCTGTCTTTCCAAAATATCAAGTAAAGCGTCACCAAACTTTTCCTATGAGGACATGAGGTTCAGCATTTATCTTTTATTAAGTCTCTTAGAACCAAGAGTCTACTGGGGAAAACTTCATCACACTGAGACAAGAGCCATACGCTGCTGCACGTGTTTATAGACATTTCACTCCCAGGAGCTTTGTCACAGGTGACATTGGGATAATTGGAGCTATTTGACAGCCTATCCTAAATAAACTGGTTTGTTACATTTTAAAGACTCTAATATCATACAGCCTATACTTAAATAAATCAGAAGGTAATACTGAAGGTACAAAGAACTATTATTGGAAAATGTAGATTTTTCCAACAGAATTAGAAAAGTGCTTATATGAAAGATATTTATAACCTGGGACTCAACTGCTGTTGTCAGCTACACCCAGGGCTGCACCTGAGATCAGAGCTTCTCCCAGCTCTGCAGCTAGCAGATCAAAGCAGCCCCTGGTGTCAGGTTGTGCAGCCAGAGAGCTGTCAGCATCGACTGCACAGCAGCCAAAGACACTCTCAGCCTATTTCTACTGATGTCGAATCAAGTGCTCCCCAGTTACCCACCTCTTCAGTTCCAATACATGAGGAGTGACTTAGCTAAAGGTGTAATTTATAATACGGCCAGCAGTGAAATAGCAACTACGACATTAAAGGTCACTGACATCTGTACCTATTGAAATAAATGAGATGGATCCTCCAGACATGTAGTGAAGAGGCACTTACTGTCATGCTGAACAGATGATTAGTTGGCTGGACTGAGTGAAAAAGCCTTCTGTCCCTGGGCTCCAAGTGAGTGCTGTCCATCCTGCTCCAGCAGGTTAAAATCCAGTAGAAACCATTAAACTAGATACACTGGAGACTTTTTTTTTAAATCTTAGAAAAATGACAAATGGAAGTGGTTTTTTTTTAATGTAAGAGGAGCAGACAAGCTGGAGCAGTGGGCTGCCATCCCCCATCAACGTTGGAGTTACCTATCTGGGAAAAGCAGCTGTGATTTTGCTCACAGCTCTCTGGACCAACTTATCAGTTGTATGGCACCCTTCTTAGTGAGCATCAGATACATGGGAACCCCCAAATCCACAAACAAGAAAGGGAAATAACAAGTTAAGGAAAGAGGCAGGCTCACACCCAATGGCTCAGTGATTATGCAGATAAGCTGCATTTATTTTCCCTTTGTACTTTACAGTTCAGATATAAATGAGAGCTGTTACTGAGCAGGGTTCTTAATGCATTCTCCCTAGCTCTGTTTCCATCTTCTGTATCTATTTCCAGTGTGCATTAAAATAACTTGAGTTCATTTGCAGCATCAGCTCTGATCTCTAACTACTGCTGTTTTCATATCTAAAAATAATACAAGTTTATTTATGGCATTGTTTTGACTACCAAACTGCTGATGTCAACCAACATCACAGAAAAAGAATCAATGACCAGCCTTAGATTATTTTCAACCACAGACAAGAAAGTTTGACAAGACTGATGATAAATCAGGATGACTCTGCAAGAAAGCCTCTGAAATGTACTAGCATTTCAATTTTATTAAGAAATAATAAACAGCCTCTAGCAATAATATGTTTCCACATGACAGTTATGCTATAGCAAGTGTGTGTATGCCAATGATGACTTATTTTCACACCAACTTGCTTTGGATGTAAAGCATTCAGACCTTGTACTTAAACAGCTGAAATGGCATGGGTACAGAAAGCTATGTTGCCATCCCAGACTAGACGGACTTGATAGGTTTGTCCTATGTCTTCATCTTTTGTGTAGTCATCAAAAACTGTAAGAATTTAATTTTTTTTAGGATCCAAAATTGTCCTAAGAATTCAGTGGCTACATTTGGAAACTGCTTCTGGAAATAAGTAGTAGTATCACTTTCTGTGGAAAGTATTTTTCATTCTGCTTTTTAAATCTTTATTATTTTCATTTTTAACAGCTCAGTTTTAATGCAGAACTTTTGTCTTTCTGTGTCATAGCTGGAACTGTAGACCATTTTTCCAATTAAATCAGTGAATTGTGGCTGATTCATCCCTGACTCATTTTGCTAAAGTTCTTAAATATATCCAGAAAATCAGGCCTCACTTTATTTTCTTTTTTCTTGTAGGTAGAAATACCTTTGCTACTGGCATTGCACAATTTAGGCTGAAAGTAAAACACAATAAAATTCAGCAGCTCAGTTAATTTTGAGAGTCTGAGTAAAGCCAAATATTGGAATTATCCAAGTGTGTAAGAATAAAGCCAAGGTGTTTGTCCTGGGGGCCCTACAACAGTGACTTCCATTTGTGCAGTACCTTCATGATCCATTACACTGTTCTGAAGCTTCTAAATTGTCTCAAACATGAAAAAAAAAATAAAATCAGGAAGTCTCAGCAGTTAGCTTTGAAACAGATTTTTTCTAAAAAGTTTAATTTTGAGCTAGTTTGAAAATACTGCCATTTTCATTTTTTAAATAAGAAACACTGAAGGCACGATTTGAACCAGTCGCAGTATCTCCAGACAAGACAGCAAACCGAATCCTCCATTATATGAATATATTTACAGCTGTAGAATTGCTGTTCAGTTCCTCTGTGTCATCCTCTTGAAACAGCCTGACTGGAAAAGCAAGGAAGCTCCTTCATAGCTGATATTTAGAATTTTATGTTTAAGATAATGCAATAAAAACTTTATGCAAAAGTTTGTGTTAGTTCTGCAGAGTCTGTCTCTTGTATCAGATTTTTAAATATTAATGGAGAACTTCTCCATCAAAGGAACCCCGAATCTCTCCTAGCAAAAAAATTCCTAATATAAGATGTTTGCTGAGGATGGTGTTTGCACAAGGACCCACAAAAGGATACTGAATACTGTTCAATTTACGGGATTTTTTTTCTTGCTATTAACAATTCCCCATTTCTTCATATCTACACATCGATGGCTGATCCTTTGCTACTACAATAAGCTTGAATACCTGCATATCAGTAAGCTAAAGAAGAGTAAATGCATACTGAGGGTGAGGTAGCGTAACAGTTCACCAACTTAACATACAAGAAATACTCACATCAGTGAGAAATCCTTTAATAACACTGAACAAGCTTAATCATTAAGCAGGCATGAAAGCGTACGGTAATGCTTATCTACAATTTGAAATGGATTTGCTAACTTTAACCCAATGCTCTCAAGCAGTGTAGAGTAACAGAAAGAGGATCCACAGATTTGTTATTAATCAAGTCTTTTTATAAACCTGATCTTTTATGACTAAAATCTGCTATTAATGCATTTTCAGTTCACTAATTGTGAAGGAGTGGAGCAATTTACATGAAAATACTTATTTTTAATGTGCTTTTCATGAAATGCTTATCAAGGTCAGGCACTATAATTTCAAGAGTAAAATATGCTATCTCATTATAATACGTTTGATTTTATGCTGTTCAGAAGCATTATTTAAAAAATTCTCCTACAAAAGTGCATTAGTTACACTGAATTTTCAATTACTCTGTTTTCTTTTTTCTCGTAAAGACATAAATAACCTCCGGAAATTCCCTCTGGCCACTTCTATCCAGCACAAGAAATCGCTGTCATTCCTCCGTACATGCTGCTCACAGAAGCCAAAGCCCTTCAGCAGCATCAGCTGCTCCTCTGGAAACAGGCACCTTGTGCTTTGCAGACATCTTCGCAACTGCAGAGCAAGTTGCAGCGGTAAGGGCAGAGCTGCCAGGCAAAGCAGCCGAGCTGCTGTGCTGGCACTGGTGCAATGGCTCACTGCTCCCTTCTGCTCAGCTGGCAAAGGTTTTCCAGCATGGGCACTTTTAAAAGAAATATGAACAATCAGAAGTAAAAACAAGAGCGCTTTTGCTGTGGAATGTCCTCACAGCTCCTTATGATGGAATTCCACATCACTCGTTTGTATCATCCGCATGCCAGAAGCTTGTAGCTTAGTAGCTCTTCACTCAATAAAGGGATGCTCCTGGAGAGCTAGGCAGAAGCCACATTCACCCCTCAACTTCTGACCAGCACAACAAAATGCAGGTCCCCCCAACTGCCCTCTCTTCCTGTGTGACGGAACCCTTTGGGTCTATTTGACCTGAAGCAGAAGGCATCTAGAGAGAAAATAGCAACAAAGAATTACTGATAAATATTTTTTCCTCACAGTTGAAGCAGTTTTACTTTTTTCCCCTAGTCCTAGCCCTACCTGAGAGTGTACCTCCAGAAGGAAACACAGCTACCCAAACATGCCAACAAGGACCTGATTCCAGTTAAAGCAATCCCACACCCCCCTACTCAGAGGCAAAGTCTAACTTTTTGCATTATCTGACCCCAACCGTAACTCTCTTGGTTTAGAAAGCAAATAAGAAACCAGCACAGAGCAGCCTCCTAGCATGCAGCGTTACAGACTTCTGCAGACCTGTCTGTAGTCCCTCACGTGCTTTACATGCATGTAAGGGATACACCTTGCAGGGAGGGTGAGGCTTCTATCCCAGGTCAGGCTGGAAACAGAGGTCACCAAAAGAAAAACGGAAAGAAGAGGGGTCACAGGTGAAAAGCAATAGGAACAGCAAACTTTGTGTATCTGACACTCAATCCATGAGACCAAGTTAGTTCAGGCAGCCGCTGAATAACATTTGATTACATTTGTACCTAGCTCATGCACACACAGGGAAAAAACTGATGTGTAAATTCTTCGTGTGTTTGCATTAACAAAGCTCTTGTGATTAGTTGAACTGGGCCAGAGCATGGTACTGTCCACGACGGAACTTTTTGTCCAGTTGTAGCCATGAACAGGTGCTTAGCCCAGAGTACAGGAATTGTGTGTAAATCAGATTTCTCTTAACGCTCTTCCCAGCTTCAAGTATTTTAGCTGAGGGATACTCTACACTCGCTGCACTGACTATGTATTTAGTAACTCTCAGTGGTTACCTTTTCTGTGAAGTTATTTTGGGGGGAGGAGTTCACAGCTTATTATACACCTTTTTTTGCATGAAGCCTCAGCCGTTTCTGGTTGTTCTGAGGCTGGTTGCTACCAGTTTCATGTCATGATCCCTACTTTTTCTATCAGAGGGAAAGATGACAGTTTATTCTTTTGTAATGTCTTCAGGCCAGTCCTGCCTTATTTAGTTGTTCCTTGTACAGAAGCCATTTTATAAATTTGATTAATCACCTTCCATTTTCTCTGGACTTTCTCCAGTTCTAATCTTTTCTAGATGAGCAGACAGTGTTCAAGACACAAACACTGGCTTCATACAAAAAGAGGTTCTCTATTCCTGTCTCAGGATCCTTAACCTTTGGTTTCATTTTGAGCACTGCTAAGCAATAGAATGTTTTTATTGAATTATCACAGCCTGAAGATCTCATTCCTGAGGATTCCACTACAGGAAACTTCTGGTTTGTTACACAATGAAAACACAGGATTCATTTAGCTTCTCTGCAGTGACTTTATCTTCTCTGAGTACTGCCTTTCTGCCATGATCATCAACGCCCTACAGACGTTCTGGCAGGCTTCCTGTGCATGATGTGCTTGAAAGTTTATTCTTATTCTGGTTTCCTTTTGCTTGTGTTTCCTCCAATTTTTTTTATTTATTTTTTTTTTCCCCTGCATTTTGGCATTGAGATGAGGTAATAAAATGGTGGTGCTATGGGACGGTGTTCCTCTAGCACTGAATTCCCTCAGGCCTGTGTGCACCATGAAACCCTTACTCCTTTGCAATATCACATTTAAGGCTTGAGTAAAATGTACCTCCGAGCACATTTTTATATTATATAGCCAGCCACCTGCTAGAGAGCCTTAATATTTTGGAGCATATACACTTGTGTATGAAAGCTCCTTTTCTTTTTTTTTTTTTCCCATGGTTTATAGTAGATATATTTCTTTAGTAGTAGATCTAGAAACAGATATATTTCTTTTTTATGTAGTACTTGTATTTTCAGTGCATTGTTCTAATTCACATGTTGTACTCCATGAATGCTGTTATCAGGGAGGATCTTCCGCAGCAGCTGCTTGCAGTTTCTGGTTTCTGCAGTCTCCTCTTGTCCCCAGCTCACAGCTCCCGCAGCGCATGGAAGACAAATGCAGGGAGTCCAGGGTAGATTAGGAGCTGATTAGGCTGGTCCCCAGCTCCTGTGTTGAGGCTGTAGCAGGGTTTTGCTGCCTCTCCCCAAGCTGCTGCCTGAGTTGCCATCTAGCCTACCCAAGCTGTACGCCACATCTTGCTTCCTAGCCCTCTACCACTCACCATGCAGCCTCCTTCTTTCGTTCAAAAAAATATTGCAGTTAATGCTCTCCTACACTGAATGCTTTACAAAAAGGAGCAGGTTTTTTTTTTTTCATGTTAATGCATGCACTTAATTACCTACCATACTAAAACACAGTCCTGAAAATGCACAGGAGAGATCCTGTAAGAGTAATGAATAATTGTCCTCCAGCTCACCAAATGATTGACCGATCCTTACTTTCATTTATTTCCTAGCCTCCTCCTTAGTGGACTTTCTGCAATAAAAAACCCCATTTTTTTTTCTAAATAGTCACTAAACGCTACATGCACAAATGCTCTTTAGCACCTCACTTCAACCCCCTGCAGCTACATGGAAAGCTGTGCCATGCCTGTGGCAGAGACACACAATACATTAATCATCAGGGAAGATGGTGCCAAGTAACTAGGTAATAGCTTTACTAATATTTGTGCCTAAAGACCAGGAAACAACAACTGAATTTTAACAATCTTGTTAAAGTATAGTTTTCCTAAGAGACTTCACTATTCCAATGTATGACAGCACATTGATTCAAAATATACAGGTTACCATAAAATACGTAAAGCTAAGGCTGCTGGTAACTCATTACTGTCTCCATGTGAATTTAGGGTTATTTGCCATGCAAAAGGGAGAACACACAGAGGTTTCACATGGGTGTGCATCCAGGAGAAGCTCCAGTCTCTGGGGGCCAGACCCAGGACCAGAGGGAAGACAGGCCGGGGGTCTGATGCAGTTACGAATTACACAAGACTGGACCCAATCACTGACCAAGGTTGTGTTTTCACAGCAGGAGAAGACAGAGTCACCTCCACCTGGAAAGGTACCGCCTAGCAGAGGCTGTTCTACCCTGTTGCATGTAGGAAATTCAAGTATTGCACATACTGCTACTTTCTCCTCATCTTTCAGATGCACTTTTTCAGCTCCATAGTTTCTTGCTGCTGTCTTATGCTATATCGTGTCTGTCTTTTCTCACAGATACGATTACTCCCATTTTTTACATTTAATTTGTGATATATTTGGAAAATATGGAAATGTCTACTGTGTTCATTTGGACCATCATATTTCATGCCATTGACTGAAGAAATAGCTTCCATTTCATAATCTAACATCCCCATCAGAGAAAATTAACAGAATTGCTTGTCCATTTATCATTTCATGTTAGATTTAATGGCAAACTGCTACAGACTTAAATAATACAACAAATTTCACATGTAAACACAATAATCCATAATTAACTAAGACTGTCTACATTGAACAGAAAAATGTGGGTGGATAGGAGGGAGAATCATAAAGAAACTAGCATTTCTTTTGACAAAAAGCCACAATTTGTTTTTCATATTTTGGTCATTTAGATTCATGGCACAGAACAGTCTCAGATTTTTAAATTTGCCTTATACCTCCTTTTCACATGTTATGACTTCAGATGGTCACTTTTCTTGTCTTGCTACTAAAAATAAAAGGGAAATAAATTTGGAGCCATAAAACTGTTATCTTCTAGCTGAGTTCACTTAAAGGAGAATAAAGAATCAATGACACTCCATCACTAGAAAATCAGTGATGGGAGAACTATCCCTTTCAGACAAGAACTACTTCAAATTTTTTTGTTCAGTGGCTGAATTACAGCAATGAGCAGTTACGGTTTAGACACACAGAGTTCAGAGATAATCCCCCAAAAGGCCACATTATAAATATTGTGTTCACAGTGGTAGACACTGAGTTGCTGCCTTCAATGTGACTGACAAACTGCCTGAAAATCTAGATACTCCCTGACAAAGTCTCAAGACTCCTATGCTTGTTTCAGCCTCAGTATTTGAAAGTAATCTGATAATTCACTCAGTAGCAAAATTAAAGGTGTGTAGACTTAAGTAATTTAACTTCTTAAAGACAAAGAAGATACATGCATTTTTTTGCAAGTCAGTATAGTCTGTAAAGATGTTGCGTACAAAGCTATAGTATTTCAGTCACACAAAGTAGTGTGTGACAAAGAAAGACAAAAGAAGGAGTTTTTGTTTAGTCCAGTATAAATATAAAAGCAAGCCTGGTATCATGACATGTCTGAACACTGTTGTCTGAGTGGTATCACTGGGACCTGCAGATTGTATGTAAAAATACATACATTTAAAAGCACAAGGTAAAAACAGGTCCTAGAAATCTTAGTTAAGTGGTGAACGTGTAGGGGTACATTGCCTTTACTCGCTCTTTGAATAAGTTCTGCATTTACAAAAGGCAGATTATGCCACACTCCTCCATCCAGCATTCAGAAAAGGAATCTGTCCCTCCGTGACAGGGAATAGCACTGCAGAAAGGCCGTTAATTACTAGCAATTTTTCCTTCACACCAGGGTTGGAATCATGACTAGTAAATGGGCCACAACTTGAACAATGAGGAGATAAAGTACAAATAGCTTTGTTGATTTTGTGACTTAATGAAGCTGGAGACATATGAAAGCATAGTACAATCAGGCTTGCTTATAATAATGAAATATATCATATATTATACATACAGGAGCACCAGTTCAGAGTTTCATGCAGATGGTCTGACTTTGGAGAACTTGAGTTTATCATGTTAATAATGTGATATAACTTATACGGGGTTGATGCTGCATATCCCTTCCTCTCTGTACGAGGAAAGGGAGATTCATGGCCATACTGACACTATATGTTACCGTGAACATGGGATCGTCTGGGGAAACAGTGACAGAGGAGAGTGAATCTGCCTGTTTCTGGAAACCCTGGAGACCTCTGGGTAGAGAAACTGCACCACAGCTTTTCTGCAGCTCCATAACCCTCTCTTGGTTATTAATGAGACAGAAACAATAGAAACTGAATTTTCTAGGGCTTTTTTGTCTAAAGGACTTGCTTTCTCCTGTGGAGATTTCTGTGAAAGCATATAATGTGGCCCAGACAGTGTCTTGCAAATACTTCAGCACTGTTTTTCAATACAGATGTCAACCAACACGGACCTTCACTCACTCACTGCTCATCCACATGTTTGCACGGAGCCTATATGTAATAGTGTGCAGATCCAGATACAGTTGTCTGGGTGCTACCAGCAAAAGGAATAAATAATGAAGAATAAATAAGGCATCTGAGTTTTCAAAAAACTTTCATCCTAGCTGGTGTAAGATTCCCCTAACCTTCTGAGATTTCTGTCCTGAGCGTGCTCATGATAGCTTTGAATGTTCTTTTAACCAAATGAGCTAGAAAATGACCTGAGATCCTGCTCTGGTCCTTTCCTGTGAGTAAAATATAGATCCAGTTCTAAGATATTTGAAGAAAATATGCAGAAACTTGGGTAAGCTAATTATTTCAAGAAAAAAGTAGCTTTATTCCCTCAGTTCTTGGAAGAAAGAAGTCCACAACCTGGTTTGGAAATTATTCAGCTTCTTCCACAAAATATATGTAATTTTAAGACTGGTTTTGCATGGTTAAAATAGAAGTTATTTTCCTTGTGCTACCTTTCCCTGTCAAGCTTTCTCATTGCTTAGTATGAGCAACTTCCGCTTCATTAGCAGAAGTTTGTACAGCATTGTTGTTGACGATATTGGATATTACATCAACTTCTGGCCATAACAAATGGGGCTTAGAATAGTTTCTGTTCATTTTCTTACAAAACAAACTGTTCTCTTCTTTCTGTTTCCTTCTTGATGATTCTCAGAATGCCAAATATAATTTCCATTTTTTGGCTGAAATGTAGTTTTCAGA
This sequence comes from Haliaeetus albicilla, assembly GCF_947461875.1. Classification (NCBI taxonomy): domain Eukaryota; kingdom Metazoa; phylum Chordata; class Aves; order Accipitriformes; family Accipitridae; genus Haliaeetus; species Haliaeetus albicilla. The sequence goes on along the minus strand of NC_091491.1, from coordinate 25,726,720 downwards.
AATAGTAATGAGTAGTACGAAATGCAATTGCCCTGTGTCACCCCTCCATCCCCATTGTGGCCTCCTGACAGCATCCTGTTGTTAGTCTAATGGGAAAACTCAAAACATCGGTTGGCACTTGGTTTGCACAGCAACATTACTCTATCAGAAGTAATATCGTGATATGGCCATCACAATAACAGAATATGAACAAAAACAGCCTGGGAAGGAAAAACTGTTTTCTGTGGCCTGTGTGGACAGACAAAGGACTTGGCAGGTCCCCTCAGCTCTGGGAGGGCTCTGTGCATAGCTGTTGTGACACTCATCAGGAGTCTCCAGAAGCAGGGATTTTGTGAGACACCACAGCATGAGTTTCTCATCTGAAATCCTAAGTATCCTGCTCAGTTTTGTGCCCTTCAGGACTGTGTGGAGGGCTAAGACTTTATCCTGCAGGGTTTGTCTTATCATCCGATCATAATAAATTGATTTATTCCATGTTCCTCATAGTCCTTTGCACAGAAACCCACAAAAGTCTAAGGTTGCAGTGTTCTTAAGACTGGGAACACAGAAACTTGCACTTGCAAGATTTGGGAAGCAACAAACCCTGCTATTCTGCCTCTGAAATCTCTGTCAATATACTGCATAAACAGGATTTTCCAAAATCACCATCCTGTTTGCATTCAAATACAACTATAAACTCTTCAACTGAAGTTTGCTTCCTTGATTATTTGAAAAAGAGATAAATTAATTTAGGACATTTTTTCTGGCCTAGTCGAATTGACAACATAAGCCACTTCTCTAGGGTAACTACAACTGCACAGTATGAAGATGTCTGAAAAACACAGATCCGGCACAATCTCTCAAAGCTACAAAAAAGCCTGACAAAGCCATAGCTGAAACCTCACATCTCACAATCCTTCTTAATTTGAGAAACTGAAGCAACCCAAAGCTGTGCGTAGCTGTGAAAGAAGATCCCAGCTGGCAAAATGTTCAAAAACATCTTATGCTCCATCATCATTTCTTGCCGATGGAGCTGACCAATTACCATTGCCCATGACAAATTCACATGAAATAGTGTCCTTTATCACTTCTCTGCTCTTCTAACATAAATTAATTTTATTGTCAAAGGACGTATTCTTCATCCAAAATAATACTTAAGCTTCCTGCTTTGCAAATATGGCAAGCTGTATTTGTACCGTTTTCTCTGTAGGATCTTTACTCTTATTAGAAATAATGCAAAATAGTAATACAAGTGAAGGCTGCAATATTTTAGAGTCTTGCCTCAGTCTCTGAATTAGGGACAACCATAGAACTGTCTGTGCCAGTTTTACCTTCTGCTTACATGATGCATATGTGGATATTTTGTGTTATAGGGATTTACTGGATGTCCTGGAAAAAAGTGCCTATGCTGAGGAAGGCATCTGCATTAAAAAATCTTCAGTCTGACTCTATACAAACATTTTACCCTAAATAGTAACTTTATTTTTAAAATAAACTCTTCTAAGCCTCCCGTAAAGCCAAGGCTCTCCTCATCAAAGTAGGAGTAGGTACAATAATCAACACAAGGAAAACTCCCCTCTTAAAATAGACTAGCCCATTATCTCACTTATCCAAATGTATTACTCACAGAGCTCTCTGCACACACCTACACCTCTCTGAAAAAAGATCACAGATAAATATCCTATTTGTAGTTCATTGCACTTGTGTTGTGCCGATGTCTCCACTGCTCTCTGCAGCTTCCAGGTTACAGGCGAGATTGGCTACTTCTCTGGTTGGCTCAGTGGCACCAGTGGAGCATGGAGCTCTTTCTATTGGCTCTTGAACATTACAATAATAATCATGATTAATAATTTGATATCAATTAGTGATTCATCCTTTTCCCTGTTGTCTAAAGCTGTAGCCTGGCATGAGATAAGACATTGCTGCCTGTGACCATTCTATCCTGCTCACCAGTGAGAGGTCACCAGCTTCCCTTAGAATAGCAGCTGTGTGCTCTCTCCTCAGCGCCTTTCAGGCAAAGCAGCCAGCAGCAATTAGTGTAATAGTATAAATTAGTATAACAATATAAACAATTTAATCAGCCTACTTGAATCAGACCCGTGTTTTTTTAAAAATGGATTACTAGATAGCATGCTGCTGTGGGAGCCTGTGCCTCCAGCAGCAGGGCACTGAGGGGACACTAACATCTTCACCCAGCCAGCCTCTGACTGAATGAATTTCTGTTGACAGCCTCATGCCTCTGCTGTTCTTCTCCTTCTCCTTCTGCTTCCTTGTGTTTTCCTCCTGCTTCAGTTACCCAACATCCTGGTACTGAGCCCAAGAACAGGATTGAATATTTTTTTAGGTATTTCTGCGCACAACCACCTTGTCTCTTGTGCTCCACCTGTGTCCATGGTAACAACCTCCATCTTCCCCTTCTGTGAGGAATAAATTTGGGTTTTTTGTAGTTTATATTTTTCACTGCTGTCAGACACCTTAGCATTTTCTTAAAAAACGAGTTTCAAATACAAAAAACCACCACACCTTCCTTGTTCATGGGAAAGGGCTCAACTTAAATGACTGTCATGTGTTGAAAGTAAAATGAATTATTGTTCAGATCTCTTGAACAGCATAAAAAAACAGCCATCAAAACAGACCTGACTCCAAAAGTCCAAATATAAGTCCTGGAACATTCACTTCCCAATGAAGTTGGAAGCAGTCCTCATTATCCGAGCAAACTTTAAAAAAGGGTAATTGTGTTAAAATAATAAGTCAACTGTCAGACGTGACTGAAGGAATGAGAAGTTTTCCTGAATGCTGTGTGCACATGGTGACTGATGCAGTATTCCTTTTTGAAACAGCTTTCACTACAATTTAGTAATGCATTTTTCCCTCTCAATGGCTAAATTGAAACTAGATAGTGATTGCACTTCTCTAAACTGAAACTCAGTTTCTAAGAGCAGTGTGTAAAGAACAGTGGATAATTCTCAATTATAAAGGGGAAGCTTCTTAAATGGCTGATAGACAAATAAATTAGAGGAATAGAACTCAAGACAGAAAGAATTCCTATTCAAACACTCTGCCTTAACACATAAGCACATAGCTAATATGTGATACAGCAGCATCCTGAAGGGGTCCCACGGGCCAGTACCTGAGCAGGCCTGTGTCTCCAGGACCATGCATAGGGATGGACTGAGATCTAGCCTGGGAAACCACCTCCTAGGAAAAGAGACAGCATATAAGCAGGCAAAACTCAGGAAGGTCATGGCCTCTTTTCCAGGGTATACTCCCATTCCTCAGACTTTGTACCCTGGAAACATCTGGTTTTCTGTCTCTAGTGCAGGTTCAACATTATCAGCTTAAAACACCTCCAGTAGCAATGAGCAGCAAAACAAAGGCAAAGCTTATCAGCTAATTGAACTGAGTAGTTATTACATGTGCCTGTCTAGGCACACCTTATAGCACACAAACATTCTTGTGAGCTTTCTGTACACATCCACTGAGAACCACAGTCTGCTTCTGCTTTGCCTCCATTTCCATGTATGGCTGGCCCATCTGTATGCTTTCCTAAGACCCTGGTGCAGGTATTTAATGTTGTTCTTGGCTGGCTAACTTGCAAAATATTTCATTTTGAAGGCTAATATTCTCTCCCACTTTTAGCAAGTCTCAGTGCAATGTCCTTTTCACTTTGTTTCCTTGCACTCCGTTGTGTTTTACAGCAACTTCAGGATTAATATTTGCTTGTCTTGGATGCACAGGCTACTTTGCTAGAAATAAAACTTGTGATTTTCTGCTCCTCAGTATTTTATGCTGATGATCCTACAAGATCTATAAACTATTTAGCTGTTACCTAACAGTGTTATATAGGCAAAACAGTTTTTCCACTGTTTGCATTGATTTTTCTGCTAGCTCATCTGACTGTGCAAAGTAAAGGTTTAACAACATGTGCTTGAAATGACGTATTAAAAAATATTGCCACAGTTACTTAGTTCTGCAGATATCATGACATATGTGTATGCCTTCTCTGACTTCAGAAACGTAATTCACAGGAGAACAACAAAATTCTTTGGTTTGGAGCCTGTCAACAGGGAATGGCTCCAACTGCCAAAACTGAAATAAACAGAGGAAAATGAATCATAAAAAACATTTTGGATTTCTGATTGCCTTTGGCCCAAAAGGATCTTTTGAACTGAACGGAAATGGTTATTGTACTACTGCTCAATTAAAAACAATTAAGCTTTTGCACATTGCACTGAATATCAATATCATAAACCACCAAAAACCCCAATTACTCACTGTGGTATTCCAGATGAGTTAATAAAGGATAAATTGTGCACGATCTATGCGTGACTCATCCCAAAGATCCTCTTTGGAACACTCACCCAATAAAACCTATTGGGAAATGCAGCATTTTGTCATACTAATGGATCCCTTCCAACTGTAGGAAATCAGAGACTATCATTGGTTGACAGATAAACAGTTCTTGTAATATTATTGATCATCTATGCTTCTCTGTTCTAGCGTATCAAGTGTACTCAAAACTAAAAGTAATTTAATCAGAATGCAAAATGTAAGTTTTGCACAGGCAAATGAAGGCTGATAAACATTACCAAGAAGGAACCCATCAGCAGTACAGCATTAAAATGTGTTGATAAAAGGTTGAAACAATAAATTGAAGCTATGTGAATGGATTATCTGAATATATCTCTGATTGTCTTGGTAAAAAAAGGAAAAATGAGGTAGACCTCATTTAGACCAGATGTCTAAAAAGTCTCATTTCTTTTTATTACAATAGATTTAAACATAATTAGTTAGTCATTTTGCTACCCATTTTCAGATAACGTAATACAAATACAAGGATAAAGGCACTATTAGATTCATTGATTTCTATATACTAAAGGCCTACAAATAATTATAAACCTAATGGAGTAGAATACGATAGTTAAACGTGAACAAAATCTTTTCCTTTCATCAAAAAAACAAATGAAAAGGGTATGCATAGTGAACCCCATAATGACTAAGAAACAATTATTTCTCCATCATCCTGCAGCTTTTCCACAACCAAGACTGCCACCTTGTGCAGGGCTCTAGCTACTCTTTAGCTAGTGACCCTCCTTCCATTTTGTCCAGTTTGCCTCTTGTGCACTACGTTCAGTAAAGCTTCCTCTAGTGTTTGGGGAGGGGAGGGAGTTGCCTACATGTTTTAACAAAACCTATTGCATTTATTCAGCATAGGAGAGGAAGTGCTTTCAGAGTACAGCTATGGGTCCACTATTTGGGGCTCTCAGAAGAAGCCCTCATTTAGAAGTTCTGAAAAGATACCTAGTAAACAGAGCGGCCACTGGTGATTCACCGACAGCCAAAGTGCTGGCAGGGATTAAAACCAAGCAGCAGGGAGATAACACCTGCCTGAACAGGTTGAGGGATGCTTTCAGGTGGAAGCTTCTAAAAGCATCAAGAAAGAAGGAGAAATTCTTTTCCAAGCCATCTCTACTGCCTTTAGCAATGATTTGCAGTGAGAAATTGAAAGTAGAGAAGAGATCTCACCTCCCTAACAATAGATAATATTTATTGTTCTGAGATGCTACAGCAGAAAAGGGTAAAGCTTGATGAGGATCTCATGAAATGTCACCAACACAGCAACACAAAGACTCTGCCTTCAGTATTACTTGTGCTGGCTGCACCTGTGCTCAAACTGGAAACCTTGGCCCCATCCTGGGTGCTGAGTCTTAAGCACGACTGTAGTACCACAGAATGTCGTATCCAGGAAAATGTCATATCAAATTGGTATAGCAGCTGCCCTGCACATCTGTTGACTGCCGGATGTGGCTTTCCTGCTTCCTTGGGCACTTGCTCACTCTTTCATTTTGCCTATCTGGTACTGTTCATCTGGTTCCTGCTAGACATGGACCTTTCCTGCCATGCCCTGGCTACCAAGTGCTTGATTTTGACCTCTTGTGTCACCAGCCAACCTACAGCTTGCCAGGATTGCACTTTACGTTTTTGGAAGTCCTTCCCCAAATATATCATTAATGTTCAAAATTCTCTGGAGAAAAGTTTTAATTGGATTACTTACTGAAGAAACTTTCCGTCAGAAAAGAGGCAAACGCATTACAATCTATGACCTTTTGAAACAGGGATTTTATCACATCGAAGACATTTCACTGATGTTTTTGGTACTAAGGAAAGACCTACTGTGCCCAAAAGCTTGTCTTTTCTTTCTAACTGTATATAATACAGGATACTGTCTCTCCACAAAACGCTATTTTGCTTATACCTTATACGACTACGCTATGGCAACGCTATTTCTGAGAAAGGTGACAGCTTTCTTGGAAGAAAGGGCTGGGATTACTTTAGAGATGTAAAACTTCTGCACTCTGAAGAGAATGCTTCTAAACACGGTAATTTACACACCTTCTTAAGCTCAGGGTGCAATATGTTCTTAAAGAATAAATCTGTATTTTCAAGGCTCATACACTATAAAAAATGAATTTCAGAATCATAGCAATATAAAACTACACATAAAGAAGCAGCTGTGAGTTGCAAACTCCAAACATAACTCCATAAATATCTTTAAAACAATTTTTCACCTCACTCATTTTTTAGCATTTTTTATCAGGTGACCCTATATGTGTGTATTTTATATGGTATTACATATATCTGAAGAAAACTTATATGGCAGGCTAACAGAGCATGCATAGCAGGTCTTAACAGAAAAAACTAAAATAAGCAGAATAAATCAGGCCAGTCTGATCTTCTACTCTTATTGTATGCTTGCTTTACATCCCCTGGCTATATGCCTTCATAGCTTTGACTAGACATCCCATCTAAAATTCTGAGTCAACATCCCTGAACTCTGAAGAATGATTAATAGCAAAAGTGTTGCCTGTAGAACAGCTTGATTGATCTTTTCATGGGGAATTTAAAAGCCAGACAAACATCCAGGAACTACAAAGCAGAAACATCAAGAGCATGTTTGTGAGTAGTTTCTCTTTAATTCATTTCAAGAGTTCTTTCTATGAGTTTTTCTGGAAAACAGGAAAGGGAGTAGTAGTACATCACAGGAAGATGTGCTGGCTAAGAAGTCTTGCAAATGTAGCAAATAGTGTGATGTGCAAATATAATTTCTTGATTTTTTTACCTTGTTCTACAATTGCAGATGTACCTTCTCTCATAAGAATCCACTGCATTAAATATAATGCACAACAGTAACAGTTGTAGCTTAAAAAAGGAGGATGCTGGAAGTGGTCAAGTGGAAAGTGAATCCTCCATTGTATCTGCAAAGCAGGTATCTCAGGCTCAACACCTCTCAGATATATCCTGTTCCTCCTGGACTTACAGTGCATCACCTATTTGCTTTAGTAGACCATCAGGTAAAAACAGTCAAGAGAACAACAAATGGCAAATCTCTGTATCAACAATGGCTTTCAAGGATTAACTAAAATAATATCCTAGCCTCTTACAGCAAGAAGACTCCCAACCAGAAATCACATAGCATTAACAGATGGATACATTTATCAAATATTTCATAGCAGAAGCAGCTTATGAGAAATTATGACACAGGCAGGCTTTTCTGAATAATCTATCCTTATTCTAGGAGAATGAAACACTTAAATTCCATTTAATTTTTAAAAAGTGTTTAGCACCTTAGTCCTTTGTGGAATACCATTAAACTGGTATCCAAAACCTTTAGTAAATTGGAGAAACACTTAAAACTATGTGGGTTAAAAGCATTAAGCATCTCATCCTATACTCTATGTGACAATTTGCTGCTGGCAACTACAGCATAAGCAAAAGGGGGACCTGTCACATTAAAAATATTGGTCCTAATTATCCTGGAATGGTATCTGCCTCTGCTAGTCGTGGAGAATGGGTTTCCCCTCTGTGCAACAGACAGCTGTCTTGGTAAGATCCACAATTTCATATTTCCACCTGGCAGTTCTTCCTTACTCTCATTCACCTTGCTCCAGTTTCACCAGTTACCACTTAAATGTTCACCTCTGCCCAGCAAAGAACAAACATATCCCAGGGCATCTGTCTGCTGGACCCTGGGGTAGCAATGAAGAGAGGGCAACTGCCATTAGCTGCTGCTCTAGCACCACAGGTGCCCCCCATGCATTGTTTCCCTCCGCTTATGACTTGGGTGTGTAGTCTTGATGACATTTTAGTTTTGGTTGTTCAGACAGTTGTAGCATTAAATTATACTGCTTTTTTGAGGAATGAAGAGGAATGAATGTAAAGGATCTCCTTCCACTTTCAGCTTTTCTGGATAACAACCTACTACCAAGTGGTTTTTTTTCTCAGTTTCTAAGAGAATTTTTACTGCCTTTGTGACAAATTAGCAATTAAAATATCATTGTTTCCACCATCAGGAAACTATATCATATTACCCAAGACATTGCTTCTCCAGCATGTTACAATCTCTTGGAAGAACCTCTGATCAGTGGTTTATGGAAACAGATTAACATCTTACTTGAGTTCACTTTTAACCTTCTGTGCAGACATTGGATATCCTAATTAACCTTGGGAGAAACAAGGGTTTAAAAATGGTCTAGCTGCCACTGGTCTAACAATAGAGTCACAAAAAAATGAATGACAGGAAAAAGAGAATACAAATAAAGTCACTCTTGCCTTCTATGGTGCTCATTATGTTCTCAGTGAGTAGCATATTTGTCCCCTCAATGCATGACTGTTAAAAAGCACCTTATGCATTTGAGTGGAGAGATCAAAAAGTACCTCTCTGTAGCAAGAACTGAATGCAGACTGGAAAGGAGGTTGCTCCATTAGGTAGGTGACAAAGATGTGACAGGATCTGTAGTCAGCTCAGGCTGAAAGATATAAATAAGCCCTTTCAATAGCAGGTGCAAATCCCTATTGACTCAGAAGTAGCAGAAAAACAAAACAAGGGAGACTGCCAAAAATAACAACCAAAAGTCACAAGAGACACAAATTCCAGTCTCCTAACAGCTACGTCTCATCTTATTTCCCTCATTTTTATTAATTTAGGTAATACAAAGTAATGCTTATATTTTACTGCATAACTTTTAGGGTACTTTCAAATTTCAGATAGTTAAGTGAACCTCAACCCCTGTATGAGGGATAACTCTAACCTTGGGCAGGGGATGGGGAGGGGAAGTTAAACAACTTGGACTGCACTATTTTCCTCCTGTCAAATGAAAGTGTTAAGAAAATGCGTTAAAGCTTTCATCTTTCTTACACCTATGTGCTATATCCTCATTTTTTCATTCCAGAAGAATATTTTATATTCAAATCCCAGGAAAAATAATGAATCAACCTCAAAGCAAAAGAATAATATTGCAGCACAAATAAGAAGAAACTGATGGTAAACAGTTTACTCCAGGAAAACACCATGTAACAATACTAGTGGAGATTACAGTTCTGCTATTTCTCAACTTACATCAATATGCTGGAATAAGAAGATGAAGAAATTATTCAGTAAACTATATCGATACATGTGGATATGAATCTACTCTGATTTCTGCCATATACACCACCCTTTAAGAAAATGACATCTTCTTCTGTATTTTAAGAGAAGCTACCATTCTGAAAAGATGCATACAGGACTTCTTCCATGGAGATGACACTTCCTCAGTTGATGTTGGTTTTGTATGTTAATGTAAAAAAAATGCTTTCAAAATGAAACTATCGCCATTTATAGAAGAAAAAGTTTGCCAGGTGAGCAAACCAAGCCACATACATAGTATTTCCATATGCAGACACAGCTATAGCATGCATTTTGTCACAGGATTATTTCATTAGAAAAGAAAGAAAACTAAAACAGATGTTCTGCACTGGTCTCCTGCAAACATAATAACCCTATCATCTGTAAAGCTTTCTGAATTGCCTGCAATACAATTTGGTGAGCTGTTTCCAGCTTTTGGCAAACCTCTCTCAGTCCCAGGAGCCAGCTCCAGCAGAGTACATGCTTCAGCACTTCAGCAACGGGATGGGTGAGTGCCAACACTACCTAAGGACTACCCAGTCATTTGCAGGCCCTCCCTGATTTAACATTCCTACAATGGGCTTGATCATATGTAGTCCAGAAGACTACATATTAAACATCATTTTATTTGCTGGCTTCTGCCTAAAGGAAATGAAGAAGTAAGCTTCTCAAGGCATACCTTTCCATGAAATTTTTCAAACCTGGATGCAACTTTGAGATACATAGTAGTTTCTGTTGAATTGAGGACTCTTATCCTCCAAAAACAATGAAGTTGCACAGTGATAGTGAAAACTAGGCCAACTATTCAACTGCGTGAACAGAGCACTGGATTTCACATCTGAGATATTCCCATTTAAAAGCATCGACTCACAATCTGAGTAGGTGCTTAGCAGGAACTCCACAGAAGTCATGCAGACTCCACAAAGCATTAAACTGTGCAGTGTTTTGAAAGTCAAGGCCTTTCTTCAAACAGATCATGTGATGCAAACCCCAAGCACCCAGGAAAACTCCACAATGATATTATAAATGCAGAAAAAAAAAATATTTTGAGTTTTGTGTTCCAACAGCCTTTTGAATCAGAAGTGAATTAATTCACCAGATTTCTGGAATATATGCCAACAAGCTGAAATTAGCAGGCATTCACATTCAGAGTTTATAGTCGCCATAAAATACTAGAAAAACATCTTAAAATTTGCATCTCTATTTCCTTAGGAATATGCAACTATTAAGATACATAGTTCAGCCTAAGTGCAAGCCATGGGTGATAACGGGAAATTTTGTATTCCCTTGGGCCTGTACCATTTCACTGGTTACGTATGCGCAAAATGTCATTCACAGTACATGCGATAAACTATATTATCAGGATCAGCAATAAAACAACAGCTAAACTGGTCTTTTCTCACTCGTGGAGAATCTCATGCAGAATCATTTCAATAAAAAGTTATTCCAATTTAGAACACACAGGAGAGCTCCTCTAATAGACAAAGCATAAGCATTAGTTAGGATGAGAGTCACTGAAATCTCTTCCATTTACTCTAAGCACTGAATAAATGGCATGCCTAATCTGTCCAAAGAGCAAATTGGAGGGTAAGCAAGAGACTAGGCACAGCTGTTTCCGGTTCGAACTATTATTAGTGGAAACCTTTCATTGTGCCATTGTTTTTCTGCCCCTATGGGGTTCCAGAAGCAGTTTGACTGCTGACCTCTCTTTTCTAAATTATATTATTAAAAAAAAAATTTAAAAAAATAGTGTCTGTTCTTGTGGACTTCTCAAGGCTGGACTGAGACTCATATTAACATGTGGTGGTTTTTACCAGAGTATAGCAAACTAACAGATGATAGTAAATTAAATAAAGCATGATTTAATCAGTTGCATTGTAAAATACGATATTAGGAGCATTTGTTAACTTGAAATCACAGAACCGTAGCGCAATATAGGTCAGAAGCCTCCTGGACCGACCCACTGCTCAAAGTGGGGCCAATACAGAGCAGGTTACAGCAACTTACAGCCTCTTTGAGCAGCTTCTTTTAATTAATTTAATAGAAGTAAATAAAAATTGGGAGGGGGTGAAGAGTGAGTGAAAGCTACCTACATTGTAGTAAATAATTATAGTTGGCAACAGAAGATGATTTTACAGTGGATATCATTCTTAAATACCACTATATCGAGATGGAAAAAAAAAAAGATAATAATAGCTAGTAAAAATGAAATTAAAGCCTTAAGCAAAACAATAAATGTCATTACTAGTTCTCAGATGGAGCTGGTGATACTGTGATATTAGCCCCTTTCACTTGAACCAAATGTTGTCCTGTACTTCACTATGAAGTACATAAAGTCAGGCAGATGCTCACAGAACATACGCAAAGATAAAACCATTTCTGAGCGCAGCCACATTTGTACCACTCTCACAGAGGGTCCCAAGAGCCTCATTCAGAAATCTGAAGACAGAATTCAACCACCAACTTTTGAAACCAATTTTCATTAACTTGTTTATATTTAACCTCAGAATTTGAGAGGAATTTAATGTCGTTCATACTCTACAAAAACCCTAGGGAAATCTATTTTCTAGAAATGATTCTCAATTAAAGGAGTAGAACAAAACTGCATGAATGAAGTGCAAGAAAATAAGAAATTGTCAATGTTTCAAGAAGGAATTACAGTTTTCTATGCCATTATCCATTTGTTTGATGGGTTTATTCTTAGATCTGTATCCCTGGCACACAGCTTTCAGGAATACTGCAAAGCTCCTTGTAACCTTGGGCTACTCACACTGTGGTTTTGATTACTGTATGTCTGGCTAGAGCTAGTGTAGGTGAAGAATGGAGAAACAGAGCTTTTGAGCCCATAAGAAGTTACAGATATAAACAATAATGATAATTGCCTGAAAAATCTCAAAAAGCTCAGAGATTTAGCTTCAGTAAGAACCCAGCATGGAAGTAATGACGCAAAAAATATCCAGCTACCATCACTATTATGTTTTGGAATCTTCCTTGTTCATTATTCTTCATTTAAATGCCTAATGCAATATTCAAGACCTCATTCCTATCCTCCATAGATTACAATTTATCTTAAAAGGGATGTGCTTTTTTTAATTGTCAGCACAGTGATGTTCAGGCCAAATAAATCATTATTATGTAAGATGCTGTTAAAAGGGCACTATTACAAATACTCTCATTTTGTGTGAACCTTAGGGCAGTAAGCAAAATTGCATTCTGCAAAAGCAAAATTGCTTCTCTCAAATAAATGCACAAATCTACTTTCTACCTTGGGGTATGGTTATGTGGAGAATTTGCCACACTGATGGCTACTGGTCCAAGTGAGATTATGAAGGGCAAAATTTATCACTGACTATTTAAAATATTACAGATTTTTGCAAGCTTATCTGCAATACACCTAATTCTGAGCAAAATTTGGCCCAAAGTCAGCTCACTAATTTCACATGCATTTTCTTCTTAAATTGAAAATTAATCTAATTTTGAGGAGCACCTTATAAACTCTGTGTTAGCTGAAGTACAGGAAACCACAGACAAGGCATGTAAACAGCCTGGGAATACAGGATGCTTCTTCTCATTCTCAGGCTTTCCTGTCATCAGCTGTCACACAAGGAATGCATTGAAGCTAGTGCTAGTGGATCTGCTGTCATTGTAACAGGAAATCTGGCTTTTAGAACAGCCTAACAGTCCTCCTCTATTATCTGTGACCCAAATATTATTATTTACTTACAGCAAACATAGAAAACTTTGATCTATTAAATCTTTAAAACCCATTAAACCAAAACGCAAAGCTCAGTTAAATTCAGGAAGTACCCTGCCTTTTTTGGAAATATATATACACACACAGACACTGTGCCCCTGATTTCTGCTCAGAAGTAAAAGCAGTCCCCTCAAGAGATTCCTACCTAATCTGTTCTCAGAGATTATGTCAACTCATTGTAGTTTTAAACAAAAATTAAATTTAAAGTTACTTTCTACTCAGCAACAAATACTTTGTACTGTTTTATATTCCACTCTGGTAAATAAGACCTCTTCCAAGAAAGAGGAACGAATTTCAGAAGAAGGTATGGTGAATATCCCACGCCATAAGAGGTTTAAAAGATTTAAGTTCCCATATTCTTCTCTGAGCGGTATATTTACAAGACTAAATGCATTGCACTTATATCCTTACAAAAGTAGACAATATGATTATCAAAAAATCTAATCAGTTGTTTCCTCATATCAACTGTCAATCTTTTTTCTTCTCCCTAACTTGTAACCTGATGAAGTTATGCCAATGCCATTCTGCTCTGATCTGCCGTAAGGTGGAGCCCCAATAACATGGTCCCAAACCGCTTCATGATCTGAGTTCAATTCTGCCAGATCAGCAGATCTGAAGGCATTTTTGTCCTTCAAGCAGAGGAAGCAAAACTGTCTGTGGATGGCTTTGAGAAAATCAGTGTATATTAACATAATTCCAGAAATGTCACATCTGAGCTGGGAGACAACTAAATCAGACAAAGAATGACAAATAAAAAGGAATCAAACACAGATCTAAAATTAGCTGTGACTTCTGGGGGGGGGGGGGAATTGTTAAGAGAAAACAATCAAGTGTTTGGTGTACATCCCACAACAGCTGAACAAACCACCTGGGTGAAAAGTAAGAAGCATTAAGTAAATGATAACTGAGAAACAGAAACTAAGCTTGTACACTTATGGCAAAAAAGCAGTAGATAAAAGAGCTACTTTTGGAAAATCGTTGTCAAACGTTTCACTCTATCTTCCTAAGGAAGAACAGTGCAAAGGAAATACAAAGAAAATCTATCAGGAATTTCTACCTTTTGTAAGATAGGAAAAGTTGTGTAGATTGGGAAAGGAGAAGGAGGTTTCCCTTCTTATCTCTACCTCTGACCTTTTCTTTATATCTTCCAGCTTTCATCTCACAATGGCCTTCGTTAAAAGCCCATGGAAAACAATGGAATTCCACTTAAAATCTATGCCTATGTCTTGATTATCAGAATGTGACTTTCCAAGAGGCAGCTAAAATGATGCCAACGGTGAATAAACAGCTTACCAAATTTCATCTTGCCATGGGAATTGGTTCTATTCAGAGTGGGCTTAGGATCACAGACTAAGGCAGCAGCTAAGCATAGAAAATAGGCTTATGCCATAGATTTTCTATTTGTTTTACATGTATGGACATATTTCTTTGAAAAGCTTAAAATTTCCGCTGGATTTATACAGCATTTGCATGAATTCCGTGTTTCCTGTCAGTATGGAGAGGGTACACATAGCCCTATCTACCTCAGCTCCATTCTCCCTCTGGAACTCTAAACCACCTTCTACCTTCACAGACAACCACTCATTCTCATGAAACTTGGATTTAGCCAAAGAATATTACAATCTACTTCAGTTTTTGCCATACAAACAGGAATGATACACCCTTTGTGGTTCTTTCACTCAGTGGCAAAGGATGTGAGCTCAGTCTGATACAAAAATCAAGGCTCTTCAGTATTTTATCAGGAGATGCTTCTGTAGGAAAAAAGATGGTAGAGATATGTTTTTAGGAAAGAAGCAAATATGGTTTACAAGTTTTGGGGATCACAGACAGGAGAGAGGGAAGGGAACAAAGGAAAAGTGAGACTTGGCAAAATGAAGAAGACAAAGAGGAACATGAAAAGAGAGGAAAGCTGAGCTGTGGATTGGGGTAAGGTGATGAGATTTACCAGTAGTTGTAAGGCGACAGATTTCCAGATAGGATGAATGAACTGAGCTGATTCATAAGAAAGACTGATTTTTAAAAATTTTTTTTTTTTAATGCTTACACAGCTGCCACTGCAGCCATAGATTTGTAGCTAGTGCATAATTCCTCTGAAGAATCCCTACAACATCCATTTTTTGATTTGGGTTATATCGAACCCTGTGGGCCCTCAGAAAGAAGTATTAGGGATAAGTAAACGTGGAGCAGCAGAGGAGCATGCTACCTCTTAAACAACACCCACTACCAACTGACATGCACTGAACTGTTTTTCTTGGATAAAACCTCCTGATGCCTAAGTGATTCTTTGTTCCTAAACAAAACCCACTTGGACACCTGCAGACAAACAGGCTCTGGTCCTAGCTCTGAGGAATTTACCTAGAAGAAGTCTATATGTTTTAAGACACCAAAATGTACAGTGGTGGTGCTCTCCTCAAGTGTTTGCAAAGCTCTCTGCAGTGAGACACTTCCTGCACTAACATTTAACTATCTTTAACAAGGTTGTTATTTTTAGTTACAGTTTGTAGAATCCTGTGACATGTCTCTGCAGTAACTTAATCTTTCATTAGTCATGGAGATGAAAGCATTCAATTAGTTGTTTTGACACTTTTGACTGTACTAAATAAAATCTTCAAGTATTTCCCAATGATAATGCTCCTATCTAACAGATTTTCTAGAAAGATTGCACGTAATGAAGGGGAATGGAGCCATAATCAGTTATACAGACAGTCCACCAAATGAAAGGATAATGCCAGAGGAAAAGCCTCTATAGAAAATGAATAGTTGCTCATTAACTCATGCTTAGAGAGCTCCAGAGTCTCAGTTCTGTGGAGATCTTTTCTAACATGGAAAAGACTCACCACAGCTAGCAGGGAGAAAGCCCTCTGAAATACACCTGAGTATTTACAGCACATTATAAAACACATTTTGAACACAAATAGAAGACAAACAGCTTCCTCCCTTAGAGAAAACTACCATTTGACAGCAGCACCTCCTTCCATCCTGGCCAGACAAATCTAGTTTCCTTTCAGTAGCAGCGTGTGTGAACTGGGCCAACACAGGTACATAAAACCTTAAAGAAGATCCTTATGGGACAATCTTGGAAGCTGTTTCTTGAGTATGTGACCCAGAGGCTTCAAATATCCTGAGGCTAGTGGAGCTAAGACAGTCCATAGTGAATACATGAAACCATACAGTCAGGGAAGGACAGTGTTTGCCCTCAGGCAAGAGGTGTTCACAACCAGGTTGCTGTGCCTTTAAAGACAGAGACGAGCCCTGTTCAACCAAAGCCCTTCATGCAGTTCAGCTGCTATTCTAGGATCAGAAGAGCTTCTCCAGAGCCTGGTTTAATCAATTTTAATATAATTAAAACTTTCCATCACTAAGACTAGCTGGTAATATCTCTTGTCGAATGAGTCACCAAGATTAGCCTGGATTGTTTGCTGATATGGGGAAACAGTGTATTTGACTCTGCTCCCATTCATGGACAGTCATGTTGGGATGCATTATAGGCTGTACTGACACAAGCTTCATTGCACACAAAATAAGAAAGGTTTTAAATGGTAGGCACAGGAACACAAGGGCTAACGTATTCACTGGGAGACAAACTGCTAGTGTCTTTAATAGGAAAATCCCCAAGAGAGGAACTATCTTTTTTTGGGTTGTGTAGAGATTCTAGTTCAGAGATACTGATTCCTGTTTTGGTATTTTCCTTAAAATTATCCATCTGCTTCTGAGTGGGAGTTTGGCTTTTGTGATAAAGGCTTTTTTTTTTTTTTTTTTTTTTTTAAAGTTTACATTTTCTTTCTTTACACTCAAGCAATCTTTGGGCACCACTGACACGTGTTAGCCAGGTAAAGGTAAACTTGGGAACTATTGGTTAGGAAGGTTCTACAGAAAGTCTTAAGTGTTGCCTTTGCTTGGGATTTTTAAAAACAGCAAAATGCAGAAGATTTGAAAATGTGGATCAACAATCATTACTGTATTTTTATGTTATATTTTGTTTTGCTTTTCCTTTTGATGTCCACTTTTCCTAAGATTCTTTGCATCAAAGCTATGCCAGCACAGCATAAACTGAAGAGGTTTTTGGTTGAAAGAATGAGAAGATTTGAACTTAAAACATTAAACAAGTTCATTCTTCAAGGATCTAACCCTGCTGCTCAGGCCGATGTTCTGAAGTCAATAGGACTCATGGTAGGAATAGGTATTTACTTGCAAGATAGACTTGTCTAGCCAGTGCTAATTTACTTCATGGAAAGATTTTTGCAGTAAGATGCAGAGGTCATCTTTTTGTAAGGACCATAGTGAAAAGGCATATTCTGAAGCAGCCCTCCATGTTATCACTGGAAGTCAATAATATCTCTAATAACAATGAAGTCAAACTAGTATCAAAAACGTGCCCTATCAAGACATCAGAAATCTACTGAATTGAAAATACTTCATCATCATAAGATTTTCCAACCATCAGCTAGCCAAAGACATCCCCGATGAGCCTTGAGTGGAAGATTTTCAATATTGAGCAGACAAATGTAAGATTATTATTTTTTTTAATCATTAGGAAAAAGCATACCATAAGCCTGAAAAACATTAATAAATATCGAGGCAACTGCACCTTTTGAGGTCAAGTCACTTTTGGCTTGACTTCCTTCACCCCTTGTTACACTACTTAATACACACTTTTCTAAAGTGCAGCTGCTTTGTTCACATGAACTGTCATCTGTTTCTCTACATCCATGAAAGTTTAGACCACTTTTATCTAAGTAAGGGTTTGTTTGGTTTTGCTTATCAACGCTACCCTTTCTACCTTATCTGCCTTCTCACACCTGCCCATTCAGCCATCAACCCTATGCTCCCCATTATCTACATTAGATTTTGGAGACCAAAAAAGATTACTTTGTCCTTAGAACTGCCCAACCAGCTAGCCTAGCTAATCACACTAATTTTCAAAGAGAATTTGAATTTTCTGTAGAGAAACGCGTCCTATAGCACAACTGGTTGATGCAAGTTTTAACATATGTCTTAGTTAATTTTCAGTCATAAATGAAGATGTATGTTACAGGAGAAGATTGAAAAAAATCCTAGTTTTCAAATAAATACATTTTGGCAGAAATCAGCAATTGATCTTTCTCTGTCAAAATTACAAAATTATCTAGGTGATACTATTTTAAATCCAACAGTACATGGAGAAGGATAACTAAATGCCTTTTTTTCTTTTTTTTTGTTTCATTGCAAATATCATACAAAATCAGCAAGGGTTCAGTCTTATTTTTTCCTTAAGCTAATCTCTTCCTCCTAAAAGCATATATACTCTAATCTTCCATTAGAGACATTGCAGACTAAGAGGCTTGATTGCCAGATACACATAGAAATGTTCACATAAAAGTCTGAGTTGAAGGCTGCTGAAGTCCTTGGGCATTTTCTACTCAACAGGGTTTGGATAAAGACCACACTAATCACAATTACACAGTTCATATAAAAAAAGACTTTCCTGATCAGTAATTCAACAGGTTTTGAATAAAGACCACACTAATCACAATTACACAGTTCATATCAAAAAAGACTTTCCTGATCAGTAATGTTAGCTGTAGTTGAATATACTAATGAAATATTAATTCTGCCCTTTGAGAATATTTTATAAGACTACTGCAAAAAAAGTATTTGATCAAAAATGAAACACAAACATAAGGGCCACAAATTTAGCAACTGTGTTGAATTTTGCACAAGGAACCACAAACAAGGTCTAGAGACTGAATAATATAGATAAATCAGAGAAATGAATAAGCCTGTTTTTGAAAGCTGCAAAGTTATGTCAGGTCTGAAATGAGACTGGAAAAAAAAAAATCCTTTGTTCCATGTCACATTTTCTTCCCAAGGCTCTCACACTGCCTATTCTGTAATGGAAATATATGTCTTTCATCAGAATGGGCTGAGTCAGAAGACCTGCATCTATATATGGGCATTCATTTTCATGAATGCAACTGCATGTTTGGACCCTAAAGTGAAAAACTCCCCTGTCTCTTGAAATAGGATATCAATTCACAGAGAATGTTCAAGGGATGAAGATATACATATATAGTTCTTAGTTTTTCTCCTGTCTGGTGAGTGGGCAAAAAAGGGCACAGCCTCTTTTACAATAATTCCAG
The DNA here is from genome assembly GCF_947461875.1 of Haliaeetus albicilla. Classification (NCBI taxonomy): domain Eukaryota; kingdom Metazoa; phylum Chordata; class Aves; order Accipitriformes; family Accipitridae; genus Haliaeetus; species Haliaeetus albicilla. Next base: position 25,707,426 of record NC_091491.1, on the reverse strand, counting down.
GTTTTTCATTGTTAAACAAAGAATATGTTTCAAAACATAGGGAGCTCAACCTGCTAGGGTTGCTATTTTAACCAGTTTCTGTTCTCCCAAAGGAAGATGGAATCCCCCCTGGGTTGCCAAAGTAATAACAAGTAGAAAGGAAATGACTGGAAAAAGCATGGCAAATGCTAGTGCTGTCATCTCTGATCTGTGAAACCTGCACGGCTGATAAAATGAAGGTACAGTGAACACTTCTTAAGATATAGGATTTAAAAATCTTGTGACAACTTAGATAAGCCCTCAAGAAGGAGGAAGCATCGCCTTGGGTACATTTGCATTTTCTAACAACTCCATAGAGCAAATGAGTTAGGTAAATGGTGAGGAGAGAGTGACCATCACAGCTGTGTTTGGTAAAACTGATCGCTGTTCCTAAAATTGGACTCCTGTTAGATAAGTGATCAGGAAGGAAGGACTGCAAGAAAAGAAGTGAGAGGTAGGAGGCACATCCCACTTTCAACACTAGGGACACAAACCACAGACTCAGAGGAATTTCCAAGACGGGATCAAGCACGAAGTGAGGAGGATATAAGAACTTTAAGACACGTGGGATGTGCCAAGGAGTCCTTTTTCATCCAGTACATCACCTACAATACATTATTGTTTTAATATTTTAATAAGGCAATATTTTTTTCAAAACTGAAAAAGAAAGATTATAGTGAATGAAAGGTGACAGTCACACTAGCTGACAATGGAAGGATTCCTATGAGCTAGAGGGAGGCAGGGGTGAGAGGGTCTGTGCTTCAAGCAGGTCTCACTGTTGTATCAGTAAGATGTAGCAAAGTCTACAAAAGTCTGTTTTCCGATGGACGAACTACTAGTGAGTTGTCCCAGATACAGAGCGCTACTGATAAGGAAAGGTAGGCGGTTACTAAAAAAAAACCAGACTCCCTGAGAGCTATGTAGCAATCTCACACCTGAATGAGCACAGAAATGAAATGCGGAGGAACAGGAAGTACAAATGGCTGTTTGTGCATACTCAAAGCCAAATTATATCATCAGTGGGAATACATATTCAATCAAAAGCACACTTGTGCAAGGCTCACCACAGGGTGTTTGTGGTCTGAGACGGACACTCCAATACAAAGGATCTGGCTGCAGTCCTGGCTGGGAAGCAGAGCTTTTCTGAGAAGCAGCGCCTAAACACATGGAGGTAGGGACCTGAGCCAGGACACCTCACCACATAACTGACCTCTGGTTATACAAGTGATCATTGTAGATTTGTAAGAATATGTTCTTAGATGGTGCTGCATGAGCAAATGAGCCATAAGGATACTTCATTAAAAACTGCATGACTCTGTTTATATGCTTACGTGCTTTTATACATATGCGCATATATATATATGTGTGTGTGTGTGTGTGTGTATATATATATATTTGCATAGACCATAGGTCTATGCCTGCAAGAAACTAGTGGTAACAAAAGTGTATGGCTGCGTGACCAATAGCATTTGAGTTACACCCATAGATCTAAACGACCGGCTTGTGCAGCTTCAAATTGCCACATTTGCAGAGGAAAATGTCACCAAGTCAGCCAGTGACAAAGGACATGTCAGATCAGGATGTATTGTCAGAGTCAGGATTCAGGTTGCTGGAAGAGCTAGCGTTGGGCTACCTTGGGTAAGCCTACAGAGACTGCAAACACATGCATGAGTTAAAAAGCACAGACAGAGTGTTTCCAGCATGTTATGCCACAGCTGTATATGGTAAATAATTGTACTATCTGGGGCTACGTTAGGGTTCTAGTCTCCTCAGTTTCTCTGGATAATCAATGAACAGAGATAAACACATTCAGACAACAGTTTGGATCAAAAACCTGGGTTAACTGTGTTAGCCTTACTGGAGAAGCCACAGATGATAGCTAGAGAGCCCAGGGATATCAGCCTTGTCGGCAACTTAGGTTAAACTACGACAGCCTAGCACTTACTATCTCAGTCAAATATTTGACGCTGAGGATGCAAATACCCACCCCATCTTCATGCTTCATAGACTCAGCACAGGTAATGAGACATGCTGGCATGAAATAATCATCACCATGGATTTATAACAGGTCAAACACAACAGGAATGTGTTCTTTATTCTTCCATGTGTTCACGGTGGATTTAGACAAAAAATAACAAATCAAAAGTATAAAATTATATGATTCAAGTATCTGAAGTTAACTGGATTCCTAAGAATAGCAAATGCAGTGTAGGAACAGTTTTCAGGAAGGCTTACTTCCCAGAGACAGAACAAACTCTGCTTGCTCAACTCAGTGAGTGCATAGCTAAAGTTTGATAATCTCTAGGGAAAAAAAAAAAAAAAAAGGCTGATCTTAAAGCTCATTTTTCCGTACAAAATTGAACGTGGCAATAGAAATGGCAGCATATTTTTGGAACCAGAAGGATGTTGAGTAAGTCTATTTCTATAGACCCAGCTTCTGTGGATAGCTGACCATCTCAGTGAAAACAGTTGCTCATCAGCTTTCTGGAACAGAGGAAGAAACCTGGGTAACACGAGTACTTTAAATTCTTCAGTTAAACAGACAGTACACGGTTAACTCTCTGATTTGAAACTTATACTAAAACCGTAGTGTGCAGCAAAAATCCTTAGATTCCAAACATTTACTTTTTTTGTACGTTTGGAAAAATAACACAGCTTTTCAAAGGCTTTAGTAGCTATCTAATTTCTTTTAACCAGGACTGGAGTTTCTTGCCACTATTTTGTAAGTTTATATTAGTATATTCAAATATGGTTTTGATTTATCATATTCATAACTTCAAAAATTATATAAATCCAGAAAGCTATGATGGATAATACCAGTAGGTAGCCAACATCTAGGGAAAGCCTCAGCATTAAGGCAAACAGCATGCAACAAGACGACTTACATCTGAGAGTTATTAGCATAGTGATACTAGAAGAAAGAAAAAGCTTTTGAATGATTCCCCAGATCTATTCATGGAATAATTTAAGAAACATGTAGACTCAATGCTGTTTAGGTATTATATGCCTCTGCTGAGTGAAAGAATCAGGATTGTGATAGATACTTGATAATGGCATGCCAATTTTAACAAGTTTGCTGGAATGGATTTTTATGTGCTCCTAAGGTGCTTTCAGGCATAAAATTTATTCTTGCAACGGTCATTGAATGCAAACCAGCTTTAATATCAGAGTTAGACTCTTCCCATAATTTTTCTGTTTGTGCATTCACTCTACTCTCTTCCTTGTTAGGAACCAAGAGGTTCATTCAAGGGATTGCCAAGGATTTTACAGTCTTCGGAGACGAGAAGCAGATGGTCCCAGAAAGGCAAGCACTTCAAACATTGCAGTAGATTTGGGAAACAGACCTACAGCTGCCTGAGGATATACTTCAGAATTTAAAAAGGTTTTTAACTGAACTACTACAAGCAGGAAAAATAACTAAAACCAAGATGCAATCACTAATTGCTCACTTGAACTTTGCCTATGAAGTTATTTCAGTAGGAAGAACATTTTTATGCTGACTGACTCTAAACAGAAGTTAGAAAAGGACATAATTTCGTAAGATTAACAAGACAATTAGAGCTGGTTCTGCTTGAAATTCTCTGTGAATGCTGTACTTTTGAATTCATTAGGTGACAGTAACTGCACAGATTCATCATACATGGAGCACTTTTGTCCTGGAGTCGACACCAACAAACTCAACTGTTCATTTTTTTTGGTTCACACAGTTGGGAGAAATAACAAAACAGGTTTCAAATACTCGGAAGAAGCTGAATTTTAGTCTCCCATTGGGCAAAAATAGTCCTCGCGCATACTAAAGCTATACATGTAGCATAAAAACCATAAGCTACCACCACTGATAAAAGACTTTGCATCTTAACAAGGCATAGTAAAGCCATCTCTTGTCTGTATCTGCAAATTAAAACGGAAAAATAAATCAAAGCAAAACAGAGTCATCACTGAGTTCTGACAGACAAATAAACCAAACCTTTAGTCTTTAAGAGATTTTAAGTATTTGCAATGGAAAAGTAACCGGATAGAACAGGCTGAAATGTCACTGATGCCAGATGAGAATTCACAAGAGTGGCAAAAATATTAGTGTAATCAGCTGCAATATAAAATTCAACCAAATGGATTTCAGATCTATTCTGCTCTAAGATTTAAAGAAAAAAAAATTATGAAAACTGAAGCTAAGAACTTTTTTTTTGCTATGGCTGCAAGAGCTATAAAAGAAATCTGATACTATGAAGCAACATCATCACTTGTGAGGTATTACATACTCCTCCAAGCAGATGCACAGGAACATACAGAATAAACATTTTGTAGGCTGCCAGCAGTGTTAAAATACAAAGTAGACAAGTGCCTCATTGCTTAAGCAAAACTGTGTGTTGGTTGTAAAGAGGAGTATACACATACATACTTTGCAGCCAACACACAGCTGCTCAGAAACAGCAGCAATAGAAGATTATCTGAAAACTGGATTTGTTGCCAAGTGGTTCAGAAGTATCCCATGCCTAGAGACATGAAGATTGAGCTTCATGGGATGAAAAGAGAACCATAGCTTTTTCTGCTGGATAAGTCCTCATTTTGTGCAGCTGTTGCATTAAGGTAGGATTTCAAGAGGAATATTAAGTGAAAAGAATAAAATGCCCACATTTTAGCAGGAATGTTACCATATCATTCAGACTAGAAATTAACTGCTCCCTATCACCTTTTCACCTTTCAATAGTCTGCTGCTTAGAAGTTCCATGAATTCTCCCAGCAAGAGGCTATCAAGTAATTTGACAATTGCTGTTACCCAAATATGAATTGACAAACATGTTCAAAAGTAATTTTGTAAATAAATGTGAATAGGAGAAAATGTATCCAAGAAAAACATGACTTCCCTTATAAGAGATCTGGAAATAGAGACAAGTTTCAAAATTTATTCAAACTGAATAACACATCTGGCTGCCTTAGCCACTGTGCTGTGGTTCCAGGGTGGGACATCAAGGTGGATATCAGAGCATTTTTAATATATTAGGGAATGTACTACCTTGCTTTTAGCATATGCAAAAATGCATGCACGGTAAAGCTCCAGGACCACACTGTCTTTACTTATATTTCAAAATATACTCTAAAGTCTGCAAGTTAAGGCTACCAATATAAACACGTGGAGCTTTCTCCACTGTGAGCATTAAAATGCGTGCTATTCCCACCAATCTCCTTTTCAGCCTGAGCTTAAATGTTTGTAGATACTGTAGCTAGAGCACTTTCCTGGATGTACCTATTCCTCTGCCCAGGACTCCCAGACTTTACTAGGGAATGTTTAAAAAATTCCAGCATTTCTTTTATTTGCTCTTCATAATGTCCATTTGTATCTGTGGAATTGCAGATATGTATTCATGTTGTCACATTCCAACAATAATTTTTACTATGTGGCCCAATCTTCTAATCATCCCTAAGAGTCCTTTCACCCCCATTTTACATACTAGACTAAGTTATCTGAATTTCAAGCAGAAAAGTTAAAATTATGCTCTCCATTAAAGTCACTCTGATTGTTTCTGTGTTTGCAATGAGATATCTATATAAGCAGTTGCACTTTGGTTTGTACTAAGGTTTTATAAAATATTTTACAATTTATTAAACCTTATCTCTGATCTCATTCCAACTAGTTTTCTTGCTCTCCACCTGAATCACATATATGGTTCCTTCAGTACAAATATCAAATTACATGTGCATGCATCTCATGAGCCATTTATGGATCCCAAAAGCAAAAATACCTCCCTTCAATGTTTCCCCTTTCTGTAGCAGTCTTGTTCCTTCTGTCAATGTGTTCCAAGGATCTTTCTAACACCTTTAACAGGAAAATCTACCAAAAGAAATGTTCCAGTATCTCTGCTTTTGATAAGCTAGCCAAGACTCTAGGCTGTTGCTGGCACAGATGTAATCCCTGACTGAGCATTAAAAGTACACTAAGCTTTGAGCAGTTTTTCCTCCAGGGTCAGATGACTCAACTGCTGCTTGGCCCGATAGGAGCACAGCATTGGCAGCTTCATAAAGAACTGAGCAACCCCCTCTTCAGCACAATTTATATTCCAAATGGAAATGTAAATACAGCAGCAAACCCCAACAGGCTTTTTGTCCTTCATGAAATCATTTTATCTTTGATGATGAGATTATGCATAAAGATTGAGTGCCATATTTTGCAGACTCTTGCTCAGCCAAGGAGTTTTCTAGATGTGTGTTTCCATTGTTCAGGGGTGACATGCCACTGGGGTTCACGAAACCAGGATATTATTTTATTAAACCCTGAAAGGTAATACTTTTTTTTTTTTTTTTCATTTTTGCAAGCAAATGATAATTTATGTTTTTAGAACAAAAGACCTGCATAGTATGCTGTGGCTCTGCCTCTATTATTCTTCAACTTCACTTATTTAAAAAGAAGAAAAGAGAGAGAAACAGCTGAAATCCTAGATGCTGCTGTGATACCGACTGGTTATGCTGCAAAAGAGAAAATATTTCTTTTCTGGAGTTTTGGAGCCACGGGGGCTCCTCATTCTATGCCCCCAAACAGCTCACCCGAGCGTTGGGCTGGGCCAGTGTAGTCAGCCACTAAGGATATTTTTGTTTTCCACATCATCAGACCAAAATGAAAAGAGAGACAAACTTCCTACATCAAAATTTAGATAAACACATGCAGTTTTGGGTTTTCTAACCCTACTCTTAGCCCATTTCTTTATGTCCTTTATAATGCACGCTTAATACCATGGTTTAAACCTTGGGCACACAGAATCTGTATTAGTAAGTATACCAAAGATATATGCTAAAAATGTCAATTTATGTTTAAGAAAGGGATGATTTGTATCCAGAACTACATACTTCATATGAACTAAATTCTGCTCACTAGATTCTGTTTTAAAGCACTATTCAAAACAAAACTTTTTTACAGTCAAATCCATTTAACTAAACAGATAAAGGGATACGAAACTTGTGTGGCATTGGATCTATTCAAGGCTCACTGTGCTTCCTTTGAAACAATATAATGTGACGTTACTAGTAATGCAAAGATTTGTATACTATTGTCGTGGTTTAACGCCAGCCAGCAACTAAGCACCACGCAGCCGCTCACTCACTCCCCCCCATCCAGTGGGAGGCGGGAGAAAATCAGGAAAAGAAGTAAAACTCCTGGGTTGAGATAAGAACGATTTAATAGAACAGAAAAGAAGAAACTAATAATGATAATGATAACACTAATAAAATGACAACAGTAGTAATAAAGGATTGGAATGTACAAATGATGCGCAGGGCAATTGCTCACCACCCGCCGACCGACACCCAGCCAGTCCCCGAGCGGCGAATCCCTGCCCCCCCACTTCCCGGTTCCTAAACTAGATGGGACGTCACATGGTATGGAATACACTGTTGGCCAGTTTGGGTCAGGTGCCCTGGCTGGGCATGAGAAGCTGAAAAATCCTTGACTGTAGTCTAAACACTACTGAGCAACAACTGAAAACATCAGTGTTATCAACATTCTTCACATACTGAACTCAAAACATAGCACTGTACCAGCTACTAGGAAGACAGTTAACTACATCCCAGCTGAAACCAGGACAACTATTGAAGCTAAAACTATCTTCAGACTGAAGAATTGTTACCAGTATTTTGCTCAACTAACCACCTGCCAATTTATTTTCCATCTGTACTTTTTTTTTTACTTGAAATGCCAAGCAACAGATAATGAATATACCCACCTGACTATAGTCCCTCCCCACTCCACTGCCAGTATCATATCTTTCCTAGTCTTCCTTTTAATTTGGATTATACAGGTACATGCACACCTGGAGTGCAGGTCAGAACATGAACAACAATTCAATGAAAATAATAACTTTGCTGAAAAAGTTCACAATTCCCATCCCTCCATTTTCCAGTCATCAGCAATGAGTTGACAGCAATAGCTTTATGTATCATCCTATTAAAAAGTCAGCATTGCCAACCATACTATGCAGTGATATTTTGCTTCATGTTTAAATCCCACATTTTAGTATCTATATAAATAAGCAGCTATTATGAATCTACCATAATAAAATAAAGTTCTGTGCAGTGTATTTTGATGTAAACTTTGCAAAACATAAGAAAACTCATTTCAGAAATACCCACGCACCTGCAATATCCCAGGAGCTGGGACAATGGGGAGGACAAGAGAAGCTTATAGTTGCCTTGCTCCCTAAGGAGACTTGAGGCAGAGGTGGCAGCTAGTCTGGCCTTAAATTCTGCTTTTCTTTGGGAATAAGCTCTCCACATTAGGACTACAGTAGGTATAGTCTCCTCCATCTTCTCTGCAGGTTCAGTTGAGAGAGTTTCCCAGGGTTGAATCACCAAATCAGACCTGTTCTGCTCCTCCCAAGCCTCATGGACCAGCTGGGAGTAGCTGCTGTAGGAGGCTGGACGCCAGGTTAGAGGGGGATCTGGCCTGACCTTGTAATACCTTCTCACGTCCTTAACAGATGGAGAGCTAGAGCTGGTACACCATCCCGAACAGCCTCCAGTGCCTGCCCCGGGCTGCAGACAGCCACATCCCCATGCATGGGTACAGAGGAGTGCTCGCAGTGAGACTGTGTTGGGGCAGCTGGTGTCAGCACACCACACCATAGTCTAACCACATGCTGCCTCCCAGTGCTTCAGATGCTGAGCAGACTAATTAGCTCAGGTTCAGCAGCATTATTAGTGCTCTTCATGGGTTGGCACCACTCTGCATATCAGTTAATAAACCTTCCTGACCCTCCTGCTCTTGTGTCTTTCTAATCTCAGGGCTCCAATAACTGTTATTGGGCTAAATCCAAGGTAATAGGCCCATCTGGAGCATTGAGAATATGTTTGTACTCAGCCCCATCAGCACGGTGGAGGTATCTCAACATATATGAATCTATCAGCAGGGCTGATTTGCCATAATCTGCACCATAACAACATGGCTGTGCTGCTTCTAGAGCGCTGGCAGCTGCACTGATGTGTTCAGTGTGCTGTATCTCAGGCATGAAAAACCTGTAATCCATCTTATTAAAGAATGGCCTTGTAAATTCTGCTGTTTCTTATTCTTTCAGCTTTCAAAGAGACTGTTTTACTGCATCATTCCATGCCGCTCCCATTTTGCTATCATTTAACACACACTAAAACACCGCTGATGGTGTAAAACATAGTGAATGTGCCTGATAGCTCTTTAACAAATATTATGAGTCAAAAAAAAGCAAACAACCTATTAATGGTTTTCACAGTGACATTTAAATACATGCTTCAATGCGAGTGCCAATGTCACGTTTACTTTCGATCTTTCTAAACCCCTAATAGCCTGCACAGGAAATGGTGAGAAGAGACACAGCAAAGCAGTAACAGTATGCTACCTTCAGCATAAACCACACTTCAGCTTATAGAGAGGTAACAAGAAGACCAAAGCTTGACTATGACTTAGTATGGACCCTCTGGGCACTGAGTACTGCTGACTCACTAGGTGATTTCACCATTTCCGTGCTGCTTTCATATGGTGGCCCTTATACTAGGTCTCTCAGACTCTCTGAACTCCTTCTCCCTCAGAACACCCTTCACAAAGGCAGGCTAGCACTGAGCTGCTCTTTTCTTTTCACCCAAGACCTTACTGTCCAAAATAAAACTGGCATTTAAAAGCAATTCCATTTGAGAGGTATTTATTCTGAGGCAAAACCTAAATGATTAAACAGATTTTGCAAATACCTGTTTAATTTCTGGGAACGGAGCTATCTTACGAGACAACTTCTGGTTTTTTTGTTTGTTGTGCTTTTGAAGTAAAAGAGACCAAGTAGGAGATGCTGCATCTTCAAATTAATGATGTGGATGATGGACAACAGGCTGTGGTACCAATTTAGCAATAATGTCAGAAGCAAACTACCAACAGATAAATAACAATGCTCATGTAACAGCCAGGCATCTGAAATATGTCCTGCTCAATGCACTACAAAGATAGATTTTCTGTACTGTCCCATTCAATTATTCTTCTTTTGTTTCTTGTTTCCCAGCAGATAATTGGATTTTAAGAGGAGGCATCTCCAGTTTCCAGGGCTTCATTTCTCTTCTGTTTTCCTTCTGATTTCATATAGACACTTATCCCCAAGTCCTACACAGAATCAGCCAAAGCCTTTCTAAACTTCTAAGCTTCTCTTGAAGCCAAATTAAAAAAAAAAAAAAAAAAAAAAAAAAGTCTTGAAAAGTTAAGGACTTGTTCCTGCTAGGTGCTGAGAGATGTTTCTAATGCGCTGAGGGCATCACTGTTGTCAGTGCTGAAGAATCTGCAGGAACACAGGACCCCACACAATCAGTCTCTTAATAATCATAAAATACGATTTAACTGAGGAAAAGAAATTTCAACATTATTTAAGCACACATTCAAAATAAGAGTAAGAAACTAGTGACTGGTTCTATCCTAATATTAAGACCATTATTCAGAATGCATTCCTGTAACAGCCTTCCTTCCATAACAAAAGAAGGTATTGTCATGCACTGTAGGACAGCATATACCTTTTATTAAAAACTGCTGGAGAAATTTCTCTCCTTAAGACTCATAATGTGCATATAGCTTGCCAGTTTTCAGTGACTTTTTATTGCTGTTTGTTCAGATTTTATCTCCTTAGAGAAAATAAGTGCTCTTAACAACTTAGAGAAAGATCTGAGTTGACTACGATGCCTTATTGGGTGGCAAGTAAGGTGGGTGGGTGGACAAGAGGTATTCATTTAACTGCCTTCTGAAAGACTGAACTACCAATTATTTCTCATTTGCAGACAAAGTCTTGCTTTCAGCCCAGAAAGGCAATACTCATCAAACTCTCTGGGCAATTCTTTCCCAGCAAATGCTTCCCTATCAATTGAAGAACCCGAGCACACCCTAGTTATTCATAGATCGGTGCCTTCCCCTCCCACACCAAGCAAGGCTGTGATATTGTCTACATTTTGCTGATTCTGAGGGTGACATGCCTACAAATGCCCAGGAAGTCATGCTGGGAATGGAGCCATAAACTGCAGGGCACCAACCCAGTACTAGCAGCAACACAGAACCTATGTGACATAAGACAGCACATCAGCAAGTGCTGTTGCATGTAGCTATAGCATTGTAAGTCCATTCAAGCTACTTTTGAAAAGCGATGTCTACAGCTGCAGACTCTACAGATATGTAACAACCCAGTCAGTCTGGCTGGAGTGTACATGGTTGTAGGGCCTCTGAGAACAATGACAGAAAAAGCACTGGAAAACCAGATGATATTCTACACACAAGGCTTGTTACACCTTAAGAAATGAGTAGGACTTTCCATGAGTAGCCCATGGAAGGATCAGAATGGTTTTCACTTCATTCTCCCCCTGAAGGGCTCATCAGATCTCTCTTTTCAGAAATAGCCAGGGAGCTTCAGGCTGCTGAACTAATTCCCAGGAGCTGCTCTGGACCTGCTCAAGTATGAAGAAACCATAAACAGCAGCTTGCCTCTTCAGTTTACTTCTGCAGATTGCTTGCCCTTCTGTAACACTGCCAAAGGAGCTTCAGTGCCTATTTTTACCAAAGGTTTATGCGCAATGCTTTGACACACTGTCCAGACACAATACAACTTGTGTCTTGTTATCATCTCTTTTTTCTAGTGCCCTCTGTAAATCTACAAAGTAGTACCACTATTAAAGCAGTGCATAAGTATGTGCTTCATAAAATCTCAAATATGGTCAGTAATTGTCATCTACAGCCATAACACTACCTTGCTATAAAGCCTGAATAATGAGACAGGCCAGAAGAAAACAGCATGGAGAGTATCTCACCTGATCTATTTTTTTTCCAAATGAAATTATCCTTATACATTTTGACAGGTTCAAAGCCAACCCAGGACACATAGCCATCTGGCCACAGGACGGCAATAATTGTGGCTTCTGTTACTCTCTGAAGAAGATGCCACCTTCAAGCTGGGAGTAAACGTGTGTAAGCCAAGGCACCCCAGGAGAATTCAGGTATTTTCAAATCACCCTTATTCCTCAACCATCTCTCTTTTTAGGTTTGGAAAGTGTCTTTTCAACAAAGCTATTCTCATCATCTTTGCATTTTATTTTCTACAAACCTGCTTAACTCCCTTTCTTAGTGGCATAGTACTGACTAAAAAGGAAAAAATAACATGTTTTCCACAAGTTATTAAGGTTACATTTTTCCTTAAAGGGCAATTTATACAAAGGTTATGGCAGCACTCTTATTATTGCCTAAAGGTACCTGCAATTCTTGTTATGCCCTTTGCAAGCATTATGCAATTGCCATGATGTAGGCTGAAAGAATTAAAAATAAAAATATATTGTCGTGTGCTCATGTAGTCAAGACTGATCTTTAATGACTTTCATGACTCAGGGCTGTATAGAATGAGTATTGCTAACTAGGCTTACTTGACAACTTACAGGACACATCTTAATTTGGTTAATCATTACAACAATTATCTATTAAGTATCAGAAACCTACATTTTTCCCATTTAAAATCTAGGGTTTTTTATTAAAAAATATAATCTTATTAATGGCTATTCAGAGAAGTAGAAGGGTTAATAATGGGTTAGGTCTGTACCCCAAATGGAGATGATGCACACCGAAATCCAGTTTCTAGCTTGGTTTGGTAGAAATGACACGGAAAAAAGAATCCCCATGGCAGGGAGCAATGTACAAGCCTCTTCTGCAACAGCAAACAGAAACTCTTAAGTAAAAGTGGTTGTTTGCCGCCACTGACAAGGAGCATAATTGGAAATGTTAGTGTGCTTGACACAGAAAATGAATAGCATTCTTTCAAACTACCAAAATTACTTCAAAGAGCTCCTGATACATAGACTTTTTTTCCTTGACATTAAGATAAAAGCAGAAAGAATCCTAATGGAGTCTCTATGAAGTGTGCTGTCCTGCTAAAACTAAAATGGAGCCTGCAGGAGACAGATCAGTAGGGAAGCCTGCATTCATCTGGCCACAACTGAGATTACTTCAGAGTGGCATTGTAAAACTTCTGTTTAGAAACTGGTCTGGACATGACACCCTTTAATTCCAGATTTGGATGTAGCAAAGCACACAGAGCAATTCCATTCATCCACAATGTGGATGTCGTTACAACAAACAAATTTAGGTATCTACCTAAATACTTTAGGTTACACTATTTATTTAGACTTTAAGACATTCTCTAAGTATTCCACAACGCTTCTGCCATCAAAGCAGTATGGATATATTAGAAAAAATGGCTGGGTTTAGGTGTGCTGAATTTCTCTCTTTATGCTTTTCTGGGGGAATTTTCAAATGCCTTTCCTCAATCTTTAGTCTGCTGAATGATGGCTAAAATGTACAATTAGTTTCATCCATACCAAATGAGGTTGTTATCACATGCTAATGCAGATAAGAAGAAATGACATTACTATATCCCAGAGGTACTCTTTGAGAATGGGCTAAATATAAAAGGTCTAATCGTCTACTTACGTAAGTTAAAAAACTTCAACTTTTGCCAATGCTTTGAATGGAATTCAAGAATTGTCATCAAGAGAGAGACGTGCTACACTCATTAGCACACCACCACCTAGATTTTCTTCCTACCTAACATCTATTGCAGAGGAATGCTACAACATAGATTCCTAGCATAAACAAGGAGGTTGCACGATTCTTGATCAATAGCTGATTTTCCAGTTTCACATCAATTCTGTGTTGTCTTGCATGGCAGCTAATGTGTTGTATTCAAGTAGATCTGTTTTGCAGTTATTTCCCCCCTCCCCGTGTTTGCTCATGTACCATGTATGTTCAACTTATCTGTATGGTTCCTAAAAGTATCACTTAGCCAGCATCACTGACAGTCTCACATAGCATGCCTGTGGATCTTTCCTTGAGTTCTTGCCTTTACTTTAGAACTAATGATACATAAATATCATCACTTCAACCTTCATAGCTCAAGAAAACTAAAGCATCCTGAGGGCAAATGTAGATATAAAGGAAAGCCATTTATGTCTGCAGTCTGTTGAACTCACGTAATAAGACTATGCCTCAGGCATTTTATCTGTCATTTTAATGTGTCAACTGAATGGGTTATTGGCTTATTTCAGAGAGTGAACTGTCTCATTGCGAGGGGACGTCTTGACTTTTATGTGACCTGGCTTTCTCCCTGATTAGCTAGACTTTGATTCAAATGCAAATATCTTCAGGGCAGCTTTCAACACAATCAGTGTGTAAAAGCTATCAATAAAAGGAACCAAAAAATGACTAAAAATAATAAATGTCAAGCATGTGAGATGTCCGTTAGTTTCTTCCTGACCTACTTCCATAAAATAGAAAGCAAACAGCAGGTGTCTGGCAAATTGATCTTCAGGAGTGCTTAGAAAGCTTAACCTTCTTGCCCTTAGTCATCTACATCGCTCCACTGCATGTTTAGCCCACTGAATACTTCCAGCTCTCTGTGCATTTCACCTTACTTTTTCTTTATGACAAAGAGCATAACATTGACCCAGCCCCGCTCTGTGATTCTCATTACTCCAGCTCTGTTTGTCAGGAGAGAGATGCAGGAATACAAATAGGCAGGAGCTCTCTTTAATCTTCTCCAACTCTTACAGAAATTTATGCAAAAGTTAGAATGGGCTGCAGAGACAATTTTTCAGGCAAGTTCATACTAGAAAATCTTGAAAAGGTATCTGTGGTGTGAGGAAAGGTCCAGGTGGGAGCTGAAATCCTTGGTCTGTACTTTGTATGGAGTGTCTCAGAATTACCAGGGACACTGTGCATCCACACAGTCCCTATCCCTTAAGGATTTAAAAGTTACAAATAATTTGCAGGGTGGACTGTACATAAAGAGGGACTGTATTGTCCAGTATGTAGCCTCCACTTACCTTCTTGTTTTAGTGAAAGGACGAAAGCTCTATCAGCTTCCAATCCTCAGATAAATTTGCACAGGCAGAGTAAAGTAAGTCCCATCTTCTTGCTGAACTATTTTAGCAGACACAATTAGATGCAGGCCTACTTGCAGAACACAAATATTTTCTCTGCCAGAGATATCTAAGGAGCCAGCATGTAAGCTCCTTAGACTGGGGACAGAGTGACAAGTTCTGTTCTGAGGTACACAGAGGCATTCAGGAGCAACTCTTCTCCTCCATTTACAGTGTTACTGTGAACAGAATATGACCACTCCTTTTCAAGTTACTTGTCAAATGACATGAGCAGGAGAGAGATTATCTAAATATCATCTTGCTGTGTACTCTCCACTGCCAAATTTCTCCAGAAGAAACTGGCTGCTATGTGCTTGCACTCCCTAACTAATACCAATTTATGTACTAAAAAGCTGTTTAGGTGTAGTCAGCCAGCTCTGACATTTGGAAACTCTCCTTTCATTCACAGTATCAAAGATGAACTTTTTCTGTAATGCTTGTCAACCACACTGGGACTTTCAAGTGGTTTTCTTTGCACAGAGAAGTCCAGAAAGGTTTTTCTTATGCTTAAATGTAATTTCTTGTATTTCAGTTTGGGCCCATTGCTTCTGGTCCTGTCTCTGGATACCCCTAAGAAGAGTTTGGCTCCATCCTTTTTATACCCTCCCATCAGATATCTCTACATATTGATAAGACACTCCTCGCAAAGCTTCTATTCTCTGGACTAAACAACCCCAGTTCTCTTAGCCTCTCCTTGTAATAAGAGATAAACCAAGCACTTAGTCATCCTCATGGCCCTTCACTGGACTTGCTTCAGTATGTCTGTGTCTCTCTTGGACTGGGGGACTGTCCTGTGTTCAGCTGGGATAGAGTTAATTTTTACAGGAACCTGGGAGGTGGGGGGGCACAGCCGGGGCAGCTGACCTGAACTAGCCCAGGAGCTATTTCATACCATGTGCCATCATGCTCAGTATATAACTGGGGAGCGGGCTGGGGCGAGCTCTCTCGACTTTCGGTGGGGGAAGTGGCGAAACGTCGGGTTCCGGGTGGTGAGCAGTTGCACTGTGCATCGCCGCTTTTGTATACTGTTTTATTAGTACCGTTGTTGTTGTTGTAACGGCTCCCCCCTTTTTTTTTTTTTTTTTTTGTTGTTGTCCCAGTAAACTGCCCTTATCTCAACCCTCAAGGTTCCGGTTTTTTTTTCCTTTTCTCTCCTCCGATTCTCCTCCCTATCCCACCAGAGGGGGGGCGAGAGGAGTGAGCTAGCGGCTGCATGGTCCTTTGTTACCGGTTGGGCTGAAACCACGACGGGGACACGTAACCGGACCCAGCACTCCAGATGTGTCTCATCAGTGCTGAGGAGGGATAAGGATCACCTCTTTTGACCTGCTGGCAATGCTCTTCCTAATGCAGCCCAGGAGGCTGTTAGCTGTCTTTGCCACAAGGGCACATTACTGGCTCATGGTCAGCCTGGTGTTCATCAAGACCCCCAGGAACTTTTCTGCCAAGCCTCTTTCCATCCAGTCAGCCACTGGTGCGTACTGTACGTAATACAGGCATGTAAACAGATACAGGAAAACTACACACAATCCATCCCTTTTGAAGGATGTTAATGAATTGGACAAGAAGCAAAAAAACAGCCACAAAGATAATCCAAGGATTACAGCAAATGCTTTGCAAGTGGTAACCTAAAAATGTTAATCAGTAAAAAAGATGTAATAAAGTCACCACACAAAGGAACAGATCTCACTCAGGAAGAAAATATTAGGTACAAAAGGGGTCTCTACTCCAGCAGGCAGCATAATAACAAAAAGCAGTGTCTGGAAGCTAAACAAAGCAAAACCAGAAACTAGACACAAAATTTAAGCCACTGAGACAAAGAAAAAGAAAATTAATCTCATCTGTTGATGGAGACACAGACTATGTCCTTGAAGATAAAAGGTACAACTGCCTTGTCATAACTACTTTCTTCAGTTCATTCCATGCCCTGATCCTCACTGATCATGTACATTTTATGTATATTAGTTTGTGCTTGGACCCAATTTCGGGGTTGGATGAACCACCTTCCATTCAGTGCTGTAGTTCATATGGGGATAGTTTGTTCCAAGAACTGTTCTGTATAGACAGTATGCAAAAGATGCTGTGTCAGATTAAACACCCTTTGCTCTACACAGTAGTTCATCAGCATCCCAGCAAGTCTTGCACCCTCAAACACCCCTTACACTCCCTCAGGCCATGCCCAAGCCCTTCTGCACCAAATCTGAGGCCGTGAAGAACACAAAGCTATAAAGACTCATCTCTCTCCCGATATGCGATGAAGCAGTCTCCTGTAATGCTAGGTATAATGCCAGCCAACACACAGCATGAGAACATCCTGCATGGCATTAACAGAAAATAGAAGATAATATGTATGTATAAAGCCCACGTACCATAAGGCAGAAAGACAGAGGGAAGTCAGGAGAAGAGTAAGCACACAGCCATGTACTTTACCAGTTCACACTACAAGAGAGCATGTTTTGGCAGCTAAAACTGTAAACTCCGTACTCCACTCCACTGGTTTCTGTCACAAGCTCTGCAAGAAAATCAAGGGATAGTAAGTCAGTTCATTGACAAAATAAGTTGGGCTAGTAAACTCCTTGGAGATGGTCCTTTTAGGACACAAAGGGAAACAGACACTGAAGTTCTCCCTAGGAACTATGCCAGTGGAACAAGTGTCCAGTGTAAATACATCTTAAAAGTATCTTAAAATACCTGCACTGATATCTCTCTCTAAAGGTCTTTTCATGGATCACTTTTCTCTAACTTGGCTGATAAAACAGACAAAAGTGCCTTCAGCTTCTTAGAGAGCAGTCTAAAAAAGATGCACATAGTTTCACACAGAAATGCAGGATATCTAAGAGTCCACAATAAAAAGTCAGAATTTACCTATTTTTACTGTATGCCCAAAATGAACCAGAGGGAGAAAATGATACTGGACAAAAAAGGAAGTTTAAAAGCTACAGATCACAACATATAAGGATATAAAATGAATAATATTTTGCCAAAATAGGATTTGGTTTTACTGAGGCCTGAGAGAGCACCAAATATGCTATTCTGATTACAATTCACAAGCTACGGTTTTGATAATGAAAGTATAAAGTTTAATAAAAGGCTGAGTTCAGCAGGACTTTTCCTTTCTGAGATGAATTGCTAAAGCACAGTTCATGGCTCCAAGAGCTTTAAACAGGCTTGTGAGCGAATACAGGTGAAAGTTCAAACCCTACATTTTCATTTTTAATTGCTACAATGTGGCCTATTTAAGAAGCAAAATACCTAAATCCCCCTCAACACTAGATTTGCTCAACAACTGCTATAAAATGATTTCAAAAGTTAAATTTGAAAATGTTCTTTGCAGGAAAGGAACATTTTGCTAGATAAAGACCTAAAAATGGAAAAATTCCATTCAAATTTTGTTGTTTTTAAAGGGAAGGGGGAAAAAACTCCAATCCTGGCTTATTCTGCCTTCATCTAACCTCATAAAACCAAGGAATAAACTTTGCCAGTTAATAACAGGAAGTTAACAACTACTTGGGACTTGATCCTGTGCAAGTATTTATTTGTATAATATATAATCTACCTTTTATACGCTGACGGCTCTTATAAAAAAATGCAGACCACCTTGTGGAAAAGGTAAACAGGAGAGGGATGCAGACACATTGTTCCAACACTGGCAGCAATAGCATATTTCTCCTTAACTATTTGTTTCCTACATTATACTCTGTAGGATTTTCACATATGATCAGCATTCAGCTACCTCTGCCACCACTGAAGTTCAAGAGGTCACATGCATCACCTAGGAGCACAGTAGCTGTGCTTCAGTAAGGCCATGCAATTAGCAGCCTAAAAGTAAACAGTTCGTATAGCTGATTTATTCATAAAAATAAAATACTGCATATGTTCATAACTCCATTTTTGCCTTGCTGCAGGCAGGACTTGCTAACCTTTTAGTAATTACAAAATAGAGAAAGTAAGCTTTGCAAGGTGCATCTAAGAGGAATGCCTTGTAGACTCATAGAATTCTCAATGAAACTTCCAATTATAAAGCAATGAAGGAAAAATGCATTTAGATGTATATTGCCAAGGGCATTACAAATCTAAACGTGAAGATTAAGATCAAAGTTTATTTCCCTGGAAGAACATTTATTCAAGCAATCAAGAAATTTTTGCATAAATCCCATTAACTTTCTATAGCAAAAACAAAGCACCCAAATATAACTTCCTAACCAAATTATCATCTTGGCTTTTGAACAGAGAAATAAGCATTATCACTTAAAAGGAATGATAGGTTTATGGGTGGAAAATAATGTTCAGAAAGCTGTATGAAGCAGCATCATTTTTTAAGCAGTCACCTTTCTTGATCTGAACCAAATGAATATTTTAAGCTATGTTTCTTACATTGATCAAACTTGCCCTCTGAACACACCAAGGAAAAAAATGTCTAGAACGCAATATTCTTCTGGCAGTATATTCCAAGGGCACATACTCCAACATCACAGCCTGTCCTGGAACTGTGGAAAAGTATGAATGACCTGTGGTAGATGAACAGCATTATGCCTGGTCTAGTATTATTGAAACTGTTTTTATTATTATTATTTTTTAATTCAGTAAAAGGATGGCATTTCTACAATACTGAATACTGCATTCCAAAGTTCATTTCTTAATGTTAAAGCAGAGGTTTTGTTCATATGCCTGAATTGATGGGTGACAGCTCAAGATGTTGGGAGTTAGCATCAGTTCTTTGGTATTCAGTCACTTAATGGCTTGGCAACAAGAAAGTGCAGCCGACAGAGTATATATGTGAAACCTTTCAGTTTACTTCCAGTTCTGTCAATACAACGCAGATAATGTTAATCAAGCAGTGGTTTTCTAAAATGCCTATGCAATTTTCAAGAAAAAAAATCCCACCAACTTTTAAGGAAGTCTCCTTTCCCACCTGAAAACCTTCTTCTGAATCTTTCCACACATGTTTTTCCCCTCCTGTCAGATGAAGAAAAGCTTTTACTTTGCTTTTACTGAGAAAGGTGATGAGTATTTTTGACCTGTTACTTGCATTAACATACTTTTCCAGAGACCAGTTCTACAGACTAATTATGGCCTTGAGCATACCATACATCCTTGAACTCTGTAAAACTGATTCTCCACAATGACATACCTGCTGACATACGTGACTCAGTTACACAGACACACATGAAGATGTCAGACTGAACTAAACTATCTCTGAGGATGGGATAACATCAGAACTGGTTCCAGGCTTCTTACGGTACTCAGCAAGCCTTTTCTTAGTAACCCCACCAGAAGCCTATGGTCTTGGAGCAGAAGAACATGGGTTCCATACTGCACAAGTTAAAAACACAAAGTTTGTCAGCAACATTGTGCTTCGCAATCATGGCCATTCTGCAAACTGCTTCCGAATTGAAGCAATGATGCATGTTCATTATTCAGATTGTAATGAGCAAACATAAGACTTCCTCTAGTAAGACTCCATTCAGCCTTCACCAGGGGAGAGGAAAAAAAGAAAAAGAAAACAACTTCCTTATTGAAAGGAAATATCAAAATAGCTTATATACTATCTTATAGAAGAGCCTGGGGAGTTTAAGGAGGGAAGATCGTTCGGTACTATTTACCTCCAAGGTTTTGAATGATTTTAGGGAGATACTGAAAACTTGTTTTCATTTCCACCTGAACTTCAAAGCACATGGCAAGTTAGCCTGTAAAAATAAAATACTAAAAAGAAAGAAGAAACACCTTACTGGAAAAATGTCCACTAATGGAAATGTCTCAGCCCCTGCAAAAGGTCATTTTCATGGGGAAGAAATGAATACATCAGTTGCTTCAGTTCCATCTTCAAAGGCTATTTGGAAAGACTTTCATGTATGTCTGATTAGCAAAGGTGGAATACAACACCCGAGGCACTAATAGGGATTTCTAGCTTGCTATTTCTCTAGAGGTTTTTTTAAATCAAAACAGAAATTCAAGTCGGTGTTTCACTTCTAATATTTTGGACAGAGACTGAAAAAGTTCCAGACCAACACATTGAAAAGAAATTAAGCATTAATGTAACATATTCATCAGTTTAGGATATTCACTTTCCAAAAATATCTTAGGCACAAACAAGAAAACATAACTAGTTCCTTGTGCATATAGGACTTTAAAAACTGCAGGGAGCCAGAGCTGGCAAAGTAGGATGCACAATGCAAGAAATGCCCAAAGGCTGACATTCTTTGAACTGCCCCACTGCACTCTGCTGAACTCTCCCATAGCTCCAGCAACTCTCAGGATGATCAGACATAACTGTAGGGGACAAGGACCAGGAAGAGGAGGAAGAAAAACAGAATTGGAGAACTTTCTTATCTCTCTGTTCAGCTGCTTTTTTCTAGGCAGCTCAGCAAATAAGTTTCCGGATAGCAGATTTCAGGTCTGAGTCAAGTCCTTCCACTGACTTCAGTTAGACTTGATAAGGACCAATATGAAAACCTTTTTAATAGCACTGAAAAAAAAAAATTCTGGAGCAGAATATGGCCAGCTTTCTTGATGAACTCATGAGAGCAGATGTGTCGCATTTCCTCTCAGGACACATTTGGACACAGCAATTGACATGCTCCAATTGTATTATCTTGTTGGATACAAAACTCACTAAGGGTTTTTCCTATCTGTCAGAATTGGACTTGCTGTTTGGACTATTACCCAGCAAGATTATGATTTTCACATGGCTTAAATGACAATCCAATATGGAAAACCCCTTGTCTATACAGTAATACCTGTAGTATTATTTCTTAGAGTAGTTGAATTCTAAGTTACAGGGTTTACATACCTCAAAAGTGCTGAAAGAGGAGCGCAAAATTATTTCTGTAAAATAAGAGCTGCAGACAGCAATTAAGGTTCGGGCCCACCAGCAAAAGACTTCAATAAACAGGAGTGAGTTCAGTGGATGGCCAGCTAAGATATTCAGGGCTAGACCATTTGCCCTATGAAGAGAGGCTGAAGGAAATTGGCTTGTTAAGCGTGGAGAGAGAAGGCTTCAGCAGGACCTAACAGCGTCCTTCCAGATAACCTTGTCAAGAACACAGAGGCAGGTTCTTCACAATGGTGCATGATGCGAGGATGAGACAAGAGACATAAATCGAAACAAGAGCATTTCAGACTTAATATAAGGAGAGTAAAAACATTTTAACCTCAAGGACAATCAAGCAGTGGAACAGGTTGCCCAGGGAGGCTGTGTGGTCTCCATACTTGTTGGTTTTCATGACCAGACTGAATAAATCCCTGAGTAATCTAGTCTGATCTCCTAGCTGACTGAGCAGGAGGTTGGACAAGAGACCTCCTGAGGTCCTTTTCAAGCTGAATCACCCTATGATGGCAGGTTCATAGGTCAAGATTGATAGTATTTTCCAAAAAAGAAAAAAGATCCATCAGCCACTTAAGCTGCAGTACCTACAACAAATAAAATTGTACGTTACAGAGTAGAACTGAAAAACAAATTACAACCTTTTAGAAAAATCAGAAAAAGGTTTAATTTAGATGCTAATTCCATCAGTTAGCGTGTTTATTTTCAAGAATAGGGCTGTTTCCTCAGCTTATTAGCAGTATATTTGCATATCTGCTCTTCCTCCTTATGCCTCATTTGAAGCCACAGTTGGTTTCTACAAATGACTGTTATGCTACAGAGAAGATGTTGAGTTCAAGTGGGGAAGAGTTGCAGGAGGAGGGAAAACACTTAGGAAGAAATATCCTGTTTCCATGAACATCTGCCGATCCATAAAAACTTGAAAAGAAAGAGTAAAGGAAAATACGACCAAGACTAAAAAAATCCTGCACAGTCAAGTAAGAACCTTTCAATTAGGCAAAAGCAGCTGGACCAACCAACTTCCAACCAAGAAGCTGTGAGGGAACAGTCTCTTCAAAGAGACTTAGAGAATACACTTGCATCAAAACGTATTTAGTTCAAAAATGCAGGCATAAACAAAAAAATTGGAGAGATACAGATTTGATGGATGGACTATTAGACAGATAAGAAATTGGTTGGATGGCCATACACAAAGAATTGCCGTCAATGGCTCAATGTCCAAATGGAAATTAGTGATGAGTGGTGTCCCTCAAGAGTCTGTACTGAGATTAATACTGTTTAATATTTTCATCAATGACATAGATAGTCAGACTGAATGCAACCTCAGCAACACCAAGCTGAGTGGCGAAGTTAGATCACTTGAGGGAAGGGATGCCATCCAGAGGGACCCTTACAGTGCCCATGCAAACCTCATGAAGTTCAACAAGGCCAAGTGCAAGGTCCTGTACCTGGGTCACGATAACCCCTAATATCAGTACAGACTGGGTGATGAATAGATTTAGAGCAGCCCTACAGAGAAAGACTTGGCGATACTGATGGACAAAAAATTAGATATGAGCTGGCAACGTGCACTTGCAGCCCAAAAAGCCAATCATATCCGGGGCTGCATAAAAAGAGGCACGGTCAGCACGTTGAGGGAATTGATTCTCCCCCTCTATTCCACTCTCATGAGATCCCATCTGGAGTACTGTGTCCAGTTCTGGGGCCGCCAGCACAAGAAAGACATGGACCTGTTAGAGCAGGTCCAGAGGAGGACTCTAGGGAGACCTTGTTATAGTCTTTCAATATACAAAGGGGGCTTATAACAAAGATGGAGAAAGACTTTTTACTAAGGCCTGTAGTGACAGGACAAGGAACAATGTTTTTAAATTGAAAGAGAGTAGATTTAGACTGGATATAAGGAAGAATTTTTTTTACAATGAGGGTGGTGAGACACTGGAACAAGTTGCTTATGGAAGTTGTGGATGTGCCATCATTGGAAGTGTTCAAAGTCAGGTTGGACAGGGCTTTGAGCAACCTGATATAGTGAAAGATGTCCCTGCTCATGGCAGGGGGGTTCAACTAAGTGATCTTTAAAGGTCCTTTCCAACCCAAACAATTCTGTGATTCTATGAATAGCTGGGATTAGAATTAATCCTGTCTCCCCACAAAGAAATCTCTTTGCAAATTTATTTGCATTGTGCCCATTGGCATGGGTTTACCTAAAGCAAATACTTGCTAATATGTTTGCTTGAATGAAAACAAATTCTAACCTCAAGGGAAAAGATATTCTTTCTTGGGAGACATATCCCAATATTACATTAAACTATGTGATTTGAATAAATACAATCAAGAGTAAAAAAGCTTTGCTTCCTTCAAATCAGCTAGTAGAAATTAGGACTACGGAACAATACAGTTCCTCCTGATCTGCAAAGCTTTTGGAGCACTCAGAAAGTCTTACGGTAAGTTTAGCTACCACTTTCACAAAAAAGGTTTTCTTTTTTCTTACTGTTCTGTTTATTGCAGCATACATACACTAAGAGTATGAAAAAGGGAAGGATGAGAATTTCTTGAACATTATGAAATACTAGCTCTTTTCTATTCCACAGATGATATGTGCATTAACACATATATTTCTTTGAGAACCTGGTCTTTCATATTGTCCTCTCCCCTGGCTCAAATTTTTCACAGAAGTAAGTTTGTCTGGAAATATTTTTTCAATGTTTTCTGATACGAAAAAGAAGTTGAGAATTTACATAATTAATAAAAAATATTTTCAATGGAGACATGCCAAATTATTGTCTTTCTAGAAACAACATATAAATCCTAAAAGCTTTTGGAAGTTTCTAATCCAGAAATAAAATGGGTATCGCCAGTATGAAAAGGGCAGCAGCTTTATTGTCTAAGAACTACACCTTCTAGTCTTACAGCATAAAATTCTTACCAGTTTGCCAAGCAAGCTGACCTAGATTTTGAAACAAATGGGATCTAAAAATAGAGTATTTGCTAAAATAAGTGTTCCACAGAGACCTCTGCAGTCAGCAATACTATAAATCTGATAAGAAGGGCATTCTGCTGTAAAAACATGGCATTTCTAGTTTATGCCAAACTTCAGCTCAATGCATTTAATGTAAGAACACATATTGCCTTTATTTCAGTGTGGTAAAGCAAAGAAGGTCCCAAAATATACCGATAATGTTATGACATTTATGTTAAAAATTTACCAGAATATATAAAGTGAAATCTTGGCTCCACTGAAATTCACAGAAATGTTGCCATTGACATCAAAAGAGCAAAGTTTTCACCCAAAGAATTCATTCCTACATACAGATTCTGGAAGCTGGCCCTAAAAGCCAGAACCAGCCTCTGGGTCCTGTCTTTTTAGAAGTGGGCTCAAATTTCTTCAGTCCCTTTTTTTCCTAACCTCTATGTTGAAAACTTCTGAACCTGATTACTTCATTTTTCCTTTGCTTCCTCTTCAGGTTTGGCCCTCAGGCATTTCTGTCACAGTAGAAGCTGGGACTTAGTCCAAAATGCTTAACACTGAAGTCAGCCAAAACTTTGTTGATTGGTCCTGTATGATGGCATATTCTTGCCTCTAATCAGAAGCAATGGTTCTACACGGAGCCATGGTCTGCACAGGTGGTATCCATGGAAGAATCAATGTCTTAGAGAAATTCAGAGGACAGCTGATTCCTCCAGTCTTCTCAAAAGACTCACTTTCATTTGCAAACCATTCTCATTCCTTGACCAGAAAACCCTGCTAAGGGTAGGGCTTGACAACAGCAAACATTTGAAAGTTCACATCCCATGTTACCCATTGAAATAGTGGGCAGTTGTAACCCAGAGCTGAACTACAGAAATATGTTATGTCTGTTTCTTTTCCAAGCTAAAGGAATGCCTTCCTTTGGCGCCATTAGGCAGAATTTTTTATTTCTCATTCCATGGCCACTAAACTCTTATTTTTCCAGTGGCTTGGAAGCCTATTTAAAAAATAATACTAACAGCACAAGAACTTCAGTTTGCACAAATTAATGTGGCCCCATTAAATTTATTGGAGGATCAACACGACCTAGCAGAAAATTTGTCCTGGCTGTTTTAGATATTTGTCATTCATTTGCGTTTAGCTGAGTATTAACGTGATTATGGTTGATATTTCTTCTTGCTGTCCCTCAGACTCAGTTCCTTGCTACGAGAAATATTTGGTGTACACTGGTGGTTTTAAATGAAAGTGTCCACAGCAACTATAGGTATAATGAAAGTCAGTATCAGAGGTGCTCTGCTGATAGAACTAGAGCACATCTGAGCCCTGCTGCCAAATTGGCCTTTTCTTTCTTTTCTTTTTTTTTTTTTTTTAAACTACAGTGGCTGCTACATTCAGAGTGACCAAAAAATGTCATGACATAGCAACGATGTTTACATCTTACCTGCTGCATTAGACTTTAATTTTTTCCTACATTAAGATAAGGCTTTCCCCCAGGGAATTCAGCCAAGCCAGCTGTATGGCCAGTTACAGCTAGGGACAGGATCAGCAGGATTTAGCCCAATGTTTATTTCTAACAGATACACAGGACAGCAATGCAGTAGGCTGAGCTACAGCATGCAAGCAATTCAATCTATGTCAGTTCTTTGACCACCATCACAATCTCACTGTAATGTCTAATATCGTATCAATGATATATCAATGATATCATATCAATTTAGCAGTAATTTAAAATAGGAACTACTTTCTATCAACTCATACTACCATTCAGGAAAAAGAATAGCCCAGACCTGTGGCCTGGGCAAACTGATACTGAATTCAAATTACTTAATACTAGCTGGAGGTCTGACCCAAGAGCTAAATTGCATTTTCAGAAATTTCAAATTAAAATGTCACACAGCACTCCAAAGGGTGCAGTGAAAGACTTGCATAAAAGATATATGCATGCATTACTCCGCTCACATATTCATGCATACACACAGACACTCGAACACAAACAGATGCTTGTAAATGTAATGACATGCCATTGAACAGCCCAGACCGTGAACAAGTAATAAAGGGTTCGGGTGGGGCCCAAATAAACCTACTCTTACATTTGCCTGCAGATTGTAGGAAGTTTTCCTCACCAGCACAGAAAAGCACAGGAAAAAAATAAGCACTGTCACGACAAGATTACCCCCCGCCCCCCCCCGAATTACTCCTTGTGCCACAGTCAGTCTTCCTAATGTGAACCTACACCCCTACCTCCCCAAGAGCGGAGACATCCAGTTCTTTGCAACTCTTCCTGATTTTCCCAGGTGGAATTACAGACTGTGCTGTGTTCAGACCCCGTGGGGAATAGCAACGCTGACAAGGATCTTGTCGTCATCAACCCAGCTGCCTGGGAACTTTGTAAGCATTGCAGAGAGGATATTCAAGGGCCCAGCACCATTCAAAAGGGAAGATGATCCCGTAAATTGCACCCAGAGAAGAGTGGTGGCACCTTTAACCCTCTGCCGGAATGAAAAGCTATGATGATAAAAAAGGTTGAGCCCTGACTTCTGGGCGCTGAGATCCTATTCAGCAGTTCTGGGGATGAATTTTTCTTGAATGTTGACCCTCAGCACTAGTTTGTCTTTTCTGAGATATCCCACATATATTTCAAGTCTTGACTAGACCTATTATGAACAGACCAGTAGACGGTAGCTAGAGATAACAAATTGCTGAAGGCAACCCAGGAAATGTAGGGGGCCCAGAAGGTTAGGAGAAGGGCAGCAGTGTCACTGGAGAAAAAGCAGATTCAGAACACAACCAAAATTCCAACAAGTATGAAGAATAAAGGCAAAAAAGGGAGCAGATATTTTTTACTTGTGGAGGAGAGGTGCCTCTTGGCTATTCTTTGTGTTCCAGACAATACAACGACATTTGCTAGGAGAGCAAGGGTCTGAGTCTATTCAATCAGTAGAAAGATTTCAATGAGTATCAGACTGGATGTTAACAGCAGGTAGAAATAAAGATCTCACTGGTTTTAAACATAAGCCAGTTTTTAAATGATGTGTTCCCTGGGAGGTAACAATTCCACATTCTGTTTAAGGACATAATTGCTTCAGCTGGTACAGTTTCAGAAAGTAATACCTTTTCTTTTTGCAAGTGTCTTCCTTGACAATCTATCATTTTAATGCAATTAGGATGAGAGAAGGTTGAGTATTTTCTAGGCTTAGTTTCAAAACAAGTTCTAAGTAGGCCATGTGAATCATGGTGTCTGCCAAAAGGTCAAGTTAGTATGATTTAATCAAATGTGTCCAGGGGGGACAGTTTGCAGAAGTCACATACAAACAGTTCACAGACTCAGCACATCAATAGGCTTATTCAAAAATATACGTCCTCTTTTCAGCACATTGGAAAAAAGAAATCAAGAAAATAACATGAATTTTAGAAGAATCAAATATGGCTTGTTACTTGGTGTTCTTGGCCAATTAATAAAACATCCAAATCCACCCCATACATCTACATCAGCTAGCTGATCCTGACAAATGGCCAGAACCAACAATAAACAAAGCAGCATTATAATAGAAGTTATCAGAGTTAACAAACTTATTTTAAGATATTTTAAAGAATCTGTTTTCTTTTAGTATAATATACATATTATAGGTTTTCTCAATAGGTATTTAAAAAATGTAAAAGATAAAACAAATGCAGATTCAATATATACCAGAAAATATCATATTTTTGCATACTTTTCCCTCATGGATAGTAAAATTAATGCTTTGCAAACATGCTAATTTAGAACCACCAATTATCTGAATGTGTTTCACAAATTATACCTTAAATTAATTTTCAGTATACCAGCTGCAGTGCTCATTTAGTTTCTATAGGGAAAATCCTCTAAGCAGCATCAATATGCAGTATGCTTTATAGTCACATGCAAGTTTTTCTTACCATAATTAATTTGGCTTTACAAGTATACTCAACACGTAGCTGCACTTGCCAATTCCTTACCTACTAACAAATTAGCCACATACCTAAAACAAGCAAAGCTGCTCATCCTGGTTATGAGTAACCAAAAAAAAATTTAAACTCACCCTGTTGATGGCAATAGCTGCCACATTGTCTCATTTACCTCCTTCAGTTGAAAAAAACCAACCCCCAAATAAAAAAAAAAAACCTAAACCTATTTTCAAGTAATCGACATAAAGCCATGTCCCAAAGATCACATTCAAGGTCATTTTTTCATATCAGTTAAGAGCTGAAAGAGACAGAAGGCTGCCACACAAACTCTAATTTTCTAGCAAGGTTGAAGCCTTTATTCTCCTTCACCATGTGGATTTGCTGTAGATATTCCAAAAATCAATAGCTAAAATAACCTTAAAATGAAGGACCTTGTCATGAAGTGTAATCTAAGCAAAGAACTAATGAATATGCTCCAGATGGTAACCCCAGCATGTATCAATAAATGGGAAATGTAGTAAATCAATGGATTATGATCCAGGATGTCTCAACATGACAGACTCATTCTGAGATGCCACAAGAATATTTTTCTGCAGAAAGATTGTTTCCTATGAAGCAAGACCAAGCACTAATTTTTTCATGGAAGTTAATATACTTCAGTTCTAGGATTTTGACTTTGAACTAAGTGGCATCTCTGCATCTTTGGTGTGTTTCATCTCTCCCAAAACTCATTGCAACATGTCTCATTTTGAGGTCAATACAGTCACACCACCACTGATTTCAAAATAAATATGATTAAATCCTTCAGGTTTTTTTCAGAGGCTGAATCCAAGTAATACATTCTTTACATCAGTTAAAAAGATCGATTTGGGAGACACTATAACAACTCTCAGTACAGCCAGCAGGTTTTTTAATAATTAAGAAGCTGAACGTCCAATTCAGTGCTGGTGGGAGAGCAACTATTCTGAAGACTATGAACACAATTTCTGCGTTCAATTCCATATATTTCTTCTTCACACATTTAAAATTAAGTTTCCCTGCAAGTAGCTAGAGGACATGTTATACACATACAAACAGGTGAAATGGTAATTCATATTAGACCAGGGGAAAAAATTATCTGTGAGGATTTCCTGACCTTGACATCAGCATAAATTGGCAACTGAGAAAACAGATATTTTCTTTTATATATTCGCTAAACTGTTTTGATTCAGAAATTCTGCAGATGATCTGACATCTAATTATCATATATAAATAATAAATGTAATGTACATATAATAAAGACATCTCTTTTATTCAACAGAGTAAAACCAGCATTGAAAATACATTAAAAACAAATAGCAACAAGTGTGTGCCACAGGTGAGTCTCAGCACAATCTGCAAACCTGTAAATGCCTCTTGTATATATCTATTTTTCTAGCAGTTCCATTTCAGCTTTATATAGAGAGAACATCTTACTAAACTTTAGAAGTCTGTCAGCAGACACAAAGAAACCTTTCTTTATTCACCCTATCTATCAGGATAATATCAGTAACATGGTTTATATGATCCTCATCATTATATAGCATCAAAAAAAAAAAAAAAAAGAAAGACTTCACTGCCTATCCTTGCAGTAAGCAAAAATAAATTCTTTGTACAATCTAAATACTACTATCAGAAGGGGTATTTCAATAAAGTATTCCCAGGATCAAAGCAGGTGCCAAAACCTACACAATCGGATACTTAACACAGCATTTTTTGCAACACTAGTAGATGAGTAGAGCCCAGTGGAGACATACAAAAGAGACTGGCTGCACTAGTATGTACACGTGCACTGAACTCCTGGTAGCACTGGCTGTGAATAAACATTGCCCAGTACAAAAAAAAGTGACACAACACCTGCCATTCTAAATCCACATCTTTTTAAGCTTTCCAGTTAACTGAGTGTGTAGATTTGCATCTATTTCCCCCCTTCCCTTCCCTACACACACCTATATCCACACGCTTCAGCAGATTTGGGTTTTCTGCCCTATGAACTGCAGACTATGGGGACATTTGTTTTACTTCATTTTTGCATGGGAGGGAGGAAGCAGGCAATTTAGTTGCGCAATAACCCTGCTTCTGATGAAGAATAAAGTTTTGTCTCATTGATTTCATTGGCTACAGGCTGTGCAGTGCACAGGTTTCTTCATACCCCGGAACTCCCAGAGGCAAATAAAGTAACCCTAGCTCAGCATGACATTGCTGCTAACAACCATATGGGCTAAAGCCATGGACTTACATCTTGTCCAAAATCAGATTTTAATAGTACTGCAGAGAGGTTTCAAGAAAGATGCAAAACAATATTATGTGAGACTGAGTAGCACTTAAAAGTTTTATCAAGAGACTAACACTGGAGTCTATGAAGTCCCCTCTGCATAGCAATTTTCATTTGTCGAAGACCCAGCCAGGACAATTTTAGCAATAAAAGGAAATTTCAAGAGATATGTTGGTTACTTGCCCCCCTCCTAGATATGTAACATGATTTACATAAGCAGTAAACAGCATCCTTGACTGTTTGCAAGACTGTTCCAGACTAATTGATCAGCTTTTAAGCAGTTCAGACTACAAGGGAAATCTCAGATTTATTTTTGTTTTCTATGTGTATATATATATTTTTTTTTCTATAAAGCTGCCTTGATCTTACGATTACTCTGGCCTATACTTCATCATAAAAACACAAATATTTGCACTGAAGCCAATGACATTTGTCATATGTTATTACTAAATACAGATGGCAACGGCTGCAGGATTAGAAAGTAAAATGGAACAGCATTTTCACCAACGTTACACAGCAATCCACATATAACCCACAGATGCTTCCTCAAAGCGTTCTTCAATGGGAGAACTGCTGAGCATCAGAATTTCTTTGACCAGTCTAGGCAGACAGATTACAGTTCATTTTCATGTGTGTAGACTTGACTTCTGTGCCTTTTCTATTAATTTACAACATTACTTGAGACTGCTCATTTAGCCTCACGTGTCCTATGATACTCCTGTTCTCAAGACTAGAGGACCTAAAACTGCTCCTAAACTCAACAACTAAGTAAGAAACACAAGAAAAAGAAACATTCTGTTTCACAAACTGAACTTTTTCTGAAACTCTTCTACATTACTCAACTGACATTATACATTAATTTATTTAATTAGGAGATTTAAAATGTCATAATGGGTGGGACTACAGAAGAGAACAACTACCAACAGAAGCAACATAGAGCCTTCTACAGAATCTGGTGAATCAGACTGTAATCATTGTGCTGATAGCAGCAATAATCAAACGCACAGTTTCTGTAAACCTATGTACAAGTATATTTGATTCAATTTTCAACAGTTCTGCTGTACATTTGTTCTTAGACAAGAAATCCCAACAAATAGGAAAGTTTGAGTCATGGATTCATTGCATATTTTTTTCAGAACAACCTTGTCTTAAAATTGTTCTAGCTTCCTAGAATTTTACATTTATTTAGTGCTTTGCACAGACTATAGATAATTAATTCCATTTTATTCAGGAAGAAAATCATGTCTCAGACACTACTTTCCAGAGCAACCTGATATGAAGAACATTGTAATTATTAGGATCTGAGGTGAGCTCAGGCATGTTATTTCTGAAAATAATCAGGTTTTTGCATATCTAAGTAATTATTTCATTTGTTTAGTGACATTTGCATGTCACTTTGCCTTGCAGCATTAATGCATAATTTAGAATATTATGAATTTTGTAGTTAATTGTTTCCAACTCAATTGACTATGTCTTCTGGAAGATTGACTGTTCCACCAATACAAAACATTATTTCCCCTTCATAGCTATCAGCAACTGCCAGGTCAACTGATAGACCAGGTCAAATAGATAGACAACTACCAGTCACCTATCTTGTTTGAATATTGAGAAAAATGAAAGTAAACTTGGGGGTTTGGGGATGGTTGGGCCTTTGGTTGCTTGCTTGGTTGGTTTTTTTGAAATATCAAAGACCGCCAGTGAAGTTTAAGTGTTATTTCTTTCAACAGTTGCATTTTCTGAAATTTTGAAAAATATTTTTGAAAAAGAAGGAATTACAACAGCTTGTTATTTGGAAGAGTTAAATGGCAAAAGCTCTGGAATGTCTGCTTATGCAACCCAAGAATTTATCTCCTTTCAAGTATATTTTACTACTTATTTTTCCGCTACATTAACAGTTTACCACAGGCTTTTTTTCTACAAAGTAGGCTGAGAGACATTCGACAGGATTCTCTTTTGTCATCACAGACATAATTAAAAACACAGCAATTTTTGCAGGCAAATTCCAGTTTTGTATCAAAACCAAAACAAACACTGAGTTTCCAGAGCTGTATCATCCATCATATGTAAGCATGGGAGGATTACAGTATGCATATCATACTTTTTATACAGAAGTGCATCCTAACATGAAAAACTGAAAACAAGAATGCCTTCAAAGTACAGACGTCCTTTGTCAGCACATCAATAAACACGAACAGCAACAACTTTATGCTAGATCTGGCAACAGGGTGGAACCATGTGCTGCTTGTGTTGAAGAAGTTGTAGCAGTCTCTGTTCAAGGCATATTATTAGGAACTCTTAGCTGTCAATAAGGCCAACAAAGGACACCACAGTGCAACTACTAAGCATTATGCTCCAAAAAATACTCCTATAGTCAAAACACTCGTAAAGTTACTGAAGAATGACAGCACAACATTTTGATCTATTTTTCCTTATAGTTGCGCTGTGAGGCAGGAAAAGACTATTACATCTATTTCTAAGTAACTAGAAATAGAATGAGCAACTAGGTGGGTGACTAAGGGCCTGACTTGCAAAGGTCTAGAGGTGTCTAAAGGCTGCTAAACCTTCTAAGCAGTTCAGGTATCTTTTTACCGCTTCAATTATAGGAGTAGGGCAATCCTTAGTAGTTCTATACTTAAGGTGTTTTGTTTTCTTTCGTTTTGTTTGTTTTTAATGTAAATGGTTCTGCATTTTTCTTTTGGATGACTGGAAGAGAAGATTTATAAGACTCTGTTGCTGAACTTTGCCTGGATGATCCATTGTATCTGTTTATTACTGAGGAAATGACGTTCTGTGATAGTCCTGAACCCTTTTGATGTCTGCCAGGTTGCAGCCAGAGTGTGGTTCTGCTATTAAAATAGATGGGATATTCAGAGGATCTGCCTGACTGACATTCTCCCTGAACACAGGAGCTCTGCACATATGGTTGCACCTGCAGTTTAGCAGACAAGAAAGAGGAGGTGAGGAGTAAGACGTGTAAATCTGCTTGCTTTCCTAGAAATTTTCAGATGCAGGAAAGCATACAGAAGGAGCTGTTACTACTGCAGTGATTGCTACAGATCAGCTTCATTGCATTTAGGAAGGATTCCCTGACCCTCACCTCTGAAATCCCTCTCCATATCAAGCTAAGCTATTTAGAGTTGGCAGCAGAAACAGCATTAGTCCTCTGTGCTCCTTTAGCTTTTCTTAAAGGCTTTGAGCCAAACTCCCCTCTAATCTAACTACCATGACATAGTGGAGATGAGTGGCATCTTTATATTTAGCACTAGCATGCAGATTGCAAATCAGATGGGCCTACTTTGCGATAGTATTGCATATCCTTAACAATGAACAGACTCCTTGGTTTGGCCTAGAGAATATAGCAAACGCTAAAGACGGGCAGGAAATTCAGGTCAGATCTGTGAAGGAATATAGGTGCCCCCTTGCTGAAGATTACAGTCCAAGTGTTAGAGTGTCTGACCATTCATGGGACATACTTGGAAAGATAGTAGTTCCTGAGGGAGATCCAGGAGGGCTGTAAAGGAAGCACCTCAGACTGGTGCAGCTGAACCACCGTATTCAGGATTTGGATTCAGCTGTATCATGGTATTTGAGCTACCAGCATGCCTGCTATGCACAACCAGACTTTTGCCTTCAGTGTGTAGCACCAACTTGTCCATTTCATGGCATTCAAAGCTGCACTAATGGTGAGCAGCAGCTCTTGCAATGTTTGTCATTAAAAAAAGAGAAAGATCCACTCCAAACCTTTCAATACAGAGACTTGCCACTCAAAACATTATTTAGGGAAATAATAAAAAGATCTGGAATTAATATTTTATCTACAATCTGCATGGTTTATCTGCATATCAGAACATATCTTCCTAGAGTCCTAGATTTTGGGATGGGTGCAGCATCACAGATTCCAGTAGAGCTGCCCCACGAACATATGGCCACTCAGCCTGTCTCTGCATGGAACAGACCTTCTCTGGATACCAACATTAATAAAATAAGCCTCCTAAATTTCAAAAAGAAAGACCTTTCTGAAGGGAAAGAATAAAGAAAAAGTCTATTTGACAGAGAAGCATATCACTGTTCTTCTGGCTAAATCTGCACTACTCAGATAAGGCAGTTACACTTCACTAACCACATGCATAAAAGGAGCTGAGGATTTCCACAGTATAAGGCATGTCAATGCTAATAACTTGGCACAAGTGAGCATCTGTTATCAGAAAAAACAGCCCATTTATTTACCCATAAATTTCTGGTTTCAATATGCCTCATCCCAATTACATACAAGACAATATTGCACTAAAATTGTACAAAAATGCCAGTGTATACAGAGGAGTATTAATAGCATTGATACACATAGTACCCCAGAAATTAAGGTAAAATGTAACCATGTCACTTAGGGATCCAAATCACTTCTATACTAATAGGAAGTTCTAATCTCTTTTTTTTTTTCCCACATGCATTGAAAAAATTCAGCACTTAAAAGACTGTCTATAAGCACCTCCCAACTGTCTTTCCTAATGGATTTTAATCAAAAGAATCAAAAGGATTCCTCAGTTGCAAATTGTTACCCAGAGATTAACCCCTGAATTACCAGTCAGAATAACGCCCCAAACCATTGAAAAGTAGCACTCTGCTGTGTTTAAAGTGCCAACCTGAGAGCCAGACTTCTAAATTCTGTCCCTGGCCCTGGCCCTGTCTTAATGCTCAGTCATTATTAAGCCATCTAATTTCACCACTCTACTGTATATACATTTGTTCAGCAGTTCTCAAAGTCTGCAAATACCTTCCAGAAACACAATAAGTGTTTGATTACCAGCTACAACACACATTCCTCTCCTTGGTCTAATTTCAGCCTACAGTTATAAAACAGGAGTACTAATGCCTTCTTACCAATTTCAGGGTTATGGAGGTTAATTTATTAATACCCATGAGATTGTCTGAGACAGCCAAATAGAAAGCCTGGATAAATGCAAACATACTAGATCAGCAGGAATACTTTAACTAAACTATAGTCCCAACACATAACTCAATAAAGCTAAACAAAAAACTGTTTAGCAGGAAACTGGTACAACAGCCAAAGAACATTTTTAGAAGTTTTAGTATTACAGAAAAAAATTGCATTGGTATTTACCTGTGTATATACAATGATAGTTATTTTCTTAATAATTTTGCAGTCATTTTGCTGAATTTCTTTGTTTGATTTTAAAGTCATTGCCTCCTAGCTAGGCCAGTTTGAAATAACTGAGAACACCAACTTTACTTTTCAGTATTAATCACAAAGTTTATTGCAATTTACAAAGCAATTAAGGGCTTTTGCTTAGAAGAGCCAACGCTGATTTTGAAGGTATTGGCAGGTTGTTCATAAATATAGAAAGGTTATTGTAATATCTGTCTGTATAAAGTACAAGAGAAGGACAGAGAAGATTTAGGCTTCTCACTCTCATTGAAATTGATGATTGTGAGGTAGCTAGTTATATCACAATACCTCAAACACATGGTGGCAGAACAAAAGTCATAAAATAATAATAGGAGTGTTCTCTAAACTGATGTTTTTCACTAAACAGACACACCACAAAAACATGGTAGGAAGAAGGCTGCAGGTACAGAAATGATACAGTGAAATATATTTTTTAAAAAAAGAATTATCTTGAGTATATGCGATAGATCTTGTTGAAGATATCAATCTATTGTTAGTTCATGTGTTATATACAAAGTCAGCTGTGTTGTGGACAAAATGAATTCCCACCTTTCTCTCAATATGTTGTAAATCTACTGGCATTTGATTTATCTAAATAGCAACAGTAATTAAGCCTCAGCCTACCCTTCTACACACAGCTGAGTTTTGAGTATGCTACCTGATACACAGAGATGTATTTTAACTGATCTAGAACACCTCCAGGAACACCAGGGGACACTCCTAAATCCTGTAGACTGGTCTCAGCTCCCTGCTGAAGCCCTCAGCAGATGTGCAGTGACTGCTCAACCCCAGGAACCCTTTGTGTCGAGCAGGGTGAGGCTGAAGCACTGCACAGAGGCAGCAGGCTTGGGTCCAGCTCCAGTCCAGACACGGTCCTAGGGTAGCAGTGGGCATGTCCAGCCAAGGCTTGTTTTCAGTTCCCTGTGAGGTCTACAG
The DNA here is from genome assembly GCF_947461875.1 of Haliaeetus albicilla. Classification (NCBI taxonomy): domain Eukaryota; kingdom Metazoa; phylum Chordata; class Aves; order Accipitriformes; family Accipitridae; genus Haliaeetus; species Haliaeetus albicilla. Next base: position 25,670,348 of record NC_091491.1, on the reverse strand, counting down.
GGGAGACCTGTAGAGGGGAGCTCCACTCTACACTAGAGGCACTTCTTGCTCCCATTTGTGTTTGGAAAACATCCCTTTGAGCTTCTCTGTAAAAAAATGTTTATGGAACTAATTAAGTGGAAACTACTATTGACCTTTTAATACTAATTATTTCTGACAGTGTTCTAGAATAATTAAAACAGGAAGAATGAAGCTATTAAAGGAAACAGCTGTAGCGTGCTGGAATGCTGTTCCTGCCACAGCTGCCTCTCCTACTCTTCAAGGACTTGCTCATCCAGGAATCCCTGTGCAGTGCAAAGTCACTGCAGTGGTCTTTATTCCTGTCCCCTTCTCGGTGCTCAACTTGGGAAACAAATCCAGAACGTCCCTTCGCTCTGCTGACAGCCTTACTGACTGCAAGGTAAACTAAGTTTGTTCGGACTCGTGCCAAGGACTGGCTGATCTTGCAACATGGGCATCACAGAATTAGATTTACTCTCTACTTTGGAAAAACAAGTTATTCCAGCAGCATCCCCACCCCCACCAATCAAAGTATCCAGTCCACAGTACAGCCACATCAAGGAACTAGTTCTAAAGCAGAGAAACTGAACAAAGCAGTAAAACCTCATTTTTGTAATTATGTACAGCAATTACACAGGAACCAAAATTTCTTTATGTCAGTAGATTGAGTAAAAGCCAAAAGGCTCACTTATTCATTACTACTTTCCAGTCATTTCATACTTTGTTGAACAACTTGAAAGCCTTGAGAGAACAAACAACTGGCAATTTTGCTTGAAAGGTTAAGCCCAAAGGGAATTGGTGGCTGAGGCAAGAACTTTACTTTCTGAAAAATATACATTCTGTGAACTGTAATTAGACCTGTGGGAATAAATGATTCGTCAGCCCACTGGCCGAAAGAAGGGAAAATAATTCATTTTAGGTCATCAACATTGCCTCTCTGTAAGAGTGTGTCAGAGCAGAAATGACCACAGTCAGCGACAACTCCATTTATACGGGTGGTCACTCCTACACCTGCAGTCCTACCCTCACAGAAGCGTTCTGCATATGCTAAGCTAGGTGCAGAGAAGTGGTTTGTTTCACTCTGCTGACAGGCATTTGTAGCCAGATTGAAGCCAAATTTGTTTCATGCTCAATTAATAGCAGTTCCTCAAACAGAGGCAATACACTGCAAACTGCATATTCCCAAGTCTTCAGTCACTCTTATGCTTTCCACCTGCATTGTCTGATGGAGGAGAAGACATTCCATCATGCAGCCAGTCTGAAGGCAGTGGTTACCTGTACAAATCAAACAACTGCACCTCTCTCAGAAAATAATAATAAAAAAGCCTATGAAATGAAAATTCCAGATTTCATAGAAAAAGAAGAAATGCAAATGATAATGACTTCTAAGTGTATCGATACCATCTTGAAATATTATCACGCTGCTCACAATGTAAGCAATTTCTTTCAAATGTTTAAATGTTAAAGACAGATACAAGTTACACAATACTTTTCTCAGCACATAATATGAAGGAGGCGTGTTTGAGAATACTAACAAAATAAACACAAAGGTCTTGGCCCTGCTCTCACCATTTTTATTATCAATATGTAAACAGCAGACTATATAATTTTGTAGGCATTCTATGCTAAACAATACTGATAATATAGACTCCCAAAGCATAGACTTTCTATACCACTTAAATATAACAAAGATCACAAAACACTTTGTTCTGAAGGGCATTGGAAATAGGAGATCTGGCTACCCTTCAGCCTTCCATAAAATTCTCTGTGCATCTTTCGACACTACCAGACACAAGAGATCTTCTGGTTTAGATTATATATCGTTTTAACTGTGCTTTACAGAAGTGCAGGGGGAAAGAACCTGCAAATAAGTTTGCTCATGTACTGTATAAGAAATAATAATGTCCTGTTTAACTGCATTAGTACAATCTCTAAAGTTATGTGCTGTGTCAATAGCAATGGTATCAGCACTCACACCACACATTTCAAGGTAGAAAAATTGGTTATTCTTCCAAATCAGCTGACAGCTTGGGATGTAAGAAAAACAAAAACCAACCAACCAAACCCCTCACAAAAATAATCACCAGCGGGCTCCTCATAAACCCCCCCAAAAGATTATACAAAATATTTTAGCATAACCCACAGTTAAACACCCTTCATTTTTTTTAATCCTCCAAATGGATTAAAAGCTGGTAATGGATTTTGTGAGGTTGGGATGATTATTACCAGGGTCACTGGCCAAAGCAGAAATGTTCAAACTGGTCTTAAAGCAAGGCAGGCAATTTATCCTCATCTCACAGAAGCCTGATGCTCAAAATAGCCTGAACTTAGACATGGAAAATATAGGTCTATCATCTAAATGTATTTTTCTAATAGCTCCAGACAATAAAGCAGAACAATTATTGAATCTCATGGATGTAGTTTTATGGTCCTACTAAAAGAAAGGATGTCCATGTTGCAGAAATAATTCAAATTACTATTCCTTTTTTTTCTTTTCTAATAAGGAGTTGGAGGTTCACCCAGACTTGTAACAGAGGTGGCAGGTAATGAGTTATGAAGTGACAGAAGAGTAGAAATAAGACAAAATAGGAAAACCCTGACAAATGTAAGGGTTAGCTCAAAAAGTATTAATTTCATCATAGACTTTTCCAAATTCATTACATGTTTCATTTATTTTTCTTTATCTTGTGGAGGGAAGAGACTTTACAAGCAGCATCAAATCTAGAAGATTCAGTAAAGATTTGTAGTACAGACTCATTGGTAGAAAAGTGACTCTTTCTTATAGTAACAGCTGTGAAGGTACTTATTAACTGGCTAAGAGGTAAGAACAAAGTAAAAAAAAAATTCCCTTAATCAGGATCTTTATGCAAACATGTACACTTATAAGTCTATTTTTAGACTCTTAATTACATCAGGCCCATGAATATAAACAAGTTCAACAGTGTTCTGAGCCTCATAGCCTTTATATACCCCAAAGTAACTCATTAAATTGCCCAAGTGAGCTTTTATGAACTGTTACTAAGATATACAACAGTACTGAGATACACAGTATATCTGAACACAGCCAGTGTCCACTTAATCCTACTGTTCACACACAGACAGATGCTGTTTGGATTTAAAAAGGGAATGGCATCTAAAATTTTGCATGAACCCTTCTTGCAGTAGGAAAGTAATACGTTCACTGATGAGGCTGGAAAGACCACATCAATCACACGCAATTGTTTCATATCATCATAGCAGGCTGCAGTGAGTTTGATCCAAACAAGGATGAAGAGTCCTGATCCAGAGGGGCTAAGCTCCCTGCCCACAACTCAGTACAACAGATCTAGCTATTACTTTGGCCCTTGGGTTTTAAAAGTATTTGTGCTGATGCCCCTGCACTTCATAGGAAAGAACACATCTCCTCATCCAAGGACTATCTCATTTTAGCACAGGGACTCTGGAGACCACCCACAGAGCTACAGACTGGGTAATTCTTCCATGTAACAGGAAATAATGCACATCTTCAGAGAGGTGCTTTGGCCATCAAGTGAACTACATTCCCACCTAACAGTACAAAAAAATAACAGTGAATCTCTCTGAAGAGTCTAGACTAATAGTACTGCTAGGAATAATCAAAGATATGGAAAAGCCCTCCTAATATGTGAATTAAAGGCATTGATTTTTAAGTGTGACAACTCAGGGCAGGGAATATCAAGAACAGTCCTAAAAGCAAATAGTTTGTATTTGATGCCATTCAAAGGAGGGAAAACAAAGGGAGGGAGTTACAGAAATGGGGTCTTGTTCAGAACATGAAGTCAAGAAGGTGCCTATTACTGCTCTATGTCATGGGCTGCTACGAGCAGAGGATGAAGAGGAAAGGAGGGGACTATGGGAGGCTTAAGAGACAAAGATTTGCCCCATCCTGGAAGAATTTCATGCTTCCCAAGGTTTTCTCATGCCAATGTATACTCGAGACAAGAAGTCTAGAAAAATATTCTAACACATTCCTGATTGTCTTCCCAGAGCTCAAGCTCTCACCAAACCCCACCACAACATCCTTTTCTGGTGATATGACAGGTATGATGTTGCCTTGCTCTTCAAGTTGCTACTGCAAGATCTTCCTATTATAATTACTTTGAAAATATTGACTGTGCATCTGTCCCCTGGGTCTCCCACCTCTTACGACATCAAATATAGTTGCATGTTTACAGTTCCACAGCACTGCAAGACTACCCTTCTTCCACCTCCATTTACACCTGAAGGGCTGACTCTTCTCCCAGGATGCCACCCCTGTTCCCATCGTGTTTTCATGTCCTCTTTCCCATAGCTGGGAAGAGCTTTTTGTAAATACTAGCAAAACTACCAGGGTATTTATTTTTCCTTAAAACCTCCTTTACCATAAGACCTCTTTGCTCTTCAGTTATTAAGAATACTCAACCACACTGACAAAAATTTCCTTCCACTCTCATGCCTACCTCCAACTCCCAGCTAGGTGGTATGGCTTTCAATCAGTGTTCAGGTACTCTGCCTTCTTTGATGGCTTCCTCACTCATGACTGAGGGTGCTACGTGCTGTGACATGACACTAATAGTCCTAGTCTGGCAAACCTTTGGTTAACTGAAAACACAATCTGCTATTAGAGAATGCTGGGGAAACTCACTTGATGTGCAGAGGCACCAGTACTATCTGCGAAAGGTAAGAATGAATCTCATTAATACAATGTGAAATATGCAGACTTATTCACAGAAATACATGCTTTCCTGCCACATTGAACCTAACCTATATAGCACTGTAACTTCAAATGAATGGCTGAATATATACCATACCTGCGAATGACATTGATTCATGCAAGTCCATAATCATATGGCAACTGTGAGCAAAATGCAGTGTGCTTTGAACTGTGAAGATCTTTTACCTTCTTCTACCTCACAATATTCATCTGTTAGCATGGAAGCGTGCATGGAATTCAAGATGTTTTTTGTTCATCTCCAAAGCTTCCTTGCCACTGGTATAAAAAGAAATAAATCAATCAGAACTGCCTTAGACAGCCAACTCTTAAATACTAAAGTCACTGAAGTTAGAAATGAAATACAGCTGGGTTCTGGTCTCCCCAAATCAACTGGCTAACTTTATTGGGTTTCAGCTCAAGCTCATGGTGACCAAAAGATTGAACACAGCGGGTATCTTTCCATTTTGTTTCACAGAAAGGCAACAATATTTAAAGACTAGGATGCAGACTGGCTAAAAATAATTAAGATATTTCTCAAGGGAAAAGATGGCAATTGTTTGAAAAATTCAATGAAGTTGAAAATGGCTCAGTGATATACTACATCTTATAATCCGGTAAAGGAGTCTTTCTGAGAAGGTCTTAGTTTTTGTCATCTGGTCTCTCATTTCCTTGCTGTTTAGAAAACACCCAGGTTCCTGAAAAGGCCATGACTAAAACATTTTAAAATGTGCATATGATTGTTTACCTCTTCACTATTCATTTGCTCTCTTCCGATTTCTCCCACCCTTCCTTTTACAACAGCAGCTGCTCCCCAGTCTACTGTTTGGGTTTCTTGCATCTCGCTTTTTAAATCAATACACACTGCAGTTTGAAAGATAGGCTGAGATGCACACTATTCATTGGGCTGAACATGTGCAAGGAGACATCAATATAAAAAGCACTCAGACTAATAACTCCCACAGTGTGTGAAAATATAAAATGACCACCACTACACTGGTTTAACCCCAGCCAGCAATTAAGCACCACACAGCCGCTCTCTCACTCCCACCCCCAGTGGAATGGGGAGAGAACTGGGGTAAAATAAAAAAGTAAAACTCACAGGTTGAGATAAAGGCAGTTTAATAGGACAGAAAAGAAACAGAAAATAATAATAATAGAATATACAAAACAAGTGATGCACAATACAATTGCTCATCACCCGCTGACCAATGCCCAGCCAATCCCCGAGCCGCAGTGCCCCCTGGCCAACTCCTCCCAGTTTATATACTGGGCATGATGTAATATGGTATGGAATACCCCTTTGGCTAGTTTGGGTCAGCTGTCCTGGCTGTGTCCCTTCCCAGTTTCTTTGTGCACTCCCAGCCTCTGCTGGCAAGGCAGTATGAGAAGCTGAGAAGTCCTTCACTTAGTATGAACACTGCTTAGCAACAACTAAAACATCAGTGTGTTATCCACATTATTCTCATCCTAAATCCAAAACATAGCACTGTAACAGCTACTAAGAAGAAAATTAACTTTATTCCAGCTGAAACCAGGACAATCACTAACATAATTTTATTTCACTACATGTTTCTTCTTTTGCTTCTATTTCTTGCTTTATTAATTTTATTTATTTCATTTTATTATTTTTATTAGAAGCAGATATCTGCCTCAAAACTTTCCTCTGTGTCAATATATGTATCATTAAACAACATAGTTATTTTTCCCCAATTCTTTAGTTCTACTGTTTAAATCCCAGTATAATCCAAAGCCTGCCACTGGATGGAAAGAGTGTCTAAGAAAATTTACAAGAACTGTGGCCACACATGAGCACTGTTGAAAACTGTGGACTCTTTCTTGCCTGCATTTTATCCAAATAGCTGTTCCTGGAAAAGTCCTTGAAATACCGCATTAAGGCTTCTAAAATATTTGAAGAAGCTTTGGTTTGCCCATGACATACATTTTCTCTTTTCCTCCCTCCACTAGGGCATAATACAGATACAATTCATTCTTTATATTTGTCTTTCCATTGAGAGGGAACATTCATCCAAAAAGACTTAATCTGATCAGTATTTGAGCAGGATAAGAGGAACAGTGAAGAGGTGTAACTCACAGTGGGAACACTGTTCCACAATTAAAGAGCAAGCTTGTTCATCTACAGAAAAAACAATAAGAGTGTGATCTGTGTTCACCTGTACCACAGGTGAAACAATTTCATACAAACATCGTAAGTTTGAAACATCAGATTTTGGCTCCTTCAAGTTTTGACCTGTTTTGCTGTTGCTGGTTTGGTTTTTTGGTTGGTTGGGTTTTTTCCCCATATTCTCTCAGATACCATTAGTGTTTCAGCCTCCAGCACTCCTAAAGAAAAATGATTTCCTTTGTTAAAAAAAAAAAAAAAAAAAAAGAGTTTCTTTAAGCAATTACTTATTAGTAGAGTTACTTGGCAGTTGAAGGACAATCACTATTTGCCAAGGAGATGGCTGCTCAAAGTTGAAGTGGTTTGACCCCATTATGGGAGACAATCATCAAAGAACAGAGGTTTTAAGTAGACTTCACAGGCTGTGGTAAGTAATTTGCGGACATTTGATCAGGCTTTTACAGAAAATACTGTATAAGGTACACTTTTACTTTTGTGATACAGACTACTGTACCCCATTCAATTAGTTTTTCATACTGTTAATCTACAGAGTAATTCAATGGGAGTCAAACATGGCAATTTTATACCAAACCCCTGATCTATGTTATCCTAGGAAGCTGAAAAAAACCCCAAGAGAACCAAGAAATATTTCCCTAATTGTCAAGTACTCCCTTTATATACTAACAACCATTTGCTTACTAAGGTAAGAAAATATTGCTGATCTCCAAACAGCATTACATTTGTTCATAGGTTAGAAATTAAATGTTAAATGTGCCTGATCTGTCATTCAGTTTACATAAGCAGAGGTACTTTTCAGTAGAAAGCTCTTGCACCCTTTACTTCAATTATAGCAAACTCTTAAGTGTGTTTGTAGAACAAAATCAAGGGAGATACAGCAATCAAATATTCTGTTGTTCCTACACAGTAATTAGTAACCTTAAGAGTAAAGAAAAAAATATATAGGATTGCTACAGGAATTTTACCAGGTCCTACTTTCTTTGCAACTGATACATTTCCATGACACATTTTATTACAATTTTGTTTCTTTCTTTCTTTCTCTGTATTTTAAATTCTGCTCCAAAGTGGCTCAGATAAGATGGATGCCCCTGGCAGCAAGCTTCTGTAGCTTAGAAAAATAGTAGAATACAGGAGTTCTGGATTCATTTGCACCAATATTTCTGAGTACAGTGACTTGTATATGCAAGTTAAGCCCTTAATCCTGGTAGGCATTCTGAGGAACACACACACTTGCAACACCTCATTTAATCTGATGAGTCTTACTCTTGTCAGAAAAAATTGCCACAAATCTGTGCCACATGAAAGATGAAAGCAATTCAGGATTACCTCATAACAACAGGCAGCAATGAAACCCTGTGGGACATCCTAAAAACTTCTGAATTTAGCTAAGTAGTAAAAGATAACAAAACACATATTATGCCATGCTGAAATGGCAGTGTCAGCTGTGAGCTGGTAGGGACAAGACCAAACATCAAACATAGGAACAAGGGTATCTATTCAGAAAACTTTTTCACCTCTACAAGAAAGCTGAAAGCAGCTATAGCCTTCACTGTCCTTTTGTATAGCTGAAGTAGAAACAAAATTTTGACTGAGATGAAACTTTGAAAAAGTTCAGATCTGTGGTTCTGGTTCAGACCTATCTCCTATTATATGCTCACAAGTGGAAAACAGCAACTATACTAAAGCGATGGGATTTTCCTTTAATCTTTGAGAGTACTGAGGCAAGAACAATTCCATCCTGCAGGGCCTCCAGGTATAACAAACCCCCAGCTAAATCTTCTAAACTTGTCACAGTCAGCACTAATCTCACATCTGCCTGTTGATAATTTCCTGATTTCTATCTAGTAAACATTTTAACACTTTCAGTGAAATAAATGATATGTTGACAGTTAAAAATTAACTAAAAGGTGATAAAAACAAATTAGAGATTATTAGTTCATAAAAACTTTGCTGATTTCTCATCAGCCTGAATTAAGCTTTTAGTTTTATTTACAATATCGTTTTACTTGATCCGCTTACTTCACTTTTGACACAGAACAATATATTATCATAAAATTTCACAAAGATTATTGAACAGAAAAGCTATAATGCAGCAATAGCCTTATTAATTCACTCCAGAGACACTTAGAAAGTGAAAAACTATGCTAAGCTGGTCATGTGTCCCACATTGGTACTATACAAATGCTTCTTGCTGCCTGAAAATATATTAGGAATAGCTAGTTGAAAGCTTGTGAGCATCACCTGTCATCCCAGGCAGTCATTCTACTAATGAGAAAAGTACTTGGGTCCTTCAGGAGTACAGAACAAAATCTTTTGAGATGTAAAGTATCTTACAAACTGTTTTAATGTACTTTAACAGGACAATAAGCACAGTTGAAACATGCATATATAAATATCCTTAGTAACAAGGCCTTAACTTTGTATTTTTACCTCAGGTTCTGCCTGGTAAACTCTGAAAGATGATTTGCACAAGAAGTTCACTACTGGAATAGTTAAAAACCTATTTTCTTCTTCTACTTTTATTTGCTGACATCTGATCTTATTTTAAGGACCAAAACATTTGACCATTTGCCCAAAACATTACCCCCAAAAGGTATGCATAATAATTGAGCACTTGGTTATTTGAGAGTTGGTTGGTAAGCATATGGTTCAACATTAAAGTAGATCTATAATGTGGCATACAATCTAAACTGTGACAGCTTTTTAGTCCTGAGTTTCACTTCTGCTCTCTCTTGACTGAGGCACAGCACATGTAGCTTTAAGGATACCTGCAATACCCATTTAACAGATCCTGTTAGCAGAACAGAAAATTAACAGGGTCCTAGAATTTTCTAATATTTTGCTGAATTGTGAATTACATTTTGCAGAAGTTCGCACTTACATACATAAAATATGGAGTAAAATTCTGCTTTTACCACAAGCGCCATACTGAAGAACCCTTCTTACTCTCAGATGTGAGGACAGGCAAGAATTTGCTAGAAGCTTACAGAAGTGCCAAAATCACACCGAGACTTTCCTAGGCAGGGGAGGTTAGCACCTTCCCAGGAAAAATGGCTGAGTTGGCACACATTGCTGTCTCCTCAGCCCTTTGCTGAACAGCAGAAGCAGAGGCAAGAGGAGGGAAACTTCCACTGTTTTGTTCAGAGCAAAAGCAGCAGAAGTGGGCAGAAATAGCTCTCCCTAGGCAGGAGCTGGGATTAATTGGGGCAGCAGCACTGGGTTGCTCAACCCCACTCAGCAATTCTTTACCTGGCAGCACGAGCAATTTTTTCCTGCCTCAAGGATGCTCTGCAGAACAGGCTCTGACGAGGAGAGGTGGGAGGCCTGGGAAGACCCCTGGTGCTCCAGGGAGCAAATAACACTTTGGGAACATAGGAGAGTGCAGCAGGGGTAGAAAGCGTCTCTCATCTTCTTTCTCTCCTTTTCCCTTCCCAAGGCTGATCTCTCCACTGCTGTAATTTCTGTCCTTCTTTTGAAGGAGTAGGACATACACTACCACATTCAAGATCCAGCTCCTGCAAAAAAACTATTTCCTCTTTCCTTCCCTCCTATCCTCTGTTCCTCCTTACACCTGCCATATTTCCTATGCCTGCCTCTTCCTAATTGTATTACAGGACAGATTAGGGTCTTGGAGCACCTGCAGGGAAGTTCGTACCATACACTTTCTCTGCTCTTCTTGCCCTGTTCAGTAAGATCTAAGATGAAGCTTATTTAATAGTCGTCACTTTCTTGTTCACGTATCTGCAGACTAGCAGTACACTGGTAACCACTATGCAGCTTAAATTCCTCCAGCTACTATATTAAAAAATATTTCTTGTATCTACCTGGAGCTTGTCTTCAACATATTTTTAACAGCAGAGTTCATCAACACACAAATATCTCATGGTCTGAGTGTCAAAGATGGTATGTTGCAAGAGATGAATGCAACAATGAATTCCCACCTATAGATATGTTAATAATTTTTGCTTCCAAAGCAGATAAATATCAAAACATTTCCATGCTAGCCTCTCCCTCAAAGCACCTGGGGACAGAAAGATTTCTAACAGTTGTGCAAGTTTGTCTTTGAGATGCCACAGTTTGGCCTTCAGAGAAAACATCAGACCAAATATCTTTTCCGTAGATATTCTTATATGAAGACAAAACTAGAGTCCTAATTATTCCCTCCCACACTGCCTGGGTTTTTATTGGCCTTTCTCCTGTCCTACTGTAACTGGTTGTGGTTTGGTTTTTTTCAGGAAATGAAAAAGTATACCCAAGTTGCAAACTATATCCCTCCCTTCAACTCAGGGACAACTTTGAATCTTGATGATGGGAGGGATTTTTTTTCTGCACACTCACTATTTCTATACAATGATTACCTCCTGCTTGGGCTAGCTGCAGCTACAAGTGTCATTCAGCTACTTAAATCCAAGTTGCCCTAAATCCTACAAATCCCCTGTAAATCAGAGGTTCAGGCAGCTGAGTTACCTGATTTGACCCTGCAATTAGGATATGAGAAAGTGGAGGTCTAATTAACACTAGAATAATCAGTTGGTCATATGCATGTTCACTAACAAAACTCTGTTTGTTCAGGACCTTGGGTAGCATGTTGTAAGACCCACAACATTCTTGTACTACATTAGGAAAAAAAACCATAGCTAAAGCAAAACCCAAGGTTGGGGGTTTTTTTCCCATACGGTGTACACAGTGTTAACTAAAAGCATCGATGTATGTGCACAACAACCCTGCTGACATTACAGAGAAGCAAAAGGGTGTCTAGAAAAACTAGCACCATTTAATGCCAGTTTGTTAGCCTCTTACAGCAGATGTGATACTAGATGCTGATACAGCATGAACATCAGACCTGCTTGCTGTAGCTTTAGAAGATTAATACCATAAGGGGTTACTGTTTAGCTCACACACACACACAAAAGGGATCCCTGTGACCTGCCTTAATGTTACAATTTCAGTTTAACTTTTCACTATCATTTTATGTGTGAGAATGTAGGTGTGTGCTGGTTTCAGACACCTGAAACCACTTTTCCTAGAAAAGATCTCTTGACTTACTGCGAGTTGCAGTACTGCCATCAGTATGCTAAATGTACTGTGTATCTTCCTAAAATAGAAGCAGCTCCTGCAGCCCTGGCCCAGCAGGCAGTATCTCAGTTGTTCTGAACTGATTTAACTGATCAGGTGTCAGAAGCTGAATATCAGACCTAAACTTCTTCCCCAGCTAACTGGGATGACAGCATTACTCATTCCCCTAGCCAAAACAATGAGGCATCAGTGGAGATACATGATTCAGACCACCAGAACTTACTAGGTCCAAAGCACAGAAACAGTGTCTTTATAAATGGAAATGACCAAGTCCTAATGACAAGCAGAACAATTCCCAGGGAACACATATACTTGCAGTATCAGAAAACCAAATTTATATTGCACCACATAAGGATAACTGTATCAACCCATGTCTCTCTCCCATAGCCCCCAGGTGATTTATGAGTCAGAACATGACAAAGCTAATGGTTAAAAAAAGAAAAAAAAGCCATGCACAAGGATTCTGCCAGTCACATGGAAGCACAAGCTTTCCATTTTAAATAGGCGATAGCCTCTACTGGAGGGAAGAGTAATATTCAATAAAACTGCATTTCAACTTATATAATTGACCTAGTGGCAGAAGAAAGGCAAGTCAAAATTATGGAGGGAAAAAGAAAAAAAGAAAGGTGAATAAATGGCATGTATTCTTTGACTATCTAAAATGCTTATTCTTTTGTGACTGTGCAAAAATAAATAGGAAAATACTGGTGCCTTAACATGCCTCTCTGGAATTCTATCAGTCCCTTTCTCCTGCAGCTTTTAGTAATTGGCTGATTTACAGTTATATAGAGTACTGATTTATTACTAGAAGTGCAAAAAAACTGGAAGGTAATTGTAATTGCTAGTAATTTATTACTATTGCTTCAAATGCCCATTAATGTAACAATCAAGAAAAACTAGCCATAAATGCATGTATAGATTTTTTTGTTTTGTTTTCAGATATATTTCTTTCAAAAACTTAAAGAATCCCTCAGTGATGGTGGGAGAGAGAAGGTGGTAAAATCTTCCTGATCACTCTCAATAATCTGAGATAAAGAAACAGGGAGAAAAAAATCAAGCAACAAAAAGGTGCTACAAGTGAAGGCAGAGATACAGCCAAGCTCTTCACCAGCACAGCGCATTCGGATGACTGCTTCTCTTCAACTGGTAGCCAGCAATGAGTATTAAATAGCAAGGGAAAATAGCAAGAAGAAATCAAGTATCAGAAAGAGTCTGAAGCAAGGAAGGGCCTTTGATAAAATGGGTATATTCACACATTAAGTTAACTCTATCACCCAAGCTCAGGCTAAATGTGTAGGTCCTTCATCGCCACTGGTAAGCAGACCATATTCTAACACAAAGCCCAGAACAGTCAGCAGTTTTCCTCATGGCAAATACACCAACCAGCACAGCAATAACAGTCTTTACACATCCCTGTTAGCTTTCCTCTTACTCTGAAACTCTCCATTTCTCACCTTCCACATCAGCAGGTACAGAGTACTTCAGCTATATTATCTGCTGACTTTGATGGTGTGCACAATTACTTTTTTTGCCCATTTAGTCAGATATACTCTGCCACCCTTCAGAAGTGATTTCTCTCTTCCACTATTGAAATAGTAGATCACAGAATCTGAAAAGACTGGCAAAGAAATGACTTCTCCTGAGTTCTTACTCCACTTATGCACGCCATTTCCCTTTCCCAGCTAGAGCTGCCAGCAGACAGGTTTAATTCAACTCCCCCTAATTGCACTGGCAGCTCAGTTAGATTCACTGACTTCAGCTGGAGCAGAATTAAGAGAGTACTGGATAATTCAAAGCTTAGAATTCTTTTTTTCTAAAATCTGTGCAATGAATCTGCTCAACCTAACTCATAGACATACCTTGGAATTTATTGTTTTTTTCTATTATGCATGCAAGAAAGGTGTTAGTGTTGATATTAAACACCTTTTAAGATTTTCCTTCTAAAATATTTATCAGTACAACTCTATGGAGATTTAAATACATGCATATTATTGTATAGATTTAGGATCAATTTCTGTGAAATTAGTTTGGGAAAATTATAGCTAATTAATATGAACAGTGAGTTTGCTTTCATGTTCAGTCAGCTGCAAAATTCTAATCTTCATTTAACATGAACACACTCTGATGATTTCTCCAACAGAGAGTAAATTCAGAGCATTTCCCAAAGAGCTTTAACTGTTGAGATGAAGGATGAATGTTTGAAATGAGTGGGGAAAAAAAAAAGAAGGGAAAAAAAGAGAAGCTTGCTTTTTTTTTTCCAAATGCTGATGTTTGCCAGCAAGATATTAAATTCCTTCAAGACACAAATGATGAGCAATTAGGGCAATTCTTGTGTCCTTCTGGTGCCTACATAGTATTTACAAAAAAAGAAGTAGTTCTGTGGCAGAGCACAGAGCCCCTCTACTTCATCAGAAGGAATAGGAAGGGAGAAAACAAAACACTCAAGTGCTCTTTGGGGACTGCATCTCTCTTGCAAGAACTCCAGTTACCTACTCAGTCCATTTTAAGGCAAATGACTGCAGATGGCAACCACACATGTGGAAAACAATTTCAGAACACAGGAAATGAGAAACACAAGTTCAAAACTAGTAAGTGGACATTTGCTTAAATACTGTGTTAATAAAAGCTTGTTAAGATTAATAAAATCATCAATAATAAGATTACTTTTAATAACATTGCTTTGGTCAAACCCTACATTTCCTAGTTACTTCTTTTCCAGATAAATCTACTGTTGACTTTCATGGGAGTTTACTACATGGAGAAACCCTATGGACTTCCTTACTTCAGCTATTACATACAGCTTTCAAATTAACACACATGCCTTTTTTACTCATTTTATCACTTGTATAAAATAACCGAGTATTTTAAGACAACAAGATCTACTGATTCTCTCAAGGAGCAAATGCATTTCGTGGCTATAACTTCAGACCCATATGTGAAGTACAACACACCAGCATACAATTATTTTGAATAACAAATAAAGCACGTGTGCAGAACAAGAGAAGTACAACTGCAAAAGAGTATGCTTAGTGTAACTCGGGTAACCCAGCACAGCAATGTTGTGGCCTAAACTGCAGAACAAGCAGTCACACAAGAGAGTAGCGAAGAGCCCTGCCAGCCTCATATAGCACCACTGACCCACACACATGCCGCCCACCGCCACTCGTTGGCAGGGGCATCTGAGACAGCCAGCTTTGGGCTAGCTCAGATAGACCTTTTGCACATTTTCTCTTTGCACCTCCAGTTGTAGAACAGTACTTTCCCCTGTGCTGGAGAACTGCTGGAGCACAATCTGAATGAGCCCATCATGAGCTGGCTGCAGTTTGCACCTCTACAGCGCTAAGACATGTTGTTTTGCTTAACCCTCACTGCACGGATGTATTCCAGCACCGACAGTGCTGCTGCAGATATTAAGTGTTTTGATAGACTGACTTCAGAAAATGCTTATTGTCAGCTGTGGTCCAGAGTGCTGGAGGAGAGAAGCAGAGGGAGAGTAATTTAATTTAAAATGTTGACTCTATCTACAGTCCTGCCTTGCTCCTCTTCTTTTCTTCTTTGTTTACATTAGCAAACAAAAAATAAGGTTTTTGTGTGTATTTAAGTCTTTGCTCAACTACAGTTTTCAGATAAAAAGAAATAAATCAGTTCTTCATCTACAAAACACACTAGCTGATGAGAAGTATGCTAATAGTATACTATGGTCTGCTGTGAAGATGAACAGCAGGATTCACCTTCACCCACACATGCATTAGGTAAAGAATGGATCCAGCTCCCATTTTTTTCCTTTATTTATTACCAACCAGTGACAAGCCCACGCTTCTCTCTCTAGCCCAACTGGGAAGGCTTAAGCCCTTTGACTCATAACCAAAAGTAAAGAATCCCATTTGGCTTTTCTCCAGCTTTCAGAAAATATATTAAAGAGGTTTTCTGCTTTTCCTCCTCCATAAATTTGTAGAGTCAGTGCTACATCATTTTTTCCCCACTCTTATCAAACAAATTGGAATGCAGCTGGCTTTCTTCTGGAAAGCTCTTTCCTTGAAACATTTTGTAGTTTTGACCCTTTGGAGAAAAGAATTATTAAAGATATAGTACTCTTGCCTGTTCTAGCAAATATATGAGGTATTCTTAGATGATTCATATACAAAAACTACAATTTGGATATTTCCATATCTCAACACGCTAGCAGTAGGAAGCGGTGAAATTTGTTCTTCTTGCACCAGACAAGATTATGCTACTCTTGTAACAAGTAAATAGTTTTCTTTAGCTATGGAAACATGCCTGTATGTTTTTGTGTTGAATCAAAAAGAATGCATGAACAGGAATAATAGTTTTTGCACATTTCAGTTGTTTGTAGCTGTACAAATAGAAATTAATAAAGGCCATGAGTTGCAAAAAGAAGCTTAACACTAGTTTAATGAGTATATAGGATCACAGGCTAGTGTTATTCTTCTTTTCAGTTATAACCAAATAGAAATGTGAGTGCATACTTTAAAATCCTTTAATGTTTGTCTCTCTCACACATACATATGTGTACACATACACACATCCTGAAACCAGAATCTAAAAACTTTTCTGTTGGTCCCAGCCTTGTAATATACTAAGAAATCTTACTTCAGTTGTTATTTTCATAAACTATCACTGCACCTACATAGCATTCTATTCTATGGAGATCACTTGTGATTTCTTTGGAAAAACATCACAGATACTTCCCTGATAAGAATTTCTCTTTCAAGAAAATTTATCTTTCATAAAGGGAATCTGGTAAAAAGAATTTTTCCCCTTTTCCTTCATGTCACCTTTCATTCTGAAATCCAAATCTATTTTTCATGATGGTAACATCACTGGAGTTGAGTTTTTCCCTTGACCAAAAGAGTCTCAACTCATAAATGACAGGGGGAGGAAAAAAAAAAACCCAAACCCAAAACTAAAATCAACCAAAAAACCTAAATGAGTAGGGCTTCCAGGCAACTAAGGGGTTTGTTTTCCACCTTTGCATAATGGTCTACTTTGAAAAGGGGCAAACTATCTTCTTAACTGTATGAGAGCATGCAAGAAGAGAGACAAGTCCCAAGTGTAACACACTATAGTATCTATAACCTGGCTTTAGAACAAGGTACATTTAGTTTACAGATCTCAATATGTTATCTTTCATATCACTGACTGCAGATGTAAAAATTGTAATTTAAAGAACTAATAATTTTTCTTAAGTAAAAAACTGCCAAAATTTACTTTCCACAAAAGAATTCAGAAATCACAGCCTCTTAATTTAGAGTCATTAGCAGCATGCTCAAGCATTGAGGAGCTTTTCTCTTTGTTTCTCCTACTAATGGAATAGGCGCCTAGTAATCAGAATGTTTCCAAAAGTTTTCCTAATGACCTCCCAGTAAAGCCTGAAGAGCCTCTATGTGCATACTGTGATGACCAGGAGAGTGCCAAGGTGGAAGCCTCAACATAGAATAGTTTAGATGTGGCCATATGGAGAAGCAGTGAAAGCTCTGGACATGGATGCTGTAACAGACAAAGAAATTCAGAACTTTTTTTTTTTTTTTTCAGTGAATTTTTCCTCAGATGCAGATTTCAATTTCCTTCAATAAATACTTTATGGAATCTTATCTCAATATCTTTTCTAAATACTTTATTTATTAGCCAAATCCATACATTTAGAGTTTTACAATATTTCATGTAAAATAAATCCAGAAAATGTTTTTGCTTCTTTCTGATTCACTTTGACATAGTGTATTTGAAGTGAAATGCATTTCTGAAGGGCTGCAGTAGAATCTTCTCTTAAGAGGTATGTCTGGCTGGGGGGACAGCACTTTGCATTATCTGTCTAGCTCTGTCCTCTAAGATCTATCCAGTGAGAGAGATTTCTGAGATAAACTAGTCTTTCCAAAACAAAAGATGTATATGAAATAGTTTCTCCATTCTCAAAAGCAAATTAAGAGGATTAGAACTTCACACTTTTGCATTAAATTGTCCAACAGCTTGCAAACCAACTCTGTACAAAACCCACTTAGCAATGGAAATGGTTAGAGGGCAGAAATTACCTGTACCGTGTAAGTGCGAAATATTAAATCAAGCTTTACTATTGAAATAAAAAACATTAATTAGATGTTTCGGACAGAGATATAAATTAGCTAAATGTGTGCATATGTCCCTTCTTTTGTAGTAAATACAGATTACATACACACTCACTCCAGTACACAATAGGATTCTTGAATAATTTCCATAACACTTATATTGTCAATCAATTCTATTTGATTTGATCCAGGGAACTGGAGAGCCTACTTTGAAAATATTTTAAATTATAAAGACTGCCAAAAATCAGCAGCCTTATCAGAGTTATTAATAAAAAAAATCCCAAGAAAGCTAAGTAAATATATAAAGGCATTGTCCTCCCTTTTGCCTACATAATACGCACTGTCACTTTGCAATGAATAGTTAAAATGGATTAAAAACACATCTGTTTTCTCCACAGACTAAGATCATCGCTGAAAGGCAATGTAGGAGCTGGCCTCTCTACATGTCAGCTTTCCACACAACATATGCAAAACATCCCTGTGGCAACAGGACGACTGTGATGAAAGCTGAATGCCAACCTTCTAGCTAAAAACAAATACTGCTGGGAAATTAGCTATAAGGGACACCACAGTTCCTATGGCTGTCTTTGTTTATCACATGGCACTCTATTAATTTGTTACAGAATAGCTACATTACTGAAGTAGAATTAAAAAGTATGTGTTTATTTACCTGCAAAGACGAGAAATAAATACATATATTAAAATCTTTTGTTTTAATAGACAGGCAAGGAAGATAGCACTGAACAGCAGTTTTTATTTAGAGGAGAGCCTTTCAAATCATAATGACATAATATCTTGCATGTATTATTTACCTTAGTACGTACAGGGCAAGGACAGCACAGACAACAACAGTTCAGGCTTCCAAATACGAGCCCACATTCAGGCATAAGGAAATTACCTTAAAATATTTCTCAGAAACATATTACATCTTCTTAACCCCCCCAGCAGAAAAAGACAGGATGTATTCTGAGTTGCAGTCCTTCAGTTATGCAGCATAAAATGTCAAAGCTGAACATACTTACATCCTATTTGACACCAAGGCTGGGAGCCTTGTGGAGAAGCTCTGGGTCTGTACCATCTCAGCATCAGTGCATGAACTCCCTGAGGGTTATGATGGGTGCCTAGTGACAATGCAAACAGGTAAAATAATAACCCATCATGCTGTTCTTTGGAAAGGTATTGTAAATTTATCACTTTTGCATTCCTGTTCAGAATTGCAAAGAAAATAATAGTAAGCTATTCAGACCTGATAGGCTGAGTTCTAGCTTTTGATGTAATGAACAAACCAGCTTGCTCCTGCATCCCTTATTTCTGTACGTTTATAAACTGTCCCATTCTAAGCTGTGAGACTCACAGCAAATACACAAATAGTTCCATAAGACCTACTTTTTTTTCTTTGATGGCAACTAAAAATCTATCAGGATTATCTGATTTATTACAAACATGGTAAAATGCTTGTTCTGCAAACAGTTTTTCTGATTCTTAACAGAGTTTACTAAGAAACTTCTCCAGCTAACACAGAAATACTCTTAGCTCTGTTAGCCAGGCAAGAACAGCTATGAACCATGCTGCTAAGAGAATGATAATGTCATCTGATGCCAGGCATTCTTGTCTAGTCTAATACTATTCCATTTCACGCTTTTGAGCTTGGTACACAACGTTTCTTTTTGTAAAATTTATTGCACTATTCCTCTGAAAACATTAAAAATATGGTGAAAGCTGCAGCACAATTTATTGGGAAAATATAGTAAAGTAAAATGGTCTAGTATTTTTATACATAAATGACATGTAACTCTGAACTAAACCATGCACTTGTTAAACAAACAAGAAAAATTGCCTTTTTGATGTAGGTTTGGGCCTTTCATTTTGCTCTAAATTTACTATTGCTAGGTATAAGAACATGCAGGAAACCTGGATTTTTCCATTGTCAAGTTAGATAACAGAAGTAATTTGGGTTTTTAAAATGAAATTAAAGGGCTATTTTCACTGTCTTGTAAAAGAGGAAAATCTGGATTCAGTTCTGATCATACACCAATTTCACGTTGACTAAAGCCAAAGACAGCCTACAAACTTAAATTATCATCAGGTTTCACCATTTTTTTGTCTCTGAAGAATTATATTAATACCAGGTTTCACCTAAATTATTAATTTGCTTGTACTTATGCTTGATACATGTAACCATAGAGATTTAACCATGCATGGAACAAACTTAAAATATTACATATTCCTAAGATACAGCATCAAAGCTAAGGAAACAAACATATAGTTATTTATTACACCTACCTTTACTATCGCAGCTAAAAATCAGTGACTTGTTCTGTTGCTGTGATGTTATCCCATTCAGTCACATGCCTACACCTCACAAATAATCCATTCCTTTTTGCAAAGGTTCCTTTTCAGTTACTGAGAAATTCAGCCAGTTGATCCTGACAAGTTGCTTTCTAGTCTATCTCAAAACAAGGATACCAAATAAAACAATGGGGAGTTCCTAAAAAAATAATTAAAAAAATAGTAAGTTAGATTTAGCAGTAGTTAGTGATTTTGAAGCAAATCAAATTTTCTAAAAGTGACTCTAATGTCTTTATAAGAGGTGTAACAAATGCTAAGAGGCAGAGTGGGAAAGAAAAGGTTGCCCATCAGCCAATGAGTGGTAGAATCAAATGTAATTACAGTTCTGCTGTTACAGACAGGAAAAGGATTTTCTCTGTGTTATTTCCTCCATTTTGTAAAAGTACTTCAGAGGTAAATATTTTAAAGATTCTACACAGCATTCTCATTTCTTGTGTAGCCCATTCGCTTTTCATCCTGGGCTCTGTGTTAGAGAAAAATGATGCAGAGAACTGCAACTAACTGCAGGGTTTGCCTAGCCTTCATTTCATCAACCACCGCCACCAAAAAAATCAAAAAAACCACCACCAACAAACATCAAAGACTTATCAGAGCTATGCAAAATATTTATCTTCTACCTAACGATATTAAAAAATTTTAAAAATTACTGTTCACCACAAAGTACTTTCAGAAAAAATACAAATATATGTGCAAAGCATTCTGTAACTAACAACAGCTCAGCAGAGATTTCCACACTCTGTGGGGATTGGGACAGGGGCTGGGTTAGTTTTGTTTGGTGGGTTTTTGCAGAAGCCAAAGTACCAGGCTGAGGAAGGTGGGTGGAAGCTGTGGAATATTCTTTCCATGGGACACCTCTGTATGACAGAAAAACCACAGGGCTCTTTTCTACTTTCCATAATAGTTTCCACTCCTGCCTTTTATTTGTAAAACTGACAGCACAAATGGGGCCAGTCCATGTTGGACTTTTCATGACTATCTGGGACACTAAAGAAGCTTTTCTTTCAGTGTACTGTACCACAGTGCTTGAGACCATAATCACAGCCGTCAGAGAAGGATCAAGGCTCTCTCCAGAGCTTCATCTGGCAAGGTGCTCTTTGGGAAACCAAGAGCTTGCAAAGCCATGTAAGACCTCTCCCACCGTAACCCACCACACACATGCAAGTTTAAGACAAAAAGTAAACAGCCCTGCCTCTTTCAGCAAATACATCAGTTTATAGGAAGCAGCTTCCATGCATGTTGTCAGGAAGCATCAAAAGGAATAAAGGAACCAGACTAGATCAAACATCCAGCTATGTCTTGCTGAGAGTTTTATGTATTTCAGAGAGAAGTATGACTTAATGGGACTGGTCAGAAGAGCAACAGAAGGCAACACAGGGTAGGTCAGGACACAAGTTAGGCTTTTCAGCATGTGGTCTAAAGACTTCTCTGAGCATCTGAGCCCGAGTACAACTCTGGCTGCCTCTAGAAAGAATCAGTTCCTACTAATCCTGTCAAATTAGGAAAAATAAATAGAACAGAGTAAATGAACTAAAACCATTAATAGTGTTTTAATATATTATTTTGACCTTGTATGAGGTATAAATCAGGAGCTACAGCTTCTACCTCGCATGCTGCTCTCTCTTCCATCCCCACACTACTTTTAAAAAGACAGATGCTTTCCCAGCAGTGTGTTGTTCTGCTGCCAGTTCCTTTGTCTTTCTTGCACTGCCACCAACTGTACTCTTCTGAGGGTAGCTTTTCCTGCCTTAACAAGATGGATTTCACAAGTCATGAATTAAAGCAATGCAACAGGTCTGCTGACATGTACAGAAAAACTGTTTGCTAGGGCATGAGCAGAAAGGGGGAAGAGACTCATGGCCACCAGACATATACAACTAGAAACAGGACAACCGCTAAAAATTAATTTTAAGAAACAGTTATTTGGGAGTCCTAGATACAATTTAATATATATTGACTTAATATAGAAGTGAAGACACTACAGTTATCAGGGCATAAATGCTACTTCATGTCTCTGTGCAAACCAGATGAATCTCTAAGCTGGGTATGGCAGGCCTTATTATAACAATTTGGAACACACAGATGCTACATACAAAACCCCTATTGAGTGTAGGGAATAGATGAAGTTCTAAATGGTTTATCTTTACAGATAATTTTATCTTTTAGAAAATTTTGTGTCTGCTTCTACTAGGAGAGATGGTCACATTCCACTCAAAGTATTTTGCCATCTTCCAGAAATACATGGTAAAACATTTTAAACACCCCAGATTCCTGTTAAATAGGAACTACTCTTCCAAGTGCTCAAGTTACTTCTAAGAATGGGAAGTTTGACATATTCCAACCCAAAATGTTAACAGTAAATTAATCTCTAGCTAGAATATTTTAAAACTACTCAGTTTATTGAATATAAATCTAAATAAGCCACTGTGTTCACATTGACTGAAGGAGAAGAATAATTTGGTACATGTGTTTTGGGACCTATGTTAACTCTCCAAAGCATATTGTAAAAGTTACCCCAAATTCCTTATTAGCAAATTTAAGTGAAGCAGCATTACTTTTCCTTTGAAGATTCTTTTCCACCTGCATGTTCTATAATGCTATTTTCCATAAGATAGAATATGTTTGCCATTCATAAATATTCATACATCTAGAATAACATTCCAAGACCAAAGCCAAAAGAAAACAAACCCCCAAACCTTCAATTCATTAAACTTCCTCTTAGTTCATAATACAATCAGAAATAAGAGAACAAGAGAGAGGATAAACACAGCTAGTTCAACAATAATGTTATTAGGTTAAGGATGTGATAATTAACAATACATTGTCTGAGATTTTATGTTCTACAGTAATTTATTGTTGTTACAGAAGTAATTGAAGGAGCTTTATTAATATAATTGCACACAGACATGCAGTGCTATAGATGAGCATTTGTTTACTGCCTGAGATAAGTCAACCTAAGTGAGTACACTCAGGGTTGCTGAAAGCTGTTTGGGGCTCAGCCACAAACCAAAACCAACAAGCGCATATGCACGCACTAATTTCTTTAGGTCCCCTACTATTACTAGATATAATAATTGGCTTAGTTACTCTTTATGGCACTGAGAGAATCTCCTCGAATATAATTTTGTGCAGATTACATCTGTTCCTTTTAGATTCAATAATACAGATTTTTTTGCTCTCAATACTAAGAACTTGAGGTTATAGATACATTCCATGCACTTCCTAATGCTATGTCCCGAATATCATCAGTAGTGCTAAAGTATGCAGAAATATTTGTAGAGCTGTTATTTCACCTAAATCCTGGGACATGGCCAATCTTAAAGCTAGTAGTCCTAAACCTCCCTCATATCTCCCTGATCTTTGGAAGAAGCATTTTCCTTAGCAAATTCTGACAGCCCCTGATACTGACAGTCCCCATTTCAATGTTGGCAGAAGCACAGATCTTGCTCCTGGTTTTGACTATGGGTTAGATGGTTCTATTCCATTGCCGATACTACTTTGACAGTTGAGACAAGATATGACATTTCCCCTCATTTTTAATCCTTAGCATGTTATATGCAACACATTAGCACTATTGTTTTAGTACAGGCGGCATGGCCTTTATAGGTGAGGTTTCATAAGTTATATTATCCGGGTAACTTCATCTTTATTATAAACACTTATGAAGTTATCTGGTCTTTAGAGATTGAACAGTATTGTCTCTCTTCCCATTTTCTTTTCTATTTCATGTCTATATATGCATGTGACACTCTATATTTTAATTCTTTTACAATTTAAATATCCAGAAGGAAGAGGTCTGCTACATATCTGAGTTAAAGGATGTCCACTTCTTGGTAGACTCTTCCTTTAATATTATACCAGACAAATCCAGTGACAGCACATGTAATCAAACACAGATACAGCTGTAATCATACAGCTTGGATTTCCGTGTTTTGTGGTTTTTTCCTTTTGGAAAATTTCACTTACATTCTCCATATCTGATGTGTACATTTTGTCCAACTGCATTTTGAGTTTCCTTGATGACAGTGCAACAGACACCAGTGGTGCTACATAGATTTATGTAAAGCTTGACTGAATGATAGGAGTGAAGAGTATTCCCTAAAATTAGACCGACTGTTTCCATAGAAACAAGAGAGCACAAACAGAATTGTAATAACTTGACTTTATAAAAAGTCAAAAGAAAGGGCATTTTTATACGTTTTGTTGACAAAAGGACAGAAGCTAGCAGTTTACTATTTATGGGTTTTACCTTTTGGAATAATTCTGAACCTTATTTTGTTCAGATGAAATGAATTGCTGATTTTGGGGTTGGGGAGGCTCACATTGATATCAAAGGTAGAGGGCACCACTATTAATGCATAATTTGCTCTCCCAAATAACACAGATGAGAGTTTGAATATAGAAACATGGGCTGAAGATATATAGGCTAATGTTCAAACAGAATTTAATGTTCATCTTCAGAAAAAAAAAATAAATAAAAGAAACAAAAAAAGAAGAAAGATCCTGATTTCAAAAATTGCCAGCAGTGGAAGATCAACCTCAACCCACATATTGTTACAGTGATGCATTATCTTCTCTGTTGGGGAGGGTGTGGGGGGGTGGGTATCAGAGAGATAAAAAGAGAGTGTTAGGAGAAAGTTTAGGAGTGATTTGCTAAACTAAAATATTGATTTTGTGAAACCACTCTAGTCCTCTGCCCCATTAGTTGAACATTCCCTATTGAGATTCTCCTGGAATTATCACCCCAGGATTTGACATGGTGCTCCACAAACAAAGAGACCACTGCTAATCCTGAAGGATAACCTCTACTGGAAAGGCCCTCTGTTTTTACAGCTAATGATCATATTAGTCCTCATCACTTCAGCCCACTAAGGGCTTCAGTTCTGGGCATATGACTTCAGATTTTCCTGTCACACTGTCCAATTGCTCACTTTTGTGTCACGTGCAAGCTTTAACAGTTATTTTCTATTAACTACTTTGAAAATAACAACAATGCCAAATGTCACAGCCTGCAAGAACCAACAAGGCAGCTCCCTGACAGTAATTGCTACTTGACAATTATCCAGGTTTTAATCCCTTCTCTATGTACCAGGTGAATTTTATATCATTCTAATTTCATAGTCAGCTGACTATTATCAGGTCATATTTTCTATAAAAACAATTATATAAACAGAATCACCTGCATGAGCTAAACTTGTAACCCAGTCAGAAAAGACAGATCCTTTCAAACTAACTCTGTTTTCTGGTTGTTTAGCAATACAATTATGTCTTCTTTTACTATAACCTTCTTTTAATACTTTATTATTGAATCCTATATCAACTATTCAAAAACCATACAAGGGATCAATGACTGATTATTCCTCTCTACCTTTGGCCACCATACAAATACACAGCTTTAGCTTTCCTCACTTTTAGGCAATTCTTCCAGTGTTCTGAATTGAACTAAACAGATCAATAGTCTGTAAGCTGCACAGCTCCTCGGGCAGCCCTTTTAAAACTTTTTAATGGGAGTTTGTTAGTGAATTCTAGCTCCTTCTGTGATGTAAATTCTGGTACTTTTAATAGCTATATTGATGAAATATAATCTTTTTTTTTTTAGCCCCAGATAAGGAAAAAAAAATAATCAACATGCCTTCTTTAGAACAGGCTGAAAGCATAGATGGAATTCTTTTTGTTCCCCATATACTTAGATTCTGTATCATCCTTTGCTCTTTGGCCATATATTTCTTCTTATGACATTTGGCGTATCTAATGAATTATCTACATTTCTGAGACTCCAATTTAAGTCTTCATTGCCTGTTTTCCTCTTCTTTCCATTCACCATATATTCTTTTATATTTTTATAGCTGCCTTTGCTCTTTCTTTAAGTGAAATTGCTCAGTGCAAGCTAGTGGCTTATGGAGCATCTAATAAAATACTCTAATTTCGCAGTTATCTTTCACATCTGGTTAATTTCATTTCCAGCAAATTCACTTCTATCCCTATTAAAATATTATCTTCGCTTGTCCTTCTGTGATGTGTATACGTGCACTATAACTCATGCGATTTGCTGATTTGAATTCCTGTGCACAAAAAGAATGAACTCATAATTATCTGTGTAAAAGCTACTTCTCCTTTACAGCTCTTCACTCGCTGTCAAAAACGAGGTAAAATATTATTTTTGCTATGTTTGAAACACGCCATAGCACATATTTCAAGGATACTACAATTTCAACAGCAAAAGAATACTATCATCCATCTCTGAATTGACTTTCCCCAGGTGACAGTTTTTTATTCTTCAGCACATATTAGAAAAGCACTTGATAAGCTAGTTATTCTAACTTCACATGTGATTTGATAACCCTGTAACAATATCAAACTATACTTTATCATTTTGGATATAAAGTCACAGGTATTCAAGATTCAATGACTTGGATAAAGTTGATTTAATGTTTATGCAAGCGTCACTCCTTCCACCCCTACCGCCCTACAAACTCTTCTAACTTTGTAACCACTTAGTATTTCAGTCATACCATCTCCAACAGATATCAATAATACCAAAAGTAAAACTTTGCTTATAAATAATAAATGATAATAGTTCTCAGCATCAACATATAAGCAAAAGAAAAGTTTTCTCTTGGTAGCATTTCTCAACTTTGATTTTGGAAAAACACCTCCTTTTCATACATAGAACTAAGCTAATATTCAGGTCTTAGAAGAACAAAAAAATCAACCTATTGACAGAATGTGTTCTGGAATATGCACCCCCAAAAGAATAACCATTATTACTTTGTCTTAAAGAAAGGACATGTGGTCTGGGGCAACAGGGATTTTCTTACTTCAAGTAATGTACTGTACCTAGTCAAAGGGCCCAGGAATAACGCCTGTTAGGGTATATCTCCTTTATCTCTAGGACCTGACACCACCATGGAAAACAGACTGATGGGAAGCACCAACATCAGGAACTCCTGATGGATTTGCTTTCACCACCCCCCCACCCCGCGCCCCCGTATTTGGATTTGCCACCAAAGAAGTGAAAAACATTCCTGATTGGGCAGCTATTAAATATTTTACTTTAAAATTCTAGAGGAGCCCCAAAAGAAAGACACTAACTTTATTCTAGCAAAGCAAAGCAGCATGAACTTGATTATAGTATTGGAAGGATACTAACAAAAGGCAAACCATAAAAAGAATAAAGCATAATCCCCGAAACTCCATTGATTCCTCCTTTCTCAGTATGATTGTAAAACTTGTTCATAATTCCTTAACAACTTATAAGCTACATAACAAAAATATTTTCTGCACAACATCTTTATTTTATCACAATTCACATTACACAATCAGTTCTCCATAGCAAATACATGTAACAACACTACATAAGACTGGCTGGCCTTTAGGGAGTCCACCTATCTTTTATTGGTTTTGTAAATCAAACCTATTACACCAGAGTATATCTGTTGATGAAGTATAGAAAGCTGAGCAACAAATTGATTCTTATTGAATCTCTAAAGTACTTCAGCTCAAATTACTTAAGAGTACTCTTAATTGTGCTTTGAAAATTGTCTACAGTGACAAATTACTTAACTACTGAAGAACAAGGATTTAGGTTAAAAAAAGCAGAGAGAGAACAACCAAATAACCAGGGTAACATGGTAATCGTGTAGTCATAATACTCAATAGTTCATTGCACTTCACATTTTCAGAGTACTTTACTAACACAAATTTTCACAGTACTCCTTCCTGATAGTAATGCATTCATTAAGGTCATTTATAGAATTAGGAAGCAGAGGAATCAAAGGATTTTTGAAGATCGTACAAAAAACAGAGCGGCAGAAACAGTATTAGGACAGACACATTCTTGCAGACTTGCCAAACCAATTTAATAGCAGTGTCTTTCAGGTCTCATACTTGGAAGGGAATGGGTGAAAGCCAGGTGTTCGCTCGTATTTGCTAGCTAACTACAGAGCACAGTGAGGGTGCTGGAAACCAGCATGTTGAAAACTTGAGTAGATAAGATCATTAGAAATAGTTTATTCTAAAATTCTCTTGTGTCTTCTCTCCCTTATCAGGATCTATTCTCATTTCAAATTCAGGAAAGTACGACTGCCCCATGGCCCACATCTTTGCCTCCATTTTCAGCAGTTTTGATATTGCTGATTACACAAACTCTAGCCTGTTGCTGTTATGTCTGCTTCTGTGCTGGACCATGCTCTGGATCTGGGCTCTTCTCCCTTTCATGTCAAAAAGGTTTTAGTATCATCTAGTGGTCTGCATATAGTCTGGAGCTAGTGATACAAAAAATAGATCCTGTGCATAAGGGACAATCTATATGGAATAATAGATGAAGTAGTCACAGGTCACATGCAGAGATCGATAAACTAGAGTGGAGCAACCAATACAAGTGGACAAGAACACTTCCAGAGAACCCTGGCTAATTCCAGCCTTCCTTTTTCAGAACAGCTCTGAAATCACTATACGAAATTTGAAGGAGGATACCTGAATACAGAAAGACAGAAATATTCAGGAACAGAATGCTTTATTGAAAAAATTATTCTGGACGAGTTACTAACAAGACATCAATTATTTCTTTTTTTTGGGTGTACATGCATGCATGTATACAGACACATACACACGTGCTACTCCCACCATCTTCCCTCTCATGCAACACACAAAGTATTCCTCTGACCTAAGAGGGAAGCATAAGCTTTGCCTTTTCCCTGTCTTCCCACTGCATTTCATCATTTGTGCCTTTTCCACCTAGACTAAAAACTTGTTCCAACAATGCATTTCCACGTTACATCGAACATGTTTCCCAGGGTGCATTTGGAATCAAGATGGTTTCATAACAAAGAGCACATATTGTAAGATGAAAAGGAGCAAGTATGTAGGAGCCAGCACATTACGTTAACTAGGTTCTGTATGTTTCGGGGCATACATATTTGATGTTCCATCATGCTAAAAATGGCCTGATCAATCCAATGGACTTTCTCACAGAAGAAATCTTCAAATATATAATGCTTTAATACTGAGCGCTGACAGTAAGCACAGCATGGGGAAAAACAACGTTAGAAAGACCATCTGAATAAGGGGACCTGTACTGGTGAATAGATGTAACAATTCAAAATGAAATAGTTTTAGTTATACAAAAGCAACCTTAGGGACGCAGGAAGACTACTAGGATTTCTATATGTATGGGCCTGTGGTGCTTTATATGCCTTCCATCCTAATCAGATTGTTTCCACAGAAGTCAGTATACTTCATGTAGAAAGGGCAATTGTATTGAATCCCAGGCAGGTAAACTGGCATAAATCTGTTGAAGTAATCTGAAATATTGCAGCTATTTAAGGTTGCTACAGAAGTTGTTTCAACTTGATTAAGTTAAACTTTCTTAGGGTTTTGTTTGGTTTGGGTTTTCTTAAAGCAAAATTCTTAGTCTGCTTAATGATTTTTTTATTCTTAACTGGCGGGATAAGTTACTCCACACATTGATCCAAAAACATATTGACAGCTGGTGGTACTGATACAAGTATTTGTACAGTAGCTTCTCCCTATAAGGTTCCATCTGCTGTACATCTCCACTTTAAGTTTATGTCATTAAACTTCACAGCTTTATAAACACAACCTGTACATTTAATTCCTTTATATACTTCCCTGTAGAATATTCATATATACCAATAAACTAACATCTTTTGAATGAGCAGTTCTAAGGCATACTTTCTCTTAGGGTTGTTTTTTCACTTTCCCACTGTAACTGGCTCAGTATTTTGTGGTTTTTCAATGCTATTTTCATTGGCAAGGATTATACTCTGCGACATGGATCAGGAAAGGAACCAAAAAGAAAAAAACTTGTGAAACTGAACCTGTGAAAAGGGAGAATTTAACACAGATCTAATATAAGAGTGAGAATACTGAAATGCAAAGCAGATGCCCATTCTTCTTCCACTGCAACTTTTAACAGCAAGGAGTACAGCTTTAGAGGTGGTTAACTGAGGTGGTCTTCAGAAAAATCCACAGTTCAAGATGCAAGATTAGAGTTCATTTTCCAGATCTTTCACAAGACATGGGATGTGCCCTTGGATCATAGCAAAATTGCAATACTGCCTGTAACAGGCCTTTATATGCCTTCCTGTCAATATCTGGTGTTTGTAACTTTTCTAAGCAACACACAACATTGCCATGGGAGGTCAAACACACTTCCATGATCATCCTGCATGCTGCTACAAGACTAATATCACAAAACATTTTCTAAGCTCATACAACACAAACAGTATAAAAATATGACCTAAGCAAACATACATACCTGTGAACATCATATTAAAAAAAAAAAAAAAGGACTTCTAATGAACCCATTCGGTTTTCATACCTGTTAGTATACATAATTATTTCATAGGTAAAAACACATTTCAGAGGAAAAATAAAAGGAAGACGTGAAGCTATATAAATACAACTAAAAGATGGGGATTACTATTATCTGTAACAAATGATTAATAGACTTTGAATTCAGGATTTAGGCCATGAAATCTCAGATTCCCTAGCTTTTTTCACTGTGTCCTTGTCAGCCTGCTGGCACAGCCTATTATGTCAAGAACTGTGTAGCACAGAGCTCCCAACCATCCCCTCCCACTTCAGGGCACAAAGACAGTGGGATCAGGCAGCACTGGAATTAAAAATGACACAGGGATGCTCTTTTACAAATGTAGATGTGAATTTGCCATTCCATTTTGTGGTCTGCAGGGAACCAGGGGAACGAAATGTGACAGAACATTGCAGAAGGGTAGTTCTGCTTCACAGTATTTTAAAGGAAGAGAAGTGGATAATGCTGATGCTCTACGACTGTAGGCATGTTTTTCCACAAATAAGCTGTATAGAGCAAATAGTCAAACGTACTTAGGCTTCATTTCAGGGTGAGGAAAAAGCAGAAGGAAACACAGTTACAGAAATATACTCTTACATCCAACATTGACCTTGGCATTAATACACCTAATTACAGCAGATTTCTCCTAACAGTTCAGGCTTGCCACATCTTGCAGAACATCAGCCCGTCACCTACACATTTTGACAATGAAATAAAATGAAAGTATGGGTGAGAGTCTCAAATTAGTACACAGGTTTCTCCTGCAGTTGTCATTATAATTTCCTGAAAAAACAGACTTCTACGTAGCAAAGTTTTGATATTTGTTTTCCATTTGCACCAAAACAAAAGGCTCCTCCACAGCACTCAAACTTCAGCACTCAAACTTCAGCGCTCATCTGCGATACAGAAAATGCTCTTGAGTTCCAAGTATTAAGTGAAAAACTGCAAATATAGAGTAATACAGAGACTATTCAGGGATAGGGAAGAGGGAGGAATGGTTAGGAATTCCATGCTAGAATTTAAAATATTCTTTTGATAAAAGCTTTGCCAAAACAGACCCTTTGCCACAGAAAGATTTGTGTCTATGAACTTGTATTTACTTGGGGGGGAAATGGGCTGAAAAATTCACAAAGCCATTGCCTGCCTTATGACAGTAATCCAGAAAGTCCAGAGCTTATAGACTCTTTTTAACTAGGATTGTATACTATGGGAAAATAGAGTTAGAAGTCAAAGCATAAACTAGGATGCCAATACTTTGTGTTTATTAAAACTTGGCTATTAAACGCAAGAATCTCTGCCTCTCTGTGCAGGGACAATTCCTGTTCTGGGCATAGACCACTACAAAAAGAAAGACGTATTTTATGCTCTCCATATGGGAGCTTTCTTGGTCTTCGTTTTGGGGTTGTTTTTTTGTTGTGGTCCGTTGAGGTTTTTTGTTTTGTTTTGTGGGTTGGGTTTTTTTGGGAGGGGGGTGGTGGTCGTGGTGTTATTTGGTTAGCTTTTTTTTTAACATAGAAGTAATTCCAACTAGAAGCCTGATCATCCCTCTGTACTAAACCCAGACATTTCAAAAGACAGGCTGGTTATATTATCAGTTGAAGGAGAAAGTTACAGTGATGAGAGTGAATAAAATAGAAAACAAAAAACTTTCTTCTCCAGATTTTATGCAGGCATAAGCAGCTGCCACCTATATTGCTTTCAGAGACAAATTTAGCATAGTCTTATTAGCAATAAGATTTAAGTTTTCAGTCTTATGTCTGTGGTTTCCAGGAGGCAAATTAAGGAGTTCAACTAATTTCAGGAACGTGGAAAGTAGGAACTGCTATGTTCATAATCTAAATACTCACAAATAGCAAGGAATGTGCCACCCAGTGTTAGAATAGTTATGCTTCAATATTCCTGACCTGCAGAAACCCTTTAACAACACCTAAGTACAGTGAAGAAGAAGGAACAACTAAGGCCAGGAAAATTATTATCTCCACCTTTCTTACTGGCAAGAGAAACTGAATCATTTACCAGCTGGTTGTGCTGCTGTTTACAATTCAGGCAATGCAACATGACAAGAAAATTAATTATGCTAGCACCACAGGCTCATTCCCAGTGTTCTTTTGCTATGCACATTTGCCTTTACACTTCGTGAAATGCATGTCAGCCTTGCCCAGACAAAATGAAAATTGGATTGACAAGAAAAACCCATCCTACAGCCTTGCTGCAGGTAAGAATGCAGAGCAATCAGCCAGTACCAATTTTCTTCCCTTCACCTCCTACTTCTTTTCTCCCACCTGTAAACCACAGCCATCATTCACGGGAAATGCCCAAGCACCCTCAGATCTGACTAAACTCAGTCAGGATAAAGCTGACATGATCTCACACCCAGGAGCCCTCAAGGCTCTCATTTCTCTATACTGCCTTTCACCCCAAAACACTTTTGTTGCCTGGGCCTGTTTGCAGCACTGTTGTGACCTTCTAAGCAACTCACAGAAAAGCTACTAGCTCTCTAGCATGGCTTGTGACAAGAACGGCTTGACCAGAGTATCTGCAATTGAATTAATCCCATCCCCTGGCATAAACCCCAATGAGCTTGGGAGGAACACAGGAAGAGTAAAGATGTCAGCACAGTATTTCTGCATGTTTGGGTTTAAAGCCACCCTATGGACCTCAGCAAAACTATTGCCTGTTAGAAGTGAAAAGATTTGAATATTTTCTTCAGCTAGAACACAGGTCCCTAGTACTTTACAAGTAGCATTAAGAAACAGACAGATTAGCATAGTCCAAATCCTCTAGAGCTCCAAGCTGCTGAAAACGTGCATTTTGTTGTTCTATCATTTTTAACACAAGGACAGAAGCTCTTAAGTGCCAGTTTACTCATCCCAGAGCTGGAATTGCTTCATTTCCTCTTTTGCCAAATTATTCTGGAGCAGTTTGTGATTCTGATATTTTTTCCCCCTCAGTCACACCACAGAGCCTGTGTATCACTGTTAAACAACAGGACTCAAATACTTTAAAGCAATTAAAACAATGCCAACAGAGGACAAAATCAGAATTTCTTCACTGGCCTTGAGTTTGCCAGGCACCTGGCCCAGAAGGGGCTGGGGCAGTACCTACAGATGGGGCAGGGCCCTTTAAGTTTCAAGGATTTGTTTATATGTGATTTTTATAGACG
Source organism: Haliaeetus albicilla (assembly GCF_947461875.1). Classification (NCBI taxonomy): domain Eukaryota; kingdom Metazoa; phylum Chordata; class Aves; order Accipitriformes; family Accipitridae; genus Haliaeetus; species Haliaeetus albicilla. Next base: position 25,636,502 of record NC_091491.1, on the reverse strand, counting down.
ATATGCATTTCAGAGGTTATCTGCAGTACCAACTAAAAAAAATCTTAAATTAACAGTAGTCTAGCTGTATGTCTCATTTTGAACAACGTTGCCACACGTTTTGATCAATGGCCCAGCTTGACTCTTCGGCCACAAGTTGAACAAATTGAGGGACGTGCTGGGGAGAGGAGCACCAAAAGCTGGCAGAGGGTCCCTTCAAAGCCTTTCCTCCCATAGTAGACTTGTCTTTAATATTAGAGGACTCTCTCTGCAGAATAATTACAAAGGAGAAAATTCAGTTGACAGAAAAGACAACCTATATTTTACAAATCATTTCCACATTTTTTTCCTCATGCATTCCATCCCTCATACATCTGCTAACATAAAACCTCTGGTTTAGCTCTGCCTTCACTACTATAGTGTCTTGCCTCATGGGACCTGTGTGGAACTAATTACTGCCCTATATAAATAAGAAGAGTTTAGTCAGGTCTCTTAATATATGCATTTAGAAATACGTTCAAGTGTTATCCAATTCCTACTGTACAACCCTTAAATTTGCACTGTTATAAGAAATACTTTGTTTTGGGGACCTTTTATTTCATTACAATTATTTTATGTAAATTTGGCAAGTCTCTTGTCAATATTGATTCATAAACCAATGCTTAAACTGTTAATTCTTCATCACAAATACTTTTAACTACATAATCTGCAGACTAACAATTTCACATCTATTGCCTGAACAAAAGGGTGGAGAAAACAGCAGTTAAACAATAAACCATGCCCACAAAAACTCTGATACTTTATTTCCTGATACTTCACGATCAGCCACAAATAAAGCATAAGCCCAGCTTGTTCACTAACATAAAAAACATCCTGCAACTTCAGCTTCCATTAAAAAGCTAAGGAAGAAAAGAGTCAAAATTTTCCAAATGCAAAACCATAAAATCACCAGAAGGGCAAAAAGTTGTAATTTCAAGCTTTTGAAAGGATACAGAGAAGTAGTTTTCTAGAATTCTCAGCTTGTAAAAGCTTCAATTACTTGTTGAGTCAGTGGCATTTGTTTTAATTTTCCCCCTTTGAGGACTCATTGTTAGCCCTACTGCAGTCACTAACAGCACTGCTAATGACCTCAGTGAGTAAGGGTTCAGAGCTGAACTGCAATTATAGTCAGAAAATAATGCCTAATGTAGAAGCACATTAAATTATATTATCAAATTTATGTTTATTACCTCTTGACAAATTTCATATCACATTTTCTGTTTACAACTCAACTATCCTTCTCACAGCTAGCTACAGGAGAAATAAAAGGCAAGACTTAAAAAAATGATGCCACTCTTGAAATATAATCATCCAAATTTAAAAAAAACAAGATTGCAATCAGCCCTTGCAGACAGTCATGTGCATTAAAGCAACACACAGGCACACCCGCCCTACTAGGACACCTGCTGCATGAGCAGTGCACTCAGTAGGATTCCCAACCAAGTAAGCAGAGTTGTCTGCACGTCAAATAAACTTTGCCCACAGAGGCTCGACAAGAGTACTAAAGAATCCAACAGCAGACAGGGCACAAAAGGAGGTCACTTCACGTGGTTGCATTTTTGGTATAATCAAACTTTTAATGTCATTTCAGTTAGTTTCACATTCAAAGCACTGTTTCCCAACCACCATATTTAATTTTTGTTTAAAAGCTAGACTGTCTGCAGATAGCACACTGTGCTGCATAGAGGCAAATCTTCACCAGAATGAACTCTCAGCAATGTCACATAGTTCCTTCCAGTTCAGTTTGTGAGCGAAGCACTTGCTGTGGAAATACATTGCTAGAAAAATAAGTAAATATTAAGTACATTGCATTAATAAGTATTTAGATAAATAGATAATTAAATTGGTCTTATGAATTCTTTCCTCCTTCACTTGCAATGTAACTGCACATATAAGAACTCTGAAAAAACTCTGAAGCTTTAAGCCAATGTAGGAAATCTCTCTATCATATCTTCCTCTATTTAAGGAGTGGATACCAATATGCTGTACCCATTAAAAGCCAATACAAAGCTTTTCTACTGCATTCTATGTTATCTATATGCATAAGCACTCAGCTCTGTGGGAAGCAAAGTACCTACCCAGAAAGCCATGGGCAAGATGTGACTTCTGACATTTTTATTGAGAAAAGGTTAACAGGAGTATTCAATTCTCAGGTCACAAAATCCATTTAGAAATGTCCCATCTGGCTTATGGCTAAATAATTCAAAATACACCAAGACTGTATGACTGGTATGCTCTATTGTCTCAGCTTTTGCCACTAGTCTTGAGCCCAAATTCACCAGAATTTGGTTGTATTTAGCAACAAAGCTGTTTCAGTGAACACTTGAGTCTGTGTGTTTGGACTATACATTTTTACTATATTATTCACGTCATGCGATTGTTTCTTTAGAAGATTTTGTTTCCCCTTGGCCAAAAAAAAAATTATTTCTACAGAGTATTGGTATAGTATATAATATTTTATATATTATATAATATATAACAACTACTCCATAACTTCATTTTCATGACCATTGTAGCAAAGTTTAGCTTTTTAAAATTTTCTAAGGGAGGAAAGGTAACTGGCACTACAAAACATGGACAATGAGAGATATACAAGTAGCTGGGGAACACTGGCTACAATCCTGTGAGGTGATGAGCATGTTCAAATCCTTTTAATTGAGAGCCCTGAATGACTAAAAAGTGTACAGATTTACACAGATTACTTTTTTTAAACTCCTTTCCAGCCTTAAATTAACACAAACACACTGTATACTCAAAAGTATCATCCCTGAGCAGCTACTAGAATACTATCTCAGAGTCCAAGTAATAAAGTCAGGCAACAGAAAGTCACAACTCTTAATTCTATTATCATGGAAGAGGAAAAACAACTTTGCTAAATGTAAAAATGATCAGTATTTTCCCACATTTAAGAAAGGCAAGGTTGCCAGAAAAACACGCTAGTTATTCTTTATTGCAAAAGCACAAACCCAAAATAAAATAATCCTGTTAAAAAAAAAAGGGGGGGGGGGGCAGGGACGACGATGACACCTTAGAGACATAAATACAAATACCTTTTGGGCTGTTTGTACTCTTCAGCACTTCATTTCCTAACAGTTTAGGATGTAATGAGAGTGTTTCTAATGTTTCACCTCTTTTTTCACTTTGCAGTGAAACAATTCCCAGTCTAATGCTTGTGTATGATAGCAATAAGCATAGTAAATTATGATTTTTCACTCATAAAGAAAGCTTACATAATTTCTGTGCTGGCTTTCATCTCAGGGTAGGTGTTCTGGAAAGCTGAACAGTAAGCTTTTCTCTAACATTTTAAAGTAATTGAGAAGAAGATCCAGTTAGTCATTCACAGGCAGGAGGTCAGTCCTTCTGTCCTCCTCCTCCTCCATACGGGTGTCCCCACACATACAGTGTGAGGCAGTGAGCCTCAAGGCAGCCCATGTGCTGACCCTGCCCTGGCTCTAGACACGAATATGGGACTAAGACCCCAGGAGAGAGGTGACACAGGCAGCTGCAGAACAGAAACTGCATAAAGAGGGGTCAAGCTAGGACACAGATACAGGTTCAGCACGTTAGTGTTACTTGAATGGCTTCTGCTTAGCTGTCTTTCTGAGTCCTCTTTGACAGACCTGGGGCTAAAAGTCTGTCTCCCTGCACTGTGTTCCTGCCTGTTCCAGATGGGCTGTGGAGCTCTGAGGGGGAGATGGAAGGAATAAAGTACTAATAGACACAGCTATTCTGGTACAATACAGGGAGCCAAACTGCAGTCAAACTTCAATGGGAAAATGGCAAAGACTATATTTTCCTCTGCCCATACTGGGGAAATCTGAACTGTTCCTTCAAAGTCTGTATTAAACCCAAACCAACCAAAGCAAAAAGTTCTGCTCTTTTAGAACAACTGTCTGAAACTAATGTGGGCTGATTAGCTCCACTTTTGCCACAGCAGCCCTCCTACCCCACTGGCAGGACTGGGCTGTGGAAGCTCTGCCTTGCAGGATGCGCTTACCACTTCTCTCTTGTCCACCTCTAATGCTATGCAGGAGCACCAGTGTCTGGCTGCTCCCTCTTGAAGCCATGCTTAGCAACCATATGTATATGTAGTCAAACCCTGTATATGTCAGACAGAAAAAGGAGAATTCCTTATAACAATTTTTTTTAGCGCGCAAACTAACACAAATACATTTTTAACATCATGTTTGGGGACTCTTTTGCAGAAGGTGGTATCTCTTTGCCCCCAGACTTCCGATGTGGATTAAGCTTTCTCATGAACTCCTCTTCAGTAGCACAATTAGCAACAACACAAAATCTTAACAGAATATGAGAAATGGAAAAAAGGAAGGTTTTGTTGATTATGTTGATAAACATAAATGAGCTTGCTGTGACATTTTATATCTGGCCACGGTGACAGAACAAGAAAAAGCAACAAAGTGTATTTTCTGGTTCCACCAGGGAGACTCTGAAATAGACTTTCACTGCAGTTATTTGCACAAGTGCCCACAAGTGCTTCATCCAATTAGAACAAAATCCAAACAACCCCACATGACTTGTCTGGCAAGCAGGTATTTGCAGTCAGTCTCTAGATTGTGCACACACACACACAGAGGTGCTTCACAAGTAGTCAGTCTGGTAATCAAATACTGTTTTTATACAATAAATTTGACTAACAGGCACTGGAGACTTGATGGTTTTGTTGATGCTGCTACTACTAGCCAAATCTTATTAGCAAAGAAAAGCTAAGGTTGCTTTTCTTCCATTTCAGTAATTTATGATAATGGTGGCATTAGAATCCTTGTTCTGAGCATACTCTTTTTAAGCTGTGTGTGCATACACTTTCATGAACACAATCAGGCTTGTCAAATCTACTATTCTAAGCATCTCTGTCTTCTTTCTCAGCTGAATTATTTATGCAGCCAATATTAAGTAAAGTATGCTTTACATATAAATGTTTCGTATCAACTTAATAAAAAGTTCCCAGTTCTCAGTCACAAAGTACTGGCCCAGGTAACTTGCCTAATTTCTGTCTTCAGAGGTTTCTTTTATGAGTAATCTAACCACACTGAACCTGTTATAAATGAACAGTTTATTGAAGTGATATGTGATTTCCCCCCTCTCCCCTCCCCAATTGCATTTTGGTGACTGAACTGTGAATCTTCATCATAGGCTGGATGAAATGAGGCTCTTGTTGCAAGAGAGAAATAGTGTTTCTTCCATGAAAGGCAAGTTAATGAAGTGTGGAAATAAGAGACCTGTGCCAAAGCCTCCACTTCAAATGGAACTTCTTCCACACTATTAGCTGATGTAAACTCTCAGCCCACATCGAGCAGCAGGATATGTTGTCAGGGAAAGGATTTTGATTAGTTAAGGTTTGTGAATAAAGTGTGAGTGGGTGATTTTTTTTTAATACATTCCAAAACCTGGAAAGATGGCTATTCTTTCTTCCAGTGGTGAAGAAACTGAAACTGGCATGTTGAAAACACATTGCGTTTATCAGTTTAAGATGGCATTTTAGATAAACTCAGCACTATTATGCTGTTTAGTGGATACGCCATCTGAGCACTACTGTTAATTCTTTTTTGAAGATAATGATACAAGGGTATGATATAGCAGCATCCTAAAGTTCTATTTAGAACAATGAAATGTCAGTGGAATTAATTGTCAAAGGCTGTAAATAAAGGGGATTCCAATTTTGTGATGGTACCCATGTCAGGTGTTTGGTAGTGAGCAAAATTATTGTTGAACCAAGAAAGAGTCACCTATTCATATATGCAAGAGTCTATTACTAAATTTGAAAGTTTCATTAACAGAGTAGAGCTGTTTTCCACCTCTAGTCCATTTTTTTTCTCCAGTAAACTCAGTCTGAAATCCATACCAGTAATTTTAAGACAAGTAACTATATATTAATAAAGTAATAGCTAAACCACTATTTTGCTTTTTCCAGAAACTTATTAATTGTGCCCCTAAAACTGTTTAACTTATTTATGCATTTCTTTGAGCCAGTAGCCATTGCCTGTTTCTTTTCAGACTTTACTGCTGGCCTCTTTAAATATTCTGCCTGATATTTCTAAGCAAAATCTGTGCTTCATCTTGAAGTTACTATCTGACATCTTTGGGGGAATATTAACGCATACCTTACTTTAAGCATAGATTGCAGAGGGACTATTCTAGTGTTTTAAGAACTTTTAGAGTAGCTTTCTCTCATTTATATTGTCTATAGGGCCAAAGCTTCAAGACCCATTATCTACCTCGTACTGTAGATTGAATTGTACCTTGCTTATTACTATATGTGAATACGTACTCAGTGGATTTAATCCTGCCTTGCATATCTCCAGTAGTACTCTACCTGCACATTATTTATATGGCAGATTGCCAACTGGCTATATGTCCTGGTTTCAGCTGGGATAGAGTTAACTGTCTTCCTAGTAGCTGGTACAGTGCTATGTTTTGAGTTCAGTATGCGAAGAATGTTGATAACACACTGATGTTTTTGGTTGTTGCTAAGTAGTGTTTAGTCTAAAGTCAAGGATTTTTCAGCTTCTCATCCCCAGCCAGCAAGAAAGCTGGAGGGGCACAAGAAGTTGGCACAGGACACAGCCAGGGCACCTGACCCAAACTGGCCAAAGCGGTATTCCATACCATGGGATGTCCCATCTAGTATAGGAACTGGGAAGTGGGGGTGGGGGATGGCCACTCGCGGACTAGCTGGGTGTCAATCAGCGGGTGGTGAGCAATTGGAATGTGCATCATTCTACATTCCAATCCTTTTATCATTACTGCTGTCATTTTATTAGTGTTATCATTATCATTATTAGTTTCTTATTTTCTGTTCTATTATACCGTTCTTATCTCAACCCACAAGTTTTACTTCTTTTCCCTATTTTCTCCCCTATCCCACTGGGTGGGGGGGGAGTGAGTGAGCGGCTGCGTGGTGCTTAGTTGCTGGCTGGGGTTAAACCACGACACTATAGCTAAGTACATTCTGTATTGCGTTGCAAAGGGAGAGAAAAATGAAAAAGGGAACTCACCTGCACAGTTTTTCTCATATTGGGGGGGGGATTAATTATAGCCAAGAAAGCAATTCATAAATGTATCTACTCAATTTTAGTTCCTTTTTCTTTCTCCTCTCCAATAGTTGAAAGTAGATTGCGTATTTCATAAATACTCATCTTATTTAAATGTCACCAATGAAGGCAAGATTTCTAAAGACAAAAAGGAGGAAAAGAGCCAAAGATGTATTTAATGAAAAATACCCTAGTGAGCATCCACCCTTTGCTACTAAAGCTAGCCCATAGGATACAGAAGGAAGAAATGCAATTCCTTGTAAAACATCCTCCTCTAGTTGTGCACAGTGAAGCAAAAGCAACAGAGAGTTGGAAGGAAGGAGCAGTTAGTCTCTGTGCAGCCAGAGACTGCAAAAATCAATGGCATTCACTCATGCGGATGCTTCTTGCCTCAATCTTAGCATCACCCCCACACTTAACTATAATTGATCAGCTGATAGACAATTTACAGGAAGAGATATGAAACTAATAGATATTGGAAGTGGTGCTAACTTTAATGAGGAAAAAGTAACCAGGGATACAGGAAACAGTGGGCTGGGAGAAGGAAAGATACAAGTAACTAACTTCAGGTACAAAACAGCCTTAAGAATCACCAAGCAAATAAAACATTTACTGGCACACCTCTGGAAGAACAGCATGTGTTACTTTCCTGTTGAAATAACTTCTCTTCTTTTCCTCTCAACAGTTATTTTGAAAATAGTACCTTTACAATGTCAAATTCTAACTGGAAGTTTAAAAACATTCCAATATTAGTGTGATATTTGCTTTGAAAATTCTAACTATAATAAGTTTAAAATTATCAGGAAAAAACTTTGGTAGTTATCAGAAGCAAGAGGAGATTTCTTACTATATACTAGTGCTTTAAAATTTTTATGTCCTCTACATCCAATACAATAAAAAGGCCCAATTTCTTAAAAAAAACCAACACCAAAAAACAACAAAAAACCCCAAACCACAAAAACCAAACAAACAAAACCAAAACCAAAAAACAAAACACCACCACGAAACACCAAAAACCAAACCCACACACACAATACTCCCCCCTCAACCAGACACCAAACAAACGCAATAGAAAAACCCACCAAAACCAAAACTCATCCAACTCACTAGAAGTAATTTGAATTATTACATAATGGAAGTAACAGACATGTTCTGAATGAAGGATAAGAATGAAATTATGTCAGTTCAATGGGCATATCCAAGGAAGAAATACATACAATATACCCACCAGTACATACAACATACTTACTAGAAGTGTTTTCTTAAACATAGCATAAGATTTTTTAAATTTTTTTTTTAAATGCAACACAAGCTGAAAACACTCAAGAAAAATGGAGAACACCTGACTTTCCACCAACTGGAGAGGATGGAACTATTTGTTCTCTTTCTAATAGAAGAAGTAGGGTACATCAAAAAAGTTAGTAGGAACAAGCTAGTAGGAACCAGCTTCAAAACAAGCAAAAGGAGTGATTCTTTACTGAGTGGATAGTTGATATCCTTAAGAAAATAGAAAGCGTGACAAATTGAAGAAAATACAAAAAAAGCAAAAACTCTGAAAGCTGAGTGAAACTATCAAGGCCAGCCAGAGATTTTAAAGAAACAACTTGCTAAAAGCATAAAAATCAGGACCCATGCTAGATAGTGCTTGAAGCGCAGAAAAAATATTCAATGGAGGTAATACCACAGCATAAAATCTCTATGATATCTATGTGTTGATTTTCACAATGCGGGAATAGCTGAGGGGACCTTCTCACACCAGAGCGTTTCTTCTCAGGAACACATCTAAGGATCTATTAAAATCTGCAGTGTCTGTAGAAAGCTTTTACTTATTGAAATCAATTAAATGAATAAGAGCCAAATCATCACCTGAACATACCAGATAGTATTCAGCCAAGAGTTTAAAAGAATTCGTTCATGAAATTGCCTATCTACTAGCTACACTATAAAGCCCTATTGCTTAAATTGGCCTCCATATCAGATGAATGAATGGTGGCAAGGTTGATCCATGCAACTACAAACCTAGAAAAGAGCTTTTGACTTGGGTAGACAGGTTGCAAGTAAAATAAATAAATAAATTTACTAGGTACTTTGACAAATATCATGGAATGGAAAGTGAGTCAATTTTTCTCCTTTTTCAATAAAAGTCAAATCTCAAATTTATTAAGTTTTTGAAGCTGCAAATAAGCTAGTATAGTCCAGCCACAGAGGCTTCTAGATTTTTTGAAATAAATTAATTTAGAAAAGTCCCTCAACAGCCTTTAAGGAAAATAAGCTACCATTGGATAAGAAGGAACATCCTCTGGCAGTTTAATAATTTGCTAAAGGGTAGGAGGCAAATGATAAGGATAAATAATTCTCTTGTTGATGCTAAATTATTCAAGGTAATAAAGACCATAACAAACCCAGAAGCATTCCAGAAAGACCTGACAATGCTGAATGAGTGAGTAATTAAAGGGCAGATAAAATTCATCATCAGTAAATGAAAAGATGTGCATGGGGAAAGCATAAGTACAAAATTATGTGCTCCAAATTATCTGTTCCTACTCAAAAAGTAATCTAGCATCTCTGATATTGCTCAAAAATAACAGTTACTTTGATAAAAATTTCATTTCAATGCCCAGTGGTCTAAATGTAAATAAGATGCTAGAAATTGTTAGGAGAAGACCAGAGAACAAAACATGGAACATCATTACGCTTTTATATAAATACTTCGGGTGCCCACGTTTTGATTCAAGTGCAATTTCAGTAACCTCACCTCATAACACACATAGCAGAAAAGAGCAACAAAGGATGATTAGAAGTACAAAATTATTTTCTAAAGATAGAGATTAAATAGAAAAAGACTCTTCGGAGTTGAAAACTAACAATAAAAATGGAATATGCTTATTCCATGCATCTCTATCAATGTGGAGAACATGAACAGGAAGTGATTATTGACTGTTTCTCAGAACACCACAATTACCCAAGTCATGTTATTTAGTGCTACTCTTAAAAGCATAGAAGAATAAATATTTTTTACATACTTCATTGATAATTTTGCCACAGCACGCTGGGGTGATCAGAAACATAAACAAGTTCAAAAAGGAATTAAACAATTTGATGGACAATAAGTCTGTTGATGGACGTTAACACAATTCATGCAGTCTTCAGCTTGGTAATGCTTTGGCTGCAGACTTCCATAGGGTAAGGGACTGGATCACTCTACACTTGTCCTGCTTTTACATCTATTCACTGTTTCCATCATTGAAGACAAGACTAAACAGACCTTTGGTCTGACACAGTAAATTTGGTCCTGTAGTTTTCTTTAATTTTCTTGAAGTACTATTACATTCTGAAAAAAATAAGCCCTTCCTGGGTAAAGGGGGAAGATAATAATATTGATGTTTTCCTAGAGTGAAATGTTTCTTGCTTGCAGTGGAGCCTTACAGGCAGTGGCTTTCAATTAGGCAACACCATAACCTTTTAGGTCATATGCTGTCCATTTTTAAGATTAAATTACCCTGTTGTGTGTCCCAACACACTAATGGGAACTGGCAAATTTGCCAGTGAGATGGGATTCACAACTTAGACTATACCAGTGGAAGCTGATGCCACCCTTTTGTTAAACTAACTCCCCAACTCTGAATAGTAACAGTCATATCATTATTACTACTAAGCATATGGCTGAAACATAACATTCACATGCTAGGGAGCCCTGCCAGCCAAACCTGTATCCTGGCAAACCCATCTCCCACCAAACCCTTACTGATAACTTCTGTCCACTGACTGCTATTTATCACATGGAAAATAAATGTTAATTCCTAATCAGCATTTCCTCTCTACTTGAACGCACACCAATTTTCATATAATTTCTCTTTTCACATTACAAATGCCAGTGCAAAACCTTTCTATCAGAACACTCTAGAAAACACTGACTCCAAAGGACTCATGCATTTTGTCTAGACATGTACCAGAGCAGAGGCAGGCATGACAGGTAGCCAGGCAGCCCCCTCTCCCAGACACCTCTGCTATCTCCCCTGTCATCTACCTACATATGGGCTCATCACGTCCACATAGGGAACTAAAAGCAAACTGAACAATTTGCATTTAGTTCTTCCTCACATAATATCTTTAAGCCTTAGCAGGAATTCCTCCCTATCCCTCCTCTCCCAAGATCCAGAGTGGCAGTTTTCCTGAAGAGTAACAGCAAACTTCCATTTGGTTTCCCCCTCCCTGCCCCCATCAGGTTTAATTAGGATCCTAACTTTTGTATGGATATACTGGATTTATGTAGGAGAAATGTAGATAACCAGAAGTTATTCCAGAACTCTGGTCACTTACTTTAGCTGAGTCACTTATTTTAGTTGCATTGATATGTTTTAATGAATTTAAGTAAAGGTTTGAAAACACTGGCTCAAATTCTTCCTTTTAATATACATATTGCTTCTCACTTCAACTCCAGTTAGAGCACTCTAAAGAAAGATATAGCCCCACATCAACATTTTACTACATTCATTGCCCTTTAGAGCGCAGTAGGAAAAAAAAAAAAAGTAGTGTCACACCTAGAAACTGAGTTGCTTGATTTATTCCTCCTTTCTATTTTCTCAGGTTTTGGATTTATGTCCTCGTCATTTTACATTTGTTCTTACTAATGATGTGCTCTCAAGCTATTTCCCATTACATACTTACTCCCAATATTTTTTTCAATATTGATCAATAGTGACTTAATTCCACCCACATTACACAATTTCTCCAAGGCCCCATCTTTGTTATGACCAAAACTACCAGTATATACTAGGTTTTAGCTCTAGGAAGTTAGTATTTTACAAACTATGAACAAATTAAAGAGTAAGGAAGATATTAAGACATTATGCAAGTTCTTTGGGGAAAAGAAAAAATGCCCTTTGGAGAAAAGAAATATACCAGTTACCACTGTGGTTCATACTCCTGAATAGGAAAGTGCAGAAGTTATCAATTGCTTCTTTACACAGCTGATGAGCACCAGTCCCCTTCTCATCCCACATCAGAGCCTCTAATGTATATTGTTTGTAAAGACCCTAAAAAGTTGCTGCAAGCCAGCAATGACTGCCTCCTTCTTACGAAGGGATACAGAGATGGAAGAGATGTACAACCCAGCCACGCTGACTCTGCACCACCCCAGGGCCCTCTTATGCCCATGGAATTCACCACCATCACAACACCAGGGCAGCATAAAAAGGCTAGCACCTAGGAGAGCCTCTGGTAACTCTTTCAAAGTGATTTATTCCTTTTAAATATAGAGCTCTTATAAGAGAAGCATTCAAGGTTATTGTGTCTGAGCAGTACCTCTTATGACAGCAGCTATCACTGGGTCAATGCCAAGAAAACATTTAAAACAGGAAAGGAAGAAACAACATGCAACAAGATAAATCAGCATATTCCACTACTGGCCAAACCATTTCCTCTCCAAAACATTTTTTTTCCAATCATTCATACTCGGAGAAGGATTTGTGACCTACTTAATTTTCTGAAGTATGCCTCTGAAGATACAGACAGTACTCTTGAACTTACCCTCTAAATCTAAGCATCTCAAACACCTGGCAATGTCCTAGGTCCAGGTCATGAAGGTACTTTGTAATAGACCTTGCTAAGGTCACAAACATGTGACCAAACCCTGCACATCAAAGACATGCTGCTAGGGTTCATACCAAACAAACCAGTTTCCTGGGGCGCTGCCATATCCTTTCCCCTCCTGTCAGACAGGTATTGAGAAAGAGCTTTGCAGTGGCAGAGCTATGCAGGACACACACACAGAGCTCCTCCCACACCGCTTCCAGCTGAGCAGCATTGATGCCACATGGACCTCTGACTGTGGTGGCATCTGATCAACCACTCTTGATATATAGAGAGCACAGAGGGGAAGCAGAAAAAAGCACAGAGAACAAGTGAATTCTCCTAAGGGTGCTTGGACTGCTCGGGATCCAAGTAACAAAGGGTGGACCCTCAGCCCTGTGTTAACAGCCTATCTCTTGGGCTTACTTATTTCTACTTTCTTCCCCAAAACTGTTAACCTGCTTCTTCACAAGTCCTTTCAATAGTTCTCTCCACTGACATATTCTGGATATGTTTCAGTGTAAGTGAGAATAGAATTTTCACTTTACTCCCAGTTTGGTGGTTGTTTTTTTGTTGTTTTGTTTTTTTAATTATTAAGATTTAGGGCACTGTGCAAGTCACCTTGAAGTGATTTCAGAGTCATGTATAGACCAGAGAAAAGCCTGCTGAGAATAAATATGATGTAAACCCAATTACACCTGAAATGACAACACACTGTTTTAAATGACACGGCTGCTGTACAGAACATAGTGTAGAACTTTAAAAGGCTAGAAGCTGGAGAATTGACTCTGTGCATCTAACAATACAGATTGCTGTGGTTGCTCCATTTATTTGGGTTTAAAAACAAGAATGAAACAACATTGATGCCACAGTTATACATAGTTTTATAACCAGCATAGGTGAGCCATTTACAAGGTATGCAGAGAGATACTGCATTTTAACTTCAGAGAAAGGTATGTTTAAAAAAACAGAAACATCTTTGTTGGGTCAGGCTGCTATGGTTTACAGCAAGTACTGAATCACATAAAGTGAATATCAAAACTCTCAACAGCAGTTTTTCTTCTGAATTCAATCCAAATTAATAAATTTACTGTGGCTCTGCTTTCTCTGTTCACTTTGGCTGTTATCTAAATGATAAGTCTTGCCCGTGTACCACGGGTAAGTATAGCATAGTGTCAGGGAAATGACAGAAGCATCCTAAGTTCTGCCAGACAAATCACAGTAGATGGGACATTATTTTTCTTTGGTTATTTGACAGTGCCATCTGTAACTCCTGACAATTTTCATGCATTACTCAGAGCAATTGCTTTCCTTTTGTTGAGAAGAAAAGAAGGGTGTGAAAGAGCTAGCTGTCACAAAGTTAACAATTAGGGCATCCATTTTTGTGCAACTTTTAAAACATTCCTACCTGCAACATGGAAGAGAGACAGAATGCCAAACAAAATCCATGAGGGAGTCAACAGACTGACAATCATAAATGCAAATTCAGAAAAAGACTTGTGCTTAATGTTATGCAATTCAAGGAAGCACTACAATTATACATGACCTGTTTTGTTCTTAAGGGCTAGAAGGGGCACTTGATTGGAACATCAGTATAGGAAACACCAGGCTCATATGGCTGGATGCACATGATCTAGTACAGAAACAACCTGTTGTGTTACGAGCGACTGAAGCCATGCCTCCCTTTGAGGAAAAATAACACTCCAACTTCCTCCATGCCATCTGCCCCACATTGAGGTGTAGGGTTCAATTATATGGAACTTAGTTATCGGGCCTGAAAGTAGCTCATGGTCACAAGAGTGTTCCAGACACCTTTAGAAGGCTTTGAACAGACTAAACAAGAAGATAGAAAAAGAAAGATCCCAGTTAGAAAAACACAGGTGCACATTCCACGATAAAGGGAACTTGGCACAACCAACCTCAATTCAGGGGCTTATCTTGACCAATTGGACTAAGACAAGTCTTGCATGCTCTAACTAACATAGCCAATTATGTCCTGTGTTTATGCGCGTGTACAGAGTGAGTATAACTAACTTTATCTTATGTTTATACGCGTGGACAGTATCAATGTAACCAATCACCACTTATGGTTGTGCGTGTGGACACCAAATGCTTGCATGCAGCAGCCAATCAAAGCTTCTAAACAACTTAGAGAATTGTATAAAAATGATCGGCTAAGCTCAATAAAGGGACGACTTTAATCATCATATTGGTGTTCTATCGTCCGGGCCCCGCACGGAATAATCCCTAAACCCTACATTGAGGAACAAGGCTACTGCAGTCCATTAAACTGGAGAAACTTATAACAGCAAAGACATAGATATGTACACCTTCATACTGATCATTGCAGAGAGGCTAGCTGAGCAGTTCAAGTGCCTCAACTATTGCAGAAAAAGGGAAGAAGGAATCTTCTATAACAATAGCATTGTCAAGGTATAACAGGTAGTCTTCTCTACTAATATTACAAGTGCCAAAAGGTGGACTTGGTCTCAGAATTATTAAATACATTAATAAGGTTTATGTTATATGTGCAAGATCATTATAGGACGGTCTGAAGCATTAAAGTGTTCCAGGCATATGTAGTCGCGTGCAGCATTTCTACCTGACTTTTCCTGTGATACTGATTAAATCAAAACAGCCATTTGCTTACAAATATCTCCCACAGTTTGGCTTAGATTCCTGCATGCCAGTGCCTTTTTCAACTTTTCTACCTTCCTCTACTCAAATAAGGTATTAGTCCTCAAGATAACATTTTGCAAATAGATCAGAGCAGCAGTACTCGTTGTTCATCTCAATGGTGGTAAAACATGACACAGGGAACACTGGCTCTGCAACTAGCTTTCTGCATGAATTGGACTACATTTTGCAAACTGAATGCTTAAATCAGGTAGATATGTATCTTGAACTACTGTTAGCTGCATATGCTTAACAACTCTAAGAGAAAGAAGGGACTTCGGGACCTAAAAGCTGTTTAGTTCTGCCTTCCAAGGACATCCACAGGAGATTGGATACTTTCAAAAAAATAAAACTGAAGAACCACAGTCTAAATTTGAGAGTGTGTTTACGTTTAAGCATGCATATTTGAACCACTTAATTCTTTTTCTCTGCAAGCTTTTTTTGGACTAGTCAAAGTAAAAAAGCTTAAATCTTTGTCATGCAAGCTATGACAGATGGTATCCCTTTGGATTCCCTTTGGATTCTCTCTTTCTCCACTGCAAAGAAAGATTCAGAAAGAGTATCACTCTGCTGCAGAAATTCACCACAAAAAGTCGGGTGTCTTCATAGAAGAGGTGTGCTTTTTTAGCATTCTTACAAATTAAAAATTACACTTAAAGTAAAAGATTAAGTTCCTAGGTGATCTTACAGAGCATGTTATAGTCCTTCTTGAGCTGGGAATAACAGACAAAATACTGCAGAAAATCTAACCCATCACTTTCTGTCCTAATGCCAAAGATGTAATCACTCTTGTCAGAAATGTTATTGTGTCATACAGTAAAATTTGAGAACATTAAAATACTGGAGCAGAGATTTGATGTTAAAGACATTGCTCATGAAACTAATTGCTGCACATTGACAAAATCTGGAAGCCCTGTGGGCTTGTTCCTTTAAAATGATACATCTGACTCTGACAGAAAGAAATTTAAAAGAAATTATGTACAGACTAATTTCCAAGTAATAGCAGAAACACGAGTCATGCTCAAAAACAAAAATCCAAGTACTATAGCCTTTGAGATTTATCTTGAACATGCTGAATAATGAAGTGTTAGTAGGTGAAATTCCCTGTATGAAAAAATAAATACAGTTATTACAGAAGTGACAGCAAATTCTGCACAGGCAACTCTCTAGTGCATTAATATTTTCATTTAAATCAACTTGTAGCATCTTGTTTCTTTGAAGCTGTAATAAGAACCATATAAATTTTCCTGAAGCCATTAGGCACAGAAAGATACTAAGATGTACCTGTAAGTGCAGTTAAACCAGAAGTCAATGCATAAATTAAATCAGCTAAATTAGGAAAAAAATAGAACTTTTAATATGGAGAAGGAAGTGATTCTTAATGATGACTCAACAGCAGCTATGGGCTAAACATATCACTTCCTTTTTGATGCAGTTCTTAAAAAAAAAAAAAAAAAAAAGAGGATAGCATAGCAAGCTGGGAGAAGCTTAGCAGGTCACCTCCCTCTGCACTGCATTCTTAGAGTGAAAGATTGGAATAGAAAGATTGAGAGAAGCATCGTAAAACAGAGGTCCTCCTCCTCAAGTCACACAAGCAGCTTCCATATCAGGAACTTATATCTGCTTCTAGAGAAGAACCATTAAACATATCCTCTTAGTCTCCTCTTATCACACTATAACTCTGAAGAAAAGAGGCACATGTTTGAATTAATCTCTCCAAGCCTGCTTGTCAGATCCTTTAAAACACTTTCTCCATTTAGTGTCAGAGTGCTCTTTATGCACTTAGCAGCCTTTCTGACAAAGGACCAAGTTGACCACATCTGTTCAAAGAAGAAAAATATGGGATGCCTGACTGCCATGAAGAGTTCTGCACCCAGATTCCTTCCCATCCTGCCAGAACGGCCCAAGACCATGGCTTCAGCCTGTTGGTAAGAGATCTTTTTCCCCAGTCCTCTTTATCTGCTCTTCAAATAGGACTTCTCCTTGAATATATGAAAAACTTTTTAGACCAATAAAGCATGAAAAGTTGGGCTAATTTTTTTGACCTACCTTTCTTTTTGGTGCAGGTAATCCCATTTCTCTAATGCATGCCAAAATCCCTATCACAGTTCCAATTTCCTCAATCCATAGCTGTCCAGCCTCTGATAAGAAACATAGTGGGGTTTTTTGCTGGACAAACCTTGTATTAGTGACATGTTCCCACGCTTTGATCCATCACGAGGGGCTCTGCTAAAGCAGTTCCTTGCTAAAGAACATAAGTAATCTTCAGTCTATCTGACCTCCACTCCACTTGCTTGTTGAAGATCATCCTGCATACATAACAAGTGCGTCATCAGAATTGAATACACAAGTGTGACAAACATTGTCTGAGATGCTGCCCCCAAATAAGTAACAAACTGGAAAAAATACATTTAGGTAATTGTGGAATATAATTAGCTTGTTTCGTGAAAAGCTTGGGCTGCATCAAAATAAAGAAATTGTGTTTTTATCTAGACAGAGTTTAAAGGATAAGTGTACTTAGAGCAGCTGACTGGGAACATTTCAGCTGAGATGTACTCTGAACACGGACAGGTCTATCATTTACAGTAATGAAAAGACATAAATGTCTCTATTAAAGAGTTATTTCCTGCGTAACAAGGAATAAGGGACTAGGGGGTCTCACAGGTGATTGCAGAAGGAGTAGATAAGCTATTTTTCCATAAAATAGTTCCAGACCAAACACTAAACAAGAAGTCAGGTCTGAAATCCCTAACTGACATTGATGCAGATGCTAGCTTGAGGCCAAGCATAGTATCGCTCTCCGTATGGAACACAACTGATTCAACTACCACAGCAACAGCAACAAAACTGAATTAAAAACAAATTAAAGGCTGTCTATTGAGCTCTTTTGAGGTGGTAGAATCATGTAAACTTTGTGCCAAAACCTCCCATTAAAAAAAAAAAAAAAAAGGAACTATTTTGTCTTTAATATTATTTCCTCTGATAAGACTCCAACACATTTAAGAACAGTATCCTAAAGGGAGACAATATTTTATACATCTAAAAAAATCAACATTCTACAGAAGCACTTGCCACAAGCACCAAGACTGGTGGCTGATGGGCCTGAGGGACATTTTAGAGTATGACCCGTACCAGGTAACTTCTGCCTCTACATCTAAGACTTCCAGTAAGTATATTCACTGATGAGGGGCCAATATGAGAGATAAAAGTCTCCCTTAAGCTTTAAGGGAATGGAGTCCACAACATTTTTGGATCATGGTCAGAGTTAGCTTTAAGTCATCAGCTCATTATTGCCACCTGCGAGGAGATATTTGTGGATCTCTGAGGTCTTCTGAAGTCGAAAAGCAGAACTTTTACCTCATGGCGATATTGGTAATCTACCTTCCCAGCCCTTGAAATTACCTGAGAGAAGTTTTATACAAGCTGCAGTCATTGGCGGGTGTTCTTTACTCTGGGCCATAGTTTACAGCTTTAAGTCCTTTAGCCATGTGGCATGACGTTATCCCTTTTGTTGACTTTGCAGTCACATTCACTGCTGAGAAGCTCATCACAGCTGCTTCCTTGCTAGTACATAACTGCCCACTATTTGCAACCTTTATACAACAAAGGAGAAAAGAATTAATATTTCCTTAATGAAAGCCATTTTAATGCCCTTTCTGTCATTACATTCAGCCATGTTCCTTCAGTTGCATTAAAATCCCACAGACTTTAAGTATTTTCTGATAACGTTATGCTACATACTTTTGCTCTTGATTGTTTACAAAAGAAACACGCATGGCTTTTCCCCTTGTAATTAAGGGAGGGAATGATTTATTCATCTCAATAATGCCTTTCACCCACACACCAAACCTGTTTGTGACTCAGGGAAAGCATGTTTCCTCCCAGGTTTCCAGTGAAACTTAGTAGGCAACTCTAGGTTGGATTTTTAAAAGAAATATAATTTTTTGAAAGAAATCAAGCAGGGACTCACTTCTAGGTAAGAGAAAGACTTTGATATTCTAGAAATAACTATAAATTAGGAGGATTTACGAGACACAACCTCAGGGACCCCCAGCAAGGTGTGTGCTCAGACCTCAGGCCCAAGGCAGCACTTGTGTGGAACTGAGGGCCGTGGCCAGAGCAGGCATCCCACCCGCCAGCACCCACGCCAGGTCACCACAGAGCCAGGGCCAGGCAGGCTGGGGGCCAGGTCACCACAGAGGAGCCCCTGAGCCTGGTGGGGGGTCAAGCCAGTTGTTGGCACTGTGAAACAGGCAGCTGGACTGAGGCAGGGCCACTCAGGAGGCCGAGGGCAGGCGGGGTGGGGAGATGGGCCCCGGGCGGTCACCGAGGCGGCTGAGGGCAGGCCGGTCCGGTCCTGTGGGGGTGGCAGCGCCGTGAAGCCCCTGGGCCCAGCGGTCGCTGCTGTCATATCTTAACCATCATTTGCCCAATACAGTCTCTGCACAACCTGTTTTCTGCTGCCACAGGTCCAAGGACACAGAAGGGAAACTCTTCTGTAACAGCTGTATTTTTGCCCAACACATTTTGAATATCAGACAAGTGTTGGCCTCAAAACATTCAGTAAAGATTTAAACTGGTAACACATCCATTTCCCATGTCTCTTCTGCATGTTTTTTTAATAGATTAATTTTGATTATGAACCTATAAACAAACTCTGTCATGACTATGGTATATTCTGATGAAGGTGCTCTTTCCAGCCTGGACAATCACAGATTATTTGTTCTTCTTCAAAGGAGAGCACAGTCCTTTAGTCTTGCACACTATACTTACTCAAAGGGATCACACACACACCTTTTTATATGCTGGGGTGGACAGGGCCCCAAAGTGAAGGGGAAGCTGCTGGGAACCCAAAGACTGTCCCAAGGAATTGGGAATATGGGATCCCTTTTCAGATCCCTGAAGCAAAGGCATGGGACAAAGCAGGGGATGTGCAATTTACAGCCCCACCACTGGGAAGGGGACTGAAGGTTCTGTAAATTAACTTGACACCCACTATGTACATGTACTTACAAACATACAGTATTGTGTGTCATGAGTCTTTACTCATGAGGGTAGGACCTTTTGGGAGGAGGGTGTGCAGCATGGAGGGAAAGGATATGCAAATATTTTAAAGCTCTGTTTTATAGCTCTGCTCTCATGAAAATAAGTGATTTGGAAAAAAAAAACCCAAAACCACAACTTACATGAGAACTAGATTAGATGTATTTTAAACAGTTATTGCTACTAGAAATTGCTGAGAAAATAAACCGAGATATAGATAGTTCTGCAAAAATTCTAAATAGGACAGTTTAGGTTTTCCTTGTTAGTAAGCACACTGTACCTGATGTCTATTTTAGAAGATATTTAACATCACACAGATGAGATCAATCACTGACTGCAAGCCATGGGTTTCTTCCACTGGATCCAAAAGCTCTTATAGTAATTAGTCCATCTTTAGCACTACAGAGCTCCAGCCAGCAGGAGGCTCTGAAACAAATAATTTTAATTAAATCCCTGTCTAAAATGCCTTTTATAGTTCATCCATGCCAGGAAAACACTTCACAGTAGGGTTGCCATCAGACTGCTGTGCAAGTAAGGTCAACACCCTAAGAATGTTTCAGACACCTTAATATTGGGGAGCGGGGAAAGGGAGGGAGGGAGAAAAGAAAGAAGTATTTTTGTTCTTGCAATAATGCCACATCCCAACTCTAAGACATAACCAGGGACGCAGTAAGGGGAGGTTAGCACCAAAGTTGAGATGAACAGCAGTAGAGATTCTGATGCTGTAGGTGATGTGAACCCAGATCGAGCTTTGCACAGGTGACTCATTTGCCTGCATGCACTTGATCATTCTGAAAAGCACCCCACTACAATGACAGTTAAGAACTGAACACTGACAGGGTCATCTTAAAGTGTTTGTTAATTTGGGTGCCACAGTAGCATAAAAAAAAAAAAAAAATTACAACATACATGCTAGCACTGCAGAATCAGTTAGCTTCAAGAGTCCTCAGCAAACAAAACCCACCTGCAGTTTCCATCCTGCTCCCTCTACTACCTCATTGGTTGCATAGGCCAGCTTGCTATAGCTGAGACTCACTCATCTCTCAGGCTTTCATTATCTTAGGTAAAAAAAAAAAAAAAAAAACCAAACTAAAAAAATCATATTATTCACTTTACTATTTTGTTTTGAAGAGATATGTAGCTGTTTTCAGTCTGGCTATTTATAAGGAACTTATTCTTGGCTATAGCAGACACTGGTTCTGATTCTGTAAGTCTAAACACCCAAGAAGACTGTGAAAAGCTCAGTTAAGTCTAGAACTCAGAACAGGGTCACAGAAGAAATATCTAAATGTCTAAAAGTACCAAGTTAATTTATGAGCAGGCACTGAGACAAACCAATGCTTACTGGGGTGCAAGCAACTGAGACATGAAAACTATTAATTTCAACATTTCCTCTGGAAAGGTTCCACAAAGCTGGAAGAGGCTGAGCTCAGCCTGACAGGATTTGGATCTTTGTAAAACCAACGTAAATAGCAAAATAAGTACATGAGGGCAATATATGCGTGCAAATACACGCATGAGGGTAATCTGAGGAGGAGGCCATTTCTTTAAACATAAAGCTTTGAATTTGAATTGTCATTTGATAGAATAGAATTCTGCACTTATAAAGGCAATCCTCAATTTGAGGGAACACAAGAAAAAGGGACCTTTGTTTGCTGAAAAGATCTTTGTTTCCTTCAGATCTGATCTTGCAATCCTGCATTCATACTCCAGGCATTTAATAGGAGCAAGATTGTTCTACTTCTATGAAAGGTAACCAACACATACAGCTGAACTGCTAAAAAAATAAGGTCTTAAACACTACCAGTAATTCAGGAGTGTAGAGCAAGGCTAGAAGCATGATATTGATGGAGTTATTTAATAAACACTTCTGTGCAATGTCAAGACAGCATTGCTTATTCTCTGTTCTGCTTCAAGTTTTGTGCTATTTGGTTTGTTTCTGAAAGGCTCAGCTCTGACATCAGACATTAATTGAGAACCTTAGCTTTCATTAAAAACAAACCCCACTAATATTCATGACAGAGAAAAAGTAAACTTCAAAGACTAAAAAAACCTAGAGATGAATATAAGAAAGACACTTTTTTTTTTTGTAATCTGGTTGTTTACACAGTCTTGTATAGTTGGGGTTTTATTTTTAATCCTTGAAGTATCTGGTACTGAAATTTTTACTTGGCAGTTTTATTGCAGATCCTTTCCAACAGAACCAGTATGAATACAATCCAATTCACTTAGTGTGGATGACCATATCTCAAAAATTGGAGAGATCACTTCCACTTCAAGGGTTTTGTTATTTTGCATGGCTCTTCATGTTACAAATACAGCAAACTCCAACTGTTACCCAAAGGAAGGTTCATAGAATAGTTTAACTCGCCAAGAACAACAGCTTGCCACTAAAAACAAACAAAACAAGACTCTACATGCAGTCACATATTGGTTATTTTTATCTTGTTGGTCATGAGAATGTTAGCAAACAAACCTTAATTTCTTTCAACAAATAGTTTGGTATACAGTCATATGTACAGAGAAATCTGTGTCCTTAACCCCCCCCCCAAAAGATGGAACATAACTGTATTCACTTTCTAATGCCAAAATCCACGATTATAAGCAAATCAGTAAATAGCAGTAAGCAAATAATTCCTAATAAGCATCCATTTAATTTATTCTAAGGTCTTATTTATGGTACTGTATGACACAATGTTCTCTAGCAATGCTCAGACCTATGCAGCAAACTGCAAAGTCATAGAGATTCCCATCAGTAGAGACAATTTCAACAGGAAAAAACAGGGCAGCCTGGGAACAGGTGAAACAGGAGCTATTCATGCAGCTGAAAAAACTTCAGGAAAGCCCATGAGCTAAATCATAACAGAGGGTTGGAGATTAAAATAATAATCAGAGCAAGCAATGCTGCCTACAGGTAACATTATAGTGTCTAGCATTATAATATATAACTGTTATAATGAAAGTATCAGGCAATTTTAGAACTTTGTCATATTTCAAGAAATGGAGCTGAAGATTTCCCACATTATCTGTCCCACTTGCTTTTTCTTTTTTTTTTTACTGGGGCTTTTTCTGGAACATTGTATCAGAAGTACTTCAGTCACTTATAAAAATTAGCATTAATAGAAACTTCTCTTTTGCCCCTATTAACAAAATTCACTACAGAACTATTTTCTTAAGCAGCTTGCTATTTATGAGCGTTCCTTGTCATCAAGAACTTATTTTTCACCATTTCTGTGAAAAATACTACTTAGCTGTTCCCATTCAGTTCCTGAATGCTTAGTCTCCTGGCACTGAGTAACTCCAGCCTAGGCTGCTGAGGCAAGAGGCACAGAAATGCAAGCAGAAAAGCTCTCTCGCTTCTGGGTTTCAATGCTTCTGCTCCTCTCACACAGGCAATATGGTGAGGAAAGCAGACTGGCAGGTGGGACAACAGCCAGGATGAGAGGGTGGAAGGAAGCACAGACTGAAACAAGGAAGCTGCAGGTGGAAGACTAAAAGCACAAAGTAACTTGATTTTTTTGTTTGTTTGTTTCTACTGTGCTTGCTGAACTTTCTAACCTTACTGTCCTCCTACATAGCTTTTGTGTTATGAAGTCAAATGTTTTACTAGATTTCTTTTCTTGATCTATATTTACCTGTGCATTGTCTGACTTAAAGGACAAGATGACTGTTTAAATAATCATGTCTTCATTTGCTGCTGTGAACATGCCCAAAACTCCACATAGGCAGGAATCTGCATCTGCAGCATTCTCAGTAAAAAAAAAAAATAAATTCAGGTTTGTGTCCATACTCAATACAACTTTTCAATATAGAGTAACAACATATAAACAATGCTAGTTCAAGAGGAGAACTAGGTATTCCTAATAGTACTCCTTTTTAGATGTAAACATCTTTTATGGAATTGCTGTGAAGTTAACAAATGTGCAATGGCTTCCTGTTATTTGGGACAAGAGCTCATATGGGCATATAAGGAATGAAAAATGAAATGGTGCTTCTGCACCAAAATCCTTTTTAGACCTTGGCATCACTAACCCATTGGAAATGCACATGCACCCCAGATATCTACTTGACTAACACAACTGACATTCATGATGTTAAAGCAGCAGATTGTTAACCCCAGCTATAACTAGATTTCGCCTACAATATAAACCCATTTTTCCTTCTGCTCACAGGACTAGCTTTAAAGTGGCCTGTGCCAACATGAGTAACTATGATGTAAATATTATGTAGAATTGGTTTTAGCACAGCTCCTTGACTCATTTCTCCCAAGACCAGTGAACTCTGCAGAGCCACTCTTCACTACATCTCACTCACTGTAACTTCTTTTTGGGTGCCACATCATGTGCCTTGATCATTTCCATCTTCATGCATTTGGAAGGAAAACTCAGTGCATCAAAAACAGTGAGTCAATGCAATTATATAAATGACTAACAGCACTATATATACACACTTGATACATCATCCTGTCCCCTTAACCCCCCAAAAATGAGAAACCAAAAAGCCCCACACACACTTTGTTCTTGACTAGGATTTGCTATCTTTCACATCATTCATCCTTCCCTTTGGGTTTGATATTGGCCTAAATAAAATATGAAAATCCAGTACTTTCTTGCTGTTACACAAATAATTATCCAACAAATCCTCTGTATACTCAAATTTTCTTTCTGACATCTCTACTTAGTAGCTCTTGCTTTCTCTGAGCCACATCATCCTCACAGGTACCAGGCCATCTTTAAGTGCCTGGGAACCGCTGCTAAGGACTTGCCTGGTACTGTTGCACATCACCTACTGCTTCTAGGAAGCAGCCCTTTTTCATTAACCCTTAGCACTCCCGTTTTCAAAATCACAGGGTCATGGTTCTTTTATAAGCTTATACTTGCATTTCTGCAGCTTGTATAGCTACTGTGGTCTAATAAATGACTGTTCAAATTCATAGGCTCTAGCCTGGGAAGTCAGTGGAGTAAAATTAGGAGAGAAACTTGTAGTTATTTAATCACTTAGATCCCAGCTCTGCACAAATGCGTGCATTCCAAACAGTGGTTGTACTGACTTCAATGAAGTTGGCTTTGACAGAGCTTATTAGCACCAAAATGTGCCCAATCAGGGCCTCTGCTACATCACCTGTGAAGGTCTGATCGACAGAGCAGTTAAAATGCCTGTAGCCATCTTATGCTAAAACTAGTCATGTGAACACAATAGCTGCTGCGTGTTTTGTGTTGCAATTATGTTACAATTAGGACAGCAGCTACACATCTGTCAAGTATTAGGTATTTTTCACATAGACCCTCTGCAGGAAGATCACTAGATAAAATCCTCTGGGAGATGCCTGTTCATTCTAATCACAGGAAAAAGCAAGATATGTGAGTATAACTGAACTGTGAAGTCACTGTGCTCATCTCTCATGCCCATCACCGAGAGATGTGAACAGGCAGTTTGCCTGCCTGAAACAATGCCACACTCCTGCAAGTCTCCGCAGCTTTGGTCCTTTCAGTTCTATGGACACTGCAGGCATCTGACCATTCTAGGTCATCTCTTACTGAATGAAATGTTAATACATTTAAAAAGCTGATTAGTTGAACTGACCCATCTTTTTGTGAGCTCTTCGGTCTGGCTTCAGAAATCCCATAATAGGATTTACTCTTCTGCAGCAGTTTGCATAGGAGCCCTGTAAATTCAGTCCAAAGGGCTTTTGCTACAGGAAAATAAGCAGGTATATCATTTCACTGCAGTATACTTCAGATACAGCAAAAGCACTAAGAGTATCCAGGTTCAGCATTGATTTACATGAGGTCATATGAACATGATTATTATTCCTACAGAAAGCACATGTGTTGTAGCGAATTCAAACTGCATTGCAGGAACTTGATGAAAGATGGAGAGAGAGCATAGGAACTCTCTCACCAGCTTCCTTACCCACTGAACAAAAAAAGACAGCAGCCAAGAAGTTAGACGAAGTAAGCAGGAGGCCTATATTTGGCAGCTCATCTCTACATGCTGCTCCATTTCAGAGCAGCAAACGAAGCACCTCTGGTAGCGCATTTCAATCCACAACCTTTATTCAGCTATGCAGAAATTTTCTAGACTCTGCACATGGCTGAAATTTTCCATTTTCTATTTCAACCATTCTTGAGGTTTTTCCCAAGATGAAATGTGTAATAGCTATTAAAAAAAACCCCAAACAACAACAAAAGTACATACACATCCCGCCCCAAGACAATCCTGGTGACCTTTACTTTGCCAATGCTCAATGCTCCCAGGCTTTAGAACAGGAACCTGAAATTTGGAAGAATAGCATGTTTGTGCATATGCTCTGTGCTGTTCTAAATTTGCACAAATACATGACATTTTTCAAAGGTTTAGTAACTGAATCCTGAAACTTGTTGAACAGGGTAAAGGGGAGAGGGGGGCAGTGGGAAGTACCTTGGACAGTTCTGATGTCCTTTCAAAAAGCAGGGCTAGACAAAATTCAGAGAGGAAACAAGGTTGTTTAAAAGATAGGGAAATGCCTGTCATAGATATCGAAGACTTTGAAATCTGGAAAAACAAACAACAGACATATGAGGTAGATCTTCGAAATTATGAACAGCATAGAGATAGTTCGGTGAGATAGCCCACTCACCATCTCTTTCAGTGCAAGAAGCAAGTGGGCTCAAATGAAGCTAGCAAGAACCAAACCCAAAAAAACCAAAAAGGGTTGTTTTTTTATTACAAAAGTAGTAAAGCTGTGGATCTCCTTGCCACATGAAAGCGAAAGCTTATATGGATTAAAGAGAAACTGGACAAATTCATGGAAGAGATATCCGTCAGCAATTACTGACTACATAAACACTGTCCCACACAACATCCTCATGTCTAAATTGAAGACACATGGATTTGACAGATGGGACACTCTGTGGATAAGGAATTGGCTGGATGGTCACACTGAAAGAGTTTCGGTCAACAGCTCGATGTCCAAGTGGAAAGCACTGAGAAGTGGCATTCCTCAGGGGTCAGTATTGGGACTGGTGCTGTTTAACATCTTTGTTGGTGACATGGACAGTGGGATTGAGTGCACCTTCAGTAAGTTTGCCGACAACACCAAGCTCTGTGGCGTGGTCAACGTGCTGGAGGGGAGGGATGCCATCCAGAGGGACCTTGACAGGCAGACCCATACAAACCTCATGAAGTTCAACAAGGCCAAGCGCAAAGTCCTGTGCATGGGTCAGGGCAATCCCAAGCACAAATAGGCTTGGATGATGAATGGATTGAAAGCAGCCCTGCGGAGATGGACTTGGGGCTGTTGGTTGACAAGAAGCTCAACATGACCTGGCAATGTGCGTTTCCAGTCCAGAAAGCCAACTGTATCCTGGGCTGCATCAAAAGAAGCGTGACCAGCAGGCCAAGGGAGGTGATTCTCCCCCTCTACCCTACTCCCGTGAGAGCCCACCTGGAGTACTGCGTTCAGCTCCAGGGCCCCCAACATCACAAGGACATGGACCTGTTGCAGCGAGTCCAGAGGAGGGCCACAAAGATGACGAGAGGGCTGGAGCACCTCTCCTACGAATACAGGCTGAGAGAGTTGGGGTTGTTCAGCCTGGAGAAGAGGAGGCTCCGGGGAGACCTTATAGCAGCCTTCCAGTACCTAAAGGGGGCCTACAAGAAAGCTGGAGAGGGACATTTTACAAGGGCATGTAGTGATAGGACAAGGGGTAATGGCTTTAAACTGAAAGAGGGTAGATTTAGATGAGATGTAAGGAAGAAGCTCTTTACTGTGAGGGTGGTGAGGCACTGGAACAGGTTGCCCAGAGAGTCTGTGGATGCCCCATCCCTGGAAGTGTTCAAGGCCAGGTGGGATGATGATTTGAGCAACCTGGACTAGTGGAAGGTGTCCCTGCCCATGGCAGGGGGGTTGGAACCAGGTGATCTTTAAGGTCCCTTCCAACCCAAACCATTCTATGATTCTATGACATTACCTCAGGATGTTTCTGTATTAAAAATACTTGGCACTGGGGAAAGGGCTAGCATATGCTGCTCAAATATGTTTGTCCTGTTCTCATCCTCTATCCTAGACATTTACTTTTGAATTCTATTTGAGGCAGGACCTTGGGCTATAGTTTTTATTATTAAAAAAAAAAGCTTTCAGAAAAATCTCTTTATGCAGTTATTTCCATGCTGTTACCTCTTAACTGATTGTAAGCTGTAAAAGACAAGCAGTATGTCTATTTGTGAAGTCCCAGAGATTTAAAGAAGGCCCGAAGTAGACAGGTCCCAGAGGACACCTAATGGAGTCCTCGTTTATATTATCTTATATTTTTTTTATTCTTCCCAAAGGTTGGTCTGTCCTTACTTTGCTCCTTGCATATGTACCCTGATCCCAAGAACAATAAGGAGGAAAGGAGAAGCATGGCATGGAGTTTGTCAGCTTACATCAAGAGGGGCCACATTATATCACGGGGGAAAGTCACTCTGTCTAACTTTCAACTATTATGTAAAGGAGGCAACTTGCCCAACAAAACAAGGAAAAAGAAGCTTCAGTAGGCTCTCCCAGACAGTGATTCAGAGTTCAACACCTACTCAAAAATCCTCTGAAGGTGTTTCCATCTCTCCTAGGCAGACCAAGAGACAAGCTGGCAAACACAGAAATCCAAGCAAAATGGCTAAATTTAGGCAGATAAATACCCCTTCTTGTGCAGATTGCAAATAAAGACAGAGCCTAAAGAGAGAACTATCAAATAAAGTGATAGCGATTGCTTTTAGACTGTCCAGGAGTGATGGTATTTTATCATGTCATCACATCTAATAAACAGAAAACACAATTGAGTCACTCCGTGGGCAATTTGATTTGATTTTTCATTTCTCTGATGCTTATAATTCCATCTTATGTTAGCAGCAGAGAGGGTTGGGCTGTGACAGTGATAACAGATAATCTAGTAGTGCATATTTTTGCCTACAACATCATGAAAGTAGCAAGTCGTGATAACCCCTATCAGCAACAAGGACTAAAGATGAGACTTTCACATAGAGGCTTTTGCAGCATTACTGACATCATTACACTGCCACTCTGTAGAAATCAGATGGCATTTTTCAGCATAATAGAGCAACCTTCCTTCAGCAAAATGCTGGTGTTAGCTGAACTACTCTGCAGCTCTGGAAAGCTCGGAGGGGCTCATTTACACAGGTGTCAATGGACTGAATTCTGCACTTGTATTCCCAAAATCCTCCATGAAGATATTCTCCCAGTTTTACTATCACTCAGCAACCTTTGCCTTCTGTCCTTCTGACTAAATATAAATTCTCTGGATTAGCTGTTTTCACAGCTGTACAAACTACTTCAGCTAATGGTTACCTAACTTTCACAAGCATAACAGCACTCGTATCACAATCCAGGCAAATACTTCACACAATTCCACTCTATTCCTCTTCTAAAAGTCCTTGAATTAATGTAGGTTCATAATTATCTGAGTATACACTTAATTGTTTTCAGATCAGTCCTTTTATTATGATTTTTTTTTCCAGTTTCCCTTCAGTTAGGGTCAATTTAAATGTTTCCAGTTGGAACATCCTAAGATAAATAATCCTGTGACTACTATCACAATAGACAGTTCAAAGCACAGCATAAGTGTAGCAGAATTTACCTGTTGGGAACACAAAAGTAAGACAGTATCTTGAACTTGATAGTTAGATAAATGAAGTTATGCCTACTTGTCTCCTGCTGTTTTAATTCAGTGAGTACTCTGTGCTTCTGAATTGTGGTACAAAGGCATCTTAAACTGCTATAATGCTGAAGTGCATTGCCTAACCAATGCTCTAAAGCACAGGAATAGACTACCTGCAGTGGTTATGGAAATGTTTAGCAGTGAGACTTTTTAAGAATACATTGGACAAACTGCTTCTGGCAGTTGCTTAAGTATAGTTGACATTACTTTCAGAGAGGGGGATTATCTTTCATGGTTTTTCCCAGACCTATTTTGTAGAGTTTCATGGCATAGCCACATTTAAACCACAGTACAAATTTATAAACCAGCAGCAGTTCAGATACTTTGGGATTTGATGTGACTATATGGCCTTCTGAAGTTCCTTCCAGCCTGAATTATCCTCTGATTCTCTGTATAGAACGCTATGTATCAAACTGTTCCCCTCTGTACACCACTGTGATTTTGGAGGTCAAAGCACCAAATACGGAGAACTACAGAGGAGACTGGTAACATAAATGCCTGCATATAAACATGGTTCTTCTACTGTACATTTCATACCCTTAATCTTGGTGTGTATATACATCCCCCATCTGTTTCTCTCATTTCTTTCATCTGTTCTCTTTTCCTCTGGGAAGCACCACATTCTAAGAATTTCAATGGATGCTTTATGTGCTTAGAATTTGTCCAAAATGTTTATCATTCTGAAAGATCTTCACATCTAACTGAACTGTATTTACAGGTGAACATTCAGAACAATGAAAAAGTATTTGTCTAAATCTTAATTTGCAGTAAAAGTAACAACTTGGCTACTACAGCAATAAACTTTTATGTAACTAACTTTGTGAGGCAGTAAACAATTTTCCCTATATATAATGGATTATGAGTATGTAATACATTGAGTTGGCTCTAAGATCTCAACACAGAAATAAAGAAAAAACCCAAAGAAATTATCACTTTAAAAAAATTACAACATTCTTGAGTTCAATCTTCAGTGTAAATAGCTTCCTAATCTGACTAGTATAAATGAGCTTTTGATAAATGGTGTAATTTACATGTACTTACAGGATGTTATAAACCCACACAATAATTTTTTTTTTCTTTCTCTAGAATTTGCTTCTTAGCAAGTGTTTTCTAACATGAAAAACAGCTTCATGACTCCCTAAGAACAATAACATTTGGAGATTGCTTCTGGTGACAGAAAAAACTTAGCTATGCCCAAAGCACCAGCAAAACTGTAATGCTAGTCTATTTTTTTCTCTAAAACTTCAGGATTACATAGCTGATACCCCAAAGACAAATTAAAGTTAATTTTATTCTTTCCTCATTATTATTATTATTTCTGGTTTTTTACTCCTTAGGTTAAGAAGGATTTGGAGATGCTGAAAACTGATTTGAGACGTGAAAACCATGTAAAACACTGTACTTCATACAAAACAGAACTCAGTCAAGTTTAAGAGGTTCATGTGACCTGCCCTGTTCATACAAGCCTGGGAGGAGAGGAGTTCCCTCTAAATCACATGGCATCAATAGCCTTTGTTTTCCAATCTCAAATTAACCAATTCTGAACAATATAAACCTTACTTCAGTCTAATGTTTATTTCCTGCTGTTTTCCTTTAATTCAACCAGACATTAAGAACAAAAGCAGAGCTTGCCTTTATATTTGTTAAATAAAAAATTTTTTAAAACCCCAACCAACCAAAAAATATCATCCCCCAAAAAACCAAAAATAAACACAACCAAACACTACACACCCCAAACAGAGAAACCAAACTTACAAGGCAAAATTCCAGTACTGCACACATAGCTGAGCCCTCAGCTGAGCCGACTGGCTTGTATGACACGTATGTCAACACTACTTTTTTGTTCACTGAAAGCAGGATCTAGGCACCCGTGTAGTTGTGTGGTGTTCCATGCATTGAAATTATTCAAAATTGAAACCAAAGTTACTGAATGAAAGAATTTTTAATGCAAAAGCTCTGCTATTGCTATTTTCCTCTATATTATGATTTTAAAGAAATATGCCAAAACAATTATTTTGTGAGTCCACCTACAAGAATTAATAAAAGCCAATTGATAAATACTTTAAAGACTTTTAATGTGAGTGTCTTGACAAGCTTTAAATGGCTTTATTAAGGCAGAACAGCACAGTTTTTCAGAGTTATTTCATAAAAGGAAATGAATTCTTAGTTTAAACTCATGGCCACATTTGAAAGGAAAAAGAACTGATTTTTTAGGTGAAAAGAGCAAAAAGAATTTTTAAGAACCAACTGAATTAGAAACACAAACCATGAAACAGCTGGTTCCAATGCTTTAATAAGTGACTTAGAGGTTTGCATCCATTCCTGGATAATTCCACATGGAGGGATATACTAATCCTTCAGAAAACCTTTCTTGACACCAAGATAAACATACTGAGCAGGCTTGCAGACATCCTTCCCAAATGCTAGTCACTGGGAAAGTCAATCTAACCTGACAGAACTGAGAATTATGACTATATCACTTGAGTCTTTAAAAGCCTTTTTAGAACATGTTGAAAGAATAAAAATTAGGGTTGTTCCTAGAGAACCATAATTAAGTATAAATGTTCATTTCCACCATGAAGAACATGGTTTAAAAACTATATTATGATAGTACCTTTCCTGATGAAACCCTGATTAAAGCCATTGACTTACACCTAGAATATAAGGGGGACTTTTTCCCCCCCTGTAGTTGTCCTTTTGATGAAAGAAACCAAACATGTTGTGGCCAGTATCTCATTCTTTAACATAATAGCAAAGGCAAAGATCAAGCCTTGTGTGCATAAATATGTAGTGAGAGCCCCTCATCTGTCATGAAATGGAGAAATGCACCACCACATCATCACAAGGTTCTCCAAACTTCTGATACCTAACATCTGACACAGAAGAGTTTAGGCAACACACAAAACATTTTGATGTTCCACTGAGAAACAAGACCAATAAACTACAACCAAACTGAAAATATTTGCTCCAACAAGCACGATAAAGTCATTGCATAAATGTTGAATTTGAAGATAATTATACAAGATATCAGACAGTATATATACACAGGTATACTTTCAAATATTTATATTTTATCCAGGACTTACATATATACTAATATGTGACTTTCAGATAAGGCACCACATATAAATGTGCATTTCTAATGGTGTTTGAAGGAACTGGAATGATGCCTATTCCCCCCCCCTTCAAGGTGTTTAAATGCAGCCTCGAGTATAAATAGTATGGTTGTCCTAAGGATTTCATAAAGCAGTCTCATACATCCAAGTAGGCAGTATTTACTTATAAGACTCAGACTGTGCTAGGGAAATTCAAAAGTTCTGCCACTGATGTTGGAGAGAGCAAGACTGGACATTAAAGTGGATTCATCAACAGAAAAATAATCTAATGAGCACAGGGTCCAATAACATTACCTAGTGTTCAGCTTTATAAAAAGAGTAGGGGAGTGGTTGCACGGATTTTGGCTTGGAAGACTGACAATAAAGAAATCTGAGTGTGTACTATGGAGCAGTGTGTAAATGCATACTCCTGAGGTCTACTCCAAATATTTTGTAGTATGTATATCTAAAGCTCAACTACAAAGATATCTATTCAGTGTGACGTAAAATATGAAAGCAAATCATTCAGAGAAGCAAGACACTAGCCTTTCCCTAAGGTTTAAGAACCTGTATTTGAGAGCCATGGGAAAAAAACACGAAAGTAGGTCTAATTTTATCAAGCTTTAATTAAACACTGAACTAACTCAGTATAAAAAAGCTGGGTTTGTATGGCTCTACCGTTATTCCATTTTGATTTTTTTTGTAATAAAAGTGAAATGCAAGGCCTACATTCAGGAAATTATTTAAACATACCTTAGTTGTAACAATGGACTACCCTTAATGAGATCTATACATGCTTTATAGTATCTTGCTGAAGGCTGATTGAATAGATGCTTAAAAAATAAAAAGAATTTTTAAAAGAAAAAAAAAGCACAAATCTGAAACTTGAAGCCCAAATACTGAGCCTACTCCCACTTGGACAATCACACAAAGAGCTCCACTGCTGCTGGGCTAGAGTTTTGAGCTCCTTGGTGGATATTCAGGTATTTTGAATTGCATCCAAAAATATGCTGAGCTATTAACACGGCAGATGTCAGAGAGTTGCATGACTGGAATCTCTGGTGTGTTTGGCAGAAAAATTTAAGTTTAAAATTGGCTATAAATTCTAGGAATCTGAAACCAAATGGTACACTCCAAATTGAACAGAAACTGAAGAAACTGCCTTTGACTTTAGTGAGAGGATGAGAGGACCTTCAGTCTGAGAAATCAGGGATCTGAGTAGGCTCAGCCTTCTAGCTTGCATTCTGATCACTAGTCACACTGCATTTATTAAAATCCTGTCTAGGCTTCTTGCATTTCCTTCTCTAACCAGTAATCAATATTGAATTGAAATTTGGGTCCCTGGAAAGCTGCAGTGAAACAGTTCTCTCATTTCTGAAGTATAAATGTTTTTGCAAGCCAAAAAGCTGCAAAAGTCAAATAGAAGCCCTGTCCTATTGTGTATTCCAGCTCTCTGGCATGAGTTATGAATGGCACTAAAAATCAGAAAAAAGGAACAGGCATTGTCTTAGTGCTCTGTCCCTACTCAGCCACCCCCAGCAACAGATGCATTTGGAAAATGTACAGTTGCCTCCGAGAGCTGGAAGTTGAGATGTTAGTGCAAAATTTTCAGACAACACCACCACCACAATTTAAAACTCAGAAATTATACATGATAATTAATGTCGGGAGCTATACAAGGAACCCTGACTAAAATATCCCCAGCAGGTGGCATGGTCACTAAGCACAAAAAGTCCAAAACCAGTGTTAGCATGTCTATGTACACACACCCAAACCCAGAACATAGCTGCTATATGGATGGGTTTAAAGTGCAATGAGAAGTCAATGCAAAAGGAGTCTGCTATGTGTTCTCTTTTTTGAGGATGCCGTGGTTTAACCCCAGCCAGCAACTAAGCACCACACAGCCGCTCACTCCCTTCCCCCCCCCCCCCCAGTGGGATGGGGGAGAAAATCGGGAAAAGAAGTAAAACTCGTGGGTTGAGATAAGAATGGTTTAATAGAACAGAAAATAAGAAACTAATAATGATAATGATAACACTAATAAAATGACAACAGTAGTAATAAAAGGACTGGAATGTACAAATGATGCGCAGGGCAATTGCTCACCACCCGCTGACTGACACCCAGTTCGTCCCCGAGCGGTGATCCCCCCGCCCCCGCTCCCCAGTTCCTATACTAGATTCCATGCTATGGAATACACCGTTGGCCACTTTGGGTCAGGTGCCCTGGCTGTGTCCTGTGCCAACTTCTTGTGCCCCTCCAGCTTTCTCGCTGGCTGGGCTTGAGAAGCTGAAAAATCCTTGACTTTAGTCTAAACACTACTTAGCAACAACCGAAAACATCAGTGTGTTATCAACATTCTTCGCATACCGAACTCAAAACATAGCACTGTACCAGCTACTAGGAAGACAACTAACTCTATGCCAGCTGAAACCAGGACAGAGGACATATCAAAAGCACTCAGGGAGAAAAATGTAGACTGGAGTAATTACATTGGTAACATCTGTCTCCTCCAAAAAAACCAAACCCTCTTTCCTAGGGTAAATGCAGAGTGCAAAAGGATTTGCTGGCATGCAAGAGTAGCAGAGTACATAAGGAATAAATTCAAAATTTGGAAAGAGTTACATTTCTCATGCGTGCACTGTACTCTTGTACAGATACAGAGCATGTACACATACACAGAGCAGTTTTATGGTGCAGGAGATGCAATCAGAGAGAGAAGAGGTACAATTCATGAAGAAGAAAAATGTCAGTCCTGCAGAGGACTGAAATTAGTCTGCTGTGCCTATGAAATGGCTTGCATAGATTGAAGCATTTTTCAGATTCCAAACAAATAGGTAATTCCAGTTCCCAAGGTTATAATTAAAAGTCCAGCTTCACTCTGCAAAAAGTGGTGGAGCTGGCATAGTATTTTTCATGCTTTTAGGTGATCAAGAGAGCAAATATGACAGAATGGCCAAGAAATCTATGGAGAAAGAGAAAGATGAGACAGTTTTTAAGATTATTGAATTATCAATTACTGACTGACAGCTGAACTAAAAATCCCACTGGGGCAGTATGACAGTCACTATGGAGAGTTTGGATAATGCTGACTGCTTTTGAAAAACCTTGCCAGTGAAAATGTAATACAAGAAATGTAGGAAAAGTCATCAGGCATGCCTGTAAAAGCCAAAGTTACATGCGATAAATACACAGTGCAAAATGTGAGCTTGTTTGAAAAAAACCCCTACCTATATTAGCATAATAAAAGAAGGACTCACACTTTAATGACCTCTCCTACAAGACTGTCCTCTCACGCTGCTATAAATGATGAGTATGGCTCTGACATTGAGTTAATATGTGGTAAACTAACATGAAGGAATGATCAGTTCATTACCATGTAGGTGTTATATTAAAAATTGGTCCATATACGTAATGTCATCAAATTTTTATTCTGGCAAAAAGATTTGTGCTAACAAACTATTAAATTATACAAATATAATACTAAGACTATTTTAAAATGTAAGATTATGATATTCTGATGTGAAAATCAAAAGATGGGAGTAAATGTAGCATTTTCTGCTGTAAACTATAGTTCACCTTTTTGTGGTTTAGTAAAATGTCATCTGCAAGGTATACGATTTGATACAGAAAACTACTTTGCAAAACTCTAAAGCATTTACAGGTGGTTTTGGCTTTGGGGTGTGTATATTTTTGTAGCACTCAACTATTTATATCTTGAAATGTGAAATGAAATGAAATTGAATTGAAAATTAATTACTTAGCCTTATAGGCTCATGACTGTAGGTTCAAAGAGACAACATTCAAATAAAGACGTTTTCTGAATAAAATGCATAATTAGCTTGGGAGTATGGAATGGAGTCAAGGCTGTACCTTCCCAGGTGAGTTTTGCTCTTTTTCTGGTATTTTTGTACCCTACTGAATCTCAAAATCTTTTCCATACAGTGGCATAGTTTCAGCAGGGAAGATGTTTTTTGCCGTCTTGGGCTGTTTGGGATCACTAGAGTGTCCCCCTGACAGATTGCTTATATGGCTATGAACCTTCTGAAGTATATTAGACCCAGGTCTTTCATTTTTTGATTATTGTTCTAATGAGCAGGCTATAATACATATAAGGGTCACACTCATTTGATGAGCTTCATCCACTAGTTATGTAGCTGAGTGAACAGCTTCTTCCAAGTCCTTTGACAGAGAAGCATGAAAAGTGCATAAGTAGATCAGGGCGGGAGGTGAACATGAAACTAGTCTAATGGGTGATTCCCTCAGAGAATTGTCAGGGCTTTCAATCTTGCTTCTAGAGTATGCACATTGATTTTTGCCTTGGACTCTCCCCAGGCTGCTGATTTTGGTCTGGGAGGATTCATCATTTATCTAATATTTCTCTATGCTAGGCAGTCTAACAAGAACCGTTGTACTGAGCTTCCTCTGGGCTGCTGCCTGCTGGAAACCCCAGGTATTCCTATAGTACACATGCTGAGAAACTGCACAGTGTGCAGAAATGTTTAGTTTATCAAAAATATACTACACAGTTGATCACTACATGCAGAGTATGTTTAATGTGTGACAATGTCAGATTTACAGTGCATGCCCAGACTATGCATGTGGCATGTGCATGGTATGTCTGCTTCTTTCCAGAAGGGTTGCATTTCTACTGCCCGCACCAAGAAATTCTAGTTGGAAGCATGACAAGCCTATTCTAGCCCTCAGCTCCCACAGGTTACCAAGAGAGGACACATTAATGGAGGCCCTCCTACTTCAGAAATGACAATTGCAGGATTTACGGCCAATATTTGGCCTTATTTTTGTTTTTGAAGTGAAGTGTTAATGTTAAAAAAACCCCCCACATCCAAAACCAAAAAAACCCCAACAAAACCACCAGATTACATCCTTTGGCTTATGGATAAAGTCTTTATAATTGCTGAAGATATTGTTACCAATTACTCACTGACGACTATTAGCTGCTTATTAGTTGTCCACGCAAAGTAATTGTTGCATCTTAGAAGCTTCTCTAAAACTATCTTAATACATTGGATTAGATTCTGCTCACTGTTGCACCGATGCATTTCTAAAGTGCTATGAGCAGGTAATAGCATCTTTGGCCCTAGCAATGAAGAAACTATTACAGAATTTCAAAATTACTGTTAGTTAGCAGTGAGAAAATATGCTTTGTAGGAAATTTTGTTTTGCAAGAGCTAATGCTTTTTGGTTGTTGTCCAGAATGAATTTTCATCTTTAGGATAGAATGAATAATCCTTTGAAAATGAACATAATATTTAATATCAAAGACCTCCAATAGAAAATTAATTTCTGAGGTTTAACTCGTATTTATAAGCTAATAATTTAGATGACTAATTTACATGTATATTCAAGAATCCACTTTCTTTTCTAGCGTTTTAAGAATACAGTAATGCTAATACAATTGCTATTCTCTCTGATGCAAATGTAAAAAATTGGTGAGTCTGCTTTAGCACATCCTAGTTAGTGTTTTCAGTTGCCGTAGAAGGGGATCTGTCACAGTTTTGGAGAAGGTAGGTTGTCACT
Organism: Haliaeetus albicilla; assembly: GCF_947461875.1. Classification (NCBI taxonomy): domain Eukaryota; kingdom Metazoa; phylum Chordata; class Aves; order Accipitriformes; family Accipitridae; genus Haliaeetus; species Haliaeetus albicilla. Next base: position 25,597,814 of record NC_091491.1, on the reverse strand, counting down.
GGTTTGCTTTAACGTGAGCAAACACAGTAAGGCCAATAATTGGAGAAAGCTGTTGTAAATGTTGGGGGTTTTTATTGCACGTTGGAGATTTCTGTAGTACAATTGATATTGGTTATGTGAGAAAGCAGCTATTCAAATTGATGAAATGGAGCTCTGAAAGACAAAGCTCTTGGAAGTCCTCTCAAGAAATTCTAGCTATTGATAATCAAGATCTGTGTAATTTTTAATCTAACTTCACTAGGTGGTGGGATTTTGGGTTGGGTTTTTTTGGTGGTGCTTTGTGGTTTGGATTTTTTGTTTGTTTGCTTGCTTGGGGTTGTTTTTTTTGTTGGTTTGGGTTTTTTTTTTTTGAGCACTCTGGGGCCAGCAGCTTACTGAGCAGTGTGTGAATAACATCACAGGGTCAAACTGCACTTGCTGTACTGTATGTCTTTAGAAGAGGCAGTGCTGCTAATTTGCCACTGTACAGCTACTGCTTTTATATACTTTTAGCACTTCTGTTGTCTTTGAAACTTAGATGGGTCTGTCAGTAAGTGATAGTCTCTAGAGACTCATCACCAGAGCAGCCATTAAACTTTAAACAGGCCACAGTAATTCAGTGACAATAAAGAGGTGTGTTAAGGTTCAGTCTGGAAAAATGGTAGACTGGCTCTGTTTAAGGAGCTACATATAGTATGAAGATTATTATTAAGAAGTTTAATCTTGCATGTTGATGTTCTGATGGTGAAAATACATAACAATATGGCAAAAGGTCTGACAAAAGTGGAAATGTTTTATTACACCGATAAAGACTTCTGACAAGGATTAGATTTCATGGTGCCTGTCATTAACCTTTCAATTTTCTAAAGCTGAAATGTATTTATTTTCAAGTGGATAAGCAATGGCTAGTTATTTGTTTTATTTTGGAATAAGAAGGACTAGCGTTAGATTGCTTAAAAAAAAAAAAAGACAACATTAATTAGTAGGTATTTGGTTTTGAAATGAAAATATTGTATGTAGAGAAAAGTATTTTGCAAAATTAACAGAAATCAAGACCACAAATTAAAATAGACTAAATTTGCAAAAATATCTGTCATGCACATCCCATTTTAAGTCTATTAAAATCAGGAAGAAGGTTTTGTTATTCTTTAAGAATTAGTTTAAACTTACAATGTTGCATTGTTGTTACTTACTGAAGTTTGCAACGTTACTGCATAATTCATTTGAAAATTATGACAATTTAAAATTTAAAAAACACTGCAAAGGTCCAGGTTATTTAAATTTTAATGGCTAAGAAGTGTGGTGTGAAGATCCTATACAAAACCACAGAATTCTACCATGCTCACATTTTGCACTGCGTATTTATCGCATGTAACTTTGGCTTTTACAGGCATGCCTGATGACTTTTCCTACATTTCTTGTATTACATTTTCACTGGCAAGGTTTTTCAAAAGCAGTCAGCATTATCCAAACTCTCCATAGTGACTGTCATACTGCCCCAGTGGGATTTTTAGTTCAGCTGTCAGTCAGTAATTGATAATTCAATAATCTTAAAAACTGTCTCATCTTTCTCTTTCTCCATAGATTTCTTGGCCATTCTGTCATATTTGCTCTCTTGATCACCTAAAAGCATGAAAAATACTATGCCAGCTCCACCACTTTTTGCAGAGTGAAGCTGGACTTTTAATTATAACCTTGGGAACTGGAATTACCTATTTGTTTGGAATCAATTACCAATTTTCTCACTTTTTGTACAGAAAATGGGACTGGAAAGAAACTAAAGAAGTCATCCAGTCCATATTGTAACATCAGTGTAATACCAACCCCATTCCTTACTGATGGCTTCCCAGCCACTCCCAAGAACATCCTGTGATAGAAAAGTCACAGATCCCACAACACTTTATTCCAGTGACTGACTGTCTTTAGACTTCCAGTCCTTCACCTAAGCCAAATTTCTTAAGACTCTGAGAATCCCTAAGTACTGTCATCTGCCAGGACAGCAGACCTTGGTAATGACTTAACTTAACCACAAAGAAAGAAAATTCAGGGGAAAACAAAACAAAAAATAGACCTGAAAAAAGCCAAACCATCACCAAACTAGGACTCATTATATATTTAGTGTGGATTTACTCATTTCTGGGAATGCCTAGCCACACCAGAAATCTTCTGATTTCATCCTGTTGTGCATCTTATTCCTTTGTTCTCCACAAATTCACAACATACATGATTGAGACTTCTGTCAAACAATTACAACTAGTGTTCTAAAAGCAGTGTGAATTGATTGCAAAAAAAGGGGGGGAGGGGGGAAAGCAGATGTTTCAATATTTTTAATGAAAAGACAAACTTTATTTCACCCACTCCTCTTCCAATCATAAGCAGTTCATCCAATTCAAGTGAAGTTGTGTTGAGCGTCCACATGAATCGCTCACTTATTTCTCAAATATACCATTCGCTATATGAGTCTTCAGTTATATTTTTAAATGAAGCATCTCTCTGGCTCCAACTAATTCTGCATTTAGCACTTAAAAGTCAGATACATAGCAGAAGTACACCTTGCTTCATTGTTATTAGTTTCCTATATCAAAATGTAAGTAACAAACACTGAAGTACAAATTCACTGACAGAAGCCAAAAAGCATGTATTCAAAAGCAGAGATTTGTGAAATGAAATGCTTGCCTTCACATGCAGTTACAAGATCCTAATTCTTATTTTTCCTCATAAAACAAAAAATTATTTCAGGACCCCATCAAGCTCTAAACACTCGCCCCTTCGTTCCAAATCTAGATAAACTCTTTCTGTGCTCCTTCAGAGCTATAAATGAAATTGCCTTTGCCTTCTTGAAACCTTCCCAAAGTGTGCCTTATTGTTAAAGTTACATATCTGCCTTATTCCTAGGTTGCTTTACAAGCAAATTTTCATTCAAAAGTGTTTAAGCTCTTGCAAGTTTAGGCTCTGATGCAATCCTAGTTCTCATGCTTATCTCAAAAAGTTATCCTGTAACTGGCAATTTTACAAGCTTCCTGAGAAAATACAGAGGATTGCTGGTGGAGGGACTGTTTTATTTAAACTTCCTCAGAAAAGAGAGTAGGTCTGAACTACATTTAAGGGGCTGCTCAGAGAGGCTTTCATGCCTGTGGCTCAACTGTACCTGTTGCAGTGGAAATATGCATTTCAGTTTAACAACTGGTATTTATGATTCTGGAAATACCATTAGCTACTATGGTGATGCAAACTGATTTAATAGTAATTTTGAAACAAACTTTTAACTCCATAGGATTTTGCACATGACTGTGGGCATCTATTTACAATCTCCCCTTCTGCAGCTATTTAAACAACTGTACATGGTAATTTAGCAGCATAAAGTACGAAAAAGAAGAAAGGTTAGTGTTTTCATGTTTATTTACATCCTTCTGGCTTGCACAAAGGTTGCTAGCTTTTTGTTATTCTCTTGAGAGTTCAACCAGAGATGTCCAAAATGAGATTGAAGGACAGTGGACGGTCAGATAGAATATTTTTTTTTTTTTTGGTAGTAGCTGCCCTACTCTTTTCATACACCTGCATTTCATTGTCAGTATATTGTGTCATTTATTCAAATATATTGCATGAGCAATTTCTCACATTGCATCTCATGAATATATAATCCACCCAGAAAATTAACACACAGCAGTTGGTGTATGCTTACATGAAAAAATCTACCAAAAAAGGAAACCATTTTCCTTCACATTTTAATTGTATGTTCTCACCACCTATGCAATTTTAATGCCTCAGTACACATCTTAGAAAGCACAGAACACTATAGCTACAGAGAACCTCTATCAAATCAGACTTTCTGCATTATCATATGCATTAGTCTTTGAATGTCCTTTTTCAGCCTCATTTTCTGACCTCTTCCAGGTTTTCTTGTTTTCTGCTTGCCTGTCCAAATGAAGAAAAATGGATAGTACTTATTCATAGCTGCTATGAGGCCTTTTTAGTATGTCTTTTGGCTTGACTTCTTCTTCTACAGATATACAAAATATAATTCCTATTTAAAAAACTAACTGCTCCCAACACTTGAAAATTTCACCCAAGAGAACAGCCAAAAGTATGAAGCCTGTGGGACACACTATGTTGGAGGATCGTAGCTAGAATTAAGATAAAACTTCCAAAAATAGTTTAGTAATGAAAAATTCCGGTGATTTTCAGGAAGACTTAGAATTCCAGATCCTGTTTTCAATATTTATTCAGAAGAAATTAAAAATCTATATCTATTCTCAATACAAAGCTGACCTACATAGTCACAGTCTTTTAAGTAAGTACCAACACTCTGAACAACCTCTGGAGTTGTAGGAAGGGACAAGAATGCGCACATAGCTCATGCAACATTAAGATTGAATGCTCAGAGAACAGGGGGAAGCCAAAAGAATTTTTTCCTCTTTATCCAAAAACCCAGGGCAGCACAGATGAACTTAAAGAGTATATTTGTGAATGTGTCTCCTTCTGTCTACTCTATATGCATCATCACCTTTAGATGACTAAAAGATTTCAGTTAATGCTACAGATGATGGCTCATTGCCTACCAGCTGGTTATTATTATCAGCTTCTAGCACAATTCTAATAAAAGTGAGTGCATTAGTTTTGACCTAAGAGGAACTAAATGGCTCACTTTTAGTTTATTGCGAACACCAGCTTCTCTCCCTGTGGAATAATACAGTTGAGATCAGCTGAAACACTCAGTTATAGGATCTCTCTAGTTTACTGGAATGAGACTGACAACAAACCATTCAGAATTTCAAAAAATCTGGGAACGACTTAATATTCTTAATTTATCTTCCAGAAATTAAATACAATCTCCTATCCCTTTCTCTTCCCCCATCTTTTCTGGGAATGCAGGTAGCCTGAAAATAGTGTAGGTTTGGGAGTTAGAGACAGACAGACTGACTGAATTAGTAGGTTTAATATTTAAACTTGTACATTAACAAAAAAATTTTGAGGTTATGTTAGAAAAAATTCTTTTTATAGTTACAGATATGTATATAGATGAAAAATAAATACATCTACCACCCACGTTCTATGGTAATGATCTGGATTTATTAAATGTGGAGCCATGTCATGCAGTCTGGAGCTAAGTGACAAACGAGAGAATTACGTAACCTCATCAATAACCTGATAGCACATGAGGTGATAGATTATGTATGATAGTCAACTACACAGTAATACAGCAAACTGTAATATCCATTTCAGTAAACAAACATCTCATAGACAAACATAAACCATGTTAGATGATCTATATTTTAAAAAACTTTTCAAAATAACTACACAAAAAACATGTAGCACCCCTTTTACATTCATTGCGAAAGGGAAATACTTTAGTTGTAATGGAATAACTACACATCCATTAAGACAGTAATCTATGTGCACAAACCAACAGCACAGCAAATGTGGACAAGGAGGATAAATAGAGGTGCATCAAAAATATTGTTTGATTAACACTAAGAGTGGCTGGAAAGCTACCTGGCAGAAAAAGACCTGGGGGTGCTGGTTGACAATCGGCTGAATATGAGCCAGCAGTGTGCCCAGGTGGCCAAGAAGGCCAACAGCATCCTGGCCTGTATCAGAAATAGTGTGGCCAGCAGGAGCAGGGAGGTGGTTGTTCCCCTGTACTGGGCACTGATGAGGCTGCACCTCGAGTCCTGTGTTCAGTTTTGGGCCCCTCACTACAGGAAAGACATGGAGGTGCTGGAGCGTGTCCAGAGAAGGGCAACAAAGCTGGTGAGGGGCCTGGAGCACAAGTCTTATGAGGAGCAGCTGAGGGAAGTGGGGCTGTTTAGTCTGGAGAAGAGGAGGCTGAGGGGAGACCTTATCGCTCTCTACAACTACCTGAAAGGGGGTTGTAGTGAGGTGGGTGCTGGTCTCTTCTATGAAGAAACCAGTGATAGGATGAGAGGAAATGGCCTCAAGTTGTGCCAGGGGAGGTTTAGGTTGGATATTAGGAAAAATTTCTTTACGGAAGGGGTTGTCAGGCATTGGAACAGGCTGCCCAGGGAAGTGGTTGAGACACCATCCCTGGAGTAATTCAAAAAGTGCATAGACAAGGCACTTCAGGACATGGTTTAGTGGGCGTGGTTGACGGTTGGACTCGATGATCTTAAAGGTCTTTTCCAACCTAAATGATTCTATGATTCTAATGCCCAAAGGCTTCTATTAGGATTAGGACCTGGCTGTCCTAACTGGATGAAATTTTTTATTATGTAAGAGACATGGTCCCTGTATTGGGGATTTGACAATATCATATTTATTCTGGAAGTATTACGCCTCTGTCCAGAAAATGCTAAGACATTGAGAGATTTTTGATCCTGCTTTGTAAACATACACCACATGCTAAACTTTCCACCTTTGTATTTCTAATTAGGTGAGTTTTGTAAAAAGCAGCTCATAGGACAAACAAAGGGAAGTGAAAAGCAAAACACTGTTTTCCCCAGTCCCCTACAACATTGATCTATTCCTGAAAATACCATTCAGTTACAGAATCAGTATAGACTGGCTAGATTTCCTGGGCCAAACCAAGCCATGCATAAGCACAGTTTTCAAGGACAGTTTTTTACTGCAGATGAACCAAACTTCAAAGCCACAGAAGCACAGAATCAAAGCACAGAACTGCTTAGATTAAAAAGGATCTCTTAAGGTCACTTAGCCCACCCCCCCTGCTCAGCAGGGTCAGCCAGAGCAGGTTGTCCAGGACCATTTCCAGAGGGGCTTTGATATCTCCAAGAATGGCCAAATCAAAGTCTTAGTGTAAGTTTGGCTCCCTCTGACTTTTCAGGAATGATTGACATATTTTCTCACATGACAGTCAGCTCTGGTGCTATTGTTTCAGTTTCTGTCAGCTCAAACTAACAATGCTGCAGCAGTTTATTCTGCCAATCTTCCCAACAGAAGGGCTGATTAATTACTTTTAAGTAGCCCCTTGGATTTTTATAAAAGTCTAAACCAACAAAATCTTAAGGTGAACAAGTAGAATAGTCTGTATCCTTAAAATATAAGAATATTGTATTCTCTGGCTGTGACTTTCTGTTATCCAGTGTCCTAGGCTGACACATAAAAGACAGACAGCTAACTAAAATGCCACAGTATTCTCTTCCTGTTGCCAATTCATATCTAAAAGCTGAGGGAAAAATACACTCCCAGTGACAACTCTGAAATAAGTCAATGTGTGACAGTAATCGGGTCTCTTCTGTCAAGTCGAGTTCCAGGAAAAAAGAGTAAGTTTTTTAAGCTATATGCCAACATTGTCAAGGAATAAGAACAATGGCACAAAGTAGTACTTGGCTATTTCCCTCAGAAATAAAGACTATGGGCTTTCAGCAAAGAGGAGAGCCAGCTACCTGAAATGAGAAAGTTTCTGGTAGATCTTGAAGAAATCAGGTCACAATGGCTGGCTCAAAGAGGGGCTCTGAAATGGTGAGAAGCAGCAGTAGAAGAATCCATGTCTGTACAAGACAGGTTTGTGGCGTTTTTGCAGAATGATGGAGCCAGACAGTAAAGAGTTACTAATGCAAAAAAGAGAGAAGGAATCAAATTACAAGGTAAGAATCAGAGGGCTTCACAACAACTCTTGAGGATGTGATAAAAATCAAAGCAAACTATCTGCTGGAGTAAGAGACAGGTGAGTGGCAGTGTCTATAATGGAAAAATGATGGTTCAGAGCCATATCACGTCAGGGAACAAAAACCAAATGTAAAAGCAAGACTGAGCAACAAATATCCCCACCTCTAATGAGGGAAAAACCTCTCCTCTCTTTTTCTGTCACAGACCTCTTCCCCGTGACAACTCACAAAAGCAGACAATCTGAAATTAGAGAGTGGAAAACCGGTTATGAACTTCTGGAGTGCAAACATCACTGACATAACATGGTCATTTCCTTTCTCTGAACTGTCCCTAGCTGAAGGCCTCTGTCCTTTTCCTCCACAACAGAAGCAAAGCATCTCAACAGTACTGAAGAAACTGTTCTGAAACCCAGAAACAGCAATGTGAAAACCATATCTATAACATTAAAGGACTTAGAGCAGAATAGTTGAGAGAGCAAAAGTAAAGGGAGTAAAAAAGAAAAAAAGGAGTAAAATAAAAGAAGGGAGAAAACAGAAAAGATACAGAGAGAAAAGAATTGTATGCTGCTAGGGAAAAGGAGGGTAACAGGAGAGTTAAGGATGAGAGATGGTGTAAGACAGTCAAACAGAACATCTGTAGGCAAGTACATCTGAGCCTCTTCTCCAAAATCTGTGAAGGTAATTAAATATAATATCACAGGGATAAGTTAACGTTAACCACCTTACCCTTGGTGGTGACAAGGTTTAAGTAACTAGAGTACATAAAACCATGAAACCAAACAAGGGATACACAGAATGGAGAGAGGCTGCGATGCTCAGAATGTGTCCAAGGGAAGGAATCAGAGAGGTTAGATAAGAAATTTGAGCGTATTAATAACTGAAATAGACAGTCATGTTACGTGACTGGTAGTGTCTGTGTGTGCTGTGTCTATGTGTGTCAACAGAGTCAGGCACAGCCCTATGATCAGTTGTACTCTTTAATTGTTCGTGTTTTCTGTTCAGGAAAAAAAAAAAAGAAAACAACACAACCAGTCTGGATGAGGTCACACTGCTTTAAAAACTAAAGGATTTTAGACATGAGCTGTGCCCTACTCTGTGCCCATGAGACCAGTGAACAGGCCTTGACCAGCTTTAATTAGTAGCCTAAATGCAACCTAAGAGACACCTAGGTAGAGTCACATGTGGACTCAGCCTGAGGTAACAGTAAATATATGGGGCAGAATAAATTCTTGAACAGTGATAGAAAAAGGATAAGATCATGACAGTGAAGGAGGAGCAGACAAGCTACTGAACAAGGAAGAATGTGTGAAAGATTAGAAGCTCGGTGGCAACAGGATTGAATTTATCAGAAAGGGAATGCCGTGACAAGGAAGAGAAAATAGGACACTTAAAATGCAAACCTGGAAATATGATGTAAAGTCACGTAAAAATGACTTAAAGAAAATAGATGAAATTAAAGTAACTGATCAAGTGGAAGCTGATAGAAAATATTAAGCACTGCATGGGTAGGGCAATGGTGTCTATTAGAGAAGAGCTGATGAGAAACAGTCAAGAGGGTTGAGGGACACAACAGACCTGGGAGTCTGAGTGACCCCAAAACATGGAATGTATGTGGTGAGGACTGAGGAGGAGGAGGAAGAGGAAAGGGCATTACAGCCTGTTTCCAGGAATGAAGCAGTGCAAGAGCATTGGAAGAGTGTGAGAAAGGTATGGCACAGTGCTGAGGGAGTCAAGTCAGTGAGGCTGACATGCAGGTATTAAACAGAGTGGGTTATGTTTCATGCAGACAACCAGTTTCAACAACAACCTGGGCTTGCATTTCAGCAGGTAAAGTCTCCGGTTTGTCTGGCTCTGGATGTCAGGACTTTCCACTCACTCAGAGCCTGGAAAGATTCCTCAGGTCTCCATGCTGTTACATGGGCTGGCTTTAGGCCAGCATATTTCAAGTGCTCTGCTAAGAGGCTGCTGTTTTCTCAGCTTCTCTACTTTCCATTTAAAACCCAACACTTCCCGTTGCTTTGACTCCCATTTACCCTTACCCACCACGATGTAGCTATCAGCCTTGCCATCTCTCATTTGTTGCTTCACAAGTTGACAGATGACTGCTACAACAGCAGGGATAATCCATATCCTTAGCGCAAAGCCTTAAGAGGTATTTAAAAATTAACACGAAACTTTCTCCTCTCGGTTATGCAAAAGTCACCAAGAACAAACCCTTCAGGTAGCCTTTCTTAACAATGAAAATTGTTGGTTCAGTAGTTAAATGATACCATGCCTCTGGCTGCAAAGTTGGTTTAAGAAATTTCCGCACTGTAAATTGGAACAGAGAACAAAACCTGATTTAATATAGAAAATAATTCCCTCCACATGCCCCAAGCCATTCCAAAACTAAACTTCATGATTTCATAATGTTGTGCCAACAAAAGGAAATAGCAAGGTGTAGAAAAGACACAGGAATGACATATTTAAAGGAGAGAAACACTGTATCTTTATTGCAGAAGGAAAAGATGGTTGTCACAGCGTGGATTTAGCTGCCCTTGCTACCTGCCCTTCCTCTTTGTCTTTGAATTCACTCAGCAAATCTCTGAACTCAGCACTGACTAAAGAGCAGGGCTCACCATACCTCAGTCAAGTTTCCAGCAGTATTTGTGGACATGTATTAAGCTCTTACCATGGTTTCACTGCTGAATTCATCTGTTGAGCACAGTGTTTGCTACATAACTGACAGAAGTAAAATACTCATCACCTAACTGGACAGAGCAGTTGGGCTCTGACATAGATCATGAATGTATCGAAAATAAAGTCTCAGCAAAAGGGAGATCTTGCCAGCATCTACAAGGTGATGACAGTTGTCTCCAGCCCTGCAAGTTTCACATCTGAGCCAAAGGACTCCTACTGAAGCCAGGAGGCTCTGAGTACACTCTAGCTCAGGGTTCACAAATAACCTATGTTTGCACCGTGCATCACCTGCGACTCAGATGCTTTTAGTCTCACCTCTCCATGACTAGAGATCAATTCTAATAATTTGTACTGCACAGATTCTCAGACATGGGTGTGCAAACATGACAAAGCCAAGCTACGAGACATTTAGTATTTTCTTGAAAAGAAAAAAAGACTGCTGCAAGTAACCGAATAAAATAGTCTAAAGGAGCTCAACACAAGACATAAGTTGTAGCTAACTAAGTAGGCTCCTTGTCTAAATTCTCGTCTCTCATCTAAGGCAGCAAGAAAGAAACCCGCGTCATTCAAATCGCATGGTTTACGGGGCTGGGGCCTTGAGAACATCACGACGCTCATAACGAGGAGTCAGCAACGATTGCCGGTTTCTTGCTGGGTCGCCCAACACCTCGTTGTCACGTCCCAGTTCCCACACCGCCAAACAGAGCGCAACACCAGCAACTTCTTCAGGCGTCCTGCCCTCGGCGCCGCCCTCTACATCGCTTCAGCGAAACCGAAATAACCCCGAGCAGCCGCCTCCTGCCTCCCCTCACGTTCCGGCTTGGCACCCGCTGCCAGACGGCGCTTTGCAGGTGTGAAGAGTCCCGGGGACGGCGCTGCCGAGGGTGACCGCCGCTCGCCCGGGCAAGCCCTGCCCGAGGTGCCGCTTTCGGCCCCGCCCCGGGCGGGGAGCCGCGCTGACCGCCGCCCCGGGGAGCGCAAGCCCCCGGCCCGCCGCCACCGCGGGGCCCGGCCGTGAGGGAGGGACGAGGGAGGCGGCCGGGGCGGGTAGGGGAGGAGTGAGGCAGAGGGCAGGGCCGGGAGGCGCCGCGCCGCAGCGCGCCGGGGCCGCGCTATTGCTGCTCCAACACCGCCGGAGCGGAGGGTCCCGCCGCCGGGGCCGCGCTATTGCTGCTCCAACACCGCCGGAGCGGAGGGTCCCGCCGCCGCGCCCGCCATGGCCGGCCGCCCCCGGCCCGCCGCCGAGCCCGGCCGACCCCCGCCCGCCGCGCCCAGGTAGGGCCCGCGCCCCCGCCCCTCCCCGCGCGCCGCCGCCGCCGCCGCCCGCGCGCGTGGGGCTGCGCCGCGTCGCGAGGGGCTGCCGCCGCCCGCGGTGAGTAACGGCTCCGGGAGCCGCCCGCCCCCGCCCGGTGAGGAGCGGCGCTGGGCGCCCGCGGGTCCCCGCCGCCTGCCCGGTGAGTAACGGCTGCGGGCGCCCGCCGGGTGCCCTCCCGGTGAGGAGCCGCGCTGGGCGCCCGCCGCCCCGGTGCCGAGGGCCCCCGCCTGGGCTCACCACGGCACGGCAGTCGGGAGCCCGCAGGGAAGGGGGTCGCCCCGCGCCCGAGGGCGGTCACGGAGGAGCGGGGACACGGCGGCCGGGCTTCGCTTCTGCGGTGCCCGCGGGGAAGGCGGGTGGCGGGCGGCCGGCCGTGCGGAGCCGCTGCCGGCGGGAGCGGCCGGCCGGGGCCTGGGAGCGGAGGGAGCAGCCGGCGCGGGCACTGAGAATTCCTCCGCGGCTGCCGAGGGGCTGGGGGTGCGCCGCTACCTGCCAGGTGGCGGTCAGCCGCCGCGGCTTTGCTCTTACACGAAAAGCAGGAATTAAAGGGCTTTTCTTAATAATCGACACCCCCCCCCCGCCCCCCATATAGATTTTGTCATCTAATTTTGCTGTAACAGCTGGTTTTCATACCATAGCGTCTTGAGAGTCGTCCAGTTAGCTAGTGCTTAATAAAATACCTTTAGGATATTATGCTTAAATCGCTCCGACGCATGCACGCTAGCTAGTAAATCAGATTCTTTCACAATGAAAGAAAAACCTAAAAATCACTTTTATTATCCCAGCTCCACCAAACATGTATTTATAGCTTTTATGAACAACAAATTAGGGCAAAACTTCCTTCAAGACAGAAATTGATGCACAGGTAGGAGTAGCCTACTGGAGATGCGAGACGCGGTTAAGCATAATTTTCAACAATCACAAGTAAATTGCATTTTGATGATAGCAGGCGGAGAAAAGTATTATAGAAATTGTACCATTTAAGTATGATACAGACTATGAGAGATAAAAAGCATGTGTTGCAAATTATTACAATTTGTTTTGTTGTAGTCGCTTCCAGTGCAGCGTCCCAATGAGAGATGAGGGGTAAAAATGATAGAAATAAAGTTTGGAGAAAACACAGCCTTGAAAGGAAGGCAGTGAAACGACATATAACTACCTGAATACTCGAGAGACACTGGTTGGGGAAGGGAGGGACAACGACACTTAAGTGGGTGATAATTACTTGCAGGAGAAATTGCTTTTATTTACTTGAAGGAAACAAAAAGCTTTAAAGCAACCCCTCAGAGAGAGTTGACTAAATAGCATTTCATATCAGTAGACTTTTACTGACAAAAGGTTGATGTTTTCGCACTTTGATCTGAATTGCCTGATCTAGAAATAGCCCTTCCCGATTTTTCCCTTGGCATTTCAGGGTGAAACGAGCAAGATTTAGCTTTTTGTTTTGTTTTGTTAATCATGGCTAGTAATTTTGTATACAACTAAATACCAAGGTGATTGTACAAACTTTAGTATTTTATGGGAAGCCACAATCTGAAAGTGAGAGGGACTCAGAGTTTAAAGCCAGAGAGACTTTTAGGTTATCTGATCTCACATTCTATATTTCACGCTCTACAAGAAAAATTGGGTAGAATGCAATATTGACCCCAGTAGCCTGCATCAGGATAAAATAGGTATTCCAAAGAGACAGCCTTAAAGATACTAAGAATTAGACAAGCTGCTGCTTTCCTTGCTTATGATCTTGCTTTCATTGTTACACATTTACCTCCTCATAGGCATACAACCACCTTCCAACTCCACACAATTGTTGCTAGGCTTTTCATCACTGCATAAAACTGAGGAAACCAGTCCTACTCCACTCCAGAGCTCTGCCATCTGGTCATCTATTCACCCTGGCTAGGCCTGTTGCCCAGAAAACATTCTCTATTTCTGTAACAAGAGCAAGGCTTACCTTGCTCCTGTGTGCAATGTACCTCTTTCTTCCTCCTGAAGTGTGATAGATTTTCTTCCTGTAGCTTAAGCAAGTCAGAATTCCACACACCAAGAACTACAGTTCTCTTTTTCATCTCTTTTTTCTCCTGCAGCTGGTATGTTGACAGCAGCTTGTTAGTTGTTAATCAAGGTAACCCTTTCTTTGCTGAACAACCATGTAAACGTCATACTTTCTGTCTGTGAATAAGGGTCAGAGGACTCCAGGAAAGAAGGTAACCAGAACAGTGAGTAATTTATTCAGGGCATTCCTGTCTTCACCAGGAAACCTTAGGGAAAAAGCACACCTAGGAAGCCATGGGACAGAAAACTTGTCCTCATACACCTTTAGCTCATCATGCCCACCATACAACATTTGGGCAACTTTAACTGGGGGCTAGTTACAACAGCTGTCAAGAAATATGAACAATGAATGTTAGCATTTACAGGCCTTACCAAAGAAAGGTTTCACTGTCAAACTGTTATAAATCAAATAGTATTTTGCTTCTTCCCTACAGAATCATTTCAGGCATTGGCCTGTTTCTGTGGCTATTCATGCCTGATCTTACTCACCTACACCTAACTTCCTAAACCAAGGCCGCGGCTCTGCCCACCTTGCTGACTTCCTGTCACACACTACAATCACTGCCTGAGTTCAGGATAAACTCAGGGTGCATTCCTGTTCAATACCTTCCCTTGCTTTGTCTTCTGTATCTGAAGGCAGAAACATAAGCCATGGGTCTGGATGCCTGCAGCCACTGTGGAGCAGAGCAGAGCAGGGTAGTGGCCTTTGGGCATCCACTGATAAATTAACATTTCTGGCAGTAGCTTCTTGCAGTGAACGCTTACCCTGGGGATCAGTTGAGCAGCTGCAGAGAACTGCACAGAACTGGTAGCTGTCACTTTTTCTTCAAGCAGCTAAAAGGCATTTTTGTTGCAGATCACAGTTGGGAAGCTGGAACTGTGATCTATAACGATTTATTGTTTTGTAATGGTGGAAAAACAAAACTGCATTAAGACCTTAAACATACCAGCTTGTACTTTGCCTCTTCAGGTGAGAGGCAAGAAAAAAATTACTTGAATTTTTTACAAATGAGCCAGGAACTTCTGTGCTTCTGTCCCCTGTGTAAGCCAGTGACTATTTGGGATGCTGTTGCACAGCTGCCTAAGGAGATACAACCACCCCTTTTGGTAAAACTGCAGTTTCTCTGCTCAAGTTTATGAAACTAGACCTATACACATACGCAATTTTTGGCCAACCTTGTATATCTGTCTTAGCTGACAAATAAGAGTCTTCAGACAAATCTTTGGACTGGCACATGCTTTCAACACACCTTTTGTGCAAATACTAGAAAGAAAAGGAGGGATAGTAAGTGTTCTTCAATTCAGAATTAGAAGCAGCACTGGGGCTTAGAAGCAACATTAGACTGAACAGTAATTCAAAAGAATTAAAATGGATATCCACCCAACAGAGATGAGAAGTAGCAGGTTTTATATTTTAAACAGTGAAAAGGCAAGCCCAAAGGACATCTGGCTATTTCTGAAAAACTTACTCTCCATGTAGTACAAAAAGTTTTGTATCACCAACATGAAATTAAATATCTTTGCTACATCTTAATAATACTTGGCATGGCAGAAAACTTAGGCACATAGAGCACAGAGAATGGCTAAGAAAAACCTTTCTGGTTTGTAGGGTCTTGTTGGACACCAAACATTTTTTACATTTTATGAATATGCTAGGGCTGACCACAGATGCAAAGAGGTAAGTTAAGATATTCAAAACTAAGAAGAGATCCAAAAAGCTGCAGCTGTATCAGACCTTTATTACAACTAGTAGGCATGTGGTACGCACTCATTGCCATTGGTAACTTATACAGTAACACTAATGTCACAGATTTCAGCTGACAGCTGCTCCTATGGCCCAGCAAAGCAGCCCAGCTCTTGTATAACAGAGAAGATAGATTTTGTGGCTTTGTACTAAGATGCTTTTAGGAATGAGTGAAATAAAACTTTGATCCTTTAAAGAGACAAAATTGCAGGCAAAGACTCAAATTATGAAGTTCAACAGTCATGGGACTAAGCCAGAGATAACAGTTTCTTTGAAGAAATCATTAAAGAATAATAATAATAAAAAAACTAAAAAAAAAACCCAAACAAACAAACCAAACCAGAACAGCAGCACATAAGCCAACAGGAATTAGTACTAAGAATTTATTTTGAACAATTGTCAGTGATGCGTGGAATGAAATAAGCAAAGCCAACTACTCAGGGGGTGATGGGTGGTATTTGGTGAGACTGACCACATAGCACACAGATTTGTTCTCTGTATTTTTCCACCTCTGTGAGTAAAAGAGAAACAAATGTATTACAAATCTTATTTAAATAAAAGAGGGCAAATGAAGAAATCACCTGAACAAGAGTGTAATGTCAGAACTTTCATTATCAAGACAACTGCATGCATTAGAACAGTAGCTGGTGTCACATATGAGGATGAAATTTGTTTTTCTGCACTCGTGCAGAACCAGTACTGTAGCCCAACCAGAGAAATCTGTTTAATACTTGCTGGGTATGCTTTTCATTTGCAAATTAGCAGATGAATTTACCAGACGCTTTGAGTGGAGTGGCCAGAAAATTTGTCTAATGTGATGTGATCATATTGGATATTCACTACCTTCTTACAATGTCAGTTTGATTGTCAGTGGTGGGAATTCTTGAAATGACATGCTGCATCCTGTTTTCATGGAGAATTACTTTAAACAGTTCATTAACCTGGCTAACCTATGTTGTCAAACACAGGCAACAATTCTCAGAGATGTTTTCCTTCAGTGAGGTAAGGGGAGAAAAAATTCAGCTAAAACCATAAGGAACTTAAATTGTCAAAGGTCATAAGCCCGTGGATGAGGAATCTGATCCCTTGAGGAATAGGACTGCGGGTGACAGGAGGAGGAGGACTTGCAGAAGTAGTGAAGAAATTAACTATATAATTTCCATGCTTTGTTTCACTAACCCAGTATGCACTATAGTGACAAAAACCTACTGCTTATTTCAAGACTTGCATCTCCACTTCTTCTTTTATTTTACCAATCTCATCTGTTTTGAATTCTTTAATCCATGTTACCCTAGCCTCCCATATGAACTTCAC
Source organism: Haliaeetus albicilla (assembly GCF_947461875.1). Lineage (NCBI taxonomy): Eukaryota > Metazoa > Chordata > Aves > Accipitriformes > Accipitridae > Haliaeetus > Haliaeetus albicilla. Next base: position 25,581,145 of record NC_091491.1, on the reverse strand, counting down.
ACTTCTTTTCCTGAAAACATCTATTAATCTCCTCCTTCAGTTCCTGCTCTGCTCCTGTACATCACTTCTCCCCTTTCTGACTGCAGTGCCTGTAATAGTGTCGGTCACTCTGTTCACAGTTCTGCCTGTGTGTACCAACCCTTCTTCATCGCCCAGTCCTCTCTTTCTTCAAATGTCCTTCCCCTAGCACTGACTTGAGAAACCCTAACAAGTATCAGTGGTGGTTTGTTATGTCCAGAATTCGTTGCTATGCTGTTCCTTTTGTATATGATTTAGGCTATGACCTCCTTCCAGTAATCATTGTAAGCACAATTATTAGGTTAGCAGGGTTTTGCCATCTCCTTCCTCAGCCCTATGTTAATTACTTTACTCCTTCTTGTAACATGTAGTTTGTTAGGCTACACCCTGAGTAGGAGGGAGGGAGGCGTGTTTAGGCTGGTGGGAGCCTTTGTCTGCACTGTGCATAATGAACCCTAGCGCTAAAACCTGCTTCAGGTCACTCCCTCATGCAGCTGTCATTCCCTAACGGCTTGGGTCTACAAACATTGTAAATTAGAGCACCCTCTAAAGAACAGTATTTTAAGCCATGATTGGCACCTGAACAGCCAGAGGTCAGAACAGTAAGTCCCATATTCATACAGGAGCGTCTTGTGTGCTAGAGCTGCTGAGGAGCAGGAACAGGCAGATAAGAGGCTGAGAGAGCTCACTCCAGTGAGGATACCAACCAACCTGGGATCACAGCGATGCTGGCAGTGGTCACTCCAGGGGTCCCTTCAAGAACACTGCTCTATATCGCATTCATTCAAGCTCGGCTGGAATGCCGCAGCTGTCTCTCAGGGACAGTATTCAGTTATTTAACAATGGGGAAAGAGTTTCAGTATGAATGACCAGAAACACAAGCGCTAATAGCCAAGTAGTTTTGAGCATTCACCCAGAAGTGGAAAAGGCAGTTTTAGTTTTCTCTCAGAAGAAAAATGAATTAAACTTCTACATCAAAACAATAGCTTTAATTACCAACTCACTGGACAAAATGCAGCAGCAGCTCCCGCTCTCCCTGCATGTTGTGCAGGGTCCTGGTGGTGCTGGCTGTGATCTCTGGGGAAGAGCAGGAAGGGAAAGCCTGCCTAGCACCAGTAGAGACAATGCACTTTGAAACACTTTACACGTACCAGGAGCTCAGTGTCAGAAACTTGTGGGGATTGTTTCCTAAATTTTTAACCACCTCTTTGCTTATCAATGGATTAGATAGTGCTTCAGACTGCATGTACAGTACACCTTCCCTTTCTCCTGCTTCACTGAAAACAGAGGGAAAACTTATACTGGATATTTCTGTTTTTCTGTTAATAACAAGTACAAATTTAGTAGGTGCAGATTAATACTACAATTGCTAGGATTTGTGTGGTGCCTAGTGTGAATTTTAAACCTCCTTTTTTAGTCTTGTCAACCTTGGATTATTTTCATTAATCTCTTTAGTTTCCCTCATTAATTTTCTTCACTTCAAGACTTGCTTGATTATTATTAAATATCTGGCTGCTGCCAATGCCCGTGACACATAATAGGTAGTCAGTGGGTTTTTTTATCAAAGCTATGTTTTCTCTTGGTTGTGGCATCACAATTTGTTATATATCTAATTATTCTTGACTGCGACTTAAGAAAGTTTCCTTTCTAAATCTTGATTAAATGTAATTTATAGCTGAAAGAAAAAGGACTTTTTAAAAAATTCTAACACAGAACCTGATGTGGCAGTGCACATTTCCCAGCTATTCATAACTGGTCAACAAGCCCTGTATAGCCCTAAGTGGTCACTTTTAAGACTAGGATCTATCTTCTACAGTCTATTCTGAGCTGGGTCCATGCACTTGCAGTAACCAGCTTCTGAGTATTACAGGAGTTTTTTGTTTTCTGGAAAAATTTTGATTTATTATATGAACTGCTGAAAAACTGGATTTCATTGAATTAAGACATATTTGTGTTACAGTTAAAATTTTTTAAACAGAAAGATGCACTGAGTTTAGGAGGCCTAGACTTGGAGAATAGTTTAACTTCCATGACTGGCTTTCCCAAACACACACCAGACACTCATGTGGTAGGACATTGTATAGAATTAGTTACCTAGTGGCAGCTATGTAACCGGTTAGATTTGTAGATTTTTTTTCTTGCATGGAGGTCATGTTCTTGCTGAAGTGGCCTCACAGGGTGTATGGACTAGGTAAGTCCAGAAAGCTTGAGTGTAACCGTTCAGCCCACAGACAGAACTGTTGTAAAAGTACAAGTGTTCAGCAGGACAGGGGGGCTGCAGTGCTCGTCTGTGCAGTAATCCTAAATTACTTGGGTACTGTAGTTTCACTTCAGCAAAGGCTCAGTTTACTTAGAATGTCCCATAAGACTGGACTTGTATTTTCTTTCAGCAATGAAAAACTTAGGTGGTCCTTGTGAGACTGCATAGTTATCAGAATTTCATATACCAGGCATAGTGCTTCTGCACCAGCAGTGGAGCTGTTCATTACATGCAGTGGATCTTCAGAATATTAAACGGAGAAAGAAGAGGTGTCTCTTAGTTTTCAGAACTGTGTTTAAATTAGGACCAAATCCTTTTCCCCTAAGATTCATTTATAACTATCTATGCTATTTCAATTTGAAAAGGGAAGAGATCAAATCAGCAGGGTAACAGTTCAACAATGTGCTTATAGATTGTTCCTCTTCTATTTTGTCAAGGCAGTATCTTCCTTCTCAGTGAAAAAATGTGTATTACCATTGTAGACACCGAATAAAAATGAACAGCTGATTTATTTTTAAATGGAAAAGATTTGCATGCTGTGATATTGAAATGAAAAACCCATCATCCTCACACAAATTCTGGAATAAGACCCTCCCCTCAGAAAAAAATAATTGTTTCTTGAATGTGTAAAAATACAGAAGTGATAGCACTGCTATTAAGGAGCTTAGTTAAATGGTCACATTGTACCTGCCAATAAAGTCAATCCTAAGCATAATATATGCCATAAATTTAGTGAAATCCAATGGTCCAATTATTCACATTCTTAAAAGTAAGTAGCATATATGAACTGTATCAGTGGTTTCCATGATGTAATTTAAACGTTAATATAGTTACCAAATACAAAGTTTTGATACTTTAAAAAGTACAGCCATATTTCTAAGATTACGGAAATCAATACTGTACGTTATGGAACAGTGCATCCGAGTGTAAGAGAGAGGTGTCTTTGGGTACTACCATTAGCAGCGGATTTTTATTTAATATGAGGAAAATTAATTCATAGGTAAGCACATATTTGCTGCATGCAACAGATGATTTTCTGATTCAGAAGGCATGGCTTTTAAGGTATCAGGTATTAGAAAAATAATTGAGTAACTACTCAAAAAACAGAGATGGACAATAAACACATGATACAAATAGGAATAATAATCCAAATCCAGTAATTAAAAACATAAAAAAGAGGCCATAGGACCAGGTTTCCTTTGGCATGGATTACTTTTGGATACACAGAACTAGACTTCTCTTTCAAACTTTCTCCAAGTGAAGTTGCTACAGTGATTCCCCTCTAATAAAACAGTAGTAATTTTGCAAAACCTGGATTTAAGTGCATACATCTTTTTTGTTCCTTTGAATCAAAAGAACTTAAACCTTGCAGTGCTGATCAGGGTAAAACTTAAACACACCCAAGACATGAAACAAGAGGCAATCTCTACTCTTAATGAAGTTAATAGGAAGACCGTGGCTGCTGCTGGGCTCTGCTGAAGCAGGGCAATATCCCTGCCCCAGAGACAATGAACACCTTCAGCATCATTTGTACTGTGAGTTATGGTCATTTTGCAGTTTTGGATGCATTACAAAATACAAAAATTTCATGCTGCCATATTATTTTTATTTTTTCAAAAGAAGCCTGCACAAACTAATGGTTGTGATACAGACGGTTAATTTAGACACCTTTTTTGTTCATCATGTGTGATCCAACTACATGGTCAGCTTCACTTAAGTTATTGTAGGATCATTCCTAGACTGTGGTGCAAGTGAACTTGTCTGTATCTGAACTAACAACTAATAGAAACGCTTCTATCTGCAAGGACCAAGCATGAAAAAGAGCAAGCGGCATCAATTTAATCTTTCTTAGATTCTCTGCAACCAAATCACCTCTTGATTTCTGAGCAGATAACTGAAAATCCATGTCTACACATAGTCTGGTCTATATTTTCGCATTACGTGTAAATGCAAGAATACTAATTTAGCAAGTACTCACATAATCACACTGTGGGTAATGATAAGGTTATATGAGAGCTTAACAAGCTCAGTCGGTGGTGCAGATAGTCCTGCTGGACCTTGTGCATCCCAGCAAGAACAAATTAAGCATTTCAAGCCCAGTTATCACAATAGTTTCATAGTTACTCTGCAGTTCATTGCAAAGCAGTGGCTGAAGATCTGCGGTTTATCTACATCATGCCACCAAAGAAAAAATTTAGATTAAATCAATAACGCATTGATCTGATTCACCTTTCGACTCCCAGAGATAATGTCCTATGTTCCTTATAGATAGTTAGTAAGGCAGTAGATTTTAGGGGGTAGAAAGAAGAAGGATTCATCTTGCTAAAAAAAAAAAAACCTCAATCACAATTTCTTGGACTAAAATCTCATGCTTTCCTTATGCTGGTATAAGCTAGGAAAAAATTGAGAATGTTGCCTTTATAGCTACCACTCAATCCTGTTAAACACATTACAGTCCATGGAAAAAAGTTTCACAAATTCAAGCAAGCTAAACCAAAGACAATGCTTGTAGTTTCTTGACAGAATTATACAAAAGAATGTTTTATCATATTAGAAGCCATGGTAATTAGAGGCAGCTTCATTTTTTCACATCTCTGACAATGTTATTATGCTTTTTAAAGAAAACAAGTGGGTTTTGAGGCCTTGCTTTCTGTAAGTTATCACAGATTGCTATTTATTGATGTATTAAATTAGCATCAAAGTTGATAAGATTTGTGTTCCTTTGGGATATTAGTAGCAAATCAGAATTGTTCAGGAATATTTCAGGCATGTAAATTATGTTAAAATGTATTGTGAATAAGCAATGACAGAATGTATTCTTTGGCATTAAAATAACTTCAGAATGTACCCTGACATTTTAACTAGATAGTTTATGAATGTAACTGCAGGTGGTCATAGAAACAATACTGGATTAAAGAGAACAGGAAATTTCTGTGAATATTTTAGGTGAATTTTTAGACTATTTTTAGACTTATTTTTAGACTATTGTTTTACTTTTCTGGTATCACTAGTTAACGTAAAAACGTATTGGTTTCTGAACACTATTATAATCCTAAAGAACATTTCGAAAGATTTAGCAGGTATCTAAACCAATTTGGCTTTCTTTCAAATAAAAAGGGTTGGAAACCAGAATAGAGTTGAAGAAATAATACATAGGCAGGTACTTTTGAAAGTACTTTAGATACTGTTAAAGTAAAATATTTACCATAATCAAACTGAGTTTAGTAGGGACCAACATCACAACTCCATAGAGTAGTTTTGACCAATTTTTTAATATATAAATAAGTTGGTGAAGCTTCCTGTCCAAGGAAATGAATGACAGTGGACTATGAATTGCTTTCATTTTTACAGCTGTAGAAATGATTTTACAATTGGGTAACTTTATTTCTGAGAACTGAGGAAGAAGGGTAGACTCTCCATGGAAGAATATCTACCAAAGCTTCCATCTTTGCTCACAGCAAAGATGGTTCTCTCGGGGGCAGGCGGAAGGGAGGAATTCAAGCAGGTGGGTTCAAAATACCTGCTTAGATATTCTGTTCTGCCAAACAGAAGATCAAAATGTCTTTTGTTGCTTGCCAGAATATCTGCAAGCCACCGTTATGTTGGGAATGAGGGTAATCTGACCATTCAATTTAACACACTGCCTCCTTTATGAATTAGAACAACCACACAGGGTAGCATGGTTATTTGGTGGTAGGAGAGATCATTCTGCAGTAGCACTGTTGCTGTGTTATAAAAAGCTTGTCATAACACCAGTTCAGCTACTTGTATGCCACACAGATTCCTGATAATAGGATCACCTCACTCTATTCTTTCTCCCTCTACTCTGTTTGACATATATCTCAGAAATGCCCCCCAAAAAGAAAAAAAAAAAAGAAAATAAAAAGGAGGTTCTTACGCTTTACTGATTAGTTCTGTGGCTTACTGGTGGCTGAAGAGTCTTCAGGCTTTTGGAATAAATATTTTGTTATAATTTCCTTTAGCATTCAGAAACATTAACTTCTGTGATACGGAAAACTGCTTCTTCAACTACACTGTGCTGAAGTCAATTCTACGATCTCATGATTTGTAATAAAGAACACTACAGCATGATATTATGGCCTCTCGGCTGGTCATACATATACTTTTTTTTTCCAAGACCCCAAGCTGTTCCATAATTCAGATTCTGTGTTTAAAAATTTGGTTTTCCAGTTTCACCAGTTCCTTTTCATTAACAGCTTTGCCCTTTACCTTTTTTAAAGTAGCTGAAAGTGATTCTGTGACACTAGGAAATTCCCAAGCTTCTCCCTTAAATATCTGGGGACAAGTCAGCCCCTTCTTAATCTCAGATTTCCAAAGCCAGATTTATTATTTGATTTATTATTTCTGAGGAGACCTGGTACAAAGAATTCCAGAAATTCTGTCGAACATTAGAAACACGCCATTCAAAACATGAAAGCAATGTTCACCTTCCTATCACGCACATAGTCCTGAGTACCTACCACATTTCAATTACACTTTTTCAGTCTATTTGATTTGTAATCAATCTAAAAAGGAAAACACTGGAACAGCTAGCAAGTTTTGATTAGCTACATGCATTTTCTATTCAAATAAAATCATGACATACACATTTACTTCTAAGTTACGAGCATCTTTGTCACATTTCTCTTCCTTTCAGAAATACTTAGTATCTGTCTTGAATTTAATTAATGAAAAGCTTTTATAGAGTAGATTTGAGATCTTTAAAAGGTAACCTTTAAGAAAAGTTGTCAGACAGTGAAATACTTGATTGCACATGTTACACTTTGAGGCCTGTTTTGTCAGTATTTGATTCTTGTTGCTCTAATACTCGGAATCAAAACCGCACTGCATGGGTCGATGGCAGAAGCTGATTGAGAAGCTTGACTGTGAAGTTTGGCTATATAATATAAACAAGATGCCAAAAATTACTTAACAAACTAGTTAAGCCAAGATTAATATCCTCCACATGAAATCACTGGTTTCTTGCTATGTCATGTTCCACTGGTTCTCCTGAAATGCCCACTTGACAGTGTGCATAGCAAAAGGATGAGAGGAGCAGTCAGAGAACACAACTTGTTTGTTAGATACAAGAAACATTTAAATCAGACTTTTTAAAGTTACCCAGTGGCTTATGGCATGAAAGCCTAATTTACAACATCTTTGACTTCATCTGCTGAGAATTTCCATTTCTAGTTGAAATCTGTGGGAGCTGCTCGCACATTTGTTATGTATTTAACTTGGACCATATTTCAGCAGATTCCAACTGTGTCACAATGTTTTTTCCATTATCTTTAAAAGAAGTCAGATCAGATAACATCACACACTTGGAATATTATTCTGTACTGCACCAACAACATTAAATCAAGAATAGGCATTGCCATCAAAAGTGCAGTAATAATATAAGTTGCTTAATAAATACAATCATGAACATTCTTGTTTGAGAGGAAAAACAAGTGTTTCCTCTTAGGTCCTCCTTTCTATGGCAGGAGGACAAGTGCTATTGTACAGTACACCTACATATGCTAAGTGAATAAGGAATTTTTTGTGGGACATCTTTTTAAGACTATTTCTGATTTTTTATTGCTTCTTGCTGACTTAGTAGGCTTAAATAGTAGCAAGCTTATTGCTTTGATGTAGAGAAAATTAAACTGGCTTATTCTGTTGTTTCTGTAATACCTGTGCCTGGATATAGTGAATTCAGTCTGTATATCTCTAAAATCATCTTAATGATCAGCACTGCCACTAAGTCATGTACATACAGACTAATTAGTTTGAAGAATCCTTCCTTTAACAAGATTTCTTATCTTTCCTGCAGTCAAATCCTCAACAGTGTCTTAGTTTCCCACCTAGCTGGGACTCCAGAGCTGAGTATAGACTCCCTGCTTTTAGGGCAGAAAAGCAGTCTTGCCTATCTTTCAGTCCATCTCCATAAGGTGCAGTCCTTTAGCCCTCCTCAAATTTAAGGGTCTATTCCTTAATCTTTCCCAGGTTCAGTCATTCTTCCTCATCAGACCTTGTCTGGTCCCTAGTTGTTGATCCAGGGCTTCTTTTTATACCTTCTAAAAATCCTCCAAATCAGGAGCTCTTCAAAAATGATTGTTACCAATACTGCATCCTACGTATCATTCTAGGTATTTTCTTTCATTGCTTAATGCACCCTACCAGGGGAGATCTCATGGTTCCTCATGTGCCTTTTCTGTAGTCTCTTCTGGCAAAGGTCCAAAGCCTGTCCTTTCTAGCAGGTTTCCTTAGTAAGCAGCCATTCTACCAGCATAACAAAGGTCCACCTGGAATTGTCCTAAAGGCATTTCAAATCCAGGGATAGGTGGGAAAAAGGCAGGATGCCTGTCAGCTCTCTGTAGAAGCCCAGTTTATATTGGGTTGGCTGTCTGTCAGTAAACTACCGAAATATAGTTAACCATCATCTGTCATTCAGCTCCTGATTGCCAACACTTTGATTTGATTGTCAACTTTTTCATCTGAGTATATCCTGCTGTAACTATTGAATGTGGAGAAGTTTGTCAGACTCATACATAAAACTTTGTTATTTTTCCTTTAAGAATTCAATCAGTAAATAAAGGAAGGAATACTTCTAAGTAGATCATGTAAAATTTAGTTAGTTTGGTTTACATTTATTCTTCAGTAAAACTTGTCTGTTCTTTTATAATATTTTTGAAAGAGGATTTGAAAGAAGGCTGATCATTGCTAATGCTTGCAGAGGCTTCCAGATTTGTTTGCTTTTTTTTAATTTGGACCAGAATAAAGGGCATTCAGGACTCTGTGAACACAGAAGGAAAAGGCTTTTTTATTGTGTGGTGTACCATAGTATGGGTTGTCTTTGCTCCTGTTTTTTATTAGCACATAGCTAAAGACATGGCCTTTTTGCAGCTGTATCACTGATAAAAATGAAACGTAAATCAAGAGTACCCAATAGACGTTATGAAATGAGCAATCTGAATATAAAGCACTTAAATTTCTACTCTTTTTAGTGCACTGATCTGTAAAACTAGCAACCCAATCCTGTACCTTTTAGACTGTACAGAAACTCAGGTCAGATAATGACAGGAAGTGTTCAGTATTTTCAGTTCCCAGTCAATAGCAGCCAAGGGAGACTGAAACAAGTCTATGAATACCTTACAAGATCAGACCCTGATATTGCCAGTGATTATACTCTGCACATGGGTTCCAAATCCATAGCAAAATCAGAAAGACATTTGTTTGAGGTATTTATAGAGCGTCTGTTTGACTAACCATCTGTGCTCTGATTGAAGTATACACATGGTCCAGACTGAATAAAACCCAATTCTATGGATTAAAATAGTAACTTTGACACTATTACATCTAAAAATTTTACTGCTAGTGACTTTGTTGACCTGTTTACATGTAAAGGTAAATTTTAAAACTGTAAAATCTGACAGGTAGCATGAGGAAAGAGTGTGACTAGTCTGTCCACTTCAAAAAGGCTTTGAAGTTAAGGGATGCTGTTTGAATGCTGCATGCCTTCCGAAACTGCTGCTTGCTTAGGGTCTGGATTAAGCTAGCTGCCTTCCTCAGCTTCTGAGTAGCTTTTGGGTTTATTTTTGAGTGTAAAGGTAAGAATATGCTAAAGTATTTGCCATGCTTTCACTTGTCTCATATTTCTATTTCAAAATGAGATTAATTCCTTTTTTTGTTGTTCATGGTGTTCAGTACAATATTAGCAAAACATTAGAAATGTAGTTTACTATAGCTTGGAGTTAATTGCACTGAGAAACCTCACTGTGTTCGTTCAGTTTGCTTCCTTCATCAAGATTATCTTTTTCATGGATCAGTATGTTTTGTATGTTCAAAATGCTGAGATTAGGAATCATAATGAAAAGGTGAAAAGCACTAAGCTGTAATAGGATTGGTTCAAAATATATATATAATGGTCACTTATTATTTATTGAAATTGCTCCTTAGGAACGATTATCGAACAGCAAGTTTTTGGAAGCTGGTTATGCTTGTTAAAAATGGTAGGAAATTGAAGTTTCTGATATAGTTTCACAAGATTAGTTTTCTTTAGTGATAACCTGGGGAATTCTTTAAATTACCTTTTCTTAGTTGATGCAGCACCATCTGCCACATCTGCAAAGATGATAATTATTTTTAGGAGCAGCTGTGTTTTTTGATTAAGTCTGGAGTCATCAAGGTAAGTATTTTTGAATTATTCAATGTAGGAAAATAGAAGCAATTGTTTTGCATTATGGTCAATAAGAAAGGATGTATTTTTATTACAGTTAGTGCCATAAACTTCATAGCTATTTACTACAGTCCTCTAATTTCCAAGAAATTCGAGAGCATTTAGCCTTGTAGGAAAAAAAGTATCAGTCATAATTCATGAATCAGTAAGACAGCAGCTGGTGGCAAATAAGTGAATGTGGAGACTCTTCTGTTAAGGAAATACTAAAGTGAAAATGGTGTACTTCTTAACACTGGGTCATAGGTCCAGGTTCCCAGTTTCAAATGCTGAATTGTAAATTAGGATCTCTCACACCAAAGGAAAAATCCCAAAATGAGCCATCCTTTAACAGAGATTCCTTGTTATGCCTGTGGCCTTCCATGATAGCTCTAAATCGGATGAGCACATCTAAGTCAGATAAGCATTCTCCATCACATAATAAACAAGGGGAGCCAAGCAAAAGTGAGAATCAGGACCTGAAACCTTCAACAGCTTCTTTTACCTTGTAGCAAAAAGGCTCTGATCTGTGCCAGATGCCTGGAAAGACTAGTGCTTTCTGTGAACTCTTAATGTGAAGTAATGAGTACAGTACGTGAATGCAGAGCTATCATTTGATGATGAGATGGCTACATCTCTGCAGCAGTTTCTTTCAGCTTCCTGCTGTTGAGGAACTAATGAGAGCAGGCAGCTTCTCAAAGATAGAATAGTTTTTCCCTGGGGACTTAATGAAAAGTAGGTTTATCTTACTGGCTTTGCTACAGAGTGAAGGTGGCAGAGCTGCATGGCCCAAGGAGGATCCCTTAAGACATCACATACACGTTGAAAATTAAAGCTTAGAAAGGGTGTCCACAGGATAAAGAAAGAGAAGTTGAAACGTTGATCTGAGATGAGATAATTGAAAAAGAGATGTTGAAAAGCCAAACCTGTGTTCCATGTTGAAAGACAGACCTGTGAATCTGAAGGTATATAGACAGAACCTCATAAGCTGCACCTCCTTGACTTACGGAAGACTCAGGCTTGTGACATTGGATGCCCAACCTGAAGAAGCTCAGCTAGGTGCTCATTTTTTCCATCAGTTAGTATGTACTACCACATATCTACTTTACTTGATACTTAGAGGTGTTCATGTAGCTGACCATCAATGGTGGCCAAGGTGTGTGAGTATGTGTTTCTCCATATTACTTTTAGAAATTGTGTACCCATAAACTCACTGAGGAAAACACTGTGGAGTCTGTTTCCAAATGTAGCGCTCATAATTTAGCATTTCTTTGTTAAAATTATTCCACTTTTCAGTGACTGTGAACCCTGACTGCATAAATCTGTTTGCAGACAGTGGGAGCCTGGAGTTCATATCACTAGCTCAACGTTAGAGTTGAACTGCAATCCAGCATGAGAATAAGGGTTCTGCTCTACAGTTACAGCACAGGAAACATGAACCCTAAGATAAAAAAGAAGCTCTGAAAGTGTTACAGATACTCATAAATGCGTTGTCCCTTGTTCTGTGAAACACAGTTGCTGATTTTACCTGTGCTCTGAATAATCAACTGGACGTGAAATACAGATCTGAGGACTGTGATAGCTGATGAGAATTTAGGTTTACCAGATTTCAGTAACACCAAAGGCAGTTGTTGCCCATCTGACCTTAAGTCTGAGATGGAGCCTTTTCTCGTTCAAAACATTTAGTGGCATTCTACATTTACTTCACTCATCACTTTCTTTTAACAAGCTTTTCTATATTTACAAATGAGGGTTTGTTTTGGAAAGAACACATATTTTAAAGAATTAAGAAGATTTTGCAAATCTTTGTGCCTTCCATATGACTAGGAAGACAACTTTACTTCTGTATGGAACATGTAATGTGCTACCCCTTACTGGAATATCACCCAGAGGTAGCACAAATTTGTTAATACTCCAGAATATGACTCTTCAACTATATTTTCCAGCTAGGCTTTATTGTACTATTCTATTTCTACTGTTTAATTAAGGTCCAAAAAGGTCTTCAGATAGTGGCCACACTATCATCTTTGTTGCTTTTAGACTCAGCAACACTTTATATACTGGAAGTTCAGTTCCCTGCACACAGAGAGCAAATAGTCATTATCAGCATATCAACTCCCTGTAGGGCAAAGCAGTGGCAAAGCCACTCAGTCTTCCTCTCAGTGAAGAGCAGGAGAAAACAATGGGCCTTGTACTTCAACCTGCAGGTCAGACTTGATTTGTAATTTACTATTAGATTGCAGAAGTGATGCATGTTATAAAACAAGGCAGTGCACAGCTTCTGCTGGGAGTACTGAGTTGTACCTAGTACAGAAGTTGCATTTAAATGTGGACTTATCAAGGAGGGTACTTAATTTACACAATATTTGACCCTCTGAATATGAGTTTCTTATTTTTAATGAAGATATAAAACCAGAATGACTTCATATGTTTAATGTCCTTCATTCTGTTAAAAGAACTCGGTATGAGGCCTATAAAAAGCTATTTTCTTTGTCAAATGCCACAGAAATTACTGCCCAGAAGTATTACCCTGTATCTATAGAATATGAGCAATGGAATAGAATTTTGTAAACAGGCAAAAATCTCCTTTCTACATACAAATGATGCTGATATCTTAGAAAGTATTAAGTGGTATCACACTTTTCAAGTGAAGTCAGTTAACCTACTGGACTCACTTGTGAATATGTATTCAATCCTCCTGTGCAATTCATGAAGCTTGCCCCCAATTAGCAATTAATAAATGCTAAGTTAGTTTTATATTTTTCATTCACTCTTCTAATTCCAGCACATACACTTTTTTTAATAATCATGGAATAGCACCACACACATCAGCAAAATTCATATTGACAAAGTTACTTATCAATGGGAGCGGATATATTCATAATTGGTCCTAAGCAGTATCAAGTGAAATATACATATATGAATCTTTGAGAGAAAGGTAGCCTTATTGATGTTTCACTGTGGATTTGCGCAAAATGTGAAAGTAGCCTCCTCTTAACACATTGGCTTAAGGTCCAGTGAAAATGACTTATAAAAATGCATTTTAGTTTTTAATTGAGCATACTCGGAAATTGCACATGGTCTGTTATCTCATTGTGACTGATGAAAGATTATTAGTTAAGCCATGGTAACCTGGTCATTTGTTATGGTCTATCACAATGTGTTCCACATCTTCTCATAGATGATTTGCAATAAATTGAAAGCACTCTAGAGACCCAATTTGAGAAGCAGAACTTGATCATGTAGGATACTCTTTCCCTAGTACATTTCTGGAGAAATATCCCTTTAGCACTGTATGGTCTTTAACTAAGATTACATCATGTCCAGAGAGAGAAGATTTACTAAGCTTGCGACAGTTTGATTATATGGAGGGAGATCTTACAAGACTGGCCTGAACTATTCCAAAAGAAAAGTGTGAGGGGTGGTACCAGCTGTGCATGCAAATAACTTGGCTGGGGGAACTTGTTTTTATGGTTTTGTGTTTCACATCTGCACAGTCCCAAAGTAAAAACAGTTCTGTTGTGTACAACTGACTCCCAAGAGTATGTGCATGACTTACCTTTGCTCTAAACCTACAATGTATCAAGCTATTCCATCTAGATTACGGAATTCAACCACTCCTGTTGTGTTTTTTAAATTTTAGTCACTACCCCTTTACTTCTATCCAGGCAGGTAAAAATGCAGCAAACGTTTCTTTTGTCTACCAAGCTGAATTAATGCAGCAAGTATTTCATTCGCTGCTCCAAGCTGCCTGCTTATGAAAACAAGCTACCACCACTTTTTATAGTGTCATTCAAGACAGGTGGATATGATTATAGGCAGCTATATGCTATCCTCTGGTCTTCAAAAGACATTGGTCTGCTATTTTATATCCAAAGTATGTAGCTCAGGAGAGTTCCCAAGATTTTCCCAAAAAGGGAAAATTAAGGTAATAAATAGACCAGTAATGTCAGCAAGGAGAGTATAGACAGCTTCTTGTAATCTAAGTTAAGTTACATCTCTTTACTGAACTGTATTTTGGTATCATTTGAGTTATCTATGTAGCTGAGTCACTGGAAAGGTTTTTGGGGGTTTGTTTCTTTTTTGTTCTTCAGCAACTTTGAATCTCCACTGATGCATGAAGTCCCAGAGCACCAAGGCAGCAGCACAAACAGTTCGGCAAGCAGTTTGGGAAGCTCTGTCACAGCATGTAAGAAGGTAACTTCTAAGTTTATGTTATATTCAAAGGCAGATATATCCCAGGTTATAGCTTTGCTTTTTAGCTTTTGTCTTTATTGTGGAATAAAGAAATTCAGCTGATACCTAAAAAAGAAAAGGACTGATACAGAAAAATAAATTCTGCGTGCTTTGATGGTATCTTGCAATTTTGTCTGCCTGGTCTATACCTGTCTGGTCCCAAAGTATATTATACATATATGGGAAATAAAATCCCCCTGAACATTTCTATTTTTCCTCATTATCTGACAATATGAAATCAGTCCGTAGTGTGAATACCTTTAGGACTGCTCTTCAATAGGTGGCAAGTTTCCGGGAACCAGCCTGAGGGTCCAGAGCTTTGCTTCTTTCAGGTCAATACAATGGAGGGTCCTTCATGAAACAGCTTTTCTGCCTTCCCTAGTATCTGACTGGAAGGTTTTCAGCAACCCAGGATGTAGTATAGATTTGACTGTTGCTGTTTTTGTTGCCTCAGAATGGGTTTATATGTAGTTATTTAATTTAGAGGATGCGGGGGGGGGGGAGGAAGTGGTGCCCGTGTGTGTATGTATGTCATTAGGAGAAGTCATATATCACAGATTATTTTATGTATGTAGGTGATTTCAGTACAACTGAGAATACACTGGTGAAGACCACGGATGCTTCCTTTTATTCCTCCTCCCCAGGGCCAGGTTATGGCAGTACAGTCCAAGGGAAGGGGGTACTTTGCAATAACCCTTAGAGCTCTACTGTCTCCTACAGGCATAATTCTAGAGTTGACAAGAAAACATTTGTTCTAATACAGAAATGTTATAAAACTTCAGAGTTCATTCAGTTTTCCCATAATTCTTACTTTTTTTCTTTTCCTTTCACTAGCAATAATAATGCTTTCCTTTTGTTCTTTTTTTTTTTTTTCCCAAAATAAAACCAGTATGTATTTATATATGCAAGCAGAGAGAGAGAAAGATAAAACATGTAGAAGATAAAGATTTATTTTCCTTATCCTGAAAACCACACTGTGGGTGTGGGGGGTGAGTACTGTCTGTCTACAGAAATTTTGTTAAATGTAAAATCATTGGTATAAAAAAGAACTCAATAGACTGATGCATATGCTGAGACTGGGCTTCTCCAGCTCACCGCAACATGGCTAAAAGACAGCGTCAATATTTCATTTGATCGAAGGGTTTGTTTATTTGCAAAAGAATACCTGATTTTTAAAAAATGCTGCTGAATGCAATTGGAATCTTCCTATAAGCAGAAATAAGCAGAAAATCCATTGTGTGGGAGAACATCTTAAATTTTCATTTAATCTCAGAGTTGTATATTTTATATAAGACTGAAGGACAGTGGCACAGCACTAAGAAGTGCCGCCATTGTGTTTACAAATGGTCCCAGCTTGGTCACCTTCAGAAGCACTGCTCTCTTTTAAAGGCCAGCCTTTACTACATGATTTAGAGATGCTTCACCTGTCTGATCACTTATATTTGAACTTTTCATTGTAACACGAGTTGATTTTATGATTGTTGGCACACTGAAAGTGACTCACTTGTGCCAACACTTCTGACAAACAGCAGGATGTTTTGGGCTTCTTTACAGCATTGTTAAAAAATGTGTTACCATTCTTTTCTTGTGTGAAAAAGGATAAAGTTACCAAAATAGGCCATTATCTTCTCTTTTAGCCTCTGTTAGTTACACTGATTTTTAAGTTAGATGTGTAATTGGTGGTGGAGTGAAACACTGTGGGTTCCTGCTGCAAGGGAACAGTTTAAACAGTTAACTTGCAGTTTTGAGTAATTGTATTTGGCATGAATGGCTCCTGTCAGGAACCATATGAGATGTGGCCTGTTACTACACACACAAATCCGAACAAATGCAGAAGAGGTGCCCCTTGATATCTCATCTTATTCTGTATGTCCCACTTCCATATCTTTTTTGATGAATAGTAATTAACCAAAGCAATTAAGATGATCAGCCTCGAAGACGCAGATGTTTCATTTGTGGAGCAGAGCCTTTTTAATGTTGTCTCGGTTATGGATATTTACTGTATTTTAATCTCTTATGATCTAAATCAGGGAGCAGGAAGCTGTTACACTAAACTCGTATGCAATATTTTCCTCTGGGAAAGAGTGACTTTTCCAATCCACACTCTGCTAGAGGCTGATTTAGTTCATTGATTCACAACGCACTGAGTAATGCTGACGGCTGAGTCTCTAGATGAGAGTGGAAAATTTTTTTTTTAGAACCATGAATTACTGCTGATTTTACATTTAGTGCACGATGCAAATTCATCCTGAATTATTTTCTGAGTATGATGATCCTGCTCTGAACCAGATATACAGCAGTGTGTGCAGCTGTTACATGTAAGTATGGTCAATGAATCAAGTTCTGCTTTCAATTGTACCAATGCAAATCAGAGGCAACCTCGCTGAATTCAGCAAAATTTCTAACAGTGTATGTCAGTGGGATTGGCCCAGAACTTGTCTCAATTAGATAAGAATGAAGAGAAGTACAAGATAGGAGGGGGACATTTGGGCAAGTGATACTGTTTGCCTTAAAAGTGCAGGCTATATAAAAGAAGGATGCTGACTGACAGCTGAAGTATAGGTTTAGGTTTCTTATCCTTTGGTACAGACCAGCTTAGTATATTTTGAAAATATGCTTAAATGCAAAAATAACAATCAGAATGTACTGGTAGACTTACATCTCTGTGGAATACCAGTTCTCACATTGCATTTGATTAATTAATTAGCCTTGTTAATTTAGGACAGCTCCTTCAAGCTTATACAGTTTTGATCATCACAGTCATACGTTATTTTACTATAAGGAATTCAGTATATTCCTTTAAAAGCATGACTATCCCAGCAAGTTTTAATACATATGCAAACTCCCACTTGCTTATATAAACACATGCACCTAGTTAACAGGGAGAATTGCCTTACAATAACAAGATGCTGTAAGAGGTATTACATTCACTCTTACAGTATGTTTGTCTTTGAATGTGATAATATTGCTGTCTGTTACCAAAGAAATATGCCCAAAAGTTCACATGGCTTCTATATATGCATTTTTGCATAGCAGGTGTGTGTAACCCTACTGTGATCAGCATTGCGGGGTGGCCCAAATTATCCTTCGTCCAAAGAAGTATTAACGGGAAGGCTCTGAGCAATAGTATGTCTGTAATGGTCCTAATGCAGAAACTTGCATTTCATAAGGTAGAGTTTAAACTCATTCAAAGTTTACCCCTCATTCCTGCCACCGCTTACTCAAATGTCACCTTCCATCTCCTGAACACCGTTCAGATATGTGTTAAACCAGACCATATGCAAAGAGGCCTCCCCCACATGTTCCTGCATGCCTCCATTTCCCATAGCACTGTCTTTTCAGAGTAATTTCCAGAGGCTTACCAGATGATTTGGGGCCAAACTGTATTCCTTGGATTGCCGACCTCCGCCAGCTTCTGCTGCGTGGACTCAAGTATACTTGGTTTTGTTTTTCTCACCTGTCTTCTTCAGATCCAAATCGCTGCAAATTATTTTCTCCAGCCTCCAGTAGTAAAAATGTTATGCCTATTGCACCCTTCTTCGCATTTCTGGCTGCATTCTCAAGTGCATGTGCAGAACTACTTATGCACACGAGACCAAAATCTGGCCCAGGGAAAACATCATCCTACTAATGTTGTTCATCTCCTTGAGGTTACTTAAAAATCCCATGCTGTCCAAAACTTTCCTGTAATAATTTCTACCTTTGACTTCAAAGTCTATTATGAAAAGCTGCATACAAAAAATTATATGTACCATAAAGCCTTGCAATTTATAAACCATCCTGGAGTGACCCAAGCTTGGCAACTATGACTTGACCGGACTGAAACATTTGTTCAGGAGAGTTATTGTTTCTGTTGGTGCTTCACCAATATTTGCTTCCTGATAAAAACATCCTCTGAAAGAAAGGTAGAGCTATCAAGGGTCATTTAACATCCCACAGGAGGAAAACTAGGTGAAGCTTGGACTACCCAGCTCTTTTCGTGGGTTTATCATCTACAATATACATCTGCTATGACCTAGCTGTTCTGAAATGTTGGGTGTGCACAGCAAGTCCTTGTGACAAAGAGTAGTACCAAGGATTTCTGAAGCTCTGAAGCTTGTTTCTGCATGATAATTTCTGCCTATTCCGGTTTCTCAGAAACTGTCTGATATTTGGGAAAGCAAGCTCTAAAGTGATTAAGGCTAAAGACAAATTTACTGTGATTTTTAAGGAAATGAAACAAGACTGCTTATTACAGCAAAAGCTATTTGAGCTAAAGAGAATTGTTTCCTGTCAATGTTATGTCTTAACAGGTAATTAGAACTTCAACCCTTTAGGATGAGAAGATCTAGAATCAGATGAAATCTGAAGTCATATATATATGTATATATGTGTGTGTGTGTGTGTGTGCACTTGCATGTATTTATATGTTCAATTCTTTATGTCTTCATAAAAGCCTCAGAGGATGGTAATTTTTGGAAAAGAGAAAAAAAAAAGAGCTTGATCCTAGATTTTACCAACCAGCTTATAATGGCTCAGTATTCCCACATTTGAAAATATTTCTTAAAAAAAAAAAAAAAAAATCATTTATAACACTAATAGGAAATTGTTTCTTTGGGAAATGAAATATATTATTTTCCCCATCTAGTCTCAGATTTAGTTATGGTGGCAGGAATCTTTTTGCACTGAGACAGGAGGTTATAAAATTTATTGAGCACAGAGTCATTCAACTGGTAAACAAGATTAGCTAGCAGCCCCCAAGAAGAGACTGGTGTTCATGTGAAGCATTCATGAGCCTTTGTCATTCTCAGAACAAATTATTTGGGCACAGTGCTTTTTCTGAGTATTCTGTGAACCCTAAATTTGTATTCAGAAGCTCTTTGGAAGAAATCCCATAGCAGGGCTGGAGCGCTGAGAAACAACTGCCACAAAGGTGCAAAGCCTTTGTGGAGGGCACCAAAGAAGGGCACTGAAGCAGCCCAAATTTATGGACTGTGGTGTTCCCCATTGCCTCCTCATCCATCTTCTGCTGACTTTTATTCAGAAATCCATATAGAATAATACAGGGAGTGCAGTATTAACCATCTCACTGGCTTTCTGCCAGAAGATAAAAATTAGAGTGGGTGGTAGTCTGTGGGTGGTAATAAGCTTATTTCTGGATTGCCCCTGAGTATTAGAAAATTGTGTCAACTGGCCAGATCAGCTTTCCACAGTCATTCATCTTCCCTGAGAAACGAAGAGGCCTCGCAAGTTCTTCCCACTTCTCTTCCTAAGAAAGGGATCTAGGCTTACAGATCAAGTGTTCCTGAAGTAGGACAAAGGTGTGTCAATGCAAAACATGCAGTAACGTCAAGTACTGTGGATAGATTTTTTTCCAGGTAGAGCAACAAATGTATATTTTAAAATATCATTATTCAAATAAAAGGCTAGAGAGCTAGAGTACAGACTGTTTCCATGTAATGCAAGAATTGCGAGAAGTACAAATAAAATATACATCCATTTCACAAACATACTTGTTAATATTGCTGCCTGAGGAAGACAATAAGCCATATAAAATGTTCTATAAGTAGCATAATTGTTGCAGCTATTCTTTTCCTGTTGTTACCTAGTTGTTTTAAAAATACTAAGGGTCCTTTTTTCATGGAAGACTATTAGGACAGAGACATCAAGTAAGGAATTCAGTTCAATATAAGCATCAGACTTGCAAAACTGGCTTTGCCTCTTTATGGACTACAGATATCTGCAGCCCCATTTTGCTTTTGTTTGAGCAAAGCTTGTGGCATAAGCTGTAGGACTTAGTCAACACAGAGATTAAATGCAAGATTTTGGTCTTATGGTACTGACTGAGCTCAGTACTCATTACAGCAGGTCTTAAGTATTTTAGCTTCTCAGAAGGCAGAAATATGTGTTTAAGAAGAAAGAGTTTGCAGCCTATCTAAGAAGCTGCTGGCAGAGTGAATAGTACTGATCTATTGTGGAGAGAGATACAGTATATCACAAAGGCTGCAACTTTGTGCACTCTGGTATAATTAAATAATTAGTTTTTCCAACATCTATGTTTATCACTTTAACACAGAACAAAACTCCTATTTTCCAACAAAAATGTTGGGTTTAGGCATCTCCGTCAAGTATCTCTAAGGACTTTCAGTTCTGAAAGAATATAAGCTAATACTTTAGGGGATATATAAATCACTTGATTTAAGGCACATTAACTGGACAGGTCCAAAAGGAACAGGGGTCCCAGTCTTGCCTCCCAGAATTTTGTAGGCAAGATTTCTTTTGAGTTACAACAATAGAGTTCAGGCCCCCAAAGCACAGTAGGACTGAGTAAATTTTTAAATTATTTTAACTATTTTTAACTATTTTAACAGATTCTCTGCAGTAACAGTCTGCTAGAATCAACAGACTACTGGCTGCAGAATCAGAGGACACCATGCCAAATTGGCTTTCTGGAAGACAAGTCAGAAAGCAACTGTGCCTCAGTAAGTACTCACTGTAATTTCCTCTGGGGAAAAGTCCACTGAGAGTTATTTGGGTAGGATGTGGGGCCGACCACAGTACATGTTAAATTAAAAAAAGTCAATGACTAACTGGCACTGAAATCATAGCAATCTAGTTTCTGTAATTTCCAGCTTTCTGTTAAAAGCAAACATACAAAGCAAAAATGAATACAGATTTCTACATAAAGCACATTAATAAAGATTACTGCAGAGGTTTCGCCACATTTGGTTTTCAGACTTTGTGGCCCTCCATATTTTTTTATGTTCATAATCTGCAACTTACAACAGAGGAAAATAAGCCAAACAGAAAATTATTCCAAACCACAACTTGGTAAGTGGCAGGTTTGAAAGAGCAGATGTTTAAAAAGCTGCTCAATGTTCCTGAAGGCATAGAGATACAATTAAAGAGAAAACTCTTTTTATAGCAGATGAGGAGAAGCTGCTAAAGAACGCAAACAGAATTATTTTACATTTGAAATGAAATTTAAATCTCACTATTGTGGGTTATAACGCAGTTAAGAACAGCTTTTGGTTAAGAGGGTACATGAAGAAATAGGAGTTATGTTGTTGCTTTACACACTAGCTACAGGAAACTGGATGGAGGTACATTGCTATGATTGTAACAGTTTTTTATTTGATGAAGGACTCAAGAGAGCAGATCCTTACTTGGAATCCTGTTTGATTGCTACTCCCTGGCCTCAGTGAGCCAACAAAGGCTTTAGAAAGAGCAGTTTTGTCTCAGGTGAAAGGTTTCCAGCACTGCTTGTGCTGCACACAACCTAAAGACCAGCGGAGGACTCTCATGGACTCTGCTGGGATTCCCTCAAGGACATGGACATTTCAGCTCTAGCTGATGAACCCAGATGCCTGCTGTCAAGAAACTGAATCTGCATCCCATGGTGGTGATGACTGGAGGCTTTGTGTCTTGCCTGGGGGTGATGCTGCATGCTTGAGAACAGCAGGAGTGATACAACAGTGTAAGTGCAGCAGTTAAAGGTTAGGAATATGGTCAAAGGTTATAGGGCTCAATTCACTGTCATGCTGTCCATTGGACTATCAGTTCCCACAAGACAGAGAGAGCAAAAGACACAAGCTAATCAGAGTGTGCTAGTAAGCAACAATACAAGGTATAAGATGAGAAACTAAACAGACTCCTGTGTCTACTTTAGATGATGCTGGGTGAAAAAAATGAAGGGGATATTAAGGAGTAGTGTTTAGTTGTACTAATTTCCTAGACTCCCCAAACTAGACAGACAGCAGTTCCCTGTTTTTTGAGCATTCTGCATGTATTTCCCAAGCAAAAGGGTCACAGTATTAGGAAGTACAAACATTGCTCAATTGCAGCTGAAATGCTGTCACTTGGAACGGTATCTTGACTACATTCTTAACCAGAATGGCATCATCAGGCAGGTAATCAATGGTATCCTTGTCTGATACACGAAAGGATTGTTTTTAATGCAGAAATCATTGACCACAGTCACTTGGTTTTACTATTTAGTACTTCATATCCTAAAAAAGGCTTATTTTCTCAGAGGAAATGATTACTCCAAATAATAATATAAAAATGAATTATGACTTGCTTTTTGATGTGTTGAGCTTTGACTTTTTTCTTCATATTTCTTTGAATCTTATAGGAAATTATATCTATCTCTGATAGGATGGAGCTACTGAGAAAAGATAGCTTGTTAAAGTAAGACTATGCTCAGATTTGATTTAAAAATACCCAATATAGCTGCTTGATACACACTTTTCCTCTTGAAAGCACAGATCAGGTTTTATCTAGCCCTGGTCAGTCACCTTGTAGGAAAAATAAGCATTACTCTCACTATTTTGCAGATATGAGAGAAGAGGCAGAAGTACTGAAATGACTTTTCATTGCAATCCCAAAAGGAGATTCTGAGATAAAGGGTTTCAGCAAGTCAAGGACCCAAATCTCACATGTGCTGAATGCCCACAATTTTCCCTGGTAAAGTAATGCAAGTCGTTAATTTTCTTTTAATCCCCTCTTTGTCAAAGAAAAGACAAAAAAGACAAAGGTCCTTCCTAAGAAAACAGCTTGTATTACTATAGTGTAATGGTGTAGTTCCTGCTTGCAGGCAGAGAGTGGGCAAAGGTGCTCCATGAGGCTTCCAGGATACAGAACTGCCCCACAGTTCCTAATGCCATCCTAAACTACAAGACCCTGCCTGACTGACCCCTTTCTTACATGGGAGAAATATTAGGATATGCTTTGAAACAAGGTCTGCCAAGCCATCTTGTCCCATTGCCTACTCCTTGTGTAGTGCACATACAGGACAGCCAGCTGTCCCTGTATGGCTTTCTGAACACAGTGCCAACTCTGCACACACAAAAAGCTTCACAATTTTCTAAGCTAAATTTATACCTAGTTGATTCTGCAATTTACAGTTATCACTATAGAAGAAAAGAGATAACATTGAAAGAATTTTATATTAACGAGGTTGAAGTAGAATGTACAATAATATATTGAGTGAAATTAAAATATCATATATAGAGAGCATTGATTTAGAAGCTAAGAAGTTATATATTATTTTGGAGCATTGCTGTTCACATCAAGAGAAAAGGTATTTGGTAGCCTGGAAGCACAGTTCTTGATCTGTCCCTGAAAGTTATGCTTTTGAGTTACTGTTGAATTGGTACTCATAAACTGTTACGAGCAGAACTGAAGTTTTGTTCATATTCCTGGTTAATTTATTCTGAGTGGTCGTACAGTACAGAATTTTTATTTGGGTGCCTAAAAAGTTGCACAACTAATGTAAATACAAGCAGTAAACTAGAAAACTGAAATTAATCATCAAACTTGATATGTGAATCAGAGTGTAAACACTTTTTTTTTTTTTTTTTTTCCCACGAATTGCTCTCCCCACTTTAGATACGTGGGTGGTTCATTTTGCTGTGCACAGTACATGAGCAAGCCAGGGAACAGGGAATACTTAACCACTGTGCAAGGATTAGGCATTAGTTCAGTACCATACTCAGAACCTGCAAAGCATTTCATTGTGAGTCCTTTCCAATGACTGACACTAAACAAGCAGAAGCTGCGGGAATGAGGGAGGAAGAAGGATATGAACATGGAATAGTTTCCCTAGCTTCTCAATTAGGAAGCAAACCAGACTGCCCTTAGCAGAAAATATGTTCTATCTTCTCTTTCATGTGGAAGATTTTATAAATTGCTGTTGCCAATGGTGCCAGAGATGTTTTAATCAAACTGCCTCTGAAAGTTGTCATTATGTTTGCAGAAGGAAAAAAAGAAATCTCAAACGTAGTATATCATTAATGGTTGCTTTTCCCAAAGATAGCTCATAATACATTTAGCTATAGTGTTCAGTTTTCATCTGGAAGAGTTCATGTTTAGTTATAAGGGGTCTAATCTTACTGTAACTATAAATGCAACAAGATCATATGAACATAGCTTTCATAAATGTTATATTCATTATGTTCCATTACAGATTAGCACAGTTAGTACAAGTAAAAATAGACTCATGGCTGTCCTACGTATGCTCACCAAGTATACTAACATTGATTTATTAAAACACTAAATATTTAACTCAGTTATAGAAGACTACTTTTTCAGAGAGAATTTTTTTTAAGCAGAACCAGCATTTTGGTACATGTAATAGTCCATCCATTTCCAAACTGGTTAATGAGAATGTAGCCATTATGATATGAAAATAATAAATTGTGTTAGAGGAACAGTATTTCATATTTGCTTAAGTTGGAAATCTTCTCAAGAGCTCTGAAAATTGTTATTTCAAATTCTGCTACCTTACAATAATAGAAGAAATGCTAGTGTGTCTATATTTAATCCAATGTTTCTGGTCATCTGCAAGGATGAACAATAGAAATCATAGGGAGAAATAACAGGGAGATGTGGTGTCTGTTCTCCATTTTTATGCCAACTTAGCAGTATGTTGGTGAGTTGTCTATCAAAAGAAGTGTTATATGTATAATGAGTATGATATGAACAGAGTTTGAAAGATTGTCTTGTCCTAACTTTCCTTTTCTACTTTCTGTACATACAATTTTTGTCCAATTCTCTGTGTTTACATTTAGGAAATCAGATTAGATACACTGGGATTGAGTCCAGGGGGACAGGACTAACTGTCTTATGTTATTAGGGCTTTCTAGGGAGACTTCGCACAGAGGCTAGTCAGGAAGGGGCACCTGAAAAAGATTTTTCTGTGCTTGAAGTGAAGGCACAGTGGGAGAGAGTAAAGGTAAATCCTAGGTAGTAGTGCTGTTTGTTTTCATTTCTGTATTGGAATAAAACATCCTACCAGCTCTCTTTAAACCTCCCCTGGGTTGAAGCGTGCTACCCCCCTTATTTCAGATGACCCTATCTGATTTTGCCATGCTGTCTGCTTAAAAAGGTTAAACTCCCTCAAAGAAATTCTTCTACATCAATGTTATGAGTGTTTTTTCCTCTTCAGAGAATATTTCAGTAATTGCTAAACACTAAATTAAACTTAGTTCAACTAACAATGATACTGTTTAGCAGCAGTTTACTGCTGCAGATTAGAATATGTAGTTTCATACTAATATCATAATTAGATAGTATAAATTTTAAACATAGTTTAATTATGGAAGTCTTGTTTTGTTTGTTTCCAATGAATGAGAACTTAGTCAAAATTCACCTAATAGAATAAAATACATGGATTCATGAGACATAATCATTCATAAGCTGCACGTAGTGATTTATATATGTAATTAAAGTATCTGTAATGTGACATTCTTATTACCCCATGGAGAGACTTCATAAAATAAATGTAGTCCCACATAAATATATATACCTTTGTCCACTCCATTATTGCCACGTTTCTCAGGACCTACATCAAATGCTTTGGACATGCTTTTAAGCAAACCTTATTTGAAAAGAAAAAACTGATAGATACTTTGTCCCTACTTTCCCTCCAAAGATCTAGGTTATATAATTACTAGTGCTGAACATTTGTAGTTGGTTTATGTTAGTACAAGTTAAGAAATTGAAATTCTTCCTTAATTAGATGATTTATAGTTTCTTCTAGCATTGGACTCTCCTCAAGTACAAAGTCTTAATCTTGCACACAGAAAAGTCATTTATGATTCTTCTTAGCACTTCCTAAGATTTGACATTTTTCTTTTCAATGCCTGTGCAGTAAGCATCAGCATGAGTAAGGTGGTATTGCCATGCTTCTAAAGATGTATCTTAATTGTCTTTTAGGAATTCTTAATGAAGAGTTATTTAGAAAAAAGTAAGATAAAAAAAAAGTATTATAGTCCTGCAAGACATTTGGCATTCATTTACCTCAAGATGCTTAAATCATAGCAGTGATTTTTCCAGAAATTCTCTGGACTTTTATACTCTAGAGCAGCAACAGATACAAAAGCCATTAGAAATGATATTTGCACTGAAAAAAGATTTTCTCTCAAAATGGGCCCAGACTCCAATAATCTCCCCACAAAATGTGATATCATGCCCTCTCTCTCTTCACATGACCATCTTGTCCCAACACAGAGGCTGGGAAGCAGGCCTTCCCGCTCCACACAGCCTAACAAAGCCCTTGAGAACCACTGGTCTAGGAAAATACACCCTTCCCTTCCCAAGCAGTGTGCCTCCAAGTGAGAGGTAATGGGATTTCCAGACTTTGGTGGAAATTCTGCAAACATTTTGTCAAATATCCCGGAGAAGTAGAAACACAAACTTTACACCCTTGAACAGCAGTGATAGATATGGAAGGTGGAAAATCTCTGCTTTTCAATTAGAACAAAGCAATAAAAAACAGTGCTCATTTCTTACTTTAGCATAACAAGATACCACTTTTTAAAGAATCAGGATGTGTCAAGGGCTCTAAAGCTCATTTTAAAATCATTTTATGTCTCCTTATAGCTGAAAGAAAGATCTGGCTTTGCAGGAGAGAACAGTTTCAATAAAGGGTTTAAAGATTTGAAACAGTCTTGAAATAGTCCAGCAACTTTTCCACTTGCAAGTACTCCTACTCTGTAATAACTTAAATACTCCATACAAGTATGCATATAATGTAGGCTATATGCATAGACATATGCAGCTGTATATTGGTTAGATCAAGCCCAAGGTAGCAGCGGAAGCACGTGGCCAGAGTAGAGGGAAAAGGGAAGGACAGCAGCCCAAATTTCAAATTCAGTCTTGTTAAAGTACCCTCTCATTTAACTGTTGGCTGCTTTTGTCTGACCCCGTGCCATCTCCACTTTTTCTCCAAGTGGTCTGATGAGTGCTGCTGGTAGCACAAAGGAGAGTGGAGGACAACATGACTAGGGAAGTGGGGAGGGTGGAGACAGTAACCAGCAACTGGGTGGGCTTATGCCACATGGAAGAACCTCAATCCATCCACAGTACAGGAGAAGGAAGAATTGCAGGTTGGCGTTGTTAGCTGCTTAGTTGAGTACAGAAGAACATACCCAGTCTAGAAGACAGACAGCGTCTCAAGGAAAGGAAGCAATGCTTATATTAGTGAAGGGTGGCAAGGCTGTTGCCTTGGTGATAAATAAAACAGATTGCTGAGAACACAACAGGTGATGTAATTATGGATCACGTCGTCTATGATCTCTCTGTTTACTGAGATAATGAAGAATGTAATTTTGCCATCATAGCAGCTAGATTTTCAGTACTAGCTGCTTAACTTGCTACTGTATAACTTCACTCTCCTAAGCGGGTATCTAAGCATTGCCAATTTCATTGCAGTTTAGCCATCAAGCTTTTAAACAGATTCAGGAGGAGGTTAAGGATGCCTTTATGCACTAATTTGAGCTGGTCAAATCAGGGCTTCTGTGGTCTCACCTCCTCCTCTAGCCCCTGCTTCATCTTTTTTACTACCCTGCATTTGTACAAATGTGTAGTAAGTCGGTTCAGACAGAAGAGAACCTATGAAAATAAGAAATTAGTTTTCCTGGCCAGTTCTTCCTTGAATCATCTCACTGTATTGTCAGACAAATGCCAGTGCTCACTCAAGTGATGGAACAAAAACATCAAGGAAACAGCTCCCACAAATTAATTCAAGTGGAATGATAACATATGCAGAAAGGGAAAATCTTTGGCAAGGTGTATTTTGAGGAAAAAAAAGAAAGCAGCTTTCGGTTGAATTAAAGTAGATTATGAGTGGTTTTCATTCATTTCTTCACCCAAGTCTTTTTAAAGATTTGACACGACATATCTTTGGATGTTTAGGTACAAATATACACAGTTATATTTTACATCAGTCTTTGATACCAGAATTACTTCCAGGTAACTTGCTAACAGTAGTGTGGACACTGGGTCAGGGTGCTGAAATCTAAGCACTGGAACATTTTGTATCTCTTAATAAGGGCCCCTAGCTCCAGTATGTTCTCCAGAGTCTCCAAAGAATGAAAGCACTTACTTTCCCATACTGAAGGGTGGAGATCTACTCTTACAGGAGTTCAGAAAGGAGGATGTTTCTTCCCAGGATTGGTAGCAGTCAGCAAGGCTCTATATACAACCAAGTATGGAAGTGCAATCTTGAATCCCAAAGGAGGGGTTTTTTTGTTTGTTGGGTTTTTTAAATCAAAACCGTATGTGTGTTCCTAAGTAGTGACCATACATAGCTAAAACAACTGTTTTGTTTTATTGTGTTTGAATGAAGATTTGCATTTCCTAGTAAACATAGCAAAGCTCTACTTGTCTGCATAAAACAGATAGACCTACATACTAAGATGTTTGCCCTCCCTCATGAGGTTGCATGCACACCCCCAGCAGTATGTCATATAGACAGGGGATTACAAGAGTGTTTATTTTACCTTTCACTCAATAAATACTCAACCATCTTCAAGAATAGCATTGTCTCTTTCAGAAATCAAAATCCATCCGTTGCTTTCCAGATCTAAGCCATAATTACTAGAGGTATTTTTAGTTTTAAGTCCCATCTTCCTATTCAGCCTGACGATACCTTAATTATATCCTGACAAGGAGCAGGAATCAACAGCTGCAGGCTAAATTGTGGCATTGAGTCTTAGTCATTTCTCAGGCATGTGTGGGTGTTCATGCTGCTGTGGTAAGGAATTGTACCTTCCAGAGAGCCCCTCTCTCACTTGCACAGAGAAATAAGAAACCCTCTTCACCAATTACTCTCTGCCTTATGGAGCCCAGTGCAGGCCGAAACACTAGTTTAAACGACCACTGAAAGAATTACTTATATAATCTGTAAAATATGTTTCTCTTGTTGGTCTTGTTCATACTTGGCTCTGAAAAATATATCTTCACATATGAGCTAATATTAAGGCAGAAATTAAATATGCCCTTAAAGGGTTGTATTTCCACATTTTCAGTACCATGCATGTATTTTATACAGCAGCCAAAAGCTGCCTCATTAATTTCGGGGTGGGGAAAATTGACAATAGATTTTCTTCTCTTTTCTTGTAACTTCAGACTTGGACACACTTTAATCTTCTGTCTAGATCTGCCATCTTCTTTCCTGTCCCTCTGTGATACTTTCACACAGCAGTGTTTTCCTGTCTGTATTTAAGCGAACTGGATGCTTAGCCTTACTCTGACAAAGCTATAAATAAACACCAGGAGGATCAAGTGTGGTATTGCAGCTGTATCCCCTTCAGCATTTCACACTGGCATATCTTCAGTGCCTCCATGGTCTGCCTTATCAAGAAATGGGATTCTTGTGCTACCTTCAGAGTGGACATCTGTAACTGCTTGCTGCTGTTATAACCACAGGTTCCCTCTAACATGAATTGCAGTGTGAGGCTTATAGAAATTTGTTAAACATTAAGTATACAGGGCACCAGAGAAAGCAGATGGTGCATGTGGCATAAATATTTATTGGCATATTTTCTTTAAGTCATAAGTGACAATTAATTACATCAAACCCAAAGGAATAAGCCTTAATGGGAAGAATATGTTCACAGCTGGTTTTGAAGAAACAGATTATAAAGAGATGACTTGCGGTGATTCATTAATGCAGTCCAGCCACTAAAATAGGGATAGTCTCTAAAATATCAAGACACATAAATCAACTAAGTCATTTGAGATAGGCACCTTCTGAAGAGTAATTGGGACTAAATTTCAGGTATGTTACTGCTAAAAATGCTGGAGGGAGAACAGTATAAGACATCCTTCTGACAACATATAACATGTACCTAAAAAAGAGTTGTGGCTGGGCTGGGGAGACACAGGAAAGTCACGTCAGGACCTTATTTAGATGAACTTGAGTGACTCACAGAAGATAGTATATACTAGGTTGTCTGCTTTTGGAAATGCTCCATCAGGGCTTGCAAGAAGAGCAGTTGGAAACCTCATCTGCATGTTAGATAGCAGTTGTGCAGCTCACGGGAAAGATTTTTACATAGAAACTGAAAGTAGTAATGTGGGGTTCGTGCCTGTCCTAATGAAAATACAGAGCAAGAAGGGGAAAAATACTTTCTCCACTCACAGCTAGAGAGGGAAACTTACTCTCTAATCATGCGAAGGACTGTACAACAGAAGGAAGGCCCACACTTGGCTTCAAGTTGGTGTTTCCCCAACCTGCCCTGCATCCTGTTGAAGTTCTAGGCAGAGAAAGCGTCAGTAGACTGCGATGGTCCTACTTTGACAAGGGTGGATTTTTTGATGGTTTGCAGTAGCCTGATTGCACTTTGGTGAGGTCAGGAAGGTTACCACTGTATAGCTGAGGGATACCTGTCATGAAGCCTTTTGAATTATTTAGACTACAATGCAGAAGGTGTGCCTGAGCTTCTTCATACTCTGGGGCTATCACTTGTGAATTCTCCCACCTGTGTAATACTGCTGCCTCACATTTGTGTAGATCCTTTTGCAAGCAGCTACGTGGCATATCTAGTACTTCCAAACTAATATTTTTATTTCCACATCTCACAGCTGGTTCCTCTGCCAGAATCATTTTGGCAAGCATGGAAATTAATGCAAGACAAACATTGCATCCAAATGTTAATGGATAATTAGCTCTGTCTTCCAGAAGATGCTTTTTTATTCTGAGTCACTATCAGGCTATTTCAAACACCTCATATAAGACATATTCCAATTCAAGATCCTCTTTAACCATTTAAATATAACGGATCAAATTCTACCGTGTGTGGAGGAGAGAGCTACATCTCTTATACCATTCCCAGTCTCCTATCTAGCAAAGAGTTGAGCTATGTATATTAGTTATAACAGTTAATGGCTCCAAAAAGAAGTTATGAGAGCCAATGGCAGGGAAAATAAGTCACTAAGATTTAGTCAGTGGGGCAAAGGAAACTGTAATCTAAAACCAAATAATTGCAACATAAAAGCAACAACTGGTAATTTTCAGTTTCCTTATTTCTTATGAAATATCTCGAATCTCCACAAAAAAAGTGATGTCAATCCTTATAACACATCCTTCTTCAGTAGGCATTTACCTCTATGCTCAGGGGAGGGAAATACTTGGAAATTACCTGATTACATTCTTCCATCCCATGACAGCACACCAATTCAATAGCAAGGCAGGAACCAAAATCCTGCCTGCTTCCCAAAGTTACTCGGACGCTATTAGGAGCTAATAGCCTCCAAAGTTAATTAGGAGGCTAAATAATAGTAATGGCAAAAAAAAAAAGGGGGGGGGCGGTGGTGTGGGTGGAGAACACTATAGAATATTACCTGACACTCAACAAATTTCAGCTAGCAGTTAGTGAACAGTTGGGATCTCTCCCTCAGAAACTGTAGGAAAGTGTCTTTTCCCTTACATGCTTTTTAACGTAGGTGTCACAAGCCTCACTGCTCTGCATGAAGGCATTTTAAAGAAGCACGGTATAAAACCAGAAGGAAGCTGAATGACGATCACATGTTAGGCATAATGAAACTGTACACACAAGAAAGCCACACACGCACACTCCTACTTCAGATGATCCTAATTTCCTCTTCATTAGGGTGTGTGTGACTGCATAGTTATATCTTTAAATAGCTGAGAAATTTGTGAGTGGGCCTGAGTGCAGAGACCGTCTGCCCCCCAGGCAGCTTGTCTAATTGCCTCTGTTCCAGTTCAGTCTGCTGCTGGCTGCAGCAGTAGAGCTTCTGTTAAGTAAAATGAGCAGTTGGTTATTACACAGATAAACACACATGCCCAGTGACACTGTGAGAACTTGAAGAAAGTACTAAGTTTGGAAATTCTTCTGTGTAGCTTTGTGTTCTTAGCATTCAGAGCATGAAATCTAACTTCCACCGTAAGTTGCACCTAACTGCAGTCGAATGTTTTGCCATAGGTGTTTTCTTCTCCAGAACTCAGGACCTTGTATAGACAAAGTGTAAGTTCATGTGCCCTCTGAACTGAAAGATCCTCTACAGCTGTCCATACAACATCCATTTTACCATCATAGTGTTAGCATACAGCTTTTTTTTCCTAGCTACACTAAGAAAAAGTTACTAGGTGTAAGCAAAAGCAGGGATAGGAGTTTCTGTTTTGAAGACATATTTACCTTCTCAAAGTATCAGCGTAAGTAAGAGAACAATCAGGAACCACTCTACATAGTGTTACTGAAATTACCTAAAACACCACTCCTGATAATATTGCAGGAAACTGGCTCAGGCTGAGGTTTCTAGCTCCTTTTCCAAAAAGATCCAATCCAATCCTCAACTGGATGCCAGAAATTTCTCATCTCTTTGCTTGTCTGCAAAGAAACTGGGAGCTACAAAAGCCGTGACTTTAATCATCACTGTAGGAGCTTCCAGGCC
This sequence comes from Haliaeetus albicilla, assembly GCF_947461875.1. NCBI lineage: Eukaryota > Metazoa > Chordata > Aves > Accipitriformes > Accipitridae > Haliaeetus > Haliaeetus albicilla. The sequence continues at coordinate 25,548,254 of NC_091491.1, read as the reverse complement.
CCTTTCTGCAGTGTGAGCCCAATGTAGGGATGATGCCACATAAAGCATGTCAGGGAGCCCCACAGTCCCATTTGCACCACTGCTTTGGACCTACAGGTTTAAGAAGGCCATGAAGAAAGCAGATGTTGCCTTGGTAGAAACTTGTCTAGGGGAAGAAGAAAGTTCAGACCAGAACATCTTTTTAATTTCCAGTGTCGTGGTTTCAGCCCAGCCGGTAACAAAGGACCACGACGCCGCTCGCTCATTCCTCCCGTGCCCCTCTGGCGGGATGGGGGGGAAGACGGAGGAGAGAAAAAAAAACAAACCTGGAACCTCGAGGGTTGAGATAAAGGCAGTTTACTGGAACAACACAAAGAAATTGCAACAACAGCAACGGTACTAATGAAAGAGTATACAAAAAGAGTGATGCACAGTGCAACTGCTCACCACCCGGGACCCGACGCTCCGCCGCTTCCCCCACCGAAAGTAGAGACCACCCCCCGGCCCGCTCCCCATTTATATACTGAGCATGATGGCACATGGTATGGAATAGCTCCTTGGCCAGTTCAGGTCAGCTGCCCCGGCTGTGCCCCCACCTCCCAGGTTCCTGTAAAAAATTAACTCTATCCCAGCTGAACCCAGGATATCCAGCTTCGTCATTTCAGATATGAGAAATTGAAAGCTAGGAGATTCTTGCTTTAAGGGCTTTGTTCTAAACCCATTAAAAGTGTTGTTCAGATATTTTTTCTCCAACCACATATACAAATAAATATGTGGAATGAACAAGTCATTTTTTTAAGCTGCAGAGCTTAAAAATGGTAATGATAAAGCTAATAATCCAACTGACTCATGGACAGAAAAGATCTTTATTTCTGTCTGCTGCTGTTTAACTTGGTAGAAAAACATCCATGATTTCAGCAGCTGTGTGGTCTGGCTCTGGGAACACAGAGCTTGCGAGAATGGGTGAGTGTGCAGAAGTACAGGTACTTCTGCCTAATCTCTGCATGGGATTAGGGATGGTTTTGATAATTCTGATTCAGTAGCCACCTCCTCCAGATCCCAGCAGATGTTTAACTGAGATATTCCATGCTCTTTTTAACTGGTGGTATGCAAATGTGGGTAGCATCATATTTTTCTAAGCATTTGGGAAGAATCAGTATCAAATCCATCAAAATGAGGTTTCCCAGTTAAAATCACTTTATGTATTATGAACAGTTTAAAGAATTTCCCAGCTTGCTTCTTAAACAGTGTATTTGGGTAAGATAAGTCCTTCCAGATGTGCACCTCCCCCCCCCCCCCCCCCCGAAAGGTGCTTAAAGAACTCTGTGAGAGGAAATTATTTATCTTCACTCTCTCATACTGGATTCTGGAAATAGATCAGTATTTAATAGATAAATCAATAGATCAGACTTCAACTGGGGCAAGACCTAAATCTGTCAAAACCTACATGTATTAGGCAAAACATTGTCCCAAAGCAGCTGTGGATTTGTGTGCATAAAAATAGTTTGACAAAGTAGTTGAATTAGATTCAAATTAGTTTGATTAAATATTTTTTTAAGAACCAAGAGAATACCTAGGATTACAGCCTCAGTAAAGAAGCATAATTATGGTTTCTGGTTGCCTGTTTACCAACAGAAATAATTTCAGGCTCAACTGAGAGCAATGAAAGAGCAAATTCAAGTTGAGGGGAGAGCAAATAAAGGAGAATTGGGGAAAAGGGAAATTTCAAAGTTCAGTTAAGGCTTTCTTTCTAATTATGCAGTGGCATTTAGGGTTTTGAGAGCATTTATTTAAGATGTCAAATTAACTGACTTGAAGAATCTTTTTAATGTGACTGAACAACAGATTCTGCAAGCATGGTAGGCATGGTGATTCATGATTTCATTTTCAAAAAATTTGTGAGATCCGAGATGGTGGTATCATAGAAGATACTTTTTTTTTTAATGGATGCTAACACAAAGCAGTTCTCTAAAAATAGGCAGAGAAAAAGAGAGGGCAGCACCAAAGTAAACCCCTACTTATGGAAAAGCAGGCAGACCTACAGGCCCCCTCCTTTTAGGGACACATTTGGCAACAGAGCGTCCCCCGATGGCTCCGAGAGGCTTAAATAGAAAGACAGAGGAGTCCGGTGTCTTGACAGAGCCATGTCAAATAACCTCCCACAGCAACAGGCTCCATCAGCAGAAGTTGAGCATTGGGCTTCAGCTTTTTTCAAGCCAAATTTTAAGCCCTTATGGTCTGTGGGAGGCAGGTGAGAAGAACAAAGAAGGCTGGAGGGTGGGTAGCTTTGATAAGGAGACAGACTGTGTCTCCGCCAGTGCTGACAGTGGGAGAAGGAGGAACTGGTGCTTCTGCCCCACCAGTGTTCCTCTTGTGACTCCTCTGCAGTTTGCAGGATCTGGTGTCTGATGTGCTTGACATGCCACACAAAGTTACCATTCTGCATGCTAGAGATTAGATCTTCATTTCCAATCAAGACATACCTTACGAGTACATGTGGGTCAAGGCCTCCATGTGACAATCTGTAGTCCCTTTCAAACTTGCTGGATCATATCTATCTAATTTGACAATAGGCCAGAGGTCCCAGAGGTAAAACTTCCTACAGGTTTCACGAACAGATTAAACTGGGAGATTGTGTAGTGCACCAGCTAAGCGTGAACTCAAACCTTGCTTATACAACAGCGAAATGAGACAAAGCCACACCTTCAGAAACACTCCACTGATGGGAAAGTGGCAGTCGGATCTTACACCTCAAGGTGCTGAAAAGTTAACATAGAAATGTTAATACATAGGTAAGCAGGCTTTTCGAATCCCAACAACTCACGTAGCCAATCAGAAAATCAACTGTTTTCCAGACCACTTCGTAAGCACAAGAACATGTAATGTTTCTTCTTTTTCAAGTAATCTTGCTGCTTCAGAGCTCTACCTATTTATAACCTGTCTAACAGCTGGAGCAGAGCTGCCCTGGAATTTGTAAAGCACACGTGAGCAGAGAGATGCTATGCAAGTCTCCTTCAGCAGAAACAGAGGTCAGTCCCTAAAGGTTTAGTTTAAAATGACTGAAGCTGTTGGCAACCATATGTTATCTTTCTTATAGAACTTTAGTCAAAAATGATGAAAAGAGAGATTGGTGAGCCACAGCAGGAGCAAAGCCCGCAGTGAAAGACTGAGCCGGTGAAGTTGGGCAATTAGCCTTTTGTTTGAAGCATACTGTTAAGAGGGGACACAAAGCAGAGGGCATCGCTGCTGTTCTGGGCTGCTCCTCAACTCTGACAAGCCTGGCAGTGACATTTTTGTTTTTTCTTCTTTCATATTACTGTTTTGCTGGCAGTTAGTGTCTTATCTTTATTGGCCTTTGTGTAACTGAACTAATATAGGTGAGTAGATTTGAGGCTGTATTTAGAGACTATGAGTTGCTGAATTTAGAGGCTATGCCTTATGTTGTGAACTCAATGTTTAGAACAGGGTATGTTTTCTTCTGAATTGCAGTGGAAACCACTAGCTAGTTGCTAAGAGTTTGTTTTGTGTGGAAAAGGTCTCTAAAGAACAAACTGGTTCAGTCACAGAATAAGTGGATTTTTTTTGTTTGTACTTTAACTTAATCTAGACATTTCTACAGGGTGACTCTGTTAGACATTGACAATAAAGTGCATGGAGCTAAGAAGACTGTCATCAAACCATATCCATTATAAAGCTGTAACTTCTGTTGTTTGTAACATTGGTCAGCTGTAGCTGGATCTTTTGTGTGCTGAATGCAAATGCTGTTAAGGGAAGGATGAAACATTCCTTTTCAGAGGGGAAAAAACATGGTGGTATTTGTTTAAAAATTTAATCTTATGACCCAGGAAGCAAGAAGAGGCACTGAGACCAGGATGGGTTTGGTGGGGGGAAGGAAGAGTTTAGGGCATTATCCTGATCAGTTAGATTTTACAAACCTGATTTTTATTCTTAATGTGTATATTGATACATATTTATCATACAGCTGAGCTCAGTCAAAACGCATCATCAGACCTGCATGTGTCCTTCCTTAGTTCCCACCTCACTTTCTCAAAAGCAGAGAGAACTTACAGAATGGTGTGCTTTTACTGCAGAAGGATCTCACTAACCAGTGGAGCAAAGGGGCCTGTTTTTAATCTAGAGACAATAGTTTCTGATCCACTGGATCCAGTCCTGAAACCCTTTCCACAGAAGACTTTGAGTAGAGAGTTATCAGGAGACATGTTTCAGGAGGTGTGACAACCATGAAGCTGCTGATTTTGTCTGCTGCCCTGCAAAGTACCACCTCCCCATTCCTTCTTCCCCCACTGTAATCCAGAAAGAAGGCACCTAAGCCCAGGAGACAGCAATACATCGCAGACCTGCCCCACTGCGTGAAAGACAGTATGAAAATGAGAAACATGGTCTAAACTATTATGCATACTAACACTATACCACAAAAGGGGGAAAAACACCTATATTGGGTATCATAATAAAGTGATAAGCATTACTGAGTAGTTGAGGCAAGTAAGAAAAAACTAGCTCAGTTTAAAAAAAAAAAACCACAAATACACTTTTCCAGACATTGCTGCTCTACTTTCTGATCTAACAGCTTATATCTAATTGTATAAAGCGCATTTTGCTCTTTCTATCCAGCTGATAGATATACTTAAGCTTTGGTAATACCTGCTCATTCATACACCCCAGAAACCTGGAGCAGGCGGAACTTGAGTCTGATCATTCTTTCATAGTCACTGCTATGGAATATTTTCAATTGACATCTTTCTTCAGCAAAATAATTTTCATTTTTAAATTAGGCTTAGCAGCATTTACTTCCTCATCTTTCTCAAGTACTGAAAATGCCTGTAAAGCACCATAGAACTGTATGACATGCACAGATAAGCAGAATGGATTTAAGTACTTATAACTTTTTAATCTCCTTTTTTTACTTCTACATGAGATACAAATGTCTTCAGGAAAAATATTTTATAGCAGTTTAGAGCAACATTGTACCAAATGAGACTATCTAGGTGTGTTAAAAAAATAGTAGGCAAATACTCAACTGCCCCAGAAATCTGAACATTCAATTTAGTAATGCACCATCAATGTTTTCTTCACCATATATCCAACATCATCATAATTCCCTGCTTCAGTTGCTTCTAAGATTTAAGAATGCATCTGTTTGGCTTTGTAGACTACAGGCAGTTACATTTCTTGGCTTACCAAGACTGGCCTGGGCAGAGACTGCCAAGACAATCGGAATTTAGGGCTGCAGGGAGTCAGTCTTTCACCTCGGTTTCATTGTTAAATACCTCATTTTTCCAAGCCATTAAGTATTTTCTATTTTTTGGTGCAGTTATTTAGCGGAGTCTGGCCTATAGTTAACCACAACAGTTAAAACTTCCTAGCATTTTGACAACTGAAAGTTTCAACAATTTCTATGAAATCTTTTCCCTGGAAGTGTCTAAAATTTGGAAGTACTGTTTTATAAAGTTTTATCTTTGTCTTTCTGGAGCAGCCTGGTCACTGACATATTGTTCCAGACTCTGCTGATATTTGGGGAGCAGGCATCGGCCTGCCCTGCTAAGCAGGAGATCAAAGGATGCAGGAAAACAGGAAGGAGCAGGACTGGCTTCTGTGCAACCCACAAAATGGTCTCAGGTTCATACTTATTATTTTGCTTAGGAACAAATCCTCCTTGAAAATAACATCCCCTGCAATAGTTTGATGGAACCATAATTTTTCCATACCAACAATCTTCAACTACAGGAAATGGAAAAGGAAAAGATTAACTTGAGCAAAGCTAAAAGATGGTATCAATTACAGTTTATTGGTTTATATTTATCATTGTTTTATTTGGACTAGCCTTGAAATCAGATTTCTCAGCTTTGTTACCTGTCACAATTATAGTATCTAATCCTCTGAGATTCTACTTGACATTTAAATGGTACAGAAAGAAAATAAATAAGTGTAAGACCTAGCAAAAAAGTAATTTAAGATGACTAATGCAGGCACATAAAGTTTTACAGAAATTGATCTTAATTTTGTAGTCCTGCACGAGCAGTAATACTTTCTATTCATTCTGCAGCAAGAACTACTATTGACCCCAGTCTGTAAACTGAAATGGTGAGAGAGAAACATAAACTTTTTAATGGTAATGAGAGACATGCAAAGGGTAGAAATATTAGGCTGGGTATTGCTTTTGGCCTTCATGGGTGCAGAGTCATTTCTGTGAAGTTTTACATCCAACATGTGCATATTCATTGGGGCAGTCACTGAGTCATTGATAACAAGATTCCCATCAAACACAATGAATTTGCCCAAGATCTCAAATTTCTGAAGCTGCGGTGTAGGGAGACTTCTAGTCTCCAAAGCCTGAGTCACAGTGAAAACCTGATAGCAGCTTTTCAGCACATGAGAATTATATTGTACAAATTGTACTCAGAGGTGCAGATATTGGCCTCAGATGTCAATTATGAAAGTTTTCTTTTAGTAAATAATTGTGGTGAAATGATCAAAGCCACAAGCTTCCCCAAAAAAATCACACAAGCAGCCTCCTTTTACACAAGTCCTACCAAACCTAGGTGCTAAAAAAATTCCTAGGATCTCCAAAATTAGGAGGTAGTTTGTTTAATTATTAAAGGATAATCTCATGTGACATTTTAGAACATTTATTTTCAAATCATCATTTTACAGCTATTTTGTCTTTCTTAAAAAAAAAAGTACTTGAAACTCTATTGGGATTACAAGACTCAAGAAGCTGCAAGTTTAAAGAACAGAGAGATCAATAATTAGGGGTCCTTATAGACAGGCTATATATATATACACACACACATATATATATCACTAGAAGTAGAAGAGTTTTTATTTAGCCTTTACATTAGCATAAATAATTCAAGTGAAAATAAATGCAGGGTTCTTTTGGGGAGCTTTGCAGATCAGCATTTTGATAACCATCAAAACAAATGATCTTGTCATACAGACAGCAAAAACAGATGGCTGCATTACTAGAATCTGCTGGAAAAGGCATTTTATGCCATCTTAATGTAAGTAAAAAATATGGGAATGTTACTGGTCATTTTCAAAGAGACAAAGCTTACAGAAAATTTCTGGACAGAATATGGCACATAGACACTCCTTTGATATTTTCTGTGGGTTACAGTTTGCTTTGTCTCAGATGCATGGAATAAACCAATATTTTTCCCTAGGGCTTTCGCTGACTTCAGCTCCTAAGGAAACACAACACGCAGCTATATGTTCTATGAAATAGACACTTAACCATTCCAGTGAGGGATGCCTTGGAGTAGCTATATTTGGTTATTGTGCTGTGGGGAAATTATGGTGATCTAAACTATCTTTCGAAAGCCAGGAGACTTTGACTTTGGTCTAATAAAAGTTTAAAGCTACTGTATTGTTTTTCTACTTTTGCACAGATTAAATTAGGATGAGAATATGGCTCAGAATCCAAAACTGCCATCCCATCACAGAGTTACTGCTGAGAGAAGAAATGAATGAGGTCAGACACTCCATTAAATCCTTAAAGACAACTGTCATAGCATTCGTGGTTGCTGTAAAATTTCACAACCCTCTTCACAAACTGTATCTTCACAGTTCTACATTTTAAAAAAGGGATGATGTGTTCAGTAGCATAATAGCATATAAGAAACAATACACATCCTGAGAACAAACAATACCTGCCTAAAATATAGAGGGGAAACAACGTGGAAAAAAACACCAAGCCTTTAATTTCTCAAAGGATAATGTTAAATAATCAGTATATGACTGCATTAATGTAAGATGCATGTTACTCACACTGGGCACAAGGAGCAAGGGAAGGTACAAACAAGCACAGTCAGATACATATTAATTTGAAAGTCACATTGTGAGAGTTTCATACCTGCATCACCCAAACCAGGACAGAGAGGAGACAGCCGACTGCCCTGACATACAGCTACCTTCCTGCTCCCACCGCTGGACTCCTGTCAGCAACAGATGCTAACATCTAAAGTGAACAAAATAACTACTGAGCGTCATTGGGGAAAGCTTAAAGTGCAAGGAACGGCACAGTTTGAACTTGCCTTTCCTGCTGTGGAGATAGAGTCACTGCTTCAGTTCTTTGCCCTTGAGGACTGCATTCTCATCAGTGCTTCAGCTGGTTTTATATACAAAACAACTATCAGGTTTGGGCTCAGCAGTCACTCAGCCTTCCTAGGCCACACCACTGTATCCTGCACATCCACTGGCTTAGGCATTTAAACTGTGTTTTTCCTTTGCACCCAGGAACTGCCTGCTCAGAATTATCATCTCCTGCTATCTCTCCTGGGGCTAATTATCTTTTTCACTTCTGTTCGTAGGAAATTAAACATGAGTTTTATGGACAGATTGCAGTGCAGTCCCAAACCAGTTATTTCCTCTAACTCTCTCCTGGGCTGTCTGAATTGGCACCTTGCATATCTAAGTAGACTTGGTGTTGTGACAGAAGGCAGGAGAGAGGATGGAGAAAGCAGAGCAGCACAGACCTAGGACGTAAAGACCCTATAAGTTCAGCTTCCAGACAGGATTTACATACTGATATACCAACCAGGAGGGCACAGAACACGGTGAGTTCTGCACAGTTACCCTGCAAATCCAAATACATACAGAGACATTTAGCCTATGCTGAGGTACATGACACCTGGGCCAAAGCTGATGAGGATCAACTGTATGGATACAGTGGCAGAGTGACAGGCATGAAGTGGTTTGTGCCACCTGAATGTTGTCCCGCCACCATTTTGGCATTTTGATACTGTCTTTAACTGCATAGTCGTAATCAACCAACTGATGTAGATTAGAATGAAGAAACCATGTTTAAGAGTGTCCTGTAGGTTACAAAGTCATAAACTCAAGTGTTAGAAAATGGCAGATACACAGTTCTCTGCTTCTTCATAATTCTGCACCTTTTTGCAGTCTTCCTGTTCATTGAATCAGGCGGAGATCCTGCATTGCGTAAAGGTGGGCATACGAGGTAGAATTAAGGTTGCACAAGCCATCTGTATATAGTTTTAATTTTCAAGTCCTGTCTCTTGTTTTGTCCTGGTTGCAGCTGTGATAGAATTCATTTTCTTCTTAGTAGATGGTACAGTGTGTTTTGGATTTAATGTGAGAATCACGCTGATAACACACCGATGTTCTAGTTGTTGCTAAGTAGCACTTATCCTAAATTAAGGATTTTTCAGTTTCCCATGCTCTGCCAGCGAGCAGGTGTACCAGAAGCTGGGAGGGATCATGGGCAGGACAGCTGACCCGAACCAGCCAAAGGGATATTCCATACCATAGAACGTCATGCTCCGTATATAAACTGGGGGGAGTTGGCTGGGAGGCACGGATGGCCGCTCAGGCATCTGTCAATGGATGGTGAGCAATTGCATTGTGCATCACTTGTCTTGGTATTTTGTTCTGAGTTTTTTGGGTTTTGTTGTTTGTTGTTTTAATTATATTCCTTTTCTTTACAATTATTATTACTGTTATATTCTAATATTGTTGTTAGTATTACATTTTATTTTACTTTAGTTATTAAATCGTTCTTATCTCAATCCACAAGTTTTACCTTTTTTTCAGTTCTCCTGCCCATCCCACTGGGGCAGGGGGAGTGAGCAAGTGGCTGTGTGGTTGTTGGCTGGGCTTAAACCAAGACAGGTTTAAATTCCTTTCTTTTAAAATAGATATTGAAATTTATTTGGGAGAATGATATAGAATGTATATGTATTTGGATTGGAGGGGGGACACCACCTCCTGCAGCCCTTTAAACAAGTGTTAATCACAGTTCTTTACAGCGCAGAACACAAGACTATGGCTCTCACTTCACTTACCAGAGTAACTGTATCAGTTAGGTGCAAGGGACAGCTATTATCCCAGTGAGCGGGAAGAATATAATGGATTTTCAGTTCAGCCTCTTCCCTAAGAAGAAGCTGGAAGAACTCACGCTTCATGGGGGAAAAGGGACCAAGCACCTCAAAGCTGTTTCTCTTCTCAAAAGCTGCTAGCAGCTCTTAGCTATTACAGCACTGTGCAAGAAGCTACTATTACCGTGGCAGGATAAGCTCAGCCTTCAAACATCTCTGCCGAGTTAGTATTGTGACAGAGAAGAAGATTGGAAAAGAAACAGATTTTCTTCTTAATTAAAAAAAAGATATTAGTTTAATAAAAGCCCACAAGCTAGGGCTTGTTTCAGTCTCACCAAAAGCTGTAAGATATTTCATAGGACAAAGAAAAAGCCTTTCCTTACTGTCAGGTATTGATACAGACAATAGAAGGAGGCATTAGCACTTCCTAAGACAAACAGAAAAAAAGTAGTTTGGCAGTCTTTTATCTGGGGAAAAAAGTACAGAACTGAAATAGACTTCACCATAGAACAGACACTTAAGAAAAATACACAGTTTTTAAAAAAATTACTGTTGTTAGTATTATACCTCTGAGACATTGTTTCTTTTTACCATCAGTGTGCTTTTATTTTATCTAGGGAATATTAAAATGCTAGTAGTACCAACCTTGGTTAATACAAGCTGAAATGAAAGCAATAAGGAAAATACAGACGATAATATATTTCTTTGCTTGTCATTCAGCTGTTTGCCAGCATCACTACTCTGGAAAAAAAGTGAAATTGCTTTGCCCTTCCAAAGTGAGAGAACAGTGTTACATTTTTAATGATTCCCTGAGGCTATCTGTCAATGAGTAAATATATTGTGTGTATAGTACCTTATATCCTTAAGTGCTTTATAAACAAATTTTTTTCTTAACATGTAGTTCTTTTAAGAAGTAATAGTCTTAGTTTGCAGACAGTGGACACTGAGGCATCTGCATAGTTTCTACACCAACACAAGAGTAGATTTCAGGACTTGAAATTGTTGATATAGAGAATTTACTGCATACACCTCTTACCAGTCAGAGATTATAATGCAAAATAGGGAAGGAAAAAAAAAAAAATTCTCTATTTGCTTTTTATATGATCCTGGAAAGTAAAAGCTTCTTCAGGATCAAAGCTCAGAAATTTAGTGATGATAATCTCCCTGGTACTGTCCTAGTAGAAATGCTTGGAGACTTTTATGAGGAGGAGGCCTGGGAGTCAGACCCCAATTTGTGTTATTCATGTACAAGGATCTGCATAGGGGTTGCTATTTACAATGTGATTGTGTATCAGATGGTCTCTGGATATGTAGCATACTGCTTTCTGCCAGTATTGAGACTCTAGATTTGAGTGCAGTGGTACATGTTCACCAAAAGAAAAGCGTTGTTCTCACTTCAGCAAACAGGATTTCTACACTGGAAACACTACTGAACCAAAAGTAGGTATTAGCATCTAACAGGGAAGTTGTGGGTGACTATCTCACTATGTAAAGCCAGAATTTGGGTGGTGGGGTTTTTTTTCTTTTTGTATTATGTAACACCATTTAATTTTTGTCGGTTTCTCCCCTCAAAATAGATATTTCCTAAGCCAGAATAAAAGGCACTATCTTGATGTTTCTGCATGGTTTCCAGACAGTAGCTCAGTATGAGTGGAGAGCAGACACATTTTGGAAGTGAAAAGATGTTTGTGGGAGGACAAGGATGTGAGGTGTAAAGGAGAAGCGTATGGGAAAGGATAGACATTCAAAGATACTATGATTAGGACAAGGTTAGGTTCTAGTTAAACTAAGCTAAAATACATTAACTTGCATCTGATCCAAAGGAAAAAAAGTTAGAATTAAATTGAGGTTAACAAATGCTGACTTAATCTTGGCTCTTTCTTCATAATTATGCAATATTTTCTTCCTACAGATTATGAATTATTCTGTAGTGTTGTTTTGCCTTGTTTTGATACCTTGTCTCTGGTAGTTGCTAGAAGTTCATCAAGCAACACAAGCTAGTGAGAGCTTAAATTTTGTATTACGTAAGCAGAAAACAGTGAGAGATTTTTCAGATGGATCTTTTTCTCTTTGAGCACCTCTAGTGAAGTACCTCCAAGAAAAATATCCTCACAGTGAACTTCCTAGAAGGTAGCAGTAGTGCAGAGCCTGCCAGGATGGAGCTGTAGAGTTAATTTATGATTACAGCAGTCACGTAGTCCCACCTCCTGCTCAAAGCAGGGCTAATCTCAAAGCACACAGCAGAACAGAAAAAGTAAATGAGTTCTTCAGTGTCTTTCACCAGTGCAAAACTATTTTTGTTTAAAAATTGCCTATAATTAAAACTGCAAAATCCACAGAACAGGAAAATGCTAAGAGACCGCATTGTGTCAACGGAATTTGACAAGTGTATTTAGAAACTGGATTCAGTACTGCCGTAGGTTTTATAATATAAGTTCATTTTAAGTTCTGAAGAAAAAAAAAAAAAGATGAAAGATAATATCACTTTAAATAATATATATTCCTGCTTATACTGTTATTTCTTCTACTGAGGCATTAGCAAGTTGTATACCATCCACACCACATGAAATAGAGGTGATCGTTTTTTTTGGCTGCTTGAAAAGGACATACCTTTAGGATGGTAGTTGGTGTCACTGGTAGGAGTGCTAGTGTAGAATACAGCAGACATGTACCATTGTGCCAGCATGTAGGTAGCAAATGACAAAACAAGGTTTACCAGAGTGTCGAGTGTTTGGCTGGAATGTATGTGCAGACACGACTGCTCCTACGCAGCTTTTTCAGAAAGCTTTCACACTGAATGGCAGTACAGAACTAGACCTTACCACTCTGGCATGGGGGCTTGGAAACAAAGCTCCTAAGTAACAGCCCTACCTTCAGGATGGTAGCGAACATGCTTGAGAGGACTAGAAACTGGACCCATACCTTCCAGCACTCCTACCGTGGTTGCCAAATTAACGGTCGTCTAAGAAAACGCATCTCCATGTACCTGCGGACTCATAACCACATATCATGGCGGGCATTGGACAGGTGCACATGCGAATCAAGAGTGTAATTTTCTAATGCTCTGTAATAGCTACCCATTTCTGATATGTAAAATGCCTACATATGAAATCCCAGTGGAAAGTAAGACAAATTTTTTCCTGTATAATTAACTGTAACATGTTTAGGATATTACGTAACTACCACATTATGTTGCTAGAAGGTATTTTAAATACTTTATAGCTTAGAAATTTTTATAACTATTTCTTAAAAGTTAGCCAGCCATAAAATGCAGAAGACAGTGGCATAGTCTGATTGTTCACATTTTCAGAGAAATATTATTCCTAAAACTGTAAAAATGTTGGAAAATACATTTTTAAGTTCATCTAGAAATGCCATTAAACTATTTAAAAAGGCAAAAAGCTTTCTTTTTCAGTGAGGTTTTTTTGGTTTACAATGGGAGGTCTGGCTGGATCTTTCCATCTGCTGTGCTGGCTGTTACTGCAGATGGTCCTAATCTGTACATATGGTATGTACATATATAAACTGAAATCGGTGTTATCTTGGGGTAAAAGCAGGCACACAACAGGAGCTTGGATGCCTAACACAAGAATATTGCTGAAGGGGATAATTTAGAGATTTTATTTTTCTAGGGGAAATTTACATAGAATTAGGGAAAGAAGTACTTAGTGTTTGCTGGAAAAGAAAAAGAAAAGAAAAAAAAAATCACTCACCTTTTAGAAGGTAAATTCTGGATCTGCAATTTGTTTGGCATCAGATGTTGGCTTCAGCTCAGCCCTGAATCTGTGCCAGGTTGTGGTTTAAATCATGACAACACCAAACTCTCAAACTTCTAAAGGGTTACCTCCAGTGCTCAGAAGTAGGACAGTCAGCCTAGCTTTGGAGTCCCTACTTCTAACTCAGAAATAAAGCTGGAGAAGAGATTTTCTGTTTTCTGAAAATTAGAAAATGGCCTTCCAGTCATGTAAAAAAAATGAAAGTATCAGAAATGAAATGGTCCTCAGATCTGAAGTTTCTGTTTAAGTCAATCTCACTACCATTAAATGGTTTCTGAAACTCATGATGATCAAAGAAGGAGCAAAAGACCTTGTTAAAAGTAGTACTTGCCAGTGAATCACATGTAAACTTGCTAAATAATAAGCTGTTCTGCCACCTATTGCAGTGCCCAGTTAGCACTGCTGAAAACTTCTCCTTGCATATTGGCTCATGAATCAGTTAAAAAAAAAATATTTCCATAAAGTCTTAAACTTCTACTTAGGAAGTTTGGACAGTTAGGAAAAACACTACCATATTTATGTGATGTGGAGAAAACTCTAAAAGCAACTCACAATTGCACTTATGAAACATTTAGCAACAAGTGCCTGAAAAGAAGAAATCATTGGAAAAGCAAGACATGAAGAGTTTATCTGATATATAATCAAATGCATTTTTAATATTTCTTCTATCTTTTCTAATATCTTCAGTATTACAGTTGATTGGCAACATTAGCTCATTCACCAGACGAGCTAATTGTCAGAGCAGATAAAGTCATGACTCTTGATCCTTTTTTCTTCTTTCTTAATATCTACTCTGGTATTCTCTTCACTAACTTTTCAACCTTTCTTGTACTAGGGAAGGGCTTCACATATTCAGCTGCAAGGCTAGAAAAGGAACATATATTGCCTTTAAAAGGATTGCTGCCATTCTAACATGACTTTATAAGCTACTGTTTCTTTTTCTCTCTTATTACAGGTTTGTTTTGTGAATTTAGATGCAAACAGAGATGACTGCAGCGATGAGCAAGTGAAACAGGTAACAGTCTAGGTCTTCATAACATGCACCGGGAATCTGAAATTATCTCAACATCAGGCCATATTTTATAGCTTTTCTTATTCTCAGCCCAGAAATATCTAACAGATTGTTGCAGCCTGCGAATTCACAGCAGTTATCATGTGATTGAACCTTTTGTTCAGCTTTGGTTTTATCAGAGAAGTGAACATGGATATGTCATACATTCAATTTTTTAATTTACATAATACTACAAAAAAACAATTTCTGATATCTCTCTCTTCTACTGCCAAAACTCCTTTGAGAATCTTCTACTCATTTTGGTCTTGTTCAGCTGACCAGTCTTAGTCAGACCCCAGATACTTTGATTATGTGGTCTTCAGGAAGGTTCTAGATAAAACAGAACTAAAAGGTATGTTTTACCATTTAACTGAGAGTTTGGAGGGTAGAAAAATGGGATTTTAATTTAAAAAAAAAAAAAGAGAGAGAGAGAGAAAAAAGCTTGGTTATTTTACAAACACTAAGACAACCTACATCATGATACACTATTTAGAATACATACCATTTGAAAAAAAAAAACTCAAATCTGAGAAAGTCACATTTTGAAGATATGGCCTGGTGTCAGTTTTGAGTTTACATCTTCCTTTATCAGTTCATTTTCATCATCCTGGCTTGGTGCCCACGATCGACACGCAATACAGCAGCAATATGTGGTAAGAGAACAAAGGTAGGATCTCCTGACAATATGCAGGGACTTCCTCAGTAAAGCAGTATGGTTGGTTTGCTGAAACCACTTTCAGCTCATGGGAGGAAAAGCAATGCTGGGATCTTGTTGCCTCCTACAAGTCATTCATTAGCAGGCACTGCTTTTCTATGCTGTTTTCTGCATCCTGGATCTGTGAAAATTCAGATGTCAAAAATAAATACGGTTTCTTGCAGCAAAACAATTTTTCTGTTGAATCAGCAGGTTAACTGTGCAGAACAGCTCGAGAGGTTTAATTTTACTGAACCCACAGAAGCACTGGTTGTTTTCTAATAAGCAATGGTTTTATTATTGTTTACAATGTTTATTTAGGAACAAAAGCTGCAGCAAGTCATAAGGAAACACCAAAAGCTTCTCTCTCAATCTTAGAACTGGGTATCTGTAAAAGCCAACTTAAACTGGCTTCATGCAGCTATCCTTTACAGTGCCTGGAGATGAGATTACTCCCTCACAAGCACATACCACCTTTCAAAGCAGCTGCATGATTTTTACCTATCAGCCCTGCCGCAGTGGTGCATTCACCGCCTGTGTGCTTCATAGACCCCTAAGCTCTTCCTTCGCAGCAGAGCCCGGTCGGCTCCCCAAAGCGCTGCACCCCAACATGCCCACAGCTGGCACTCCCCACCCGGCGCGTGGGGGGGACTGGTAACAGAGAGACCGCAATACCTGGCTGCGTTTTAGAAAGGTAGTTTCTGGTGCAGAGTCAACACATTTATTAGCCATGACTGGAAAATGATTCTTTTCTTTTAGTTTTCAGTGTACATACTAAAAATTCACTACTAGCACAGGTACTGTGTATTCTTCTCTAAGAGGAAACACCCTCATCACAATTTTTGTGTATAATATGCAGTTTGTGTAAATTAGCTTGGAGCAGGGTGGATTTTTTATACAACACTGATGTGGTGGAAGCATTTCATAGAAGAATTTTAAAGATGCTAGCATAGCTGTTGTTTATATGAAATATATAACTATTTACTAATAGGTACTGTTAGGATTTTGCATTACCCATTTAACCTTGGAATGGGTTAAATTGGGGTTTTTTGGTGTAAAATAATCATCTTTCCAGACTTTTCCTTTTTTATTCTGAACAAAAGGTAAGGAACCGAAGTAAAAGATAACACAAAAAGCCATGGTTTCCTCGCCAAGAGATCTGATAAAATGTGGCAATTTAGGCAGTAGAAAAATAGAGATACATAGAGAAATGTGTGTGATAACAGAAAGGCTATAATTTGAAAAAAGAAAGGGATGAGAATTTTTTTTTGTACTATACTGAAATGTCAAACCGAATTGAAGCACTGAATTTAGTTATGTCAAATACAAATACTTAGCCTCATCTGAAGATCAGTCTACTGAAAAGTGAATTGTTCCCCAAAACTGAATTAGATTTGCTAAGCCAGAAAGTTTTATTTTACCTAATTTACTCTGAGGAAAATAACAGTACTGCGAGCTTATGATGAAAAGGAAAAAGTGAAGTATCATTGAATTGCATAATAACTGAAGCATACAGCTGGGTGCCCGAGATCTGCATTCCCTTAATGGCTTTGCCGTTTGATGGGCTGTGTTAGGGCATAAAATGGAGGTGGTATTTACTTCCTCTGCAAGGAGTCATCCTTGATTCCCTGTTCATAAAGGAAGCACACTGAGATCCCTGGCAGAAAAGAACTGCAAGCGCTCTTAGAGTAGGTATTGGCCTTTTGGTCTGGCCTTTGTAGACAAAGGAGCACAGATGTCTCCTGCACACACTGGGGACTCCTAGCAGTGTTGTGATACAAATCTATGTTTTGTAGCATCATTCATGTTGTGACTATTACCACTTTTGGCCTAGCAAATACGTAACAGGTAGAAAAAGATTGTATCATTTCAAATGAAAGGTCTTGAAGGTGTCCAGTGGAACAGCAAAGAAATGCATATTTCATCTGTGTATTAAATGCTCCTGTTATGCCAGGTTTAGCATTGCATCAATTTGATCAGCAATTTCCAGCTAACTTTCCCTTTGGTTTCTTGCTTGTCATACGCCTGGAGGAAAATCAGAAGATTTGCCCTGTTCTCATTACCATACTCACAGAATCTTTTCTGTTTTAGACAATAACAGACACAGTGTTCTCAGTCTCTCAGGAACTCACTTGTGATAGGAAGGACAAGCATTTAGATGCACAAATACAATCAAGCCGTTTAGCACATGACAATGTAAGGGATGACAGATTGTCCTGCTGGACAGCTGTGCAGAAGTTCATACTGTCACCGTTGTCTTGCCTGATAGCTCAAAAGAAAAAATGTGCATTTTAACACTGCCAGTTTTATTTTTAATCCACTCAAAGTAGTAAGTTCAAGTAAGCTTTCTAAAGGGACGCCTGTAAGTGGTATTTCATTTTGATATTTATGAATATAACTGTGCAACTCAGACTTCATTACGTGAGAGCAAAAATCTATCTTTCATACTACAGAGGTTGATCAGCGTCTCTCCAAATCTCCCCAAACTCATCAGTTCGATGAACGTACAGCCACCAAAGGAAAATGAAATAGTCCTGCTGAGTGGATTAGCATCAGGAAACCTTCAGGCTGATTATGGAGTTCCCCAGGTAGGAATCAAACTCATCTTTAAGATCACATCACACCTGTGAAGGACAGAATTTGGAAAATGGAAGAAAGGAAGCTGAAAGCAAAGACCTTGCACCAGTTTAAGAGATGGGTGGGAGTTTGCAAACATAAAAAAATAAATCTAACAAAAGCCTGTTAAGTGTGCATGGCGGCGGGGCAGCGACACAAAGATAGGAGAGAGATTCTGCTATTCCCTCTAGATCCTGTGGATGTCTGGGTTGCAGCTGATAATGCTTTAAGCCATATTAGTGGCTGATCCTTCAGGGAATGCAGGCATTGGGGGCAGAGATGATTCATAAGCCCAGATTTCAAGAGTAGCAGGAGTCAGAAGGGTGGCACAGAGGAGGGAAAGGAAAGATGTAACACTTTTTCTGTGCACATAGCTAGATTGGGCCACAGATCCTACAGACTCCCTTTCAAGTGAAGTCTTGCTACTTCCCACTTTTGTTCCCAGTCCATCTTCTCCCATGCATGCACCTCAGAAAAGAGCTGACAATAGGACTTGAAGATCCTAGAGGCTATTGTAAACTTGAATGTGACAATGGAAAATACCAAGCTACGTTAACCATATCAGAGCTGATACCTCATTTAGCTTCTGTCAACTTAAAAAGTAATTAATGCATTAATTAAAACTTAACATTTTAAGAAGCCAAAAGCAAAGTTCTCATGCTAACTCCTTTACTCCCATTATTGCCAATGAAATATTCCCCATCTGTGATCTGGAGGCCAAGAATTCCTCTTAATGACACCACATAGAGAAAGGAAGCAAACAGTAACATTTGCTTAAAGGCATTTTAATACACAAGTTCCAGAAGCTTAACTCCTTATCGTAATAAAAGTCTTTTTCCTTCTTTCCATTTTTATCATTTGTTATGCCTGTTCATGTCTGTGTAAAGAAAAAGAATGAAAAATACTTCAGTATTTTTCAGCCTGATTCTGATCTCATTTGGCCAAGCATGAATTGGGAACAGCTTCATTAAAACTGCAGAGTTATCTTGGACTACAAAACTATCTCAGCAAACTTAAAACGAGCAGGTATCTTGTTTTATCTGCTGCAGAAAAAGAAAGCAGAAAACTTTTTTTCACTGAAATTAACTTGTGTACAAAAGTCTTCAGGTAGCAGGCCCTGGAACAGCTGTATTGCAAAGATCATTGAATTTTATGTTACACCAATACGCTGATCTTTAAAGAGAGAAATTGCCTGGTTATTGATCTTTCTTGCCACTTGTGACTAATGGCTGAATTTAGAAAGATTTAAAAAAAAAAAAAAAAAAAAAAAAAGAGCACAAGCCCACGGTGAGAGCAGTGGAGCTCCAAACCCCACCTCCCTGGGGGGAAGCTGCTGCAATAGATACAAGGTTGTTCTGAGGCCTGAATAAGATGACTCAAGTACCCAAGTCATCCCCATCTCTGAAAGAGTGCAGCCGTTGAGAATGGCAGCCTTCTCGGTGAGAGTGCAGGCAAGAGACAAATGAGAACTAACCTAAATTTCCACCCCATAAGATGAGTAAAGCTTTGCATTGAGGCTGGGTGACATTTATTGGCCAGATAAGCACATGCTATGTTCATCCTTACATTTGTTTGGCTTTCCAGAGAATTTAATTTGTAAGGAGACTCGCATAGTTTTCATACAAGGATTTTTATTCTGCCCCCTCAGCCCTTTTCACAAGTACAACCCTGCAAACTGTGGACTGGAGAAACAGCAGGGGAATGTTCAATCTAAGGCTGCATCTGTTTTTAATAACATTTTTCACAATATAGTATATGCTCAAGTCTGATTCAGCAACAATTTCTTAGCAGCTAGTTAAAAAAAAAAAATCTGTATTTTCTCTTTTGACTTTTAAACACATTAATTTATCTGGTTTTTTCTTCAAATACATTTTTTAGGTGGAGAGGAAGAGCAGGCTAATAAACATAATAGTCATCCCACTCCCTTTATTACTAGATATTTGCTTTGAATTCACACTCAAAGACAAAAGACCTAGGATGGGGTTACATTATGCTAGATACTGTGCAAATGCACAGGGGGTCCAGGGCATCTTTTGCACAGCTTAAATTCTACCTCCTCGATCCAGAGCTGGTTCCACTCAAGCTGGCTCCTTCCTGGGGTCTGAAGTTAAAGCACAAGATCACAAGCTGCAAAAGCTTGGCTTTGCTTCAGAGTACATCCACACCGCAAACTTAGTCCCATGCAGAGATATCAACTTAGCTTTGTAGTTGTATAAATATCCAACAGTTTTAATATCAATAAAATGAGGATAACAAGGGTTCCTTCCTCTCAGTTTCTGTCCAACTTTCAACTTAATTGTACAGCTTCTTTGGGTAAGATAGTTTTATATAAAGGCTCAGCGCAGTACACAGTGGAGCCTGGTCTGAAATAACGGGGCTTTGGGCAAATAAGGAATGAGAGGAAGAAGAGCAAAGAAACAAAATAAAACACTGTTTTAAAACAGTCTGTAGGAACATCTGAAGGTGACCTGCTCTTAATCTCGCCAGCCAGTATTTACAGGACTGCCTTCAAACAAGTGTTGCAACAGAAATTATCCCGAAAAGGAATTCATGCCCACAAACGATTCCCTCAAGAGGCAGGTAATACTGGGTGGTATGAGACCATTAATAACATGTCAGATGGCTAACTCTGACATGGCTAAAAGCACGTAAGTCTCTGTCATTAAAACAAGAAGTTGACTGAAAACAAACCACTTGGTAATTTCAACAAAATAAAGATGCCCCTGTGGTACAGCTGGGTTCTCTACTAAAACTCCTGTATAACAAAAGTTGTCAGTCCAGGCAGTCTTATTTTGGCATATATGTAACTGCACGCTGCATTACAAACATCTAAATGACAAATTGTATTGCCTTTTTGCAACAACATTCCCAAGATATTTATAGAGAGGGAAGATTAAAATAAGTTTTCTTTTTTAATTAAGTAACTGAGATTCTTTTCCCCTCTAGTGTCCTTGGCTGGCAGATGTCTGCTTGGTTCAATGTGCAAGGGGGGACAGGAAAAACAGCGCAAGCTGCATCATTTTTGAAATAAACAAGTTTCTGATTGGACTTGAGCTCGTTCAGGAAAGGCAGCTGCAGATAGAAGCGCATGTCTTAAAGCCTGAGGATGACACAAACTGCTCAGTGTCTTCAATAGAAGAAGATTTCCTCACAGCATCCGAGCACCTTGAGGATGACAACGAGGGTGATGAATATAAAACTGGTAAAAGCAATGGGACTGAGCATAATACTGCTGTTGTTCGTACTGCAAAACAGCCATGGCAATGCTCACAGAAATTGCACTTGATGTTAATTCGTGCATATATTTATCTGTAATTTAGAAAATGGACAGCCATTCATATTTTTAAATTGTTGTTCAAAGACATGGATACATGGCTGTGCCGTAGTTTCACAGAGCAGTAACGCATTACACAGTTGTGCAGCTGTTTTCTTTTTAAAGTTACAGGGTATTCTGCAAAAACTAATTTCTTATTTTTCTTTTAATAGGTCATGAAAAAGTAAGTGTTTCAGAAGCATCTTCAGATGTCAAAAAAAATAAAGGAAAGGGATTTGAAAATCTCCACTATAGAAAAGCCAGGTTGCCATTCATTCTTGAAGGGAACTGCATTAATAAAGATAATGCAGCTACTAGAGTCTCTGAAGCTGTGAATGTTGTGGCTGAAGATGGCATCTTACAACCTGAAGATAAGTCAGACCAGGAAATACTCTGGCAGAAGGAATTAGCTCGAAGAGCTACTTCATCCTTTAGTACTACTAATTTGACGGGCGAGGTTGAAATTTCCTGCTCAGCGCACACGTTAGAAGATGTACCTTTAACCAAAATGGCTAAAGAGGAGCTGGGGCCTCTGTATGACCCAACAGCAAAACACAGCAGTAAGACAGATGGAGAGGATTGGGCAAGTATCAGGAAAACCGATCCTCCCTCGCAAAATGAGCGGGCGACTACAGGTCAGTATGCCACAAATTTAGCAGAATCTGTTCTGCAAGATGCGTTCATTAGACTATCACAGTCTCAACCCACTTTTAGTGAGGAGGCTGCAGTCAGCATCTCCATAGGAAGCTCCTGTAAGTCAGAAGACGTATCTGCTTACCGATCGTGGAATGAACTTCCAAAGATCGTCATAGTGCAAAGTCCAGACAGTTCTGAGAATATATCTGACTGGCCAGGGTCTGCGTTCCCCAACCTGTGCCACTGGACTGAATCAGGAAGTTCTGCTGAAGTTTCAGATTACTTTGAGGAAGAACATTCAAACGGACACGGCCAGAGCGCACTGGAAGTGGCCCTGGCTTGTGCAGCCACTGTTATTGGAACCATTTCCAGTCCCCAGGCTGCAGAAAAATTCAGAGGGGATCAAGAAGCCACAGACTCTAAAAGCGGAGTGGTTGATAGTGAGGACCTACACACAACATCTTCACAGCTACTTGATGACTGTGCTAGCACAGAATATTCATTTCCATCTGCACTGTGTGGCATGACTCAAGTAGCAAGTGCTGTAGCTGTCTGTGGTCTGGGGGAAACAAAGGAAGAGAAGTACCCTGCAACTTCGAGCGGACTTATGTCTGCTGCTCAGACTTCTGCAGCCATTACTCTTCATTGTAGCATAGCTATAGGAAGCAGCATGGAGAAGCTAAACGATAGCATCGCAGAAGCACTTCTCAAAGAGGCATCAGTAATTTTGACAAAACCCAACACATACAAAAACGTAGGGCATTTTATGGAAACTATAAATGGAAAAATTATTGAAACAGCAGCAAGGCCACGGATTCCACACACTGATGAAGTAATCAGGGATGAACTTGCACAAAACTTATCCAATATTATTCTACGACATTCTATTGAAGAGGTTAGGAAGAAGAGACAGCTACACCCCTGTTCAGAAAACAGCTCAAGTACACAAGACATTTTCATGGACACTGCAAACGAGTTGCTTTTTAACATAATGTATTTCACTTTCAAGAAGATGAATGACATAAGACAAGTTGAAGAGTGTTCTCCCTTCTTTTCTGAGGGCACAAAAGTAGAGAAAGTAACAAGAGCAGAAGGATGGTCAACACGGGCAACTGCATGTGAAACTTCACACAGCCCCATTGATCACTCTGCTGTTCAGCCATTTGGTACATCCTACAGCACTAGGGCTAGCAAAGATCTTGGAAATGTCACAAACACTAGGAAAAGTAATGTGAAAGATGTAAATAGCAAGGAAAGTGCCACACTGAATTCAGAACCAACAAGTAGAGCTACAGGGCATAACACACTTGTTGCAAAAACATCTCCCAAGAAAAGATACCTGAAAAGAACCACACGAGACTGTTACAAATCCCCAAATCAGAGTAACAATCATCATCAGAAGAAAGACTACAGATCATTTTCAGACAGAGAAAATACTTTTGCAAACAATGAATGCAGGCATGGTGTTCAAGAACAGCTGTCTTCCAGTGCCACCATAAACACAGAAAACCAGGCCAAGCATAAGTGTGATGCTGTGCTAAATAATGATGTTCAGGTTAGCTTGTCTTTATTAGGAAATCATGTCTTGCTTCCTTCTCAGCCTGTGCTACAGGTGAAACATTCAAAGGACAAATATTGTATAACAGATTTTGCAGAAGAATTGGCAGAAACAGTTGTCTCCATGGCAACAGAAATAGCTGCCATTTGTCTTGAAAATTCAAATGGAAAGCAACCCTGGTTCTGTGCATGGAAGAAAGGCAATGAATATCTGGTGACCCAGAGCTTATCATGCAGAACCATGAAAAGGAAAAAGGAAACCCATGCTAATGATTCAGTTGTTCGGAAGCACAGGGCACCTAGACTTAGTGAGATAAAAAGAAAAACAGATGAGCACCCTGAGCTAAAGGAAAGGTTGATGAATCGAGTAGTAGATGAATCCATAAACCTTGAGGACACACCAGATTCAGTCAGTATCTTTGCAAATGAAGTGGCTGCCAAGATCATGAACCTCACCGAACTCTCCATGGTTGATAGCATCTGGCAAGGTCCAAACCACCCCAGGAATAGGCTGCACTGTGAAAGATGGAGCCGAGCCAAGGCCTCAAGCTGTGAGAGCATACCAGAGGAGGACTCGGATTCAAAAGCCTCTTTCAACACCCTAGGCCTAATGAACACCTTTGGTCAGCCTGTGAGCCAGACAAGTTCTGTCTCAAAGCAGTCTAGTTGTGAAAGTATTACAGATGAATTTTCAAGATTTATGGTGAACCAGATGGAAAATGAAGGAAGAGGTTTTGATTTATTACTGGATTACTATGCAGGAAAAAATGCAAACAACATCTTAACTTCTGCATTGGAACAGGTAGCCAAGAAAAATGGTCACCTTAATGTAAGACCAAGTTGCCCATCCAAACAGT
Source organism: Haliaeetus albicilla (assembly GCF_947461875.1). Classification (NCBI taxonomy): domain Eukaryota; kingdom Metazoa; phylum Chordata; class Aves; order Accipitriformes; family Accipitridae; genus Haliaeetus; species Haliaeetus albicilla. The sequence continues at coordinate 25,523,918 of NC_091491.1, read as the reverse complement.
CCAGCACAGAAAGTATAACAGAAGAATTTTATAGGTATATGCTAAGAGAAATAGAAAAGGAAAATAAAGATAACATATCTTCACCTCAGAATTCAAAGGACTGGTGTGGCAATTTGCTGCCACCCTCTCTGCGATCACCTTTTTGCTTTAGGCAATCATCAATGCCTGACAGCAGATCATCAGGCTCTAGGCTAACAGTTAATGTCCCAGTTAAGGCAAATTCATTAGATGGATTTGCCCACCATCACCAAGATTCCTTAAGTGTACAGCCAGTCAGTACTGTGGCTTCTTCAGGTCTTTGCAAGTCTGACTCATGCCTGTACCAAAGATGCAAGACTGACCAGATAACAGATATGTTGATTCATGAGACGTGGGCAAGTTCTATTGAATCTCTAATGCGCAAGAACAAAATCATAGCAGATGAGGCAGAGGCTGCAGAGGCAGACCAATTTCACAGTGATTCCCCACCACATGTGGAACAATATGCAAACAGACTGGCTGCAAATATTGTCGAAAGTGGTAAAAATTTAACTGTTGTCCAGCAGGATTCCTTTGATTATACAAGCCAAGCTCATGTGCTGGAAAGCAAACACCCCCAAAGGGCAACTCGGATTAAATCAAAACCCAAAAGGGATGGAGTAAATTTGGATGAGAAAAAAGAGCATACAAAGAGCCCTGGATGCCTCCCTGCAGGTCAGCACAGGGAAGTGCCTTTAATTCAGATAGAAACTGATCAACGAGATGAGACAGGTAAAGACCTGGAGTCCTTAACTTCATGTGGCCCTTCTGAAAAGGAGCATCAAAGCAAAGAGAAGCCTCCAGAAGCTTTGGGTGGGAAACACGTGGTTTCCAGTTCCCTGCAAAATAGGTAAGTGATGAAACAGCAAATCAGCACATTGCTTTGGTGTTTGTTGTAATTTCCCAGTAAAAATTATTTTGATAAAGAAAGAAGATAAGAAGAGAAGCACTTTTAAAGAAATAAACAGGCTAAGTTCTGACTACAGGTTTCTAATAGCATAAAATCACCCAATCATGTATCACAGTGCCAATTTCTGGAGCAAACTTACATTGAATATGACCATGCTGTTTCTGAGATTCAAATCTAATACTACACAGACAAGTAAGTTTTCTCTCTACAGATATTTAAGTCTTCCATAGTCAAGACAGGAAAGACGGACAAAGTTTGAAATTTCATTTAGCGCTGGCTGATATCTCAATTTAAATAAAAAAAAAAAAAAAAAAATCAGTGTTAGTGTAAAACAGAAGATAGCAGAATTTGACCTGTAGTTCCCTGCTATGCTTGTTCATATAACTAATGCTTTGTGTACCCGGAAACAAGACCAGACTTCCAAGAGCTTGAAGTTCAGCTCTATGTTTACAGTCTGGAGCAACAAGTAATAAAAATTCTTTAGTGAAGGAAATAAAATAGTAATTAAAAGCACACCTTGCCTCCTTTGGTTCAAGACATCTCTGGTAGAATTTAGATAGAGAAAATAATAGCAATTCATTTTATTTTAATTTAATTTCACGGAGTTTATACCACAGCTTACGACCCTCTCCTTACAGTTGTACTCCTTTTGTTGAGGAATCTGCAACTTGCTTTGGTTAAGGCAAAGTGTAAGCCCAATATGAGAGTGCAGTACAAATGCAGCGGATTGTTGTGGATGCTGTGAGGTTAAGATCAAGGCTCTTTCTCAAGGCATTACCTTTTTTTAACTACATTTCTTCATCGTATCTGTTACTTTAATGGTATCTAAACTGCCAATCACTTGGAGCACTGCAGCACCCCATTATCTCAGAGTGCTAGAAAGAGTGCAGGTGCTAGTGTTAGAAACCATTTTGTAGCTCATTTTATTCTAGGCAGTGCTCTGTTTTGACTTTTGACAAAGCTCTGCTTGAAGTGAGAAAGCATGTACTTTACTGTGTATGGTAGCAGTTAGGTGGATAATTATCATAATGTCACTATTCTTTCATACTGACTCTCCCCCACTAACCTTCCTCTTCCTTCAAAGGCGACCTACTTTTAATAAGATACATTTAGAAATCTACCTGTTTGGAGTCTTGACTCTTTGAAAATGAAGTTGGTTTTGCACAGTTTGTGAGTCCTTTAATAACAACTTTTCCTCTGCCTTTGATGCAGAGTTCCCAAAGTGGCTATGGGAAGCTTAAAGCAGTAGGATTGGCAGGGCAGTTTTAGTAACCAGAGGCTACACCTACATGAGCATTTTGGTGCAGCAATGCAGTGCAGTTCTGAATCATCTTGTCTCCATGTCCATGCTTCGGGTCTGTTTGCAGCGTGCAACACGGATTTCTTTTAAAGGAATCTCAACTAGAAGCTGCACAAGTGTGTACCAGATGTGCTCGTACCCCTACTGGGAAGGCAAAGCTTCCAGTGGTTCTTCACATGGATTTGAATCACTTGTGGCATGGCTGTCTGGACCAAGCCTAGACTGAAGTAAAAACCTAGAAAAAATACATATATGTAAATATAAAAGCATCAGCACCAATTGCTTTGATCCACTCCTACTGCATGAAATTATTTGCTAGTGTAGGTACAGGCACATAGGACTTCAGGCAAAATATCAAGCAGACGTAGAGTCAATTAGAAGAAAAAAAAAAATTAAAAAAAGCCACACAGGCCTGGGGAAAAGGTCTTCAGCAAGGAAAAAGAGTTGTTTCTTGTACGTAGGCAGTGCAACAGACCCAGTCCTATCACGGTGACACAGAAACCGTTCCAACTGACTGTTCAGAAGCAGGGAACTGTCAGTTCAAAGCATCGCTAGTCTGAGATGTAATTGCATAATGAATCAAATAAAACCCCAAAGGCAAGTAACAACGCCCACAAAAATCTCTCATGTTTTGGACCAAGTATTAGGTGCTGCCTGCCCTGGATTAAAAATCTGAATAACACCACTACCCTGTGACCTGGCTGCCCAGTGCCTTCATGTTACTACAGATGACAAGTTTTGTACCTGAGGGGTCAGGGATGACAGGCGTAGGTATTTGACAGATGTTGACTGCCTGATAGAGCAGAGGCCCTCAGGCAAACAAGTCCCATTCTCCCTGTACAGGAGGCTGCCTCTCTCTAGCATCCAGCATTCATGCAGCAACTTCTCAGTTGTCCTGAGAATGAGAGTATGGCAAAAGGAGATATCCACAATATTAATGTCTCGGTATATTCTTAATCATGTTAATTACTTGGGAGCAATAGAATTTTGGGGGTGATCTCTTGCTCTAACTGAAGACAGGGCACCTCAGCCATAACTATACATAAAAGTCTGGTGGCGAGAACTTCTCTAGAGGGATCTTGCAAATGCAGACCACCCAAAACTAGTTTTGTTTTAATTGTTATTCTGGTGCTGCAGCAGTACAATTAATTCTTTCTTATTATCCAAAAAGAGGGGTGGGTGGTTGGATTATTACATACTTTTCTGCCTGCATATCAAAAGTTCCATGTTAAGTTTCACAAAGTTCACTTTTGCTCTGAAAAGTTACCGTAAATATAGTTTTATTTTTTGTTTGTGTTTGCATTTGTGGGAGAGTGTGTAAATATATAAAAATGTGTCATATAAATGTGTGTGTGTGTGCGTGACATATGTCAAGTGTGCAGAATTATAAAGCATTTTTCCCTTTAACCCTGTATTTTCTAAACTCAGTCTGGGCTCCATATTCAATCTGGTTTCTGACTACCTGCTGCACACCTACCTAGAAAAAGAATACTTTGTCCTTCCCCAACCTAAGCAGCAAAGATCTTAAAAAACAAAGGTGGCTAAGATTCATTAGTGATTCACAACCCACAATACTTTCCTACTTTTACTTCTAGACCTCTTTTGCATCTACAATGCTAACAGAGTAGAAAACCCTGGCAAGAAACTTATTCACCCATTAGTAGGACCGGGATTTAGTGCCAACATATATTTCCAAGAAATGCTGGCATTCTGCACTAACATATACCACATATTTCAACCACTGATTGACTGAAGCTCATTAAGCAATAGGCCTATGCAGTGAGCAGTTCTTTTTGTACATGCAAAATCTTTTTGTACAAGTTAAACCTTTTCTATGCATAGTTCAGTATAAGGCTTACTTTGGTTTGTGTTTCTTTATAGCAGCCATAAGAAGATCCTTTTTAAAAAGCATCTCAGACCATATGTCCAGCTGGACTTTGTGTATAAATTATAAACTTGTCCAAACTCTTGCATCTGTGTAATTTTGCAGCTTGGTTGACTTTAATGAGCAGCATTGCTTGAAGATTGGTGACATCAGTTTGTTTGCCTATATTACAATATCAACGTGCCTTCCTTATCACCCTACCAGCAACAGTCCTCAGAGCAGACCAGATGCTGAAATCATAGGAGAGACAAAAACAGCTGAAGAATTTCCAAACCATCTCAGCAGCAGTGAAGAAAGCACTGGCAGCTGGTCCCAGCTAGCTAACGATGAGGACAATCCTGATGACACAAGTAGCTACTTACAACTCAGCGAGCGATCTCTGAGGTACCCATATTGTCTGTTCTCAGTATACAATATGGTCTAATCAACCAAGCCAATGATTCGACTACCATGCATCAAGAATGAGGGTTAACAGCTCGAGATTTATTCAGAATACTGTAAAAAAAAAAAAAAAAACACAACAAAAAAACCCCCAAAACAAACACAAACACCTAACAACAGTTCATCTCTACTTTTAAAAAGGTGGAAAAAAATAGCCACATTCTGGTTCTCAGCCAGGTCTTTTTATTGTTGGTGAGCAGCTAGATTCAGACAAAGAAAAAGCTTCCCGGCGCCACTCAAGTGCCTCAGTCCTACAGTGAAAGGGCCATTGGACAAGCTAATTGCGATGGTCTTTCCTTTGATTTATTTGCTACTATTACATAAAAACCGTAATGTTTATTTTGGCATCTCCTTAGCTGAGATTGATGAGACTGCTATTCCAACCAAGTATCTGTGCACTGAGAGCAGAGGCAGAGCCCTGATCTGCTTAGACTGGCACAGGGGAGCAGATCAACAGAGGATGATGGAGTTCCCCCTGAGCAGGCATAAGTTCCAGAGCTCCCATTGCAATGTGCTGCTCTTTCTTCCTATTCAAGTCAGGACATGTGTTTAGAAATGTTACCTAGTCCTTACAGTTTAAATAAAGTGATGTTAGTTTGACTTCAGCCCTTTCACGACTTCAAATTGAGCAAGATTTTTTTCTTCACATGCTCTTAGATTAGGTTTTAAAATATTGTCAAGTAATTACATCTTTCTCTTGGGTTTAAGATGGCAGGGAGGGAAGACAGTATGGTAATGAAGCGGGGAAGAGAAAGAGTCTCTGTCAGAGAGCACTGTTGGCTAGCTGAAAAAATACTGAACAAACGTTGCCTGTCAGTGTGGGTGAACATTCGTCCCATGAATGTAGTATCAACATTTAACAAAGTCCTTGGTTTGAGAGAGATAATGTATTATGCCTTTTGGCTCTGCATTGAAACAGAAATTGCTACAGCAAGTCTGAATGCATGGTGTGCTGACATTGACTCAGAAAAACCTGATGGGGAAAGGAACTGTCTAATCAATCCTTCTAATATAAGGAAAAATACTATTAGTTGCTTTTCCAGTAAAAATTATGTGGTTCAAGTTGACTCACCATCAACTTGTTTGTGCTAATTGACTTGCAGCCAGCAAGTTCACAACCTGTTCATGAGATTATTACAATATCTGCATAAACATTCATTGTCAAATTTATAATGATGTTATAAAGTGAACTGGTACTATTTTTTCCAAATATTCTCAGATGTTTGGCTTCTTCACAAGAATGAAGTATAAGAGAGTATTTCTATGTATTACTGGTCCCAATGAGCACTGGCTTTAATGAAAATCTCAGTCTTTCAAGGTAGTCAGAAACATAAGGGGCCATCACTGTACCTGTGGGTTTCATCAAATCCCTGGTAGTATTTGGGGTATGATGTAATACACTGAAACTGCTGCTGGTTACGGGCATGGAGTCACCCAACAGGTAAGTAGTATGATGGGCAACTAAACGCCTTCCTGTAACTCACCACGTTCAGAGGTATCTGAATCTCTGTACCTGATAATCCTTCTTTTCAAGGACTCATTCAAACTGGTTTTTTTGTTTGAGGCCAAATGTTCATTGCATAAGCCATTCACAAGATAGTCCATTTTTTTCTCCAGTTTATAGCACTATTTGATACATGCTCCATCTAGAACTATTTTAATAAAAGCCTCATTATTTTGAGCAGATTAGTGTGCTTCATTCTGCGAACCACTTGCTGAGCCAATTGATTTTGTGGAACTTTACATAACAGGGGGCAGCCTCCTCACTTTGCTTTGTACATAAATAAATTAAAAAAAGATGTATGGAGACATGTTCAGTGCAGCTTGGCACTAATATTTAAACTTTTGCTTTGTCAGCAATGGCAACAGCAGTACAACTAGCAGTCTTGGCATTATGGACCTGGAAATTTATCAGGAGAACGTGCCATCTTCTCCTATCATTAAGTAAGTAGTCACTGAAGTGAGACTTAATGTTTAGTCTAATTTTAAGTGCAAATCGTTTACGCCATCTAAAATGTGCCAAGCCCTGCTTTGCACCTGCTGCTGAGCCTGCTGTTAGTTTCAGAAAAAAAGCACATACAGGTATCTGTGCAGAGTGGTAGCACTAGGCAGTGAAAGATTACAGGAGACCCACCCAGGTGACTCTCTCAAGAGAATATGGATCCACCAATCACTCTGCCTAAAAGACAGTTTTCTGCTGTATTGGTTTCCCATTGTGCGAACTTTCTTCTCTGAATAACTTCAAATATTATCAAAACTCTGCTGTAATAGCAAGTAAGGTCAAGAAAATAAGGATCAATTAAAGTCAAAGGAAAAAAATACGATAGCATTCTTTCCAAGAATAAGAATAATTTGGCCCAAAGTACATCTTACCTGTTGTTTCTGGGCATGTTTCTACTGAGCATGCAATTAAATTATCACGAGGTGTGCAAGTACCTGCCTAAAGATTCTGGTACCCTGAAACCTGATATAACTTGCCAGCTGGTGAATGTCACGATGCAGTCAGGGCATGGCCACTGCAGAAGTGTATAAACTGAACATCACTCGTTGAACGTGGGAACTTTGTGAAGTCGGTGACATCAGAAAATCTTCACAGCTTATTACCAGACTATACTACAACTGTCCTGCTTTGAAGAGGCTCTTTTTTTGTAAGAAATCTGGGCATTCATGTTTCTATAGAGTTACATGCATTGTCTCTCAGCTGCTGATTTGGAAACTAATCCTGTTAAAAAATTCCCATCTTTGTAGTAGGCAGTGATACCTCCTACACACCTTTCTAAAGATGACCCCTCTCCCTTATATTTCTGAGGACCAGAGGGATAAATTTTTTACTCCCCTTGTTAGGTTTCAGGGGCTATTCTCAGGTGTTAGGCAACAGGCACGAGAAGTTTGTATTTCCACAAATCAAAGTCAAGGCACAGAATACATCTGCTGTTCAAACAGAGAACCGGAAAAATATCTGATGGGAAGGAAGTTATTCAGCACCTATGATTCTATGTCATGACAAACCATACATTGGATGCTGCTGTTTTATTCTTTCCTCTCACATCTTACAGTAACCAGTACACAAGTATATATAATCTTGATTCTTTGAAGCCTTGGGGGAGATTCTGAAATCCTGTGAATGAGGGTGGTAAAGAGTAGCGTCCTCCCTTCCATACTAGAAACAAAATCTTACACTTGCAGCATTCCCCCTGATTGAAGGCAAAATGGGACAGTGGAAATGTGTATTGTAAGTGCTATCCCTCCAGGAGCGATGAAATGAATGCAATAGCCATAACATCAATGATGAATTTGCAGTCTCCTGACACATGTACATGAGCATGGATATTGTGTTCAGAAATGGAAGCTGAAGCAGTGACCACATGCCTGGAGTTTGTTTCCTGTAGTTTAAGAAAGCAATAGTACATAAGAAATGAAGATCTTTGGACATTTTTGCAAGGTGTAAACAGAATTTGTTTATCCAAACAGTTAATATATTTAAAACCAGCAGTAGTTGAAGTCATTAATAGTTATGATCGTATTTAACTATGAAAGATAGAACTAGAAAGCAAGACTGGAAAAGGTTCAGCCAAGGAGTAGAGCACTGCATAACACAGGCATTGGAAGTTCAGTATTTCCGCCCAGGGTATGAGACTTGCTCTGTCTTGCCATAATGTCATTTGCTTGTCATTATGTAAACTGTAAAGATACACAGATCCTGATGAAATGTAATACACAGTGCAAAACCAGTACAAGTACTTCATCCTATTACAGGAATAATGCTGCAATTCCCATAGCTTTTCCTGATTTACAGATTAAATAAATGAAATATATTCAGCATTTTATTATTTCATCCTCCGTAACTTTTTTCTTGCAGTTTTCTAGGTCTTACATTGAGGGAGAAGTTTATCCATCATGAAGCAATGTTGTAGACTGTTCCTAAATATCACTAATAAGCTTTGTTGTTGTTTGTTTCTAAGTGAATTAGTAGAAGAAAAGGTTTTCCTTAAAGAACAGACAGAAAATACAGAGGGTAAGTTGAACCATATCAATTAAAGCATACAATTTGAAGTTAAGACAAGTAATTGCACAGTAACTGTTGGGATTATTTTTCCAGAAAGTACTTGTGGGCTTTCAGTGGGAACAGCTAATTGTCAAAAGGACCTGCTGGTGATAAACTTTGATCTGGAACCAGAGTGCCCCGATGCGGAGCTGCGAGCCACCCTGCAGTGGATAGCCGCTTCTGAACTTGGAATTCCAACCATCTATTTTAAGAAATCTCAGGAAAACAGAATTGAAAAGGTAGTATTTACAGAATTGGGCATGCTATGTTATGTTTTATTGAAGTTACTGAGCTTAAAAGCAGATGCAAAAACATCATCATTACAGCAAGATAGCAAAACCTACTGTTTATTACAGAAAGGGAGGAGAGGATTAAATGTGTCAGAATTTAAGGTACATGAAATATTTAGTAGATCGTCCATGGCACAAGAAACAGTATCACCATGAGACCTTCTCCAAAGCCTCTATAACATGCTTTGATGAATCTGTTCACTTTTTCGTATCAGTGCTGCCCTTAAGTATCAATGCTCAAGGCAGAATTAACAGAGAGTCCGTATGTGGCTGCATTTGAAGGGCTGCAGATGGCTTACATGGAGTTTAAACACGTAGCTTAAAAAAATAAAAATCCCTTGCATGTGGGCATCGCACATACAAAGTTCTGCTCCTCAGTGACAGTAAGAGCTGACTACGATGCGAGACCTAAGTTGGACTTAAGATTTCCAGCTTTGAAATTCCTTAGTCCTTATGCAGGTTCTGCCTTGCCAACACCACTGATTAGGGCAGCTGCAGGCAGGTCTGAATTTGTGCCTGGCTGTTCAGAAATTGCTATAGCTGGGAATACAGCAGGGTACTGCAGGGGCCTGACAGTTCCTCCTACATTTACATGAGATCTACCAAGGCCAAACACATTGGCTTTATAGTCACTCTGTGCTGGCAGAAAAGGATTGCTGCTCACCAGGGAATGGGCCCCACTGCTGAAACATACAGAAGATACTAATGGCAAAATAAAGATAATCCATATTAGCTCAGGTTCACTGACATAACAAGACTACAAGGCTTCTGCACCAGAGCTGATGGAAAGTTCAGAAGATAGGCAGGATGGACCTATCTGTGTAGGCATATCCTTATGTTATATTACTACCCTAAGAGACAGTTTTAGCCCAGGCAGTGACCAACCAGCGTTTCCAGTAGAACCATATTTGCAACCAGGTATCTGTTACTTGGTAAATTAGACTGATTGAAATATTTTGCATCATTGTGTGGAAATTATGAAGCACCTCCCCTGGCCTAGCAATAGAAAAGTGCTATGCGTGCCAGTACTCTTTTGCTCTTGCTCAGGTGTAGCTTAGCCTCTGCCAACCACCATTTTGAAAGCAGAAGTCTATTTCCAGAGGGAGAGGGGCAGACAGACACAGACTACCAGAACTGAGAAACCTTCTGAGGGATTAGTCCAAGCCAGAGCACCAAGAGCAACACTGAAGTCCAAAATGGCCACAAGAAGTGCAGACTGTGTCTATTCCCAAATGATTAGTTAGTGCTCCATTGTAGATAGCCCTAAATGCCACTCAGCGTTTCAGGAATGACCAAAACAGTCCCATTTCTAAGGTCAGCAGGAACAGCTCAAGCCTTAAGGCTTACAAAAAGTGTCACAGTATTCAAATCAATTAATGAAAACAGTATTACAAATCAGTATTTTGGTCTTTTATGGGAAGATCATTTTGAGGAGCAGAGATATTGTTTGATTTTCTTGAGTACATGCATTTGGGAATCATAAACATAATTTAAAATGCATTCAGCAGCAACAGTCCAAATTGCATCTAATTAAAGAAACAGCTGTCAGCTTTACCCATGTGCTTTGGCAAACAGTTAATTCAATTGCAAAAATACACTAGAGAATAATGAAGCACATCCTGCCTACAACAGTGCTCTTGGAAATCGCGTGCCTATTAAATATCATTAAAATACATATTAAAAGTTTAGGCTTCAGTATGTAAATAGCAAACAGCTACACTAACTAGAGACACACAATATTTTCTTGTGCAGTTTAAAACTGGAAATGTAGAAGGAGCAAGCTAATTGGATATTGATTGTGAAATTCAAAGAAATGAAAAGCTTTGATTTTCATTTATGTGCTTCAGAAAAAAACAGGACCAGATGGATGACACTGTGAAGCCCATTATTAAATACAAAGTGGACAAAATTCAGGATTTTTTACAGCTGCTTAAGAACATATACTTAACCTCTGGTTTATCTGGAAGTTAAAAAAAAAATCAAATATAGATACTCTCTGTGATTCAACCACAATTGTGGCAAATATCTTCATGTGACAGAAGTTTACCCAGGATTCCCTCTCACCAGTACTATGTGAATATTTAAAATACTATGGGATGTTTATGTAGAAATACAGAAAGTTAAATATAAATTAAAATATAGCTAATGGTAATGAAGAGGGATTTTATTTTTTTTCTTTAGAGTGGATAGTCACACTTCCATTATTTTGACAGCAAGTTGTGGATAACAAGGAAAGTTGTGATCCTTTATCAAGCTCACTTTCACTGTTCTTACTTTCATTGCAATAAATAAGAATTGATGAGAGCAGCTAACTTAGAAAACGTCATGAGATTGGACCAGTCTCTGGGGATCTATGGAACTTCATTTCTGAAGTTTTATGAATAGAAAGAACCTTTATGTTGCTGTGCAGTGAATCGTGTCCACTCCCTCATGCAGCAGTGCATTTACAAAGGATGGTCTTACAGCAGTTTGTGTGTATTCATTTAACAAAACCTTAACCAAATCCTAAGCTTGTTTTGTTGGTTTTTTTATTTAGTTTTTAGATGTTGTGCAATTAGTTCAACGGAAGTCCTGGAAGGTGGGGGATATCTTTCATGCCGTGGTGCAGTACTGCAAGCTCAGTGAGGAAGGAAGAGAGATGACACCAAGTCTGTTTGATTGGCTTCTTGAATTGGGTTAAGAAAGTTCACCTGTTCAGCATTTTTGTTTTATTCCAGTTTAAATAAGCAGTGGTTTGTGTAATGCTCCGATTTCTGAACATCACTGAATAAAATGAGCAGCGACATACAAACTCTACAGAAACAGCACATGTCCGTTCCACAACTGAACAAGGAGCAAAGTGAAACCAAGGTGTATTGTATCTTTCTGTATCATGAGGGACTCTTGACGTATTGTGCTATAGGATGTACCGTACTAGGAGGGGATGGATTTTTAGCCTTCTGAGTGAGGGGACTACACAGTAAAAGCTTAAATTATCTAATATGTTCCATTTTATTCAGTTTGAGTAAATCAATCAGCTAAAATGGGATAGTACACTAACATTCAGTTTTAAAACACCAATATTTGTACAGTTTAACTATTAGAACCAGAGTTTGTTCCAGGATGGCTAGAGACACTCACATCCCTAGATAAAGAATTGATTTATTTTTTTTAAATCCCCATAGTCTGTTAAGGGGTAAAAAACAAAACAAAACACCACACCCAAACTTTTGAACACTTAACACCTTTGCAGCTAGACAATACAATAAAAAGCTGCTGAAAACACATTTTAGTTTCTTTCCATGTGATTATTTCTCTTCCATAGCTGTTCCTGATTCCTGTCTTCTTCTCAAGGAAATAAAATCTAAACTCTCAGTTACTACCCTTAAAAACTTCATTCCTTTTCACTTGGAGGCAATGCAGTTCAGTCTAGCTACACCTGGCATATCCCTGAACACAGCTCTGCAAGTCAGGGCAGCAGGTTTCTAACCCTGTCCCACCAGACACCTGCCACATGACCTTGGGCGAGTCATTTCACCTCTGTGCCTCAGTGTGCCTACCTGGTAAGAGGGAGTAATGATAATACAATCGTTACGTAAAGTGCTTCTGTTTAAAGCACTATGTAACATGTTACATATCAGTTAAAAGCAGTGAAAAAAATACTATTTTAATTTTAATTTTAGTTTAATCAAATAAATTGTTAATAAGGTGAAGAAATGCATATCTGAAGAGAGTACCATCTCATCATAAAAATCTTAATTTTTTTAACTGACAAGAAAGCAAAATGATTGTTAAAATTTCAGTAGACATACTTGTTCATTTTGAATATTAGTGTTTGGACTATATGTGATAGTTCACATTACTATAACATTTATATAATGGTTTGAAAAGATATACTATGGTATCATCTTGTTGAGATGATCTGTTAGTATCACGCACTTAATGATACATTCTCTTGACTCTGCCAAAGAGATTGGTTTTGAATTTAAAGGTAAATATAACTTAGCACTTCACAGCTCTTCTGCAATTTGTTTCTTTGAAAATATTTATCTTTCATCTCTCCCTACCCAAACAGCGTAGTAGAAAACCTGCCTGCTTTTCCCAATAAAATATTGAAGAGATGGTTTATTTTCCATATAACAGTATATGCTTCTGTAATATTTCTTGAAAAAAACCCAACCTGTCCTTTTGCACTAAATATTTTTGAAAATTTTGAAGTAGTTTTAAATAATTTATGAAAAAGAGCCATATTATCAATTTTATCTTTAAAACAATTCCTGAACTTGCATGATTGCATCACTCATTTGTTCTGAAATACAAACTGTTAGTGAATCAAAATCTAACATGGAACATTAAACAACATGAGTAATTCTACATCTACTCCACAGTATATACAAAACGGTGAAGGTCACTTTACTGTCAAGATAAAGGTCGATTTACTGCATACTCTGAATGTAACTGTGCAGTCACTGGGCCTGCTCCTAGGAATTGCTGAACATCCATAACTCCCACTAACGTGAGTGGCAACTCTGAATGCTCAGCATTTCTGAGGCTGAAAGTCAATAAAAAGCACCAAGTATTATAGACTTAAAGTGCTTTGTTTGAGTTAATAAATGGGAGTGTATTTATTTTTAAACCAAATACAGTTAGTTGTCAGTATACAATTTTTTGCTGTGATAGAATAAATGTTTACTTATCCTACAAAGCACAAATATCATGACAGAGTTGTAACAGTGTGATGCAGTTTCTCTGTACAGTAGTTCTTAATGTTGCAATTTATTCAGAAATAAATTTATGTTATAATGTGCGCCCTTTTTGCCTTCCTAAAAAGTTCATGGATGCGCTATGGTTTTTTTGACCTATTAAATAATATTTGCCTGCCACCCCTGTAGCTTCTCAAAGCTCTGCTTCTGAATGAAAACCATGACCCATGGCCCAGACCAAAACAAGTCAGAGCAAGCTCCAGGTTCTTACCTCAGTACCAAAGCTACAGCTTTACTCAGGTTCCACAACTCATTCAAGTGATACAAGGCTAATCATAACATTCTTAGTATCGCAGTAAGATAAAGAGAAATTACATGTTCATTGCTGAGAATTAACCCCAGAATAACTCCCAACATACCAAATCTCTATTAGTGCTCACTCTAGCTGCTCTCAGCACCTGCAAAAGTGGGCAGGGGGTTGCAGAGACAGAAGTTCAGGATTTTCTTCTGCTTGTTTAAGTTTGCACAGATATTTACTGCCCTACTGCCTAGGTGGTATTTCTATGACTAAACAGAAAAGGAAACCAACACTTATCCAAGTAAATTGGAACAGGACATGTCCACCATTTAAAAAGGCTGAAAAATATTAAAAGTCAACTTTAAATACACATAAATGAGAACTTGATACTACATACAATTTTAGGTAAAAATCTCAGAGTAAATTATATGCAGTTCAGCCTCTCGGTATACATGAGCATGATGCAGGTTGTTAATATCACAAGGGCACGGAGGCGGTGGCTGCTCACTATCTTTCCCAGTACAAACTAAGACCCAACAAATGAAACTCACATGAGCCAGATTCAAAGCAAACAAAAAGAGGTGACACATTGTGAAATGAGAGGATGCAAAACTTGTACATAGATTCAAGTTCCCACTTGGGGAACTGTATAAGTTCTTGAAAGAGATACACCACAATTTACTAAGGAAGACAAACCTTACGAGTCTCAGGAGATGCCCTGGCCATCAGAGGCCACCCATGGCAGCAGCAGACATGTTTGCCTCAGCACCTGCTGCAGCGCTGGTCCCAGCCAGGGCTGTCCCACTCACCTTCCTACGCTGCGAGGCAGCTTCAGGGGAAGGCACCTTCCACCCTGGTGTCGACTCTACCACCCACCTAATGAAGAGCAGAATTTGGCCTGTAGATACATTAATTCAAATACAGGAGAATTACCTACTGAAAAATATGTATTTAAAAACTTCATTTTTCATTTGGTTTTGTTTAGGGTGCTTTTAATTCTGGGATCATTAGAAGTTGAAAAACTATAATCTACCTCAATTTTGTCCTAACACCAAAGATTTTCATAGTGTCTTCAAGTAAATTAACCATTTTATTGTGGTCTATGATAGAAATGGTTACCTGTTTACAGTTATCCTATTAAATTCAGCAGGTAACCTTTCTGGAGAGGCTGATCTTACTGTCTCTCTTGTCTAGTTTCATGCAGAGCTACATAACAGACGAGCATAGGAATGTCACCATGAATCCTGCACTCTGATTTTCAAAATGTTAGGGGAAAGAAACCCCCCACTCCATTGAAATAAAAAGCCCACATGAGCAACATAAATAATAAAATAAATAATACAGAATAAAACAAATTCCATCTGAGAAGGAAAGCATATCCATACCAGCCAATTTAAGAATTTTAATTCAAGGCAGAGCCATTCATAAGTATGAGCAAACTCATAATGCCACTTTTTCAAACCCACTCTAAAGCCAGTCATCACAAGGAACAGGCCTTCAGAAAGCAACTTGCAGCTGTACAGCATTTAGCAGGACAGACAGTTAAATTAGATAGCTGGACTATCAAACTAAATAAAATAATTTGCAATGAAGACAGGTCTGGCTGATGGGTACTGTGCCCTCCTCCCAGCTTCAGCTGAAAGTTAGACAGTGAAGCGCAGCAAACTGGAAAATATAACCAAGCAGGATATATTTCATATCCTTTCACTAACTACCCAGGAAACGCAAGCGATCACACAGAAGAAGCTAAAAAAGAAAGTCTCACAAAGTGCCACTTTTAAAACATGAGTGAGTATGAGTATTATTATCCTCACCTATTCAGAAAATAATTTGAATCTCAAAAGATACAAAAAGCATATGTCAAGAGTCCAAGTACACATCATGTGCTTACATGGTAATTCTTGTCCTTGTCTTGTAAAATGTGCGTTCAGCCCTGGGGAAGTTATATGACACAAGCTAAGGGCTTTTTTCCCAGAAAAACAAACTTGTCACAGAGATATATAGTGGAAGGATTCAGCGGTCTAAAGGACAGAAACAATACAGCAAATATGACTTCCACTATGACAGTCCTTACTAAAGCACACTTCAGGAGTCACCTGAGATAATCCCTTTCAATAACGTCACAGTGAATCAAGTTTGCCAGCATTGCAGGATAATGTTGAAAGCCACATCCCACTCCAACCACGCAGTGATTAAAGTAACAGCTTGGTGAGCGTAAGGTATGTAGAATCCAAATGTTTTTATAAGATTAAAAAGGCACCAGACAATAGAGTTAGAGCACACACATACATGCTATTTTGGTTGCAGGGACTGAAGTAGAATTAGAGAAAGGGATCAGGCTGCTACCAGAGACACAGAATGGTTTCAGGATGATACATCTATACAGCGCACTCCTAATGAATATCTCTAAAATTTATTAAATCTACATATGGGTAAACCAAGGTGCAGAGAGCCTAACATCAAAGCATTCATATGATGGTACCTAGAGTACTTTTGAAGTTCTTAGGAGGCGCCAAGTCAGCATGCTTTTCAGCAGTGCTGTGAATCACACCAGATGTGTGTTTCACATTTGAGCAGGAAACCTGGATAACTTAGCCCAAAGAGCAATTCTACTCACTCAGTGAATCTAGGGAGAGTCAGAAATAGAGCCCAGATGGCCTCCCAGTCCAATGCTTAGCCTATGAAACCTCAACCTACTCACAATTTTGCATAAAAATAGGACAAGAGCGCAAAGCCAAAAGCTACTACAGATGTTTGATTCACTGAATCACTAGCATAGTATAAGAGAAAAATCATAAAAGAAAAAGCAACAGAAAATAACCCAACCTGAAGGGTTAAACAAAAAAAAAAATTGACTTCCTAATTGCAGTCCCAAAGAATCTTTTTTACTTTGTGATGGTTACACAGCAAGTCAGATTTCAGTTTTTAACTATGTAGCAGTATTTGTACACACTTCATTACACTAATTTTCCTCCATTTTTGTCAGCCAGAAATCCCCCATGTCACATCTATAAGTACAGGTGAAAACTGATCTAGGGACACTGAGCAATTCTAAAGTAACACAGAACTGCATTGCCCTTCCTGCCCCTTTCAATTCTGGATTACTGACATGCACTTTTGATATCATAAATCTTTGCACAAGACAACAGGAAACACCACAAGCATTACAGTAACATTAATATCAGCCACTTCGCCTACTCGTAAAGGTTTAATTTTAAACGATCTGCAGCACACTGCTTAGTTCTCCCACAACACAACACTACTTGAGACAACCAGGATATTCGCCAACTGATGACAGGCAATTTTGTTTCTTCATTTACACACAAGGATGCTGGCAAGTACTCAGAGACAGTCAAAACACATCAGCATTAGTAACTTCCTATTAAATTTAGCATTTAGAAGTCAAGTCCATAACCACCCAGAGACATACAATATAAACAAAATACCTTCAAGTTCATTTTCTGCTGCATGCTTCCTTTCTTCCTTTTTTTCCCCTCAGTCAACACGCATACTTTGTTCAATCCTACCCTCTTTGCCTCTTCATCCTTCTTCCAAGGCTACTTGAAGAGACCAGTTGGCTCTGCTCCTTCTCTACTTCCCTGCAAAAAGCAACTGCAGCTTCAGGTGCTCTGCTAGGAAGTGGGGCGAGCTCTGCACAGGTGAAACCTGTTGGCAATTGCTGGCAAGAGGTAAGCCTGGGCTAGAGCTCACTGTAGGATGGTAAATAATTTGTAGTAGTTCCTCATCCACTTCTCAGTTTATGTCACAGTCCTTGGCTCCAATTCTTTGGTGTGTAGAGTTTCT
Source organism: Haliaeetus albicilla (assembly GCF_947461875.1). Taxonomy (NCBI): domain Eukaryota; kingdom Metazoa; phylum Chordata; class Aves; order Accipitriformes; family Accipitridae; genus Haliaeetus; species Haliaeetus albicilla. The sequence goes on along the minus strand of NC_091491.1, from coordinate 25,506,245 downwards.
TCATGCTAGCCATAATCTTTGGGCAAAGATTCAGAGTTGGAGTCACCACCCATATTATTTTTTTTTTACCTCAGGTGAGAATGGGAGAATGAGGACTGAGCAGAAATGAATGGAATGAATGGAAAGATGTGGGCAAGTATGAAAGGGGGGTGAGTGGGAGTTTAACTACAGCATATATGCAATAGTTAATAGGAATGCAATTCACAAATGGTTGCTGGATTTCTCCAGAAATACCAAGTGGGACATTGTATTACAAGTAGTGAAACTGGCATTTTAACTTAATACTTTATTACACAACAAAAAAATTAATACAAAAGTACTCAGAACAAGTGCATAACAACACCCCTTTCACACCCGAGAGCATTATAATGCTGTATTTTTTTAAATAAAAGTTAGAAGTTAAGAGTGACACAGAAAGAAATGGGGCCATCCTACTGTATTCATTCACACTAATCATGATTTCTCTCAGGTGACTGAAATAACAGAGCCAGACTCTTCTCAGTGATACCTAGTGAAGAGGTAACATGCACAAACTGAAATATGAGAAAACATTCCATTTAAATATAAGGGGAAAAAACCCCAACTTTTTTTACTGTGAGACTGATCAAACCCTATGCAAACACTATTGCTCAGAGAAACTGTGGAGTCTCCATCCTTGGAGATATTCAAAACCACGTCAGTCCTGGGCAGCCTGCTTGGTTGATAGTGCTTTGAGCAGAGGTGTTGTACCAGACAATCTCCAGAGGTCCCTTCCAACTTCTACTATTCTGTGATTCCATATCTATCAGACATCAGCAAAGTCAAACCTATCAAAATCTAGGTAACTTTTCTACTTCAGCAGAGCTGAAGGCAAACAAAGAGGGTAAAAGAAAACAGATCTGAAAGACTGAGTTTATTGACTATGAAACTCACAAAGTAGGCATATACCAAACTGGATCTTTCCTTCTCTTCTTTCAGTGCCATATTCTACAGGTGTTATCCTTGCTTCCTAGTAATAAACACACATTGTGAAGGAATCATTTAGCTGTATCACACAATTTATCCATTTTTGTTAACACCTACATCAACAATCTACCAAGAATACCGAGGAGCCAGAGAAATATTTTTCTGTCCATGACTGAGACAGCAGGACCTACAGCAATATTTTTAGCTGAGATCATCCTGCATCCCATATTTTGGTAGTTCAGTCAAAAGACTGAAGCAACCACAAATACTCTGTTCACGTCTTTCCCCACTCCCACGACTTTTTGTCTGAAATGAAAGAAACCTCAACAGAGTTCAGTGCCAAATACACAAAAGGTGTGCTCCCATTTAAAAAGCTTTGCTTTTTTGCTCATCCAGACCTCTCTCACTGCAATGCGTTGTGAGAAAATGGCTTAGTCACTGGTCTGATGCTAGCATATGCTCATAGGAGAGATGGTAGGGTGTGCCCATGCCTTTATACAAATTTGTACATGGACATATTCACTTAAGCCTCAGTTCAAAAGTGAGTTTTTAGCTTTTCTTGACTATATTTTAAGTTACTGCTGGTTCCTGCATTTGGGATATAGCCCCAGGAAACTTTTCAGACTCTTTTTTTTTACCATAACAAGATTTCAAATGTCTTTCAAAAAAAGAAAAAAAAAAAAGGAATATATTAGTTACCTGTAATGATTATATCGCCTTTGTAATTGAAAGCACAAGAGAATATCTCATCAGTATGACCCTCTAATATCTGAAGGCAGTGTCCAGTAGCAGCATCCCAGAGTCGAGCTGTTTTATCAGAGCTGGCTGTTAGTATACGACTGCCTTTAGGGTTGAAACATACCTTTAAAAAAACATAGAAAAGAGTTATATTACTTAGCAAGTCAGTATGCCTAGAACAGGAAGCACATCTAGTGATTAAAGGATGAAAACAGAAACCAGCAGCTCTTGCATGCAGCTTTTCATCTGAAATTAAGGATAGTATTCCACTAGAGTCACCCTGGCAAGCTTCTGTGGCTGAAAACTTTGTGTATGTAAAAAGGTGTACATACAATGTATGTATGTACAGGATCAAGACTTCAGAACCTTATCCCCCAAACTCACAATTGCTCTACAACTGTACCAACTATATTTAAATGTTATCATTATTCCATTGTAAAATTCATACATATTTTATTGAGTTCTATATTAAATAACATACATCTCTCTAATATCAAAATTTCCACTGAAGGCAGCTCATTTTGTAGTATGTCTTCATATTTGTTAAACATTCATTGCCAAAATTGCATGCATTCCCAGATAATCAGATATATTCTTATAGCATTAACTGGACAATACCAGGTTTATTATATAATGCAAAATTGCTTAATTACTGAGGGCAAAATGCCTGTTCCCCAGAAATCCAATTTCCAAGTAATAACCTTCCCAAGTGATCACAGCTACACAGAACATCTGCAGAAATAGATTGACTTTTCAACATGCTCCCAGATGAGCAGATTCTCACTTCCAGCAAAGAAACCATGCCAGCACTTAGGACCCTGGTGGAAGCTGTCCCTAACCCATGCACATGTCAGCATGTATTCAGACTGCATTCCCCACTGCATCTGCACTGAGTGTGAAATATTGCAGTGAGTATATTAAGTAAGGAAAGACTCGCTCTTCTGAACTTAATATTCTCTCAGTGGAGTGATTATAATAGCCAAATCAATACAATGAAAGCACATGAGTTTTTTCACTACGAACCATCCTAGTTTCAAAGTATTAATATTTCAATTACAAAATACATCAAACAAAAGCAGCACAGACTTAGCAGACTAGCCTGGAAGGTAGTGAAAACTATCCATTTGAAAGAATAATGAAAAGTTGCAAGCATTAAATAACAAACTTTGAAAAATGCGTACAATTTTAGAAGTAACTAAATGTATTTGGAACTGAACTTTGGCATTCAAAATTGAGCCAGACAAGACTTCCAGCAAAGTACATGAGCACACTCCTCGTGACTAAGTGATTTTTGAAACAGGCTTTATACTTCCAAGTCCCTTATGTACTTTTGAAAATAAGACTCTCCATGTATTTTGCCACAGAAATATGTTTTTTCTGTTCCTTTCCATAAATTAGATGTGCAGAGAAATGAAAAAGAGTGAAGGGGAGCAGATCTGGTAGAAGCAAGGAATAAGGGTGATGGGAAAAGCCTCAGAGGCAACAGCCTTAAGATGTCATCAAGAGACTAAAACACTTGTGCTTATTCTTTCAGAGAATCTGGGGACTCCAAGGGCGTAATAACACAAGTACAATTAATGACAGGTCAAACAGAAGCTCCATTAACTATGATCATAGTGAGAGAACGTTCAGACAGCATCTCCTTCTCTGCTCCCCTGTTCTCTGCTCAGTGATGCAGAGACCCAACCTATATACTGTTTCAAAAAAAGGAAAGAGGTAAGGAAAAACAATCGTTTCAATGTTAACAAAGCCAGGTATCCATGCCTGGGAGGGTCGGACTTCTTAAGTAGCTTGCTAACTGCCACTGTTCTAAGGAATCAAATAGTAAATAACATGACAATATGGAGAGATGGCTCTTGGTGGAGCCTGTAGGAGTAGCACACCCTTACTGTGTTATCTTAGGTAAGAACTGGGGAGTTGGAAACAATCATTGACTGATAGCTCTTAGTCAAAAGGAGTGTTCTTTTAGTAAAGACAACTTCTTAGCCAGACCTCTCAGTCTTAAATATTAATGATTTTACCACCACATTCTTTAATAGTATTCCTGGTCATGGAATAACTGGCGGATTGGATGTCACACGTAATCACATAAGAAAAGGTGCAAACCACAAACAACTTACCTTTGAAATTTCACCTCCATGCCCTTCTAGCTTTGCAATGCACTTTTTTGTTTCTGCATTATAGACTCTTGCTGATCCTGTTGTAGTAGATTAGGAGCCATTTGTGATTGTTACACTTCAGCATGCATTTCAATAAGAACCTTTTAATAAGGCTGGAAAGACCTCATCCTCAGGTTTGATTTCAAAAGAAATAGAAGACAGTCTTAACACAGTTTCCCCAAAGGATAAAGTAAGTCAAAAAGGATCTGTAATCTGGTTGGAAAAGGTTGACTTCTTAATGGTTTCTGCTGGAAAACTTCTAAAATGTGAATATAAATGTCCACATAGACCATGGACTACTGAAGTCTGTAGTTTCAGAATGCATGTACTATATATTCAGAAAGATTTCATTGTATTTCAGATATTCATTCTATTTAATGAGCTATTAATTATATTTAACAAGCTACTGATTACATTTCAGGAAACTTTTTACATTGTCTTATGTCTTAATTTAGCAACTACAGCAAATCAGATCCAAATACTGCCCCCAATCCAGTCTGGTATCCTGTTTCTGGAAGTGCAAATCAAACCACTTAAGCATGTAAAAATAATACAGTATTGTCATTATGCACTATAATGTAACACTGTGCAGGTGAATACAAAAAGCTATTGCAATTCCTAAAAAATAATAAGTATGCAAAACTGCTGCATACCAATAATAAAACAAAATGCTTCTTTCACTACCTCTGTATTTTGTATTCTCTTGCTATGCATTTGGAAAGCCTAGTAGCAAATCCACCATTAAAATTCCAACTACCTTTTTTCATTTAAGCCTAAATTTGAGCCACCCAAATCAAACTTCACTAAAAAGCTACTTACCTAAACATTTAAAATGCATTTCCAGACACAAGTGAAATATTTCCCTGCAAGTTTGAGGTTAAATGGGAAAGACATGTTGAGTTGACTAAAGTGTGAAAAATAAGAAAATTTTCACTGGGGAAAACTTCTTTAATTTAATGCTGAACTTTCTATAATGCAACAAACATTGCTTGATCTGTAGTTTCGAGTCGTGACACTCCTCTTTCATCAAGCTACATTCAAAGCAAAACCAAAGGAAAAGGACAAAGGTGGTTTATGCTACTATTGCAATTCTTACTGCAGTCCCAGTCGCTTCACTTACCATCAGCAGAGGCAGTTGCAATACGCTGGCCAGCATAATCAAAGCAGACATCCAGTATTTCATCACTGTGACCTGTTAAAGTTGCTATATGTGTCCCAGTCATAGCATTCCACAGCTGCATAGATAAATAAAGGTTGGGGTTTTTTCTTTCATTGACTAATTTACTTGATAGATATCTAGTTGATCCATAAAGCAACATGTATAGGCTGAGACGGGGAGCCAAAGGAACCTTAGTAGATATAGTAGATATATGGATGTAGATAGGAACTGTTTAATAATTATCTAGCTTATAATGAAGTTAAAGAAATTTCAATAGAGGTAGTCATGGCCCAAGGGGATGAGAAGTGATGCTTAACGTTTGCATTGTTGAGGCTGGCTGGGGCAGGAGATAGTCTCTGATAAGAAGCAGCAGTCGACCCCAAGAACCAGCCAAGACTGGCCTTGTGACTTCTTGGAACTAATTTTAATATGAAGCGGGGATAGATCATGCCTATGTATAGGCGTATTGCGAAACTCTATGTATATGTAACACTTGACTGTATAAATTTGAAGCGAACTGCCGAGTCAGGCGCGCACGACTTTGGTGGGACTACCCCCCGTGCTGCCCAGCGCTGAATGAACACACCTACTTTACAATCTCTCCGATTGTGGAGTCTGTTTTCCGCACGTCATAGGCCCTTTCTGATATCTGACAACGTATTAACATGAAGCTTGGATATAAAACAATGAAGAGTAACTGTTCAGTCAGTTTAATGAAATCCTATATTTTTTATTTCAGTGTATTGATTAAATGAGCCTTAAAATATATATTGTTATTTAACTGGACTTCACTAAAATGAATAAGCTTATAGGTTTTGCATTTAGTTGTAAATTCTTTAATGAATTACATATTAGTTTAAAATAATGCTCTTCCATTTACAAAAGATATGTTTTATATCAAGTAGCTGTATTCAATACAAACTCAACTTTCTTACCATGCATGTTTTGTCCATTGATCCAGTGACAATGAGAGAACAGTCCCAGTTAAACTGTGCACTGCTAATCTCTCCTCGGTGACCTATTAAAGTATGTAACATCCTACCAAAAAGAGAATTTACATTTTTAGTGTGTATTTTGATATATGCATATAAATTATAAGTAAAGTTTATAAAATAGTATAGTTAAGGTGTCAAGTCTTCACCATTTTATCCATTAAAGCAATTAAATGGAGTGGTACAGCTCATTTAGGATTCTAGTACTATATCAATTCTATTTTTTATCTTTGAGACAGAGAGGCAGTAAGGAATAAAATGGTAAAGTTCTTCCTTCTCTTTCAGAAATATTGCAGTGAATGTATTTCCAGTGAAATGTGATGACTTTCCAGTGCCAGAGACAGATTTCTTGTATTCATCTACATACAAAGCACAAACAGCAAGTTTTTCCACACTACTCTCCCATTATCCTACTTCAGTGAACTGTAAACAGTACATCTTTAAAACTCCATATAATCTAAACCTTTTATAAAATCCACTGAAGATCAATGGAACTTAATCAGGTACTTAATGTGAGCATATTCCCAAGTAACAGGCAAATGAAAGCCAAACTGAAATATGATTTCTAATCCTCATTAATTCTAAACTTCTTGCTGCAAAAGACTGGCAATACTAGTTCCATTAAATTCTTCAGCTTTAGCTGAATAGAGAGGATACAATTAGCCACTATTGCTTCCTATGAATTACTGGCCTATAGGGCAACGAACCCTAAAAAAGATTAGTTGATATACATATATTGAAGGATTAGTAAATTAGGTTATTATCACAATGCTAATATCACTGTATCATTAATGGAAAACTGTTTTAACTAATGGATAAACTAATGACTAGAAAAACAACTAAATGAGTTTAAGTGACTGAAATGTTTTTATTCATTGCATAAGATATATAAGGGTAGCTAATTGAGTATATATGTTAAATGAACAGCAAAGCAAATCTCCTGAGCCATTGAATTTTCTATTTGTTTATGATAACAAAAACTTGATTATACTCATGTCATTTTATAGAATTACTCCTTCTACTTTCTAATAATGTGAGGCCTGCACTGTTATAATTGTGTAGACCTTTATACAGTAAAAACAAAAATCAACAAGCAGAAAACAACAGTAGAAAACTTCTTTTGTGAACATATTATTTGGCCATCAAGACTGCTGTTATTGTAATACCCAATACCCCAAATACCTAATAATAAAAAAAGTTTTAATTTAAAAATTAAAAGCTTTAATTTCCAAATTTCAAAAAGGCAGTCCAGGCTTCACACTTCAATGTAAATATCTGATCAATAAGCAGAATAAATAGCAACGTGTGGAACATCTCACAGAAACGACTGTCTATCAGATACACAATTAGATGGAAGCTAGAAAACAGGCTTGTGAAATGCCATAAAAATTTTGCATTTAAATTATTTAAAAAAAAAAATCAGCTTCAGTCATAATACTTCTTTAGCCTTCAGTTCCAGTGAAATTTAATATGTGGATGTTCTAATATTTGCACCATAATTGCAAAATTGCAAATAAGAAGGAACTGTCTCTCTCTCAGCATCCTGGTGTCCAGCACTCCTGACCCCAGTTACAGGCTATTGATTTGTCAAATGAAGCTCTGAAGACACCTCCAGCTGAACTGTAGCTGACTGTATCTACCATGGAGAAATTATTGAAATATAGACCTATATTACAAAGGCATGTTTTTCCCTTGGCCCCCTTTTTTTTTTAAATTTTAACATTTTATGAAGAAAATCTTGAACCTTCTTGAAATTTCTTGTCCCGACATCAACTTCCCTCAGGACAATTCTAGATACCTACCCAGAATAAAACTGAGGAACCCAGACACTCATCAGTCAGCCAGCAAGATTAACAGAAACTTCAAGTTCAAACTCAAATTTGGAAAGCAGTGTTTCTCATGTATTTCATATGGTGAATGATGGGCACACAAAATCTCACCTACGAGTTTTTTGCGAATCTACATGAAACTGTATACAGCAAAGTATGATTTGCTCGCAGTCTTTCTGCCTGCAACTTTTCATTATTACTAAATCTATATATGCCCAGATGCCATCTAAAAGGCTGAATGCTGGCCCTGGCACAATTATATTACCTACTAGGTAATTACCAGAGCTGCCAGTGTTTAAAAAAGATTTTTTTCCTTCATATTCCATTTCCTGGTATTGACCATGATGTAAAGTCCACATTCATTTCTTAGAAAAAAAAAGAATGCAACAGGAAAATCTCAAGACTTTGACTTCACTGCAGGCTTAGACAAGAAGCTGGAAGAAGAAGCTGTTTTTAAACAAAAATATTTGCAAGAACACCAGGCTGAATGAAGTTGAATCCAAAGGCCCGATTTGCTCAGGGAGTGCCTCCTAAGTATTTGCATGCCAAACATTAAACTGCTGGTGTTGAATAAGCTCAAAGCTTATAGGATCAAGCCTTACATGATTTACTATGTGTACATTTTTTTTTAAATCACATGATTACTCTCATTTTGAAGCAATACACATTGTTTATTGCCCCAAGATATCACTATATACATATTTTCTTTTTATATATAAATTTCAAAGATATTCCCCTTGCTCTCACAGAAAGAAAAAAGGCATGACTTCTGAAAATGTAATAGAACTGTTATCTTCATAAATTACTTTGTCAGTAATCAGGGCAATCATTTTACTATTCTATTTATCCTGAGTTTCCAGTTGAAAAAGCAAGTGGATTTGTCAGAATAATACAACAAGTTCGTATTTAGCTACTACATTATTATTTGTTGGCATCATAATCAAGACATTTTGTTCTCTGGAGTCAGAAGGGCCCAATTTTCTCCTCTTTATAAATTTATACTGCCATAAAGGATTGTGAGAAGGAAAACTGACCCTCTATAGTTTTTAAAGAAAATGTGACCAGAATAATTTTCTATGACATAAAATATACTTTCTTTCTACTTAAACAGTCTATTCCACCTAGAAATTCTAGACACCTTCCAGACCATTGGTTTCCATGTTGATAAAATATTTTCCTGTTTGGAGAATTTATCAGCAACAAACACGGGATCTGTCCATTTTGTCTGCTTCCTCAGTGCTCATAAGATGGAAATTTAGAACAAAAAACATATACAAAAGCATTTCATGAGCAGCATTCCTCTTCAGAAGAACAAAGGGAACAGGAGCAACGAATGATAAGATGAAGGAACGCATACTCTAAATGAAGCAAAAATACAAGGTCTGTAATTCGTAGCTCAACATTGTCTCTTTAAGTTGTCATTAACCCATGCAATGTAAAATTATATTTATTAGTACTTTAGTACCTGCCAGTGCCAACATCCCACACTGCTACTGTATGGTCAAAGGAGCCAGTGATAATCCTATCTCCAGTGGTGTTGAAAGACAATGCAATAATTTCTGCTGAATGTCCCTGAGAGAATTTTAAAAAAGGAGCATGAGAAAGCAAATTATGACTTTTCCATTAATGCAGTTTAATATGTAGCTTTTTTCAGCAGCATAATCCTTCTATAACCCTTCAATATGTTATTTACTGTCTTGACCAGTATATATATATATTGAGAGCACCCTCAGTAAGTTTGTGGATGACACCACGTTGGGAGGGAGGGTTGATCTGCTCGAGGGTAGGGAGGCTCTACAGAGGGATCTGGACAGGCTGGATCAATGGGCCAAGGCCAGTTGTATGAAGTTCAACAAGGCCAAGTGCTGGGTCCTGCACTTGGGTCACAGCAACCCCATGCAGCGCTACAGGCTTGGGGAAGAGTGGCTGGAAAGCTGCCTGGCAGAAAAAGACCTGGGGGTGCTGGTTGACAGCCAGTTGAATATGAGCCAGCAGTGTGCCCAGGTGGCCAAGAAGGCCAACGGCATCCTGGCCTGTATCAGAAATAGTGTGGCCAGCAGCAGCAGCAGGGAGGTGATTGTTCCCCTGCACTCGGCACTGGTGAGGCTGCACCTCGAGGACTGTGTTCAGTTTTGGGCCCCTCACTACAGGAAAGACATGGAGGTGCTGGAGTGTGTCCAGAGAAGGGCAACCAAGTTGGTGAGGGGCCTGGAGCACAAGTCTTATGAGGAGCGGCTGAGGGAAGTGGGGTTGTTTAGTCTGGAGAAGAGGAGGCTGAGGGGAGACCTTATTGCTCTCTACAACTACCTGAAAGGAGGTTGTAGTAAGGTGGGTGCTTGTCTCTTCTATCAAGTAACTAGTGATAGGATGAGAGGAAATGGCCTCAAGTTGTGCCAGGGGAGGTTTAGATTGGATATTAGGAAAAATTTCTTTGCTGAAAGGGTTGCCAGGCATTGGAACAGGCTGCCCAGGGAAGTGGTGGTGTCACCATCCCTGGAGGAATTCAAAAAGCGCATAGACAAGGCACTTCAGGACATGGTTTAGTGGGCATGGTTGACGGTTGGACTTGATGACCTTAAAGGTCTTTTACAACCGAAAAGATTCTATGATTCTATGATCACAGTTTTGACAGAAAGATCTATTGGACTGTGGAATATTCAATATCATAACAACTGCAAAAAATCAGGCACATCACTTAAGCAGTGAGCAATTGTCCAGTGATGTCATCAGTGCATATTTTCCATATTTGATTTAAACAGAATCACATTTGTTCACCAATACACACTGAAATCAGATGATTCATTTACAGTAAACTACAGTACAGTTTGTCATTGGTGTTGGTGGAGAGGGTTGGAAAAATGAATGTAAGCATACTTATAAGCTAAAGTTTCACACATTCCACTGCTCTTTGCTCTGCTCAGGGCTCTGAGAAAGTCAAGGAGGAGAAAATGCCTTCCTCACTCTATAGGCCACATATACCAAAGGAAGCTTATGCACTACCTGTTATTTAGTATTTACATGAGAGAAATACATTGAAACGGCACAGGCCAATCTGAACCTGTGGAATCCCAGCAAGTCACGTAGAGCAGAGACAATCTAGAGGTAATTGGATGGTTGTCCTCTGCTGATGTTTACAGGAAGAAGATCCATACAGATATCGTGTCTGACATTAATGTTCTCAGAGTTAATGCAGAGGAGGTCATAATTTACAGTATAGCAACATGTTTTAATGAGCAATGGAAGGCATTCTACTCTATAGCAGTACTGTCACTGAAATAAGAAAATTTGTCTTTTGAAAAATAGAACTTCTTATAAAATACCATAGCTTTAACATTGCCTTCAAGTTTTCTTAATCTGTTTCATAACTGCAGTCACTCCGGGACCACCTAGTAAAAGAAACTCTGCAAGTTTTGAAACTGTTGTAATGGTTATACTATTATTTATCTCAGCTAGAAAACTAAGAAAGCAAGGAACACCTTTAGAAACATAAGGAAGGCAAACATACACTTAAAGTGACTATTTCTTCTCCTTTCTCTATATTCCATAATTTGGCAGTGGTATCCATGCTTCCAGTTGCCACCAATGTACTCTGAAGATTAAATGATAAACATACCTGTAGCAAGAAATATTGGATGGAAAAAGTGGGAAAGGAGACTATTTATATACATTTTCTCAAAAAAAATGGGTCGGGATTAATATTTTTAAACAAGACAAAAGTCTGATTTAAGATTTTATGGTATACAGAAACACTGCAGAGTTCTTCCAACAGCTCACTAGAAGAGCAACAAATCCTTATCACATAGCTCTGGATGACTACTCAAATCAAACGAACTAATTGGCTGCTTTGCAACAGCAATGCATTAAAAAGACTTACTGAAAGATTTCCTGTATTGTTTTCTGAGCCTGGATTAAAATTCACTATTTAGGTTCTTCATTTTGTGTCACGGGGAGAAATTATTCAGTTCACAAAGTTTTAATGAAAATCAAGACTGAAGCAGTTTGTTAATTTGTTAACAGTGCATAGTTAACTGGCAGAGAACTATGTATTCAGTATCAGTATCTGTAACACAATAAACTTGTGCAATCTTAATAAACAGCTACAAATTTCTAAACCTCCTCCTCTAACTCCAAGAAGTTTTAATCACACACACACTTTCACACTCTTGCGTGTACACTTATCCTCTCACACAGGATGACTGGGTTACAAGTGCACCCCCCTTTCCTAGGAGTATGTGTTCCCCTACTTGCACATACCTTTCCTAGGAGACGTGAGTGCTCTAGCTTTAGTTGAACCCATGCCACTTCCTACAATCTGCTAATCCACATGCCAGAGAGAAGGCATCCAAATTCACATATGCACATCTTATGGGAGGGACAAGGGTGCCTTTTTGTTGAACCCCATACTACCAATCCACTAGCCGGATGCCAGCTCCTCATGGTGTCTCCAAAAGGACGGCTATGCTCTCTGGTCTAGGCAGAGACTGTGATGCCCAGGGTGACTTCTGGAAGCACCAGAGCAGGTTTTGACAATTGCTGCCTCCAGACTAACGTATCCTCCACCCTGTTATAAATGGTCTTCTTTTATCATCTTCTACTTCTTTCTTTTTCTTTATTTCAAAATTCTACTTCTTTATTTCAAAATTCTCTTTGAGGTTCTCCAGTTACTGTTCAATCCAACTGACAGTCCTTCCTAACACTATCATTTGGTAGGCTTCCTCTTTAACTTGATCAGTTTGGGGCAAAGACCCTCCAGACAGTTTTGTGTACCCACAAACACACTCTATACACTCACACTCTTATCTTAACAGGTGTCATTATCTAGACCATTTGCCAAGAAATTGAGAGGCCTTTAAATATTTAGCTAACTGATTTGTGGAAGCAAAATCACTGCAGCCTGTCTCAATAAGCAAACACATTCTCCATTGTAAGGGATAACTGTTTCAAAGTATCCAGAGATTTAAAACCCACTGAAACCAACCTCACCTTCCACCAAGGTAAACCATCATTTTCTCACACTAGTTACAGGCCTCACAATTGACAAATTAAATTCCAATTGTTTCCAGAAACAATTTCAGGAAATGCTTTATTGAATAATGATTGTATAGCTATTTTTGTTAAAAAATATATTCTGCATTGAAATTAAGAGTTTCAGTGGACTTGCTGTGATCTTTTAAATCGGAATGCTATGTATCAAGATATTTGCTATTGCTAATAGGGCTTCTAGTGCACTGGAAAGGAAACCAATCATTTTTAAGCTTAAGCTGTTTTCGTTTCATACATCTTTGACGTTTCACCATCCCACATATTCCCATTTAACACACTTAAAATTTCAGAAATTCATTCTTCTGTGGCTCCAGTTGGTCCTGTACGTGAAGTACAGATCTCAGCATGAAAGTCAGCAATACAAGCAATGATGTTCTTGTGTATTAGGGTCTGCAAATATGAAAGGCAATACAAAATATCTAGAAAAAAATGAGATATGTAAGCAAATCAAGGAATAAATATGTGCAATAAATTGAGAATTCTGATTGTTATGGTATTTTTCAAAAATGTTTTAACATTTAGCAAACAAGAGAAATTGGAAAAAAGTAAAGGAATAAAAATATCATTTCAAACTATATACAATGTTTTATTCTATTTCTTAAGAACTGTCAGACTATCTTTTCTTGCAGTGCAGAAATGTTCACAATATCTGAATGTGTGAACAGATGCAGCAGAATACCTGCCCCTTCTTCCAATGTCAGCTCACAGGGACTTGGAATCCACAGCCATCAATGATGGTGTGAGGAAACATAAAAGAATAAGAAATGTCCATCAGTACTCACTATTTCTGCACTATGTCCTCTGAAAGTATGATAACATTTTCCTGTTTCTGTACTCCACAGTTTGCAGGTTTTATCAAAAGATCCAGTGGCAATCTTGTCACTAAATGGAAAAAATCCTGTCATTTTTTTTTTAGGAAAAAACCTCTGACTTCAAAGACAGTAGAACTCACAGAAACAGTACCTAGTCATCGAAGCTTGCATGCATTTTGGTGCATCTTGCCACACTACAAGATCTTGAAGCAGGATTTCATGAACAGAAGTTATGTTAAGGGTAAAAATTAGCAGACATAATTAGTTTCTTAAAAAGCCACTGTGCCTATCCATTAGCACAGAAAGTGTTCATAACTGATGACTAACCTGCATTAGGGATAAGGTTATCTGCTGTACTTCCAGATGTATTCAAAAGTTATGTCATTTAATCATATAGCGTCTGTTTATCAAGACTTATAAACTCTTATTATAAGCAGTATATCCAAATTTCAGAGGTCGAACTCCACTCCCACTGAAGTCAGTAGAAGTGTTATGACCAACTGCAGTTAAAGCAAGACTGAACTGAAGTGAGGTACCCAGAAAATGTAGCAAGGGACACTGTACCAAAACCTAAAGATTAGCAGAAAAAAAAGTTCTTTTAAATTTAAAAGTAGCTCAGTGTTGTCATCAGGTTTTTGCTTGCTATATATTGCTTCTCAATTTTTTTGTTACAGTCTAGTTATTGATCTTTGCACAGATTTTTGTCATACATTAGTTTCTTCCAAGTATATAAAAGAATTTCATTAATTGCTTTTTTTAAAGTAAAGAATAGTATCAGAATATAAGACATTGATGCAGCGGATTCTAGGTTAGATAAAGGCTTTTCATTTAGAAGGAAATGACGATGCTCCAAATAGCATAACAACAAGTCTTTAACATTTATTTCCTGATGTTAACTGTGTATTGCTTAACTGATAAATAGGACATCTGACAGTGAAAGAAGTAATGTGATTCAATATAAAAATAAGAATTAATTCCTCTTATTTTGCAGAGAAGCAAAATTATTTACTTACACATGACAGCTTCCTCAGGAAGCACGTGACAATGAAACTTCAGTAGCTAACATATAATTCCCTTCACCTAACAGGTGGCAATTCTAACGTAGGGCAAACAGTTATTGCAGAAAACAAGAGGCACAGATTCACATTTGACATTCACACAGCGGCACCCTGTGGATTTTATAAAAATTACTCAACAGCTGTGACACTTCTAACATGTCCTAAATAATAATGAATGTGTAATAGCAAATGGAGAAATCCACTTTTGTTATGATGGAAATGTCCTTTCTCCTTAACTGAAGCAATACAAGCTGTCATAAGTACTTATATCTCACATCATATACAATTACGTGGAGGCAGTAAAGAATGATTAACATTCAGAACACAATCTGATCATGTAGATATTATTGAAATAAATCTGTGTTTCAGTATATTAAACTGACTTATATATATGTATTTCAAGACACTGAATACCTAATGAAATTTATGGTTTGAATTTCTAAATTTCATTTTAAAAAATTATAGCAGAAAACATGCTTGAATGTATCTCTTATACAAATAATATAGTGTCGTCCCATGGTGATTAGCTATAGTTGAACTTTACAAATTCAGAATTTGAACTCTTTCAATTTGAAATAGTCTATTTTATGTTAAAGTTTGAGTTATAGTTCTGTATTTGCAAAATAATATGATTAGCAATTATGATATATCTCAGAGAAAATGTATTTACCCATAGGGATTATTGAAAGCTATTGCATAGACAACGTTTCCATGTCCCTCCAGTGTATGTAGCTCTTCTCCTGATGCAGTATCCCATACTTTGCAGGTTCTGTCATAGCTTCCAGTGATAAAGCTAAAGCAAAGAGAAATTAATTTCTGAATACAGTAAATATCTTACTGGTCCTGATGCATAGCCAAATGAGTTATTTCCACATATTTCAGTTAGCACTGTCTCAGACCCTAAATCTCTTTCTTCTTTCAAAAATATAGATTTATGATCACAGAGGTTACTTTTTTTTTAAACATTACTCATAAAAAACCCCACCCTTGTTTCTAACCTTTAAAGTATTTCAACTAGAAAGCAAGCTGCTGCTTTCAAGAGAGGAAGGAAAAAATTATAGGGCATATGCCCACAGTGAAATCAATTAACATGAAATTCCACTACAGTGAAAGTCCCAAATGAATTTATGTCAAAGACTCATTTAGCTTTTAGTAATATTCACTTTATTGCCATAAAGGTGCTTCTTTCTGAAATATGGTAATTGTCAACAAGCTATCACCTTGGAAGAAAAAATTACATAAATTGAATGTCACCTGCTACTTTTTTGCATCTCCCATTCGTTCTCCCACAGAGGCCTGAAATCTAATCCTCAATCATGATGGAAGCTGCTTATAAGCAGCAGAGGTCAATTTTTTTTCAGCAAAAGCCCTGAAATTCCTTTACAATTTAATTTACAAATACAAAACTTCAATTAGTGATTATGTATTTTGACTTTGAAAACAACTTACCGGGAACCAGATTTGTTAAACGCTACATTAGTCAGTGGTAATATGTGTGCTCTAAGTACCTGAAATAGAAGTGGGGGGAGGGAGGGAAAAGAAAACAACATTTGATGCAAATTAAAAAAAAAAATTGCTCAAAATATTCAATAGGTTAATATTTTCTTCTCCTCCTGTCAGATTAGCAGTTATAGCTGTAATACATTAATCTCTAACTAAAAAATCCCCCATGCCTCAGCAGGTTATCACTGCGGATATTATATAGCAATGATTTCAAATTTATATTTTACTTGAATGAACTGTCTTTTCCCCCATGTTTGCTTTTTCTCCACCTTCTCTGAGACCAGCAAAATAACCCTAGACCAGAGCTGAAAGGGCAAAAACAAATGAGTGAGGAGACCATGCCTGGTGAGATAACGGATGAAAGAAATCCCAGCTAATATTAAGCCTTATACAGTGACTAAAGAGATCCAGCTGAATTGAGTATTTTGAGTCTTTTAGGTTATGGGATGTTTTTAGCTAGTATATGATTTTGTTTTAAAAAACAGGAAGAACAGAAATAAGCTACCTCTACGTCCCAAGAGGTTGTGACAAAAAAGACATGCAGAACCATAACAAAGACACTTATCAAGACAAAATTCAAAGAGGGAATTTCAAATTTGATGTCTGCCTGTATTGTGTAGGTTATGGAGGTCACTGTTTTTCTAACATTGCTTCTAAGGTCCTTTAATCAGACTATGTATGTTTCACGTAAATTATCTCATAACCATAATAATACATATTAAAATTTGTTAAACATAGGTGAAAATGGTTTCAGATACTGCCAATGAAGGTCAGCATACCATGAAACTTTGAAAATGACCCAAAAAAATATAACCTGGTTTGTGTTTGAATAAGCTGGCTACTGTATAACAGGGTTTGCATTTGAACAACTTTCACCTATTACAAGCTGGCTTCTGCTTGATTCTAAAGCATAATAAAATCATAACCTAGGAAATCACAGCAATTGTTGACAGTGAAGTAAAGGGATGTTAAAAATACAGCAGTGGTCCACTAGGTCTTCTCTGTAGGGTAAGAATGAAGAAGAAATTATTTATTTATTATTTATGCCATTTAATTACTGACATATTACCAGAGCTTCAACTTTTTCTTTTTATCTCTAGCTTTCTCAGCTGCCTGTCTCCAAAAGGAAAATGAAAGGAGCTCAGAAGTCTTCTACTCAGAAAGTAGGGACTGATCAAAATGGAAATAACTATGGTCAAGTGAAGGATTGACAGAGAGAGAAACAGAAAATGTATTTTATGTTAGAGAAACAGCAATTTCTTTTCTCTAGAGAAAGTAAGACAAGTTGTACTTTCAGCTACAGCAGTGGGAATTGGCAATCAAGATGTGGAAAGGACAAAAATATTTTGCTTTTTTTAAAAGAGCCACAGTATACAAATATCTGCATATGAAAATAGATAGTTATGGAAATTTATGGAAATTTGATCCATGACATTTTTAGGGCTCCATGCAGGCATCTCTGAACAACAAACATATTTCATAATTATGAAAAAGGGAGGAAAACAAGATGGGTTTATGTTCAATTTCAGATCCCTGGACTAATTCCGTCCTTCTAATGCCCAGTGCTGCAGTTGCTTCATCCACAGAACTTTAAGCAAGCAAGAAATGTTTGTGCAAATGATACAATAATCAAACCCTAAGGCAATATTAAAAAAAAGTTCTGCAAAATCTGCTACAGCAGTCCCTAAGACAAAAATCTGCAAATCACTACAGCATACAATTGCTATGTAATAGTTTAAGACCTGAGAAATTGTTACAAAATCTTGTTTCTCTGCGGGGTGCCTAATACAACACTGTCACCACAATTATTGGAAATAATGAAAAGATGGATTTATACACTCATTTAAGATTATGCTCCAGTGCAACAGGAAAAAGTATTAATTTCCAAACAATGCAAACACATGGAATAGGTTTTTGGGGAAAAAAAAAATTATCATTCCCATCTACCTCTTGTATTTTATTAGTATGTCAGAAGCACCTGATATTCATGTTTCATTTACAAGCCTTAAATGGAACTGAAACATAAAACAAGTTATTTTCACACACTTCTAACTACTCTTGAGTGAAGGCAATAAGCCAGCACTGACTGGATTTGCCTGACTCTCGTATTTCCAAATACAGAAGCTCAAACGTGGCACTATACCCAATGAAGAACAAATACATTATTTACACTGAAATTTGAACAAGCATTTGATTATTTGTCAGTCTCTGCGATGAACAAACAATTTTAAAAGCTTGTGAATAGCAAGGCATTATCTCAGTTGAGATAAACAGAAACTTTTTAAATTTAAGATGCCTTATTACATAGCTCTGTCGTCAAGGTTAAATACACAGACCTTTACAAAATTCACCCAGATGTGTACTGTTGGTCAAAAGAACCCAAGTTTTATCTAGCAATATGTAAGGGGGTTTTTTAGCCAAACAAGCCAACACAAAATTTCTCCCTTTTCTCTCTAAATTTAAGGTAACCATCAATAACATAGCACTGACCAGCAATTTTTAACAGCTACATATTGCCATCTGCTGACACAATAAAGATAGCACACTTAATTATTTCAGATTGCAACATGCAATCTGTGGAAGTAATTTTATTTTTATTTACACAATTAAATACAATTAAACCTATTCTCTTCTGACAGACTGAATCCTGCATTTGAAGCCCTGAAAGGTCTCTCTAATCATTGTTCTTAAAAAGCTTACTCATTTAAAATAAATTTTTAAAGTTCTGCCTGTAAGGTGAAGATCAAACTATCAATATTAAAACATAATATTAATGGCAGAAAGTAATGACAACCAGTATTACTGTATGTAGCAGAATACATAACCCCCCCCATAATTTTCACAAAATTAAGAACAAGTAGACAAAGGTATGAAAATATTTTGAGCCTTTCCCAACAGCTAATTTACTTGGGGTCTATTTACAGGTTTTGTTTAAACATAACTATGGGTATTACTGGTCCACAGAGTCTTATCTGACAAATAAAAGAATTATTTATTTTAATCCAAAACACACCCTTTTACATAAGTCTGTGTAAACAGGGTCTAGGAACAGTTATACCTCCCAGCCTTTTGGGGGAATTCCTGGCAGACATAAGCAGGCCAGACTCAGTCGCTCTAAACAGTGCAGAGGTGATTGAAAAGAGCCAAGAAATTGGTCATAAAGTCCAAGTTTTGCTCTCAGGCACAACATGCAGCAGTAAAAACATACTCACAACATCACAACTGAAACCCCCCAAAATGCCCAAAATTATATTAAAGATGCCTTTTACCTTAAAAAGACAGAACTTGTGATCCTCTTTTTCCCCTAGCTTCTCTTGCAATCTTCGCACTAAATGAATGACGTGTTCCTTGCATGAAGCTGTGATGAGAGGTTCTTCTTTTCGAATTTCTTCTACTAAGGCGATGGCGTCTGTGCTAATTATGGGGGGGGGGGAAGAAAACCAAACCACCAGATTTCATCCTCTGGCAATAACTATGAATATAAAACCAAGAATATTATTTACCTGCAGAGAAACTGAAGTAAGCAATTGAATTACATGCATTTATGTTATTCTGTAACAGCTTAAAGGAATATGGATAATCTTTCTTTGTTTCTGTACTTCCCCCCCCCCCCCCCCTTACTAAAGTGGTTCAGTAAGATTTGACTTTTACAAATTTTAGCTTGGCAAGAAATTTACCTTTTCAAAGGGTTTCCACAGAGGGTCAGACATCGGAGATGTGTATCCAAAACTGATAGTTTTGGAATAAATATCTAAATTAAAGTGGAATTTCATAAATTCCAAATGAATTGCCCATGAAGTACAAACAAGATAAATTATACATGGAGGGTGTTAAAATTATCTTTGTCTGTGGCTTCACAAATCTAGGCCTGTTCCTGTAACTCTTAGTTATGATAATAACTTCCAAAACGTGATCCACAGTCTATTGGTGCCCATGGAGCCCCCAGGAAGTGATTCACGGCTAGTCTGAGGAACTGGATCATCTTTTCATATCATCAGATAAACTGCTGATTCCTGGCCATCCGTGAGAAACTGAGGGTTGACAATACTGAGCAGTCAAAGCACCAACATACACTTAAAACTAGTCCTAGCAAGAAAGCCTAGCATTTCTGTTAGTATGTAAGTCATTGCAGTCTAAAGGGGATTTTCTGTATCAGTCCTCTAAATGGGAGCCACTAACATCCCCATAAATTAGTATCCTCTCAGTGTTTTTACTCCTGTTAAGTAATACCAGACAACTTATTTCTTTCACAAAGTGACTTGTTAGGTTTTATCCATAGTACTAAACTTGACAGTTCCAGGTAGACAAAAATGAATAATTTTTAAATATGGATTTTTCATCTTGCACGTGCAGCCTACATTATCTACTAACTTTGGCCCACATGCAAGGACTCTTCCATATCAATGCTGGTATTAAGACAATCATATTACTTCATGCCCTTCTGCTTAATAAACTCTATGGATATTGGCAACTTTATTTAATGGTGGCATTCTTTTATCTTTCTGAAGCTCTTCCTACCAGAGCTGGCTGAGTAGAGCATGTAGGCTGACTACTATGACCAAAACCATGTTAATGCCCTCAGATTTCTTTTTTTTGTTTTTTTTTTTCTTTTGGGTGCCTAGAGGGAGGCATTAGCTGGACGAAAGTAGAAGAAATAGTTTGAGAGCTGAATAAAACTTGGCAATCTTTCCATGGTGTTTGATGACAGCCAAAAAGTTCTGTGGAAAAATTCCACTAGATTTGACATGCAAATTCATGAAGTGTTCCATACTTTTTATGTGTACAAATAGCTGATGGGAGGGAATAGAGGGAGGCAGACTTTTCTCAGTACTGCCCACTAAGAGGACAAAAGCCAATGAGCACAAATGGAAGAAAAAAAACCCCAAACAAACAAACAACCCACACAACCAAACCACCAAACAAACAGGAAATTCAACCTGAACACAAAAATACACCTTTTTGCTGTGAGGGTGATCAAACACTGGAATAGGTTTCACAGAGAGGTTATAGAGTCTCTATCCAGGAAATATTCAGAACCCAACTACACATGGTCCTGGTCAACCTACTCTAGCTGACCCCGCTTTTGATGGTCTCAGGAAGTCCCTTCCAACCTAAATGATTCTCTTATTCTGTGACATGACATTATATTCTGTCACTGAATGTACAAAACAGCCAGTCAAATAACCTCTCAAGCACTGGTACCTAAATTACATGTAGCAGTATTAAAGCTAATTCAGCATAGTTACTTGTTTAAGTCAGCAATCTCATTACAAAAAATTTGTCCTATTCTTCACAACGAATACATATGAGAGTTTCAGATTGGTGCTTTCCAACTGTCTGAAAGCCAGAAGCAGATGTGATTGAATGTTGTCGTCCACACAGCAAGTCTCACTTGCTTCCTCATGAAGTGACCTCTGCCTTCTACCTTACCTAAAGATATCCTATCAAACTTAAATCTAAACTTGACTTTGAAATACATTGTATTTTTTATTCTTCAGTTAGGCCAATCCCTGATTTTTAGATATATCAAGCTCCTACAATTTCTTTCATCATCTGTAGAAGAGTAGAAAATCAGATTATGCACTCTTACTTGTTCTTTCAAAGAAGCCAACTGCAACTAGGTTCACAACAAAAGAAACCAGAACACTTCCATTACTTGCAACAGAAGCAGATACTTTGTTTCTCCACACAAACATATGAGAGGGAATCACTTAATTGCCTACCTTACACCACTTTAGCTATGGTTGTTATGAGGATTAATTAATTAACAGGAGAGATCTGAACGGATGTCTAGTTGTTATTTTCAGTCATTTCAACAGAGGTCATTTAACCAATGTAACTGGGGGCTGAGTTTGACCCATTTTTTGAAAACATTCTGAGGATCAGAAATACTATTACAGGACCTAAGAACTAACTGTCATTCATTACAACATTACAACATTAAGCACTGCGTATTTCTGTTGGCTTTGTACAGGCATCCTGATAATCATAACTCTATAAGCAGAATAAGGCTTCACCTCTAAACAGAAAAGCATGGCAGTAATAATCAGCTGGAATGCAAGATTCTGTATTTAAAATAGTAGAAGAATGATTTGGCTAGGTTATTTTCTTTTCTGTGTGTGTGTTTTAGTGAACAAAGACATAGCTGACCTGAATTATGTTTAAAACAATCAAATAGAGTTGTATATGAGCATGCTATAAAACAGCAGAGAGTACTGTTATCTGAAATAATATCATACTTACTCAGGCCTAAGATCAAGTAGATCTATAGATCTGGTCTTTGGCTCACTACCTTGTACATATTCCAGAATAATCCCTTAAAAAAAAAAAAGTGATAAAAAGGTCTTGGTTAGATGTCCGGGATTTTATAACATGCACTGTAGACAGCAATGCTTCCACTTTTATTGCTCTACTGACTTCAGCAGACCTAATTCCAGTTCTTGGAACTAGAAGGAGGTTGGCTGTTCTTGCTGAGACTTAGCAGGGTGATGACCAAATCTGATGTGTTTATATCATAAAAGATATTAAACATTATTATTTATGAGCCATTTTCCATTCTGGAAATGAACAAGCTTTTTTCCCCAACAACTTTTTGCATTATTTCATCAGCTCTATTTTCAAAGAAGCTGTCCTGAAGATACTTGCTGTAGTTTGGTGTTCCAAGAAGCCTGGAAAACATGTTTTACATAACCTAGTATATTTATTTCAGTGATTGCAAAGGCCCGTGTGCAGTAATGTATAGAAAATCATAACGCTTTCCATTTCTAGGTATGCTAGGGCACCGCTGCACCTTCTACTGAGCTGAAGGATTAAAATGTTTAACCTCATTGCTTCCTGTTTTGAAACAGTTATTAAAAGAGTTCTGCTGCTCCTTTGTTTTCTGTAGGAAAGGATAATTTAGATGAATTTTTATGTCATTTTGCATTTTACCAAATCCATAGGAGAAGTATTTAATTTGAAAGAAAGATCTGTTATCACAGTACACTTCCTGAGCTGGCCATCTCCCTCTTGTTTCATTTCTGAAAATTCATTAAGTCTCCTGACTAAGTTCGTGATAAATGATGAAGACAGCTTAGCAGCATAGCTTTTCAAAGCATGACTCTGCTCAGAAAATTCACAAAACAAAGAAAGAAAAAATAAGAAAGGTGGCCTGTTGATAACACAAATACATTTTTTGGTGCCAAATGCTGCCACTTTTGACTTTTTAAATTCTGTACTACGGTGCTAATAAGGCTGACTTGATTTTGCAATGATAAGTCATTAATTACAGCCCCGATCGGCGATGAGCTGCTTCCAGCTGGAAGTCTCTCAACCAACCCCAGCGCCAAAGTACCCGCACCTGAAGTCAATCCAGCTGCAGGGGCGCGATCTACCCGCTTACTCCTGCCCTAGCCCATGACAGAGGTGAGGAAAACCTCCATTACAGGAGGCCCCCCCCCGCACCTCCCTGACAGGGCCGCCCGCCACACGCCCAGCGGCAGTCCCCACGCGCGGCCGCGGCCCCGGCCCCGGCCCCGGCCCCGTCGTGCCGGCGCAACGGCTGACAGGGCAGGGAACCGGCCCGGCCTCCCCGCGCCCCGCTCCGCACCCGGCGGGTAGTAGCGCAGCAGCAGCCGCCTCAGCCTCATCCTCCGCCGTCGGCCCCGGGGCTTCGGCCCGCTACCATAGCAACGCCCAAACAGCGCCTGCGCGCATGCGCGCCCCCCTCCCCCCGCCGCTTTCGGGCGGGAAGGGCCGCTGGGCGCCGCGGGTCGCCGGTGTGGCAGTCTCTCGTCACGGCTGAACGCCTGGCGTGCCCTCGGGCCGAGCGGGCTGTGTCAGCCGTGGCGGTGGCTCTTCAAGCCCCTCGGCCCGGCTCGTGGCATCTACAAGGCTAGCGCGGGAAGGGGGCCCGGCTGGGCGGCCAAGGCCTGCCGTGAGGGAGCAGGTCGCCCTGAGTTTAGATGGCACTGGTTTTTTTCCTACTCTCAATTCTTTTCTATGAATTTGTAATGTTCAGGGCTTTTTACTGTTATTTTATTTCATCAGAACTATCCATTATGACTGCAAGATGTTACCAGAGTAGTAATAGCCAACTAGAAGCCCATCGCTATTTGTACAAACTTAGGTTTGCTTTTTCCCGGGTGTGTAGACTTAATTATAATTATCGCGCTGAATTTTATCTACCTTTTATTGTCCTTTCACTTCGTAGTGCAAGGCTTCTCTGCAGTTTTCATCGTCGGCTCATCTTGACCACCCTGAATGCCATCAGCTAGGACTGCTCACACCACATAATTCATACAGAGCTGCAAGGGCTTCTAATTTATGCCATAGAAAGGCAAGTATCAGATCTTCAAAGGCTACAGTGTGCTAAAAATTGATAAAATTTGGAGTGCCAGAGGCACAGGTAATGGCATAACAAATATATGAAAGCTATTTGAAAAGCAAATAGTGACTTAATTACTAAGGAAAGCAGGCAAAGATCAAAAGAAAAAAAAAAAGAAAACCTAGTCATCTTAATTTTTTTAAAGTGAAACTCAGGACAGATACACGAGTATGGAAATACTGTTTCATCAAAGACAGAAGAAAAAATATATTTGAAAAGAGATAACCAACATGGAATCATTAGAAGATAATGTATTACTAGAACTAAAAATTTGAGTCAAGCTTTATGCAGAAATGACCGTAGAGCATCAACAGGAGGAAGCAGTGAACACATTTTCATTTAGCGAATCTCCTCATAGCCCACATTATTGACAACGGGTCAACAGAAGACAGTCCCAGTCAGTGTTTAACAATACGTGACTTTTCCAAAAGCACCGGTATGGCTCCCTACAGCTTCACTTTGAAGACAGTCCTTTGGTTTTTGAAAGCCAGGAAGTAAAACACAATGGCCAATTCCAGATTTACTTTGGGACATGACTGGGGGACAAAGTGGTCTCTGGGTTTTTCATTCCCATTTGTTTGTTTAAATCTTTTGTCTTATTTGTATGTGGAAAGTCTTGAGGCAGATAAGAAATATTTTCATTAAAAACAAATAATTTGAACAGCTTTCCAACAGAATTGACTTACTTGGACTAACCGTATTTCAAAATAACTTTGAACAACCCCTAGTCTTGGTGGTCTCCAGTTTCTTAACAGCTTTTTGTATTTGTTTAGCATAATATGTATTCACCCAGATTATAATTTCAGAATATAAATATTTTTCTGTTCTTTTAACTTAAGTGATGTGAACAATGAACAGGGCACAGACACTGCTTCCTATGTTAACACCTTCTTTGTTCTTTGTAAACACACATTCATGCAGCCTTCCTGGTGCCTTCAGATTAATTAACACCAACTAGAAGTGCTACGTTTAATTTTTTTAGTCAGGTTGAAAGGCTTGATACTTGTCTACAGCATAAATTAGGAGTATCTGCAGTTCAGCTACAACTTACATAGTAAGCATCTCTTCAATTCTGTACTTTAGGGTTGTATTTGCATCATTGAATCAATTATTGCGATATTCTTGAGCAATCATTTTTTCAAGGTTTTGCATATCATATGCCAACAAGCTCTTTTTTGTTTGCTTTTCATGAGACATGGAAAGGAAAAACGCAGCCCCAGCCTAAACAGGAGAGAAGGAAGTGGAAAGGCTGCAGAGCTTCATGACGTCAGTACCTGGCGGTTCAGCATGTTCTCTCTTCACTTTCTTGCTGTAAATCTCCATCTGAACATTCATGCCTCACAGCTTGTCATCACCTGGGATTAAGAGGCAATAATAACACTGGAAGATGCGAAGTCAAATCAGGCCTCAGCTCTCACCTCCTTTCCTTGCTTCTGTAAGAAGAAGATTCAGGAGCATTGGAGTCACGACAGAAGTCAATCCCTCTTAGCTCTGTGCCTGCTATCCAGACTGTGCCAAAGAGGCGCTGGCATAATGGCCTTGTTTGCTCTATTCCTATATAGTAACTAGAAAAAATTGCTGACCGCCTGAGCGGGGAACAAAGAGCTAACACTATGCTGAGTTGAAGTTTTTCCCAGAGTGCCACCCAGGACGGGCCTGTCTGCAAAATAAATATATAGTAACTAGCAGTATGTTTTTCTGACAAAACAGAACCACAGTTGTAGCACAGGTAGGATTACCTAAGGAGACTTTAGACAGCAAAGGTAAAAACTGTAGTGCGGGAATGAAGGGAAGGACTTAAACACAGCTAATTACTTGAGGACTAGTCAAGTAGGGCTTCTGATGGTACAGCAAACTGAGCTGAAGTCCATACCACTAAACCTTGACCATTAAAAGCAGAAATGGAACTCTTTCAAGTTCAGGGAAATGGGCAACTAGCATATACTTTTAGAAGGAAAAGTTTTAGACTGCTGGGGCAAAATTGTTGCCTTGATATTTTTTAGCATCCAAAGAGTGCACACAGCCTCTAAGCCATGAAAGGCCAGCTTCAAAGAATCTGCATACACACCATAGAGAGTTCAAAAATATCTACACTGGAAAGAAAAATTAAATGCTGAGATGTTCATCCAGGATCTGTAGCGATTTTTCTCTCTGGATGAGATAATCAGCTTTTATGTACAGAGATCAAAAGTATTGACGTTATCAGCCTGGAAAGGTGCATCACTTGCTCCCTGTGCACTTTTGCTTATGTCAGCAGTTCGCAGGAGTGGCAGAAAGTTAAGATACTATAAACCTCACTATCAGTCAATATTCAAAAGCCTTTGAAAGGCTGCAATGTACACTTATCTAGAATGCTGGAGACAACTATGTTGGACAGTATGAAGCAAAGTTAATACAGTTACAGTGACGAGCTTCCTTTTATGAACCCTGGGTTCTTCCTGCCAACAGAGGTTCTGAAAATCTCTCTTTTCTTGAGCCAAAGTACTGTCCTGAGAAGGATAACAAGAAGAAAGTGTTTCTGACTCAAACACACTCTCGCTTGCAGAGAAGAGCGAGTTTTAGGCTTCCTGATCTAAAGTTGTATCATGACCCACTTGTTCTGAAGTAGGTCAGTCTGTGGTATGCTGAACTAAATCAGAAAGGCCAGCCCAAGAGTAGTCTGAGTTAAGGGAAAGATGTAGAAAGCCACTTCCTATTTGTTATGTTAGTAATGGGTGCAGTGCATTTTTAGTAAGGGGAGTTTTTGCATGCTGTCCTTTCTTATAATTGTCAGATCTGTCAGATGCAGAAGGACTGTGCGCTGATATTTCCTTGTTTCTGCTGGGTGAATTAAATGGGTTTAGGTAATTTTTTGCAAGGCTGTTTTATTCTGGCATAGATAACCTGCTTCCTCTTGCCCAGACAGACACCACTATACACATATACTTCTCTGTGCATTTAGAGCTCCTTCTCACTTCTGCTCTGTTATTTCCAATGCTAATCATGACACCACAGCCATGAAAAATGTTAAAACTATATTACTTGTATAAGGAACATGATCTTTTGGGAGTTTGCTATTTGCTAGGTAAGAGCTATTCTGGGAGAAAGAGCTGACTGTGTTATACAACAGACAAAGTGCTCTCTTTCCCAATCTTTGCATGGCTGTTTTTATCAATTTAAATTATCTCGAATTAAAAAAAAATAAAAAAATTACTAGTTGCTATTTGCCTAGAAAGTGTGTCACCTACAAGTTTCTGTTCACATGAATAGATGTATGTGTTGTTTACCTACAGTGAGATAATAACAAGCACCAGAAAGGAACAGTAGTTCTCTTCTTTGCTCTTTTCTTTCATCTTCCATTTCTGACAAACTGCTTACATATCCCATGCGGTCAGGCAAATTCCATATATTCTTACTTGTTTCAGTCAAATTTTCACTTAGCTGAAAAAAGCTTTTCCTTGCTGTCCACTTTTTAAAGGGAGACCCTTTCCTCTTAACCTTGCCAAGCTGATGGGTAGACCTGACAACAAAAAAAAACCAATAAAATATATCTATCTTACCCTGTCTGAGAAGAACTCAGAAATGCCTTTAATCTTTCCTTCCATGATCCAGACTGGGGCGGGGGGGAGGGCTGAAGACCTTTTTGTTAAAGAGAGCTCTGTATCATCCAGTCAAGACAGCAAAGCTGACTGTATCAGGTAATTATGCAAGTATTCTGCGGTCAGATTGTCTGAGCTGCAAGATGAAAGCCAGTGAGTTATCCGGATGCACCTAGTGAGGAAAATAAAGGAGCACTTCTCCTACGTATACCTAACACAAAATTGAGTCAAACCACTAAGTCAGGAAGAAGCAAAAATCTTCTGATGAATAACAGGATTTCTAGTAGGTCTACAATAGAATTGGAAAAGATAAGTAGTGAAAGCCACTTTGTTTTAGAAAACACAGCTTCATTACAGTGAAAGTATGTTCATCTCACCATTGTTTTTAATTAAAAAGTCAAAATAACTCATTTGGGCTTTTATATTTCATTTTTATATTGCCAAAATTCATTAAACATTTCACATAAACCATCATGTTTTCTACATATCTATATGCCTTCACTAAGTGTTGTAGTCCTATTGCATTATCTCTGTGTTTCTTGTTTTCTAAGTTTCCTTACTGTCATTTTGATGTACTTCATATGGATGTGCAAAACAATATATATGTCATCCATTCATTGTAATTAGCAATAATACAGCACTACCCACTTTCAAATTCATAAAACAGTTTTGCCTACTCGTACCAATTTGGAGGATGCTATAGAGTGAGCAACTCTCTGAGATTTGCAGTATCTCAGATATCTTTGAGGTTTGCATTGTCTCTGAAAGACATTTTGACCATTTGTTCCTAGTTGTAACAATATGAAACATTCAGATGCCCACTGGAACACATAACCATATTTTTCAACCAGCTCTAGTAAAATATATGTGAACAAAGAAATCACTGTAGTAAGGCATATAGCTAAAATATTATTTTTCAGATATGCATGACAAACTTTTAAAGTAATGTTTTGATTTGTTTTCCTTAAGTACAGCCATATAACAAAGCTTATTCATACGTGAGATACTGCCACATTTGAGTGAACAGTTGAAGTCAGCATGCTGACCACTCTACAGCTCTGATTTATCTGCCACATTACATCTATCATTCTTGAATTCCCATTTGCCTACTTTCTAAGTTTATAGTGTTCTCACTAGCTTTGTGCCTGACCAATGATGCTGCAAGGATATTAAATTACTAGTTTAATCTTGACACTGTAATTGACAATTTCACTGCAGATTGGACCACTTGAACCCATCTCCACTGACACAACTCTAATTAGATGGCTTGACCAGTCAGTGCATAGCACCTTGCTATCTGCCCCCCCCCCCCGCCCCCGCGGTATGAGTCTGTAGCTTCTTACAGATTTGTAATGTTTCTCTGCCCTTGGTACCTAATGATGCTATCTACTGTCACCTCAATATTTGTTATATGAATTCTTGGTACAGAGTTTAACCCCTTGCAAGCCATGTTCCTTCAAGAACAATATGTTTTAATTAAATTTTATCATCCAGAAGATGTAGGAGGAGTCTAGTACAGTTTTGTTGTACTAGACCATCCTACACATAAATTTTTTGCCTACACTTAAATGTTTTGCCTTGGCTTATAGGCACATGGTCAGAAGAGAAGACAGTTACAATTTGCATCACAAATGTACCCTAAAGTTTGACCCAGAAATAAGAAATACTTTGTGCTCTGTTTTGTACACTTTGGTACATTCCTTCACTAATCACGGTACCCAACTGAACTGTCTCAATGTGTCTTGTTTCCTAAGTTGTTTTATCCTGTAGCTGTCTATTAAATGGATCCTATCATTCAGGCTTTCTCACTAGGGAGCCCAAGTGCTGGGCCACACTGTTCCCATTTCCAGAAGCTGGTTTGTCTCTCTCTCCCTCTATCTTACCATGAGCCTGTCTTACCAAGTGAGGTATTCTTCACAGGCTGAGAAACCCCCAACTAACAGAAAAGCGTATCTGATATCTTATTACAACTAACCATGTGTGTCTTCTCATTCACTGTGGCACAGGAAACAGTTAATGTTAGCCCTTGAGCAAGCTAGGTCTTCTCTGAAGCTTGTGGGCCATTACATCCATCTCCAGCAGCAAAGAAGTACAGGAGAAAAAAAACCTATAAACCAAATAGATAGAAAGAAGATACGCATCTTTAGCCTCAGCTAGAACAGCAATTTTTTCACTGAAAATGTGGCTCAAGATCATAATTTCTGATAACTGAAAGTAGCGTTCACTGTAAGAAACATGGCAATAACCTTCCCTTTAAAAGTAACTACTACAGCTGCTACTCAAAAACATGAGTTGGATATCAAAACATCATACAACTAGCTTAGGTGTGAAAAGTTGTTGAGATGTTCTTCTTCATCTTTTGTTTTCCAAGGCTTTCTCCGTAATTTTGAGGACTAGAAAAAAGAATCACTGTGAAGCTTAGATTTTTAGGTAAGTCAAGATACTCCAGGAGATGGAGTATTGTGAAAACCTAGTACACTGGAATGCATTGGATCCAAAGGTCATACGAACAGATTTAACCAAGAGGTTAGGTTTGTAAATTAATACATGTAGGAATTAATGATATATGTAATGAACCTTAGTGATTGCATCTCACATGTTCCATGGACACCTCTCCAATAATAAGGATATTAACAATTGGGAAGGAACCAAATTTAACAGAGCCTGAGATACCGACTTTTTATCCACAGAATAGATACCCACACAAAGTCAACTCCCACTTACGTCAATCACCTCTTCTGAGAGTCAAGTAGCTCTTTCTTCTTGGATTTTCATATCCCTTTGCTGGCACTGTTAGTCTAGGAATATCTGCTATGTGCAATTCCTCTTTTCCTCACTTTTGTATGTGCAGCTGTGTGGCCATGATGGTAGATAAAATCCCTCTAGTGTAGGACATGCGTTGTAAGTGTATCCAGCACAATTCAGTATATGGACACTATATAGAGCATATCAGGTTTTTCAGGGCGTCTCAACCCAGACTATCGATTGTGTCCTTACAAAGAAAGTGTAAAAAAAAAAATATTAATGGGGTTTTCAATTTAAAGTTAGGGAGTAGCAAAATATCAGGAACTTGGAAATATAGATGCAGATGCTTACAAATAAAATTGTTACCTTATTTTGGGGGTATAACTGAAGTCATGTAAGCAAAACTATAGAAATGCTGTTGTAAATTTAATAATAACAATAACACTATTTTAGTGTCTACTTCTCCTGTGACATACTTGCTTTTTAAGCATACAGTATTCTAAATTTCATCTGATTCTTTTACATTAAATATATATTTTGGGTTGCATAATCTTTGAATAATGGTATAAATTCAAGGAAGCTGGAAGACTATTAAACAAGTGCCTGGTTTTATTTACAGGAGTAGCTACATGAGCAATACACTATGCTTAACATATAATAGCAGCCACAGCACCTGTCCTGGTTTTGGCTGGGATAAGGTTAGTTGTCTTCCTAGCAGCTGGTATAGTGCTATGTTTTGGGTTCAGTATGAGAAGAATGTTGACAACACACTGATGTTTTCAGTTGTTGCTAAGTAGTGTTTATACCAAGTCAAGGATTTTTCAGCTTCTCATGCCCAGCCAGGAAGAAGGCTGGAGGGGCACAAGAAGATGGCACAGGACACAGCCAGGGCAGCTGACCCAAACTGGCCAAAGGGGTATTCCATACCATGGGACGTCATGCCCAGTATATAAACTGGGGGGAGTTGGCCCGGGGGGATTGCTGCTCAGGAGCTAACTGGGCATTGGTTAGTGAGTGGCAAGCAGTTGTATTGTGCATCACTTGTTTTGTATATTCCAATCCTTTTATTAGTATTGTCATTTTATTATTGTTGTTATCATCATTATTCTTTTCTTCCTTTCTGTTCTATTAAACTGTTCTGATCTCAATCCACAAGTTTTACCTTTTTCCTTCTGATTCTCTCCCCATCCCACTGGGTAGGGGGGAAAGTGAGTGAGCGGCTGCATAGTGCTTAGTTGCTGGCTGGGGTTAAACCACGACAACACCATATCTATTGTATATCGTATTTAAGTGTTCTAATGCCAGCAACTCTTGGTGAGCTTTGACTAGAAGCTAGCTGCAATTGATAATGCAGAAGGAACAAACACGGCATTTTAAAAACCTTTAACAGAGTTAGGACGACAACACTGGACAGTTAAGGCTGACACCTCCTACAACAGAGCAACCACAAGATCATAGGAACATAGATCATAGTTTTCTATTTATGTACAGTCATACAACTGTAATCACTTAGTAAACTTAGCATACATAATGTACTGGTTTTCATCTGAAGACTAAAAACTTCTTTTACAATTCATTTTTTGGCAAAGGATGTTGCCTGTAGCCTGGTATTTGGACTAAGTCTGCCAGGGTGTAATACAGCTGAACTCAGCATGCAGAAGGCTTGGTACAACTGATGATCTGTATTGTTTTGATGTTTATCCAGCTGCGTGTATGCCATTAAAATCAAGTGACGTTGTCATAAGCTTAAGGCCCTTCTTGAATTCCCTGATTCACTTCTCAACAAAATTACAGCTGAACAATGCATTCCAGTTCAGCAGGAGTGAAGTTCAGTTACATGTGGGCTCATTGGTATTGGTAATTGAAAATAACTGACCAATTATCAACACCCCTATGAATGAGCTAGAAGTGTCATTGTTACTGAGCACAGCCAGTAATGCTTGGTTTTCAGATACAGTTGAAAACATGCATACCACAGGCTAAGAAGGGCCTTCACCCATTTGTCTCTTGGATTTGCACATGCTTTACAATCCCCCTTTGTATGGAAGGTGGAAAAAATGAGAGATGAGGTACAAAATACAGTCTTCAGTCCTTCTGATAGTTAGGACCTACCATCAACTGAATGGTAATGCAACAAATAACTTGTTAGTACTTGCCCAGCAGATGAAATGGGGCAGGTTTTATATTTTAACAACAAAATTAAATCAGCAGAAGGTTTGCTATTCCTTACAAAAATCACTGTCCTTGCAATGCTGTTATTTTGTTACTTTGTACTGCAGCGGGAGAAAAAAATATTAAGAAATAAGTAAATCTAATTATGATTCCATATATGAAGAGAAAGTTTTCTGTCAAAGATCCCAAGCTAATGAAATGCTGCAATGTCCTGACTGGGAACGGTGTGAGATTGTTTTAGGAAAAAAAAAAAGGAATTAAAAAAAGAAGCAAAAATAAAAATGTAAAAAAACCGAACAAAACAAACAAAAACCCCACAGAAAGAATATGCACAAATAGGATTCAATAATAATACTCCAACAAGCACAGGAATCACTGAGGACTGGTCTCAATACAGCAAGAGCAGGGACTTCGGAAATGAAGTATGAAGTTGTCCTGAGACTTTGAAGGGAAAGCTCTCGCACCCATTGTCCAAATTCTATCCAAGCTGTAATAAAAAACCTTGTTGGCATTTTGCAAGAAAAAATAATTTGTTTTTTAAAAAAAATAAATAAATGGAAGGGAAAAAGTCCCCAAATGACCATCTAATACTGTATCTCTAAATTATTCAACAAAATTGCACATGCTGAATTAGGAGCTGAGGGCCAAAGATACAGAGGAAAAAGAAACTTACCTAGACAAATGCAGAACAACCCTACCAAAGCAATCAGGATTCAGGTTTTCCTATAAATGGTCATGATTTTCAGAGCTGTCAGAACTTTTAACTGGCCACTTAAGGTTACTTAGAAAAATGTGCTCTGATCTGACGATTTTGGAGATACAGCACTCGCTTATAATACCTATTTGGGTCCTCAGGAATGCATGGAGGTACATGCTATTTTTACACGGAATTTCCTACCAGGAAACAACCTTGTCAATCTATGTTATTGAGCATAGAAACCAAATTTCAATTATTTTTTTTTTTCCTCCAGTCAGGTTGGTTGTTAAAAAATATTCAACCAGAATAAGAGGAACTAAATAAAATCCCACGAGTCATAGCTCTGGGGATGAAGCATCTGCGGTTTTGCGGCAATGGAGCCATGGCTGACAAGAGGAAGGATGAGTTACAGAAGCAATACAAAACTTTTAACATGCCCAACCTGGGAGTACAAAAAGCCACCCACAGAATTTCACACATCAGTCTTCACTTTCTTATTTTCCTCCCCTGCTTTGAATTCGCTGGCTTGGACTCTAGGCTTTTGTGTGCCAAGTTCATATACAGGTCTGGTTCCTAACATCTCCACCAGTGCCTACCTATTCCCAAGGTAGGCTTGGGGAACCTCACCTTCCGACGCTTTTAACATGAACCAGTCATTGTGTCCATACCATTTTGTTGGTGCCTGATTTAGCCTGTGAACTCTTTGAGTCAAAACAGGAGCCCACACTAGTGCTAGCAGGTATGAGGCAGAGCTCTGCAGTTTTGCCCAGAAGTTAGGGAAATCCCAGGGAACATGCTGGGTAATTACTCCTCACTGGGAGGCTGATAGCTCTTTACATAACACCCTTAATATCAGGGACATGGAATCCACCTGCTGGAAACTAAAGCCAATTATTCTTGCTCCTTCAGAGCTTCAACCACAGAGAATTGCCAGTTCCCAGATTTGCAGACCCACAAGCAGATTGCTTAAGTTCTAGCAAGTTTTGAAACCAGAAGATGACAGCCTTACACTCATGAACACAATTTAAAAAAACCAATACTTCTCAGCTCCTCTCTCAAGGACACCAAAAACGCTTTACATTTAAGTTTAAATTAAATTAAAATCAGTGCTTCTATCTCAATGACTAAAAGGTACCAAAAGCCAAGGTATAGATTTAGCTGCAAGACTCTGGTGCTGACAGTGAGAGGACTACACCTACACAGCCTACTTGGTGACATCCCTGAAGCCTGTGGGGGCCATTTAATAGTATCTAAAAAGCCGAGCAGCCTTCCCCATTCAACCTGCAGCCATGTCCTACATCCTCCATGAAGTCCCGTTATTTTTATCAGGCATCATTTGTACTGCAGTAGTGTCTGCAGACCTCCAACAAGAGATCCTGCATCAGGAAAACCTCATTATGCTAGAAGTCATAGGATACTATAGGAAACGCATAAAGGGGAGGAAAGCACTGCAAATATCTCCTCTAGAGATAGCCCTTTAAGTTGAGAGCAGTGTTATCATAATCGTTCTCAGTGGATGAGCTGGAAGCTTGCCCTGTAACAATATGTGTAAGGTTTCTCCTGGATAAATAGAGAAACTGGTAAGAGAAATTCTCTCAAATCTGATTATAAGATGAAATTGAGCTAAGAACAGGTCTTCCTGTTAAGCAAAATCTTCATATATAGCAGCTGGCTGGGCAAAAGGAAGGAATTATATCCTGTGGAGGTCATAGCTACCCATAGAGCAAACAAAGTGAGCAAGGTGGAAAGTGGCTTTAACAGGTGTGAATAATTGTTTCACCTGGAGGCTCATAAGCAAAGGAATTCATTTCAAGGGGAAGTCACCTTTTTCAATTAAAAAAAATAAACATATCACACAGAATGCAGATTTTAACATTTATTTTTTTAAAACTCCAATTTTCATTTTTTCCACAAGCAGGCTTTGTTTAACAATACTTCAAGAAGTATTATAATGCTAACTATGGTTAAAAGGAAACATTTTGGCACAAGAGACTGCCAAAGAAGTAACAGAATAAACAGAATAAATAACCCACTTTACACAGGCTGAACAAAACAAAAATAACATGCAATAAACTTAGTAAAATTCATACTCTGTACAACAGCTTAAGGTAGTCTTCTCTAAATAGTACTCACGTCATATTAGTAACATACACATATTAGTAAAAATAGAAACTTTAACTAAATGCTTAATTCAAGCAAAACAGCGATGCAATATGAATCAACTCAAGAAGTTCAACGGTTCCAAAGAAGCCAGAGATAGTGGTGAGTAAGCACACAACAGTGTACAAGACAACAATCTCAACCGAGAGGTTCAACCTAGTGGTTCTTCAGCCACGTCTGCGTGTAGTTCCCTGCTGGAAACCATATTACATTGACATCTTCTTGAGCTTATGGCTGTTAAAAGAATGAGACAACACACATAAATAATGACCTCAGCCACAGTTCCATCACAGATTTCTCTCTCTAACACCTCCTGAGAGAATAACTCAGGTAGAAAAAGGGACATGTGACATGACTGTCCCTGAGAAGACTCTGAAAAGGAGTAGCCATGTCTGACACAAGATGGAAAGACAAAGGTGTTCAACATTGCCATCAGAAGTGGCATTCAGGAGATGTAAGAAACAGGCCTTCTTACATGCTCTGTTTTCATCAGCCTCGTAGTATTTAGATTTTTAGATTCCTACCTCAGGAAAAGAAGATGCTTCTTCACCCAGCCTTCCTTAGGATTTACACAGGCATTCAGCCCACTGTAGGTGTGGAAACTGGAAAAGAAATAATCATAAAGAGATCAGTAAATCATTAGAAATCCCTGCTAGTAAATACTGCGAAGATGCATTTGGTCAAAAACATGCATCATGGTTACTCTATATAATAAACAATAGCAACTGCTTTTGTAAATGCCAGTTAGATATGGGATGCTCCACAACACCTCCGATACTACATGAACAAAAAGAAACACCTAATGAAATTTAAATGTAACAGCTGCTTCAATCTCAAGAATTATTTTTTGCGCCATAAAGTTGTGTTCAATTTATTGGAACTATTGAGACAAAGAACTTTGCTGGCGCCAGAAATAATTTGTGAGACCAAGGACAATAGTTGCTGTCAAGCTACAGTGACAGATCAACATTTAGGAGGGCTAAAACCTTGTGGAAAAAAAAAATCCAATCTGCAAATTAAGAAAGGTCTTGTTGCTTATGTGTCTGTTAACAGGTTTTGGCAAGCGAACACCCTGTGTTGGCTAGAGTGGCCCTCAGCTGGAGAAGAAGCATGTCTTTGTTTGCACAGTTGATTCCTAGACAGATTTATTATTTACATTGTATGGCTGTCCTATGAGTTAGTAGTCCCTATCAGCTAGAGGTTGTGTATTTTGTTTACAGGTATTATTTATAATTTTTTCAGTGAATTTAACATTTTGAAAAAGCAAGAAAAATCATGCTTATAATGTTCAAATCATTGTTTCTGCCCAGACATCCTAAAGTTAATACATGTCAGAAAAAAACAGGATCTTTTGAAAAGTAGCTTACATGATTGCATGGATATCACAGACTTCACTGGAGAGTTGTTCAGTATAACCCTTCAGGGCCCACCGAGGCAGACGCACTTTGGTGTAAGACAGGCAGCAATCCTGGTTGCTTTGTGCTGGAATGAAGGAAGATGACAAAGTAAATAAAACCTGTTTAGACCATGCTGCCATGCTGCCTAGGGTACTTGCTGTTCAGCCCCCTGACTATCCAGCTCCCCATCGACAGAAAAGGATTAGGCAGCATACTTCGCTGAAAAAATTCCCTTCCATCTCACCCTCATCCTGCTGCCAGCTGTGAGCATGCACACCCCGGCATGGCTGGCACGCTGCAGAGCAGCACTGAGAACTGCTTCCTGGGACTGAATGCCCAAGCTCACTCACCTTCAGAGGTGCCGCACAGGAGCAGCGCCAGGAGCCCCAACAGGGAAACCAGGACCAAGATCTTGCTGCTAAAGCCAGCCATTTCCACTCCACACAGCAGCTGTGCTCAGCTTCTGCTTGCTTGTCCTGCCAGCCTTCCCGTACCTCCACCTGCTTATAAAGGGGTGGCAGGAGCCATGGGAATTCACACGCGGGCGGGTTCCACTGTCATCAGCGGGTTTCCCCACAGCAAATTCCATCGTCCCCGATTTGGCCCCAGCACACCTTCCTGGTGCTATAACCGGAGATAACAGCATACTGGGGATTTTTTTTTCTTTTTTTTTAAAGTAGGTTAGAAGATTCAGCCAAAAAGAAAAGGAAATAAAATTCTGTGAGGTAATGGTTCTGTGGGTGAAGCACGTGTATTTTTAGGGGTAGAAGTGTGGGTTGTGAAATGAGGAAAGTCAAATGTAGGTAACTCTCAGTTACCTACAGAAACTGCATATCTGCTGTGCTCTAGTTTAATAAGCCCAGCCTGGGGGAGAGGGAGGTGGGCCTAACCCAGACATTCATTTCAGTATGGCATGCTCACAGGAGCTGGGTAACTACCTGCCATGATACCAAAGCACTACATTATTTACTGGCTGGCCAACACAGTAACATCAGGCTTTCCAGATTACTGCTTTCTGAGCTCTAGATGTAGCATTGGTGGGGCCATGTGGGCAACATTGAGTATTCATGGAAATGGGTTTCTTTTACCATATATTCACTGCCATCACTTTCTGCCAGTTTATCACACATCTGAACTATTTCATCTGAAACAGAGTTAACTTAAAAGCAAGTTGAAATAGGATTCTATTTTCTACTGTATCTGTACTGTCCAGAATGCATTAATGCTGCTTCATAAACAATAGCTGTATCTTGTTACTTTCCCATGCCAAACTGTACCTAAGTACTGTGCCTTCTGAACATTCAGCTAAAATGCCTTAAAAATGCCTCCCATGGCTTGGGAGAAACCCCTGGAGAGAGGCTCTGCCATTGCTGCAAGTACACGGAGCTGCTACTGAAGGCTGTTACTTTCCAAGGCTGCTTAGTGACCTGTGTGAAATGAATGGGATGGCTGCAGGCCAAGTCCTGGTCAGCTGGTATACACAGCTCCAGGTGGTTATAGAGTAATCTGAGCTTTAAGTAGCTTCTCTTTAAGGTAGAGCTCAGGGACACGGTCATAGTCAGTTCATAATTACATACCTTCTATTCTTCACAGACTGCCAGTACCATTCACAAGGGGTGCATTCCTATTAATTCTTCCTAGAAATATAAAAAATTTGAAGTCTAAAACAAACTGATATTCAGAGAAATTAGTTTCTCTATATAATAGCCAGAATTTAGGGAAGCTCGTATGGCTAGGATACACACGAGCAGCCTTGCAGGGTGCATGATGTCAGATATGTTAGAGATGCTTCTTCTCAGAGCCACTGCCATTGGCCAAGGGACAGGGGACAAGGCTATAAAGATCCCATGGCCTGATGTATGCTGCTTTTTGTAACTGCTTTATGGATCATGGTGAAATGCCTTTAAAATACATAAAGATCAATGCTCTCAGTATGCAGCTATTTCTGAATTGTTTTAAGGACTATCTGTCAGCATTAGGCAATGCTACAGAATACCTATCTAGAATGGTAACACCTGAAATGATGGAAGTTTCGCTTGATAGCTTTTTCCTTTCTGTAGATAGTAGTTAAACATGAATCACTCATATCAGGTATCAAGAAGCATCAGGTTGGCAATAAGCAATTCTCTATCTTCCCCATCAGTACCACTTTTTTTTTTTTTTTAAACTGGCTGTCCAGTAACAACCTGGGATTTTTAATTTGCTTATTATTTTTTAAGCAGTTCACACCATCCAGTCTCTATCAAGCAACTGCCTTTAAGAAGATACAAAAATTATGCATTGGGTTATCAACCTGCATTCCTCCACTTCCACCCTCCCATTTCACTCTAGTGTTGATACTAGGAAAGTCTCCAGCTACTTTAGAAAGAGAACTTTCTAAGATTGTCAAGATAGTAACCGTATCTTCTTATCCATGGATTAGTATCAAGAGCATCAAAAGCAGTAGGCAAAGAATAATTTTAAAAATTGCTAACAGAGCCTTCCAAAAAAAGAGATCAGTTTGTCCCCTGTCTTGCTAATGTACTTGTTACTTCTTAAGTTCACCACTCCCCATTAGTTTGGAGACTTGAGACATAAATGATTAGGGTGATTATAAGGTTTATTGATGAGGCAGCACATCTTTTAAAAAAAGCTAATACCTTAACTGGCTAATAAAAGCACCACTATTATTAGCAATATTACCTCACAATTATATCACTTCAAGTAATATTGAGTTACAATTATGTTGCTTACTATTAGTATTGATACAGTGGTTACATTAATATATTGGTTAAATTATTATAAAGAAAACTGAAAAATCACTAGTAAGTGCTATTCAATTGCAATTCTGCTGCCTTGCCTCCTGCACTGAATATTAAGATACAAGACTATCCTTCCTTACGAGTTTATCCCTTCTTACTCCCCCCTCCTGCACTATCTTTCAGACATAGACCTGGTGAAGGGTCTGGTGAGTTGTCCACAGGGGTTGCCCCCAGCATCCCGTGGAGCTTGGGCCCAGAGGCTGGCCTCACCACTGCCTGGAGGCAGCCATACTCCTCCTGTCACAAGATCCTCCCATTTCTTGCTCTGCTTCTTCATTTTATACCTTATTCCCCATTTTTTCCTTTTCTTGAACCCACCTTTTCACCACTCCTGCATCTCCTTTTATCTGCCCAAACTCCCCCCAAGTAAACAACTCACCCCTAATTCCTTTTCCTCATTGATCCCAAAATTTATTACACCCATACCCAAATTTGTGTTTCTTATGCCATTTCCTAGGCAATTACAGCTTAACATGTAATTACTGATACTGTTATCTAGATAGAGGTGGCCTTGATTCTCAAGCCTCCCTTCTGACTTTACAGCTCTACTTCTTCCCCATTCAGTGCTTTTTGGACAGAATCTTCCCACCTGAGCTTTGACACCCCTACCTGCTCCTAATTAAGCACAAGTAGTTTGGATACCAGAGCAATGACATCACCCAGTTAGTGCTCACCCCATACTTCTCCTCTGGTTCCCACCAGTGGCCGTGGTTGGTGCTGTGCCTCATGTTGCAGTGGGAGTCTTGCTCATGGTACTCATTTTATCTCACAGTTTGTTTGATTTAGGAAATTAGGTTAAAATTAAAAAAGCCATCAGGAGGGCCTTAACTTCAGGATCACTGTCCTTTTATTTGTACTTTGTGTGTACAAAGCACCTTCACCTTATTTGCATGAAGTGGTTTAAAAAAAAAAATCAAAGTAGGCTTAAAGCAAACAGCTGAAGAAAATTGCCTGCTAGGTCCTGATATGACTCATAACCATATCTTATCAGCCTTTACATTTACAGGTCCATAATGCAAACAGAAGGCAAAAATTATAAAAACAGGGAGGTGCTTATGTGTTCAGGGGTACTGATTATTCCCTGTAGATGAGGGGATGGTGACCCCTCTGACCACCCTGACCCAGTGAGACTTTCGGCCTGGTTTCCCTTAGCACCTGCATGACCAAATGGGGCCGTATGGACTGGCGGGGGAACTGCAACACAGGGTGGGCTGCCGGCCTCCAGGCCGGCAACCAGCACCTCAGAGTCTGTTCGTGGGCCAGTCGTGGGCGGTCATTGCTGGGCCAATACATTGTGTTTAGTGTCCTAATCCTGATGCAATTAGGAAGTTGCACATGGAGTGGGGGTCAACGAGGGGTTGAGGGAGGCCATTATTTCCCTGAGCTGGGGCCTGTGAGGCTGTGTGGGGAGGGCTGTGCCCAGAGTCTTCTCAGAAGGAGGAGAAGCCACAAGTTGTGAAAAGGGAAATTCTCATCAGACATAGTGAAAATCCCTCTTCATAGCAACGGGGGGTGAAGCACTGGGTCAGGTTGCCCAGGAGGAGATGTGAAAGCATAGTTTGAATACCGTTGGAGATACTCAAACCTCAACTGGACGTGGCCCTTCCCTGAGCATGATCTTACACTTGGGTTCCTTCCCAAGCCATGGTCAAGCCCACATTATTTTTTCTGGTTTTATCATGTCTAACTCTCCTTTTCTTCTTTTAGTTTCCTAACTTATTTGTCTCTTTCTGGCTTTCCTTTGCTGTAAATTTCTCAACTTCCCTCCCTCCTGTTTTCCCTCCTCAGATCCCCTCACAAACCCTGCTCGCCCTCCCTGTTGCGGCACTCACAGTAAGACAAAGCACCAAAACACAGATCAGCCTCTCCTAAACCTCCCCTCCTGTTGTTCCAGGGGCCAGAAGCAACAGGCCAAACCCCTCCTGTATGTATTACAGAAGATGAGGCAAAGATAGCCTAGGTGCCAGTGCTGTATAGAGCTGTTCAGTTAGAGCTGTGAAAGGAGAGGAAACACATCAGGGAAAACTGAGCCTTTTCCAAGGTAATGTTGGGAAACTGATAGTTCTGAGCAGTTTGGGGATGTTAAAGAGGAGAGCTGGGGAATCAGACCACTCCTGGACATCAGCTGCAAAGCTACAGCCTCTCTGTCCCCGCTTTCCCTGGTCACCAGGCTGCTGTCTCCTGGTAGTACACTTCCTCTCTTTTATCCCAAAGGCCTTTTACTCATAGAAGTACCTGCTGAAGGTCTGAAGTTCTGCAGGGATTTAATAGTTCAACCTTGATAAACACCCCTGTACCAGCAGAAAAATGGGCATTATTTCTGGGGTATGGGCTTGCCCCATCACTCTTCCCATTGTGGAGCAGCACAGAAGCAGACTGCCTGGTTTCCAGGTACACCTGGAGTTGGATCAATAAAGCTACGTCTGTTTTCATTTAAAATCTTGCGTACGAGAAGCTGTATGCACATGTGAAATTCAGATTTGTACATGATTTGGAAAGCAGTTTGAAATGCTTTGAAACTGTAGCCCCAAAATGGCAATCTATTTGACTATGCAGTTCTGCTCTGAGATCCCAGAACAGTCACACAGATGCAAGGCTTAAAACACTCCATTAACTTTTGAAGACAGACACAGAGAAGAAACTTTATAATCATTATTTGATTGATATTCTACAGCTTATAGTCACTTCTTTATGGGTATACGTCTAATATCAAATATGAAAGATTTAAAAACAAACATCTCATACCTACCCTGATGTTAGATGCTGTCTATAATATCTTAACCTGTCCCCTACAATAAGATGAGAAACATATTGATGGTTTTTAATTGGCAGCAATTCACCAAAATTTCCATTTTTATTCACCCTCACAAAGAGGTATTGTTTTATTACCTATTACAGCCCTTGTTAAAACTGCTGAAAATAAAGCATTATAGCAATACAGCTGATTAACCAGGAAGGGCAGAACCAAACAGGGGAAATTCCCTTCTGTAATTTCCAATGGTTTGGGACACCTCTGACAGAGCAAAGGGCAGGAGAATGCACTACTTCAAAGAAACAGGGCCAAATGCGAGGATTTAATAATTGCATAATCCCCAATGAAATACATAATAAAACCCATGCACAAAAGTTCCACAGGTAACTTGCTCAATACCTCTGGAGCTTTAGAAGCTGTGATGCAATACAGTGATTTCATGCAGATCAATGCTGGCATGACTGATAAAAATCCTTATCTGAAGGAAGAAACCAATTTTCACTAATTATACCCTGCACATCTAGAACAGATCTAGAAATACTATTGAATGACATTGGTTTGATGCAATTATGGACAAATTATATGCCTGTTGGGAGAAACGAACCTCTGATCTACCAAAAGTGCAGGTTAAGAGGAGACTGGTGCATCTGCTGTGACCATCCAAGCATCCACCCTAGCACTGCTGGTTCCTTGCTGCTACATACATACAGGAGCTGAATATCTGGTGTTCTAAGGGCAGATTTCTGTATTTGAAAATTAACCCCACTCTGTCTATAGCCCCTTGTGGTAGCCAACCACCTTTTCACAGAAATGGACCTCTCAAAGTGGAAGGCAAGGATTAAAAATTAGTCAAAAGAAGAAACAATTAAAAACTTCCTACCAAGCTGAGCTCTAGGTTACATGCTCTATCTCCCTTCCAATCTAAATTCTTATGTGCCTTTAGGCATAATAAGCACAACAAAAGAAACATTTTGACTAATATATTTCAGACCATTAAAGAAGTTGAGAAGTGCCAATTTTCTGCATAACTTGTACAAAGGCGGGGAAGAAGGGAAGGAATCACTTGAGAGGATACAATACATATATCCTGCAAGGGACTGAGACCACCAACTGTCATTTGCAGACAAAA
The DNA here is from genome assembly GCF_947461875.1 of Haliaeetus albicilla. NCBI lineage: Eukaryota > Metazoa > Chordata > Aves > Accipitriformes > Accipitridae > Haliaeetus > Haliaeetus albicilla. Next base: position 25,462,211 of record NC_091491.1, on the reverse strand, counting down.
AAGAACCTGCTGACAAAAAGTAGTAATTTACTATGATTTAGAATTATTTACTATGGTCTAACATCCTGGAATCTTCACAAAAAAAGCTGTCAGCAACCTTTTAGCACTAGAGTCATCATACAACCCTGCTGCAATTAAGCCTGAAGCTTCTAGTTTTCTATAGCCCCCACCTCACCACCTCTACACATGTCAGTCAGTGCTTCTCCACTGCTGTGGTGTGGCTGAGAGTTTCCCAGAGATGTACAGATCCCAAAGAAGAGCTGGAAAATGACAGTGGCTGGGGCCAAAATCCACAGCCTGAACACCAAGGCACCTTCCAGTAATAACAAATGAGGGTTTGCACTTAAAAAACAATTCAGAAAGAGGAGAAAAAGGTCTTATTCCTTGGCAATTATGAAATAGATATATGTGACATTTTCCAGATTTTAACAATTAGTACACAAGAATAGAGGTGGGCAAAAACTGACACTTAAAAATTTCACTAGAAATGCAGTTTTAGATGGGCTGAAGCTATTCACGAATTCAGTTGAGACATGTTGAACAGTTTTGTCTAAAAATTAGAAGAGAATAATTTAGAAAATGTGAAGCTTTTTTGTCATGTTCCATGTCTGCTTCCTCAAGTTGACCTAAAACAAATAAAACAAACCCTAAAAAGAAAAGAGAAGAAAGAACTAAGTGACATGAAGTGGTGAAGTTTTAGGTTGACCAAGAGAACTCATTGACTTAAGGTTTTACTAGTCATACTTGACATATAGAGTACTTGATCACTCTGGACTACTTAGTACATGATTAACACAGCTGGCATTTTGTCATGTATTACTGGAAGACTAGCTTAAAAATATCCAGAAACACCTGCTTATTTTGGATTATCAAACAAAAACCACACAAGTTTGTTTTTAATAGATATTACTTAACACCACTGAGTGGCTGTGTCACAAATATTGGCAGAGTAGCCATGGACACAGGCCTTCTCAAGGCAAGTGCTGCAATCACTGCAGCTTTTCTGCTCTATGCAGTTACATTATAGGGACTTTCCTGTGGGGAGATTTAAATCATGGTTGCCCAAATCAGCTGACTCTGACTTGCCTCTGTCCAAGAGTCCTGCTCTTTTTCCAATGAAACCACAGCCCTGGGTCCTTCCATCCTGCCTCTTACAGGTTCTTTTGCATAACACAACTGAGATACTGCCTTTCTTATCCTCCCCTTGGCTGCTTCAAGCATACCTTGCTTGTCCTCATTTTCAAAGTCTTTCTCACCTTATTGCTGGCCCGGACAACTCTAGTCAGCCCACTGGACAACTGCAGTCAGCCACAGCAGTGCCCTGCTGTTTAGGCCCTTGGCTGGGGCTTTAAGGAAGGTGCTGTTCCCAACCATGCAAGACTGCTTACAAGCTTCAGGGGCTCCTGTGAACAACAAAGTCCTGTTCTGCAAGAACCAGAGCCAGAAAAGCTGCTCAAACACAAGATGTTTTAAGCCAAGCAATCCAGGCTTGGCAGAAATTTGCTCTTCCAAAATGAACTGTGTTTTACAAGAACATCTTTGCCTCAAGTAACTAGACTTAGCCTTCCTCAGAGCAGAGAATGGTCCTTTTTTAATTCATGTTTGAGCGCACTGAGAGATGTGGGAACCAGGGCCAGAGCTTCAACATATGACACATACACTGTAACTGCTGCCTTTGGAAGGACTAACAGGAAGATGAAGGCACATGGAGAAAAACTTGGACCACATTAAAAAAATAAATTATTCTTCATGAAAGGGACAAAATCCAACACACTGTTGAGGAAAAAAAAACCAAACTACCACACAAACCCTCCCCACCACCCTGCAACTCTTCGGTGATTCTAGTATCCAAACTCTTCTGAGCTGGCAAGAAATCAAAGTATTAGAAGATTCCAGGACATTTTGAGTACAAGAATTATTACTTTCAGGCAAACACTAGCAGCATGATGCATTTAAGTCTGTCTCAAATGTCATTAGAGATTTAGCATTAAATGAAGCACCCAGTTAATCATGTGCACTTGTCAAATTGTGACAAATATTCTTCTAGCAGGACTTTACACTACCGGGGCTGTTGCAATGATTCAGTCTCCCACAGTGTCTGTAATGAGATGCACCTTGGGGGGGGAAGTAGAGCAGAGGTGCTGAGCTGAAACTTCCTACACACAAGTTGTGCAAATGCAAATTTGTGTCTCCGAAATGAGATGCCCGTCCATGACGACAGGGCAAAATCTGCCACTAGTGGGTGGTTTGTAGGATAAGTGTACAAGGGAACACACCTCAGAAAGTGATCTTTCAACATGGAAAATTACTTAGAAATCCTTTCAGGTTTTTCCTCTCATCTCTCTTTGGCAATCCACGGTAAGTCACCATTAGTCACTAAAAGTATTAACTAATTTAAATGAGATTTCTTTGACCTATATATCATTTCCTTTCTGTTACTTAACTGGAGATGAAGAAAGTACGCAATCAAAGAAGAAAAAAAAAAAAATCAGTGAGAGTTGGCACAAACTCTATATCCAGAGACTACTTGCCTCATGGACCTTGGCTGGCTCATTGGTCATGTGGAGCTCATAGGTGTCATGGGAGTGATCTGTGGTTGGCACTGATGAGAAAACAGGCCACAACTTTTAGAGCATTTGGTACTTTATGAAAGCAATTGTTTCATTCTTACATGTAACATGTAGCTCATATGAAGGAAGTATTAAGCAAAATGTTCTTATTAGCCATTGAAAATAGATGTGTTTCTCTCAACCACAGCTTGCAGAAGTGAAGAGCGCAAAGCCAACTTGTGAACCACACTGACAATCTTAAAGTGATGGTGAAAGATAGCTTTGCAGTCACAACAAAAAATCAACCACTTCTTTCCCACCAGGATTATTTATCCTCCACTTCATCCAGAAATATCAAACTGCTTTTCTTCCTTTAAACACTGATGGCTTCTATGCTCTTAGAAGAGCTGACAGACATACTTGGGGGGGGGGGGGGGGGGGGGGGGCAGAGGGAAACCAGAGCCCAGTGCACCCACTCACAGTCAGCACTTGCACGAAAGTCAGCTGTGGACCTACAGCAACCACCACATAAAACTTTAAATAAAAGGAAAATCCCCAGAGAATCCCACTGAAAGTAGTAGTTCCTGTCCTCTGCTGATGATCTAGAAGAAAAATGTAAGGGAAACAAAAGGAACTACTTAAGGTACAACCTGTTCTTCTGTAAGCCTTTCTGCCCTGCTGTAACATTCATTGTATGCAACAGGAAGACTTTCTCCAACTTCTAGTATACTTTAGATCACACTATTTTTAGAATTCAGTTCTCAGTTTTAAAAGTTTCAAGACAGTATTTTGCTATTGGTACAATTGCAACAGAAATAAATTTGGCTGTTAGGGCTAAAATATACCCTGATGCAAAGAGGGAGACCATATATAAGGTGTCATTTTTCTGCTCTAAGCCTGAATGTTTTATCATCTGTTCAACTTACCTGCTTGATATTTTTCTGTTGTTGTTCAAAAGTAGCTTTGAACCATAAAAACCAAGGTTCAAAATTTTAAAATTTAATTTTCTAGCATTCTCAGACCTATAAATCAAAGAGGAAGATTCTGCAAAGCTCACAAACAGCTTCAATTTGAACAATGAATTTTGTAGCAGAACAGTATCAGCAGATACCTTCACATGCTGGACCATTTCCTGGCTCAGCTCTGTGGCTCCTCTGGACCACACTGCTTTGCACCCCTAAGCTGGGAGAGCAGAGTGTGTTTTGTGCCAGTTAGAGCGAGAAAGTAAAAAAGGGATCTTGCTCAACTAACATACCTAGTCCTCAGACAATGTGAAACACCTTTATTCAGAAACCTACCAAAGTCTCTGGCAGGTTTTCTCAAGAGACATGGAGCAAATCAGAGAGCTGCAATGAAGGTCACTGCAATGCAAATAAGGATGACATACATCCCTGTAAAGTCTTGGCAATGTTCCCAAGGGGACAGACACCCAGTGTAAATTGGATGCTACTTCCCCAGCCTCTCACAACTATGGAGGTGTTGACCAGTCACCTATATTTAATTCAACAATGACACTGTAACCAAAAGAGGAGAAAATCAAACCAGTGACTTATATTGCAGAAAGCTAAAGATACTGAACTTAACTTTCCCTGGCCGATAACAGGAGATTAATAGGGTAAAGCACTCCTTTCAACCCAGCACTGGCCCAAAGTTAGCAGTGTACAAAAGGGGACATAAAGCATGGCTCTGCAAGCAAAGTAGGTTCAACCAGTCTTTATAAACTCATCACAAAACCTCTACGTGCTCCATGCTGTGTTGGTAGCACATTACAGCAAGAGCTCCAGGCCTTACTTATGCAAACATCCAAGCATGCCACAACCAAAATGTTGCCTGTAAGAAAAAAGAATTAACCCCTGCAAATGTCCCAGGGTGATGATTAATGACTGATGATTAACAGCTGTTAGTTCTAGATCCTGCACTGCTACCAGCAGCCACTTCCCTGCATGGTGCAAATGGCAATGCGCACTCTAGTGACATGAATAAGAAGAGTGACTGGATAAAAAGGAAGGGCATTAGCCTTACATAAGTAGCAGTGTAGTAGAAAAATAACCTTACGTCATTACTTTTTAGTAAGGAAGCACTTATAAGTCTACATTTAAACTAAGTACCTGAAACTTTAGTTTGGTTGAACGTATTCTCAAACTTACCCCTTGAGTAGTGCACTTAGTACTTTCTAGCTAAATATTCTAAACTAGACTTTGCATAAGCATTTAAGTGTCTCAGATGAAAAGCATTTGAGCCCAGCATGTGAGTGTCTCCCCACCTTGGGAACCCTGTGTGCAACTCAGCTAAGAGGCGAGTTATGGAAACCCTCACCCATGCACCGTGGGGTTCAGGCTCGGACTGTAAACAGCAGATCGCTCCCAAAATGAGCATGTAGAGCATAAGAAAAGATAAGGATCTGTTCATCCGTAAATCAAACAGTGAATTTGCCCTGTGAATACTCCTGGGTCTGAAGAATCTAACAAAAACGTAATTTAATCTTCGTAACTGCCATTGCAACCTTTCTGTGCATGGGCTGTATTTGACCACCAATTGACAAAAATCTTTGGTATTAGCCACAGTAAATTTTCTTTGCTATCGCTCTTTCTTTAAGGGAGTATAGTACACATTCTTAAAAAAGTATAAGCCTTCAGTTTGATTTGCAAAGTCTCTTCTCCTGAATTAGGCAGGTGTCAAGAAACATATGTGATTCGAGAGCTGAAAGTCAGTGCCTAAGTCAGCACCCAACTAGACAGTTTGACAGAGGGAGAGGGAGAAAGAGAGAGAGACTACTTCACGCAGGTGAGGTGAGGCTCTCAGCCTTGGTGCCACCCTGTGAAGCACCAGAGACAATACCAGGATTGAGCCCAAGGGGCAGCAGAGGCAGGAGAAAGTACTGGGGTTACAGAGATTTGCAGTCTTGTTCTCTTATTGCTTTTCCTTCTTGTTCTCTCAGAATTTTCCTGTCTCCTTGATACATTAGAGACCATCTTACATTAACTCTTTAGGATACACTATTACTATAAAACTCACCTTTTCTCCAGGTCTTACAGAGCCTTCTCTTTCCCAGCTCAACAGAATTGGTATGCCAGCTACAAACAGATCCCCCAGCCCACCTTCCAAGAAGAACAAGACTTCTGCTTCCGACCAGACTACATTCAAACCCAGTGTGAAGAGCATAGTCCCATTCAAAACCAGCAACCAAGCTCTGCTGCAGGCTGCTTAAGACATAGGACTGAAGTTGACCAAAAACTTGCATAAGCCCATCATAGTTTTACTGTCTTCCACTTGGCATTCAGATGTGAATTAGTGAAAAAGGATGACTTTTTAAGTACAAATGAGATGGACTAAAGAGTACAGAAAGAACAGCTAATAGAGGATAAAAGAAGATCTGAAAACAGAAAAAAACAAACATCAATCACTGGAAGTTACTTATATCATTCTTTCTCATTATTGCATTATAGGAAAAAAAGAATTTTAGGGTTTTTTTCAGTGCTGAGAAATTTGGGTTGGATTCTTGCTTCAGTAAGTCAATGCAAACCCAGAGTAATGCTACTCACTTCAACAGAAGTTCTCTGCATTTTAGCAAGAGCCCTCGAGAATAAAATTGAATGTAGGTATACATAGTCTCCTCTCAGACAGGCTGTCACCTCATATAGCTACAGGTTCAATTACACAGAACCAAAATAGCTCTGGAATCAGTATCAGATAGTGACTGATGGCTGGGAAAGCACCAAAAGGAATTATTACATCCTTTTCATGCATTAGTTTCGCATACATCACAAAGGCTCACACAAGTACACAGCAGTGTTCCAGGCAGGATTAGACAGATTCATAGACAACAGTTCAACAAACAAACAATAAAGGCTATAGGCTGGGATGGCCCTCCTAACGTCACTAATCCCGTGACTCCGACTGCCGAGGAGTAGGAAGGAAAAAGGCTGCAAAATATGGCCAAGGCTGAAGGCAAAGGACTAGACTAGCTGGGCAACTCCTCTGACCCAACAGGGAATTTCATATATTTTTCATATTCATATATATCTCCCTGAATCATAGAATCATTTAGGTTGGAAAAGACCTTTAAGATCAAGTCCAACCATCAACCATGCCCACTAAACCATGTCCTGAAGTGCCTTGTCTATGTGCTTTTTGAATTCCTCCAGGGATGGTGACACCACCACTTCCCTGGGCAGCCTGTTCCAATGCCTGACAACCCCTTCAGTAAAGAAATTTTTCCTAATATCCAATCTAAACCTCCCCTGGCACAACTTGAGGCCATTTCCTCTCATCCTATCACTAGTTACTTGATAGAAGAGACCAGCACCCACCTCACTACAACCCCCCTTCAGGTAGTTGTAGAGAGCAATAAGGTCTCCCCTCAGCCTCCTCTTCTCCAGACTAAACAGCCCCAGTTCCCTCAGCCGCTCCTCATAAGACTTGTGCTCCAGGCCCCTCACCAACTTGGTTGCCCTTCTCTGGACACACTCCAGCACCTCCATGTCTTTCCTGTAGTGAGGGGCCCAAAACTGAACACAGTACTCGAGGTACGGCCTCACCAGTGCCGAGTGCAGGGGAACAATCACCTCCCTGCTGCTGCTGGCCACACTATTTCTGATACAGGCCAGGATGCTGTTGGCCTTCTTGGCCACCTGGGCACACTGCTGGCTCATATTCAACTGGCTGTCAACCAGCACCCCCAGGACTTTTTCTGCCAGGCAGCTTTCCAGCCACTCTTCCCCAAGCCTGTAGCTCTGCATGGGGTTGCTGTGACCCAAGTGCAGGACCCGGCACTTGGCCTTGTTGAACTTCATACAATTGGCCTTGGCCCATTGATCCAGCCTGTCCAGATCCCTCTGTAAACCCTTCCTACCCTTGAGCAGATCAACCCTCCCTCCTAACTTGGTGTCATCTGCGAACTTGCTGAGGGTGCACTCGATCCCCTCATCCAGATCATTGATAAAGATATTAAGCAGAATGAGGCCCAACACCGAGCCCTGGGGAACACCACTTGTGACCTGTCGCCCACTGGATTTAACTCCATTCACCACAACCCTCTGGGCTCATCCAGCCAGCCAGTTTTTTACCCAGCAAAGAGTACACTTGTCTAAGTCATGAGCTGCCAACTTCTCAAGAAGTATGCCATGAGAGACAGTGTCAAAGGCCTTGCTGAAGTCCAGGTAGACAACATCCACAGCCTTTCCCTCATCCACTAGGCAGGTCACCTGGTCATAGAAGGAGATGAGGTTGGTCAAGCAGGATCTGCCTTTCGTGAACCCATGCTGGCTGCGCCTGATCACCTGGTTGTCCTGCACGTGCCATATGAGCGCACTCAGGATGAACCGTTCCATAATCTTCCCCGGTACCGAGGTCAAGCCAACAGGCCTGTATAGTTCCCTGGATCCTTCCTCCAACCCTTCTTGTAAATGGGCGTCACACTGGCAAGCCTCCAGTCGTCTGGGACCTCTCCTGTTGACCAGGATTGCTGATAAACAATGGAGAGTGTCCTCGGCAAAGACCTCTGCCAGTTCCCTCAGTACTCTTGGATGGATCCCATCTGGTCCCATAGATTTGTGAGTGTCCAGACAGCATAGCAGGTCATTAACTATTTCCTCCTGGATTACAGGGGGTATATTCTACTCTCCGTCCCTGTCTTCCAGCTCAGGGGGCAGAGTACCCTGAGGATAACTGGTCTCACTATTAAAGACTGAGGCAAAGAAGGCATTAAGTACCTCAGCCTTTTTGTCATCTCTGGTGGCAATGTTCCCCTCTGTATCCAATAAAGGATAGGTATTCTCCTTGGCTCTCTTTCTATTGTTAACATATTTGTAAAAACATATTCTGTTGTCTCTTACAGTAGTGGCCAGATTGAGATCTAGCTGAGTTTTTGCCTTTCTAATTTCCCCTCTGCATGACCTAATGTCCTGGTTTCAGCTGGGATAGAGTTAACTGTCTTCCTAGTAGCTGGTACAGTGCTATGTTTTGAGTTCAGTATGCAAAGAATGTTGATAACACTGATGTTTTCAGTTGTTGCTCAGTAGTGTTTAGTCTCAAGTCAAGGATTTTTCAGCTTCTCATGCCCAGCCAGCGAGAAAGCTGGAGGGCACAAGAAGTTGGCACAGGACACAGCCAGGGCACCTGACCCAAACTGGCCAAAGGGGTATTCCATACCATGGGACATCACATCTAGTATAGGAATGGGGAAGTGGGGGTGGGGAATCGCCGCTCGGGGACTGGCTGGGTGTTGGTCGGCGGGTGGTGAGCAATTGCCCTGCGCATCATTTGTACGTTCCAATCCTTTTATTATTACTGTTGTAATTTTATTAGTGTTATCATTATTAGTTTCTTCTTTTCTGTTTTATTAAACCGTCCTTATCTCAACCCACGGGTTTTGCTTCTTTTCCCAATTTTCTCCCCCATTCCACTGGGGGGGTGGGGGGGTGAGTGAGCAGCTGCGTGGTGCTTAGTTGCTGGCTGGGGTTAAACCACAACACCTAACAAGATCCCTGTACTCTTCCTGAGTTGCCTGCCCTTTCTTCCAGAGATGATAAACTCTCCTTTTTTCTTGAGTCCTAGCAAAAGCTCCCTGCTGTTCAGCCAAGCTGGTTGTCTTCCTCAGCAGTTCATCTTGCAGCGCATGGGAATAGCCTGGTCCTGAGCCATTAAGGTTTCCTTCTTGAAGAATGTCCAGCCTTCCTGGACCCCTTTGCCTTTCAGGACTGTCTCCCAAGGGACTCTGTCAACCAGTGTCCTGAACAGGCCAAAGTTTGCCCTCCAGAAGTCCATAGCAGTGGTTTTGCTGACCACCTTCCTTGCCTCACAAAAAATTGAGAATTCTATCATTTCATGGTCCCTAAGCCTGAGACGGCCTCCAACCATCACACACTTCCCACCAGTCCTTCGCTGTTTGTAAACAGTAGGTCTAGTGAGGCTTCTCCCCTGGTAGGCTCACCTACCAGCTGTGTCGGGAAGTTATCTTCCACACAGTCCAGGAACCTCCTAGACTGCTTACTCTCTCTTACTGCTTACTCTAAAGTTACAGTACCATTTTACTGCATATGAATTAAGAAGCTGCCTTCCTCTGAAATTATTGGATAATTCACTGTTGTTTACAAATTTATCATTTTCCTACTGGTTGGATTCCTACGTAATTATTATATCTCTCATTCCAGACCTATATGTTGTAGGACCAGGGTGGGAGTGGATCTAGATTTGTAGGTACATACTTTTTGTGCAAATCTGTACATTTGAGATAGTATCCTTTGCTGTTGTGGGTTCCACAGGTTCTTCTGAAGATAACTATAGGGCCATATCCATCTTCAGTAGGACTGCGAGAACCTGCCTAAGAAAAAGGTCTAAGAAATTTGCTAACAAACAACAGTCAAGGGGAAGCAAAGCAGAGTGTTTTACTGTTTAAACCTTCCAGAATAGTATGAAACCCCATATATTTAGTGGGGAAACATTTAAATCTTATAACACTGGTATTTGTTCTCCCTCATCTCTACTGCTCCATCTTTAATATAGACCAGTTTGGGGCACAGGTGGGTCCCAAGCCACGTACCTGTCAAATAGATCCAAAATTATTTGGGAACAGGATTAGCTCTATTGCTTTTGTGCCAGTCAAGCACCAAACCACAGTTTGGGTCTCGATTTACTGCTGCCTTTGGGCAAGGACAGGCCAGGATTGTCTGGCTGTTCCTTTAAGGGTGCTGAAAGTGGTTGCTGAAAGCAAGCCAGCTGGAAATGTTTTCAAAGGAGGTGTCATCGGAGCAAGCTGAAATACCAGAACAACAGGAAAAGCACAAAAACCAAATAGAGTCCAGTAGCTGCAATACACACAGGACAGCTAGAAGAAGGACTGGAAATACTAAAAGGGAACCTTTGCCTTGGAACTAAGAAAGGAAGAGCTCCAGCAGACAAGGTATGATTATACATGAACTTTGGAAATCAGAAATCCTGCAGTGACAAGGGAAAGAGGGAGGAAAGAAGAGAGCAGTCTGGTGGGGAACTGGGGGCTGGGTCAGGCTGTGTGGGAGAAGAGCTGACAGCTCTGGCACTAACCAAGAATTGATAGGGGAAATGAGAAACAGAGGGTTGTTTTACTGCAGAACACCACCAAGGCATCCTGCCATCTCTCCAAAAGTTAAGAAAAACCTAGATTTATAAAAGACAAATTGACCATAAGGGGTGACTGAGTGGGAACAAGTTGGATTCTTCCCCCTTAAGCACCAGGGTACAGATCTCATTGTCAGAGCTTTGTGGTTATAAACGCAGAAAGGAACAATTGTACCAGCAGCTGGCAGAGCTGAGCTGGGGCTGCAGCAGAGCCCTTCACCAACAGCAAAGGGCTGGGGTGCGAGGTGAGGGCACACCCTTCTATGGATACAGTGGCACCCACCTTTCACTCCCCAAGGGCAGAGTGGGCTGCCCCTGAAAGCCCTCAGCCCACTGTGTTTTCTGGCTCAGCATCAGTGGCAGGTTTTTCCTGCACAGCTGCTTAAATCAGGTGGAAACTTCTCGTCTGACTTATCTGCCAGCCTAACACAGGTGCCTCAAAGAGTAAATCTACAGAACAGAGGTACATGTCTAGCAGAAAACCCCAAACAGTGCATGTGCTGGGACTGGAGGGATGCAGTGACCACACCTAAAGTTTTTCTTTATGTAGCTCAAAACAGAAATTACTGCACACAATGGCACAGGCTTGACACAGATGGGCAGCATCAGAGGTACAGCACACAGCACTCTGCAAGCCCTAAGAATACAACAGTTTGCCCCACTCATCTCCCAAAGGGCAGGACATTTTGAAAGGATTCATGAAATCTGCTGCCTTTGTGTCACAGAGCCTGCCAGGGGGAGAGCAAACATGGCAAGGCCTGAAGCAGACTGGAGCAGAGAATCTAGGCTGGGAAGAGAAAAATATAAGCTGGCTAAGTCACAGAGCTAACTTGTACAAATGTTCTTCATTACAGTGCTAGAGATGCTCTTCATCCTCCCTCTTCTTGATGCCTTTTTCAGAACCTCACATGAAGTGTTCATGTGGCATTAGGGTGGTGTAATACTTTAACGATTATCATGTGAAAGGAGAGCAAGGGGATGTTGTGGTGACTAAGTACTCACTTAGTACTGGCCCTGCCAAAGCCATATTTTGCAGCAGATGCTATTACAACAACTGGGGAGGAAGGAGGGGCAGAAATGCTTCTTTCCTTGAGCACTCTGAATGTGTCTCACATTCCTCCCCTACACGTTTTTCCTTTGCTGGGGTCATCTTGCCATCTAGTGGTTCACACTAGGGAGCTGACACAGAGCTAAGTTCATTTCTGCTGTAAATCCTGTAATGTCAATGGTTTCAGCCGTTATGCATAAAATGAAATAATTCAAATTCCCTTTGATCTGCACCCATTTCTTAGTGCATCAGGCCATTAGTAAAATGTGCTATCATGGTGTGAAGTCAGAAAAGAAGAAGCATAATGCCTGCCCATCCAGTCTGGAGTGGTGTAGTCAACAGGTACATGAATATTTTTGGCTGTTTTGGAAGATATCTTTCTTCAGCTTTTACAAGAAAGTTTGAGGAAAAACACTGCCTGCAGAACACTTCATTTTTAAGATTAAAACTTTTGCCTGAAAAAAAAAAAAGTTGTCAGGAGGTAAATAGGTAAAAGTCAAAAGCAGAGTGATGGAAGTCCCAGCTAGTAACAAGCACCCTCCAGAGGGCTCCAAAAGATACACTGCACATGTTCAGATTCCTGACACTGCCTACACCAACATGAATATGGGATATAACTTACTGTTTCCTTTGCATGCCCCCCATTACACCCATTTTGATTTCTCTTTGGTCTCTGTCTAGTAGCGTTGCAAAGTTTAATTTATCCCATAAGACTCATCTAGAGACAAGAACTAAAATATCTGCTTCATTTCATTTTAGTGTTAACTATTACCTTCAGTAACCACAAATGGTTTTTATAGATTGAAAATAGGATGTCTGTATCCAAACTGGACTTCCGATGCAGTTCATTCCAGCTGAGGATCTGGTTTGACATCTGTTCTGCATTTATTAGCGACTCTCATCTGCTAGGCTCAAAAGTTGCCAGCTATCCATAACAGGAAAGCCATGCACATCTAGGAGGCGAAGGAGAAGAAACAGCAATTGTGAACTAGTTGCTTGTCATTCAACAAGGTTGTTGGCTGCGATCGGTCATGGTGTTGTGTGAAATCTCAGTGCTCAGCTGTCTTCAGTGACTTTTGTCTAGGTAGGCTTTTCCTGTGGTTAACTTAGCCAATGCAGACTGAATGACAGTGTAATTTGTCTCCCAGTTAAAGATCTTCCAAGTCATTCTTTATACGCTACCTACAAAGACAGAGAAAGAGCAGACAAATGTAAGGAAAAGCTGTACACTTTAAATTACGAAGAAAAATGTTTTCCAACTGCCAGCCTCTAAAGAGCACTCCTTAGCATTAGAAACTACAAAATAAAAATCAATTAGAAGACAACTTTGCACTTGTGTGGGCAGTATCATCCTTCTAACAAACTTCCTCCTCAGCTTAGCTGCAGAGGCCATGGGCTGCTGGAAGCAAGAGAAAAGCAACACCTGGACTTTTCCCACCCTGATCCTCTGCCTCTGTGGATTCTTCTACATGATGAAACCATCAGAACCTTTCCTAACACCCTATCTAACAGGACCAGATAAAAACCTGACCATAGATGAGGTATGGCTTTACTCTGCCTTTTCTTTTACATGCATCAGCAAAAATAAAGAAAGTAAAACTTTAAACAAAGTTATTAAACAAAGATAAAAACCAAAATAAAGCACAAATGTAACCAGCTTTGGCAGGTTAGAATTTGCAGTAGATGGCATAAATAGAAGATCCATTTAATGGATTTAAGATCCATTTGCCTGCTCAACAGTCACATGCTGCTTCAATGTGGCTATATATTTTATTAATTCCCTCAGAGCAAAACCTTCCGTCTACAAAGCCATTTAAAATAAATGAACTTCCTTTCCCCAGGAATAACACCACAGAGATTTCCTCTTCTTTCCTAGGTTACCAACCAGATTTTCCCAGTTTGGACATACTCCTACCTTGCACTCCTTTTCCCAGTCTTCCTGATTACAGACTACGTGCGCTACAAGCCCATCCTCCTCCTCCAGGGCGTCAGCTTCATCATCACGTGGCTCTTGCTCCTCTTCGCACACGGAGTGGTGGCCATGCAGGTGGTGGAATTCTTCTACGGGATGGTGACAGCCACCGAGGTCGCCTATTACGCCTACATCTACAGTGTCGTCAGCACCGATCACTATCAGAGAGTGACGAGCTATTGCAGAAGTATCACTCTTGTTGCAGCCACCGTTGCGGCCGTGCTGGGACAGCTGCTGGTTTCCTTAGCAGATGTATCCTACTTTCACCTTAATGCCATTACTTTGGCTTCCGTGTCCCTGGCATTTGTTTGTTCCTTTTTTCTCCCAATGCCCCAAAAGAGTATGTTCTTCCACAGGAAAGATGTCACAGAAACTCCCCCAGGACCAGATAAAGTCGTGGCTACAGTCGGCTCCGACGGGCCATCGAGCTGCCAAGAGGACAAGAGCTCTGTATCTGCTGACAGGGGACCAGCACCTGAACCGCAGGCTGATAATCCCAAGCCCCAGAATCACATGCTCAGTGTACTGGTGCAGCTGAGCAAGGACCTGAGGGATTGCTACAGCTCTAGGAAACTTCTGTACTGGTCCCTGTGGTGGGCTCTGGCTACAGCGGGCTTTAACCAGGTTCTGAATTATATCCAAGTGCTGTGGGACTTCAGAGCCCCCTCTCACAGCTCTGCAGTGTACAATGGAGCTGTTGAAGCAATAGCAACTTTTCTGAGTAAGTTAGTGTCTAAGCTTCGATCACAAACACAGTCTCTAAAGTTTTACTTTAGAACACTTTTAAAGTGCTATTCCCTTGCAGACGCTCCAGGAAGCCAGTGTATGCATTGTGCATTCAAGACCTAGTTCTTTGATGTACAAAACAGTTTAAATGCGAGCTATGTTATTTTTCTTCAGGACTGGGACACCCAACTTTACCCTACCAGTATGCAGAGAGTGTACAAGTCATACAGACTTTACATCCAGCTGCTACATCCATTCAGAGGCACCTGTGTTTCTTTGGATGAGGTTGTTGGGTTTGGGTTGTTTTTTTCCCAAACAAGTATCACACAGTTCCCATAACAACGGTATCAGCTTACACAGATGAGAGAAGTTTTTCATAAATATTTTACAGAACAAGAACATAATCCTCTCATTAAGATCTTTTTCTAGTGAAATACTCTCATGCAGCAGGACAGAAGGAAGAATTTTAGTCATGCCAAGATATAGAGATTTGCAGAAAAAGACCTTATTCAATTCATTACACTACTGACGTTAACCATTACGCTTTTGCACTGGAAGCAGTTGCCCACACCACATACTCAAAGTAATGTTATCAAAAGGTTACATCAGAGGGTACCACCCCGACTTGGCGGCATTTCTCATATTCATGTTGTGCTGCTGTAGAAAACTTGCACAAGACATTGGGGTGTGATCCACCAGGGAAACTAAACATGCCTACATCATACCTGGTCATTCAGGATACACTTATAGTCATTAAGGAGAAACAGATACCTCTAAGGTTAAAAATTACTCTTGTCTTGAGGTAGGCAACTAAACAGACCAATTGAATCTCGAATTGAGAGCACTTAACTCCTGCAGTGTCTACTTCTTGATGAATTCCTCTTTCTCATGGAATTGCCTATTTCTAAACGTAGAGGTGTAGAAGTTTTAAAATTGTATGAGACCCCTAAGATGGATAGTAAGGTGGCTTATCTTCGCAACAGGTGCATCTCTGTAGCAGGCCCAACAAAAGGAAATCGTGCCTATCCTTTCTCATTTCCCTGAATATACTCACTTGATACCTCACAAAACTCCCTTTTTTGACAGCTTAGCCCCTTTATGAGCTGTACAGAGCTAAACTGTTAAGCTATAAGGTTTACTACTTTAGCTATAAAGTAAGCTAGTAGAAGCTGGAAGAACTGTTCTTCTTGAGCTCCAGTGTTCCTAATTCTCTCCCTAGGAGAGACATGCTGGGGTACAGACAGCTAAATAATGAATCCTTCTACATAACAGTTTATCCTGTGAAGTGGAATAAAACGTTAAGAAAGGAATGGCAGAGATTTGATTTATGCAGTTGTCTAAAAATGACCAGTCATCTGCATGACTTCAGAAGTGATTAGAAATGCTTTCAAAACACTTCAGAACTACTCTGCTTCATTATTCAGCATTGCCTTTCGGCATGTGAGGGTGGCAAGACTTGGTGATATAGGTTATAGAACAGATACAACATTTACTTTTTTTTTTTTCCCTCTTTTTCTAGGCTCGGTAACATCTTTTGTAGTACAATATATGAAAATTAACTGGGACCTTTTTGGAGAACTGGCTTTAGGGATCTTCTCTGCAATAAATGCTGGTTCTTTATTTCTCATGCACTTCACTACCAACATCTGGGCATGTTACGCCAGCTATCTCATTTTCAAAGCATGCTATATGCTCCTTATAACAATAGCAACGTAAGTATAAAACCTTACAGTGCTGCCATTATGCACAGAATACTAACCAGACTTTAAGTTTACTTTGGGCATCCCTCCTTTTACTCAGAGATAGCTGATCTAATGCTAGACATAACAGTTTAGGTAAAGACAAGGATACTTAAATGTCTAGTTATGTTGTTTTCGTTCTTCTATACAAACATAAAAGAAAAATTATCAAAAGGACATTGAACATTTACCTTGGCAGAAATTAAACAAGGTACAAGACGTCTTTGTTACTAAAGGCAATGGTAACAGCAAAACATATGAGCTATTTTCCTCCTTCCTGTCATGGAAGATGCAAAGTGAGCAATAAGGACAAGCATGCCTTAACAACCATCCTTTAAGATCCCATTATGTCTAGACCACCTTGCTGATACGCTTTTTAGCATGCTATGAACCGCATGAATGTAAGAAAAGATTTGGCATAGAGTGTTCCCCAAGATACCTTTGAACATAAAATCCTTAATGATATTATGATGTTAAGAAGGAATAAAAGAGAACATTGGACGTATAAACTCAGACAAGATCTCTTAGGAGACCAAGCTATTCTGTTGTCAGAAATAGAAAAACAGAAATAATATAAATAACAAAATTATATATAATCTGTGTTAAATATAAACCATTTTTATTATTCCAGTTATTTTATTGATTGGAATGTCTTTAGACATACCACATTATTTCATTAACAAAAATACCAGATGTATTTTTATGTCAAACCCCAAAATTATTTGGATACCATTTGAAAAAAACTGCTAAAACTATAATGCATGAGAAGATTTTGCCTATCTTGAATGAAGCCAAGTGAACCCTCTATTTTCATTTTGGTGGATTGTTAGTACATTATAGTGGATCACACCTGGACTATTTCAACATATTCTAAAAAAAAAAAAAAGTAAAAGCTTGCACAAAAGAACCCTGCTAAAAATAATTGAAGAGAGTACTGCAGGAATAATACCCTTCTGTTCAGATAGAAACTGTGGACATAAATACGGCAAGAAAAGATGTTCTGATTATTGTCAAAAAAGATATTGCAAGGAAAATCTACAGGCTTTTGATGGAAATAAACAGTATGCTACCTCCACTGTCAAGCCACAAAGGAAAAAAAGTTATTCACATCATCACAGAAAAGTTGGTTAGAAGATACCCATAGTGACCTTCTAGTCTAACCTCCCAGCCAGGACAGAACCCCTGCCAATGCCAGATCAGGTCATGGTTTTGTCTGGCCAGCTCTTTGAAAGCCTCCAACCATGGAGGTCTTACAACCTGTCTGGCACAGTCTGTGAAGATAGAGAAGGAACAAAGGGGAAGGTTAAAGAGATCTGATATTCTACTAGATAAAGCAGATCACCTGATAACATGGTTTGGAAAAGCAACACAGACAAGTACAAAAACATCAAAATACACTATGACAGTCAAGACTTTTTTTAGAGAAAGCAAGGAAGCAAACAAACAAACGAAGCACTGTTTACTCCATCCCTGATATACATCATCTGCATGAATCATTTCTCTTCATCAACTAAATAGAGAGCAACAGCTTTCCACCCAGTGTGAAGTCACTGACCTGCCACTCTCACATTAGGTTCCAGATTGCAGTCAATCTGAGCATGGAACGCTATGCCTTGATGTTTGGATTCAACAACTTCGTTGCACTGGTGATTCAGACCATTCTTACAGTAGTCGTCGTGGATTCAAGAGGCCTGGGACTGGGCATAGTGACTCAGGTAAGTGCTATTAACTTACTTCCTATTTACTGCTTAGCCAATTCATCTTCAAAAGTTTACCAAGAAAGAAATTGCTATGCCAAAGGACAATTTAAATCCCTCTTTCTTCTATGGAAATCTAAACATCTTGCTCTTCCCTCGTATCAGCCATCATTCTTCCCTTTTGCCTTTTAGTGCAGCATTTAGGATTACAGATGCTGGTCTTTGACATTTTAAAGGCAGATACACCAGAACATAAATAATCAGGCCCTGCTATCTGACCAGCTTTTGCTAATTAACAGGACACTGAATAACATCCTCTCTGCCCAAAAATTCAGGTTGGTTTTCTCAGATGCAGAATCAACATGACCATATGTTGTTAGGGGAGTTCAAGACCATGAGACACAGCCTGGGTTATTGGAGTTATTTCAGCTCAAGTGAAAAGGACTCCTGCCTTCTAACTACATCTCAGGAGCAAACCTGGTCTGTATCTCAATGTGAATAATAGAATTTTCTGCCCATAGTTTGGGCACTTAATCTGGGGTTCGATATCCTGTCTCACAGTAGTGTCCCTAACTTCAGTCAGATCAGTTCCACTCATGTCAGAGTCAACTGAAATGTACTGATTTCTGCATTTTCTCAGATGGGATCTCAGCTGGGGCAGCTTCCTACTCCCACAGATTAGAAGATGACTAAACCTATTCAGATACTCTGTAGAGAGAAGGCAAAAATTACTTTAAAAGATTAAAGACTGAATTAAACACCAAAAATTAAAACTTTAAAATTAAGGACAGGAATATGTAGGACTTCATAAATAGCCTTGCCACTGTTCTTGGAAATATGGATACAAAGTCATGGTATATTTACTGAAGCCAGTGTGGTGACAGTACTGAAATGTGCAAGAGCAAAAAAGGACCAAGTCAGACTCTTCACTTATAATATTCATGACTATGTGGGTAATGAAGCTACTACATTTGCATTAATAGAAAAAAAATCCCTGTTCCTATCCCTCCCCCCTCTGATGTTTATTAAGAGACATAAGAATTGGAAGCAAGGGGCATTTCTTCATTCCTCAAAGATCTGATGTTTGCTGGAAAAGCTAAGATTTTGCTTACTCACAAAGCAAAAACTTGAGCATACAGAAACTGCGCCAGAACACAAGTAAACAAAATAATAGAGTGTCTGTCATCTCCAGAAGAAGCAGTGTTTCCCTAATGTGTTTTTCATTAATTCTTCTGCCTTTTTCTCTCCCCCTCCCAGTTTTTAATTTATGGCAGCTACTTTGCATTCATAGCTGGAATTTTCTTGATCAGAAGCATTTGCATGCTTGTCTCAAGCACATGCAAAAGGAAAATAGCAAGATCTTGCAAAGAGCATCTGAACCACGCTGAACATGAATCAAAAGAGCAGATTGTAACTGGCTATACAACATGGCTGTAGGGGTCAGGCAGGCAGGCTCACATGGCCAGGCCCTCGTGGGAGAAGAGTTCCTACTGCAACATGCAGGGAACAGCAGTGCAAGATGAATCTACCACACAGCCCTGAAAAGCTACGCTGAATCATATAGCACTTCATTACAACATATGCCAACTAAGAGATCACCATAATGGCACTGTGCCAAGAAGAAAAGATAAGCTGCTTTAGATTCTTATTTACTTGCCTATAAATAGCTTAACAGCAGTAATCTATACACAAGAACAGAGCAACCACCTGGGCATCCCACTGTGCATAATGGCAAAGATCAGAGATCACCTTGCCTTGCTTGTTCTAGCTCTTGTATACAGCGTTGGCAAGCTGCTTCGGTGACCATTTGCTCATGCGTGTGGGTGAAGGGTCTATCCCCCCCCCTTTGCACATACCTTGTTCTGAACCAAGG
Source organism: Haliaeetus albicilla (assembly GCF_947461875.1). Taxonomy (NCBI): domain Eukaryota; kingdom Metazoa; phylum Chordata; class Aves; order Accipitriformes; family Accipitridae; genus Haliaeetus; species Haliaeetus albicilla. Next base: position 25,442,513 of record NC_091491.1, on the reverse strand, counting down.
AAGAAGGGATTGTGTTTCATCATTATATTCTTTCCTACCTAATGTCATGGTTTAACCCCAGCTGGCAACTAAGCACCACACAGCCACTCGCTTACTCCCCCTACCCCCCACAGTGGGATGGGGGAGAGAAACGGAAGGGTAAAAGTGAGAAAACGCATGGGTTGAGATGAAGACAGTTTAACAGGTAAAGCAAAAGCCCCCTGCATAAGCAAAGCAAACCAAGGAATTCATTCAGCACATCCCATGGGCAGGCAGGTGTTCAGCCATCTCCAGGAAAGCAAGGCTCCATCACATGTAACAGTTACTTGGGAAGACAAACGCCATCACTCTGAACGTTCCCCCTTTCCTTCTTCTTCCCCCAGCTGTATATGCTGAGCACGATGTTGTATGCTCTGGACTATCCCTTTGGTCAGTTGGGTTCAGCTGTCCCAGCTGTGTCCCCTCCCAGCTCCTTGTGCCCCCCCAGCCTGCTCGCTGGTGGGGTGGGGGGAGAAGCAGAAAAGGCCTCGGCTCTGTGTGAGCACTGCTCAGCAATAACAAAAACATCCCTGTGTTATCAACACTGTTTTCAGCACAAATCCAAAACATAGCCCCATACTAGCTACTGTGAAGAAAAGTAACTCTATCCCAGACAAAACCAGCACACTTAACTACAGGCAATTCATGACAGACTCCTCCCTTCTAATTTAAAAGCCCACATCAGAAGCAGGCTTTTTGCAGACAACAGTGCAGAAAAGCAGGGTTTGCACAACCTATCTGAGAAGGTTCACTAAAACACTGCTAAGTCACAGCTGTTGCTGGACCCGCATGTGAAAGCTGCAACCTAAACACTGTACTTGTATCCCAAGCACAAATACAGGCTGGATGATGAGTGGACTCAGAGCAGCCCTGCAGAGACAGACTTGGGGCTGTTGGTTGACAAGAAGCTCAACATGACCTGGCAATGTGCGTTTCCAGTCCAGAAAGCCAACTGTATCCTGGGCTGCATCAAAAGAAGCGTGACCAGCAGGCCGAGGGAGGTGATTCTCCCCCTCTACCCCACTCCCGTGAGAGCCCACCTGGAGTACTGCGTTCAGCTCCAGGGCCCCCAACATCACAAGGACATGGACCTGTTGCAGCGAGTCCAGAGGAGGGCCACAAAGATGACGAGAGGGCTGGAGCACCTCTCCTACGAATACAGGCTGAGAGAGTTGGGGTTGTTCAGCCTGGAGAAGAGGAGGCTCCGGGGAGACCTTATAGCAGCCTTCCAGTACCTAAAGGGGGCCTACAAGAAAGCTGGAGAGGGACATTTTACAAGGGCATGTAGTGATAGGACAAGGGGTAATGGCTTTAAACTGAAAGAGGGTAGATTTAGATGAGATGTAAGGAAGAAGCTCTTTACTGTGAGGATGATGAGGCACTGGAACAGGTTGCCCAGAGAGTCTGTGGATGCCCCATCCCTGGAAGTGTTCAAGGCCAGGTCAGATGGGGCTTTGAGCAACCTGGACTAGTGGAAGGTGTCCCTGCCCATGGCAGGGGGGTTGGAACCAGATGATCTTTAAGGTCCCTTCCAACCCAAACTGCTCTATGATTCTACTGAGTCCACAGCAACATCAGCCCAGAAGGGAAAAACTTCAGAGTCAAAACAAAATGCAAGCGCCCCACTCTTTTCCTTGTGCTTCCAGTAAAATTAAATTCAGGACTGAGAGTCTTGCAGTTTCAACAGGAAAAGAAAAAAAAAGTCAAAGGGATTGAGTAGTATGGACTAAAACCAGAGAAGTACATTGTGGAGAAATGTGGCTGGTTCTGCACAGGAAAATTCCCAATTAACACGAATATCCAAGACGACTTATAACTGAAACAGAAAGCTAGCATCATGTCTGCTTTTGAGTGCCAAATGAGGGAGGTCCCTTGGTCTTTGCCAAGGATTTGGCAGGGTCAGCATCTCAGAATTTATCAAGAAGATTCAAGTCCTACAGCTAATTCAGTCCAGCACAAAGGACAGTTAGTCCAGGAGAAGAAAAAAGAGCCTGTGAGTTTGCATAGTGAATCCCCAATTTAATACAAATTATATCCATATGTTAAAGTTATTTCTGTACTGCTGTTTGCTTCTAGCTTCCAATACCTACATCTAACTAATAAAAATAGAAAATGCTTAGCATTTACAGAATAATATTTTTCCTGTAGAGACATAAGCTATCATTTGTACAGACGTATGTCCTTTTCATACAGTTGTCATATACTGCAACTAGACAAACTGCCCAGAGGCAAGAGCAGGCAGGAGAGAAGCAATTTGTTTCAAGTCACAAGAATTGGTAAGATTTGACCAAATGAACCCAGCTCATTTTCTAGGCCTTTTGTTTACTCTTGTGCACTGTGTGGACATTCTCTATTGTAAACTGGCTTTAAGCAGAACAGCTTAACCAATGCAGTTGTAAAAGTGAGACATGTACTTAGTTTGCAGTAAACAGTAAATATCTTTTATTACTGCAGAACTGAGGGCATGATATTCCTGCCTGAAGAAACAGTGACAAAGTCCAGTAGAGCACAGACTATTTTGTTTTACTTTTCCTTGTGAGTAGAAAACTTCTTTTGAGGCATTTAGTTAAAGAACTAGGTGCCAGTCCTGGACTAGACTCTAACTAGAGTTTGTGTTTAAATGAAAAAGAGAAACTTGGTATTTCCAGCTCCACAGTCTCCAGCTGCCTTTGGTACAGCAATTTAAAGATTTCTCGCTATGTATCATCAGACAAAAGGAATCAGCAACATGTGAAAATTCTTGCTATTATTAAAAAAATAATGGTAGTAGTAAGCTACAGGAAAGGAGCTAGAAAAACTAGTAGAAAGAACCATAAAAATTCTTCTGTTCTGAACTGGTCAGAGCTTACAGCCTTCCAGGTATGTGGGATAGCACTAAGGAGCAAAGGAACCAAGCAGAAACACACACAAATCTATTCCTATTCTCTCAAATTTCCAAAAGAAAGATTCTGAGTTTGGGAGTTGGGGGGAGCATTTGCGGGGGAGGGGGTGGGGTGGGGGAGAAATAGGGAAGGAAGAGGGCAGCTCTTACGAGTGTTAGGAAGGACATGACATGTTGGAGGCGGAAACAACAGCAAGAGAAAGGTATGGCTTTATGTTACCATGGGTTTTCAGCTGCAAATCAGTATTAACGCAGCAATCAATTAGAGAATTCATCCAAAATAGTCAGAGGCACACATCTACCTACATGTTCATGTACGTACACACGCACTTTTTGGAGAGGAGATAGCTGAGGCTTGGCAGGTTATGAGCAAGGCTGGAAACACAGGCTCTAGTTCTGCAGGAAAACGGAACTGAACAAATCCACCTCTCCTTGCAGCTTTTAGTATTAAGTGCTTATCTCTCTCCCAGCATGCTAAAGGATTCCAAGTAAATATGAAAATCCAGAGCTGAGCACATCGCTCCCCATAGCTACAACCCCCTCCAAGTACAACACTACCTTCGAAACTTTACTGCGTTTGGGCACAAGTCTTCCGTGAAGATACAGTCCAGCAAGCTGATAAGGCCAGGTCTGGCCAACAACGCAGCGAACAGATTGTATCTTTGTATTCAAAGCAAGCTTGCTTAATAACCAAGCACTCTGTGGGTTACCAGAGAAATGCTAGTCAGCAGCCACTTTGCAGCAGGCCAGTAGACGTACCCAGCAGCATCTTCCCCTGATTCTTCTCCTTTCTTGGAAGCCATTGGTAAAGAAAGAGAATGAAATGCAGAGGCAAGCCTGGCTTCTCCAAACACTTGCCTGCCCGGCCGCACTACACGCTTGAAGCGGTGCGAGAGCTTTCCATACCTGTAGAACAAGGCCACGCTCCGTCCAGCTCACACAGCTGCTCTGGGCAGCACGTGGGGCCCCTCCTGTCAGGGCCACAGCGTTTGCTCCCAGCGTCAACACACATCCCGCCAACAGGCTGCAGGGTCAGCTCCATCCTCTGGTGAACCTTGGAAGACGTAGGGAGTCCAGTCTAAAAAAAAATGGGTAAAGGAAAGAAAAGCAGCAGCGTTTCTCTGAAGTAGTTCTGGTTTGATTTTTTTTTTAGCTTAAAAAGTTGATTTAGAAGCTCCCTATCTTCTCATCCATTTGCCCTTAAGTGACAGATTGGTCCTTATACAGAAGTAATTCCTGGCCAACTAACAGTATGAAGTATTCTATGCCCTACCTCCCCACACCCCCAGCAAAGGGACCTGCGAGCCCAGAGGCTGCTGCGCTATGTGCAGGGGACGGTCAGTGTCAGCCCAAACTGTAAAACGGGTGCTGTGTCTTATCCATGAATTGGAGAGCAGAGCTTTTAAAGGTATTTATTAACACAAAAATGCAATCAAGTGATTGCTTTCTTGCCACGTAAGTTTTTATTAATCATTAGCTACTGCGAGTCCTAAAGCTTTATCTTAAAATTAGAACTCAGTTTGCTGACAGCCTGTAAAGGAGAAAGCTTCCCCTGCAATCTTCATGGACAAGTTCTGCAAGCAAGAAGAGCTGTGATGAGTTGTTATTACTATAATTTAAATTCTGTAAACATTTAATCACGTTTAGAAAGAACTTTTAGGAAACAAAAAGACACAGAAATTTCTTACTACCTCCAGTCCTAAAGGGTGGTTTCTGACTTCTCTTCTACAAGACAGAAGGTCATCCTAGGAGGAAACTGCACATGAATCCACAACAAATGCACCACAGCCACAGCTTTGACAGGTAATTAATTACCTTCAGAGTTATTTGGAAGTATGCTGGCCACTCAACTGCTCAGCGCGTTTGGAAGTGATACAAGATTTATGCTGATGTTATTGATCAGTCCAGGGTTTAATATATTTTTATTTTGAAAAGGTAACAGATATCAAAAGATCTCAAAGCAGATCTAGAGTTAAGGATCATACAGGCTATATTTTCTATACAATGATTTGTAAGAGAAAGATGATAATCAGAGGCAAACATTTAAAATCAAGTTTCAAGGTTAGGGCTGGTTTTTGTAACATTCTTCTGAGGTTGCAGGAATACTGCTTTAATAACATACTATTTATGCTAAGTTTTAATAAATACAATCTCACAGTGCAAGTAGAAGCACTTTTGAAAATGTGCCTACTACAAGATGGAATTCAACAATTTAAAAGAAATAGCTTGTAACAGCTTGATTAAACATCACTCAGTGCTTTGCTTTCATTCTCTTACGTTTCAGAACATTCTTGTTTTACTTGTTTTCTGGGAACAGTGGAACGAAGGCAAAACAAGTAAAATAAACTTAAAAACCCCAAATCTCTATACTTCTTTTTGCTGCCAACTACAGTGAAGATACAAGTCTCATTCTTTTCCTTTTGATCATCACTTTCAAAAGTGAAGTCAAGTTTTCTCTTTTCTAAGTCTGAGCAGGTACCATGAGCAGATAGTTTCTGCATCTTTCTTTACCCACTCAAATGTCTGGAGTGCAAGAAATATGATGAGTGTTAAAGCATTTTGAAGACACCGAGCTCACAATGGGTTGTGAGCTGGCTGGTGGCTTTCATTGTCTGCAAAAAGGCTTGCACTTCTATCGTTCCACTTGGCGCTCAGGCTGCAAATCAACAGAAAAAAGCCTCCTTGACCATGCTGAGAACAAGCTTTAATCACACAGTTTGCCCACTCATTTATTCGGAAATGAGACTGTAATGGAACTTTATTCTTCTGCTAAGATACCTCCACTCAATTCTAAGTAAGTCATTAAGAACAACCTTTGATAGATGATACAGAGACCGGAGTTTACCACCACCAATGCACCTTGATCCAAGTTGTTCATTTACAAGCTGCATCCATGATCACTGGCAGGTTTAAGTGAGAGAAACATTAGCTGAAGTAGGGTTAGTTAAAAAGTAAACTTGCAAATGAATTTTTACTAACTAATTTTACTAAAGAGCATCTTTTAAAATTCCTGGTGTGCTCATTTCTTCACTACCTTTTTTTTTTTTTTTTTTTTAGGTAGACTATGGATTGCTGGAAGAGAGCCACAGGCCACAGCTGGATTTATCCCACACTGATCATCTGTGCGAGTGGATTTTTCTCCACAATGAGGCCATCAGAACCTTTTCTCACTCCTTATCTAACCGGACCAGAAAAAAACCTAACGATTGAAGAGGTATGCAACTATTCTCTTAAGTAATAATTAATATGCTTAAAGCATTAAGTCCTACAGCAATAACTGAAGGGGAGATGAAGTGTTCAATAATACAGGTATATTTATCTAGACTCATATTTAAGATGCTTCTGGAAAAGAGTAAGGTATCACCTCTTTTGCAAAAGGTCAAAACTTTAAAGTCTCCACATTCTTAGGACTTTTAAACCACTTTGGTGGCTGTTTAAGAAGTTGATATTTTCAGCAAAATCAGGCCAGCTAGCTCCTCTCTCCACCTAGAGCCCCAGAGGAGGGGCAACACTAAGATTTATTTAACCTTATCATGGAATTGATTACACTGACAGTGACATAGTGATTGCAAATCATAAGAAAACAAAGCAGACTTCCCCTTATGAGCTGTTAGATTATTACCTACGTTACAGGGCTGTTTTATGCATTCATTAACCTGTGGAGGTCAGATTCACATTCGAAAAAGTTCTGGGGTTTTTTTTTTGACAAAAGCACGCACTGCAGGTTTCCTTGCTTTGCTCCTCTGTTCAGCAGTGGCTGCTTCAGGAGTATGATTCCCAACAAAAGGGGACATAGTTAACAAGTGGCTGAGTCATGGAGCTAATGGTATAATTAGAAAACATAAGCTTGCTACACCCACATACAGCTAATATGAAGAACAGTCATTCCTGATGTGCAGTAGCAAATATTAAGGCAGAAGCCCGCTAGCATAGTATGAACCCAAGGTTTCTTCTGGGAAAAAAAAAAAGTATTCGTGGTTTGGGTTATTGGGATTTTTCCCTCCCTTTTTAATTTTTTTTTTAACCACAAAGGGAAATTTTCTGTCTTATATGAAACTACACAAATAACATGATAGGATGCCTTAGTTCTGATTCCAGCAAGAATCCTTAACTCAAAAGAAAGTAGAGTATAGATATTGGCTCTTTCAGTCAAACCCACCTCTGGTAAGCTAATTCCATAAGTTTCAGTCAAACACCTAAAAATTCTAATTATAGTTCAGAGAAACAAAAGAAGTCACCCAGAAAGATATAGTGAACCTGCTGCTCATCATGCAACTCACTCCAGTACAAGTTCAGAAGTATAAAGATAACCACCTGCTGTTGTTCCTCCAGCATTTGAAACAATTCCTTTCTAATCCAATTGTTTAAGCACAGAACAAGTGATCATGAACAGATACCCCAGCAGGTCCAGCAATTACTGGATAAGACCTCCCCAAAACAGGCAATTTGTACATCACAGAGTGAACTTTTCCTATGAGTGTATCTAAAAGAAGCTCCCCCCCTCCAGCTGTAGTCAAGCTGCCTGGGCAAGCACTGAGCTTTAGTGGCGACAGTAAACAGCACCTTCCAACCTGAATAGAGATCAGATTTAGAAAAAGAAAAATAATTTCTTTTCAGAGCATCTATGCATTGAAGGCCAACTAAAGCTTACCAAAATACTGTTCCATCAAATACTTGCTTACTTCTTACACATTACATTTGAAGAAAACATAGAAGGTGAGGATAACATAGTAACAGCTACCCACTCACTACGTATAGTTCCAGTTCCCTCATCATAAGAGGCATACTTTTTTTTTTCTAATTCTGACAAAGGAGAGAGGTGACCAAAGATATACAATGACTCGCATAAAAGTTAAAACTAAATAGGCATTTATTTTCAGCCACTGTGGGGAATAGGATTTGATGCTGGACAGGCTTTCCTCTGACACAAACAGTTACAACAGCTTTAAACAGCTGCACCTCAAAAATCTACCTTATTCATAAGCCTTTACCAGAAATATTTTTAAAGCCAATCTACCTCTTTATGTAGTGGAGCCTAGCATAACTATCTTCACCTTTTCAGGAGTACATTTACAGTTTTGTAATTCAAGGCAGTTTAACTGCACAATTCACACAATTCAGTGTCTCCTGTCACCACAACTATGTTTCTTCAATACCATCATCAAAAAGCTTCAAAGTCAACATTTAAAATGTATTTTTAAAGAAATATTTCTTTTATTATTTCCTAGGTTACCAACCAGATTTTCCCAGTTTGGACATACTCCTACCTTGCACTCCTTTTCCCAGTCTTCCTGATTACAGACTACGTGCGCTACAAGCCCATCCTCCTCCTCCAGGGCGTCAGCTTCATCATCACGTGGCTCTTGCTCCTCTTCGCACACGGAGTGGTGGCCATGCAGGTGGTGGAATTCTTCTACGGGATGGTGACAGCCACCGAGGTCGCCTATTACGCCTACATCTACAGTGTCGTCAGCACCGATCACTATCAGAGAGTGACGAGCTATTGCAGAAGTATCACTCTTGTTGCAGCCACCGTTGCGGCCGTGCTGGGACAGCTGCTGGTTTCCTTAGCAGATGTATCCTACTTTCACCTTAATGCCATTACTTTGGCTTCCGTGTCCCTGGCATTTGTTTGTTCCTTTTTTCTCCCAATGCCCCAAAAGAGTATGTTCTTCCACAGGAAAGATGTCACAGAAACTCCCCCAGGACCAGATAAAGTCGTGGCTACAGTCGGCTCCGACGGGCCATCGAGCTGCCAAGAGGACAAGAGCTCTGTATCTGCTGACAGGGGACCAGCACCTGAACCGCAGGCTGATAATCCCAAGCCCCAGAATCACATGCTCAGTGTACTGGTGCAGCTGAGCAAGGACCTGAGGGATTGCTACAGCTCTAGGAAACTTCTGTACTGGTCCCTGTGGTGGGCTCTGGCTACAGCGGGCTTTAACCAGGTTCTGAATTATATCCAAGTGCTGTGGGACTTCAGAGCCCCCTCTCACAGCTCTGCAGTGTACAATGGAGCTGTTGAAGCAATAGCAACTATTTTAGGTAAGTAAAAGATCATTATCAACTACTTCTAACCCATCCTGTGCTGATGGCATTCTTCAGCAAAGTCTTTGGTGCCTTTCTGTTCATCTTCTATGAGGACCAAGGTCCACTGCAACAGCCTCCAATATGTAACACCCAGACAGTGTGCAAAGCATGTTTGTAGTGTACAATCTTCAATGGGGTCTTCAAAAATCATCTTAAAAAATACAGATATAAGCTTTTCCTTCTTAGGGGAGCCTCATTCCACCAAAGTGTTTTAAGGGTTTAAGTTCACAGCTCTGTTTAGACCATGAATTTAACTCCAAGTAAGCAGTTCAAAAACCCTGTGCAATGACACCTTGCCCATTCCTCCCTCAAATACACCTTAAGCTAGGCGGTTTAAGAATTAAAAAAAGCATATTAACAGATACACTGTTCTAGATTGTCTGTTTAGACAGTGGATTTAAAGATGATTTCAGGATGAGTGCTCCTGAACAAATATTCAGTGACTGCATCTGTATCCTGATCAATGAGTTTGCCTCTGGATACAATATACAAGGAGAGGCTATAAGAGCTGTAATTGTTAACACTGAGAAAACAAGGGATCTTGTTAATGTGCATAAAGGCTTGAAGGGAAGGAGTAGAGGATGGAGCCAGAGTCTTTGCAGTGGTACCGAGTGACAGGACAAGAGGCAAGGTGCACAAATTTAAACAAAGTTCCACTTAAACATACAAGAACATTTTTATTGTAAAGGTGATTTAACACTGGAACAGGTTGGCCAGAGGCGTGGACTCTCCATCCTTGGAGATGTTCAAAACCTAGACACCATCCTGAGCAGCTTGCTCTAGTTCACCCTGCAGGGCTAGGCAATCTCCAGAGGTCTTGTCCAACCTCAGCCATTCTGATTCTCACTATGTTACTTGGTCCATCCAAATGACATTCCTCTTTGGCCACAAAACAGAAGGCACATGGGTAAAGTGCAACTTTATCTGAATAGCTTACAGTACCAATGGAGCCCCATTTTCAAGCTCACATTTACACAGCTATATCTTCTCCTTCATACCAGGAACCTTATGGCACATTTCTACAGGGAACTGTGTTTACTCTTCCTCCCTGCAATCAGCATGAAAATGCACTTTACTGAAGGTACTCCAAAACTTCTCAGGCTACTGGTTTGAGCAGTATTCCCAAGGGCTTTCTTGCTTTTACACTCTCTGGCACTTGATACTATTTCAGGGTACAGAAAGCACTCACGCTACTAGAAATGTCTGGTTATAGCAATGATGGACCAAAGGAGTAGGCCTGCTATGATTTTTTTGAATTCTGACGAAGACCACATACAGCCAGCAAATGAAGTCCAATTTTGCACTAGTGTGCTAGCCTGCCTGAAAACATCTGGGCAACTAGTAGTCTCTGGACTCTGATAACTCACGGCTGTATAACCTGCCTGGACCAGACTTCTCTTTGCATTTGAGCTACTAACCTCAGCATATCATGTTTCAAAGAGCTTTCATAAACCTACAGGAGCCTCTGTGCTAAAGGAGCATAAAAAAATGCCATAGCTGGATAACCTTCTTAAACTAGTAGAAGTGTTTCTCCAGAATTAAGATGGGGAGAAAAGTATACCTCATCATTATTGCAGAGATTAAAAAAAATAATTAAAAAAATAACAATCAAGGCACTGGAGTTTGTTATACCATATTACAGTCAAGTAAGGGTTTTTACTGTATGTGATTGTTAATAAGGCATTGAGAAATGCAGTTCTTAAGATTTTTCACCAGAAACTGAAAAGATGCTTTCATAAAAAAAAAAAGCAAGCATGAAAGAGTACAACAGATTTTCATTCCATAAAGATCTTTACATGAAGGAATTAAACTCCATTATGCATATTTTGGCAGAAAATGCTTGGTAGGATTGTTTTTCTCTTTGCTCACAGATGTCAAAAAATGGGAGTAACAACAATAGACTGTACACTGCTGCCTCCAGCCTTAGGCATGAGGCATTTTCTCAGAGTACTTCTCTGCAAAGGCTCTGTAAGCAAGGACAAAAAAAACCCAAACAGAGAGAAGACTCCCACACCACTAACAGAAAATATAAACCACACCATTATCAAAGCCCATTGTGACCATAACAGTCTCAAGAGCTGTTGGCATGATCCATTTAGACAGTTATGCAACAGCTCTAAAGGGATGATGATGTTTCAGAGTTTTAATTATTTTTAAATTTTTAGGCTCAGCAACTTCCATGGCAGTTGGATACATCAAAGTAAACTGGGATCTTTCTGGAGAACTGGCTTTGGGAATTTTCTCTGCAATGGATGCCGGTTCTCTATTTCTCATGCACTTTACTGACAACATCTGGGCATGTTATGCTGGTTACCTTGTGTTTAAAGCATGCTATATGCTTCTTATAACAATAGCAACGTAAGTATAATACACAACTGCTCTAATTAAACTGATTTAAATCAGTAAGTGTCACATTTTTAAATTTATCAAAATTTTACCAGAAGTTTCCCTAGAAATAAGATTTTTAAATAGGTCATGGCAGCAGCACAAATTTCTAGCTTGTATAAAACTATGCTTAAAATTATATGACATAACTATTACAATAGGTTACTCCAAGTCAGAAACTACCTTATTCTGCACTTAGCTGTTCAATGGTCTCTGTACAAGTATTCTCTAAATGATCAAATGAATATACATAGGTCTTTATTTAGCAAATATACCCTTTACTTATTTTGAGTGGATAAGTAGGATGCACAGAAGTGCCAAAGCCAGAAAAACAAGGGATTTCTGCCAAAATGAAGCTGTTAAATAGCCAAGATTGAAAGGCTTTATCCTTTGAAGAAACCTCTGTGCACAATTCCCAAACTTCCTCCCATAAGTAAACTGCAAATGTCCTTGTTCTCCATAGTTCAGTTAACCTGTACATTCATTTTCAGGTTTCAGATTGCTGTCAATCTAAGCATGCAGCGTTATGCTTTGATGTTTGGCATCAACAACTTTGTTGCACTGGTGATTCAGACAATTTTAACTGTTGTTGTAGTAGACTCAAAAGGCCTGGGACTGGATATCAGCACACAGGTAAGCTACATTACTCACACTGCCCTCAGTTCTGAAAGAGGGTTCCACTCCAAGATTAGCCTCTGGGAAGACACTAGGTAATGTGCTAGCTTAGGACAGTTACTTGCTTGAAAAACAAGTTCATTTAAAGTGAACTGGCAGTAGCTACTACAACCTATTTGTCCTCTAGTCCTGCTAATTTTGCGTTTCTGCAATAATTTTAAGAATATTTTCATAGAGCAAAAGGGAAAGGCCACCACCTATTACTCAGGTTTGGTTTTTTTTTTATTTAAAGGCTTAATATTCATAAGTTTAATGTCAGAATATCCTAAACAGAAACAGGAAGCAAGCTGAAAGGCAATCTATGGATCTGTTACTAGGGTAATTCTAAGTTACGCAGTTTCACTGGATGCACCTTTAAGTTACTGTAATTCTGAAAATGAACTGATCTCATGATTCCCCATTAAATTTCTAAACGTAAAGTTTAAACTTATATAGCGAATGAGGTCCAAGTCTCTAGCTTTCATCTTTTCAGAGAAAAGCGAGAAAGTGCAGGGCAGCTGTCCTCCTCCCTTATTGAGGTGGGGAGGGGAAGCACATAACAGAGTATTCTCTCCCCCTCCTTTCACAACTGCAGACTTCTACAGTATGAAGTCAAGCAGCCAGACTTCTTGAATCCTTTCAAGATGGCATCATTTTGGGGCACGGCTGACAGGGAAGGGAAGGCAGCAGTGGAGGGGCACCCCTTAAGTTACTAACAGGAAAAACAGTTTTTTTACTCTTCCTCCTCCTTCTTCCCCACCTCCATTTCCCAGTTTCTCATTTATAGCAGCTACTTCACCTTCATAGCTGGAATTTTCCTGATCAGAAGCATATACACCATTATGTCCATCAAATGCAGAAATACTACTGTGGCTAGTGAAAGCGTTGATCATTAACAATGGAGACAAAAAGAATGGTTGCAAGCAACAGTGCAGAAAGCTGAACAATTCATCTGAACAATGAATTAGGAGAAACAACGTTCAATCAAGCAAGACTAGTCAACAGTGAAACAGGCTGTTTATGAGCCTACAGCATAAAGAGCTTTGTCAACAGGATGATGCATTTCACCTATTTTCTTCATCAGTAGTTTAATACCAAACAATCCTCAATCAATCTTCAATTTCAACTCAAATTTAGTGATCTGACACCAAAACTTCGATTAATGCCACAACAAGCAAGTACATACAGTACCTCGCAACAGAAGAGCTTATAGAACACAACCTCTGAACTTCCACTTCTACCAAGTATTTCAATTAAATGCAATTTAGTCATAGACATAAGATGTTCAAACATTCCTAGGGAATCTCAAGAAGCAATTGCCGCATAGCAGCTAGATGACCTGTTGGAAAGCTTGTCACAGAAGCGTTTTGAAAACTTAAGACTTCTTCAACTGGAAGTTGTGACATGCATTTTTAAAGCAAGTTAACAAATAGCAATAAACCAGTTTTTTCCAAAAGATGCTACTTCTCTATGTTCAAAGGTAGATTACTACAATGCTGTACAGCACAGCAATACTGCCACTTTAATTTACAAATGGCCAAATGCAGTCATTTTGGATTCCACACAGACAATGCACTCCTCAGAAATCTGAAGTTATAGGACCATAAGGAAAACGTCGTTATATAGATAAGCTGCTACTGATGCAGTGACAGCTTTACTGTGAGTCTGTTGGAGATGTACAAATAAAACACACGAACCTTCCCTTTGAGTGTCTGTCTTGATAAGCATATGCATTAATTATGTCTGACAACTACCGTGACCCACACACACACTTATCTTTGGAAGCAAAAAAACTCCTAAACTTCTTAAGTCATGGGGAGACACTTCAATTTCTATACAAGGCAGTCTTACTGAAATAACACAACTAAAACTTCAGATATAACTAAAGCTAAGTTCTTTCAAGTGTGTTCAATAATGTCCACTTTGGAGTCAACTGTATCAGATAGCAGCAAATTCCATTGTGTTCCTTTACCACACAACTTACAGATTTGCCAGGAGTCCTAAGTAACTGATGTTTCCCCCAACTCAGCTCACAAGAAAGTAAAAAATCACTAATTCCTTTAAAAACATACCTTTAAAAGCTGCTTGAACTTGCCTTTATGCCCCAGTTAAGTTTTCCCTTCAAGAGAGCAGAATACTTGCACCATATTTATAGTTCTCTTTCAGGAATTCCAACTAAATTTGGTCCTTTTCAAATTAATTTCTTGCCTCAGCATTTCTTTCAACACAGTGCTTGGGATTTTACAGCCATTAAATAACTTTGAGCTGCAGTACCTGGGCATCACGTCTGCCTTGTAGAGCTCAGGATGTACTACTTACAGCATCTTCATACACATGTAAGAGCTGACATATTAGGATTAAAAGTATTAATCTAGAAGGTCTCCAAATTAATTTTTGGTATAAGAGAGCTAAAGTTATCATCAAGTGAAGTGCTTTGATGCTAAAGCAGAAGAGGATTTTGAAAAGCTAGTGGAAGTATAGCTTTTTTGACAACTATGCTAGTTGCGTGAGCAATTGCGTGAACAACTGCAGACATTTCTAAGACAAAAACATTTACAATCATGGGTGAAGAATTGATTTTGTAAATATAGCTATTTTAAAAATCCAATCAACAAGACAGCTATGGTGTCAGTTTCTGCTCAATGTAAAGGAGACTCAAAACAATACAAGATCTTCAGCTACTTGTCTGGAGTTTGACAAACTTAAAATTAGTGAACATACACTAAACAGATGCAGTTGTGTACAGTATAAGTTGCCAATCTTTAATCTGCATTCAAACTAGTTATGAAAAACAAGGTATTCCACTATTTCTGCAACATAATCTAAAGCTGCATGCCTTGCATACTTAAATGAATTTCAGCATCTCTTAGCAGTAATCAGCTTCACTTGGATCAGAACAATTTCAATAGATTCTGATCTCATTAGCCCTTGTCCAAAGCTTAATTTACATCAATTTAGGTGGAGAGCACAGGATTGTTCCCCTTCCACAAGGCTGTTCATCTCCTTGATGAGACATCTGGTTGATTTGGTCCAGTTCCCTGCAATAAGCCTATTTAAGTGTTCCACAATTCCTTCTGAACCCTTGCAGTTCCCCACTCCCTACTGCATTTGTGTGTTACTATTCCAAAACACGTGAGGTCAACAACAGGGAAAAACTCCAGCCATTTATACTATGCTAGAAAACAGTGGTGAGCACAAGGGCATCACTAACATCTTGGAAACCCTCAATTGCTGGGGATTTGTTTAATGACTTCCCAGAGAATCTTAGGAATTAAACTATACACCATAGTCTATCCAGCAGTCTCCATCAGAAAGAAAAGACAGACTTCAAGTCTGTTTTAACTTTAAATATGCCAACAGGACAAACCCAGACATTTAAGTAGGGAATGCCACTATAAACAGCTTGTATAAGCTGCACGTCCCCTGCTTTGAGATCTCCAAAGCTCAAAAAAAAGAAGATACAGAAATTACTACCCTCATATAGGCAGGCAATGGAAGTCAAAAGCACTGGCATAAGACGGTTTTTACAAGCAGCGGTCAAGTCTTTCAGCTCCCCTAGAAATAAGCAGATGTAATTGACTACCTGAATGTTACAAGTGAAACATCTTACATTCAAGAATTTTCACATTTGTCTCAAAATGGGCTTGCACATCCTTTTCTCAAAAATCAATCTGACATTATTTATTCCTGTTATCTTGAAAGCTTTTAGAATTTTATTCTCCAGCTGGTCAGAAACGTTTTTTTAAGGTTGCAGTTTATGTATTCATGATATATTTACATTATCTGCCTATTTCCAGTATTACACTTGAACTTAAGCCAAGTTATCTCTGTGTTTAAATCACCATCACCAACTACTGATTCAGAGTTACATTTTTCTTGAACCTTCTTACTATTACAGACTAGACAAGCCAGACGTTTTTCCCCCTGTACAAATTCCATTCTAGTATGGCAGGAAACATCCCAGTAACTAAAAAAAAAAATCAGTTACTTTAATATTCCACAGGAGGTCTAATATATATCAATTTTAATAAAAAGAGTGCTATTACATCTGTGGTACCTTGGCCTGCTATTACACATGCTGTTCTGATCACAACTAAGTCTTGTTCTAAGACAGTCATTAGCTATCCACAATTACAGGTCTTTTGCAGCTAACCATTTCTCAACTAACTACCCTCCTCCATGCTTCCAGTGTCCTTCATTACACAGCTACTCTGCCAAAATAATCCAAGTTCACTTAACATTTTCTTGTTCAATAGATCACTTCACTTGAGCTAGAACAGCAAGCTTAATCACAAGGACATGAAGAAACATATCCAAGTGAGGCACATGAAAATGTTAAGCTTAAACTCACCTTTAAGCATATTGCTTTTGATAACTCATCTATGTATGAGACTCACAATATGTACATTTTAACCCAATAAAATGTTACTGCACAGAAATAATGCTACACAATTGGTTTCTTTTCTAATATTTATTTTTTTCACCTGCAAACTGTAGCAAAACATGATCAGCTTTATTATGCAGACAGGTATCCCTCTACCATTAGAGATTTAGGCATGTATAAATAGAAGAGCTCTTAGGAAAGGAAAACATTTTGAGAAATGAACAAACCTTCAATTTAACTTCATGACTTCCAATACCAATGGTTAAAATGATGTAGCTCATTCATTCCAAGAGATACAACAGCACCTTAAAGTGGCTGATCTATTTCCCAGTAACATTTTTCACATAACAATGTGTTAAAGTTACAAATACTGATATGCACAAATAGCTATTTTCTAAGAAAAATATGTACAGTACTGCAGCATAATGAATGTGGTATCTGCAATAACTTATTAGCCAATTTTAATATACATGATACCGCTACTTTTTACCTGCCAGTTCACAGGTTCAAGGATGTTACCACAGCCCTCTGTTTTGCACGTTATTATCTGGTGGGGGGGTTGACTTTCTTGGGTTTTGTGTATTAATTTTTTTTTTTAATTTTTTAAAAGGTACACAATGCAGGCTTTTATTTTTACTTCTTTTTGTGTTTAAAGCTAATATCAGTGAAACAAGACAACAGTGCAAGAGGCGCAGAGATGTTATGTGACCACATAAGAGTTCTTTTGGGTAAAGTGTCTATAAGGCTATAAGAAAGGATTGGTTGATGAGCTTCCTGTTGGAAATTGTCCTGTTGGTGCACCAGCCTGGGGGAAAACAAAGAAAAATAAGACAAATCTTTTAAGATTTTTTTTCCCCATACTGTAAATCATAAATGCAGGATATATAAAAAAGAAAACAACCTATTAGGAAATATTTCTGTCTTTATGTTGCAGTCTTTTTTTTTTCCCTATGGTTCTCTGAAATTACACTACTATAAGAGCATGGTATACAAGTACCCCTGTTTTGATTTGAACAACCTTACAAATGCCATGTCACCGTAATACTGAATTGCATTTAGGAGATTCAGATGCTGCCTTCCCTTATTTGAAGAAAAAAAAATAAAAATCTTTGTGTGTCTCTAAATTGTTAGAGATTATGCCTCTTCAGACACACAGAAGTTAATATCATGCAACAACTCACTTACCATAAAAGGGTTACTAGATACTCCAACAGCTGCAACTTGTCCAAAAGGAGTTACTACAGGCTTTGCCTGTCCAAATGCAGCAAAACCTGCTCCTTGGAAAGATAAGTGAAAAATATTAATACTAGTAACCAATCTTCAAAGGGTTCTTTGCTGCAGCTCCCACACAAAAATAAGTGGAAGCTTGGACTGTACAGTCAGCAGGATTGATCCTACTTAAACACTATCAGGAACATAAGCGTAAAAAAAAATACCACTCAGCTTTTTGTTTGTTTTCAACGGCTCGGAACTAATCCATTTCCAATTTCTACACATGCACTTTTTTCAATGTTATTTTATCATTTAAATTTATGGGAGAAAGTACTTTCCAACCTTCTTTTGCTTGTGTTCTACGAAGTTAGAGAAAGTGTTATAAATCAGTTGCAGACACTACAAAAATGAAGACAAAACAATCCTGCTTGCATAAAAACCCTTTAAGCATGGGAATACTTATAATTTTAGTATCAGATTATGGTAAAATTTCAGTTATGTCACTGCACACAGCCAAGTCACAAAGCTCAACTACAGAGCCAAACCAGTGTGGGAACCCCTCATCAATATTATTAAGTTCATATAGAAATAAACATGCACCCATTATTGCTAACATACACACAGATCATTTTCTCCATGTTTCCAATTTAAACAAGATTATCTAAAAGGTAGAGACCTACCATTTGGCTGCTGAGCAAAAGCAGTCTGTTGAGGGAAAGCTGCCTGGGTTGGGAACGTGGGCTGCTGGAAGTTGCCACTGAAACTAGTAGGAAGACTGTAGGAAGCAGGAGTTCCAAATCCTG
Organism: Haliaeetus albicilla; assembly: GCF_947461875.1. NCBI lineage: Eukaryota > Metazoa > Chordata > Aves > Accipitriformes > Accipitridae > Haliaeetus > Haliaeetus albicilla. Next base: position 25,424,086 of record NC_091491.1, on the reverse strand, counting down.
CAGGCATGCTCATAGATGCAGTACCAAATGTTGCTGCTGGTAGGCAAAAAATAACATTAAATTACTTGTAAGAAATCACTTCTTTCATGAGAGAAATCATTATAATGCCATGTTAAGAAAAGTCTCCTAATGCCTCAGTGACCATACAAAAGCTAGGTTAAACTTCTACAGCCACTGATTTACTAGCTTGGATCACCACCAACTGGGTGCATAATTTACTTTTGCACTTTAAAAATGAATGGAATAATTTAAAATTTACTAGATCCAGCAAATTCAGATATATTTTCTGAAAAGGAAATAGTTTTTTTTAATGTTCTCTACATTATCATATACTTTCCCCAGAGTTTTTCTGGTCAAAGTCTGTACACATCAGAAGCAAGCACTTTCAGGCAGCATAAGCCCCTCTGTTTTTCTCCTTCTGAGAAAAGCATGAAAGGATCTTCCTACTCCAAGCTGCATTACAGGAAATTACAAGTCAAAAAAAAAATCATCATAAGGGATACATGCATCCCCTCTCTCTTCATCCCATCCTTAATATCACTTTAAAGGAAATTCTCACCATGCACATTGTTTGCACACAAAGTTCCTATTGCAAATGCTCTTACTATTCAGGTAAGACTTAAAACAAACAAACAAAAAACCCCAAAACTTTTCATCTGATTCTCTGCTGAACATTTCAAGAACAGAACACACAGCTCGTGTAATTCCACGTGCCTTCAGCAAATAAATGGGAGCACATCAAGTTCAAAAATGTAGTAACAAAACCATTATTCAGTCTTTTGGGAGTTATTCTTGAAAGGAGAAGCGTATAGAAGTTTTTTTGGTACAAATGCAGACAACCAGGCATTTTACTCCTGCTAAACATTAGACACAACTTTTCTTTTGAAATGTTGTAAGTTAGATTTTATGCAAGCTCAACTGTTTTAAAAAAAATATATTTAATGAATATAGCTTAATTATCAGTTGAAAAATTTACCCCAAAAGTATTCAAGGGCAAGACATACACACATGAATTGTTGACAAAGTACACACAAAACTAATGTACTAACACTGTTCTCAAGTTACAGTTAGCAGAGAAGCTATTCCACAGGAAAACTTGCTAAAACAGCAAACAAAAGCACAACAAAATGAGCAGTGACTTGGGATATCCCAAAAGGCATCAAGCTACTGTTGGTAGAAGCTTCAAGAGTCACTCAACTTGTTACCATTATGTTGTGACCATGGAGGATATCAATAATGGTTTTGTTTTAGTTGCTTAATAGGTTGTCTACGTATGCTCTTCTCTCCCTTTGCCCAGTTGCCAAATACCCACACCCACAACCACTCCATTTTAAAAAACAGAAAGTCTTCCGAAATTCTATGTGCAGAGAACCAGATAGCTATCAATAAGCTTTTACAAGCAAGAACAATTAGCCACAAGAAACTTGATACCAAATGTGGCCACCTACCAAAATGAGCCTGAGGAAATATGTGAGAGTGCATTGCTCCCGAGAGGCCTTATGGAAGCCACAAAGAGACCAGACAATGTCAAATCATTTATACACTCTTGAACAGTCATTTCTTAGTTATATATATCTACAGAAATATACACACATATTTACCAAACAATTCATCCGTAGCATGACCAGCAATAGATTAAGCTAAGAAAACCATTAGAAATAAACGCTACAAAACAGATGTCCCATATAATAAACAGTCAAGTTCATGCAGAAAGAAAGCTTAGCATAAACAGACAAGCTACAAGTTTACACCTTGCACTGAAAGTGGTAGAATATTATCTTTACTTATAGTCATTATCTCTGTCACCTAGTATGTAACATCAGTATAGCTGCCAAAGGGTTGGAATGTCTGCAAGCCAAGGATAGCAGTTTAGAAGGTGGAAGGATAGAGTTACCATATTCAAATTTATCTAAAGAGGCTACAAGTTCTTAATGATGCAAAACAGCACAGTTAAGAATGAGATTAAAATAAGGAAAAAGATATTTTGGGCATTAAATAGCTGAACAAGCTTAACTGCATAATATCTCAAAAGGGACTGAAAACAGAATTCATTTTTGCAGATGACATGAATTTGATCAATTCAGTTTTAACTCAGCCTGATCAGTTTGATTCAACCTACTTAAAACTAGAGGCAAAGCACGACTCAGTGTTAAAATGCATACATCAGCAGATTTAAATCTGTGGAAGTCCAGTTAATAGATAAAAGTGCCAAAATTTAGCAGTGTCTGGAAAGCAAAATTAGCATAATCTAGCAGTCATCTAAATCCAAGTTCAGTGTTTTGAAGAAAAGTACAAGTTTGCTTTTTTAAAAAGTGATTAAGTTTTTGTCTATGGAATTAGGATTCTACAGAATCATCCCCTACAAAATTAATGTAATTCATGAATGTAAAGATTATATTTAAACATATGCTTTACTGTTACAAAAGAGGAAAAATAAAGGACACCACCAATGCACACAAGAAGTGGACTGGTAAGGAGCTAACAGCCTTGTCTTCCTTGGTTCTAGCTCCAGCTCTTTGGTTTTGAGGGCTTTCATGACTTTGAAATAAAGAAATTAAAAAAGCAAGTGCACTAGCTTAGCAGCAGAGCTTTCAAGATCCCCGATTTCAGAGCAACCTCCTGTGAAGCGTGCTTCAAGACCAACATTATAGTCTTGGAAGGTACCCAACTGGTAATACACAGACTACAAATAGCTTAGGTAGTATTAGAAGATCTTAAACGGATCATTTTGACATTTTTCATGGCCACCATTTGAAATCCTAGGATTGGGCCAGAAACAGGAAATTAATGTCCTCAGCCCAATAAAAGACATCACTTAGCTCAAAAAAAAAAAAAAAAAGTAAGTTGATTCCTGCAGCCTATTCATAAATATTGTTCTCTACATTGAACAAACACACAACATGTCAAATAGACTAGAGACAGATAATACAGAAAATCTTTAAGGGACAAATTACACAGCTATGAAAAAAAAGAATCAATGCAAGTCTTGAAAGAAAGTTTCTCAAACACTTGGTGGTTTTTTCCTAACCTGTTGCTCCTCGGCTATTGGTCTGGAATGGATTTGTTGAAGGTGCCACTGGGGCAACAGGGGCAGCTACAAATGGATTTGTGGAAGGTGTTGCTGAAAGATTAAAAACATTTATTAAATAGTCTTTTAAAAATAGCCAATCTGACTCACTTTTAAGTTTATACAGCTTTTATACAGAGATACATAAATATCTAAAGTTACATGAAAAATTAGGAGTTGATAATAAAATGCTTAATTTGAAATGCATCGCAACAACTGTACTTTTTTGGCATCCTTTAGTAACTTCAACATCACTAGTGCCGAAGTATAGCACTATCAACTAAAAATTAGTAAGATGTTGCTTACAGTCCACAAAAGGTGTTAGTAACACTTACATACCTCCAAATGGAGCAGGCACACTCGAAGATGCAGGCTGTGTCTGTGCAGTAGCAGCCACAGGTACTGTTCCAAAAGCATTGCTGAAAATAATTCATACGTTCAGTGAAGTCAAATTGCTCATTTAACAATTAAATACAACTTACAATTATTGTTAGCATGTAAAAGAATAGAAAAGCAATGCTTATGTGCAGTTTGCAAACTGCAATATAATTCACTGATGCCAGGGTCAGACCTATAATTAGTGCTGAGCAATGAAAAATCATCTCCACCAGCAGCAGGAGAAAGAATATTGAACAGAGGCCATCAGCATAAATGTTGCAAAGCAGAAGCTTTAGGGGCACTTGCAATACCAAGCACAGCTATAACAGGTGTTTGGTACTTATTACTTCAATGATTTAAAAAGTGGTTGGCATCATTTATATAACAAATATCTGTTGTAATTTTTTTGCCAGGGATGATGCTGTGATTTTCAGTATACATGCAAATATTCTGTGTAGGGAAGTGTTACCATCTAACAGGTTTAGCATGTCATGACTAGAAAGGTGCAGGGAACATTCTGCTGACAGAAAGTATTCTTAATTTTATCTTATCATATACTATCAGACAGTTGCACTATTATTTAAAACAAAGGATGCAGTTTCAGTAGTACCATTAAACTCATTCAACATTTCCCCATTTAGAGAAGAAATAAAACCAGATTTGAGATACAACTGTGAGCTACTTCTCTGCATATTGCTGAAGTCAATATAGAAAGCCAGCTAATTCTAACAAAGTACCTGCTAACGTTACTGGTTGAAGTATACGCATTACTAGAGGTTGCTGTGGAGCTGAACACGCTGTCTAATTCTGCTAGAGCCGCATACTTGTCTGAAGATACACTTGACTGATTTGGGGTTGACAACGCAGGACCTGCTGATGCTGACACTACTGTACTGAAGCCACTTCCTTGCTCACTGCCACCTAGAAAGAAAAAAAAAAAACAGATTAAAAATGATGACAATGGTTTCACTTTCTGCCCTGCCAACACTGAGAACTAAATGAAAGTTAATGGACAGTTTAAGTTTTAGACTTAAAAAATTAAATATCCATTAGGGCATACAGGAAAAAAGAAAAAGTTTAACAAGCGATTAGCCATCAGCAAAGTGTCATGCTTCTTCTGTAGGTATTCTGCAGCTCCAAAGAGCCTCTGGTTTCCCTGGAAAATGACAACTCAATACTACCATCACCTTCAACTAGAAAATTTAACAAAACACATACCCTCAAATAATCCATTTCAGAACACAGCTCTATATTACAAACCAACACAAGTTTTTATGTACCATTTGAGAAGAAATAAAGTGACAGAATGATTAGTTTTTTCTCCTTAATTTAAAAATCAACTAAATCCAAGTATCACTGCTACTAGTTTATAAAAAACTAAAGCCAAATATTTTTGTGGCAGAGAGGTAGGAAAGCTACTCTGGCAGTTCTCTGTAACAACTATAGCTCTCCATTCAAGAGCCTTCGCTATAGGCTTTAGCACAAATATAAAATATATATTTATATATTTTCATCATTGCAGTAATAATTATTTAGATATTTCCACTTAGAGTTATTCATCTTGATAGTAAGAATATTCCCAAAAAGCAGTCTTCTGATGACATCCTTTTGGAGTGATGTTAGTCTTAGAACTTACATCTTGCACATTAAGGTACACTGATGTGAAATGCTACTGGTACCTTAAAGAAAGGACATTTTGAAATACAGTCACTATTTTGACAAGCACAGCCATCCTTGTGGTAAGCATACACACATGGAATAAGCACATCAAAGAATAAAGTTTAATACCTTGCCCTGCGCTGAAGATATTATCTAAATTAGCAAGAGCTGCATATTTGTCAGCTGACTGGAGATTCGGTTTATTCACTGCAGCTTTACTGGCTGCAGTTGCTGTTGTGCTGCTCTGAGAAGCATTGAAGGCTCCAAAATCAGCACTGGAGGATTTGGGGAAGTTATCAAAGTGAGCAAAGTTAGCATTCACGGATCCAGCACTTCCACCTGTAACAAATGAAGTGAAACATAATCAACGCTCTGAAGGTAGAGAAAGTTTTTCCAACTGTAACTGATGACAAAATAATCCCACCTCTTTGTAGTTACATGAGGCAACATGTTCCCCCAACCCATCCCACACATTTAAGAACCTTTCCCATTTCCTTCAAAGTTACATTGGGTCATCAGAAAAAAATAATTTTTTATGTTTTTCAGTCTGCAGATCAGGGATGAAAAACCCCCAAACTTCAACAGCTTAAATCACAATCATAATTTGATCTTGAAAAAACTATATGCTATTTATTAGCTGTTAAAGTAATTTCAACAGTAATATTTGGTAGAAAAATAAGTATTTTTCTGAATCTTTAATATTCGAAATACAGAAGCTTCATTTTCCTGTCATGTCTCTCTGATGAATAGCTACTATTTGCATTTACTTAATGGTACAATGTTTAACCATTTCAGATGTCAGTCATCGTTCTAAGCAAAAAACAGTGCCTAGAAGTCCAAAAGTAGTATGATTTCATGCCAAGGTTTAGTGAGATAGTTTGGTTCTCTATTCTTGGATTTTTAGACTACTTCCAATCAGGAAAGAGGTGAGAGGGAAGACACAACACAGCTCTTTTTATACCAAGCTTCCACTGATGTCAGAGATACATAAATCAATTTTAAAAATCTGACTTGGGCCACACAACTGAACTTCAGTTCAAATATGAAACCATGAGCTTCCATCTCTTCAGTGTCCAGAAAATTTAATCTAAGCAGGTCACATACTTAAATTTAAATGAGTTGTTTCATTAAGTGTATCACATTTTGTAACAGTTGGTTGAGGATTCCACTCCTACTACAGAACACACAGCTTTCTAATAGCATAATCAATAAGTTAAAACATATGCAACAGTAGGAATGAAAATGCTATACTACAATGGCATAAAATGAAGCAAGCTGAGTTTTCCACTGCGTGGAACTTACTGTGTACAGCCTGGAGAGGAAAAGCTGAAGTAAATTCACCAAAACTGCAGCTAGATGAAAGCGTTCTGAACGCTGGACAGCCAGAAATTGTGTGTGGGTTAAAGTTAACATAAGAAGGGAGAAAGAAAATTTGAAAAAAAGTTTAAAACGACACCACACTCAAAAGAAAAAAAAAAAGGAAAAGAAAGTCAGTCAGCCAAAGATCTAGACAAACAGCAAGTGTAAGCTCAAGCAGAAGTTCTAAAGCATGATCAACTTAAAGGAAAGCAAAATAAATCTTAGCAATAGGCTCTACACGTGAAGTCAAACATGCTGAAGTGTGTGCATATGTTATACATCCGCATAGACACACTTTTTTTTGGTACTGTGATGTGCTTTTGGGTCTACTGAAACACTTCTCTTACAAGATAGAGTCAATTCATTATTTATCAAAAGCAGCATGGTTTACTCTTTTCATAGTTATTTCAGGTGTAGAGCTAACAAACACATAGTGCCATAAATCAGACTTCTGAGTAGCATTAGGAAAAAAAATAAAATCAACACCAAACAGAAGGAATTCATTTTGAGTTTCCCCAGAGCTTCAGGTGGCTTGATTGCATTAAAGCAGGCAGATGCAAGAAATAAACTCAACTTAAGTACCTTCCAACATAAAGGTAAGGATTATTTCAATTAAGTATTAATCAAAAGTCTAGGAGTTCTACCTGTATTTTGGGGCTGAAAAGAAGACTGACTTGCTGTGGGGAAACCTCCAAAATTACTCGAGCCACTAGACTGTCCAAATGCATCAAAGTTTGCAAAACCTGCATTTGCAGAGTTCTGCGCTGTAAATTGCAAAGGAACAAAACATGTTAATGGATATGGGAAATAAACACAAAAACAGATGTATTAACTGAATTCATGGTCATGACAGCCTCCAAGGGTTATGCCCTGCCTTGTAATTTCTTTTTACATGAAAAAATTATACATGATATTCTACAAATGAAAGTTGTCTTTGAACAAGCTTTCACAAATCACCTTCACAGAGCTGTACCAGTTAATGCTACTTCTCTCCTCCTCACACATGCTACTACTCACAACTGCATGACCTGATGAAGTCAAGTTCGGCTTAACCCTAGAGTGTTTGCAGTGGTGGCTGGTCAGTGAAAAACAGCCAAAAAGTACAGAATACTAGATGTATACCTGTAGAACCCAAACCAGGTATCATTTTAAGTGCTAGCTTCCAAAACTAGAATTTGTGGACTAACTGAACATTTCTTTGGGAATAAAAGTTAGAAAGTATCCTTGCAACATACTGAAAATTTGAATTCCTCATATACAAAGTGCTTCCTCCTTGGGTGAATTTAGTTTGGCATCAGTTGAATAGTTTTGGCTGGGTTTATAAATTCATTTCACTGGAAAATTCAGTTTTTAAAAAACTAAATCAGAGTACAGAAATATGGAAAATCAATACCAATGTCAAGAAGATAGCATTCATAGAGTGTATCCACAAAATAAAATCCAAGGAAATTTCAAATAGAATTTCAGGTTTCGCCTTCCTTTTGTGCCATACTATAGGAGAAAATAAAAGTTAACACCCTTCTAATTTCAAACAGCTGGACATTCAAGCATCTACAGATTCAAGAGGAATTGTGTGTCTAACTGATAAGGTCCACAGAAAGTCTTAAACACTGTTATAAGCAAGGAGTAAGGGAAAAAGTGTTTTAAATCAACTGCAAAACAAACCCATATATATAGGTAACTTGAGTTACTACCTAAAGAAAGCCCACAAAACACCTTCTAGAATAACAGATGCAATACATTATATTTTTGGGTCAGGATTTGTTTATTCTGGGGGGATTTTGCAGATTAAGTACATACAAAACCAATAAATTATGCTGGTTAAGTACTGTTACTTAATGACAGATAATGCTAATAAGAAGTTGCATTATTTCACTTAAATTCTATTTACAAAGCATCTGTACTACAGATTTATAAACTAAAAGGACATTTTTATACTCACTACTGTATTTCTCAATGCTACTAATATAAGTGAAAGTGCAAGTACTTCCCTTCACAGGGGATACTGTGAGAGAGGGTGAGGTTTGACTCTACTTGATACTACTTTTTATTAGAAGTGAGCATGCACATTGGGTTTACATGGCATGGTTTCAGCAGCGGGGGGCTGCAGGGGTGGCCCCTGTGAGAAAAGATCAGAAGCTGCCCTCATTTCTGACAGCCAGTTACAGCTGGCTCCAAAACAGACCTGCTGCTGCCCAAAGCTGAGCCCAGCAGCAATGATAGTGGCACCTCTGTGGCAGCTTATTTAAGAAAGGGTAAAAAGACACTGTGCAGCAGCTGTGCGAGAGAGGAGTGAGAACATGTGAGAGAAACAACCCTGCAGACCCCCAGGTCAGTGAAGAAGGAGGGGGAGGAGATGGTCCAGGCGCTGGAGCAGAGATTCCCCTGCAGCCCGTGGGGAAGACCATGGTGAGGCAGGCTGTCCCCCTGCAGCCCAGGGAGGTCCATGGTGGAGCAGATCTCCACCTGCAGCCCATGGAGGACCCCACGCCAGAGCAGGCGGAGATGTCCTGAAGGAAGCTGGAGCCTGTGGAAAGCCCATACTGGAGCAGGCTCCTGGCAGGACCTGTGGCTAATGGAGAGGAGCACATGCAGGAGCAGTTTTTCTGGGAGGAGCTGTGACCCCACAGGGGACCCACATTGGAACAGTCTGTGCCTGAAGGACTGCTCCCCATGGAAAAGGCCTGTGCTGCAGCAGTTCTTAAAGAACTGTAGCCTACAGGAAGGGCCCACAATGCAGAATTCTGTGAAGGACTGTATCCCATTGAGGGGGAGGGACCCCACAACAGAGCAGGGGAACAACCTGAGGAGGAAGGAATGGCAGAGATGAAGTGTTATGAACTGACTGCAACCCCCATTCCCCATCCCCCTGCACTGCTCAGGGGGAGGAGGGAGAAGATTCAGGAGCAAAACTGAGCCTGGAAAGAAGGGGTGAAGGTGGGTTTAGTTTTGTTTTTATTCTCACTATCTTATTCTATTATTAATTGACAATAAATTAAGTTAACCTTCCCTGAGTCTGTTTTGCCCATGACAGTAATGAGTGAGTGATCTCCCTGTCCCTTTCTTGACTCACAAGCTTTTTAATCGTATTTTCTCCCCCCACCCTGCTGAGGAAGGGCGGCGAGAGAGCAGCTTGGTGGGCACCTGGTGGCCAGCCAAGGTCAATCCACCACAGCATGAGGGTCAACAAGCAAGGGCGGGGCAGAAATCAATGAGAAAGCAAGGTCTTGGGAAAGTTCTGTCCTAAAATTTTCACCTTTAAAGCATGCAAACAGAAAAAGTTGACACAGAGGAAAAACAGTTTCAATTATTATACCATCGGTATTGGTTCAAACAGCATTCTACAGACTTCAACTCCAAATTCCACATGTTGGTTGGTTTTGTTTTTAAATTGTTAGCTTTTAAAGAGGAATAGATTAAGAATTCAATTGCACCTTGCTTTAAAATGAAAGTGATGCTTTCATCCTGATGCATCAATTGGATAGGGGCTACTCAGAGACTGATGTTTAGCTGACCGAATAGGATTAAGTACATAAATGTCACTCCTACAACTGTGACATTTTTTCATTTTAACCACTCACACAGAGTACTATGTCAAGAATCTTAAATGAAATATCCTCTGAGTCTAGATTAAAAACTGGAACGTATTATGTTACAGGCCAGTTTTAACAGTGTTATTGCATCAGCTGACACAGCAAGTATGATTTGCAAGTGGGCCCATGTTAAAACAGTAGAGCTATAAAGACTCTTCTGCAGAGTATTCAGATGTTAATCTTCCTTTATTTTATGTGGTAAAGTTTAAACCTATGTAAAAGTGGCACGAAGGTAAAGACCAAGTAAGACTTGTACTCTCCTGTGCCTGAACAATATGTAGATCATGTTTTTAAGGATGGACTGGCAATTCCAAAATTCAGTTCTCCACACAGAAACCCAAGAACAACCTTAAGTAAGTTGAAGAACTGTAGCGAATTGCAGATGGGCATACATTTAACTGCTGCTGTGACTGCAGATCAATGAGGCAGTAGAAAAGCTAGCTGGCTAAAGCTAGCTCAAGTATGACAGCAGTCACAGCAATGCAAGCTGCCCCTACCTAGCGTGGAATAAAGGTATGAAACACTGCAAAACAAACAAACCCCCCCCCACTAAAATAAAGTCTATGTATATTCAATTACAAAATTGAAAATAATTCTCTAGAATACAATAACTATGTCATACTATTTTATTTCTTCTGAGTGAAGTCTCTTCTCCCTTGTTCCAATAGAGTTGTGGTGTGTCACTATGCCTTTTTAAAATCTTTTGTGCAGGTCTTCTGTTCCATTAGTTTATAGAAAGTCTACATACCAGAAATTTTTAACTTTTTTGTCGCTATTACCAGTCAGACAGAGAACGGTTATCTACCATCACCTTCAAAATATCATCATTTTGCAGAAGTTATGGAACTTCGTAAATTAAATACAGACAATAAATGTAAAGTCAGCATGTTTCCCCTTCAACATGCCACAATGTCCTGAGCCAGCTTAATACATTAGAAAACTCAGAAAAAAAGGAACATATCAAAAGTTGCACTTCCTGCGTAATTTTCAAGCATTCAATCTACACTTTACAGATCACAGCACAAGTTTGTTAATATTTTCCTATCAGCTGCTGCACTCAGTTGTGCCTTAATTGCAGAAACAGTAACTTATACTGGAAGACCTTAAATTTGCTCATGCTTTTCAGTGATTTCTTTAGTTAACCATAGTTTACATGAAGGGAATGAAAAAAGTCCATCCCCTGTAGGCATAACTAAAACCAAGCCCTAAAACAAGAACAATGGACCATAAACTTCAAGAAAGTAATGGCAGACTAAGTGCAAGTTCTTTCACCCTCTGGTGTAGTGTGTGATTACTAACAAAAATTACATGCTTATACACCTCCTTAAATGAGCATTTAAAACTCTTTTTTGCCAAAGCTGGCAGACTGATCAATCCTCTTTGTGTTCCAAAGGGAAGAGTCTGTAACATATCATTATTAGTTTCAGTTAACACTACCCTGTGGTTACTGCACACAGAACAAGCCTTACAAGTGTTTTACCCTAGCAAGTCAGAAAACACCTTCAGATAAACCAGTCTGCAATACATATTCAGCTATCGCATGCTCAGAATTACATTTTTGTCTTTTAGAAACTGATTTACCATCCCTGAAACTGTTTTGGCTTCTAAAACTTATGGGAAGGAGCCATGGGAATGACCATAATGGTTAATTATTGAAACAGAAAACTAGTCAGCACAGGTGAGTATTCCTCTCAATTTTGATTTCCAGCACTTTCTTCAACCAGAAATTAACAGACTCTTTCATAAAATTATATTTATTCTGGAGTGTTCATATTGCTTTTTTATCCTTTGAAAAATTACCCAGCAGAGATGCAGTAGAATTTTACCTAGATTTGGAACATGGTATTGAAATATTGCTTTAATGGAATTTTCATCTCCTGAAACCCACGAAGAATAATTAAGTGTACGTAAATGTAGAAACATTCAGCAACAAGTTTGGAAAGAGTAAGTTATTAGAAAGAATTAAATATCTGCAGCCTCTTCAGTAACACTGTACAACATTGTTCAGTCAACACAAGTTCTCCCAGTTAAATATACCTCCAAAAAGATGATTAACATGGAATCTTATGTTAAGGATTTTACAAAATACACTGCAACAGCAATTCTTATTCCACATTACTGAATTCAGCCAATTATTTCACTTTTTTTTTTTTAAAGTTAACTTTGAGAAAGCCTTGATACTTCGCTCAGTTCCTCAGGTGTGCCTTAAGTCTCCTCCATCATGCTTCCTCTCAGCTGTTAACAATTTCAGGGCTGATTTGCAAGAAGTATATCTTATTCTTGTTGGCTTAGCAGCATCACAGTTTCTCTCAGAAAAACTAGATGAAAAGCCCATTCAGGCAAGGCAGGCAAAGGTACTTTCCCACAATTACAATGCAAGCTAGGAACAACATACTTCAGTGACCACAGAATCAACTTTAGGATAGACTTCTATGGCTCAAGATCTTTGGCTGAAAATAAACCCCGAGGGCTCAATATATTTTACTGAAGTCATTCTTTAAGAATTCAAGGCCTACCCCCATCCTTAGTCAATACATATGTGCAAAGCTTGTTTATTCCTCCTGAAACTACAGAATACTACCCACATGGGTAGTATCCAGTTTTCAAACAGAAACACACACAAAAGAGGAGGTCATTCTTTAAACTGAGTAAGCCTTTTTTTTTTCTTTTAACAAATTGACAGTTATTGTCAATGCATTTGAACTCCCTTAAAGCCTCTATATCTGCTTTCTTTCCATGAATGCTCTTCCTAATAATTTTCAGAAAGAAAATTGAAGGTCTAATATCAGCTTCTCTCTACATTCTGTTACTCATCCTCTCACTCTCTCCCCCAAAGAATTTAAAGTTCTAGTAGTAGGCAGAAACAATCATACATATCATAGAAAATAGCTATAGCAACTCCCACTTCAAAAAGCAGGATTATCAGCCTTTATGTCTTCAACCATTCTTTATAAAGATCTAAAGGAAATCTTGAGCATTCTCAAGGCACAGAAATTACATATACCTCATGATGAAGTTTGGACTAAAGTCATCAAAAATTAAAACTACATTTTATACATTTAAAAGGGATACACTGCTCAGAATACTTACCTGTATGACTGTTGAAGTGTGCAAAATTAGCAAAATTTGCTGTAGCAGTTGACTGAGGAGGACCAGCAGCAAAGATATCTGAGCCAAGGTCACTGAGGAGGTCGAATTGTTTCTTTTCTTGTTGCTGCTGTCCTTGAGATCGAACTACAACAGGAGACTACAAACAACATTTCAATTAGCTAATACAAAAAAGCCAATATTTTACCAAATCAACTTTTGCAAAATACTAGGATAGACTAAGCATATTTCTTTAACAAGCCACTTATTTCTGAAGTTTAAGATGCTGTATACAGCACAGACCATCCTCCTATAGTATGAGGAAGACTATTTATGCTACTATGGTGGCTTTTAAAGGAACTCTGCAGCAAATTTCCACGGATAATAGGGCCCAGAAGAATAAAGTAGCAGCAAATAAGCAACTTCAAAATTATGTATTTAAAACTGCAAATACTTTACAAACACAAGCAATAAAACTTAATTTTAAAGTTGGAAAATAGTTATTCACTCCATTCTGAAAAAAAACTTTAGAATTCAGTATAGGGAGAGAAAAACTGAAGAATTTCATAGCAAGGCTGCAAGCTGCAAACTTCTACTGTTCGAGTTTTAAGAAGTCCATTCAAGGGTTGCCTGCATCCTAAAGGTAAAACAGTTTTTCAAAAAACCGTCTTCCCTCTAAAATCTAAGTACATAGTGTTGTTTGGCTTTACATAACAGCATACAGACACTCTCTGAAAGCCACTTGATAAGAATGCATAGCAAGTAATAATGAACATGCATGTTTTTCATGCACATATTCACTACTAATCTCATGGTTAACAGTATCAGCCATTTTATTGTGTTCAAATCCAAAAACAAACATGAAAATATATCACATTAGGTTCAAACTTTAGAGATATTTCAGCGAAAGACAATCATAATTAAATTTGAAAATTAAACTGGAAAATTCTCCTTACTGAAAATAACCATTAAAAAATCAATTTTGTCAATAGAAGCAAGTTTAATTTAGAACACGATCTGCAAACACCTATATACTTCAACAGAATACATTAAAAAAGTTGTCCTTAGTGGTCATATTATGGAACAGTTGCTATTGCAAGAATTCTTGTGCCACTAAAAGAGAAAAAGTACTGCTGAACATTTCTGTGCTCTTCAGCTCTGTCATTACTCACTTGGCTAGGTGTGCCCTTGTTTAAGTGCAGTGTGGGTGCAGCTTCTCCCAAGAGAGATTTGAGTGGCTTCACCTCAGGTGTGCTGCTTGTACTACTAGCAGAAGACCCCGATATGGATGCATGGACTGATGCCACCACCTTTGCTTGCTCTGGAGGAACATACCTACATTCAAAAAGAGCAATAGACTTTACAAGTTTAACATGAAAAGTTCCGCTCAACATTTGTAAGACTCAAGTGTGAGAACTGGTAGATCTCAGCTTTGCTATTTTAACCACTGACCCTGCAACAAATTACATCAGTAGTTTGCAAAATACCCATTATTTAAATATGCTAGATATTTTTTAAAAAATGGACTAGAATTCCAAGTCATCAATACTGTACAGCACTGTCCTGGTTTCAGCTGGGATAGAGTTAACTGTCTTCCTAGTAGCTGGTACAGTGCTATGTTTTGAGTTCAGTATGTGAAGAATGTTGATAACACTGATGTTTTCAGTTGTGCTCAGTAGTGTTTAGACTACAGTCAAGGATTTTTCAGCTTCTCATGCCCAGCCAGGGCACCTGACCCAAACTGGCCAACAGTGTATTCCATACCATGGGACATCCCATCTAGTTTAGGAACTGGGAAGTGGGGGGCAGGGATTCGCTGCTCGGGGACTGGCTGGGTGTCGGTCAGTGGGTGGTGAGCAATTGCCCTGCGCATCATTTGTACATTTCAATCTTTTTATTACTACTGTTGTCATTTTATTAGTGTTATCATTATTAGTTTCTTCTTTTCTGTTCTATTAAATCGTTCTTATCTCAACCCAGGAGTTTTACTTCTTTTCCTGATTTTCTCCCCCATCCCACTGGATGGGGGGGAGTGAGTGAGCGGCTGCGTGGTGCTTAGTTGCTGGCTGGGGTTAAACCACGACAAGCACTTAATACAAACCACACATGTCTTTCACCTCCTAATAAAAGCTTGCAAAACCCTTACTTTACACTGTTGTTGACATTCCCTTAAGCCATTTCTGCTCCATCACTATGAACTACACATTGAGAAACTTCTTTAAATAGTTTGTCTTTGCTTCCTGCAGGAGCTCTGAATAAAGTCCAGAAATCATTTTGCTTTAGAGCTGTGCGATCTAGTCCAAAGAGCACACAAGAAGGAAAGTACACTTAAGAATGTGAGGATAACAGTCTGTCTCCACTTGTCATAGAGGCAATCTTCATAATTGTAAAGCTATCTTACCATCTTTTCTTTTCGTATTTCTCCTGTAGAAATTCCTTTACTTTCTGTGGATCCCTGAAATCTGGAATTGCTGATGATCTATCATCAAATAGGCCTAGCCAAATCTGTTTGCACACCTTAAAAAAAAAAAAACCACCATGGATTAATCAGTGAAAATATCTTCTTTCAAAACCTATTTAAGTTTACAACTGTTAATACATCAAACCATTAAAAAGTGTGTGGCTACACATTTTTTATTCCAGACTGAGCTGCTTTAACAACTGACTGGTGCACCATGTACTAGTCTAAATACTTAAAGTTGAAAGACCATCTGTCACAGCAGGGCAAGCAAATCCTAGCATCCAATTTCACCACCAAATACTACTTCCACAAAATATTTGATGTACTCATGAAGGGGCAAAGCACCTGATTTCTACTTGTGATCTTTAAGACTCTTCTTCACCTAATTCTACACATTCCCTTACCTGTATGTCAGGTTTTAAACTGTTTCAACAGATTCCATATGCCATAAGCCCCAGACGGTAGCTTTTAAAGGATCTAAGGTTTAATATTTGTACTTATAATTACTATTTGAGTATAGGAAGTTCTTTTTTTTAAACAGCCTTTCTTTCCATTATGCAGTTTCTACAGTATCATACGCATTTAATTGGAGTGAGGGTATAAGAAAAGGGGGAAAAGTACACTTGCAGTGCTTTAATTCTCAAATTATAGTTAGAAGTGAGCTGAAGTTGAAGCAATTGCAAAATTCTCAGTACGTTCAGCTTCAATTCCTGACCAAAACAAGAAGAAAGGTGACTGTTCTCAAAATTAAACAAGACACAGGATTTGTCAAACTTAAAATGTTTTCTTTAAGCACTTAAGACTACTCTGCAAATAATCTGAATATGCACCTAGATGATATACCAAACATTAACTACCCTTTAAAACAGACTGCCATTGTAGAACAGTTTTTTTTTCCAGAGAAGTGGAGTCAAAAAAGCTTTATTTTTATGATGCATAACCTTTTTTCCCCACACCTTTCTGAAATAGTCCTGATCATCCCTCTTATATGCCTCCTACAAATGCTGCTCTCTACTCCTGCAATAGTGTCAGGTTTTCAGCATTGTCCCCATGACCTTCAGAGGAAGCACATGCTCTAACCAGCAAAAGCTGCATAAACCAATTACCCTGAAAGTTGGCAAATCAAGGTAGAAGCTGTGATACTTCCACTACATCGTCTTCCCCAGACGTTTTCTTCTTTACCTGGCCAGCTAACTCCACCAAAATTGTAGCAACTTAGCATCTTCGGGAGCACTAGCTGTCAAATGTGGTAAATCTTATAGGTCATTTCAAAGATTGCTCAGGATTAAACAGATTAGACAGACAGTGCAAGTATGCATTTCATACTTGATGTCTCAATTTTATATAGCCTGCTTGCATGTCCAACACTCAACAGTCCTTACTGTCATCTATAGGATAGAGACAAACAACAATAGGAAACAGATCTAATGATCAAAGGATAGCTCCAAATTAGTGATTTAAATGCTCATCTAAAAATAAGATCAGTAGTTCCTACTTCAAATAAACTCAGCCACTTAGCATTCATTCAGCAATTGTATTGTCAGTCCACCAAAGGGTTAAGTTTAATGCACTGATTTGAGTTCGTAATTTAAACGGTCATTATTTGCAGTATGGTAATAGGTTGTCCTGGTTTCAGCTGGGATGTAGTTAGCTGTCTTCCTAGTAGCTGGTACAGTGCTATGTTTTGAGTTCAGTATGTGAAGAATGTTGATAACACTGATGTTTTCAGTTGTTGCTCAGTAGTGTTTAGACTACAGTCAAGGATTTTTCAGCTTCTCATGCCCAGCCAGGGCACCTGACCCAAACTGGCCAACAGTGTATTCCATACCATGGGACATCCCATCTAGTTTAGGAACTGGGAAGTGGGGGGGGGGCAGGGATTCGCTGCTTGGGGACTGGCTGGGTGTCGGTCGGCGGGTAGTGAGCAATTGCCCTGCGCATCATTTGTACATTTCAATCCTTTTATTACTACTGTTGTCATTTTATTAGTGTTATCATTATCATTATTAGTCTTTTCTTTTCTGTTCTATTAAATCGTTCTTATCTCAACCCAGGAGTTTTACTTCTTTTCCTGATTTTCTCCCCCATCCCACTGGATGGGGGGGAGTGAGTGAGCGGCTGCGTGGTGCTTAGTTGCTGGCTGGGGTTAAACCACGACATAGGTGAAATGAAACTGAAGGTATTTCTTTAATACTTCCTCATACAAAGTTAGAAGATATAAATCTAGTCAAAAAAGTCACAGGTCTTTTCTAAAATAATAGCTTGAAGCACTATTTTATTAGTAGCAATCTTTCACATAAGCACTACTTTTTGCTGACAAGATTTAGAAAGTCAGAACATTTATGGGTATAGCTTTAAACATCTGCGGTGGATAGTCTGATGTGGGCCAGCAGTAGTCTTTCTATATGTAGATTTGTGAGTATAACTGTACCAACTAGTAGTCATATGATTGCTAGGAGAAAGAGAAGTCCTGTTTGTGGCTAGTTACAGAACACCTCACAGCAGGAGTTGGTGGTGTCCAAATCTACACAGTCCCCCCCCAACCCCAACTTCAGTATTGGGAGGAACATCAGGAAACACTGAAGAAAGGAAAAAGTTGTGCCCAATTTCAGACAAGCAGAAAGGCAAGTGTTAGAACAGCCCCTACTTGATCCCACACCTAGTAGAATAACACTCAGGGCCGTACCATGATAAACAGTTTGCATCCAGTCTAAGATGTGCTAGTGAATGAAAGATGAGGTCCTCTTCCCCACCCATATCAGGCCATTAAATTACTCTCCTTCCTCCTACCATCCAAAACAAGTCAGATCAAAGAACCTCATCACAATTACCATGTCACTAGTACCACTGAAACCTGTACTGAGACCAACACACAGAAACAGTCAAACCACAACCCAGTTTTTCCACCTTTCTCCCTCCCAGTTTTCTGCTTCATCTTCACCCTGAAATGCCTAAGCATTCAGAGTGAGGGGAAAAGAAGAAAAAACAAACCAATTCTGTGTCAAATAGTCTCAAGCCTTCCTGACCGCTACAGACGATTTATAAGAGAAATCAGAAAACAAGGTCCTGTGTAGTCACAGATCATTGTGGCAGAAAACCTCTCTGGGGAAGATGATGTAGTGGAAGTAACACAGTGTCTACCTTGATTTGCCAACCTCAGATCATTTACCAGCTATGCAGCTATAGTAGATAACAGTTCTATGAATATGCAAACAGGTACGGAGGAGGACTATACTGTCCAAACATGTTGTTGGTTTAAAATGATGCAAGCTCCTTAAAGGCGTCAGTTCTTGCACTGCACTGCAATTTTTGCAAACCTTCAGAAAACAGGCTTCCAAAAGTGTTTCCTGGAGCAAATAATTTCTTCTAAATACCTAAACACAAAAGCAGTAACAACTGAAATATACCTTAAGTCACTACTGTAATTTATTTAATTAAACCTGCCAGGCACTCTTATTTGTTTTCTGTTACTGGTAGCAGAGAGAACAGTATTACTAATGGGCAACACACAACACCACACAGCCACCAAGCAACAGAACCTAGACTTAATCACACATGCTTCAGCAAGAAGTTCTCATTTTAACAGAATTTGACAGCAGTAGCTATACAAACACAGGTTAAATCTTTACCACACCAGAGATACAAATTAAGTTTCATGTAAGTTTCTTTACCCAAAGGGTTCTCAGAGAAAGTACAATTTCTTAGAAGTCTTAAATACAGGCAAGTCCTTTAGAAAGCCAAATTTCATAAAGCTTTAGTATCACACACGGAACTATTAAAAGACACAGTTTTGTCTATTTCTGTATGAAGTACCACACAATGCTTTGAACATCAGCAGCCGTTCCAAGCAAGCATTCAGAACACAATAAAAGGCCCATTGTCTTTCCTTGTTTGCTGGTGACCTGTATGCTCTTTCTAGCTATACTTTTGTTACTATCATCTGACTTGACAGGGGTCCACAATACTGCATTGATTATGCTTCAAGCAAGCCATAATACACAATTTTCAGCTATCTACAAAAAAGCAAGTGGCAGTGTGCTGTGCAATACCACAGGATGAAATCAAAATTGGAAATTAAAAAGTCAGAAACAGAACTCACATCATCATACAACTGTTCGTTGAAATAGTTATTTTCCCATAGCCTTAAAATAAGTCAACTAAGAGTACTGAATGTTGTGCAAAGAAAAGTTTGCTGTGAGAAATGTGAATATTTTTACTGATCAGGCCATCAATTTTTTTATTTCAAAGCTATTTAAAAGTTATTCTTATGATAAAGATCAAGGAAATTTATACCATATAACTTGCTGTTGAGTTATGGTGGGGAATGATCACTCAGCATTTACATCTTTGGTACCCTGACTACTCCCCACTAATCACAGCTTTTAAATCCACTATCTGAATTTGACAGCACTTGAGATACTAAAAGATTAATTGTAACAAAAGAAAAATAATTAGTGGAAATGTAGAAAAATCAGATTGACAACTTTAGTTGCCAATACTTCAACGTGAGCTTCAGTTCTGTGTTCTGTCTGGCCTGACAGCTGCCTAGGCAGGACACCTGAACAAATTAACACATGGTTATTTACAGTATGTGCTGATTCTTGCACAGCCATTACTTGCAGGACATGGGGAAAAAAGTGTAAAAAGGCAGTAAAGAGCATATAAATCTGTACAAAACCAAACTTTAAGCAACAAGTCACTCTACTAAACACGAAGTTTTCTTCTTAGTTTTCTAATACAAACTTAGTATTTGAGAAAAAAACTCAAGGAAGTAGTTTTCAAAAGAAGCAAAAATTCAGAATATATGCTTTGAGAAATTTGAATTTGATATCCCAAAGAGCATGTATTTCAAAACACCTCTCTACTCTAGCTACTCCATACATAAATCAGACTTGCAGAGCTGATTTGGAAAATGCTACTGCCCGAGTTTCATAATACATCTTAAGCTCCATTTTAACAGAATTACTCATTCCCTTGCTTTTATAGATAATACATGAAGAAGCATCCCAACTCACCACAAAGTTACACAACATTACTATTAAGGTACCAGGCCTAAAAATTCTGTGGCTTTCTGAAATCCTTCTACATTGCACCATCTTCTTGGTGATACTCTGGTTCAGCCATTTAATATTAATATTGTTCTTTTTGCAACAGCAGCACAAATAAGCCTCTGCTCAAAAGCTCTGTTCATTCACCAAAAGCCTTGCTATACTCCTCCTTTTGATAACCAAAACTATTAAACAAAATGCTCTGCTTAGAGAAGAAGAGTCTGGCAAGCTGGAGCCAAGAGTAAACATTCAAGTTATGTGGAAGCCCCTAGAAACAGTGGAACATATCCAACAATCCATAATCATTGTCCGCTGTCCCTGAAAAGTATAATTAGTCCCACTGGTTCACCAATGCAGCAAGAAAAAAAAACAAACAAAAAAAAGACAGCATTGAAGTCAGAGTGATCAAGCGTATGCAGTATTTGAAAGTCTACTTTTATTGAAGGGTTGACAGAAGCAAGACTTTGAAGTTTTGTCTGCCTCTATTACATTGTGGAAGCTGCAAAGTACCAAGACAAAGCAAAGTTTTATCTTGCCAGGTAACAATAAGTAGAAAACAAGATTCAGCAGTTAACTTCATGAAATTTAAAAGTTCATGAGAATCCTTTTACAACGGGTTTGGGAAGAACAGCACCTGTTCTCTGCCAACAAGCTCCGATCCTGCGAGGGATGTCATTAGACATTTGGCAACTGGATACTGGGAAGCTGCAGAATTAGATCAGTAAATACAGCATGAAGCAAAGAGGGAAAGAGAATCACAACCAGCTTCAACCTACTCACCCTGACCTAGATGAAAACCCAGGAGGTAGCAAGGCAGAAACTGTGAGTTGCCGTAACTTAAATATATCATTGAAAGGAGAAATTGGGCCAAGTGCATGTTCTATGTTATAATAAAGTCTTTACCTATATTTCTCTTCATACCATTGGTTTCCCTGAATCTGTACTCAACAGCTATTCGAGGGAGAAATGTTTTTTCCTAGAATAATACATTTACCTATCTTGTTTTCCATACTCTATTTACATTTGTAGTCCTACAGTTTGAGTAATTACCCTTGTTTTCAGCTTTGACAGAAAGGAACAAAGAACTCATCCCATTCATTGCACGTCTGCTACTCCACAAAATAAAGTTGACCAGAAAGGCTTCTGGTTTAAAACCCAGACTCCTAGAAATATTTCATTATTTCAGGAGCTCCAGGCAGGGCTCAAAGGCTAAGAAGAACATAAACATACCTGTTTTCCACAAATGTTTAGCTTTTGGGTTTGCTTCTAGGTTTGTTGTCATGTTTGGGGGTTTTTTGTGTGTGTTTTTACAGAGTTGGGGAAGGACAGGCACATGAAAAAAAACTTCTAATAAAAGAAGTCAGTCAGCAGTATCCATCAAATTTTGCAGAAAGCCTGAGACAACCGGAGATGTCAGTTATTTCTATTCCAGTGCTACATATTTCAACTACCAAACAACACTTTACCATGTCATAACTATTTCACTGATGCAGATCTCCAGTGTGTGTGGGAAGGCAGATATGGGAGAGACAAAGGCCTTCTGCTTACACAACACATTGAGCCACCACCACACTTTGGAAACTCCTGTTAGCATAGTTGTGCTAGTTAGGAATAATAAAAATTCAGTTAGGCCAGCAAAATTAAGGTTTTGCTCATGAAGCCACCTTCTCTTGTATGCAGTGAAGGCAGCATGGCAAGGAAAAGCTATAGTGGGACAAGTACTTCTGCTGGTGGAAGCTGCACTTCAACTAGGGAAAAGCACACTACTAGGCCTACAGCACTTCTTGTTTAGACCCAGACATACCATTGCACAGGAAGACTACACATGCCGGTCTAGTTTAAAAAGCTCTAATGAGATATTCCCTTTCAGGAGTGTGGTAAATGCCAAATTAGATTTCTTCTTCTCCCCTTCCCCCTCCCCAATAAAATATCCTCAGTTATGCACCAAATGTAATGCTGACAGTGCAAAGAACTACAGATTACCACACAACAAAACTATGTTCCAAAACATAACACTCACCACAGGAAGAAAGATTTGGAAACAGTTCCCTTATGTAAGCAAGTTATAGTTTTGTTTAGTAATTCAGCACTTCTGATGTCAATATTATTCATTAATCTCTGTAGCTTAAAAGAATTTTATACTGCCAGTATACTGATTTCAAAGCCAGTTTGGGTCCAGAAGATATAGCTGCTTTCATAACCACAGAGTCCAAGCTAGTAAATCCTGCTAACAAAGACATTGTTCTATACACAATCAGCTCATGTATCTCTGTATCGTATTAGCAGAACCAGGGATGTACTACAAGGACACCTGATTGCACAGCTCATGCTGTCAGGACTCATCAGCTCCAGCTTAGTACTGCTCTTTTCCCTCCAGGGTTTCTAGGCCACATTCCATAGTAAAGGAGATTCTAGGAAAGCATTCTGGTCAGGCCGAACACCAGCTCTGAACCAGCCCCACACTGCTACTAGTTCTGCAAGGGTACAGGAAACTGGTACTTGTACAGGTGCTATCAAGAGTCAGAAAGACTGTCACTAAAACAAAATTAAGCACTGTTAAACTAATCCCAAGCAGTTGAGCATACCCACATAGCATGCTACTCATTAGCTCAGGTAAACACAGTCTTTGCTGCCAGAGGAACACAGATTTTTCCAAATACAAGACCATCCAAATCATCATCTTCCACCATACGCATATTAGAATAGGCTGTTCAGAAAGGTTGTAAAATATCTAGCACTTTTCAAAATTAACTGTGTAACTGGTTTGCCTCATAATACTATTCTTCAGCTTCAGGGGAAAGCTTCTGAAAAAATATTCACAGCTATAATGGCAACATGAGAGTAGTACCACCTCCACTTTCTGCAAACAGTGAGTTCAGTTTCTACTACCATTGCAATACTGAATCAGAGGCCTAATCAATGTTAGCATCATTTGATTATGAGTATTCAACAGAACCATCTCCATACCACTCTCTCCTCATTATTCTTAACATGAAAATACTGCGTGAAAATACCTCACACTGCTCTTCATGAAGAGAACAAGGAGGGGAAAAATCCTACCCAGTGAGTCAGAATTGCCTTTATCCTTCAAAATGACTTCAGAAGGCACTTGAGCAACACCAAAGTATAGGTGTCTTCTGATACAGTAAAAAGATTTAAATCTGTATTTGAAGCAGTAAAAACTCATCCAAAAAAAGTTCAAGTTACCTGTGCCAGAAAGACATTCTTTGGAGGTGTATATACAGGGAAGAAGATGGTGTCTCACACCTGAAGAGAAGCTGCTCTGAATAATCTCTTCCCAAAGCAGTCGCTTTCTGGAAGCCTTTTAGTAACTGAACATTTTACCCACGTGTGCCACAAAGATGGCAATTTGTGACAACTGGGGAAAAGTTACTATTTCAGATATGAGGAATTTATTTTTTTTTGTAAGAGAACTTCAACCTCTTATAATACATTGACCTTATAAATACTCTTTGAAGGAGAGTGGAAAACTAATTCTTCTAGGAACAACTCACCACCTTAACCACCTTATCTTAGGGAAACTTTCTTGCTATCTTCCTTTCTATTCAGAACAAGTTCCCTGTTGTACACCATGATCTACTCCCCTGGAAGCAAGAAGGCTTACCACAGAGGCCTTGGCCATGTTGAAGAAAGACTGGGAGGACAAAGTGGGAAAGAAAGTATTTTAAAAGGTACAGAAAAATGGAAGTTAAATATACTAGATTGCAAAAAGTTGAGCTTTTTTTTTTTTATACATATAGCTGCAGAACTAAAAAACCTGAATGTTACAACATCTAAACCATTCAGTGACCATATTTTGTTTCAGATGTCCATGTTCTAAAATGTTGGACAGTTCCATGTTTGAACAAGTTTATCCTAGAAAATTTCATTTCTTAATATATACACAAGATCCACCTATGCTGAAGAGCAAGCTAACCAAAGAAGGTTTTTTTGAGGTTAGATGAAGTTCATCTGCCCAATACTTTATCTTATCTGCAGGTCAGTATTCCAAAGTCCAACACTAACAAGAAAAAGCTTATTTAACTACTGCAACATACAGCATGACAAAGTGAAAACATGTTTAATTAGATTTTAAACTTCTAACAGTGTTTAAACAGTATCATTTCTGTTCAGTATTTGAGCACCTCTTAAATCTACATCTGCAATTACAAATACCTATTCAGTATTACGTAGAATTAAGGCAATGCACTGCTATCCAACAACCCAAAACTAAACTCAGGAGGACATCTTCATTTATGAGGTAGCTCATTTAAATCATTGCAATACTTTAATTAGAGGAATAAGTACTACAAACACAGAGACCCCTGCTTTTGAAACACAGTACAACATTGCAGAGATCTGTGAACTTTTTTATGTCAATAATAAATTACACATCAATTAAATCATTATGATTGGCAGACTAGTCAGGTTTATGAGAAGGACAACTACACTAACCGACTGAGTAGGGATCACTTAAGGATCCAGATCAGTGAAAAATGAAACTGGTAGCATTCTCTAGCTGTTGCGGATTCAGTGAAAAACTGAAATTAAAACAGATGCAGGGAGGGAGGTACACACACACATTTTCCTTTACACTTGTGAAGCTTAAAGGAAAGCTAGAGTTTACAATCTAATCTTATGGAAAGAGATTCCCACACACTATATCTGAACCCACAAAAGATTCTTTATTATTCTCCCTATGCAAAAAGTCAGCAATATGCTATATAGACATGCACACACATATATGTATATACATATATATGCAGTGTTATGCAGCTTTAACATGCCAAAACAATTCCAAAGAAACCTAGTCAAAGCCATTAAGAGTATTTTATAACATGTGGAAGAGTTTAGACCTTGCTCCCGCTCTGTCTAGAGGAATCATCCACTAACAG
This sequence comes from Haliaeetus albicilla, assembly GCF_947461875.1. Taxonomy (NCBI): domain Eukaryota; kingdom Metazoa; phylum Chordata; class Aves; order Accipitriformes; family Accipitridae; genus Haliaeetus; species Haliaeetus albicilla. The sequence continues at coordinate 25,398,539 of NC_091491.1, read as the reverse complement.
TTACTTCAACAAATAATGCATATTTACCAGGACAGAAAAAAAACCTGCTACTTCTGTTTTCATTCTTCAACCTGACAGTTATGAATGGGCCAAATTTAAGAAAGTTAAGTATCAGCATTTTAGCTAATGATGGGATTTACCCCCACAAAGCTTCACAAGAACATGCTGATAAGACACTATACAGCCTACAATCAATAGTTCTACTAAAACAGAATACACATCCAATCAAAGTGAAATAGAAGTTTTTCTGATTCAGAACAGAAGCAAAAGCTGCCTCTAAAATCATCAATGCTATAGTATGGTATTAAAAGACAAACTTCATTCTCAAATTGAAGACAGCAGTAGCCACATCCAGGGTTTACAGGCTCCATGTGTCCCCAAAGAGCCAATCCAACATTCACCTCAGATTTAGTTTTCATCTACTAAAAAGAACAAAAAGGCAATACACTAGAACTTTGTCTTCAAAGCTGCCCCAAGCCACTCTAAACATGTAGACACTTATTGGATAACAATCCATAGAGGAAAAAAATTCTCCCTTTCCTTCCTCTCTTCAAGAACCTTCAACATTGATATACTTTCATTAAAGAAAGACACTGTTGAAACTACTAGAAGACTTTCGACACCTACTCTGAAGAAATACAGCTACAAGCAACAGATTTATTTTTGTCACGGTACGCTCTTTCAGGAAACACTGCTGCAGTCAGTCTCAAGGTCTGGGCTTGCAGAAAAAAAAGTAAAAGACAGATACATATTTCCTCATGCAAAAGCAAAAGAAAACCCAATTCAGAAGTACTGCTCATGTGAATCTAGACTGTCTGGGTTGGGCAATAACACGTAACATTATGATGATCAGCCAGCTAAGTGAAACAAGCTCTTCAGAAGCACCACTTAAAGGAAAACTTGATTATTTCATTTGAAGTAGTGTTTTAAAGTTTAATATTAAAGTGCCAAAACCACTCGACATTCTTCAAATAATACTTACTTCATTTCCATGTTTCTGCAGAAATTCTATTTCCTGTTGTGTGAAAGTAGTCATTGAAATTGACTTCACTCTGTGGGGTGGATTCAAGCCCCGTCTAAAAGAAGAAGCAAGAAGTATTTAGTCAGTATTCAGGAAATCTCTCACTATACAATCACTTTTAACATTATAACCAGAAGTCAGTCAGTTTTAAACTCAGGAGCCATCTCTGTAAAATGCACTCATTTTGGTACTGCCATACAACTTAAGGCTGTGTAAGCTCATCTCAAAATAACATTCAGCATGCAGAGTCAAATAATTGAGCTTTAGAGGAGACCAATGTTTATAACCGCACATGCAAACTCACTCTGACACTTTCTACGCAAGTTTATGAAAACATAATTAGACTTTTTTTTTTTAAATCCTAATCTGCTTCCCCGAACTGGTTCACCCTTGCCTCTACTCTTCATCTCTCAATCCTGGGCCCCTCTTTTGTAGTTTTCTTTCCCTCCAACTCCTCCCCTCACTTCAACCTGTTCTTACTACAACTTCTACCCAATGACTAGATTTCTTCAAGCCAAACTTCCCAGCTCAGATTCTCTTTCTCTTGCTTTAATTATATTTCCTGTTTCCTCCCAGCATCTTTTTTCTAGTTTACGTTTTGCCCCTCCATCCACAGGTCTGTCATCTTCCTCCTCCTGAACACTACACAAGTAACAGCAACAAAAGCAAAAAGACATGTGCTCTCAAATGAGAGATACCATTACTAACGCAATAGCTGAAAACTTCAGCAGCTCTGCCTTAAACAGAGATTGACACCATTCTCACATCCATGCTATAGACTGCTGCAGCAATGCTAACAGAAACTTAAGTCACTTGTGCCACCAAACCCTAGCATTGTCAAACCCAGTTCAGTCAAAACCCACAAGCATAGAGAAAAATCCTGCTGAGCAACAGTGCCAGTATAAGAAAAACCTTTCTTTCTTTTTAAGCTCTTTCTTTAAATACATGCTAACTACTGCTTTTGCCCAAATACTTAGAATTAAAATCAAGCTGTGTTTTGCTCAATGGAAACAAGAACATTACATCCCACATACGCCAAACAGTGGAGACACTAACTCAGGCAATACAATGGGGTTAGTTTAACACTCAAGTAAATTAATCATGCCTGGATTTTTGCGATACCATCTTAAAAAAAGAAAACAACATTAACTATTAGATATCAAAGAACACAAAATTCTGTGGTTATGTACATGAGAAGAAAGTTTCCAGAAAGGAAGTTGGGGGAAACTTTCCAGGGATGTAATACAGGGCTAATAAATTGCTAACAAGTCAACTGATAAGAGTTAGCTTTATTGCTTATATTTCTTACTACAGTCTAGTTATACATTTGGTTCAGACTGCTTTTAGGAATTAAAGAAAAATAATCACTGACATCCAATTTAAGACTAGTAGTATTCTTGGAATAATCATGGAGTTTAAAGAAAACTAACTATAAATTAAATTGTTATCCATCAAAATAGTGTACAACAAAAATAGGTTGTTCCAAATATTAACACTTTATACTCAACTTTCACAGAAATTTTTTTAGCACTTTGAGTTTCTGAATAACTATAATGGAGAAAAAAAATTGTTGTGCATTTAGCTTGCAAATTCACCCTGACACCTAAGTTCACACTATACAAGCAGTAACATTTTAGCCCAAGTTTCATTAAAAAACAGCTTTAAGACACTCAATGTTTGAAACACTTGGATAAAAATAAACAATTAATTGTATTTTGCCAAGAAATGCAATGAACTTAAGGGTACCTCAGAAGCAGAAGACATATACAAACCTATTAGCATATGAGAATTAATTTTACAGATTGCTGTTTGCTTAAGCAAACTTTTCAAATCTGAGCATCTAAAATTAGACTCCATGGTTCAACACCTTGACAAGAAGGCAGAAGAAGTTTTATTAAGGTTATTGAGAGAGGTTTCAAGACAGTTTATTCAACTCAAACATCAGCAAATTAATTTCTTGTCTCAAAATGTTTAAATTCCTTGGTAAACTGAAATTAAAAATTTAACAGCTTTTATCTAGCTGCATATCAAATCCACATCTACATCACAAATAAACAACACTTATTAAAATACTGTATTATTATCTAAGATTTTTTTTAAGTATTTTTCATCATTTTCATATGATGTAACCCCCCAAAAATCTGTAAGAGTTCTATGCAGTTAAAATTCGTTGTTTCAGAGCTGGTGCTAGTATTAGGTTTGGTTGTCTGGGTTTTGTTTATTTTTTGCTCTTTGGTTGTTTTGTTTTTTTAAACACACCTTCTTGGTCTGTACATGAGTAATTACATTTCACTAAGTGACTCTGCAGAATTGCATATTAAGTGACAGCATCGAAACAAAGTTGGCATCCACCTGGCATTTCACATAAATATGCTCCATCAAATATTATATAACAATCACTGTCCCTTGCTTTTACACTAAGTATAAAAGTGGATCTGTCTACCTTAGTCTGTTCAATTCACTCTCCTCCTATTACTTACGAAAGATGCACAGTTAGATAGTTGTAAACTATTTAATGACTATTTTAAAAGCTAGGGTTATTCGCCAAGACATTCACGTGTTTTTCAGCACAGGTAGTACATCTAAACTTTCACACTAGCTTCTGCTGAAAATTAATTTTTACAATAAGTATAGTTTAAGTGCTATACTGTACCTGTGTTTCCAACCTAAAGGTACTGCACAAGTTATTTAAGCAGTACCTACTCTACACTGATCTACTAGGGCTCTTTAAAGCCTTTACATCAACAAACACGTATGTTCTGTTAAACAGCAACACTAAATGTACTTAAAACATAGACAAGATTTTGTTTAGCCTAACCAGAGGCTTCCTACATGCCTCTCTCCCCAGTGAGGACTGCTCTAGAGTTTTACGGTTCAGGTTATAAAGTTCCCTGATTTACACATTATATCCATGATGTGAGAAAATGAATTCTCATTTCTTTTACACCCTCCTGCTAAAGGAGGAAGACATGCCCCACTCTAAGTGCCAGATCACAACACGGAAGTATCAGATGTCTTTGCATGATGAAAGAAAGCATGTTGCCACATAGGTGATGCAGGAAGATTGGAAATCATGAACATAACTTTAATAGCCATAAATGCAAAGTTAACTATCAAACTGCAGTACTATACATTCAAGTATTTTTTCTGTTTATTTAACACAGCAAGGGGTGAGGGGAAGCCTATAAAAAGCCTCCTCTTATACTAAATCAATGTAAGAAGTCAGACTGGAACAAGGAATTCAAGACAAGAGGCTCCATTATACAGCATACAAACACAACCCAAAACATGTACTATCTTCCTTAGATAAGTTACTTTGATTCTATCATTAGAACAGCTAAAACCCTACTTTTTTATGATTTCTAACAAGCATGAGCCACTTTCAATAACATTATACCCATGAACTGACTAGAATCTCCTTAAAACAGAGCAGTTGTGGGATTTATGAAGCAGAACTCGAGAACCAAGCTTAAGTACTAAAGCTACTCTTACTTCAAAATCCTAAGATATTTTATACCCTTCCTTACCTACAGAGATTACTTGATGACCCAAACAATTCGCAAGCAACTCATGTACATATGGGGGAAGCTTACTGGTAGACAGCCAAGTACAATTATCCCTTATGAGGAATAAACAATCCTCCTTTTTTATAGAAGTGTATCTACCACTTGCTTTGTTTCTTTCCATGTATTTGACAAGTGTTTTGCACAGTTCTAATGCTTTACAGTATTCCCTATTTAACAGGGGACAAAATGGATTATAGTCCCTTAGTCCAAATTAGTAATGCCTAAATTTAAATTGAACCTGAACAAATCTTTGCAACCTGTACCCGTGCAGTGGTACCAGTTACTCCTTTCTCTACTACAGAGTCCCTGAGGAAGACAGCAACCAAACGCTACCTCAGCACTTAATCCAAATCATAGCTATCTCCTAAGAGGCTCTTGCCAAAGATGACCAAGTAAGACTATTCTGCCATCTGCACTTACCTGGCACACTATAGCTAGAACATCCCACACGTGGATCCCACTCATCACTGCCAACGTCTTCATGCTCAGCAATGGTTACTTCTGTGGAATAGCACTGTGACCCGAACTTCCAGCTATGAGACTATCCTCCACTGACCCTCCACTGAATCAGTCCGAGCTTCTAGTGACACAGCCTGTCATAGGGACAGCTACAGCCAACACGAGCAGAACATGAGATCCCTGCTCTTCAGAGAGCATTGTTAAAACTGGTGCTCTCACAAACAAAGGAAGCTTTAAGGCCACAGACACAAGATTCTGAAGTCTGTCAATTGAAATATTAAACATTCAAAACACTGTCAACTGAACATTTGTTGCTAACATAATTTAGTAGCAAATTATGGTTGAACTTGTAGTTGTTGGCAGAGCAGGCACTCCTGCATTCACCTCAAACACATGTCAGCAAAGTTGTCTGCAAAGGCCAGAGCTGGGAAAGGAAAAAAATTTAAAAGAGTGGGCTCTGTTGGAATAGAGGGTCACTTCTGTGGGAGGAACGGTGGGCACACAGCTACTCAACACTGCTAAAGTTTCCCTGTATCAGATTCTAACATGATCTCAAGTCTAAGCCAGCAAAATCTGATCCCCTAAGAAGCAGGAAGTTAATGAGGCAAGTCAAATGCCAAGCCATCATAGAGCACCCGACATCTCCAGGTGTTTGGAAAATGACCTTTAGAAAACCCAATGTCACAGCATTCGTTATTATTTCTATGCTATTGTTATTAGCAGAAGAGAATATAAGCAGTACTGGCCATTCCTGATACTTGTAGACTTCCCTGGAGACCCTCCATCTCACAAGCTCATTTATTTTTAACAGCAAAAGGCTCACACACACATTTAGAAGCACAGTCAAGGTTAATTTAACTTTTTTCTTAATAAAAAAAATAAAATTCCTTTCTGAACTGCATAGTATTCACTGTGGTATAGACATTTCCTTTGCTCTCCAGCCATGACACTGAAAACAAGTAATATATGAAATACCCTTAAAAAAATTAATATATATACATATAAGATACAGAGCCATTTTCCAAACATGCTCCAAAGGAAAAAAAGGACTGGAAAGTCATGCCAACACAACCAGAATCACCTTCGCTCTAACACTGTTCATTTAGACCATTTGGGGAAAGGGACAATAATTCACCACCATTGCACAAAGATTTATTTTTTAGTTTGTTACTAGTATCTGCTGTCAAATATTTCAATCTGGCTGATACAGAAGTCCCTTACCCAGGAAAATCTTAAATGTAACATTTCAACTAGGAATATTATAAGCAGCCAAAAGAAGGCCACATGATCCAATAACTGTAAGAAATAGCATACAAGAGCTTTAGCGTTCCCCACGGTAACCATATGTTCCAAACATTCTTTGTTGCTCCTTCCTGACACAAGCCAGAAGTGCAAACATCTGAACAAGAGACTTCCTCAGTAAGTTGGAAGGGAGGGAGTAAGGAGGGTGGCAGCAGGAAAAATAGTAGGAATGTCCCAATTATCACATTAACGATAGATAAAGCAGATATTAAAAAAAAGTCACGATTAATTAAAAAATTTCTATAGTACCAAACTTGTGGAAGTGGACTCTTAGTCAAACAGGAATATTTTCCATTCAAGAATTTAAAAAGGTGTTCTTTTTATGAAAGTTAGGAGCTGGCTGACCAGAAGCGGTACAGAAGTGCTTGAAAGCAAAGATACGCACAGACAGCTGAGAAGCAAGGCAAAAGGGCATTTGATAAGACAAAGGGAAGGATGTCACTGTCAGCAGGACACATGGTAGCATCCAGAAACAGAACAGACATAGCTACCAACACAATTCCTTGAACCAAAGGACTTCTGTCAAACCAAAAGAATCCGTCTGCCAACACTTCCCCGAGACAGTTTTGCTACAAGAAAGAGAAGTCTTCCAGTTTTGTATTACCATAATCCTTGACCTGACAAGACTGCTCCTCTAGAGCATCTCCTCCCACTCTCAGGGAACAAATGATTGTGTGTATATTTCTACATATCCTATATTCTTGTCCAATACCAAAAAGTTGAATTAGGCACAGCTTGTGTGATGCTAGCGTGCTTTTTTTCCACATGAAGAGAATTTAAACACAGGGAACAATCAGAGGTATTTTAAGAGGAAGCCACTACCCAAACCACTATCCGTGAACTTTCTCCTGCATGCACCATTTTGCACAGCAAAACTTGTGCTCTGGTAAACCCAATCTGATGAGAAAACTTAAAACCTAGGTATTACAGAAAAGGACCTCCTCTGTGTTATTCACACTTTTAACTTGCCGAGACTCACCTGCAACATTAAAGTCAGAAACAGATCTTTTTAGCAAAGTCACTAGTTCTCTCATCATTTTTAGCAGTACTCGAACAAGCCTGACATACTATTTTTGCAAATAGTTAAGAAAATGGTAGTTTTTTAAATCTAAATCTAGTAATAAATAGTGTTGCTCTCCTTCTACACATAGTATCCTTAGTGGAAATTAAGGATGGCTCCAGAATGAAGGTTTTGGGTTTGAATAGACTGTCCTTGCCAGGACAATGAATAAACACTTCAGAAAACTTGCAAAGTTAGACTTTCTAAGTTAGACTTGAGATTTTAAAAGTTTAGAGTTACCTGTATCTAGAACAACATGCCTAAGATTATATGGAATTTAGCGACTACTTTTAGTTAATTGAGAAACCTTTCTGAAGGAGACTTCTTAATGTACTAGCATTTTAATCTTGCATTGGGCACCTCATACTTGAAAAAACTGGTCTACTTGACTCCAAGAATACTTCCTGCACCAGATTAGAAAAAATTGATTAAACCAAGAAGCAATACAAGTCATTCACATAGCATACAAACAAGATGAAGTAATAAGATTATTAAAGCCTTACAGTAAAGCAAGTATTATGAGGCAGAAAGCAAGCAGCCATTAGGAACTACAGAGGCAGCAGTACTTTTATACTTATTTGCCATTATGTGGTTTCTTCCCAAGTCATTTCCCTCCACTGTGGAATTCTACAGTGAAAAGCATTTGTAAATAAACAAGTTGTATGAAGGACTATTCTGACAAAAGTGTTAAAAATAACAGTTCCTAGTTATGGAACCATGGAACAGACATGACCTATCTCTACATTAAGTCTCACTGCTAACAAAAATAACACCTTAGAACCTAGCCAGTGGGATAACCAATGCATATGATCTTGCACACACAATTTATGAAAGCATTTCCAAGTGATGAAAGAATGAACCCAAATTTATTTCAGAAGAAAGCTTTAAGTCCTCTTAACAGTCCTTTACTCCAGCTTTAAGTGGAGGTGTTACTAGCTGTAACAACTAAAAGTGTTGTTTGTGGGTTTTTTTATAGCAACACAAAAACACTGCATATTTAGAATGAAAGGGCTATTTGCATTTCATTAGAATACCAATACATTAACAACTTTTCTTCAGAAAAAGTCTTCCTCCTTTAAGCATGGTAACATCCAAATGATGGCCAACTTAACAGCAAGTGACAGCTGTGCCCTGCTTACTAGCTGTTTCGCTGCATGTACATCCTTTTGGTTACTGTAAATTGGACTATGCACTTTAGTAGTCCATACCTCCCAGCCAACACATAAAAAGGAACAAATCTTACTGAACCCATGCTAAACATCTCAGCAGCACTCATGATATATCTGTCTATTAAGGTCAAGAAGCCTGAAAAATAAAGGGAAATATTCTCATGAAACAGTTTTATCATGCTGTCAGTTTAACCAGTAGGAACATGTGCAACCATGAAATAAGCTCTGTGCAGGAGCTTAAAATAGTTTCACATGCCAGCACAAATAACACTTTGCTAACAGAGCAAACAATAGCCAGAGCTGGCTGATTAAGTAGCATGTACATGTCAAAAACTAGAGTCTCTTTTCAGTTCCATACCCTGAATGTATTTTCTGTATTTGTGTCAAGCCTGTTCAAAAGTCTACACAAAGTAGAAGGGGAAAAAACAAACCCAAGACTAATTAGCTGTCTAGTAGTATAAAAGGCAGTTTGTTCCATGTAAATTCAGCACAGAACTAACATGTTTGCTTTGTTTTGCACCTCAATATAATTACCAACTTTGTTCTAAAACACCAGACCTTACTTGGAAGGCCTGCGTGGGGTATTTAGTCCTTCTTAGTAAGGGGAGAGAAACTAGTTCAGGCTCCTGAATGCCTTCTGTGAACTCAAACCCTTACAAACACAAGCCTGTATCCTTTGACATACTATTTGTTACTTACTTTGGCCACTCTTTGATTCGGCTCCGTTCCATAAGCACAATGCCACAGAAACATAAAACAAGCAAACAGACTTAGCTACCGAAGCAGTAACACTGAAGACAGTAGGGTTCTCCCCCCGCCCCCAAAGTTACATGTAACTGCAATTCAGAACTGACTGATCTCAACTCTTAGTTTCATACACACTATCTCAGAGGAGGAAGGGTGGGAAAGGAAGGAGGAGTAGTGGAGAGGCCCATGCAGGAATGAGGAACAGGAAAAATGCAATCCACTTTATCAGAGCCAATCCCTTTCCAAGGCTTATATAGATAGTTTGTAGGAAGCAATAGATGTAAGAAAAAAACCTTCCAGTACTTTTCTGGTCAAGTATATTAAACTATTAAGGCTAAAGTTTATCCTCTAAGCTAGAGTTTAGAGAGTTGTCTCACAAGCTATCAAGCGTAATTCGAGATGCAAAGGGCTAGGCTGGTGATCTAACTTAACATTAAAGTCAGCTTTTTCAAACGTTAAACTTGGCATTCACGATGGGTTTAGCCTGCCCACGGCCTCACAAGGCTGTCATGGAAGTGAACTGTTCAGCCACGTGCCTGCCCCCTGCCCCCTCCAGAAGTACTCCCCCAGCACTTGTTCAACTAACTACACCTTCGACGAGTTACTTCCAGGGTGGTGGTGGTGGTGGCCGTGCCGTGGGTCAAGCGCTTTCACTCCCTACGTGCCGGGCAACACCTCCCCAGGAGCGGCGACGGGATCAGCTGCGGGCTGCCGCCGCCCGCCGGCCCCGCGCACGCACGGCCGGCTACCAACCGCCATCTCCCGCCCCGGCGGCTCCGGCCGGGATTCTGAGCCGACACCCTCGCGAAAGCCTCCCGGCTGCCGTCCCCTCCCCGGAAAGCCCCCGCCCGCCCCCCCCCCCGCCTGCTCCCCTCCGACGTGGCTGACCCAGGAGGGAAGGGGAAACCCAGGGGGGAAACGGCCGGCGCAGCGAAACTCAAAGGCGAGGCGCTACACCCCGCGTAGCGGCTCGCTCCGGCCGCCGCCGCCGCCCCGGCGGACGCGTCTCCCGGCGGCGAAGCGAGCCCGGAGGCCGGCCTGGGGCGGAGGTCGCCCCGCCGGCACCGGGGCCGCCCTCCCCCCTCCCGGGCCGGCCGGAGGGATGGGGCCGCAGGCCGCCCCCCGCCCGCACTCACAGGATGCCGGAGCAGGAGGTGCACACGAAGCTGCCCACCGTCATGTCGGTGTAGGTGGGGCCGCGCTGGTCGCAGTCGAAGCACTTGCGGTTGGGCGGGAGGCTGCTCATCTCCCGCAGCAGCTTCAGGTGCTTCTCCTCCTGCTTCCGCTTGGCGCTCGCGGCCATGGCCCCGCCGGCGAGGGGACCGCACGGCACGGCACGGCACGGCGCGGCGCCGGGCCCCGCTCACACCCCGGCGGCGGCGGCGCTCCGGGGCCCGGCCGGCGGGAGAGGGGGCCGGGGCGGGGGAGGGGGGGGAAGGGGAGGAAGGGGCGGGGAGGGCAACCGGCGCCCGCCGCTGAGCCGGGGCGGGAGCGCGGCCGCCGCTTGCGCCGGCCGGCGGCACGGCGAGAAAGGGAGGGCGGGGGGGGGAGAGGGGCGGGCCGAGGGCCGCGGCGCGGAGGAGGCCGGCGGCGGCGCCAGGCCCCGGGCGGCTGAATGACGAGCCCGGGCGGAACCTGCGCGACACCTTTATGAGATCAGGGAAGGAGATGGCGGCGGCGGAGCGGCAGCGCCGAAGGCGCCCGCCGGCGGCAGCGCCCCCTCTCGCGCGGGAGGACGCACTCCCCCGCCCGCCGCGACCCCGGCCCGGGGGAGGCGCCGCCGGCGGGGCCGTGGTGTCACCCGGCGTGACCCGGCGGGGCGGGGGGGCTTGCTCCGAGGAGCGGGGAGAGATGCGACCCCGGAGGGGACGCCGGGGGGCAGTCCTGTGGAGAATCCTAAGGGAAAAATCGCAGTAAAGCGCACGGTTCGCCTTTCCTCGGGGAGGCGGGGGTGTGCTCGAGGCGGGCTGCTCCGCGACGCCCCCGGGGGCGCCCTCTCCCCCGCCCGGGGTGAGCGCCAGGCGCGGCCGTCGGGGAGGGGGCGGCCGTCTTGGGGGGGGGGGGGGCGGCGTCGCCGCGGCCGCCGTTCTCCACACGCCCCTCGGCCCCAGGCGGTGCGGGCGGGCTCAGGCCGGCTGGGGAGAGGGGTCTGTTCCATCAGATGGCCAACACCGACCTCGCCCCCCGCCCCAGCGCTCCCCTCTAGGGAGCCCCTCTAGGTTGCCCTCGTCTCCCAGAAGTCGGAAAACTCCGTGGCGGAGGCTCGTGAGAGCAGGGGCTGAGGCGAAGGCGGCCCTGCAGGAGGCTCAACAAAGCCTCGCCGAGCCTCCCGAGCTGGAAGCCTTGTCAGGAGAGGGCTGCCGGGGGGGGCCCTGCCGCCTGCGGTGTGACTGCCGGGGGCTGGGCCGGGCCGGTGGCTGCGGTGCTTCACGAGGGCTGAGCGGGAATCGCCGGTGCGGTTTTCACAAGGCAGTGGGATTCGTGAGGAGAACGTCGTTACGGGTCCCTGTCTTTTTTTATTACGGAGATGAAAGTGCACGGTTTCCCCTTGGGAATGTGGCCGTCGGTGCCCGACTGGACGCTTCCCTCATCAAAGGAAAGAAAACGGAGCCAGCAGTCACGTATATCTGCTGATATCCTTGAGGAAGCCTTGGCTCTGGCTTGAACTCAAAATTGCCGCTGGTCTACAAAGTACGTGTTTGTTCCTTGCAAACGTGCCTAAAGGAGTATTTTTCAACAGTGCACAAAATCAATGTGAAAAAAAAATGTGGATGTGCTTTGTAATTTGGTGATTTAATTTGCCAAACTGCACGGCAACACGATGCGTGATTAAAATCTTTAAGGTTTAATGATTCCCAATGCAATGCATTTAGGGTCAAGTTTTGCACCTCTGACGTCAGTACACATGTTCGCTTTAGCTTTTGTAGGAGCAAGATCTGATCCACTGTATTTTCCTCATAGTTTTGGTTAAAAAATCTAGGACTAGGTGTTCAGCATCAGTAATTTGGCACTCCTCCTCTTGATTTCTCTGGATGTGCTGATTTACATGAGCTGATTAACAGGTCCTAAGTTTTAAACCCAGCACCAATCTCAATTTTTTCTAATATGGATGGCAGGAGCTATTCATAGTGAAAAATAAACATCACTAAATCATTAAATAATCACAAATGCTTAAATAGCATTCTTAAGAGTAAACACAAATATTTCCAGTCTTATAAGGACCAAATTCTCACTGCTTCCTCTTAATTTTTCACTTCTCTCTGAAATGCTGATGTTCTTGTTATTCAGAAGGTTTCATATTTTTTTGCCTTCTACAAAACATGCTAACATTGGAGATTTGCCAATGACCTAAATGACCTAAAGTAGATGACCTAGATTTAGCAAAAAAAGTTTAAACATTAAAAAACATGGGGTTTTTCTCCTGGACAATACTTTGGAGAGTGATGATCAGCCACAACAGCTGCTGTAGTGGAGAGTTGCTACATACATTTGCGTTTTGTTCCAATGGGAGTCAAAGGTGCTTTGTAACTGAAGTGAGAATATCCAGCTTCAACTGCTTGTGTCACAAATGTACTTACATGAATATTACGTAGGAATGGTTGTTAATAAAAACGATACCATTGTCATTGAAGCTGTCATTGGCATTAAAATGTGGAACTGAGCTCCCAGGGAAAACCCTAGTACTATTTAAATCAATCACAAAGTTCAATAGGAGCCTTATGGATTTCATATTACACTAGAACAGGCTCTAATTTATTTCATGAGGAAACAGTTCTGACATTATTCATGGTTGGCACCAAGGCCGGTCTTATGCTAGTAAATAAATGATGCTTATTAACATTAATTTGCTTTAGAAATCACTTTTTAAAAATACCAAGCCTCTCCATTCTATATCTCACAAAGCCGATTTACCCCAGGAAACTACATGATGTGACTTCAGAGGGTTGTGAGGATACACCCTTTTAGAAATATCCATAAACTCTGTGGGATTTGGGTTCTTCTAGAGACTGTGATCACGTCTGCTCCAAATCTTGGGTTCCTACCATCAAGCATCTAAATCTTACTAACTTGTTTCCCATAGGAACCAGTGCTTGAGAAATAAAACTACCAATGTATAAATGTGTTACAGTGTTGACATACATAGGTCTGAAAACTGGCTACCTTAACTTCCAGCCCTGCTTCACCTCCCCACAAGCAATAATGTAACTGGTGCTTCTCTTCCACTCCCTCCTTTTCTGTTTTTTTTTTTTTTTTTTTGCTGCTGACAGCTAGCATTAATTTCCTCAAAGCAGATGGCTTGTGTTTTCTCTAAATTACTAATGGAAAAAATCCACAAATAATACACATGAATAAAAACTCTACTCTTCAGTTTTCTTTTTCCTGATATATTTTTCTGTTTCTCTGCCCTAGGACCTGAATTCCCTTTCCTACAGCTTCTCTGTCCAAATTTGTTCTTCATTCTCTCCTCCTAATGACCAGACTCTTGTGGTTGGAAATATACTGGCCAGCTGTTTATTCCAAAAGTGCTTAATCCCTGCTGCACCTGCTACAGCTTTTAGCATTAAAATTAATTTCTTAACAAGAGGTAAAACAACGATTTCTTATGCTTGCAACATTTCTCTTTGCATAAAAACCAGAATTTAAAAGTTAGCCCAGTCATGGGTAATAATATATGAAAGATGTTGCTGCAGCAAGCCCTTAAATATGGGCTAATAGGGTATAAATTATAATATACAAGCACATAATCTAGGGGACTTATTGTCGGGACCAAAAGAAACAAGAGTCTAAGAATGTACGTTTGGGAGATGAATAAGACATTTTCTGTTTGTCACTAGGATTGAGGTCAATAATACCCATTTTAAAGCAATTAACCCAGCAGGCTAAGTGACATGAAAATTATCATGCTGAAGGACTAATGGGCTATTAAATCCATCATGCTTCACTACTGATGGGCATACAAAATTAATCCTGGGATTAGGTATATCGGATCTGTGGTAAACTGCTACTGCAATATTTGTATATGAAGGGTTTTCTGAAAATGCTAAGAAAGAACACGGCAAGTATATCTGGCAAGAATGTTCACTGATATGCTCTATTAAAGATTCATTCAACTGACCATAAATTAGTGTGTCTGTGCCTGGCCTTATTTAAGCAGTAGCTTTTTGTTAATGAATAGATACATTTTAGTACGAGATCAAAACAAGAGAAAGTCATAGTAATGTTTATATAAATCATTATTGATTGTTGACAGTTATTTAAATCTAAAAAATTTAACTGCAGGAAATGGTTAAGTATGATTGAATTACAAAATTATTTTTATTTGAAATGCCATTTCCCTTTGACATTTCCGACCCACTGCTATGACATTAACATAGTAGAAAAGGTAAATGATCGATTGCCCTGCCTTTACCCGTAACAGCTGTTCATAGGAAACAGACCTCACAATAAAGAGAAAGGCACAGTCACACCAGCTTTTTTTTTTTTTTTTTGGTAATGCACAAGTTACTGGTCTTTGATTTATTATTTTTTTTGAAATGTCATGTTTTATTAGTGTGACATATATGTAATTCATTTTGAGTTATGTAAGGTAGGAAGTGATTTTCAGCCACCACAGCAATGAAAGTCTGAGATTCAAAGCAGAAGTGCTGGCTCTAAGGATGACATGGAGGTGGTTGAAGGTGTGAGGTGAGAGCCACAAAACGAAGAGCTAGCAGAAGAGTGGGAAGTATCAAAAAGACCAAAAAATATAGACTGAAAAAGCAATTCTTCTTTAGACTCCTTCCTCAACAGTTTATGACCTATCTACTATACCCTTCTTGATAGAACAACTTTTGCAGTTTCCAAGTGAGATAGACTGAAGCTGTGTAGAGCCAGGTATCAGGCATAAATAGCAAGACACATACTCACCTTGATGCAAAGTAAACTAGAATTTTCTTATCAATCTGAACAAACCAGATGGGTTTTAAGAAGAGGACCATAAAGGTATAGAATGCCTTTCCAAAGTTAACACAACAGATCAACATCAGAGGTGGTTAAAAAGCCTTAAGTATCTTTCCTCTTAGCTTGATATTTTGCTCTTGGTAATAATTGCTAAGAATGAAGGTTCCATTGTAAATGATAATTTAGATTAGCTTCTTGCAGTCATTAATTTTTCTGAATTGAGTGGAAATTTGAATTGAAATGAATTGATGACATCCTAAAGTTACTGTTGTTAAAAATATAGTTCCTTTTGTCTGAATTAAATCCATTACCTTGTAGTTCAGTTGAATCTACTTGAAGTTTTTCAATAGGAAGGACTGAGATTTCTTGGATGGACTCGCATATAGCACTAGTTATCCTGTACACCTAGCTCTCTTCAATTTTTCAAGTTAACTAAATAAACTATTAACATCTCTCTCATGGAAATACTCTCTTTAGGCTTTCTTCATCTTCTACTTTTGCTTTATTCTCAAAAAAATAAATAAAAGTATATCCCTTGATAAGATAAAAAATAAATACTGTTACTGAATTTTAGCTGTTCAGAAAGTTGTTCAGAAGAGTGAGCTGCTTCTGTGTTACCTAAATGGTGCTTACAGTTGTTAACTGAACACTCTGCTCTCCTGGATAGACTGGAAATACTAGGGGACCTTGTGAGCCTGTCTTGCCTAAGATTACAGTTGTTTTACTGCCTTAAGATTTACAAGTTCCTTCAGGCACCATGCTCAGTGAAGAAGAGATTTTTTTATTATTTTTTTCAGTGGGGGATTTTTGAGTGCAGGATTGTCCCAGCTCACAGTCTAATCCAGTCTGGTTCAACAGGAGTTTTTCATATCCAGGGATGACATTTCAGAAGATTGACTTGTTCCAAAGTTACAGGAGTTTTTCATTTTTTAATCTTGGTGAGAAATTTTGGTAGCTGAGGAGGCATTATTCTCTTCCTGCTTTCTAGCTTGGTCAGTGATGTTGAAATGTTATCAATATTTCAACCTTGCCCCTTTATTTGACACAGTTCTTGAATTTCCATCGTGTCTTAAGTGTATGGGATCATATTCCAGTTTGTAATCACAGACTAGGTAGTGGAAAGAACATGCCTATATACAGGTGCAGCGAAGGCAAAACATCTGCCATAGGAATATCTTGCACACGACGTGAGTGGGTTTTAAGTTCATCTTTACAGTACCTTTATTTTTAGGGTATGTGCCAATGTTTCTGTTACTGATTTTGATTTGTATTGTTTTATCATTATTCTAAAAGATCCTGTAGTTGAATGATGCTTTATAAACTGTACCACCAATCACAGGACTTTTTGTAAAATGACTGTTTCATGCATCCTTTCAGAAGAACATGCCAGAGGAGAGTGGAACCTTTTAAACTGAAAAGGGAGTATATTCATATTTGATCCTATAAACAGCAACAGAAGAATAATGGTAAGCCATATCCCCTTTTACATTTGCTGGAACTGCCCATGGGAATGTTAGCAATTCACAAGGCAGCATAGAGCCTATAGGTAGAAGAGAGAGGTTGGGGAACCAACACAGGAAAAGCGAGAAGGAAGGAAACAAATTACCTTAGGGGACAAAGAACTGAAGGACAGACCTCGATGCGTGGACTGACAGTTTAACTCTGTCTAACTTTTGGTTCTAAACTAGAAGAGTGCGAGACAGAATCTAAACAGATATCTAAACCACCACCAATTTCTGTAGTATTTGGCTACAAAAAGTACTAAACCAGGAAATGCTCTCCCAGCTCTCTGAACAGGAACAACTTAATTTTCACATTAAAGTTTATATAACATAACTTATTTCTTGACCTATGAATGAGATTTGTATTTAAAGCTGTGTATTTTCAAGTTCAACTCTTCAGCACCTTTTCGACTTGATGACGAGCATTTCCTGCCTATTTTCTGTAAAACTCCCATGGAAATGAAGAGAGGCCTTTGTTCCTTTCCACTAATGAATCTAAATTATTGATTAGTCATCTAATTTGTGGAAACTACTGTCAGTTAGTGCTGTCTTAGAACTACCTTAGATTTGGCAAAAAAGAATTACAGGTAATTTGACAAGCATCTTCAGTGAGGGAAACACAATATTAAAATAGACAGGAGAAGTAGTATTTTCAACCAGTGTTCTTTTATTTGCCCATGCTTTACAAAAATCACATATTGTCCTTCAGACTTCCCTAAAATTTTAATTCTTTTAATAAATATCACTTGAGGGCTGATTTGGGGAACACTAGAGTAGAATTAACAGTTCTGAGCAGGCACCCTTCAGTGCTCTTGGTAATCCTGAAGCAGTGTTTACAACTGGAATCTACACACAATAAACATGTCCAAAACTTTCTAATTTTCTAAGTCAGCATGAACACACAAAGAACAAAAAAGGTCAAAAAGGAAGGAAAAAGTGGGCTGAGTCTATGATGCCAAGACAAGCCACAAAATACCTTTCATGCACCCCATTATCTGAGACACTGCGATGGTAAGTCAGTGACTCCAAGACAGTAGTGTGTGAATCTTGCCTGATAAACAAAGAGTTCTGTACACTGCACTGAACAAATCAATGAATGTAACAAGTATCAGAATAACTAAAAATCATGGAAACATCCATTCGGATTTGAAGTGGGATGAAAAAGAACAGTATCTTAGAGTAAAGCAATGGAGACGGACATAACAAACTGGGGAAATTTGGGAAATAGAGCTTTCAGATGTCAGACATTCAAATGGAAGAATAAAGAAAATAAGCTATATAATGTGAATATGGGAAAGTTCTTCAGTCACTCCACTTCTGAAAGAAAATCTTTTAGAAGTGGACTACAAAAGGAAACCTGATCCTTCAAATTTAGTGTAACATTTCTCATTACTGTAATTTTAAAATCTGAAATACAGCCACCAAGATTTTTTCCATGAATCCCTGAGAATTTGTCTTGTCCAAACTGCAGAGAGAAGGGCTTTATGACTGGTATTATTTATAGGTTAAAAGTAAGAGCACTAACAAGATGCACAACAAACAAAAAATGCCCCAGAGAATGTAGCACAGGCTAGTGCAGTTGCAGTGAATAGATATGGATAATCCCTGGTAGCTGCAAATATCCTTTTAAGGGAGGTTTCCTGCAAGAGAAGCCTAATCTCAATCCACACATGGGAAGAATACTGCTAAAACTAGTAGCATTTTAGCACTTTCTCTCCATGTCATTTAGTTTAGAAGAACAAACCCTTAAATTGTTGTTTAGAATAATTAATTTAACAAGAAAAGTGAATCCCCTGACATTAAGGCCTCTGATACATTCTGCTGTACAGCAAGAGCACCTGCAGTTTCTTGCCTTGAAGTGACTGTTTTCAACATTGCAAGCCATAGTTGTAGATACAAACCGCTTAAAAAAATTTAAGATTTCTTTCGAGAACTCATTCTTTGGTTAAGTGGCAATGATGGCCATGTCTCTTTGAAACAATGTGTGTGAATTTCAATTGAGAATGGAGATTTCGAAAGTATTTGCCAATTAGAAAAGCTCTTTCTTAACCAAGAGGAAAACCAAAAAACCCAGAAACAAATAAACAATTAAGGCATGGTGGGCATAGTAATATTCCACATACTGTGTTTTGGCAACTGGAGACAAATAAGTGTTCAGAATATTATTGCAGCCTGGCTAGAACAAAACCTTGTTTTGGTTTGTTTTTTCAGTTTGGTTTGTGGACAAGGGAGTTAATGGAAGACAACGCATAAATACTCCGGAACTGCACAGTGAATGAAAAATTTGGGATAATGTTTGCTCAGAGCAATACCCTCCTAGTTATTAAAGAGCAGCATCTTACTGACATAAACACAGGAGTGTGAGAAATACAGCCCCCCATGTGCAAGAGATTTTTAAACAAATGAAGAAAACTAAACCAAGTTCCTCCAGACTACCACGGATGAGGAAAATTGGCAGGGAAAAGGAAGCTGGCAGCTAATAAATCATCACAATATGGAAACAAAAGTATTACAGAAGCTATTAGGTAAGCATAGTATTTCTTACAACTTACGACTTTTAATCAAGTCTCTTGTAACTGTTAGAATTTCTGACACAGTATAATTTCCTTAGAGCTCTCTACATTTACCCTGACTTCCCTAAATTATCAAGAACCACTTTATGAATACATAGAGGGTTTTGCATCCTGCTCTTCTTTGTGTGGGGTTGTTTCAGACCTCAGTACTTTACCACTTCAGGTCCAGCTTTCCAATTTTTCAGGCTCAATGTGTTCATAGCCAGCTTAGAAATATTGCTCTGATGCCAGAACTACCCTTCAGCTTATTTTTCCCTCCCTGCGTGTACCTTTGTGCACACAGATAACTGCCCAACTGAAATGTCAACACGTGCAGGCAAGAGATACAGGAGGTGCGTGCCCGGCTGTGCTGATTAGCTACCAGCTGCCATTCAGTGCTGCGCAGTGGGCTCTGGGTCCAGGCCACAGCTTTGGTAATTCAGAGTTAGGATGGTGAGTGTAATAATTCAAAAATAAAACAATTTAAGCAAAGTAATGATTAACAGAGAAAGGTTTCATAGTAATTAATCAAGAGTTTCGTTGTCACTGACCTAGACATTTGCCAGGGTACGCTCTTGTTTTACACTCCTACTCTTTCCATCATTGACAGAGATCACTATACAAACCCACCTGTCAAAGGGGTTAATCCTTTCTATTTCATCTTCCTTATAAACTGAGTTCCTAACAGTCAATGGATTTTCAGAGTATTGTCTCCAATCTCAGCTTTGCTCTGAAGTACCATGTGTTTTCTTTCTTTGCTAGAGCCTCTTAGCACTGCCAGGCAATGGCCACAACTGCCCTCGGTCCTCTCTACAGCTGATTTCAATCCCCTTGGATAATGAAATCCAAATAACCATTTGTCAATGTGAACTCATTGGAATGACATCTTCATGATAAAAGGATGTATTGTTATACTTCAAAAATTGAAATGATGCTGAAGTATGAAAAGCATTCATTGCAGGTTTCAAAAAGAATCTGCTAAGAGATAATTCATCAGTGGATACTGTCATTAGCACAAAATCCCTTCTGCAATAGGGGGAATTTTTGTCTAGCGGAAAACTTTGAAGCTTATTCCGAATTTTACCTTTGTTGTTGTTGTTTTGTTTTTGTCTAGTCCCTGATGTTTTGGTTACCAGGAAATGATTAGTACTCCAGCCAAGAAAAAATGTTCAAACTTGTTATTTTTGAATTGCCTGGGTTTATCTCTTCTGAGGTAATGAGATAAACACAATTCAATCTGATCCGTGATCATCTCTTAAACACTTGATCTTACAGCCAAGCTTGCAGTAGGCAATTGAAATAACAAATGAAGAACTGACAAGTTCAACAAGAATCTTTCAAGGAAATAAACCATGAAATAAAAACCATGAAACAAGCACAGCTGGCACGGATGGGCAGAAACATTACACTTGTTACACAAAAATAGAAAGGGATGATAACATTTACCTTCTCCCTAGAGCTACCCTTTTCCCAAAGAAGACCAGCCCCAGTTTTTAGGTGCACCATGAAGAGCTGTATTGCAGTATGCCCCGTGATTTAAAGAATCACCGACAGCCTTCAATACTCTGATTCTGTCATGCAGATCAACTGTGTTTCCACTATGCAACTTTGCACTGTGACAGGGGCTATTTACTGACCAACTGGTGACCATTTAATCTTCCTAATTTACCAACAATTTCTTAGATGAGCTGAAATGGTAAACACACAAAACTAGTGCCATTAGATCAGTGGAATCAAATTGAAAAGACAAAACCAATCCATCCTTAGATATTTGCTTCTCTACACTAAATGCATCCCTTAATATTAAACATCAAAGCTCAGATGTAAGAGAAACCAAATAGTTTAGAGCCTGTTTAAAGTTTACCACAGCACTCAGTAAAGGACAAGGAAAAAGTAGGGCTCTTCTAATGTTTCTGTACTGCACCATCCCTCTCCCCCTGCCCTGCAAAAAGAATGACAACACATCTTTTGATGTTTTGAATTCTTCATGGCTTTTTATAGCAACATAACACCAGAGCCGCTTATTTATATTTTTGATTTATCATAAAACCCAAGAGTTTGGTATAAGAAATTTCAATAAAAGCTTTAACTTTTCACCAGCAATTTCAAACTCCGAATTAACATGGAGATAATTGTAAAGTGATTGTATTTTAATCTCCTGCCTTTAAGTCACAGCAACGGTTAACGCAAGAATTATTCCTGGACTTTTTTTCTTTTTTTAAGAGAAAATTATAGCAAAATATCTGGCTATTGTAACCAGAAGAACCTGCAGTTGATAACAGGCAGATAATACAGTGTTCAGTCATATTACTGAACAGCTCGAGACACAGGAGCAAAAGCACTTGCTGAGAACAGAATTAACTTAATAAAACTGCATGAAAGCATATTAAGAAGTTTTTCTCCAGATACTTAGCTGGGACCAATACAGTAGAACTTCTCTTACCTTTCTCAAAATAAAATCACTTTTAAAACACTTTCAAGAAAAAGACAAAGGATCTAGATGACAGGAACAGAGTAATCAAAGACTATTCACACATCGAGTTTAACATTTGGAGTAAACCCAAGTCTAGACCAAAATCAATTGCAAAACTGTCATTGCTTTTAATGGATTAACAACTAGTAGTCCAATTAGTGCTCAGGGAGGCTGTGGATGCCCCATCCCTGGCAGTGTTCAAGGCCAGGTGGGACGGGGCTTTCAGCAGCCTGGTCTGGTGGAAGGTGTCCCTGCCCATGGCAGCGGGGTTGGAGCTAGATGATCTTTCAGGTCCCTTCCAACCCAAACTACTCTATGATTCTATGATTTATCTCATAATTTGACTTATACCTCTGTCTAAGCATATTAGCATACTTATGTGAATTAATACAAAGATCAAGAAGGAAAAGCAAGCTAAAAAAAAGGGTTAGCATATAGTACTGTATTTTTGTCAAAACTTAGCTGTTAGTACACACATGACATCATATTTTAAGTTAGTGTAGAAATAGTTGTTTGTGTTCTGGTTTACCAACTATAATTTTCACTTAACAAAAAAATCTTGATTATGAGATAAGGTTTGAATGAGTTAAAAGAAGGATAAATGCAAATACCGTGACAGAAATATCTGCATCTGCAGATAAGGTTGAAAAGTAGCATACGGAAAAGCATAATCAAAGTTGACTCTTGAGATTATGTTAGCCTATTCTAAAATTCCATAAATGCTAAAGAACATATCCTTTTCTACTGTTTACAAATATAATATTCATAACAATAATTGATGAGTTGTTCATTGGGTTGCAAGAATAAACTGTCCTGATTCCTTTCTGTCAGTCAATTATTGACACACTGCTTGATCTTTTGCCTTCTCTGAAAGACAAATAAAATGCGATTTAAGAAAGGAACAACCACTGGGAGATGTAAATGCACTTGTACACAGCAACTGGGTCTGCTGTTTTCACCAGACTTTGTAGATACTGATTTCTGTAACTCTAAGCAATCTTTTAATGCCACTTAAATATTGTTTATGGCTACCAATTCAGGGAAAAAAAAGAAAGAAAGAAAGAAAGAAGTTATTGATCTGAATATGTAAATGATCCCACTACTACAAATGTAAATCCTTTAATATATGCTTGAGTGCCAGAAATGAAAGAACAGATGCCATATAAAATGCTTTTCTGATCTTTGGAAGCTTGAATATAGGACATGTTTTCTTATAAAAACTCCTTTTTCACTCACACCTCTATAAAAACCTAGTCCTTTCTTTCCATGTTCCCAAACTGTCTTTCTGTTTGCCTTCAAGACATTCCATACATGTACTACACAATAAATTGATTTATCTTGCATTACTCAGTTTTTTTCCAGCACACTATTCAGTAGTCCACTTCTCCTAGGACTTATGGCCATATTCCAAACTGTAAAGCCACGGTAAGCAGATCTTAAATATTCTTCTACAGCAAACTGCCAGAAAATTGCTTTTTTCTCTCTCTCAAAATACATGTATGTGTATATAAAAAATAGTAGGTAGACCAAACTTTGGATACAAAAAAATCCCACCTTCGCTATTGTCCTTTTAAAATAGGTAAAGGTAAGAGAAATACCTCATCTGGAAACTAAAAATAGCATAAGCAATTTCTATCCTCTTTTCAGATTTTGCTATTATTCCCCTGGAGTATAGTGACCTTATTGGCTTTGCTTATATAAGTGATAATAGATTACCTATCTGGAATTTTTAACACAAGCAATTTTATGCACATTTTATGCTAGACTGATCTTTCTGCTCTCCTTTTCATATTCAAGCTTTCACACATGTCATCTCCCATGCCAGCATGCAGAAGAAAGGTTTCGCTGCTATCCAACCACATAAGCGTTTTATACCCGCTTAAGATGCAGGTCACACCAAATACTGAAGACACACATGAATCGCAGACAACCAGTTCTTTTGCTTGAATACACCAATAAATCTGTTTCCATCGAGTAGACCAGAGTCAGAACTCATTCTCACACCAGGGGCAGCAGGGAACGCGCCACCCGCGCTGTGCCACGGATCTGCTTAGCTGCCAGCGACTTAGCTGCCAGCGACTGCAGCCCGCGACCCTTCGCTGCTAAGTGTCCTTCACATAAATCCATCCTGGGGGCCGAAGGCAATGGATCTATGTTGTTACAGACCATAACATCAAACCTGTCTGAATGGCCACCTGCATATTTTTCTTCCCTGATTAGTGAAGGTACATTCACCTGTTGTCTTTTCTTACAACAGGTGCTCACAATTGGACGAGGCAGGAAACACTTCTTTAACCACTGTCGTACATTCAGCTTCTTCCTTTCTTCCTTTGAGGGCTCAGTCCCAGTTTGTAATAGATTCTCACTCAACTTTAAAGGAAATTATTCCAAAAGAGTCACGGTCCTCATGCATCTGTTGTCTTCTGGTACACATACTGAGTTTCTATGACATTTAATAGGAACATCACACAGGTACCTTAGTTATTCCTAAGTGATTCTCCCTTTACTGGGAGTTACATTAGAACAGCTATGGATGGTGTGAACAAAACACAGATTTCACTGAATCGAATTCTTCAGTCACGTGACCGCTGAAATTAAGTGGTCAGAAGACAGGAGAAAAATGAAGTGCCAGGACTAAACAGGAAAATTACCAAAAAGAGAAAAAAAACAGAAAAAAAGAAGAGAAGGCTGTAGCTTATCTAACAGCCTATCATTAAATCATGTTCTCTGGTTTCTTTGGGTTCAGGCCTTCATGATCCTTATTTTCACTTATTTCTAGTTTTGCAATAGAGAAATTTTTGCAAATTTTAAAATTAAAAATACACCCTCTTTCAGAGCATGCTCCAGCAATAGAAACCAATGTGTATGGCAAATAAAATCTGTATGCAAGCAGCAAGACCTCAGAAGTGCCATTTCCACTTTTTTTTTTTTAAAATTGGATCACCAACAGCATCAGTATCATCGACATTACAATTGATGTTTTCACAGGGTGAAGGACAAATGAATCCAGATGCAATCCAGAGACTGATGTTGCACATGTAATTCAACTCACCTTATTAGCAATACCCTCAAAACAATCCCCAAGGAAGCATTGATGAAACCTTTTTCTATACAGTGAGATTTTGTCACACGTTATTAAATATCATTAAAAACAGTCTCCTGTGATGTACAGAGAAACTTCTCAGCCAAAAGGCAAAAATCAGAGTAAGGGTACTTTTGTTATGTTTAGGAAAATGAGGAAATATTAAACATCGTGCAAAAAGAAAAGACTATTTATTTTAATAACATATTTGATTTGAAAGTTTCGAGCACTGAAGATCAGAAAACAAAACTGGATTTTGCTTTCCTAAATACATCTATATTCATCATGGAAGCCATTAATTCTTAAGAGAAACCAGAAATGTCTTTTAACATCTAGTTACTGCCGACAGCCTTTTCAGCTGCCAATCCCTGTTTGGGTTTCGAGTAATCCCAAGGTCTCCTGTTCTCTGTATACCCATACAGCTTCCGCAGTGCCACACGGGCAGCTTCTTCCTCTGCAGCAAGCAGTGTTTCACCAGGACCTTCAGCTATAATCTTCTTATCGCTTGGGAAAAAAAAAATAAAAAATTGAAGCATTTTCATCATGAAATCCTGAGCACTACTGTCTATCATGAATAAGGGCCGCTAGATTATTTTTTTCTGCAATGTCTGTGAACACTGAAGGTAATTTCTACATACACACAAATGTAAACATTTCCGTTGGTCTTTCCTGCAAAGATAAGTGATTGTATATTCAACAATGGAAACTCAAATCAGGAATGTGTCCATTTCCTGGAAGAGCACTACTCTGTTCATTTAGATTCCTAACACATCAATGATTCTTTAAAGTGTTCAATTTGTTAGCCCTGCTAAAAACATGCAAATACGTTACTCCGGTTAGCTTAAACAAAGAAGTAAAATGCTTCTGTCTTTTCTCCTCGCCTGGTAAGAAAGCATTTTAAAACTTCTTCAAAAGGATTCACAGAGAAGTTCTCTATGTTATGAAGTATGTACTCAGCTCTGTTTAACAAACATCTATGGACACTGAATAGGAAGAGTTTGTGAAGGGACACCAGGGATTCCAGAAGAAAAATAATCAAAGTTCCTTTCTTTTATATAAGATAATAAATCCTAGAAGGCACGTAAACCAAAGCATGATAAATCAGAACAAGTTAAGGCAATCTTCCCATGCGTTTATCTGCAGCTCATTTAGCAAGCAACAATGATGTGGGTTTTGGTGGTAGAAGGTCCTGTCCTGCTCCAGAGAAGTGATGTTACTTACCCCTGGGCAAGAGACCAGGACAAGCGCTGACCACCCCCGAGACAAGTGCACCAGGGATGATTGGCACTTCCTAAGTCTTGTCTGGATACAGACAGTCTTCTTGCCTAGTTTACAGTGCCCGTGATTTGAAAACTAAAAAGCTTCTCTGGAATACAAAATAAGTTTCTCTTCAATCCCACCTCCCTTGATGTATAAGTCTCTTTGCCTTTCCCTAAGCCCTGGATGCAGTTGTGGTCCCTCCAAAGCCATTCAGTTATGTTATTCGCAAAGTTCCTATGTCAGGTCACCTAGAACATACACCCAGACTCTTTCGTACACCCAATTTAGACTCTGAAGCCCTTTAGTCAGAGACTGTCTTTTTATGCATCATTACAGCAAACTATGGCCAACGCTTAAATGGCTGATTTTATATGGAAGTCACTATAAGGTTTCTTTTCTGTAATAATTTGACCAAAAAGCACAAGTAGAAAAGCAAAAGACCATCTTCCCTCCTCCCCCCTCCCCTAGCTTAAATCCATTTCACTTTAAATTAGTACTTTACTAACCAGTACAACCCAACAAAGTACAGCGGCAGAACTGTGCTGACTCCCAACTGCCTGGTAATTCTTGGTTCCGGGGAAGAGATATTCCTCTTGGTCAGTTCTTCCACTAGTAAGCCCATAGGATTTACAACTTCCCAGATCTCAAACAGGTCTTTTCCAATCAGCTGGGGAATAAAAAAATCCTAAACAAAAATATTTAGAAGTTACAATTAATGGGAAACGTAATGAAGGCTCTAGCTTCTGGTTTCTCCTAATAAAAATACAGTATGAAGAGGCATTAATACAGTTGACAATAAATTGCTGAAATGAATGATGAAACTGCCTCAGTGCTCCATCACAGCTAAGCACAGCTAACCTGTGTTGCTACGCTCGGCAGCTCTGGTTCTGATTTAGCTACTGACAGGGTGCACGCCTTGGGCAAAGTCAACCGCCCGGACCTAAAGAAGGAACAGCACCAGCCTGAGAAAGGAGTTATAACAACATTTTTGCACAGCTCTGAGCACAAGGTACGCAACTCAGTGCTGCTTCTGTGCAAGAAGTCGTACATCAGAAGAGTTCTGCAAAGATTGAAGGGAACGTGCAAACCCACGAGACTTTCACCTGTTTGGATCACTCTCTTGCCTGTTAACTGGTACTTGCTCTTACAGAGACCTCTCAATGGTCTTGTATTAGAAATAAGATTTTAACAAACATTTCTCCGTTGCAAAACCAGAAATAAGTGAAAAGGAGGACTGAAAGGACAGTAGCTGCTAAAACTACTTTGTTACACTGCATTTTAGTTGAACATTTTTGTATGAAACATCTTTAGGTGCTTGCACTCCTCCATGCAAAACCTGTGAACTCAGCCCCTGCTTTATATAATTTTTTTTTTAAATTGAAGATATATGTGGCCTTACATTGAATAATTTCATTATCTGATAGTATAGTGCGTGGAATATAACACTTTCCCTTAGCAAGTGTCAGCAAATACTACTATATCACCATTTTAAACCAGAAATACATGATTTTATGTACTTGACCAGCCTGTGCTTCCTACAGAAAAAGAAAAACCAAACCGAACCAAACAAAAAACCCACAACCCCAAACCCCTGACCACCACCGCCACCCAATAAATCTTATTGTTAAATTGTCTTGTTACAGGTATTGTCCAACTTCTGCCAATCTCCTTGGATCTCTGGCCATCAAGGTACAAGACAATATTTAATTTTTTGCCTTTTTTTCCTCCTGTAACTTCTGAGACCCTTAGATGTTACTGTTGTCAGTACAAAAATATATGTTAAGTAATGACTTACCCTGACAAAGAGCCCCGTTTTCTCAGGCCCACTGCTATTGAGCAAGGCTCCTATGACAGCAAAGAACGTCCTCTGTAGCACATTTGGTGGGACGGGAAACTCTTTGCAAAGCGTCAGGTCCTGTATAGACAGGTTTTGAGCCACATAAGAAACAAGTTCCTGACTGGTAAGAAAATCAACAAGTGCTCCTATCCCCTTTGCAGGTAAATCAGGGTAGGCACCTTCAAAGCTCTGTGTCAGGTAAGAACGTGAAAAAGACA
The DNA here is from genome assembly GCF_947461875.1 of Haliaeetus albicilla. Classification (NCBI taxonomy): domain Eukaryota; kingdom Metazoa; phylum Chordata; class Aves; order Accipitriformes; family Accipitridae; genus Haliaeetus; species Haliaeetus albicilla. The sequence goes on along the minus strand of NC_091491.1, from coordinate 25,370,351 downwards.
TCCCTTGTTCAGCAAGTTTACTATTATCTTGTAGATTAAGAGCAGCCGTTTCTTTGTCCAGCCCAAGTTCTCGGCGTCTCGCCTCTTCGCTTTGAATATAAGAAGAATTAACAAATGCAGTCTTGAGGAGATCCAAAGAAAAATTTTCATGCAGCCGGTGGCTGAAAGCTTGTATCTCTGCATGGTAATCCCAGTTGGGCTTCTCTGATCTACCGACATAGAAAAGAACACAAATTCAGAAACAGAACAAGAGGTTACCCATATTGCGAGCATGATGTCTGTCAGGCGACCGAAAGGAGATGAAAAACTGAATAGTTTTTGAAGATCGAACCCTGTGTTTAAAACCCCCAGCGTCAAACGCGGTCGGTCCGCCCGTCGCCACCGGCCCGCCACAGGACGGGCCCCCGGCCGCCTTCAAAACCGGGGCTACGCTGACCCGCGCAGCTCAAAACACTCTGCCCCAAAGCGTGCCGAGAAGGTGCCTGAACGCTTCGGCTTCACCTATTTCTCAGCCTGCTGCGCTCCCTTCCCCCGAGCCCCGCCGCCCGCCCTCTCCTGACGGCCGGGCCGGCTCTCACCGCCGCTGGGGGGGGGCCTCCAGCCGCTGCTGCTCCAGGTAGGCGCGGAGCCACCGCTTCTTCTCGTGGCGCGGCGCAGTGCTGAGCGCCACCCGCCCGGCCCCGGCCCCGGCCCCGGCCAGCAGCCGCCGCGACGCCCGCAAGAGGAGCCTGGCGGCCATGGCGGCGGGTGCAAGGGGAGGGAAGATCGCTCCTCCGACCCCGTCCCCTCCGGGAAACGTCGCCCCTCCCCGCTAGTTCCGGGCAGACGCGTTCCTGGCCGGGAGCGCACCGCGCGCACCACCGGCGGCGGAAACGGCCCTGGCGACTACAGCTCCCGGCGGGCCGTGCGCCGCGCTGCACGCCGGGAGCGGCCGCCGCGGCGCCGCCGCCGAGAGGCGGGACCGGCAGCCGTCCCCGCCGCCGCCGCCAGAGCCCCCGGCCCCGGCCGGGATCGGTGACGGGAGCGGGGCAGCCGCAGCGCTGGGGCTCCGCGTCCCGGCTCGGGCCCGTCGGGGCATTTCGGGCGGGGAGCGGGGGGCGGCGGCTCCAGTCCGCGACCGGCAGGCCGGGCTCGGGGCCCCCGGGAAGCCTCGAGCAAAGCCGCGTTTTGATTTACGAGCTCGCAGCTCCTGCAGGCGCGGCGAGTCGCAGAGCAGCGTCGCCCGCTGACGGGGCGCAAGGCCGGCGGTGTCCGGCCTCCCCCTGCCCGGCGACGGCGAGCGGTGGAAGTTTCACCTGCCGCGGTGGGACCTGCGCCGGCCGGGCCTCTGCCCCCCGCCCCCCGCCGCCGCCGCCAGGAACGCGTCCCTCCGCGTCGTGCCGCCGGGCACACGGAGAACGCGCTCATCCTCCCGGCTGAGGAAGAACTGACAGCCCCCGCCGCGCACCGCGCGAGACGTTCTTAAAATCTGCTCTTCTTTTGGGTTTCACTTCCACTTGCAAGACAAAGTCTGGGTTTGCTCCCTTAAAGGAAGCTTCATTTTTTCCTATTACCTGTGCACCTCTTTGTAAAATCTCTAGGAGCCCTAACCCTCGTTTGCATCATCAGAGCTCACACAGTACACCTTTAAAGATCGCCTTATAAAATTTGTGAGAACACACAAAACGTGCAAAGCAGGCCCTTCCCTTCACGCTGTCTTTCACTAAAAGACAAAGGCACACGCTTCCAACGGTGACGGTAAGAAAATATGCGCGGCAAACGCCCTGAATAGCCAATGGAGTCACACAGTGAACAAAGCCTAAAACCAATATATGCAACAGCCAAATGCAGAAAAGCACGAGGAAGCAGGCGCAGCAGCCTATACAGTAGTGCAAAAGCCACGCAACACGGGCTACAATGCCCTATTTAACTTGACAGAACGTGAAATGTACGAGAGGAGCGTTCCTTAACCAGGCACTCACGGCGTAAGTATCCAACTCCTCAGGGCTTCTCCTGCTGGTGCATCCTGAACAATCTGTCCTCACCAGGGCACTGCCCACCGCCGCCGCCAAACCGCCGCCGCCAAACCGGAGCACGCAGCCAGCAGCTGCTCAGGAGTGCCAGCGACCGACCTTCCCAGCTGGTGGGCGTCTCTCTGCACAAAGGTAGCCCTGCCCTGGTACTGTTCCGCAGCCTTTGCTGCTGCAGGGCGAGCCAAGGACATTGCTGAAAGAGGCCCCACGTCCTTCTCTTCTGCAGCTGTTGGGTACCATCATCTCTTCACCAGCCTGTGTACTTCTGGAGCCCAGAAATGGCCCTGCACAGTGGTCTAGGTCTAGCTGTTCTAGGAAATGACCCCTTGGAAGCACTGTTTTGGCATCATTGCGTGTTCACTCACACGCTGACGCTTTTAGTTGTTTCATACACCCCCAGGGGAGGGGGTTGTGACTGCTACAGCACTGCACCTGAGTGGAAGCGGCAACTGCAGCCATACAGGGGCAGGAAGCCACTACTAACACACAGGGAGGCCGAGCTGCCCCCAGCAGTACCCTGCGTGGCTCACCACTCCCCCAGACCGTATCTACCAAAACAGGTGGTGGATCACAGGGCTGAACGGGATGTTTAAACTGACCACAGTATGTGGGGACACCAGGCTAACTTCCCATACCTGCGTACTCACCACACACACCGAGAACAACTCCACAAGATGCAGGGGATGGTAGCATGCAGCAGGCTAGCAGCAGCCCACCTGCTGCTTTTGAGTTGTTCAGTCCATCACTGCTACTTACTTCAAAGACTGACAGTTTAGATGAACCCTGAAATAAATTTTCTTAAAATAATATTAAACAATGATTTGGCATTTTTTTGAGAGAGTTTTATTAACTACATCAGTCTCTTGTACTCCATAATCTTTTGATCACTCACAGACTGACTTGCTTAAAAATGTATTTTATAGAAAAACATCTGCAAAATTAAAGCTAAAAAAAACCAAAAAACATATTACACCTCTGGACAATCTGCATGTTAGCAAAGAATTCCTTTTATTATTTGACCTGAATATGTGCTTAAACAAGGGACATACTCATGAAACAGGGCACACTCCTTGAATATGGCACACCTCAAACTACTCAGACTAAAGGAAAACTAGGTGCAATCATGTTTAATTGCATCTAACAACAGAACAATAAAAACTACTTTTTATTCCTTTGTTTTTATATTTTTTTCCAAACCCATTCCATTTGTTCACTTCCCACCACAACAAAACATCCAGTGGTTACTCCTGTAGGTCACTGTCCTTACATTGCATGAAGCAAACTTCATATCGGCTGATCCATATTTACATTGAAGCATGCAAAGGAGGATACTGCAAGTATTTGCAATGCAAATCTATTAAATACATTGTAACTGAACAACAAGGTGTCCCATTAACACTGCAATTCTATAGCCTTTATCTGTGGTGGAAGTTTCCAGTGTATGAATTATAAAACTGCATACAATTCAGAAACAGGAACAAAGAATTTTTCCAATTGTTTGTATTTTCAACTACTAAATCTTTGAGAGCTGTGTCTAGCGCCGAAACCAAAGCCAGCTATTGAGTAGCCAGAAAGCTACAGTAATTGAATACATGATCATTTCCCTTTTAGCACGCTCTTTGTTTTCTTCTTCCAGAAGTTGTAGACGGCGATTAAGTTTGATTATCTAAAAAACAAATAAAGGCTTTTAATACTTCATTAAAAGTTGCCAGACTTTCTAGAAGCTTCTGAATAGCCATGTAAAATTAGTTTCTTGGACAGATGGATTTTAAACACTTGATAATTTCACTTTCTATCTTCAATCACTAGTAATCAGCTCTTCCTGTCCCTAATAATTAGGAACAGAAATGGTGTTGGACTCTCCAGATTCCCAGAACAATACTGGATACAAGAGGGCAGTCCAGCAGAGGTACAGAGGGGATCCCTCACCATGTCTGTTATGGATACCTTTGCAGCCACACAGAACACCTGTTCCCCCATTTTACCACTACAGCTTTTTCTTAATATTACCAACTACTATGCTTTACATACCTGTCTTCTTAAGGAAGCAGCATCTACAACTGTCATGTCATCTGGTGTTCCCTCAAGCGTAGTATCCAAGTTGGAAAGACCGTATCTATCAAATAAGGGAGATAGCTTAGCTGTCTCATCCATGCAAAGATTAGCAAGTACCATATTTTATCAACATTCTAGTAGAAGTATTTTTTTGGTGGTGACGAAGAGAAGAATTATAAAACTTTTTTTCCAGCTTTTAGAGTTGTCTATCTCAATAGGATCCTAACTGAATAAGGCACAAACGCATACGAAGTGGGTAAGTACTTGACTGAATCTGGGTTTATTGCTCTCCACATTCAAATATTTGTGAAGATTCTCCACACAGACAGACTTCTTGTTGTCACCTGGTCTCTCAAAAGACTGTTTCCAGTTATTTAACTGATTAATGAAGCCTGAAAACTGCCTGAGCTAAAACGCCAAAGTTGCAAGAGGCCTGGCAACAGATCAGAAATAACCAAATGAAGACTTGGAAAGAACTGCGTGTCTTATGCTCGGTACCTACTTAAATATCCCAAGTGGACACCTACTGAGACTAATAATCTCAGTCACATTCATCTCAGTATTTCAGGCAGAGAACCTTACAAATAAAGAGTCTAGTGCAGAGTCACTGAACTTTGTGTGCATTAGCAAGGTTGCTCCCAGAGCACCTCTCAGTTTTCTCAATGTAGCGATTCAGAGAAAGCAGTAGTCTAACTCCAGGGCAAGTTAATTAAATCTGGCATATTTATTATCAGTTGGGAACTGGCAGAAAGTCTACACAAAGTATGTGTTTTGATCATCCAAATGCTACCTCTTAACCAGATTCTTTTCCAACAACTAACAGGTAAAAGTAATTCCCAATGCTGCACCTACCACTGAGTTTCTCACTTCCTATCTTAAAACCTCAGTTTCCCGTATTAGTTCCCTGTGACTTGCTTTCTCATTAGGACATACGAACAACTGCTGCAAACAGCTTAGGAAAGAGAACAAAATAATGTCAAGGCTGCCAAATTCACAACAAAATACACCTAAAAGAATGTTTAGCATTTAATGACAGTTAATGGTCAACTTCAACTAACATGAATATGAGTAGAATTCCTGAAGCTTGCAGAATGCACTTAAGTGCAGATACTACTTTTGCACTGCACGTTCTTTCATCACTTTCAGCAAACTTCTATAAAATGCCCTCAGCTCAGGCAAGATTTCCCTCCCTGCCCCCGCCAACTTGTCAAAAGTTTTCCTGTATTATTGTTCATTAATATATTGTTTCTAAATAAGAACTGCTGTTTCTAGATGAGAGTTGCATTAGTCTGGACTTAAATAACAATGAGAACCTTGAGCAACACTGTATAAAAGATAGGAAGTTAATTATGTTTTGATCCATGTTTTTGGGGGTTGAAGGGTATACAGGAATAGGGAAACCTTCTCCAGGTTTTATCCTGGGTTTAGGATAAAAACAGCTTTTAGTAAGGGAATAGTCAAATAAGCAATTGTCTGTCAACAGACTCATAGCTGTTTTAAAAACAGTATGAGACAAAAAAAGTTTTGGCAACTCCTTTTGTTAGAAAAAGATTTTCTCATTAAGGCTATTATTAATTTTTTTTTATTCTAAGGAGACTTCAAACATTCACTTAACTATAATTTATGCTATTTACTACTTGTAGTTCTTTCAGTTTGGGCAATATTAAAAAGACTGAAACTGTTGTAGTTTGCTTGGGTTTTGGGTTTTTTTTGTTTGTTCGTTTGTTTGTTTTTTATTTCCTCAGTGCTGTAAAGCTCACATTGCTAATTCAGCAACATTGTTTTAAAATAAACCTAAGTTAATTATAAAACAATTTGAACATTTCTACTGTTAAAAAAAAAGTCTGAAGCTTTGCACAAACAAAAAAAAAAATCAAATTTTTCTTACTACTACAGGTCCTCTGAAAGCCAAAGATATTTCCAGGGAGCGTGTTTTTGTAGCCATTGTTTTATTTGTAGCAGATGGTAAAAAAATTAGAAAAGTCTACTAGATCCACAGTATAGTTGTCCCTCACCATCTCTTGGGAAAAGCAGAGAGGCTCATCATTTCAGTGAGATGGGCAGTCCTCCCTCCCAGGTCAGATAAATGTAATATAAAGTCACAGTATAACACTGCTGCTCTACCAACTTCCAAACTGTTCCAGGTATTAAATCAAGAGGGTTACCAGCAAGAAATCCCTTGAGGTAATCTCTTGGACTGTTACAAAAACTGAATTCTTGTGTTAGAGAAGAATCACCTGCTTGAATCCAGTGTCTACTTAAGCACAAATGTAATCTCCATTTGGATGAAAACACAGAAGTGTAGTGGCAAATGGGAACAACAGATGCAGAAGGGACTATTTTTTTTTTTCCCTTCATTCTGACCATGAGATTATGTGTCAATCTTATAACCAGTTCCACTGAAATTATGTCAGTCCGCCAAGATAATGGCAGTGAAGAGGCATCCAGCTACAACTAACAATCACAGGCATGTTACTGAGAACACCTGGAAAAAATAAGGTGATGCAAGGCCAAATTTTCTAGGAATAAAAATATGAAACTCACTGCTAAATAGGAAATACCTGAAGTATACTGGTAATGTAATTTAACAGCCTCCCCTTGCACATTACTTTGAGTCAGAATTCTGGAGCACATTATATCTATTAGACAAGTGAGGTCTTTGCAGGTGACTTGGATGGGTAAGGAATAAAGGCCTGAAATATCTCAAGTTGAGAGGGAGGATAGCAGTAAGCATTGTGTTTTAAAATAAGGACACTAGAAACAGGGAAGCGGAAGTCTGAATTTTAGAATCTAAATTAGTGGATCATGACTAACAAAAAAACACTCTTTACCTGGTGTTGTCATGATGAGGGTTAGAAGAAGTGGTAGCAGCTGACCCACCACGTAACACTGGCCTACAGCAGGTTTTTGTAGATAGAAAGCACAAGACAGAAACAGGAAATGACAAACAGAGGTAAGAGGTAAAACACACAGAACAAGGGAACATCAAAATACTTCCACTTATATCGTATAATGTTTCAATACAATATAATATCTATTTAATTTGTTGTAAATTGCACTTTCACATTTCTCTCATTCAGATTTAATCAACACTGAATGTTTATGTAGCTAAGACATGTAGGCAAATTTTGGTTGATACAGCTTCATTCATGGAGGACAAATGCTGGAATAGAGGTTTGGGTGGAGGTTATCAGCCTTATAAAACAACCAAGGGAAACTTCAGGTTTAAAAAAAAAAATCCACCCAAACCCCCACCCAACAACAATGGGGGGAGGGCAAGTATCTACACATACTTATAAAAGCCTTTTTAATCATTCTTTCCTCCCTCTAGGGAAAGGGGAGATTTGTCTTTTCTTTATTCATCTGTGCTAGATGTAATTCAGAAAGCCTGGGCTAGCAGCCTAAGGACCACATATAGTTTGAAGGGAGGTAGATCTCTCCAGGAAGAAGTGACTAAAAGCTTCGAGTAGATGGTATGAACATCCTTGTAAGTGTTGCTCTTTCTTTTCCTTTTCTTTCTAGGCAGAGAGGAATAAAAGGTACAGCTTTTAAAGTTGCTGCAACTATGTAATATGCACTAACTTTGCAATAAGAAGTTACTGTGTCCCAGTTTACAGAAGATGCGAATACCAGCAGTACCGTCTGACAAAAGTGGTACTGTGTGTTTTCAGTACCTCTGGTAACGAGGCATTAGCGTTCCACATCTATGATGTGTAACAAACTGTTCAAGAGTCTGAAATCTTTTTTCAGTTTCTTCCATTTTCCCAATGCCAACAGGAGGCACTTGTACCATGCATTTAAACCATGTATACTCCAGGCTATAAAATTAAAGACAAAGACAATCTAGGTATGAAGATCTTTATGGCAGGTACATGTAGGAAGCAGAGGCTTGGTGCTGAGGTGGCTGGGAGAACACTGTGGCCTAGCCTGAAAACAAGCAAGAACCATGCAAAAACATCACAACCACTAGTTTCATTTAATAGGAGCAGGATCTGGGAGCATTAGCAAACTCTGCTACCCGATCCAATACTTACTGGGACTAGGTCCTACTCTAATCAGCACCATTAAGTGCAGACCACAATGTTTTTCCATCTAGCACATAAGACAAGCCAGCGGGATGTGTTTTACAAAACAGAAACCCCCATTCCCAATACGTACAATAAAAGAATATTCTTACCTAAATGCATGAGGTCTTGCAGAAAGTTACCAAAAAAGGTATTCCTATTTTTTAATCAGAGAAATAATTCAGCTAGTCTAAAGTCTTGTCTGACAGATGCTAGAACTAAATACTTCAAGAAAGCATAAGAAATTCAGCAAACAGCAGCTACAGAAAAGGTCTGTGAACATAAGTCACCTGTAATTAATTGGTAGATATGTGAACGCCAGCTTGTCAGCATCCAACAGGCATTTCCCACATCATCTGACATAGGACAACAACATTTGGATTTTGTGTAATGAAAACGATAGGTCTCAAATGCTCTCTAAACTCTTGGACTCTGTGGTATTTCATGGCAAAGTTTTACAGCTGTTGTAGAACTAATCAATACTAACTAATTCACACTACCCTTCCTAAGGAAAGCCACAAGCTTGGAGGTAGCTGAGGGCTACAGCAAGGAACAAAACTAGAGCACTCTGGGATCTGTGCAAATCAGGAACTTAATCTAAGCTAAAGACAAGTCTTTAATCCTACTTTTCAACACAGCCAGGCTGTTAAGAAGCTGCACATGATTTCTTCCTTTTCTTTGCAGTTCACATTTTATTTCTTTACAGGTGGACCCCAAAGGATCACCAGAATATTCCCCTGCCTCTCCCGCACTTTTTACTTGCTTGGTTTTATAGATCAACAAAAAAATTCATTATATAGATCACAGCGGCCTCATAACTGAGATCACTTTACCCCTAAATCAGCACCAAGTTTTTTGGTAAATACAGAATGCACAAGTATAATATAGTCAAGCTATTCAATACATGGCCTTCTGTAAAAAACTGAGTAAAAGTACATTAAAACTTTAAATTTTCTGGCTACTTCTGTCAATTCCATCCTAAACATTAACACATGATCAGAAGAAGCCATAACTCTGAGGCCATGTATACTCAACACTTAACCATTTCACTGCAAATACAGCAGCAGCCTGAAACATGAAGGGAATGCACAGTAATACAACTTAATAACAGTGGGAAAACAGGCAGTAAGGCAATGACCAAATGAATCTGGTCTGCCTTCCGCTGCTTAGAGCTGAGCATGCAATGGAAATACCACAGTAATGATGCAATCATAAACACAAGGCATGGACAATCTAGGCACCTGGGTCCAACTTCCATCATTTCTGTGCATGTGCACAGGGGACCGAGGCCAGCACGTTTGCTTTGTTCAGCAGAGGTAGCAGCTATGTTCACCTATCACTGTACTTTAACACACCTCTGGAAATCTCAGAAAAGCTATAAGAATGGGCAATAATGGGCCATAAGTTCCAGACGTGAACTGGGTAAGGAGTTCAGCTTCTGAAGTACCAAAATTATTGGTGCACTGAAGAATCAGTGACTGGATGAAACTGCTCTCCTCACTTGTCTCGGTGCTTCAATAAAGCAATAGGCTATGGCTATTCCCATGCTTCTTCGCATCTGCAGACTCATTTCATTTTCTTCTGAACTATATTACCCCAATCCAAAGTAATGTGTAGCCCTCTTCAATTGTCTTAACTCACATTGCATTTTATTTCTACCATGAAAAATATCATTAACTTGCTCAATACAAAAAGTGATCTCATAACACCTCAAGATATAATTATGTGGGTGAAGTTTGGCATTGAAGAAGGATAGTGGCTTTTTAGAATGGGCTATCCTGAAGAAAAAAAAATAGTAATAAATTTCCATAGTTTTTTCTCCTAAATAAAAAGGTATTGACCCAAGAGATGAAGAATAGTTCAGATAAAGTACAGATTTCAACACAACTCTATTCAGATATGAAATCGCCTTTTTTCCTGCATTTAAGACATCACTAAAATCTCCTTAAACGCAGGGCTGGGTTTTTTGTTGCCTAGACCATAAAAGATCAATCTTTAAAAGACACTAGGTATAGGCCCTACAGTCATTTGACAGAAACTGAAACAGAAAAATGGTTAGAACTGGAAAACAAAACTGACCTATTGTCCTTGTCCAAGCTGAAGGAAATGCAAGAGTAAACAGTGTAAACAGTGATCATTAAATTGTTACCCATTTAAATAACCTATTATGCGAGCAGTGCTGGCTAAACTAGGCATAATTCATAATCTGCAGCAGTATAATCAGCACCTACCGTTAGCAGTTTTAGTAGATTGGAAAATATTTTGAAAAAAGCAAGCCATGAAACAAGTTAAAAATATTTCCAGTGAGTAACTCATAGTCAGATCTTGTTCATTTTAAAAGATCTCTTGTAGTATTAAGCATAAAATGTTAAAATAGATAAGATTTTGAGATAGAAAGCACGTTACACAGAGCAAAAGAACAGAGTGCAGGGTTGGAGCAATTTAAAATGAACAATATTTTGCAACCATGCAAGTGGATCATCCAAATTTCACATTCCTACGCCAGCTGAAGAGTAATGGTGGGTATCTAAACACCCAACCACAAAGAATACACTTTCACCCCATTGAAAAGTTCATTATTTTGGCACCTATTTGTTCATAGGTGACTAGAAACAGGTTTCCCATTTCTTCTAGGAAGGTTAGTAAGAACACTTCAAAAATTAACCCAAACCAGGAAGAGTAATGCAGCTTTTGAAGTATTCAGAACCCCAGAAATTTTCTGATAACTGAAGTTGAAAGTGTATGTGTGCATATGTGTATGTTTTCCAGAATCCAAGAAAACATGGGCAAGAACATGCCTAACTGAAGCCAGGAATAAAACCTGTTAGCTTCATTGCAGACTGGGGAAAGGGCTAGAATTTCTTTCTATATTTTAACAAGGACTTGGCACAGTATCCATAAGTGCTATTATTCACAGACAGTAGAATTCCTCCTTATCTACGAGCTTTAATTTTGTAAAACAAAACAAACTTGTAATTCCATCTAATGTTTAATTTGACAAGGAAAAAAGGTATTGCTATCCAACTGTTGACAGGCATCAAAATTTTAACAGCTCCAGCCTGAAATTTCATAGGATTAAGTCAGGGTTAAGCACCCAACTCACAGAATTTCAAGGGGAACTACACAGCTAATTTATTTTTGTGGGGTTTTTTTTGTTTTTTTAAGTCCCAGTTTAAGAACATAAAGCCCAGCAAGACTGGAGTTCTCTACAATTCAGGAATGCTAATATGGGCATTTACATCAGGTCAGCAAGCACGGTGAGCTACAGGAGGTGCCAGTTTGGAAAGTGACTGCAAACACACAGACATTCACAATAAGATTGGCTTGATAGTCACATTTTATTACCAAAACAACTAGAGAGCAAATCATTTTACTTCAGACTATAAAGTATTAAGAGTGCTGCTGGGATATTAGCAATCAGAGGCAGATGGCAAATTCCAAAGAACTTTCTAGCACAGGCCACACTGAAGGGCTGCAGGAGGAATGAGCAGTACCTCCCAATGTTCTTGCCAACTATCTCCTCTAATTCGACCTCTTGGCAAGCCCTAGAGGTCTCGACTAGAGACTAATTGTGCAATTTTTACCTGAACCTCTGTGCTAGCATACTGTTGAAATGAAAATTGCTTTTGGTAAATTGACCTTGCCATTATTAGTCTTTATAAATATTTCTATAGTGTTAAACATGCCATTCTTGTAACGCTTAGAAGTGCCAAATCAAAACAGTCCAAGGATACATCAAGTGGGCAAAACTTCACTGAAGAGAATGGAAATACAGTGATTGCCATGAGGCTTGGGTTTGGCTCATTACCTTTCGAAGTATCATCTTATCCATAAAACAGAGACAGCATTAAACAGAGGAGCAACCAGCTTCTCGGTATGCATTGCCTTTCTTGCTCTCAGCATCCAGCAAAGTGGTCACCATCAGTCATGTATCAACCAGAGATAACTATTCCCAATATAAACAGAAACAGCCTAAAGTCTTGACACATTATCAAAAGCAGTGTCTACAATGCCTTGCATAATATTCTACCCTGTTCTACCCTCAAATTTCTGCACATTTGTTTCAATGCTTTATGACAACATCAACCCAATCTTATTGATTTGCACCACTGCTCACCAACAGAAAAGCAGAAGACAAGGCTAATAAATTTGCAAGCTCAGGGTCAAGTATTAGTTGCAGAAAACACTGACAATCTGGGAACAGCAAAATCCCTTTCAGTCACAGACTAACACTTCCTATTTTGATTTTTATTTGGAAGGAAACCAAAACAATGCTATATTTGACTGAAACAGAAGCATTTTGAAATGTGAATTTTGGACAATTAAATTGCTTATGAATAGTGAAAGCAAAGGAAAGCAAAAGCAAATAATTTAATCTCATTATTTTGTAAACAGAAACCAAACTCCACTAAAAAGGAGAAAAGAAAAAAGAAAAGCAGTAAAAGCTGGCAGAATCAGTGACAACCAATCACCTGCGGTTTTCATCCAGCACATCCAAGACCTGCTGGTAAGCCCTACGAGTGGAAGACTGGATAAACGACAAAATGCCACGAGCAGAGTAAAGATTAGTTCCATCTTCAGGTAACATATTGGGAGGACAGACACGAGCCTGTTGCAGTGATGGTGTCACACTGTTCGTACAAGCATAGTAAATGAAGAGAGAAATACTATAGTCAGATTTTAAATTAAAAAAAGCTTTTCAGATAGACCCCATTCCAAAATGCTTATTGCTTGCTTTTGGTTTACCCTTCTCCCACCACTATAAGGTAACACTCCCAAGTTCTAGTAGCGTAGGGATCATGAGCTACATTTATCTATGTTCTTCAGAAACAAACACAAGTAATAATCCAAGGACACAGTTTTGATCTGTTACACAAGTTAATTTTAGAAAGTCCTTGTCCAGCTAAACCTGTACCTGTTGAAGTCAGTATTCAAGTTGTCACTGACATCAGTGAGAAAAGTGTTTTTACAAGCATTGGCATTTTAAGAAAATTCTACACATAATCTCTTTTCAAAACACAAGCCTTTTTCAATAAGGAGAATCTCACACAGAGCCTCTTCAACAATAATTTTTCTTCAAGCTGTGACTAAAGATCAAGATAGTATTTTGATTTGCACATGAACCAAGTTTAAAGGCAACTGCAAGAAATTAAAAAAAACAACACAATTCATATCCCAGTGAAAACAAATTACATGATCTTTTTGACTGTGATGCAAAAATAATATTTAAAATACACAGGATTGAAATTCAAACATGACCATTTGGATTATGCAAACCTCACCTCCATCAGACAGAAATTAGTTTTGATAAATTGCCTTTGATTTGCTCATGTTTCTTGAAAGAAAGTCGGGTGCTTGACTGATACCAGTCATTATTTATTACCTAAACTGCAGATATCTTTTTATGCTGCTGTAGACTACATTTGGACAAGAGAAAGTAAAAAGGAAGAGACATCAATAAACATCTATGTTGCTTCTTTACAGCTTTTATCGTTCTCCAAGACTTACGGAATCCATCTTTCTCTTCTACTTCTGATGACTTCTTTGCAATCAATGGTAGTGGTCACACCCACTCATTTTACTCTTGAATTGCACTGGAAATGCCAATATTTACTAGAAAAATATCCAGCTTTTTTCATATATCCAGATCTCTTTCAAATATCTAGATCTTTTTTCACTAGAAAAAAGAAGCAGGGGCAAGTATGGAAATATCACCACTAAAGTGAATTTATGAGAATTTCTACTCCTTTGTGGATTTGCTGGTTTGAGGGAAATTAGGTAAGAGCTGAAGGTTTCAACTTAGAGCATGTTATACATTAAAAGTAATTTTTCCTGTTCATCACTTCAGAGATTTACAGAATAGGCTGAAAGACAGCTTAAAAAGAGTTAACAAACAGGTTTTAGACATATTGCAAATTAGAAGTTATTGTGGAATTCCTGTTGTCCCGAATGGTATTAAATACCACAGTGATATTATTTGCATACAAAGTCTTCTGTAGGTACTGAAAAAAAAAAATCCCCCAAAACTATTTAACTAAAACTGCATAAAATTCCCTAGAAGAAAGTTACATGTGCCGATTAAATGGAAAGCATCTATAATAAGGAAAAATCAAGGCGGCCTTCAGAACTAGATAATTCCTAACCCCATGGTCTAGTCCCTGGGCTACTTTATGCTTATTGTTTTATAGGTGGCTTGTAAGAAAAGGCAGTTCCAAGAGATTACTTCATTCATTTTAAGATATTACTTAACTCTTACTTAAGAGAATGTTTAGTTTCTTAAATGATTTAATTATTTAAAAGATTATTTGCTCCTGAATATGAGCTAAACTGTACAGCTACATGAAATTACTCAAATTTTCTCCACAAAGGCTGTTGCTAATTTTAATATGCTTCTAAAGTCCATAGTTTGAGACTGACCTCTCTCTTCCTTTCTGTCTGAAAGTGAGAATAACTCTGTGAACGGCTGAAATGTCAGAATTAAGGAACATGGGGGGACAAAGAAAAAAAAAAAAACCAAAACCAAATAAGCCAAATATTTCTTCTATCTTCCCCTTTCAGGATTCAAAATTATTGTCCTGTAAACACGTGGTAGTCCTTTGGACTATGTCAGAGACCATGGACAAGAAATATTATGAAGGACATATCCGATATATAAATCGGCCAAGATGACATAAGAAAAAAATCTCTAACATAAGGAAAATTCTCTACATTTAGTACGACTACTTATCATTAGACATTGTGGCTATCCCCCTTTTCTCCTCCATTTCTAGTTAAATGGTCTTAGTCCTAGGTATAATTTTTTTTTAATTTCTGAGAAGAATTCTTATATACAGCTCCAGCCACTTATTTTAGCACTCCCTGGTTAAAAACACCAGTCAATTCCAGAGTTTGGAACTAAAACAAACAACACAGAATTACAGAAGTTACTATGGAAGAGCACAGTAACATTCTGCTATATGCAGAGTTTTTAGTTTAGGAGTAATCTCCCCTAAACCTTCTCAAAGCATTTGTGATATACACAGGGTTTATTTCAGATATTTCTCCAAGTTACAGTTCTGAATTATCAAATGAGAGGTAAGCAGATTTAACTAATTAAGGTTACTTTAAATTCAGCCACATAGACTGTATTCTCATTAAAGACATGCACACCATCACCTTTCCCTCCACAACTAGCATGAAGAACAGAATTTCTCAAACCGTGAAACTGAACTCTCTAGAGAGATGTGTTTTTCTAAGGGATAGGCTGGAGCAGAAAAAAAATAAATTAAATGCCATCCCCTTTTCCATGTGCTCTTGGTGGTTTGTTGACTTCCAATGCAGAAGTGGAATCCCTGCAGTCAACATTTGCTGGCAACGGCCAACAAAAAGCTTTGTTTCTCCAGCTATTCAAAAACAGCCAAAGAACAAAGAATCAAAATATAAAGCTATTTTGAAATTTAATTTTTCTTTACAAATCGGTTCTTAGTTGAAGCTGTCCCTTTCATTTGCCATCAGGTATTTTTCCCTGTTCTTTACACAGGGAAACTATTTGGTGAAGTTTGAGAAACCCTGAAGCAAAATTAGAAACCACACATTCAGTGTAGCGAAGGTTGTTTCAAATTTTATATTCTAAACTACAGGTACTTAGTCAGAAAATTAGTACTGCAGAGAGCTACATAATTAAACACACTCTTGATTTTCATATACCAGGTAACATTTAGGCTTACGTGCAATCCTTAGTCGAAAGAGGTGACTGGAACCGTGGCATTTTATTTCTTGGGACAGTATCTGATCTGTGCCACCTTGAATAATAATTGTAATCTCTTAAGTAAGCATCCTTACAAATAGAGGGATTGTAATTTAGAGAGCTGTCATTGCTACGCAGATAGATAGTTATTGTACAAGCAGGTGCCAACTTGTTAGTCTCATTTTTTTTAAAAGCATTTGAGAATTACTGTCTTTAGTGAAGCCCAGCTCCCAAAAAACTCTCAGAACTGTCTCTGCATGGAACTGCATGACAAGAAGAAAAAAGCCAACAGAAAAGAAACAACTATCTGTACCATGTAGAGAACACTGTGATAGGGAACCCAGCCAACTCTTTCACTTCAATCTGACAATCTGTTCCAGAATGTTTAATTTTTTCACTTTGTAGGGCAAGCACTGGAATTTTGTGCAGTACATCTGAACATTTTGTCCAAGAACAACAGTGTCCTAGATTAAAACTTGAGTATTATAGTCCTATTTAGAAAACAAAGGTTTTAAAAGGCAGTGCTCCGTGTGCCTTTTCAATGGAGTCCTAATCACAGCATCTGAGTAGACTATATAATATCAAGAAGCTGACTCAAGGATGTAAGAGAAACAAGCATTTAAAAAAAAAATTTTTTTTCAGATAGGAATTAAATATTTTAAGTAAAACGTGGACTCTCCTATCTGAAGATGTGAACCAGACTCACACAAGCACAGGAATAAAGAGCTGATCTTTGTCAAATCAGAGTACCACAGTATTTGTTACTGCAGAAGTAAAGTACTTAGACATTATTTGAACTTAAAAGTCAAGCCAGTTTTGATGAAGCAGCAACGTATCATTACAGTAATTAGAACAAAGATTATTTTTTTCAGCCAACAACACTGGAAAAACAAACTTTAGGAGCAGCTGGTTTCTTGTGGCTTTGTACCACTGTAAAAAAATGCTATTTCTAGACAGTAAAGAAATTTCAGCATGATATAAATGAGGTAACAGCTGTACAATTACATTTTCTGTAGTGCAAAGAATAAATTTGTAGTAGAATTTATCTACTTAAATGGTCTAATTTATCAACCTGGAAGCTAAACTTAGAAGACATGCATCATATTTACTATGAACCTCTAATAGAAATAGTAGCCTATAAGCTAGGTGATAGCCAGTACCATCTGATGTAGCATAATTTACATCAAGCAGGTTGGTTTGCTTGTATTGCCTATTTTGAGCCATACAATAACACTTCCACATGGATAGCTTCTCTAAGTAGCTACCACAGCGAAAACAGAATGCCACCTTATCAATTTTGTTTGTAGAATCACTACTTCTCATTTTATTTACACAAAACTTGCAAATTTTTTGTACTTTACAGTGTATTTCCTGCGGGCCTAAATTGTGAGGAAACAAGAGCCAAGAGATACCTTTTTCACCAAGTACAAAAGGCTTGGCTTTCCTGCATTTGTGCGAGCCATAAAAGTTCCACCGTGAACATAAGTGTTTTTGTAATCGGAATTCACAGAACATTCTCCTGAGAGTTAGCCAGGTACACAGTCACATTCTCCACTTGGAGATTGACAAAGCCTGGATGAGGGAGAAATGCCACACTCAGCATCACTGAGAGTGCCACAGCATGTTCAAAGTGATCTCTCTTTTTGGATCATACTGAGTCAGAAGAAGCAATGATGACAGAAAAAGAAGCAATTTCTAGGAACCTCAATGGTTTCAAAGCAGATGATCTACACATTAGGCACAGCATAACTTCTGTCATAAGAAAACAAGTTACTTGGGCAGATGAGAGACAAATGGAGTTCTACTAAAATACGTTATCTGCAGGTCAGCAAGTGTGGAATGCTGCAGTGAAGAAAGATAGCTTCTTCCACATGGGCAGCGGAGCGCGCAGATAAAGCAGGCTTAATATTAGCTAGCTGTTATTTTTCATCCAAACAAAAGAGAAGAGATCCTGGATCAATCTAAAGTTTATATAATTTTCCTAAAAGACATTCATGATGGAAACTGCTTGGCATCAGAAGTTTGATTTATTTGACAGACATTATGCAGGCACTAGCATGGGCATCAAGAGAGGAAAACTAATCTCCAGATGTGTCATAATTTCCTGGCTTTTGTAAGTGATAAAGTGAATCATGTAAGCTACTAGTAATATGTTTGTTGATCACATCGTTTTTAAATTTACAGGATTCCAGGAACGTATTGTATTGCTAGGCCTCTGAAGGACTGCTAGTAGATTAATAAACTGTGACAGCAAATAATATTCAGACCATTTAAAACCAGTAATTCTATACATAGCTACTGAGCAACAGCAAAGCACAGAGGTGAGTTTTACAGATTTAGGATTTTTGGATTCAAGAAGTCCAAACATACATGAGAAATCTGACACCAACTGGATATATCCAGTCAGAGCTTATCTTGCCAGTTTCTCAGATGGCTGGCTGGGCACACACAGCCCATGCCTTTCAGAAGGCTAAACTAACCTGGGGAGCAAGGATAAAGTGATTTCAAGAAATCGCAAGAATTCATATGCCATCTGTTTTTCCTTTAAGTGCAACACATCAAAGACTGGCAAAGCAGAGCTGGTAACATCAAAGGGGTAAACTTTCACAAGCAGCTTCCATCACATGAAGACCATCTATTCCAGTACGCATTATGTGCAAGTGAAAGCCATTCCTGCAGTGAAATTCTAGTATGTCCAGTTCAACAGGACATGACTGATGACTGATAACACAGGCAACTTGGGCACTTAGTAGGCTGATAGAACATTTGGAGACCGAGCTGATCAGGAGCTCAAGGATGTGAACCTAGTTTTGCCAGCTCAGTGAATATATATGACTCAGTGGACTTGAGTACCTAGACATGTGCAATCTATAAAATTTTATGAACCAAAAGTCTGATTAAGAAGAGGAAGATATGCAACATTTTCATGAAGATCTGGAGGAAGAGAAGAATTGTAACATGTCTGGAACATGCATCAGAGTACAGTTCACCAGTTTTAGACTAACAGGTAGACAGATATGTAGTACATGTAGTAACTCCTAGTGTCCCTGCTGTAAATAGAAAAAACCAGACATTTCTAGGACATAACTCACTTGATCTATTTTAGACTAAAAATAGGTAGACCCAAAGTAGGTCATGCACTTATTTCCATCAAATTACTGAAAATTAAGTTTATGGTGACTTAGCTATAGTGTTATACAGTCTATACTGGGACAGACGAATCCCATCTTTTAGGTCTTAAATCTAAGAACCTTTCAACAGGGGAAAGTATTCTTTACAGTAACTGTATTACGAATCTTATTATATATGAGTTTTAAATGTTACATTGCAAAAGCAGTTATTGCCAGGTGGAAAGATGCTGTCACTCAGAATAAACCGTGATTAATCAAAGACTATCATATGTAATAAAAATATACAGACTTATATGTCTTCAGAAAACACCGTAAGAATTGCTACCTCAGATGGTAACAATAGATGAAGTTTCCAATTCTAAATGCTACTTGCCATTTTGGTCTCAAAAGATTAAGGTATATACTCACAGATTCCAATACATTAAGTACATTGACACCAAGGAAAAATGACTTATTCTAATATTCATGAGGAAATACATGTATTCCTTCTTCTATGAATGAAACCCATTATAATATCAACAGTGAGAGAACTGGGAACATTTTGATGTACAAAGAACTCAATTTCCTGAAAATTCAGAGGGGGTGTGGGGGGGTGGGAATTATACCAGCTCAGAAACCGAAAAATCTGAAGTAACGATTCATGATAACTGGTGAAATCAACTTGAGCCCACAAACACTTCCACCCATCCACTGCAAGAAAATACTTCACAAATGAGTCACCTCACTAAACAAAAAGCATAGAAATGAAGAAAAATGCTGGCCTTATAATACTTAAAATTATGTACTTGCCATAACATATGAAATATTAGTTGGAAAAAAACAAATAATGAGGAGATAAGGGACAAAGGAAATATGTAACAAAGCTGTGGCTGTGTCCCTGCACCCTGTTACTCTACTCACATGGAATCATTTCGGGCCAGCTGGCCATTCTGTCGAGTGGCGTTTTCACTCATGGAACGTTCTCTCTTCAGCCTTCCCACTGATCGAACCTGCATAAAAGGGGAGAAAGAGGGAGATAAAAACCAGGGAATTTCAGGAGACACTTAATGATTTGCATTGAAGATTGTAAGTTAGACCTGCCCTTAGATACAAAGGCATGTTTTCACGGGTTTTGCAATAATTAGGAAGAAAACAACTGATGACAGAATCTGATGCGGGTACGTGTAAAACCAAGGTCCAAACTTATTGCAATCCTGTTATCTATCCACATGATCTGATGCCAATAGTATGAACAAACAGAATTTTGAATATTTAAGAAAGCAATATTATGTTTAATATTACTTCCTATCACCAGAGATAATTATATTTCTACTGTATTTTCTGAGTCAATAGAATATGCAGCTTCATAAATATTTTTCAGTTTTTAAGATGTCAATTACCATCATCCACCCGGATGCCAATGTTATACCATTCTTTGAAGTCGGTTTTCAGTTTTGTTAAAACTCACTCATTCTATGTGATGGTGTATCATCTGTTCATGAATTCCAAAGGTTAACTATACATGTTAAAAGAATCTTAGTTTGTTTTCTGATAACCTGCAAATTAAAAAAATCTTGCAGCTTTCCCTTCAATCAAAAGGATTTTTTTGTTAAAAGTATTTTTAGTTCTAATTATGACTTCATTTTTGTAAGTACTGTGTAAATTTACTGAACATGGCAACCTCTAGCCACCTGCCAGTTAAATATCGAACTTCAAAGTCATACTTAGAACTACTACAGTGCTAATAAAAATATTTTTCTATTTTCCCAACTTATGTTAGCACCAAGTAGGTCTGTACCACAGTAGAGGAATCAACGGTCATTTCGCTTTCTTTAATAGAATGCTTCTCAACTAAGGAAAAAGCAAAATAAGTACTAGCCTCTTCATTTTGAGGTGTCTGCTGTGGAGGTTTTTCTAGGTCCAAAAAATCTAGCGGTCGATCACTAAGAGAAATAACACGAGGAGGAGTTTTCAATGCCAGTGGTTTGAATGGAGTAGACTGAAGAAGGTCAAGGTCTGGTGGTCTGGAAAATGGAATGTCTTCACTATTACCTGCAAGAACATCAGTTGTCAATAGAAAGCAAGCTGTTCTGAGGCCTGAGGGCTAATGTTCAAGTTCAAAAAGACATCACGTCAGTTACTTCCCCTGACTATGCCAAATAATTAAGTGTACCTTTCTTTAACAGGGCTTTTATGTTAAAAACTATGGTCAAAGCTCTCATAAAGACCCCACTAATTGACACTTACTTGAGCAGTTTCTCCGAGAACAATGATCCTGAGTAATCCTGAGCAGTATCAACTGTTATTGCAAGTGAGGGCACTTTTAATTTCAAAACATAGTCCTATAAAAGTGTATTTGTTTAGAAATACAGTGACTGGGGATGTGAAGATGTGTCTCTCTCAAAGCATAAAATATATGTATGTCACACTGTTGTGGTTTAATCCCAGCCAGCAACTAAGCACCACACAGCCGCTCACTCACTCCCCCCCCCGCCCCGCCCAGTGGGATGGTTTGCAAATTGTAAGGCCTTCAGCAGTTCCAGGTCTGTCACTGTAAAGCCCATGACAATAAATACTAAAGTAGTACTGATAGAGTCCACCCAATAATAGACAGATCCTTAATGTAATTAGCATTCTGATTATAATCAAACACATTTTGGATGACTAATATATAGTACAGCCCCCAAACTTATCATAGTTACTTTAGCTTATAGTTAATAAAGAAAAATCAGGTGTAAATCAATAAACATTATATACTTTTGCTCCAGAAATGGTTTAGTAAGATTAAAAGTCATGAATTAAACTTTCTGTTCATAATTCATTCCTTAATTGTCTCCACTACAAGCTACACCAAAACTATTCATGGAACATTTTCAGGGTTTAAGAAACTTCCTAAGTCAAAGTTGATGAGCAGTAACTGTTTGAAAACCAGAAAGCATTTTACAGGTTTTTCTTTTAAAAATATATCAGTATATATTTTTGTCCATCCAGAAATTTGGGGAATTTATGTAAATTTTTGCCTATTTTTCTTTTATTGAGATGCAGACATACCTGCCACTACAATCCGCTCTGGAACCTGCATAGTTACACTGGCATTTGGAAATCCTTCTTGGACGCCCTTCTCAAGGTCAGCATTTTGAGGAGCTACTTTGAGTTTTTCCGGGACCCTCATGCGCTGACTAATTCCTTCGGTGTATTCCATTTCATACTGAAGGCGATTAATTTCTGCCATCTCAGCAGCTGGAGATGGGAATGCAGCCCCACTCATTCTGGCAAAAGAAAACCAAAAGCTATAATAGTAATATAGGAAATCAGCAGAAAGCGTGTAAAAGAAACTCTTTGCTCTGATTACTAAGCAAGTGGTAGATCATCCTAACTGAACAGACTCATATAGAGAAACAAATTATACAATAAAATTCATCGGAAGTGTAGTCACAAGAAGTTGAGAGTTGAAGGCAATGACAGAAGAACAAATTGATGCTGTAGGCAATACTCAAAGCTGCACTGAAGATCCTCAAATTGAGTTGTGACAAAACACAGAAATTCTGCATGAAACGTACTATTCCTGCACTGGCTGGCAACAAAAAAAACCCAAACCAACAAACCAAAAAGAATTGGTAGGATTGGCAGGAAATCTATTCAGGATTGGAAAGAAATCTGAAATATTGATCTGTATTTACACAGATCCAGTGTATTGGCATTTGAGAAAATGGATGAAGTCTTACAAAACTGCATGTTGAAGTAAGGGAACAAAAGAAAAGGCTTGGCTTGGGGAGCAGCCTTCTGCTCACTGTCAGTCACCCAGATCTCACTCCATCTTACAAGGACAAAGTTCCATATCAAAAGCCTGTCAAATCAGTTTGAAAACCTAGCATATTCATAACCCATTCCCAATCACAAGCAATTCTGTAAACTTCTCACTTCTGAATTTTTCTGTAAATGAAAATCTTACTTTTGCAGAACAGATACAAGATGGGCAGAGAGCAAACAAGACTTTAAACTTAAAAGGGTTTGCCAATACTTTATATACACATCTTCCTAGAAAAGGAGGGGGACTTCATATGAAGCAGTAGAGGAATTTCCTAGAAACTGGGCTGTGAGAAACTTACTAATACAGTAATTGCTGAGAGCCGTATGGAAGACAAAGACCAAGATAACTGGGTTTTTTTAGGTTAGGTTTTAAGATGGAAGGAAAAAGAAATCCTAGAGCTGGACTTGGAGATGGGCTGGAAGGGGGCTGCTGATGGAAACTGTGGGCTGGAAAGGGAACTCGGATAGCTGGGAGAAGTTGTTCATCTGGACAGTGACTAGTGGACTTGCTGATGGCTCAGACCAAGATTATGGTTATGGGCTTGGTTAAGACAGAAACATCCTGGAGCTGCAGTTAGAGTGGGGCTGGAAAGGGGGTCCCAGAGGAAACTGTGAGCTGCAAGGAATACTCGGTTGTGAGAAACTTTTCATCCAGGCAATGGCTGGGGGGCCTTGTCAACAGCTCAGACTGAGATAATGGTTATTTTGGGGGTTAGGATTGAGAGAAATATACATTTCTATACATATATGTACACACACAATATGTAAATACAGTTTTCCTGGCAAATCTGCCTATGGGAAGCATAGCTTACTCTAGCAAGAAATCTTGTAGTGGTATTGCTTGAAGTCGTTCCCTAAATGAAATGATCTATCCTGGCAAAAAGGCAGGTTTTGCCACTATAATTGCAACTACATTCTTTTACTATTTTTGGCAGCAAGGCTATGTCTGTTGCTGCGTGTGTGCTTTCATAAGCTGAACATGCAGAACTTTGCGAACAAAATGCCTCAGTGCAGACCATCTCTGTGGCAGGTAAGAGGGACCACAAGCCATTTCTCCCACCATCACAGAGAAGCAATACTTTCTGTATTTATCAATAAAACCTCAAACTAATAGTAACCTTCAGACCACAGAAAGAAGTACACAGAAGGATCTGGATTGTGTAACACTATTTTAAATGCACAGATTTAGTATATTCAAGATGCGATCCACTTGGCAATCCACCCTGGGATCCTCAGTGTTATTTTCAGGACTTCCTATCACCACAAATCAAATGAAAGAACCTCATTAATCTCAAAGTCTCACTGCAGCACAGTAGGAGAACTGGGGATCAGGGAGAAGGGAAGAAGGTCATTGTTCTACGTAAATCTAAAAAAAAAAAAAAAAGTTATAAGGGAAATACCTGAAGTGATGCAGATTTAATCCATCTGTATTCTTACTGTTTGTATGTATCAAGTGAAAGGAACTGGAATAACCAATTTGATTAGAAATAAACGCTTTGTAGGAGTTCAAGAGGTGCTTAAGCAGCTGTGTCTCTTCCAAGTTCTTAAGATTTCATTTTGGGGTTTTTTTTGTCCCTGCCCTTTGGTATTGCAGGCTAGATTTGTCCCTCTTGCAAGACATTGGCTAGATCAGCCAGTGACGTGAACAAAGTACAGAGTCTTCTGACATTTCCACATTGCAAAAGGTGCTTTTCATTTCAAAACATGGTCTATGATTGGTAAAGCATTTCCAGATTGACAGGAGTAAAAATCATGATGTCAATAAAGAGACTGAATTTTAAGAAGATCTTAAAAGTACCCAGAGCATCTACTGGCAGCAGCTTAAAGAATAGTTATTGCTCACAAGACTTGACAAAAGGTGTTTCACTGCTTGTTCACTTTCTCATTTTGAAATACCTGTATGGCTCTAATTTTTGCAATCAAGTATCACTATACTGCAGCAGTAGCAGTGTTTACACCACAGCTTCCCCAAAGTTTAGCATTACTTTCATACGTAAGTCTGCGTGACAACTGCTTTCCAGCTGTAAGGTAAAACACACACAAAAAAGGACAGCATTAGAACAGTGGGTTTGTTTATAAACTATTTATAAACTAAATAGCACTGTGTGGGTTTAGCTGTACTTGCTGAGGACCTACAGATACAATATCTGAATGTCTTCCTACTCTTGCCTACTTCTCATCTACTTGCATCATTGAGAATCATGTTTGCTGTCAAAGTGATTTCAACTTTTACCCCTTTTTACAAGAGAACAGCAAAACAAGAAACAGATTTCAGCAACAGCAAACTTAAAATATTTCAACAGAGCCTGATAACAAAACCCCAACTATTTAAAAAGAACAGAAATCAAAGTTATGTTTTCTATAATGTTCTTGTTACGCAAAGCATTTTACAGAAGACATTAATAATAAATCAGGGAGAAGGAGGATTGATATTTACAGAATTACGTAGCTCTAGAGGCATGAGAGTAGAAAATAAGTCTGAGAATGATAAGATAATAAAAATACAATCACAAATACAGGATAAAGGCCAGAGAGCAGCTGAAGCACAAATGAGCATCAGTGGCATTTAACGAAAGACAGAAAGGAGAAAATCCAGAGGAGGATAAGGGAAGAGAGAGCAAGAGGACTTATACAAGGTGAATTATATGCGTTCAGAAAGACATAGGGGTACCTCCTTCTCCCTCTCCTAAACAAGAACGTCAACAGAAGAGATGGGGAGGAAGCAATGCATACAAAGCTGAAGGATGACTTTTTGTCAGCATTCTGGCAATAATCAGACATTGGCCATATCTGTGCCGCAACTGGGAATGTTATGCACAGAGTGGAAGTCGGAGTAAATCTGAGATATATGAAGATGAGTACTGGTAACAGTACAGCCGTGCCAGCACTGAGATCAGAGCAGGTTTTACAACCTACACAGAACTAATTGTAACTTCTCCAGCTACATTACTGTTTGTTCCTGATGTGGCTACTTTACTTACAGCTAATGTGTTCAGGTGCACAGAAGCTACAGAGTGCTCCTTTGGCAAGGGTCTAGATATCCTTTGACAAGTAAAAGGGGAAGAGGAGGACTTAAAGCAGAGTTAAAGACATGTATTATAGGACCCGGAGGGCCCTATTATGGGACCCTAAAACTGTCAGAACATATATCACAGAGGCATTTGGAATCAGAGGCTATGAAATAACAAAGCACTAATGGAACAATTTGAGGGGAAGGAGAGCTAGGCGTAGGCTAAATGCCGAAAGCTGTTCTGCACAGCAGTTACATGCGTTGAACTTTTAACAATACATTACCCTCTCTCCTTAGCACAAGGATGATGTGAACAAAAAAACCGTCTGTTACAGACGAACAAGGCTATGGGATCACAAAAACACTGAAGGCTGCATTCTTTCAAGTTTGCTTTACTCCAGCTGAAGGTTTTAACGCAAACACCTTTTTTTTTTCTTTTCTTTTTTTTCCCTTAACAGAAAAAAACACTGGAAACGTTAGAAGGAAACAAATCGCCACAGTCTGACAACCATTTCTCTGAAACACCCAAACACTCGCTGCGTTGTGACAGCGTTAAGAGCATTCGGCAACAGACCCCGTCAGCCAATAACGTGAGAAGGTAAACGGGGAACGGGGCGCTCCGGAGGGCACGGGCGCCCTCGGCGTGCTCAGGCGCTCGCTCCCCGCCGCCCGCGGCGCCCCGCGGGTGTCCGCGCTGACGGGGGCTCCCCGTGAGGGCCGAGCCTCCGAAGGACGCGTCCGGGGCCGCTGCCAGCCTCCAGCTGCGCAAGGCGGCTGCGAGCGGCGCCCGGTCCCGCTACTAAAGCGTTTCCAGTAACGGGCTGGGAGCACCGGGCGTGCGAGGGCGGGCAGCGGCACCCGGCACCGGAGGGAAGGGACGGCCGCCACCGGGGCGACGGGCGGAAGCGCCCGGGGAGCCGAAGGGGTGCCCCGCGGCGCGGCGGGGAAGCGGGGGCGCCGGCGGCGGCGGGCCGAGGCAGGCGGGGAGGCAGGGGGCGAAGAGCGGAGCTGGGGCAGGAGGGGCCCTGAGCCACGGGGGCCGCGGCGGCGGCAACGGGGCCGAGAGGGAAAACGGTAGCGGGGGCGGCTCAGGCTGAGGGGACGGACGGCTGCGAGGGCGGGGGAGGGGCAGGCCCGCGCCCCGCAGGCGGGGGCGCCCCGCGGCCAGGCCGAGCCCCGCCCCGCCCCCGGCACAACCTGGAGACGCCGCCGCCAGGCCCCGGCGGCCCGTACTCACCCAGAGCGGCGGGAAGGCGGCCGGCGAGCCGAGCCCAGCCCTGCCCTGCCCTGCCCTGCCTGCCCCGGCCGGGCCGCTCCTGCCGCGCTCCGGACACTCGCGCTGCCTCCCGCGGGCGGACGGACGCGGAGGGGAAGGGGGCGCTAAGCGGAGCGACGCGCTTCCACCCCGCTCCTCAGGTAAGACGCAAAAACCGGCCCGCTTGTCCCCATCGGGCTCCCGTAAGGGCTGCCGGGCCGGGGACCGCGCGTCATGTGACCGAAAGAGGGCGGAAGCGGCTCTCGCTGGCGCCTCACGTGCGAGGGGGCCGGAGGGCATCCATTTTTAGTGAGGGAAGGCGGGCGCCGCGCAGGCGCGCTGGGCGGCGGACCCAGGCCGCGGGGCAAGGTCGCCCGCGGGGCAAGGTCGCCCGCGCCCGGCGCTCGGCGGAGGAGCGTGGCCGGGGGCTGCCCTGCGGGCGAGGGGGTCGGAAGGGGTGCTTGCAGCCGGCGTGGGGCCCAGGGCAAGCGGCGCCGCCGTCTCGGCGACCCGCGGGCCGGAGGGAGCGGTTCGGTGGCCGGCCGCGCCTCCCGCCCGAGCGCGAAGGGTGGCAGTTAGCGGCGCAGGTCTCTGCCCGGAGGGACCGCGTTTAACTCGTGGCTGAAGCTTCTGACGGCCTTCTGCCCGCCTGCATGAAGGGCAAGCCGCTCGCCTTGGTTAGTCGGTTGGCGTGGTGCCGCCCTGGAGCCGGGACCGTTGGTGCCTCCGCGGCTCCTCGGCTGAGCCTCACGGTAGCCGGTGGTGCCCGAGGGGAAGGAACTTGGGCAGCGCTGACCGCAGGTGCCGGCAGAGCCAGGACCCTCCGCTCCAGCGCCTGGACCGCTCCGGCTGCCCACTGCCGCCCACGGCTCGCCCCTGCTGAAACCACTCCATCTCTTCCATGTTGACTCTCGAGCGGCAGAGCCTCGTGTGGGGCACTCGCACTCTCTGCTGATAACCCGTGTGCCGTGGTGGATGAACGTGCCGTTGCGATATAGAAGCGTGAAGATCCAATTAATGTTAAGTGGGTAGAAAATCCGGCTCGGTGTGTGACAAACCTGGCATACTGCCCTCACGTGCGAGGGCAAACAGCCAGTCGCCTCGGGGCACGTTTTCTGAAAGACGGGTAGTTGCCTAACTACCGCTCCAAAGCAACTGCACACTTCAAAAAAACCAGCCGCTCGTAATCATCACAAAGGTCGTCCTTTTCTATGTCAATCACCACCCCACTAGCATTACGTAAAATTTGTCAGCAAAAACAGTTGACAGAGTCACCCAGTTCCTGTCCCGCTTAAACCCAGCTTGCACATCAATTCTGACTAGCAGAGGACCATCTCCTTATGTTGGTAAACCACTTCTACCAATTTGCTAAAATGGAGCAAGGCGCAGTAGTGATGGGACCCAAACTGACTTCAGCATGCAACAGTCCAACATTACACACCATTCTCCTCCTGCGCCCAGTGTCACCCACCCACCGCGCTGCACCAAAACCCAATCCTGCTCTGCTGACTGAGCGGACTTCACCTATTCCCTCCTGCTCAGAAAGACTGGTGTGACAGATGGAGGCCAAAGACGGGGCCTGAATGAACTCAACGAATGTTTTATAGAGATGGCCCACAGACTAAGGGAATGATACACACACAGATTATATATATATTTATATCTCAAAGGACAGGAAAGGTGATGGTGATTAATTGGGATGTAAAGCATGGGACCTGAGCATGATGTAAATGGTATAAAATAAGGGGTGGATACTGTCCTGGTTTCAGCTGGGATAGTTAATTTTCTTTGTAGTAGCTGGTATAGTGTTCTGTTTTGGATTCAGTATGAGAAGAACACTGATAACACACTGATGTTTTCAGCTGTTGCTAAGTATGTTTATTAAAGTCAAGGATTTTTCAGCTTCTCATGTCTAGCCAGCAAGAAGGCTGGAGGGGCACAAGAAGTTGGGAGGGGACACAGCCAGGACAGCTGACCCAAACTGGCCAAAGGGATATTCCATACTATGTGACATCATGCCCAGTATATAAACTGGGGGGAGTTGGCCTGGGGAGGGAATCACTGCTTGGGAACTAACTGGCCATCGGTCAGCAAGTGGTGAACAACTGCATTATGCATTACTTGTATATTCCAGTCCTTTTATTATTATTATTGTTATTTTCTTCATTTCTGCCCTATTAAACTGTTCTTATCTCAGCCCACGAGTTTTACTTTTGTTCCCCCAATTCTCTCCTCCAACCCACTGCAGGGCAGGGAGTGAGCGAGCAGCTATGTGGTGCTTAGCTGCTGGCTGGGGTTAAACCACAAAAGGCCACCATTAGGTGACCCTTCCTGAAACTGGCTCCCCCTCACAGCATAGGCTGCCTAAAAGCAGCTCTTCCCTTGGGATGTGCATAACTATTGGTTTTCCAATTCCATACAGAAAAATAAAATGAAAAATGCTATTATATATAGTAGATAATTTTTTAAAGAGAGGAAAGTATGCTCTGAACTTTCCCTATATTTTGGTTTATGGTCACAATAATGTTTTGGAGATTAAAATGAGTAGTAATGCCAGAAATATTGAAGCATATATTGATCCAAGGCCCACAACTTGCTAATTCAGTTCTTTACAAACACCAACAGCACTGTTTTAGAGGCAAGTGGTCTGAAATATGATCTCTTCCTAGACAAAAATAAAAGTTGTATAACATTGAGAATTATACATTATTTGCCTTTAGATATATGTTACATTTGGCCTCCTTGAAACACAAATTGTTGGCCTGAGCACATCTTACCAGGCAATCCCCATCATTCTGTACAAGAGTCCTCCTCAGTTTTACCAGTTCTCCAGGCTCTAAGATTTACAAACTATCAATAGAGATTTAGTCTTAAAAAAAAAAAAAAAAATCTGTAAAAAGTCTAAAAACTGGTTCTTGAAGCACACTAGAAATATGGTCCATCTTCCATGACTCCCTCTGTATAATCTTATGCTGAGATCAATTATGTAACTATTTTTATTCCATTGAATACATGAGTGTTGTTCATAAACTGAGTTGTTGCACAATAAAAGTGGCCATAGACTAGTCCCTTGAGTTCTAATCCACAGGAAATTCTCCAGAAAAGCCCTGGTGGCGATTTCTATTGTAGTATCATGTTATGAATTACCATTAGTATATCATGACTATGTCAGCCTGTCCAGGCCCCATGTAGTGTGTCAAATCTCAAAAAGAATTGCATCAGGCTGTACCCTAGCTACCCTCATCCCCTTCAGGATGCTCTTTCCAGTTTTTTATTGTGTAGAAGTCCTAGCACAAATCATTTTGACAGTTTTCAGATCTCTCTGCAGATATCCTTGATTTTCTTGTTCAGTGATTTAAAAGGCCATCCTTAAGAATGTTACATACAACACTGTTCTGTCAGTTTGATTTTCAGATATGTCTTTCTTATTTTCACACTGAACTCTCGGTAGTAATGTTAGGTGTGCCCCTTCCTTTCTGCTGCACACAATCTGCTTGTTTGTCTGTGTGCACTTACAGAATACCTCTGGGTACTGTCTTCTGTCTGAGGAAACACTATCAAGTCCTACTCTCTTCTAGAAGTTTTTACAGGTTTTGGCTTCCTTGGTGGCCAGTCCTTTACTTTCTTGAACCTGGAGTTACAGTGGTTCCCTAGGCAAGCTGTGGGTGTTTTGTCAGCAGGCTGCAAGAGTGGCTTCCTTCCATGGAGGAAGAAAACCCCAGCCTAGGCAGGGCAGTGATCTCTGCAACAAGGGCACAGTCCCACCATACTGGGCACAGCAACACAGAGCTGGGCTGGCAACATTAAAAGATTCTGTTCACCGTCCAGCAACCATCAGGCAAATGCAAGGTGACAAGTCAGATCCCAGGTCAAAGACAAGTGAAGAAGTGGGAGCGGCAGGGGAGAGGGCTGGGCAGAAGCCTACCTACAAAAGAGCTCAGGCAAGGCCCGGGATGGAGCTTGGATGCAGTGCCTGGACCTGTTATGAGACTGCAAACTGGGCAGGGCACTCGAGGGCTCCTGGTGTGCTTGGGGCCCCATGAGCCAGCCTTCCTCATCTTCCTAGTTTTTCCTCAGTGTAATCACAACCCTTTTTCTCATACTATTTCTGTCAACAGCAACTTGCCACCCATCTGTGCTTCACGCATATAAATCCAGCAGAAAGTATGAATGAATGCAGTAGAAGAGAACATGGCTGAGTTGTTCCAGATTGAAACCACTGTCTGTCACCAGCCCATCACTGTATCCTATGTAGAAATATATCTAGGAAGAAGAAAGATAGCATGCAGGTATCCAGCTTGGGTATCTACACTGAAGTGCTAGACTTCTAGTGTAGTCCAAGTAGGAGAGAGGGTCTTCCTGAGGGCAAACTCCACTTACTATCTTTTAATCAAATGACACTTTTTTTTTGGTAAATAACATTATGCAGAGGTAGTGGAAAAGATCATTAGCACTGGGAAGAACAAAAAAACAAGTGAAATGGGTCTTTTATTTAGTCAAAATATTTTTATTTGGCTGCATTTAGCAGAAGGTTTGCTTTCCTCTTCCCTCCCTCCCCCATTGTTTGCTTATTATTTCTGATTTCCCAGGCTTCCATTCTTTCAGTACAATATGTTAACACTTTGCACCTCGTCAGCACTTTCCAGTTAAGGCTCTCAAAGCATTTACAGACATGAGTTAACTAATCCTCACAACAATCATTAGCAGTAAGGAAGTAAAATGATCTGCATCTGCAGAGAGAAGATCAACTTTTTTCAAGTTTTTTGATTTTCAGTATCCAGCTTATATTATACTGGGCTTGATGAACATATATGTTCCTGCAGTTGTGTTTCATGCTTTTGAAAGAAAGACTGAGTTTGAGCACTCAAAATCTAAAGCTATTTATGAAAATCTTTCTTTAGTAACTTGTTGAAGGCCACACAAAAAGTGAGCAGTGGAATCCAAAACTGGGAACAAGGCATAACTCTCAGTTATGTGCTACTCTATGAGACATAACTCTTTGTAACTTACCTTTGGACTTTAAAACCACAATCCATTCCATTCTCCTTACACATTATCCTCTACTGACCATTTCCAGCAGACTTCAGCCTCAGGTACTTACATTCTGCATTTTGCTAGCAAGTTTTACGTAAGAGTCTCCACAGTCATCAATTGTATACTGTATACAGTATAGTGAAAAAAACCCCACCAAAACCCCAACAACCTAACAAGCAATGGGCGTGGGTTTTATCTTTGAGTATTTAAAGCAAACTTCGGAGTTTATGGAAAAATCTAATATGTGATTGTTTTATGGAAAACACCCTCAACCCCAAACCTGGTTCAAATGGAAGACTAAATATTAACTTGACAGTAATACCTTCTTATCAGTAGTGCATCTGCATAGAGATTCTTCATAAAACCCTGCAAATTCACAATTATACCTTGCAAACAGAAGTATTATGACTGTTCAAGCAAACAATAATTTTAAAATATCCATTCAGTTCATCTAAATGGTGTCTTCACGTTAGCTCCATCAGAAGATACTGGCATGACACAGATGAAACTTTTTCTTAGTTAGGTTAACACTGAAAATTCAACAGTCAGACAAACACAATGCAAGTATTTTAACAGAAACAATATAAAATTTCACTGGCTTAAAAAACATCTAAATGAGAAATCTTGGTTATTTCAATGAATTGCTAGACCCTACATTTAAAATGATGCATTTACAGAACTATTCAGATGAATTAGGCTTCTTCTATAACACTAAATACTGGAATTCTGATACATTGTGCAAGTATTAAAAAATATTAACATTTTAAATGTTAACATTACAACTTTAAATAGCCTGGCAAGTGCAATGTTATAAATATTAAAAAAAAAAACAAACCTCAGAGCTACAATTTTTTATAAGTTATATGAGTAAATGAAAGTGCTTTTCAAGTATTTATGTTCATTTACAGTTGGATTCTCTTGTGTAAGTCAGTGCTTAAATGGTCCAATTTAAATATCAGACTTTTTTTAAATTTTGGATGCATACATTGAACTGGATGGAATAAATGGTTTCATTTGCAGAAATGTGTGATAAATATTTAAATACAGAATGTAATTTGTGATAAATATTTAAATATGGAATATTACAAAATGTGAATATTATAATTTTTGTTATATATTAAAAATAAAATAGAAAGACATCACATCCTGATGGGTGTGTGATAACCTGATAATGCCATGGGAGCCCTTAAGCTATACAGTAATTGTCAATTCCATCAAAATCCCAAATTATGATATGGTAAATAGTTGTTCTTCGGTAGAGACAAAAGCATGTGTTCATAAGAGGCTCAATACTGTTAACTTTTGAAGAATTTAAAGAACTCATGATCTGTGTCAAAAGCCATGGAATCTAATGAAAACTTTCCAACACTTTCAATTAGTCAGCCCTTAGCCATAGTCACTCTGGAGAACACAGCTAGTGCATGTCACCACTGTACTGTCTGCCCAGTGCATGGTATAGCTCCCTTTCTGGCTAGTCAAGAACCATTATTACTGCAGTGATACAAAAAAGATTGTATTCCTGTTGCCAGCCAGAGGAAGGGTGAGGTAAGTGGGGAGATACTTGTTTATTAGACAAGAAAACCAAAACAAAACAACCCTAAATGAATCATCATATATTTAAAAAGTGCACTGAAAATATTTCCTATTGAACCCTATCTCTCATAAATGCCAGATTTTCATCTTAAATTATATCCACTTTGAACACTGAACATACGTAAGCTGATATTAGAGCATTTAGTTTGTCTTGCGGTTTGAAAAGCACATGACACAAGGCAGCATTAACATCTTTCATTAAA
Organism: Haliaeetus albicilla; assembly: GCF_947461875.1. Taxonomy (NCBI): domain Eukaryota; kingdom Metazoa; phylum Chordata; class Aves; order Accipitriformes; family Accipitridae; genus Haliaeetus; species Haliaeetus albicilla. The sequence continues at coordinate 25,336,479 of NC_091491.1, read as the reverse complement.
GATCTGGCAATGCCATAGTTTTATCGTGAAGATGCAGCTTAGAAATGACATAGCTCAGCAGAAGCCCCTGCAGACTGCCATTGTACAAGCTTTCTCCAACAAAGTGCTTTGTCATTTGCCAAAGACAAAAGTCAAACTGTTGCCCTACCTCACCACAGTGCTGCACTGGCAATTTATAATTTTCTTTCCAGATGCAGTTGAACTTTAATAAATTATAGCTCTTCAGAGTTAGGCAATTCTTTGTAATAAAAGCAGAGTTTCATGTTCCATCAAGAGTGGCCACTGTTTAGACTGGTCTCTTCATGCAGACCTGACAACGGCTGATGATATTTTCTAGTTCTCCTGCTTTCAAAGTCTGTGGTAGAGGTTTCCTAAAAGAAAGAAAACAAACATTTACTTTTTTATTTGAAAAACAGGGAGAGACGATGAAACTTTGGATATGGAATTATTGACAACAACACTGAAATCCTGGACTCATTTAAGGCATCTTTGTGCTGCAGAATGACCCTGAACCTAACAAAGTGGGACGCCCAAACTGAGGGGAATTACTAGGTGAGCCCCCACATTATGCAGGCAGTTATTGTCTCCTCCTTGGACACTTGCAGCATGGATGCAATGTGTATGGATGCAGGGAAGTATAGTTTACCTGAACATTCTTCTTGGATTTAACGATGCCAACCAGAAACTATAGGAATTTGTGTAGTAGTTGCATGTCCCCCTGCCATGGCACTCTATGAATGGGATGGCTCGAAATTCTTCCAAACAAGATCCAGGAGATGCCAATGCTTGGCCAGAAGCTTCTGAGCCGGCACTTGTATACTGTAACCACCAATACATTTTTTTATGAGAACTCGTCCATCAACTTTTTAGTAAACTGCAGGCAAAAAAAAAAATCTCTTTCTAAAACGTACCATATGTTCTGTAGTATATCTTGGACAAAACAAAATGAACACAGATTAGTTTTATCAAACTTACAATGAAGCACAAAAACCTTATGAAAATTCAAGCACAGTTATGGCATTTCTTAAGTCCCTGCAAAGGCCCTTTTTCTGCTCAATGAGAAGGCATGAAACTGTAACCAGTACAAAGACTAGAAAGTAGCTGGCTTCTGTCCAGTTCAGGACTACAGTAACTGAATTACAAATAAGCCAAATCCCCCATTTTGTGTGTGTTCATATTTTTTGTTGCATTGATTGCTTCTCCAAACACAAAAAGCAAATAAAGCATTTTCCTTCTCTGATGTTGGCAGATGCTTACAGAAATAGCTCTGAAATAATTTATGACAGTAGAAAATCAGCTAGAAAATACCATTTAAATTTGCTGATGTTAGAAACAGGTAAATGATTTTAACCAGATGCTGCAAAAATTCTCTTGTTCTTTTCCAAGATGATTATTATTATTACTACTACTACTACTTAGGGCCAAATCCCAGGAGAGACAACAAATTTCACATTAGACCTAAAAGGACTTTACATCATGCAGAAAAGAAGGGGGTTTAATTCTGTCTTTCACCCTCATTTGCTGGCATCCCTATGACATCCCACAGGCATGGATAACAAAGATGAAGTGCTACATCCCCTAATACAGATACAGCCTTATTCCCATAACCAGCTCTCAACCTGCAGTCACATGATGAAGTTTCTTCACTCATATCTTGTTATGGCATCAAAATCACTGTGGCAGTCTTTTGTAGACAGTGTTCTGCATTTGTTTTGATTTTAGCTTTCTGTGGAGTTCAGCCTCAAGATCTGATTTATAAAAGAACTGTCTGGCATAGAAGTGGGTCAGTTATTTCTGTGTATTTGTGTTCAGGACCTGTTTAACCACTCCATTCCCCAAACCTGTTTCTGAGATCTTAGCATGACACTACAAAATGAGAGCAGGCAGTTATTTTTGTCAGACCAAAATCCTTTAATCTTTTCCCCTTTTCCTCCTGCCACCTATTTTTGAAGACAGATCAGAATAGTTGTTCCTATGCTTCTGGCATTGGATAAGAGTTAATTGAATTATTGCCTACTTCTTGGCAAAGGAAAAAAAAAAAAGTTTAACAACTATTAAGAAACAAATGAGCTATGAGCAGATGAAAACGCCAACGAAAGCGAGAGAACATAAAATTAATAATTCAAGTCTTTATATGCTTACCATAACAAAAGAAAAACCCTTCCAGAGAGATATCCAGCCTTCTGGACATGCAGGAACTACAGTTGTTTGGCTGTGAACTGCTATTACCATTGCAGCTCCTTCACAGACAACACACCTGTAAGAGAAATGCACATGCATTCAGTGCAGATGAGGGAAAACATGAAAGCAGACAAAAATTGTATCTTCTGGGATAGTAGCTACCTAATGGCAGAGCTTACTATAAATGTTACAACTCACAGAGGTTTTCTCTGTTTAATGAGGAGATAAGTAAATTGAAGGTAACCCAAATACCTTGCTTTGCAATCTCTACCAGTAACAGCAGACAAAAATTGGTATAAGATGGAATTTAGTCCCAGAACATTTAAGCTTCCCAATTTTGCCTTTACTGAAGTAACAAGCTAAATGTTACCTTCTTCATGTGCTCAGTACTTTATGTTGTTATGGTTTAGATCAGAGTTCTGTACTTTTATTTGCAAAGATTAGAAAAAGTAATCTTTATATCCTAAATGAAGAAACTATGAAGCTGACCTACTAGATTGCAACAACTGGGTAGGGCAGGCTAGAAGACAGAATGCAAAGCTTGCCTTCCCATCTTTGATTTTGCTACTCTTGGTCATTCACACTTTTAGAGCTTTTCCTCTTTTAAGATGCTCTTCAACCTTCTCAGCTGTTCTAAAGCAACTAGAAAGGGCCACATTTGCACAAGGGTATTTCGTAGCAGAAAACCTTCAGCGCCAACTTAAAATGTTCTTCAGCAACTACAGTAAATGTATCACACATAATTCAAAGCAGAACTTCATTTGTACTGTATTTCAAATAATGAAGCTATCTTTATTTCATTTTAGTCTGCCTCTGATATACACAACAATAGCTTTTTTAAAAAATATCACTGCTATCAGTAGGATTGTGTGCCATCTTCTCATCTCAGCTATGCAGATTAAGACCTGTGGTGGTACCTTAGCTTTAATCTAACTTTTGTTAGAGTATCACTGGGTATCTGGCATATTCAGGTGAGTAATCAAAAATCAGGTGGTTAAAAACAGTGCTTGTACTGGCTCAGATGGGTGAGTCTTTGCCTAAGATTTGCCGTTCAAAACAATTTATGGTGTCTGTGGTTCCAGGCCAGAAGAGCTAAAATTCTTATACTCTTACCTGCTTATATGGGGCTCTAGTGCCCTGCCAGAAATCGGTGCCATGTCTACTGGCATTACTGATGCAGTTGACAGCCAGTATGAATAGTCATTGCGAGAAGCAAAACTACAAACATCATTGGTGTTACAGAATAAGAATGGCATGGTGGTAAATCTCTGCAAGCAGCTACCAGCTGTTCCTAAAAGATAAAAGAGGAGAGGTTTGTGACAGATAGGAGATTACATTTAGTGCAGCGAACAGAAGAGACACATGATGGCATCCAATCTGCTATAGTGAGAATTAAAAAGTTGGTAACTATAAAAGAGAAGTGTCTATACAGTGGAATTATCTGAAAGCAAAATGCCTATGGTATATATAAAGGTATTTATATAAAAATAAGGGCTAAACAAAATCTGTTAAAATAATAATATCCTCTTGAATGGTATCCTTGACACAGTAGCAGGGATTCAGCTGCTTAAACAAAAGCTTCTGGTGCCATTTTTTACACCCTAAAGCATCCCATTTGGTCTCCAAAAAAAGCAAGATTCTCTCTCAGATCCTGCGTTATTACTGTCAGCCCTGTGCAGATGCTGTGAACATTTATACTAGACATCTATCCATAAGTAACTGAATTCCTCCTCAAAAATGACTAGGGATAGCAAAAAGGGAATATAGGAGGTGCAGGAGAGAAAGGTGTCTTTCAAGCTGCAATTCCTGACTTGATTCAGAGCAGCAGACCACTCTGGAGGCTGATGGTTGAAATCAATGTTCGTCTTGGATACTCACTGTGAGTTTGATTTCATGACAACTTAGCATTACTGGACTCTAAAGAAAACTATCTGAAAATTTTTACCAATACAGTACCAAGATCTTGTCCATGTGCTCGTTCATTTCCTTGTACAAAAAGCAGCGAATAGCCAACATAAATCTGTGATGTCCCATGTGGGCATGAAGGAATCTTTGTTGACTGACTATGCCGGGTAAACATAAAACCTCTTCTTGTTGGACCAGCAGTGATAGTACCTGGTGATCCAGGTAACCCCTGTAGACCTGGAAAGCCAATCAGTCCAGGTTGTCCTGTGGAGGGGAAATAAGTATGACTAGAAATATTATAATTTTGTTTGAATTTTTACTTCATTTAAATTAGTGGAACCACTTGAAAACTAACAAAAAAATTATCAGTAAGAACATACAACTTGAAAATTGGTAGTATTTGTTGCTAGATGTATTAACTCCTTCAGACCTAGCTCAGGTAGCTTTACATTGCATAGTTTCATGGAATAGTGAGGTATTTGAAAGAACCATGGCCATTTTTACCAAAAAAGTTGTAAAGTAAAAACTTTTTATGGTGACTAAATAGAAATATTTAGTTCTATTTTGATGTCATAAGAAGGTCCACCTAGGGATTTCAAGGGGATAAATAAATGTGATTAGTAACAGAGGAGCACAGTTAAGGCATATCTTTGTAAACTTTTATTTCAGTTGTGAACATGTATCTGTTAAAAGCTAAGAATGTGCTTGCATGTGCTTGTGGCCCTAAAGCTACTGTAAATGTTACAGAATCTCAATACATGCAAGAGGAAGGATTTACAGAAATCAGGAATACAGTTGATCTGTAAATTCAGTAGTAGCAGTCAAACAGAGATGTCTGCTTTCCTGTACCTCTTTGTCCTGGAAATCCCCTGTCTCCTTTCGGACCAGGCAGTCCTGGTTGACCTGGATGACCAAAACTTCCTGGTAGACCTTTTACTCCTTTAGGTCCTAAATTATAATCAAGAAAAAACCAGAATTATATAACAGTAGTTATTCTAGATTTTAATACTGTTAATGAATAAATTAAAATCCCCACGTAAATGTAGCTGTGTTAGAATAAAAACATCAGCATGAATTCACGAAGTTTTGAGACTGTCTGTGGTGTTACTGTCACTGTATTTCCTATCAGGAAGATTACAAGGAAATATCAAGTGTCTTGCAGAAAAATATTATTCTCATAAGAAATGTTTACAGAAACCAAAGCAAGTACCTTTTTCTGTCAGCATATGACATACAATAGAAATATTACAAAAATCTAGTAACAGGCCAAAACCATCTTGGTCATGGTTTGTAATTCTATAAATAACACAGCTCCTTTGTAAAACAACTTTAAGGAAAGTGTAAAAGAACAATTCTTTAGTGCCTGCTTTGTTATGCTGGAGGCAACTGTCATTCCTGAGTGGGGCATGCCTTTTGGCAAGCCTGTCCCCCTGAGGAGCTCCCTTCCTGGAGTGGAAAGCTGTGGTATTGACAAGGGTGGCCAAGTACCCACTGCACATCCACCTCATCCTACCTTCTCCTTGCTTCCACACTCCTCACAGCCATGGCAGGCTTCACTTCTAGTGCCAATGGAGAAGTAGCCAGCCTCTCCTTTCCTTTCCCACCCCCAGGCTATGACAGGCAATCACTTCGTAGCACATCTAGAGTACTTCTATTGTGTGTGGTAATTTCCAGCCCCCAAAATGACAAACATCCTGAGCATGGTTCTGGTTGTATGAAAATGGTGAATGTTTTGATCCAAGTTTACTTTTTATTCCATTATGTTGCTTAGGCTTATGTTGGGGGAGAAACTTACTCACTGACTGTGAGGGTGGAGGGCAGATGGAATGGGACAGGTTATAAATATAAGGTTGCTAACAAGGTACAAAGAGCTATTTTAAAATATGAAGAGGTATTATTAAAGACATGTCAATTTTCTATGCAGAAGCATGTTTTCCCACCAAACCAAAATGTTCCACTAAGCACCACACACAAACATGTATAGAGATAAAAATATAAACCACCTTGTAGTCCAGGAATCCCTTGAATTCCTTGATCACCTGGTGTTCCTGGGATTCCTGGCAGTCCAGGAGGACCCTTGCTTCCTGGGACAGAGAATATTCTCCCAGGGACTCCAGGTGGACCTAGCAGCAAAAATATAATGAAGAGCTATTGCTTTATATTAAAAGAAAGCAAAAAACTACAAAACAAAACAAACAAATCAACCTAAGTCAGCTGGTATTAGAATGAGAAGGGTTGGTTACCACGCTGGCCCTTTGGTCCCCTTGGCCCTTCTGCACCTTGTGGTCCAGGGGGTCCTTGATTACCCTTTTCTCCTAGGAAAGAAGATTGAAGATACATCTGTCTGGTTTAAAATGTCAAAACAACTGTCAAAGTTTCAGAGGCTTATTTAAGAGTCCTGCATGATCCATGCAACCTTCCCAAAGAGTAACACAGCCTGTAGACTCATATGAAATGTGAAAGTGGACTTCTACATCTCTGCTGTTACTGTATAATTTATAGGCCAAGTGCACTCAGTTTATAAGAAGTTGCTTCCATGCCTATCTTCATATAATGGCTGGTCCCATAAACCTAGCTTAAAATTTCAACTTTAGACTATGTCTTTTTTATCTCATGTGTTTTTGTCACTGAGTATACAGGTCAAGTGCTGCCTCCAGCAATGCTGTGCAGCTCAACTGCCTTTAAACCCTATTGTCAGTTATGCTGATGGCTGTTAGGAGGGTTGTATAGTTTTTTAAGTGTTTGAAACTTCATAAGCAATTCTTTTCACTGTGCAAAATATGAGGTTACATTCAGATTACTCTCCACAGCTCTGCTGGAAATAAAAAAAAAAAAAAAAAAAAAAAAGTCAACTGTATTTTATCATCAGGTTAGGAGATCTGACTGACTATGCCATGAAATGAGAGCTTTTTGCTTAAGAAAGTCTACTTACTGCCTGTACAGTGACTTTTCAAATTAGAACAAATTTAAAATACACAATAATTAGCATGGAACACAAACCAGTAGGTTAAACAGATAATGACAATTCTGTGTCACTGTATATCATGCAATTGAAAAATGAGAATATTGGAGTAATGCAGACCTATATCAGATTTAAATCACTAGAAAAATGTCTAAATTAAAAGGATTTTTAGCTAGCTACTGATCTGACTAACCCTTATGAATATGAAAATAATAAAGCTAATACATTTAACAGTTTGTCTGCTGATAAACTGGTGAATTAGATTATAATTGGGACTATTCTTATGGCAAACAGATGACGCAGTGCTCTGTGTTGTAATTATAATTAAATGCTCGAGTTCTGTATCTACAAGGTTGCCAAAAAGTCTCATCTTGTAGCAGTGGTGTGGCATTTCTAATTAGCAGACTCAGTCCCAAAGTCCTTATGCATTATTAATCACTAAGGACAAACTTGTTTTGCATTTGCCTGAGGTGAAGGCCATTGAAGTTTCAGCCCTTCTTCACTTCAACATCAGTTTGGACATACCCATAGCATATAACTCAAAGAAAATGCTCTCTTGGTGATCACTTGCATTTATAGCTGACTTACCCCCTGCTCTTGATCGAAAAACCTCAAAACCACAAATACTATTACAATGCAACATGTAAATGACTGTATTAGGCACACAGAAGTGTATGTAATAAATACATGAATACCTTTTACACCTGGGAATCCAAGAAATCCAGGGTCCCCTCTAGCACCAGGATAACCTGATCGACCTTCTATTCCCTGCAAATCAGGTAACAGCAATAATAAACAGGAATCAGCATCTGCACACTATGAAGTACACCTTCTTTTTGTTTAGAATATTCAGAGCATTATGTTCACAGAATATGCTACAACTAGAATTATCTGCTCCATTTGTAAGCATGTTACATGTTAGAAATAGTCATATCATTGTTAATGTTATTCTGCAATACAGAACAGCCAAGGAAATGACATGCCAGAAATTCACAGTAATTTTTTTTTTAGCCACTTAAGTCCATAAAAGTTACTTTTCATATCCATTTTAATATTTTCCCTCTATTAAACGAGGTTTTGGGGATGATGTGGGGTTTTTCTGTTTTGTTGTTGTTGTTGTTTTTTAATTGTCCTGGGTGTTATTTTCATGGCAAGAGCAAATTAACAATGAAGTAGGAAACAAGCAATATTCCTTTCACTGACTTTTGGACCGGGAGGACCAATGTCACCGTCTGGGCCTGTTGGCCCTGGTATGCCATCTGCCCCTCTAACACCTTTGCTTCCTTTCATGCTGGGAGTGGGAAGACCAGGAGGCCCTGGAAAACCTGGAGCACCTGTACAGAAACACCAGAGTAAGTAAAGTCTACTGCCAACGGCATTTCACATACGTTACATACAATGTAGTACAACATTCAACAACTCTATAATGGTACCCATGTTTATCACCTCAGTGATTCCCAAGGAAATATACCCATTTAAAAAAAAAACAAAAAACAACTCATTTTTCCTAGCCAGCTAATTTAATCTGAGATCATAGCTGAGTTCTTGCAGTACTCTGTAGCACTACAGTTTCTTGAATATCCTCCAGTTGTAGTTATGCCTGTAATCATAGAATCATTTAGGTTGGAAAAGACCTTCAAGATCATCAAGTCCAGCTGTAAACCTAACACTGCCAAGTCCACCACTAAACCATGCCCCTAAGTGCCACATCTACCCACTCATGCTACCTCACTTCTTTAAAGTTGGATCTCAGCTGCCCTACAGACCACATGGGAAGAAAGCAAAATCATGCAATTGAGTGGACTGCAAAGCTTAGCATTATTTTAGTTTACATCACACTGCATAGACCATCACAGTGTCTGCAACAGTAACATTGCATTAACTGGTAAAGGAACTACCTGCTTAATTATGAAGCTGTCTTGGGGGAAGACCTCTTTCAGCCTTGAGTTCTGGACAGGCTGAATTCTGCTTTCAATAATCAGTATATCATTTCAGATAAATAAGGAGTAATAACAACACACCTGGTCTCCCATCTGCACCAGCAATACCTCTATTCCCCTTTTGGCCAGTAATTGCCATGCCTGTTGCGCCTTGAAATCCAGGTAACCCCACTAAGCCAGGAGGTCCAATGGGTCCTTGGTCACCCTGATGACCTTTCATACCTGGTGGCCCAGGAAAACCAGGCAGGCCCATGTCCCCTTTGATTCCTGCAAAGTATAAGTATTACATTTGGGGAGAGCTGTAAAGATGGTAAGATGATGTGACTACACAGAGTATATGCATTTACTACACTGCAAACGTAGAATTCAACCTTTGTTTTTAGTATGGAGGAGTCCCCAAAGCCACCTTGCTAATGTAAAGCAAAATACTTGTGAGAAGACAGGATTCACTGCAAGGTAGTGTACACACACCACTCTTTTTTCTTTTTTTTTTTTTTTTTTTTAACTTTTTAAAAAAACTCCTCTTCAGAAATTGCTCATACAAAGGAATAAACTTGAGAGGAGGGTAGAAAGACCAGAGCAGGGAATATTTCTTGATGGATTAAGTAGAAGAAATGTTTCTTTGAACATCAGAACTGGCAAATCATTTTAAACTAAATACCAGCTAAAAGCATCAATAGGAGTACCACAAAGTAAGAGACTACTCCCAAAGGATATTGTTCTAAGGTTGATCTTTGAGTGCATGATCTCTATATGGAGGATATGAAGACAGAATTTTTATTTATTTATTTATTTTTAAGTACAGCAAATCAATGGATTTCTACCAGTACTAGAAATACAATGCAAAAACTAAAAAATGGGAAAAGTCCCCTCAGTAAACTGCTCACTCAAAGGGGAGATGAACAAAATTAAAATGCAATCACTGCAGCCTTCTTACAGTATGCTTAGTATTCAGCACCATCGGTTTTCATTAGAATATACTCTGTTAATCAAATTATGCATCAAAATAAAATTTCAAAAGCTCTAGAATGTGTATATCACCTTCACAAAACCATAGAAGTTAGCTTCTTTATTTCCCTTTTACAGTAGCCTTAACTTTACAAGCAAGAACTCTTGACATTTAATATATAGCACCAAATCATTGATCAAATGCACAGAATCACTCTTGATTTCCTCTGACACTCTTAGTGCCATTTCAAGCATCCAAAAGCAGGAGGCGACTTGAAGATGACGATTCTGGTATTTAAAAGTTAAGCTTTTGCTTTCTGAAAGGACAACTCACCTCTATGACCAGGAATACCTCGAAGGCCAGGGATTCCTCTCCCTGGTGCTCCTATAAAATATTAGGTCATGTTAAAGTCCTGAATAATTGTTAGAAAACATCATAGTTGCCTAATATTTCATACATTTCTTCAGAATTCACCAAATCAAAATGTAGATTTTAGTTATATGTAAAATATAATGTATCGATTATTTCCATTTCTTCTATCCAGAAGTACAAAATAAATTTGTAAGTTTTACTTTATAGTAGGAACTCTTATTGAAAAATCATATTTGAGGTACATTCTACAATAAGCTTTGTCTTTTTTTCAGAGGAAAAAAAAACCAGAAGAAAAATCTGCATTTCAGTTAGTTACTAAGAAAAATAGAAGAAATGTAAATACCTAAAAAAGAAAATATGTTAACAGTGATTACTTCAAACTTAATTTGAAAAAACTTCCTAAATACTATGAATGCCTTCTCAGTATCCTTATACTAATATGTAAAGAAACATTGTCACTGTAAAATATGAAAACACTTTCTGTCAGAATTCAGTGGAGGACTAAATCTATCTGAGGATGTTGATGACATCAGAAGTGACATTTAAATGAAAGGTTTTACAACCCAAGGAGCAGGTCATAGAACCCTTCACTATTCGTGTAAACACTGTGATTCCTTTCATCTTATTTCCACGTAAGAGAGGAGACCTCTTTAAAGGATTTTTGTTCTTTTCATCTCTTTGAGATTAAACATGTTAGAACTGTTAACAGCAATACTTTGGCTCTTGCAGACATTAACATTTTTAGGCAACATTATGACAAATCACATGTATAATAGAGTGGTGACATATGCATTTGGGTTGTTGACAGCATGTACAACAATCACAAAGAAAAGCCTGTGAAGTGAAAAACCTTCTACTTATAAATTTATCTTTGGCTCCACAGACGCTCCTTATTAATCCTTCCCAAACAATCCTTGTCAGTTTAACTAGGGGGAAAAAACAATTGTAAAACTGAATGAAAATATTTCACTGGTGTTACCTGGTTCTCCCTTTACTCCTGGGCGACCAGGCATACCATCCTGACCTTGATTACCTCTTTCACCAACAAGTCCATTTTTTCCAGGGTGTCCAACACCACCTGTGAATTATAATGGACCACAATATCATTTTCACTTCTATTATTCTGCATTTCGAAAGGATAACGTATGAGTCCCCTTTATTAAAATTTAATTAGTTCAGCTACTTCAAAGATAGATGTAAGTGTAGTGGTACATAAACATTTCTAAAGAGCAACATATACTTTTTATTGAGCTCACCAGCCTTCAATGGCTTTAACACCCCCCACTATTTTCACAGGCAATAACTTCCTGTCTTTCAAACACATTTTAGAACCCTGCCTTTGATTTAACCCATGCTGGTGGGAATCCATACAGGCAGTGTGGTTTCTCTCCCTGGCTTTATTACAAATTCAAGGTTTCTCTAAACAGGGAGTAGATTCTGATCTTTCCTAACTCTGCTGATAAGTCAGTGCAAGTTCACTAAAGTCAACAAAACCACAACATCATAATTTTGATGAGGGTCTCTCAATATTTTGAAGACAATGTCTGGCACTCACTTTAATAAAGTCTGCATTGCATACCTCTCTGTTGCTGCATACTTACACATTCCCCCTTAGGTATATTTTGAATGGTTTGATCTTTTCTGTTGCTTTAACAAGCAACTACAACTCCGTCCCCTCTTTCCACTCTAATTCATTTTCTTTTCCTCCTCATCTAGCTACATCTTAGTTTATTATTCTATTTTAGGAGGTAGAACAAGCCTTTCTTACAATTGTGTGGATATCATATCTAGAGACCTCTAGAGGGGAGAAAAAAAAAAGGGCAAAAAGCTTTACAACAGTGAAACAAAATTAAAACACCTTGCCTCAGCTGAACTGGTAACATTGAAAACACACCGTTGAAGTCCTTAGCTGCAACCACAGAAGGTAAAGTAAACAAAGCCCCTAACTAACATAAACAGAGACTGCAACTGCATCAGTTAAATTCTAAAAAGCTCAAAAGAATAAGAACATCAACTGCCTCATTACAAAGAAACTAACAAACCAGGGGGCAGTGATCTGGGAGAGATGCTATATGCCATACCAGGAGGGCCTATAATGCCCTGTTGTCCTGGGCGGCCCTGCAGTCCTTTAACACCAGTATCTCCAGGAGGTCCAAGCTTCCCTGTAAGAAAAAAGAGTGTGGGAGAGGAGAAAGGGCATTATCACTAGATCCAGATTCAGTCTGAGAACTTTGCTATCGTTTCTGCTTTGGACGGCTGCAAAAGATCTCTAGCTGATAATAGCTAGCCTGGCTGCACGGACTACGAAGGAGCTGTTTAGGTTTACAGCAGTTGAATATAAATATGTCACCCCACAGGCACCCTGTGTAGTTTATTGAGAAATTATCTTCTTCTGGAAGCATGTCAACATCTCATCACCCCTCCAAAACAAAACATACCTGGGATTCCTGCACTTCCAGTTTCACCTCTGATCCCATGTGGTCCTGGTACTCCTTTATGTCCTGGATGACCTTGGGATCCTTTTTCTCCTTTGCTGCCCAAAACTCCTGGGGGGCCTGGATCTCCCTGAGAAATAGAAGTTGCACACAAAAAGGTAAAGAATCACCTTACATTAAATACATTACATTCCATATTTGAACAACAGAAAAATCATACATAATTTTAAAGGTTAAGTAAGTGTAATCACAGTTCACTATGGTTTTCAGACAAAAAAATCAAAGTAGACTGATATGAAGTCTTCTCATAATACCACTGATCCTTTAGACATAGCTAAGAAAAAAAAAAATCTTTCTTTAATCTATACACACCAACTTCGTCTTCAGATGTTTTCACCGACACATAGGCTTTCCTTCAATTTCATTCCAACAGCTCCTCTTTTGATCCAAACATACATTCCTTACATAATATGCAGCTATAAAAAAATACTGAAATGCATATTTTTCCTTGAATTCCTACTGACTTTCACAACAGTAATCTCATTGTGGCTACCCAGCTAACACAGAAAAGAAACAGACAATTTAGACAGATTACAGGAATTATAGTACCATTTACAGCCTCAACCACGTATAATCTCATATGTAAAAAGACTCCCAGTTGTTCAACAACCAGAGTATGTTGAGTAAAATTGTATCCAATTGACCTAACATAAAAGATACTGGTTTTTTCTTAGCAATATATATTACCGAACATAACATATACTGAATGTAATATATATGACTAAGAAAAAAAACCCAATTCATGTTGTGTAATATTACTAGACTGTCAAAAAACAACGGTACAATTTTAGATTATGAAAGTTTTGTGTTTGCTAAGATTATGTTTTTATGTGCTTTTTAATGTACAAGTATTCCTACTGCTGACTTTTTAAGTGCAAGTCCTTGCTCTTAATGGATTAGCAACTTTTACAGAAACAAAGTTATTTCCAAGATGTTCCATCTTTACAAATAAGAAATTCTTGCACCAGAAGAAAAATGAAATATAATGAACTCAAAAATTTCTCCTGAGTAATGACACAATAGAATCTTCATATGTTTTATCACTAACAAATCATCTACTTCTGCAAACTCTGCAGCTCTCGCTTACGTGCTGTTCTGTTTCTATAGTCAAAGGCTCTGCTTATTGCCTAATATGACAATGTTTCCAATGCCTTTATACCTTTGGACCAGGCTCTCCTGGAGGCCCAGCAGATGGGTACCCAGGATCTCCTTTGTCACCTGGAAAGCCACCATAGCCCTGTGGACCAGGGTCACCTGATGGTCCTGGAAAGCCTGGAGATCCTTTCTGTCCTTTTGGACCTGGAAAAATACAGATACTGATACCATTCTTAAAAGGATCGTAATTGTATACTACACCTTGTGTTTTGTGAGCTACTGCTTGTATATTTAGATATTCATTCTTCACTAAACTAATTTACACAGCCAGTGATTTTATTTCTAAACCCATTAAAAAGAGGTTCTTATATGTAACAATATATAAATTAAAGAAGTTATATTTCATTTAGAGAGAGGGAGAACTGTATTCTGCAAGTCAAGCAAATGCTGGGGTGGTGAGAAGTCTATAGGTACCGCAAAGAATAAAACCCAGTCTAAGTATTGTATAGTACGCTTACAATAACTGCTCAGATCTGTGCAAATGCTTCTATACAGGTCTATGAATTTGTAATATGGCTTGACAGAAAATGACCTGGAATTCCCATGTCTCCTTTGTTTCCTGGTGCACCTGGGAATCCTTGTCCTCCAGGAATCCCTGGAAGACCCATATATCCTTTGACACCTGCAAGATGAAGAAGTAAGTGTCATCTTCACATTTTTGCTTTAGACACTGGCTGGCTGGTAGAGCTGTCATGAATACAGAATCCTCTACCACACACCTTGACATGGTATCTTATTATTTTATAAATCAACATGCAGCCTCTTGCCCCAGACACAAATAGAATTATCATTATTGTTGTCAGAAAGCCAAGGAAATAACAAGCATCTTATGTATCAACATTAAAATTAAGGTTTGTGACCACAGCACTTAGGGGCAGCAACTGAAATATACTTTTGCAAATTTTTATCAAGATCTTGAATTTGTATTTACACACTGGACTCTCCTTTCATTGTCCCTCTGAGTTCAGTCTGGTTTCTTTCTGGGCATGTCACAATCACGTTATTACTTACTCATTATGCACTTCTCATGCATGAGCAGTACACTCAAGAGCTTTTTCTTACACGGTTTAGGCACTTTTTCCTCTCTCAATTATCTTTAGCTTAATTTAGCTAAATTAGCATTCAGTTTAATGACTACAAGATCTAGTTGCATCTAGAATGTTCCCATGTCTAAATTCCAGGGTACTGGCAATGCCTGAACATTTAGGCAGGTGAGGTCTTATTTTCTTCCACAAAAAGTTAGGGAGTAACGGAGCATTTGCAGTTTTTCCTGTGGTGGCTACACTGCAATGACTACAAAGGATGTTAATGACAGAGTATAGCAGTGATGCTATAACAGCAGGTAGCATGGATAATTGCCATCATGAGAAGAACGATTTTGATTCCAAGTTTAAAATTATTTCTAATTGTCACCATTTTTATGTACCTAATTATAGTGTCATATGGTTTTCTAGAAAGAAGTTATCTCAAAGAATCAAAACCACAGAACACAGAGAAGTAAAGATGTTTTATTAGCATCAATTTAAAAAAAAACACAGATGAATTGTCTCACTCAAGGGTCAACATGTATCATTATGTATGATGTTATGGTAATGGCAGAGCAAACTTTGTGAAATAGCTTAGGTAGGTTTATGATTTATGCAGGTTCTTTTGAAGTCTGCTTTTCACTGCAGATATGGTAACTTAAAATTTAAGCCAAATATGCAGGCTTTGAAAAGGGAAATAAAAGCAATCTGAAATAAAAAAGCTTCTGAAATATTTTTGTGCACAGTTCTAATGTTCATATTTTAGAATTCTTACCTTTTTTTTAATAATATTAGGAATTAAAACTTCTTATAAATACCAGTTTTTATTTATTGGCCTCATCACCCTTTAGATTTTAAAGTTATTATTATTCAGGATTTAATATTACATTCTATTTATCACCCCAAACAATGGACTATATTCGGAAGGAAACAATCATTTGGGGGTAACTGCTATGACTTTCAAATAGCAGCTTTGGAAACTGCTCAGCTTCAGAATTCTCAGAAAGCTTCAGAGTGAATACAGAGAATGTAGTGCTGCTGCTGGCACCAAGTTTATGTGCTAGCATTGAGGTAATATTATCTCCACTCTCTACATGATACAGTAATTTTCAATATACGTATTCCATACCTGGTAGACCAGGTATTCCTTCAGACCCATCAAGACCTGGGGGACCTTGCACACCAGCATCACCTTTTTCTCCTCTTAGACCCATTCTTCCTTGAACTCCTAAAACATATATTTTAAAAAATATTACAAAACAACACCTTAGAGTGTGTTTTATGTAAAGTTTAAAGTTTTATAACTCTTTAAGCTCATGAAGCCTAAGTGGAGCATAGGATTTTCACTCTGTGAACACACATAAGCAAGACAAGCTCACAGTTAAAGCCTTCTTTATGGAAGGATGTCTGTAGGAAAATGTCTACATAAAAAGCCAGACAGCATTAGTTAAGCATGTACAACGCATATACAGAGTCTATATTAATATTGCAAACAAAGGAATTCTTCTGACAGTCAAATATTTCTAAGCAGACTCAACTTCTTTGCAATCCAGCATCTAGTTGGTAAGCGCACCCATTTCTATGCTCATGGGCTACTAAATGTATAAAAATGTGAATGTATAGCATGTATATATGTATATAAGCCTCCTAGTACTACTGACATATTATTACTAGTTTAACATTACAATAAGAGGATTTTTTAAGGAATACAGACTTGCTAAAATGGAAATAAATATTCAGTGTAATATCCAACTATCCCATTAACAAAAAGGTAGTTACAGTGTTCAGCAATAATTATTTCAAAGCCATGTGAATACTCTCAATAATACAGTCCGTTTCTTCCATGTTTTAGAGTCCACTGGAACTGCAACACAGATGACAACCCTAACTAGCTTTGAATGACAGAACAATGAATGTGTACCTTTTAAGCCTTGCTCTCCTTTATTCCCAATGCCAACCAAGGTCTCAGATGGTCCAGGAAAACCTTTATCACCTGGTTCGCCTTTTGCTCCAAGAAACCCTTTTCTTCCCTTCAGTCCTGGGAAGCCAGAAGAACCTGCAAGAAAATATAATGAAATCTTCTGAAGAAACCTGACTAGATGATAGCATAAAGGAAGCAATGAAACTCTTGTCTTCAAGTGCAACTATGCATATAAATACACATTCCAAATCATAACCTAAACTAGCTTCTTAATTACTCCAATAATCAATAAAACATCTATGAGCACAGATTATGGTAAGATACTGTAATTATTTCTTATACTAAATATATGTAAAAACTTGTATCTGTTGAATACATATAATAGCAGTATTTGGAACATGAATGGAATGGCAAAAAAACAGAGCAAAAAGACTCTCTGCTCTTTATTTAGCAAACCACCAGCCACTTTTAAAAATACCAATGAAATAAAAAGGTGTCAATTTAAAACTGCTAAAAAAAAATAACAATGTTGTCATTCAGTCTGTAGACTGCACATACACAGAAGCCAAAGATTCACCAAGACACAAAGAAATTCTGGCATGACATGTACTCAGGAGTGATAACATACATCAAGATGGATCATAAGACTACTTCAGCATGGAAGTTCCATTATTCTAAGTAATAATGAAGGCAGATACAACAGCCACTTGCCTCTGCTACCCGGGTTGCCTGGTCTTCCAATCATGCCTGGGTGTCCAGGAATTCCTAACAGGCCTATTATACCTGGCTCTCCCCTTGAGCCTGTGGAATTGAAGCAATAGAAACATATTTGTTAGTATTTGATCACTGACACAGAACATTGTGTCAGAAAACTACAGATAT
Organism: Haliaeetus albicilla; assembly: GCF_947461875.1. Taxonomy (NCBI): domain Eukaryota; kingdom Metazoa; phylum Chordata; class Aves; order Accipitriformes; family Accipitridae; genus Haliaeetus; species Haliaeetus albicilla. The sequence continues at coordinate 25,318,692 of NC_091491.1, read as the reverse complement.
GCCTGTCATTTAAGTGTTTAATTGCTTGTTTGTTTTTTCTCCATTTCTGTAACATACTGTCCAAGCCAGTTTTCCAGTCTTTAACCACATGAACAGCATTTACACACACACAGTAACCCCCAAACTACCTAGACTAGTAGCTGCAACAGCTTCTATCAATGAATGAAATAACTGACAGTGAGGATAATGTATCTGACATATCCACACAGGGATGGGAGACCTGTCATAGGATGTATGGGAGAGACATTCCTTTCTGGCTCAGGAGTTGAAGGCCAGCTGCGACATGACAACTCCCTTCAAATGACACCAGAAGTCTAAGTTTGCATAACTGAGTCAAGTGCTACATGTTTATCATTAGTTTTATAGGTTGTATGTATAAAAAGGTATGTACCATCTCCTTCCCACAGAATAATGAAGGATTTGATAGTAATGAAAAATCTTTATTAAAGAAGCATTACATAACTGATTTCTTTTACTCTATGAATCAAATTTGAACACATTTCTGAAAAAAAATCCCTTACAGGGATTACCTACCTTACTTAAAGTTAGCTCTGGTTAATGTGACAGAGTTTGATCTGACTCAACTCTGCCAGACTCAGGATCTCAACTAGCTTTTTAAGAAAAAAGACAGCATTAACAAGCTATCTGTCTGAAAAAGGATGCTGAGTAAGAACTAAACACTTTACACTTCCATTATGCTGGGGAGCTGCTTTGCATGTTAACTATTTCTTGTCCTACTGCAAGGACATTACTGTACAAAAAATAATGTAAGGTAGCTCTCTGTTCTCAGAAGACTGTTACTTTAGTACTGTGTCATGACAGCTTCAAGATATGCTCATCATTTAGGGAATGATGATTTATTTGTTTTCCATATAGATCTCAATGATATATGAAAGCTGTTGATTGAAAAATATTTTAGTATCCTCAGTTTGGAAAAGCATGACTGACATCTTTTTGCAGAGACTAATTTAGTTTCTACGTCTAAACAAGTATTTGGGGAATCCTTACCTGGCACGCCAGAGATTCCTGGCCGTCCAGACTGTCCCTTGGCACCAGGTAATCCCGTATTTCCCTGAAGACCTATTAATCCAGGTTCCCCAGGCTCTCCATAGATTCCTGGGATACTCAAGCCAGGAGGACCTAGCTTTCCTTTTGAACCTCGTGAACCTCTTCCTCCTATGAAAAATGCATGACAATCAAGTATGGTACATGTGTCTGGAAAATAAACCTTCATCTCTATCTTGCTTTCATGAGCATGAAACTCTTCTTGAACTCTGCCTGTTTGAGGGCTCAACATTAGATCTGTAAGACAACATACATGTTCAGGAAATCTCAAAAGAGTTGACTCAAAAGAGTTGTGGGTTGGTTTTTTTTTAAAGAAAAAAAAAAAAGATGAGACTGGACAATTCTGTTTTTTCTCAGAAAAAGAAGAAAAACCCAAACATGAAAAAAACACCAATTCTGCATTCATTCTCTAAAAAATAAAAAAAATAAATAAAAATTCCTTTTGAGATCATATACAGGAGAATGACTGTACTGGGTACCTGACTATGTTTATTTTGGAATGAAATTCATACACAGTATATGCAGGTACTTTTGAGACCCTAAACTGATTTTCTACCTAGCTGAGCTCTTCCTCTGTTTTGTTTATTTATCAATCGCATTGCACCAAGAAATCTTAAGTTCAGCCCCATATAGAACATGTGACTGAAATATCCTTTATCCTGTGGAATTTGGGCCAGTTTGTGATTAGTCTTTGTACTGTACAATGGAATCTGAATCTTAATCCACCTTAATCAGTGCACACGTTTTCTCCCATCTGCAGAAAGTGCATATTTTAAATGGGCTCACATTGTCCTGCATACTATCCTATAACCAATATCCACAAACAACTTCAGCACCCTCGGGCCATTGGAAGGCAGAAACAAAACCCAGACCCACCCACCCAAATGGCACATTTGATTCAGAAGGTCCTACCTGGTGGGCCGGTAGCTCCCTGGCCACCTGGCAAACCTGGCAGGCCAGTAAGACATTCAGCAGGTTTCCCTGGAAAACCTGGATCTCCAGGAACTCCAGGTGAGCCACGATCTCCTAAAAGAAAGGAGACTGGATTCACAATGATTTCAGTAGAAGTTTCAGGCTTTGAGTTAGCATTGTTTGACTCGGCTTCCCTTTCCTTAAAATAACTTGCTGTGCTCCTTGAGCTTGTTTGACAACAGTACCTCTTAGGCCATCATCACCATCATGTCCAGCACGCCCTGGTAGGCCTTGAAGTCCTGGAAATCCAGTATCACCTTTTGAGCCAGGAATGCCATGACCTCCTGGTGAACCCAGTCTACCTGGCTCCCCAGGAATAACCATGCCTGGGTCACCCTGCAACACAGAGAGAAATGTAAATAATCCACTATGTTTTGCAAATCTGCCAAAATATTTTCTCCACTGTGTGATCAATTAACTTCTTTTATTAGGGTAATGTTCTCCATTCCCTGGGGATCTTTCACATTATAATTTTTAATGGCTCCCATTGGCTGGGTGCTCCTTATTGACCAGCTGCAGGTTCCATACCAGGGGAGTAATTTGTCTAGACAGCTTTTGAATTCTGCCTCCTAACTAAGAATTTGCTACTGAGCAATGCAAGACACTTCCCTCCATTTGGCCTTTACTGCATTGTGATGCTTGCTGTAGCCGTGAAAAGCTTTGGACCTGTATCTGAAAATCTAGTTGAAGTTTGTCCAAATACAACTTTTTCTTTATTTTTATATGACAGTCATACTTTTATCAAAATATTTATTTAAATAATCAAGGTCAGCACTCAGATATGTCTCAGAAAACTCAAAGTCAGTTATTAGTTTTTTTTAAACCATTCTTCTGAACATTGTTTTCCATGAAGACTGGTTTTATCACAGATGTCCCACCAAGTCTATTCCCTGAATGGAAAGTTTTAATTAGTTGGGTTTTTTTTTTTTTTTGCTGACTGAACTGCTGGTTGTTTTGAGTACTAGCTTTGAGTACCAGCAAATCAATATGTTCATAAAGCAGGTCAATAGAGCTGAGTTTATACCAGTCACTGTTGATATACTTGAACCACAAAGGCCACTCCGCATCCAGCTGTTCTGTGGCATCAAACACAGACTAAATAATAATTAAAAAAAACCATAAAAATCCACAGCCTCAAACCCCACACTTTGTCATGTCAACAAGCACACAAAAGAATGATATATGAGCACACAAAAAAGAAATGCCACTTCTGCAAAACATTTAGGTGTTATTTTTTTGTTCAAATTTTAATCCCAATTACAGAGTAGTCAAGAATCCTACATTTATATATGCCGTCAGTAGATTAGCTTCTGTTAATCAGCAAGAGTGGCTGCAGTATTACTTCCAACGTACTTCCTTTATGCTTCAACAGAGCACTTGCTTAAAATAAATGCATTCTTACTTGTCACTGACCTCTATCAAATATGTGCTTAATTGCAATTTCTAAATAGCCATCTTTTCAGAAGCTGTGGCCTTAATTTTTTGCTGTAAGCAATGCAATATCTTCCTTGTGCTCTGACAACTTAGAACATCCCAAACACTTGGAGTTCTGGAATCCTGTATCTTAATTTAAAATTTTGGCTTGAGCCCCTTTATATAAAAAGAATTTAATTTCATAATTTGTGCATCACTGGTCAAGAAATATAGGAACTCCTATATTCCCTACACTTCTTAACTTATTTGCTCACTGTCACATTTAACGAATGAGACCCACGGAAAAGCTAGTGCTGTATTTCTAACCAAACCTTTTCTCCTGGTTGTCCTAGGTTTCCAGCTCGGCCTGGATTTCCAATCTTTCCTTCACAACCTGGTGACCCTCTGCCTCCTGCAAGTCCTTTATCTCCTGCAAAACGAATTAAATGGCAGTACAGATGCTATGGTTATCACCTTATTTTACAAATGGCTATTTGTATGGATGCAGTTATGAGCCTCTGACACTAAGTACCTTACCTGAGTTGAAGACAGCATCTTGATTTCACAGTGGATGTGACACACTGCATCTTGTTCCTTACATATTCACTCAACATTGATTGTAACACTGCTTGGTTACTTGCTTCAAATCAGTTAAACACGGGATATTTTTTTTTAAAGTGAAGCTATTCTGATGTCAGTTCCCTACTGTTTTCTTTAACAAGCAGCTTGATAGTAGTTGTAGTATCAAAGCTTGCTCCCCCCCCCCCGCCCCATCCTGACAGGATTATAAGAATTTCTTAATATTTCTAGTGTTCAAAAGTGGGGTATGACTTTGCATGAGGAATGGCCAAATTCACAGTATTCAAAATGCTTTCTATTACCTGCACACTAGTGCAGGTATTGCATTGCACATAATCAAAACTGATTAAAAATAAAGTACTGACACTTATACAGCTCTGTCTCTGTAACAATTATCCAGGTAAAGAGAATCCATCTGAAGTGTGGCACTCAGATGAACTGCACCTTCTTGGGCAGTATTCCATGAAGCATCAGTGTCTTTTAAAATATTGTCTTACTGCCAGCTTTGATGCTTGATTCTCTGAAATACTTAAAAATATTTCAAACTTGCAATTTATAAGCCTTAAGGCAGTAAATTACAAGAGCGCTAAAAACATTTGCCTGTCTGAATAATGTTCTTTGATTTTTTTTTTTTAAACTCGATTGTTTTTAATGTAGACAAAAAAAATAGTCAATTTTTTTTAGTTTTGCTTTTTTTGAAGAAGATGATCAAAAAGAGTATTTTACCTTTTGGACCTGGGTTTCCAGGAAACCCAAGCCCTGGAAAGCCTGTGTCACCTGTTGGTCCTAGATGTCCTGAATCACCCGGCTGACCTCTTGCTCCAACCCTACCTGTACAAAGAAAATAAGTAAACTGTATCTTACCACAGAACATCAACTTGTAAGGTTAGGCATTTTATAGCTTGTCATTATTAATTAGGACACCACTGTAGATTATATTAGAACTTAGACACTATTTCTCCTCCACAGTTTTTCACAGTTAAAATGCTAACTGTGTTCACAGTATCAAAGCAGGCATGAGTCTGTGAGTTTAGTTTTTATGCAATCTGCCCAGATTCCAGACTTCTAGGAACAACTACGTGCAGATAGAAATCTTCCACTTGCTGAGAAGATACAAATGCTCATTATAGGGGTGAAGCTTGGAACAGAACAACTGTAAGAACAGAAGCTACCATAGAGCTGCCAAGAAATTTTCCTATGCTATCCAGGGCAGCTTTAAGGACTATTGTTCTACAAAACCAAAGCAAAGATGCCTTACAGTTAGTCTGAATGTCACCTACTGTCCTTCAGTGAATTCAAAAATTCTGCAAAATTTAAAACACCAGCAACCAAAAAAAATCCAACCTAGAACCCAAGCCCAAAACCCACCCAAAAAAGGAAACTCAGGTTCTTAATATCTTAGAACCATGATTAGTAACAGTCATGTCAAAAAGGAACCAGGAAACTTAGTAATATAGTTACTTTTTTGACTATGCCCCTGCAAAGCATGAGAAGAGCTAAGGGCTTCATGAAGATTAAGAATGCTTCAACCTAATTTTGTTCCTTCTGTTTTGAAGGTTGCAGCAGTCCCAGCATAATTTACAATATGCTTTTGTCAAAATTATGCCAGAGGCGCCTTCTTGGTTATACAAGCTGTGGCACATGCACCAGATGTTTCTGGTTCTTGGAGGAACCAAGTGAAAGCATAAGACTGCTTGGAATCTCTGCCATTCTGGCACCATGGACACGGCCCTGTGTGCCCTCCCTATTCACATCTACTTCCTCTAGTCTTCTTGAAAGGGAATGTTACAGCTAATTCCACAGTTTCTGTACCACTGAAATCCTTTTTACAGTTATTTCAAAGTAACCCAACAGTTTTATCTGGCCAGAGCTGGGAGAGAAATCCCAATCAGATTCTCTATGATTTTTACTGTATTTAGTGCAGATGTACTCACCAGGCACTCCCGGGGGTCCAGGTAAACCATCTGGTCCTTGAGGTCCTGGCGATGCAGGTAATGGAGTTATCCTAGTGGTCTCTCCTTTCAGACCTTCAGCAAATACATAATCAAAGATTACAAAGGCTTATAGTTTGGCAATATGTAATCTTAAGCATTTAAAAACATTCGTGATCAAGCTACTCTGTTAAAAATGCAGTCTTCTACAGTTTCCATATTTCTGAAACTCCAGCAGACTTTGAAAAGCCTTCGGATCCTGGCTTCATAAAGCAAAAGAATTTTATTGACACCAAGCCCATCTGCAGTCTAGTGGCAACACAGAAAAGGAAGCACAAAGTCAGCAGGACAATGATGCAATTGAGAAATGCTTAATCTGCAACTCCATTTCATAAAGATTTAATGGGTATTCTCTTTAAGAAACCTTGACTATATCTGCTGTCCAACTTTGAATTCTTCCAGATTATGCTTACCTATAAGTACATATGCTGGTCTGTTTTCAGCACTCAAAAATGATTAAGTCATTTGTATTTTCCCCTGATGACTTAGGCCACACTAACGATGGTGACTGGATACATATTTAAAGACTTTTTTTTTTTTTTCCATGATGAGGACAGTCAAGCACTGGAACAGGCTGCCCAAAGATGATGTGCTGTCTTTGTCCTTGGAGGTTTTTAAGGCTCAACTGGATAATGCCTTGAGTAACTTGGTCTGATCTCATAGCTGACCCTGCTCTGAGCAGGAATTTGGACTAAAGACCTTATAGGGTCCGTCCAACCTCAGTTATGACCCTAAGACTTTTGTTATTATCTCCAGTGGGACCAAAGTTGGAACAACACTGTTGAAATCTCATTGCAAGAAAAACTTCCCGTGTTTCATAAATTATGTCTTTGACTTCAATGTATCTCTGCAATTTCAACCAAGTACTCTTTAACACAGGTAAAACATGGTAAAATAGGATGTTACAAACCAGCTTCTCCAGGTAATCCAGGTGGACCAGGTACTCCTTTAGAGCCTTTGAAACCTCTTATTCCTTGTGGTCCATATCCTGGCAGTCCAGGAAGCCCCATCTCTCCAGGAAGACCAAGACTGCCAGGCAATCCAGGTAGTCCTCTGTCTCCTTTTGAACCAGCCAATCCCTATTAATGATTACACATGTGTGTATACCAAGCATTACTTGCTTTCCACACCAGCCTTCAAAACAAAATGCCTGATTCTCTGCCTCACTATAATTGTGCATTACTTTAGTAACAGGGTAGCTCTGCTAATTTAAGAGGAATTTTTCCTCTGATTTACTTGTGATTAAAAGAATATAAGTTTTGTTATAAATGGTTACAAATAAAAGGCTATTAAGAGTGAAATCATACAAATAAATACAACAGCTTGTTTTTTCAATTGCTCTGGCATTACACTGTACACTTTTTTCTTTTTAAAACAGATTTGGTAATGAAAAAAAACCACCCCAGCTCTGAATCTCCTTGAATATTGTGGAGTCAGGTTTAGAGATAGTTATATCTAAATTACTTCAACAGTTTCTCAGCCAACACAACACAACAATAATTGTTACTTTTTGCTTCTGCTGAACAAAGAGCTCTGCCCTAATGATTCTAGTTTTATGGTCAGTCCTCCCAGCTTTTGTGGTTTCTCTCAGCCCTGACTGAAGATTAACTCCTAAAGACTGAACAGGAACCGTTTCGATTATTATCCCCTTTTAAGCATTTTAAGTAGTCAGGAAAACTATCTTTTTAAAAAAAATCTTATTCATCATAGGAATCCAAGATAATGCTCCAATACAAATATCCAAACTAATACCAAAATAGACTGCATAGGTTTTTCAGCAACATGTACCTACACTAGCCTCATCTCCCTCTAGTATTACATAAGAGTATTTACCCTCATTCTTCCATGCATATTGGTTGCTATAGTTGAGCACACTACCCATAAGTCAGGTAGAGGATATTCAGTTAAAGTATCTGAATAGATAAAACAGACTGTTGTACAAGACATCAATACTGACTTAGGTTATCATGAATTCTATATTAATTGCGAACAGTGCATACCCACCTCTTCACCTTTAGAGCCCTTGCATCCTTTAGAGCCAGGTCTTCCCAGAAATCCACTTGAACCTTTTCTTCCTTTATCTCCTCTGGCCCCTGGATCTCCTCGCTCACCCTTTGGCCCTTCTGGATATACGTAACCTGGCTCACCTTTTGATCCTTTACGTCCTTGATCTCCTCGAAAACCTGGAGGTCCCTGGAACAGAGCAATCAAAAGAACTTCAGTGCTGACATATGTCAACTGTTTTCAAGCTTTCTTTTTTTAAATTAAATACCTGAGTGATTCTCTCTATTCTCATCTTTATTCACTGTAACAGAACACTTCAATCAACAGGGTTTTGGGGTTTCATTTGTTCGTTTGTTCTTCCTTTTTCTCCTGCCTTTACTCCTGATTATCATTTAATCTACGCTACTAGAAGTGGGAACAATGCAGGATCATTTAATGGATCAGACTATTAGCTACCTGGTTGTGCTTTGGAAGCATAAAAAGAAGGCCAAGTACCTTAATCTAATTAGAGATTTCTCCTCCACATGGGAATATCTCCCCAGGGACACTGTAACTGCCACCGTTGGCTCTGTTTGTAGTTAACTTCTCCTCTCCCTTCTCTCCCCCTCAGGGTACAAAGTGGGTACTCTATCCCAGCCAAAACCAGTACAAGCTGAAAGCACGCTGGGCTCTAGTGATCTTGGTCTCATGAACTCCTGGGAGCTTTCTGGAAAAGCCTGTTACAAGACTCATTCTGCACCTGTACGGCAACCACAATGAATACTTGTGCCTGACATTTTCTTATTGGACAGCGCCAACTGTAATTTCCCATAAATAATTACTACTACAGGCACAAATTAGAACAACCAAATGGTATGTCTGTGGCAGCAGGTGTCAGCCTTCCCTCTTCATAATGTTTCCCAAGAGGGAATGTTCTTTGCACCACTGAAGAGGGTATTACAAGAAGCAAGTTTCTCTGCATGGCTGGGGCTTTAGCAAGTCCTGAGTATGCTGGAAACAAGAGAAGTAAGAAGTCTGATGAAGATCAAAGCACACAAAACTCTATATATGCTTTACAGCAACTGCCATGGTTATAGAATCACAGTGATGAACAGAAGTTAACTGTAAACTACCCATACCAGGCAGAAGTAGTCTAGCCATCATGAAATGCAGCACAGGTTAATCACACAGGTTTACCTGCCTCACTGCCTGGACTGAACTTCCTGCTGCACTGAGCAAAACAGGCTCATGTAAAGCTAGGTCAGCCATACTTTACAGTTTCTGCCTAGGCTTCCCATGCAGACACATTCATTACTACAGAAAGAAAACTGTTGAGGTCACCCAGTATGACACTGCATGTAACACCAGCCATGAGGTTTCTCTGAAATAATTCTTGTGGGGATCTGAAAAACCGAAGTCTTACTTGAGCTCCTGGAAACCCTGGTGCTCCTGGAGAACCTGGAGAACCTTTTGGACCTCTTGTTCCTTCTCTACCTGCAAAAGAAACAGCATATTTTTTAATGAAAACAAGGACATGGATTTTGACAAGCTCCAATAATCATACCCAGTATTGAATGTTTCTGCTTGTTACATTGACTGCATCATCATAGACTGACCTGGCTTCATGCTGCACCTAAGCCTATTAGAATTCTGACTTCACCTCTTTTAGGGCTTGTGCTCGTATCAGTGGATGGAGCTGCATCAGGCTCTTACACTCATCACAGCCTCAGGGCTAGTTCAAGGACTGCATGCTGCAGACGTGCCAAAACCTGATTCTCATGCTAAAAGCAAAATCATTGGCATTTCCTACCATCCTGTTAAGAGCAACAAGATAATTTACCAGGCATGCCATCCTGGCCTTGTGGCCCAGGAGAACCAGGAAGACCAGGTATTCCCGGAATATAGCTGCAATCAGTACACACGTAAGCTTCATCACCTAGAACGAAAATAATTCATTAGTTGTTCCACAGCTAGTCATTCCCAAGCTTAACTGATGTGTTACATTGTTATAGTGGATGGCTAACACTTTTTGGCCAGAGAGTGGTAGAATCACAGCCTTTATTTTGTTGGAAGATCGCTTCCAACACAGTACAAAATTATCTGTGGTCAGACAGTGAATCAGAACTGATAACATTTAACTGAAAATGCAGGGACATTCAGTTTAGATCTCTTTATTTTTTCAAGTCTAGTTTTAGTAACCCATTTGGATACAGTCACTCTACTGATAAGCCAAATTCTCTGAAACGATGAAAGGGACATAGGCTTCAAACTAACATGGCTCCATAACAGCCTGGGTGACTTTAACGACTAGCAAGTGGCAAAGAGATTCAGCATCTCCTGTGGGGAGATTTGCAGGAGACTTCTCTCAGAGAACAACTGTTAGTGCTGAACATGAGAATATGAAAACCCTACCAATCTGTAATAATTGTTCCAGTGAAGATTTACACCCTGATGCAGTGCTGTACAACTGGTGTGCAGCACTGGCACATGCACTGCCCTTCTAACTGCTGTTTACTGTAAGGGGAGGAAGACATCTTGCTATCCCTAATGAATTCTTTTAAATCTCTGAACTCATCAAATGGCTTAAGAGATAAATTAAATTCAAAATCTTATGAGGATCCATGAAGATTACTGGATTGTACCGTCTACTTCTGAGCGGTAGTTTTCTGAAACTGACCTTTAACGCCCGTATCTCCTGGAGGTCCCGGAGGTCCTGTACACCCTGGCTCTCCAGGAAGTCCTGGTAAGCCTGTTCTAAATGTTACTCTACCTGTTAATGAAACGAGCATGGCACCATTACATCAGCAGATTATTCAGACAATTCTCTAGCTGCTGAGACAAAAATGTTGCAGGGATGAGCTGGAGACAGTATTCTGATCCTTATGGCTCCCTTTCAACTTGAGATATTCTATCATTCTGTGATTCATTTAAAAGAGGGAACTACCTGGACAAATCCAAAACACCTGTAACTGGAAGTACTTGAGGATAAATATGGTAATGCCAAAGTAAATCTCAGCAGAATAACTGAGATCTGTCTAGCCTTTAAAAAGCACAGTCCTTCTAGGAAAGTATTTCCATTCGTGGTAGGGAAACTTTTTTTTTTAATCCTGAATTATTAATGCTGTTCATGTATTTTCGACAGAATTATTCTGCTGTATTTACTAGTACTTTGGAAAAACAGAACATGCATCGAGCTCTTCCTAAGGTAATGTATATGGGGCATAGATACATTTTTCGAAGAGAGAGAAAAGAGGAGCACTACATTGGTACTGGTTCAGAAAAACTTGGTTTGGCCATACCACATAAAAAAGAAACATGATGCTGTTGGGACTCCTAGTTAAAGAGGTATTCCAAGTTAATACATTTTCCTAGAAGTATTATAAACTGCTACGACTTTATTTTCATGCTGCCAGAACTTCAAACCTGCTCTAAGGCCCACTAAGACCTCTGGAGGCATGCAAGTGATTTCTCTACCTTTCATATTAGCCCCTTCTGAATTTAGTTTTACAGATTTACTACAACTTTTGGAAAAATTAGAGTTTTTTTAAGAACAGATTTTATCTCATTAGTCTTTCCTGGTTTTATGTAGCAGATTTTTAGAGTCACAGTTATACAAAAAGGTGAGAAATCTTTGGGAAGCCATTGTATCTTCCTCACAGAATCTCATTAGCAATGGAGCACAGACCTTCACTACATATGTGTTTTCATGAATATCCTAAAACAGAATTTCCGAAGAGAAATTATTCAACCATATTACTCAAAATATACTCTGTAAGTAATGAATTTATATAATCTCATACATTAGGTATTGAGATGACTCTGGATTTGTTCTTGTTCATTGTACATACAATACTGAAACATCACCTGGTTCTCCTGGAGGACCTGGTAATCCAACAGAACCAGGTCTGCCAGTAATACCAGGTAGTCCTGGAGGGCCTACAATACACAAGCCAGTCTGTCCTTTCTCTCCTTTTGTTCCTTTTGGCCCAGGAAATCCTGGGGGACCTCTCAGACCAGGTCTTGACACACCTAACCAAACAGGAAAAAATACAAAAAAGAAGTTAAAGAAGAAATGGAATTTCAAAGCAAAGGAAGTACTCAATAGGATGAATGAGACACAAACATACTGAGTTCATCCTACAAATCTTTTTTATCTTGTAATATATTAAATAATCACAATGAGAATGTAAAGACATTTTAAAATGATCTTTAACCTCTTTTTAAATGCTTGGCCCATCAAAGCTTTTGGGTGACATTTTTTTACCACTTAGAGATATGTTTGAAGTAATCTGAAGTTAAGATTCCACCAAGCTTATTCAGTATAACGGGCAGGAAGAACAATGTATTTTATTGTTGGTACTGGATCATTACACATACCTGGTCTACCAGCACCTCCAGGAGGACCCTGTGGTCCTGCAAAAGCAATGCATTTAGAACTCGAGTTAAACCACTGTATTCTCTGCAAAGTCACTACTGAATAACATTGACTGCAAACTTTGGGCTTCTGCATTTTAAGCTTATTTTATCTTTTAAGAATCTGGTTTTGACTGAGTAGGCATCTATTACTTATGCAACTGTTGCATACTGACAATTCTCCCTGAAATCTGGCAAGATATGGATGTTTACGAGAGGCAGGAATAGGATCCACCACATTTATCTTACATGGGGATGCACTCAATTACTTGAGAACAACTTACAGGCCTGCAAACTTGCTTCTTTTTGCCACTATTATTTGCTCTAGTAAATATACCACCTCTTAGCAATGCATTAATATCTTTGCAAGGCTCAACTTTCCTGTTGCCATCCCTTCCAAGTATGCAAGTAGATTTGTAACAACAAAGTGTATTCACTGAATGCAACACAATCACTTGGATACATAAATATTCATAAAACTAGAACATCAAAACACAGAAGGCAAGGACTCACTGGATGAGTACAAGATATAACCTACAAGATGCCTCAGAGTTCAGCCCACAAGTCCTTGTTACATTGTGATACAGCTCAAATAATAAATCAGTACATTTTAATTTTACAGCATGGCCAAAATAAACAAAATAAAAACTTGCAGATCATTATTATTTTGGAATGACAAGCAATAAAAATGGCATAAGACAAACTATGAAAGCTATAAAAAAAAAAAAGAAAAAAGAGAAAAAAGCACATGACCTTTAACAGGAGACTTAGAGCCCTGATCGTTTGTCTACGGCATATACAAATGATGTGCTGATACAGTAGTCCACTAAGGTCATGAGACAGGATGTCAGTGAGCTTAGATGGTCAACTCAATTATCTGCGCAAAGAAATGTGCCAGCTTCATTATTTTTAAGAGGAAATATGGCCATAAATCAAAGTCTCAGATTACATTTCAATTCTGCAATTTGATGGGAGTATTTTGGAAATATTCTTGTAAAGGCAGAAGCAGGTTGCTGAGTGCTCAAAAACCTATCCTGCAACAAACCCTTTGAGTGAACAGCTCTTCCTAAAAGACTCTAGTTTTGATGTCCCACTCACCAGGCATGCCACGTTGACCTTTTGGTCCTGGAGGTCCGGGGGGTCCTTCATCTCCTTTTTCACCAACAACACTATCATAATACTCCGTCTTAAGAGAAAGATTGTAAGAAAAGAAAGAATAGTGAGAATGAAGAGAGAAGCACAGTACCTCATATTGAACATTTAGTTAGAACAATGCTATGATCTCATTCTTAATTTTGATTTTGTGACACCATGATACCTTTCTAATCACATGGTAATTACAAGCAGCCAGAAATTGAAATCATAATTGTTACACACAGATAATACCAGAAGGCCTGTACAAATATATGGGGCTGGGATTTCAGCTCAATTCTTCAACTCCCAGAGAACTCCTCTGCCTACAGATGCAATTATACAGGCAAGGTATAAGTTGGAGACCCAGTCACAAATATTATGGTAGCATGAAATCAAAAATATTGTTGAAAGAAACCTCTAGGAATCACTTTGTCAATTCTATTGGCTCAAAGCAGCATCAGCTGTATCTAGACTACTCTTTTAAATAATCACACATGAAAACAGACAAAAATCAACTACTTAAATCACATGTGCATTAAAAAGTCATTCCTATAAAAATTAATACTTAATTTATTAAAATTTAGTATTGCGATGTTTCAAGTTTCTACAAATGACAGGCAAAATCAAAAGGCAATTTGCTGTACCTCTGTTTTTTTATATCTACAAATTTTTGCTCTTTTCTGGAATATTTTGCATGGGCACCATTACTGACAAATCAGTATTATAATAATTATTGTGCCTTCATATATAAACATCACACTGAAATTTAAATTGACTACTAATGCACCAATTTTAAAAGGAATAAAAATCTGCTTAAAATTAAATATCAAAATTTTTACTTTTCTCCTATAGATTTTTTGAAAAGCAGTGGTTTTTTAGTACTCTGTCAATATCACAAATGATTCAGCTTTTTACAAAGTTATTTCTTTTGAACAATTTGGGCAGAAGGTTTCCATTAGGTACACGAGGCCTTTAAGAAAGCCACTAGTGAGACAGCATGACCAGACAGAGAAATTGTTCTCACAGCATCTCTTGCTTTCTTTAAAAAGTCTTAGGATTTTAAAATTAACACAAACTGTTCTGGAACTGATTAATGATTGGTTTAAAAATTAACTCCTGTGAATTTCTGTAACTGTCCTGTGACAGTCCAATCTCCTGCCAAAATTGCTGGAACTGAGTGAGGTCTAACCAGGACCTCATCATGCATCTGGCTCCATGTGAAGGACAATGCCATCTCCGTGAGACTCCTAGCAACACCAGTACTTTGAAAAAGCCATGCCTCGGTTAGAGCACCACAGGACATCCATTATTGCCTCATACAGGCAGTTTGGCTTATTCTTATTCTAACAGTTTAGAACAATGATATGATGAAGATAATTTACACTTACTCGACCACAAGCTCCAGGTGGACCAGTGTTTCCTTTCATCCCCTTCATCAGAGGACAGAGATGGGTTTGTTTATTAAAAACAATACATGACATGACATTTGGTACTCACTGTTACTTCAGTACACTGTTCAAAACATTAAAGAACTTCTGCTCCTGACCAGTCCTTCACCACCCCCATCTCTGTTCCTTTCACAACTATTCAGCCACATACACCAAAAACTACAAGAACATATCAGCAGGCATAGAGATGGACACCAGTTCAAACACATGATCTGTTTCAGCTGATCCCTTCCCTATTCCATGATATCATTACTTGTCATCTGTTAGGTAAGGTAAAACACATTGCATACACAGTGATAAATAACCAAAACCCCAAAACATACCTTATGCTCATCCTCAAAAGCAACAACAAAACCATCAGACAATACCTTAGCTCCTTGCCTGCCAGCCAGTCCTGGTCTGCCCTGTTCACCCTTTTGTCCCTGCAGGTGACAGTACACAATTTTATGAGGATTAATCTTTTAGCACTGCCATCACTAAGATCTAAAATGGAAAGCTTTAATTTTTCATGATGATGGCAATGTGAATATGACTTGCTCACATGAAGAAATCTCAGGGAAAGACTCTGTTTGGGGTACAGTTCCATGTCTGTGGGAAATACAGCAGGTCTCTCATCCAAACCTGCCTTTGTAACGGCACACTCCACCAATCCCAAGGTGGAGCTGTCCTGGATAGTGCGAGTGTAGGAGGCTCTGGTTTGTTCTCCCTCTACAAACTACAATTTCTGAAAGGAGAGAAACTGAACACAACGTGACACTCACATTCAGCTTGGTCAGTCTGCGTGATGGTGTTGATCTCAAGAGCTGTCAGCAAAACTGGGGGAAAAGAGTGCAGACTGCTGCTAAAGCTTTCTGCAAGCATATACATGCAAGGAAAAGAGACTTCTTAGAAGCTTATGCAGCTGAATGACAGAAGGTTTTCCTCCTGTTAGGTGAGGCAGTGGAGCTTTGCGGTTTGTCATTCCACATTCTTTGACAGAGTGGAATGTGTTTAGATTGTCTGCAAAGGTCATTTTGGCATGATGAAGATGATGTTTTAGTAAGACATGTGAGAAATGGGCTATTCTGACAATAAGAATTTTTGTAAGGTATTTGTAAGGTCATTGTGACCCTAATGATGTCATTAAAGTGGAAGTGAAGTAAATATAAAAGAATTGATATTTCACTGATTGAATACAGTATTCCAAACACATTTGAACAACCTTAGCTTTTAAATTAGTAGGCAAATGAGATCACTTTCATTATAAAATGGCATATTTTAAGAATTATATGATGACAAGATGACAGTTTTAATATCTATCAGTCATCTTGTTTCAGGCCAAGGCAGCTGTGACCTTAACAATAACTTTTCTTTGTAAAAGAATGTCTTTGATTCTAGTGATGACAAATTATTCATTTTGCTTCTTGATTTATGCTGAAGTGAAGGTATAACTCCTTTGTAAAAATTTCAACGTGACTAACCAGAATTAAACTCAGTAGAATTAATTTTGCATAACTTGGACTGTGTCTCAAACTTTTTAGATAGTCAGCAACAGGCAACATGTCTTTTTATTTTATACAGAAGAAGAGACAACATCTATGAACTGAGCCCCTCTCTCCTGCATAAATCTATGAGGAGACAGTACATCCCAAAGACAGCTGTGTGAAAGAAAATGTTTCACAGTGTATGCAAATCAACATTTTCAAACACATTCTGCAATGTGAAAAAGCTATGACAGGAAGATATCACTGTAATAAACAGATGGCTATTACTTAGAAAACATTTAGAAGGCTTCCTTCATTACCGGTAAGCCAGGTGGACCTGGGGCACCTTCTTTTCCAGGTTTACCCTACAAAGGAAAAACATAAAATAAAATAAAAAAACTTAAGATGATCAAGAGAGGGGTCATTGCATTCAAAGAGCATAACAACTAAATACTGCACATATAAGTGTATTTTAGATCTTTATATAAATTTTGAAAAGCCATTAAGCAGGCAGCTAGTTACAAGATAAAGGGGGGTGGAAGATGAAGAGCTCAGAACAACAGGGGAGAAAGTATGTTTTAGAAATTTGTTTTTCACAGAATAAACCAATGAAACTTAAAATAATTCTGAAAAAGATGACCAGGCCATGAATTACGATGCAAGCATGAGAAAAAACAGCAATACTCAAAAGATTGCAGAACGTAACCAAGGATGATACTCTGGAAAAGAAGAAGGGGAGCTGGAAAGATGTCACCACAGGCTCAAAACTCACTTGCACAAAATAGTATTTTTTTCTAGAATGTAAAATCCATAGCCATTTGATATTTTGTGCTCACTGATGTAATTTCAATAGTAAAAATTTTGTTTTCATTTCAGAATAGCCAGTCAGTCAATGTCTTAACACAATTTGTATTTCCTTAGCATTCTTCAAGGTCAACAGGCAGAAAAGCAAGGGTGCTCTACTACTTCATCCACTAAGGAGGAAGGGGGAGGTCAGTTAAGAGTTATAAAAAATACTGCATGACAGGACAGGGCTTTTGCAAACAGAAGACATAATATGGAAGAAACACAGAAGATGGAGGAAGAATAACACACATTGGGTAGCAAGAACTTTTAGTACTTTAAACCAGTAACTCAAAAATTTTCATAACATATAGGAATAATAAAAATAATAATCAAGTTGCTCTATAGCATCATCATCATTATAGCACCATACAGCTGGAGAAAAAGCTATCTACAGGTAGTACTGGTCTTGTCTTGCTACCCTTCCTTGTGGAAGAAAATTTATGGCAACCACATATGGGAAAAGTTTCTAAATACATATGTTTGGACAGAATTAGATATTTCATGAGAAAATTATTTTCTTAATATTGCTTTTAAAAATGTATTTGGAATCAAAATGTTTTGTTCAGAAAATGTCACAAAACATTTTGATTTATTTGGGTATTTTAGGGTTCTCACCTGATTACATATTAGTAAACTGTTATGAATTCATACAGTTTTAGTTACTAAGAACCTGCATCTTTCATTGATTAGTTTTTATCTGAAAGTCTGAAAGCCATTTGAATGCAAAGTGGTAACTTCCTATTTAATTCTCTTCAAAATATAGATGTACTCAAGTAAATAATATTTTAATGTGTATGCTTTTTAAAATAAACATATCATTTTTTTTCTCATGTTTTTGTGTTAATAGAATAACTCTTATGACAATTTTCTTCATGTCTCCACACACCTGCTGGTTGAGCATACCAATTTAAGTCTGCTGCCTTAAGTAAACCCAATGTTTTTAATTCTCTTCTACATACACACTGGCACTATAAAGCCAGTATGTGTTCAGAAGAGCACTTTTTTTTTTTTTTTTTTACTAAGTTTCAACAGTAGAACTTTTACAGCAAAACAAATAGAAGGGCACCCACCATCAACTGACCTTTACTTCATGTACTCATGGTAAGTGAGCCTATAAGAACAGTCATTTGACTTTCAGCTCTCTAGTCTGGTTTACTGGATGAAAGAGCTTTCGAATCTAAGAAAATTTGCTCCAAGTGGCATTGAAGCAAAAACTGGAGAGCAACACCAGTGCAAAACTGCTTTTCAGAAAAGACTAACATGTGTACTCAGTTGTTTGCACATACCTGTGCTCCGGGTTCTCCTTGGTCACCCTTTTCACTTTGAGAATCACCAACAGGCCCCTGTAACAAAACCAGCCTCAAGATACACATACTTGAGACTCACATTTTCTAATTAAAATGTATCTTTTGTAATTTATCTTTTCAAAAAAAGTGTAAAAATAAAGTACAGTTAGAATGGGTATTCTAATTCTAATTAATAATGTTAATAGGTATTCTATTCATCAAAGGTTGGAATAAGTAGTGTAAATACTGGACTCTAAATAGAGTAGCATTTACTAGGTGATGCTGCCTAAACATCTGGATTTAAGGGATTTACTTCTGGTCACTTACTGTGAACCCCATTGGCCCTGGAAGTCCTCTTGATCCTTTTTCTCCTTTCTCTCCTTTCAAGTCCTATTACACAATAAATAAAAATTTAATATGGTCTTTTGGATTTTTCTGTGCCTACCATAACACTCAAGTTTTACAAATAAGAAATCCTTATGTTACCAGCAAGCTTCTTTAAGCAGAGATGGTTCTACTGAAATGACTAAGAAACAGAAACTTGATATCAGCGCTCCTGCCTGTCTATGATATTTGGAGAAGAAACTGGCTCTGCACATTATTTCTGAACATAGTGAGTTCAAAACAACCTACCTGTGATTGCATGCAAGGGGACTGGAATAAATATCCCCAGAAATGGCAACAAGAAATTGCAAGCAAAAACCAAATAAACCTTAGTTGCTCCACTGGAGCTACAGTTACCTCCAATACGTAAATGCAGTGGCTACCCATGTAAACCTTCCCTCTGTGGGCTCAATATTAGATTACCCTACTGTGTAGTACTACTGTGTACTGGGACACAGCCTAAGGTCATTGTAAAGCCAAAGTTTACAGACTGCCTAAATATTACCTGGTTAGACTCAGGCCCCAAACTATTTAAGTAAGGAGTTTTGAGGGGTTTTTAAACCTTTATGCCCAGTGCCTGTGAAAAATTGCCGTTCCCCCATGATAAACTGCCGCAGCTGCGACTGCGAAGTGCTCCGGGTGGTCCATATTTGATTTAAACAGGGAAGAGCTGCTATGCCTAAAAGCTGAACCTTGCTTCTGCAATCTCTCTTCCTTCAATACAGTCTTAATGCAAAATTCACAGGAGTTTTGCATCAAGTGCACAGTGATGCAAAAATCCAGGGAGTTTTGATGCTCCATGGATTAGATGCAAATTAAATAAGGAAAACAGAGTCAAGAACAGGTGGAAGACCTGTTCTGTTAATATGT
The DNA here is from genome assembly GCF_947461875.1 of Haliaeetus albicilla. Classification (NCBI taxonomy): domain Eukaryota; kingdom Metazoa; phylum Chordata; class Aves; order Accipitriformes; family Accipitridae; genus Haliaeetus; species Haliaeetus albicilla. The sequence continues at coordinate 25,298,845 of NC_091491.1, read as the reverse complement.
GAAGACTTAAAACTGTGTATCAATTACTGCTGTTTAAGTTCTATGTAAGGACAAAATGCAAAAATTTTAAGTCACAAAGCAATACCTAAAATGAAAGCTGAATCAGAGTATTTCCTTTCTCCAATACTCACTGTTTTTCCAACACTTTCCATGACTACTCATGTTCCAGTAAAAACAATGAGAAAATAAACTATGAAATGTACATGAACACGTTGTAAGCTTTCATGAAACTCTGGTAGTTCAGAGCCCTGATATTTTCAGTGACAAGGCCCAGAGGTCAACACAGCTGTGGCTTTGATAGCCATTCAGAAAATCCATGTTGATTTGATAAAGCTAAAAGTGATTTACTTTTCATGTACTTGGAGATCCACAGCAGGTGGATTACTAATAAGCATTTAACATTCCACTGGCATTGTGCAGATATGCATGTGAATACACACACCTCAGCTGAGCTGGCTGTAGAGACACACTCTTAAGGAGAGCTTAGTATCTAACTAAACAACTCTGAAAAATGTTAGGATGGGTGAAAGGAAATGTTATCGGAACAATGAAGATGAAAATGTCCTCTCAAAGTAAAACCTAGTAAGATGCTTATCTGAATGTGATGTTTAACCATTTTACTACCGTTGTGTTGTCTGGTCCACTTAATGTCACAATAACGGTTCCTGGTGGTCCAGGGGGTCCAGTTAACCCAGTGTCACCCTTTAAACAAAAAAGAAAAATAAAGCAATTATAAACAGCATGTTTTTTTGTTTCAAATTTCTATTGCTATACTTTTGACAACATGAAAATTTTTCTGTCATTACACTTAGCCATTAATACAGTTAACATTTCTCTTTGCTTGCTATTTATCTTCCAATAAAAAAGACATATGGAAGACTTAAGACTACTATGACAACCTTCTCCTAGCTGAGAAATATAGAAATGCATAGGCTGATTTCTCTTAAAGTATCTAGAAATAGCTAAATTTTGATTACTATTAAATTAAAAGTTATACAACCATTTTAACTCCAAATAAAAATAACTCCTTGATTATAATTTTTCTCTCCATTTGATTAAGTCAATCAATAAAATACATGAACTGTCTTCAGTGACACCCTCAAAACTGCAGTCTGTGTATTACAGGGAGATGATTGTAACATAGTGCTGACAGATTAAATTAGCTTTTGTGTGTCCTTAACCGAAAACATTAATATTACAGTACACTTTTTCATTACGGATCTTTTAGAGCAGGGGAAGTCCTAAATCTTTCCTGTGGAGCTCAAAAAAACAACATCCATTAACTTCCAGTGATTTTAAGCTAGTGGAATGCCTTTGCATGCACTTGCAGCATAACAGCAAAGAATGCATGAGTCTTCCATAAGGAAGCAAGATGCTCCACAGTCACCTGAGCTAATGCTAATGAATAATCAATTCTCTTTACAGAAATTTTCCCAGGAAACTTCTAGCACATTGCTGGTAGTAATTACAAAGTTAAAACCAATCCCACTGTCAGATAGTGCTGTTTCAGTTCACAGCTGAATCTGTGCAGGTCAGTTAGCGTAACTGTGAGATGCCCCAAGTTCTTGAAAGGATCCTGTAAGGACATTCAGACTGACTACACTGGTCCTCCAGCTGAGGTCCTGAGAGGCAATATTTGTATTTGTAGTCATTTCTAGCTTAATATCAATTATATGGGATACAAAGTAAGAACAAGGATGACAAGTCATTCAATTTTTATGCAAAATCTGGGAGGTTTTCTAGCATCATAAAGGCTGACACTGAAAAGATGTTGGCCATAAGAAGTTGTGAGTCTACAGATGCTATGTATTTACCAATGTTTACATGCTTAAATAAGCATTTAGGAACAACATGCAAATGATATATAAATGAATTTAATGCTATGTGTTAGTAAATATTAACTACTGGCTCCTCTTAAGTTTCTTCCCTTCTATCAGGAAGTTTACATCATTGACTCTTACATGAAAACAGTTTGTCCTTAGATATTAATTGCCATGTTTCCATTTTCCAATAAAAGACTTCTACATATATACTGAAAATTTTTATTTCACAGTACTTACTTCCCCAAACACTTCACCACAGTATATCAGGAAGTGCAGAAAACAGAAACAAAACTTAAAAAAATGTTTTACGCATTTTATACAATTACCTTTCTTCCTTTGGTTCCTATTACTTTCAGTCCCATAAGACCCTGTAAAAAAAATCCCCAAATGTTATTTTTTTAAATTATTTTAAAAACACCTATAAAGTAAGTTAATTGATGTTACACGTAATAGGAAGTTTTCATTTTTATTACCAATCTGAGACTACCTTAGGTCCAGGAGGTCCTGCTCTCCCTGGCATGCCCTACAAAAAAGAAAAAAAAAAAAATTCCTTAATTTAAAAAGTTACAATCTTCAGCACCAATATAGGTCTTTTGAAGTACCCAATTTTCACGTGAGTTATATCACTATTTTTATTTTTTTTCCCACTTTTAAAACGACAATTCATTGTGAGTGGGTGACAATGTCTATACAGTCTAGTTGCAAACATATACATCTCTTTTACAGTTATACACATTAGTATTTAAAGTGAGGAATTATTTGAACATTAAAATTTATGCCTACATGGACAAGGATGCTTCTGAAAACATGAAAATTTTCATGCATAAAAATAATCAAAAGAAACTTAAAAAAAAAAAAAAAAATCAAGATGTGCGCAGAAGGATATGGATTTCGCATACACATGTCTCTAGACCTCAAACCACTCTGGGAGAGTCAAGTATTCATATTTGTGTAATTCCATACGTTTCTGGGAAAATCGAAGGTTAAAGTAACAAGTGAGACTTAAGTTCATACTCACTGAAGCTCCTGGAGGACCCTGTGGTCCAAGCTCCCCGGGATATCCTTGAGCACCCTGGGCACCCTGCATATTAAAAAAGAAACAGGAATAAATCTCCTGGCAAGATTACAAGCAAACCACAAGGCTAAGTTCAATGAACTGAATAACAAACAGAGGAGCAGCACTGTCTCTGGATAACACAGAAGTATAATTCCTCCTCACTGCTTCATTGGTTGGCCTATGTTTTGAAACATGAAAAAACATAACTGTTCTAAAACTAAACTACTCAAGTGAGGATGTATGTCCTGTTTAACTGTGGACATTCTCATAATCCATATAGTCCCACTGCTAGCCCTAATAAGCGTTTAATCTTTCAAATACTCTATGCAATAAATTCTACACTTTAAAGCTTCATTTTCAAAGAAATGGAAAATTAAAAATTTTTCTTTTTCTTTTAATTTCATGTCCTCCATTTATTTTAACAGTCAAAAGACATGTCTGCTCTGCCTTCTCCTATTAATCTCCATTTTTAAAATATGGATCATACTGTCCTTTGTTAGTACACCAGAAGTTGAGCTGGTCTAATCTGTTCAATATCACTTCATGGGGAATTTTTGCAGTTAGAGTAGATGGTCGTTGTAGGTCCCTCCCAACTGAACTATTTATTCTATTCTATTCTATTTATAGGGGTAAACCCCTAAATCTATGACCAGTTTTTCTCCATTTCTTAAGTATTGTAGTTTGTCTGCAACCTGACTTCCCTATCTCACTTCACTAACACGTAGTGGACACTATTGGTTCTGATGGCAAAATTAATTACTATTGTCTTGGTGTACTCTGTTTTGTAAAGTCAGAAGAAAGACTCTGAATATAGTGTGTTAATCAGATTATGTAAAGTTAATAATTTTTAAAAACACAGAATTATTCTGGTTTAGAAATTAGTGAGATAATTGTAAAATTTACTATATCTATATAAAATATATAATACATTAAAATTATACAAAAATAATTTTAATATATATACACACATATCACATATAATTTATTTTTTTTTATATATATGTATGTATGTATGTATGTATGTATGTATGTATCTCATAGTCTGAATTAATTCTGAATTACCTGAAGTCCAGGCATTCCTGGCAATCCAGGATCACCTTTTGCACCATACCCTTGGTTATATCCATCTGCAGGGCACCCCTGGACAATTAGATAAAAAGGAAGATAAAAAGTTATGCTGTAGAACTCGGTAGTGGAACAAATCTTCTAATACAGTTTGTAGGGAAATAAAGCAACATCAGAATTGCATAATGATGGCAACTGCCCACCATGGATAGTTCTGCCTTTAAAAAAGATTTTATTAAACAAAATATACCTTTTTCAGGCATTCCAGTTCTCTGTTAGGACAGTCTTCATTTCAGACATGCCTACATTACTCACCCACAGTCCTGACCTTCAATGTGGTTTTGGTACTTTTTATCCCTTTAAAATACTCTCTAGTGCATCTGCAGATTTCCATATGAATTCATAAGCTATTTGCTTAGCTCTTTGTGTGCTTGAAAGCATTAAATTCATTACATGCAATAATGGTAGTTAAAGGGGAAAAAAAAAAATTAAGTACTGTTTTGTAACCTGGGGTGAATGCAACTAGTACAGACGAAGCACCAAAGTTTGTGGTTGCTTCTTTTGGAAAGTAGACCTTCTATTACCCATGAATGGAGACATTAAGAACTCTTTCCCAGCAGCGAACATACACATAAGCTGTTGATCACCAATAAATATATCATGTAATATGGTGTAAATAACTGACCTTCTCTCCTTTGATACCAGCAATACCCTAGGGAGAAGAACAATCATATTATTAAAACAGAAAGCCAGAAGAGACAATGGTGAAAGGACACATTCTAAATATTCTCCAAGCTCAGTGCTCTTGAAGTGATTCATCTTCATGGACAAGGTGTATAGCCAGGTACATGTTTACTGTGCCAGACTTCAAATTAAGAAGAAAGGGCATATTGTTAAAAAATAGTTCAGTCTCACACAACTCTACAAGTGAAGGCAGAACAGTTTTGAAGCCTGACCTTAATAAATAAATAAATAAAATCAGGAGAGCCGGTAAAGTAAAGATCATGTTTAGAAGTTATTAGATGTGAAGCCACTGGAACTTGACAGACAGCATTCCTTTTCCATTTGTTTAGAAGTTTCTGTTAAGAACACATTTCTACAGAGAAAAAACAAATCCTAGGGTTAAAGCAATGCACCCAGAATGAGAAGTGTTGGGTTTAATTCCTGGTTCTTATTGACTTAATTAAGCCATATCCTCAAACATATTTTGGCATGAACTGAAACTGCAATGTATTACGTATATATTGGACACCTTTAGAAATGTGAGTGATAAATTTTCATTAATATCTCTTGAGACAGTAAAGAGCTAACACAGTCAATGAATTTGCATGCACTCATTAACTAAGAAGTTGAGACCCGACATACAGCTGATAAACCATTACTTTCAACTTTGGTTTCTTTACCAAACAGTTTTCATATATAGGTATACCCATTTTATTAATATTTCAACTGTTGTCAATACCAGCTAATGTGAGGCTTTACACTCCTTCAGTGAGTGGCTTTATGTGGTAGAAATGCACAAAATCATGACTTTCACAGACACCTACTAGAATGCCTGGAGCACCTCTTCTACCTGGAGGACCTGGAAAACCTCGATCACCCTGAAAGTAGTAAGAGTGACTGTTAATGCATATTATTATTTGGTCTGATTTTAGCAAATGTGATTAAAAAAAGTTTTTTATGTTATCATACTAAAATTGTGAGTTGCATTACCACCATATTTCCTAGAAGGGGCACAGCCACTCTGTATGGGTCTTGACTTCTATCCCAGACACCAGGCTTTATTAGCTATGTCAGATCAGTTCACTGTTTCACTAGAAACGTAAGACTTTCTGTAGCAGGCATTCTTCTGACTCCCTCTTTCAGAATGCTGGAAGTATTTGCTCATAGAGCAAAGGAAAACTAGTAAACCTGTGATTTAACATTAAGCCTTTTCTTTTAATTGTTTTCGGGACTTATGAAATGCCGACTGCAAGCTAGATACTGGTGAAATAAAATTAATTAACTATCTACCTTTTCTATAAGCCATTTCAACAGAAGGACAGGTTGGACAAAACTGATTAGGTCTTCTGGATTTAATGAAAAAAGTTTTATCTGTCAAAATATCAAACGTTATTCTTAACTTTTTAGCAAAGGCCATTAGCATGTATTATTTATCTATCTTACACAAAAAGGCAGCACTTTTCCTTCCTCTAGCCTCATGATTCAAATTTTTCCTAGTTGATAAAAGTTACAAACCAAAACAAATCAATGTTGTTGTATATTGGGGGAAAAATTCAGAATGTTTTTTGGCCGTTCCTAAGCATAGCCAAACACAATCCCCGTAACATTCAACTTGGTTTGTACCTTTGTGCCATTGCATCCTGGAACACCCGAGCGCCCAGGAGGGCCAACAGTTCCCGGTTCACCCTAAAAAGAAGTGCAAAATTGACACAAGCTTTGTTTTTGCACATTCATATTACCCTACAGCAACACTGAAAGAGTTTATGTTGGAGCAGTGTTTCACAAGACTTGACAGATTACAATGTGTTCTTAAATCATTACAATGAGTAAGAACTGCTGATGCTAAGATTTTTATCTCTAGGCTAACTGACAGAGACAACACTGATGTTGATACTAGAGTGAGTACATCGGGCTGAGGATAATTGTGTACTATAGCAGGAGAGAAATGGTTAAATCAGTTTTGTTTTTACTTACTGGAAGTCCTGGGGGACCTGAAAATCCAGGTATTCCTGGGACTCCCTAATGATATAAAAACAGAGGAATAATAATACAAATATTAAGCAAAAGCTTATGATGTGTTTTTTCTTTTGATCGCACTTAGAAGAATGAATTCTTATGAATTCGTATGATTCTATCAAAAGATCATTATTTCCTTAACCCTTCTGACTGTGAACTAAGTATAAAGGTAGCTTATGCACTGTTAACATAGACTGGTTTTGCCCACAGAAAAAACTCCAAAACAACTCTTCAGGGAATTCTAGTCTGAATTTTTCAGAGCACACTCCACTACTAAATACATACAGTATGAACCTTGTACATAAGGTGTAGCAAAAAAGGCAAAAGTTCTAAAAAATAGATAAGGTATGTGCATACTCCATGTCATAAAGTTTAAAAATACTTTAAAATCATACATAATGTTTTGTTCTTATTTTTCACAAATTATTGAACCAAGCTGGGATTCAACATGAGATTTAATACATACAAGTTTGTTTAAAATATAAATACTTACTCGTATACCTTTGGGTCCAACTAAGCCCGTAAGCCCTGGAGAACCCTAGATCACAAATGGAAAACAACATATTTCAATATAATTGAGAAAAAGCACACATATGTCAAGAGGACATGCAGTATTTTTATTATTTTACCAATATTAACATGTGCACACAAAACTATATAAATAAATAAATGATTTGCCTACTACAGACACTAAAGCAAACAAACACTTAATACAACTTGCATAAATCATGGCATCTTTCCCCCCATTTCAGTGTTTAGGGGATATATCTCATCACAGGTCAAAAAAATAGCAGTCAGGGTATGTTGAGAAAGCAGTTGCTATGGATCTGTTCAAACTGTGAGACCTGGAAGTGCTTCCCTGTGAGGAAATAGCTGGAAAGCTCCCAGATATGGATGGTGTCCATATAATGATCAGGTATATGCATGTACCAGCCACTCTCACCTGCACTGTTGTGCACGGAAAGGAAAGCCAGGAGCAGGATAAAAGGGGGCTAAGCAGGATGGGAGAGCAAGGCTGAAAGAAGACAGCACAGCATGCCGCAGCACAGTCTAGACAGAACCTGCTAGAATTGTTTCAAGACTAAGAAACTTTTATTGCTCCCAGAAAGGAAATGGGGAATGTATAGAACTGCATAGCTCCTAAAATCCTGGGCGACATTTCATTTAAGATAATGTACAGGCATTGAATAGGAAAAGCTAACTGGAATACACTACAATAGATGGCATTCAGGCTAACAGAGATGTTCTTGCTAGATAAATTATCCTTACTTTTTGCCATTCTTGCAGAAGTTATTATCACTTATTAAAAGGGAAATGCTCTACTAAACACTTTTCAATGAGTTCAAACAAATGGCTCATCAACATGTATGAGATCCACCATGAGTATCCATTCCACAAAGTATTGTAAAAACGAGATAGGACAGAATAATGCAACAATACCCAAACAAATTAAAACTATAAAAAACAATTGTTTAAAGGTATGGGTAAGTGCTGAAGCCACATTAGTGCAGGTCCTCGGCATAATGTGAACGTGGCAGTACCTTCCTGATTTATACCATGGCTGAGTTCACACCATATTTAGACACAAATAATTTATTCACCTAAGTAAATTTATCGATGGCAGCAGAAGTGTTCCTCAAGACAAAAATAAATCATATGTTTTTTAATGAGTATTTACTTGTTTTTTCTGCTCATGCAGGAGTCATTGAAAATTCATATTCAGCCTCAGTTTAGGCATACAGGAAAGAAAGAAAGCCCAAATCACCAAAGTAACTCTCTCCATACTGCAGGCAACTAGGCATTGCCTAAACAGACCAAGATTTATCTTAATAAACATTTTTCCCTTCAAATTTTCTTAAATCAATTTTTCATATTTGTCTCAGTAGTAGCTTGTTTCCTCTCTTTCCAACAGATGTCAGAATGTAATCTTAAGACAAAATTGAAGTTATGCTGCTAAAATCTGTTTAGACCCATGTTACATTGCTGCTGGCAGTTCAGTGCAGGTGCTTTAGCACTGGCCAATGGACAACTGACAACAAAAGCCCATGTTCATATCAGCTACTTTGACTCAGTCAAAACTGACCATTGCATCTAGTGACCACACAAAATCCATCACCAAACAGGAGACTCTGAAACAAGTTTTGTTTTCTTTTGGTTTTGTTTTTTAAAACAGAATTCTCTACCTAGTCATAGCTCACTTTCACAGTCAAGCAGAGTAGTTTCTCTGTGTCTCACATACACACCTACCTTTGGTCCCTGTGGCCCTGGAGGCCCTTCTGGACCAGGAAACCCCCTATGACCAGGCGGACCTGGAACACCAGGAAAGCCCTTTTCACCCTGTAAACATTAAGAGAATCACATTCTTAAAATATCCATGAATTCTCCTTTTGATAACTTATTTCTAAGGCATTCATTACTTTCAGTACCTCTTAATTTCTACAGATCTGTCTGCTACTGTGGCAGTTATATTACCCTTGCTCATACTGACTGGTTTTTGTGGTCCTGCTTACGTGCTGTCTAGGCCACATGGTATCACTGAAGTAACATACTCATAAGTATGGTTGAAGATATCAGAAGACAACAGTACTCAAGATTTTGCAGAGTACAGAAGAGAGAAGGAGAACTGGCTGCATGAAAAGTTTAAGAAAGTAGCTGATACATATTCCTTGTTAGTATTTCTGCATTGTGTTTAGTCCCTACAAGCAACACAAATCCATCACAACAGACCTAATTTGTAGTTGGCAAACTTAATGGCTGCTGCTGTACAGCAAGGTCAGTTCCAAATCATTAATACCTCTCTTCACGTAAGCCAAAGAAACAGTGGGAGTCAAATGCAACAAAACCACTCAGATACAATAAAAGAAGTTTGCTTTAAGCAACAACTCTGTAAAATTGTTCTGAGTCTCAGAGATTAAGACATGAAGTTATTCTTTCATGTGTTTTTTAAGGTCAAGTTCAAATAACCAAACCATGTAAAGAAAACACAGAAGATTAAAGCTGTACAAATAGAATACAGGAGGCTAAGTTACAGTGGAAGGGGCATTTTCAGTTTTTTATTTAAATATAATGAAGAAGCAAGTCTTATCTTGGTTAAAATAAAGTGCTTCAAACCTAGAAACTGACAGAAAAGATTCTTCAGCTCTTTAGATAGCAGCAATTTAGCATGCTCAATTTTACATCAGTGAAGAGCTGCCTATTCAAGAGCTTTTACATCACAGCATAACACAGGAGAGCGAGGATGGGGTTATTGATTCTCTCAGAGTCAATTTTCCTATTGCTTTATCAGGAGAGAGTTATTAAAAAAAAGCATTTGAATTCTGCTGTGCAGAAGTTCTGGTATCTTCTTATTTTATGTACAAGATAGGATCAAAAAAAAGTCTCAGGGAAGTCAAAATACCTTGGCTTGTCCCTCCACCAATTCTCGTCCTTCAAAATCCCACAAACTCACCAGATTTTAAATAGGTTCTGAATTTAAAAAAAAAACAGTACTAAAATATAGTGTAATCCCAGAATATTTTAACACAAATCAAAATAACAATTGCATTATGAAGAGTCTGTAAGATCTGTATCCTAAACCGGCATAGCTTTTTATAACAAATCATTTATTTCATCCACCACTGTGCCAAGAAAGGCAAAAAAAGGTTAATGCTATACCAAGACGTGCCACTGGAGGGGGTGTGGTACTAACTCACAGAAAAACGAAATAAGTCCTTGATCTTCCTTCCCTGAGCTTGCTATGCCCTCACTGCAGCAAGCGATGGGGTACTCTCCAGATACAGAGCAGCAGTGCACTCTCCTGACAGCTTCACACCCCTCCATACAGTACAGGCAATTTTATTCACACTTTCTTCTTGACAGATCAACAAGATCAGAGGATTCTCAGGTTGGAGAATTTCTTAACGTTGAGTGGTTATCAGAACATATTAATGCAATTGTCCTGACTTGACAATGCTGCCTGAAGAACTTCAACAGTGTAAACAATGATTAACTCTTACTTCCTAATTGCTCAGTTGCTTTAACATAGAACTGATGAAGACAAATTGTGGGTGTTCGTTCTTATTACTATTTCTCTTCTAGTGGACAGCTTATTTTTTTCTAATTTTTCAATTGGTCTCACTTTTACTGGTTAGGACAAAGTCAGGTTAGACCAACTAAGAACATCTAAAATAAGCACTGAGATTTTACTAAAGACATGAGTATTCTCCTTTCCCACTTACGAAAACATGTTTTAATAATGAACATATTTACTTTGAGAGAACTTTTCTCCACCACTGAAATGAAGCTTCCTTCATTTGTGGTGCAATATAACATTTTTTTCTTGGTAATAAAAGTACAGGAGGAAAGTTGTGAGTAATTGTTTACCAGCTACATGTGTCGATCAGTGGGACTAATCACAACCCTAAGCCTATAGAGGCATCTGGAACCTACTGATAAGGTTTAGTATAGCAATCACTGTGTCCACAGTTAGCCTGAATTAGAACCATGACCTCTTTAATAATGTCCCTTTCATTTGTGAATCAGTTGTTTTTCCAGCTACAAGCAGGAGTTTGAAAGAATTTTTGGCATTTGCGTAATTCAGGTTTGTCTAAAAGCCACTCCAAGCCTCTGCCAGGCTACTACTGGCAACAGGCAGAGCCATGGCTCTGTTACTTCTGATGGATTTGATGCTCGTTCCCTCACTGCTGGCAAGTGTTTGTGATAAGGACCCAGAAACTCATTCCCTGTGTCAGTCTGCAGGAGATTTCTCTGTTTGATGCATGTAGATTTATCTGTTTGATTTCATGTTTGAAAGCATGTAGCTTTGCTTCAGGAACCGGAAAAGGGGGGGAGATGGGCAAGGTCCAAAGGTGGAAAGAGGGAAGCACTGAATATGACACTCTTGATGGCATTATGAAATTCGTAACAGGAGAGCTGCCGCCAGGCTAATTGTATCTGTTGGCATTTGTTATGAGTTTGTGAAAGGGACCTAGTGCTTCAGACAGTTGCTCTTCTCTTGGTGTTCAAACATCATGCAATGCTGAAAACAAACTAATGCCTTTAAGAAAAATAAATTCAAAAGTCTTCTTAGTTAAACAGTGTCCCCAGAGCTATTGTAACAGATTTTTGTAAGGTAAGGTATTCCTTTTACAATTCTCTGTAGACTCTGTTGACAGAAGACCATCACACAATAAATTCACTCACTATATCAACTCAACTAATGTATTAAAAATTTCCAGGCATAAGCTAATCTTAAAAAAGGAAAAACGTATTTGTTCTTACCTTGCTACCTTTCATGCTATCACAAAAGCAGGGACTTTTACCTTTGCATACACAGCTCTGAAAAACAAAAAGACAAACTTCATAATAAAATTATTTTTCTCATTGTGTTGTTTGGTGAGGGGCAAATGAGATCTCAGGGGTTTTAGTAAGGCAATTATATCACAAATACAACTTAAAAACAAAAAAGTTCATGAAAAGTGGCAATTCCTAACAGTGGAAAAGAGCTCATTATTCCTCTGTACTGTCTTCTGAGACAGATAAGGGCACTAGTTTAATTTGGGGTCACTAGTTTACCTTGGGGTAAAGGCCAAGAAGCTGTGCTTAATGCCACCAGGGTTATAATATCAGTATGAGTGTAAAATTCAAGAGTTTGGGCTCACAGCACTAAACATTGATGATTCTTTAAACAACTTCCTGTAGAAACAAACACATATACCGATACTGTTTTAGATTACAATGATACTTTTTTTATTTTCACCTATTAACCAGTAATTTTCTGACTTTTTGTAGCTGCCTTCACCTCCTGACACTGGCTCATAGTACCTAATACAATTACAAAGGACCCTCAACTTTGCTGTTTCTTAATTCTGGAGGTTTCCTGAGCCAAACTGTGTGACAGTGAGTGCCCTCCCACAGGGATGTTCCCACTCCTGCAGCAAGTCCTGGGCTGTAGCTGCTACCAGCACATCTGTGTGTTCAGGTGAGCCTGGAGTTCAAAGTCCCCTTGGAGGGCTGAGTGTTGCACTGTAGCATCCAAACCTCTCTTTGAGTCTGTGACCTCTACTGCCACAGTATGGCTTGGCTATCTGGGGTTAACTACCATTTGGCAAAATTCAATGATTAATCAAGCAGGAAGAGATATTCACTCTTTTATTGTTTACACTTAAGTGAAACAAACAAATAAAAAACCCAAACAAGGATATTCAGTATGTAACTGGACAGACAGCATGACTAAATCAGCTAGCTCATGTACTAGGTAGTCATGGTAGCAGGGAGCTCAGCAGAGCTGCAAAGCACATCTGAGATCCTGGGTGAATATGAGAACACTTAACCCTTCTGTGCCCTGTTCCTGCTACAGCTATCATGCACTCAGTACCTGAGCTAGCCCAGTCTGGCTAGGATAACTCTGCAAAGGACTCTTCTACACTCATGTAGGCATATCCTATTTCAGTAGAGGGGATCCTTTGTTAACATAAATATTATACATACTAAAATATCACTGAGGTTAATTGAAGCCGTTTATTTCATAGAGATGTTTATTGTCCTTCTTTGTACACTTAAATTATTTCCTTTGTTTTTGAAGCTCTTGCTGAATGACTTTTTCAATTGTACCACTGTAGAAAGAGGGTTATTTTTCAGTTCATCCTCCCACTTTAGTATATATGTTTATCATAATGACCATATACTATGTTATAGTTACAGACAGTAAGAAAAAGATCACATATTGGTTAGGAAGATATTTTTCTAAGTTGCATAAAATTCAGAAAAGAAGGAAGAACTGTATATTTTCTTACATGATTAAAGCCTTTAAGATGGTATGATATGAAATTTCTATTTACATCTTGAAGACAGAATTAATTAACCCCTACAACTGGTCATAATGTAACAGCAGCACTGTTCCAAATTTGCAACTCTTCCAGTGGTATTCTCAAAAAACAGAAAGCAAAAGTGTTCTCCATTACATTTTAAAATTATAAAGTCAGACTGTCACTAAATTTAAATTTTCCTGTAGCAATCTGTTCAGGTAAAACATTTGAAGAATTGAAAAGCATCTTTTCTTCCCACAAGCTAGGATCAATGTCTTCTGTCTTCATCATCATCCAAAACTAAGGTATCAGCCAGCTGCCTTCATTTCTTACACATTTCACAGTGTTTGTCTCTTTCCTTTGACTACACAAAGAAACTTGACATCTCGTTTGGAACAACTCATTGAGTCTCTTTGGGTGCCTCTTTTAGGTGCTGCTGGAACTTGCTGTTCTCTATGGATTGGAGAATTACTGACAGTACCTGCCTGTTCGGTGGCTGAAGTTAGGTGAGATGATGCCATCTATTAATTTAGAAATAGATGCAGGGGGTATTCCTCAAGTGAACAGCTATTTAAACATTCATGTACAAAATAAAACAGAATCAGTTGCCCATGAAAAGCAAATCCCCCAAGAAATGGTTGTGCCTGCCTGTGTTCCACACACAGATCAGTAAGTGATTGCTTGTTGTTTCAAGCTAGATTTTTAAAGAGTTGCAAACATTAAATACTTAATTATTTGGCATATTTAAAGACGACTCTTTCTTCCCCTGATCTGACAGCTAGAATTCAAGTGGTACAGCATCAGAAATTTGGAAAACAAAGGTGTCATGTAAAACAGAAACCATGTGACTATGCTACCTTTACTATTATTTTAATCAATATGATTATATCACCAGAGACACAAGAATAACACTAGTGCAGAATTAACAACAAAAAGTACCCTGATTTCTTCTTAGTGAGGTCTATCAGTTTGGCTCTGGATAATCTAAATTCACCAAGTAAGTTACATGACAGATATCTTAAGCCTTCCAGTATAAATACCAGAGGATAAAGTGACATATATCTCAAAATAAATTTGAAACAGTCTATAAGACAACCAATTTTCTTGTTCCCTCTTCAATAACAGTACCTTTCATCCCAAAGTATTGTCGTCAAAATAGGTGACATAGGTTATTGGCACATGTCTGGTAAGCAGGATAAAAACGGTAACTGTTCAATGTTCAGTATTCCAAGGAAAGATGTAAACACAGGGCACGATAAAAGTAGCCTTAAATTGCAGGCACTGCATTTTACTGCTGTACAGGGCTGCTGAGTGACTCAACCTACCACAGCCTTAAGGCTTGCATATGAAAACTGTAAATTAACTACAAACCTATGAGGCCCATTTACTCCGCAATCTCAACCGCTGAAGCAAAGATGTAGCTTGCAGATTTAGTAGACACATGTCTGAGTCCAGGAAAGGTGCTCTCTACTGAGGAAAAAATGCTTAGAGTATTCCAAATTCTCTGAATTTCTTCAATGTAACTGGGAGCATATCCTGGCTGACCATAGAGAGGTTTCCTAATATATATAGCTACAGCTGGCTTCTAATCTTCCTAGTACCAGTTATTTACTATTATAATTCCATAGACTTTCATGGAATTGCACCTTATTTCTACCTGTGAAAGTAAAGCTAGAAGCAAATTCTTTACAGTATTTGTATGCAAAGCACAGTTTTCAGGACATGTAGAAAAATCACCAAATGAAATTGCTCTTCTATATAATAGGTATAACCTGCAGAAGACTTGATATGTACAGATACAGAAGAAACTTTTTCTTTTAACGTACAATCAAAGATAATCCAATGTGAAGTTAAATGCATGAACGTGTAGAAACTTATGATGCTACACAACTAATCAAGGTTATTAAACTATTTAAAGAAAAAGAGCCTTTGCTCTTCAAGAAGTCAGAATGCTTAGAATGTGTTTAATTTGCCATTACTAAGCTTTCAGATCAATTTAGGTCTTTTTGTGTATGCATATCACTTTAAACTAAACTGAAAAGACCAATGATGATTTTACATTACACAGTCAGTTAGCTGGATAATACTAAATGTTTTGGCATATGATTTTTACATAAGATTAGATTATGCCTTCTGTAAAGGAGCTTTGAACCAAAAAATCATTGCTCACTTCTACTACTGGATGTTTCCACATCCTTGCAAGATGCCTGCAGCTGCTTTATCAAAGGATCATAACAAAACAATAGTATATTGCCAGGTTATAAGATAAGGAAATTAGATATTAGTTATTAATGGTTTATTCAAAATCCTCACAATAGCCTCTACATAAGTAAATGCATTAACAAAACCACAGGTTTACTGCATGTTTTTCAGTTTTGTGATTTTTATAATAATCATTTACATTTATTTCAAGTTTTTAGATACAGTAGATGGCACTAGATTTTTGATCTAAAGATCTAGGCCAAAGGATAAAGCCAGATCATTATACAAATAAAAAAATCAAATTAATTCACCAATGAGCCAAAATAAATAAAAAACCACAACACTTTCTTGGAGTGATTTATAAAGGAGCGCTTTTCAAAAGTGTGTTGAATGATTAGTATGATATGTTCTTTAAATAATTACAGTTGTACATGCTGAAGCACATTTACTGCAGTGGTTAATGTTTTGTTCAGTAGGTGGAACCTTACCTATAACACTGAATTGCCCTTCCTACGCTACAGGACTGGATTCTATGGGGCTCTGACCTCTTCCTGTCCCCAGTTCAGAGACTAATTTAAGCATCTGCTTAAAAAGTGCTCCAGTACTCTCCACTGAATCCCTCAAAGAAATGACAATGAAAGAAGGAAGAAATAACATACTACAGACTACGCTGTCACCTATAGAAAGCTTAATGTAGATTCAGCATGGCACTGCTACTCCTTCCATTGCAGTTGTGGCAACTTAATTTGGAGAATCAGAGAGAATCTTAGAAAGCTCACAACACTTTGCCAATAGAGCTAGTTATATGAAGGATGTCAGAGAATGTATTTAGGTATGTTATCAAACCTGAATGTGTCAAAGGACATCACAAAGCGTTACTGTAAGGAAAAAAGCAACCAATGATAGGCGTTTCTATCTATAGCACAGGCTTTGAGTCCTGTCACTCACATTTGTGGGGCAATACAGTCATACCAGGAATGGCTTAAAGGCAGGAAGATGGGGAACATAGAAAATGAGCCAGTGAGGGTGATGAGCCAGTATTCCTCCATTGATCTCTTTTTGGAATGACATATATGATGACAGAACAGTCAAGAGTATTTGTCTGCTTTTCCAGATCCAAAGATCAGAGTAGGTCAGCTATGATTTCAAAATACATGTTTGTACTAAAAATACTGCACCCAGGACAGAGAGGCAGCAAAGTGTGCTGCTGCAGGCAACAGGCACTGTATACTTTATGTTTCAGATGAAGACTGCATCAAGACTACACAGGTTAAGTAATAAAGACATTTAGATGACAGCTGAAATGAAATTAAATGTATTCTGTAGGAACATAGTAATCTGGCTGCAGTGGGGCTTAAGGTCACACTTCTGGCCTGATCGGTCTTTCATTTCATGGGTGAACTCCACTGATTCCAGAGGTAAATTCTGGTTAACATAAATGAAAGATGACTGTGCAACATGAGGAATTTTAAGGTGAATTAAAAGCAGTGCAAGTGATATCCATTAATTACTGTGGACAGTAAAAATAGCTCAGGTGTCTTCTCTCAAGTGGGTGGTGAAGCTATCACTTTCCTTCATTGGTGGTTCTAACAGTTGATAGGCTCATTTTTAAAAATGCTAGCCTGATTTCTCATTTAACCTTGATTTTTATTAGCATCTCACCTATCCTGCCATTAGGTCTTTATCTTCTAACTTCAAGGATCACTAAATTAGAACTCCATCAAAACATGGAACAAGACTTCTTGGACAAGACCAATTTTTCTGTGATGCAGCTTGTGTGGGGTTTTTTTTTCCTCCTCTTTTCCATCTTTTTGCTCATTAATGGTATCCTGAACAGCCTACAAATATGCTGGTCATCAGTGGTCCCTTCTAAGTGGAAGTAAATTATCAGCTGATTTCCAGTTTTCTGTAATTTCTCTTAAATTCCAACACTTATTAAAAATTACATTATCAGTGAGCCAGCTCCTTTGAGAGTCTTGATCATGAATTTTCCAGGGCTGCTGACAACTGAGATTTCTGGATTTTTCCTCAGCTGTCTCAGTGCAGAGCAATCACTTTACACATTCCAGCTGTGTCTATAAACCACAACTGAGCACATAGAATAATATTGCTCATTAGTTGATGTTAACATAGTGCTTAAAACTACAAGGGGCCCATTTCTCTAATGTTCTCTACTACATGTTCTCTATTACATCTAATAAAAGTGGGTGTAAAGCATTATGATTACAGTAAGTGGAAAGTTTTGGTTTAACGTTTATCTACACTCCAGACTTGTGTTGGGGACAAGTGCTGCACAGAGACGTGAAATGCAGCACTTTCTGAAGGACACTGTGGTGCTAGCTAAAGCTTCTAGCTTAGACACAGTTACATTTTTGAAAATTTATCCTAACCTGCTCAAGCAGAGGATCTGAGAGCAGAGCTATATAGAAAAAAGCTCCCACTGTGGAAAAGGCTAGATAAGGAAAATCTTTTTTCTGAGTCTGAGCACCTGTGTCAGGATACTTAGCTAGACTAGCACAGTCAGTAATTCTATCTAGACATGGTTAGTAGATACGTGACCCTGGCAGCATATTCCTCATGTTGCACAACTGTAAATCACCATGTAGCATACAAAGTACTGGAGAATGAAGTCCCCTCACTCCAAAACATTGCTATCAAAACAAAATACCAGTCTCACAATTACAATCTGTATACTAAAAGTTTTTCATGCATTCTAAGCATCAAACATGAATTCATTAAAATTATCAAAGACCACGAAGAACTTTGTGTTTTTTTTAGTCATTGATGGACCAGTACAACAAAACCAAATTATTAAGCCTTCAATAAGTATAGACAACATAGAGCAGAAATAGGAGATGATGAGATGAAGGAAAATATGTCAGTTCCCAAACCCTGAAACATTGTGTAGTCACTTGTGAACTGGAAGGCAGCCAGACATTCCTACCTTAGAAGACTGCTGTTAACAGCTATGTATGCTATCAGAATTCACTGCATTTTGCCTACCAGTTGAATACATAGCACCTCACAAAAATTATTTCATTTTGACTTTCCATTATAAAGAAATACACCTGTAACTTTAACTAATAAACAACTTGGTCAATAATGTCTAATGTAAGGAGAACAGATCTCAAAGGACACAGTGGAAGACAACTGTTATGCTACAGACAGTGCAGTTGTTGAATAAGCTCCACTAAACACTTCTAATGGGGACCTTGCTCAGGGAGTAACTACTGAATCAATATCCCTCCTTGGTGACATAGGCCTCGTATTACTGGTTATGCCCTGCTTTCAGTGTGAGGTGCAGAAGAGAAGTCCCAAGCATTTACGATCATTGGAAAAAACCTTTATAACACTTCACAGAAGCAGGATTTTCTGTTTAACTTAGAGATATGCTATTTGTGATCGCACAATGTGAACACACAATGTGTCTATCTGAACTTGGTAAGAATTTCCTTACTTTCTATCATTAGTTTTAAACTGTCAGAAGTCCTTTTGGAAGGGAGTTGTTCTTCTGTGTAATATCAAGATATAGATATATTCATAATAGTATGTGCAAACCAACTATGGTAATTTACCAGTATGCAGAAACAGAAGAAGCTGCTGTAGATGAACGTTTAAACAACTTTGTATTATGTCAAGGGAACATGTATAAAAAGTATAAAAATGCTTTTTCACTTCAGAGATTGAAACCATTTTGAAAACCTCTTAGTTTTTAAAGCAAAAACCCGTTCAGTAAGAACTTTGTATATAAACCAGATGGAAACAAAATTGTCATAGAACTTTTGGTATGTCTTGCCTATGTTTAAATGGAATAAATTATGTCCTTGGGAATAAAAAAACCAACCAAACACTAAAAAAAACAAAAAAACCAACCAAAACCTGTAAAACACCCTGAAATTCTTCTTTTTGTAATATACTTACTGTATAGCATATGTTTTTGCTGTGAACAAGCCTTCTGGATGGAAGTTCCAAGAAACTACCATAACATAGCTCTTCATACTATTCTTATGAAAGCACACCATTCTGCCATCTTGCTCATAGTTCCACGTACAAATTCCATGGTGCCAACCATATTCTTGTCCAAGCACATACAGTTCAATTAATTATACAGAGCGTCTCCCCTCTCTCCAACTCACTGACAGTAAAGAATTAGGGAGTGTGAGAATGGTAGGGCTTAGCAATCTTCACTGTGCCTGCATGTTATCATCACTGAGTTAGGATAAAACAGGTAAAATGTTATAATTTAGAAAAAAAAAAAACCACCCTGAGTTTTCACAAACTCAAATTGTTTGTGAGCTCTGCAGAGATGACCACTAAGCCCTGTACTGTAGAAGCTGCCTAAAATTACTCACTATCTATGTATGTAGAGCTGGCATGTTGTTTGCAGTTTTGGAAAACTGTAAGTTGAGGCTCTCAATTGAATCTCTGGGTTTGGGGTTTTTTTAATTGCTTTTGCTCTATAAAGAGAGGATACATAATTACTCCCTCTTTAAACAGAGAGAATGATGGTTTGCTTGCTTCTGCTAAAACACAGAAAATTTTGATACTTATGTTTATAATGCCCCATATCTTACTCTACAAATAATCTCACTAGGGTAGAAGTCACTGTGAGGAGGACTATCAGAAACTGGACCAAACTGTTCACAGTATATTCAGACGGGTAAAATCTCCAAAGGCAGACTGATAAACCCCATCTCTGTGGGTTTCTTCTCCTGACCATGAACAGGACATGAGGACAAAAGAAATAAATATTCTTCCTTTCCACAAGGAAAAAAAGATTAGGCAATTCAGGCCACAGAATTTTGTTTTGTGTAGCAAACTCTTAAGGGTGTTTAATCAGCTTATTCATCCGTGCTCTTCCTTCCTAACAGAGGGTCATCTTAAAAGAGCAATCTAATAACAAAGAATACACACCATTTAACTAGTGAATTTTTGCTTACCTACCATTTTATGGTCAGCATTACATCACACGATTTGTATTACTTCCCAACTGTTGAGTGTGGGAATAGTATTCACTACAATTGTTGTCTCCTCAGGCCTATATATTTGTATATTCATAAAATTCCTGGTGTGCATGTTCCGTTAATTGGTGCAAATAGCAATGAAAGCAACAGTAGCTTGTTCAGAGAAAGCTTATTGCACATGCCTTGGTTTCTCCTTTTTTGAAAGGCTCTGTGATTTCAGAGATTTCAAAAAAAAAAAAAAAAAAAAAGGAAAGGTAACTTTTTCTTGCAGATTCCTCCAAAATGATCTGTGGAAAAATGCTGCATAAAGCCCTTGTTAAAAAGCCTTCACTGAACCAGGCCAAATGGAAAACTGTAAAGCTGTGAGACTTTCACCCTGTGACAAAACTGCTAAGTTAAAAAAAAGACAAACAATGAAAATAGAACTAGAAATATACTAGGTGTGGCAAAAAGCAACGTTTTCAGTGTGTGCATGACAGACTGGGGCTGTAAACAGTTAAGAAGAAAAAAGCCTTTTTGTATTTCACCTTCCTCCTAGGCTCCTGTAATCCATGCCAGCATATTGAGCCTTCTAGTATTACTTTGCTAGGCGGTAGGGCGAGAATGTGACAGTAAAACAGATGACCGGACATCCCATACTAGTTGCACTTAATAGCAAAGTATTTTGTTTCAAAGACATGTTATGATAAATCAGCTCTAGGTGTTGCAGAAGAGATTGCTAGCACAGATCTTGAAATAAAATGCTGTTATATCTATATGAAATGCAAAGCCATAGAGAAAGTACCAGTGTTCGCCTGTCTACTTTGATAATTTTAATGATACTCAGTCAACAAAATAACTTTAACTATAGAGTTATGCTTAAACACGTATTTACCTTGTAGATTTGTTAGAAAAAGGCTATACATCAAGTGATAACAGTTCAGTTTTCACAGGTGTTTACTAAGATCACCTAAGGAGGTTCATCTTCCTTCAGTTGTATGATGCAGCAAACATGTAAGCACACTTAACGTTTCATCGCCATCAGAGCAAGCCTCCGTGTGGTATAAGACAGCAGAACTCCATAAATTTTGATGCACAAACATTAGGGCAACTCTGCTAATTTATGCTCTCTTGGCCCAGCAGGAAAAGCATAGCTCTACAGTGCTTTGACATTGGCCTCTTTCTCTATGCAGATGATGGCTGAATTACAACTAATTATAGAGGCAATCAGGATCAGAAAAGTCTAGTATAAATTGGGCCCAATTATCAAAGTAACACCCCCGTTGACTTCAGAGCTGGGATCATATTAACCAAATCAAAGAGAGCACTTCACAAAGGACTTGTTTTTCTAACACGCTCAGTGAACTCTCTTTTGTATATTCAGGTGCACATCTTCCCTTCTCAGCTGCCTTGTGCGACAAAGAACCTGGGCGCTTCCAAAGGCCAGCAGAGAAGGAAAATTCTCACTGCAACACTTTGTCCCTCCAACATTTTGATTCCTAGTTAAACAAAGCAATTGAGCCTGCATCCCGTTCTTACCAGCCTTGGAGATGCTCATGGCTGACCTAGAACACTGCATTTTTTCCTTCCAGAGCCATGTTTTAAGATCTATTTGTGACAGCAACATAGTTTGCATATAATTAGGAAAAAAATATTGCACGAAGAAGAAAAGACTAGTTTATAAGTATTTGCATGCAAATTCTAACATCTGTAAAAAATGAAATTAATTGGGAAATATGAACACTTGCATCTAGTCACAGACAATAAGCGTAAGTGAGAAAGGGGATGCAAAAAAGATCTTCTCAAGCCTTACAGTCATGGAGTTTATTACCTCCCCTCCTTTACCAGCAGCACATGATGAAAAAATATGAAGAGTAATGACTGAGGCAAATACAGAATATAGAGCACTTAACTTTATCCTGTGAACTAATACAATATTGCAAATGTATTGCAATGCAAATTAAAAAAATGGTAGTAACAGGAGGTGCAGGTAACTTGCAACCAAGTAATCTTGCTCAAGTAGAAACCCTCTTTTATCCTGTTCTGAACACATGCCAACATGATGCCATCATAAAAATGATCAATGCCACTAAGAAGCAGTATCGATTCAGTACTAACGAACTTAAGTATTTTTCTTTTGAGTGTCATTTGAAACACCAAATTTTAGGGAACATTTTTAGATTAGTGTTTAATTTCAAGACATACAAGTACATGGATAGTATCAAAAGACAGGACGCACTCAGGAGAATTAATTGGATTGTACATGTGCATCAAGACAGTATCAGCTCCAGGTGCTGTTAAACAAAATGAAACAATGAGAAAGCAAATCAATTTTTTTCTGAGAGGAAAAAAATAGAAGTGGGGAATGAGAAAGATTTTGTTCCCTGAGGAAACATATTGATAATTTTTATTATTCTTCTAAAGCATTTAAATGAACAGTGGGAAAACCCAAAGCATTGTAACAGCAGTATTTGGAGTGAAGGAATACATCAAGCAAGCTGAAAAGCCTTTGACATGGGAAGATGCTACTTCTGCTGAGTTTTCAGAAGATATGATTAGAGCATGCCAGTGGCCAAGAATGCAGATAATAATACTCCCTAGCAGGTGCCAGAAAGTTCAGCCTCCTAAGGGCAGGGAAGTCTGGACTCTGTGAAGGGCTGTGAGGACCAAAATTTGTTGTATAAACAGCAGCAGGCACAAATTAATAATTTTCTTTCTTGTCTTTGGGAATAAACTACTTATTGAGTTATTAGAGACATACACTTAAAACTTTTCTATGTTGAAACATTTTTTAATTTATGCATACAGCAAAAATATTGCTTGCTGGTCAAATATCAATTTACTTTCATATGGGAAGTGTAGCACGATTTTAAAACACAAACAATACCTATTTCTTTGCAATGGATGGTCCTGCCAAGATGCAATGATTTATTCATCAATCATTTCATGTCAATTAACATTAGCCACTAATATTTCATTACTTTAGATAAAATTGCTTTTTAAAAAGTTTTTATTTCCTCCACCATCTAGAAAATTTTGACTTTCTCTTTTGAAAATATCAGCATTTTCATACAAGAATAGAAATGATGACATTTGAATCTTAAACTGATCTCAGTTATCTGTTGCAAATCTAGTTCAAACTAATATCAGACATATGAGATCCACTGAATTTTCAGAGCACCACTGAATCAATCAATACATTGTGTTCAAACTTTGCTTAAACAGCAAGGTTTCTGTAGAAGACACTTCTTACCATCTCAAATCCTGTCTTTAAGACCTAAGTGTAAACAAGGATCTAGTAATGACAACGCTCTAGAAAACTGGTATCTCATATTGCTTCATGATCTACCTTAAGCAGAAAGGCTGCTAATGAACTAAGGTACATGAGTCTGCAAGACTGGCAAATACTCCAGGATCCTACTGAGGTTGCTAAAAAGTGTTAAAATGCTTTACTGGGCCGTATGTGGGGTCTTACTTGTCAATACACCTCCTTTTCCCTTCCTTTGTAGATAAAACCACTGAAGAACAGGATGACAAGATCAACACAGCCAGACTAGAGGCTTAGAAGAAGGGGGGGTGGGAAGGGTGGGAGTGGGGAAGTTCCTGATACACAGGCTTGTTAACAGCCATCCAGCATATACAATGATGTCCACCTCTTAGGAGCAACAAGGGCAATGGAAGGGAAGTACCAGCAGACGAAGAGAAGAATGGAATAAAGAATGGCAAACTGGGTAGATGAGAGAGGCAGGTTTTGAGTTATTCATCTTGCACATCTTGCTTTAGAGTAAGGATCAGATCTAGGCAGAGCCCGAAACTAGTCTGCAGAAAACATGTACATTGCAAATAGATCTAGTACCTCTGTTCTACATAAGAACTAAGAGGTATTTTGACTCCATTACAAATAAAACAATTAGATCTTTGTTAAATGACTAAACTTGACTGCAAGTTAGAGTGCCAGGAAAGAAAACGTTTGGCGAGGTGCTTATGCTGTTTCCAGGCAGTACCCAGAATGTGCGAGTGAAAGAGCTGCAATATTTTAGAAGAAACATTATGACTGATTAGTCTGCTTCAGATAATTACAGCAGAATGTGGCTCTATTTTAGCAACAACAAAGTAGAAAATCAGCTTTTTCCTTATAAAGGTGAACTGCAAAATGTTTTGATAGGCAGTAAAGGATTTTGATGTACTGTGTTAGAGCTTTACTCACACATGCAAGGAGAAATTAATACTGTTGACTATTACAGGAGAAATAGAACTTGAAATTTACTGAAACTGGCAGTTTCCTGTGTTTGATGTTTATCAGAAATCTACTGAAACTGGCAGTTTTCTGTTTGGTAACTGCCAGAAATGTTGAGAGCTACACTGACCCATTTACCCTCACAGCTGACTGCTCTTCTCCCAGTTGGTAATGTACAATCTAAATGTTATAACCAGACAGAGGAGAAAGGAACAGCAAAGACTACAATATGATCTAGGAGAGCTTATCGGCCAAACGGTGATGCACACTCATCATTAAACCTGAAAGACAAACTGCAAAGTGAATTCGTAACGAAGGCGGCACAGGTGGTGCAAGACGGTAAGTGCTGCTCTGAGAGTGTTTACCTCGGAGACCATCCACACCCAACCCCGCTCTGTCCCTGCCCTCCACATCCACCGTCTCCGGCGGAGCGACGCCCTGCCCGCGGGACAGGACCCCGCGGCCGCTTTCCAGGCTCGTGGCGGGGCTGAGCCTCCCCCCCGCATCGCCTCACGGCAGCCCCTCAGCTGGAAGCGCGGGAAGCCGCCCTGCGACCCGCCCGGCTGGGCCGCCGACACGCTGTACTGCTTCTTCGCACCTGAAACAAGCGGTGACGAAGTGCCCCGTGCGGGGGCCTCCCTGCCTCTACCTATCCCCGCCTGGCAGCGGCGCAGGGATAGCGGTACCTCACCTCAGCGTGCCCGGGTGCGACGTACCTGATGCGGGTGGGGCGCATCATTTTAAGTACAATAAATCCAGCTTTTCTTCCTCACGATTTGCCAACGCCGGAACGCGATGCGGTGGCAGAGGGGGCCGAGGGGCTAAGCCCCGCATCGCCCCAGGTGACGCTCCAATCGCTGCGGGACCCCACGCCACCCCAGCCCCTCCGCCCCGCGCTCACTCACCTCAGCCGCCGCGGCGGCGCGGCCCGGCCAGAGCAGGGCGAGCACCAGCAGGGGAGCCAGACGGCTGGGGCAGCCCCTGCCGGCCATCCCCGCGCTCGGCGCTGCCTGCGCGGCGTCCCGCGGAGCTCGGCCCAGGGCTCTCGGACTCTGCCCCCCGCCCGCCCGCGGCTTTTGGCCTGGGGGCTGCTGCTTCGCACCCGCCTCGGCGCTCCCGGCGCCCTGGGGTGGGGACAGGGGCCGGGGCTGGCCGGGGCGGGGCCGGCCGGGCCACCCCTCTCCTCCCCTCTCCTCTCCTCCCCGCGCCTCCTGCCTCGGGCACCGCCGGCAGCCGCCGTCCGTCCGTCCGTCCTCAGCGGGCATGGAGTGAGCGAGGAGCCGGGGGCTTTCCCGCCTGGGAGCTGAGGTGAGCGAGCGCCGCGGAGGGGCAGCCGCGGCCGGCGGTACCTGGCGCACGTCGCGGGCCGTCCCGCCTGGCGTCGGCGCCTGCCGGGGCTGGGCGGCTCGCTGAGGAGTCAGCTGCGTCCCGGGACAGCTGGAGGTGTCCCGGGCTACCGGGCTGTCTCCGTCCCCCGCCCGCTTCTCCCGCGGCGCCGCGAGGGCGCAGGTTGGTGGGCGCCGCCCGAACGGCCTCGGGGCTGCGCGGCGGCAGCGGGGACGGGGACCCGCCCGGGCACCACCCCAGCGAGGACGCGGATCGGGCCCTCCCGGAGCGGGGTCGCCTGTGGCGCCCCGGCGGGGAGAAGGGGTCGGTTAAACTCGGGCGGGAGGGAGGTGGGAGGCGGCAGCGCTGGGTGCGTGAGTGAGGCGGTAGCGGGGAAGGCCGGCGGCAGCCCGGGCCTTCAGCGCCATCCCGCCGCTGCCCGGGGCGCCCCCGGGCACTGACGGGAGTGTTTTCCTTTCAGCGACGCTTTCCTCTCCCTCAAGTGTTTTCTTAATGAGACAGCGGAGACCGAGGAGTCCCAGAAGGGACAAAGTGCTGCCCACTGCATAAATTTAAATCGGTGAGAAATCTGAGAAATGTTTCTCCCCAGGCTTTCCACATAGCTTAGCATGATATAAAAGTTTTTTGAATGGAAGCCTGATTTGTAAAGTGTTGGCGGTATGTCAAGTTTATCACATTTATGTTATTGACAAAAGTACTGCATGTTCAACGTAACATCTCACCAAATAAAGTGCTGTTCTGAGATAGTGCAAACTTAGAAAGTATGTTGGCCAGGCCAGCCAGAGCTATCTTACCTTATCTGTACCGTTTGTGAATGCTGTACAGGAAATTCCGTGTTACAGGTTTTATTAAGCACTACAAGTGATACAGAAAAAGCAACAATGTACAATAATATATGTATATAAATCTATTTAGGACTACTGATGAGGTACAAATCTAAAGCCTTTCATGAGCGTAAAGCTAACCACAGAGCTTTGTAAAACAGCTTCTCTTACAGGTATGAGAGTAGAGCGGGATCTCCATTCAGTAGATGGTACTGTCAACCCTCTATGAAATCCACTGTAAAAGCTAGTTAGTAGAGGCTACTTTTCCCAAAAGTTTGGCACTAGCAGCAGGAATGCATCTCTGGAAGAGCAGAACAATATGTTTAGTATCAATGGTCTTGTACATCATCACAGATGTTATCACCTTGGCTCTAAAATCTCAAGCATCAGTGAAAGCCAGGTATAGAGAGAAAGGGGAAGAAAAATCCCCTGTTTTCAAGCCAGATTGATGGTGACCATGTAGAGGAAATAGTATCTTAGGATAAAACCACTAAACTGGTGCATTTTGTCAGATTCCTAAACCTGTAGACTGTAACAGTGCTACATTTTTTTACACAAGAATACTGTAATAAGGACACAAATGGGGTCTACAGTTGTTTGTAAGCCATAAGCACCTATAAATTATAAC
The DNA here is from genome assembly GCF_947461875.1 of Haliaeetus albicilla. NCBI lineage: Eukaryota > Metazoa > Chordata > Aves > Accipitriformes > Accipitridae > Haliaeetus > Haliaeetus albicilla. The sequence continues at coordinate 25,271,195 of NC_091491.1, read as the reverse complement.
TACCTAAATCCACCACTGAAATTTAACATTAGAAGAACTGGTGTTAGACAGAAGGTAGCAGGCAGTCATTTACATGGAAATGAAGACAAAAGGTGCAAGTATTTCTGAGACAACAAGGTCAGAGCAAGCGAGACTACAATGGAAGAGAGTGGTCAGTCCTCAGAAATGATGCAAATTTAGGTGCCGAATGAACAGTATGACTCTGAGTAAAGAAGATAGTACTTAAAAGGAGAGCTCTTGAATACTAGGCCAAATAACTATTGGAAGAAAGAGAGGAAAGCAGGCAAACCACTGTTAGGAGAAATAAATGAATACACGCAGACTACCTAGTGAATGAAATACTGCTATAATAAAAAGTTATTTTGTCAGTTTTCAAATGATGAAAACCCTGTGTGGAAATTTCAAAAAAAGATGTCAGCAAGCTCAAAGCAAACATGGGAAATATGCTAACAAGGGAGGTGCAACAGAAAGACAGAGCATTTAAAAAAATAAGTCCTCTTCGAACCCAGTCTTATCCCAGTACCACATATTTCACTGACCTTGAGCAGCTGGCTGCTAAGTAGTATGGCCCAGCTGGATGGTAGTTGTGTGTGTCATAGTTAAGAAACAGCAAGTAATGTTGCATTATGAGATTGTCACATAAAAGCATATGTGCTTTTATGTGAGTTTCTAGGACAGATACATGACTTCAAAGTAGCACTGACGTGGAACAAATGAAAGATCAGCCACTGATGTTCCTCTCCTGCTTGTTGCTACCATAATTGATGGCATCCATCCAAATAAAGTGTATGAAACCTTGATGTAGACTATGTTGCTGATGCTGTTGTGGTCCATAATATCTTCAGAGAGCTACAAACTCAGAGAGATGGTCTTGTCTAGCCAAACAGCTGGCCAGGGCAGGCTTAACATCAGTTGTGTCAAAATGTATACCTGCAGCTGCCTGTAGAGGTACTTTACAAAAAAACCAACCAAACAAAAAAAGCAAACCCCAAACAAAAAAACAGTGCATGAACAACAGAGAGGTCGACCTTAATACTAGAAAGCAGTTGAAAGCTGCAACAAATTTAAGTTTGGCTTTTTTCACAGTAATTGATATTTAATGATTTTTGCTTTGATTCTGTTTCCTCAGTTCTCTATGCTAAAACAAGGATAACAGTATTTTTTCTTTTTACAGATAAGGAATATTTTTGTGGGAAACATTACAGTTGTGTGAATTTAGTATAAAGTGCAAAGTTTCATAGGACACTGTAAAATAAAAAATAGGGCTTAAGGAAAAGGATGAAGAGGGTGTAGAATATATCCATCATGAATGACACAGAAGTCCTATGGAAAACAGCATATATGTTCTTGTACTTATGACCATCCTAATCATGTGCATAAAAGAACTACGTTAAAATTGAGCACATAACCCTAATTTTTATTTCCTAATTTCTGAATCCTTGACTTTGCAACTTCAGTGGTCTTGTTACACATGATGTTGGTTTCTTTCGATGTAATGAGAATATAGTTAGGGCTGCTGTAATTTTTTATATCTCAGTAATAGTAGCTGTGTGTCTGCCTCAAACTATGTCTTATTCCCTGTGGTCTTATTTTATCAGAGTCCCTAAGAATGAAATTGTCTTCTTTCTTGGTCTTTGTCTAGAAACTAAACATCTAGGTTATATTATAGTGCCAGCTTTTCCCCCTCTGGCTTTTGAGAATTTTATGAGCTGAGGTTTGGTGATGCTTGTGTAAAACCTATTCCTTTGGTGGTATTGAGTGTGTTATCCTGGGGATGTTTTATCTTCTTTTGAATTAGGTAAGTATTCTATTGACGTAACTGTTGTGATTACTACAAAATATAAAACATGAGATCAATTTGATATATCAATTTAAATAACACTTTTTAGTCCTTATTTCATTGGCTGCTGAAACTATAGGAAGCTTGTTCAGAAAATGTTGGGGTTTAGATAGTCATGGTGAAATAGCAAGCAGAGTGGTTTAAGTCTTCCACTCATGCATTAAGTATGATTTCAAATTGTGTCAATGGGTTGGATCAAAATGGATTTTAATTTAAAATAAAAGGTTCTCTGCTAATACAAAGCAAATGTACCAAATTTCAATTTCTTCTTCATTTTCAGAAGCTGTTTGGATAATTAAATAATGAGATGGATAGTGGGCAACAGGAACAAATTTCTGCAAAGTCTAACACCTTATGGCTGACATCGATTTTCCATTTGAGGCAATCCGTCTCTGCAGTACTCTATTGCCTTACAATCTTGCTTATATTATTTATATTACTAATGTAAAAAATTAGTGAATTTTATTGGAATATTATTTTTTATTAGGAGTGTTGTTATTTTTTTCTTTTTTCTTTTTTTTTTTTTTTTTTTTTTTTACAGATGGGATACGGGGGCACAGAAAGAGACTAAGAATTTGGCAGATGAATGGAGTACTGTACTGAACATGTAGGGTGTGATCTTGCAGCCTGAATTGGCTGCCCTTAGGCTATTTACTCATTAGTCAGTGCACAGTAGCTTACGAAGTCTCTTCATACTGTGGGGTATGGATATACTGTGTATACACATAGGAGTCAATATTATTTATAGATTAGTTCTGGTTAGAAAGATTTTTACACTATCTAAATAATAGAAAGCAGGACAGTAATGTTTTAGGAACTGTACACTCATTTGTTTTACAGAAAGATAGCTGTTTGTTGAACAGCTATCAGAGAGCAGCCAGTTTGCTGCAGGTTCACATCCTTACTCCCTTCTAAGTAACTGATTGCCTTTGCTTACTCAGGAGACTTCTCCAAAGGAAGCAAACCCCTGTCAGTTCACTGTAGTCAGTGTTTAGTTTCCTCAGAATTAACCTCCCCACATTTGGAAGACTACAGCACTAAAAAACAAAAGCCTGTGATAATCTGTGCTATCCGAGGAAAAGCCCAGCCTCTTAAGCCCTCAGTTTGAAATAACCAGTGTGAATCATTTCCCAGATGTACCTTATTCCAAAGGATTAAAGCTTTTTTCTTATTTGAGGGATGTAAAAGTTTGCACAGGAGCTGGCCATTTCTCTGGATTTGTGAAACTTGAGCTTATAAAAAGGTTGGTGCAGGACGTTTGCACCTAAAATTGCATATGTGCTGTTGGACATAAGTCAGAGGTCACGGATGCACCATGTAGTTAATTTATGCATGCAAAATTTGACTGTCTGGGGCTGTAGAGGCCTCTGGTCAGTCCTGTGCTTAGGGCTTCCAGCTTCCTAAATCCTGGCAAAAGCTGTGGAAAAATGTTCTAAAAATAAAGCTAAAAAAATATCTAGGTAACGTTTCCAATGATTGTCATCTGTCCATGCATATGGATAGGACTCTTAAGCTGAAAATGCATATGGCTTATTCTGCATTCAGAGTAGTCCTCCTTTGCTCAGATGTACACACAGAGACTGGTCCAGCCCAGTTTGCAGAAGATACTGCTGACTCTGGTCTTGAAACTATAGCCAATGAGGTTTTTTTGGGTTTGTTTGGTTTTTTGTTTTTTTTTTTTTTAGTTCGTTAGGTCTTTACTGTAGACAGGTGTCACATCTTTTTTTTTTAAAATGCCTTTAGCTAAAATGGTGGATGTGATAGCTTTTTAAGAAATAATGATGCAAGACGCTTTGTTCACATTTCAAACACTGAGTGAAGACTATCTCTTTTCTGGGCTGAAATCTTGTACCCTTTTTATGTTGATCTGTAATTTCATATATAGTCCCCTTGAAATAATTGGATTTTAATAAAATAAAATGCGTTCTGAATAGGAATAATATAATGTAGTACCAACATAAAGCTATGCAGTATGAGATATGTAAATGGTTAAGACATATTTTGGTTATCCAGTAACGATTCATGTTTGTACATCAGTCATATATTTTAATATAAACAGGTTCAGAGGGGAAAACAACAACATAATGGAACAGTGTTTATAGACCATCCACAAACAGAAGGAAAGAGAAGACCTGCTGTTTAAAAAAAAAAAAAGAAAAAAAAAGTGCTGCATATACAGATCCTCAATCAGCGTGAATGGCATTAACAAAGGATTCATTTGAACGGATTAAGTGGCTTATCACAGCTGCCTGGTGAGTTTTACAGATCACTAAATTTTTTAACTAGAATCACTGAGATACATTCTTAGCTATCAATTTAACAGTAATAAGAAATCACCAGTTAAATAATTTGTAGCCTGTCATAAATTTGATAAGCCTATATGATAATTTATTGTATTTTACTTTGATTGCTGGTCTATCAGTTTATGCTATTTAAATTTCATGTACTACACTATTTAAATAGTAGCAAACAGGAACTATAATTCTGAGTCTGTTTTAAGAGGAAAGATATTTCTACATTCTAGTGATGAACATACTTGGAGAAGAAAAAGTAATGACCGACTCAAACCTGAATGCCTGTCCCAGAATAATTTTGCAGATGAGGGAGAATTATTAAAAGGCATGAACAAAATTTTTAGAGACTATGATGGAAATATCTGCTAGCAGCTGTGGCAGGAGTTCTTTTGGGAGGAAAATGATCCTTGGGAGAAGATTAGGGTCACTGTGGCCCGGAATTTTCAGACTGGTGTGTGGGATCAATGATTCCATCTCTAGAATATCTCTAGGAAAAGTCAATCCAATTTTCCTTCTTCACAAAACTTCATGCACCAGGCTCTTTAGGAATGTGAAATTATGCTTTTCTAGCTGGGAACCTGGCCAAGCAAAGGTACCTTGCTTGAACCTGACACGCTCGCTGCTAGGCAGTCTTCTGTTGTGCTAATGTGCCTGAACTCTCTCCAGTGTCTTTTTCATGTTTATTTGGTTTGTGCAAACCCAGGCTGCTTGTTACTCAGGTGTTCCCCAATGTAGCAACCTTCTATCCCAGCCATCTCTCCAAGGTAGCTCTTCTTGCCTTTTTTCTGCATTATTTGTGAATGACTTACCTCTAACAGTCTTGTGCTGATTTGAGTACATAGGCAACATCTGTCTGGCTTCGGGAGGCATGGATTTTGAAATGACAGAGAACAATCTGGCAAACACATGCCTGCCATATATTACTGGAAAAAGGGGAGACTGCAGCGATGTTCGTCAAGAACAGTATCATCAGATTTCTGTTTCAGTTGTGCAAGGGCTTCATGAGAACTGGGCATTTTCTTAAATGAAAAATAACTCACACGTGGCCAATGTTGATAGGGAAAAAATATTTACAGAGACTGTCTGCAAGTTCAGAAGGTTAGAAACAAAAATGGCCTTAAATTAGTAACAATCACGGAACAAACCAATGCTATTGTCTGCTACCTGTTTGAAGTGTTTCTGTGAAGTTAACTCCTTTCTACACAAACTTATTTGATGCATTAAAGGATGAACTACTGGGATTCACAAAACTTCTCCACCATTTACTGCTGTAGCTGATCATCTGGCAATCTCACATTGTTTAATCAGTCCTTTGTTTCTCATTTAGCAAGAGACAGTATGAGCTTCTGTCTTTGGCTACCACCAATTATTTTCATAAATATTTTGTTTCTGTAAAATCTGTGTATTTGAAAAAAGTAGCAGGCAACATAGGTTTAAAAAGTGTATAGACTAAATGTATGTAAATGGCTAAAATATGCTTAAATTGGTCAGTATTGAATTCATCAATATGTATCAGTGCATATACAGGTTATATAATTTGCAGTTTGAATCTATGAATAATTAATAATCAGGGAGAGTAATCATGGGTTTGCTGGCATAGTTCTCAGTGCTCCAAAGAGTTGACCATGTGAATAACAAAATAAAAATAGAGGTTGATCTCAACAGAACTTTGGGAAATTTAGTAAATGCCTAAATATTTGCAAGGTTGGAGTAATTTTGATACAAGCTTCACTGTGGCCTGGAAGATAATACACAGTAGTTTATACGTTACAGCTGTATCTAATTTATCATTTCATATAATGAGTGAGCACCTTAGTTCTCATTAATAATAATGTTAGTATTAATAATAATTAATAATAATGCTTATTTCCTGTATTGCTGCAGAAATTTTGGGCTAACTTTTTGTTTTACTTTATGCTCTTTTTTTGCATGTAGAAATTATAAAAGACATGATTTCAACTTTATAACCCATCACTAGTAATGGCTGGCATGGAGCTGGCCTTCCCCAGCAGCTGCTCTGGAATCGTGGCTCTTTTGAATGCTGCTTTGCTCCCTGCCTTCTCTTGTGCTCTCTCTGAGCAAAAGAAAATAGCACCAGCTAACTCATTTTGGGGCAGATATAGATCACCTCCATCTCTGCTCAGTCTTCACCCCATGGTGTCCGTGGAATTGCGGAAATCTGTCTGGAATGGTTCCTCTCTGGCCATTCCTAATTGTGGGATTAGAAATAGGTTACAAGGAGGAAGTTACAAGGACTTTTACATAGTCTTATTCATTCATGCCTATCTGTTTGCACTCAGTCTCACAAATCCAAAAAGACAAATATATATAGCATGTGCTGACCATTTCTTGATGGTGTGTGCCCCTTATAAATATACTCTTTTACTATATAATCATGCCAAACAGGACTTAATCATGTGTATGCACTTCTCACTTTTTCGAGACTACATTTTGTGAAGATTGGATGTTGAAAGTTTAGTTTTAATTTAGCTTTCTCCTTCTTTTAAATCAGGTGGCTGCTGATTGTTTTTTCAGCACAAGAAATTGACGGGGTAAGTGACATTAATATTTACTTTAGACAGGTGATAGGATGGTATAGTTCAAACAAGTAACACTATATACACCAAAATGACCTATAGTTCTGTGGGAAAACTGTGATGTTTCTTTCAGTATTTCTACAGTTCTAACTTTCCTTTCTGTTCCTGTTGCTCAGCTTAACTATTTTGTAATTTTCTCCTTTGGATCCTTCTAGATTTTAACTTTGGCATCTTTAGATGCTTTTGGAAACCTGCATGTAAAAAAACCTCTCTCATGCACCGAGTCTGTCTCCTTCCTCATGAAGTCCCATCAATGGCTCTACATTATAGCATATAGGAAACACTAGCTTTCAAGCCCTTCTCTGTATGTTAGCCTAGATCTTGCACTGGCCTCCCTATACATTCCCATCTCTCTGAAGCCAAAATTTCACATACAATATAGTCTCAATATCGACTTTATTTTCCTCTCTCTACTGTCCTCCATATTAACCTTATGTTTGCAATGCCCTCACTAAAATTTCTTTCAAGTCAGTCCTCTTTGTTTCTTCAAAATATTTAAAAGCTCTTTTTTGTTGTTTTTCCCTCAAAGTTATCCCTTTTTAGTTAATGTTGAAAATTGAAGTATTTTTAAAAAATAAATGTGTTCAATTAGAACAAAGGGTAGCAGCTTATGTGTTATTAGAAACTTGCATTCCATTGACATTCCAGTAGAGGCAAGTTTTTAATAACTAGGTGGGAGACTAGTGTGGAGTAGATTAGTAACTTCATGGGAAACCCAGTGTGTGAAAGAGAAGCAGTCTGTGAGAAAGACTATCATACCCTCTTGTTCTGAGGTTTGGGAGTACCAGATATTCTAAAAATATTGTAGATTGAACAGAATTTTTCCTCCTTATCTAATATTTGTCAGTGTTTTCTCCTTGAAAAATTGAAGTATGAACCTATAGTGTTCTGTTGATTATTGAAACCAGTAATAAAACAATGTTGACCTTGATAAAAATGAAATCCACACTGAGCAAATACTTTCATGTTATCACTGTTTACATGTTTACCTAAATTATTCTTAAATCTTTTAAGTCCTTGTCATCCTTTTAAAATTACTTTGATCATTTACACAATTTTGCTGAAAAAATAATGTCACCTAGTGGACATTCCAGCCATCTAAGTGAGTTTGTAAATGCATATGGTATGTATAATCGGTATATGTTTAATCCTACACTTCAGGAAATAGAAAAAAGTAATAAAATAATGTTCACTTAACACACAATAGGTCTACTGAATTTACATTTTGTTGTGTTTCAGTTTCTCCTTGAATATGGGTTTTTTCCTCATTGCAATTTGATGAAACAAAATAGTCACTTCTTTACTATTAAGAGGACAACGACAGAAAGTTATAATACAAGAAATAAGTAAAATAAGTAGGCAATGCATAATTTCACCACACACATACTTCTTTTTTAATTTAATAGGCAAGAATTAAATACAAGGCTTTATTGCTGTCTGGGCTTGTCGCTCTTCAGCCTGTTTTGCCTTTTATCATTTAATTGTAGTTAAACAATCTCCTAACCTAATGTGAATGGTTACAAATTTCACATAATTACAAATTAAATTCTAATTCTGTTAAATTTTTTTCTAGATGCAGCCTATTTCCTTATTTGTATTTAGCATTACTTAACATAACTTGCAGGTAATGTCTTTCACCTTCTACAGCAACAGTAATAAGCTTTTGATTATTGCTTCTACTTTGCCAGCATGTTTATACTGATGAGAGGTCCAAGAAGGTTAGCAGGATTTTAAATGTAGTGTTGATGTGTGTATTCTATTAAGCAAGCATTGGAAAAGGTTCATATCTGTCAAGCTGAAGATCTACACAATATTCCAATGTTTGCTGCTATGCCAGGTTTCTTCAGAATCACATTGCCCTCTGGGCATGCAAGGGTAGCCAAATCTTTTGCCTTAAAAATCATCTAAGTGGATAATATGTCCAGTTGACAATATTTGATGAAGTGATTGTTGTCTGTTGCATATTGATAAATCCATAAATTTTTAATTTTTAGGGAGGATATGCATATATTGAGCCATGTGGGGGACAGGATTGTTCAGTTTGTCGGTGCTTTCCAGAAAAAGGATCAAGAGTAAGTGATGATTAGAACTAATGATAATTACAGTTGTAAATACTGTTCATTTTGTGCACGTTGCTGTTCTTTAAAATCAATATGGTTGACATAAATCAATATTCAGACATAACTAAGTCTGAATATAGCAGACTAGCATAATTCTCTCACTAGTATGCAGTACAGCTATCATCAAAGAAAGTTAAGATTTTTTTGTAAACAAGTTTGCTTGTAAATCAGGTTTGTAATAATTGTGCCTTTTTTGTTAAGGATTCTTTGAGATCAATCTAGTAGTTAGACGAAGGTCATTCTTAATATATTAAATTTAGAAATCTATGCTTGTTTTCTACTAAGAGGTTGGTTAAAAGAGCATGTCTGTGCCATTTACTAGTTTTATGAGAACTTAGGTGTTTCTTATTTGGGTTAGGTGATCCTGGAAAAGCTTGCAGACTTTTTATTTTAATAGCTTAAGGCACTAAGTATAAGAAATAAATCTGAATTGTCTTTGCCTTACAAATAATTGTAAAACATTGAATGAAGCCAAGGCATTTTCATATTATACATTAAAATTAGTAACTGTGCATGTTGCTATTTGTTAATTGAAATATGGTCTAGTGATGACTAGTTTATCTTGACTGTTCTTTCTCAAAATACATATTTATACAGTGATAGCAAACAATTTAAATGTTACATGAGGAAAGGACTTAGATACATGCCCTGATTAGTGAACAACTGAAAAATTGTCAGTTTAGTGACGGAAATTGTTTTCTTTCAAAGTACTGATGTTAAAGTTTAGGGTTAGAAAGCTTGAACATGGTGGATCAGTTTTTGGAAGAGGTGCATGCCCCATATTTTTGTGTACAACCAGAATTGCTACAAAAGCAAGACACACCTTACCCTTCCTCTGCTTCTGCAGTTAGCTGCCTGCTTTGCTGTGTCATGATCACTGCTCTGGTGTCCTTGGATCCTATCCTAATCCTCCAGGATTATGTCTATACCGAAGTCCCCCATGCTGTAGGATTTTCATAATAGGGGCCTAGGATGCGTCTATCTCTGTAACACTGTGTTAACAAAAGGGCATCCCAGGAAAAGTATTTTGACTAGCAGCATTGCAGTGTCTCTCAGCACTACTGAATAGACTGTTTTGGATACCAAAAACCTGATCTGAAGTGCCATTTAAAAACAACTGACTTTGAAACTATAGGAAATTTCCCTGATTCTGGTTCTCTCTCAGTAGCCTGGAAGTTCTGAATTACATGCCAGTGAATAATATCAGTGAATAATAAATACTGCAGTCATTATGGCTGTTTCCCAAGCTGTCCTCCCCACCACAGGTAAACTGAACTATGATTTGTGCATTTGCAGTTAGTTTTCTAAATAATTCCAAGGATCTGGACCTAAGTGCCAAATAGAAGTGTAATAAAAATTTCAAAATAAATTCAATGTCATTATGCAAATGTAAGTCTGAGAATTTTCTGAAACAGCTCTGAAATACGTATACACACTGATGGATAAAGTCTCTCCAATGTAATATAAATTTATATTTCATGCAATCATTTCTATTAATCAATATGCAAGAAATAGAAGTAGTTATCAGACCCTACATGAAATATGGCTTAACTAAACACCACTTCAGGTAGATTGTTGCAAATATTTTCTATACCAATGTGTGGTGATGAATTATTTTCTATAGGATTACTTAATCTTTTTTTCATCCTGTTGATTTCTATACCTTGCTGTGTTCTGCCTTTACACTCTGACACACTAACTTTGCTTTCCTAGCTTTTGTGGAGACTACCCATTACAAAATAAAAGATTTGTTTACCTTATTTTAGCTTCCCAGAATGCAAAACATCTGCTTTATCTACTTTTCTGTCTGAATCCTGCTCCCAGGCTGGTTCCTCAGAGTTTTGCGTCTTCCTCAATCCTCTCTTTAAAGTGCAAGAAATAAATGATTATTGAAAGCATCTGGCATTGTACAGTTTGCAAGCCTAAAATTTCAGAAATGTACAGCTATTATTTAATAAAATAATCCTTCTCTGTAGAGAAGTTAAGGGCAATAGTATAAATTTGGTTGCCTAGCACCATATTTGTTCCTTTTTCACTCTTTAGCACAGGCTAGCTGTCAAAATTAAGGATGAGCTGGCCCCCTCAGCAAACATTTGCTGAAAGCACAAAAAGATTCTAGAAAATTCATGTACTTGCTGGCAAAAGGCAGTCGTACAATAATCTCATCCAGCCCAGCTGGAAAGCCAACCTTACAGCAGCCCTCAAAGTTAACAAGTCTTTATTCAGCTCTGCTAAACCAACTGCAATATCAGGGACTTCTGCAGAGGCTGAATGAGAAAGGCGGCATCTGAGTGAGCTATATCAGTATATGTATTGAGTTACATTGATATACTTAGACCAGTCCACCTATTTTTTGTTTTTATGTTTTAATCTTTTTTACCACAGGGAGTCAGATGTAGGGTATTCCCTTCATGGTCTTCCATTGAACATGGTAATCTAAGATTTACAGGGGAGCAAGGGCAAACTGTCTCATTGTACTGCTAAGGTATCATCTCTGTTAGAAACACACAAGGTCAGACCTATTATGAATTGATTAAACATGTTATTGAAAGTCTTCCAAGAGCTGCAACCAAATTCTTCATTAGACTAGCTGGAACATGACCATTTGTATGTTATTCTGAATCTTTGTTGTTGGCTGAATACTTCCAAATAGAGTTCCAGTTTCAATGGAATGTTACCTCCCCTAAAAAGTGCACTGGGGGAGAAGCTATTTAGCAAAGTGCATTATTTGTAATACGCCTGGTGGAATGTATAGGAATTATTATCCATAGGAAAGATACTCGTATCATAATGTAGACTTTGTGCTAGATAGATGTCATAGGTCCAACTTGCAAGTGATAGTTTAACATCTGAATAAGGACCTAAGCAGTTTGTTTCACGCATTGCTAATGGTCACTTCCCTACATCATTCTCCACACACTGGTGAAAAGAAGATTTTTAGAGAAGTCAGAATATCTATCTGCTGATAAAACAGCAGTTGTATAGTTTCAAAGTTAAGGTGTGCCCATCTGATAAGGATTTCACTTTGTCAGCAGACTGTGAGGAAAATATTGTTGCTAGTTTCATTTGAGGGATTTTTGTTTACATGTAAAACACTATGAGAGGTATTTGATGACATTGCTGTTTTACAGATTTTAGAATGTTACCTTCCTTTTTAGACTTTCAGTGGAAGCATTGCCCACTGGACAGTTAGCTAGCAAAGTGAACAAATAGGTTATTTCTATGTTTGGAGCAGACTTATAGTCAATCCATAACAAAGTTTCTACTAAAATTACAGTAGAACAAAAGTCTTAGAGCTGATATAAATCAGCTTTGTTTATTTGTAATTACTAGTGACAAGTGAAGTGTGTTCACATTTTGTAAAACTAAAAACATTGTAAGCTGCATATGACATAACTGTAGCCCTTATCCTTAATGTCTCTCCACTAAAATAGTAAAAAACCTAGGGTAATAAGAGAATAGACACCTAAAATTAAACTCCTAAATGTATTTACATTTATGAGTTAAGTAGAATGGCTGTCAGGAGCGTAATATACTCTGAAGTTTCCATAGGAAAGTAGGACCTCAAATCTTGCCCTACTGTCTTTGGCATAATGACCTTTCTTTCTATCCACTTTTTTGAATGCAGTCTAAGTATGATTAGTTAAAGCTGTGGTTACCAGGACAGTGTAAGAAAACTGTGCAGCTGACTGTGAATGCAACAGAAATTAAGACTTTGCCTTCTAGTTGGCCACTTGAAAATCTTTTAAATGTCAACATAGGAAGCCTTCTTCATTGTAAGTGGACAAGATAATTGAGCTTTTAGCTAGAGAAAAGATGACCATGGGAGTAAGAAAAGGGAAACTGCCATGGCCATACTTGAATATATTGAAATTGGGCAAGTTGGAAGAAAAGTAGAAGCAAATAGCTGAACTTTTATTTAATATTTATATAAAACCAGTATACTTATGCATTGGTTGCTGTATTGGGTTTTAGAGGAGCTTGTGTACCTGTCGTTTTTTCTCTCAACCTTAGATAACTCTGTGCTATAAATAGATTTGTGTTACTATTCATTAGCAAGAAATCACTGAAAAACATTCTAGTCACTATTTCTAGCAGTATATCCCATTCTGATATCATTACAGTTGTCCACATCACAATGAAAGTTCGACTTCTGTTTAATTGGGATTACAGGCTTGTTGGAATTAGTTTTATATTATACTGTTTATCTCTTGATCTCATGTCACAACTCAAAAGGACTCTTTCTTCCATAGGACACCCTTAAAATGTGCCATTAAATCTCTGTGCATAGTGTGTGCTACTGTACATATTCATTTAAGAACTATAGAACAGATGAGGGGAGAAAGTCATTAGTGAAAGTATACATGCTAGTAAGCATCCAACATGATTTTTAGTGCCAGTCTGGAACAACTGAGACTTTCTCCTGCCTCTTCTATCCCACTCAAGGTCTTCTAGTAGGCAGTTGCAGTCAATGTTTTTAATCAGAGGCAAAGAGCAACTTCATTGTTTCAGATTTTTTTCCCCTCTTCCTCTTTGGTCTCATATAAAGTCCGTGATTTTAATTTTCTCCTGATATGTCCAATAAACAGTGAAACCTTTCCTCCATTTCCTCCTCTTTCTCTAACTTGGGAAGTTGCTTCCTTGATAACTCTTGCAGTATTGTATCAGAGGCCTCAAAAAATGCTGGCTGCTCTAACAGAATTTAGATAGTTAAAAAAATGTTTGCAGTTAGCACCGACCAATTGTAAACCTGTCCTGTGCCGACCCCGGAGTTTGATCCCATTCAATTCCTTTGGCTTTGTTTATAGAGTTAAGTAGATTTAGAAAGCAAGCGTCTATTCATGACCCAACCTGATCTAGCTTCTATGAGATCATGTGAAATGCCTGGAGCAAAGTGAACAATAAATATAACTCAGCAAGACCGACGTTCGTTCTTTTGCAGATGAAGTGAGTGGCCTATTTTCATACTAGTGTAGGAGAGACCCTAGCAGACAGAAAACTGAGAGGAAGGTCTCACATTTTCTGGCATATGAGGTGTAAGGAGTAAGCATTCACAAGAGATGCTAAGACAGTTGGTTGTCACAGGTAAGTTAGAAAGTCAGCTGATGTATACTTCAGGGCAGTAGGGTAAGAATGGTTAACTCTATAGTAGGTCTGTCTTCTGGCATCACTTCTCTTGTAATATCTCCCTAGTAGACCTGTGGGTTAACTGAGTCCAATTTACAGCACAGCGTAAACATAGTTAAGATTCACTAACTGGGAAACTGTGCAAATTCTGTTTGGTTTGGGGAGTAAGAGGCATTTATTAAATAACACTTTTTTGCATGTCAGTATGCAATGGCAGTCTGTCATTCACAGGGAATATCCAGCACTTGTATTTGAATTTTCAAGCTGCACACTCAGGAAATGAAAACGTAAAATCAATCTATTTGATCTCAAATACATGTGCTTAGTTGAATCCCCTGTAAAAGATGTATGCACACTAGCATCTGATGAAACCCAGATCTCTCCCACTATTTGCCTCATACTAGTTGATAATTTTTCACAGTGTATTAGCTATGATACAGTTTTAAAATAGAAGATTCCTGAGACCGGTTATTCATGAGGCCCCCTAAATCTATATCTGAAGCAGATCACACTTTTTTTTATAGCTGGGCAGAGCAGTAGGCAGTTCTCTGGCTCTAGAAGTTAGGATATGTACTGGTAGGGAATGGAGCCTCCTTACTGGAATGTGGAATAGGAACAGGATCACTCCATTCTCCTCACTGTAAGGTCTCTTTGAGGCTGTTGTCATATACAATGTCCAGCTATAGCATCTGTAAATTAGCATTTCTCATATTAGACATATTTCCAAATTTTTCAAAAGTTTTGATCTTGTTAAGTTATTCCTTCTTTTGTTCCTGAGCATCTTTCTTTCCTCAATACTTTTGGTTCCCCTGTCCCACCACACTAAAAATAGTGTTTTTCTCAGTTGCTGCAGATTGGCAAGCTTTTCCACATCAGACAAGACAAAACTCTACAAAATCATTCTTTTTCATATATTTGAATCAACCAAAAATTGCCAACCAGTGACTTGTTTCACTAAAATTAATCAGAGCAAAAGTTAATTTTATTCTATTAGCTAATCTGATGTAATTATTTGTGGTCTAAAATGCTCTATTTGCAGCTCTCTGCTTTCAAGCATTAACAGTGTTTCTTAGAGTTTCAGTGCCAAATTATGTATTGTTCAGTGTTTTAACACAGTAGTGACACCCACTGGCTTAAAGGATACTTTTTCTTTTCTTGGTTCCACAGGGTTAAAACACAAAACAAAGTAAACTGTGAAAAATATTTTCAGCATTTCAGTGGAATTTGTTGTGCTTCACTGAAGTATCACTGTGAATACTAAGCGCCATCATCAGGTACTATGTTCTTGTAGCATATTGGATCATTGAAAAATATCATGAAAGAGCACAGAATTTTCCAGTAGTTTGCAGCATGATCCAGATGCTGAGAAAAGTCAAGCACTAAGAGTTACTATTGCATTTAATTTGGCTCAAAATCTGACTATAAAAAACAAGTTATTTAATACTGAAAAGTAGTTATGTGATCTACTGTTTCTGAACAAACTGAGAATAAAGTCCATGCCATATACTAGTCTGACCCTCACTCACTGCTTAACCCACAGTCACAGGAAAAATTGCTCTATTAAGGACAAGAGAGTGGATTTAATGCCAAGTTGTGTGCTTTCTCAGATTTTCTCATCTTGATAGAGTTAATATTTAGAAGGTTTATTTTGGAGCCTTGACTTACAGTGAAAATGGTTTTGGTCCCAGTCCTACACAGTTACAGTGGAGCAGTGGAAACTTTCCAGAATGGACACCCCTACGAGCCCTGGAAGCTGTGGCTTTGCTGTGTGATAGACCTGCTCTTCCAAAAGGGGAGAGGACTTGGGTGGAGCTTAGAGTAGCAGCAGATGCTCCCACCTCACTAAGCAAATTACAAAAGAAAACATCTGTCTCCAAATGCCTTTGTGTGCACTCCTTCCTTGCCCCCAAACTGCTCTACTTTCCTCCCTTTCTCTGTCTTGCTCCTGGTAAAATGAGAAGGACTGGTAACAAGCCAGAGTCTAGCGCAGAATGAAAAAGGGCACTGTATTATTTGCCTACAGTCTGATTCTGTGGAGTTGCTGGGCATTTTCATTTTTGTTCATGTGAAGTGAAGTAAATGCATTTCACATATCACTGGTACATCCACATAGCTTGTAACATAGGGTACTGTCCTAATTGAAGGCAATAACTGGACTTCTTTTGACTTTATTGATAATGAGAAGCAAGACAGAATTCACTATATTAGCATGAACTAGATTTTTGATTTCCAATTAAGACTCCTTCAAAACATTGTGCTTTCAGACAATTACATGCTCAGGGCCCTCTAAAAATCAGTGTCTCAGGCAATGAAAAAAAGTAATTCCAAATAACCTTGGCCATTGCCTTTTGCAAACAGTATTAAATGCTTTGCTGCATGATTCTCAAGTATTTGCAGTCTTAGTCTTAGGAAGCATACTTAATTAAAAAAAATATAGTCTTGTTTTGTCAAAAGTCAGTTTCTTACTGCAGGTCAAGCCCAGGATATGCTAAAATAACAGACCATAGTCTTGGCATGGGTAGTTCCTGACCTAGACAATTAACAAGGCATTGAAATCCTAAAGGAATTTATTGGCATCAGATGGCAGAGCAGGCATAATATTCTGTTCATTTTAACTGAGCTAATTTGTCATTTCCACATGAGCATGACTACCTTCATCCTCTTTATTTGTACAGCTGTCCTGAGACTGTAATGCTGTGGTAGTCACATTGGATGGGCACAAATAATAGATGTGATAATGGATGTTATGACATGGTATCAGTTTGGTCTTAACAAAGCTCCCAGTCATTATCAGTCTTTGAGCTGAAAGAAAGAGAGACAATCCACCAGCTTCACATGGCATGCTAAAGTTGTATCAGCTGTCAAACCTATTGTGAATTCTGGATTCAGTGACTCTGTTTTATGACTTCACTGCCTCCTACCGAAGACATAAACTGTGGAGTCAATTAAATTCACAGGGTAGCAACTAATGAAGACATTTTATCAGCCTAAAGGACTACACATCCTGGAAGTGTTTATTGGTTAATTATGATGGATATTTACCACAGAATTCATACAGTGTCTTAGCTTTTTTTTGAGTACTATAAAAATCATGTCTATTCAACTGTCCAAAGGATATAACATGATTTGAAAATTTTCTCTTTCAACTCATGAATGCAGAGTGTACACACTATGAATTGAAAATATTAAAGTTGCTGCAGAAACTTGTCAACAAAATGCATTGTTAAGACAAAGGCATTGGAGTATTAGTGAGAAACATCTATGCATTTTTTTTCCTGCTGATGGTTGTTGCATTTTGCATGGTAACAGCTATTTCAGTGTACTAATAAAACGTACTGCTTCCAGCAGAGTGGATGGTTCAAACAGTTGTATTTTACTATATTATTAGTCTCATTCATTTCACTTTTCTTATACTCAAAATTATGCTTTAATTAAAATGGTCATCCAGTCTTTTTTTAATCAAGTATTTAAAGGGTGTAATAGCTGCTTTAAGAGTACTAAATGAATAAATTTGGTTTTGCAACTGAGAACGCGCAAGGCACTGCCAATAGACAGGCTACAATTGTTCATGCAAATACTCAAACACCCAGAATCCTGGCTGTCCATTCATTGTTAACAAGGATGCAGAATCAGCAGATTTTAAGACTAGTAGCCCTTAATTTGCATAATATTTTACACTGCTCAAATTATGGTATCAAGAAAATTGTAACTGTTGCTGAAGACAACATACTGATTCTGCCCTGGAATTTTTGCCAGTGACTTCACTGGAAGCAGGACCAAGGTTTAAGTGGGAGGGGCCAGTAAAGACAAATGGAACATGAATTGTATGAGGATACTTTTTCAGGTAGTCCTTATTTCTAAGTGTAGGACTTATTTTCCTAGCTTCTGGAGTAAATTCCTGTTCATAGCTTCAGGCCAGTGGTGATCCAGTCCTACCTCCAGTAGAGCATAAGCCTATAGTATTTCCTGTTCCAAGCATGTAGTAAGTTACCTTCTCATTACTCTGTTTCTTTGCTGGTTTGATTGGATGATGCGTACCATACATTTCTTCACTTCATGTCTGACTGTCAAATCACGCTGATTTTACTGACATATTTTAAAAGACAAATAGAGAATAAAAAGAGATTTAGGTCCCTGCTTGCAATGCACAAGATAAGATGTTCTTCGGACAGTTTCAGTCCTTGAAATGTTTACACTGAGAAGCATGCAGTTCAGTTCTATTGCTTCAACATAATTTGACTCCTGAAGCTAACCTATCTGCTTAAAATCACCTTTGATTTCTGTCATTTTTTTTTCCCTTCAATCCAGTCATAGAAATAAACATATGGTCTGTCACATCTGTGAATGGAGGTTGTACTGAAATATCCTTTGCTGCCCTCAAGTGGCCTTAGAGCCATATGCTTTTCTCGGGAATGCATAGGGCTCCATTTTGCTCTCTTTTTTAATAATGTGGTATAATTGATTTGATGAATTCTGAGAAGAAAGCAAAACACTTCAGTTGGGAAGCAAAACAAGTTATAGCTAAACAAAGATAACGATGCAGAATGAAAAAGATGAGTAGGAGAAATAGAGACCTGTAAATACGTAGATTTTGTGGGGTGAAAGTGTAGACAGCTCATGTGTGAAGTCTGATTAGAAAGCTTGCTTTATTCAGCACTTTGAATCTCTGATTTAATAGTTGTTTAGCAGCACAGAACAAAAACTGCAACAAATCCAAAACAACTCCACACCAATGCTACAGACTGAAAAATCGAGTTGGCATAGGAAGTATTTTTGCTTCAGGAGAATATATATTACCTTGCAAAAGTTAGTAGAAATCCATGGAGACGGTCTGTATGGCACTGTAGGTACAGATACTCGATTTAGAGCTATACATAGATAAATGGCATTCTGCAACCTCCCAAAGCATTGTAACACAATCTGTTAAAATTGGTACTTTATGCAAATATGTTGGCTAGTAACTATCATTTTTCTCTGCAGGGAACTTCACAACTTTTAAATAAGGCATTAATATCTGAGAATGGTGATGGAAGATATGTGAGCTAGAAATACTTAAGATAATTAGCATATAGTGTGACTTAAAGAGGAAACTCTCTTGATTTGTTCTGACTGCGTACAAAGTCCCTTTGTCTAAAATGAGCTATCACTTCTCTGGTGGCAAAAATATGATGCTCAGTGGAGTCTAATGCTTGCAGAACGTACTACTTACTTACATTGGTAGAGCCAGGAAGACTTGCAGTTTATCCCAGGCATCTCAGAGAGGTGCTGCTGGAAACCTGATGAAGGTGAAAAGAAATTATTGCCTTGAGCAAGTTGTTAAATTTGAGGGTCGTGTTCCTATAGCATCTAACGTATGGAACAGATCTGCAGGCTGTCAACAAACTGTTTTGAATCATGAGTATGTATACATTGTTAAGCCTTGTTTTATCCATACAGTCATCTCTGAAATGCTGCCTGCTGCGAGATTTACAGCAGTAGTCATTCAACTTCTTTGGACTCTTTTCAGGGTCAGCCTGGTGAGCTGGGAGCTCAAGGTCCGATTGGGTCCTTGGGATCTACAGGACCAGCTGGTCTGCCAGGGGAAAAAGGAAGGAGAGGTGAGAATGGGCAGCCTGGGCCAGCTGGAGAAAAAGGTGATAAGGTAGGAAACACCATTGACGTAGTATGTAATGTTAAATATTGGCAAGTGAAACAGAACCTGAATGATCAAAAATCATTTGCCAAACTATACTCTTGCTCACACACCATTCTCACTAAAATTAATTACAGCTTTCTTGAAAAAATGTTTTGGGGGATTTTTGCTGTGGATTGCAAAATGAGAATTGTCAGAAGACATAAAATGAAACAGACCTTGTCTCTGATTGTTGTATACCATGTCATCCTCCTTAACCTCAAAGAGGGCTGTGGGAGGAATGTGGAACTGGAGGGAGGAGTATGGTGCTTTTAAAAGTGCTGTACACTAAACAGAATTTTATTACCACTTACGGAGTATAAATTGCAGTTCAGGTCCATATCTTTCATAGCTGTACAATCCCTATGCTTGGCTCTTGGTAATTTATATTAGTTTTAATGGTCTAATTTCATTGATCTCAGTGGATGACTGAAATCACTAATATCAGTATATAGCACACCTGAAATGTAAGCACTGTAAATAGAAATTGTGCTGCTGGTATTATCAAAACAGGAGCAGGGTTGTGAAATTACGTACAGATTTGTTTTGTAAGTTATAGGCAACATTCCCTTCTCTGTCATTTTGTAATCTTTGGAGTATGAGTTAGACATTTGTCCTGTACTGTACCATTTGTTACATGGGTAGCTATTGGCACTAGCCTCCTGCTAAGCCCATATATATTTTTTCAGATATTTATTTCTGACAATTACAGCTTTTGATTCATATTTCAAACAAACAAGACTGTTTCTTATTTCTTGCTATATAGTATCACATATTCTTGTTTTTCATTCTTTTTAAGAGTTAATGACCTCAGCAACTTTGGTTTTTTCATGTCACCTGTCTTTAGGGCCCGACTGGAGTCCCAGGATTTCCTGGTTTAGATGGTGTTCCTGTACGTATTGAATGAATATTGCTTTATAAAAATTACAGTTTCTATAAAGTCATAGCAAGTCCTCTAACAGAATAATACACTTGATAAATTTGTTTGGCTTTATACCTATTAATACCATATCACCTACAGAATTACATATTTTGCAAAAATTTAAAATAGCCAGGTTAACTTCAACTGTGTTTATTATTGATAAACTCCACAAAATCCCAATGAGGTAAGTACATAATTTTCATGCAAGAGTTGGGCAGTGAAGGTAGAGGCTAGCCCATGTCTGTGTACTATGTGTCAGTACTAGGATTAAAAACAATTGAGTTTATTTTCTCAGGCTCTATAGCAGGCTGTATTCTGCTTGCTACATTCTTAACATCTCTGAAAGTATCTCAAATGATGTACTGTTTTTGGTTCAAACATTCTGATTTTTGCTTGTAATCCTTTTGCAGGCAATAAAAGAAACCACTGTGTCCAATAATTTTAACCTGAATAGGGACTGAAGAAGGAAAGTGGGTCCTAAATATATCTTTATAAGCATGTGATTATAGATTTTTCTGAATGTCTTCTTCAGCGTGGAAATGGGTCTGGTGAAAGAAAGATATTATCTCTTAGATACAGTATTTTGAAAAATGCTGTTTATTAGAACTGAATTCCTATGCTGTTATTAGTTTCATATGGATCAAACAAAGTTAAAATGTTGAATTTTGAAAGTGAAAACAGAACCAGAAACTGAGTGGGTGTCTTAGCATCTGCTTGTCAGCTGTCCACACTTGACAATGGGATGATTGCCAGAATGTGTGTATAATGTAGAGGTCACAGGCCAAAATTTAGCACAAAAAAAGAAGTACTCCCAAGAAATGTGTATTCTTTTTATGAAAAAAGTTAATTAAAAAAGTGTCCACGAATTGGGATGAAGAACCTTAAAGACAGGAAGGAGGTAAAATTGACAAAAACATTTCAGCAAACAGCCAGGATACCTTCCTGATGATTTTTCAGACCCCTCCCCCCCAAAAAAAAATTGGGGTGAAAATTACTATTTGTTCCTTAGAAAAAGGTTTATTTCTGTGAAAATAATTTTTCCTCCAATGGAAAGATCATTCCAAGGGAAATCTCGCTATTTCTGTTGCTTGGTGTCTAATTTGCGGTAGAACTAACCCCTATCCGGATATTGGTTAGTTCTTGCCAGGTTAGAAAATCTTCCTCAATTCTTGAATGTATAGTCATAATCTTTGTGATTACTGTGTGCTTGAGTCAAGCTGTGTCCGGTTTTTCCTTGTTTTATCCTATCAATTAAAAAATGCAAGGCTGCTTGAGATGACTTTTGTATATTTCTTCAGCTTTTCTTTACAGCCACAAGAAAGATTATAGTTAGAGGGCTAGTCTGCTTTCTCTGAGAAGATAGCACATTACTTTTTGACTCAAGTGAGAGCTCGGTCTGGCCCTCTTAACCAGTGCTGTCCCTGTTATATTTGCTGTGCAAAGAAAAAGATATAAAATAACTTGCATCATTTGCTATACATGAAAAAATTTCTATTGATCACAATAGAAAACATTTCTAATGGAAAGAGTATGAAGCTGGGACCACTGTGAGATGCCCTCTGTTTCAGATCTGAGATATTTGTTTCTGAACTGTTCTGTTAATTTAAAAAGTAATTCCCTATTTATCATGGTGTATCTCTAATAAATATTAAACTGTCTTTCAGGGATTACCAGGAAGTGAAGGACCCAGGGGCAGGCGTGGTTTAGACGGCTGCAATGGTTCAAGAGGAGATCCAGGATTTCCAGGCGAAAATGGTTATATTGGACCAAGAGGTCCTTATGTATGTGAAAGGCATTCCTGCCGTCTATGAATACTGTATGTGTACATTTCCCACCCAAGCTAACAGCTCTTAAAATGAAAGGAGTTTTAGACTATGGCACTAGCTTTACACTGCACAATGAATTTCCAGGCCTTCTTACTAAGGTTAATGGGAGTGAAGGACACTTGGTGCCTTAACAGATTAAGTTTAAGCTTGAATGGGAAATAAGTTCCTATACCCTTGAAGTATATATGTCTACCTTGAGAGTTAAATTCTGCTTTGTTTCCCCAGTACGTAACCCCACACCAAAGCTAATACCATTTCATCGAAGTACAACTGAGAAGGAGTAGCTTGAAGCCATCGTAGCATTTATCAATACTTGAAATTTCTAAAAAGTCTTAATAGGAGGGACATACCTGAGGTGAATTAGCAATAACTGGAAGTTTCAACAAGTTAAATCCTGTAACACTTGAAGATTTTTAGTGGTTGATCACACAAGTGTATGTGCCACTTTTTACATATACCTATTCATGACTGCTCTGTGCACACCTAATCTTGCCTGGGTGTTTATCTGTATACATAGAAATAATTTCAGTTAAAATGTTTAAAATTAGCACTTTAATATCATTTACTTTTGCTGTTAAAATGGAAAGCATTTTAAAATTGTTTAAATAGTTGTGTTAGCAGTGCTCTTCCAATGAAGATAAAACACAGATTCATGTCAGTAAGGGATATAAATTACTGTAGCTCCAAAGAAATTTTGCTGAATGGATCTAGTCCCCAGTCTTTGACTTTCCATAGAAACAAGTTTTAGGTCTGAATGAGTAATTGTTGATTAGTTGGTCTAAGAGTGTCCCTGGAATTTTCTAATTAAAACAATAAAAACAACTGCAATTTACATGAAAAGTCAAATGTGTTTGGTAGGAGCTAAATAAGATGCTGATTCAGCCATAGGGAATCAAAAAATGTTCAGTGGGTGCCAGAGTTGAAAGATGTTATAAAAAATACAGCAATTAGAAAAAAACATACAATTTCAGTCTTGGACCTGTAATAAATGCTATGAAATACACAACCTGCTAAAAAACTTGATAATAACCTCATTTGTTATACCTCTCAAAGTAACCTATTAACCCTCCAAATGGTAAGATGACTTCTGCTCAAACTCTAATTTTACCTGTATTTTCTTATTATGGCTTTCAAAATAGAATTTTGCCTTTTGTAATTGGCCAAATGACATAAAGGAGAAATGAGACATAGGACAAATTATAGCATAAATCCTCCCAATTCCAGGAGCATGCTCTTTGACAGGCCTAGAAAAGTATTTACAACCTACAAAGAATGGGAGACAAAATAGGCATGTAGCCTTGAATATGCACACTAAAATTCCAGTGCAAATTAATTTAGCTACCCAGAAAAACCAGACATAGTAACCATATTTGCTTGTGTGCAAGAATGCTATTCCAACCTCTCTATGCACATTGCCTATTTCTAAATCAATTTGTTGCACCAAGTACCAACTTGACTATATATTACAGCTAACATTTTAATGTTATTCTTATTTATAATGTTGTTCTGTGTAATTTTAATTAACAGTGTACATACTCATCAGCTTTACTTCTGCTACCTTGTAGAATCTGTTTACCTCACCAATAAATTGGAAAAGAAAGTAGTTTCTATTATTTGTAAGCCCTTACCTAAGTCATGTAGAAGGTAACAAATTGAATCTAATAAAGATGTTTTATCATGCAAGAGAGCACATGTAAAATAACCAAATACAACTTCTGATGTGTTTAATGTGTTCCCTAGCAGCTGCTGTTTAACGTGTAATCTGCATCTAGTCTACTGTAGCTATATGCAGCTGCAGACAGCTGTAACTCTTCTTTTTATTCTACCATTCCAGGGATAAGTACTTTTCTTGTTTCATTCTGACTTCAGGATTTGAGCAGCCAGTGTATAATACCAGGAAAACAGTACAGTTTTAAAGTGGTTAAATTCCATGAAAAGCAGTATCCCATTTTATTGAAATAAATAGTTAAGTGGTTAAATGATATCCAGTACATTTAGATTTCAAGTGAGAAAACTTCAGAAATACTGTCTATTCTTTAGATATGTACATATCATGCACTTAACAGTCATTTGAGCGTTACAATTAAAATTTGCAAAAGCAATCATCTGTTCCTGCTAAGTCAGGTTGAGGTTTCAAGTGTGCTAAGATTGGCAAAGTTTTATAAGGGACTCCACAGCAAGTACCACAGGGACTTAGTTTTTTAAAAAAACAGGGCCTTTAGGCATCAGATTATTTTTTTCATAGACTGTGAAACATATATCCTGATAGATGGAAATGTTGAAGATTACACATGTAACAGTCCATACTTTCAGCTTTTTAACTGTATGCAGAATCACACTAGATTCTTGTAAATCACAGCATGAACTTCTGGAGAAAGCAGAGTGCTAATACTTAAAGCCACTGACTCACGGAAAGAAAAGGTGGGCATATTGATATACTTGATACTAAGGTAATATTTGTGAAGATTGTAGAATACTGATGTACCCAAGAGCTAAGGAGCATCTAACAGAGCAGGAGTCCAGCAGCTGTGAGGAGCTGTTTTGCTCAACTGTACAGAAGGCAATTTTACTTTTAAGGGTCCTGTTAGATAAAAGAACTACAAAACGCTCATGCAGTAATAGTGGTTCTAGTGGATTACCTAGGGATGTATGGGCACCAGAAAAGCACAGCCTGAGAAATTGTCGTTCAGTCTCCATAGAAATGTTGGATATCAGTGAGTGGATCACATTTAAAAGACTTTTTTTCTTTGAAGGGAAATCCAGGACAAAAAGGAGAAAAAGGAAATCCAGTGTATGTTTCACATTTTGGAAAAGGACCTACAGTAAGTATCTGATTGTGAAAAAAAATCATATCTTGTAGGAAAACATGTATGACAAATGTAATTGTTCTCATAACTCCTCACTGTTTAATAAAGCTTTGTGCAAAAAAAGATTAAAAGCAAATATACAACTGGAACAGCTTGTGATCTTAATAGCTATAAAGTTAGAAAATACCAACAACAAAGCTTGTAATGATGATTCATTTGCTAAATCATTGTCATTACAGGGAGACAGAGGTGATCCTGGACCCCCCGGCATGCCCGTAAGTACAGTGAGGGGGTTCTCTGCATGCGTTTTGTCCTGAAGATCTTTCAAGTTTTCCTTCTTAGTACAATAAAGAAATATTGGGGTTTCTTCCTGCCTGCCTTAAATAGCAAAATTCCTGAATGAGTCTAACAAACATCGAGTCCTTGTAGTCTGCCCCTGTGACCAGTTCATGCTGGCTGAAAAGGAGAAGAAACAGACCATACCCATCTGCATTAGCTGTTCATTGAGCAGTTGTTGCCCTGGTACTCACAGTCTGCAGAATATTTTCTCTGTTAAATTCAAGATGCATAGAGATGTGACACCTTCTTCAACATTATCTGGCGGATCTCCCAAGAACATGTAGCACACTACCATATTTTGGCCATAAAAACGTGAGAAGAAGAAAGAGTTTAATTTTCTTGCTGACTCACACTCTTAATGACTTTGGGTTCTTCTTATGCCCTTCAAAACAGTATTCACTGATGAACTGTATGAAGCCCCCACACTTGCACAATTACTGACAAAGTGTTCTTTCAATCCATTAATAACATATAACTGTGCGTTGTCCAGTATCTCTACAGTATTATCCAGAAACTGGTGCTGAGCTGCTCTAGTGACAGGTTTCAGACATGGTATAAGCTTCAGGCCACGGGTGGAATGCATTGGCCAGTATACTGAGTCCAAGTGATGCAGGCATTTTGGAGGGACTAGTTTTGTGGAGAAAATGGTAAGCTCTTGGTATTTTCACGAACAGACCTTTTGCCGTCTTTTCCAGGGACCTAGAGGGTCAAGAGGTACAACGGGCCCATCTGGATACCCAGGCCAACCAGGCTTGCCTGTAAGATCACCACAGTTATTTTCAGGATATACATAAATTTTGGTCTACCAATTTTAGAACTTGCCTTAATGTGAATAGAAATAATTTTTGAGGCAGATGATAAAAAGAGAGAGTTTTGCTTTACGTTACAAGTTTGGAAGTTCAGGAATTGGAGCATATGTTGTTCTTTCCCATGCCTGTGTGAACACGTTTCATCCTGGCAGTCTGTGGTCATGGTGGAATGCTGCTGGTGCGCTCTCCTTCTTCCCTTTCCCCAAGGCCACCTTGTGGGAGACAGGAAAGTGGGAAGTTGGAGTTCAGCTCTCCTGAAAGCAGTGACCAGGTGCAGTAAATTGCACTTTGGGATAGGTACATCCCAAGAGGAAATTCTGCCTCTAGGTGCTACTGGCAAGATGAGGTGATTTTCACAGCAAAGCTGCCTCTAAATCAGACATATTAACTTGTCTTTATTCTCTTTTAAAGGGTATTCCAGGTTACCCTGGTTTGCCAGGTGAACAGGTAGGCAATGACTTTTCCTGAACTTGTTAGTGAAATAATAGAGTAATTTATACAAATATTTGAAATGTTCCTTATGGTTATTTGTTACCAAGTTTTTCAAAGGAGTTACTTGATTAAATTCTAATGTCAGCATTTTCTGTTTATCTTCAAACGGCGTATATTTTTTGTCAATTAGGGAAATCCAGGTATTGGAGTGGATGGACAAAAGGGGGAGCCGGTAAGAAAACACATATTATTAAAGAAAACAAATATTGTTAAACATATTGTTGCTGTAGAATTAGAAGTATAATAGACTCTTGTTGGGTTCCCTGGAACCCATTCATTTGTGGCTGTGTGCTCCCACTAATCATGTTAGAATGGAAGCAGTAATAAAAGTTATTGAATGAATTCTGTGCAGAAGCGATTCCTTCAGTGAGCTGCATACAGGAATCAAATGTATTCTGGAGGTTTTGAAAAGCAACAATCAATATGTTAGTTAGCATTTACATAGCAATTACCTTTTGTACAGACACTGCCTAAATAACCACAGCAGTACTCTCCAGCAACAGTGGCTGTACCTGATCAGTCACCGAATCTCATCTCTTGCTATGTCCAGCAACAGATGCCAAGGAAAGGGTGTAAGAAGAGGACAAACACATAATAATAGTTTCTCTCCCAGTCTCCACCTATTAGCATACTCAGTACTTGTAGAACCAATGTGGAATATTTGATTTTTCTTCTATAAATTTGTCCAGTCACTTCTTAGAATTTGTGCAAGTTTCTAACATGCACAACTTTCCATAGCAAATCAGTAATTTCATCTTTACATTCACAAAGCCTTGTGCTCAAAGGCTTCAGTCTGGAACACAAGAGACTATATGTACACACAAGAGACTTGACAATCCTGTAACAATCTCCACAGCAGACTCAGAGCAGGAGCCATGAGTACAGAGTTCTCGTTCATTTCCTTAGCAATAACATTATTTTTAATAACTGAGGAGAATAGGAGGGGATTAAGATCATCAACCTTGCTTATCTGGGAAGACAGTAAAGAGGCTTACAGGTCTCAGTACAAACCTTTATTTATCTATAGGTATTAGTACAAGTACATCTTCAATGAGTACAGAAATATGTAGTGCTGTAGTACAACAGAAAAAGATGCTGAGTCTCACTGAAACACTGCATAGAACAGAACGTCTCTTTGCTGTTCCTTTGGCTTCCACAGGGCGACATTGGACTTCCTGGGCCACCAGGGTCACCACTGTTAGTTGGACCTCCTGGAGCCCAGCTGTTCAAAGGAGAAAAGGTGTTAACTTGTCTTCATATTTAACTGCTCAATTTGGCAAGTACAATCCTGAGATGTAATTTTAGCAAATCATATTTCAGGCATCTCAGGTAAAGTTGGTTACTCTGCTATTGAATCTCTTTTGTGGCTCTTCACTAACACTTTTATTTTTCAGGCCTTTGGTAATTATTCTCTTTGAGATTTGTGCAATGTAATGTTTTGAACTATCAACACTACCCCTTCCAGGGTGCTCTTTTAATATGAAAATTAAGTGTGATTTTGTTGTCTGTTTTTAATGCAAGTTCCTGTTACTTACTGTACTTATTCAATATCACACCTACTGTAGCCATAGTTTTGTACCTTAAAACATTAGAATGTTCGTTTAAGAAGGAGTTACAAAAATTACATTACGGAGCCCTATATTGGAGTGTCTACATCCTCAAGTCTGATTTGCTCGAATACACAAAGGAAAAGGTGAATTTGGCATTGCCAGCCCCTGCAGCCTCAACTCAGGGAACCAGGAGATTTCACATATTGGATCTTAGGCTTTGATTATGCAAATGGTTGCTATGTACAGGGGTATGAGGAAGAGGGAAAGGACCAAAACCAAAGCCCTGATTAGCAGGTCCCTGCAAGTGAAAAGATATATCTGTCTCCACAGTCATTATGCTGGTTTGACAGCGTTAACAGAAATAAAAATCAGTACATAATTGTCTGTCTTGTTTTTCTTCTGCCTAGTAAAACAGGCCCAGTACTTAAGAAAATACTATTTAACAGCTGTAATTCAGAACAGGACTTAAAAAAAGTTAAACAGCACACAGGCATGTCCTGGCTATTAATATGCACAACAACTTTCCTTGTATATGTAGGGCCAAAAAGGACTACCTGGGGTAACAGGATACAGAGGGCCACGTGGACCCAAAGTAAGTAATGTGATTTTTTTTTTTTTTTTCCATGGTACTGGCAAAGTACTTCTGTGTTTATTAAGTTAATCTTT
This sequence comes from Haliaeetus albicilla, assembly GCF_947461875.1. Classification (NCBI taxonomy): domain Eukaryota; kingdom Metazoa; phylum Chordata; class Aves; order Accipitriformes; family Accipitridae; genus Haliaeetus; species Haliaeetus albicilla. Next base: position 25,242,135 of record NC_091491.1, on the reverse strand, counting down.
TAAAGCACAAGTTGATGGAAGAAATAACGGCATTTGTGCTGTGAAATTTAATCGCCACCTAAATCAGTGTGAAAGCAAAAATATTTAAAAACTCTTTGGAAAACCTTTCTGTTGTATACGTACCTGTTGAATGTTGCCTGGTAGCAAAAGGTTAATGTTGTTTCTAGTTGGGCTGTTGACATGTAACAGACTGGGATTGCAAAGAAAATAGAAGCACAGATTATTTTTTCTCAAGAAGAGAAATAGAGAAGATCTCTATGTGTTCTTAATGGGGCATAATATATGTTTCCCTAAGTATGTTAGGGAAAGACTTTAACTTCACGTTATGAATATCCTCAAGAGTAGAGAAGGCAGAGCCACCTGTTTGGAGAAAGAGTTGCTCTTTCCTATCTATTCTACATTTTCTTTTCTTTCTGTCAGCATGATTAATTTAAACATTGGTGTAAAGTAAAGGGTTCCTGGATGCTGAGCAGAAGCAGCCACAAAAAAGATTCTGGAGTCTTTATTCCTGATAGATTTGGAGAAGGAAAATCCACAGGCAGGAAGCTACTAGATCTCAGAAAAACAGAAGATAATTAGGACAGAAGAACGAGTCTAGTATATGTTAAAAACTTACTTAGCTTTGTAGGCAGAAGAGAAGAAATGAGAAGCCTGAACATCACATTTCTGAGTTCTAAGTCTAGCACTTTTTCAGAAATTAATTTTCCATCATAAAAGGAGCACTGTTACTTAGTGCTGGAAAAGGAGACAAACCCAATCTTTTTATATCTGATTTAATTTGAAAAATACGGGCTTTATATGCTTGCTTCAGTACTAGCTGTCCATGTAGATAACATTACCCTTGTTAGTTATAAGCAGGAACTGAGAAATTGACTGATGCAGCCCAGAAGGTGCCCAGAGATTTTAAAAAAAATTTAAAAAATTAAACTGCTGAAAGCACATTAAACTTGGACAAGAGACCATAGCAGGTTCTTTGAATAACTGAAGCTACATAGGCACTGCTAGCGGTGCTGTATGAAGTAAGCCCCAGTGACTGAGCCTAGCAAGTGAAACAAGATCCATCAACCTAATATATACATAACTTAATAAACATGCACAAAAAATAAAATTTATGGCACACTTGACTGAGCATCTTGTTTAAACGAAGTATTTTGAATGCTCCAGGGTGTACTTGGGAGAGGAGAAAAGGGTGAAAAAGGCATTCCTGGATTCCCTGGCTTGCGGGTAAGGAAGTTGCAGAATAAATTACTTCACAAATTCACTATAAATAGGTTCATAATATATTTGGCAGTTTAAGTTTGCATTTCCAAGGAAGATTTTAAGGATTTTTAAAACTAATCTGTCATACTTTCTGTATATAATATTTATAAGTCCTGCCCTGGGACTCATCTCACCTGGGTCTCAGACTTAAACATAAGCTCATACAGAGTTTGTGTCCTTGGAAAGAAAGTAAATCTGTAGGGTTATCCTCTAAATATTTAGAGCTGCACAAAGCTTCTCTGGAGTAGCACAGTACTAACACAGTAATTTTAACATACTCCATATGTGCCGATGGCAATTTTTTATAGCAGCTTGTGCTTGATTTGCATAACAGTGCTCACATGGAGCAACATGTCCACTGCTGTGCTTGGTGCAATATGATTAAAAAAAAAAAAAAAGTGAAGACCTGTCTGGTTTACTTTTGTCTGTAGTTTAAATTCATCCACATCTCATACATTTGCAAAAACTTTGCGAAGTTTTGGGGAAATACCCGAAGTAATAATTATCTAAGGAATACTAACTGCTCAGCAATACTGAATAATAATATTACTGGGAAATACCCCAAGTAATAATTATCTAAGGAATGTTAACTGCTCAGCAATTCTGAATAGGTGTAATTTTGAATAAGCTTTTACTGGTTTAGCTCACATTCCCCTTGCTTTTATCAGGGTAATCCTGGTTCTTATGGACCTGCAGGTTTTCCTGGAATGAAGGTAAGAAAACAAAGTATAAGCAGCTCCTTGAACACTGGGATCAGTGAGATTTGGTTTTCTGTGGATTTGTGGAGATTTGGAATTTCCACATACTTGATAGCTCACATTGCATTCCTTCCTTTCTCTCCTGCTACCTGTTGCCACAGAAGTTGTATGAACTCTTTGTCTTTGAATTTCTGCCACTCTGAAAGTTGGCTGAAACTGGCTAATGGGATCTGAAGCTGCAAGCAGGAGGAGAAGCCAGTGGGACATGCATATGGCATGATAGGAAAGTTACACAGCATGTTAACTTTGTTTGCCCTGGAGACATTGTTTGTGTAATTTTGCATTATATGCAAGTTTTGTTCATCTTTCTGGCTCAAGAAATGAAAGTTTTGCTGTTAAGCCTGCTAAATGTTAGTTACAAACTTACAACATCTTACTGGAGTAAAGAACAACAGATAGAGGTATACAGATCTACATCTTGCCCTTTTTCTGATCTCCTCTCTCCAGTTCATTTTCAAATCTAGTTAAGGTAGTGATCATGCTATTCATAAATCATATTAATGTACAGATATTTGCATCTAGAGTTATGTTCCAGGCTACTGTTTTATCTGCAAAATTACTTTTTACTTTGATTTTTATCACTGCCTACCTAAAGCATTTGAATACTGCATGGATGAGTATATTAGTAGATCATAAAAAAAGAAGAGGAGCTGATAAACTATTACTGCATGGAAAGCAGCTGCCTAAGAGGGCCACTCAGCAGGCAGCAAACCCATTTCAGTTGTATTAAGCAGACAGTCTGTTAGAGTCTGCTGGTATGTATTCCAGCTAGTTCTATGCCCCAGCTACACTGAATCCGCTGACCACTGTCTAAATAACCTGGCAATACATGTCATGGTTTCTTTTAACAGAAGAGATTCTATGAAACATACCATCTCTTATACAAACCCAGTGAATTTTCTGAAACACTGTGGATGCTGTTACAACATGACAGTATTGTATGACTGCCTTACTGGGTTTTGTTCAAATAATTATATTAGTATCTTAACAGATTAATCCAATTATATTTATGTGATCCTTTCCAGGGAGAAACAGGATTTGCTGGTTTTCCTGGACAACCTGGCTACCCAGGCATACAGGTAAAAAAAACAACACGCGTGCACATACACTCCCCTATATAAATGCTAATGATTCCTCCCAAATGTACCTGCTTATCAGACCATTTCATTTTATGCAGTCATAATTACTTTTAAGATTTAATGTTTTCATGATAGTCACAGTTAACACTGTGGTAGTAAATAACAATGTAAGTAAACATTCCTGCTTGCTGCATAGGAGAGTGGGAATTCCATTTTGTGTACTGAAGGAATTGGTTAATCCCAATTGCCAGTAGTTACCTTTAACTATGCTAGTATAGCTATCGAATCCATGAATTGTAGTACTCTGCAAGTTATTCATGGTTGAGCTGCATTCCCCAGAGAGGTATGTTAGGTAAAGGAACCTGCTATTTAGGTAACAGTATGATCCTGTAAACTTTGATCTATGAACTAGTATGATAATTGGCACCAAATGAGGTGGCAAAATTTGATTCAGATGGACTTGTTTGCATGACTTACCAAAATCTCTTTGCATGCGTTCAACCTGTTCACATAAGTAGCTTTTCCAAGATGCTTACCTGAATGGAAATTGGACTCCTTCACGCCAGCTTTGTTTAAATATTTCCTACTTTTGCTCACTTAGACAACACTAGCCATTTTTTATTTTACAGTACATGCTGCTTTCCATTAGGTATTAGAAGTGTAGGTGTTACATCTGGGGAGCAATAAAATATGAGAATATTCATCTGAAAAGCATGGAAGGGATGCTTAATACAATTTTGGAAGACCCGGGTGCCAGTCTAGTGACATTTCAGGATATAAATTTATGGAATTCTCTTTTGCAGGCTGCAGAACTGATGATCATATTGTAATTCTGACTAACAACAAAAACTTGAATGAAGGGAACTATTATATTTTCTATGGAATCTACAATGCTAAAGCACATTCAGAATGAAAACCCAGTTCTGGATGCTACTCTAGAAGGAGCAAAGCAGCAGTTGAGTCTAGCCAGGTAGAAGGTCTAGGGAGTCACTGGGATAGGGCCCAAGTGGTCAGCAGTATATGAGCAAGAGGAGTAAAATGCTGCGTCGAAGAAGGTGGGTGACAGGATCATCACTAGAGACAACAAGGTTGAAAAAGCTCATCAAAGTTATTACGACACTACAGAGGACAAAAACAATATTGCAGAAACTGTGACACTAATGAACTTGGCTCTAAATATTCTGAAATACAAAAGTCAAAAAGTGTTTATTTCCCTCTGAAATAATCTTTTTGGAAAACTGCATATAAAACAGTAACTTTTCTTGAAGCACAATTAGTTGCACCTGTGAAGTCAATGGAATGACACTCGAGAGATTTGAGCAAGAATCACCTCTATTACAAATTGAAGGTTAACATTGGAACACACTCTATGTACTGTGATGACAAAAGGAAGTAAACTGTGGCTGGTCCAAACTTGCTATAAGTACTATACTACTAAAGACACAGTTGAAAGCAGACAAGTAAAACAGATTTTCAAGAAGCAGGTTTACAAATGAGAAATGACAAACACATGGAGTAAATAAGTAAAAGTACAATAAAAACATCTGTTTTAGTCACAGGCTTACTTGTTTCAAAGTTAGGACTGCCAGGAGAGTGCTAGATCATTTCCTTCAGCCAAGATTTCATTTATGTAGTCATACTTGGGTGAAACAAAAAAATTGCCCATGGATGTTCATTTTTCTCCAATTTGCCCATTATCAGCTTCACAACAATGTGGGATCATTCAGATACTAATTAGGCAGAAACACTGCATGTCTTATTTAAACAGATAAATCATTACAGTCCATTAGTCCTCAAAAGTAGAATCAAACTTTTAAGTGTTGTTAAAAAGTACTCACCCTAATGTGCATATTGTTTTAGTTGGGGGCATCATTAACAAACTTGAGAGAAGACATTGTATAGACAGAACAGTGCATTCTTCAGTCTCTATTGATTAGCCCACAGCCTGAGAAGCTATCAATTAACACTACAAACAGTAAACAAAAAAATAATTAATTGTTGGTAGATTATGCTAGGGAAAAGTTTGAATACCTGCAGTAATGCTTCAGAAAGATGAAATTACAATTGCTAATGTGTGGAGCAAAAGAAAATGAATCAAGTATAGACACAACTTTAAAAAAAAGATCAGGTTAACTCATACAGATACACAAAATTTGGAATGATTGCACAGATGCTGTAGTTTTGCTTGGGAAACAATTGGATAAATCTGATTATTCCTGAAAAGTGCAGATGCACCTAGACTGCATCAGCTGTTCATCTGGCCTCACCAGGTGTTGCTTATGATCTGCTAATAATCACAAAAACTGGAGGAACAAGAATATGATGAAAAATCCTCCTGAGAATAGCCCGTCCTCACGTAGCTTTTCTGAAATAAACACGTTCAAAGAGAATCTAAGATACATTCAGATTTAAGAGAGAGACTTAGAAAAAAAAACCCAGTTGCACTCAAAGTAGATTTAATCTTTTAAAAAATGTTAACCGTTGGTTAAAGCAAAGAATGGATTTCAAGGAATCGTTGGCATACCTTTTGATCCCTAAGTCTGGACACTGGCAACATTGTGTGGATCTCGAACATAAGCCAGCAACGTGCCCTTGCTGCAAAGGCAGCTAATGATACCCTGGGCTGCATTAGGAAAAGTATTGCCAGCAGGCTAAGGGAGGTGATCCTTGCCCTCTACTCGGCACTGGTCTCCATCCTTGTAGATATTCTAAAGCTGTCTGGACATGGTCCTGGCCAACCAGCTCTAGGTGGTCCTGCTTGAGCAGAAGGGTTGCACAAGATGACCTCCAGAGGTCCCTTCTAACCTCAACCATTCTGTGATAAATATGAGAAAACACAGAATGCCTTCTTCAGACAAAATACAAGGGAGGATATGAGTCCTGTTGAAATCACTCCGAGACCATTTGTCTCTGCTACTAATGGAATGAATCTCATTAAAATTACAAATGGTCTTTACAGGCAGTACAAAATGTTCTCGGCCATTGATGTTATAATAAAGCTATAGAAACTTACAGAACAAATACACTGCTTAATGCTTAATAGGCATTTCAGTAAAACTGGTAAGTGATTATAAGCTTTCATTTTAAGAAGACTCCAGTTCCAGAAAACAGTAGAGATATGCTTCTGTTGGTCATTTTTGGCTTTTTTTTTTTTTTTAAATAAACTGTTGGCAAGTCAAATCTGCTGAAATTTTTATGGGAAGAGAAAACAGTATCAGTCAACAAAATTATCCAAACATATATATGCCACTACGTAGGAGTGTACTAACAGTGAAAACGCAGCAAGTACGAAGCTGCCATCCAGAGAGGGTCATAAGACCTAACAGCCTAAAGACAGAGATTTTCAGAGACCACCGCTGGAATTTGTCACTTAAGGAGATACCAAGAACTGAAATTTTTGACCTTGGCTTCTTGACTCTTCAGTTTTCTTGTGGTTTGGTTGTGTCATTTTAAAATCAGCATGAAAGTCATGTAAGACATGGGCCATATCCATCTATTGTACAAATCTTTGATACTTTTTATAATGATTAAATTAATTTTAAATCTCAAAATACTTTGTAAGTTTATCAGAAGAGGAAAAATGCTAGGTTTATTTTTTTCTTTCCTGCCACACAGAAGACTCTTCTATGTCATTAGGGAAGACAAATTTACATTCTTGTTTAAAATAGTCAGAGATGACACAAAGATGTTACTTCATTCCTCAAGATACAGTCAAAGGAAAAGGGCCAGCCAAAAGGCCAAAGGTCAAGAGGAGACCAGTCAGTGACAGCTCCAGAACTGTTTAAATATCATAGAGAGATCAATTTTTAAAAAAAGCCCAGAAAGAAGCATGGATGACTTGTGAATGGGTATCCAGTTTTGCAGTCCCAGTTCTCCTTGTCTGTGTCCTAAAAGGCCCTGAACTCCAGTCCTAGGAATGCAACCTCACTACGCAGTTCCCACATTCACATTCCTGTTTTCTCAGTTCCCATTTGCTGCAGAGAGCAGGGTTGATTCCTCATCTACAAAGCAAAAACTCTTAATACAGTTTGCCACATAAAAGAGTTCCCTAAAGTCCACTTCACTTGCAATTCTAAATATCAAAATCCAAGCTAATTCAGAAATCCTCCAAGCAGAAGTGATTTTCCTTGCCATTAGTATGCACTTTTATGTTTCCCTGATGCAGATGTTTTAAGCTTCTTATAAGAGTTTTGAATATCTCTTACCATCGATAATATCTGTCAGACTGTGAAACCTCTTTTCTTAATGCTTATCTGTCATAATAGAAGTAATTTCCAAATTCTGGTATAGAATTTTAAGGCAAATAATTACAGCTTGGATGTTAAATCAAAACATCTCAATTAAATGGGTACTGATTTACTGTTATTGATTTGTCTTTACAATAAATGAATGAAATCAAATACAGCAGTCACAAGTTCTGAAGAGTCAAATAGATATGTGCAATAGGTATATTACTGTTTAGTCACTGGTATCCCGAAAGATAATGATTATTTTAAATCTTTTTCCTGGTTTTAAATGCTATAAAGCGTCAAAATCAAGTTTCCAAGGTCACATGTGTCACATCCTTACATACCCCACCATTATTGAAATTTTCAGTTACATGCTATCACACTGCATATTTATCAGTAAAATTTATTGTTGGACTCTTACAGGGGGATCCAGGAGAAAAAGGACCCCCAGGTCCTCCTGGAGCTGTTGGAACTCTGCTGCTTCCTGTAAAAGGTTATAGCTAGTTTTAACTAGTCTTTCTGCTGTATGAAGCGTATAGGACCTATTTTTCTAAGGTGTTTGAAAGTGATGACCAGGGATTCAGGGAACAGGATCCTAAAACATTGTCTTCCTAGTGGCCACATTCTGTGGGAGTTTGTGTCTCACTGATCTTACTGGAACTATGTTAAACATAAAAGTTTCAGATTAAATGTTTGCTTGAAAGATCTTTATGCATGCAGGACTATCCCTAGTTATTGGGCCTAAGCATATATAAGAAAAAGCTATGAAAAATAAGCCCATGCTGGATAATGGATGGCAAATATGAAAAACATCTTTCCCATTGTAATTTAGAATTCCTATTTTCAGGATTGCCACTACACACAGATTTTAGACTACAATTAAGCTTCCTATTGCATAGCAGGGGTGAAATCCTGGAACTAGTACTCCCAACAGAATACCTGTCAATCTTACTACCTTCCTACCTACACCTCAGGCTGGGTTTGTATGTTCCAGCTCCCTTTATCCCCATCTTTATTATCTAATTGGTGAAAAGGTGTGTGGGGGTTCTTATTTCGTAGCAGGAGGCAGTGGGGAACAGCCAAGCCTGCTGCCTGCAAGGGATTTGCATTGGCTTCTCACACTTGGGGAACCTGTATTGTAAGAATATTTTAACAGAGAACTTACAATAAATTGTATTTCTACTGCAGCAAATGCTGATCGTGAACACAGAAGTAAGTTAGAACACAACCCCAGCTCAGCAGAACCTACCCATTAGATGGGGGCCTCATCCAAAAATCAATTATTAAATTTGTTTTCCATTGGCTTCTGTGTTTTTCCAGCCCATGCAACAAAAGACTTAACCGCATGCTTAACATCTAAAGTAACATCTAATGTTAATCATGTACGTGGTGTGTGAGTGGATACATTCTTCAGAGAAAGAGGCCTTTAGCAGAATTGTTTGAGAACAGAACTACTACCAATATTTGGTTTTTTCAATTTAATGAAGCCTTTTATATCTGATTCATGTTTTCTTTATCACTATGTAATTGCAATTTTAAAATTTATTCATTATAGCAATTTTGAAAATGTACTTTTTAAAATTTGTATAATTTAAACTAGGATGATCCTGAAATGACCTCCCTGTGTGCACTGCCAAATGTGCATAACATGAGATGCACATTTATTTTAAATGTGACATATTTATTTGGGGCAAACACTTCTCTCAGCATTCTGAAATATGTAGCACAAAGATACTACTATGGAGTGAAGAAGAGTTAAAACAGTGCCCACAAAATGAGCAGGAATCCATAGAAAAGTAACCAAATCCTCCCACCTTAAAATTAAATTGTTACACATTTAAAAATGTTTCATAAAGACAAAAGAAGTTACTGTATTTTACTTTTGTGTAGTTCCCAAATTATGATTTTGGTTGCAGTTTAATTTAGATTTAAGCTGTCAGTTGCATAACATGTTCAATTCACATGTTTTTATAATTCTGTGTAGGTCCACAAGGAGATCCTGGATTTCCAGGTCCTGCTGGTGATATGGGGTCAGTTGGACCAATTGGACCTGCAGGCCTGCTAGGAAGACCAGGAGATGATGGAACAAGTAAGAAAAGTAGGGAATAAAATTTGAACTATATACCAATGGGAGAGAAAGCAGCTAAAAAAAACCCAACCCTGTTCTTTTTTTCTTGCTTGATGGCAAGTCACCAACAGTAAGGATTTGAGCTCTACAGAGAGTTCAGTAAAAATATTAGTTCAGCACTTGGTGGCCAAAAAAGAACCAAAATGGTCCAAACAGAAGTTTAGGAATTACTAGAAAAGGAACAGAAGACAAAGCAGAATGCTACCATGCACTGTAAATCCACAGTATGCCTGTATCTGGAGTGCTGTGCTCAAAAACTCTATTCTCCATCTCAAAAAGATATGAAGGAAGGTGATAAGGATGACTTTGCTCTATATAAGGAACTAGAATAACTGGGATGTCTGGAAAAGAGATAATGGGGAGAAGGAAAATAAGCATTTGAAGGTCTAAAGCAGGAGCCTCTTTTCCTAGGAATCCTGGAAAACCTAAAGATTTAGATTTAAGTCTTTGTGATATAGAAGCTCTTCTTCAGGACAGTTCTGAACAGTCTGTAATTTCCTCCTTGATATCTTGTAGTAAATGATACTATTAAGCTGTACGGGCCATATATTGTTATTTTCATTATAGGTCTGCCTGGCCTGCCAGGAGTAAGTGGGGCACCAGGACCTCAAGGTTTTCAAGGTGACCCTGGTTTCCCTGGAACAGGTGAATCAATCCCAGGAAGACCTGGATTTCCTGGACCACCAGGCCTACCAGGACAGCCAGGAAGACAAGGCTTACCTGGACTACCCAGTAGGTTCAGCAGCAATTTATATGGCAAGAATATCATTCTGCATATTAATAGATTCATTGCTTTTGTTGGTCCTACAAAAAACGTAGAGGTGAAAAGTGCATTTTGACAGATATATCAAACTTTACATGTGATGTAGGAAACATGTTTTTCTTGTTAGTTGTCAATCAGCAAGGTTTCAAGATTTTCATAGTTTCCTGGGTGATTTAAATCAACAAAGTAACATGTCTGAAAAACATCCCTAAACATATATCACCTGAAGTCAAAAACACAGCAAACTGGGGAGGAAATCCAAATCAGCATCCTTTAGTAAAGAAACAAGAGCTGTGAAGTTTTACAGTGGAAAAAGGAAGAAGTAGTGGCAATGAAAAAACAATGTGTCAACATCAGCTCTAGCCAGACTGACTCTTGTAGTATCTTCTATAAGCAATGACTTGTAAAGCATTTCAGAAAATCTTTAGCTTTTCACATGAGGATAACAAGATAAGGGAGAGGATAACACATGACCTAAGCTGTGGAAACAGTCGATCTGATTTATACTAGCTGTACCATTTGTTTTTTTCAAAGGTATAATCTGTACTGACAGAGGGATCCCTGGAGAACCTGGAGCAAAAGGTCGGATAGGCCTTCCAGGAAGAAAAGGTGAAAAAGGACAAAAGGGTAAGTATGCCTGGATAGCAACAGTTTGAATAGGAGACCTTTACCAGATATATTAGACCTAAATTTGCAAGAAGTTTATGGTAATTTGGAGGATAAGGCCCATCAAAGTGTGGAGTTAAATGGCCTGCTGGTGTTGGGGCTTCTATGTCAGTAGAGTCATGTCAGTGCAGCAGTTATTCAGCACTGTAAAAAGAGACTGATATGCTTCACTACTTTGAAGGCCATAATGAGATAAAATGGTCTGTGCACTACTTGCAAAGAAAAGAAAAAGGGCAGTGTAATTTTTTGTGTATTAATTTTGCAACTCTTTCAATGTAATTTTGACACATTCACGTAGGAGATCAAGGCCTCTGCTCATGTAGTGCTGGTCCCCCTGGTCCCCGTGGTATGCAAGGACCTCCAGGTACTCAAGGAAAGAAAGGACAAATGGGATACCCTGGAAGACATGGAGAAAAGGGCGACACAGGCTTATCTGGTGCAGTGGGATCACCAGGACTCCCTGTGAGTAGTTCTCATGAGCTTCAGTAAATAAATAACGTCAAATTACCAGTTATGCAGGAGGCATTTAAGCAGAGTGGTGTAGGAACTGCCCTGGAAAACTATTTAAAAGTTTTTTCTACATTTGCTTATTATAGTCTTGTTGGAGGATGCATTTTATTAGCTTCTATCTGATTTCCCTTGTGACAGTCGGCAGAGTTTTACACTGAGGGACAGAATCCCATGCTGTGGTTGTGGGGTGGTCAGGAGGCTTAGGAAAGCTGGTGAATGTTCATCTTGTTTTGTTTTGACTTGTTTTTCTTTTAGTTTTGAATACCCATTGTTTTTCTCGAAGACATTGTAGATGCACAAATTGCTTCACTGAAGATGATTTTTCAGTTATTTCAAAGGAAAGCATTTCCAGCAAAACCTTATCACTGCAAAAAATTGCATGATGTCAGCAGGTCAAGACAGATTTTGCCAACATCTGCTTGCGGGGGGGGGGTAGGTTCTGAAGAAAAGGAAGCCTTGATTTTATTCAGGCATTTCAAGTCTTTTTTTAATTCCTTTTTTAGAAATTAATTGAAAAGCTTAATTTATTTGATGTGCTTAATTTATTTTATGAAGCAGTCTGAAGATAATGTAGAGTCTTTCACTTCCACGGAGTCTGAAAGGCATTGCTATTTGTTAGTGTTTATCCCTTTACTGTTCCATATTACTTTATAATCTCCCATTTTCAGTCACTACTCACCCAAAGTTTGTTCTCCTCAAGGATCAGCCACTACAGGCAATGCCTTGTCTCTCTCTGACATACATATTAGCAATGAAGCTGAAATGGAATAAAAATGTTACCCTTGATTTAATAGTTCTGAGAAGGAAAAATTACTATAACCATCAAAATAAAGACTTTTTATTTGCTTGAATACCTTTCTTGCAATGTAACAATTTCATTTTAAGTTCCTCAAGAACAAAAACTGAGTGAACTTTTTGGTAGTAAAGATTCTGAGTACTGGAATAATTTGACATCAGCATACAATGGTCATTTTTTTTCCTAAGACCAGTTCATTTCTGTTTTAACAAATCTGACATCCAGGTTTTCATGGAAAAACCCTATAAAGATTTTTCATGGCAAGGTGGGGGGAAGAAAATCATTAAGAAATATCTAAAAGGTACATTGAGGTCAGATGTTTCTTTCTACTTCAATATTGGCTCTCAGCAGGATTAACAAACCAAACAAATTTGAGCTAGAGACCTATATGGGTGATGCTTGTTGCCTAACTCAGTGAAACTAGCTATTACTTTTGGAAACAGACTTATTTTCTTTAATGTGCTTCTTATAGCTTATCTTATTCCCCACAGTGAGCAATAGTTCAAAACACCAATTAATCTAACTGCTTTAGGAATACATTACAAGATGATATATTGGACTTGCTGTGATTTTGTTCCACTTGCTCTGGTCTGGCATGTGGACTGTACATCCAGGATGCTGCACACCAAAATGATGTCAAATAGAATTTTTTTTAAATATACTTTCTTGTGTGTGAGAGCAATTTCTTTGAAAATATAGCTGGATATGCTTGGCTTTATGACTGTTCCAATATGGAGTTTTTTTGTTCGGGTTTTTTGAGGTTTTGTTTTGTTTCAATAGCAGAACTCTTTTTCACATGAGGAATTGCTTAAAAGTTTCCAGAACATTTTCTTTCAAAAGAAAACAAAACCATTGTGAGACTGAAGGAAGGAGTTGGAGGGGCTCTGTCATTCTAGTTCCAATGGTTTCATTACAAGCTTTGCATTTTTTTTTATTTTTCTTTTCTTAAAATCCTTTTACATGAGTGGATTATGTGAGATTTCAATCTTTTTTTTACTTTTGAAAGTATGCTTTAGCCCTTGTGGTTCTGAAGTAAAGCTTGAAGCCTTGTCCTGAACATTCTGGTGTTCTTATGTTCTTTAAGTGAGAAACAAGGATGAAGTACTCAGTTTGGAAAGAAATAATTCACTTTGATACAGAAGTGCTACATATATATTTTTTTCCATTTTTCTGCTTTTTTCTTCCCAACTATCTCATTTTGCTTTTGAAACACTAAGAACTGGTCACTGCCAACTTAAAGATCTAGACATCTTAACAAATAGTCACTGCTAGTTTCAGATACACCACGTTTTTCAGAAGTCTCCTGACTGTTATACAATTGTCATGATGTACAATCACTTTATAATTTGTATTTTCTCCACCTATTTCTTAATGAAAGATTTTCAGTAACAGGAAACTGGCTAAATAATACCCAGTTTTTCAGCCTTAGTGACCTTTTACTTCTGTGTAAATTTCACATGGTAAAATATATTTACCCACATGTACTGTTGCAAGATCAAAACCTCACTAATGATGATACGCAAACCGCATTCTGCTTGAAGAACTAAGAGCACAAATCAGCATAAAACTATAGAAAAGCACTTCTTTTCCCCTCTAAACCTGTCAAGTCATAGATTCTTCTGACAATACCAAGTACCTAACTAGACATAGATGAAATTTTTTTATTAGCAGCTTTGTGGGCTTTCACTCAGCAAAAAAGCATCACTTATCTACTGCCATGTTCACTTCTGGGAGGACGGCCTCATCCAGCAGTCACCACACTCCAGGGATTCCCTTTCTGCGTAGCCTTAGTGGATTGTGGGTTGAAGTCTGCAGTGGGAAGAGTTTGTGAATTGTTTGCATCTTAATATTCTTGCATTTACAGCCACAGCTGTATACAGCCATGGACCCAATTCTTCTAGCATTACCATTTCTTATAGTTGTCTATCTGTTCATTTGGCAGTCAGGCTGAAAAGGCCAGGTGCCATTCACACACCTCTTCATAGACGTCAAAGAGATAAGTCTTCCGTTTTGGCTTGTTCCTTTAATTGGTCTGGTTTCAGGAAACAATGCAAGAGCAAGACATAGATATCTGATTTTTCCCTCAATTCCCACATTGATTCCTTGCTGGAGATAACTGACAACCTTTTTTTTTTTTTTTTTTTTTTTTTTGGCAATGGTAAGGGGACACCTGGTTCTGCTGGACAACATGGTGAAAAAGGAGAGAAGGGTGACCCAGGAAGAGTTAGAATAAAAGGTAAACACACATTTTATCATCTGCCTTTTTGTTTCCTATGCAATGCCTAGGCAACAGTGTGAGAAAACCATATTATCTACTCTTTAATAAAGTCACTAGTTTAGTAAGTTACTGAAGCCCAGAAGTCATGTATATCTAAACTGCTTTCTTGGTACCATCTCATTCATCTTCTGCTTGCTAAACACAAGATCAACACCGTGTTTTGTGTTTTTTACTCTATAGTTGAGCCATAAAACAATTTTAACAGCTTGTTATTAATGCTGACAAGTGACTTTTCATGTCATGTGATTGATAATCAGTCTCACAGAGGTCTGTATAGCAAAGACTAAGCAGAATATGATTATTGTGAAAGCATGAAGAACTACTATTGTACTGAAGCCACCTCCTGAAGTGTCATATGCCAGTATCCCAGCTGTTATCTCAACTTAAACCATCAACATCCTTCTTGCGAAAAACTCAAAGTCTCAAAAGCTACTCAGTTTCCTGCTCCTATTTCTAAAAATTACTCTTGACCAGACATTGAAGAGAAACAATAGGCCACCAGTTGCACAACTGAAATTCTTGTAATTAAATAGATCAAAACCTCTCCACATTTATGGTTATGATTTGCAAAAGCAAAAGCAGCAGAGAACAACAAATTACAGCAATCTGATGGCAAAGCTTAGTTAGAAATGCTAAACTAATTATTCAGGCAAAAGATGCCCATCTTATTGTTTGTGAAAAGTTAGCTTAGCTTTGGATCCCTGTGTTTGTTTACAGATGTTGGAGCAGAGCAAAACATTTGCTGTTTATTTGCAAAGGATTTCTTGACATAGCAAAATGAATCTTTGGGTTAGAATAGTTTTATTGTACTTTATGCAAAAATTACATTTTCATAAATATCAGTGCAAGAGAAATCTAGGGATAAAAAAAGAAGAAACCTTTTGGGAATATTGATATAAATATTCTGCATCACATGGCATCGCTATATCCTGATTTCACTGAAATCAACAATAAAATTCTGAGTGATTTCCATAGCAAAATATTTTCACTCTGTATATAGCATGAACAAAAGCCACATTTCTTGTGGTACCTGTAAACATGTCTTTTACAGAAAGACCAAGTTGTTCCATGAGGTGTCCAACTACATACTGCCTTCCTAAGCCTAAAGTACCTCAGTAAGGAAATGTGAATTCAAGAACTGGAAATTATCATACAGATATGACATATGGTTACCCAGCATTTACCTGAGCGGAAATAAAAAACTCCCAACACTTACTGCAAATATTATACTTCATTTTTTTCAAATTGTTTTAAGGAATAAAAGGTGAAAGAGGTCCTACTGGGGTTCCAGGATTTCCAGGCCAAAGAGGTAATGATGGCAGAGATGGGGAACTAGGATTGCCTGGGGAAAAAGGAGCCGAGGTATGTTTGACTTTCTCAGAGTTTTTTTCCCATTTCAGTTAACCTATTATCTTATGAAAAGGCTAGCTGCTTAATGAAAACTACCATTTTATTCCAAATCCCTAGTAGATTAATCACTTTTATCATTTCATGTTAGCCTAGATCAAAAATCATAGTTTTTATGCATTGAAAAATTATTTCCTTGGAAGTATTACTGTTTATTTTGATATTCCTGAATATAATTTCTGCATATTCTGTGTGCCAATATTATGGGATCAAGAAGAAAAAAAATCTCCACAAAACTCCACCCTTTGTTCCTATTGCCTTTGAATATTTAAAACTACTAATATCATCCATGTAGTCACTTAATTGTAGAAGAATGGTTTCTCCAGATAATTCTCTAATGCGGCTTTTGATAATCAAAGAGAGGAAAGAAATTAGGTCTTAGTATTTCTTATCAACAATTTCTTTCTTTTAGGGTGATTCTGGAGTATCGCTGCCAGGTGATAAAGGATTCCCTGGGGTTCCAGGACTTCCTGGGGTAAAAGGACAGATGGGATTGCCTGGTTTGGGGTTTCCCGGCCCTCCAGGAGTCAGAGGTAGCCCTGGAGAGTTTGGGGATACTGGTAACATTGGGCTACCTGGTCCAAAAGGCCAGAAAGGTAATTTTGAATGTTTGCATTAAGAACCAAATCACAAAATGCATCTTTGGTAGCATCCATTACAGTTTCATGTGTATTATAAACAGTGTTACTCATTTATAGTGAAAATCAATTTTGGCAAGCTCAGTGGTAATGTGAAGTATGGACACTGAAAGGTACAATACTGTCAGCATTTAGCAGCAGACACTAGTGAGAATATGAATTGCTAGGGGCCTTAAACCTGCAAAGTGCCACTTGCACACTATCAGAGGAATTATTTTCTGGAGTAAAGAGTATTCCTGACTGTAAGGATTTGCAAGGCAATGCTTTTTTGCTAAAGGAGCAGGAAAATACAACTCATACTTAACACTTGGTCTGTTTTTTGGTTATAAAATAATCCCTACCAAAATAAAAAAATCTACACTCATAGCAATATGTATGAATCAGAAATGTACATATAATTGAGATGAAAATAGAATTTCTTTCTTGCAACAGAGACTATTGTAAAGACAAATTTCTGTGACAAGTAAAAAAAAATTTTTAGTCTTTACAGAATACAACTGTATTACAACAATTTGAATCATTACCAATATTCTATACAAAATAAGTGTCAGGAAAAATATATTTTAAGACTCTCCATCAAACCTTAAGTAATATGGAAATAACAGTGTGCATAAACAGTCCCTTCTCTTTACCTTTGCATATCTAGTTGGTTAGTTCTACAGAAATATTACAGTAAATGTTCAGACTCCATTTTTTCTAAAATCAAATAGGCCAGTTTCTTTCTCCCTCTTGCTTCAGGTGAGACTGTCTGCATTACGTTATCATACCCTGGAAATCCAGGTCCCCCAGGTTTTAAAGGTGTTCAAGGTATGTTTAACAGATGGGAGAATTTTTTGTTTTAATTGAAATGGAGTTTTAAGTTGGTAATTAAAAAAAGAAGCTATCCTAAAAAGATACACTTTCCTAGTTTCTCAACGGATACATGTCTCAAAATGTAAAATGCAAATACACAGGAATATACTCATCTAATAGAATCAAGGGCCAGACAGCTGCAGTTTGCATGATCAAAAGGTGTGCAGGCTGCTTCCATAGAAATGACTAAATGAAGGTAGCATGAAACTCTGCCCTGCTTCAGTTAAAATGCATGAGAGAGTCTGCAAAGTACGCAGATGGCTAGAGTTGGGTAAGACCTAGAATATGTACATCTGGATACCGGGAGAAAAGGTGTGCAAGGCAAAGATATGCTCCAAGACTGTAATTTCTAAAACTATATTGCTCATGGCAAGTTACAATTGAGCCCTAAAATCTGAATAGTTATTACCATTACTTCAACTTGTTCAACTTAATTTAAATTCAAAGAACTCATCCAGGAACTGGCAAAATGTTGCTTGTGATCACCTCCAGAACATTTGAAATACCCCAGAAAATCCTGATCAGAACAAATGGAGATACTGGATTTTCAAGCTGCTTAATATGGTAATGCACAGCTCCCTGACATCAGTATTGTGGGTGGTAGCTAGAATTTATACAGAGATGAAAGAACAGGGATTAGCATATTGAGCTCATCTGCACCATTCCAGAAGCAGAGTGTAGGACAGGAGAATATAAGAATTTGAGTTTACACTTGTCATTCACTAGGTTAATATTGATGTCCTGTAACATTAAAATGTTATAAGAGATACTTTTTTTATTTTTCTAATTTACTCTGGTGATTTTGCAGTCTGCTGTTTATGGATTAGGGAACAAGTCCATTTAGAGAAACAACAACCATGCCTTTGGTTGTGACTTGGGTGGTAGCTCTTGCCCAAAGTGTTAGAAGGATATGAAATCCACTTGTCTTCAAACTACATGAATTTACATGGGATAAAGATATTGTTTCCTTAGATCACACATTTTAGAGCTCTGTCAGGTTTTTTTTTTACATATTTTCTTTCTATTCCCAGGACCAAAGGGTTTAAAAGGACTTCCCGGTCATCCTGGACCAAATGGCTTTGATGGGCAAAAAGGCCATCGAGGCAGGCCAGGAGCAGGAATCCCTGGGCCAGAAGGTGAATTGTGCTTTTCGTAATCCAGGAGACCTGCTGGTCAAGCTGTAATGCATACATACAGGGTAAGGTAGCTACCATGGTAGAATAGAATAGGAAGCACATTTCAACGACAGCTAATGGAAGAGGAATCTTTACCGGTTTCGCTTTCTTTCCTCCAGCATTACAGGTGCTGCAATAATCTAAAGTTCAGTGTCCAGAGAGGAAATATTTTCGGAAAACTGAGAACAATTAGTATCATTTTAGCAAAGGGATTGAACTGGACAAGAGTGACAGTACACAAGATAGATGCTGCCCCAAAGAAAACCACTGTCACTTCCCACATGAATAATTACCCCCTTAAGTCCTCATGTATCATTAACTCTAAATGAGAAACCTGAAATTTAACGTATGATGTTATTTTTCTTTGCATAGTGATAATTTAATTCTGGTTTAATTTGCATTATAATATTCCACAGTTTTGGAAAAAAAAAACCCAAACAAACAAAAAAAACCCCCACTACTTCCAAATTATGCCCATTTTGAATTCAAAAATCATACCAACAGGCTTTCGAGGCGAAGCTGGTGATCCTGGTGATGAAGGTGAAAGAGGATCTACAGCTGATGGTAAAAATGGCCCTCCAGGTCCACCTGGCATAGATGGTCAGAAAGGTGTTCCAGGTGATACCACATATGGTCCTCCAGGAATCCCAGGCAACAGGGGACTGCCAGGACCCCCTGGTGCACAAGGAGCAAGGGGTGATCCAGGCATTCCTGGGCTTCAAGGTATGAGCCAGTTCTTTATGAAGCATTTCCATGTGTTTGAAGGAGAAAATCTGAGCAAAGTCGGTCCTGATTCAGATAAAACTTACTCTTACCCGGATCCATAATGGTGACTGTGAACGGTACATCCTGCTTTTACGTTTACATTTTTACAGTTAAGGTTGATCAGCCACTGAGGAGATCTGCACTGCAGAAAGGGGAAGGTGTGTTTACCCAGTCCATGGAGTAACAGTGCAGCTTCCTATTCTTACTACTGTTACTTGCTGCCTAGTGGCCATCTGTGCTTAGGGCCTCCTGCTCTGCCACACAGATAGTCCCTGCCTCAGATTGCTTATCAAATCTGAGAAGACTGGCAAAAGGTGGGAGAACAGTCAGGGAGAGAGGGCTGAATTTATTTGCCTAGAATTATACAATATAGTCCTCAATATCTTGGGCACTACTCTTCCCATTTCTGCAGGGGAGTTTTGCTGGTTGCTGCAGGTGTCTCCACAGTGCCACTTCATTCCCTCTTCATAGCAAATATTGCTGTTTCCTTTTACAGGTCTTCCTTTTTCCCAGCCCTAAGCAGACACCTGCCCCGGCCCTTCTGTGCAGGGAACACCTATAGAACTGACCCCAGTGCTGTGTAGCTGGTGCAGTCCAGTGAGCTCCTTCTGTTCTTCTCCTACACATCAGAAACTAGCTTTTTGTGCCATAAAGTTGTTCTTACCTATAGGTGAGAGTTGAATTCGTAATTGTTCCTTAAAGAAAGAAGCTCTCCACAACAGCCAATTCTAAATTGCAGAAAAGCATCAGTTTTCACAAACTAGAGCATAAGTAAGATATTAAAATAACTGAACATGTGAATTTCAGAATTACAATTAGGAATTCTGAAGGATGGCGAGTAATGGAAATAAAACATTTTAAAATGTTTTTTGTTTCCAGGACCGCCTGGGACTCCAGGATTTCCAGGTGCCAAAGGTTTTAGAGGCCCAGAAGGTGATATAGGAGCACCAGGCTGTCCAGGCTTCCCTGGTCCGCCATGTGACACAGGCTTACCAGGGCTACCAGGACTCAGAGGTGTCATGGGCCTGCCAGGACCTCAAGGTACACAACATCCATCAGGTTGCCTCACACCTCTAAGCTTTGCACATCTTTTCTAGCAGATTTAATCATGATTTTTGTGGCTGGCATAACAAATATTTCCATGGGGGCTGCTCATTAGTGGGGGTGTACATTGTGTTTTGCACATTTCCTTAAACTCAAGGAATGTATAGCATGCATCTCAGAAGTTTGCCAACTTTCCTTCCCTTCCCATACTGTTTCTTAACTGGCCAAATCTGTGTGTTCACTGTCAAGTAATAAATGGAAGAGTTATCTCTTGCTCTGTTGTCCTGAGTAACTTAACTGAGCTCCTGTCATTACTGTGATACTTTTATCTTCCTTATTCTTAAGTGGAAGTGTTATTTAGGGAGAGCTAGGAGACATATATATCGAAAGTATTTACAAATTAGTAGGGATTTTTCACAGGGCACTGCTACGGATTTGTCTCTCACTAAAGAAATACAAGAAAACAAACATTCCAGGTGAAAAATCTAGGCGGAGCCAGGACTCCAGCGTGGTAGCAAAGTTTCCAAGTTACTTTGCCATGTTTGATGATATTCAAATTTATACCAAAAAATCTATCACTTTCTACTTTTTAGATACAATTGCTGAACCCTTTTCCTGCATTTGCATACGTAGATTAAAGCTCTTTTTCTCAGGCTTACCAGGCTTTAAAGGTCAGATCGGAGACAGGGGCCTAGCTGGGCCACCTGGAATCAAAGGTCTCAAAGGCTCTCCTGGCTCACGAGGTCCCCCAGGTCCTCCAGGCTCCCGAGGACTTCCAGGACTTCCAGGCAATAAAGGACCCCCTGGTTTCCCAGGACAAACAGGTATGTTAAACATCCTGCAAACTACCTCATCTATAACTTCTTTTGTAAAGGGAGCAATTTCTACTTCTGTTAAAGCTAGGAAGTACTTTGCACCCTCCTCCCTTGCCAGCTTCGAGAGTAAGACCTTGCAACATGGTAGAATCAATAACAATAGCATCCTTGTTCTTTCTCTTATAATAAAAACAAAGGGATGAAAATAGTTTGATGCATCTTGGTGCATCCTGGTGCTTTAGTTGTTTTACAACACTGACATATTTCCATGTATTATTTCCTGACTATTTGTAATAGGTTGTTGTTATAAATATGCTATAATAAGAACAATATACTTTTTATTACATCCAGACTATCTCCTTTACTAATGCAGCCTGTGATTGTATGCTGATGAGTATTCGATTCTTGGAGAAGTAAGGAGGGGGGTCAGCAGAACGGCTACCTTGGACTTCCGGGGGGCAGACTGGTTGACAGAGTCACAGAGTCACTTGGGACGCAGTCCTGAAGGGCAAAGGAGTCCCAGGAGGCTGGGCATTCTTCAAGAAGGAAATCTTAAAGGCACAGGAGCAGGCCATCCGATGTGCTGAAAGACAGGCCGGCGGGGAAGAAGACTGGCCTGGCTGAACAGAGAGCTTTGGCTGGAACTCAGGAGAAGAAAAAAAGAGAGCTTATGACCTTTGGAAGAAGGGACAGGCAATTCAGGAGGAACACAAGGATGTTGTGACATTACACAGGGAGAAAATTAGAAAGGCCAAAGCCCAACTAGAACTTAATCTGGCTACTGCTGTAAAAGACAATAAAAATATTTTTATAAATACATTAGCAACAAAAGGAGGGCTAAGGAGAATCTCCATCCTTTATGGATGCCAGGGGAATCATAGTGATAAAGGCTGAGATACATAATACCTTTGTTGCCTCAGTCTTTAATAGTAAGACCAGTTGTTCTAAGGTTACCAAGCCCCCTGAGCTGGAAGACAGGGATGGGGAGCAGAATGAAGCCTCCATAATCCAAGGGGAAATGGTTAGTGACCTGCTACACCACTTAGACACATACAAGTCTCTAGGGATGGATGGGATCCACCCAAGGGTACTGAGGGAGCTGGTGAAAGTGCTCACCAAGCCACTTTGAAGCATTTGTCAGCAGTCCTGGCTAACTGGGGAGGTCCCAGTTGACTAGAAGTTAGCAGATGTGACGCCCATCTACAAGAAGGGCTGGAAGGAAGATCCAGGGAACTACAGGCCTGTCAGTCTGACCTCAGTGCTGGGGAGGGTTATGGAGGAAATTGTCCTGAGTGCCATCATGCAGAACGTACAGGACAACCAGGGGATCAGGCCCAGTCAGCATGGGTTTATGAAAGGTGGGTCCTGCTTGACTAACCTGATGTCCTTCTATGACAAGGTTACCTGCTTAGTGGATGAGGGAAAGGCTGTGGATGTTGTCTACCTAGACTTTAGTAAAGCCTTTGACATGGTTTCCCACAGCATTCTCCTGGAGAAACTGGCTGCTCATGGCTTGGATGGGCATACTCTTCGCTGGGTAAAAAACTGGCTGGATGGCCAGGCCTGAAGAGTTGTGGTAAACGGAGTTAAATCCAGTTGGCAGGCGGTCACAGGTGGTGTTACCCAGGGCTCAGTACTGGGGACAGTTCTGTTTAATATCTTTATCAATGATCTGGATGAGGGGATTGTTGTGCACCCTTAGTAAGTTTGCAGACAACACCAAGCTGGGTGGGAGTATAGATCTGTTCAAGGGTAGGAAGGCTCTACAGAGGGATCTGGACAGTCTGGATAGATGGGCTGAGGCCAATTGTATGAGATTCAACAAGGCCAAGTGCCGGGTCCTGCACTTCGGTCACAACCACCCAATGCAGCGCTACAGGCTTGGGGAAGAGTGGCTGGAAAGCTGCCTGGTGGAAAAGGGCCTGGGAGTATTGGTCAACTGCCAGCTGAATATGAGCCAGCAATGCGCCCTGGTGGCCAAGAAGGCCAATAGCATCCTGGCTTGTATCTGAAATAGTGGGGCCAGCAGGACTAGGCAAGTGATCATCCCCCTGTACTCAGCTCTGGTGAGGCCACACCTCGAGTACTGTGTTCAGTTTTAGGCCCCTCACTACAGGAAAGATACTGAGGTGCTGGAGTGTGTCCAAAGAAGAGCAACGAAGGTGGCAAAAGGTCTAGAGCATGTCTTCTGAGGAACAGCTGAGGGAAGTTGGGTGGTTTAGCCTCGAGAAAAGGAGGCTGAGGGGAGACCTTATTGCTCTCTACAACTACCTGAAAGGAGGTTGTAGCAAGGTGGGTGTCAGTCTCTTCTCCCAGGTAACAAGAGATAGGACAAGAGGAAATGGCTTCAGGTTGCATAAGGGGAGGATTAGATTGGATATTAGGAAAAATTTATTTGCTGAAAGGGTTGTCAGGTATTGGAACAGGCTGCCCAGGGAAGTGGTTGAGTCACCATCCCTGGAGGTATTTAAAAAATGTGTGGATGTGGTGCTTAGGACATGGTTTAGTGATGGACTTGGCAGTGCTAGGTCAATGGTTGGACTTGATGATCTTAAAGGTCTTTCCCAACCTAAATAATTCTATGATTCTATTCTATGAGTAGATGGAGAAATAGTTTCACATCATGTCTAATACTTATAAAAAAATGTGAAATTGGTCCCAAATCATCACTGGCTAGTGGGCAAAAGTTCTGAGTAACTATAGCAAAATCCTGTTTTCCTCTGTCTCATCTGGACAGTACAGTAGGAGTCGTGATTTCCAGTAGCCACATGCAAAATCTGGTTGTGTCTTAGGCTATGCATTATGTTTAAGATGTGTGTGGGGGTAACTGCTGTAGTAGTAAGTGTAGCCTAAATGTCCAGGGGGTGGCAGCAGGGAGGGGGAAGATGTTTGCTTCAGGGCAATCTGGATTTCAAGAGAAGTTTGATCTTGACATGAAGCCATGCTCTAACTATTGGTTCTCTAGCTTTGCTGATTTCCTTAAGGAGTCCTTCTAAACTTCCTGCCTTTTGCTTTATACTCTTCCTTAGAATATGACAGCAACAGCATAGCAGACTGAATATATAAATAAAGCATTTAATATTACCAGGAAGCAAAGGGATTCAAGGACCCCAAGGATTCCCAGGACTCCCAGGAACACAAGGCCCAATGGGAATCTCTGGTGTAAAAGGTGAAGAAGGAAAAATGGGTCCACCTGGGCCTACTGGAGAATGTGGGGATATGGGAATAAAAGGTTTGTAAAAATCCACTTCACTCTGTAGTTATGTTACTGTTATGTTTAGTTTGTTACTATTGTGTTAGGAATATATTTACTTTTTCTTGTTGTTATAAGGGTATATTCACTTCTATTTTCAGAGATACTAAATACTAAATCCAGTTATCTCACTTATGAATGCATAATGAAAAATAACTAAAGAAAAATTAATTCCACTCAGATCAATAGGTGCATTTACCACTAAATCAAACAGAGTAAGATCTCTTATTCAAACAAACCTTGAATTTTGTCCTGTACGTATCTGAAACTTTAGATTTTTCAAGTTTTCTACCATATTTTCTGTGTTCTTCAATCTATGTAAAACATACAGGAAATAATCTCTCTAAACATTTACATAGGAAAGACAATAACCATCTCCAAGGTGCAGTCACAGACAGTACACTGTGGAGTGAACAATACAATTGCCACCTTTCATATTCCAGACAAGCAAGGAATAATTCTGATTTAACATCACCTGGGTTACTACTGAATTAACTAAAAAGCAAGAGAAGGATAATAAATTCTGTTAGCAGTGAGCCTGCTGAAACAACTGAGAACTGCATTAGTATTTGAAGGCTTTCTCTGTTAGGGAGAGAATTATTTCAGGACATGTCACTCATGAGGATTTACTTACATTCCATATGTTTGGTTCAAAGGTGAAGGAGGACCTCCAGGAGACAGTGGCGGTGTTAATATCCGTCTTGAGAAAGGACAAAAGGGGGAACCAGGGTTTCCTGGTGAGAACGGATTTAGAGGTGAAAGAGGTAGGTTCATAAAATAAAGCCCTGCGTACACACACATTCATCTGATATAAATCACTGGTGTTTTTCACAGGTTTGGACTTGTAGCTGCAGTAACATCCAGCAACCTTATTGTGTTTATAGAGTCTTAAACTAACAGGCTAGTTTGTTTGGACAATTACTAAGGCAATACACAAAGTGTGAAAGCATAGCCATATTCAAAATAAGTGTCAAATAATGGCTTGACTATATCAGTCATTATCTTGTTCTGCAATTAACTTCAGGTGAAAAAGGTAATACTGGTTTCAGAGGCAACCCAGGATTTCCCGGGAAGAATGGTGTCCCAGGACTGCCAGGTGATCATGGTGACACTGGACTGATGGGGTTTCCAGGATCACGGGGTTTCCCAGGACCAAAGGGCTTTAAAGGAATTACAGGTTTTCAAGGACAACCAGGTGACCAGGTAAACAAAGTAGTAGTGAAATGTCCTGGACTTTGCAGTGACCTCCTGCCTCCAAGAAACGTGATGAAGGGTACTTCTATTGTACTTAGCCATTAGATGATCCGAGAAGAGACTTTCAGTATAATAGGAAGGGTGAATTCCTTAATGTAACACTTCAATGCTTTAATTACATTTTAGCAAGAACTGTAGTCAGAGTCAACAGAGGGCCTCTCCCCACTCTCCTAGCTGTATGTTGTGATTTTGTTATATTGCCACTTGATGGAAGTCAAGGCTACACTGCACTAATTAGGAGGGCAAAAAATGGATGCACAATCAAGTCTTTAACATTATTCCTAAGAACAGATTGACAAATCACTTTTTGCAGAAATCATAACATAGCATCAGCACAAGTATGAAATTAATATATAGCTGCTTCTTCATATCTTACTACGTGGAGCAGTCTTCTGTGCGGATATTGACAACTTACACCAAACAGAACCCAGGCAAGCAATATGCTCAAGAACAAACATAAAAAAGTGCACATATATCACATAAGGATGTAAGGTGAAATTCTTTACAGGCTTGTATGCTAAGTAGATAGGCAATGAGATAACATGAAGCATAAAGTACAGTTGGTTTCTGGTAAAGGGACGTATCTTTGCTTGGCTTGTCTTTTACTATATTTCTTTGAAGAGATAATCTGTGTTTTGCTCCTTATAGGTTATTATTCAAAAGGAAAAATAGAGAAATCTTTACATTTTTACTGTTGCATCACAACATATTTCTGGTTAATGTTTATAGTAAATTTTGGGTAACATACAACAATATTAGGTACATTTTTATAGTATGTTTTAAATCAAATTACTCAAGCCATCTGTGGGGAATTTAAGCTGTTCAAGCCAAGACTTAGCATAAACTATAAAAGCACAAACTCAAAATGATTAGCAAGTCTAATCTACAGTTTCTTGGAAGTGTTAGTGGTCAGTGTTAGACGTGTAACAAAGACAGCATGCTTTTCTGTTGAACCTAAGACATAGTTTTTCTATTCATAATGATTGCTAGTCTGTTTACCAGTGTAAGAGAACCAAATGCTCTTATAGATTGTTCTTGCCACACATATCATATGTCAAACATTTTCACTTTGTTTTTAAAAAAAAAATCAGGGTGACATTGGCTTACCAGGAATCCCTGGAAATCCAGGACTGACTGGCCCAAAAGGATCTAAAGGTAATGAGTTTATATAGACATGCTTTTATAAAGAGCAATACTGTTAGGATGTATATGCTCTGATAGATGGCAAGTACTCACTAGAAAAGGGAAAACAGGACAGAAGTGAAAATAATTGAAACATGAATATCGTTAGAAACAAGTCTGGCTTACCTGAAGGCAAAATTTGCATTTCAGTTTATTCTTTAACAGTTTGTTCCTTTTAAAGTAGGTGTTACTAATTTAGAAGATAAATTTGTGTCAAATTTCAGAGTTTAAAAATTCTATCAAACATGTCAAAACCCACTCTTATGGATCTGTAAAATTTGTCAACTCAAAGAAAAGAAAATGCAATCATTTAGGGTATTACAGTATGTTATTGTACGGATACATGGTATTTTTAAAATATTCCAATGTTCTTTATAATCTCTTTTATATAACTTATTTCCCAGTGTTTTCCAGGCTATGATTTTTGAATTCTTGGAACTTCTGAATGTGTAGCATAACAAATCAGGGAGAGTTCATACCCATGCATGCAAAATTATTCAGCTGAAAAGATGAAGTTTTGCATATTGTTTTTTGCATAGGTAGAGATTACTCTGAAAGATTTATCTATAATATTTAGATTTTAAAGTGCTACAAAGAAATACAAAATGGTGTCATCCATCATATTCCCAAATTTCATTGGAGCAGGATGTCATTACTGATAAATAATGAAATGAAATCATTGCCTGGAAAAAAGGATTAAGGGGACAGGAGAAATTGTTTTCTCAGTTATGTTTTCCATTTCTTCAAAAATTCAAGACCTTCTCAGCCAGGGAATAGATTCCCACAAAAAAAAAGTGAAGAATAATACTCAATATAAAGAGAACTTTCATTAAATGTATTGAAAACAAATTTACTGGAAAAATTATCCTTAAAACTAAAGCAGGAAATAGCCAGTAAAGGTGGGGATTGCTATGGCAGGGGATTTCTAGCAACACTTGAACATGATATTTCCTCTTAACTCTTCACAGCAAAATCAGACAATGAAGTTGGAGACAGCATGAATAGGTGGGAGAGGTCAGACATTTGTGCAGACAATGTAAGGCAAAATTGCTCAGAATTACTGATTCTGTGATAAACAGGAATTTCAGCACAGACAAAAAGAATAAGATGTGCTGGCTTAAAATCCCCAGGTAGTCCCTAAAAGGTCTTTACTGAGTAAATAGACACATGCTTTATTAATTTTGCACATCCTCACAAACCTATGTAAGGAGTTCTCTTTGTTTAATAAAGTGTAACAGGAAATTTATGCAGTATCTTTCATTTTCAGTATATGCTGTCAGTATTGGGAAAGTTCCCATAATTTTGGGGTTTAGTTTTGTTTTTTCATTATGGGAAATTTATATACTGCCAAGAGTCATACTAAACACAAGCTGAGTTAGTACTTCAAGACAAGCTGAGCTGGCAGATAATTTGCATGTGCCAAAACATTTTTCATTCTGTATTCTCTCAGTCCCTTTTATAGCTGTTAATATCTATGAGTAAATTATCTGATCTTACAAAATTGTCCAGCTTTGGTTTTGTGGATGAAAAGGATACTTGTATGAAATGAAAGTCATTGTACCTCAACAGGCAAGAGAGGTGACCCAACTCCTCTGCTTGGTACACATGGTCGAAAAGGGCCTCCTGGAGATCCCGGATTACCAGGTACCTCTGACTGAAGAAAACAATTGGACTTAAGAATTTTGTTAGTGGAGAGGGAACTCTGCTTCCTGTGCACATTAAGCGTTATTTTCTATAGTTATAAACCCAGGGATTGGAGAGGCATCACGGTCTGCAATATGGCTAGCATGAACATAGGAGGTAGAGCCTACTGTTGTCTAGTACAGCACTGATGAACATACCAATATACTTACCAGAATAAAACCTAGCTTGGCTATATCTTGCTCGCCATTTCTGCTCTTTCAGATACTGCCAGAGAGATCAGTATAATTAATTGTTAATAAATGCAAGGGTCTGAAGCATTTGAATAAAATTCTTCTTCTAGTCAAGAAACCCCTTACTGAACTTCTATATTTTTAAACTTATCATGAGATGATGAATGGACATCTTTAAACAAATAAATGCTAGATTACTTTTTTTCTTTAAGGACTCTGTGGATTCCCAGGAGAGAAGGGTTCACCAGGTATCCAAGGGCAACCTGGAAGACCAGGATTCAAGGGTGACCCTGGATACCCAGGAATACCTGGATTTCCAGGTAATGCCAAAGTTTTAAAAATAGTTCCATGTAACAGCTCAAAAGAGATATGGAACAGGAAAATGCAGCTAAGGAGGCACCTCTGTGGAGGAAGCTAGAGAAATCAGAGATCAGATGAAGGCATGTATTGAAAGCTATTTCAGTACCTATAGAGAGCAGCAGTAGTCTGCTCAGTCTCAGAGAGCAAGATCCGTCAATTCTTTATACATTCCCATACACTTTCAGGTACCTCTTATTAACGCAGTGTGCTCCATAGCGTGAAAAAAAAATCAGTTTAATAGATTTGCATATTCACAGATTTTTTTCCCACCCTCAGGAGCTACAGGTCCTCAGGGACTGCCAGGAGAACCTGGAGAAAAAGGGAAACATGGAATTTTGGGACCTCCAGGATTGCAAGGATTACCTGGATCCCAAGGCAGAAAAGGTAAACAGTACACAGTGCAGTTCTACTGGTAATGTAACAGCACCAGACATAAATACCCTTTTAGTAGTGAAAATGGAAAAGGCCTAACTGTGAGCATAATTTTGATTCTGTATTCTCTTAAACTACTAGAAGAATTAAGCCAGTTCCCATCACCTTTGAAAAGTAACATAAATGCTACCTCAGAAAATCAGGCTACAGTCTAAAATGAGTAAGGTAGAAACAGATTCTGGCTCAGCTGATGTAACTGACAGCAGAAGTTAAGGAAAGAAAAATGAGTTTGCAGTAATTCAGATGTTTCACTTCACTTATGCTGTGTTCTACCTTTTCACCATGCAGTGCCACTGTTACGCTACAAAACCAGCAGACTGCCATGGACAGTTTTGTCTTACAAATTTGTTTTAACAAACGGTGATAAGATAACTTGGGTTGGTTTTTGTTGTTAGTTTTGTTGTTTTGGTTTCTCCAGAAACTGATTTTGGTGAATTTAACATAGAAAAGTTTTGTCCGAATCCTAATTTATACTTCTCACAATGATTGTTATGTTTAGACTGAACAGCAGTTCATCTATACAGTTGTTTTTGTTGGAGAACATTATTAACTTATACTATACTCAGAATGATATATTGAAATTATAAGTTACATTAATATTTCATAAAGAAAGGTAATCAACTATGTACTTTGTATCCTCTCTCTGTTATCGTGTCCTTCATAACCAGTTCCTAGGCAGGAAGAATAGTATTAGTGACCCATATACAGAAATCACAGTAAAGTATCACCTGGGGCTATGAGAAAAGGTTAGAGAGGACAATAGATTCACTTTTTCAAATTCAGCCTAAGGAAAAATTGAGGTGGTTTCTTACAAACTACTGAAAATTTAAATAAAAAATGGAAACCGTTTATGATTACTTGCAGTAAATAAGTGGTGCTGATTTAAACTGTCATGACAGATTCCTTGCTGGTGCATAATCTGCAAGAGAACTGCAGTGACAGGAATGTCTAAATTGAGAGGGGTCAAAAAAACCAAAAAAGCACTCTTCTGATGAAAACTTCTTAGTAGCAGATGGACTCTTTCCTTCTTGTCGTAAGTGGTAAGACACTTCTTTTCTATATTGTGCAGAAGTTATCCCAAGTCCCGTGCAGGAAATACAATAAATTAACACATGCGCTGCAGAGGGAAAAGTTCAGTTCCAAATGGCAATTCGTTAGAGACCAAGTTGCCTGCTAAGCCTTAGGATTCTATATATTGCCAGCATAGTTGAAAACAAGGTTAACACCTTTGAAATTATACCCAGTAACAAAAACTGAATGGAATTTGTATTCCAATTCAGTTGGAGAATATAGGTCTTAATGCTATTTTCAATAATATTGTTGCTAGCATTAGAAGTGAAATGGTTAATTGGCTGTTCATAGCTAAGTACACGGCCTTGTTAGTCTAATTCCTTCCCATTTACATTAAATGTCTTGTGCCTGAAGAACTTTAAGATTAAAAAAAAATTAGTTAAACAGCATCTACCAAAGTATAATCACATTTTCTTTATTACAGAGATAGTTTTGCTAGTTAAGGGTTTAGTCTGGCAAGCCTTACTTGTTTGAGTAATCCTTGATGAAGTAAGTAATATTAAGAACATCAGCAGAATTACTTGTGTGAGTAGAAGCTGAATTGGGCTGTAAAATACAAAAACAGTGGTTCATAAATAGGTCAGCCAATTCAGCTGTACCTAGAAATATGGGACTATAGCAATCCAAAAATCTAGAATTACGAGAGCTGATATTATAATGGATTGTTGGCAAATGCGTCAGAAATTCCCTGGAAAGCAAGTAAACCAAGCTATCAATCTTAACTGAATGAGCTAAAGATCAAAAGAGTTTTAAATGGTGACCTAGGTGCCAAAAATAGTTAGGAATTCAGAATAATTTTAAAATACCACTGTTAAATTCCCCAAACTGGCATGCAACTCTTACATAAATTTGAAAATGGCAACATGCCCAAAGCACAAGGAGGCTACAGAAAGCATGACTGAAACTTAGAATGTCATGAAAAGTTAAAATGCAGTTAATTAAGAGCATAGAAGATATTACAGGTTGGATTACCAGTATCCCATAGTATAAAGGGGATTACATAGAGAGTATATTATCAATGTCTTGCAGGTTTTCAAACAATCGTCTGGATTTAAAATTTTTCCAGACCTGTGTTTGCTACAGGCTGCATTTTTTTTTCCTTTTCATTCCTTTCTTAAATTTTAACTAAAATAATTCAACAGTTTCTAAGAACAATACTACAGGATTATTATTTTTGGTGTGTCTATTAGAAAACTCTAGTGCCCTTTTATTTTAACTTTCTCATATGATCCATCTTTAAACTAAGGACCTTTAAATTTGGCAAGTGAAGCAGCTGATGAAGGGCATTTGCACTGCTGTTCCTACAGCAATTTGTCCTTACCAAATTTGACCAGCTTATAAAATTTAAAAAAATACATCAATTCTTATGTGCTTCAGTAGAGCAATAAATTCTCCCATGATTTGTGCTCTGGATATACAGCAGATTTGCATACTACAGGACATGCTGGGATCAAGCACAGGAACTGAAATAGAGAACTTATATCTTCTATGCCAGGAAGTAGCTAGACAGGGAAAAGGAGACAGAAAGATAATTTAGATTTGTGGAAAAAAAACACTGCAACTGGACTGGGAATCGTACATGGGAGGGAGAGGAACTGGTGGAGAAGGAAATTAGGCAAGGACAAGCAGCAAAGGTGGGCACTGACAGTATTGTTCAACTTCTTGATGATCAGTGTCCACTCTAATCTATCCCTCTCTGGAGCAAGAAGCATCCCAAGTCTATTCCTCTGTCTGAAACTTCTTTGAAACCTGTTACCAAATGACCCATCACAGTTTTGCCAAATCTGTTCCTATCACCAGGTGATAGGCTGCTGTCTGCATTTAACAAGTGTACATCTTCACACTTGATAATTTATCTGTACAACTTAGGAAACTATAAAGTGCTAATGACATGGAGATATTTTTACCCTCCACTGCAAACAACAAACATGATCTCAGCTTAATTAATCTTTAAAAAATGGATAAAAAAATGCCATCAGTGTTTTAGCACTTTTTAAAAAGTCACAGATTATAAAGCAAAAGTTATATCTGACTACCATGAACACTCAGCCTGTGATCTGGTCATCTAGTGAACATCACTTGTGACAAAGCTGCTCTATACTGTCATATGTCAGCATAGGTCTCAATTACAGATATGTTGTCTTCAGAGACTTTGTGCTGTTCAGTTTAAAGAATTTTTGTAATAGTGTAATGCAAAAAAGCATAGTTTTCTGTGTGAAATCTGCAGGGCCAGGGAAAAGAAGCCAGGTGAAAATTTAGCTTCTTAGGACTAGTTAATCACATGTAGCAGTAGTAGTCTAGCCATAGACATGAGGTTCACCATAGAGTAAATTTGCCCATACTGAGCTTCCTGCTGCTAGCTGCAGTATAGAAATACCTAAAGGATTAAAAGGTATGTTTTCTGATTGCTTTGATGTGAAACTATATTATTGCTATTTTCAAATTTTTCACATTTTCCTTTCCAAAAGGACTGCACTCAGGTACAATGTGATCTCATCTTCAGTTGCCAATAAGAATCAAATTCAGCAAATACCCTGTCTTGATCCAGAATGTGTTGTCAGAAAAAAAAAAAGGCATCATTTTTAACTGTAACTTCAAGGGATTATTGTGGCACCTAGTCATGCCTGTAATACCTCTCAGGTCTTCCTGGACTACCCGGACTGGATGGCTTGGATGGACTAAAAGGTCAAAAAGGTTCTCCAGGAGCTCCAGGTAAAGAAGGGAAATAGCTATGTGGAACATAAAATCTTCTCTTAAATGACTGAATGTGCAAGGAATTATGCATGTTATTTTGATATTTGCCTTGCCCAGAAGATATCATTAAGGCTCAGACTAAACTTTCAAACAGAATCTAAAGTATACCTAATGACAAACCTGCAGTTATTTGTAGGGAAAACTTTAAAACTTCCATTACTCATATAGTTTTGTTGGAACCTTTCAAGGCTGTTTATAAAATGAAAATTTTCAGTACAGATGATTCAAAGGAGAGCCAAGACTCCAGGATTTTTATATGTAAACGATAAAACTTAACAAATTAAATGGAGACATATGAAATCCCAGCCCCATTAAAGTCCATGGGAGTTGTGCCACAAAGTTAAGAGGAACCTGGATTTCGCTCATGCCGATCTATTTGCAACTTTTAAAAGGTGCTTTTGAAGCAGTATTAAAAAACAGTGCTCATCATCTATCTGGGGATTACAAATTTATGCTGATAGAAAATTAAATTTAGGACCATGCAATCAGTTTACATTTCAAGTTACGGACAATAATGACACCATATAAAATAAACCCTAAAGAGCATTAAAGCAAAGAGATTACTTTCTTTGAAAGGGATGAACTAGGTCCAGATTCAACAAAACTGTATCCAGCTTCCAAGAGAGAACCAGAAAAACAGCACTAGGCAACCCTTGCAAGGACGAACATCTGCAGCTGGTATTTCTATTCTGCACATCTGTATTTGTACTCAGTGTAAGCTTTATGTACATAATTGTTTTCCTATAAAGGTCAAAGTGAAACAGGGTCCCCAGGATACTCAGGAGAACTTGGACCAAAAGGAGACAGAGGTGAACCTGGATGGCCTGGTATTTCTATTCCAGGCCCCCCTGGAGAAAGGGGATTCCCAGGATTCCCAGGTAAGAAAGGGTGTTTTCCTTAGTGGTGCCCTGCAGAGTTGAAATTAAGCTCATACAGGTTCTTGCCCTGGTGAGTATGGACATTAATACATACCCAGAAGATTCTCTCCCTACAAACATTTCTGTTGCAGTAACATGCTGATGTTTCCTGAGTAGATACACAGACCCCAGTATTTCTTGTTTATTATGTTACAGGAGAGGAAAGAATGAGAATAGAAAATGATGGACTTGGACAGACCTAGGGAACTGCTAGGTGGAGTTGCCTCTTGGGAAGAAATTCCTGAAGAAAAAGAGTGCAGGAGATCTGGTAGTCACAGAAATACAATAAATCTATCAACTATTCTGATATAAATGCAAGATGGAACTGTATCACAAGATTGCTATGACTAAGAGCCTTGGTGATATAGGAGTTGCATAGAAATAGGAAAAAGCAAGTGTTTGAGGAAGGGCCACTAAGAAGGTTAAGAGATTGGAGCATCTGTCATATGAGGAGAGGCTGAGGGAGTGGAAATTGCTTAGCCTCCAGAACAGAAGGCTCAGGGAGGATTTTATCAATATGTGCAAGTACCTGATAGGAAGGACATGGAGACAAAGAGAGATGGTATCCAGTGACAGGACAAGAGGCAATGGGCACAAACTGACATACAGGAAATTCTACTTCAATACAAGGAAAAGTTTTAGTTTTCCTGTGAGGGTAATTGAATACGGGCAACAGGTTGCCCAGAGAAATTATGAAGTGTCCATCCTTGGAGGTACTCAAAACCCAGCTGGACAGAGCCCTAGGCAACCTGCTCTAGCTGACCCTGCTTTGAGGAGAGGGTTGGACTAGAAAGTCTCCAGAGGCCCATTGAAGCCTCAGCAATTCTGTGATTAGAAGTGACATTAGCTTTACTCTACCAAACCTTGCAGCTGTGTCACTTAAGAAAAATAGTGGAGGTGAATTCCTGTGAGGTGAATTATTCTAAGATGAAGACAGTCATTTTTCTCAATTCAGTTACTAGTTCATGAATTGGGGGAGTCAACAGAATGGTACTGTTGAGGAAAAAAAAAGAGAAAAAAGTTTAATTCCAAGATGTATTAACACTGCTTGACATGGGATGGGCAAAGCCTCTCATGACGTACTGTGTTCAGCTTGGACAAATTAGGGAGAACTCACTAGAGAGTAAATGGAAGGATGGGGTCGAAAACAAGACTGAAGAAACTAGATTTTTTTTTTGTAGAAAAGAGAAGGCAACAGAGCGCAACACACATGCTAACAAGCTGCGACTATTCAAAAGTGTTATGCAGAGGATAGTAACCTGTAACTCTTCCTGCCTGTCACATGTAAGGGCACTAATGTCTTATTTTGCAAATATCCAGATTACAAATTAGGAAAAAAATACATTTAAAGCTAGTAAGTTCATCTTGCTCACTGAGGTTTTTAGGAAATGGCTGAACTCACTTTTGCTAGGAACAATCTGTGAATACTTATCCTGTCCCAGGCAGAATGATGTCATAGTCCCCACTCATCTTACATTTTTACCATTTCTCCCATTGTTGGAATTCAGGAGAAGGCAGCTATTTGTGGCAATATGCCAATGTGTGATGATGCATTCTTTAGTTTAAGTATTTTTTATGGAAAGAATTAAAAATTTTAAAAAGATAACAAATATTTTCACTTCTACAAGATTTCTTCATTAGCCTAGTCACTGGTATGTTCAGTATACAAGTGAGAGCATACATTACTTCCATGACTTCACGTCAGTATTCTTTTAGTTAGTAACTCATTTCTGTAATCTAAAAAAAACCCTCAGATTTTGGTTTGGTTTAGTTGTTGTGGTTTTTTTTAATTGTAAAATGTGATCCCTTAGGTAGAAGAGGACCTGTTGGACCCACTGGACCTATGGGAAGATATCCTGATAGTGCTTCTCCTGGTCCTCCAGGTGATCAAGGACCACCTGGTTTAGATGGCATCAGAGGTATTAAAACCAAAAATACCAGATTTGATCATGTAAAAACCCCCTGAGGCTACTAGGAGTCACTGGGTTGCTGTCTGTCAAAAAAAGTATAAAAGTGCGTAAGGAACAAAGAAACCAATCAATACCTCAGTGAATACACAGAGAATTGAATACTGGATAGATCACCAGAGCAAGGATAAAATACAGATCTCCAGATTCAGTTTTCTGGCCTGTATGGTAATTCTGTACAAGTCCTGCTGCTACAACGTATCTCAGTTTCCGCAGAAGCAAATACAAATAAGATTACAGGCCTCTCTTCCTACCAGGAAGGATAAAACACATTGTCCAGAAGCCTGACAATGTTGGTAAACCCAGAAAAAGCTTTCCAATCTAAATCCAGCCCTGGGAAAGCTAAAGCTGGCAACTCTTTTCTAAGCATTTATGTAGACCTCACCTCTTTTACAAGCAGGTGTTGCCAAGGGAGCCAGTCCATTACTATAGATTCTGGTCCTCAAATGGAGCTCTTTCAAGTTGTTCTGATCCCTTACATTAAGTATTATCTGAACCCTTCCTTACCCAGTACAAAGACTTACTTCCTACTGGGAAACAGGGGATGGAGACTGGAAGGGTAAGCAGCACTATAATAAATATAGAGAAGTGTCTCAATGCATGTAATATTAACTTGCTGCCTTTTACTTGCACAGAATCTATATTGTTTTGGGAGTTATTCCTATTATTGTCTTCCTTACAATGCCTTGGATAAGGCTAATGTTAATATTTCCAAAAACATGCAAGGGCTGTCCTACATCCCAGGAAAAAAAACCCAAAAGCAAAAAAAAATAACGGAACATAGCTATTTTTAGATGTTTATGCTTTGTACATATATTAAGAATAAAGTTCTTTTACCATAGGTCAGCCTGGGAATCCTGGTCCTCCTGGAGAGACTATCTTTGTGCGAGGAGATCCAGGTGATACTGGTATTCGAGGGGCACCAGGTAATCCTGGGCAGCGAGGGCAACAAGGAGCCAGAGGTCTTCCAGGGAACCAAGGAAGAGGAGGCCCAAATGGTACGATCTGGGATGTTTTTAATAGCGTGTGCACTTACACCCAACCCTATGCAACTGAGCCTTGTGCACTGGGGATTGCCACTGGAGACTGAGCCAGACAGAAGGGGTAGGCTAGACATTTCTTAGCTCTGCCCTGTTACCTACAGATAAGATAGGGCTGGGGTAGAAGGTCAGAGTAGAGCCAGATTCACATGTACTGCTTCCAACAACTTGTTGGAAGACTCCCCTACCAACCTGAGAATGAGGCAGTAAAACTTTTGAGCCTGCCAGATAAAGCAAGCTCTGATCTGTCTGCAGGGGTCTTGAGAAGCTATGGAAGATGCAGATGTGTTTGAACTAACACAGTCTCACATCTGCCCCATATCAATAGCTTTGGGCTTTCAGCAGATTCTTCAGTTTGAAAACAGGGATCTAGATACTTCTTCCACACACTGTAGAGAAGTCCTATGTACACCAATCCCTTCCAATCTCTACAAAAAAGAAAAGTAAATTTTAATTCAAGACCAGGGAAGAAGAGGAGAATGTGCATTTCTTTCTGGAAGGCAACAGAGTTGAGCTGTCCCAAGTATTTTTTGTTACTCAAGCAGCCAGACCTTCTCGGAATGCAACTACATGTAACTGCACAACTGTTTTCTTTCCAGGTCCTATGGGAATCCATGGCCCACAGGGTCCACCTGGTGCTATAGGACAACCAGGAGACCAAGGTTTTCAAGGAAAACCTGGTCCCAGAGGTCCCACAGGTACTTACAAACCTGTTGCTCATTGTCACTCAACCGTAACCATGATCGTTCTATTAATATATAATCTTACTAACGTTTACTTGCATACAGACAATTTAAACAATCTCAGGAAAAAAACCAACTGAATTGATTTCTCATTTGAGTTGTGTAAAAATTTCTGAACTATGGATTTGTTTCTAGTGTCACCTCATGTAAGTTATTTCAGTTCTCATTCCATTTTCTTTAATTTACATGCCTGAAACTTGTTTCCACCTGCACCACAATGGCTGCAATCTGCTTTCCATTTTTCACATCCTTCAGGTTTTATAGGTAAGTTCATGACTATTGATTATTGCTCTTTTCATGTGGGCTTCCTTCTGTATAGATACATTCCATTCTTAGAAGGTGTTCTTGGCTTGGTTGCTAGGAATAGTAGATACTGCTACAACAACATAGTTCTAATAGATTTTTCACATAAATAGCTAGCACTTCCAAGCAGACCAATATCATGATAATGCTACATTGAGAAGTCTCATGCTGTGATGTCAATTAGACTTGTAAAACAGACTTGTTTCAAATTATCATTTTGGTTTTTGGTTGTCACATGAGATGCTTTCTAGCCAAAAACTTAGCAAAATCTTGAATCCTAACAGTGAATTACTACAAACACTGAACTCTTAATCTGACTAAATTGATCCGATTCTGATTTTGTTCCAAAATGCAAATAGCCAATACCTCCCAGTAACTTTCAATACATAAAATGTGGCCATTCTTTTTTTTATATTATTATAATTATTTTAAATGGATATTGTGGGTTAGCTTCTTCAGCCTGCTTATTGATGGCTTTGCAGCCACAGAGTAAGCAAAGTACTGTAATTCTTCACATGTGCTAAGGTGTTTGCAATGAAGTTGGGTAGACTTCAGGGTTTAACTCAAGTCAGGTTGGGGCACATTAAGACAGAAACTGTACACCAAATACTTAAAACACATCAGCTAGCATACACTTGTTAACACATACTTGCCATGTTGTTAATGCTGTGCTAAAAGACTAAGAGTAAAATTAAAAGCGGTGAGACTCAATAATTCAAGATTTTAAAATACTTAAAATATACACTTGAATACCAAAAGCAGCTAACAGTTATGTTGATTTTTCACATGGGAGCTATTAACCAATCTTCTGTCTAATTTACTTTCCTATTACACATTTCAGGTGACCCTGGTGAACCAGGAAAAATAGATGATTCGTGCCCTACAATCCCAGGGCTTCCCGGCGAAGCAGGGCAAAGAGGAGATGATGGCTCTGTAGGTTTACCAGGGCCAATAGGCCACCCTGGACCCCAAGGTAAGCTTGTGTTTTGAAAGCTTGGATGTCTATTTCAGCCATTTAGACAACAAGTTGAAAAGGCTCAGAGTGTCAGTGTTACTTCTTTATGTTTTACGCTGTCTCTTCCCCTTAAACACTTACTAACAGTCTCCAGAAACATGTAGTGGGCTGGTTAATGCTGAGGATGATGGATCAGTATAGCTGAACCAGGCTGCTTGAGCCTGCCTGCACTGCATTCCCTTTTCCTAGGCCAGGGAAGGCAAGAGCATCAGGCACTGTTGAGAAAAGAGTTCTTCAAACGATGTTTTTTCTTTTTGCTAACAAATGAAAAAGCAATGCCTCAAATCAGTCCTATGGTTTAGACAGTTTGGAGGATGTTAAAAATATACATGCTTTAAAATTTACCAATAATGCATCACAAAGCTCTAACCAAAGTCCTAAAAGGACACGGAAGGCAGAGAGGCAGCTACAATAGCACTTTTTATCTGTTAGAATGTGAAAAAGTTACCACAAAAGAAAACTGACCAAAGAGATGTTAATTTAAGAAGTGATGAAAGACTGAAACATTCTTCTGATACGTAAAAAGAAAACAACAGTGATGCTGGTACTGATCATTCCAATGGAGTGGCCATCTTCATAGAAATACAGCGTAGCATGTCTGTGTAGTGTATTCAGTTTGGGTTGTATCTAAATGTGGTGCCTTCAGTTTAGATAGTGGAATCCCTCATGTGGTTTTAGATATTCCCTACTTGGGAAACTGAAGTTTGTTGTCGTGGCTGCACTGGACATCCAATGTGTCCAGAGAGAAAATCCATTGTTTTCTCCCAGGAGATTCCCTGCAATAGTCATTCCCCTCATGAAAGTAAACACAAAGTGTTTCTGGGGTTGAACTGAGAATGGCTGTGTTGCCATTATATACAGTTTCTGTAAAACCAGATGATACAGTGATACATACCCGCACTGGTTTTATGAAAGAAACACCTAATAATGCTTTTCCTTTCATTAAGATAGCAGAATTCCAATCTTCTCCCGGGTTGAAAGGCAAACTGGAGGTTTTACTGGCAAAAGCAATGTATATTACTAAAACTTGAGTGTACTTGAGCTTTGCCAAAATAACTATGCAACCAACATTGAAAAGCTGCTAAATTGTTCTGACTGGTTTAGATTTTCTTAATGAATCTTAATGAATAAAAAGTAACATGGGGAAACTTTGAATGTCGTGAGACAACCTTGAATTACTCAGTCTGCAGGTTAAATAGCAAAATTTGCAGGGAATGAAACGCACACTGTTAATGAGAAACAACTGTGGTGCTAGAGAAACATACTCATCTGAAAACTGTTTTTTGCCAAAAGAGGAAAAACACTGCTGAGTGCAATAATACCTGACAAGTGTAACTTTGTTCAATTCAGATTATGTTTAAAGTAGCCAATGAACAGAACCATTCCTATCTGTGCCCTGCATATGAGACATATCTTTTACTGTCATGGCCATACCTCATTATCTGCTAAGGTATAAAAATGCATGTACATACAAGAAATATAAAAAGGTGAGGCCATCAGGAGCCTAAAAATGTCTTTACCCTTCCTCACTGGATGTAGTCCAATTCTGCAGTCCCTCCCTCTTCTCTAAGTACTCTAATACATGCATTACTTCACAGGAAATTCAGTACATGTTTAGAGGCTGCTGAGTTGGGTCCTAAAAGATGAAGGCCTGCCATAGGATGAGTTACAACTCATTACACTGTACAGATACTGATGGTAATTCTGCAAGAGGCTTGTCATGATAATGTCTGTTAGTGCTTTGATTTCAGCTGTAAATCGCACAAGTTCTGTAGAGAGGACATAAAACCTTATCAGCAGTTGCTGTTCCTGAAGTCGTGCCTCTGAGCTACCAATGTGGTCACAAGGTGAATAAGTTGTAAAGAGAATTCCCAGCAGAAAGCTGTTCTGCACCAGTTTGTCCTGAAGTGTCATTTCTTGGTGTCAGTTCTGCTGACCGGCCCTTTGCATGCTGTGCATGTTTGGACAACA
Source organism: Haliaeetus albicilla (assembly GCF_947461875.1). Taxonomy (NCBI): domain Eukaryota; kingdom Metazoa; phylum Chordata; class Aves; order Accipitriformes; family Accipitridae; genus Haliaeetus; species Haliaeetus albicilla. The sequence goes on along the minus strand of NC_091491.1, from coordinate 25,200,836 downwards.
TATAACCTTTAAATGGAGCCATGTGAAGGGAAAGTGCATACTTTGTATTTATCTAGGAAGAAAAGGTGAAGAAGGGTCATGTGGCCTGCCAGGTCAAGATGGCTTACCTGGGGCACCTGGACCACCAGGTGACCAAGGGAATATAGGAGAGCAAGGATACACTGGGCCACAAGGTAAGAATGGAACATGACTTCGGGGAGAGATGTGGGGGATGATGTATAGACTTAAGTTTTCTCTCTTCTCCCCACCAAGTGCATACATAGGTACGTCCACCTCTAGCCTGAGATACCGTGACACTTCCTTCCCCCCCTTTCAATTCAAGCACTGATAGTGACATTTGTGAATGATTTCATAACACATAAAAAGACCTATTGGAAGAAAATTTATCTCGGCATCCATTATTAACCAGAAAGGCAATTAACCACACATGCTTAAACACCATATATCAATAGGTATGCATTTCTGAGTCAGCACTAATGGTGCAACTGTCTGTGAGTAATTAAAATTGTATTTTAACTGTGACTGCTGTTTAATAAATTAATGGTTTGATACATATGTGAGGAAAGGGCATTGACTGCAGGGATTCAAATTCAGTCCAGACAAATCATTCTAGTGTGTAAGTCTGGGAAATCATTGCCCACCTCAGTTCATTCCTTAATCCATACAGCACAGGACAGAGGTACAATAGAAAAGCCAACTGTCAGGCATTCAGTGGCAATCTAGTTCATTTCTCGCCCATAAGAAGGATAACGTGTGTCTACTGGTGTCTTTATTGCCCATGACAACCTGTGAAGTTGTATTACCTTCAGTCAGGAACCCCTTACTGAACACTTAAATACAGTAAAAGATAAAAGTTCACAGTAGCTATGTGTTCATACAAGTAAATTTCTTTTACCTTTTCTCCAATGTGTAAGGTCCACCTGGCCAGACTGGTATCCCAGGACCACCAGGCCCCCATATTAGATCTGCAAGTGGATTCTTGCTTGTCCTTCATAGTCAGTCAGACAGAGAACCACTCTGTCCACAGGGGATGCCAAAATTATGGACTGGCTATAGTCTGCTATACCTAGAAGGACAAGAGAAAGCTCATAATCAAGATCTTGGTAGGTATTGTCATACGTAATTGCTCTCCAGTTAAGGTCTAATATGGTGTGATCTATACAATGAAAGACAAGTCAAATGGAGCACACTATAGAATCATAAATTACTTATTTTCTACAGACTCAAAACTAATTTACACTGATTATAATGAACTTGATTATGCTGCCCTATTATGTGACCCATTTAAAATAGCTTTATGCTTGTATGCAGTTGAACGAAAAAAAAGCATTTCTACCTCTAAGTAATTTTGAATAGAAGTTGGAGAGATGAGTGGTTTATTTCACTCATCCTGGCTAGTCATTTTGGGATGTCTTTGAACTTACTGGAGACATTTTCCTAGGAAAAATCCTAGGAGATTCCTAGGAATCTCATTTGGCCACTCTGAAATAACTCCCTGCAGGATCTGCTCCTTTTTACTGTAGAGACAGCTTGGGAAAAAGATCTAGTTAAGTTCGGTCGTTACAGTTGGGTAATATAAATAAGCTTTACAAATAAAATTATGCATCGTGTGTATAGCAGAATTGTGTGCTTTAAGAGTCAGAAGCTAATATTTTTTGCAAAAGACAGAGTCAAATTTCTCCCAAGGACAGCTCCTTTTGGTGTCTTGGGTCATTTCTTCTACATCTTCTACAGTTCTAACTAAAATTAGCTGTCTAAATAAGCTGCCTGACTTGCAGCCTGAGAAATTGATTGGCGGCAGTTTGCACAGAAGAAATTCCCTAAATTCTTGTTGACTTGTTATACAAGAGGCAGAGAAGTCTCCTAGGAGGAAAGATCAAGGACCTAATAAGCTGGACAAAAAAAGAAGTGTTTAAAAGAGCAATAAAAAGAGATATTTTTAGTACAGCAGTGTTGTTTTGAAATGTTTTCACTATTGTGTGTTTGGCATTCCCCAGGAGAGCCAGTTGGTAACAGAATGCCTTAGAACAGCAGTGAAAGTAAGATTCAAAAGAAAATAAAGTCCTCGCTTCCTGTGAGCAGTGTGTTCTTTTTGCAGGCATCTTCCTTACTCAGGCTACTCCAGATTCTTTATTAGTACTGGAACAGAGTATTATCAGTGATAAACAAAACTGGCTTCTGTAGAGAAATGTCACATATCTTGAAAGAAGGCATTAGGGTTTGGGGGCATTAGAGAAATATACATCACACACAAAGTTCAAGGCAGAACATATATGCAGTGATTATTATTGTTAACTACATAGGTCATCATGAAACCATTCCAAATTCAGTTCTGGAAGAACTTCACTTCTGCAGTATGCTGAAGTATGCACTAGTTGCTTCTTAATTCCCACTGATGTCTGCCTGATGAGAATTTTGCAGGATTGGCTCTGCAAAATCCCTCAATCCTTTTATTTCACTTTGAGAGTCTGTGAAACCTTTCTGGAAGGCAATAGAACAGCTGCTGAGATTTCAGCTTAATGCACTGGTAGCAATGGTTTGTCATACTTAACAAAAATTTTCTATTTATCAGCATTGGCATTTGGTTTCTCACTGCTCCTACGAGTTTGTAAATAGCTAATCTCCTTTTAAATCAGCCGCCACCTCTTGCCCAATTTATTTTTCAGTGTTGGCACAGCTAAGAAATTTGTTATCATAACTGCTTCCCATGGTGACAAAATACATCATGTTTAAATACTGGATTGTGATACAATTAAATATTATTGGCCAAAGGAAAATACTTATTGGTAAAAAAAGTTTCTGTTTTCAATATAATTAGCCATTTTGGTAAAGAGCCTGAGAGGTTTAAGATCTGTGAATTACATAACTCCTGTTAAGATACATAGTTTTGCAGCAACATTGCCCAGAATACTATTTTCAACTTACCTAGAAAGAAGTGGAGTAATTTTCATAATTTGTTATTATTTTCAGGTCTGGCAGGATCTTGTCTTCCTGTGTTTAATACCATGCCCTTTGCTTACTGTAATATCAACCAAGTTTGTTACTATGCCAGTCGAAATGATAAGTCTTACTGGTTGTCAAGCGCTGCTCCTTTACCAATGATGCCACTTTCTGAAGAAGAAATACAACCATATATAAGCAGATGTGCTGTATGTGAGGCCCCAGCCCAAGCGGTAGCAGTTCACAGCCAAGATCAGTCAATTCCTCCCTGCCCAATGAACTGGAGGAGTCTTTGGATAGGATATTCTTTTTTGATGGTAAGCATCTGGGCACATGATCATATATGTAAATTTCTTTCATACAGCGTGTGTGTTCTAAAGGTTCAAAGATTTTTAGCTCTGAAAAGTAAACTATCCAATGTCTAGCAAACATTAAAAAGGAAAATTCAGAAAAAGAACCAAGATGCGGGTTAGTTCCAAATTGCAGAAGCTGGCTGTAGCTATATATACTGAAGTCATAGCCTTAAGCTACACATTTCTTAAAATTGCAAAGATTTTGCTTGCTTGTCTTTAATAAACAATGGGATTTTCGTGTACAAAGACACACTTCAGAATAAGAGGTCCAGGTCTTTCTAATGCCATCTTCTAAGTTACATTTGCATCAGTTTAAACAACAGCATCATTTAGAATTGACCCGGATTACTTTTTTCTTCAGTTTGACAAATACCAGAAAAGTAAGTGAGCTGGCTCTAGACTTTTGAGATTAACTCATTACAGAGCAAATTAAGATTTTTCTCCAGCAAAGGAAACATACTCCAACCTAAGATCACCAAAAATAGTACAGTTATAAGCAAATAAAGTCAGAAAAAGACATATTAACATAATTTACCTATTTTTCATGCACAGTTATCAAGTTCTTTCACTGTTTTTTCCAGCACACTGGATCTGGTGATCAGGGTGGTGGACAGTCCCTTATGTCACCTGGAAGTTGCCTAGAAGACTTCAGATCAGCACCATTCATTGAATGCCAGGGTCAGCGGGGAACATGTCAATTTTTTGCTAATGAATACAGTTTCTGGCTAACAACTGTGATGCCTGAATTGCAGTTTGCATCAGCCCCCCTGTCAGGAACTCTTAAAGAAGGACAAGAGCAGAGGAAAAAAATCAGTAGATGCCAGGTATGCCTGAAGCATGGCTAACAAGCCAAACAAAAACGAACAGCTAGAGTGAGACTTGCGTAAGGATGAACAACATGCTAAAGGTTTAAACAGGATTTAATATTTTAATATATTTGAAAGTGTTCAGCACTGTTCTTTTTGTTTGAATGGATATATAAGACTGAAAGATGAAAGATCTGTTAAGCCTCATCCACCCATTACACACATCTACAGGTAGTAAAATCTAGTGTAAGTGACCTAATTCAAAAGAATGAAACTCTCACATTGGAGTCCACTGCCATAATACACAGGTAACAAGGTGAGCTTGGAGGGTTGAATCAAGTCAGGAATACCAAGGGAACCATACTGTTGTGCAAGACAATGGATTTCCTGTTAGAAATGGCATTTACAACAGGAAGAGTATGTGCATTTGTATGGCATATTATAAATATTTATCCTTATAGATACAGACGTGCAAACATACAAATGTCTTAAAGCCCTAAAGTTGAATTTTCCAAACTAAAGAAACTTTCACATGCTGTTTCTGAGGGAAGGGGAGAATGTAACTGTTAAACATCATAACAAAAACAATGAAGATCAAAGTCTTTTACCTTTGCAGTACTGAATCAAACTGTTAATTGCGCGTTCGTAAGCAACAAAAAGTTGTAAATCCATTTAACAGCAGATTATGTGAGAAAATAAAATTAGCTGAGATAACGAATCCTTAAAAAGCTATATTTATATTTGCAATTAATTTCTAAGAGCAGTTAAATTAAATTATTAAGCTCCAATCCAAGTAACTGAAGAAACAAAACAGTTTCTAGTATTACTTGAAAAGAAATAGTAGCATGCTGATAAAATGGGTGAACTTACCTGAGTGATGAATGTAAGAAGCATTAGGACAATTGCCTAAACTTGAAGCTAATAAATTTTGTTCAATTTTTGCTTCTTTGTTTGTAAATACACCACCAAAAAAAAAGAACCATCACCTTTAAGATCCTTAAGGAATCATAGCTCTAGAGATGCTTTTTATTTTTTAAAGCACTGATTGTTAAAATGTTTGTAAGCTAAAGCACTCATCACCTTTTGAAAAAGTTAAAACACATTTATACCTCCTTCATTCAGCTATAAAACCAGAACTATTAAATGCATATTTGAATCATGGTGAAACTACTGAAAACAGATTGCAAATGGAGAATTCATCATGTGCAGAAGGGCCACAAATGCTGCTTTTACCACTTAAATAAGCTACATTTTACTAGAATGGAATAAAATGGTTTTTTTCCAGCACTTTTCATTTCGATTTGTGTTCACTAAGAGAGGTGCCCCCAGCAAAAGGATTTTCAAGGAAACTGAGATCCACATCCAAGAGTCCTAATTCAAAGAAAACTCCTTCTGAAGTACTCCATCACAAGTAAAACAGGCTGATCAGCCAATTTAAAAATTGGATACACAAACTCAAAGAGCAGAAAAGACAGACATTCCAGTCTCAGCCAGAGGAAAATAAAATAGTCAGAGAGTAAGTCCATTCAAGTGTAAATACATCAGACTGTGCAACTTCCTTCTGACAAAACCAGCCAAACGTAAGGCATTTGTCAGAAATATTGTACTAATTCAAAATGAAATTGCAGATAAATTGGTTAATATTACAAAGCAAATAAGACAGACCAAAGTATAAAGCAGCATATGCTTTAATTCTGCAATCATTTGTCCAGTGACTATAAGTAGAAAAATAATAGGTAAATTATTCATAGGGGACCTAATTATGAAGTTATGTGTGAAAAGGAACAGCTGAAACTGTTCATGAGTAAAAGCACTCCTAAAGGCAATGGCCTTGTGCTAGTCCTGTAGTCCAAATTACCCTTACTGTTGCGTTCAAGAGCTTTGGATCTTGTGTAGGCCCAGTAAAGAAGTGAATTTTATCCTAAACAGCAAGCAGGGTATTAATAGCAACACAGAAGATGATGCTGGCTACACTCAGAGGTCACTGGAATTAGAGCCATTTGGGGTGAACCACCCTGGAATTAAATTCAGAACCTCTGACTTACAATGACGCTTGCCCATCGCCCTAGCAAACCATGGCATCTATATGGCTAGGAAGCAGGGAAGATGCCTGGCTCTAACTCACGGCAAATCCTCAGGGTGGTCGTCAGATTATTGTCTCTCCTTCACATCCCTCCGCATCAGGATTTCTGGAAGATAACTAGTGGAAGAAAAATACTGCAAAGCCCAAGCCCTGACCTGCTGTTAAGAAATGTGGCCATTTTTGCTTTATCTGCTGTTTTTTATAAGATGAGGAAAGAGATGCACAGGCCTAATACTGAGAATGTCTTTTGAACCGAATTTCATCTTTTGCTGCATACAGAGCATGTCAAAAGGGAGAGAGTAAAGCAAAACTGAAAACAGGTATCACTCATTTTATCACAGTGGTGCTGTATTGTAAAAATGGTATTTTTAAAGCATACTTTAAATTCATTTGTGTACAGTAGTATTTCTAGATCTGAAGTCCACAATTCACGTGCTAAATAAAAACAGGTATCTGAATGAGATAACAGAAAAGATGCCTAAATGCCAAACAGAGAAGGGGTTTAGCTGGGGCCTGCAAGCAGACCCAAACTGGCAACTTCCTGCAAGTGCACCTGCCATGGGCCAGACCTGCTGCTCCAAGTCCCCAGCTTGTCACATGCCATCATATCAGCAACATCCCATGCCCAGGAGCTGTTGGAACTCCTGTGGTGAGTTGGCCCTGGCTGACAGCCAAGCACCTACCCAGCTGCCTCCCTTGCCCCAAGCAGGACAGGAGAGAAAACAGGAGGAAAAAGAGCAAGAAAACTCATGGGTCAAAATATAAACAGGGAAATCACTTACCAAGTACTGTTGTGGGCTAAACAGACTCAACTCACAGAATTTAACTTAGCATAAATATTTAATTATTGATTCAGGTTTTGGGAAACAAGTTGACAAGCCTTAAAATACCTTTCCTCCCAATTTCCCAGGCTCAGCTTTACTCCAGACTCCTCTCTGCCCCCTTGTTATTGCTGCAGGTTACGCTTGGTCTCTTCAATGAGGCAAGAGGTGGCGCGAAGCTTGGGGCGGGGGGGGTGGGACACGACTGGGTTCCAGGTACAAAGCGGTTTCTCTGTGCTGCACCTTCCTTCTCTCTTTTCCCGTGCTCTGACATTGGTCCTCCATGGGCTGCAGTCCTTTTGAGGGAGCATCTGCTCTGGTGTGGGTCCTCCAAGGTCTCCAGTCCCTTCAGGGGTGTGCCTGTTCTGCCATGGAGCACCTCTGCCTCCTCCTGACCTTGGATTTCTCAGATCAGAAAACTGCTTAAAGACTCACTCCCAGAATTGCATTATTACGTGCAACAAGTTTAAGCAAAACTGTTCCAGGAATTTTTCCAGGGTATCCTAACCAAACAACTCTTTCCTACTTTGGTTGGTTCATAAACACCAGAAAAACAAACAAGCAAAAAGTATCAAAACAGTCAAAAACTGTAGAATTCTTACAGTCCATATGTTTTTTGCCTGTGTTAAGGCAGATTAAACAAACCTTCTATCCAAAACCCAAGTTGTTGTTTACTTGTTTGAAAAAGATCCCCCTAAAGTTTTAAAGCTCGCTACTGAGGAAGAACTAAATTTGATCCGCATGATGCCTTCTGCTCCTGGTACACAGCTGAAGATCGCCAGTCTACAATGGTACTGCAGGCTCTCTAGCCCAGCATGCAAGACCACAACATCAGCCCTCATCAATTCTTTTAAGTATGACCATGATCCAAATTCAGGAAATAAACCATTTCCATCTGGGGAACAAACTTTCTGTTGTTCCACATGGACCACTGTAAATAACACCACTTTACACTGACATCCCAGGCTGAAGCCTGGCCTTTTCAGGTTTTACAATCAATCCTTAAATAACTTAATTGAATTCAATTATGCCATACATAGAAAAAGGCTATGAATATGAGAACTTCTGTTCTAATGCTTTACATGTATTAGAAGTATCTGGGCAAGAAAGAAAAAAAACCATTCAGGGACCACATCAGGAAGATGTATAATGGGGAACAGTTGTTTGCAAGAAAAAGGATTGCTCCAAAGCCAGCTGGGAAGAGGAGCAGTCAGGCAAGGACAGAGCTGATCTACCTGCACTCCAAAATGATAAAAAATTTCTGACAACTCTGGCAAAAACTTTCCAGCAGGTGAAGCAATTGCTTCATCAAAATGGGGATCTATTTCATGACTGGATCCTATTTCAGAAATCAGCATTTTAAACCAACCAAACAACAAAAACAGCCGTTGAAATTCTGCCCACCTTAACCAGCTGGAAAACTAGCCAGCCAGGTGGAAGAAAAACCAACATGAGCATTCAAACAGATACTGCTCCACATTCATACTTCACAGCTTTCTCCTTTTCTAGTCACGTCATCCAGAAATTCCAGAGGGTACTGGAAGTTCAGTTAGAAGTGATACTTCATAAATGTAAAGCAAAAAACAACTCCACATTTATCATTCTAGAATGAACATATTAAACAAACATGGTTCCTCAATATAATGTAGACAGCCTTCAGCATCTAACACCACTTCATAGCAAATCTCACCTTACGCTTGACCACACAGTGCTCAACTGCTTCTCAAAAGATGACAGGCCTGAAGCTTCACAGTGTTTGAAAGTCCACATATTTTAATGTTTTCCACTGATTCAGTGAAGGAGAAATGCAAAACACTGAGACAAAATTTTAGCCAATTTCTAAACAAACATATGTAGTAAGGTACCACACTAATGAACAACCACTGTGCATTCATTACCCCCAAGTGGTTTATAGAAAGATTCGGAATGAAGCACTCAAGCCCCAAACCGACATCACGTTCAGCTTGGCAAAACAAAGTTTCAGTACAGAGAAAAGCAAGATCTTTTTCAGAATTTATAGTCTTTCCATGCACTGATTACAAATACTACTCCTATTGTAGACAGATGCTCCTTCTCACACAATTTAGCATGATGAAGACAGAGATGTTTTCATTTGAGTGGAGATTAAACTTTCTCAGAGGCAGAAAACAATTAATTCTGATGGGAATTGAACAAATCTGTATTAGAAATGGCTACTCTGAGGCGGTTGCAACTGTAGTTGGTTAGATTTTGCATACTGTATTTTAAAAATGCTAAAGCAAATTAGTATTTCCAAATGTTTTAATTTTACTGTGCTTAAACATTTAATATGCATGTAAAGAGTTAAATACATGCAATACATGGTACCAATGTTATAGAATTTGTAGACATAGATAGATAGGTTGTATCTCTGCATATATAACGTAAGCTTCTTGATGATGATGTGCAGAAACTGCAAATTTAAGCATCCTGCCTAAAGGGTTTTATCACTACAGTGCCTTCCAAATGAAATGCATCCCTGATCGTTTACCCTCTGTCCTACTCATTTCACTTACATAATCCAATTCAAAAATACATTTTTATAAGCTAACTGCTCATTCTGGATTTCAGGTCTGTAGATACATGTAGCAGTGAAAAAGGAACGGATAATGTATTTTTAATACAATCAGAAGCCTCAGCTCTGAACAGCAGCAAAACGATTATCTGGATCCCTGCAACAGACACACACCTGTAACATCCCTGGCCCCCCTGTACAGGAAAACATATGTGTTTACATAAGCATATACTTAAGTGCTGTTCTGAACAGCGAAGCTTTCCAGAATCAAGGCCACTCTGACCTAAGCTCTCTTTTTTTCAAAATGCCGGACAAAATCAAAGTGGGAGGTTTGACCCTTGCACACCAGGTATTTTAAAGCTTTTATCAGAAGTTGCTGAATTCATTTTGTACTAATGTAAATGAAAAAATCTTACCAAAACCAGTTGAGTTACATTATTAATGTTATGGCTGACTTTAGCTCTTTAAGAACATGATACACCTGTTAACTGGGCAAAAGACTACAGAATAGCCTTCTCAGACGCAGAACTGCGTACATATATCCCTAGTTTAAAACATATTATTTTAAAATAAATCAGCAAATAGGTCATTCCATACTCATTAATGTTGTACAGATTTAGGAGCTGTTCCTTAACTTGTTACATGGGTAAGGAAAACATGGATTCACAGAAGTGGCCCAACCACCAATAGCTCTTCCCTATAAGGAATAATTTGGTGAAGGACCTAACCTAATCCAACGTTCTCCACTAAGGCAAGAACATTTACTGTGTACCTGCTCAACAGCCCTTTGAAGACATTTGTTTAACCTGCTCCAAAAAGACTACAGAAGGAAACTCTGGAATATCGCTAGCCTATTAGAAAAGTTCACTATCTACATGTTTAGAAATCCTTTGCTTACATTCATTTTGCTGCAAATTAGGCCATTTTCTTCTTGTCAATGGACAAAAGAGATGAACTTCACACTGTTCTCATGCAGCAGAAGACTGCTATCGTATGTATACTCCCATCTTCTCTTTTACTAACCCAATTGCTTTACCATTCTGAGCACGTCAATATAAACAAAAATACCCAAACCATACTAAATTTCTATGGCAAACTGTCTTTCATTTTCACAGATCCTGAAAGAGTAAATGCATATCAGTATTTATGACAAGACTTAGACCCTTTAGAAAGCATGATATTCCTTTAGAAACAGTTCTACAACTGAAAGCTGAGAACTGTTAATACTTCCTTGCCCTCTGAAATCTGGTAACAAATCAGAAATTACCAATTCTATTTTTTTTGTACATAGGAAACAATTAGTAGCTTATAATAAAACCATAAAATGATTCTGTCCTTCATGCCTGTGCACTCTCTCAAGAAGCCACAGTACATAAACATGAATATCTGTTAGCCAGCTGTTTTGTTGAAGTGTGATTCACACTTATGTCATTCAGTGCTAAACAAAAATTGTTACAATTCACCAGTCACAGAATCAGAAGTGAAAATGAACTGCAACAGCCATTCCCATCACATCACAACAACAGAAAAGGCAGCTGTACCTAAACTATTTTTCAAGCCGTTCATTGAAGTTTCCCTCCGATTTGCTGTGCAGTCCTCAGACATTGTACACCTGTGAAGTTCCATGGTCTACATACAAGCAGGAGGTTTAACAGTTCAACAGTTCTTTATTCTTATATTTAGCAGTATATACACTTAGCATATATGGGTATCATAATTAAGGAGAGCAATGGGTAACAAAAGAAAGTCACCTTTGTCCCGCAGGCATTTCCAGTCATGTAATTACTACATAGGAGAAGGAAGTCATTTTGCCTTCATTTGTTCAGAATAACTATCTTGGACTAGCAATGCTCACAGCTGCTTTGCTCTATCATCGGCAATTAAGCTCCTTAAAATATATAAATAAAAACTAAGATGTCTGCCATAAAGACTGCTGATACAAGACTTTACCTCTATCAGGTATGCTCTCTTTCCTCTTTTTTAGCATAAGAGCTATCAAAACTGGGACCTTCTTCAGCTCAATCAAAATAGTGTCCTAGCAAGGTCCATTTTAGTGAAGAATTTCCTTCTCTCCCCAGATGCACCATCATTCCATGGACTTTTATATATATCACTAATTTAATGGACCAGTATTTAGGCTCTTTTCTCCTCATCTGCGTGTATGTGATATGACCAAACTGTATCTAACGGTACGAGTTAAACTCTCCCTTTCACTTTCAAATAAAACCAAACCAAAAACCCAAAGGCAAAACTTGTTCTCAAGTGGCTGGTCCCTTCACTGTCATCTACTACACCCTTTATACCAATGAGTTCTTGGAGTGATGCTTAAGGGATATGCGAAAATAAACAAGGTGGCATTAGTCAAACTTTTTAAAAAGTGGACCATGAAAATTCCAGGTTTGATTTTCACCAAACAAGCAAGCAAACCTTGTTTGAAAGGTAGCCATGGAAAACAAAGCTTCAGGCAGAATGACTTCTCTGAGAAGAGGCTGGGTACAGCAGAACTGAGATGCTCTCCCCAAAATGGTTCCCCTGGCACCAAAATGTCAATTTAAAGGGGGCAGGACATGGTTTGATCTCGCTTACAGCCTGTTTGATCTCACTTATAGCCTGTATTGAGAACAGTATTTCCCCCTACACTCACCTAGCACAATCTGTCCTGCTGTGGCGTGGAATACGTATGAATAGTTTTCTCAGTATTTTAAAGGGCATTTTTCCCCCCTTAGGAGAAATGGTACTGCTGGGAAAGAAGCATACATACACAGGAAGACGTATTTTGCCTGTGCTTAAAGACAAGACAGAAAAGGGAAAAGAATTTTAATAGTTAAACACACTGTTCTTTCCCCACATCTTACTTCTGGACTGCAAGAAACCCCTATTAGCAGTAATGTTAGGTCATTCAACCATTAAATTTCAAGAATGTGCCTATTAACAAGTCTGCTGATTAGGATTAATTAAGAGGGTGGAATTTCTTACATGGTACCTGATCACACAGTTTAGAGGAAGTATGAAAAATTCACAAGAAATCGCAGCTCCTGCAACAAAGGAATCAAACTTCAGATGCTAAAATATTTTATATAAAACTGCTTTTTCTTAAAGAGTCCTTACCTTATGTAGAGTTAGGCAGGCACTAAACAGTGTCAGAAAATACGCAACGTGGAATACTCATCTATATAGATTGCTCTTAATTTTTGTCCCTGAAGAGACAAAGTGCAACAGAGCATATGTTAGGAATTCATCTGCCACTTACATCTACCATCATCAGTGCTCTGAAACCTAAACTGATGGGGGGTTTTTAATGGTAAAAATCCTACTAAGGAATCATTCTGTTAATAAACTTTCCAAAATACTTTAAGTACCGGAACTTTCCAATAATCCGATCCCCAAACTTCCTCTAAATTCAAAAGAAACAAAATTAGTCCAACATAATCAATCTGCCCTCTCAGTATCACAACTCTTTGTTTCTAATAATATGGTGGCAGCTCTGTAATTTAAAATATACAGCTTATTAATTACTATAATAAAAAACACAGTTTTAAATGTAAAAAAATATTTATTTCAATTTTATATACAAAAAAGTCAAAACAGCTGAACAATTATTTTTTGTGAATATTTAAAGGCAAGTATTTCTAACCTCACTTTACAAAAACAAGTGCTTTTAAAACTGTAATCGTGTTTTTGATTTTACTTATTCTTTTCAACTGACTAGTGGCTAATCCTGTGGTTTTAAATAATTAAAATAACAGAGCTTAACAGCCACAGTAGATTACAATGAAACTTTTGACCAGAGTGTTAAAAGATTAGTCTGAGAAACCAATGCTACTTCCTCCTCATTTACATCTAATTATTACCCACTCAGAACAATATGCAAACTGTATGCAGTTTTTTGATAGCTATTTTTAGTGAGCATAGAAAAATCAGCTAAGAGTGTCTGCTATTTTATTCTATGGCTACTGAATATATAGAGAAGCAACCAAGACGAAGAACACAACAAAAATAAGCATTCCTTATGTACTAAGTGTCTTAGAATCTGCCAGAAGACTTTGCATAATATTAACAGTGTTCTTGCACTACCTGAATGAGTCTATCCACATTGCAGCTGTGTATTTCGGCTCTCAGAACCTTGAGCCACATATCTGGCGTAAAAATATTGTGCTGCTTCTTGGCATAAAAATCAACAATAGTATAAGAAGGATGGTGAAAGTGAGAATGGCACAGGAGAGAAAGAACAGCTTGTGCATTTTTCATCAAACAAAAGCTTAGTTACAACCAGAAGGTGTACTCTTTATTTAAAGAACATAGTAAAAAAATTAGCTTCAGGATTTTTTTCTGTATGGAAAATAAAGGACTATGTTTTTACATTCAAACTATAACTCCATAGGCAAATAGACTTCATAAAGCACAGACTGGTGATCACATGTACCTCAAAAGAAACCAGTGAATTGCTCATCCTAATGCTCTACTAAATTAGTGCTGAAGTGATTCCAACATGTCCTGGTTTCGGCTGGAATAAAGTTAATTTTCTTCTTAGTAGCTGGTACAGTGCTGTGTTTTGGATTTAGGATGAGAAGAATGTTGATAACACACTGATGTTTTCAGTTGTTGCTAAATAGTGTTTAGACTAAGTCAAGGATTTTTCAGCTTCTCATGCCCAGCCAGCAAGAAGGCTGGAGGGGCACAAGAAGTTGGGAGGGGACACAGCCAGGACAGCTGACCCAAACCAGCCAAAGGGGTATTCCATACCATATTACGACACGCCCAGTATATAAACTGGGGGGAGTTGGCCAGGGGGCACCACAGCTCGGGGATCGGCTGGGCATCGGTCAGCAGGTGGTGAGCAACTGTTTTGTGCATCACTTGTTATGGATATTCTATTATTATTTTCCCTTCCTTTTCTGTCCTATTAAACTGTCTTTATCTCAACCCACGGGTTTTACTCCCGCCCCCCGCCCCGATTCTCTCCCCCATCCCACTGGGGAGGCAGGGGGGAGTGAGCAAGCAGCTGCATGGTACTTAGTTGCTGGCTGGGGTTAAACCACAGCACAACAGTTCTGTGCCAGAGGCCAATCATCAAATTGTTCTTGTGCAATCACAGCTCTTCAGGACTGAAAACAGTTACAGATGAGTGTCCCCAATTTCAGAAGAATTTCTGCTATTATGAGGAAAAAAAAGCCTGTGCAATGAGTAATTTTGGAGTGATACTAGAACAAAAAACCTTCAGGTTCATTAGTTAACATTACTGAATAGGCAGATATGCCAGAAGCCAGACAGGCACTGTGTGACAAGCAGTGAGTGTAGCATCTGTCCTAAGTGACAACTGACCTCACTGGTCTCTTTCTGGAAAAGAAAGAATTCAAGGTAGCCTATATTTAGGCAAGATCTCCACAAGTCTGTGTGGTGGGTTGACCCGGCTGGAGGCCAGTGCCCACCAAAACCACTCTATCACTCCCCCCCTCCTCAGCTGGACAGGGGAGAGAAAATGTAACAAAGGGCTCGTGGGTCAAGATAAGGACAGGGAGAGATCACTCACCAATTACCATCATGGGCAAAACAGACTCAGCTTGGGGAAAAATTAATTTAATTTATTACCAATCAAACCACAGTAGGATAAGAATGAGAAATAAAACCAAATCTTAACACACCTTTCCCCCACCCCTCCCTTCTTCCTGGCACAGCTTCACTGCCAGATTCTCTACCTACACCCACCGAGGCAGCGCAGGGGGATTGGGAATAGGGGTTACGATCAGTTCATCACACATTGTCTCTGCCGCTCCTTCCTCCTCAGGGGCAGGACTCCTCACACTCTTCCCCTGCTCCAGCACGGGGTCCCTCCCACGGGAGACAGTCTTCCATGAACTTGTCCAACGTGGGTCCTTCTCATGGGCTGCAGTTCTTCATGAACTGCTCCCGCGTGGGTCCTTTCCATGGCGTGCAATGCTTCAGGAGCACACTGGTCCGGTGTGGGTCCCCCGTGGGGTCGCAAGTCCTGCCAGAAAACCTGCTCCGTGGGCTCCTCTCTCCACAGATCCTCAGGTCCTGCCAGGAGCCTGCTCCAGTGTGGGCTTCCCACGGGGTCACAGCCTCCTTCGGGCATCCCCCTGCTCTGGCATGGGGTCCTCCCCGGGCTGCAGGTGGATATCTGCTCCACCGTGGACCTCCCTGGGCTGCAGGGGGACAGCCTGCCTCACCATGGTCTTCCCCACAGGCTACAGGGGAATCTCTGCTCCGGCGCCTGGACCATCTCCTCCCCCTCCTTCTTCACTGACCTGGGGGTCTGCAGGGCTGTTTCTCTCACATGTTCTCACTCCTCTCTCCAGCTGCCATTTCTGTCTGTCCCAGCAACTTTTTTTTTCCTTCTTAAATCTGTTATCACAGAGGCGCTACCACTATCACTGATTGGTTCGGCCTTGGCCAGCAGCAGGTCTTAGAGCTGGCTGGTATTGGCTCTGTCAGATACAGGGGAAGCTTCCAGCAGCTTCTTACAGAAGCCACCCCTGTAACCCCCTCCCCCACTACCAAAACCTTGACACACAAACCCAGTACAGTCTGCAAACTCTTACTGCTGCTACTGGATAACAAATGAGATACATATAGAGAAATAGTAGAATCTCTAAAGCTGCATGAACAGCATATAGAATCATAGAATCTTTTAGGTTGGAAAAGACCTTTAAGATCGAGTCCAACCATCAACCATGCCCACTAAAACATGTCCTGAAGAGCCTTGTCTATGTGCTTTTTGAATTCCTCCAGGGATGGTGACTCAACCACTTCCCTGGGCAGCCTGTTCCAATGCCTTGCAACCCGCTCAGTGAAGAAATTTTTCCTAATATCCAACCTAATCCTGTCCTGCCACAACTTGAGGCCATTTCCTCTCGTCCTATCTCCAGCCACCTGACAGAAGAGACCAGCACCCACCTCACTACAACCCCCCTTCAGGCAGTTACAGAGAGCGGTAAGGTCTCCCCTCAGCCTCCTCTTCTCCAGACTAAACAACCCCAGTTCCCTCAGCCGCTCCTCATAAGACTTGTGCTCCAGGCCCCTCACCAGCTTTGTTGCCCTTCTCTGGACACGCTCCAGCACCTCCATGTCTTTCCTGTAGTGAGGGGCCCAAAACTGAACACAGTACTCGAGGTGCGGCCTCACCAGTGCCCAGTACAGGAGAACAATCACCTCCCTGCTGCTGGCCACACTATTTCTGATGCAAGCCAGGATGCTGTTGGCCTTCTTGGCCACCTGGGCACACTGCTGGCTCATATTCAACTGGCTGTCAACCAGCACCCCCAGGTCTTTTTCTGCCAGGCAGCTTTCCAGCCACTCTTCCCCAAGCCTGTAGCGCTGCATGGGGTTGCTGTGACCCAAGTGCAGGACCCAGCACTTGGCCTTGTTGAACTTCATACAATTGGCCTTGGCCCATTGATCCAGCCTGTCCAGATCCCTCTGTAAACCCTTCCTACCCTTGAGCAGATCAACCCTCCCTCCTAACTTGGTGTCATCTGCGAACTTGCTGAGGGTGCACTCGATCCCCTCATCCAGATCATTGATAAAGATATTAAGCAGAATGAGGCCCAACACCGAGCCCTGGGGAACACCACTTGTGACCTGTCGCCCACTGGATTTAACTCCATTCACCACAACCCTCTGGGCTCATCCAGCCAGCCAGTTTTTTACCCAGCAAAGAGTACACTTGTCTAAGTCATGAGCTGCCAACTTCTCAAGGAGTATGCCATGAGAGACAGTGTCAAAGGCCTTGCTGAAGTCCAGGTAGACAACATCCACAGCCTTTCCCTCATCCACCAGGCAGGTCACCTGGTCGTAGAAGGAGATGAGGTTGGTCAAGCAGGATCTGCCTTTCGTGAACCCATGCTGGCTGCGCCTGATCACCTGGTTGTCCTGCACGTGCCATATGAGCGCACTCAGGATGAACCGTTCCATAATCTTCCCCGGTACCGAGGTCAAGCCAACAGGCCTGTATAGTTCCCTGGATCCTTCCTCCAACCCTTCTTGTAAATGGGCGTCACACTGGCAAGCCTCCAGTCGTCTGGGACCTCTCCTGTTGACCAGGATTGCTGATAAACAATGGAGAGTGTCCTCGGCAAAGACCTCTGCCAGTTCCCTCAGTACTCTTGGATGGATCCCATCTGGTCCCATAGATTTGTGAGTGTCCAGACAGCATAGCAGGTCATTAACTATTTCCTCCTGGATTACAGGGGGTATATTCTACTCTCCGTCCCTGTCTTCCAGCTCAGGGGGCAGAGTACCCTGAGGATAACTGGTCTCACTATTAAAGACTGAGGCAAAGAAGGCATTAAGTACCTCAGCCTTTTTGTCATCTCTGGTGGCAATGTTCCCCTCTGTATCCAATAAAGGATAGGTATTCTCCTTGTCTCTCTTTCTATTGTCAACATATTTGTAAAAACATATTCTGTTGTCTCTTACAGTAGTGGCCAGATTGAGATCTAGCTGAGCTTTTGCCTTTCTAATTTCCTCTCTACATGACCTAACAAGATCCCTGTACTCTTCCTGAGTTGCCTGCCCTTTCTTCCAGCGATGATAAACTCCCCTTTTTTTCCCCTTGAGTCCCAGCAAAAGCTCCCTGTTCAGCCAGGCTGGTCGTCTTCCTCAACAGTTCATCTTGCAGCACATGGGAATAGCCTGTTCCTGAGCCATTAAGGTTTCCTTCTTGAAGAATGTCCAGCCTTCCTGGACCCCTTTGCCCTTCAGGACTGTCTCCCAGAGGACTATGTCAACCAGTGTCCTGAACAGGCCAAAGTTTGCCCTCCAGAAGTCCATAGCAGTGGTTTTGCTGACCCCCTTCCTTACCTCACCAAAAATTGAGAATTCTATCATTTCATGGTCGCTAAGCCCAAGACGGCCTCCAACCACCACATTTCCCACCAGTCCTTCTCTGTTTGTAAACAGTAGGTCTAGCGAGGCTCCTCCCCTGGTAGGCTCACCTACCAGCTGTGTCGGGAAGTTATCTTCCACACACTCCAGGAACCTCCTAGACTGCTTGCTCTCTGCCATGTTGTACTTCCAGCAGACGTCCAGAAAGTTGAAGTCCCCCACGAGAACAAGGGCACTTGATTCTGAGACTACTGCCAGCCGCTTGTAGAACGTTTCATCTGTCTGTTCAACCTGGTTGGGTGGTCTGTAACAGACTCCCAGCATGATATCTGCCTTGTTGGCCTTCCCTCCCATCCTTATCCATAAACACTCAACTTTATCATCACAATCGTGAAGCTCTGTACAATCAAAACACTCCCTAACATAGAGAGCCACCCCACCACCTCTCCTTCCTTGCCTGTCCCTTCTGAAGAGCTTATAGCCATCCACTGCAGCACTCCAGTCATGGAAGTCATCCCACCATGTTTCTGTGATGGCGACTAAGTCATAGCTATATATATATAGCATATACATGATACAATTTCCAAGCCTTCTTTAAAGGGGAAATAGATTCTTTGAAAAAGTATAAGTTACTAAATAAATATATTCTTTGTATGGCATATCCACCTCCCTCTTCATAAAACTCCTAACATGTTATTTCAACTCTAAAAGGAAGCTTTTTATTTCAAACATAAATATTAAGAAAAGCTTTAGGAAATAGTAAGTAGTTACAACTATTTTTTATCACATACAAGCTCTAGATAAAATAGCATGTTTTAAGGAAGACTGCAACACTAAGGTGTATTAAGTAACTCCTTAGGGTAAGAATAGCTGCAACTATTTTTTCACACAGTTTGCAAGACTGCTGAAAAGCTTAAGCCTGGTCTCATATGATATAGCTGTTGTCATCAAAGCAGTCTTTTCAAGTGACATTTCACATGCCAATCCCCAAAACAATTGGTCATCATGAACAGAGACAAGTTTGTAAGGAAAAATTGCATAGCTTTACAACTGTATAAAAAAAGTAATGTTTTTTTCATCTGTGATGGATGAAGAAAACCTGTTGTCTAGGAATACCAGCAGTCAAAAAGCCAAGGAATTCTTTTGTGTAGCTTCAAGAACTTAAGAAAAAAGACAGTTTGGTAAAAACATCAGTCATCTTCCATATTTAAGGTGCATTAGGATGGAGACTACCAAAGATGACATTTTGATTCCTGTCTCACACTTTTTATGCATGTTCTAATTTTGAGCCTGAACTCACAGAAATCCTCTGTAGTTTTGCAACTAGTACTAAAAAACTGGAAAAATATAACAGCGAATCTGCATATTACAAATAAATCTGCAAATATTTTCATAACTCAGAATAACACTTTACAATTTACATCAACACCTGTCAATTTCATTGTCTCTCAAACCTACAAAGCCTTTGCCTTCTTATTTCCTCTTCTGAATGCTGCTCAGGTGGAAACCAAAAACCATAGGGTCACTGCTCATTATTATACACTGCTCCACCAAAATCTGCAAGATACAATGAAAAACAATTGTTATTTTGTTCTGTAATACGAGAAAAATGCACATATATCCTGTAATCCAAAGCATCACAACACAAGGAAACGGGGACTTGAATGTTTCCAATTCTGATGGTTTCAGGGCAACCACAACTTCCAGCAACTGCTCTTAAAGACACTGAAATAAATAAAAGAAAAACCAAAACCAACCAAAAAAAACCCAACCCAAAAAAACAAACCGCCAACCACTACCAAAAGAACACCCAAACATCTAACAAGTATTAACCTGGGAGTTCACATTTTTCACAATCCCTACTTTACACAGTAAACTCCAGATTGTTAAACTACTTAAACATCCTCAGTAGTTACTTCTGGCAAAATAAGCTTTTGTTTTTGCTTTTAGTATTGCAGTCCAACATGTGCTAACCCATACCAGATGCACATACAACTCCCATCCTTAGCTGGCACCAAGCAATTTCAGAAATAAACTACATGTGGCAGCTCCGCTACAGAGAACTGTAAGCAAATTAATCTGAGCAGAAATAGTACACCAAGACTGAGGATTTTCTTCCCTGGCACCCCAAGAGAAGACAAGAACAGGCTATTCCAGCAGCTCTTCACAATTCACATTAAGTCACCAAGCAAAGAAACAATTAAGAGGTTGTGGTTACACACCACCTCAGCTGAAGGTCTCTGGGAAAAAAAAATGAGAGACTGCCTTCTAAGCATAGGTACAGTGTTAAGGATAAGCAAAATAGCTTTAAAGATAACACAACAGTCTCTGTAACATTCAGTATTTTTTTAAGCTTTCACCTCAGGATCTCATTTAAATTAGCAAAAGTGAATATGGAAAAACAAAAGTAAGTATTGTACTATCATGGTCATTTTCAAGATGAATTTCAAGTACAGCTGTATCCTGTATCAGAAATTGTTTATAACAAACACATTACGCCTGTTTACATGACATGAAGTCAGGCAGTCCAGCTTACGAAGACCCTCTGTTAGTTTCTTATCCAATTACAATTTCAGTTTGTAGAGTATTCACCAATAAATGCACAGTTTTGTGAAAATATTAGAACATGTTCATAATTTTCCTTTTTTGCTTGCCAAAAAGTCAAACTCTTTGAAAATACTTCCAGAGATAACTATAGCTGCTCAAACTCTGATAGGCAGCAATGTTAACATAAATGTTTATAAAATGAGATGCACTATTTAAAAGGATTTTTCAAATTTGTATTAACATGCAGGAAATTAATTTAATGTATATTTTAGTATTTTATCTTCAGCTTGTCCCTGTGTCTCAACTTGCTAGAGACAAATTTAACAAATATTTAATCTGTTACTCTGCCTCTGAAAACACTACGTCATTATTTGACAAATATTGTTCAAAATATTATAGAAAGCTAACATGTATTGGAAGTCAAAGAGCTTGGCACAGGTAACATTAACTGCAATGCTTCTCCATTTTATTCTTAAATCCAGGAGCAATCTCCTTGTCTAAAAAAACCCTAGTTAATATAATCTGCAGCATGGGCAGAACAGTTTCCATTAACAAAAAAATATGAAGCTGAACTAAATGTTCATTTACTACATTTATTTTCCCTCATTTTACTTTGTTTCTAATACAGGAAGGTTTGTTTGAAAAGAAAAGACACATAGTTGTTTTACTGTGTCCTATTGACCACAAGCTGAGAAAAAGCACTGGCTTACAGTATTTTGTAATCCAATGAATATTCATTTAGAAATTAAAAACCCCAACAGCTTCAAATTGGAAGGCATAAATCAAGGTGGTCAGTAGACATCAGATCCTTTCATAATAGTGCAGAAATATGTCTAGACAAAAAATTTAAAAGGCCTCAGAAAGCTGAATAAATCTTTTGAAGTCAGTATTTATGAATTGGAGACACATAGTGGAATACAAATGAATATATCAATATATTTATCTTATCATCTGTAAGTGAAGAAATTGTTAAATAACACTGAATTCATAACATTCTCAACGATGTTTATGTTGTCATGGCAAGAAAATTCATGAGAAAAATCACTGATTTTTTTTTTAATGGTATGTAATATCTAGGGTGAATAAATGGAAAAGAAAATGGGCAAATAAAGGGCTTTTCATGTGTTGTTTATATAATAATATAACACCAATTAAAATGCCTAGTATTTTCCTTATATTTTGACTTTTGATGGGTATACTTTAAAGATAATTATTAAAAACAGCTGAAAGATAAATTTTGATATATGAAGAGTAATATAGTCAACACCCTGATTGTACAAATGGCTGCACCATACATGGTCAAAACTGCATTGTAATGCTGAAGTTTGATATATTTTTTTTTAATAATCATAATTGGGAAAACATTTGCATTTTTTAAATTATTTTTGTGTAGTGATATTGTCAAATATCAAGGTTTCTCATTGAAACATTTATTTTTCTATATAGCATCCTTGGTTAGTTTTTGTCTAAGAAATCAGACACCACTTATACAGTTGAGTACTGCCAGAGTCCCCATAAAATATGCTCAACACATATAAATGTGCTTTAATAATCACTAGAAATCAAGAGATGTTTAAAAAAAATATGCAAAATGCTTCTTTATATGTTGACCCAAAAATAAAAGACTGACAATGCATTTTGAAACGCTTTATGTTCAAGAAAATATATTACTTTATGTCAAACAAAATGGTGAGGAATGAAGTTGTCTGGATGTGAAGGTTTAAATACAAGTATTTATGTATGTATGTGTATTTTTAAATTATCCTTTCACTCAAAATAGTTCTCTGACACATTTTTTTTAATTATAATAGAAATATTAATGAAATAAAACCTGTATCTAACCAAAATATTTATAAGCCACAGGGTTCAGAAATAGCAATTAGGCCACTGCTAGTACTGAAACAACACCTGGACTTACATGCAAGAAACGAACACAATCTTTTCAACACACCAGCAAAAAACTTCAGGACTAATTGATTTTAAGACTATATTTAAAGTATTTTAAAAAAACTGCAGTAACACCAGATGATAAACAAAACCAAGGGATATAGTACAAAAAAGTTAGAATAAAATACTAACCCTTACATTGCATATTTGTAAATTAATTTTATTGTGAACTAGAACTGTGTTCTGTGAATATGGAAGACTTGAGACCCCCCACACCTTTCCCGTCACTTGAGGAGGGGTGAGGGGAGTGGGGGGGTGTTACTAAAGTTTACAGTTATAGGACTTTGGACCAAAACAAGAAAATCACTGTAATTGCAACTGGTTTAACTAAACCTGTATTAGTGTAATACAGATAAAGCTTTAATAAACTTAAACATTTTCAGCCACGTGTTAAATAAATATGCTTATCATGCCTAAAATACTTACTGTAGTCAGGCATTACAGTACATCACTCTGCAACCTATAGTCCCCCATAGGTATAATGTATAATGCATTAAGCATTGGTTCAAAGGTTACCCAGCATGTCAAAATCAGAAATTTGATTATTCACAGACACACAGTCTGAAATGAAGGTGACAGCACTGATTTTCCTCCCTTTTTAACATATTTTTTTCCCCACTATGAATGAGCAAGCATCTCAGCTGAGAAAAGTGAGAATGTTTTGCACTCAGCAGAGTCGCACACAGCTCATCAACTTGGACTGCCAGTGCTGACACTGAGCGCGTTTGCCCATTCTCCCTTCCTGGTTTTCCTTCAGCACCTGATCTACGTCAAGATTTACATGAGGAAGTGCTTGTATAGTAACCATGACAACAATTTTGGAAAGAAGGCTGTAAAATTATTTTTGCTGACACATGAGATGATTCTTACTAGTTAAAAAAATCCAACACAGATTTGCAGATTGTTACTCAAATTTGCACCCTTTTTCTTGGATACAGAAAAATAATAACAATTGAGCAGAAGCCTTCTCAAGTCAAAAGATATAATTAACCAGAGGAATCCCTCAAGAAATGAGAGAGTTTGTTATACTCTCTTGGTTCCAGTCAAAGTTCCAAGTTTTGGAATCAAATTACAGGCATGTTCAACACAGTCATTTTAAAAATGCAGCTGCCCGATCTGATAATGCAGAAAGAAAAATGTATTTCATATGAGACTATTAGCCACACCTTACTGGCTATTGGAGACTTTGCACTGAAAATTTTGCACCCAATATTGGTTCTTCTGATTCCTAAGAAAAACTTCTGGTTTATATCTTAAGTTCTATTAACTGCTTTAATTTTTATAATTAACAAATTGCAAACAAACAACTATCTCAATTCAGAAATTCTGACACAGCAGATACTCATTGCCTATAAAGATCTCATTGAATGATACTTCTGGTTTAGAATAAGAAAGTATATTCCAAATTCTATACAAACAGAGACAGCCCATAACAAACTCAACCAACAATAAATGCAAGGAGTTAGGACTTTCTTAGTGGATATAAGTCTTTCAAATGAAAGACTTAACTCTGCAATACACATGTATTTCAGTTCTGTTCTCATGCAATTCTGGGCGCTACTGAATTACAACAGCTGATAATGCCCAAAACTTCCTTAGAGACCTTATGATAGCAGAAGGAAACTTAATAAATGTTTCAATGTGCCCTACGGATTCATATTTGAGGTGAAGTAAACTCTGAACTTCTATTTCATCACTGAACTGATGCTGAATAGTTCAAGTTACTTCTAACAGGTCATTTGCAAGTAAAAGATTATTTCAAATTAAGTACTATCATACTGAGTACTTTTAGTGGACAATCAGGAGAGCAACAGATTATTATTCTTGTTCATTCTTCAATTAAATCACGTTTATTTTGTTAAAAAGAAAAATTGATGAAAACTTGAATATTCAAAAAATTTTGGCTTCTGTTGCTATATCCATTGCACAGTATATTGGAAAAAAATAAGGCATAACCACAGAAAAAAAGTCTTTAATTTTGTGTTTATTCTTCCATATGCTATGGATATTAAAAAAGCACAGGCAGCTATCACTACTGGACAAACAGCAGGAATTTCTACTGTGACCATTCACAGCATGCTTTATACCAAATCACCAACACGGTCAATCTCCAGAAGTGCCCTATCCACCAGAAACTAATTCTAGTCACAAAAAACAAATGTTAGAAACAGAAGAGAAGTCAGCAAAGAGGCATGAGTTCATCCGACCTAGGCTTAAGCCTTATCTTTTCCAGAGTTTCACATTTGAAGCATCATTTTGAAAGTTGTAATCATCTTGTAGTAAAAAGCAAAGAAGCTGGAGAGCATTACACACCAAATTGTTTTAAGCAATATGGAGAAAGATGCTTGAGGAGCAGTTTAATAGTCAAATAATAGAACTTATAACCCATGCAGATCCATAGGTTGTAGTAAAGGATGCCCAAGATGACAGCTGCAACTGGGCCACCGCTTCTCTCCTCCTTTAAGAAACAAAACCGAAGGAGAGAAGGCATATATTAGCTTGCAATATTAAATTTACGCTTTCAATCGTGCGCCTCAGACTCCATTATCAAGCAAGAAGGTGATTAAGTAGCGCGCCTTAGACCCTTGTGCCGCCCCTGGGCAGGCGGGCGGCGGGCGCCGGACGGGTGCCGCAGCCGGGCCCCAGGCCACAGCTCGCGCACGTGGCAGATGGCACCGGAGCCACGCAGGCCGCCACGGAAACGAGGACGAACTCCAGCCAACAAAGTATTCCGCCTTGTAAGCGGAATTAGGGTTATTTTTAAACAGATGGGCTCTAGTGAAGCTGCTGCACTGAATATTATAGAGTTGTTTATTGTCTGGCTGGTTTGAAACCCAGGGATTATTTGCCAGCATCTAGCAGTTTCTGTCACATCAGGTTTCATCAAAAGGAAAGCAAAGTGAAAGCCACTAGAATACATATATATACTTTTTTCTTTACTAAACCAGTCCTAAATTCAGAATTCAACTTGCTACTGTATACAGTGCTTTGCAGCAAAATGTGTCCTGACAAGACGAACTGCATAACTGACATCTCAACCCTGAAGCTGAACAGCTAACACAGCTATCTTCTATACAAGAATCCTTTACATTTTGCCTATCTTGTTATTAAGTAAAATTTGTCTAGTGTTTTTCTCATTTTATACATCTGCAATACAATGCTGTCACCCTTGGACATGCACAACACCCTCTTTGAGGCCTTTCACTGTAACGATGATGAGCTCAAGGCCCCCTGCCCCAGATCTTTTTCACACATTCTCAGCACTTCAAGTACTAAAATACAATCACGAGGTGCATAATCTAGAAGAGCAGATAGGAAGAGCTGAAGAAACTAACATCATTAGTGCCAACAATTCATCACTTAGAATATTTTGATGGAAATAGCAAGCCTTCAAATGTGAAGAAAAGCATCAGTTTTTCCAGTATCAGTCGATACTAGGAAAAAAAAATTTAAAACCAACAACAAAAACCCAAACCCAAAGACAACTCCTGTTTCCCAAAGAAAGCACACAGGTGAAAGGACATACCCAACATCATTGGAAATAGACGTTCTAGATACATCAGTGTAACATAATTCAGAACTGCTCTTCTGAATATGACATGTGAACCTCCAGCCAAACTCACTGCAAATGCAAGCAGACCACTCCACAAAGCAGCACACAGATTTCACAGAAACATCGGAGACTGATATGGCTGTGGCACAGCAAGCCTTGTTCAACAGCAAAGCAAAACTTATGCAGCCAGCTGGCAGTACAAACGAGCCATCCATTTAGTCTTCACCTATACACTGCCCTCTAATCCTCAAGAACAGATGTAAGGACAATTTGAAACATGCCATGCTCTCAGTGTAATAATAATACCTGTAGAATATGTGTGAAGTCTGCATTTTTTTGCTCCTCTGCATGAAATGTGGCATAAGGAAGAAAAATCAGCGGGTCATCTTAACAGCTGAGCCAAACAGACAAAATCTCCACAGGGGATTTTAGTTCTGTTTGTAGTACAAGCCACAGAAGTGTTACATCAAACATACTCACTTTGTTTTTCCTCCTCTCTGAAGTAATGGCCTTAGTTTTAGGTTAGATAATACAATTTGCAGGAGACCTTCTGTAAGCTTCAGGAAGAATTTATCAAGCTACCAAACTGTGAAAGTCTGACTGGCAGAAATAGGCAATTAGGTCCTTGATAAATACTGATGTTGCTAGATAAAAGAAGGTGAGTGTAGCAAATAAGTAGCGATGGTATTACAAAGCAGATCGTCTGTATTTCTTTTTCATGCTAGCTTTAGTTGCGTTAAAGAAGAATCTAGAATATTTTGGCTGAATAGCTTACAACTTTCAGTATCGCTATCTGCCCTGGCACCAGTGAATGTGGTACCCATACAAAAAAAAAGCACACTATACAAACACTTACATACCCATACAAAAACCAAACGCTTCTCATTTCCAAAAACCTCTTACTTTTGTAGAAGCTTTGCTGTAGAAGATAATCACAGACAAGCAATAAGCTCTTTTCAACACAGTGAGTACCATACAGCTAACCAAAATGTAGAGCGCTCTGATCTGGATGAAAAGACTGGTCTGTGCCCAGAGGAGAGCCCTTGACAGGTGCCTCAGATACTATCATTTCATGTCCAAGTGTACACAAAGATAATCCTAGCTTTGATTTTACCATCCTTTGACAGGTGTGAAAGAGAGGAAGTCTACCTTTAGCAGAACCAAGGTTCAGGTATTGTTGTAGTCCGTAGCAAAGTCATTGCAGGATTTCTCCTTTTTCTTGAAACAATGTTTTCTGCAGCCAACAAATCGCTCATTCAAACTGTTAGCTTGGGTCCTCACAGATGCAGGACTGTTAGAGTAATCTCATGTAGACATCTCCATTTTATACAGCTTAATTGCTTCATTACATCTTCTTTATTATCATGTCATTTGATTACATAACAGATTGCCAGGATCTGTACCTACTGTCATTGTCAAAAGAGTAAGAGAAATGCTGTATTCATTGGCCTAAGAGCTCACAGATCTGGCAAGCTCTTCCAATCCTTTTTCTAGGAACTTTCGAGTCTAAAGACAGCTTACACAGTCACCAAAGCCAGGCTGTCTGTTCAGCCCCTTCAAACCTTTCTTCTAGGAAATACAGACAGTATAGAGCATCTGTCTCTCTACCCTCAGGTAACCTTCCTGTGGCTCCCCAAAAGAAGGTTACTTTTCTCCTCCTGAAATGAAGAGAATGGGAATATGAAAAAATGTGTGGGAAGATGCCCACAAATGGAACCTCCAGTACAGACCTCCTCGATAAAAGTGCTACTGATGTCCTTTGGGGGTCCTAGAATGACATCCTTCAAGAAACAGATAAAGATTGTTAAAATAGGTGCAGAGGATTTACAGTTTATTTATCGATACTACTAAGCAATAGCAGTTTGAAAATACTTGATCAGATGTCGTATCAACTTCCAACACTTGCTTGGCTTTCATTTATACCAGTTTTATATAATGCATTTCTTCCATAAACAGTACAGCCCTGCTAACTATGTTATAATGCCAGGATGTAATTAAAATTCACAAACTGCTCTTGGGCATGCTATGGATTACATAAAATGTACTACATTGCAGTCTCTGTGCTGTAACACCTGATATACCTTGCTTTTTAATACAAAATACCAATGTTTAAGATGAGAGTTCTCTCAGCTTATAAACATCCAAACATATAATTTTTATGCATAATCAACCAGGTATTTTTGATGCATATGGAATTGGAAGAAGTAAACTGGAAGGCAGGGAGAAGCTAGAGTCAAATGCCTGGTGTTGCTATAGTTCTTTCATATCTTCCAGCCAATTAGTAGCCAAGTCTTAAAGTTAGTTTTACCAACTACCTTCTGATTTATTGAGTTGTACAGAGAATCCTAAGGAAAGCCAGTGCATATGCAACGTAATTTTTCCTCCTCCCATACTTTAGAAGGACTAGGAGGCTTCCAGAAAGAGCTGAAGCAAACAAAACGCTCACAGCAGCCTTTTCACTGTTTTGTTTTGCACTAGAAATCAGACAGGAACTACAATAGATTAAAAAACTACAAAATGGCAAATCTGCTTTTATTCCCTCATCTCCTTCCCTCTGGAAAATGCAGACATGCTATACGGTCTGACAGATTTGGCTTTTAGCACTTATCACTGTCCAATTTTTTCCCACTCAGCTCCAAGTAGACCACATTTAATAGCCTGTGCTATTGTTTTTAACACTGGCCTTTAAGTTTCTCTCAATGTATGAATTCTGTCATGCTCTGAAGCAAACTATTCTTCCTGGAACTGGTGCCAATATTCCTGATCTACAGACTTGAACATAACAAACTGGTGAAGAGAAGAAACAGAAGTCTAACTACTGTTGCTGTGCTTTGGAATGGCTGACAAACGAAAAATCAAACTAGCAGGAAATTAGGCGTGGCTAATTAAGTTAGAAGGAAAGTAATATACAATGAATCCAGATACAACTGGATTATTAGAAGAGCAAGTGAGATCGATCTTGAACACAGAGTCTCCTTCTCTTATTTTTAAAAGATATGATAAAATTGAGAAACCATTCCCTCCAAAAGGTCTGATAATTTTGTTTTGGTTAGCAGAAGATATGGTGCCATGGTTTAGGCCAAGCCGGCAACAAAGTACCACACAGCCACCCGCTCACTGCTCCCCCTCTGCCCCTGTGGGATGGGGAGGAGAAAATGTCTCAACCCAGGAGCCTTTTGTTACAAGAACAGGGAGGGATCACTCACCAATTATGTTTACAGGCAAAACAGACTCAACTTGGGGGGAAAAAAAAAAATCAATTTAGTTACCAATCAAATCAGAGTAGGATAATGAGAAATAAAAACTAAATCTTAAAACACCTACCCCCCCCCCTTCTTCCCAGGCTTAACTTTACTCCCTAGTTCTCTACCTCCTCCCCCACCATGGCACAGGGGGACGGGGAATGGGGGTTGCAGTCACTTCATCACACATTGTCTCTGCCACTCCTTCCTCAAGGGAGGACTCCTCACACTCTTTCCCTGTTCCAGCCTGGGGTCCTGCCCACAGGAGACAGTCCTCCACGAACTTCTCCAACGTGGGTCCTTCCCACGGGCTGCAGTTCTTCACAAACTGCTCCAGCATGGGTCCCCTTCCACAGGGTGCAGTCCTTCAGGAACAGCCTGCTCCAGCATGGGCTTCCCACGGGGTCACAGCCTCCTTCGGGCACCCACCTGCTCCAGTGTGGGGTCCTCCCCAGGCTGCAGGAGGGTATCTGCTCCACCGTGGACCTCCCTGGGCTGCAGGGGGACAGCCTGCCTCACCATGGTCTTCCCCACGGGCTGCAGGGGAATCTCTGCTCCGGCGCCTGGACCATCTCCTCCCCTTCCTCCTTCACTGACCTTTGAGTCTGCAGGGCTGCTGCTCTCGCATATCCCATTCCTCTCTCCCCTGCAGGTTTTCCCTTTCCCTTCTTAAATACATTATTGCAGAGGCGCTACCACCATCACTGATGGGGCTGGCCTTGGCCGGCAGTGGGTCTGACTTGGAGCCAGGGAAGCTTCTAGGGGCTTCTTACAGGAGCCACCTCTGTATCCCCCTACCCCACTACCAAAACCCCACCACGCAAACCCCATACAGTAGGCTAAAACTTAATATGGGTATCTTAATCCCTTCATACATGAGGATTTTTAAATTTACCTTTGCTGTAGACATATCACCAAAATAACAAACACTTGTTAAAGTAACAAAAGTTCTTAAAAGCACATTGGTAACATTTTTAGAAGGCATCAGTCAATCACTGCCTCAGCCTAAGCCAAATGCTTATTGCACAGTCCAATCACATGTTTGCAACAAATTAACACTACAATGAAGAAGTAAGAGGATATAGACCAGTGCTGGACTTGATGCCCTTCAGAAAAGAACTAAGGGGGTTAGTTTTACAGCTACCTCCAGCTACCGTTTAGCTGGATACTGAAAATACTACAGAAGAGATAACATAAAATAATCTCACTGCATTTTCCAACCATCTAATAATTCTCCAGATGTTAATTCTCCTAAACAAGGCTAAACTTAATATTAAACTTAAAATGGTTGATACGTAAAATCAAATATATCTTTCATTCTGAAGTATTGAAAAGGATTTGCTAACCAACTCAAAAAAACCTTGACCTATATAGACATGCTACTTAACCTATCTTTAGGCTGACAGACAGACATCTATTCCTCTTCAGAGTATTAAGAAGAAATCTAAGAACAACTTCATTTACAAGAAGAATTTCAGGTAGGCTGTATAATTACCATAATATAGTAGAAGTCTTTTGTTCAGCTGCAAATAGCAAAGTATCCTTTTCCTTATTTCTTTAATTTATGTTCATCTATTTCAAGCATCTGCGATACATCCTTCACTGAAAAAACTAGAATTGGAATCCTCATGTTATTCCATACTCTTTTCTATGCAGTTTCTTCCCTTGGTTGGTTTGTTAGCGCGTATTCACTAGTGTTTAGACATATTTTCCAATTCCATCCTCCAAATGATATTTAGGCATTCGTTACTTCATAAAATTACTTAAGTGACTATTTTGCTATTCACATGACCTGCATTTTATTGTCCTGGACTGTTTTTACAGTAAGTTACACATATCAAGTAAAGAACACTGTCAAAAATACAGTGAAGTAAAGCACTAAAAATGAGATCTAAGACAAAGAGTAGAGCAAGAAAAAAACAAACAGGATAAGGAGTTGCACAAAATAGAACTGAAAAGGCTAAAAGTTTCTCCTGGCAAAAAGAAGGAATAAATGCAAATGAAATTTCATCACCCCTACACAGTTGCTGAAAATTATGAAGTTACGCACAAGTTATGTCCTTACCAGTGTAAAACATGCCTATTCTTGGCAAATATTTTTGTGATGTTACAATACTTGGTTCAATGCTTCTAAATTGTAAAGCTCACAGGGAAGTTCTGGTCCTTTCTGGATCCTAAAAACAAGACCAGAAAAGAACCCAAACACAAAGCTCCCCTGCTCAATAGTTAAAAAAAAAGAATACTTACATTTCATTGATTAACATTGCATACTTTAATAAGAAGTCCCCTGTTTGATATGGCTAATGTGCATGATGACTCGGTGAAAAATGAGCATAAAGATAACTTAAGAGTCACACTAGGAGACTTACTAATTCTGAAACCTACCCCCTAGTCTTCTTTTTATAGCTTGACTAAACTGGTTTTAAAAAATACCTCAACTAAACCGGTTTTAAATAATTTAGCTGGTATATTCCTCATTCCCTCAGAGATTTTTCCACAGCTTAATGCAATTAGCTGCTAGGAAGATACCCTTGCACTGTTCTATGGTATTCTTCTTCCTTAGTCATTAAACCCTCTAAAAATTCTTTTCCAAGTTGTCAGGTCTTTCAAGTTTTTTAGCTAAACCTATATATAACTTGTAGTTCAAAGTGATTTGATTGTAAAATGAAGCATAATTTATTGCTAGAACCATAGAAACCAGAGCTACAAAGAACCCAAATGATCATCTAGTCCATCTTCATGCCCTACGCCACAGTCAGTTACCTTTGTCACATTCATGAGAAACCTCTGTTTAACCTTAAAACCCTTGCAGGATGGAGGGTTTTTGCCAATTGTTTGCCAATTTATTCCATTATTTATCATTATTAACATCTAACTTAAATTTCCACTGATGAAATAACACCTTTAT
This sequence comes from Haliaeetus albicilla, assembly GCF_947461875.1. NCBI lineage: Eukaryota > Metazoa > Chordata > Aves > Accipitriformes > Accipitridae > Haliaeetus > Haliaeetus albicilla. The sequence goes on along the minus strand of NC_091491.1, from coordinate 25,168,259 downwards.
TTGTTGTTTTATAAATTGTAATAGATTTACATTCCCTTCCTCTTTGCAGCTACTTTTCATGTATTTAAGACTTGTGTATTATCAGGTATCTTCTATAAACCAACTGCCCTCTGCCTCCTATCTCATACTACATGTTCTTTTCAGTTATGTTTTCTAGATCTCCACTTAATTCTTACTGCTTTCCCCCTCTGACTCTCCAGATGCTTCCCATCCTTTTTCCAAAGAAGTACTAAAAACTTGATGCAGTGCTACATGTAAGGTCTTATTAGTACTGAACAGCACAGAAGCACGTGTTTGCACATAACATCCCTATTCACAGATTGACAGTGAGGCAAATGTTATCTAACATGACATTGTTCATCTATGTTAGGTCATGGGTTATATCTACTAGCATGGAGAACTTCAAACAGAATTACTTCTATCTTTTTTTGAGACAGCCTTCCAATTTGCCAAGTTAACTCTTAATTCTCCTCCTGTGTTCCAGTGTTTCTGCAGCCTTCCTGAGCTGGTATCAGGTTATACTTCCAATTGCATTACATCATCCACATTGCAAACAAAAGTAGAACTGCACACAGGGCAGACCATTGCATATAACCATGCTTCAGCACATGCTTTTCTAATTAATTTTACACCCACCTAACAGTATAATCAAAGCCATATTTCCATCGCTTATTTTTAGAATACTGCACAAGATAGTAGCAAAGGCCACACTGGTTGCACACACAGCCCAACTCACATAGTTTCTCCCTTATATACACAATCCATATCCCTTTATTCAGACTAGTTTGCTACGACTAACTGCCATAGCAAATCCATGCAGCCCTGTTACTTACCTACCTGTAACTTTTCCAGGCTTTTATAGTGCATTTTTCTGGAAATTTAAGCTGCCTGGCTTATATAAAACCTTGCCTCCTTCCCTCATCCTAGATGAACACCATGTTTACCCCTTTCTGGTCTACTGCAACCTCTTAGAATATCTTCAGTTGGACAGGACCCATAAGGATCATCGAGTCCAACTCCCTGCTCCTCACAGGACTTCCTAAAACTAAACCATATGAGTAAAAGCATCGTCCAGACATTCCCTGAACTCTGACAGGCTTGGTGTCGTGACCATTTCCCTGGGGAGCCTGTTCCAGTGACCGACCACCCTCTCAGCGAAGAGCCTTTTCCTAATGTCCAATCTGAGCTTCCCCTGATGCAGCTTCATTCCATTTCCTCATGTCCTATCATGGGTCACCAGAAAGAGGAGATCAGCACCTCTCCTGCCCGCCCCCCCCCCGCTGCCCTCCGTGAGGAGGTTATAGGCTGCAATGAGGTCATCCTTCAGTCATCTTCTTCTCCAAGCTGAACAAAGCAAGTGACCTCAGCTGCTCCTTTTAAGTCTTGCCCTTGAGGCCTTTCACCATCTTGGTCACCCTCCTCTGGACACACTCTAATAGTGTGATGTCCTTCTTGTATTGAGGCACCCAAAACTGCACACAGTACTCGAAGTGGGGCCACACCAGTGCAGTGTAGAGTGGGACAATCACCTCCCTTGATGGGCTAGCTATGCTGTGCTTGATGCACCCCAGGATATGGTTGACCCTTTTGGCTGCCAGGGCACACTTGTTGACTCATATTCAACTTGCCATCAACCCGAACACCCAGATCTCTTTCCATGGGGCTGCTCTCCAGCCTCTCATCCCCAGTTTGTACGTATAACCAGGATTACCCCATCCCAGGTGGAGAATCCCACACTTGCTCTTGTTAAATTTCTTATGGTTGCTGAATGCCCTGCTCTCTAGTCTATTCAGATCTCTTTGTAAGACCTCGCCTATTCTGCCATTATCTGAGATACCTGAGCATCATCCCAACAAAATAAACAGAACTTATTATGAACAAAGACATTAAATTTGTGTAAGTCTATTTCCTCCCAACTTTTATCCCTCTGAAGTATATACTGCATTGTGAAGTTATGTCAATTTTCCACTTTGACCCCTCCTCACCTTTCAATGTTATGTATTCATTTGTATTTTTCTTTGACTATTCCCTTTGTTTTTTCTTGATCAAGTTTCTCAAGACAACTAAACTGCTATTTCTTGAGGTTTGGTGTTAGAAGGACCATTAAGAAATGACAATTTTTAAACCCAGAACTTAAATATCATTTCCTCTTTACAGAGCCTATCTGAAATTATTAATACTTGGTAAGATCTGTATTTATAATCTATTAAAGAAACCTTGAACTAAAATACAAAGAATTAAGCAATAAGTGCTTACTGCCACAGGTAAGCCAGACAGCTATGGAGACCACTTGCTCAGATCCTAAGATCAGAATCTGACAACAGCTTCTGCTTTAACATATCAAAAATTTCCTGTTGACTTCACGCTGTTAAAAAATTTTACATTGCAGTTTATTCAGTTATTAACTTGTTCATCCAAAGAAATAAAGCGGAAAATGAAAAGGAAATCTTTATATTCATCTTCAAATAACTGAAAACGGTAAAAGTGCTACCTAATGAGTCTTAGTAGCTCCAAAAATCCTGAACACCATCAGGATCAGAAATAATTTTGGCAAATTATTTAATTACAAACAGTAATTCCTTTAATAAAATAAGGCAAATGGGCTTCATTTTTCCATTTAAAACTGTTGTTAAAGGTATCCTGAAACCTAACTGGATATCTATTTTTTCAGCTAAATTCTAATGTCCGTCCAAACATTGCTTCACATGAAGTTGATTTAAAAAGTACTAAATAAAAGCATTATTCATCCTTTATAGTATCATCAGTCATAGCAATGTGTTAAAAAAACTGACTAAATGAATGTTTAAGCTATATAATTACTTGAATGAATAAAGACAAAAAGTACCAAGTGATGCTGATCCGAATAACCATTTTTCACTCTTTGAAAAAAGGGACTCAGAGCTAGATTTAAATTATTTCAGGTTCATCAAACCTAGGTGCTAGCCACACCATTTCATGTACTACAGGATATAAATGGTACTACATATCCTCTGCCAAGTCACTGAAAGACTTAAGTGCAGACATTCACTACCATCTCGCAATGCTCTGTGATCCATATCTAAAATACCTAACTGAGGCTATGATGTCTAATGACTCCTTTGCAGAAAGGATCATATCTGTCTGTACTTAAGCTTGCTAAATGTAACTAATTGCATTAGCAAAACTCCTTGAGCTAATGAAACTAAGACTTTTTGATCAGAGCTGGCTCATGTCCAACCAGCTTTCAGGGCAAGCTGAGATTGCTTACATAGGTCTATGAGATTGCAGTCACATTAGATTGAATATGAAAGACAAAACTGTACCGTATATTCCTTTCAAGCATAATCCTAAAACCTACTGCTGCAGAGCAGACTGACAACAGCAGGGAAGCTATGTAATGCTCAAAATAATTACAGATTTATTTTTAAATGCAAGCTAGAGACTCCAGATAGAAAACAAAAAGTAGAGCAGAGAAAACCAGAACAGAGTTGGCCTTAGGACCACAAGGATGCAGCCATGATGTTGGCCAACAAAACATAATATGGAGATACATAGGTTTCTTGAAACTACTAGAAATGACTAATTTATTCAGTCAGACATCAGAAAAAGGTTCAGAACATCACTTTTAAGATAGTCCCAATGAACAAAATGTAAACTATACCCAGTCCATAGAATTAATCCAATGATACAACAACAAGAGTTAAAATAGTAAATCATGGGTAAATCTAAGATTAGGCATATTCACTGACCTTAGTTTACCACTAAAAACATCCCCTAAATTTGTTAACATCCATAAGAATCCTAATATATATAAAATCGCATTTGGAAAAAAAAACATTTTTTCTTTAGTGCATTCCTGCTTGCCTAACAAAGACACATAACAACAATGAAACTCCAAACAATATCCATTTCCCAATGCCAAGACTAAGAAACCCAGATGGATGGATGGAGACACCAATGCAGACTGGAGCCACTCCACAGCAACCACCACTTTCTCCAAAGTGGAAAAGAGTACTTTTATGTAGCCTACACCCAGCTTCTTCTAATTATGCCCACAGTTGTTAAGCAAAACTGCCTGTTCCCCAGCAAGGTGACTCTGCCAAACCCACTGTGAAAGGAACAACATTTGTTCCTTTAACAAAAAGTTCAAGTTACTGAGGAAAAAAGAAAAAAAAAAACCCACCAAAATCCAGAGACCACTGAAGGCAGTGAAAAGACTCCCATTCATATCACTGAGTCTTGGATCAGAACACCAAGAACAGCCTCTACCTCCATAGGCAAACCGTGCTTTTATAATAGATGTGGTGTGAATGTAAGAAAACCACCTCTAGCTGCAGTCAAAGATTCAACTATTTCTTTATTAAAGTGTTTTCTTCCTATTTCAGTTGTCTTTGGCAGTTGAAACTTTTGCAAGAAGGAAACCATCCAAAAGAAAGCTGCATTTGCATATTTAGGAAGTCACAGGGGAAAAAAAAAATCAGCATTCTGGACACATTTTAACATGAAAATCTGAATTAATACTTTGTGTCAGTACTATATACTTTTTAATGCAAACAAAATTAATAATTATTTAAATTCTTATCTCAAAATCTTTTGTAGCAATAAACCTAAGAACAACTACGTCGCTGTCAACTTGTTGCCTAAAGACCAAAGAAATTTAACCCTTCAGGCGGTGTTTCCAAAAATACCAGATACAGTACCAAGCATTTGATGGAAGAAATGAAAGATGTGCTACATTGCAAAAGAGAGACATCATATCCAGAACGTTAAATACTGAATATAGTAATCTCAGCACAGTGCTATAATCCAGGGCAAATTAGAAAGAAGCAAACAATACCAGGACAAAACACAGAGCAAAACAGCCATGAAAGGCAAGCTGTATTAGGGTGTCAAACTGAATCCAAAGTTACGTTCTAAACTATTCTCAGTGTACTAGTGTCACAATGTTTCAGTATTTTCTTTTTTCATAATTTTTCCCTGCAAACACAGTATCACTCACATGGAATGAAGCCCTGCTTTTAAATTAATAGTGCCTGTCTTTTTATGCCTATAACATATAACTCTGGAATGCTGCATCCAAGGAAGCCCAAAACCTTAGGCAATATTGTATGCAACAATGGACAGAACTTTTTCAGGGAAGGCAGATGAGAGAAATGGGGAACACAGTCTCCTTCATTTACATAACCAACTTTTATGTAAATGTATTTTGGATCAAAAAACAGTTTCTGTCAATGATATTTTAACAGAACGCATCTCAGCTCTTCCAATTTACTAATAAACTGTTGAACTACTTTTCTTCCGTATGTAGAAGTGTTTCCAAGGCAGGAGGAAAAGGATCACATCGAACTCCTGAATAATCAGCAGGAAGGAAAGTAGAAAAGGCAGAAAAACAAACTACTAAAGACCATACTAGCAGTTTGCACATTTTCTAATGCTGATTTGTCCATCAAAAGCATTCTCTTAGTACATTTTCCTCCAGATATCTGAAGGAATGTTCTCCACACACTACTGCTGAAAGCAAATTGTGCCTCTCCTAGAAGAATGCCATATTGTCTGTATGGATTCAATAATAAATAATAATGAAGATAGGAGAAATTAAGAAAAATGTATAGCACTGAGGACAAGAGGAAGAGACAGTGGAAATAAAGGAGAAACTAATTTCCCCAGTTACACTAATTCTATAGAAGTCTTCATAGAATTTAAGATCTTGAATACACTATCAACATCAAACAAAACCTTATTAAGTACCCGTGTTTCTTCTTGAACCAAGCACAGTTGGTCCTAAACTATTTATTACCTGCGCTTTAGTGCTTTAGTATCTGAACCAAGTTAGCACTGCTTTAAAAAATAAATTAAAAAAATAAACAAAACCCAACCCTTACCAAAATCCTCAATTTAAGACCTGAGTGCATTCTTTTTAAGCACAGAGACTAAAGGAGACAAGTCTAAACCCAGTATTTCCAAAATACTTATGCACTATTTAAAGATACATAGCAGCATCTTGAAAGGTCAAGTGTGTACAAAGCTTAAACCAACTATTACACATACTGTAGCATTTCAGAAGGAATTAGCTAGACCACATTTTTGATTTAAGATCACTAATCTACACAAAAAAAATTACAGCTTATTGACATATAAGTACAGGAAACCTGGATTTGAAGGAGTTGCCGTTTCTAGTTGTCCATCCCATCTAACTTCCCCTACTGCACTGCTAGTGAAGCAGAAACAGTGGAACTATGAACAAAGATGCTTCTGAGCTCTCAATTTTCAGTCCAGTACTTTTCACCCAGTCCAGTATTTTTTAGTGAAAGTTAAATGAACACCAGTTTAGATAACAAAGGGCAGTAACTGCTTCAGTTGTCCGAAGCCAACCTGTTTGCCTGTGTAAATGGAGGCATTCCAAAAGAATGATTTCACTGCTTTACAGAACTATTCTTTATTTCATGGGTGCTAATTGGTTTTGGTTCTATTTTGAAAGATAAACCCATGGTGAAAGGCTTAGTGGTGCTTTGTCTCACCTATCTGGTGAACATTTACCACCATTATCAAGAAAATCAGGACTTTTTTTGGTTCTAATCTTCAGTAAACCTGTTTTATCCTACATCAACCACTACTTTTATGAAGAGACAGACAGAAGAATATTGCTATACATTCATTAAACATTTGTAATAGAATTCTGGCTATGCTGCTTGTTGTAAGCCATCTGCCACTTACACTGAGCATATACCAAAACTTTGTGTGGAAATAATAAAAATGTACTGATTTAATTTCCTGGAAATTTGCCTGAAGAAAGTGCTGGTGATCAGGATCATAGAGCACAGTTGCAGTTTTAGAAAGATATTTAGAACAAAAGCCCTACTCAAGGGCAAAAGCTTTTTTCAAAAAGTGTTGTTGGGCATCTGAGACCATACATAGTCTGAATTTAAAAAGAAAAAAAAAAGTTGGACTTCAAGAATCCGATGCAAGTCCTAGCATATGACTTTATGAAATGTATTTTAATCTGATAACATGCACTGCACATTGGAGTATATAATCTATTTTAAGACATTTTTACAGAAAACCATCATAGTCAAATGCAATGACTGGCATTCCTACAATTGCAGAAGGGAAAGATAGCACTGACTGGAAAAAAATTTGAATTATACAGCATTTCTCTATAGTCTTATCAAATCAGTTTCATTCTTATTACAATCTTCCATGGATTTGGCAGATTTCATAGACTACTAATATGAAGTCCGGTCTCAGTAGGAGAAAACAGAAATGGGAACCCTTAAAGATTCACAGAACAGGTAAGCCAGATGCCTAGGTATTTCCTAACTACACCACAAATGTATCTAGGACTAGCCCATACTTGGCCACCTAAAAACTTTGAGTGGATGGGGGTTTTTTTGTTTTGTTTTAAATTAGAACTAAAGAAATGCATATATAGATAGTTTCATTATAAAATATAAGAGGAATATCTATATATGTATACTTATAGGTACTTCTCTTCAATTACAAACTATAAAGACTATCACCTACGTGTTTAAAAAAACCTACGTCTTAAAAAAAAAAAAAGAGGAAAATTCCTTTGTACAGAGACACGAGCTTCCAAGGGATTCTTAACATTATTGAGATTGAAAGACAGACACTTACAAGTTCAACTCACAAAAAATCCCAACACCCACCACAACAAAAATGCAAACCCACATCCCACACTAATCAAGATATTTCTTCTGAGCAGAATAGCAAGTAAACAATAGATAAGAGATATGGTATACTGGGGTTACATTAAGGATGGCTGTTAATACTACCATTAAACAAAAATGGCAGCCACGTATTAACTTCATAGTACAACCATACAGTTTAATTATCAAAGGCTATGATTTTTGAAACCCAAAATCATTTTCCTGACTTAAACAGAGGAAGAATTATTGCAATTTGTAACCAATATAGAATTATGAGAATACGAATGAAAATTAAAAAGAAAAAAACACACTTTGGAGAAAAAAATAATGCTGTTTAAACCAATTCTTGTTTGAGGCAACAACATATCTAAAACTGGGAATGGAAAGAATATAACAGTTCCTTTTAGTAAATGGACCTAAATCATTATGACAGTTTGATAGTCTCAAAACTGATGCCTACATAAATCTTATAAACAAGTCTAGCAATTTCTTTTGTTGCATTAGATACTGATTATTATTATTATTTAAGAAGTTTTCAGGATATAGGATAAAAACAGAATTGCAGTTCAGGAATACCTGAATACGGAATAAGGGGAAATGCAGTACATTCATGATGGGTTTAGATAACCTATGTATGGTATTATAGAAGGGTAACCAGTGAGCTTAAATTCAATGCATGTCTTAATAGAAATTAGTTTTCAGTTGTAGACAACAACTGATACCAGGAAATTCTGTACTATGCCACTGAGTCTTTTAATAGCTTAGCAGGTTACTAACACAGTAATTTCTAAGAATGGATCAACATTCCAAATCCATAATGGTACATTTTGTGGCCTAAAACCCCTTAATAAATGCGTTTGCCCAACTAAGGGGGGGGGTGGGAATCAATCAAAATTACTGCAATACTTTTTGTCCAAGCTGCAGAGCAACTGTGATGGTTTAAATGTCATAGGTGAGGAGAAAAAAAAAGATTACTAAGGAAAGAAAGCCCTAAATTTTGACTGTGATAACTGTTTTTACATCCATTTAGCTATCTATTTCAAATTATTTTATGTAATTTTTAGTCATGTTAAGTACCTGTTTCATCACTCATGTAATTACAAGCAACTGTGAACATCATGCTTTAGGGAAAAATGTATCATATTCAAAGGAAAGTGCTCATTCAAGCTAATTATTTTTCAAACTAACTGACAGGGAAGAATATCCTAATTGCTCATAAGCACAGTAAATTTCATCTCATCCTTTGTGTCACTGAAACAGGTATGATCAATTATATGCTCTATATTACTTTCTCTGCGAAATAAGGCATCTGCCTATAGGCAAGCTTAACCTTTAAGCAGCTTATTTAAGGAAATATTTTAAGACTTCAGCTCTAAAGTCTTGCTTGTCCAAACTAAAGCGCTCCAGCAAGTAGGAGAAAGAGGTGCAAAATTAAACCACTCATGTGAAACCACTGAAAACAACATGTATAGATATTTGATCACACCAAACTATATTGGAAGCAATATACAATGATACGTTTTCCCACTTATCTGTGAGGCTTAAAAACTATAACTAGCACTGAAAACAGACACTACCATAGTGTTAAGAAATGCTGCTGTCTCAAATTGAAGTTAAAAATGTGACTTGGTATGCCACACTAATCTACCAGTGAGATAGAATTTAAATAGCATCTCTAAGTATATCTCATGTTTCAAAGGGCATTCTCCAAGCAAGAATATATTCCCTTGTAGCTGAAAACTTATCTTTGTCCAAAAACAACAAGCAGACAAAAAATACATACTTACCTATAGTGATGTAAATTATTTAAGGCTACAAATGAAAGCTGCAGGCATTCCACACTGATACATGAAAGCCTTTAATGTATACACTGCCTAGTTGTGTACATTGCCATAATTTTGTCATTGTTATTTGCATTCTGTTTCCTTGATAGTTTCAAAAGAAACTCATTTATGCAGATAAAATTTCAAAACACTTAATATTAGAAGCTTGGAAGGATTTCTTTCTCAAACTCAATGTTAAAAATGATGTAAAACGTCATGTAAAAATGACAGTAAAATAAAAAGTATCCCTTACAATAAAGCTCATTTTAGATCCATTCCTTCCCAAAATTACATAGGGCAACATATTGATACGACTTATTTAATTTTTAAGAATTCCTAAGACAGCATGAACAGTAACTAATTCATTGTCTTCTGCTGACAAACCAGATGGACTAAATGCTATTTTATTGATTTATTTGAAAGCTAAGATTCTCACTATTTTCTAAGGTTTTCACTACAGTTTGATTGAGATGGGAGCACTCAGATTGCAGTAATTTCTAGAACAAATATATTACAGGAATAAACTTGCTGTATAGTTTTTAAGTTTCTAGCTTCACAGTGTTGAGGTACAGTTAGACAGAACTATGCTTAAAGAACAAAAGTGAAAAATGAAAATAACTAGAAAAAAAAATCACTTAAAACCACCCTAATTTCCCTAAAAGTCTGCACTTCTGCCTCCCACGTGACCCTCGCAATAGATGCGAACTTAATAAAGCAAAAAGCTGCGTTTGCTTTAGAAAATATGTTAATGAATTTCTCAAACTGGAAAAGCCTTTTCCTATCACAATCTTGCCTCATCTGCTGCCTTTTTAAAACCATCTTCCAGATAACACATGTTCTTCGTAATAAAAAATAGGATCACAGAAGGTGTGCAAGTAAAAGTGATGATGATTTGTCAAGACATTCATTTTCATATTTTGCCTGGTATTTCTCTGACAGCCATAACAGTGGTGTAAATTAATTTTCTGAGCGGAGATTTATGAATGGCGCTCTGCATTTTAAGGGTTGCAGTTATAAGTAGAGGCTTCTGTATCTTTTTCCTAATGAATGCTTCCTTACACCCAGGGAGATAGAATACCAAGATTATGAAAAAGGAAAATGACGATGAGATATTCAGTCAGGTTATTATTTTTGCTAAGATTAAATGTTACAGCTTCACCAAATTTAAAAGAAATCTTTCAGATTTCTTAAGAAGCACCAAAGCCTTTTGCTGAATTCCCAAAAGAGTCCATACTGACATGCAACGGATTAAAGAGGAAGTAATGTTTGCTATGAAAAACTGTCTAAATACCAGACAACATATATTGTATTCATATGTCCTTTATTTTATCGCTTCTATGTAAAATTTACATCACACAGGTATGCAAAATTTTATATGTGATGCTCTAATAATGTGCTGTCAGTCCTATTAAACAGATTTTCCCTCAAGTCTTTAAGTTTTCAGAAACTGAGAAATGGACTCTACAAAGTATTATTTCCCTCTTGATTTCACTTGCATTAGAAAAAGATAAAATATATCCTAATGAATGTATTTTATACCAATTTAACTAATACATTTCAGTTAAAAAACCCACCATTTTTATTTCTAAACATTTCTATCTATTTCTATATATTTAGGTCTTTTAGCTAGCTAGAATATAAGCTTCCTTTAAGGTAGAAAAGGATAGCATGAAGAGTAAGAAATCAGTACATTGCTTGTCAATTAAATTTGTATAAAAAGCAGAAACATACAGTTGACAATATCAATTCTTCTATTATACCACTTCATACTACTTTTTAGAATATTGTAAGATTTTTTTGACACAGTAACTTAGTTTACTTAAGGGGTTTTTGTTATAAACCCATTTCTTTTACTATAGTAGTAGCAAGGTAATCAAACAGTAAGCAATTACGAATAATGCAATTGCACTAAGAGAATGATACCGCACTCTCACACTACATTCTCTGAAAATTCTACCAAGAAACTTTCATCTGTTTCGGAAGATATGTCCAAAATACTGAAAATAAATAGTGAGCAATACATCTTTCCCCCCACTCCCTTCTCAGTATGAATCACAACTTAAAATATAAAATGCAATAAAATTCCTACCTCTTTCATTAAGACTGTTTAGCACTGCCCTTTCAAGCTGTTCTTCTTCAGTAAGCCCACCTGTATAATCATAATAACTCCTTGGCATTCTGTATTGATAACCTGGATAGCCATAATACTCTGTAAAATGAATACAAAATAAAATAAACTGCTGCTACTCAGTAGGAGAATATGAATTAGATATTATCTTTACGCTTTCTTCCACAAATTATTTTAATTTGGGAAAGAAGAAAATTATTAGGATTCAATTACTTATACAATATATACCATGAATCAATTTCTAATTCACAAACCCAGAGTACAGTAACAGGAGAGAGAAAAACAACAGAAATAAGATGGATCAAACATCTGGGTTTTTTTATAATTGTTATAAGTGTCACAGAATTGCCATTATTAAGAAGTTTCACATAGAAATTGAAAGACAGTTTTCATCAGCTCCTTTTAACATTTAATTGCTAATACTTGGACACCTTATTAATATCACTAGAACAGCAACAACAAAACAGGTATGTTTCAGGCTTTTTCCCACCTGTGTTTCCCTTCCCCTCAATGTCCATAAACAATACATGCCAATGTCATAAATTCAAGTAATGTTTGGACCTAGAAAACACATGGGAAAAGATTCCTGCAATTTTTTTGCAGTAATATATACAGCTAATATTGTCCTATTGCACAGCTACATCTGCCCACGAAAGAAACCACCACACCATAGATCTCATCTAATGTCACAATCACTGTATGTTGACTGCACTACTGACACTAAGAATTTCTGACCATTTGCAAAGTTTGTCAAAATGAAGCACAAACCATCATCCACCCAAACACATGGGATTTAAAAGAAAAAAATTACTTGGCTAGAAAATTGAGCGAGACTCTCTTCCTTTTAACACAATCTGATCCTGCCTGAGCACAGAAAATCTAAACTGAGGAAAAACTAAGGAGAAAAGTGCCATTTTTCTATTCTATTTTCCCATCTTCAAAATACAAAGCTTTAGGTGATATTTTAATTTCTCTTCCAGACAGCTGACAGGGGATTTTGAAGAACCAAAGTACAGAAGCATTGCCAGTTTCTTCCAACTGATAGAAAATGTACACAAGTTTTTCAAAATGAAATAATTAGAAATATTTTTGTATGAAACAATACAGCATGCCATTTCCTTTTATCTTCAGATTATTAGCATCAATGACAGTCTTATGTTATCTCATTAGTTATATGGATTTCATGTGTAACCTTCTTGTGGAGCTTCTGTGATTAGTTACAAGCACAGACTATGTAGTGGACATATAAATAATTTCTTTTAAAAAATGACTGCATTAAAAAAAAATCCCAAGCTCTAGAATGTTAAGACAAATAAAAATAGCAATACCCGTTCTTAAAGTTATACAAGAAAAGCAGGAAAAATTGAACAGAGTGACAGCACACTATTCTGTACAGGAGTATATATATTCATTCCTCTGTGTGTATTATGCAGATATACCTACATATATTTTATACACACATGTCTGTGCACATGGATATATGTATACATATATACATTATATACACACACATAGAGGAAAAAGTGTAATTCTGTCCATTTGAAATTTTTCCCTTTTGGAACATAAAACTGACACTGGGAAAATTTTCATACATCTGCAGTGAACACTTTGTATTACCTTCCAGTAACCTGAAATTCTGCCATTTCTCAAACGATCAGCAACTCCTCTGGTTAGAAAAGATTATTTTTGGTTTTTATCTATACGAATTAGTAATATTTTTAACAAACTTTAGGAGCCTTCAAGTCATACTGGCTATGTTTAAGAGACATAATTCTGCAGAAAAATAAAACTGACTGCAGGATACCATTTAGCTGTTTATATATACACACACACACTTCAGATGCAATCTTCATGTATTCCCCTTATTGCATTCTGCATTATGTTAACCTGAATGAACATTTCCTCAGCTATAAATTTATTTTCTGGAGGCTTCAAAACTGCATGCATGAAGACTATAAAAATTTTGGTACTAAAAGCATGAAATTATCTGATGAAAGAAAAAGGATTTTATATTTTAAGTTTGTTTATTACTATATATTTTTGTATGTTTGATGTTTTACACTGTCATCAAGTTAAAAGTGCTCAGAAAGTCATAATCTTTTATTTTACAACAAGAAACAGTTCGGTAACATTGACACATTCAAGGTGTTCCTATTAATCAAAATAAATGTCCTAATACTTTATTCATGAACTGCATTTAGAGAAAACCTAATTCAGTTACTAATTACCAAATGTGTTAAAATTACACTTAAAATAATTTTTTTCTTCTAAAGCTGTTTCCTTGTACTGTTTCATAAAATCTGTTCTGATCATAACTTCATCTATTTTTCTATTTAAATTGGTATTTAAAGGCAGATAGTAATAAATCAGCAATACCAGAAAATGAAAAATTAATCAAGATATGCATCATTAGCCCATGACACTAGAGTTTTCTTAATTCACAGATGGCCAAATTTATTACATATATCATACACCAAGCAAAAGGTTAAATCTTCCATAAAGACTTCTGCAAATAGGATGAAAGACAAAGTATATACACAGGGAGTGAACATAACAAATATACATTTTTTTTAAATTGCAGTTGTAAGTCATTTTAGAGAAATTAATTTGGTACAAAAAAATTTTTAAAAAGTAGTTACAACTAAAGCCAAGCTTGGAAGACAGGATAATTCAGGTTAACCCTCTCCTTTATCTCCCTTTTGTCCACAACAACTCAAAGTAACAGCATGGCTACTTCAGGAACTGCCCAAGCGTACTGGGTTTGCGTGGCAAGGTTTTGGTAGCAGGGGTGGCTTCTGTGAGAAGCTGCTGGAAGCTTCCCCTGTATCTGACAGAGCCAATGCCAGCCGGCTCCAAGGCAGACCCACCGCTGGCCAAGGCCGAGCCCATCAGCGACAGTGGTAGCGCCTCTGGGATAACAGGTTTAAGAAGGTGGGGGCAGCAGGGAGGGGAACCTGCGCAACAGAAACTGCAGCCGGAGAGAGGAGTGAGAACATGTGAGAGAAACAGCCCTGCAGACCCCCAGGTCAGTGAAGAAGCAGGGGGAGGAGATGCTCCAGGCACCGGAGCAGAGATTCCCCTGCAGCCTGTGGGGAAGACCATGGTGAGGCAGGCTGTCCCCCTGCAGCCCACGGAGGTCCACGGTGGAGCAGATATCCACCTGCAGCCCGGGGAGGACCCCACGCCGGAGCAGGGGGATGCCCAAAGGAGGCTGTGACCCCATGGGAAGCCCGCACTGGAGCAGCATACCCAGGCCCTGATGGACTGAACAGTACCTGTAGCTAGGTGAACATTTTTAATGGGGCTGAGACTGCCAATCACAGAAACAGGTAGCTCATGCTCACTACATAGTCTGTGTTGACATCTTACTCCATTTCACAATATTAATTTTGTTCTATTTCTTTACTGGCCTTCAGATCAAGTGGGTTTTTAGTTGAGAACTGGAATAATGGAAATCCTGGGTAAATATACCTTTAAGTTACAACTATCCTTGTTGCTGTTGGTAAGGAAAGTAGGTTAAGATCTTTTGGTTAGGAATTACAAAACAAATGCTTCAAAAATATTCAAGGGCCTATAATCTCACTTGTGGGAATTACTAAATGTAATAATAAAATTGGAGGTAGATCATGGAAGACAGAATTCATCATGGAGGATAAAAGCAGCACTAACCTTGGCTCACTGTGGCTCAGAGTAAGCGTGTCTCACTTTTAAAAAATTAAAAACCCTGCATCACTAAACGTCAGGGAGCAGTAAGAATGATCAAATGTATGAAATAGTTTTCATATAAGCAACCATATAGACTGCAACTTTTCAACCAGAGAAAGAAGATGACTATGGTGAGTATAGGACTAAAGTCTATAAAACCATAAAGAATATGAAGAAAGTATGTGAAGGATGAAGATTTAGTTTCCCTTCCCAGAGAAGAATTAGCATGCATCAAACAAAATTAGCAGCTAGCACGTTCAAAACAAACAAAAATGACAGATTCTACACCAGGAAGTAAACTGTGAAATAATTCTTCTATGATGTTGTAGGTGTTAAAAGACTTCACACCAATTCAAAGAGCTCTTGACAAATTCATGGAAGAAGAATCTATCACAGGCTATTAAAGACAAAATTCCCCCATAAAACTTTCTGCTGAGAACATCTTTAAGTCAAAAGCCCCTGCACACTGGCAGATATTTGAGGGAGTTATCACTACATATTTATCCTGTTCTTACATCAGATGTCTAGGAAAGAGTATAAATCACTGCAGGAGAAGATACACTAGGCTATACATCCCTTAGCTCTGATCCAACACACAGCTCTTCTCACAGCTGGCTCCTATTCTGTCCCTCCCAGACAAGGCCTCCATCTATTATTTCTATACACTCCACATATGACTTAATGTTCTGCACAAGTGAATCAAACATGCTACATTTAAAGTGTGCTAGTATTCCAACTATCCATCTATATACTGTGAAGATAGCCTAAATTTATTCTGGTGAGGCGTGGGTTTTTTGCATGTAATTTAAATCAAGATTTAAGAAAGCATTCAAAGGAAGAAGTTCCTTGTCGGACGGGGGAAAAAAAACATCCCAGAATGGAACAGATAAATTTGCGAGATCAGGGTAGATTTACCAAGGTTCAAAGGGCTGCTTTCAGTAGACACAATTTTCCCCCAAAACACCTTCTGCAAAAGGGATATTTCCCCAGGGTAGCATTTTATGAAGTCATGACATTAATTTGAAGTTTAAAGCTTGTTGTACAAAATACATCCACAGAGTTCCCTAAAAAAGAGGTGAGACATGGCCAGAGAATTAATGCAAGTTTAGCAACTATACATATATGCAGAATATCTTGTATATTATGTATGTTTCCATTTAACTAGCTCCTCTATAGGTTTTCTTTCATTAGCAAAAATGATTTTTAGAGCTGGATTAAGTTTTTAGGTAAGTGGGTGAGAGTACCTACCTGGATAGTAGTCCCTTGGCCTGGCAGGGTCAGTGAATGAAGAAATGCCACCTAAATAAGAATAACACGCGTACTATTAGAATAAAATAATCACATTGCCTTTATTAAATACAAAAATCAAATTTAAAGTACTTCTTTCAGAGTCTGTTTCATAAGATACAAATATGAAACCACGCGTATGTCTGAATTTTTCTGGCATCAGTGAGAAAATATAGTATTGGCAAGCTTGTATGTTGTTCCAGATTTTATAGTAGTGTGCCATGTTTAAGCAACATATCCATGTAAACTGGAAAAATGCAAACCAACCTAACAAATGTTCTCCAGAACATACAACGAATAATTTCTGCACTAAGACTGGACATTGGTAAAAATAGGTTAATGCACAGAAAACTGAGGACTGGAATAACAGTTCACTGTTTCTGCTCTGCTACATGGGAGAAAAAGATGACCTGTGTACTGGAACACTCCTTCCTCCAGGTCTTAGTCACACAGCAACAAGATCTCCACAGGAGGTTTTACTAACAGTGCCATTGGTTTTATCAGAAAATCCTAGAATAATTCAGTTTGGAAGGGACCTCAGAAGGTCCCTAGCCCAACTCCCACTCAGATCAGGGTTAGCTATGAGATCAGACCAGATTACTCAGTCAGGTCTTTACCTTGGTCAAGTCTTGAAAACATCCAAGGATGGAGACTGCTGAAATCTCCCTAGGCAGCATGATCCAATGCTTGACTCTTCTAATAGTCATCAGATAGCCCTCCCATGCCACAGAAACATGCAATATTAACATTTAACTAATGTGACTCTTTAGGTCTGTTCACTCCAGTGGGGTAAGAAATCTGGTACTTTGGTCTCTATTTTTCCCACTTAAAAACTGCTAAACATTCATGACTGTCCTGGTTTCAGCTGGGATAGAGTTAACTGTCTTCCTAGTAGCTGGTACAGTGCTATGTTTTGAGTTCAGTATGTGAAGAATGTTGATAACACTGATGTTTTCAGTTGTTGCTCAGTAGTGTTTAGTCTAAAGTCAACGATTTTTCAGCTTCTCATGCCCAGCCAGCGAGAAAGCTGGAGGGGCACAAGTAGTTGGCACAGGACACAGCCAGGGCACCTGACCCAAACTGGCCAACGGTGTATTCCATACCATGGGACGTCCCATCTAGTTTAGGAACTGGGAAGTGGGGGCGGGGAATCGCCGCTCAGGGACTGGCTGGGTGTCAGTCAGCGGGTGGCGAGCAATTGTGCTGCGCATCATTTGTACATTCCAATCCTTTTATTATTACTGTTAACACTAATAAAATGACACCATTATCATTATTAGTTTCTTCTTTTCTGTTCTATTAAACCGTTCTTATCTCAACTCATGAGTTTTACCTGTTTTCCCTATTTTCTCCCCCATCCTACTGGGTGGCAGGGGGAGTGAGTGAGCAGCTGCATGGTGCTTAGCTGCTGGCTGGGTTTAAACCACAACAATGACTTACAGACTGTATCACCAAACTGCAATAAAACCTCCTGTGAAAAGCATACACATGTGAACAAATTTCCCACTATACAAACACCGTATCCATGGTCAACTTTATGGCACAGTCATGAATAAAGTATTCAACCTACTAAGTAATCAGACATAAAAACCAAATATTCTGACAACCAACCCCAGCACAGCTGTTGTGACAGGGCTCAGACTTCCAATTAGAACACTGAATTTATGGGAGTGTTCATATGAAAGTTTGCAGGAATGTATTTAAAACAATTGTTAGACTAAAGATGTGTAAAGATACAATCTTTTTTAAAAATAAGTATTACTATAATATGAAAAACTGTAGTAACACGTTGGAGAGCTTGAGAACTCCAGTAACAATTTCTCAAGCATCCCACAACCTTTTTCAAACTGTAGGGACTTCCACTAGAATGGACAGAAGTAGTAGAAATCAACATGGAAACATACTGTATTCTGACATATTTTTATGGCTTTACCACACTTCATTTAAGTAACATTTTCATTTACATCCTGTATGAAACATTTTACTCTAAATAAACATTTAAAAAGAAGGGTAAAAGTTATGCCTCTAAGTAAAAATATCTGAAAGACGCATTTACTGGTTCTTATAATCCATATTTAAGAAAAAAAGTTGTGTTTTTTCTTCTGCATTCACTTTAATAATCAGCGTATCTTTAATTGCCTAAAAACTTGCTGGAATGGCCTGAATTTCTATATGCAAGACTTACTGAATTTTAAAAATAAAAGCATCTCTTATGCAAATTCCATAAATTGAACAAAATTAAATACCTGCACAGGCTTTCATGATCTTTTTCAGAGGTCCCATAGTATACATCAATCCAACAAGAATCCCTGCCAGATGCCCAGCAAAAGAAGTCCTACAAAAAAAGGAAAATCTTGTGAGTGATAGAACACTCTTTTTGTAAGGGTCCAGAAGGGGAAGTGCAGAATTTATAACCGAGAAAGTCCCCAAGTGAGACCAAGCACAGAGAAATTACTTGCCTGCAAGGACATAGTACCAAGTTTCTTTCTTCATAACTACCTTACAATTGGTAGGTATATACAGTTACAGAAAAGTATCAAACAAATATCCTGAAGAAGCTGGAAACTAATTGGAGAGATCTTTTAAATTGCTTATCTAAAGGACAGAATACAATTTCCCTAAAAGCGTTTAAAAACTTACTGAGGCGGGAAACTAGTTTTAATCTATAAAAAATTAAATCCACAGAATTATGGTGGAATGTCTAAGTAGGATCTACCAGAACCATTTACAGTTTCAGGTGAAAGCATACAGTACTTTCTACTGCACTATCAACACAATCCTACAATTAGTCTGAAATAAGCATGAATGCAGATCCATTGCAATCTTTGTAATAAAGCGCCTTCAAAATTTAAAGAACAAGTGAAATGCTGAGATCCAAATTCTTTTCTATACATACCAACAATTTTTTTAAAAAAAGATCATTGCCCATTTGCATATAGAATGAAAAGGCTTTAGAGTCTTTTGAGAAATCAGCATGGAAGCATATGTTTACAGTAAATAAGGAGATTTGCTCTAAGTATTGCCATGACTATGGGGTACTCTCTAAATTCAAAAAACAATTTTCAGCATTCAGGTTAAGAGTTAAACACTTTGGTGTTTAATCAGGTTTAAACATTAATTAAGAGTAAAATCTGTTGAGTTTAAACACCATTTGTAAATTGTTCACCTCTATTATGAAGTTAGAGAAGTCAATACACTAAACATTAAGATTTCCTACTATATGCAATTATAAATAACTCAGTTCACTGGGTTTATACTGGTTGTCCAAAGATTCAAGTAATATGAGCTTTCTTGCCTTTATAAAGGAGAAATGAAACTTCTGTTTAATATAAAAATAGATTTAAACATTACGCTTTTTATATTCTGGTCAGAAATCTGAAAGAGTTACACAGATGATAGCGTATGCACTCATGACAATACAACTTCCAGGCATCACTGGTAAAAGCATACAAGAAAATGCATGTGTCACTAGAGGGAGATAAATACCAAATGTAAATTCAGTCTCTTGCCACCTACTTAACCACAAACTTGTATTCTGCTATGCAGAGCTGCAGTTCTCCCCCATAAGTAACCAATAATTTTTAAGAGTACCACATAACTGCTGATGTGAAAATTTATAGGCAAGAGGTAGTTACCAAAATAAAGTATCTATAAGGAACTAATTTTCCAAACAGATTTTTCTGGAACAGATTTTCCAAATTTGTGAAAAATACATGCCTGACTTGGAAAATGTCTGTACGCAGAAAACATTAAATACTTCAAGATGCCTTACTTGAGAAATCACCAACATGAGTGATTCACCTATATTCCTGGCAGTGTTTTAAACAAATTTTATGCTCATCTTGATTTATCTGAGCACAACACTGTTCCACAAAACCCAGAATCAAGGTCTTTGCTTGCTATACAGTAAAGCTGTATATTTACACAATACGAATAATCAAAAACCTTCAACTTCAAGAAGTCTATAGGGGGATGATTTCCACTTCATGTCTATTGAATAGGTTAGTATACTAGATGCCTAAACATTATTGACTGTTTAATTATAAATTTAATTCAAGGAGTAGAAATTTATAATGAAAATGTTTAAACAGTGTTTTCTAAATGAAAAATAATATCAGATACACTGTCACACATATATACTATCACTGACATGCAGAAAATGAGTACATTTGATAAATCACATCAAATTTTCACCATACACTCTCACAAAATGAATTTGAGTGTGATCAACACTATCACCTTGCTACTTGTAATTGCTAAGGAAGAGCAATTCTGTAGAGTACAGAAAGACAGCTTCCCTTACATTAACAAAATGCTTAATGTTACAGCCAAGTTAAGCAAACACCACTTCATTTTAGAACATGTTACATTGTAATTTACTCAAATGATAACTTAATATCTTTTTTTGCTAATGCTTGTTATCATTTATATTATGGAAAACATCTTTATAGATATTTTCCAAACATAACAACCAAAACATACAGATAATGTGCAATTTTACAAAACAAAAAGAGCAGTTTTAATAAAAACTTTTAATGTTGTCAAAACAAGTTTTTTTAAAACAACAACAACAAACTATGCAGCAAAATTCTGAAGTAGTTAACTTGTGCCTTTTTCCAGCTGTTTTGAGGATGGGTAAGGTTCCAGAGGACTGTAAGGGTATTTCTATACCCATTCTTAAGCAGGGAAAAGAAGGGAGGGGAGACAAATAGAGAAGGAGCAGGACTCTAGTCAGAGGACTACAGACTAATCACTGTCTTCTGCTCTCAGGTAAAACTATTTGTTCAACAATTACTAGGACACAAAATTTATGCATACAACCAAGGTAAGAACACCAGAAAACACATTTGTCAAGAACAAATCATGTCAAATCAAGCAAAATTCCTCCTTTGACAGGGCAACAAGCCTCATGGAAAGGGAGAATTAGCAGGTGTCACACATGCTGTAAGAATCCAGCACTGTCTCACAGCATTTGTCATAAAGAAGACTGAAAAAACTTAAACTCTAAAACTACACTAAGCATATCCATAAGTGTTTGGTAAGCCTGACTTAATACTTACCAGTGACTCATTATCAAACTTAGGCTATGAATCAAGTGGATTTCCACAAGTCTATTCCAAATACTAGTTACAAATGACAAGCTAAGAGAAACTGTAGGGGTCACTGGAGATGTCATTACAATTCAAAGCAACCTTGACAAAATGAAGTAGTGGTTTGGAAAAAACAGGGTGCAATTCTATAGGACAAATATGGAGTTCTGAACATATGACAGAAATCATCAACTATACAAACAGGCTAGAAGTGACTGGCTAGTAGGAGAGCTTCAGGATAGAACCTAGGGCACAGGGTGAATTATACAATAAAGCACAGATCAACATGTCACACCACCATAGAAAAGACAAGTATTTTACTGGAAATATGTAAACAGCAGCACTATCTAGAAGTAAAATGAAGTAGCCTTCCACTCTACTCAGCAGTGGTTTCAGCTGGAGAACTGAGCCTACTTTTTGCATGCCGCACAAAAAGAAGAGCAACAAAAAAACTCAGAGCCCACAAAACAACTTCTGAGAAAAGACTGAAGGGATCACAATCACTTAAGTCTACTGAAGAATTCTGTCAGATACAATAGTCTTAAAATATGGAAAAGATTGTCACAAATAGGAATGAATACACTCTCCACATTCTCTATCCATAGTGTAAGGAGTAATGGACGTAAGTCACAGCAAGAGATTTAAAAACATTTCAGTAGTAGAACAGACTGCCTGGAGAAACTGGGGGGTCTCCATTCAAATGAGGCAGAGACCTCCCAGATCCTGCTGGGTTCGGGGCCCAATTCTCTCCCATGCTTGCCTCCGCTTCGCAAGGCAAAATGACAGGGCTACTAAGACTCTGCAAAGAGCAATCAGAGTTTATTATAGTGATGATCTTTAAAAGTGCATTAGACCAAATATTGATAAGTATAAATTATATACACACACATATATGTTTGTATATAAACATATACATGTTTGTCCTGATGTTATCACTCAGAGCATTTGTTCTGAGATCAGATTCACTCAGATCCTCTATAATCTTTCTTATTTTAATAAAAAGTAGACTGGAATCATTCAATTTAACTAAATTACATAAAATAACTGTTTTACACACGCAATTGATGTTCTCCTATTCACATGCCTTAGTCCAAAGTGGATACTCACATTTCCAATGAACTTCAATATATTTGAACAACTAATCCTGAATAATACTTCAATGTCACTCTTGTTGCAATTTTACTACATTTTACAGTGAATTTTAATTTTCAGTAGATTGCCTTTTTAAAAAATTTGTATAATAGACTTCTTGCCTATAAGGCCAAGTATTACCTACAGAAACAAAGTTAATGGCAAAACTACAAATGTTTTCACAAAGCAGGATTATATGCAAAATTTAGAACTAAATGTCAGGGATTTTGGCTGAAAAGAAATTAATAAACCCTTTACAAAAAGCACAATAAATTGTGTGAAGAAGTCTTGTCCAAGCACATATTACCAAGGCTCCTTTCACTTTTATTATAAATTCCACTCTTCTTTCTTGTCTAATCCAGAAAACTGAGGTTACTCCTATTTTCTGCTTTTTATATACAGTAAATAATCCTGGGTATAATTAAGAACTCTTACAGTATCAGTGATAAAGCAACCTCCATTATCAACCAATTCCAAAATAGGCTTTTTACACTATTCATAAGAAAAGAAATGTCTTGACTGGAATGTATATTTGACTAGGTAAAAATTTACTGCTATTTTTGAGTTAGACTAACAAAGAAACATTCTCATGATTGCAACATGATAAACTACTGCCTTTTTTCCTGGTGGTTAATTAAAAAAATTGACATAATTTTTTTTTTCACAGTACAATTTTCAGTTTCTATAAAACAAGCTGAACTTTGAATGGGAATAAAACCAGGTTTCTTGACTTTTTAAATTGCATGTTTTTTCTCTAAATGTCAATGAGCTTTATCAATATTAACTAATGCTCTCCCTGGTACCAAGAAATTCAAATGATGTCTCATTTAACTTTTTGTTTAAAAACATAGATATCCCCAGAGATCTTGCTTATGTCAACCACTCACTTCATACTAAGGATAATTATGCAATATGTCTAAATACTGTTTCCTGAAGACATTTGCCATCAAGCTGATGTGCACATTACTTCAGAAAAAATCTTCTAAACAGAATTAATCATACTTTTTCATTTGGCTGTGTAATTTCCATGAAAACTGGTATCATTAGAGGGAAAACCATTTGGACTACATTTGCTTTTCACGTGAGAGAGATTCTGACCCAATGTTTACAAGCCTCTCAGTATTAATTTTTACATTAGTATTGTTCCAGTATCCTTACAATGAATTCAAATCAATTCCTCAGTGTTGGTGAATTTATCCTGCATTCTTTCAATTCTGTGGTGTCAGCCAACTGACTCAACAAATGCAAACAGAGCAAGAAAGTCTACACCTATCACTTAACTTCCATAACTTCTTCCTAACAGCAAACCCCGGTCTGGTAGGCATTATTATTTATACATGCAATTCTCCCACAGGACAAAGCCGCTTATTTAGCAACAAAAGTATGTCTTTAGCTTAAGCCACTGCTGTAAGATCTTTTCACGAAAGACTTATTTCCATGCATCTCCTATACCAAGGCTAGGAGGCATGCATTCACTAAACAAGCAAACAAAGGAATAATATCAAAGTGACATACTATAAGAATCTGGACCAACTTCATTTTTGAAAAACAATTTTTTGGGGCCATGGGAATCAAATCCATGTATTTATACATAGTTTATTTCCAAATTAACACAAGCACAGAGTCACCTGCACATGACAATTTAAACACTTTGCTACAAAGTTTAATCTTACTTAGGAAGTAGGCCATGTAGTCAATTTACCAGTGCTAAACAACCTACCTGCATGCAAATTAAACCAAATTAAATGACTGCATAAGTAAAAGTCAATTTGTTTTACACAGCCCTATACAGGAAAATGCCATTGCTTCTTTAAATGGAAATGGGACACTTGTTAGGAATTTTGTAACATGTTGGGAAAACAGCACAGAAAAGTAAAAGCTAGGGTTGAAAAAAGAATGAAAGGCTATAAAATGGTTGTCATCACGTAATGCCATTCCTGTCAAACCTGGGGGTTTTTTTTTGGTTGATTGGTTGTTCTTAGCCTTTTTGTTCTGGAGGAACAGTTCTCGTCAATAAACAGCATAATAAACAGTTCAACAGTAAATCTGACTGATGACTAGTGATGACTCAGTGATATCCCTAAGCATTAAACAAGGGAGAAATTAAAAAAGCAGATGAAAAAGGAAACATACAGAAAATCTCATGAGGTTAAGTTTATTAGAGTTATGCAAAATATTTGTATTCACACCAGGATTGAGACTGAGAAGGGTACAGGGCAAAAAAAAAATCAAAATTTAAGACCAGATTTGTCAAAATATGTTCTTATATTTTCAAATATATACAAATTATTTTTTGTGGGGTTTATTTTTTATTTGGGGGGGGTGTTGGGGGTTTTTTGTTTGTTTGCTTTTTTAGGAAAAGCTCAATATTCCTATTATGTTTGCCTGTTTTGACAGTGATCTGCTTTGAGATTTTGATTTCCCATGGATCCTTGAACCCAGGTGAAATGAAGCAACAACTAATTGTCATTGTTAATTCGTTACACATTACAACTGTATAACATTTTCAATTGCCAGCTATGAATGTTTATGACAATGATCTGCATCTCTATTGCCAAATGTAGATCTGTTGCTGTGCTCTTCTTCTTGTGTGGAATAGTTCTCAGTTTGCAAAGTCTTCTCTATTTTCTAAGATGAAAAATGCTAACAAGCATCTTAAGTTGCCAAAAAAATGGTCAACAGAACTGGCTCAGATCACCACTTATCAATACAGCTTATTCAGAAAGTTATGAAGAAAAACTTCGAAACAAACTTAAGACTAGAATTAATTTAGAAAATAGAAAAAACTCAAGTCAGAATTATACATTTCATGGATTGCATCATCCACAGATCTGGAAAATGTTATCAGACACCTGAAAGTCAGTAACTATAAAGCCTACCAAAACACAGGTCAAAAGGAGGCCTAGAGAAATGCCCAAGTCAATTTTCAGAGATGCAGTGAGCTACAGAAATGTTAGACATCTTTGAGATCCTCTGAATTCCAGAACAGCAAGTCTCACTATTTCTGACAAACTGCAAAAAGAGCAATTCTGGACAGTCACAATATCAAGCCTCAACACTTCTGAATGACGAAAAAATAACATCCTCTACTCTTCTTCACTCCCAACTTTCCACTCTCCCATTATTTTCATCCTTTGTTACTCTCAAATTTCTGAAAAAGTTTGAAAAAAACTGTAACGTCCAGCTTCCAACCCCAAAGTGTCATCTTTGTCAATCTGATAAATATTTGAGTTAGTTCAGAAACAACCTGAAAGATAAGATTTTCCTTCAAACGCGAGTATAGATAAAGAACCTCCACGCAAAAAGGGATAGATGACTTAAGATACCACATGCCCAATTCTGGAAGATGCATAGAGATTAAACATAAGGTAACTTTTCACATGCCTGTTCTTCCACCAAAGAAATAATCCCAATGATTGCTACAAAGCCTACATCTCAATATCCTTACTTTACAGAAGGCAAAGCTTAGAAGGATATTACATATCTTTTAAAATTTCCCCATAACAACATTAATGAAAAAGAAAACAATTAACAGATGCCAGTAAAACCCTAAATCCTCTTCTAGCACACAAATCAAAGTTTTCAATAGCATCAATATTACTTTTGAATCCTTCATTGGTTATGGATTCTCAGGTGATCCTGATAAATCATGCCACGATGGCAGGTCCAAATTTATTGCATGTCTTTCTGACTGGACAGAATTCTGCCCCAATTACTGACCTTTTATCTATTCAAAACTAAATTATGCAACTTTATCTACAAAGGGACACCATTTAATCAGACACTTCAAATATTACAACATGCCCTGAACACACAGATGAGCATGTAAGAGCAATGCTTTGAGAGCTACAATTGTTATAGTTCATTTCAAGGCAGTTGGCAGTTACTAATTAAGCATGTGTTCTGGGACATGAATTTCCAGAGATTACTACTTGTTTTCTATGGCCCCCATTATCATTTAAGTGCTGTGAAACTGTCCTAACTATCGAGATTGCATGTAATGATGTAGACATTCTTTAGACCAGGCAGCAATCTAAGCTTCCATAAAATTATGAAAAGGCTGTCGTGGTTTAACCCCAGCCAGCAACTAAGCACCACGCAGCCGCTCACTCACTCCCCCCCCCATCCAGTGGGATGGGGGAGAAAATCAGGAAAAGAAGTAAAACTCGTGGGTTGAGATAAGAACGGTTTAATAGAACAGAAAAGAAGAAACTAATAATGATAATGATAACACTAATAAAATGCCAACAGTAGTAATAAAAGGATTGGAATGTACAAATGATGCGCAGGGCGATTGCTCACCACCTGCCGACCGACACCCAGCCAGTCCCCGAGCGGCGATTCCCTGCCCCCCCACTTCCCAGTTCCTAAACTAGATGGGATGTCCCATGGTATGGAATACACTGTTGGCCAGTTTGGGTCAGGTGCCCTGGCTGGGCATGAGAAGCTGAAAAATCCTTGACTTTAGTCTAAACACTACTGAGCAACAACTGAAAACATCAGCGTTACCAACATTCTTCACATACTGAACTCAAAAAATAGCACTGTACCAGCTACTAGGAAGACAGTTAACTCTAGCCCAGCTGAAACCAGGACAAGGCTTTTGACATTATTTCTGGACATTCTATACACTTCCTACCCCAAAGACATTTCTCCAGTAATGCAACTGAAAAATAACAGCACCCAACCTCTAAACTCATGCTTTTCCTCCACCAGATACAGTATGATATGTTCATGGTTTTACTTAAGACATAGTACTCTTTCATTATTCTTTAATAATAAAATAAACAGTAGTATTAAACAGATCACCAAATAAAACTATGTTCAGCTAGCATGGCAGTTTATATTTTTCAGAAGAATGTTTTTAATGCACTGAAAACTTTGGGTTTATACTTGTAGTAATGCCATGAAAGTGACCTCTCAGCTCACACTTAAAATTGCATTTGGGACAGAGCACTCCAGTTCTTCTACCTTTTAACCTAGGATTCCTTGCTGCAGTCAATCAGGCAGTAAGTCATAATGCAATAAAACCATTGCTTAGCACAAATAATATTTGAATTCTCATTCTGGTCTAGGAAATGTTCTATCTGTGATATCATAGTATCTGATTAGTATGTCAGTACTGCTCCCCCCTCTTTTTTTAAAAATCTGAGAAGTGGGAAATTGTAAATAAACTGTGATTTGGTAGTTTGTAAGTTTGGTGTCTGTACTTCACGTACATTCTCCAATATGATTGACAGTTATAAAATACTATACAAGAACATTACTGATTTGCAACTAGAACTCCAGAAATCAACTGCCAAAGAAGAGAAAGGCACTATTCTCACAGAGACAGGGGCAAATGAACAAATCCATTTGGATACCAGTTAATGCTACACATACTTCATAATATATTTCAAACCACTTCAGGTAGCCCAAATCTCTTCTCATAACTTTGAAATATTAAATGCACTTACCCTGGGGAGATTAAATGAATAGCCACCAGCTCTACCCAACAAGCATATTTACTGGGTATCTGTAATCCAAGGACACTGCTGACTCTTCCTGGATTGTAATGGTTGTTAAGAACTTTCAAAGCAAACAAGACTCCTGCAAACAAGAAGAAATCACATAAAGAGATAAGTACTTGCACCCAAATAATAAAGAAATGCAAACAACTTAACTACTGAAATTGAAGTACCATGCAGTTTCACAGCAGCACAAAGCATACTGTTGCATGCCAGAACAGTTCTGTTTTTTCAGTGACTTTAAAAAAAAAAAAGGATTAAAAAATTACATATTTGTATAACAGCCAATTCTAAGTTGCTTTTTAATATGCCTACTCACTGTAGCTATTCAGGTATTCAAAACAATACAAGCAATTTTAAAATGGGAGTTCTGTTTGACATAATTGACAAAATTATTGAACTCAAAAAAATGTTCCGTGAGTTGAGAAAAGCCATTACTGAAAACAAGACAAACAGAGACATGTGAAGCTCAACAGTAGGCTCAAATTCTGAATTAATGGAAAATCATCTTACATATATTCCAGAATCACTTGTTTCTGAAAAAGAAAAGTACATAAATCACCTTCACTCACAATAAATAATCATTCATTTCTAATTGACTGCAATGGTTTTATCATGCAAGCAAATAGCCAATGACAGAATGAATTCACACAATTTATTGGAACTTTCAAAACGTTTTTGAAAAATCTCCTCTCAAGAGAAAGCCCACACAGTTGTCTGAAAAAAAACCTGAAAAATTGACAAGTAAAAGATTTGACATGAAAAAGATAGCAGAGTTTAACATCAATACAGATATACTAAATAAAAACACAAAAAAGGTTTCCCTCCCCTTCTAACACCATAGAAAACAAGAGATAGCAAAATTTCTTAATCTACCCAGTGATATAAATATTGCTGGTTTAGGATCAAATACAAACAGGAATGTGTGTATGCACATCCACACACACTCATGCTATTTGCTGCTGATAAAACTGGACTTGTTCAGAAACTATGAATTTACTAAAGGGGAGAAATATTCAATAGCAGCAGTGTAGTTTAGGAGTCTTCTCCATCCAATACACCCTGAGCTCACCAGAACCCT
Organism: Haliaeetus albicilla; assembly: GCF_947461875.1. Classification (NCBI taxonomy): domain Eukaryota; kingdom Metazoa; phylum Chordata; class Aves; order Accipitriformes; family Accipitridae; genus Haliaeetus; species Haliaeetus albicilla. The sequence continues at coordinate 25,138,861 of NC_091491.1, read as the reverse complement.
GTCTATACAGCTTCGGGGGGAGGGGGGGGGGGGGGGGTGGTTTAGTTCTTTTTTTTTTTAAAGGTTTAAGTGTCTATTGGAACTGCCTGACCTGTTTGTCAGGTTCCATGCAAGGGGACAAGGGGCAGGTCTGTTTCATCCATTTAAAATAAAATAATAAAAAAAAAAATCCAGTCATCCTAAAACTCTTAAAACCTGCTAAAGTGAATGAGTCATAAATATGCATACTTACTGGCTCTTAAAGAAATAGCTATCAGGAAAATACTTGTATTTTTTTTCAACAGCTGTTCCATATACATGCCACTTGCCCCAACTGAAGAGAAATTACCTATGCTGAAGATCATGCTGAGAATGTTGAAGGTTTAGAAAGATCAACTATACATACTGTCAGAGCTACTTTAAAATCTGCTGCCCAAATAATGGTCAAATGCATGTGCACATAGGCTGCAGTCACACATTTCCAAGCTTTGAATACTCAAAAGATGCTGCAGAAGGTAAGTGACATCAGAACAGGTTGCAATACTCAACGCTAGATCTGAACAATGCATCTTGCAGAACATGTAAATTAAAAACCAGTTAGATAATCCCTAAATTGAGAAAAAGCTTAACTTCTTGTCCTCTGCACAAATGTATATCAGAGGCTTAGTCCCACTCTCTTTTTAGTTCACTAAAAAACCCAAAAGATACGTTCCAGCTGATACTGTAGTCTGGCTGACATGAGTCTCTTGGAAAGAATGACATGGGGACCCCATCTGGCCCATCACCAATGCTCTTCAGTAACTTGGTGCCTTTCGCAGTAAAGCATGGGAAGCCATAAACCTGCATCACCTGGATAATTATATCACTAAATCTAACTTCCCTTCTGTTGGTTCAAGGAAAGGGACGTATAAGTTGCTTGCTATCTTGCTAAGTGAGAAGCTGGAGACTAATCTGGTGAAAAAACCTTACAGTGAAATCTTAACACTACCCTATTATATGGTAGTATTATATTCCCAGTTATATAGTATAAAGAAGTTTCATCATAAATTCTTGAAATATTCACCCTTCTCATTCCTATTAAGAACTGGATTGATACTAAGCTGTTTTAAGGTATGGACTGACAGGAACATAGAGGAAAAACCTCATATGGATCGTGCATTGTATAAGTGAACACCCAAAATGGATACTACTTCACAACTTCTAGGTCTCAACTTCTCATCCTACGGTCTAGAATGATACAAGAAAAGAGGTTCAAAAAGAAGCTTGAGGGCAGCATCTCCCAGTTGTTCACAGGCAGTAGTATTACAGAGCACACTTCCCCCACAAATCACCCAGCAATAGTTGGAGTATACTGTATAAGAGCAAAGCCTAGAAAGTCCAGCTGAGACTAGACTGAGGGCACATATTTCAGTCATTTTACCACTAATAGTAAATACTCAGTAGGGTTCTGCAGTCACTGTTAGGGAACAGCAAGAGCGAGATGCTCCACAAAGGAAGGGTATCAAAAGGGAACAGGGAGGCAAGCAGGTGGCAATCTCCCCAGACGGGGCCCGGTCCCATAGTCCTTGGGCAAAGCGCACTGGGCAGGCTGGTGATGGTAAGTGGGGTTGGCCAGGAGCCCAGATCAGCAGGCACAACCTCCTGACAAAGCAGAGCCAAAGAAAGTCAGGAAGTCAAGTCAGGCCAGGTCAGCGAAGCACATGGCCAGGCACGGCACGACGTAGCTCAGACAGGGACAACACAGAGGGCTTGAGCTTAAAAGCAGCTGCTGAGCAATGGGGTGAAAGGCCCCCAGTGAAGCCTCTCTCAGCTATCTCGCACACCTCTCTTCCCGCTAGTCTGAGGTAGGTCGCAGCTACCCCATGTCAGAGCTGTCCTTAAACACAGGCAGTCAAACCCCTCAGAGGAAGAGGTTGTACTCAGCGCCCCTACAGCCACCATAAAGGCCAAGATTAGAACTGAGTATGTCTTGTTACCAAAGGCTGGGTGACCAGATAATATCTGAAGCTCCAAATGAGCAACTACCAGGATGTTCCAACTAGTACAGATTCAAATACCACAAGGAACCCTCAGAGGTAGTGTTGAAGCACCTTTCTCAGAGGTTGAAAAGGAGGGCTTGCCTTCTAATGCCTTCTAAGGTCCCAATGACAGCAAGGAAAAACCCTACACACCTAGAAGAGTAGTGCTACTTCTCCACTTAACTGCAGATTCTTTTAAAGAGAAATAGTTCATTGACTTGAAACTTTGATCTCCTAAATGAGAAGACAAGACCGTCACTGGAAGATGACCAAAATCAGGTGCTTGGATGTTTCTAGCAGAAGCAAATTTAGGGGAGTCTCTCTAAAGACAGGCATGAATAATTTGTAATTTGAAGACAAAAATTTTAAAGTGATAGGCTTTTCTAGAACACACCTAACAAGCATTATTGACTTCAGAAAATGAAAAGCTTCAGACTTCAAATAGTCAGTGACATTAAACAGAAAACATAATTCTACTAGGATGATCATATTTTTCATGTTCTCAGGTAAAGACACTGCTGGTCACAAGAACATGAACTGAACCACATAATGTTCATACCCAGAGTACATGGTTTAAATTAAAAAACAGGATAACTTTACTACCCATTTTCTGCATTCAACAAATACTGTTATACACTACTTATAAGTATTAATTTTACGTATGTAAATTGGAACAGCTATGTGCCTTACCTGAAAAACCTACGGCACAATTCATTTCATATGAAGGATCATCCAGAATTTCCATAAGCATGAATTCCAGCACCATATAAACAACTCCAATCAGCACTGAAAATACTGCAATTATGTATGCAAACCATATGCTCTTAAGCTTTTTTTCCAGCATTATACCCTTCCAAAGCATAGAAATCATGTTATAATATAAATGCCAGTCATCTGCATGGTGGACAGGAGAAAGCAGTAAACGCTGCCAGTTCCTTCTGTAGAAGCCTTCATTTACACTGATACACACTTCAGGCAGTGGCCTCACAGGATTCAGAAAGAGAAAAATGTTCAGTGCAAGTACCCCAAGGGTAACAGAAGGAATATTCTGGAGACCAACTTGAGAAATTTGATAAAGCAGCAAAAGCAGTCCAGCATTGACTCTTCCCTGCCTTCGTTGCATTATTACTTCTTATTCAAAAAAACGTGAAGATTATTTCGATGTCTAGTCTTGTGTTCAAATTCAAAACCATCCAAGTTTTGGAAATTCTGAAAGAAAAAAGATAACTGCACTATTATACATATACAGGGGTGTTTTCAAGCTCATCACTGTTTTTGTTTTTGTTTTTTTTTTTAAACACAGCAAATTCTTCAAGCTAATCAGCTAAGATCTCTTCTTTAAATCAGAACAAAAATTCAAATGAGAAAAAAAAAAATCACAATTTTTAAACTGGTATAAGACACAAATAAAAGGGATTTATACAGATAATCCAGACATGCATTGTGAGAAAAAGGAGTCTGCAACCTCTCTTTCATGTCCCTGGACAGGCTTTACTTAATCTATAAAATTCCTGGGTGTTCTACACATATTCTTATTAATAACCTGATTGACTCAGAATTATTAAAATTTCAGGAAGGGAACCAGTTAAAAATTCTTCTCTAGAGTCTTGGTTCTCAGGCTTCCTATCTTTGCTACTATATAATTTTTTTCATGACCATTCTTCCAACCTTTACAAATATTCAATACAAGCTAAGAATGAAAATTAAAAGTTACAATTTCAAAAAGTAACAGAGACACAGCTAAGTACCCCTAAACGTAAGCTTTGAAAATTGTTATTGCTTTCCTAGTGACTAGAATTCAATGTCTAGTATAAAAGTATGCGATGGAGAAAAAAAACTGTAGGAGGAAATCATATACAAGAACAGCATATAAAATTTCTAGACAGTTATAGCAAAATATTAATCTCTGCCCTCTTTATGCCAGATAACATGGAGGATTAAAAAGGGCTATAAAAGTTCTAGATCTAGCTAGAAATAAGGTTACTATGGCAGAAACTGAGGAAGGGCATTGAGCTAAACTGTGCAAGCCTATAAAGAGAGGAGGGAAGAAGCTGCATTGGAGAACACAGCACAAGGTGATGTGGAGTTCTAAAGAGTGGAACCACCTACAAAAGACAGGAAGAATTTCAAGTAGCTTCTGAGGGCTACCCCAACTTGGCCAGTACTACTATTTTAAGTTCTCAAAACTCTCCAAGGTGACACAACAATAGCATGGCCAGTCTTCTCCACCTCTAGATGCCAGCTCTTCGCTGAACTATTGAAGATACGTCATGCATTATTTCACACATAAATATCAACTATGCAAAGTCAGCATACACTTACTCTTCAAAACTTTGCCATCAGGTTGCAAATGAAACTTCCTGAAATATCTAGATACATACAAAATTCTCATCTCAACACCCCATTCACTTCCTTTCCCATTATAATATAAAATAGTTAGAATAAGTTGCTAATATACCAACTATTTATTTAGTTTAAATTCCTTTCCAATTCATCACATCAAATGCTTCCTCTGTAAACATTTTTTATTAGATAAAGAAGCAACAATCTAATTCTTCTGGAGGACAGCAGAAAAAAAACGTGACGCCTTTACAAGGAAAAAAGGACAACAGCTCAAGATGCAAAATTTAACATTCCACGTTATATCTATCAGGATTTACTAAGTTTCACACTTCTACAGATCATTGGTATGCCTGCAAACATTTTACTAAACATTTTTCTTTAGGTATTCAGAATATCATTAATAATTTGATCAGGTTGCACCACACAAAGTAAGTGAACACATGAAAAAGAAGGAAATAACCTCTGAATGATGTAATCCTGTAACAGCAAAAGGAGCTAAGAAAACTGCACAGGGCTGAACATCAAAGAAGATCATCCAGGGGCCAGCCTACCTCCTCTACTTACATCTAAGTGAGAGGACCATATACTTCCATGCCATACACACATATAATCAATCAATGCCACTTCTTATATTTAAGTTATTCTGATCTCTGGATTTCTCTTTAAATTGCATTTATACTTATTATAGCACTTTAAGAGAAGGAAAAAAACCCTGGTAGTGTCCTGAAAACAACTGTAGTAGAACAGAATGCAAGTAAACATATTTGCCACATTAAAAGGAAATTCACCACATTTTTTCCCATGGTCTAATCTCAGAGATGCTACATTAACATCTAAGCCTTGCCTAAAACAAAGTCGAAAGAGCAGAAACACACTTTATACCACGCCTCTTGAACACATAACCAACTACTCTGGTACCTTTAAAAACCAGTTTCTAATCCTCACAGTTTAACTACAGAGACTACAGCTGTAGTCCCTACTAAGTTAAAATGAGCTAAGACCTCTTAAAGTGTAAATTGATTGTTGCAGATAATAAACATTGTCAGCCTTTGACTTTCTAATGTCAACATTAGAAAAAAAAAGTACTGAGATAATCGCAAGTTTAATCAATGTAATTCTCTTTTTCCACACTACATGCTCTGACACCAGGTATACCAACACCCCCTAACTGTTCTTATATGCATCTGCCCAAATCCCTGACTTGCCTCATACCACTGACATAGCTACATTTTTTCCACCACAAAACAGCAGACATAAAAACTGTTAGAATTTAAAAGTCAACATCATTTAAAAACAAGTTACACAAACTCCAAAAATCTTGCCATACCACCTTGTTCAAACTGCCAAATACTACGGTGTTACTTTTTAAGGTTTCCACCCCCTCTTTTGATGCTCTCTAATTTCCAATTTAAATATTTTTAACATACCTGCACCTAGGAAGAGAAACCCTCATACAGTACATATCTGTACAATAATCATGTAACATGACTGGGAATGGTTTGCACCATGATTACAGTAGTGCTATGTATTATAAATCATTCCCATTATTTGGAACAATCAAAAATGTCAGCCAAGACACATTATATGTTTGATTATAAAGGAAAAAGATATAAGAAAGAAAACAGTAGTTATTTGAGAGCCTTCTGGAATGCAACTCACTTAAAATATATAGGGCTTTCAACTGTTTGAACATTCTTGCTCAGCCTCTACTGTGTTTATTAGAAGCCTAATGAGGTTTGAAACAATGAAGCACTTATTACTTTTTCTTTTTTGAAAACATGCCACCCACTTCAAAATGTACAAATTTCCAGAACAGACTTGAAATGGGCATTTGTCTTGCATCTAGCCTGCCACGTGTCTGCATTTTTGTCACCTACTCAAGATAAATGTCTGAACTAACCATTCCCGGAATTTGTTTGTTTGTTTTGTACTAACCAAGTGCAAAGCATTTAAACTTTTATTTTTACTGTGACAACCCCCCTTACTCATTTGACAACCATAAAATATTATGACTTCATATTACTGAAAAATCATGTAATAAAGTAAATATTTTAGTAAATACCAGTTAAATGTTATACTGTCTTTTCTTAGAGTCATAATTTGAAGTTAGAGGAAAAGAATCTCCCTGTACCCTTGCTCCCCCCAAAATGGACATAACTACCCTGAAATTTTGATTTATTTTTATGTGAAGCAAAATCTAGCCCATTACCCTTCTCCTAAAAAAAAAATAAAGTAAAAAAAAAAAATCACACCATGACATAAGCCTAGATTTTTATGAATACACAGAAGCATATAAAATCTCATTCCCACCGATGGTGAATGCAGTCATGATCTACGGATTTTGCTGTTATCTGCATGGCACATCCTGATCTTCAGACCTGTCACCAACCTTCCCTCTAGAACTGCTTTGCTCTTCTTGTTGCTTTGCAAAAATGATTTGTAATGGAGGCACTTTAGCATTGTATAACTCTTCACTGAGAGAAAAAAAAATCCCAGGGTTACTCTTTCAGTTCAGATCAGGAGTATGATTTTGAAGTTAATTTCTCCACTGCCCCCACTTCACTGTGGTTCACATTGTGGAGTGGCCTGAGTGTGCATGAACTAGTCTCTTTTCAGATGAAACTAAACCAGATGTGTTCAGGAAAGAACCCAATGCACTCCATAAAATATTGCACATTCAGCCTACATGTCCAGATTAAAGCTACACCAATGTAAAAAACACCTGAAACATGCGAAGGATGAGTATCAGACCCTGAGCGTAAACCATTTCACACTACAGGTAAACCTCAACAGGCCCACACTACTTGTCTATGAAGATACAGTCTCAGGGTACAAAGATTTATCCAAGTAAAGACTGAAATAGAGCGTTTTTAGGGCAAAAGAAGGATCCTACACAGGAAGCAGAAGCAAACTGTAAACTCTTTTACTACTGGCCTCAAACTTTGGAAGGAGGGAGGAAGGCAGGCATAACAGAAAAAAAAACAATGCAAGAAAAAGCTCAAAAATTTGAAACATAATGAATCATCCTGTTTAATACATATGCAAGGAGAAGGTCAACCACAAGCTGTCACTTACAGTAAGCTTTGAAACACATAGTCAATTACGTAGTTCATAACAAAAGACAAGGTTGTGATGTAATTATAAAAGTAATCACTTTATTAAGAATTACTTCTGGATTAATCAAATGTACCCTTAAAGGGCATAACGTGCTTTCATTCACAAAGGAGTACTGAACTTTAAACTGAAAAAACACAACATTTTAGAATAGGTATAAGAAGTCATACATCCATAATACAAGTGATTAAAATGGCTGCATTTGTCATTTTGCATAAAATGACAAATGATTAATGACTTAAAATAATTTAAGTCAGTAACTACCTTGCTGAAAGGAAACAATACAAAGTCAAATATCAACATAAAATGACTGCATAACAGGCTACGTCACAAAGTCTTTTTCTTTTTTAATGTCCCACATTTTATTTAAAATGTCCTTCAAAGTTTTCTGTGAGAATAAGGAAGTTCCTGTGCCTCTTATGTCTGCTTCAGCATGGAAACTGAAAATGTGTTATAGTTCTTTAATCCTCTTAAGTACTACTAAAAAGAAGCCCTTAACAACATAAGCTTTTAAGCTAACAACTTCAACTTAAAACTGAAAATTGTGTTCTGAAGGGTGTGACAATTACTATTCACAATAAAATATACACATGTTAAACAATACACACCAAGAATACTTCTGGACACCTTAACCCAAGATAAATGAGACAGTTTTCAGAGGAAAGAACAGAAGGGACTAGGCCAAATCTCATACTTTGCCTCACATCTGAAGTATGAACATTTGAGACACTAAGCATATAGGCTTTTAATTGCCTCATTAGTTTGACTACTGCTATTTAATCTAAAAAGAAAAATACTCAGAGGCTGCAACCTGTCCATCCTTCAGGTAAAATACAGAGTTATTCAAATTGTTTCATTGTAATTATTAACTTGCAACATCACTGGAAGCCCTGCCAATTCAGGACTAGTGTTTTCATTCACAAAAGAGAAATCAATTTACTTTATATATTTATCAAATATTTAAATTTAATTAAAATCAATATACAAATCTAAACATCAGAATGAGCATCCACTGGACTCTTCTTTAAGGCTTATCATTGTAAAGACCAGTGTTGTGGTTTAACCCCAGCCAGCAACTAAGCACCATGCAGCTGCTCGCTCACTCTGCCCCCCCCCCCCACTCCCCCAGTGGGATGGAGAGAGAATTGGAAGGAAGAAGTTAAAACTCGTGGATTAAGATAAGAACAGTTTAATAGAACAAAAAGGAAGAAACTAATAATGATAATAATAACAATAAAATGACAATAATAATAAAAGAATTGGAGTATACAAAACAAGTGATGCACAATGCAATTGCTCAGCACTCACCAACTGATGCCCAGTTAGTTCCCGAGCAGCGATCCCCCCACCCCACCACCCTGGCCAACTCCCCCCAGTTTATATACTGGGCATGACATCCCATGGTATGGAATATCCCTTTGGCCAGTTCGGGTCAGCTGTCCTGGCTGTGTCCCCTCCCAGCTTCTTGTGCCCCTTCAGCCTTCTTGCTGGCTGGGCATGAGAAGCTGAAAAATCCTTGACCTAGTCTAAACATTACTTAGCAACAACTGAAAACATCAGTGTGTTATCAACATTCTTCTCATACTGAACACAAAACAGAACACTATACCAGCTACTAGAAAGAAAATTAACTCTATCCCAGCCAAAACCAGGACAACCAGTTACATTCTCTGTCATCATTTGAGACTACTGACACTATTACTAAAATGTGCTGAAGATAACTATATTTTATCCATCTGCTTTCACCTCCTACATGGCATCCACTTCTAATTCAAAATCTTCAAATTATTTCAGTTGGCTACACTGACACTGAAGCCATAGCAAGCAACACTTCCTTATGCCATGCAAAGACACAGCATGTAGAACCAACGAGCTTCCTTAGGCCACTCTCAGGGACACACAAACTTGAAAGTTTTAATGCTAGCAGAGGTCGGTCTGATTGTCCAAACAGTCCCTTGGTTCTAAGGAGCTACTCCACCACTATGTACAGAAAGAATCAACTGCACATTTGCTCTGTCAGAACTTCCCTCAGAGCCAACAAAGTTGACTAAGCATGGACTGGAAGACTTATTCTGGAAATTACATTATGCATTTCAGATACCACCTTGACCCTCAAGCTGATACAACGCACTGCAGGCAATTTACACATTCGGCATTACACTGCAGCCAGAATCTAAACAAAACCAGCGATCCCAAGTTGCAAGAATAAAAATAAAAGCTAGAAGTTAAAAAAGGCAAAAAAAAATCCCATAGTAGCAATATGAGAAATATTATTTGATATAACAAAGTCTTCGAAACCTCTTCAGTTTGTGAAAAATCAGAACAATTACTGAAAACTTCTTTACACTGTGATCCAGGAAATTATTGAAAATAAATGCATTATGTGACTAATCTACCACTGAACTCATTCCTTCCTGATCTTTTAGTTTCTCTTAAGTTTTCCTTCACTGAAAATAAAAAAAAAAGAAAGAGTCTCTTCAGGATTTGTACAGGAGACACAACAGCAATCTGTTACCACTGCTTTTTTTTTTTGTTAGAAAACCTAAAAGCAACACAAGAGATAGTTCTCTCTAAATTTATGTCACATATAATTAGACAGATAGAGCATTTTTGACCAAGCTAGAAAGAAAAAGGAGTATGTCAATGGATAATTTCTTTCTTTGAAGCATCAGCTGTTGCTGAACCTCTATGGTCAGTTAGTCAGAATTACTTTATCATGATATTTTGAGGGGAGATAATGGACATCTTAAGTCCCTTACCAGTTTTGCGGAAGGAAAGGGACATGGAAGGGTTTGATAAGTATTCTTACTATCCCCATCTCTCAAAAGATGGTAATTAGTAACTACGTCTCAAAACACTATAATGCATCTACACATAATTCAAGTTCGAGAAGTAAAATATAGTTGTATCACTGTACTGGTGAAGGTGAGGGGATATCACACTTGTAAAAAAAAAATATCAGAACAACAGTGGACTGCAGATTAGGCCACAGTTAAAAGTTTTAACTTCACAGAAGTTTAACTACTTTAATTAGGGCCAGTGGTTTTGGTTTTGGGGGTTTTTTTGGGGTGGTTTTTTTTTTTTTACTTGATTGCAATACTTACACTTCTATAAAACTGGGTAATTATACCAGAAAAGCATCCTCCTTTATCTCATGAATTTTGTAATATAATTAAAATCAAACAGCCAATGCTTCCCTGACTCTGCTTCAGAACTATGAAGCACAAGGGCTCTTACAAGTTTAGCATTCCTTAGTGTGTGTTGCTTCAAAGGAAAATTTGTCTGCAGTTTGTAGGAGAAAGGAAGGACAGGAAGCATACTTTCTAATGAAATCCATTTTAAATCATACTTCTTAAATATACAAACAATTCAGAAAAATACCCTTTCTAGTTTTAGCATTAACTCTCGTCAAGACCTTGAATCTCTGAATTAACAAAATGCAGCTCCAGGAAGAACATAAGTGTGCCATCTCAGGAAATTAAAGCAACTCAGGCATCATTAAATACGTTTTACAAACAACTGAATAACTTAAACTCAGTATTTACACAAACATAAGAAAGTTTACCAAATATAGTTGAGGTACATTTGTCACTGTTTCTCCTTTCATACAGGTGCAAGTTATTTGCACATTTGGGTTGCTGGGAGTTTTTTTACCATTTTAACAAGAAAATAGTTCTGGTCAGTCTGTTCTGGTTTTTTTTTAATCAGTTGATTATTTACATAACCTGTAAAAAAATACTGCTGTAGGGTAATGGAGTAAATTAAAAAACAAGAATGTTGAAGCCACCCAACTATAATGAGAAGCAGCGCATATTACGGTGTCACTGCATTCAAAATGAATTTGCTGCAGTTTACTGATAAGACAGGCGTATCTGGGGTTGGGACCTTGGGAACCAGCACTGTCACAACCCCCCGTTTTTGACGTGACAAACACTCTCTACTCTTGCAGGCACTGCTTCCTTCTACCGTCTCGAAAGCATTCGCAAGAGCAAAGTCCTACAGAAACCAGGGCGGGGTGGTGGTGTCATGCTAAGAGTTGTTAGACTGGGAGATAATAGGCATTTACGCGATTTCTGAAACTCAGTTCATTTCCGTAAACTTCGCTCCGCCGCTCTGCTTCCAGCGGTGGGCGACTTCCAAGAAGCCAGCTCCAGAGAGCTAACGGCTTCAGGGGAAGCCTTCCCCAGCCCAGACGCTTCTGCAGTGCTTTTGTTTCGGTGTACCGGACGGCCTCCTGCACAGGACGGCGGCGGCTGGCCGGACGCGACACCCGGGCCCGGGCTGCGCCCCCCGTGCCCGCCTCGCCTCACGGCCGGCTCCCGCCCTCCGTCGCGGAGGAGCGGCCGCCGCGTGCCGGGGCCCTCACACCGCCTCGCCGGCCGCGGCCGCAGCCGGCCCGAGCCCTGCCAGCCCCGCGGCGGGCCCGGCCGGGGCGGGCTGAGGGAGCGGGGGGACCACGCCCGCCGGGAGGAGGCGGCAGGGCGCCGCGGAGCCGGCTGCCGCCTCCCCGTCCCCGCGCGGCGGCGGGCGAGGGCACCAACCGCGCCGGCGGCGGCGCGCGCCCCCTCCCCGCCTCAGCACTCACGTTCTCCGGCGCGCGCAGCGGCGGCGGCAGCAGCACCAGCCCGGGCCCTCCCGCTGCGCCACGTGACCCGGCCACCACTCAGCGGCGAGGGAGGCGGTTTCCAGCCCTGTCCTCCGTGCTGTCCGCGGCCGCGCATGCGCCGGCAGGCGTCCGGCCCGCCGCGGGCATCGTCCATCGGAGGGGCGGGCTGTGGGGGAGGGTCGGTTGTACCTGCGGCAGGGCTGCGAGGGTGCTGCTGGCGGGGGACGTTACAATTGACGCAGAGTAGCCGGGCCCGGGGAGTAGCGCGGCGCAGGGGCGGCAGGCCGACGCCAGGCCCGTTGCCGCTCGCGTAGCGCCCGGTTTCCGCCCTGTAGCTCAGAAGGGTTCCGCCCAGCAGCTGAGGCAATTACTGAGGAGTGGGCGAGGGCCTCCTATTAGCTTTATCTGCACTGCAGGCGGGAGGGGGTGGTGTTCAGGCGGATACAAATCGGCGAAGATAAGGGGGTGTTTAAGAGCGGGCGAGGAGCACGCCGGCTTTTAAGCAGAGCCCCTCAGCGAGTACGTTCTGGTGAAATATCGGCTCCAGGTGATAAAAGGTGCCTGACTTCTCGGTTGGAAGGCTTTGAATTGTGTTTATTCTAATAACGCCTGCGAAAATATCGGTTACTGGTACTACTTACCATTAAAATGCATAATTAGGTTCCCTTTGAAAATGTCTTGCTGCACATGCAAAACAGTAACTAGCTCTGTAATAGTTCAACAGTTTTTTTTTTTTCAAGCATTAAAGGCAATTGGATGAACGTGTTAGTTTCACTTGCATAGAGTACTATGGTGTTAAGTATTACTCCCCAAATTTGATACAGATACCTAGACTTCAAGCTTTGTTAATAATATTCAGTAGGGAATACATTGAGCAAATTATAAATGCCTAAAATAATAGGTTATCATGGAAATGTTGGCAAGCTGATGGTGCAAATATGTGACTAGAAATGAATCATACAAAATTCATAGCCAAAGCTACATGTAAACGGCCCTATTTTGCTGTCATTTATGTGGCACTTAGGTTCCATAGAACATTTTGGCAACTCATACAAGTATGTCATAGAATTTATAAGAAAATTGTATTCTGCCCTTCCAAAAACAGCACACAGCTCAGCAGACTGGCAGGCACGAAAGGGGCTGAATTCCTAGAAATAGGGTGGAGATCAAGTTAAAGAAGCAGGCTTTGCCAAAACAAGCAACTTCAGCATAGTCTTCTCTTCCAAGAATGAACAGAAGCCAAAAGAGGAGGGCAGATTCAGTGTGTGCCACCATTTAGACACGTTATCTTAAGCTCCCTAGTTTTGGCACATTTAGATCTGTTACCTCAATTAATGCTAATCATAATAATTCGTAGAAATCACAGGATGTGGGAGTTATAAATGCCTAGACTGATAGATTTTCAATCATACACCAGGTTTTCTATAATTGGCACCATTTTCTGTAATAGCATACTCCATTTTCATGCAATCACAATTCCAGTCTGTAATTCTTAAAGATGCAGTATTTATTGCCTGAGTACAGGTCCAGATCTTACTACTGGATGTACAAGTCCTGAGGTTGTGGTTCTTTTCTGGGACCTAGAAGATCTGGATTTCATTCTTAGTTCACTTCCTGGGTCAACCTGAGCAATCATTTATTAATATTCTGTCTTTTCAGGTCCTTATGGATACGGCACGGATAATCAAAGTCACAGGAACAATGAGAGGCTATGTAAATGAATGATGTGTTCAGATGCTATAATTAATGGGCCACATATGTAGATAGATTAAAAAAAAAAACATTTTTCTTGTACTTTTTAGCCAAGTGTAGGATTTGATACCCATTAAGTTCTTAAAATTTGTTTTCTTCTTGTTCTATACAAATTTTGCTAAAAAAAATGCAGATCTGGAATATTTTATACTTGCATAAATAGCTAGTTCTACTGGGTTTGCAGGTCAACTGACTGCACTGGTTAGAAAAAAAACCAAAACACCTGCTGCTCTCTTTCTTTAATCTCAGGCCACGATTTACCTCATGGATGTCTTTTACCTTTTTGTCTGAATGTTCATTTTTCTTATCAATAAACTTGAATAAAATGAGAAATACTGTTTGCAAACTACAACTTTTTTTTTATGGAAAAATTCAAAAGTTGATGAATTTTATTTCTTTAGCCTTGCTCATACATCTGTGCAATTACCCAGCTTTCCTCAACATGAAACATGTTCTTGAGTAAGAATAGCAATTCAGTTTGGCGGAAGGGCTGGCACATAAAAGGTTAGTTGAGTTCATGTAAGACAATATCCCTTTCCATTTCAGTGACTATTAACAGTATAGGTTCTGTTTCCTAGTAATGACTGGCCTGATTAGAAAGAGAATTCAATACTTGGAAAGAAAATAAGGAAGAAATAAACAAAAACATCATTTTTATAACCCATGTACACTTAGCACAGGAGTGACGCATACGGTTAGCGCTGCTTACGCCTTATTGCTAACTATATAATCCATGTAAATATTTATAATACAGCTATTATCAGTGTAAACATACAGCTTAGTCATGTGTTGACCCATAATGAAAAAGTGACATTGAGATCTTTCCTTTGCTTAATAGCACAAGGTTTAAACATGTTTTTGAAGCAGTAGAGCAGGTCTCAGAATACTCATTTTTTCTGAGATTTATACCAAGGCTTTCCAACATGAAATAATTGGGAAGAAACAGCCTGCTATGGAATGCATGGATGCAAATTAAATCCATATCTGAAGGATATGTTTTTAATTAATGCTGGGAATCTGATAGCAGCATATTTGAAACACTGTGTATGTTAATCTTGAAGGAACTAGTTAGGACTAGTCCACAAATGTAAGAAGAATGTCAAAGCATAGTTATGGTAAAGGAACTGTGACTTTTCTAGGCTGTCAGTACATGACAGTGTTTACAAATAGTAGAAGAAGAGAGAAGCAGTAACTCAGAATTTGATACATGGAATATTATGAGTCTGTCAGAAAATTAACAAAATACAGATGCTTAAAGGATCGGTTTAAACATGTTACTAGTTTATATACAGCTATTGTACCACTGCTACCATTCTGGTTCTGAAAACAACGCTTTGGAAACTGTGGAGGCAAGCCCTTCTGAGAGGTACATACAGAAATACCATCTGATAGCAAATGTTTTGTATGAATTCAGGGCTTGCTCTTTCAGAGTCTTTGATCTGACATTAACTTTGTCATTGCTATGTAGCCCACCCATACTAACTTTTCCTTAGCTGGTGATGTACTTTCTCCAGTTCAGCTGCCATTACCACCCACACTATAGCTTTATAATACAATATGGACAAATGGAGTGAAAAATGTAGATGCTTTCTCTCCAGCTTATAGAGATAAAAAGGAATATATCCTGGAGGTTCTTGATCTGTTCATATAGTCTGCCGGAAGGAATAGAAGAAACATCTGGTGGAAAATAAAAGAGTGTATTGGTCTGAACGTGGGCCAGAAGAAACGGACTAACATCAAAAAGGTTTCACAACACTTACAGCCAAAGGGGCCTTTGATCATCTAGTCACCTCCTGCTTATCCAGATACTTCCACATTGCATTGAGAGACTTCAGTTAAACCAAAGCATTTTCATCCTCAAAAGCCTAAGCTGTTGTATGTGACCAGAAGAGAAGAGAGTAGGCCAAAAGGCAGTATTAAGGAAATTAATGTGTGAAATATGCCAGGAAGATGGTACCAGGCAATCCCTCTACGCAACTAAAGAGCTTTCTGAAAAAAGGTATCAAAGAGAATATAATTTGAGATCACTTGTACAAAAAACCTATAATGTAAAAAGTTATTGGTTATGGAATAACCAGAGTAACCTGCTGTCGTCTAAAATTGATTTTAAAATACATATATGCAAGCATTTATCTTAATTTTGCTTGGCCATAGGAATGTTAAATAGTCATTACTAAAACAGTCTGAAAGTTGTTAACCATAATAATACTATAGGCAGAAAATATTCTGTTGAATACAGTTCTTTTTTCAGTGGCAACATAATTTACATCTCATCATTCACAGTTTATACAAATCATGAAGTTAAAGTACATTCTGCTGCTGGCAGGGAATTTTTTTAATACTGTAGCTGTGAAAATTTTGTGATTATTTCCCATTTCTATAAAGCATTCACATAATGTTTTCCTTTATGGAAAGATGGGGTTTGATCCAATTTTTAATGAAATTTTAACTGCTTTATAACATGGATGTATCAGTAATCTGGTGACATCTTTGTGTGCTCCATTGGCCTGCAGGATGCCAGGACAGTGGAAGCGATGTGCTCCCCCAGGAAGATGAAACGTTGATTTGTAGTACTCCCAGGTTCCCAGCTCTCAAAGTTGGGCTAATCCAGAGGCAATACTGGAGGGCTTTATCTGGCACTCCTTGTAAAGAAGGATTTGTCAAAGATAGTAAAGGAATTTCTCCAGAAATTACATTAAGCCCCCTTTTGGAAGTCTTTTCTTGCTCTGTATTTTCTCATGGATATATAAGTAGAATTCAGGTTCTGCATGTTTTTGTCTTTTTACGCTAACCTTGGTTCTACAACGTATATGCTCACCAACCTGACTCATGTCCCCTGCAGAGAGGTTGAGAGGCAGAGGTAGGAGTGGGGAAGCATTTGGAAGATGGGCTGACACCAGTGAAAGACTGTTCCTAAAATTTTACTTCACGAGTCAATCTTTTTACTTCTGTGTTCGTGCAATGAGAGAAGCTGTATTTCCCTTGGAAGTTGGAGCCCCAGAAGTAGTGAGGAGGCATAGTATGTCGTAGTACTCATAATATTCATAATATTGAAATGGGAGTTGATTATTTGTTTTTGGTTACATAAACCAAACTGGTTTTAACTTAATGGGCTTTCTAAAGTTGTCTTTAACATATTAAGTTTTATTTAACAAAACTAAGCCTAACAAAGGCATCTGTCATGGTCTCAGAGCACACTGATAGGCCTTAATTGCCCTGACCAGCCTCATTTGGGTCCCCCTACCTGCACCCCCTGCCTGGGGGCTCAGGAGCTCCATTTAAGGTCAGCCCAAGGCTTCAGGCTCTTCTTTAGGGGGGCTGTAGCAGTGGTGGTCTCCATCTCCACCACGGCCCTGCCCTGGCTATGGGCCCTGCTGAGCCAGGCCTGGGCTGATGGCTCAATCCAGCCATCCTGGTGCTGTGTCCAGTCCTGACTTCTCGGACTTGCCTCTGACCTTCCTCATCGCTGTGGGTTGCACTGTGATTTGGGCTCTTGGTTGAACCCAGCTGCCAGCCCTGGACCTTCCCTGCCCCTTGCTCGGGTACCTTGCGGCTGGGGCCCCTTCACATAAGTCGTTCCAGAGTAAGAAAGAGGCAGATATGATATTCCAGGCAGCGAATCTGAAAGTGGCAATTCAAAGCTGGTAAGCTCTATCAAAGCATTATTTTAATTTTTTTCATTATTGGCTCTGTTTTTAAAAGAGTCGGTAGAAATTACAAAGCTGCTGTAGAAAGAAGTAAATTAAGTGAAGATCAAACTGGCTTTTTGAAGCATTTAAGTGTTTTTAGCATAGAAAATAATGTATGAATTATAATCAAACTAAGTAGAACTACTCAATATCACCAAACCTAGGAGCTTGAATTTTGTAGCTAAGTGTTACTCTGGTTCAGCTCAGGAGAAATTTCACTCTAACCTGGCAAAACAGAATTTTCTGGCAAATATATTTTTTTGATCAGCGAGTATAGATGGGAAAAGCGGACAAGCTTTCAGGTGCACAATACTTTATTCAGATCTGAAATAGAAGCAGTGGACTTCAAAGTTAAATAAAAATTGAGGGCCGTTTTTCTTGATTACCTTTAGAGCATGCTGGAAATTACACATAGCAACTGAGTGGAAATAACTGGTGAATCTGCTGGGGATGATGCTTTTTCTTATGTTTGTACAGGAAATGAGCATCGGTCTTTAGCTTGGTTTTGAGCAGCAAGTTTCACCCCTGTTTTTATGGTAGTGCTGTTGTAGCCATAATGGTCTCCTCAGGACAAAGCAGCGTGTAGACAGACATAGTACTGCTTGTCGGTGGCACCAACAAATACAGATGGAAGCCCCCCTTCAGACCTGCGATAGCAGTGGAGATGCCTCCATGTTGTACTTCTGCGACGGCCTCCTGTGACATGCAGCTGAGGCGTAGAAACGGCCTGCCATGGTGCAGTCACTGTGCAAGCAGCTGCAACAGGCTGCTGTCCTACTGCTCTTGTTTATTTTCCACTCTGCTGAAGATGATTGCCTGTCAGTCCTCTGCTGATAGAGCTTTCTAATCTTCTTTAAACAAAATCACAAGGCTAGGTGCTTGGGATCAGATCAGCCTGCAGGCCCTGGGTGGGGCTGGAGCAGGCAAGATTCACATCATCCCCTGCATGTGCTGAGAGGCGGCAGGACAGCTCCCAGCTAGAACAAGTAATCTAGCCCTGGGCTGTCCTGTCCCACAAGCCATCTCCACAGTGGGAATCTCACACTTCAAAGGCCACCTCTGGAACAAAGCAGAGGTCAGGGCAGAGGACTTGCGATTGGCATGGAATGAGCACCGACAAGGGCATAAAGATAGTGCTTGGCCATCTGCATGGGTGTTTATGCAAACTTTTGAGGACTTGTTCAGGTTTCTGGGGATCTTCCAGCTTTCTAGGTAGAAGGGCAAGTTTTTCAGCCCTTGGTGAGATGAACCCTCCCACTTCCCAGAGTCAAAGAATTCCCATAGAGATTGCCCTGGGGACCTCTTCCTCCTCTCCTAAAAACTTGGGAGAGTCTATTTGCAGCTTTTTCTTTCAGCAACTGAATAATATGTATTTCTGCTACCTGTCACATTTATTTTGATTATTCATTCTGTGTTTTAACTTTGATCTGTGTCCAATGGGCTTGAGAAATATATTTTTTAATTACTTTCCTTGTTCTCTTCACTGGCTTTCCATCTGTAAAATAATGGTCTCTGGCAGCTTTTTGGCTTTTGGCATTGCAGAGTACCTAGATCAGTTACAATGAGGTGACTCAGCGTTCTGCACAGCCGCTTGTGCAGATTTCAGCCAGGCCTTGCTTGATTAATGAGCATTGGCCTATTCTCAAGACAAATTCATGCTGGATTTTGCCCAAGGGCTACAGAGTGGGCACTCCAGGGAATTTAGTGGAAGAAATCTGTACTTGAAATGACTTTTCTTTGAGATCTGTTTACTTAATGATTGCTTGCTTGAAGGTAATACCACTGATAAGGAGGAAAAGCCAGTCAAAAACGTAAAGAGAAGTACTTTCATTAGATTTTTTTTCTCCTGTTTGTGTATTAAAATCAGCTCTCAGAGGAAAAATTATATGGCAGACCCAATAGTGGGCCAAGTCCCCGAGGTCAGTGGGAGCTCACAAGATGTTAGCTTGCATCTGCATGGTGCCTTTCAACAGTGGTATTTGTGACATTGGGGACTTAGTGAGCAGTAGTCCCCCTTTTGCCCCTGCCAGAGCAGCTTTCCTCAGTGATGACTGACAAATCCATGTTGATATTGATCACCAGCCACATATATGAGCATCTTTTAGTTGATTTCCTGAAAAATTAGTGTGTGGCAATTTTACCTGCTTGCTGGCCTCCCCCAGTAACTTCTGAATCAATTGACCAGCGTCAGTCTCATCTGACAGAAGTGTGGGTTGCTCAGCCACCCATCTCACAGAAGTGTGCAGCTCTACCACCTCCTGCAGCTGCCCCTCACGGTCAGTCTTTTTGGTGAGGGGAGCTGCTCTGTGCCATGTGATGGGAACGGCCAAGGGTGTGCATGCAAATCCCAGAGCTGAGCTCAGGTACTGGAGGCATGGCAAAAGATACCAAGTTTGTCTAACAGGCCTGTCCAGCACTGATCATTTTTAGCTGTGCCCTCTTGGCAGCTGGGGGGCTGTGCATTGGTCGATTTGCAAGTAAGCTTACACAGCTTTACCTGCCCGTACCATGTGGTGGTTCTTTTCCAGGCAGCAGGTCAAACAGAGATGGGCAGGAGACTTCAGAGAGACTTGAAACCATTGGGTTGGAAATGGGGAGGGAGAGGGGTAAACAAGCAGTATGTAGGAAAAATGCCAGGGAGCTGACAGTGTTATGATTGAACCTGATATTCAGAACAGGCAATCAGGGTTAATTTTTCTGCTATTCATGACTTCTACATTTATATAAGAAGTTGGACACCTGTTTTGCTGTACCATTGGGTGTTGAAATACTTAGCAAAAAAATCTACCAAGTATATAGTCTATGCAGTATTTGAGTACTTCTGTTGGTGTATGAGAAGTGTTTCTCTGAAGGAATCATATGTGATTCTGCAAATCCCAGGTTCATTTGCAGAAGGAAAAGAAATAAATGGATGTGTGCACAAAAAAGTCAATATACTGAAATGAAGAAAGCAACAGAAGACAAAACACAATATGTGTGTGTTTAGAGTGTCTGTCAATCTAAAGTAATAACAAATAAGTAAACAGAACCTTTTTTAATTTGTGCAAGTTAATCCCTTTCAGGGCTGAATTAACTAAAGCATGTCCCTATGAAATAACCTTCATTATATAAATCAGTGTGCTGATGGATTACTGAGTTTGCAGCCAAAAAACCTCACCACCATAGGTGTGAAGTTTCCTGATCATCTAATAAATTGATAACTTTGAAGCCTAGTTGTGACAATTTAAATGTCATCACTATTAAACAAGTTGCCAAAATGCAAACAACCATCCTAAGTCATTAAAATGTAATTATAAAGGACAGCTGGGTCTACTATCAATCTGGGCTGTGGGGACTCATAATGGGGAAAAATATGAAACTTTCACACAAACAGAATGAGACTGCTGTATGTGCCAACCAGAGCCTGCAAGGGAAACATGCATTCTGTGCATAACGCAGTTACTGATGCTTATAGAAGGCTTGCATCACTGAGATGGACATAGGAGTCAGTGACAGCATGACATCCAGCAAATGTCTTCACCTTCTCTCTGCCATATATGAAAAGTCCTTTTGCTTAATAACAGGGTAGGCTTTGCTAATGAGAGGCAGATAGACTGGGTGGCAGTTACAATCTAGCAGAAGTGACTATGAGGTGGGACTATATTTGCTCTATTGTGGAATGGCAGCACAGGTGGTGTAAGCCCTGTTTCAAGAACAAGGTAGACTTTAAATAGTAATGAAGGTTTGCTTTTTGGCTGAGAGTAATAAAGAGAAAAGTGACTGTAAGGCTTTGCAGGCATGGACCCAATATGTTTATGAAAGCTGTGTTTGGTCATAGTGATAACTAAGTTACTAAACTTTTTTCTGTTTATTATTTGCTTGATACTTATTTGCCTGATGCTTTGAAATGGCCATGATGCAGACAACAAGCCCAGTCCCTGGTCAGGACTTGCAGCTCCTGCTATGTATGGTATAGCTCTAAATTCACATTGGTTTCTGCTACATCCCAGTAGGTTTTGTCTGTTATTCAGTGATGCAGCATGTAGTTGATTAGATTTACTGCTGATACATACAGTGGAAATGGTGGAACAAGCTAGAACTGTGATACTGCTTCATTAAAATAGTAACCCCCAAAGGCCCCACAGTCTTTTGGTGTATTATTTATATGTATTATGGAGCTACAACAGCTGGTAGCTTCCATAATTAAGCCCCATTTTCCCTAAATGTGGCAGGAGGGGTGAGATAAGTGGGAACTGCTGATAACTGGTAAAATTCTAAAAGAAATATCTTTTGTTATGTATCTTAATGCATATAATAACTCAAGTATTGGATAGTTACTTTTTTGAGGCATTTACAAATCCAAATAGATTTAAGAAAATGTATGAATGCTAGTCTATTATTTGAAATAGTGTGGATTTTTTTTTTTTCCAGTACATCAACCTATAGCACATCATTCTCAAAAAAAACAGTTGAGTATGTTGCAAACAATTCCAAGGTGTGTTCTAACTGATCAGTAGCCCTAAAATATTTAGCTATCAAATTCTCCATGTATCTTTTTCTACTATGAAGTAAATCCTTGTGGTGCCTTGGGGCGTTCATTGTGCTGAAGAACTTGTTCATTTATTCTCACTAAGAGAAGTATGCTGTTGCATATGGGTGTTCACAAACCATTCATTTCCTTCCTTTTGTATACTTGGAAATGATATAATAACTGGGCGTACTAGTGTAATTATCTACCTTTCACTTTTGTAAATTGTAATTTTTGTTTGTTTTGTAACAAGAATCAGTTGGTATGGAGCTTAGAGAAATATTGAAGATGATGAACTGTTTCTAATGAACAGATTGTTTTCTGATGCAAATGGAAAGCCAAGCTGAGAGAGATTTTTCTTTTTTTATTCTGAAGGATGCAGCCTCTCAACAGACTTCGTCCTTATTTTTTGGCAGATTTGGACTGCCCTACTCAAAAGCACAAACAAGCCTCAGCCTATCAACAGCAGAAATGGGATGCTAACCTGCCAAATACAGGGAAATGAATAAATGGAAGAACAATAAAAGTGAGCAAAGTAGGAAATTTCATGCAGTGTGAATGATTTCCTATATAGCATAAGCAAAATTTTCTGCTGTTTATTTCACAGAGCTACACTAAAGGTGAATAAATTATTGTCACCAAGGCGGTTATGAAAAGCATGCAAATTCCAGAGATCACACTGGCTAATGGATGGAATGGTTATTTTGAAAGGAAAAATAAGCTTTCCTATAATTTCCATTCATGTCCTCCCAATGTGAGATGACGATTTACTGCAGGTTTAGGAAATTAAAATAAAATGTTAGTTTTCCAGGTGCACTGAAGACATTTTGAAATTAACTTAGCGAAAGGTGAAGCTACATGGTATTTCTCACTTCACAGTGAGAGTCAGCAAGATGATGTTGTAAAATAACCTTAGTAATAGCCAGTTAGAAAGTCTGCAGGGGATAAGGTCAAAGAAGGGTTAGCAGCTGACATCAAATCGGAAGCCAGATGTGCTGACCCTTAATCATAGGCTTTTGCAGGCTTTTTTTGGACTGCAGTTCAGCATAACATTATTGAATTCACCTTTAGATTAAGCTGGTCTGCTTTGACATATACAAACCCATATGCAAGTTAATGGCTGTGTCATTCACTTCATTATGCAAGCTTTGATAACAGATCAGTGAGGTGACCTCTGCAAGCACTACTTTTCAAGGTCCTTAACCATTTGCATTTTCAATGAACAGAAAGAGGCACTCCGCATTTAGGTCACGTTGGATCATTAGTTTTACGTATACAAATTAAGCCTGAGAATAGTAATCTGTGACATGTTTTTCTTTTTTCTTGCAAGATTACTTAGAGCTATTTAATTCAGCACTATGTTATGATGAAAGTCATCTGCTCATGTACTGGTGCAAAATGTTTGGCTTCGCAGAGAAAATATTCTCGGAGTCAGTAGTCCCAGCAAAGGCACAGGTATTACTCGGTGGATTGAAATTACGCATAGCCAGAAATTTTTGAAGGATTAAAATCTCTTAGAAAAAAATTACATTTTCATAAATATATGGATATGACAAAGTTAAGATTATATATGCAAAACCTAACTGTTCCTGGTTGCTTATATATAATTCTGCAGTCTTTGCTTGCGAGATCATTCTGCAGAGAATTTTTGCATTAGAACTGTAGTGAAAGAGGGCTTCACATGGTGCAATTTCTACTAACAAATATTTTTGGGTTATTAATGTAAGCTTAAAATAATGATATATTGATGTAGTGTTATCTTTATTCAGAGGATATGTTTCTGACTTGCTCACTTACACAGTGCTTACTCAGCAAACTGCATAGTAATCGGTAGTATTAAGGTCAATGGCCACAGATCTGTGTCTCACACTGTGCACTAAAGAAGATATTTACTGAATATTGCACCGGTGTAGAATCAAACTCATTGCCGATTCCACTGAAATTACTTACCTTTCATGCAGCTGCGGGAAAGGATTTAGCCAGGAGCTGGCCAGTGGGCTTATGTGTTTTGCAGTCTTCATTGTGCATAGTCCAACTCACATACTGAATAAGGCAGGTACGCAAAAGAGATGGCTTGTTTCTTAGGTTGAGTAATATCTGACCCTCTTCCCAGGGAGGTGACTTCAGTGGCAGTTGTGTGCTCCTACAATGAAAGACCTTGGTCGTGTCCATAATGACCTGGAAACCCACATAAAATATTATAATCACAGCTATTAGCATAGTATCCCAGTTCTCAGATACTGTAAACCTCAGAAGTCAATGGTCTGATCTTTCTTGTTTGCAAGGCAATGGGAGGCATATGTAAGGGCCAGGCTTTTCCCATGTCTGATTTTACAGAAATGGGTCTATTTCCTGTATTTCTTAGCTCCCATTTCACTCTTACTTTTGTATTCTATCCTTTGTTCCTATTAACTGTTGCTGTGGGAAAGCACAGTTAAATTATTTTGACACTTAAACCTGAATTTGTGGTCCTTCTGATTTCATCTGGATGAGGAGTTTCAAGCCAACAGGTTTTGGTGGTTTTGTCTTCTGCTCACAGGAGTTTCATCCAGGAGGTTGGTCACTTCATTTCTGAGGAATGCAGCTATTGAGGAAGACTTATCACAGATTTAAAAAAAAAATCTTGGCTCTATAAACCTGCTTCCGCAGAGTCAACTGCAGTTCTCCAGTTCGTCTGACAAACCTTTACTTTTTGGTGAAGGCTTTGCACTTTTAAACAGATATATTTCACTTGCAAGTCTTAAGACTTCAAAGTATATACCTATTTCATATAGGCATGCTTTCTCTTTGAGGTCTGATGTGCAAAAGTCATAGATATAAAATACAGGACTTGCGAACTATGGGGTAGGCATCCATGTTGTATTGCTACTCTGTTGGGGCAAGCAGCACTGCGTGAATCTCCAACTGGGTGGCAGAGGCAGGCATTGCAATGCAATTCATCGGCTGTAATCCTCATAAAGAGGACACCTATAAAGTAACTGATGGGTTTATTCTCATTCTGAAGTGACTGATGCCAGTGTCAGAGTCACCAGGTTCAGCTGAGAGAGAGGGCACGACTAATATCTTTTCATACCTTAGTTTTTAGAGTTCTCTCTGGCAATAAAAAGAAAGGTAGTGAGGGTAATTCCTACCAAAACCAGAACAAGACTGTGGCTGATTGGTGATGCTGTACTCTGCTGTAGCACATACACACAGGATCTCGGTGCTCATGTTTTTAGGACACTAATGCTGTTTAGCAAGCTGGACCTATGTTTTATACCAAGTTTGCTACAGCAGTCTAATGTAACAGAAGAGACTGAATATTCTACAGTAGCTTAATTAAACTAAGACATTTGAAGTTAGTTAAATATGAAAGTGTTTCATAATGAGAATTCATTCCTCTGGGATATTAATTTTTTTATTACTTTTCCCACCACATGGACAGCTTTGGATTGGGGGTTAAGAACAAAAGCTAGATGCTTCTGCTGAAATTCTCCATATAGGAATAATTACCGAGGGCAACATTTTAACTTATCTTTCAGTTCCAGACTTGACAACCCTTTCAGATGATTAGAAGGAAGCAGACTTCTCCATTAAATTTTTTCAGGTTGTTCTGCAGACTCAGGAAGACATTATTTATACTCCGTTCATGTATTTAAGTTGATCTTTGTCATTGTGTGGCCAGAAACATCTGTTTTAAACAACAGAAGCTGAGATTAATCACTATTCTATAGGAAGGAATTAATTCAGTAACAAACTGCATAGCTATAGAATCATGCAATAACTGGAGCTTTGCTGATAGCACGGATAAATTGAGGGTTTCATTGTACTGAGATGTCAGTCTTGCATCTGTCATCCCTGCTAAATAATTTTTAAAGGCTTAAAAAGCCCAAGAGGTATCCTGTCCCTGTATGAAATTCAAAATTCTTTTGTTCCTATCTCCTGAGTGCTATTTTTAGAAATAGCAGAAGAAGCACACAAATCAGTCTAGTAACTATATTCGTGTTTATAGTTTAATACTATGAAAGGGGGAAGAAGTAAGACAATTGTAGTCATCTGCAGAAGTCAGAATATCGTAGCATGTTCAGGTTTTCTTTTTGGTAAAACTATTCAAATTGGAAAATTGTGTGATCCTTAAAGGTTTCTCTCTGAGAAAGCAAAGAGAGGAACTGCAAATGGACACAGAAGGGGTGTCTGGAGGCAGCCTCTCTGAATGCTGACAGTAACAACAAGGAAATCATAGGCTGCAAAATATACTGAAAAAAGTAAAATATTTTACTTCACAGTATTTACACTAGCTTTGTGCTTGTAACATGAAACAATGAATACAGAAGTGATCCAAACAGCTAGATAAATCTAAATGGTGCAAACCTGGGGAGATCTTGAGTGAGAAGATAAGTGAAATAATAACTCTATATTTACTTGAAATCTGGTCCTTGAACTAAAAGCCCTCAAAGAAAAGGAGAACAAAGATAGGGTTCCTGCAGGGCGTAGCCTCATATGTGAAAACTACATAGAATGAGGAAACCTCAGCTTTGTGTTCTGCTGCTCAGCCCTTGAGTTTTAGACCTCTAGCTCTGGCTTTCTTTAAATATGGGATGCAAAGTGAAGAGCATGGTCCTGCCAGTCTGTGCACAGGGCTGAGCAGCACATCTCCTAATCACACTGTACTTACATGAAGGGAAGCCCTGAAAATCAAACAAATACAAGCCACCTATTTTGCTACTTGCTTTCCACCACCACCCCCACCACCCCCCCATTTTATAATCATCCTGATTTTCCCAGGTTTTACAATTGGGCTCTGCTGGCTCCTTTTAGTCTACCTAAATCCATCAATTGATAAATGTTTTCTTCCTGTGTATATCAGAGAAAAAAATGCAGATGTTATCCACTTTGAGACCCTCCTCTCTATAGCTGGTCTCATGTCTTGGGTGAAAAACAGCTACTTGCTGTACTTTCAATGTAAACACCAGCATGTAAATCTGTATAAGGAGACCATGGAAACAGAGTGCTCATAGACATCCTGTTTTTCTAGACTGTATGACAGTGTTCTCTGAATTTGTTGGCTACTAATAATCCCCAGTAATGCTTTGTAAAAAATAATCTAATGCATGTAATAACATAATAGGAGGGGAGGAGGTATTTATGTAAATTAACTAAAATATCCTTAAGAATTAATGCATTAAAGCGGTTAGAAAAGCTAGCAGAGAATAATAAGCATGGAGACCTTCTCCTGTTTGTCAGCAGAGTCTGTTAAATGGTTGAAGCTGCTGTAGCACTGCGCATGCCAAATAGATGCAAAATAATTTTCAGCACTATAAAATCACCTGATAGCAAGAACTCTAGAGTAATATGTTGTATTCATGTATTTAATGTGTATGTATAAATACTATTATTTAATACTTGCATGTGTGATTGTATGTGAATGCATAGCAAAAGAAATAAGAAATTTACTTGTTTTATTTATTAGCATTAGCATTACAAATTACTTATTAGCATTTTCATGGGCAATCTTTCTTGCAACAAACTTTCTCTGTTTTCTTTGAAATTAATCAGAATTAGGCACCTGGATTTCTTTAAAAATCTGGCTTTTGGTGTCCAAAGTTAACAAAAAATGTTATTTTGTTTTAAGAAAATGCATTTGTCAGCTCAATTTTTTATTTAAATTTATAGGAGCAGTCTGTGAAAGAGGTGGAAATCCTGCTCCGTTTGTATTACCTATGTCATGCTGATACAGTATTAGGGCAACAAGTAGTTTTTTCTGATTTTAGCATACACACTAAGGAGACCAGATGCCATTTAGTTTAGATAACTTGGCTTAATTGTTGAGAAAAGCAATTGCTGTTGACAATATCAGTGGCTAGTTGGAATTTTTTTTATTTATAATTATAGCTGTAGGGCTTGTTAAGATGCAGGTCTTGGGGTGAGTACAGATCCCAGCTGAGAAGCAGGAGAGAATGGAAGAGCCTGAGAACTCCCATACAGAAACAGCAGAGCCCCTTTATCCTAATTGTCTAACTTCAGAGGCTCTGTAAATTGGATGTGACATGGTATACATCTTCTAAAAGAGCTATTGGAATTTAAAAAATTAAACTTTTAGCTGAATGCTTGATTAGTAATGTTTGCCTCACAGTTAATGGTCTCTGTCTCATTCTGCTCAATGAGATTTTCCTTAATTCAGCTAATACAGCTTTTCCAGATAAACATGTGCATAAATTATATTTCCTTTTCTTTCTTACATATACTGCACTTTCCTTTCTGCTGGAATATTTTCACTGTAAACAGAAACAGTTTACCTTGGCCCTGGCATTAACAGTAACTTGGATCTCCTCAGTTTACTAATGAAACAGAGTTTGAACTGATACACACACAAAAATATTTTTTAATATTAAAAAAATGAGCTCAATAATTGTTTCATGGCTAAGTCAACACTGTACTTGGATGACAGGCTGTTTCCTATCATCTTGCTTCTGATGTGCAGAAAGAAGGATATATTTCTCTATAATTAAGCTCCCCAAAATCTCAAAAGACAATTTTTGGAAGGAAGTTCCCGTATCTGTTAAATAGCAATTCTTCAAAGTACTTGCTAGAAAAAAATTATTTAACAGCACTCTTTGACAGATTTATTTAGGGATAAACGTACATACTGATTTGGTAAACAGCTTTTAGTTGCACATAGACAAGTTGCCTGCTTTGCTCATAAAAGAGAAAAATTTTACTTTTTTTATGATAGTCCTAAAGTTGTCTCTAATTCAAACCACCTCAGATGGAGGATTGAAGATGAAAAACAAAACCAGTTATTTTGTCACAGTCTTTTTTGAACCTGGTAGATCTTAGACACCTAATAAACCAACTCTGAGTATTTCAGTAATTTAATCTATGTACAATTCTACAACAATTGAAAAAAAAAACAAACTTAGAAATTTTAGCCTGCAGGGCAAAACTGCTGGCTTTCTAGGACCAGTGTCTGATTTTCTTGCTCAATTCTAAAACTTCTGACATACTAAAATGTAAGTAGAGAAATAATGTGTTAAGAAGGCAGATGAACTTAACATTTCTTCATATTTGATTTTCTTGCTCATTTGTATTTAAAAAAAAAAGTTGCTATTACCATTACTAAATCCTCCGCCAAATAGAGCTATTTCCATTGATTGGAGTCCCACTGATGCATGCGTTTCTGGAAACACAACCCATATCGTTTGGCATTGCTGAACTTCAAAACCCCAAACCCCATTACTTCACACCCGATTAGCTATTCTATGCTCTTGAATCAGATCAGTATTTCTAATCTGAGAAATCAGGATTTCTAATCACCTCTTTGGGGTGACCAAGGCATTTAAATGCTTAGGGGCAGGTGCCCAGTCCTGAGTGACTGGTGCCATTTCAGGTGCTCGGCATATCTGAAGTGTTTGCACAGGACCGGTGGACATCATCCATGGTCCGTGCAGGACCTTGGTCCTTCTGGAGGGGTGACTGCAGTGGTTCCTCTCTGCACCTGCAGCTGAGTCTAAAGTATTTGCAGGAACCAGGATCAGCAGGCATTTTTGAGAATGTTCTTGCTGATGACCTATTAATTAAATTTGACCTTATTTAAGCAATAATGGTAACAATGTTCCAAGTAAGTAGCAGTTATTAACTGCCATTAGGCTGAAACCAGTTTCTTCAGCCATGCCCACAAAAATGACTGTTCTAATTTGGCATGTATCATTTAAGTGGTAATTACTGTGGTAACATTTTAAATGCATGTGGTTCCTTTTATTTTATACAGCAAACCTGCACTAAGGAGAAGTAGGAGAGAAATTAATGGATTTTGACTAGACTATTCAGAGCAGGCTAGAAAAGGGAACATTTGAATAATGGTAGAAAAGAAAAATGTAGCTTGGGTTATTTTTTCATGCTGACAGAACTCAAAACAATTGATCGGATTTTGTCCAAGATTTCCTAAATTTGCTTTTTGTCTGAGATCAGTCATGAAAATTTTGAGTTCTGAAAGGACAAAGAAAATTGAATAATGTGAAAATGGGATTTAAATTCTTCCAGTGTCTGCCTTTGCATGATAAAATGTATGAACTTGCAGGCATACTTACTCATCAGTGGGCATATATGAAGGTAAATATTTTTTAGTGCTTGATACGCCCCCCGCATCCACCTTGCAAATCATCCCCAAGTACAGATAAAACCTTTTGGCAATGGGGGCAAAGTAAAACATAAAGTATAGTAATTAACATGCATAAGTGTGCTTATGCCATATTTTTATATTTAAAGTTTAAAGAGGGCTCTGAAAAACTGCAGCTAACGACCTGCACTTGAATCAGCTACAGGTGCATCTAGAAATCAAGGGGAAAACAGACTTTGGATAACAACTTTTGCCTGAGTGTTTTGCCATACAACTTTGTGATCCCTGATGAAGGGCCTCCTTATGGGGCTAATAATTAAAAATGTTTAGCAGAAATCAGCAAATAGGAAGAGGTAACAGATGAAGACTGGTAACAACTGCAGCCAGTTAAGGTGATTCCAAGATGAGTCCAGTTCAGACCATCCTAGAAAGGCCATTTGATATGCAAGGTGTCGTGATGATGTTTTCTGGGGTATTGATTCCGATACGCAAAAACTTTTTGTGTGAAAGGTGTAATGAAAAACAGTGTATAAATAGTGAAATTACTACATCAGTGCTGCTTGCATCACACACTAGCACATGGATATTTTCTGGGTCTCATCCCAGAAACTGCTGAGATAGTATGGTTTAGGAGAGGTATGGGATTCTAAGCAAGTAATTTAATTTGTACTTTGAATGATTCCCTGTCCACAAGATCTTTTTAAAAAGTCAGTGAATTCCTTACTGCAGTAACTTAAAAGGATATTTGGCAGGTTCCTAAATGTTCCTGTTTAAATAATGTAGAATTAATATCACTGTTTACAACTGCATGTGTTTCTTAAATGTAGAAAACTTTATGTTACAAAAGTGCATATGAATTTCTCTGGATGAAGGAAACTATTTTGCCTTTTTTTCTTTGGTATATTAAAACGGTACAATGCAGTAACTGTTGAAAGATGGAAGGGGATGTCCTCATCTGCACTGCTTCATCATTTGTTATGCTCTAACTCTGGAGACTGCTCAGAGTCTGGACTTGATGCCATCTCTCTTATGCTATGCCATGTTGTGTCCAGAGGATTACTGAGATAACATCCTGTTGAGCTTCTGCTTTGAAATCTCAACATTTCTTTAGTCTGACAAAACCTTCTGAAAGTTGGACTCCACTGACCATCTCTAATAACAAAAAACAAAAAAACCCCAAAAAATCAATAAGCAGTATATACAAAAGGATATAATAGGAATATAATATAAGGATATAAAGAATGTAATAGGAATTTAACAGAATGTAAGTTCCAAAAATTGTCCAATGAGAAGGAATGGTGCAGTATTGCCAGTGTGATCTCAAAAGACATTACATGTCATCTAATACCATAATTAACTATTTGCAAATGATGAAGTTTTGGGGATGGACTTATTTTGGTTCTTACTAGCTGGGAAGCGAAGGTTAGTAGATTGTGCTTCCTGACCAAGAAGAAGCTGAAGCATTGGAATAATAAGAATTGTAATATTGGAATACACTTAGAATAGTAATTCCCATTGTGTGCCATGAATATGAATTTTTATTAAACTGAGTCCAAAATCTAGTTCTGCAGTCTCCTTCAATTGACGGTGCAATTTTGTTAATGCAAATTTTGAGATAAAGAATGGCTCACAAATAACAGTAGTTCTTACAGAACTTTGTCATACTATAGGAGGCTATGCACAGCCTAGGCTATGGATTCAAACATGGAAGATGTGAAGAGTTATCAAAGAACTCTTACAGGATCAAGTGACATTAATCTTAAAAGTGTAAGCATGCATGTGCTGCATCATACCAAGGTCCATCTAGGCTGCTATTTGATGATAGAGGCACATACAAGAGTAAGACCCATAAATAATGGCACTTACCCAGAACATGCTCCCAGCTGCTGCAGATCTGCACCTCATGCAGTTCTGGGGCTGGCTGTGGTGTCTTTGTATTGCATGGACAGACTTTCCCCAAGTATTTGTCCACCGATTTTTCAAGTCACAGCATCCCTGTGGCAATGATTTCATAGGTTCATTGACACTGTCTGAAGAAGTAACTTTGTATTTGTTTTGACCATTTTAGTTTTAGTCCATGTCCTTTATCTTTCATATTGGAACAATCAATCCCTTTTTCGCCTGCTCTATGCCAGTAATAATATTTCTGGATATCTGTCACATCCCTTCTCAAGCACTCTTTTTCCAGCCTGAGAAGTCTTAGTCTGCTAGCTCAGTTTGAGCTATCTTTGATCATCTACTCTTATCTTTTCAAATTCTTTAATATTGTTTTGAAGACCAGAAAGTAGAATTTTTCCACAGTAGGCAAGGACAAGGTGCACAATAGATTATACATCTAAAAAAATTGTTCTATATTTTGTTTTCTCTCCTTTGCATGACAATTCCTAATGTTCTATTTCCTTTTTTCCACAGTAGGCAAGGACAAGGTGCACAATAGATTATACATCTAAAAAAATTGTTCTATATTTTGTTTTCTCTCCTTTGCATGATAATTCCTAATGTTCTATTTCCTTTTTTACTGCCTAAGAGTATCGAGCTGATGTTTGCATAGAGCTTACATTTCCATGAGCTCTTACAATTCCAAGAGATTCTTCAAAAGTAGCTGTAATTAACTTAGGGCCTGTCACTGAATATGTGAAGTCAGAATTGCTTTTTCCTGCATGTGTTTATGTTTACCATTTTATTACCCAGCATCACATAGTGTCATGAGGCTTTTCTGCAACTCTTTGAACCTTTAGTAATTCTTTGAAAGAGCAGAGACCAAGAAAGTATGTTCCATTTATGATCAGCAGGCCATGATTAAGCTTGATCCCATCACACAAGTGAAAGCTCAAGGAACCCTGAATCACAGCTGGAGCCTGTGAAATGAGTCTGTGCCTTCCCAGGTCAATAAAAATCACTAAATTTTGTCCACTATCACTGGACATAAGTCAGGTCTTTAGATAAGCTCAACTGATAAACTCTTTGAAAAACACAGTAATACTCCTTTTTCTCTAGAAACCATCGCTTACTCTTTTGCTCTGTTATCCCATTTTCAGTCACCCATTCCTGATTAACACAACTGAGAAATCGGTAATGATCAAACACCAGCAGCTCGTCCTGCTTGGAAGTAATCAGCCCTGAGACCAGACTGCAGCGCAAGGACAAGCAGCAAAGACTGACGATCACAGGCAGCTTCCTTACGGCCAAAGGAAGGATCTCTGACTTCATGCTGCACACTTCCCGTGCAGTTTCTGACACAGTGGACCCCAAAGTACAGTTAACCCATCTCAGTGGCCTGTAGTAGGAGCGGATGGGTCAGCACAGCCTGGCTCCATTCACTCCTCTCCAGCAGAGCGAGCAGAGAGGGAGCTGCTTCTTGCCTCAGAAGGCTCTCACCCATGGGATCCTGTAGGGATCAACACCTTTTCTCCCTTTCTTCTGTAACTGCTAAATACCACTGCGGGCAATAACATGCACATTAACTTCTGCTTTATCTATCATTCATGGTTAAACACTGTGACACCTAAAAGATGAAATAAAGCTGACTCTGAGTAAGACCAAGACTTGCTGCTATCACCAAGTAACTGTAGGCAAAACCTTCTATTTGGCTTTCACTTTCATACCTCTGTGGACTTTGCCACAGTGGCAAAAACCAAACCAAACCCCCATGGAGTTACGAAACTCCCTCCCTCAGACAAAAACTGCTTGAGACCATTGCTTTAAGCCATGCACAGACAAAAACTATTATAAATTGGATAAAAGATTCTGTAACTTCCCTTTTGAAATTCATGCTCCAGGCAATTTTGTCTGTGGTGAAGGAGACAGAATTAAAGCAAAAAAAAAAAAAAAAAGTCTGTGAAGCATCAAAACCTTTTCTGAACAAATCACAAGATGGAAATCTAAAGATAATAGATGCAGAGCTGAAGGTTGATCAGTGTAGTCTGGGAATTATCCAAAAGTATTGCTTAGCTTCCTGTTAGTTTAGTGATATTTCAGTGGGATATCCATATTCCCCAAAGGAAAACATAGGAATGATGTTTTATCTTTTCTGGCTTCTTTAAACAGAGACATAAGAAGGTATGTAGGGAGGTAGAAAAATACAAAAATATATGATCTGTATGAATTAAGTGTGTTTTTTGAGATGAAAGCTGGTTAATTGATCATTAGAACATGCATTAATTACATGAAATATTTGTTATGCTCTCTGCCTAAATGCTGATACGAGTAAAACTGTTTTACACGTGAACTGGAGAATAGACTATAGAAACAATCCTAATAAGTGAGAAATGAAAACGATGACTTAGACTTTTCTAGTTCTCATTACTGTGATACAGTGGAATACAGCTGCTAACAATCAGATAGGCTTACTGTTCATAATGTAATACATTTGAAGATTCTAATTAGTCATTCCATATGTGTTCTTGTTTTGCCTCAAAGACATGACAGTAGAAGTCAGGGGTGTACGATCTGTTGTTTTGCATTTCCACTGTAATCATGATATTACTACCATTCCTTTAACAGAGAAAACAACTCATTTACTTAAGTAATGATTTAACTAGTTTAGAGTCAATATTTTTGAAGGAGTTAAGCAAGTTTCATCCTTACTGTTGAATGTAGAAAAGTAAATACTACAAATGAGCTTAAACAAATAAAATATCCAATCAAATCAACCTTGGAACAAGGGCAAGAACATAATTGTGTTGATGTGATGCAAGGGACAGAGAGACGGGTTCTTCTCCATGGTGCCCAGTGTCAGGACAAAAGGCAATGGGCACAAACTGAAATACAGGGAGTTCTGTTTAAATGTAAGAAAAATCTTTCTTGCTGTGAGGGTAGCCAAACACTGGAGCAAGTTGCCCAGAGAGGCTTTGGGATCTCCATCTGTGGAGATATTAAAAACTCAACTGGACAAGGACCTGAGCAACTTGCTGTGCTATACCCTGCTTAAAATGGGGGCAAGGGGTGGACTAGACAATCTCCAGAGGTCCGTCCCAACCTCACCTATTCTGTGACTCTGGTTTCTGTCACCAGCTTGCCCTGCTCACCTTGTTTGGATGCAATAGGAGTGGGCTGCTACTGGGGAGGTCACTGCCCACCTGCCTCACTGCCCCTTGGCACCTGGCTCCCCTCCTTTTGCAGAGCAACTCCTTCTCTTCTTGCTCCTGGACAACTTGATTCAAACTCAGAAAAAAAAAAAAAGAAGAAAATAATATTCAGAAAGCTTTGATTTCCTGACCTGTTATTTTTTCATGAGATTAGCCCAGAACTAGAGGGTTTTTTACAACTATTTTAACTGAAGATTCGGATGTGGAAGATGAGATCTAGTGTTAAGGAGCAGCTGTGAGTGGGGGTTAGAGCAAGCAACTTGTCAGTCAGTTGGGTCTGGAAGGTAAATTGATGAAGCTGATGAACAAGAGTCATGCTGCTTTTCTTACAGGCTTACAGTGATGTGATTTCACCTTTGGGGAATATTTCTTTTGGTTTGTATCCTTGTGAGTGACATTTTCAGTGGACCCTAAAAATCTAGAAGAAAGTAATAACAAGACTAACACCCTTTTAACAGAACAGTCAGGTACACAGAAAAGTGGGCAAAGTGCAGAGAGACACGTCAGAGGAGAGAAAGGTTGGGGAAAAAAAAAGCAGTAAAAGCAGGTGACAGCAGAGGCAAAAAAGACCAACAGCCTATGACGGTCACCTGAAAAGATAAATGGAAAGTGGTTTTTTTTTTCTTACTGCATTAAGGGTGCAAATTTAGTCATAACTCCTACTTTCACTCCGTTTTTTATTCAAAGGTAAAAAAAACCCAACAACGACAACAAAAAACCCACCCAAAACCGAAACCACAAGATGCTAGAAATATAATTTACCCAAACCTTCTTTTTTGCAGCTAGCTGAGAGTCTACATGTGAACAGATAAATGTGGCTTCAAGAGAAACTAGTCTTCATTGTAATTTAGAGCAGCACTAGATCTTTAATTACTTTTGGATCCTCAGTGGCCTTCCTGAGATGCCATTCCACCAATGCAGCATTACCAAGCTCAAGTTTTGATTATCTCATGGCCCTTACCTATCTGCTCTGCCAGGTTCAGTAGTGACACAATAGGAACTAATTGTTTCAAGCACTTTATGCCTCATAGGATTACCCTATGCTAAACTCATCTTTAACCAATTACTAAGGCAGATAAAACCACGGGAACTTCGATCCTTATCTGTTCTATTATACTCTTTCCGTTCTCTACATCAAATAATTATATTGTCTCCAAAAAATGGTTAGTTCCAACACATTCTGAGGTGTGCGATCTGAATACGGGGACGCAGGGTACTGCAGAAACTTGGTTGTATGGAATTCAGGGTTTGGACATGGATACTAAAATAGCAACCTCTATTTTGTTCATGTTTACTGAAGCTGAATTTCTCATATAGAGAGATAGCGATGTAGTGTGATAGGCATGGGTGTTTATACAGGGAATGAAATGTCTTGATTTTCTGCCCAGATATTCTAGTATGTGAACCCCTTTGCAATTAATTGCACAGCCTGAATTCTCAATAGCTCGCTGTCCAAGGAGGGGGAGTATTTAAATAGAAAAAGCAAGGGTACGTTCTCTTTGGTGTGCTGCTGCACACGCTTATGTACCTTACAGAGAAGTGCAGTACTTCAGAGCTTTGGAACTCAAAAAGCCAGAAAACAATTCCAAGAGGTGGTCTGATATGATGCAAACTATCTCTAAAAAAATAGTTTTCAAAACATGTTGGGAGTATTAGTTATTGCCTGATATTTCTGCTGGACAAAGGACATGAATCTATATAAAGTTTGAAAACACTTTGGGGGTGTTTACTGAATCTGCTTGAAAACCAGATAAGAACAACCAAATTTCATTGTATCTGCAAAATCAGTTATTATTGAAGAGAATGTTCCCAAGATGAGTGGAGCACATTTAAATACAGTGTCAGGGGAAGCTCAGATTGGACATTAGGAAAAGGTTCTTCACTGAGAGGGTGGTCGGTCACTGGAACAGCCTCCCCAGGGAAGTGGTCACAGCACCAAGCCTGTCAGAGTTCAAGGAGTGTCTGGACAATGCTCTTAGTCATATGGTTTAGTTTTAGGAAGTCCTGTGAGGAGCAGGGATTTGGACTTGGTGATCCTTATGAGTCTCTTCCAACTCAAGATATTCTATGATTCTAAGACTATCTCCTGCTTTTACCCTCAAATCCACGTTCCCTTGTGCAATGCAATGCAAATCTGGTGGTTATTATTCTCCATCAAGAGATCATTCCACTTACATGTGCATATCAGTGTACCACTTGCTAAGGGAAAGAATGGGGCAGAGCAAATACAAGTTATTATTTTTAATATTAATAACCTTACTTTCTATGTTTCAAGTGTATAACTAAAAAACAGTGCTACAGATATTCCGTGCACAAACATGCATTCCTATGCCTCTGGAGGGACAGGGAGAGGAGGCTTAGGAGCTATCCTCTTGCCACAGGACCCACTGCCTTTTTAGCACGTACAGTGCAACATGTGTGTAGGGTGATGGTGCCCTCTGCCCACAAAACATACCTTGTCATTAATGACAGCCATGGTAGCTGACCTTAATATGCCTTGAGGCTGCAATTCTGTCCCGCAGCTCCATGGCATGGGCTGGGGGAGCAATTTCCTGTCATTCTACTTGCTGAAGATGAATACATTTGGTTTGTAGGAAGCTTTATCTCAAGGTATGTATAACAGGTTTATTTTCAATACAAATATTTGTTTTTGTCATAATGAACTGCAGTGTGAAGTGGAAGAAAGAATGAGATGATGATATAGGTTATTGCTATAGTGTGGATTATTATTATCTTTCCTTCTCATTCCTTGCGTCTTGCCAGGTAGACTCTGCTCCTACATTACAAATGGTCATCCCGTGTTTGGTAAACACCTTTAAAGAATGCTGTGTTTTATGGTGTTATCTATAGGATAACATGAGAGAGGGTGGCTTGCAGTGCTGCCTGTTGTTCTCTCTGGGTTCTCCATGTTTCTCTGCAATCTTTTGACCAGCTAACTTCTTGTCTCAAACAATTGTACAATCTCCCTGACAACAAAGTTTGTAATGCAGATGCATTAGAGAAGCCTGTAACTTATTTGTTCCATGTTTGGACCTACATCAGTCCAAACAAAAGCATCATTTTGTATTGCATTTCAATCTTAAGAGTGGGTATGAGCATTGCAATCACGCTTTCACCTCTAACCAGCTGGGGAGCAGCCTGCTCGGGCAGGGCAGCGCCAGCAAAGGGCGGATGAAAGATCGACTGCACTGCACGGCATATTGCACGGCACTCACCGGTCAAGAGAAATGGCGCTAGGAAAAAACCAAACCAAACCAAACCAACCAACCAAAACCCAAGCAAACAATAAAACGTAAGATAAAACCTACGAGCAGGTCCTCTCTCCTGCTAATGCCGGAGATGAACTGGGACCGCTTTGAACTGTCCTGGAGATGGCAGCATTGAGCAATTTATTTTTTAGACTTGGCTTGCAACACTTGTCTCGTTCCCTACTGAGGAGGCGAAAGTTACGCGTACGGTACACTTCCGCCCCGTAAACAGCAGATCACGTTGACTATTCAGTTTAATTTAGCATATAACGATTCGGGAAATACAGCTAACTGCTTGACACTCCACGGGAAAGAACTCTTCCGGGGACCTTCCCCCGGCCGCCCTGCCGCACGCCATGGAGGCCGGGGGAAGGTCCCCGGAAGAGTTCTTCCGCCCGCGGCTCTTTCTTCGGGGAACGGCCGCACTGGCAGCGCAGGGACGCGCCGCCTTGGGCCACGTAGTAGCCGGAAGCGGTTCCCGAGGAGCGGAACGCGCCCCAGCCGGGCGGGGAGGGCGCGCCCGCCCAGCGGGCCTGCCGCCGCCCGCCCAGGTTGCCCCCCCCTCCCCGCCGGCCCCGGGAACCGGCCCGTCGCCGGCAGCCGCCCCGCTCCCCGCGGCCGCCTGGCCCTGAGGGGCGGCGGCGGCGGCCCGGCGCTCGGGCCCAGGCCCGCCCCCGCCGTGTGGGGCCGGCGACGAGGGCTGCGGGAAGGAAGGCGGGAGGAGGAGGCTTTCCCCCTCGCCGGGCCTGCCGCGGCGAAAGCCGCCACACTGCAGAGGCTGCCGGCGGCGGGTATAAATAACACGCGGCTGAATGGCGTCTACGCCTCCTTACTACGCGCCGCGCCTCGCCTCAGCCCGGCCGGGCGCCGCCCCCCGCCGCCGCCGTGACGGACAGGCGGCGGCACCAATGGGGGCGCGGCCCCCGGCGGGCGGTGCGGCGCGGGGCCGGGCCCGGCGGTGGCGGCCCCCGCGGCCGCGCTGAATGAGGGCAGGCGGGGAGGGCGGGGAGCGCCGGGGCGGGCCGCGGGGCCGCGGCGCTGGGCTGGCCGGGAGCCCGGCGGCGGCGGCGGCTCCGGGGATGGTCCACGCACTGGCGCCGTCACGTGTTGTTCTCGGAGTGAGCCTGAGCCGCGGCGGCGGCGGCGGCGGGCGGAGGGGGCTGGACTGGCGAGCGCGGCCCCCGCCGCCGCCTGTTTTGGTGCGGGGCGCCGGGAAACTCCGTGAAGAAGCCGGCGGAGAGGGAGTCGCCGCGGCGGTGCCCGCTCCCCCGCCGGCCTGGGGCACGGGAGGGGGCCGCGCCGCCGGCCGCTGAGGCGCTGCCGCCTGGAATGAAGAGGAGGAGGAAGAGAGGATGTTCCTTCGGCACCCGGGCTGCCTGCCTCCCCTCCCGCCGCTGCCGGGCTGCGCCGTGTGTGGAAATGGCACTTTCTCTGCCTAACGAGATGGGACTGAATGGGGTTGCCAGCCTCCTCCGCACGCACGAGCGGGAGCAGCCGCAGCAGCCTCGGCGCTGATCTTTGGGGAAGGGGGGGCTGTGTTGCGGGTGGCTTTTTGGGGGGGGGCTTTCTCTTTTTTGGGGGAGGGGGGAGAGGGGGGGGAAGCAGCGTGTGTTTTTGGGTGCAAACCCCGGACTTTGCAAAACAATCTCCGCCGCCGAGGGGGTATTTAGTTTGCCACAGAAATCGCCGCTCGCGGAGGCAAACTTGAGACGGGGAAGGGGTGCAGGGAGCGGAGGAAGGGGACCCCCGCCCCGCTGCCGGCCCCAGCGGAGCCGACCCCTGCAAGGGAAGATGCGTTTCTCTTTCCCGGCGGCTGCTCTCGGGACGAGACTTTCGCGTGGACTGATCGGGACTGGACTTTTTAAGGACGCGCTTACCCATCTAAGGGCGATTTGGGCATAAACAGCAACGCAAACTCTGATTTGGTGCTGGAAGCTGCCTCTGCCACTGAACAGCTGCTCTCACCCTGCTTCTGTCCCTCCCCCGTCCCGTTCTCAGAAGAGGATCCTGAGCTATTTTGCTGCCTTGTTTTTTTTTGGTTTTTTTTTGTTTTGTTTTGTTTTTTAATTCTTGTTGCATGAATTTTATTTTAGGTGGTTATCTTTTCCGGCTGGCTTGGCCGTTTTGGGGTCTTGCGGACTGCTAGCTGCAGTAACAGCTCCACCGTCTCGCATCATGGCTAGCCCCACAGATAATAATGAGGGCTTCTTCTCAGATGTCAGAAAGGTGGGTTACTTGCGCAAACCCAAGAGCATGCATAAACGCTTTTTCGTGCTGAGGGCAGCCAGCGAGTCTGGACCCGCCCGGCTGGAGTATTACGAGAATGAGAAGAAATGGAGACACAAGTCAGGGGCCCCCAAGCGCTCCATCCCACTAGAAAGCTGCTTCAACATCAACAAACGGGCTGACTCCAAGAACAAGCACCTGGTGGCCCTCTACACCAAGGACGAGCACTTTGCCATTGCAGCTGACAGCGAGCCTGAACAGGAGAGCTGGTACCAAGCGCTGCTGCAGTTGCACAACAGGGCCAAGGGCCACCACCACCTCCATCACCATCACCACCACCACCATAGCGATGTCACCTTTGGAGGCAGCAACGCAGGACTGGGGGAAGCAGGTGAGGACAGCTATGGTGAGGTAGCCCCTGGCCCGGCTTTTAAGGAAGTTTGGCAAGTAATTCTGAAGCCTAAGGGCCTAGGCCAGACAAAGAACCTGATTGGCATCTACCGCCTGTGCCTGACTAACAAGACCATCAGCTTTGTGAAGCTGAATTCAGATGCGGCTGCTGTGGTGTTGCAGCTGCTCAATATCCGCCGCTGTGGTCACTCTGAGAACTTCTTCTTTATTGAGGTGGGGCGCTCGGCTGTCACTGGGCCCGGTGAGTTCTGGATGCAGGTGGATGACTCGGTGGTGGCACAGAACATGCATGAAACCATCCTGGAGGCCATGCGAGCCATGAGCGAGGAATTCCGGCCCCGCAGCAAGAGCCAGTCTTCCTCAAACTGTTCCAACCCCATCTCTGTGCCCCTTCGCAGCAGGCACCATGTCAACAACCCCCCACCCAGCCAAGTGGGGCTCAGTCGCCGGTCCAGGACTGAGAGCGTCACGGCCACCTCTCCTGCTGGTGGTGGGGGTGGAGGTACGGGTGGCAAACCCAGCTCTTTCCGGGTTCGAGCATCGAGTGATGGGGAAGGCACAATGTCGAGGCCTGCCTCTGTGGATGGTAGCCCAGTCAGTCCCAGTGCCAACCGGACCCATTCGCATAGACACCGTGGCAACTCCAGGCTCCATCCTCCGCTCAACCACAGCCGGTCCATCCCAATGCCTTCCTCGCGCTGCTCTCCTTCAGCCACCAGTCCAGTCAGCCTGTCATCCAGCAGCACTAGTGGCCACGGCTCCACCTCGGACTGCCTGTTTCCACGAAGGTCTAGCGCTTCGGTTTCTGGCTCCCCTAGCGATGGCGGATTTATTTCTTCTGATGAGTATGGTTCCAGCCCGTGTGACTTCCGCAGCTCTTTTCGCAGTGTGACCCCAGATTCATTGGGACACACCCCACCAGCTCGGGGCGATGAAGAGCTCAACTACATCTGCATGGGGGGGAAGGCCACCTCCTCTTGCTGCAGCCTGGCAGCCCCCAACGGCCACTTCATCCCACGCACCTGCCACCCGCAGCAGCAGCCCCGCTACCCTAGTACGCCGTGCTGTCCTCGAGGTGGTAGCGAGGAGGTTGCCGACTTGGAGAAGGCATTCAGGAAGCGGACTCACTCTGCGGGCACTTCGCCCACCATCTCCCACCAGAAAACGCCCTCGCAGTCTTCGGTGGCCTCCATCGAGGAGTATACGGAGATGCTGCCTTCTTACCCCTGCGGCGGCAGCCGGCTGCCTTCCTACCGGCACTCAGCCTTTGTGCCCACTCACTCCTACCCAGAGGAGTGTCTGGAGATGCACCACCTGGACAGCGGCCATCATCGGACCAACTCCGCCCCACACACGGATGACGGCTACATGCCCATGTCACCCGGCGTAGCCCCTGTGCCCGGCGGCGGGGGGCCCCCCAAGGGTGGTGACTACATGCCCATGAGTCCTAAGAGTGTGTCGGCCCCGCAGCAGATCATCAACCCTGGCAGGGGGGGCCGCCACCCTCCAGCCACGGTGGACTCCAACGGCTACATGATGATGTCCCCCAGCGGCAGCTACTCCCCTGACAGTGGCTCTGCGGGCTACGGCAAGATCTGGACGAATGGTGCCGGCCACCACCCGAAGCTCTCGGTGGAGAGCAACGAAGGGAAGCTCCCCTGCGGTGGTAGCGACTACATCAACATGTCCCCAGCCAGCGGCTCCACCACCAGCACTCCACCCGACTGCTACTTCGGGGGTGCCGGGCAGCCAGGTGTCGAGGAGGCCGCCACCGCGGCCCACCACAAACCCATATACTCCTACTTCTCGCTGCCACGCTCCTTCAAGCACGTGCACCGGCGGGGCGGCGGCGGGGCGGCGGGCGAGGAGGGCAGCCCCCAGCCCCGCATCGCTCTCGGCTCTGGCCGCCTGCTCTACGCCGCCGAGGACTCGTCCTCCTCCACCAGCAGCGACAGCCTGGGCGGCGGCGGCGGCACCGAGGGCGGCCCCCCGCCGCAAGCGCAGCCCCCGCGCAAGGTGGACACGGCCGTGCAGACCAAGGGCCGCCTGGCACGACCGACGCGCCTGTCGCTGGGCGGCCCCAAGGCCAGCACCCTGCCGCGGGCCCGGGAGCAGCCCCCGCTCCTCCTGCCCCCGGAGCCCAAGAGTCCCGGCGAGTACGTCAACATCGAGTTCATCGCCGGCGAGAAGCCGGCCTTCCCCTCGGCCGCCCTGGGGCTGGGCTTGCCGCCGCCGCCGCCGGGCAACGAGGGCGCCGAGGAGTACATGAACATGGAGCTGGGGCCGCCGCGAGCCCCCTGCCCCGCCGGCTTCGCCGCCGCGCGGGCGGCCTCCGCGGCCCGGCCCGGCCGAGGCGCGGCCCCCGGCGGCCGGGACTACGTGACGATGCAGCGGGGGGGCGCCGCCGCCGCCGGGGGCTCCTGCTCGGACTGCGCCGACAGCCCTTCCCCCTGCTCGCCCGCCCTCCTACTCAGCTACGCCGACGTGCGGGCGGGCCGCTCCGCCGCCGAGAAGCCCCCGCCGGCGGTGGCGGCGGTGGCTTCCCCGGAGCTGCCGCGGCCGCCGGCCGAGCTGTCGGCGGCGCCGCCGCGCTCCTCCTCCCTGCTGGGGGGCCCCGGCGCGGGCAGCGCCTTCACCCGCGTCAGCCTCAGCCCCGGCCGCAACCAGAGCGCCAAGGTGATCCGCGCCGACCCGCAGGGCGGCCGGCGGCGGCACAGCTCCGAGACCTTCTCGTCCACGCCGAGCGCCGCCCGCGGAGCGGCGGGCGGCGGCGGGCTCGGGGCGCCCTTCCCCTGCGGCGGCGCGGGGGGCGCCGA
The DNA here is from genome assembly GCF_947461875.1 of Haliaeetus albicilla. Classification (NCBI taxonomy): domain Eukaryota; kingdom Metazoa; phylum Chordata; class Aves; order Accipitriformes; family Accipitridae; genus Haliaeetus; species Haliaeetus albicilla. Next base: position 25,094,970 of record NC_091491.1, on the reverse strand, counting down.
GGAGGTGAAGCGCCACAGCTCGGCCTCCTTCGAGAACGTCTGGCTGCGGCCCGCCGCCGGGGAGGCGGCCGGCGCCCCCGCTGCCCGCCGGGAGCCGGGGGCCGCGCCCGCCCTGGAGAACGGGCTCAACTACATCGACCTGGACTTGGTGAAGGACTTCAGTCACCGCCGCCACCACCGCCTCCACCCCCCCGCCGAGGGCGCCGCTCTGCCGGGGGCGAGGCAGCCGCCGCCGCCGAAGCCCCCGGGCCAGCCTCGCGGGAGCGGCCACTCCGGCGACGACTTAAGCGCGTACGCCAGCATCAGCTTCCAGAAGCGGGAGGAGATGTAGGAGCCGGGCGCCCGCCGGGGAAGGTGAGCCCGGGGCGAGGCGGGGCGGGGGGAGCCGCGCAGCCGCTCAGGGAGTTGAACGGCCCCGGGCGTCTCTGTGAGGGGAGAGGGCCCGCGCGGGTGCCGCGGCCCGAGGCTGCGCCTTGTGATTTCTTCCCGTGGGGACTGCCAGCTCGCGGAGCGTGGCGCGGCGCGGCGCGGCAGGGCGGGCTGCCGGCGTGCGGCATCCTCCTGCGGGCGGGCTTCGGGAGGTGCCGCAGCCCGGGCAGCGGTGGCCGTGACACCTTAGGTTGGTTTCGTTGTGCGTTTTGGCCTTAGTATCTGCAGCGTGTTTTAGCGGCCAGAGCATCCGGGAGCACAGCATCCCTGCGGGTGTCGCAGCTGCTGGCCCTCGCCTGCACGGGCCGGGCGGGGGGTTGCTTCCAAAGCAGGCTTGGATGCTCCTGTTCGGAGGGGGATACGGTACTGGGCGTACCGTGTTGCCACGTTTCCTTACTTTTCAGAATCGGGTGTGCTTCAAAAGCGTGCGGGGGGGGGGAGGGAGGGAGGGAGCGAGCTATAGCGTAGGGCTGGAAATGGGGAAACTCCCGTTGTAATCCTAGTTTGGTCAGGAATCGCTCTTGTGGCCGGGGTAAAGCAGTCAATCACTAGCTCTTGCTTTCCCATGTGCAGAACGCGGCTAACGGCATCTACCTCGCAGGGCTGTGATGAGTGTTACAGTTTTGTTTGGAAGGTACTTTGAATTTGAAAACAGGCTTCACAGCCTTCAGAGCATTATATCTCACTTGTGTTTCAGCTGATACCAAGTGCCTGTCCCATGCTCGCAACAGTGTTACAAACTGCGTAAGAAACTGGTCGTATGAACTGTTTCTTTGGCATTGACTGATGTGCTTTATTTTTCCTTGAAGCTTTTCATTTTTAATTTGGGAGAAACTTCTGCCAGGCTGTTGCATGTTGATTACAGGTGTGTAAGATGAATAGGAGCATTGTTGCAAGCAATGTGATGTTTCTGCTTTGTGGGAACTTCATGTAGCACATAACAAATACATCTTGTTTAGAGCTCACGAAGTGCAGTGCACCCATGTGAGTCCTTACAGGAAAGGTGAAGGCCGTTTTGGTGCAGACAAACACTAGCAGATAGTTACCTAGTTAACCTTGTTGTGACACTTTATTTTTGCATTTTTCTACATACTCGAGCAGCAGCAATCATAGTAGTTTAAGTTGTTATTATGAATACGTGCAATGACATCAGGGGATGAATCTCATACCACTCTTTAGATCATAAGTGTAACAAACCTACTATTTGTATTGCTTGTTTGTTCAGCTCAAGGGAATGCTGAGGGTTGGTCTTGATACAGTGCCTGGGATCCTGTGTTCACCGTTTTATATGTTTTCCATCCTTATAACCTGAACAAAAGCAAAACAATCTCTTTGCATTTGCTACTTAGCACTTGCTGCCGTTACCCGTTAGAGCAATACAATATTAGGTGTTAGTCTTATGTGACCTGTGAATACCAGGTTAATTTCAAAGTTTGAGGTGAGGTTTAAAATCAGTGCAGATATTGCTGGTCTGGTTCAAATGGTAACTGATAGGAAATGATTATTTTTGTAGATATCTGACAGAAGGGTGCTGGCTGTCACAATACATTGCCTGTGATGAGACTTACACTGCCACACCCTTTATCTGTTCTGGGTTGTGCTTGCAAGAGCCTGTCTAGACTGTCTTTGAGATGCCTCTCGTTTCCCTGGGAATCCATATCTGTCTAGGGCAGTGTTGGTGTTATGAACTCTCCAGGAGGGGGTTTTTGTCAGAGGATGCAGCATGTTGTGCTGTAAGTCACATTGCTAGGAGCATCACTTCTTTTCCCCCCTATCGTGTGCTAAGGTTGGGGGAGCAAGCTTGAGAGAAAATCCTCTGTCCTCATGTGGATAAATAATAAATGTTTGCACGAGTGCGAGAATGCAGGTCTGGAGGGGGAGTGGTGTCATAACTGTTTACTTACACAGTTTTTTTCCAAATGCATCGTTTACTTTTGCTGTAGACAACTTATTTAATTGATCCTGTGTGTCATCTTCAACATAAAAGCTGTGGCAATGTTCTCTCCATCATGGTGTTAGGTAGATACCTGCTGTGATTATGCTATTCAGTGGAGGATCAGGATGTGGAAGACTTGATATAAGAACGTGCTGAAAAATATTACATAGATGTTTTTCAGAGCAGTGTTGTGAAAGGTAGTGTCTAACAGAGTAATTGCTGTTTGAAGTCGGTTGTTATTTCCCCAAATTAGGATTGGACTGAGCAAGCACAGCTTCTTCTGGGAGGTGGGGGAAGAGTCAGGCTATAATTATATGGGGAGTTTGTAGCCATGGCTGTTCTCTTTCCCTTCCCCTGTAAAGCTGTGTTAGTTGCTTGTAGCTTTCTCAGACATTAACCCTTTGGACTCTTACTTCCCAGGCTAGATTTCTTGCCATCAGTTGAAACGTTCCTTGCAAAATTCAGCCTGACAAGCTCATCTGTTGTTGAGTGTGTTAAGGAAAAAAAAAACCAAACCCAGCAACATTTTACAGCTGTTTTTTGACATATCCACGTACCTTTTGTGCTTTGGAGGTGGAACTTAGGTTTGGCAGGGGAATCAGCCCATGTAGGTTATACCTTGTGCCATTCTTGAGAAAGTCTGCCCAGAGGTGAGTGATTTACAGGCCTGCAAACAATCTGTTTGCACATGCCTGAAAAAGCTGTTGAGCACCTTCAGCTAAACCGTTCTCCTGAAAACTCGATGTGCAATGAGGGTGCTCCAGTTCCCCGAAGCTTTGCATGCCCTTTCCAACGAGCAGTCAAGCAGGCTGTGCTGCCTCCACCTTGGCCAGCTTTCCCCTGTGCTCTTACTGGCAGGTAAGGCTGTTCAGGCTCTGGCTGAGAGTGAGGAGACTGCGGCTGATGTTTCCCCCGTTGGTGTCTGAGCAATGCGAAAGAGGAAGGAAAAGCTACTTAGAATGTTTGCAGGTATGGCAGAGAGGAGAGAACATCCAGACCTGGGAAGGGAGAGGTAAAGCTGCAGGTATCAGAACAAGGGATGGGGAAGGCTGCATTAAGTACCCTTTCTTTGCTCTCCATCTCTTTAGTGGGTTATTATTTACACTTTGAATCTCAGAAATGGTAAAGGGACTGCACGTGCTCTTTTTTTATTCCCTCCTCCTCTCCACAGAGCAGCCTTCCACCCCACCCCAAAGGCCAAAACTATCTGGATAACTCTCGTTTTATCCATTCTGGAATTTTTGGTTGTTCCAGACTACAAGACAAGGACTCCAAATGTTGGCCATTCATCTCCTAAGGGGTAAAATGATTGTTGCTGCCTTGCTGCAAGCTAGCTAACTCCTCTCCTCTTCTGTGCTCCCATGTCCTCCCTCCCAGCCACCTCCAAGTTGCTCAGGCATTACATTCTGAAGTATTTTTAACCTTTCAGGTGTACTTATTTCTCCTAACATTAATGATCCTGGCTGAAATAATCACGTTGTTTTCCAAAGTTAATTAAAAAACATTTCTCTTGCACCCACAACATTCCTCTGCACTCTCCAATCCCATTGCCTTCCCTGTCATATATTCTTGGCTGTTTCCTAACAGCTGGCCCTGCCCTAGCCTTTCTAGTTGTCTTCTCTCATCCTGTTAAAAGCGTAGCAGTTTCAGTGCAGTCCTACGTGCTCTCCTGCCCAAACGCTTACCTCTACTTCAGAGGATTGGTTACTATTGTGTGTGCCTAGCCTAGCTGGTGACTCTTTGGTGCTTGGATCCTCTGATGAGTGGACTTTTATGCTCTAGCTGGAAGGCCACATTGCTGCAGTGGCCAAATCATGCTGGGAAACAGCAGCCTGTGACATGGAGAAAGTGAGGCAAGAGCTAGGGAGGGGGGAGAGCAGTGTTGCTGTAAGGCGATTTCCTCCTGTTTAGAGTTTTGCATGCACAGATGTGGTGGGTTGACCCTGGCTGGACACCAGTTGCCCACCAAAACCTTCTATCACTCCTCTTCCTCAGCTGGGCAGGGGACAGAAAATGTAACAAAAGGCTCATGGGCTGAGATAAGAACAGGGAGAGATCACTCACCTCATGGGCAAAACAGTCTCAACTTGGGGGATCAAATCAGAGTAGGATAATGAGAAATAAAAAAACCACCATAAAACACCTTCCCCCACCTCTCCCTGCTTCCTGGGCTTAACTTTATTCCCGAGTTCTCTACCTCCTCGCCCCCAGTGGCACAGGGGGATGGGGTCAGTTCATCACACGTTGTCTCTGCTGCTCCTTCCTCCTCAGGGGCAGGACTCCTCACACTCTTCCCCTGCTCCAGCATGGGGTCCCTCCATGGGAGACAGTCCTTCACGAACTTCTCCAAAGTGGGTTCTTCCCACGGGCTGCAGTCCTTCACGAACTTCTCCAGCGTGGGTCCCCTGCGGGGTCACAAGTCCTGCCAGAAAACCTGCTCCAACGTGGGCTCCTCTCTCCACAGGGCTGCAGGTCCCGCCAGGACCCTGCTCCAGCACGGGCTTCCTGTGGGGTCACAGCCTCCTTCGGACATCCCCCTGCTCTGGTGTCAGGTCCTCCCCAGGCTGCAGGTGGATATCTGCTCCACTGTGGACCTCCATGGGCTGCAGGTGGATATCTGCTCCACCGTGGACCTCCGTGGGCTGCAGGGGGACAGCCTGCCTCACCATGGTCTTCCCCACGGGCTGCAGGGGAATCTCTGCTCCGGCACCTGGAGCATCTCCTCCCCCTCCTTCTGCACTGACCTGGGGGTCTGCAGGGCTGTTTCTCTCCCATGTTCTCACTCTTCTCTCCAGCTGCCATTTCTGTGCCGCAGCAACTTTTTTTTCCTTCTTAAATCTGTTATCCCAGAGGCGCTGCCACCATCGCTGATGGGCTCAGCCTTGGCCAGCAGTGGGTCCATCTTGGAGCCGGCTGGCATTCACTCCATGGGACACAGGGGAAGCTTCCAGCAGCTTCTCACAGAAGCCACCCCTGTAGCACCCCCCACCCCCCCCCACTCCCCCCGCTACCAAAACCTTGCCACACAAACCCAGTAGAACAGATGAGCAGATGTTGTGGATATGCTGTGGATCCTGCTTTTGGGATTGCTTTGAGAAGAGAAAGCTCCTAAATGAGCAGGGATTTTGAAGATGAACCGCTGACAGCTTGTGTTCTGAGTATATAGTCAAAAATATTCTGAAAAGGAAACCATTAGACGTTGGCTCCAGAGGAACAGGAAAGGCTGTAGTGGGATGGTAGCATGAATCCAGGTATGTGGCTTTGATCTCCAAAGCTTCAAAGCAAAGCCATTATTCCTCTGCCTCATTTACATTTTGTTGACAAGTCTGAGAACTTGTGAAAGTGAGTGCTAATAACACCGAATAGAATATGTGTAGTCTGAGCAAGTGGTAACTTGGCTCACTTGCAGCTTTAATGATGCCTATTTTACCCAGTGCATGGGTGGTTTGGGGTTTTTTGGTGATGTAAGAAAACGGAATACAGTACAATGGCAACACAGTACAATTGCATCTATATGGTTGTTATGCCTTTTGTCTGGTTCCAGTTAAAGCAAAGCACTACTAAGGAGAAGAGCTAAACACTTGTTTGGGTCTCAGGAAAATACACATGATGGTAAACAGAAAATTACACCCATAATTCTTGTATTGTATACCTGGATTTTTTTTTGTTGGGACATTGCTTGCTTTTTTATTTTATTTCTTTAATAGTTTTGAATAGTTGGTTTTGTTTCCTTAAGTTAAAAACTTAAGGTGGAACAACAGAAACACAGCAAGTGCCAAAATAAGACGTGTACATTTAAATGAAGTTTTTTGGGGGGAGGTTGTTTCCAAAACTGAAAGAACAGGAGTTTCCGTAGTTTTGGGTCAGCACCAAGGTAAATACCAGTTAAGTTATGAAAGTTTTCCATGCTTTATGGGTATTACTGTAGACAAAACAGTGCATTTCTTACTGTATGCACACAGTCCCCATACCTAATTATTTGCCAAAATTGAGCCTGTGTCTCCACATACTTGTGTATTTGCAGTTCTCCTGTTTAACAAGACCACAAGCTTATAATTGATGTTTTTAGGTTTTTTGAGGGTTTGTAGGATTTTTTGGTCATTTAGACAGTAGACCAGTTCCTTTAATCTAGCTGCATTAAATTGTAGTATCAATTATTTCCCCACCCCCACCTTGATTTTAATGACAAGTTTCTTGGGACTTTTCTCTTTTGTTCTCCTGGCTTAAAAATTGGAACTGTATGATTTATAAACCAATTCAGTAGATTATGAAGTACTATCTGGACTTTAGCGCATAGGTTTCATATTTAGTCAATGTTTAAACTGGTTTCTGAATGTCATTTACATTTGAAAATGAAAGAGGACATTGCAGGGCAAGGGTGACGCTCATTTTTAACTAGCAACTGTGGAGAGATCATATGTGTCCTTAGATAATACTTGTAAATAGAGAATTACAACTCTCAAATAAAATGCAGCAAGCAGCCGTAGAGTGGGAATGTTATTTGACCAATATCTTCAGTATGTTGTGTTGTTTCAGAAATGCTTTATAGTAGCTGAAATTTTGATATTCATTAGGACTATACAGTTTTCATGACTTAATAAGCACGAGTGCAAGTATTGAGAGTAAAATGTACTTGAATATTCTTTTGAACAAGTTGCAGTAACTGTATAATAGCTTGTTTGCGAAGAAAGTGGGTGTTATTTTTCAGTTTATTGAAGCTCTGAAAGTGGATCTGTTCAGTTCTGATTATTGTGAAAATAAAGTCACTAGTGAACATAAGCTTTAAAAAAAAAAAAATTTGGTGTCCAGTGATACGGAATAGAAATAGATATTCTTTTCCAAAACTAATTTGATACTAGATTTAACCTCTGTGCGAAGTTTCATTGAAAACTAATTATTGCATTTGATTGACAGAGTTATGAAACACAGTAAGTACTCTTAAGAGATAGGAAGAAAAAGGGGTGGAATGCTGTTCATGGGACCTGTGCTGTGGCTAGAAGAGAGACTATGGGATGCTGACGTAAGACAATGGGGAATTAGAGGTACAGGCTGGGGAATAGCTGTAGAAACTGGTATGGGAGGAAGATGGAAATGAGAGATTACTTGGGGGACACAGAGAAACTTGGTGTGATGACATGGGTGGAGAGAATTGCATTGGGATGGTGGTATGTGAAAGTTTGAGGAAAAGTATAGAGAAATGTGGAGAGCCTGGATATATGCAGAGTTTATTCCAGAGGTGCTCATTTTGCATGGCACTGCAGTTTTCTGAAGGAGTTTTTACTTCTATATTTTTATTTTGATCTTTATTACTGGGATAGACACTCTGTTTAGAAAGCACATGTGTTCCTTACTTGCGATTAGATTTATTATTTTAATGTTATTTGGATGTTCTGCTGACCTTAGCAGGTTGATGTCCATAGTAAGGTAAGCAGAATTTGCCTCCGGCTCTTTTTTCCTGAATTCTTTGTCTTGTAGTGTCTCTGTCATGACCACAGCAGTAAACCACAGGTAGGAATGTGAATTAAGTAGAAGATAAATAAGAATGAGTGAATTTTAACATTAAAACCCCTTGTTTTATAAAATACATATAAAGAAAGGAGAACTATATTCACAAAGGTTTTTTTAACAGCAGTATTTTGGGTTTTACACTCTACTACTTGGACAATTATAAATTTGATTAAAAATGAGGTCCATTAGTTTCATAATTTGTCTTATGGTTTAGTAAGTATAGATTCCCTTAAAATTGTTTAATTTAAAGAATATCTTGTAAAAGAAAATTTCAAATGGCAAAATTATTGTGGCTTGTTACAGCAGATCTTGTGTTTTTCATTTTGTGGTAAGAGCTGCAACACAAATATATTAATATTAACAAATACGTCTGAATTCCCAATTTGTCAGACTGCTAAAACTTGGCTTTTGGTCATCTGCACATAGTCTGATATGTTAGAGTACCTCTTCATAAAAGTGGATAGCGTTATGTATTTTTACATCATTCTGGGTTTTTGATAAGTGATGATCATGATGATTATTATTTTGAATACGTGAGATAAAGGTAGTAAAGGAGAGATGTCGGTAACTTAAAAAAAAAAAAAGATGCTCAAGTTTAACAGCTTTACTCTCCGCTTACAGAAATGATGGGAAATATAACAAAAGCCAAGGTGTGAACAGATAAAGGAGATTTAAATAAGCCTGGCACTCTTAACTAACTAAAAGATGTCTTGATATATATCTCTCTGATCATGTTTGACATATCTAGGTCATGTTCTCTGAAGACTATTATTAGAGATTTAACCTTGGGTAATTGTAAAGTGTATTTTCTTCAGAGTAGTTTTTGATCAGGTAGGTGAGACACTGAAAGTTTGTGTGTGTTCAACTGCTTGTAATAATTTGGGAGTCTAGTTAGAAGATCTGGTGTCAGCCACCTGAGCTGTAAGGTGAAACGTACCATTCCCGTGGCGTATCACAGAAGATTTGCCTGTGTACATTTTTTCAACTGTTGTAAAATTCCATTTTTTTGGAAGCTGGAGATGTCGAAGAAATGACCTGTTAAATTTTCAAATAAGATACACTTCAGGAAGAATGGAATTACGTTGTACACTTTACAGCTAGTAGAGCTGTTGAAATGTACATTTGAACTGTCTGATGATACATGTTATAAAATGCAGGAAGGTAGTAGTCTGGGAACATCCACAGCTTTAATTGACTGTGTTTCCTCCCCCCCCGGCCTCCCAGTCTGTGTAGGTTGGGTATTTGTAACCCACTAGGGCACCTAAGCATTGGGCAGGCTTTCTTTGAAATACAGAATCTATGTGAACAGAAAAAATGTGAATATCTATCAGCCTTGGTTCTTGCCCAGCTGCAGCAGTCTGGCTTTCAGTGTGGTGCACAAATATTTGTTAAGACATAACTATAGGGCAGGAACTCCATAAGCTGGCTTTGCCAGTCAGTAAAATACACAACTCGTCTGTGCACGGGAGCTTTCCTTCAATGGCACAGTTACGTGAAGGAGTAAAAAGCTCAAACATGTGGCGTGGAGGACACGAAACCAGTGATTGTATGGGTTCCTTCTGCCCTTACTTCACCGAGCTGTAGACTTCAAAAAAACCCAAACCCCAACCTCAACCCCAAGCCCCCCTTCATTCTCCTTGCAAGATACTGGATGTCTGGATGTCACTAGTAACATCCATGTTTAAATGCTGTGCCTGGAGTTGTGGAGAAGACATGTGTCTTGGTCAAGAGAGTCAAAGAACCTCTGGAAGTGTAGATGGGAGAGAGAAGATTGAGTTCGTTGCTCCCCTTACAGCATATTTCAGCTGGGGTCTCACTGTTTATCAGTTTGTAAGTAACAGCAGAGGAGTGGAAGGGAGGTGGGGAGATTGAAACACCGTGGCTGAAGCTGTGACTTGCTTGCTTCAGTTCTGTCTCGAGCTTCCTGTGCCCTGTGCTGTGTATGAGAGATGCAAAAAGACATCTAGAGCAACAGCTGATGTGTATCAGTGAGGAAATCTTTTAGATTAAAACACTGGATGGTAACTCATCTTCAGCATAGCTGGCCTTCATTTTGGAGAGAAGATTGCTGTGTTAGAAAAGGAAATTTTAACCCCTAGAGAACAGGGAAAAAGATAGGGGAGACCTCAGCTTCAGAGACAGAGTTGGACTCGGAAGCCCTCTGTATGTGCTGCACACCAGGGGGGTGCTGCTGCCCAAGCGTAAGTAACGTTTAGTCACTTTGCTAAAATACCTTGAAAATTACTAGAGCAAGGAGACTATGGTCTTCCAGTAACTTCCCAGTTTAGTTTGATGATTCCTATGCAAGTGATCAACAAGGTGTTTGGGAGTCAGTGTCAGCAGTGATGCATGTGATATGCAAGAGCCTTCGTACTGCTATTAGAAAAGAGGGGGGTGGGGAGTGGGAAGTAACGGCTGATAAAGTCTGCTTCCTTCCCTGGGGTGGTACTGTGTGCTTTATCATGGTACTTGTTTTCTTATGGTGATACCCAGAGAAATGGTTCGGGCACTTCTGCTGTAATGATGGCTGTTCCAATTCTGACTCTTGCGGGCACTGTAGGTAAATGGTGAAGTTGGCTGAATCGTCTCTGAAAGGTGGGATTAATTTTCATTTCCTCAGAAAAGTGCTGTCATAATTACCGATTCCTCTCCCGTAATTTCTGAACACAGATACTGAATTACTTGTTACTTCAAAATAGCAAAATGTAGCATTTATGGAGCAGAGTGTTATCAAATAATGAGGAAATAAACTGACAAGTTGTTTAGTGAGTTGAGGCTAAGACAACGTTCTCTTTACTTTTTTTTCTACTTTGGAATATATCCATGAGGATTTTCCTTTCATAGTACAGTTGTATGTCATGGAAGTGACCAACAGCAGGTAGCCCAGCTGCACAGTCCTTGAAAGAGGCAGGACAGCTTGCCTTGCCCAGAGGATTTGAAATGACTCGTAGATGTCAGTAAGGTAATGCTTGTTTTGGTGGGAATGAAGATCTGTACAATGGCTGCATGAAGGGAAAAATGAGCAATATTCACCTTTTTGCGGTGATGGTAAATTCAAACTTAACCATTTTCATCTGGTGAAAATGAAAGCAACTAATTGAAATCCTTAGGAGGACAAAAATATATGTTGGACAGGTAAGAACTGCTTTGTTAAAAGTGAAAAAAAGTCTCTAACCTGCTACATTTGCCCTATCTCTCTTTTTGACTTCTTTGCTTGCAAAGCACAGACACAATATACCATCCCTTCATGCTTTGCTCTGTTATGATATTTTTAGTACTTGGTCCCCTTTTATTTTCTGTACTGCAGAACACAGTTGATTTTTTAATTATTTATTTTTAAACTAGTGGCAACTAAACTGCAGAATAATAAATATTCATTGTCCTTTGAAAAACAAAGGGAAGTGCACAAGTACTAAATAGTTAATTGCTTGATCACATACATAAAATGAAATACAGGTGAGGAAACCGTAGCATTTCTAAAGCTTAGGTGTACTGAAAACCATTACAAACAAAGGAAACTTGCTATCTACTGTATGTCGTTCAGGAATCTCAAAAAGCAGGCTGGCTGGCCCATCTAGGGTGTGGTCCTGCAAGATGTTTGGGCAGATTTAAGCAGCTTGCTTTACTGAAAAGGGTGCTCTCACCTCAGCTGCCTTTACTCTCATCTGCATGCTCCCACTGTTTTTCTGTGCTGGTTCCATACAAGTAAATGGCAACTATAGTTAGGCTGATGTATTATTTAGTAACTGTCTATATGTCCTCATTTTGCATATAATGGCATTCAGATTTCTGAGAAATGGTAAAATAAAATTTATTAAGAGGAATTTAGTTTATTTAGGAAGCTGTAGGTTGAAAACTGTAAATATTTTTCTCATTGAAAGTTAATATTTGTTCTAGTGTCAGTATTTTGGCAATAATCTGTTATTTTGTTGACTCTGTCATCATCTGGTGAACATGATGCACAATGTTCTTGAATTCCTTGGATATCTTTATATGGGTGGATAGCCATGTGTGATTTACATCTATCTTACCAGTTTGAGATAAAAACAGAGGCAGATGAAACTAAATAGAAGAGCAGTGATGAAAACCAAACAGCTCCAAATTATCCGTCTTCCTTTTATAACTGCTGTGTGCACTCCTTCTTCCCATGGCTGCTTCTTGGGAGCAGAAGTTAAAGAACTGGTATCTGCTAGCATCAGTGCACTGTGTATGAACATTGTAGTTTAAACATGTAAATAGTGAAACTTTATTCTTTGAATTATTCTTTGAATAAAGTGAATGAATTAACATAGCTGATCAACTTATAAACAAGACAGTCTTGAATACTTCAAACAATTTAAGGGTTCTTAAAAATGAAACAAAACTCTCAAATACATTTAATTCTTTTCTGTATGAAACTTTCCCTAGCAAGCTCTGATACAAGGGAAAAGCCCTTCTGAAGGTGTGCAGGCATGTAGCTAGGGCATGTTTTTTCAGGCCTTTGAACTAGGTTAGGAATGTGTCTCAAGATGGAAGAATGAATAGTTACTTGGTGCTTTTAGCCTCCGGGCTTGAAACTCGCAAGAGGAATGTTATTGTGTCTTCAAAGCCTGTTTCACACAAGCCTTTGTTGAGCAGGAACTTGGAGAGTCTTTGTATTATCATGCACAAAACAAAAACAGCGAGCCACACAATTTGATCTAATTGGGCGGCGGTGGTGAGATGTTTCTTCAGTAGGAAGGCTCTGGAAAATGGGGTGCATATTTCTGATTAGGAATACCCTTTAGAGTGATGGAATTGCCTCCACAGACATTTACCAGCTTGATAAAACTCTAATTACACTGATGCAATTCCCCATATGCACATCCCCTCTTTTCCCCTCCTCTCAATGTAGTGCTGTCCTAGGAAGAGAGCAAATATTTACATTTCTTTTAAATTCTGTTTTGACCCTGAGGTGGTGGTAGCACTTCCCTGGAGAAGGCAAACTGAGGTTGAGAAAGTGGGGTGGTTCAGGTTGAAGTAATTTTTGTAATGCTTTCCCAAAGATAAACCTGTATTCAGGACTAAGTATGCTGTAATATACTAATATTACCTAAATTAAGACAGACCTTTCAATCAACGTAACTATCAAGTGTTTAGAGCAAATAAAACCATTCCTCTGGTGAGCATGATTGGTGAAGTATCCAGAATCAGGGTTTGAAGTGCTAAAAACTCATTTTTGAGAACAACAGCTGCTTCAGTAGATATCCAGAGAAATCTGTTTTCATTTTAGTATATGACTCGCCTAATTACATGAGTAGTTTATTCACAGTTGAGTGAGATCAACTGAAACTGAAAAAATAGGAAGACGGATTTCCTTTCTAAAGATTTTTTTAGTTAAAAAAATCCCCATGAACTCTACTAAATCTGAAATTTTGAAGTCTGTAGTAGCCAAGCCCACTCAATTTCACCTACTAAATAAAGAGGAGGCTTTAAAAAAGAAAGGAGTTGTCTTTAAATGCAAGGTTTATTTTGTTAAGCAACTTCCTTATGTGTTCAGGATATTTTGTTAGTTTTTAGTTAGCTGATAACTAAATACAGACCATACTATTTTACAGTTGCATCCTGATTTTCATTCAAACACAGCTTGAAAAGTCAAAAATATAAAATTTAACCAGCTTGTAAATAGTGACCTGTACTGGTCATAAATTTTATGTCAAGAATCTGCATAAATATACACTAATGGTATTGTCTAATTAGGGACTATACCAAATGCTAAATTAAAAGGTTATACTGCAGATCAGCATGATTTAGTAGTTATCACTCTTTGAGAATGACCGTTAAGAATGTAAAAAGATGTTTCCTCATTTGCTAATCTAAATTTGATTATTTTAATCCCTTTAATTTGAATTAATCCACTGTGAAGCCAAGTGTCAGGATATACATGATAATTAAATATATTTGAACTGATATGACCATGCAGAAATAAAGTGTAGGCACAGAAAAGACCTGGTTACGGGACCTCGTCTGGTCCAGAGGAGGAGGAGCAGACGATACATGAAATGGTAGGAGGTTGGGAGGGTGAGAGGAGAGGACAAAACCACAATTACAGAGAAATGGTGGTTAAATGTATTGAAGGATAAGAGTGACAGGCAGGCTGTGTAAATTGGCTGGCCAGTTAGTGGGTCTTCTGTAGGAGAAGTTTCACAAGGTTAGAGAAGGCAGAGTTGTGTAGGAAGGGGTACAGGGGTTGAGTGAGCAGAAGGAGAAATTGGAATAATGCTGGGAAGCTCAGTTTCAGTTGATGTAATTGGGCTTTAATGGCTTGAATGATTCATAATCTCTTAGCTTGATAGGCTGTTATACAATTTTAAACATAGGTATGAATGAAGTTACTTACCTGATAACACTGTGGGATTGCAGTAGTGGAAAGCATTGATGTGCCAAGAATTGTTAGAGGAAAAAAATTGTATAAGATGATGGTAACATTTGTGTAAATGTATTTTGGAGGAAGGTTTGAATGATGATCCTTCTGCATGAGTGTGCTATGAAGTATTTCTCATCTTGGCGGGGAAAGGGAGGAATCTTCAATTGATGTAAATTGCTGTACCTGCTTGAAGTCGACAGGACTAGGGCAACATGCCTCATTTTAGAATGTGTCCCTTTAACTTTTTTTTTCTTTCTTATTCTGTAAGCTGTTACTACACTGTTCTGTTTGAATTAATAGCAAGTCCCCATTAATTTTAATTAGCTATAGTAATGAGTTAGTTCTAAAGTGCTACAAAATGATCTGTAATTCAACGTCTAATTTATCTCCCACCTTGGGTATTTAATCTTTTCCAAAAATTCTTCTCCTGAAGATTGGTGAGACGTTTGATCTGTCTTGATTCAAGCTTGTTTACTTTTATGTTTGTTAGAGTAGCTCATCAGCTTTTATTCCTTTATCAAATAACTCCTGTGATGTTAATTGAGCTTTATGGATTTGGGTCACATTTCAGCATTTGCATTTAGGTTGAAGGAACAGGTAAAAGCAAAAGACTCTTAGCAGGACTGCTATATGCTTAGAATAAACAGGACTACAGAACACTTAATGATAGCCTTTGTGTTATAGGACTCCTATTGTTTCTAGAGCTTTGCAACCTGTTTTTGTTTTTAACTGATATGCTCTTATAGTAGCTTCAATAAGAACATCACTGTAATTTTTTGAAGGCTTTTGTTTTTGTGACGTCAAGAGTTATACAAATCACTATCTGGAATCTGTTTTCATGTCTCTGGCTTTATCTGCATATCCTATAATCATACTTGCAACTTCTACCACTGTTGCAACTTTCTCTGTTCTGAGTCTCTAGGCTCGGTTCATGCAGGTATGTATGACATTTAAGGCCAGAAAGAGCTGTGATAAGTATAGGTAATTGTTCCACTTTACAAGCAGAATGCAGGGACAGCTTTGCCATCAGCTTAAAGTAATTGAAGGCCACCCTGTTGTTGCTGTCTCCTTGACCATGTATTACTCTGGAGAGTTGGTTTTGACATCACCTGTGGTTGCTCACAGGTGATGGTGCAGGGGAGCACTTGGAAATATATTTAGGAGGAATGCTGGACCATATCTCTAGGCAGCAGCTTCTAGTTTGGTTAAAACCACCTGTGAAACCTCATCTGCAGTATTCTTTCAGGCAGCATTTAAACTTCCTTTTCCCCCCAATCTGGACTTCCGTTTTTTAAACTTCAAGTAGAACACCTTATGTGATTAGTGCCTTACACTCTCCTTGAAACCACAGTTGTCTTGGCCTACACTACTGCTGCTTCTGGTCTGGGTTCTCCTTTTGCCAACTGCAAAAACTGTGTTTGAAATTGCCTGCCTGCACAGTTGCTGTGAAATTGTGCCTTTAGTGAGGTATGATCCTGACTAGCTACGAGTTGGCCAGAACCAGCTGTACCACCAGTCCCTTAGCCCCAGATGCCTTCACAGGTGTGCTGGGTTAGAATCAGAGAGGTTTTATTGAAATGGGTTTGCTTCTTCACTGGCCCTGGAGGTACTACTTTTAAGTGTGAATGCTGTACAGTTGTATTTATGCTGTTGAAAAAAATACTTCTCCATTGTGTCTTGTTTTGGTTCAGGTAAAAAATAGTGAGCTGTATCTGAGAAAAGACATCTTTTACTGGCAAACCTGCACCTGCTGCTTTAGTATTCATACTAGTTTAGCTGTCTGTGTTAGTCATCTTCTCAAACAAACCTTTACCACCAAAACCAAAATCCACACTGACAAATTAGCCTTTCTAGTTTAGATAAGGTCATAAGTATGTGGAAAACATTTTCAGGTGAAAATGAAAAAACATGTAATGGCTGCAGACAGCTGTCTTTCAGACCTTCTGATATAGTTACTCAAGATGTCATATGAGAAACAGGCAGCTTTCCCACCTTTCTGCCCCCAGTTCTCATTCAAATTTAGTGATTATAGAAGGATTCAGTAAGTACCTGACTTGGATAGAAGGAAACACAGTTTCCCTGAAACATTTCCTGCTGATCTTATAGCTACTCAGTTGAGTCTGTGGAAGAAAATTTTTGTTCTTTTATTAAAAAATCTTCTGCATGTTGTCCCCTGTGGTGTGATACAAAACTGAATGTGTGTTGTCCGGCAGATGTGTGACTGTAAAAACAAAACTCGCTTTTAACTATTTGTTGAACTTCCAACATTATGGTCTACATTAGGAAGTAACCTCTTAAAGATAGCTCTGCCTTTCTGCTACTCCTGGCAACGTTTCTGGATGTATTTGAGTACAGTTGGACAATTAAAATGCTCGAAGAGCTACTATAGTCATCTGTAGCTTGGCAATTTTTTTCTTTGCCTCAGTTTCCTGTAGCTTTCTGTTTTAAGCCTTATTTATTAAGAAATGTTACTGCATTCAGTTTGTTTTTTCAAACTACTGTGCCGTTTATTTGGCAGGAGAGGGGGAAGGTTTAAGTTCCTCCTTACCTCCTCCCCCTCTCTCCAGTGAAATTTTTGATTGTTCTGTTTAATGAGTCATTTTCTCTACAGCTGAAGTTAATTTAGCAGCTTATCCAAACAATGAGTATTTTCTGAGCAAGGAAGTGAGGGAACTTTAGTTCTTCCCCCCCCCCCCCATTTTTTAATATAAAGGGGTGTCTTGGGTGTTTCCAAAGAAACATGGAAGAGGACACAAACACAGGTTTCTTACATCTTTGGAAAAATAACCTTAAATTTTGTTTTGCATGAGCTTGACTTACTGTGTTTAGGTTATGTTCCTCCTCTCCATAGACTCATGGAAATCCACTGCTCCAGATGGATGAGTAGTTTTCTTGACCTTAAGTAGCTCTGGCAGTGCAAGTATTTGGCATCTTCTAGTGGATGTGTTTGTCTGTCAATGACAGGATTCCCCCAAGTTCATTCTGCTTCAGCAACTGAAGGTCACACAACACACTGTTTTCAGTTGCACCTGGCAGTTTATTGTTAGCAATGTTATGGAAACCAGAAATAAGAAAAGCTGGACCAAAACTTTCAATGTATTGTTTCAGATGTTCAGTGCAAGCTCAGTTCACCTACACTGTGTGGTGGCACCTCCTTTCCAAGGGCCATCCAGCCCAGCCATTTGGCATTTGAAGCAGCTTTACCTTCTGTTTGAGACACATCTTCCCAGGGTTTCTTCCTTCTGTCCGCAGCTGCCTTTGGATCTGTTTGCAGTTTGAGTTGCAGTGCCGTAGAAAAATAGGCTTAGTTTTCATTTCTCTGTACCACAGTTCAATTTTTAAGCTGGGTAGTCCTTTGTACCATTATCCTGAAGGCAGCAGGAAGATATGGCTTTGCTAATGTGTTTGCACACTGTTGGAGGTACTTTATCATATAAGAATTGGTAACAAAACGTCCGTTGACTTCATTGGAGTGGAGTTGCCTCAGTGGTATAGACACAGTAGAGGGAAGTGAGTAGAGTTTGGAGTGCTGTAGTGCTGCTGTATGTTCAGAAATGCTCTTTTCTAAGGGTTCTTTATCAGTATTTAAAAGCTGATAGTGAATGCCATTGAAGTCTTATTTTCTCTAGTTCTTTCTTTTGTGCGGAAGTGTGTGTGTGTGCATTAGAGTGAGAGTTGGGCAGACTGGCTTAAACAGCAGAAAGCACACAAGAGCATTGTTTTCCAGAGAAAAAGGGTAATCAAAGATTTGAAATGAAAATCACTTGTGAAATATTTCTGACGTGTATGTCATAGATTTGTAAAATCTGTTTTATACTTCTGTTTGCTGAATGTAGAGTGTTCTGATTTGGCTGAATAATACCAAGTTATTGTGCATCAGTGTCCTCATGCACAAGGCTTTGATTAAGCAAGAAGAAAATGCTGCGATATTAAAGGCTGGCCTATGTACAAACTTGCACAGAGAAACAAAATGTGTGAATTAAGAAAGTTAGCATTTTAATACAAGTGTTCTAATACCATGCATAATAGTGACTGGTCTGGGCAAAAGAAAATGATGGTGTAAAGTGAAAGATTCATGTAGACCTCTGGGGAAGACTCAGAGACATTTCATAGCAGATCGGGGTTTGTTGGGTTTTTTTTGTTTTATAGCTGCATGTAATTTTAACCAGGGTAAGTTCAGTGACTTTGTTTATTTAACGTGGACTGCAGGTATGAACGGCTATTCAAGGTTCAGTCATCAGCTCAAGTTCCATTTGACTAAACCAGATTTCCCCCCCTCTTGGTAAGCCCTTTACGGTTTTGATCACAGCGTATGACACTGTATTCCTGTGTTGAATCAGGTTGCTGAGCTGAACATGCTGTCTGATTTGGACCCCCCCTTTCCCAGGAAGAAGAAAGGGTTACTGGAGCTGGTGTGATTACAGCTGTCTCTGAACAGTCTCTTGACAGGGGAAAGTTGGTGCCCTGTCAGTTCAGAGCATGGATGGCACTTGTACATGAGTACCTGCGCAAGGCTTTGGGCATGCTTGTACACCATCCTTTCACTGCTACTTTTTGGACTGTCATTTTGAAGAAGTATTCTTATTCTTGCTCCCATGCTGCTGCCTCCTTTGTCCAAGTACAAGCATTCCTGTAGCTGAGCAGGGAGCTACATCAGGGACCTAATCCAGGCTAAAAGTAACCTGGTTTGGGGAGGGGAGAAGTCAATTTTTAATTTGAATCCAATTCATCATGCTGCTACAGCATCCCTTGTGCCTGGGCAAAGGAGGGGTTGCTGTGTGTGATGGGGCTATGTAAAGTAAGTGGGAACACTTAAGGCAACAGCAGGACAGGCTTGTACTGGCTTTAAGTAGACGTGAAACTGTGATCATCATCTCTTTGCAACGTTTTCATTCATTTTCCAGAGTGCTTATTTCATTGGAGCAGGATGATAACTGTGCCTTGAGGCATTATACTGACGGTGTGAAGCAGAAGGGGCTTGGTCTTTTCCTGTGTTTTCCGGTGTTAGGATCATACGAAACTTTCTAAGTCAAATGGCTGGAAGTGAGCCTTATGCACAAAGGTTCTTTTGTTTTGTTTTTGTATAAACCCATTTGATGTTAAGCAGCCAAATCTCATCCTTTATGGTTAGCCTAGTGCATTTTTTAGATGCTCCTGGCCTTCCTGTTTAGCTTTCAGCCCCTACTCCAGAAGGGTATCTATCTCCTTACATGGTCCTGTCTCATACCTGCCAGGTCAGGGATACCAAAATGGCACTGGGCACCTCTGAATTTCTGCTTAGGAGTGTTATTTACTCTAGTGATTTTTCTGTCTTTCAGCTATGGAGAGTTTTGTGTTTGGTCTTTTTTTTAAGAAGAATTCAAGTTATTAATAGAAATGCGAGTGATTGTGCTGAATTATGTAGTGAGATGAGGGGGTTGTTGTTGTTGTTTTGGTTTGTTTCCTGGAAGGGTATCTGTCTTCTCTCTCTGTGCTTGCGGAAACATACAACCTCTTGCTCCTTGGGAAATGTGTCACACTAAACTCTATGTAACAGTTAGCTAGTAGAACAAATACAATGTTTGAGGCTTATTCTGTAAGCCTATCATTATCAACAACAGATGAACTGGTAGTTTACCTTGCCCAACATATGACTTTAACATGCAGGGAATAGATCAATAATTTACTTTGCTGTTAAGCACTAGAAGGGGATGCACTTTTTTGTGCCACAAGGCAGATTCTAGGTTTTGTTTCTCAGGTCTACAAGCAAGTGTTTTGACTGGACTTTTTACCATCTTACTACTCGTTTGAGAGTTAGGAACAGATGTGTGCTTAATTGTTTTTGCGACAAAGATTAAATGATTAAAACTCAAGGCATTCTTTCAAAGAAGGAGAAATAAAGATTTTTCCTCATGTTTCAGGGCTAGAAAGATAGAGGAGGGGAAAAATAATGAACTTCAGAGAAAAACCTTCTGGATCTTTTCAGGAAATGCCAAATAAAGAGCAGGTCCCAAAGACCAAAATTAGTTAATGAAATTTTTACTTAAAAAGGAGAAACCTAGAAATTCACTTAAGGGGTACCTGATGGGTGACCTCTGCAGTGCACTCAGTGAGCTGAGTTTGGAAGCAATAACCACATCATCTAAGCCCTCTGGCCATGAAGTACTTAATAGAAGCCATGCCACTGTAACCCATTGCTCATCTTCTGACCATCCAAATGCTAATCTGATGCATCATCATAGTGAGGATGTATTTCTAAAGCTTTAGATGATGGTCACTTTAAAGAGAGGAGGGGGAATAAGAACACTCAAGCCCAACTCCAAGCACTCTCTTTTAATGTTGTGTGTCCTGCACTAGTCTGTGAAGCATAGTTAAAGATAAGAAGTCTCGCTGTTCAGATGGAAGTTCTCTGATGTGCATGTAGGAAGGATGTTGAACAGTTACGCAATTGCAGCTGTGTGTTCATTAATTAATGAGAAATAGGCCAGCTGTGGCCTTTGGTAAGTTGTACATGTGGCTCACAACATGTTGAGAAATACTATGCAGTTATTTCCCTGTGCTCTGATGTATCGACTTGTCTCCTTTTTTTTCCCCCATAGGTCTGCTGGGGCAGGGACTGTCATTTTACTTTCTTTGCTCAGCGGCCAGTAAAGTGAGGCCTTCAACTGTGACTGAGGCTCCTGTGTGCTGTTGCAGTGCAAACGATACGAGTAATCATTATCACTGGTTATCACTTCAGTTCCCGTACAGCGCTGGCTGGTGCTGTCCAAATACGTAACGTTCTGCTGCTGCTGTGATTCAAAGTCTTCATAAACCCTAAATCGATAAGCCTCACCTTGTTCACAAAACAACTTGTCGTCAAGCTTTCTCCCCCTCTTCATCCTCATAACTGTTTCTGCCAAAACTTGTCCAGAAGTGCTGGCAGTGGGATTTTTTTTCAAGCCTGCATCATAAAAGTTGTAACCAGGAATATGGTGTGTATACCAGCTTCCTTTCCTCTGTGTTTTAACTTTGAATCACATGTGTGATTGCTTTCATTGCCCTGTAATCTGTTTTGCTGTCTCTACTTGCTGGTTGGTATTTAAAAATAACAGCAATCTTCTTAAAAGGCACATCTTTCATTATTTAATAAGAATTGGATCCTTTTTAACGTCAAGTGATATTTTGTTACAAAGCAAACAACAGATGATCTTTTTCTCTGCCCATAATGGTTACACAGCTTGTGTAGTGTGCTCTGTATACCTCTTCTGAACTACACATGCGGCTCCTTCTCAGTGCAGCAGAGCTGAGACAGACGTGGTCACTCTCCCTAAAACCACCTGGAACTGTAGCATTTTGGAGAGGGGGAAAGAGCTTCTAACTCTTTAATTTTATGACCGCTGTCATCTAAATTTAAATCTTCAGTCATTTCAGGGATGATGAAACCAGATAGCCTGGGAGGTTCCTCTTTTGGGGGCACCCAAGAGAGAGCACCAGCCAGACAACTGGTACAGACAAGCAAGAAGTATCGAAATGCACAGCGCGATCACTCAAGCCGTGCAGGAGGGAGAGCTATATTTAACAGATACAAGTGCTAATAATGAGACTTCAAAGAGAGCACACCCTTTTCTTCCACAGCTGTGCTTTGCCACGCAGAAGAGACAGGGTAGTTTTCCAATGGAAGTTTGCTTCATGTCTTTGCCTTGGGGAAAAAGTTCAGAGAGCTCTGAAATTAGCTTAGAATTTCAGAAAGGCAAAAGGGAGAGAGAAGATATGAGGGTAATTACGAATTTTGATGCCAAACCCGTCATTCTGAAACAGAAGATTTTTTTTATTCCATCTTGTACTTCAGGGGATAAAAAGGTTTTGGGGTTTTTTCCTCCCCTCTGTGTTTCCTTTTAATTTGAATTTTTACTAGCTTTTTTTACACACTGCCAGTAAAAGATCCGCTCTGTTTCCTGCTGAAAGCTGTTTGCTTAGCTTTGTTGAAGCACAAATAGACAGTTGGGCTATCTTTTTGGACAAAACATTCACAGTCCCTTTATAACTGAAGCCCTTTCCATAAGGTAGGGTATAGCTTTGATTCTGTTTATTTTCAAGTGGTTTTTCCCCTCACATATGAAGCCATAAACCGTAAAGGGAACTTGATATACTTGTACTGTATTTGCAATTTAGATTGTAGAGAGTGTTTTGGAGTGCACGTGTTTGGCTGCCAGTGAAACCACTGGCTGTGAGTCAGAAGGCATCGAACGTTGTTTTTAAAAGTGTCCTTAAGGATGAGGTCAAGTAAATGATGGAAAAATATTTCAGAGTGTTCTGAGAAGCAGCAGAAGGCTATTTCATGTCTTGTGAGTAGGTGACCTGAGCGGCTGGAGGGTACATGCCAACTTTCCTTGCCTGTACCAGTCTGATAAACCATTTCAGAGGAACTACCAGGCAATCTTAAGTGTTGCACTTGTGTGGGGCAATTTAAGGCTGGGAATTAATGGAGACTCAGTTTTCTACGCAGCTTTCCTTTTTCTTTCACTTCAGCTGTGGTCCCATTTCTTGCCATTCTAAGTTAATTTAAAAATATTTCTAGGTCACTGTTTTAACTTCTTTTTGTGGTTTAGAAATAATCAAATATTTACTTTTAGGTATATTTTGTTGTTGTGGTGTTAGAGATTTTTAAATGCCTCAAGTCAAGAGCTGTAGGGTCACAGACACCGTAGGAAGCACAGGAAAGCTGTTAAATGAGGTTTATTTGCAGCCCAGCTTTGCTTCTCCTTCACGGATGTGTTTAATGAAAGGGCTAAGGTGCCTTGCTGAGAGGCAGAACAAAAATCCTCTTTTTGGTGCTACCTACTCCGCTGGTTTGGATCCGAGGCTGGAGACGTGTCACTTACAAGCATTAAAAGTGAAGCAAATACCTTGTTGCCTGTGAGTGCTGGGGCCGATTTGTTCCAGTCCCTCACCCGAAGCTGCGGTACGTGAGCGCAGCAAATGGGGCAAAGTTCAGTCCCTCGCCCCGAGCTCGCTGGCGCTCGCTGCGCTGCTCCCTCCCGCCAAATGCAATCCAGCTGCCGCCTCGGCAGAGCTGGATCACCCTTTCTCCTCCTGAGCCTGTTTATTAAGGTGTATGCTGTTAATATTCTAAGTTGTTATTATTTTAGAAACATTATTACATGCTAAAGCTGGCTGCCAGGACAACTGACAGCTTTGTTTTTGCTGCTGCTGGAGAGGCCAGAAAGAGTTTCGAGCAAGTAGGAGGAATCAGCTGTTGGAGGAAAACCTGTTCCATGGATAAATGGGGGATTGCATTCTCCTGAGTCAGCACAGACTTGAGTGAGCAGTGTTCATAAGCACTAAATTAACTTTTCTTTTTAAAAGTGCATGTGCAATATTTTTTTTAATTCTCACTGGCAATATATATACTGTTTCTTTTGCAACTTGGCAATTTGTTTTACATTTTAATTCTTTTTTTCTTCAGACTTTTAAATTAGTACTAGAATTCCTATCCCATGCTACAAAATCCCACTTCCTTAGACCATCAGATCTTTTATTTGTTTTCTGCAAATTACATGGCTTATATTTCACTAGAGCAAATGACAGGGTTATCTGGAGTAGGCAACTTAAGTGCTCCACTTCTGTGAGCATAATTCATGACAGGATCTGTGCCACTTGCGTGTGTAGTCCAAGCTAGGCCTGTAATGCTAAGGGTTTGTATTGTTGCAGAAGCATCTTTTCAGCAACACGTATTGGAACATCTCTTATTATGCAGTCTCCCTAAATGTTTTATAGGTTTCCCAAGGCTTGGTAACTACGATCTACTGATCTACCAGCAAAACCCATTATTATTTACCTTAGAGATACTCTTAGAGGATTGACAGAATGGTGTAGTTTGATCTTGCTGACAATTCTTGGATGAAACTCTTTCAATTTACTCCTCTGTACTGTGTCCATTACGTTGTAGTCAAGCATGACCAATTCATAAAAGATGTAGGATAACAGATAATCATCTTAGATGCGCTAACCTGTCATCATCATGAGTCTCATCTCCCTTAATAACTTAATGCCTTAACAGATGAAAGTCCCAGTTCAGGGAACCTCAAATTAATAATTGGCTCAAATGGAATAGAAAAGATACAAGTGAAAGCATGTAAACGCTACTAGTCAACTGAGGGTAAATACATCTTCTATTCTGATGTTCAGTCTGTGATTTGAGACTAGACTGACCACTGAAAAGTGACCTCTGAAGATGGGCAGGATAGACTGTGTTCAGCTAATACATTCCTGGGGCAGCCTTTCACGGCCTTTAAAATGACTGTGAATGTTTCTGTGCCACTGTGGATGGAGGTATAAACCAAGAAGTATCAAAGTTATAATCGCAGCTTTAAGGCACTATATTAATTTCATCTGTCAGGTCCTTGGTTTTCTCTTATTAAGTAGTGTCCTTTAAAGGGAGTTTAAAACTAGCGTTTTTTAATGGCAAATGCAGATTAAAGGAACCAAAAGATTTGATCTAATGAATAGAGCAGAGAATTGGAAAGAGGAAAGAGATGGCTTGTAATGTTTGACACATACCCTTTGCCTGTCTTAAACAGATTATAAATTATGTTATTTATTGCCTCTGACTTATGTGGGACAGATTGCTTTTTAGGGGAGGACTAGATATACGTGCCAAAGTAAATGTGATAATAGTAGTCTCTTTCTGCTTTACTAAGTTAAACAAACTCAGGATGTGCAGAGTAAAGAACCAAAAACCTGAGTTAGCATGTACTAGTATCTCAAATGTGTATATAGTGGCAACGTACTCGCTAACAAGTTATTGTTGCATATACAGGTTTCAAAATGTTTTGAAAGTACATTCTCCATACAGCAGTTGTAAGGAAAATAAAACTTGAACTGAAGATCTTCATGCCCATTACTGGGCACGTTTTGTTACTTCTGAGTGGCTGACCGCAGGAAAACAAAACAAAAAACTTCTAGTTAAGAGACAGTGCACAAAAATTTACAAGGTTTTTCATTTGAGAATCAAAAGTAGGTTTTCTTCTCTTATAGGTTTTCTCCTTTTATTATTCATTATGCTCTACTTTACATTTGTTCTGGGAAAACAGAGTTAAGGTGATGGAGACTACTCTAGAGGGCAAATGGCAGACGAGACTTCAGCACCCTCAATGAAAGTGCAGTGCTTTTAGTTGCAGAAGATAACACCCCATTGGTACCAGGTGCTCCAGAAGCTCTTGTTCTGGGCTGCTACAAGGTTCTTCAGCATTCAAAATTTCAAGAAAAGAAAGTCAGTACCTGTCAATCACCTGATCCCAAATGGAAGATTCTTAGAGAACAGGGGTTTCTGAAAACATGTCTGCTGAGCAAAACATGTAGAAAATCCCAACACACACATTAGGGGGAAGACGGAGAAAGTAGATTTCAAATGTAAATCTGTTGGAACCAGAAATTCATTTGCATTCTGAAATCTGGAAGTTTGTGGGGTTCTTTTGTTTTGGAGAGGGGGTTAGGGCATTTTTTCAGTAAGTACGGTATATGCTAATTGTTATGTGCAATGTATAAGTATCTTTGAAGATGAAAAATACGAAATGAATGTGGTATTTATATTTGTTAGGAAGCAGTCTGTGCCAACACACCTGAAAGAGACTCCTGGCTCTACCAGGTATGGCTGAAAAAATAGCCTTCTCTTCTAAAATCACTGTCTAGTCAACAGAATCTGGTGAAGCTAATTTTTAAAATTGGGGATTTTTTTTGTGTGAAATTATTTGATGCTCAAGAGAACAGCCATAAAATTGTCTTTGATTCCTTTGACTGAGAAAAGAGGGAATGCAGTTTTGATAGTTAATTGAAATTAACTTTTGAGTCTGAATTAAGGTGGTGGTGTGCATTTGGGGTTTTTTTTTGTTTTCTTTCACAGAGTAAACTGCAGTCGTATTCAGAAGTAGAAATTACCAGTATTGTTTTTAACTTTAGATCTGCTACTTTTACCACATGAAGTTTCTGTGATACATTTTAGGGGACAACCCTTGGCAATGCTGCACATGATAGATGATGAGTCCTATGGTGCTATAACAGTGCTCAGAATGCAGTTGAGCCAAAATAATTATTTTTTTAAGATCTTACATTAATCACAGAAGTTCTTAAGGCTTTTGTTTACAGTTGCTGGTTAATTTTATTGTGTGATAAGCTGTTGTAGCCCTCTAATTTGAGTAAGGTTTTGTTTAATTTCTGTTGGTATTGTGGTGATTCAGCCCAAATACAGAATTCTTTAGCAGAAGAATCCTGCTTCAATCTTCAGTATGATTTCTAATTAGAATTTTTTTTTTCCTCCAGTGTTACTTGGATTTTTACATTAACCTTTTAAAAGGTAGTTTTGAAGATCTCCATGACAGTCATTTTTCATTGTAAGGTAGAAGTGAGGACTGATAGCTGAGATACACAAAATGATGTTAGGAGCCCTGCTGTCTGGCTGATGTGCTAGAGTATCACCAGAGTTGGTGTTACAAGAGATCTAATTTCTTGCATAATAGTGGTCAAGTAGCTACATCCATGAAGAGCCTACAATTCTATGAACAATCCATTGCAGGTTTTGCACTGTTCTCTATCATCAGTCATGGAGGTGTGATGGGGGGTGGGGGGGTTATGTTCTGGTTAAATTTTGCACCCGATTTCTGTCCTGCTTAATAAATCTTCTGTCTCTGGTAATTTTCCCACAATGATAAAACCAGCTCTAGTGGTCTTGGTTGATCTCAGTTGCCTTCCCTGTGGCTTCTAGACATCACTCAAACCAACAGCTCGATTTGTTAACTTGCAACAGCCTCAAAATAATTCCAGTTCAGATGAAAAACGGTATTACTGTTACTTTTGGGTATTTATATGCTGTGTCAGTGCTGAGGAATTCCAGAAGGCCATCACATAACTAAGTGGGCAAAAGTGCGGTAGGCGAATGTCAGCATAGGTAAACATAGGTTTTTAAACAGAAGTTTTTTCCAGTAAGGAAAAAATTATACTAAACCATGCTTGTGTGATGCTGAACTCGGAACTGAGGGTTGCAACTTGGAAGAGAGGTCTTGTGGTTGTCATTGACAGTACTCCAGAATCATTGTCTGCAATGTGGAGCAGCAGCAGCCAAAAAAATGCCAGAAAACCATGGGCAGTGCCTTTTGGCATCATCAGAAAAAGGTACTGAGGACAAGAAAAAGGTGTCATTTTGTCTATATTTAAAACACTGGTGTGCCCACCACATTTTGAGCACTGGGTGCAGTTTTTGTGTCCACATCTTAAGAAAGTATAGTTAGTACCTTTAGTTTGGGGAAGGTACAGAGAAGGGCAACCCTCAATCCAAGGGGATGGTATCACTGCCTTGTGTGGAGTTGTGTCATTTAAAAGCTCGATTTAGAAGATGAGGGGCAACATGATCAATGTTTACAAAATCATGAAGTTGGTGGGTAAGGTGAATGCCGAACTCTTGTTGACAGAAACCCTGCAGTACCAGAATTACAGGACTCCCGATGAAACTGGTTGGGAATCGGTTTAAGACAGATTAAAGAAAGTATTTGTTTACATAGCAGGTAGTGAATTTATGCAACTTGCATCCAGAGGATGTTTTGAAAACAGGCTGTGTAGGCGGGTTCAAAACAGGGTTAGAAGAGTTCATGGTCAGCAGGTAGAGTGTGAGGGGAGTGGACCGCAGAACATGGTTTATGGGTTCACTCTAAATAGTACCTTTTCTGCCCTGTTGGAGACACATTCTGGACTAGATGAACCATTGGTCTGACCTACCCAGGCATTTCTTATATTCCTGAGCTCTCAAGCTTAGTGGGATCTTTTTGTCATTCACTCAAAATTATGTTCTTATTCATGGCAGGGTTAGATGGGAGGCATGAAGCTTCTCTCTTTTTTTCTTGTTCAGTAAGCTGCATCTCCAAGGGACACCCTTGATCTACTTGCTTAAATTCATCAGTACTGCAAGCTGAGATGGCTATTGCTTCATGGTAAGCTGGAAAAAATTTCCTTCATTCTAGCCAGGAAAAAAATACTGGGAAGTCCATCTGGGTATGTGATTCATCTGGGTCACACTCATAATTTTCCTTTCAGATTACAAGGAGAGGTTTGGTATAGTGCTCAGCTACTAGTGATAAGATTTTATTCAGACTTAGCTGCCTTCAGTTTGTGGTGGTAAGCAGGTACATTGCTGTTTATGCAACAAGACGCCAAACACACTTTTTATCAATTCATCAGTGTGACATATTACTTAGTATTTGGTATGTCCCAGTGTGCTTTGAGAAATGAAAGTTCTTCATCCCCTGCCTCATCTCAAAGTTACAAACGCTGCATATTGATGTAAATAAGTGGATGGACCTTGCTCATGAGCAAGAGTAAAACCCACAGCTAGAAGGCATTGAATTACAATCTGAAAATGTGACCAGTTCTTTTGTTAGAGTCCAGGGTAGTATATTACACAATTTTCAAATAAACGTGGTTTTTTTTTTTAAATCCTCACAAAGTTAACTTCAGTATAGCAGTGGCTTGTAGGGTGGTAACCACTGGTAACTGGAAGACAGTGAACCTAGGGCTGTTAGTGGTTTTCTTTGTTGTATTTTTAGAATTAATTTGGGTGGAAATCATCTAAAAGACAGATTAATAAAAAGAACTTGGAGGTTTTTGCATAATTTTAAGACTGGAGAGGCTGCAAGGCTGAAAAATAGCAATTTGAACAAATGCTAAAAATGGCATAATAAGAAAAATAGAAAAATTGGTGAGGGCATTCCTTTCAAAAGTGGTGGGGTTTTGTTTTATTTTTTACTTCAGTTTCTTACAACAGAGAAAGAAATGTCCCATTTTTAATGTAACATTCTGCAATGTATTTTATCCTACAGGAAAACTTCAGTAATGAAAAGAGCTAGGTTGTATCTAAATCTGGACACAGTCGAGCTTCATCTTAGTTTAGTGTCAAGCTGCTCTAGAATCTGTCACTAAGAAGGCTATGCTAGCAATAGTTATTGTTCATGTGGATATATCCATCTGAATTTTTCTTGCTGGGGCACAGTTGTCTTGGAATAGCACTGAGTATGAGCCCTGTAAGAGCTTGTCCTGCTTTCTTCCTGCCTTCCCTGTCCCCTCTTTCCGTAACACTGCAGTGAAATTTGATAGCTCAGAGTGTAAATTAATCCTAAATTATATGATAGTCTTTCCTTGAAAGAGACCATAAATCTTAGCAATACACTTCTACTTCTTAGAATACAGAAAAAGAGCCTCTGTTTGGGGGGGTGGCAGAGTTGATTTTTTTTTTTTTTTTTAAAGTACTTAATAGAAGTGTATAAAGTAAAGTTTGCTCAATAACTTTAGAACCAACCAAACAGGAAAAAGCCCCAGCTTTTCTTCTTTATTTATCTTCTTCATTATTAAATAATGAAATACTTATATAAAAAATGTCAATATTTACTATTCTGTGAACAATCTTTAATATTTACTGTTTGAGACAGCTCTGTACTTTTTTCGTTCATTTTTGAGAATGTCTAGTGTTTTCACCCAATGCAATGAAAATACTCTTAAATGTTGATAATGTATTTAGTGATCAAAATAATCTTTTAATTTGCATTAAACGAGTTTGTTGAGGTGATGTAAAGGCCATTCTTGGTGGGTGGAAAAAAAGCACTAGAAGAATACAAACAGAGAGGTTGGTAACATGATGAGCACTGACACTGGAAACTTGAGCTTAGAATTACTAGGGTTTTGGCTGGTTTGGTTCCAGTTGCAGCATGCAACAGGGAAAAACAAATGTGACTTCTTTTTGGTCCCTAGAAGTTGTCAGCTGTAAAGAGTGAAGGAGGTGGGGGAAATGAAGTCTTCCTCAAACCTCTTTTTTATGGAAGGCCACAGCATATGGCTCCTTATTAGATTGCTTTGCTGGTCCATTAGGAGCCCCACCACTCCTTGAAATATTATATTGCTACAGTTTGGTCCATGCAGGGACAGGGTCCTGGTGATGGCCAGCCAGCCTCTGAGGGTAACGTGGAGCCCACCTCTGTAGCACAGGGAAGTGTGCAGAGGCCCACCTGATCCTGTGTATTGCATACAAGTACTCGGGGATAAGCATCAACATTTTTTGATCAAGGGGAGCTGAAAGTACATGTCTTAGTATGCTGAGAGAGCATTTAACAAATGCAGCGTAAGAGGAGGTGCAGGATGCTGAGTTTGTCTCTGTGGCTAAGTAAAGCTGTAAACTTGCATGCCAGCAGTGGTGAATTCAGTGCTCTCAATATCCATTGAAGTGGCCTTGCTACTTAAAGCATAGGTATTACTCTTCTGCAGATGGATGCTTACAGATAATATTACAGCCTGATCACTACTGAAGGAAGAGAGCTAGAGCTCACAGCCTAGGAAACAGTAGCAACTTTATTCAGTTTCTCTGTTTCTGTGGAAGTTGGGTTTTATTTCCAACTATATTTGTAGAGCAGGAACTGAAATCCAATCCAGCTTTCTAATATATATGTATTCCTATTGGCAGCTGGATTTGAAGCTTTGCTTGGTTATTTAGCTTTGAGAGGCTGGCAAAAGCTGTCCGAAATACTATTCTATAATAATGAGGTAACTGACCGTAACGTAGCATGTCAGGAAGGCTTCTTCGGCAGCTGCATCCTACAAGCAGCTAGAGGCATAGGAGAGGCAGTGGAAAACATGCAGCTCCAAACCAGCCAGAAAGAGGGGACAGACGGATCTACCATCCCCAGCTGCTGCTGCAGGCTGCAGTACATTACCATGAACAGAAAAGATGCAGCTTGACTCTATTGAATGTCAAATGACCCTGTCAAAAAGGGAGAAAACCATTTGATACACTGTATTCTGAGTTCTGGCTAGTGTAGCGATGGCAGTTACATTTGAGGTTAGAATAGAGGAATTCTTCTAATAAAAAGATGAAGTGCTGAAGGCTACAAGCTTCTGTCTGTAGGCTGGATATCTGTCCTTTCCCTGTTGCAGGTTAGTCGTGCTGCAGAATGTCAAACATCATGGTATTCCCATGGCAGCCTCACTAATCCAGCTGCCGCAGTTAAGAGAGACCGTAGCTCGGTCACATGCAGGGATTACTGAAGTTACTAGCTAAAGTCTTGCCATTGATGACTTGCACAGTCAGGTTCTCATCCCTGAAGTTCTGTGAGCAGAAAATTCCTTCTGTTACTCTTGGAGAAATATGTGAAGTATCCACGTAATCTCCTCAGCCTCTCTGTTCCCACAAGTCACAGGGTGCTTTGACAGGCATGGTTGTCCTTTCCTGGGTATTCTGCAATATCATATTCATTATGAGAAGGCTGAAGTCATCTTGTATAGTTTCAAAGTTAACTTTAACACCTCCTTGGAAGTTATCTCAAACTGTGAGATTTGTGGCTTTTTATATTTAGCTCAAATTGCCTGCTATAATTGGCATTTAGACTAGTTATAGAAGGATAGCTGGCTCCCCATGAAATGCGCTTGTATTTCATGTAACTTAAAAACATGCATCTGTCGTCTTGTCATCTCAAAATCTGCTTTGCAGGGTAAGATTTATTGGCATAACTCTTCCATTTACTTCCTTTATTTCCTTACTTGAGTAAAAATGAGATCAGGCTCTCCCTGCATCTTCTTACTTGGCTACACGCTTGTCTTGACACCCCCCCCACCACCACCACCACACCCCACTGATGGTGTTCAGCTTGGCTTCTAACTTTAGTTTCACATAAACAGCCAGCAGTGAAACCTGGAGGTATTGGTTTTCATTGAAGCTCTGCTGAAAGAGACACACACAGCTGTGCTGCAGAGTACACCCTTACGCTGTGCTGTGGTGGCGTGTTGACTTGGTGTAGTCTTTTCCCCAACATACCGTATTTTCTAATTATAGAAGAAAGCAATGTAATTACATAGTTGCTTGACTTTGACTTTTTAAGAAAAATAAAAATATCTGTATGGTTGTGATATTTTATATTGGTAGTTGTTCTCAATGCTTTGTTAGGGCCTTTGGGTGGTATGGAAAGAAAAATTAAGTTGAATTGCTTCAAGATACTCTGTGAATAGTATGAAAACAAAACACAGTGAAAGTTAGAAGTTTCTGTCACACCCCCCCCCAAATGTTTTTTATTACATTGCAGTACAGTTGCACTATCTCAAGGTTAGTTGTAGTCTTTCCAAAATTACAAAAATAGATACATCTAGAATGATGGCTCCCAACTGATGTGCAGGGACATGCAGAAGAGCCAGCAGGCTGTTAGATATGCTTTGAAATATGAAGTAATTATAGCTGTCTCTCTGAAGTGTTGCATTCAGTTTATAAGCACACTCATGGAAGTATATTGGCAAATGCGTGTAGGTATATCATGGAACAGTTAATGGATGGAGGAGAATGCTGGGAAGAAGTACTGCTCAGGAGAGTTAAGATACATGGGTGTCAGGTACTTATCTGGTATGAATCTTATTTGATGCTTTGTTTTGTAGTGACATGAACTCATGTTATTTCCTCTTAGTATAACTTTGAGCTCTTATCTTCATGCAAATGTTTGCATGTTTGTGGTAACTAGAAAAGTTGCAGTATAATGATCATATTAGTGACACGTATGATACTCTTGCTTGTTCCTTATTATGGTGGTTACTATAAATATCTTGCTGTACATGAAACAGAACTAACACCATCTTTTTTTAAAAAAGTTAAATCTCCCTCATTTGATGATTATGGACTGTATTAGAAAACACGATGCTATGGGTGTCTAATATTCATGTAATTCTTCCTTTGGAAGAGTGATCTGGCTTAGTTACACTCTGTTCACATGATCTTTGTTCAGCTGTAGCACAGAAGTAATTGTTAGTGCATACCAAAACATATAGGAGGTGCAGCAAGGTTTCTGAATTTGATTTGCTACAGCTGCTGTGCAGTGGTTAGTATGTCCGGATGTTTACCAGCTGCCGAAGTGTGCGCATAGGGACATGCGCACACGCACCCCAGTTTAACTTGGTATTGTAGCCTAGGGCTTAGTGCCTGTCTTGTGGTTTGAACCCGAGGATCTGCTTTTTCCAAAAGAAAGGTATACATGAAATAATGGAAGAAAAATGTAAAACAGAGGACTTGTTACAGTTGTTGTTCTGCACTGTGAATAGAACGTGTTTAGTAATGGCCTTTCAAAATTATAATCAGTATTTTTCACAAATGATAATATAATTAAAAACTCAGTAATCCATTCCAGTATTTTTGACTTCCCACCACCCAACTGATAAGTTTAAAAATAAAGTAGCTGCTGCACAAGGAGCTGCACGTTGTGGAGCACGGAGTACAGTTAGTTTCCCGAGCTGGAAAGGGGCCAAATCCACAGAAGGTGAAGAGAGGCTGGTGGGGCCTCTCTGCTGTAACTTAATCCGAAGAACAGATAAATTCTTTTCAAAGTCAAAGCAAGTAATGAGTTCCCTCCTGGTATACCAGTGTTATACCAATTTAAAAATGGCTGCTGTTTTCATGTCGTCTTTACGGCCTGTAAGATGGAGGGGCTTGAATTTTTTTTTTTTTTAATGTATGTAGTCACTAGATTAACTTTTTCTATTTTATTTTATGTTGGCATATATGGGTACTAACACTTTATTTCATCTTCACAGAAACAATCACCACCAGCTGCAGAGAATGGTTTAAAACTATAGGAAGGTCAAATACTGCTTGTTAACATAGTTTGATTTTAGTATTGTGTATGCCAGGGCCTCTTTTAAGCTTTTTCTGTGATAAAGGGTAAAATCACGGAAAGTGAAAGTCAAGTTATTTTCTCACAAGAGACCTGAGCCTCTTTAGAAGCTATCTTTTATTAAGTTAAAGTAAAAATGATAGAGAGTAATTAAAATCAACAAAAGTAATTAGAAACATTATTTGCAACTCAATTAGTTGCTAGCAGCAGCTTGTTTTGTAGGGTGGTAGCCGAGATACCATTTTGCAACTACAGGTAATTTTGGAATACATGGGAAAGAAAATCATCAATTCTTGTTGACTTCAGGTAGGTTTGCAAACAGTGAATTGGTATTATTTATGAAATGTCTGAAATCCCAGCTGCAAGTTCTGTGTGGATTTATTTATGAGAGTCTGCAGATGTACAGAAAATTGTATCTGTGGGTTTGTAACCACGTCTGTTTTCCCCTTTTGGGGAAACCTAGCTTCTTGCCTAACCTACCTTGTTGTGGATACTGCTGTAGTGCAGGTTACAGAATTGTATTTGTGACAGATGAAGGCAAAAGGTAGGCTAGCTCAAAGTACTTAATATATTTGGAAGCACTGTTGATCACACAAAGACTGTCCCTCAACTGTTAAGTGACTTTAGTATTTGTTTTATCTCTCAAAAGGTTAGACTGTAAGCTGCTTCAGGACAAGAGTCATGAGAGCTTTGAAAGCTTCCGGATCATCATCTGTTTCGGGTGCATTATTTTCTAATGATTGATAAATCTGTGCACATAATCTTTACCCTGTAGTTGGTACTGACATGGAAGATGACATGTACTGTAGACATTTGAAGGAAATGCTGAAATAAATCATGCTTTATGCTAACCTATATGAACAAAGAAAGAGTGCTTGGATATGTTGTGTGTGTATATGTATATACTTACATGTATCAGTCTGAGTGTGTGTGTACAGAAAGAGGGGAAGAGAGATAAAAACTGTTCTGTGGCAAATGAAGGCAAAAAGTGGGCTAGCTCAAGTAAAACCACACATGTATAAATGATTGCAATATCAAGGTTGCTTGGGTGGTGGTATGGGTAATCTGTGCAGTAGAGTGAAGCATGCCTTTTTCTGCCTGTCACCTGACAGCGCTAACCTTTCTAGTTGTTATACCCTTTGAAAAGTGCCCTATCTACCCAGACTGCAGACTGAAGTTTAATTTGCATAATATTGCAGGAAATGCAATGTTTTAAAACTTCTGTGGTTGTTTTGTCCTTTATTCAGGCACAATGTGTTTTATTTGTATGGAGAATATTTTAAAGAGTGGATGCTTTAGAAATATAAACAATTGGAAAAGTAAAATGCAGCTGTTTTCTATTACTACTTAATATTATGCTCATCTGTGGCCTCTAAGTAATAGGTACTTGTTTACATATTACAGAATATGGATAATAATTTTATAAACATTGTTTGTAGTTGCATATTAGTTTCCTAAATAAAAGAAAAGCAATATTGGCGTATAGAAATACTTGCACTAAGACAATCATTGAAGTCAAAAGAAGCAGCTGGTATACAAAGATGAGAGCGGGAGGAGTTTGTGCTTTATGGACTGCCCTTCCCATAGCTCAGGTACTGTGTCTATGCTCAAATTTGTTTTTACTAATGGATTTTGCTTACTAAATTTAGGGTTTGTTGTAAATGAAGATTGCAGCATTGTTTTCCTGTAACTGAATCTGATTTGTAAACCCTTAAGTAAAGGGGGTTCTTTAAACCTTTTAAAGCAAAATGTCAGTAGATATCTATGTTGTTCCCTGGTTTAATGACTGCATCTAAATTGCAACTGTGGGATGTTTCCAAAACCCTGTTCTCCTTTCTTCCATTAATTTTGTGATCTCACTTTCAGTGAAGCATGGCTTTGTTAGTGAAGTGGCTTAATATTTTCTGTGTTTGATATACACCATATTACTGAAGTGGCCAGTTCAACATTTAAAATATACAGCTTTGAAATCTTACACGTCTAAATATATTATTACTTTTTGTTGTCATAAGATTGCTCTGACTGAAACAACAGTGCAGAAAAAATTGGTTGTGTACTCCTCTCTTGAATGTTTAAGC
The DNA here is from genome assembly GCF_947461875.1 of Haliaeetus albicilla. Taxonomy (NCBI): domain Eukaryota; kingdom Metazoa; phylum Chordata; class Aves; order Accipitriformes; family Accipitridae; genus Haliaeetus; species Haliaeetus albicilla. The sequence continues at coordinate 25,058,997 of NC_091491.1, read as the reverse complement.
TGAGAAATAACATACCAGCAGCAAGGAGGCATCTGAGCACAGAAAAGGAAGTAAGAGTCTGGAAGCATGTGTGGACGTATTCTTAAGCCCATATGGAAGACACTTGACAAGTAAAAATAGTAGCAAAAGAAGCAGTTTTGTGGGTTTTTTTAATAAAAAGCTGTGTTTACAGTTATGCAATGATTGTGCTAGCAAAAATCTGATTGTCTAAGATGAGCTAGCTTTAAAATAACCATTATGTTGTGCCCTATAAGGAAGTTCAGGGCGTTTTAGCCAAGTTGCTTATTCTTCTGAAAATGGATATTACAAGAAGATTTTCACTTAAGTCATGTGAATGTCTGTATTGTCTATATTTTGGATGGTAAAATAGAAGAACATCTAATCTGCTCATTTTTGACAACTTTCAGTGCTTAAGGCTGAAATTTCTCATGATTGTTACCAGTCCTCTCCAGCTGAAATTCGTTGGAAAGCTTTATCTAAAAGAATTTAACCATCCTCAATAAGGTGAGAACAGTATTCCTTTTTCATCCCTTCCAACCAATACTTTAGACAGCTCTGATGTTTTGCAGATTTTGAAGTGACCTTGAAGTTTGGAAGGAAGTAATCACTACATTTCAGGTGTTGTAATTGTTTGAAAGCTATGCTTTGTTATGTCAATAAGTAACTGAAAAATGCCAAGTTGCATTTACAGTAGAACTTGTTACACCTTTCAGTTATTATTTCTAAAAGCTGTGTCTCCCACTGTGTGTGCTTCCACAGACCCTGATGCATTTTTTCCTATCAACTAGGGCTTTCATCTAGAAGAGAATCACAGACAAAAAGGAAAGTTTGAAAGGTTGTTTTACCTTGCTGAAATACCAGGACTCTGAGTTATAGAAAGTGTTTGTATTTCATCATATTGTCTCTGTAGAACAAGATGCCTACAGACACTGCAGAAACTCTGACATTTCATTGTCGTGATTCTTAATTAAAATTAAACATTGCATTGAGCATTATGCATAGTTGGTAACGAGCAATGAAGTTAAGTTTGAAAAGTTTAAAGTAATGTTTTTAAAGAGAGATGAATATGCAATTATTGAGACTGGAGAAAATGTAATTAAAAACAATCATTACCAATAGAGGATGTATTTATCTGTAGAAAATAAGTGTTCTTTGTTTTTCCCTTCTCATTCCAAGATGATTCTTATTTCTAAGAGTCCTTGGAATTTGAACTGGGAATCATAAGTTGTGTCTGACAATATGGAGGTTTCGGGTTGGGTGTTTGTTTGGTTTTGGTTTTTTACTGAGGCAGGGAGCTGTCCTGGTTTTGGAGGTTTTGGGGTTTTCCAGTAATGCAGTTGAACTTTTTTTTTCATGCTACTATAGCCTACTTTAGCTCCTTTTTGCATATATGCAAACTCATAGGCAGTGGTGTTGTACTCTTACATTTTGTACATTGCATGTGATAAGTAGAAAACTCATGTTGCAGAAAAGTGTGATAAGCACTATACCTTCTGATAAAATTCTAAACTGCAATATACATATATTTTCAATATGACAACATAGTTGCAAAGTTGTTTTCTTTTGTTCGTTATGCGATGTAAAATGATGAAATGTACCTTCAAAAAACCTTCTTAATAATATGAAAAATCTGCTATTATTGGAAAACAGATGGACAAAATACCGTAGATTGAGATCTCTTTGGTTGTCATGCTGTGTGTGGTGGTTTTTTTTTTTCCCAAAAGGCCATGAAAATGGAAGTTTTATAACAAAAATACTAGCTTTATCTTAATTAAAGCCTTCATTTAAGAGAACTGGACCTAAAATCATACTTAGAGTATTTTTTGGATCTGGCATGAAGATATAGATGGAAAGCAGAAGTCAAGATACTTTCTGCCATTCTTCATATGTTGTTCTTACTGTAGCAAGGACACTCAAGAGTCCCTACCACTGGAGCTGCAGGGAGTTTCCAAACATGTAGAAGAACTTAAAAAACAAATGTGATATCCTGTTGGATAAGGATGCAGGGAGAATTTCATATAGATAGCTTCCGAAAGCAGAAAAGGTTTTAAAAGGGACTGCACTGTAAAACTTCCTTACTGTGGAGCATTGGCTTTGGAAGTAACTTAGTATTAGGCGTCATCAATTGCATAGCTGCTTGGTTGCAGTCTTACTGTGGTTTGGATTACCTTTATAACAAAGATCAGACTGGCAAGAACTTTCTTGAAAATTGCACTGTGGCTTGTCACAACTGGTGATTTTATTTATTTATTTACTTATTTTATTATTTCCCTCTGCTTTTCAAGCTGCCTTCTCCCATCTCAGGAATATGTTGATCTGCACTTGCTCCTTTAAGTATAATGCAGACTTCTGGTTTTTAAGTTATAAGGCTGAATGGAACATCACCCTCCTTGTTTGACCTTCTACATGTGATACACAATCCATTAAATCTCATGTAATATTTAAGAATTTAATGCATTCTTTGCATAACATAACAGTAATAGTACTAACAAAACACTGCTGCAAGCAAAACTGCTTACACAGATGATCTGTGAGCAGTGGAACTAATGAAGCCCTGTTTCCTATAGATTTGTCTTAGAAATATTAACTGGCCCTTTTGTGCCCGCAGTACACCCTCTGCTGCTTTTCCTCTGTAGTATCTGCCAGACAGTGCTGGGTCTGTTGAGGAGAAGGGAGTGGGGTCTGATGGTGGGTGCTGACCAGCCTGCTCTCTGTGGCACACACGGGTTAAAACTGTGCCTCAGAAAAGGAATCCTTTACTCAGCCATAGATTTTTACAAAACATAGAGCAGTGTGGTGGGTTGACCCTGGCTGGAGGCCGGTGCCCACCAAAGCCACTCTATCACTCCCCCCCTCCTCAGCTGGACAGGGGAGAGAAAATATAACAAAGGGCTTGTGGGTCGAGATAAGGACAGGAGAGATCACTCACCAGTTACCATCATGGGCAAAACAGACTCAGCTTGGGGAAAATTAACTCAATTTATTACCAATCAACCAGAGTAGGGTAATGAGAAATAAAACCAAATCTCAGAACACCTTCCCTCCACCCCTCCCTTCTTCCTGGCACAGCTTCACTCCTGGATTCTCCCCCCGCAGCGGTGCAGGGGGATGGGGAATGGGGTTAACGGTCAGTTCATCACACGTTGTCTCTGCCACTTCATCCTCCTCAGGGGCAGGACTTATTACACTCTTCCCCTGCTCCAACGTGGGTTCTTCCCACGGGCTGCAGTCCTTCACGAACTTCTCCAACATGGGTCCCTCCCACGGTGTGCAGTCCTTCAGGCACACACTGCTCCAGCGTGGGTCGCCCATGGGGTCACAAGTCCTGCCAGAAAACCTGCTCCAGCGTGGGCTTCTCTCTCCACAGGGCCATGGGTCCTGCCAGGAGCCTGCTCCAGCGTGGGCTTCCCACGGGGTCACAGCCTCCTTTGGGCAGCCCCTGCTCCAGCGTGGGGTCCTCCCCGGGCTGCAGGTGGATATCTGCTCCACCGTGGACCTCCATGGGCTGCAGGGGGACAGCCTGCCTCACCATGGTCTTCCCCACAGGCTGCAGGGGAATCTCTGCTCCGGCACCTGGAGCATCTCCTCCCCCTCCTTTTTCACTGACCTGGAGGTCTGCAGGGCTGTTTCTCTCACATGTTCTCACTCCTCTCTCCGGCTGCAGTTTCTGTGCCTGCTGCAACTTTTTTTTTTTTCCCTTCTTAAATCTGTTATCCCAGAGGCACTACCACCGTCGCTGATGGGCTCGGCCTTGGCCAGCGGTGGGTCTGCCTTGGAGCCGGCTGGCATTCGCTCCGTCAGACATAGGGGAAGCTTCCAGCAGCTTCTCACAGAAGCCACCCCTGTAACCTGCCGCGCTACCAAAACCTTGCCACACAAAGCCAATACAAGTAGCTTAGTGTATCTGAAACTTTATGTTTTTGCAAAGTTAAACTGAATTTTACATCCTGTTTAGAAGGTCTGCTCTCTATTCTACCAATTACATCAGCTCCATTTCTTCAGGAAACCAGACCAAAGAAACCAGTGCAAGCTAAGGTTTCTTGATTATGGCACGACATATTTTGTCATCTTGGTGACTGTGTTACTTGTGCTGTCCATACCCTCCTTTCCTCTCCCGTCACTTCATTGTCTTTGGGTTTTGTGCTGACTGTATTTCTGCTTTGCTGCAGATGAATGTCTTTGCCCCTTAACCGGCTTATGTTTAGCTGCAACTTGGGCAATCCACTGAGCAGTTGCTCTGAAGGAAAAGAAAATATTTATGTGCCTAGAATAGTTATTTTCAGGGTATTTTAGTCAATGGCTTTTCTGTGGTATGGCTGAACTGTAACAGACTTCAGTAGTGGGATACACAGTTGTTAGAAGACTTGGTAGTGAAAGGAGGCACAAGGTAATGTCTGATGGTAATTTGCCTTGAGGACCTTTACTTCTGTATGCCAAAGTTTTTCTTTTTTCCTAATCCTGCTTCCTTCTCCTTCTAGCACATTTTAGTTTTTGAACTGCTAAATGCCAAAAGTATGCCTAGTTTTGGACATCAAGGAAACTATGGTCCATCATCAACACTAATTTAAACAGTACTATAGTCAGTAAGACTAGCAGTTTCAATAACTACTTGTTAGATACTATTTTGTCAAACCATTTCTAAAACCGTTGTTGATGCTTAGCTAGTATAATATTAAACTTCGTGTTTCAGGAAGAGATCTTGTTCTGTGTGTGTTTTGAGTAACTTTTTGAATGAAGTTGATATTTAAGGGTGATTAATTTATTTGGGGGAGAGGTTTAAATGTAGCATCAATTACTTCTGTAATCACTGAGACTATCAGCACTCCAAGATAGTTAAAGAATTCCTCTCCTAGTTAAGAAGACTGGGTGGCCAATGGTACAAGTTCATGTCGTAGGTTATGAGAACATGGAGAACTTTTCATTTTATGAGATTATATAGTGCGGTCATACAGTGTAATAAGGTTGAATTTTTACATATTTTGCCAAGGTTAATGTTTTGTGGATGTTTTCAATCATTGATTAACCCAGACATCTTAATGAGATGTGACATCACGTACAGATCCTTTGGTGTGCATGCTAAGCCTTTAATCTGTAGTGCTATATGCTTTTAATTTTCAATTGACTTATACTAATAGCTTTTAAGGAGTTATCCTTAATACTAGGTTCGACAACTGATGGAAGATTTATGTGTCACAATAATACAGTATCTATCATCTAGTGAGATTGTTACTGATGCTGTTGTGAACAACTTTCATTAAATGGGAAAAACTTCTACTTGGCATGTTTTTTAAAAGAATTTAAGTATTATTGAATTAAAATGTCTGACTGCAAATTCTGAGATGAGAAAAACTTTTACCTATTTTGACTTTTGCTTGTGTAATTATACAGTTTCATAATGCTAGATTGTTGTTAAAATTATATTGGATAATTAACGTGACTGTTGATTTGTTTCCCATTTTAAATCATGGCAACTGAACAAGTGAAGATTAGTCCATTTAAGCTGTTAGTAACTTTAAAATATAATATTGGCTGTCATTCAGGCTTTTAGGATTTCACTGAATGAAACTCTAAAGAAACAGCAGTAAAAGACTTGGTTTGTCTGATTGGTCTTTATAATGTGGATTTAATTCACAGCTGTATCCAAGTAGTGCTCCCCTCTCTTGGAGAGCCTGCCAGGTGCTGCTTCCTCTGTCCATATACTTAAAACTTGAGATAGCTCTATTGTTTTGAATCAGTATTACATTTCCTTTGTGCTCTTTCATCACCCTATATTTACTATTTTCTTGTCACTATGGTTTCTGGAAATAAATTGGATTACAATTATTTTGAAAACCTAATCTATATACAAACAAATATTTTGGTGTTTAAATGGTACGATGAATAGTTTAGCCATGAAGCACCTTGGAGCTCATTAAAGTGCTCAGCATTGTTTTTGAAGTCAATCCCATCACAGTCCAGAGTATCTTGATTGCTAAATCAGTGGGAGTAGAAGGGTAGAGCTCTGGCTCTACCAGTAAAGGCTTATTTTCTTATGTTGGAATTTTGTGTCTTTTTCCAGCTAAAAATTCTATTTGCATGTAGAGTTCACTTGATTTGATAAATCTGTTTTGATGTGGAATAATGCTTGGCAATATATACAGTCACAAAATTCTCACATGTTATTTATTTTCTTAAGCATTGATACTTTTGCCCCCACCCTCATGCATATGCATTCTCACAGTTTAAGACCATGTAGTAAGAAATTAATATTTCCCACATATAACATATTCTCTTCAGTTTGTAGGCAGTGTTCAGGGAATGAAGCATTTTTTCAGTTCTTTTTGTTCTCATCAACCTATGGCTGGCCTAATATTTTACTGATAGCACCTTGTCCAGATGCTGCCCTGCATCTGTCGTCATGTGGGCACTGTCCAGACACTTATCACCCTGCTGTCTGGCCCCGGGCACAGTCTGAACTCTTCTGTCAGGTAGCAGTTCTCATCTCACAGTCAAGACACTGAGATGCGGGAAGATTAAGGCTCAAACCTAATTCCCTAGATGTTATAGTGATTGTGTGTGTTTGAGACATCATGACTTCCTCCTCCTCACAAGAAAATTTCGTGTAGAAAATAGATGGGACATATGTTTTACCTGTTTTGCCTGAGACCAAGACAAAGTAACTTGAGTAACAGCAAATCAAACCAAGAAGCAGAATTAGATTTCAGGTCTTTCTGCATCCAGTTGTGTGCTTGTCCACGTGCCTCTAGGTTGTATATACCCCAACCACAGCACTTCATTGTTGAAGAGCTTTTGAGCATGGCTGATGCTTTGGATTTCAGTTGTCAGCTTAAGTGTCAAACGATTTTGAACATCAGATTTGAAGTGCTGGGAAGAGGAAAATGCCATATGACTCCAGCTAAAGTTTTGCAATTTATGGCAGAGAGGTCAGGTCAAATGAGTGCAAATTACTAGAAACTAGAAATAAATTGTGAATGTATGTGGATGTACATGAAAATACATTCTTACTGAAACAAATTTATGTCAGATGTCATAGACTTGTAAGATTTGTTATCGTCTTGGTCTGCAAAGGAGAAAACAATGGGTCGAAGCAGTTAATGTCACTCATTTGATGTCAGACTGATGATGGTATCTTGGTGAAAAACTAAGTCTGTGGTTAAATAATTGTTTTCTAGTCCAGCTTCAAGTTGTAACAAAATTTACTGTTGCTTTTTGCCTTTTACCAAAGGCCTTCTCCTTTTACTTTATTTAAAGCACTACCTTGGCATTGGTGAGGCCGCACCTCGAGTCCCGTGTTCAGTTTTGGGCCCCTCACTACAGGAAAGACATGGAGGTGCTGGAGCGTGTCCAGAGAAGGGCAACCAAGTTGGTGAGGGGCCTGGAGCACAAGTCTTATCAGGAGCAGCTGAGGGAAGTGGGGTTGTTTAGTCTGGAGAAGAGGAAGAGAGGGGAGACCTTATCGCTCTCTACAACTGCCTGAAAGGAGGTTGTAGTGAGGTGGGTGCTGGTCTCTTCTGTCAGGTGGCTGGAGATAGGACGAGAGGAAATGGCCTCAAGTTGAGGCAGGGGAGATTTAAGTTGGCTATTAGGAAAAATTTCTTTACTTAGAGGGTTGTCAGGCATTGGAATAGGCTGCCCAGGGAAGTGGTTGAGTCACCATCCCTGGAGGTATTCAAAAAGCGTGTAGACAAGGTACTCCAGAATGTGGTTTAGTGGGCATGGTTGACGGTTGGACTCGATGATCTTGAAGGTCTTTTCCAGCATAAATGATTCTATGATTCTAATTTATTTTCAACTGTTATTTCTGCTGTATGGTACAGTTTTTGTGTTAAGGCATAGCAAACAGTGTCAAAATAATGAATGCTTTGGTTCTACTTTGGCTTTCCAAACTACTTCTTACAATTTTGTCAACTTTATGACATTTCATTTGTTCTTATCCCTTCCTCTGTTTTCTTGGTGTGTTTTTCAGAATGTGTTTTCCAGCACCTCCTTATTATCCTTTTTTGATACTTAATGCGCTGTTGTTGGGAATTAAGGAAGTGTTTTATCCAAAAGCACTGCAGAACTTCCTTCCCGTGCTGCCGCCAGAAGTGCTGCAGACTAGCTACTTAATTTGCACTGGGAAAATTTCAAAGGAAGGTCAGCTAGCCAGGTTATGCCCCTGCAGGGCTTCTGTATGTCTTCCTTTTAAATGCCATTTTTCTTATGTCTGTTCTACTTTTTCCCCTTACTTGTCCATAGGGAGGAAAATGGCTCCAGCGAAGCCGAATGGTGTGAATCCTTGCTTTAAGGTGGAACTCTCACAATTTAGTTTGTATCACGAGATTACTTTCAAGGTAGTTGAGACTATTTACGTATGTTAAAAAAACATGTCAAAGGTAAATCTGGCAGAAAATAAGCATTGTAAAGTTGGGTCAGGAAAGCACAGGAGAAAGTGGCAACGTTTGGTTGCAGGAATGGGGAACCAGACCACAGTGCCAGAAAGGCATGTGAAATACAAACTTACAGAAGGATAATGAAAATGAAAATTCAGCAGCTTAGATCTATTCTGATTATGTGGTAGCTACACTGGGTGTTATGTGTTGCTGAGCTTCACTGCTGATGTAATTTAGTTGATATACTATGAGCACAGCTTCAGTGCACTCAAGTTTGGTCAAATTTAATTGTGTATGTTTAAATTGCTAACAAGCTAAGGGTGTGTGAGTGCATCTAAAGGCACAGGAAGAAACACACTGCTTCCCCATAGGGAGAGCAGTTGTAATGATTCCCAGCATTGGTGAGTTTTATTGAATTCCAAACTACCATAAATGTAATTTAAAAAAAAAAAAAGGTTGTGCTAAGAAAACTCCTTTAAGAAACAAATTGTGTAATGAAGTTGTGTTTCTGGATTCCCTATGTGTTTGATAAAGATAAATACTGAGCAGTGTTTTCCTCTTTCAAGGATACAGCCATACAAAGTACACTTCACCATTGCCTTATTGACCTGAGCGTGGGTTATTGGGTTGTCGGGGGAAGCGTGAATGCCCCAAATTCTTCAGGGTTAGACTCTGAAAACTCAGTGAACTGAACAGTACAAATTCCAAAATAATTAATGACCCGGGTTGTTGAATTTGCAAGTTTCTTTGGATCTTAAAAACAGAAGCAATGTTGTCCTGTGAAGGCTGAAGCTATTAACTAGATGATACACATTTAGGTTTTGATATCCCTTCTCATTATTGCAGTCTGGGGGAGGGGAGAAGACCCTGAGCCAGCAGTGGGTTTATCTGAGGGATATCAAACACAAACAATGCTGCCAAGAGTATTAGAGAAGCATTATGAGAAGATTTGGGATGAACTTGGAGTATTGATCTCATGAGATCCTGCATTCCCGGGCTTCATAACAACATCATTATTTTCAGTCCTGAAAACAAAGGAATTTCTTTTCCTGTAAGCTGGACCTAACCGGTAGGTGATTACTCAGCTGGACTACTAGTAAAGGAAGGGGAAAGATGCAGACTGTCAGTCCTTACAAAATTGGAAGAAACAAACATGAGGATCCCAGTTATAATGTAGCACTTTTTAATGAGAGATACTCTTCCGATATTTTCCATTTAATAAAAAACAAACAAACAAAAATCTTTGGGCTGCATCTTGGGTTTTTGTAACTTGCAGCTGTTGGACAGTTGTTTTGCTTTATCGCTTAGTTGTACCACTGCAAGAAAATTGTAGAATTTCTTTACAAAACAGACTATTGAATTTAAGCTCTTTCTTTCTAGGCTTAGTCATATCTTGTTTCTTGTAGTCTTCAAGAAAAACAAGAACTCAGTAACTTTTTTTTCCAAAATTGAAAGATGAAATATTTAATCAGAAATTCAGTACTTGGGTCAAGTACCCCCTAACTGCTGCTGATTTTGTGTAATAGAGCAGGAGATCCCTTAAATATGTTTCTACATACAAACTTGGTGAATTGCTTTTTTGAGTATCCTTTTTTTATACCAGCGCAGAGAGCTGGCTTGTTTCTTCCTCTTTACAGGTGGAAACTGGAAATGGGCAAATCTGACCTCCAGCAGTGTCACTCTCCTATGCTAGAAGCTTGGGGCAGACAGTCCTTGGCTTCCTGTCTGTGGCAGCAGCCTTTCTTGCTGACCTCAGTGATGGGTTTAGTTTTGTCTTGAGAGAGTTTAAATCAGGTTGACACACTGTGAAGTTGAAAACAAACATACGAATTCTTTGCTGGGTAGCAGCTCATCCGAAGAATGCATGTGGTTTAGTTTGTGTTTTCTCACCGTACTTACACCCCAGGAAATGAGTTCTTAAATGTAAGAACCTGATTCTGCTCATCATCTTATTTTAAAAGTCTCTTAGTTTTTTGGGTTTTTTTTCTCACCACCTCTTTCTGGGGAAAAGAGGAAGATCTTCCTCTGTGGTGAGGATGACATTTTTCAGTGCTATACATGAAACGAGTGAATTCTGTCTGAACTCATAGCGGAAAGACTGTACCATCTATTACTGGTCCTTACGTTCTCCCATCAGAGAACGATTACCTGTACGAACAAGAAAAAGGGGATGAAAACATCAAATCCAGTTACTCGCCCTGATAGGAAAGGACTTGGTGAAACCGAATCCTCAGTAATTCCCCACTTACGACTGAAATAGGCATTTTGGGGTACAGTGAAGAAAAGCTTATCTAGGCTTATTAAATGTAGATTATAGCCTGTCAAGTTAAATAGCAACGTTGTAATTACTTTGTTTAGTTCTATATTGAACTGCTTTTGTTAGTACTTAGGCTGCAATTAACATACTAGAGCAACCATTGTTTCTTCTTGCATTCCTTTACTCTTTCAACGGTCCATGTGAGGTGGGGGAAACTACACCGTATTTGTATCTCTTTGAAAAGAAGCTATTTGAGCCAGTTTAAATTTTGGTGGATGTTTTTAATTTATCTGAATGGGGTACTTCCCATATCTGTGCACACGTTAGTAATGCCAAGATGTAAACAGACACTGCTTAGGATCATCAGTACAGTGACACAAAAACATGTGGATAAATTCAGCTTTTAAGTAGGTGTGCACCATTTCATTATAATTAGGTGATGACTCATGCAAATGTCACCAAGACAAGAGCTGTAAAAGAGTTTTTCAGGACTACTTAATGTGTTTACGTTGTGTCACATTTCTAGAGACCTTTGGTTATACCTGCCCAGACAAAGGGTGCCCAAGGCTGCATGCAGACCTCGACTTGTGAAATTCTGCACAAGTCTGCTGCGTGTTTTCATAATGGCTATCTTTTTATTTTGAGCTTTTGATCCTGAGCTTTCTTTTCTTTTTTTTTTTTTTTAAACTAGGTAGATGTATTAATTATGCTGTAAATCACTGTCTAATCTACCCAGAATAGGATACTCTATGTGATTGATCCTAAAGTAAATAACAAATGCATTTACTTTTAAAACCTTTTATTTATAACTAGTAACTTTGGCAGGGAGTCTTCAACCAGTCCTTGTTGCTTATTGTTTCGGTTGAGATGCTGGTGGGATAGGTACAGTTTTAGAGAATACATTTGGTTTAGCAAGGTTGATGGCAGAGTTGGGAAATGATCCCCCTTCTGTAGGTCTGGAAAAATCTGCATTTTCTTCAGTCAGGAGTCATCTTCTCATTGACGTGGCTCTATTAGCTGTAGAGTTGTTTCCTAAACAAATGTCCAGCTAACACTGGAAAGGTGTCACAGTATACTAAGCTGGTCTCATGTTTGGGGGCTGCATTTTGCCCTGGCGTATTAATCAGTGACAAAGTAGTTGCATTTATTTGCTGAAATGATCGTGGAGCTTCAACAGCAACTCTGCATCATTTTATTTGTTTTGAAATGAAATGACCTTTTGGAAGGGCATTTCAGTTGGTATTTTAGGGGCAAGACCCATTATTGGCCCTTAATAGCAAATAAAAGCTTAAAATGGCTACTGGAAAGTCTTTTGCTTGAAGATCACTTGAGTTTTCACTTCTCATTTCTTTTGATATATTTGTTCCTCCTTGGTTACGTTTCAAAGAGAATGGGTTGTAAGGAAGGAGTAAGGATTACACTTTAAGTGTATTTTAACAACACATCTATTTTATATATGAAAATTCTGTTAACTTCAGGAAAGATATATTATTAAATTGTCTAGACGTTCTGCTCTTAGGGAGTTCAAATTTTAAGTACTCTTTGCCTTCTCCAGCTCCCCGATAATGGAAATAAAATGAAGTATCAACTTATTTTTAGTTACTGGATTTAAGAATGGGACTTCAGTTGTAATAGGAACTACAGCTAACTGTGTTGTATCCAGCCTGGACTGAAAGATTTGAGAAGAAAGCATTGCCAGCTGGAACGTGTGTGAGTGTTATCTGTGTGTGTGTTGTAACAGATGTTGAGCAGAGACTACTTGTCAAGGGTACCTTGTAGTAACTTTTAAAGATACTTGTTTGTTTCAGTACATTTTTCTTGCATCACTAATTTTTTCCATAAATTCAACCACAAGCTGCATTATTGGGGACTCCAGCTGAAACTTGTGGTGAGTAGGAAATAGATTAAACACAGGTTTTCCCTTTTCTCTGGTTGCCAACAGTGATGTCAGTAGTTTTAATGATCCTTACCTCAGCTCGCTGCTGTCGTAGCACTCTCTTAAAATGCTTGTCTTCTGCACTGTTTTTATATGTTGTTAAGGAAATGCTGATGGCTGTTGATAAGAAACAATGAGGTATCCAGCCGATGACTTCAATTCTGAATAAGGTACTTCCGTCTTGAAACATACTGCTAAAATGGAGGATGGGGCTTTGGGCTGTAAGTTATGCACAAACTAGAATTCCCTGGATCCAAGGCCTTATGGGTTGACTATTTCCAGTGACCTTGGAGGAGCAGTTTTGCCCTCAGAATGGCTGTTTTCTAGGCGTCTTTGTGCATTCAGACAGAACAGGCACCACTGTCCTGTAATAGTAGCACGGGTTGTCATTCTCAGTTACACAATTTTTGTTTTGTGGAAAGAGATTCGTCAGAGGAGTTGGGGATATGAAACCAAATGATTGCGATCAATAATTTCAGTCTGTATTAAAGAGTCTAAATTTTTTTTCCTTCACAAGATCAGAAGAAAACAAAAGCTACTGATGTTTTATCAAAGGTTGACAGACAGATTTCCATGTTGTACTGCTGAAGATCCTGGAGGTGTAATTACAAGCTTGAAACTGCTCCGTGCCCCAGCGTCCTGTCATACCCGCAGCTGAATTTTGTATGAAATGCAGCCTGTACCAGTTTGTGTCCTACATGATTCTGGCTCTTAATCCTAAATCTCAAACTCTTGGATATTTCAGCCTGCCTTTTACACACGTGCAGGACTTTAATATGGGTTTCTGTAACTGTGGGTTTCCTCAGTATTATTTTCTTAGTGAATTCCTCTAGGAAGTGTTTTGTTTTTCAAATAGACTTGTTACTCTCTTTCTTCCTTTGGTCTTCTGACTTCCGAATCCAGGAATGAATGCCTGCTAGTATCGGTTGCGATGACTTCTTGGCCATATTGATTGAATTGGATTGGGCAGGCCATTTTGTTCAATATATGATGTATTCGAGTTTAGATGGCTTGAATACTAGTGAAGAGGTATAATAGTTGGCCCTGATACTGCAAATTATTATTTATGTACTTAAAATCTCTTAGCAGAATAAGGTCTAGTGACATAGAAAAGCTGTTACTTGCTTTCCTTCTGCTTGCCCTGTCTGTGCAGGGCAGGTCGGGCTGTGGGGCCCTGCTGATGGGCACCCAACTGTTCCTCTGGCCCTGCTGCACGGGAGCTGGGTGTGAAACACCTGCCTCAGATATGCAGCACGCAGATCACGCACACTTTGCTCCTCCGTTTAAATGAAGCCATTTCTCCTTTGTTGCTCGTCTTTATTAATAAAGTGTGGCATTACTGGCTAATTTTAGGTCCAACATAGTTGAAGGGCTGCAAAGCTATGTGAAGCTGTATATAGATATTTGGGTAGGAACATTCCACTAGATCGTAATGCGAGTGCAGAAGAAAGTTGAAAGTAAATAAGAGATCTGTGAGATAATTCTCCAGGGAGTTTTCACAGCATACCACACAACATTTGCAGGGATAGGCTTTCCTTTCACTTGAAGGACCACACAAAGTAAATTCTGTTTCTTGGGCAATTAAAGAATATAGGACAGGAGGTCTTTTCAGTTTTTTTACTTCAGCGTGTCTATGGGAAGCCTTTATTTGTACTGAGGAAAATGCACTGTTTACCTATCTTTTCAGGAGCGTAGTTAATATCGAATATAGAAATAGACACACTTTTATGTAAAATCTGAGTCTTGCTTCATCAGATTTTGGGTGAAACTCCTGAAATGTAAATGATGGCAGCCCTCTAACCCCAGTTAAAACAAAAATAGTATTCATTTCACTGGTGCGTTGTTCAGTCCCTAGTGGGCACGGCTGCATGCGACTGTAGTGTGAAGAGAGGAGGACGGGGCTGTGGTCAGTGGTGGCTCAGGGATCGCATGCTTGCGCGGGCAGCAGGGTTGACACCGGCGGCTGGCGGGAGGTGGGCGCTGTGCATGCATGCGTGCAGCCGGCCGTTGCGGCCAGGGCCTTGGGTGCAGCGGGGCGGCACCCCATGGTGTCCTGGCGTGTGGCCTCAACCCTGCGTCCTCCAGTGGGGACGCCACTCCCCGCTGGGGGCCGAAGTGTCTGCCGCAGGGTTGCCGGCAGGGCACAAGGCAGATCGGCACCCAGAGTGCCCTACTGCGCGCTACGTTGCCTGTGATCAGAGCCCTCGTACTGGTGACCTGCCTCTGTGAAATCAGCTGAAAAGCAGAGTTGAGAGGACTTGTTGACAGACGCAGTTGCACTATGTGCCAGATCAGGGAGCCTGGAGCCAAGAGATGAGGAGGACTGGTGGCGGCACAGGGTCAAAAGCAGCTTCTGACATTCATTCCCCAGTAAACCTGTGCTGTGTGTTATTAGGGTTGCAGGACCTTGTTGTGCACCCGGTACTCTCTCAGAGAGAGAAGCAGACTGTAGATTAAATTTATGGACTTTAGCAGGATTTGCTGGATACAATTTTTTTGGTAACTTGTAGGTCAATAGAGAATGGTAATGCTGCACCCCTAGTGCTCTGTTCCTTGGTCATCCTTCTCATGCAAGCCGTAGCATTTGCAGGTGGCCAGGAAGCCCTACAAGGAGGCCTGATATCTAATGAATCTTTCTTGTAGTGGGTAAAAACACCACCAGCAGGCTAATGGTTTGAGCTTTTCTCTCGTCACAGGAGTTAATCAGTATGGACATTTAAATTGTTTCTGCTTAGGTGAATCTCTTGCAAGTTTTAAATGTATTTCTGACTGCTTTGACTTTTATTGCCAACATGTGTTTTAAATGCTTTTGGGATTCAGATGCTTGAGTACAGTTCAACTGTGTATGCCATAATTTTTCAAGGTGCTAACATTTTCTGTTTGGATGATAACTCTTTTAAAGAAGCAAAAAAAAGGAGGGGGAGGGAAATAATTACAGAAAAGCTTTTAAAAGTGCCCATGATGCTAATTTTCTTTCTCTTTCAATTTCAGAATGATGACCTATACAACCTCAGCAAATCCTTCTTTTAACTCATGGGTATCAAGACTATAAATGTTTCATGCTATCACAACTAGGACCTCACCTCCTCTTCCTCCTCCTCTTCCTCTGTAAATGGGTACGATGCATCCAGTTCAGTTTGTTTACTTTACACAAACCTCAGGAGTTAGTTGACTGAGCTGCACATCCTGTGTTGTGCCAAGCAGAAGCACTGTGACACCTGGACAATTAGTCTCTCTTACTTCATCCTCTACCATAAGGACTTAGCTGGCCACGATGAACTGATGTGCCCACCACTATGTCATGGTGAGAATGGGTATTTTACTAGCACATTTACACAACTTCATTTGCTGCTGAAAACCTGTATGACAAATCATCATTGTAAATTATTACATAAAAAACTTAATGTTGGTTGAAGAGTATTAAATATTTAACATAGGTTTTGATTTATACATGTACTTTTTTAATTAAAATGTAACTTTTCCTACAGCACATCTTTTTTGATGTGGAACTGAGGTATACTATATTCTGTTGTAAACAGAGTGGGAAACCTGCTTAAAACAAGGCTTCTAAGAATAGAGTAGGGTACTATTCTTGTTTTAAGATTGTAATTCAGAAAATAATATAATATGAGTCATTGGTCCCTGGGCCTTGATTGTACAGTCATATTTACTGATACTATCAGTTGTAAGATAACCCTGATGTTGAGTTGAGTTCTTTCCAAAAGAAAAATAATTTTGTACTCCTTGTAAAATAATAGTCTGTATTAACTACAATGAAGACAAACATTACTGTACATGGTATTTACAAGTGTCAACTTGAATTCATCAATTGCACAGGAACTGACAAAAAATCAGAAAAAAGAAATCAGTGTCTTCCATTGTATATATTGTAAAGAAAAAAAAACAACCAACAGAAAACCACAAAACAAATTGAAAACAAAAAAAAAGGGTGAACTTTTCAAATTGACTCTTTCCCTGGAATGAAAATGTGGGTGTTTGTAAATTCTGGAAATCTCTTTCTATATGTAATAAACTAGATACTGTTTTATCTGCTGTAGTGTTTTTTGGGGTTTTTTGTTTTCTTGGTAAGCTGTCTCAAATATCTCAAATTGTCCCACCAGGTTTCTTTGATGTTTCCATTGTGTGTAATTGAGAATGGCTGTGGATCACCATAGCTTAAGAATAAAGTCAAGTGTAATTAGGTGTAGTAGGGAGTATGCTTCCTTGAATTATTTCACTAAAGCTCTTGTTTCAGTTTTCTGGAGAATCTTCAGGATACAGCCCTCTTTCCACTGAAGTCAGTGGAAGAGTTCACAGCAAGTGAAATCACTGGAAGCCATAGCAAGACTTCAGTATAAAATTTAAAAAGAACAGCCTGGGTGATTGTCCGGAAATCAGTGCAAGAGGAAGGATGAGGAAGAATTCTTCTGCGACTCTCCTGTGCTCCACTCTGGTTCTGTGCAGATGGAAATTCTTTTGTGCGTAGCATTTGCAGAGCCTTAATTCTTTTTGGGACTGAGATCATGGATTTCCATATAAAACACTGTTGAAGGGATAATTGAACTTGAAGCCATGTCAGGTCTGTGTTGGTCCCTCCTCCTGCTTCTGCGAAGCAGCTCCATGCACCTGTGCACATTCAACAGGATTCTTATTATCAGCAAAAGGCAAGCACTCAGCACCAGCTCTCCCTGCAGGAAGGCTGTCAAACTCTCAAAGAAGGGGTTTCTTTCCCCTGAGATGTTCATGATGTCTGGGGTTAGGCTGTGGTTAATGCAATGTTCTCCTCTGACTGCAGTATAGATGAAGGGGCCATTGCACAGCTATTTTTCACCTCTTCTTTTGCTGGAGGCTTACCATTCCCTTAGATCTGCTGTTATTACTGCACATATATAACCACTTTGACCCTGTCAAGTCAAAATACTCACTTAAGAAAGGACTTGCAGCTTACGAATACTTAAATCATTCCAGATCACTGGGAACAATTGCATGAGCAGTGATGCTGGCAGATTTGAGGATGTTGTTGCATGGTGAGGTGGCAGCCTGGCAATGGCCTGCAAATTCCCAGGGTGCTGCCTTTGGAAATCTTGGCCTTTGCTGACAGAACAGTCTCCTCTGAAAGAGGCCGATACCATTCAGTAAAAAGACATGAGGCTTTGCTGCTTTTTTCATGTAGGAAGAGGTAGGTCAATCTGCAGTAGCTTGCCTATTACTTTTGGTGAGCATTGATGTATATTTTTCCAAAGAACCATTAATAGCTAAGGCGGCAGCACTTGCTTTAAAAAGAAAGCCACATGCATCAGACCAGTATTTCAATTTGCAAGTTACCCATTTTCATTTTATCTTAAGAGCCTTCTTCTTTTTTTTTTTTTTTTTTAAATGGGCTTTAGTTGCAATGAAAACTTGCATATGTTCTGAGGTAAAAACATAAGAACAACTCACCCCCAACCCCTTTGCTTGCAGCCTTCTCCAGCTTAATGAATTAACATAAATGTTCACTGTGTTGATTTGGTTGCTAAATATTAGCCCATGTTGATGTTAAAGTGCCTTGGATAGAACAGTATTTTATGGCCATCGTGCTTTGCATTGTTTCAGATAATTTGCATGCTCTACCAATTACTGAAATAATAGGTTTGTAGGTACTGGAAGCTACTGTAAGTTCTAAAAGGCACTAGTGAGTACATTTAATCCTCGTAGAAGTATTTCACAGTGATACATCTACGGGCAAATTTTGTTCATAAAATATGAATTTTAAAAAATCGTAGGAATTGGCAGTGGGAGGGGGAGGATAGTGCTGATCTGATGGGATTCCGTTCTTGTTAATAGTAACGTTACAGCTAGAGAAACAGCTTGTTAATGATGTTAGCATGCTTTTTGTTGTTGTTGTTGTTGTTATTTTTTCCTAGTAAAATTAAACATGCCTGTTTAGCGAATGTTTTGAAAAGGCTTTTGAAGCAGAATGCATTCATAACCAAACCTGGAACTCTTGATTCTTTTCTTGCATAGGTTTTTATTCTTATAAATTGCAGGCTTTAATATATAGGCCATTATGAACCAAACCCTTTAAAATTAAAGCATAAATGCCTCAAAAATATGGTACTATACTATCTCATCCTTTCATGAATTCTTTTGTTCTGTCTGCCCCAGAACAGATTATCATTTCTTTAAGTTTGAAAATGAGCAAATGGGATCAGTCCTATATCAGCTAGGAAAACTCAGATGCTCAGGAATTTATTTTGCTTTGAATTTTTTTCAAGTGAAGTTTCTGGTTATTATTTGAGTTCCTTTCTGGCTCCATTACTGGGACAGCTTCAGTTTTCAGAAACTCTGTACTGAATGCATTTATTGGTGCTATTGGTTGAAAATGAATGGGGTTGGAAAAACCATTTGAAGCAGTCTCCAGGAGCACAAGCAACACTTAACACACTTGGGTTTTTGCAAGGATTGCTGTGTTCAAGCTGAATTTGATGATGAGTTGACATGTATGTTGTGGAACTCTGAATAAATTTTTGTCCTTCTAGTCTTTGATATTAACCTCTTTAATTAGTATTTAAAATGTCATATGTCTCCTATAGTGTTCATTAATTTTTTTACAGCAAAAGTACAAATTCAGACAGCAAAAAAGAAACTCAGGCCACGTTTATAAGCATATTCTAGTCCTGTAGCCTTACTTTCAGCATATTTAAGAACTAAGCATCCGTGTCCATCTTGCTACCAGCTGACTTTTAGCTGATGCTATTATTCATGCTCTCTACTACATTCAAGGGGTGTGTAATGAGTAGTATGTGCTTAAATGGGTCCTATCAACTTAGCGTGTGCAGTATTTCAGTTACATTACTCTGCAGCAACAGATTAATGCAGCAATATGAACAGCTTTCACATTTGCTTTTGAAATGATTAGCTGAAGCTGGTACTTGATAGCAGCTTAAGTACAACATGTCAACTGTTAATTGAATCAGTCTGGATAGATGTTTGAGTGCTTTGTTCTGCAAATGAATTCACCTAAGCTAGCTTAGTTTAAAGAAGCAATACTGAAAATAATGAAGTTAGGGTGAATCTTTTGCCTGTCTCTTGTGTGACCTCCAACCCGTCTTTGTGTGCAGCTGATGGTTTCCTGTTTTTTTCAGCCTGCAAGCCTTGAGGCTAGTTCACTGGTGTAAAGTGACATATTCACCCTTGTCCAGTTCACCTTGTATTTGCCTGCTTATTAGTAATTTCATGAAGCTGTGGCTTTGAAGATACTGTAAATAAGTTGTTTGTGAACTTACAGATGCCCATATGAAATTCTTCAGGCTGTAGGGTGGAGAATGGAAAAGAGTGGAAGTTGAAAAAAATTCAGGACTTTCAGTTTGTAGAAAAGCTCTTTCTTTTTTGTCTTTGTACCTCTAAGGTGATAGTATTCTCAAAAAAGATGAAATGAGGAATATGAGATGGGGAGGACCATGATCTTCCATACTTGCTACTTTCCAAATGGGTGTTCTGAATGTTTATGTACAAGAGGAAAAGGTGGAGGCTAATCAACGACTATTTGAGAAAGCAGGCATTACTCTAACTTCTGTATTTAAATACTTTCAGGGTGGAAGGTTTGTATTCTACATTTGGACTAGCAGTAAAGGGATAATCAAACGTTAGTGTATGCCTGCAGTGGGTGGGCTCAGGTGTTACAGAAGACAACTCAAGAACTCTGCATCTGTACTGTAAGACAGAGTAAAGCTGGCTGCATGGCCTCTCAGGGCTGGGGGGGTGAACTCAAACACCTTGTGCCTTGCGAAGCTTGCTGGGAACATGTTTTCTGTAAAAGGTTCTGTGCCATTCTGAAATCCTGATCTGAATTGGTAGATGGCTTGAAAATTGGTACGTTGCATTACCCAAGGGCCATGGAAAAGTAATTGCTGAGAAATTCCTCTAACACCACGCAACCTATAGAAAAGCTCTGTTTGGTGGGTATGCCTCTGGCTGGAAGGATCCCTAAAACTCCCATTTCTGCTGTATTAGGATACTTGACAGATACATTTGGAGATGGACAGTAAGAGAATAAAATAAAAACTAAATGCCTTCTGTAGATTAAACCAATTAAATACATCTTGGAGAAATCAAGTTGTCTGTAGGCAGATAAACTATATTGAACCAGAGCAACAGGAAGAAGAGTTATTCTGTGTCATGGCTTGAAAAGAATGGTTCTCTTTTTCAATTACTCTTAGGCCCTGCTTCTATCTATAGAAATCGAAGCATGGATTTAGAGGAAAGAGACCTGACTAGAGAATTCGCCTACTGTGTTTGTAGAGAGTAGTGTGTTGCAAAGAAAAACCCTTAAAGCAGCAATGCTGCTACAGAATTGATTGCAAAATTAAAAATACCAGATAATGTCTTTAATATTTGTGCCAGTCATTTTTGAAAAGGAAAGGTTCTGCCTTGCACCTCTGTCCCTGTCTGACTATCCAAGGGCTTTTGGCATTACAGTATATTGTATGCGGCAGTCACAACCTCTGCCTTTCTTTTATACTTTCACTATTTAATTTCAAAATCAGTCTGGTGCTTGATGTTGTGATTGAACCTTCCTGGTGTGGAAGCAGAGCTGAAAGTCCCCTCCTGCTGTGCATGGCTGTGGTGTACAGGGCCTGGTGGGAGGAACCTTTCTGAGGGGCCCTGCTGTTGAACTAGAAAGGGATAGCTCCTGTCTCTTGTCCTTGTTTGGGGTTTTTTGTTTTAATAACTACTTATTTATTAGACTGAATAAAATGTCAGTTATGCTGTGAGTTGTTTCTTGTGAATAAATACAATAAAGTTGAAATGTCAGGGGGCTTCTCCTCAGTTTATTGTGGACAGTGGTACTGACCTGTTCAGTTTCCTCACTGCAGTGGTAGTGCTCTGTTTTTCCACTTTTTTTGAACATTAACTGAAAGAAGAAATCACAATTATAACAATCTATCAATTTACTGTTTCACCTTCAGCTGGTGAATTTAGAACAGCATTTCATTTTTCTTTAAACTGTTGTTCGGCAATTTGATTAAGCCAGGAGTTTGCAAAAAAATTTGTCGCCTATCCTGTTTCTGCAATCAGCTGAGGTGGGTGCAAGGCAAACTTGTCATTGTTTTTTTCCTCAGGCTATATATTCTGAAATCAACAACAGGTTGTTGGCTTTTGTTTTTAAAAGGCTGATGGAAATAAGGTGAGTGTCCAGTTCCTTTGGTCGCAGTCTCAATCCAAAACGTGGATTGAGTCCCTGAAGGGCCGAAAAGTGGTTATTTGTCCTTTAAATACAGATATGACTAACTTCAGAGAAAAAAGGGTGTTCTCTAACAACCTTTAGATATTCCTGTGGTTTCAATAACTAGAATTTGATTATCTTTTCTCCAGAGCAGCCTGAAGGCCCTGTGTACTGAATCTGCATGCTTGTACCTCCTCAGAGGAGGAAGTCATTGCTGTCCTGCCCAGCCTGCCATTTTACCACAACATCTGGCTTTCTTCAGCTACATGGTAATCTAGCTCATACTGTTAGTGTGCAGTGTGCCTTTATCAGTAGCATGTTTTGCATTGATTTCAGCTTCTTCATAGTGCATCTGTGACTGCTGTAATGCAGATGGTGGAGTTCTTGCCAGCTTTCCTTAGTCATGTAGGCCATCTTCTTCATCCACACTGTCTGTGTCACCTCAGTGGGATCCCACAGGAAAAAGGTAAGCTGAAATTCTCTTTCTTAAATCTGCCAGGAAACAATTTGCCTGGGCTTCTTCCTTGTCAGGCTTTCTCTGTGTGAAGTGGCCCGGTAATCTGTTGGCTCATCACCAGTCTCCCAGTCATGTGGCTAATCCTGAGGGTTGTCATCTGAGGTGAGAGATAAGGAGAACGATCTCCTTACATGTATGTGAAAGATCAAGAGACTTGCCTGCTGTGTTACTTTTAAAATTAGAGCTAACAATGAGACATGAGTGAGCTGTTTGTTCTTACCTCTTCTAAAATATTGTAGGAATGTGGATAAATCATTTAATATTATTGCCTTAGTTTTGTGTATGCAAAAGGAAAATGATTTTTACCTTCACTGAGTTGTTAGGAGGATTAAGTAAAGAATAAGTACTCGACTCCTGCATTGTTGGGCAACATTGAAACGCTTGTAAAGAAACTACCTAAACTTTGTTGTTGCAGAACAGTAGTGCTATCCCGCCCTTCTTATATCTAGATTTCAGTGTCTCCTTCAATGCTTTCTCTGTTTTTTTTAATGTCATCTTGCTCAGTCAGGAAACTTGGTTGCTGGAAGGTTTTGGTCTGTATTTAGTCCAGCAGTCCCTTCCACTCTTGAGTTTTGTTATAACTGTTGCACAGTCAAGGTGTTCTCATCAGAAGATAAGTGTTTTAAGCCAGGTCTGTAGTTCTCAAAAAACCTTCTCTGTTATCTATTAATGCGAGTTGCACTTGATCCTGACTCTGGAGACCACTGCTGTTCAGGAAGACCAATGCAATGCCTGCTGAAGATTCATTAAAGTGATCTTTACTAAGCAAAGCCTATAAATGAAATACAGAAGCTTAAGGCAAGTATATTCTTAAATTACAAATGACTCTATACACGTATGTAAGTGCCTTGGGGTGTCTGTGTTTGTTTTTTCCAGCAGTTTCGTTGTGAGAGCTAGGAGCTCTATGAAATTAAGATCTTCAAAGCTTCCTTGAAGATACGATGCTCTTCTCCACTAATGTCTTGACTTTGTGCCCTGTCAAAACAGAAGCCTCTTTTAGTCACAGTGAACTAGTTGTCTTCCTCCTCTTAATACCTCTTCCCATGGACGCTTCAAAGAGGGAGCTTCTTACTATTGAGCTCCTCGTGCCTTCCTGAAACTATTTTTCTTTGCTTTCCTCTTTTCTGTGAAGCACTTTTAGCACCCGAATGTTCTTTGGCCACTATATGCTGACTTTGGGGACTGTGCTGGCTTAGTGAAACCATGCCCTCCACACAGCTGCTGCTACTGCACTTACCACAACATGCCAGCAAAACTTTCTGGAGATGTACTGTAAACAGTATCACCGAATTGACTTGGACTTAAATGACCCAAGAATATGGGAAGGTGTGAAATCCGTAACTTGAAATTGCCACTGAAGGCAGTGGATCCTGAAACTACAGCCTCTCCAATTTTATTGTGAGTAGATGGACTTGTAGCATTACATTTTGGGGGGAAATAAGACTGGTTTTCCACATTACAGAATTATTTTGGTTTTAAAAGGCCCTGTCCTCTCTGGTATCTTCAGCTGGAAATGATGGCCTCATGGAATACTGGGTTGTTTTACCTGGTTGAGTAATTTTGTTCCTGACTAGGTATGTGGAATGATTTCACTTGAAATAAGGCCTCCAAAATAAAAAGTGAACTCACTTTTTTTTTTTTTTTTTACCATAATTCAGTAAATAAAATTTAGAACATGATTACACAGGTAACAACACTACTCAAAAGGTGGAACCTTCCAGTGTGAGACAACAACCTATTAAACTTATTCTGGCTTTAGAAGAAGAGAAGCAAGAAAGTAGAAGACTTAATGTCTCAGAGAACACGCTATTCTTTTTGATGGAATCCAAAACGAACTTAGTGTTTGGATCAGAGTCTCTTTTGCACAGTGTATGTTACACACCTTGATAGGTGGCAGTGCCTGAAATTGTTTCCTAATAAGACTTCCATTATTGTAAAATAATCGCGTATCCTTGCTAAGCAAATAACATTGTCATAACTGTGATGTGGGTTTGTCAGTCCCTTTTCTTAACAGTGTTGTTATTTAAGCAGGATGTTTGTCATATGTAACAGTAACATAAATTGATGCTGAATAGATTAGATCTTTTAAGGAGAGCTGTGATCAACATCTCTAAGAATTTAATGGCTTTTGGGGGTGTTTTTTGTTTGTTTGCTTGGGGTTTTTTTGCTGCTTATTACATTTGTGTGTATGCAGAATAGAAACCACTTTCAGAAGTTTGTCAGTGAAGAATCAATGTTTGATTGCATCGCAATAGACATTCAGATAGGTGCTGTCTAATAAATTCATATTTGATCTTTTTGTAGACACTTCAAGTGTGACTTTCCAGCAATCAGCAGCTCTTCTAGTGCCAGTGATCGCCAGAAGTTATTTTGGGAAATTACAGGAAGTACATGCTTAGTCTGAAAATAGTTAAGGCTAATTCTTAAAAAGAGGAGTTAAGCCATGAATGGCTTACAATTCACATAGATAACTGTCATTATAATACTTCCCTAAAAAATATCTCAATAGCTATAATGAGAAGGAAACAAGAAATGAAACTCAAAGGAAATAAATTACAAGTCCAAAGTGCTCAAATTCTCCCTTTGTTGTCTTTGCATATTTTGTTGTTTTCAGTCTTTCTGCATATTCTTTATCGAAGCAAACTTTACCCAGCAAACAAGAGTCAGATTCCTCATGCCTATCATTTGCATTCCTTGGTTTCTTCTCTGTTGTTTTCTAAAATTGACAAAGATAAATTTAGATTGACTTTCTTTGATTCAACAGCCTTAGTGTTCTAGTCTAATTCCACCTTTAGTATACCTATTTGGTGCTATTGCAGTACTGTAGTATCTCTAAGTATAACACTATGCATTTTCATTTATTATGAAGGAAAATAAATCAAAACCAATTGTGAGAACTCTTAAGGCCATGCCTTCAGAAACAGATTTAACCTCCTGTGCTACTTCACAGGAAATGAAAGGTCAGGAGAGTTAAAACAGGAGTGCTGATTTTGCTGCAGTAAAATACAATGCTTCCGTGTGATCATAATTTTAAATTACTTCTCCAACTTTCACTGCCAAAATTAATCAGGGTAATGTATGGCAGAGTGAACTGAAATACACAATAACAATAAGGTATCCTGACTTCCTAAGACAGGGGAAAAAAAAGTTCATTTCTGAGAGGGAGCTGAATTAACAGAAGCTAATTCTCTACCATACGAAGTAGTCCATAAGAAATTAGTGTGTTGTTTTGTGTTGTGTTGTGTTTTGTTTAAATAGTGAGGCTTAAAGTGAGGCTGCTTAAAGGAGGAGGGAGTTCAGTGTCATAAGGATTCTTTGTTTGGGGGCGAGGGGAAAAAATTGTGGTTCCCTGCCAGTTTTTTATATGATAATGGGAACTGTATACACATTGGTGTGGGAGTATGCTGTGCACAGGCTTCCATAAACCAACATCATGAGGCACACAGCAAATAAAGACATTCCAGATTATAATTATTGTTTTGTCAATCCCCTGTTTTAGAGCCAGTTTAGAGAATAGAGGTAACCCTTCCTCACACCAGCAAAATTTGAAGGAGCTGAAAGCTAGGTGATAGGCTTAAGCGTGGACACATGGTTATGCAGGGAAGCAGTGGGTTAAAAAACATAGCCAACAAAGATTGGAAAAAGCCTAACAAAATCCACAATTGTGATCTTTGCCCATGGAAACAGCATGATCGAAGTGGAGCCTGAATGCTGAACTTAACCCCGCTCACACCAGAGGGATGATCCTCTCCTGACTGGCCTTATCTGATCTCCCTTCAGCAGAAGTGACCTCAGGAGCAAGGTGCACCACGTCATCGGAGGGCTCAGCCGGCGGTCTCTGCCATCTGTGACCGTGCTGTTGGCCCTCCCCGTGGAGCATGCATGCTTGCAAGGGTGATGTGACGGCTCTGCTGCTGAGGCCTAGGCAGTGGCTGCACCCAACCCTGCTCTAGTGGGAAACCGTCCGAGTGCTATTAATCACTCATCCCTGATGCATGGACTTCGGGGCCACCTTTCAGGTGTACAGTGGTAACGTACCTGATTAAAACAAATGGGAATTTGGCTGCAAGCTTCTGAATGCCTGCCTTGGTCACAGTAGCAGGCAGAACATGTCATGACTAAGTAAATTCCTGCAGCCCACACAGTCAAAGTGGTCCTCTTTCAGTTTTATAATTTATTAATACGTTGCTGGGAATAAACATAGGGCTTGTGTGCTCCGGGCAGTGTTTAAAGCTCTATCTTGCTCTTGTTTCACTGCATAACAAAATCCCTGTCACAGATGGTAGCTAAGCTAGAGACAAAGTCTATAATGAATTGACGTTAATTTCTTTTTAACATGTACAGTTAGATTTTTGTAAACATTTCTTTGTTCGTACCTTCTTGTGTATAGAGTATCCTCATGTCCTCTGCACCTGCGTGGAAAGTCTGCCACTGCTCATAGAGTGATGTGACCTAGATTTTAAAACAAAAACTGAACCCAAGAGGTTTTCAGCTGTAGGCTTACATTTTCACTGGAACTGAACTTTCCCAAAAGTACATTGGCCTTAATCAAGGTCTGGAACGGGTGAGCTGAGAAGGGAATTCTTGCAACTCAAGCCTGACTTTCAGATCCAGCTAGCATAATTATAGTTTAGCTACTGGCCAGTAGTACTGCTCTGGATAGCATCAAAGCATTCTTGTAAAACATTTTGAACTACTCCCAATGACCACTTCTGTGGTCGGTATATAGTAACTTCTGAGCACATACTCAACTGTGCCTTGTCCAAAGAGTTACGCAGTTTCTATATACAGACACCAGCACAGATCTGTGTGAATTACCCATCTACCAAAAACCTTGGTTGTAAAGACTGGATAACTTGACTACCCAGGCATTGTGGCATCCATTGCATAACTGTACTTCAAACGCTGTCGGGAGTCCATGGCAGATTCTCAGGCAGGATCTATCATATTGACTAATGTATCCTGAATGGGCTGTACCAAAAGCTTTAGCAAATCAATGCCTACAGAAATGTAATTTTACTTTAATCAATTTTATTGTTAGAGTAAAAGAGGAAAAAGTAGATAAAAGCTTTGAGTACAGAAAGGAAAAATTTAATTTGTAGGAAGCTGATTAATTTGGTTTTAAGATGTGTTTTTTCAGACCTTTGGTGGAGTGCAGCTTGTTTAAAGAAACTGACTTGCTGGAAGGAAAAGACAGCATCCATAGCAGTGTTGCTTCTCTGTGCAGAGGTTAGTGTAAATTAGTTGCTTTTATTTTCTTCTTTCTCTAAGGACCTAAAATACACTAAGGTTATTCAAAAGACAATAGAAAGAAGGAAAAAGGGAATTAGGTGGAACTGTAGAAGATAAGGAAAGAGGAAATGGGAAAAGCATCAGGGATTGGCTGTGTCTGACAAGGTATGTGTGTATGGATATGAATGTATGTGTGTAAAACCAACAAATGCTCCAACAGCACTGACTGTAAGCTAACCAAAAGTCACAAGTCACCCCTGAAAACTCAGTTCTATTTTTATCCCGTACCAGCTTTAACATCTGTATTTAGTAGGCATTTATTCATTGGTGAATTACATGAAGTGATGTTTTTTGTATGGGGTTCAAGTTATGGCTTGCTTTATGCTGTAGTTGTGATGCACATATTCTATGGGATGTATTTGAAGATTAATACCTGTTGGAGGAAATGTTGAATTATTTGTGTTTCAGAGTATGTTAAATATTCACCCAGGACTCAATTTGAGTAATAGACCTGTTTCTGTGAGGTGGGGTACAGTTCAGCAGTTTCTGTTGAATCAAGGTAAGTTTGGAATTATTTTCCTGCAGGTGATAGCCATCCTAGATCTGTATCAGTATAAAAGAGCTCAGTATATGATTCTTGCTTCTATAGCAGGCTGCTTAGTAAATTAGATAATCCTCTTCTATTGCTGTTTGATTTGAGGGATATCTGTTCTGGAAAAGATGAATACAGATAAATCTGCCTACCCATTTAGATGATATCTGAAGAGTGTCTATGAAACTAAGAGGCCAAATATTTACATTTAACTGTAGTAATTGCATATTAATTCCTATTCCTATTTATAATACTATGTGCAATGAAACAAATTAAATAATGAAATTTCCTGTAGATGTATGTAAGATTATCATAGTTGTCAGTCAGCCTATTCTGATAACACTGTGAATCTCAGCATTCATTTTCAAATGGTCTCCTTTTCCTAGTTTTCTGTCAGCTTGCTGCTGCTATTCTTAACTCCTGAGCAGTCAGCATTTGGGTTGGAGGAAGATGAAAAGTAGGTATTTCATGTCTGTGTTTCTTATTGAGGACAGCTTAAAAGCTGGAGAGGTGCATCTGAACATTTGTGGGAAAAACTATGTGAATATAAATCAGAAATAAGCATTATTAATTTTGTATTTATTGTTTTTAAAAAAGGTGAGATTTTTATAAAGTAATTAGGAATTACTTTAATGCGACAGACATAGAAAGTATCTTCATTTTTTTATTTTCAGCTTTTAGAATTGGCCTGATTTCTACAAGTGCAAGGCAATGGCAGATGCTGTCTTTCACGTTGGGCTCTGAGGTTATGGCGCATTTCTGAGAACCAAGCCATTTGCTGCTACTTCTGCATTTCTGAAACTAACTTCTTATGGTATTCAGGACTATAAATAGTAATTTATATAATTCCCAGATATTGTGAATGATTTGCAAAAACCTCGTGTTTTCAGGAAAAATATTGCATCTTACAGCGCCATTAAAGAGCAACAGACCTAAAAAAAGAAAAAAAAAATGTTTGCGTGAGCTATCATGCATCATTTGGGGATTTAAATCTGTCTTTTTATTTTATTATGATTTGCAGTGCTTTTTCTGTTTTGTTCTGTTGAAAGGAGATAGTGCTGATAAAGAAATGCTCTCTTCTCTTCCTGGTTGGTGTGAACTCTTGCCTTTAAGTTAATAATCCACATATTTAAAAGCGTGCATCTGTCCACATACATGTGCATGCACATAAAAAACAATTTTTAAAAAGAGAGAGGGGAATGCTGTGAGAACCACCTCAATAACTTTACGAACTTAAGTCCTGACTGCTCTTTAGAGTTATGATCCTTCTGTTCTATGGTGAGCGTTGCTGTAGGGTCATATTACTATTCTTTGTGCTGTATGTATTTCCTTGCCTTCTTGCAATAAAAAGAACCCCTGTTTTTATTGTAGGCATTTCCAGTTTGTAACAGATCAGCAACACAGTGTTTTTTCTTTGGCAGGGTGAGGCCATCAAGACCTATCCTTTATGGGACTTTCCAGGTGATTTACTAGCTATTACTTTTCCTTCATATCACAGCTGAAGTTTCATCAAAATAATTTGGAATGTACCGGGACCAAATAAATGGCATAGGCTAAAGTATCTATTTGCCAAGATAACCACACTGAAACTTGCCAAACCAAACATTATTGTTAGAAACATGGCTTGACCATAATGCCTATCTCTGAACTGGAGTGGGAATGGTTTCATGGGAAAAAGTTTGCTCAACAATATATGGGCTCATAGACCCTACATTTGGAGAAGAGACAGTATACCTAATTTAAATAAGTTTAAACTGCAGCCAGTACTGTGGTTTGTGGCTGATCTTTACTACCTGCTATCTTTTCAGATTCTTTTTTTTTTTTTTTTCCTTTCTTTTAACTTGTTTCCCCCATTGCTGTTTTGGGGGACTCATTAGAGAAAGCAAACTATATTTGCACCAAAGATTCTTCTTCCATTTTGCCTTTGAATTTTGTAACTGTAGGATGCCTTACAGAACATACGGCTGATTCTTGACCTTACAGCGTTTGGGTAGTTTAGCTTGAAGCATCATTGCAGTGTTTGAAGTTAGGAAAAAATAAAGGTTACATGATGAGATTATTGGAAAGGAAGGGGGAAGAGATGGACTGGATGTTGGGCTTATCAGCTTTGCATTCAGTACTGGAGTCATATTCCCAAATTTAGTAGCATCATCTAAGAACAGCTCATACCTTTTAAGTGGCTTAACGGCTGAGGCTCTGAGAGGCAGTTTCCACACTTTTCATAATCTACCTGAAGTTTGTTAATAGAGTTATGTTGGTTATGGGTGGGAACAACAGAGCAGGGTAGATTTCTCAGCATCCAAACCTTGCCCAGCCCCACAGAGGAAAACCAGTAGCAGTTGATAAAGCCAGCTGCTAATTTAGTTGAAAAGTCTTTTCCCTTCATTTTTGTGAATGAAATGCTCAGGTGAGACAAGTGCTGTGAGGAAGATGGTGGCAGCAGGAAAGCCATGTGAACAGTTTGTCACCCAGGGACTGGACTGCAGTAGTGCAGAGGCAAGCACCAGATCAACAGGATAAAAGGGGATTAAGTAATCAGGGTAAATTCCTTTTCCTGATAAACTCTGGAAACTTTGCTGCTGTTTCCCCTTGTTCTTTAGCAAGGAGAGCTATGGTGAAACTGCAATGCTGAGACTGTGTCTCCCTTGTATGGAGTTTGTTCCAGTAGATTCTGAAGAGGGAGAGGGGATGATGAAGCATTAGACTGCTGTGCTTTCAGCTGGCCTTTCCTTTCCCTTTCCCTTTCCCTTAAGCTTTTCTATCAAGGATCATCCAAATATATGCCATCTCGCCTCATGAATGTGTCTAGTGTTTCATTTTGTCCTTGGTTCAAATTCTCAGGTGGTTTGGGGGGGGGGGTGTTGGTTTGCTTTTTTTCCAAGCATCAATGCAGCTCATGTTTTGTTCTTCCCATAGTTTCCATCACACTGACAAATTTTGACTATCCTTTCACCAGCTTTATTGTCACTTGTCTCTGTATTACAGTTTCTCAGCTTGTCATTTAATAACTGAAATACTAGGACATATAAGAACATGGGAAATTACATATATCACCCAGTTGTCATGTTTGGAATTGTAGCAGCTCTGTTGCACATGATACAGTTGTAAATTAAAATTTTCCATTGACCTGGAGCTTAGAAGGGTATTCTCAGTACAGTATTTGCTTAGTCAGTTTTGCTGCTCTTGATATATTTTTATCTGGGTTATTTTATATTCCTATTTCTTATTTCATTTTGCTGTTCTGAGTAAAAATACTTTTCTTTGGCATGCCCTTCCCTTTATGGGAGGTGATGTTTGCAACCATTCTTGAGATTGGGTGAAAGGTTTTGATTGTAAACTGGCAAAAAGTATACAAAATCCTGTGTATTTTATCTAAGCAGGAAGCTATGAAAGTTGACTTTTCTTAATATCAAAGGAGAAAGGAGAAAATTATGTCATTTAAAAATGGCTGTATCTGAAACAATTCAGTCTAAGAAGGTTTTATGAGACCTGTCTTTGTAAATTCTGGGATTGATGTATTTGTCTCTTTAAAATCTAACTACAGTCAAGAGAAAAATTAAAGATTATGTAGTTTTGATAATGTTAAACAGAGCTATTTTTAGTAACTATAAAAGCTTGTCAAAAGCACCTGCTTTCGACCAGGGCTAGCACACTGAAGCCAATATGGGATTTGAATCCTACCCATTTTTGGGTTGTGACAGGCCCAAGATCTCTTTAAAAATTTTAAAATCTCAAATGCTTCCTGATTTGCTTCAGACTTTACAGGTACGTTCTGCCTTGGCATAAGGTATTGAAATTTCAGACATGTTGGTGTTACTTCGCTGAAGCTGAGACTGTATGTGTCAAAATCAGCTTTCGAAGGGAAGGACTGTTTCAGCCTTCACTACGGAGAGCCTATTGTCTCTTCAGAATAAAGTAATAGATATTTCAGAAGTGCTTTGAAGTTGTGCCAGCCTCCTCACAGAGCTGTGAAATCTGATACCTCTGCTCTTAAGCTGTTTGTGAAAGTACAAACTGTAGTACTTGTGGAATTCATTCACTGACTTCCAAACTTGAGTCTGGCCTGGGAATGGGAAGAAAGAGTTTAAGAAAAAGGGGAAAAAAAAGACTTCAGTAGTATGTGGCAGTTAACTGTCAACTTTGGCATCTTTTCAGATTTGCGGCTTCATGCTTTCTAGAGATAAACTGTGACTTTTCCCTAAGGATTGGAGGATTTTATTTTCTTTTCCACCAAAGCTCTTAGGATTGTATGACTGTAGGAGCTAAGTGAAGTGCAGAACTACCAGCAAGGCGCCTGCCATGCTTTTAGTTAATTTAAGGTCGCAGAACATTTCTTGCAGGTTGTTCCTATTTACATTAGTTTCTCAATATTTTCCATTTGTAAAACAGATAAATAGGATCTCTCTGTCCATATTACCATGCTTTGTTGTGTTTCATCTGGGTTTGCCTGAAACCTTTTGTGTCATTAACAGGTGAATTGAAGATTTTCTGTGGGCTCAGAGCATTCCTGTGCACCCTCTGTGACAGAGGATCTTGTGTAAAAGCAGAGCCTGGGAGCAAGCAAATCTTCAAAGAGTCAAACTTTCTTATCCTTTCTGTTCTCATTAGAGCTCAAATGTGAGCAGGCAGCGAGGCCTCTGTTTCTGCTGTGCAGCCTGTTGCTTTTGTTTTATTTCAACAGAGTTGAAGGAAAGTATCCACTTAGGTCTCTTCATAGTGCTCTCTGGGCTTCTCTTGACTATGTGGTACGTTTGAGTCATAACTTCAGTTTCGCCCCAGCTCAAGTCTTGTCCAAATGCAGAAACCTTTAAGATGAGGATGGTGGTGTTTTTACTTGAACTGACTGGCTTGTCTGATCACATAGGCTATAGCTTGAGTTAACGCAGTTTGTCAGCTGCTAACACAGTTATTCTGTGCAGTAATCCAATCCCTCTGTGCAATGCAAGGGTTATTTTGCAGTGCGGCTGCTTTCGGCTAACAATCCCAAAGAGAGGGCAGGCAGTGAGAGATGAGCATGGCTTTCTACATTTGCGGGGGCGGGGGAGATGGAAAAGGTGCATTTCTACTTGCTGAGGACTGATATGACAGATTTCGCGGGCACGTAGGGAGAAGTCAGAAAGCTCAGGCTAAAACTGAATTGCAGCTGAAGGAAGAATAGCAAGGAAATACGGGAGTAATCAAGGTGGAGGAAAGTAGAAGTTTATTACTTAATGTGGAAATGAGCAAATAATAGGTGATCTATTTGATGTCTTTCTCCTTTCAACCACCCCAGAAAAGGCGAATTATGACCAGACGCATAAAAGAATTAATTTTAATAAAAATAGGACTGAAAAGGAGCAGGTCAGGTGTACTTGATAGATAAGAGACATTATGCAAGTCAGCAGGACTTGATATGATATCCTGTAATGTGAAAAATTTGCAAATGCTAAGCTATCTGCCATTCTTTTTAAGAAATGTGGAGTCTCCTGATGATGTCAAGAAGGCAAATGCATTACCTATGTTTGAAAATGCAAGGGCAGCTGAGGGGAAGGCAGCCACTGAGAATTCAGAGAAAGCTAATGCTTATTCAGTATTGAAAATGAATAATGGCATAAATCATTAGATAATACTTTAAAAATCTTTCTGGTCCTTACAATTATGATAAATAAGTATCATGGTGTCACTATGTACTGGTGCTACTGGTCTAGAAGATTTGGTGGAACCTTTTTTCAAAGACAAGCTAGGACACAGTCCCACATGACATTCCTTCCTATAAACAAATTAGGCTGGTTCTATCTATCATGAAAACGTGGTAAAGTGGGCACACAACTGACTGAGACATCCTGGGATGAACAGGCAAATGGAGATTTAGAATTTCTAATCTGAAGACTGCCCAGGGAGGTCATGATGACTTTGCTGCTGGAGTCTTTTAAAAACAGTGTAGATATATGGCACTTGATTGTGCCTCAGGTGGGATGTGCACTAGATGATTTCCTGTGATTCCTTCCACTTCTCTGTCCCCGTGACTCTGTGACATGAAGCTAACTAGGGAGATATTAACCCAAGTGCAAATAACTCAAGTTAACTGTGCACTGAAGACACAACCCTCAGCTTAATAGATGTCATTTTAAAACCTGGCTGGAAAAACGTGGTTTCATACGTGGTAATAATGTCCCGAGAGGACATCCCAAGATGAATGGTAGCTTCAAGAATGCTGCGGACTGATTGGAGAGGCTCCAAAGTGTGAATGATCAGGCGACTAGGAAACAAACCTAGAAGGTGGACTGAAACAATTTGGATTGTGTAGAGAATAAAAGACCAGAGGAAATATTACAAGAGTCTTCAAATACAGAAAAGGCTGCTGTAAAGAAGAGCAGTATGTTGTTTGCAGAGAGTAAATGCTCTGCAGTAGATGGAACAAGAATTAATAGAACTAAATTGCAGCAGAAAAGATTCAATGAATACGTTAAAAAAATTAAATAAATGAAGTGGGGGGGCAAAACCCCAACTATCCAAAACAGGGATAGCAATGCACTGGAAAAGATTGCTCAGGTGATTATGAAATCTGTGATGATCTTAAAGAGCAGGTTAAAGAAATACCTCTCAGAAAGGACATGGAGATAGTCATTCCTACTTTGGGACCTGGGATAGACTGGATGTCCTTTCAATGTCCCTATCTGATTTCTGTTAAAGATCTTTTTTCTCCTGAGGGGCAATGTTTTGCCTTGATACTTGAGGTACTTGGGGATTAAATTTGTTCATTTACTTTTCGAAATAGAATTGTTACTCTCTGTTCCTATTAAAATTGTCTGCCTAGCAAGTAGGGAAAGTAGCCAGGACTGCATCTAAGGTTTTCATCTTTCTGTTCCCTGTTTGTCTGTGATGAGGAATATGTGGAAGATAACCTGTTCTCTACCCCATTGCAGCCAGCATTGCAGCTTGTTTATGGGAAGAAGATGTTGTTTCTTTGCATGAGATACTAGAGCTGTGAACAGGTAGGCCATATTGAATATCCAGACATTGCAAATGAAACTATTGTATGCAGTTGTTGTGTATGTGGCTCCCTAATTAGCATTTGCAATGGTTCTTCAAATAACACTAGACTTGTGTTAATTGCACATATTTAGATTCTGTTGCAAGTAAAATACTCCCATAGCTAGAGCTTATGTCTGAATTTTCTTTGTCTTTTGGGTACTAAGCTGTTGGAGAATGTGATGTAAATTAAAAAAAACAAAACAAAAAACAAACCTGGATGCAAAATGTAGCTCATATTTAGGCAATGTCAGATAAGTTTTCTGAGGCTACATCTGTTAAAAACTACAAAATGATCTGTCATTTCTGTTTAGAAGTTCAGAAGGAAGCAGACAGTTTGGATCAGGCAACAGTCTGCAGTGATGTGTCCAAAACAAGAGCTTTTGTTCCAAACTGGGCTGATGCATGCCACCAAATATGCAAAGAATGCAAGGCCGTTTGTGGTGCTGCTGCAGATACCATCACCGGAAAGCTAAGCACCCAAATTCCTGTTGAAATAACATTGCAGTTAAGATGAAGGGAACCAAAATAAGGCAAATCCAAAGCAGAAGGGATGCCATTGCCTGCAAGTACGCTAATGTTTGATATAAAATTATCTCTGTTTTTCTTTGAAAGCCATCATTTGTGGACCTCTCCCTCCAGCAAGTGCATTGGCTCAGGCAATTAGCTGTGAAACCTTACAGCGTCAAAGGGTTGAGGTTAGTTATGAGAAGGGGGTTAAGAATTTTTGAATCAGCTGGTGTGATTTCAGTGAAAAAACTACGAAGGCTGCATCTTTTATGTCAGGAAATCATGTTTTTCCTGACATCATTTTCCAACTCAAACATAGCCACGTATGTGAAAGCTCTGTGTGTAAATATGTACGAATTGGAGGAGTTGTTGCACTGGCTTGTGAAAAGGCTCTACCAATTGCTCTGAGCAACTTTCATACCTGTTTCAGTGGTATTTTTGTAACACCACGACAATTAACAGTTAAGATTGCATTTATACTTTGAAGTAAAGTGGGGTTTATTTCTTGTTGTTAGGCATTAAAATAGTGGTTGAACATAACCAAAATAAACACTGTTCTTAGGGAAAAAGCTTATCTTTCTGGAAAATTGTATGAAAATGTATTCATTCCTTTGGGAATTCAAAGAAGTTAAGAGTAACTTTCTTTAAATTTTACAAGTTCTGTGTAACACTTGAACTGTCAGGACATTTTAGTGCTTGAAGCTTTAGGCAGGCATAGATTGGAATCCACTCCAATAGGTTGACTACCTTGAAAATAATTTAAATGAACAAAATTTCTAACATAACACTTCATTAGTAGTAGCTAAAGAATTAAAAAAAACCAACCCCAAACCCACAGAGCACCAAATCTGCCAAATGGCGCATCTGAACTCTGACACTTGGCAGTTTTGGAATTAGCTCCTTTGAGCAGCTGGTAGAGTTCATCTTCAGTAAAGCAAATATTTTGCAGAAGCAAGTTTATCTTTTACCTCAGAATTTGGGGCACAATAAGGAGCTGCATTTTGCAAGACCATGACTCAAGAGGCTGCTCGGTGTCAGGATTACCATCTGCTGATGTTTGTCAGTGTGCTGTAGGGGAGGTATTTTTCATCACCCATAGGGGTGAACTAAAGTAAATCTCTTCTGCTTGCTGTGGGTAACTTTTAAGAGCTAATAAGCACAACTAAGCACATCTGGAGAATAGGCGTTCATAGCTATTAAACACCATGGTCTTGGCTGGTTATAAGCTCTTCTCCTGCTGGAGGGAGGCTAGAGGGGCCTTTGGCCTGACCCGAGCTGGCACTTCTGATGCTGGAAATCAAGAGTGTTAGGAAGTCCTAGTGCCTGGAGGTTACCTGAACCTGGGTGTCGCAGAAAAATGGCATGGAAAATACTGATTAATATGTAAAAACAGGCTGCTATTGCAGCAGTAGGGGCTGGCACCAGTGGTGAAATGGGAAGCAAAGCAGACTAAACTCACTCTGGAAAGATCGTTTGGTAAAGGTGATGATTTGGATCCCAACCTGCCTATTAACCTATCTAGAGGAGTCACTGCAGAGGATTCCCCCAGCCTCTGTTTTGATGAAGTAATTAAGTGGTATAAAATCACAAATTCAATGCAACTGGTATTTTACTGTTTTTCATTCAAACCATTTTTCAGTTATGCTTCTTTTTCCTTAAGCTCTTAATACAGGTATCAGATTAACAGATTTTCCAGCTTTTTAAAAGGAAACTGTGTGCTGATACTAAGCAAAAAATTTCAGGAAGAGGGACAATTTATCTCCGGTGTCTTTATCCTCCATTAATGACAAGTTAGATAGTAAAATCTTCTCTCTCTTTGCAGAACTGAGATTGTGTTTTAATGGATAGGTCTAGGCAGAGCTAAAAGGAAATTTCACAATATATTTTTTTGTAGAGAAGACTCCCAATGCTAATGAGCAGCCGAATCTGTCTTGGGGAAACAGTTTGTTACTAAAAATAAATTGCAGCCTAACTGTAACTAAAATCAGATTGCAGAAACCAAGCTACTCTGATTCCTCATTTCTGCTGCAGAAGGAGATGAATCTATTACAAACAGCTCTGATTATTACATATTTTAAAATGTGCTAACTGAGCCTTGTTTTGAAATAAATCCACTTGTGAGCTTCTATCAAATACACTTACAGCATTCTCCGGAGGTTTTCTTTAGACTCTGCAAAGCCAGTGAGGACCCAGTTCATAGTTATGAGGCCAAAAGGAAAAACAGTGCACATGAGCTATTTATAGAATATGAAGCAAAACAATGTGATAAAGGGCAAATCAAAGCTTTCAACGAGAGGCTTCTTTTTGTTCCCAGTCACGTGGTCTTTCCATGCAATTTATTTTTTACTGTACAACTTGTCAAGTGATTTAATTTCCCTGCTAACATCCTTTTTCTGGTTAGAAAAGAACGTTTCAGTGTTTCTCTACCATTTATAATATGCTCACTTGCGGCTGTCACTGTTTGGGAGTTTTTGTTTGCAG
This sequence comes from Haliaeetus albicilla, assembly GCF_947461875.1. Classification (NCBI taxonomy): domain Eukaryota; kingdom Metazoa; phylum Chordata; class Aves; order Accipitriformes; family Accipitridae; genus Haliaeetus; species Haliaeetus albicilla. Next base: position 25,020,884 of record NC_091491.1, on the reverse strand, counting down.
AAGTTTCTGCAGGGGCCAGTACTTTTCTGGCAGGTGCCAGCAGAAGTGGTGACCAGAGGTTGCCCGAGGGAGCATTCGGTGTTCAATGTTGAAAATCACTCTGCTGCCCAGAACAACATGCAGAGTTTTTAGTCATGAGCCCCAGGTGTTTGGGACAACAGGACAAAGATCTATCTCATCTGAAACTTTGACATTTAAAGGCAGTAGTAGAAGCAAGTAAAGGGGAAGCCAATCTTTCTAATTGTTTTTGTGTCCCATCACCCACTGAATATAAATGTCCTTGTTCCCTATTCCTGCCCTTTTGTTTTCAATGCAAAGAGTGAAGGACTTTTCTGTCCTGCAAGTTTATCAACCAAGCCTCATGCAGGTATATTTTGAATATATTTCTTTCAGTCCTAGTTAGTTCCAAGTCAAGTATCTGTGCTCCATCTCCAGGGGAAAAAAAAGACCCAACCTTGACCTGGGTGCCAGTTTGTGGCTTAGCCCCAACACTATTCAACTCTTTCAGAAATGTAGGAGTTGCCAATTTTTTGACACTCACTTAAATTAGATACTTTACTGCCTAAGTGTGATGTCTCCAAGAAAGGGAATGGTGCTGAGGAGAAATTACATGAACTGTGTCCCGGCAGTCCAGGCAGATAAAAATAAGTGGTGGCCTCTCAGATAGATTTCTTTTTGTTGTCTTTCCTTTTTCTTTGTGTCTATGATAAAGTTTGAGGGAGGCTGAAAAACCTGGGTAGTTTATCTCCCAAATATAGAGAATAATGATGTCATTTCAGAATATTTTCACAGACAAGGTGATTTATGGCAGAGCCTTTTTTTTTCTTGTACATTAGCGGCACATTTACTGGTTTGCAGTGTGTTTGCTACCTGAGCTCCTCACCACTTCGGTAGATGGGGCCATCACCCAAACTGTCATGTCTCACCTTTGCCAGATTCCTCTTCAGTCCTGGAAGCTCATGTGTTTGCTTAAAAATATTAATACTTCACAGACTCAGTCTGCATTGTGACAAGTGAAAAAGTGGATAAAATATCAAGGCTTTAACACCTAGTGATGCTGTATGGGAGCTAAACACTGCAGCTAGGAATCTGGGTAGCAAGGATCAATGAATGTGATACATCTATCTGTATTCCCATATGTCAGTCTCTCAGACAATTTCACAGATTTGCTAATGGGAACTAGGCTTTTCAGTAAAGCTTCTTCAGGGCCCTTACAGAGATGTGAATGTACTCCAGAACCTTGATGAGTGATAAGAGGAAACACTGAAAGACAAATTTCCACTGCTGCTTCTCAGACACATGAAACCCTTCATAAGTCAGGAGTCACTCTGAGTTTAAAGAAATCAATGCTGGCATCCTCCCAGGATGCGAAGTCTTTTAAGACCTCTGTTTTATATGTGTGTGTATGTATGTATATACATATATAATGTTATTTTCAAATATTCAGTGGAAATTTAATGGAGTTGCAGGAACAGAAGAATGGAAGAGAACTAATTCTATATCCAGCACATAACCCAAACACTGCTGCTGTGTCAATCCCCAAGAGGAAGGCAGGGCAGTAACACAAAGCCAGAGTTGAGAAGTTGGGAGCTACCAGAGAGAGCTTGGTCCAAAAAAATCCTCACCTTGTCTGCTCCTCTAGTGTTCTTGCTGGACACTAAAACTGGCCTAAAAAAAAAAAAAAAAAAATCAAGCAAAACTGGAAGAAAAAAGAAATTGGAAAGCATGGAGAAAAAAGAAAGAGTTGTTTTCAGCAATGTATTCTGTGGAAGATTTACTTTACTGGGCAAAAATTAAAATGGTGATTTTGAACTTCTGAGGTATGCTGTGACGGCTTGTTGCAGTTGTTCAGGTACTTCGTGCTCCCATTTCTCTCCACACCTTGAACTTCCCAGTCAGACTTATGACTTCTCTGGTGGGACATTGCCTTTCCATCCAACAGCCACACAGAGATGAAGCAGAGGAGCAAGTAGCTAATTTCACGGATGGTTGCAGAGTGTGCCCAGCTCTGTTTAAGGTGGGAAGGTGTTCCCACTCTGTCATGCCCTGTGCAAAAGCAGCAGGGCCTGGGCACCCCATTTGCAAGAGGTGGTGGCAGGTGTGCAGAGTGTGGGTCTTTGGAGCTGCCTGTGTTTGGCTTTGCTTCCCTCAGATAGGTGTTTCTGAGCATCGTATGAAGTCTTAGCTCATCTGTTCCTGTCTACTGTGGCATTGCTGATATTTTTTCACATGTAGTTGTTTGTGCGTGAAGCCAGTACAGCTCTCCTCCTGAGTTAGGCTATGACCAGAGCTACAGTCAGTAGGTTATAGGTGGAAAACCAAAACAAATGCCCACATGCTAGTTCCCTTAGCAACAACCTGGAGCAAGGGTGAGTCCAAGAGAAGGGCTTTAAAGCTGTGGTGTTGGAGCACCAGTGGACACAAATCTGCCTCACCACACTGCCTGTCTCAGCCTGAAGACTCATCTCTTGCTAGGATGGAACAGGCTGATCCCATTCGTTACTGTCATCTTCAAACATAAACCTGCTGGAACAGATAGCTCTTCACAAAGCCATCCCATACTCCCACTGTGTGCTAACAAACAAGACTGTGCTTGTAAGAGTACACCATAAAATGGCAGTGTGGGTTGGTTTTTTTTTTTTTTTTGAAAAAAGATGATCAAGAGGGACGGGAGACACAGGACACTGGCTTAAGGGTATTCACATCACAAGACTTTTTGATGAAGAGAACGTGCAGCTGACTGCATATGCTATTCCAGAAAAATAAACACCACTTGTAAATGTCTAGCCCTCTTGCTATCTCTGAAGAATTTCTGCCAGCTAATGTAAGTAGCTAAGGAAGAGTTTGCAAAGCTGTCGTCCCTAGACTGCCACCCTTGTGTGTTGGGGGTGAAATGGAGCAGCCTGCAAAATCCAGGGCAGGGGAGGATAAGCAGAGGGGACTTCCCTGCTCCCAGTTGTGCTGGATCATGTGTTGTAAGCCGCATGTCCTACTGCAGTACACGCAAGCAGTGTATGTGCAGGCACCCAATTTACAGTAAAGATTTATAGGATGAACCTTAATAGGCACAGACCTGTTTTAAGAGGTTGCTGAAATTATCTCTGAAAATATGGGACTACATCACATGCTCTTAAGTGCTCTCAGCTGTCTCAAACTGGCTTTTGTCCTGACACCCAGATGCAGGGTAGTCCTTTGGCATAGCTGAGGGGGGGCTGTGTACCGGGCAGAGCAGGGGGCTGGCTGGAAGGGCACCCGGTGCACAGATATTTAGCTGAGCTTTCAGCCCTAGGAACTCTTTGGACTTGCTATGAAGTAAAGCAGCCTTTACTGAGAGAGACTTCTCTGGCACAAAGGCAGCACTAGGACTGGGAGACTGCCAGATTAATAGACATGTTTTGAAGCAAGCATTGATTTGTAAAGTATTATGTAAAGTGATAGGTCTCTTTCCTGAAGAGTGGCTGAGGCTTCAGAACAAAGTATTGTGCCTTTTATTTATTTCTTTTTCCTTTGCTGTTACTGTTAAAAAGACAACTGCAAGAAGAGTTTTAGTTTTGCTGTAAGAATGCATCTACTTCTGCCCCTCATTCCTCATCTGAAGTCAATGAAGTGAAAGTTCAGGTAGTTATCCAGGTGTGCTTACCTAGTTTCAGGTCTAAGAGTTTCCAAAATACACTAGAATTGCTGGCTTTGGACTTCAGCCACAGACCTATGTGATTCTGATACAACATGTCTGATTCTTTGCATTGTTACCTCCTTTTTCAGTGCTTTGCTTATACTGCAATAAGATTGAATTAAGCTTAACTGTATCAAAAGTCATACATGAGCACACATACAGGTCTGTATGTACATAGAAACAGGGAGATAGGAAATACACTGTGATACTTACAGTGCTTAATATCTATATATTTGCATAACAAAATCCAGCCTATTCTGCTTCCATTTTTACACAGACTTGTGTGAGTGCTTAATCCAAAGCCTCATCCTACACTCAGTTACTGCTGAGGCAAGCCAGCAGGCAGGAGGCAAGCTGAATTGTGTTTGGTTAGTCCCCATACAAGTTGTTCTTTCCTTCTTTTCGCTGTTTGCTTGTTCTTCTTCCTTTTTTGCTTGTTTTCTTTTTTCTGATAGTGGGGGGGGGGTTGCCATTGTTTCAGATTATGAGCTCCTTGGGTCAGGAGGTTCTTCACCTACATGTTTACATTGCACCTAGTAGTATTGGGCTCTGATCCCAAATTTGGGTCTGTGTGCTACTGCAATATAAATAATAATGTTGCTGCTTTGGCATGCAGTCAGGTTGGAATCACTGCAGCTCTACTATGCTTGTGGGCACTACCCATCGCAAGACTGTTTTCTTAATTTTTCCCTGAAAGTTATGCTATGTACGGTACAAATAACCCCCAGCACAGCAAAATAATAAATAGCAACAGCATAGCAAAACCTTTCAGCTGTGCCAATGGTGAAAGCGTTTTCTTGCAAGAGTGCAAATGTGCTGTAAGCACTTCTTGGTTTGTTAGACATCTTGGGGTGTGTAAATATAACTAATCCCATCTAGGTTATCATAAAGGGAGTTTATCGGTGAGTCCGAGGTCAGAAACCCCCTAAGGCTCAAAGGACAAGGGAAACAGGTGCTTTCCCGGAGCCTTAGATGTTATGCTACAATTAGTTTCTTCCTTTCCTTTGGGCTTAATAATATACTAAAGTTGGTGTATTATAGCTATGGTAACATTTATAATAAGAAAGTATGCAAATACAGCAGCAACATAATTTTTCCAGGTTGCTTAGCAAGTAAATGGTTGTGTACAGAATGGCCTTCAATCCTATGAATCTCTTCCTGTCAGAGACAGCTCGTGTTATTTATGACGGTAATAAAACTGCTGATTATTATTGGACAAATTTCTCAGACATGAAAAAAAACTTCAGACATTTTACTTTCAAATCTTTTAGTATGTAACAAGAGGTTTGGGGTTTCAGAAGTTTAGTCCCTGAGGATAAACAAATAAAGTTGTAAAGAGCACACCTTGCTAATATGATTGCTCCTTATTAGCATAATAGTTTTCAAATAAACAACCTGCTAATGTCTCTAATAAGCAATTACTCTATGATGAAAACTGCAAATGGAGCCCACTGGTGGGTAACAGATAACAGTAAAATCTGTCAATAAAACAAATATTGTTCTGCCTGAACAGCTCTCTTCTTTACTCCAAGAGAAGAACAGAGCTGCCTAGGTATTTTTATAGGCTGATATTTGACAGCCAGACGTGTTACAGCACTACTCTTCTGATATGTTGCTATGATGTTATGTGGAGTCTTTACTCTTTACAATGTAAGTGTTATAACAAAATAAGGCAGAGATCTTTACTTAGTTGGAAGCTACCTACTTTGAGTACTTGAGTCAAATAAAACCACAGTAGAATGAGAGTTTGCCCAAGAGTAGTGGTTTGCCAGATTATTAGGGTTTTCTTTCTTTCATAAACTGAAGATCATAATTAAAAACTTGGAGTCCATCCTATCTCTGAAACATGGAAATGAATGGAAATTGTGTCTCAGCATTCTTTTCTTCCTGCTCTTCTAAAACATAAAAATCATTTACAGTGGCAAAAAAGTGTTAAATATATGCAACAGTCTCACTTTCCCAAACATTGAAAAGTGTTTTTCAAGCATAGTTGACAAACTATTTTCAAAACATTTGCAGATGTAATTTACATACTTGCCTGGTTGCTTTACCATCAATTAGAAAGCCATGTTGTGCTTGCTTTAGTCTCTGTATTTCTGCAGTCATTTTTCCCAAATCATTTTGCATATGTTCTCTTAGTTTTCGGGAAATAAGGATATGGAATATGAGAGGGTCACAAATCCCCAGACCTGGTCCTTTCTGAATTTTGTGGTGAGTAATAGGTTTTTATTTTATATATAGCTTTGTAGAAAAGGGATCATTTGAAGGAAAGTCTTGAGCCATTCTTATCTTTGTTCCACTTCTGGACTGACATCGTGATACAAAAATGCAAGGAATGTACAGTAAAGCCTGGTGTGGGAAGAAGATCTTGGCAGAGGGATGATTAATGGTGTCTAAAAGAGGGAAAACAGTTATGTAATAAATACAGCCCATGAGATTTAAACTGAAGAAACCCATCACAGGTGCAGACTGTAAACAGGTCCCAGAGGAAAGAATATTGGTCTTTTAAAGGTGGACTCTGTAAACAAACAGATGAGGCATAGGAAATATCCTTTCATATAAATTTTTATGGTACAAATCAGTACGTGGAGCACGTAAGCACCATAAGTGTTTATAAACTCAAAGAACATCCGTACTGTAGTAAGGCAGCCCAAATAGTGCTGCGGTGTAAATTTATATAGCGTGGGGAAGATGTGTGGTCTGATGGCTCAGTTCGTTTTTTTGATTTTCGCAAATGACATGATTTCTGCCTCTCTGGTTTTGTTTTGTTCCATTTAGCTGCTCTCAGCTACATAATTGTTCTTTTAGCTTGTAAATATTATGGTCAACCTCCAGCAAAGTTTAGATGAGGCCAATCAGATGTAAACAAGTGTGTCTGTGCCAACCATGTGAGTAAGCAAAGCCTTCTCTGGTGATATTTCCTCCCCCTTTTCCTAACTCCCCTGGGACTGCAAGAGCTTTTCAGAGCCTGCCATGGTAGCACACAGCCTAGAGTTCAGTTTAACTGCCTGTCTGGGATTTTTTTCTTTTCTTTTCTTTTCTTTTTTTCTGGTATTTGGTGTAGGAATTATGCAGTGAAATGAGAACGATGGACCAGAATAACTTCTGGGGAGTGTCCTTGCATCTGTCCGTGCTTCTGTCCCTGGCCCAGAGATCACTGTCTGCACACTCAGCACAAAGTTAACACGGGTGTAACATGCAGTGCCGAGAGGTCCAGAAGGGTTGAGGTTGAGTAGCGACTCCTTATTAGCTGTGGCCTCACACGATGTTGCAATGCTGTGGCAGGACATGGTGGTGTTGCAACGATGCTGTGCAATGATCTCAGACCCTCTGCTTGGCTGTGGTGGGACTGCAGTGTTCCAGCGGGGCTCAAGCTAGCCTGTGCTGCTTTGCACTGCAGCAGATAGGAAGGTCAGCAGCACTGCAGGTCCTGTGGCTTGGCGGCACTGTCAGAGCTGTTACGGTGCAAGGGTCTCAAGTGCTCTTACGCTAGAGTCACTAAACCCACTGCTTGAAAGCCTTTGAATTAAAAAGGTATACATGGCATACGTTTTACCCTTGAATATTATCTTTGAGTAAAGGGGTTTCACTCCATGTTGCTCTACTCTTTCAGCACAAATTCAGCCAACCATATTAGCAGCACACTAATCCACTGTCACTCTGTACAGCCCCCAACCTACAGGGCATACTGTCAACACAGTAAAAGAATCCCATGGGCTTTCTGCTGCGTAAATGCAAACACAAACATGCAGGTACGTTTTCCCTGCACGCGAGCTCCTCCCTGTTGCTTTGGAGCCCCTTGCTGTTGTGCACTTAATCCAGGCACTGCCCGCTCCCCTGCATACAGCCTTTCCTGGTCTCATGGCCTTGCCTTCCCGCCCCAGCTTTGTGTCTTCCAAGTGCCTGAATCCTGCTGCTTTTTGCAGCTGTAGCAGTTCAACACTAGTGGCAACCTTATGTCCCACACCTCATCCTCCCGTAAGCAGTGAGCTCTATTTTGTGGCTGTTGGGTCACGATTTGTGTGATTAGAGACAAGTTAACCTTCAAGGAAAAGAACCCACCAAAGTAATCATTGCAATGCTATTGATCTCCTGGGAACAGAGCCTGGGAGGTGTCTGACATTTTGCATTATTATCTATGGGAGAGGAAGGAGCTGGGCTGTTTTTTCCCACAAGAAACGTATCTATTTTTGAGTGCAAAGTACTTTCTTTGCCATGGGACCCAAAACAGTTTTCATACACTGACTCACGGTCTCTGGAGGCTTTTTCCCTGAGCTTAGGAGGCAAATGCTTTAGTGATTTGTAGCTGGAAAAGTGACAGCCCAATTACCTAAAACTGTTAATTAAGGGTAAAGATGTCACCTGTTTACAGCTGTCTTGGCTTTGAAGAACCAAACAGTTTCCACCAGCCCTGTTCCGCTGTGTTTGCATATAGAGTTGCTGTAGATGTGATCATAATAGCTATCGGGCGAGAATCTGAAACTAATGTATCAACAGCATATGATTTATTCTGTAAATAGAATTCTTGTGCAGAAAGCCAAAATATGATTTCATGCTTTCCTGTTTCTCTTTAAGGTGCTTTTTCCTTTTTTTTTCTTTTTCTTTTTTTTGTCATCTTATGGTATAAAAATAATTCATTAGCTATTTGCTATTAAATTTGTCCAATAGCCTATTTACTTAATTATGGATAAATGCTTACTGATGAATCTTTCCTTCCCAAAAGACAATCTCTCCAAGGCCTAGGCAGAAACTACAGGAAATGTATTCGGACAGTGTTCAAGTTGCATCTCTTCTTGTGGTGTATGGTAGAGCCAGTGTGGGTCAGTTTGCTTCCATGTGCTTTGCTTTTTTTTTTTATTTTTGAAAGATGAGGAATGTCTACAGTCAGCATTCATGGTCCAAACAGCTGAAAGCTCTTTTCTGTATCTTTGGAGGGTCTGATGGTTGGATCCCAGTCTGACTTGTCCCTATGGGAGGAAGGGACTAGGTGGCAAATGTACTCTGGGAGCTGCCACTGTGCATGCAGCTTAGGAGTTGTGGCAGGTGTGGGACACTGGCAGTTGGGACCAGGCATCTAAGCATGCTTTTCTGTTTCATTCACAGATTACATAGGGACTGCTTATAACCTTTAGACAAAGCCTTTCCAAATAAAAATGTTTTACCAGAGGAACAAAATAGCAAGGAATGGGATATAACAATATTTAGAATTCCTCCACATTGCAAAATCTGTGCAATAAACTTTGAATGAGTCATTACCAAATGTGTGTAGTAGCACTTCTTCATATTTGGAGTTGTTCTTAAATCTGTATACCTAATCAGCTCTTTTAAACTATGCTCCAGGCATACTGAAGTGGAAAGAAATATTAAAAAGATGCTGCAGAGATCAAGTCTTTTGGCATTTTTGATAAATGCACTGCTTTTGGTCTTGTCGGGGGCGGGTTCCTTAGTTTGAATTGTCTGTCTTAATGCAGCTTATAAGTTATTGACAGTAAAGGAGATTGCAAAATGACATGTTACCATGGAATATTTTTACTGTTAATATATAATAAAGAGGTAACCCTCATTAATCCAAAAGTCAAAATGCAACTTCAGATTTCTTATTTAGAAGATGATATCTTAATTGAGCTCCACCTGGGAGATGACTGGGTAAAGTTCATGTGATGTTTTTGCATAAGGTGTGGCTGTCAGGTGCAGTTGGTTGCTTTAGAACATAGCAAAGAATGTCAGTGCAGTGAAACCATTTTTGCTGCCTGTTGACCAAAGCACAAGTTTTCTGTTGGCTTTCTAGAGCTTGGCTTGTCTGAGGCTGTCTGCCACAGTATGGCAGAGGGTCCATGAGCTTATGTGCCTCTAGGCACGCAGGCAAGCAGATCTAAAGGACAGCACACTGGGGTGGGGTCCTAGCTGTATGTTGTAGCGTATGTTATCAAACATCTGAGAGCTCCCTGCACCACCTTTTTTACACTGGTGGGCAGGGTATGGGCACCAATGGTCTGAAATGCTAAGTGTGGACAAAACTGGCAGTCAGTACCTTGTGTCTTTACTGAAGGAGCATTTTATCCCAATCTGTTTGTGAAGTAACAACTGCTGTATGCAAAGGACCTAATGTGGCTGATGATGTGCTTTGTCCTCCTATTCTTTTGAATCAGCCTCATGTGCAGAATCTTTGCTCAAACTCCTTCTTACTGATGTTTCACACTTTCTGCTTTCCATTATTTGCCAATTACTAAAAGGAGGTCTCATAACTAATGCAGCATTAAGAGTAGATCTTAAAACAATCAGTAGTTTCTGCAGCTCTTTCTATTCTCCCTGCTTTTGTGGCTTATTATAAAAGTGTCAATCTCTCACTGCTATCTAACAAACAAACTTCTGCCCTGGATCCATTTCCTCTTGGGCAGTTTGCCAGGAATAACAACTTTAACTTCAGCTCTCAGCTTACTAAGTTTCACTTCACTGAGTAGAGTTCAAGTACAGTCTATTACCCTGACTAAGTGATAGAGGAGTCCTTTGATGTTTGCTTCTTGAGTGGCTCACACAAGCCAGGGCTTCCTGTAGGAAAAAGAACTGCAGCTAAAGGAAATACTTGATTGATCAGGTAGCCTCTTCCTCTCACTCTTATTTGAGAGTGCTTGAGTGCCCAATGACAGAATCATGCAGAGATATATAGAGAGACTTGGTACATGCTCCACCAGTGGAAGTCACATACAGTTTGATGATGTTGCTCAGTTTATCAGGTGAGGGAGCAATCCTGCTCCTTCCACCTTCCTGTCCCCCACTGCTTTCTCCCACTGCTTTTCCTGCAGCAGCTCGGATGCACTACTAGGGCTTGCTCAGCCTGCTTAGCTTGTGAGACTTAACAACTGAAGTTAGGTTTTCTGCCATGTCAATGAGCTGAACTGGATAATTAGTAGGGCTCCTGCCACAGGAGGGGCTGGGCTGCACAGGTGGCACCCAGACTGGGAGGCACAGGGGAGGGGGGAATAACAGCATGGGGGAACTGGAGTCCTCCATCTGCACCTGCCAGCCAGCAGGTCAGCTTGGCTGTGTCACTGACCCATGGACTGGGAGGGTCCTCCAGAGCCCTTTAACCTTCAGCTGAGTCCTACTCCGAACTCTTCTGGAAGATACTGTTTTCCTCCTATGATCACCAGGGGCTAAGTTCACTTCATCACTTAAGCTGTTTCAGTGCTGTGTTTTGTCTCTGACAAGGCATAGTGATGCTTCATTCCCAGTGATTCTGACGTGGAAGTTGGGGGAAGAGGTAGAAGTTGGCTAGAGTATATAGAGGAAAAATAGGGAATGTGTATTGAAAAGGTGATCAGAGCATAGGGACCAGCTAAGAACATGGAGGAAAGGGAAGAGGTACCAGCAAACCTTGCATTGTGTAAGTTGTTTCAAGATACCCACTGTTCTTTGGTTAGTGGTCAGGAACTGCTGTGCTTGATCTCTGAGCTTGTGTATTTAAAAGCTCCTTCTGTTAGCTTGTCACTCACAGGTAATTGTTTTTTTCTGGGCAAATGTATGTTCATGAAAACTTTGACTCTCCTTGATCTTTATAACTGTGGCCACAATGCGTGTGGTGAGTACAGCATTGCTTTCTTGTCCATGCTGGAGCTCCTGGGCACAGCAGTGACTCGCAGAACTCTCCCCTTTAACCAAGGGGACAGCTGAGCAGTTTGTGAGTAGCACTGCAGTGTCAGAAGTAGCTGTGCTAATAGTTCAGTATTACTGGCAGGAGAGGTCCTATTCCTCTTCTTAGCTCCTGGCCTTACAATTCTGCTATTTCCCTTGAGTTGGATGTGTTGGGCGCCTGTCAGATGATTATTGAGCTGATTGAACTCACTAACCCAAAAGAAAACTATCCCCATGTAACATTGTCACCATTGGCTGAAAGGAGGGCATGAAGAGGTTTGGAGGAAAACAGCCTTAATTTTGCAATTAGATGTTGCAATACCTGTGGATATTGCATGTTCCGCAGTGTTGCAAGAGAGTCCCTTGAGCAGAACTCATTGAATTTGGTCTGTAAAAGCTTCTCTTAAGTATAGGCATTGGAAGTTGTGAAATTACCCATTATTCAGTGCATGGAAAGTAACAAGATATTTCCTAACTATTTTATTACAACTTATTTTGCATTGTGTAGAAGTGGCTTTTCCTTCAGCCATATCCATGCCTCAGTTCTGGAACAATTTCAATCCTGAACACTCTGGCTTTCCTGAGCTCCTTTGTTGTATAGTTAAACACTTCAATAAGGTCTAATTATCTGTAGAAATGCACATGTTGGAGACCTCAGTGTTTTCTCCCTTTGTGGCTCTGATGTAAGAGGCAGTTTCAGAGTACCCTCGGGATGACTGAATAAACCTGGAAATTGTCTTTTTTCCCCAAGTGATCTGCTGTTGCTATCCGCCTTTCAAGATCTAGACTTCCCCCACAGAGAACTTCTGAAACTTTTTGCAGTTAGCCGCAAGAGTGTGTCCTGCATAGTGGACGCTGACATTTTCCAATCAGCAATGTTATTTTTAAGCTCTGCCATGTCATCAGCTAGTCATGTATCTTACTGCTTCACAGACCCTGTGGCCTGCTTGTGTCTGCAGACAAAGCTAGCACAGGTTAGGGAGAGGGTAATTCCTCCTTTTCTGCCTGCTCCTTCTCTTCTTAAATCCTAGAGGTCTATTTCTAGCTAGGAGTGGGGGCTGATTTTGAAAGGGCAGGTGACTATATGTGACTGTACATGACAATGCCTTCTTGAATGCAGACAGCTCTGCTGGGTCCCTTCCTCTACTATCTCGCTTCTCTGAATCTCTCCTGTAACCCATGGTGCTGCTTCTTCCCCCAGTGGGACTTTCAGCTCTAGAAGTACTGTCAGTTTTCTTGGGAATTATTTCAAAAGGAATTATGATTTTCCTGTTGTACACCCAAGATGTGCTTTCTTTGAAAACCCCATGCACTACACCTCATGTGGGCTGCAGAGGTCATTTTTTTGCACTTTGGTACTCTTCCTGCCTTCCCATAGAAACACTGTTCATCAGCTAGTTCAACACTTGCGCATTCCTTTTCTTGTCCTAGAGCTCAATGCTACTTGTTTCTCCGTCTGAGGATGGATAAAGTGATGGTCCCTTGCTAAACAGAAACATATTTTTCCCCTCAAGAGATTTGCTTTTATCCAACTTGTTTCTTGAAGAAAGACAAAAATGCCAGAAACAGAGATGTAAGCTGAAGCAATTTGTTTGTCTGACTGCAGGCTCACCCTTACTTCAAAGTACAGTAAGGTTGTGTGGTCAGATTGTCAGGTGCACGTCCTGAGTGTGAGGAAATGAAGTTTACAATAACTGCAAATGGATAAGCTTTTAAAAAAGTTGAATTGGCCAAGTCTCAATCACGTTTCTCTTGGTTCTACTCATTAAAAATCATGTTCTTACTTTCTCATGAACTCTTTTCTGGATGAAACATTAGAATACATGTCATTATGCTCATCCATGTAGGTAATAAATATTGCAGGACTCCTCTGGAAAAAGTAAGTGATAAAATTCTGGTATCTTTGCCAAGATGCTAATTTTTGCATTCAATGAAACACATTCCAAGGTGGTGGAAAACAGAGTTTCTGGTTTGTAGAAAACTTTATTGTTGGTGGTTTTTAATTTGGTTTTGGACCTCAATATTTAGGATCATCAGCTTTGAAGCGGGAATCCAGGCTGGGTCCTGGCTCAACTGGCTTCTGACCTGGGGAAGGTTTGGAACAAGGTATTTCAAATAAACAGCATTTTCTTTTCATAAATTCTGACAATTTAAGATGTCTAATACTTCATACTTCTGGTCAATTGGATTTGTTGTGCAAAAGAACCAGAGTCTGTCCCATCTGCCTGGAAACCTTGTATTTTCCCTGGATGTGGGCAGGGAGACACAGGAGCAGGCACCTCAACATCCCCTCCTGAAAGTCACCTCTGCACAGGCTGTGGTATTTCCCCTTGCAGCTGCAAGGCTGAACGTGTAGCTTTTGTGGCTAACTGCAGCTCTGATGGTAAATGTAAAATATACCAACTATTTACAAGGAGAAACAAAGCAGCCCTACAGCAATAGGACTTCTAACTGCCAGCATTTAACTGTGAATTTACTTCCATAGTAACTGGGATAAGGCCTTAGGGGGAAAAAAAAAAACCAAAACAAACCATGACAAGGAACATGGCAAAATATGAAGCCCCATTTGGCAGCAAAGCTGGTGAGGGGCCTGGAGCATAAGTCTTATGAGGAGCGGCTGGGGGAGCTGGGGTTGTTTAGCCTGGAGAAGAGGAGTCTGAGGGGAGACCTTATCGCTCTCTACAACTACCTGAAGGGGGGTTGTAGTGAGGTGGGTGCTGGTCTCTTCTGTCAGGTGGCTGGAGATAGGACGAGAGGAAATGGCCTGTTCTTTAGCAGCAACTGCTCTCTTCCCACAGCTCGCAGTGAGGGAGCAGACGTGAAGACAGCCTGAAGTTTCTTTGTACCCATGATTGATTTCTTCTGCTAGCAAAGGACACGTAAGAAATTCCTGCCCCAACAGATTGTTCCTGTCCCGAAGTTTTTAGCTGGCATCATGTCACAGAGCCAGTATATACTCTACCCCACAAGCAGTTGTATCCCTCTAAGTATCCCTGTGGTCCCTGGCATGGTGAGCTGCAGCATTGTGGCTGCTGGCTGTGTAGCCATGAGCAAAAATGCACACTCACGGTACACCTTGGGCAGCAACGTAGCCTGAGGGCATGTAGCCTTCCCATCCATTGGCCAAGTAGCACTGCACAACCTGTGTTGCTCTTGTTCATTGTTCTTGCAGCTAATTGCAGTCAGTATGCTGAAGGGTTAGATGTGTTTCTTTAGTGAGAGGAAAGAAGACTATGATAGAATCACTTGATTAAAAAAGCCCCATATGCAAGGAACAACAGAGGGAGGAGAAGCACAGCCCTGGCACTTCTCAACCAAGAATGAAAGAGGAAAATGATAGGTCCTTTTTAGGAAGGCTGCTTTTTAGAAAAGTTTTGCTGCTTTCTTATGAGTCACTCCCACTCAGCTGGAGGGCCTCGTGTTGTCTTTTGCCCAGGACGGGAGTAAATCAAACCACCTACCATGGAAATTGTAGGCCTCACCAGCCAATGTCCATTGAGTTCAGCTTTGGGAACTTCACTTGTTCCCAACAGTTTGTTGTGCCAGAGGCTCAGTGTGCCTTTCTCTGTATGTGCTGCTGGTAAAGGCATTACTTGCGAATTGGTTTTGAGCCTTTCTGGCTTTTTGGTTTTTAGTTTTGTGGAAAAACACCCCTCCTAAAACTTTGGAGAGAGGATGGAAGAAAGGGAAAACTGAATGCAGTAGATATTTTTACATCATTATTGAACTGTTCGGATGAGAGAGAGAATCCTGAAAGTTCTCTGATTATTTGAAACATTTTCATTTCTTTGGGAAAGCCCTTGCAGAAGTGGTTTCTGGGTTTTTTTGGCTGGCACTCCCCAGCAGCTGTTGCCAGCTTTCTTACAGGTCTGGTAGAAAGCTGATAGACTCTGGGTGCTGCAGGACTGTGTGTTCCTTGATGTGTTTTGTCTCTGTGACAGTGCCCAGTCCTCATTTCAAGTTTTAAAAGTCTGCACAAAGATGAAGGCTTGAGCATCACACTGCGCAAGTGCAAATGAAAACCACCTTTGTTTGACCCCCTAATGCCCATAGTCTTTGCTAATAAAGATTCACTGTGTAACTCCCTATTACAAGTGGCAGTTGGAGGCCAGGAATAAAATCAGTTATCCAATGTTTGAAATATCCGTTTAGCTGCTGGGAGCCACCATTTGATCTTGAGCAGGATACTTAGATGTGTTCATTTTTAAGTGTCAGGTAGTTCAATGACTTCACTCAGCATTTGCATTTTATGGGGGTACATGTAACCTGAAGAACAAAAGGGAAGTTTGCTATTTCCTGTAAACATTTTTATATAAAGTGTCACATGAAAGGCTGTTAGATGAAAAAAATACTGTATTGTTGAGTGCCTGGAAAAAATCACTTAGGCATTATTTTTAATCCTTGGCAGAAACTATTCCAATGTATACTGTTTGTTTAAGAAATCTAGAACACCGTTCCTGAAATTACTTTCTTAGGACTCTGTGTACAGAGCCAACTACAGGGAATCTGTGTATGGACGAGTAGATAGAAGCTGTCCCCTTTGGGAGAGTAAGACCATGTAAGGGTGCAGAAGGATTCTGACCATTTTACCCGGAATTTAATTCAGACCATGTTGGGTTAGCAGTGGTATAAGCCTGTAACCAAAGCAAGTAAGCCTAAAAGTCGACAGTCGTTAGGTGATTTTCCTTATACCACAACAATATGCATTGACAGAGAATTCTCTCTCTCCTTATCAAGCTCTTTAGATTGGTTGCAAGGTGTTAAACATGCCACTTTTCTAGGGCTTTCATCTTCATGGGAACAGTGTTATGCTGGTCTCCTTGTGTAATTGTGGTTATGTCTGGGGAAAAAAAGAAGAGCAGAGAAAGAAAGAGCCTGGAAAAGCCTGAAGATACCCAAATGAGACAAGTGAAAACACATTTTGGGAGGATGAGGTGTAAATCAAAGATCTTGGGAATATTCAACAGCAAATTTTGTCCTTTCAGGTGACAAAAAGATTTTCGTTATTAATTTTGTGTTTAATCTTGTATCCCACCACAGAAATAAAAGTTGAAGGAGCAATCTCTTGCCTGACAACAGAATCAGATTGAGAATTTTGAGTCTTCATACATCCCTAGTGGAAAGTAAGTGCCAGTAAGAAACAAAAACATCCCTTTAATAGGGAAATTGGTGGCACAGGTCATCATCTATTTTGACAAGTCATTTTCTCTTGTGTCATTTGTTGTTTTTGCTGTTATCTGTAGGAATGATCAAGGAGGCTGATATGTCATTGGAGAACAGGAGAGAGGTTGCACATGAAGCATGTCTTCTGTCCTGCTTTTAATTGAACCTTCCCTGCTGGTTTTCCAGGCTGGTGGCTTTTCTGCACAGAATTAGCTGCAGGCAGCGCCTTCAGAGAAGCCAGGTTAGCGTGACAGCTTGGCTAGAGCAAAAGTCTTGAAAGATGACCGGAGAACTGAAAACATTGATGGGGAAGAATTTTTGATAATGGTGATGAAAAACAGATACATATAAATAGAGGAAGGCAGCCATAAAACGTCAGTAAAATGCATAATGGAGGAAGACAGGACGCAGTCTTTCAGTGTTTAGGACAGTCTTTCAGTGTGTAAAGGACCTTCTTTATACAGGTGGCAGTTCTGGACACATGAGCTGGTCTCATGCAGCTAGATACTTTTCCCAGGAAACCTTTAAACTATTTAAATGCCCTATTTTTATTTTTGTGGTGCTTTTCATAGCTTCTTATTTAAAGATCTCAGGCAGCCTGCGAGTGGTGGTATTAAGGAAATATGAAGTGTCTGACAAAATGGCCAAACAGCATGACTATATTGTGTTTATTGAGATATACCTGTCCCAGTCTGTTTTTAATTCAAGAATATTTAGTTACCAGTTGCTATAGAGAAGACATGCAGGTCTGAGGAGAAATCAGCATCTTTTCTACCTCCTGATGCCATTGTCCCCGAGGAAGGAGGGAGAGAATACAGAGCCCCTTATTTCAAATATCTGTCTCCTGGGGCAGTCGTCTCCAAGAATTTTCAAGTCATCTCATTTATCTCTATAACCCTGGTTTCACTTTTTCCTTGAGTTGTCACTGAATAATGATGGCTAATTCTTATTTACTATTTCTAATTTGTAGCTCTTTAAGTGCTTTACAGTGAAGGTCAGGATGGCTCTTATTTTACAGTAAGGAAGGTGAGGTCCAAAGAGGCAAAATAGTCTTGACCCTGTCATCCTATTCATTCTGGCCCCTCTGCTGTACCTGAATGGAAGTTTCTGCTAGGAAGTCTTCAGAGGCTGTTTGCCCACCATACCAGAGGAATTGGGGAGAAAGGCTCCTCACCCCTTCTCTCCTACTCATCAGAAGTAGCCACCTGACATGTTGCAAATTGTGGTCTTTTTGGAGGCAAGTCAGGTTACATGTTGTCCTTATAAATTTTCAGATAAAAGGGATGTTGAAAAAGGTAAACATGTTTAAGAGGAGAACTGGCCCCCTGGGGATACTTCCTCTGCTGTACTTTTCTTAAATGCTGATATAGCGAAATGCTATGGGACACTTATTTCTGTGTATGGGAGAAGTTATATGACTTGAAGTTGTATGATATTGAATTGTCTGGGCTAAACAACATCCAGCGACTTAAAGCATTCTCTTTGGTCTCTGTGTACTTCCAGCATTTAAAGTTTCTTTCTTTCTGCTTTTTTTTTTTTGTGTTCTTTTATTTGTTGTGGTTTTGCTTGCTTTCCTGGTGTGTCCCTGAGCCTTCAGGAGGGATGAGAAGCAGTGCCATCTTCAGACCTTTATTGGTAGCCAGAAGTAGCAAACCAGAAGTAGCCAAGCAGAAGGAGTGTTAACTATCCAGTGCAGAATCATTCCTGTGTTTGAAATTTATTTTTATATAACGTGGGCAAGAAAAGCTGTTAAAAGCCGTGTAGAAGGTGCATTAAATCATCAGTATGATACTGAAGTCAACTATATGGCTGGGTTGTCAGAAGCTTGAGTCGCTGTCGTATGCTCTTACAGTGGACAACTTGCTCGATGGAAACTTGATCTGAGCCCTGTCCTGATGCCCATGCTTTGCTGCAGTGACTACATCTAGATTGCAGTTCTTCCCTAGTAATTGGAGAACTGCTTTTTCTGGGGTTCCTTCCTGATGCAGGAGTATCATGTCCTGCTGGCTGTGGCCCACTGCACTCAGTCCCTTTGTGGACTGTGTTCAGTGCTTGGCCAAGGAGAGGCCGTGATACTTCCTTGTCAATCCCTCACCTGAGAAAGTAAAGGAGGAACCATTAGTCCTGGCTGTAGAAAAAGCCACAGAGATTTTAGGCCAGGGTTTGTTTTTATTCCTGTGGTGTTGTATTTTGCGTTGTACCATTCAGGACAGAGCCAAAGTCATACAGGCAGGCGGGTGAAGGCAGTTCTAAGCTTTTCCCTGTCACAGCAACTTGTCAGGGAATCTCTAATAGCTATTTTTGTTCTCGCATCAGTTGAGTCAAATCCATTCCATTCAAAATTACTGCCTTGACATTTGAACCTTTCAGGCAGACTGCCAGTGGCAGCACCTTATTTTTCTGTTGGAAAAGGAGAAAAAAAAATCGTTGACATGTAATTAATGGAACCAGATAGAATTTGAAATCTGAATGACACCCATTATTGAATAATGAGCTTCAAATCCTTTAACACTTTAACATAGCAATGCTATGGGAGGATTCAGAGAGGATAGTAACTTGTTTTGTTTGAGCACTGATCTTGTACGTAGACAAATGCTCATGAGAGTTGTTCCATTAAAGACATACCTCTACAGAGCAGACAAAATCTTGGACCAAAATGGCAAAACAGAGTGGGTAGAAGTGAGCCTAGGCAGCAATAAGTCACCAAACACATCATGTGAAATCAGAGCAAACACTTAAAAATCACCTATTTCTGTTTGCTTGCACTGCAATGAGCCCTGTGCAGATGCTGCCCATGTGGCTATCCAGGCACAGGAAATCCTGTGCACCCTGGGTGCTGGGCAGACTGTGTGCAGGGAAAGTGAGTATGGAGCAATATGCTGTGCATTCTGCGTGTTGCGCTTATGCGAGCCTTACAGCTGTCAGATAGATAACATGTGGGATGTGTGGGGTCTATGACCCGTGCGCTGTGCCTAATCACATTAGCGGAAGGAGAGGGAGAAGAAGATGAAAATCTTATTTTGCCGCCTTCAACTTGCTGAATTCCTGCCTGGGTGTCTCTGTTTAATTTTTTTAGAACCAGTAGTAGAGTTCTAGACAGGTGGACTCTGTCTTGCATCTACTTGTATGAAGTATCCATCCACAAATGTGTTTCTGTCTGTATAACCATTGTCTCTCAGAATACAAAATACTACTAATGCATAGCTTCTAATTGAATACTAAGCTATAATTAATCATTCTTTTTAATTAAGGGGGAGCTTCAATGCCGTAAGATCTCAGAATATTGAAAGTAATTAACTGTAGATTAAACTAGAAGTCAAATCAGGCTTAACAAAACAAAATTCAAATTTGAGGAAATGGTTTTATGCTGTAAGGGATAAGATTTACATGGGGTAAATGGTTATAATTATAATTTGAATTGTCTTTTTATCAGTCCCAAAATGTCAAGTTTCTCTATTACATGAAACCTAGATAAGTTTTGAAGGCATTTTATATAGTACTATGCGGTTCAGAGAAGATAGGTAGGGGGTGTCAGTCTGACACTGGATAGAAATGTAGGTTAGCTGAAATTCTAGGGCAGCTCAGGGATGTTTTAAGAAAGTGTGATTCTAATGTTTTTAAGAAGATAAGAGAGGAAAAACAAATGTTAGCCTGTTTTAATAAGACAGTCTGCAAAGATTTTGACATCAGTTTTTAGTGGTAACTGAAAGCTGAAGGGTTTGGGGAAATTGCTGTTACAGAGCTGTCTCTGTGGGTAGAGTCAGAGGAATGTTCTTTAATGCTCCAAAAGTTCAAATATTTGCTCCAGTTAGACCCCCTGCAATTCAGAAAACTATTCTTATCTCTGGACAAATTCCCTTGCCTGAATGCAAGCTTGCCCCATGCTCTGTCGCTTTGACTCATTCCTGATCTGAATCAGCTCCTACTCAAGCTCTTGTGTTGCTTGAAGAATCTCTGTGGGTCTGGCCTTACAGGTTGCTACCATGTATCAGCAGGGACTTTCCTCAGCCTTAGAAAGGTACAAAATCTGTTCAGTGCCTCTGCCTGTGAGGAAGCCTGTCAGCAAGCAAGATTTGGAGACAACTCAGTTAAGTGTTACTGAGTCTGCTGAGACACAACTGTGTGTTCCACAGAATATCAGCAAAGGGATCACCCCACACCTTTTGGGAAAGAAATGGCTGGGTGATTATATGTATCCAGGTGGACCTGTCTCTGGGAAATGTGATTTGATTTATGCTGTTGAGAAAAGTCAGGTTCCAAGACAGTTTTATCAGTGTACTTATAATAATTCTATGATAACTGTCACCCCTGACATAATCTACCTACTCTCCTTCTTGGATCTTATTTTTGTAGGTACATTGAAGACCAAGAAATTAGAGCCCAATTCAACAAACTGGGACATAGCACAATGCAGTGAGCTAGTGTCACAGAACATTTGAGTATCCCACATGTCCTGGGGACAGATCAGTACAAAGCTGGTTAGAGAAGTCTTTATGCACCTCAGCTGTTGCAGTTTGTGTCAACTGATGCAAGAGGCAAAGGAAAGCAGCTAAAATGTGAAAGAATTAATTCACTTGTAGAAACAACTTCCAGGAGAGTCTAATAGTAAGAACTTTTACTACAGTCTTGCTTTAATACCTGACATGTTAAGTTAAAAATGCATATTGTTTTCCACATCTTTTTTTGTATAGGTATGTAGCTTCCAATTGAAATGGTTTTATATCTGATGCAACCTCTTAATGGGAACAGGTTTTCTTCTAAAAAGAGAACAGAGTGAAAATATCTAAAACAGTGCCTCATCACTTAAAACAATAATATGGTAGCTCCATGTGCTTCCTGCAATTGTATATGACGTGCCCATGCTAATACTGCAAATGTCTTGGGTAGTATAGAAATACTACTGGTCTTTAAGAACTGTGTCACCAATGAAGTGTACATTAGACAGCTGTGTTGTGTTCTGACATTAAGTATTTCAGTTTAATTTTTTTATCCGGTCAGTTGTGGTATTCTGATGGGACTGGAGAAGATAAGGTTACAGGAAGAGGCTGATATGAGAAAACCTTACGTGCTACGTTAGATTGAGTGGGTCAAATGTATGACATTGTATATAGATAAAGAAGTCTATTCTTGTTTGTTAGCAGTTACTTTTATTATGGAGCAGAGGAAAAGTTAGTGCTGCTTCATCCCTGTTTCAATCCAGTAGAAGTCCATTCCTCATCTAAGCTTTAGTGATTGTTTATTCAATCTGACATGATGTCTTTGGGAAGAATGACATAAAAGAAACGTCTGGAGGGGAAAATGCTGCTTGACCTCACAGGCTTGTCGCCCCTTAAGTTTCTCTTAACCTCCAGTTTTCTGTTTTGTCACTATATCCTTTAATCCCTTCTCTCTCCATAAAAGTGCCAAGATGTCTCCAAGCCACTTAGACTGCAGTACTTGTTTCCATGTTCTTACTTGGCAACTAATTCCATGAGTTCATTATTCTGACCCTGAGTGAAATAGTTTGAATTTCCGGTATACACAATTATTGTAGGTTATGACTTCTGACTTTTGAACCCCTCACCAGAATGCACCATTTAAATGTCTTCATCAGCTCTGAGTGCTGTTACCGGGTCAATTCAGTGTCAATATTCCTCTAACAGCATTATGCTAGTCAGAATTTCTTCCTGCATCTTCCCTTGGAACAAATGCAGCAAAATCTGGGATATTCTGTTCAGAGGGCATGATCCTTCCACTATTATTCATGTTATCCAGGAATCATGGGATTGTTTACAGCATATGAGACAGTTAGGTGCTTTATGAAAAGTAAAACCGGGCTCAGTAACTAACAGTCCTTCTTGTGTATTTCATGCCCTCCGCAACTGTGCTGGACTGCATTCTGATCTCATCTGCAGCAATACAAATAGTAAGTAGCACAAGCAATTTTAGTATGAGATCTGAGTGCAAAAAGAGGTATAATTTGATAAAGCATTCAGCACTCTGGTATTCCCAATCTGCAGTCATTCCTCTGTGTAGTAAAAATATTCTATATGCATTTTGTTTTCAGTGTTTAAAACATCTACAATAATAATAATAAAAAGATATCAGATATTAAATATCTGGTCACTGCACATGGAAACAGATTGTCTGATTTATATTATTCTTTCTTTCACACATTCTGCTCTGTAGCTATAGGAAGTAATATGATATTAAAGAGTGATTTTCCTTCCTGTTGTTTCATCCATTTATTGTATTGATTTTGTCAAGTACTCTTGTAAAATAAACTAGCAGCCCAAACCCACTTAATTCAGCCAAATGTTAGTCTACCAGTATATATCTTTAGTGAAGACTGATTTGGTGGAAGGGAGTTTAATTGAGGGTGCAAAATGGACATATGGATGGACTCCCAGCTGGAACTGTTTTGAAGTTTGTGTAAAAGCCGATAATAATCTCCTAAAATGCACTCTCAGCCAAAAAAGAGCAGAAAAGGGCTTACACCACTGAAGTGGTATTTACTATTTTTTATTTCCTTCCTTAGCTTACTATCAGCCATGGGAATTTACAAGCTTTCCAACAAGGCTGAAGAAATCCAGGAAACCACAATGACAGATCCACTTGAAAAGACCGTTTCATGAGAGTGAGTTGAGAAAACACAAAATATTTTTTTATCAGTGGCTGAAGATGTCTATTAGAAACATAACTAATAATACAAAATTCAGTGTAATAAAAGGAGTGTTTTTCATGTACAGCTGGCAGACATTTGTTTGCATCAATATTTTTTTTCGCATGAAAGACACTATAAGCAATCCAGTTCTCTCAGAAATGAGTATGAGGTTACAAATTTTGGGCACATTCTTTAAATAAGCAACCTGTTATTCTCTTTAAATGTTAATATATAAACAAGAGATCTGGTAAGAAAAATCTCTATGTTTTTGTGAGGTTTTTTGACTATGCAAATATCAATAAATGTTGTGTAAAAAGTTAGATTGTATGAACAACATACAGTGTTGATCAGTATAAGAAAAAAAGTCTTGTTTTGAATTTGTTGGGCTTGAAAATTCTTGCTTCTATTTTGGCCAGAAATGAGAGGTACGATGAGGAAGGAAGCCTTTCTAGAAGTATGTTAGTAGCCGTCAGCCAGAACCAGAAAGTGCAGAGGCACACAAAAATGAGCAGGGAAAAAAAAGGTAAGAAATTCCTTGCAGACCTCAAAGAAACAAGTACAAAATAAAATAAAACCCCTTGGCTTAAGGTTAGGGTAAGGTTTTGGTGCTATTACTCTTTATTGTTCCAATTTTTGAGGAAGATTTGTATCCCAAGTTCTTTTTCTTCCCTAGGACAAATTCAGAGAGCAGACTCTAAGAACTCCTACTCAGATGATTTTGAGAGAACTTCTGACTGATACCTTCAAAGGGAGCAGAATAGTTAGCCCCACAATACCTTGTATTTGAAATATACGGCCACCCAGAGGAACCAGTGTTTGCCTCTGCTGTGCCCCTCTTTGTGTGGTATTTGTTACATCTCCCACTACTTTGAAGGAATTTTTAATATTGGGTTAAGCTGTGCTTCTCCTCTGAGAAGTGATAACCAGTATCTCTCATCTTTGTATTGTAAACTTGGTGGTTTTCATGACAGGGACATTTCTGCTACTTATTAATTCTATAGGAACTGTTCAGAGCCTGTCTTTGAGAAGGAGTGTGGTATTCAGTGCCATTTTGTGCAACTTCCACAGAACTGTGCACAAAGTCTCGCCTAGTTACACAAGTGTTGGCCTGAGACTGCTTGGGTGTTACTGAGACCATAGCATGCAGGTGTTGAGGCACTTGACTGCCACATTTGTGACGGGATGTGGTATGCTGGGAAGAGAGAATCAGACATGGTGTATGAAGGGGCTTCGCAGTGATGTGTGAAAGGACTTGGTTGAACAGTCTTGTGCATATGTGCCCATCATCTAACCAGGTGGTTAGTTAGAAGTGCCTTAGCAGAAACTGCCCATGTTGACCTCCAACTTTTTCTGCTCCAGAGACCTCCCTATCCTCACCTCCCAGTATTCCTTCATCTGCACCAGAAACTCAAAGCTCTTCTCTGCCCCTTTCCTACTGTTCATCTTCCCACAACCCTTCTCATCCTGGTGGGCTGGGGAGGGAGTGGAGTACACTGTGTTACTCCTTTGCCTTGGGCTCAGAGCCAGTTCAGAAGAACAATTTGTGCATGTATTGAGACTGGGCAGTAGGGGAGTTCTGGACAAGCAAAATCGTCTTCTCCCTTCCATTTCTAGACAAAATTCTGGGGCAGAAAACCTGGCGGTATTGTAGTCTGGTGCAGAGATGTAATCAGTGTCTTTATTTGTCCCACAAACTATTATTATGGGTTGAGATGGAGAAAGAAATTTGCCAGAGTGATTCTCAGATCCCAAGCTGAGCTTCCAAAGCAAACAAAATAAAATAAAATGAGCACAATTTATGTGGAAATCAGTAAGATACAAACGGTGTGGAATCTCAAGTGTAATACTAGTGGGAATAGCCAAACTATTGTAGTTAGTGAGGTACTGCTGTATATCTGAGCATGGGGATTTTAGATTGCTTCTGGAAAATGCTCTTTGTCAGCTATGCTTTACTTTTTTCATGCTTTGCTGAGTCCTCTGCTTAGTCTACTTTAGTCTCATGAATGGAAGTTTCCTTGACTGCTGCCTGCAGGTGATAACAGTATCACACAAAAACAACGTATGGGCAGTGATGCCCATCTCAAGTGTGTGTTTTTGGAGTACAGCTTCATTTAGAACAAGGTTTTGGTGCAAATGAAGGCGTATGGGCCCACACTCTCCAAACTATTAGCTGGCTTTTTCAAGAGGCTTTTTTTGCTGGATTCCACAGCATGGTTTCTAGTACGTTCAACACCAAGAGCTATTAATTTAATAGGATTGAGATTGTTTCCCATAACACAGTGCTCCACTGCTTCCTTGTAAAAAATAATCATGTGGGTTTTTTGTAGGTTACGTGCAGTCCTCAGGATTTTGTAATTTCATTGGAAGATGCCTACAATTATCAACTAACTTCAGGCTTAATTAGCTTATTAGCTAACTCTGCCTGCCCTTTAAAGTTTCAGCTTTTTTCCAAATGTTGCCCAGAGCGTCATTTTGTACTTATTTCAATTTTGTGGATGCTTGGTGATGAATTCTTCTTGGTTTTGAATCTAGTTTAAATAACTATGCCTATATAGAACCTAATTTGCTCTGTATAAAATTTGTACTGGCACCAATGCAAACAGAGCTGAAATGGCCAGCAGGCCACAGCATAATAAATCAGAATGATTAGTCATCCTCCTGGGAAGCAGATGAGTCAGCTCAGGTCAAGACATTTCTGGGAAAACTAGATAGCTGGTAAATGTATTACCAGCTGACTATCAAAGTCCCTCTGCCATACCAGGAAATATCCCTGACTTGGGCAATTCTTCCCTTCCTGCAATGACAGAAGCAAACCAACTGCTTAGCAACTCGTTCTCCTTCCTTCTATTCCTTGCTACCAGTTTTGGCAAGCCAAACAAATTGTTTCTCCATGACATTCTCTGCATTTGTGGGCTAAAACCAAAGCTTTTTATTAGATGAAATACTATCTGCAATGTAACATGCAGCCTTTTTTTCTTCTAGTAGACAAGAGGCAGGGTTATCTTATGGTCTTCTAAAATTTATTTCTTTAATCATATTTTACTCTCTTCTCAGGTGACGTCCAGATTGTCATTTCAGAATAAAGCGGGAGCATTTTCTTTTACTGCACCACATTCTACCATGATGTGCAGAATTAAAGCCTGTGCTCCCACATGAGTAAAGATTACATAGTTTGCTCCAATATTGGGATGTGAAACCAAAAACCCATCTGTTCTCATCAATATCTCTTCTTGTTCATACTGGTAGTTAAGGGGAGACTTGAAATGCCCTATTGGGGCTGAGCACTGCTGCCTCAAGGTAAAGGTGTTTCTTAATCTGAGCTGGAAACATCCACAGCTCCTTTTTATTTTGATAGGCAGAGCTGATCAGCAGATCCACAAGGCCCTTTGCCTGTTTATTTTGTTTTTATAAGTAACAAGTCTCCAAATAAAACATAAACTCTTTCTATCTTCACCTTTTTCATATCATCTTAATTCAGAAGTCTCTAGATATGCCACAAACAGGGATGGCCTTGTTGATTTGTTCATGACCTCACCAGGGATGAATTTACTAGGGAGTCTGTTAGTTCCCTCTTCTCCCTCCCTTCCATCTGCCTGTGCCTATTAGCACTTCTCAGCACGTCAGCCAGGACCTGTTGAACATCATGGCTGGATCCAGGTCTGATCTAATCATTCACCTCTGTCATTCATGCTGCTGAAGCTTTGGGCCATAACCTCATTCCAATGTGCTCTCTTTATCTTGCATGTACCTGTGTGTCAGAGGTGTAGTACCAGAGATTTGGGACGAACAGAGCCCATGGGAGTGGAACTGTCTGGAAATGTTCCAGTGATGCCAAGGTCTACAAACACAGATCTGTTGAGGCTGAAATGTTTGGAATTACATGCATTTTTGCTGAATTGCTGCAGCTTTGCTAAAGAATATAATCTTGCATCTGGCATATGGCTATCTTGGGAACGTGATCTCAATGCCTCTTGGAGCCTCAGATCTCAGGCTGACTGCTAGTGGTGTGCCCTCTATCAGGAGACTTTGGGAACTCAGCAGAGGAGCAGCCTATCTAGGGGACGTGCTCTGGAAGGTGGGTTTCTTGTGTTTGGTGCTGTTTCCAGCTTCAGAGCTGTAGATCTCAGAGGTTGCAGATACTCAGCCTCACATATGTGAGTATATTCTTTGGCAAAGCCCTGTGCAGTGCCAAAACAAGGAATTGAACACGTTTCAATTCCTATAGTGTATGACCTTCTTTGTATTTGCTTCTTCAGATTCCACCAGGACAGACATTTATATGAAGAGTAATTGTGACAACAGATTTTTACCAGTGAATATATATAATTCAGAATTTGTGTTCTGTGAGCCATCAGTCTTAAGTTTGCTTTTGAATGAAAGGCTCATTTAATTTACCAACACAATAAGTGATGCACCCATCTTCTCTTTCAGTGAAGGAGGTGCAGCTGAAGACACATATCTGACATTAATTTTTATTTTTTGCTGTTTGTGATGTAGACCTATATGGTCTTGCATGGTACATCTGAGAACTTTGCAATGTGTGGACAACTTGCAGACACGAAAAAACCCCAATCAGATGATTTAGTTAGATCTAGTCTGTACATGCCAGTGATGTTCAGATAATAAATAACTGTGCAAATAGATAAAATTATCTAAACAATGCATATATATTTGTATACATAGCCCCTCATTGCTGTTTTGGTCACTTGCCTACCTTTGCCAGAACTGCACTTTCTAAACCTATGAAAAACTTGAATTACTTTCAGAAGAGAAAAAAAGGTTTTCTCACAAAAGAGTTTGATTATTCCACTCTGGTAGACATCACGAAGGATTTGATATTGCTGGGTTAGATAAGTGTGATTCTTAGGTTTTTCTGGGTGATCTTTTTGAAGCTAAATATTTAAAGAGCTTGGAGATGGGCACTTTACAAACCTTAAGGTAAGATATATGTCTTGTGGCCTGTCCAAGGCTCTGTTTCCTAGGCTGGATGGGATTCTAAGCCTTCAGACAGATAAATCATGCATATGGCTTCTGGGAGATTCAGATGTTAAACTGATTCTCTCCTGATGATAAAGCTCAGTTAAGTATCCCTTAAAGATTTTAAAATGCAGGCCTCAGCCCTACAGTATAAGGCACATCGATTCACTGGCTTCAGCTAAGGATT
This sequence comes from Haliaeetus albicilla, assembly GCF_947461875.1. Lineage (NCBI taxonomy): Eukaryota > Metazoa > Chordata > Aves > Accipitriformes > Accipitridae > Haliaeetus > Haliaeetus albicilla. Next base: position 24,992,609 of record NC_091491.1, on the reverse strand, counting down.
TACTTGAAAACAGGTGTCCTCTAGCACATAACACATGGCAGGACTGAACAGATTCTCCCTTATTTTTGTTTCTGTGAAGCTTTTACCTGAGAACAGGGAAAACTGGTGTTATAGCCATATGGATACTGTTCTCAGTGGCATAAAAATCCTAGTGGTCTACAGAAATTGAATCTGACTGGTACTTTTGTCTGACTGAACAGATCTAGTTATCACCTACTGTCACTGTTTTTTTCTATTGTTGCAGTTGTGAATGGGATGTTAGAAATATAGGCAATAATGTCAATGCCACAGAGTATATGTCTGAAATTAGAATGCTGTCTTGGCACTGTGGATTTTAATTTGTAACATGGATCTTAACTCTAAAAAATCCAGGTAGAAGTATGCTTCTGGCTTCCCACATCTCTTTTGGACTCATTTCTTGCAAACAGAACTGCTCTATTAGAAGTGTCTTCCACAGAGAACTCTTTGTAGGATTAGCACTGTAAGCAAGCTGTGACAGAAATGCCAGCTGTGACATAGGATTGCATGTCAGTGCTTTGGAAAGATGGCGAAAGAGCCTAGTTACTATGCAGCACTTCTCATTCACACATTTTGAGGACTTCAGTGTCATTTTACAGTGATATCCCAAGGTTACTCAGCAGATAAGTGACACAGCTGGGAATGAAGCCCAGGTGTCCTGAGCCCCAGTCCACTGCTCCAGCCATCCTGCCTCCAAAGAAGCAGTGTTTGCAATGAGCTGTAGGAAATGCCTGATTTGCCTGTGTTTCACCCCAGGAATGGAATGCTAGGTCAGCAGTATTTATTTTCTTATCTTGATCCCCCTAATTTTTACTTTTTAAAAAGCTCTCTCTGTGACGGAGCCTCTTGCAAACTCAAAACATGTTGCTAGCAGAGCTTGGAAAATTTCTTGCAAGTTATTGATGCTTGTAAAATGGTGATTCCCAAACTTTGCCTGTGGAGCTTGGAAAATGGTGGTGGGAGGAACCCACCTGGCAGCATGTCAGCTGCGGTCCTGTGTGCTGCTCCGATCCCACCAATGACTGGATTAGAGAGTAAAGCACGTCTGGTCCTGCCTCTGCCCTGCGCTGGATTTCATCCCATTGCCCTTGCTCTGAAGCCAATGTCTTCAGAAATACAAACTCGCTGTGTGTTTCTCAGTCTGGAGTTAAACAGATTGCTGCACTTAAAAGACCCACCACCCATTGCTACAAATCTATTAAACATCTCCCGTTAACCATACAACCTCCCGCTTCAGCAGCTGAGCATGTAAATTCCTGTGACCAAATAGCTGCACAGTTAACTGCTTTCACATGTGCTCCCACCCTGCCCATCTCAAAAGGTGAAATCCTAGCCTGGCTTCACCCCATGGACAGCCGGCTGGTGACCAGAACACGGCTGTTTGGGGGGGGCGGATGGGGCACCCTGGATCCTTTTTCTTCACGATTCCTTGGGAGTGGGGCAGCGGGTGAGTAGGCAGAGGCAGCCCAGGTGACGGTGGGATGGGCTGGCTTGCCCTCCTCCTCTCCCCCTGGCATGAAGAGCCTCTGTGGGAGTCCAGACTTGTCGCCAGGCTTTCCCAGGACCTGATCCTGCTGGAGCTGGCCGATAGGGTTCATGGTAGCTCCCCAGGCATGGCTCAGTGTGCGCTGGGGTGCTCCCTCCCACAGCCCCAGTGCGCTTACGGGAGAGGAAAGGGCTTTTATTTTTCTGCCTCCCAGGCTGCGGAGAGGTTTTTGTTCAGAATGAAACGATGCATATCTGGGCAGAAAGCACCGTGGCAGCTCTGAGGAGCAAACGGTTTCCCCCAGCTGCCCCCTGCCCCAGCTGGTTGCTGTGGCCTTGCCGCCTGGGGGCTGTGCTCTGTGGGCCCACCCTTGAGTGTGGCAGGGAAGGGCAGTGGGGCCCCGGGGCCAGGCCGGCGGTGGGCGCCTGGGCGGCCAAGGTGCGCCGGCAGCAGTGCTGTAAGTAACCGGCCGCGTTAGAAACAAAAGGGCTGCGTCCCACCCCCAGTCTGGAAGCGTGGGCCGGAGAGCCCTCTGTGAAAGGCAGCAGTTAATTTGAAACACAGGCGAAAATCGCGACGGCGCTGGGAGCGTGTTTGCCTTGGCTGCTCTGAGGCCCGCGCTGCAGCACCGAGCAGGCCCCTGGCCGCTGGCCAGGCTGTAATATTTCCTTTCGCTGTTGTTCATAAAGGCATTCAGGAAAACAATTGAGTACAATGAGGGCCTTGCCGTTCCGGCGGCGTGCGTGCCTCCGGCGAGCGGAGCCCGGGCCGCAGGGACCCTGCCCGGCCTGGGGCAGCAGTGGGGCCTGGGGCGGCGCTCGGCCCCACGGCGGGCCTGGCTGGCAGGCCTGGCTGGCTCTGAGGGAGCTGCCTTTTGAAAGCTGTTTCTCCCTCCCCTCAAGGCACGACAGGATTTCTCCGGGCAAACATGTCACAGCCGTATTTTGGTGTGGGGATTATGGGCGTTCAGTTTAAAAGGATTTATCGACGCAAGAGCTGTGGCTTCTTCAAGTGCCCAGATAGCAGGGGCCACACACCCCCAGCACGCACAGCGGCAGCCCCATGAAAGATGATGGTGTGGTTGTCCTTTGTGGGAGGAGAAATACATTGCCCTGCTACAAGGCACCCTTGTAGCTGGGTCTGTCTTAGAGGCAGCGTTGAATGAACTGCTTTAGAATAAAAAAGCCACTCGCCTCACACTGGAAGTTATATGGGTATAAAGCCTGCGCATGAAGCAGGCCTCAGGCTACCCAAGATGTCAGCTATGCAAAGGAAATTGTATGGAACATAAACTAATAAGGACAGAAATGCTCAAATTACATGCTGTTTGCATTACCTGGGGCACGGCAGCAATAAACGTGAACACAAGGGAAGTTTGGCGAGTCTCTCCCTCCTTGTACATGTACAACCACACCAACTGTAATGCAGCTAGCCAGGTGCTGGGAATGCCCCTTTGCAGCTCAGGGAAGCTCTGAGGCTGCCTGAGACCTTGCAGGATAGACCTTGCAGGATCCTGGCTCTTACTACCCAGCACTTGCTGAAGTGTTAAAACACCACTGACTTAGGGAGAGTGGCTTGATGTACTTACATAAATTGAGACAATATCACAACCATGTTTATGTTTGTTAATAGCTGTGGTTTGCTGCTAGAGGGTAGTCCTTGGTGTATCTTTGACAGGACAGATCTCAATGTACAGAAAGGACCTGATGGCCTTGTGCTGATGGAATTAATGGAAAGTGAGGTCAGCAAATCCTGGACGGATGACAGGATCTAAGAGTCTGATGTTTCACATCTAGGACGGCCAACTGGTGGTCTAGGAATTGAACCAGGCCACAGCATGTTTTTTTTCTGGCTCTTGGGAATGCTGGCCAGTTCACATGAATGTTTCAAGGGGCTCAGGAGGAGATGTGTCTTGTTCTACCTCTTTTTAAAGACAAGCAAGCTGGGAGCATGATGGTTTTTCATCTACAATAGTGTAGCCCAAACATGTCCTCTGGTGTTCTTGCCTGTTGACTCTTTAGCTAGACACAGAAGTTTGTTTCCCTGAACAAGTCGGCCATCTATGTTTTAGATGATGGGAGGAGAGAAGGGGTTTGCCTGCATCCCAGTCACCCTGCCTCTGCCAGCGAAGGCACTAGCAGCCAAAGCTGTAGCTCGTTAAACTAAGGCAGAAGGGGATAATCGGTGGTAGGATGGGATTGTGTAGGGCAGAGGACTAGAGGGCTTTGTGATCACCTGTATGAAGCTTGTTCAACCAAACTTTTTGGTGTCCCAACTCTATGGAACATTTTTTATTACAGTGACCTTACGCTTTTGTTTTTTTCCAGGTCATTTGGGCCTTGTCTAGACCCATGCCTTTCAAAACAAACAAATTTCACAAACAGAATCAATACCTTAGGTGGCAGAGTTCCTGCAATTCAGAGCCTCAGATGAGCAGGATGAATTGTGTTTTAACACATGTGACTTTGTTGAGGAGAATGCTGCTGAGGAGTCACTAAGATTTTTATCCTGGACTTTAGGAGGAGCTGAGATAGGTTTGTCCTGAGCTTCCCTGCAGATCTGAGCATGTGGGCCAAATTGGGCACAAACATGCTACGACATGTTCCTGATGCCAGGGTAATTCCATGTGGGCCAGGACAGACTCCAGAGGGGTTCATCAGCCCCTGCAAAAGTCACAGGGAGAGGTGCCCACCTTGACTCAGTACAGCCCAAAGAAGCTGGGCAGCTGGAAAGAAGCAGCTGCCTGGGCTGGTATATAATAGTAAAAAATGGAGTTAGAAACCTTGGCTGCAGCATGTTTTCTGGCCTCTTTCTAGCCCCCCCGCCCCAGCTAGTGCCTGCTATCTTGCTCTAGGGAAATACCTGCTTGTTGGGTGAAGCCTTGCACATGCAGATGTGGCACTTTCACTTTTGTTGCAGCTCAAGTTCTTCAGTTTAGGAATCAAATTTAAAGGTGTTTCCTTGTTCAGGAGGCAGGAATGCTAAAACTAACTTTGAATCATTAAGCAAAGTCTCTTGTCAGAAGCCTGTGAAGATTGGGTTGTGCACAAATGACCGTTGTGAATAGAATAAGCTTTTTCTTTTGGGCTAATGCTCACCTGACATCTTATTACAGGAATTTGTATCAGAAGGACCATAGCCTTAAGGGTAGGTGCACTGGTTGTACAGGAGAGCATCCATGTTTCCAGTGTAGTTGACAAGGCCTTTGGCATATTGCAGCCTAAATAAATTTTTATTTTTATTTTAATGACATTTGGAATGCACTTGAACTATTTTGAACTATGTTTCTTTCTAAATGCATTCTACATGGTTTTTTTTGGTTTTTACCTACAACCCAAATTCAGCTGATTCTTTTAACATGAATAGTTTGTGCTAGACCTTTGGGCCGTTCTCAGTGTCTGCAAAATGAGTATTGGATGCTTTTTTTCTTTAATGCCAGTGACTGAATTACACTGTTTTGTGTTTCAAGACTATTCTGGCACGGGAGGGGCTTGAAAATTTACCTGGAAAAGTCATCAACAAATAGTCCCAAGAGCACAAGTTGCAATTTTCAGGGGCATTTTTCTTCTTCCACATCAGAGGCAGGTATATGCTACCCTGAGAAAAAATAAAAGTACAGTTCTTGTTGCTGTTCAGGCTGGAGAAGGATGCATTGCATGTTTCTCATTTGGGCAGAACAGTTGTATCTCACATCTAGCAATAGCAACAGGGAGTTTTAAAAAGCAGTCTTCCCTGAGTGTCACGTCTTATCATATTTGAAGAAATACTGGCAACTGTGTTTCAGTTACACTGCGTTTGTAATGTTCCTCTATCTTGGTGAAGTCTTACATTTTCCTAGAAGTTGTGGCAGCCCATGAAATGGACTTCCTTTTGGAGTTATAAACTCTGAATTCAAATTTTATCACTTCTTGGAGCTTAACAGAGCACTAGGTTTGCGATTTTATTCACAAAGCTATGGATCATTGCAAATTGCTTCCTACTATTTGACAGCTTCCTTTTTAGAAATTTCAACACTCCAGCTATCTGCCTTCAGCAGTATATGATTCTAATCACTGCTATGATTTCATAATCCCCCTTTAATTCAGCAAACATTCCAGATTATCAACATATGTGATTTGTATTTTGGGAGAGCACAGTGCAGCAAAATTTTACTGTTGTCAGGCTTTAGGTTTTGTAGCTGAAAGGTGCATATTGTTAACCATGGGTAATTTCTTAGATGTAGTTTATAAATATATGTAACTATTTTGGGTTGTAGAGATAACATTCCCTTCAATAAATGTAAGAAGTAAAGCTGCAGAGTTTAAAGCCAAATTCAGCAGGAAGAAAGAAAATTACTTCCATATATCTTCTGTGTGTCATTAAATGGAAAATGAGATAATTCTTCCGTACATCTGAAAACTAAATAAAGAGGTCTATTCTCCTCTCAGTTTCTGTGGATAACTTCAGCTAATTTTTGTGGCAGTTATGCACGTTGATGGGAGAAAAGATGCCTCAAGTAGGATGATACGGTATACATATATTACTAAATAAAGTGCTCATTTTACTTAGGATAATCCATCTTTGTTCCAGATATATGTATGCATTCTTCGTACAGCAAGTATTTCAGTTGTCAGGATGACTTGATACATTTGTTCTTTGATGTCAAATTCACTTGCATCACTGTGGAATGGTTGCTACAGAAACCCCAGCCCAGTTTTTAAATGTATCGAGTTCACTCCTTTTTACTTAGAGAAGCTGGATTTGACTTCTTTCCTGTAAAGAAGTTCATAGTAAAATGGGAGAAACCTCTGAGACTGCAGCAATAAGCGTAGCAAAAATACCCAGATAGTGAGATCAGAGACAACAAGGAAAAAAGCAATTTAAAGTCCAAAACACAAAGTCTATCTCTTGATAAAATGCTCCCCGTTGTAATTGAAACCAGAGCTAAATTAGATCAATACAAAAATATTAAAGTGTGCCAAACCTGTTTTCTGTAGGCTTTGCTATAATTGGATTCTGATGCGAGAGATAGCTTAAATAGGCAAAGTCTGTTGACTCAAGACCATGATTATTCATAGAAAAAGAGCTTCCTGCTAAGGTATACAGTACTTTTATCTGGTGTTTCTTGAAGAATTAATACATTTCTATCCTTCTTTTCCATACTGATGCATTTGAAGTCCGTATCCTGCCTACAGTAAATCTCTGTCTTGCTTAACAAGAAACTATTTCACTGTATAAGCGAGGCATATTGACAACAGATTTAACCCAGACAACTCAGCTTTATTCAATCAGAAGAATGCTGGCCTGGTTTCAGGTTTCTGGGATACAGGCACAAATGGACATGCCCCAAGTAGAATCCATTTGTTTTCCCATGAATGCACCTAGTAGGAGGTCAAATAAAAATAAATATTTTGGCTGTTCAGAACAAGATAGATTACTGGAGTATTTGTGATGCAGACTGGAAATGTGATTACAACAAGCAGAGGTAGCATCAGAAATATGTTCTGTTGAGAGTAAAAAAAAGCATTGTTTTCTCTCTCTGCCTGTGTTTTAAACTGTGGTTATTCCTTGTCTTCACTAATCAGATTTATAAGAATAACTACATATATCTTAATCCACCTCACCTCTTTGTAGAAGTCATTCTGTTCAGGAGTTAAGGAAAAACAGCCATTTGTGTAGCCTGTTAGGATTTTTTTTTTTAATGCAGGTATAACTTATGCAAAGGAGTAGTTTATGGACTTCCCCTGTGATAGTAAGAATAAATCAATTGAGATCCAGTATACCAGGGGCCCCAGATTCTCTGTGGAGTTCTACCAAACAATGGAATAAATTGTGCAAGGGCAATTTGTCCCTAATGTTTTTGGCTATTTGATTTTGTTGAGGTTTTGCCGGTATTATTTAGATATTCACTGTAATTTATACTGCAGTGTAAAAAACCCTGCATATTTGCCTGCAGGGGAGTGAGTGCTCACTGAAACAATCCTTTGAACATAATAAAAATGAAATCCCCAGGTAATAAAAAAAATCCCCAGCTTTCATGAATAATGCATTTGTGGAGCTGGGGGGAAGAAGTGCTTTTTAGATTTATTCCCCCCTCTGCCCCCCACAACCTGTTGGCAGAAATAAACTCTAGGTTGGGAATGGGTTCCTGTGTTGTGAATGTGTTCTCAGGCTTTTTTTTAAGGTCCTGACCTACGTGCTGCAACACCACCAGGCACTGAATATTGGTAATTCTGATTTGTTTGTTTGTTTGTTTGTTTGTTTGTTTTTAAAGTCTGTGGGTGTCTTCCCCTGTGTATTGACCATCTGGTTGTGGGTTAGACTGTTTGGGATATGCCTGGCATGCTGAAAAGCAACACAAAATTGCAAAGTGGTTGGAGGCCCATTGACAATGGTTTGTTTGGGGTCCTCAGTGAGCTTTGACAGAGAGCAGGTGTTGTGATGATAAATTCAGGATGGGGTTGAGGATTTCTCTCTTCAGCTGGTAAATGTGTGGGAAATGCTGGAGGCACACTGTGAAAATAAATGATACTTATTCAGGGGATACTGAAATGGAAACAATTTTGTGTCACAGTATCAATGGAAAAGCTGTTTGAGGATTTTAATGGACTTCACCCCATAGCGGTGGTTTGGGTTCAGCATAGGAGGATCCAGACTCAGAGCTGATTATGGTTGTTGAGCCTAAGTGAGACTTAAAAATGGAGTTTCAGTATGATTCCCATGAACAAGCGTCCCAGTCGTGAAAACTGCCACAATACCTATCACTGTACCTTTGTTTTTTGGCAGTGCAAAGCTTGTGCTCCATAGCCATTGCAGAAATCCCGTATCTTCTCCATCATTTCCTTAAGTGACTTGGACAAGCTATTGGTTTCCAGTTCTCTCTCTCACTGAGATAATTGCTTTGTAGGGTGGAAGAAAAGGAAAAAAGTGAACAGTTTCCAAACTGAGGACACTGGAGAAAATTTCCATAATGTGTGTGAGGGGTGTACATCAGGCAGTAGAGAATCAGTTCTCTCAGGGTTCAATTTCTAAGAGTCTCAGCGGATGTGGTGCTCTTACAGCCAGTTAAACTTTGAATAATCCTTTCAGGAATAAAATATATTTTCTGTGACTATGATGGTGCCAAATCATTTCAAGTTGCCAAAAAGCTGCTTTGGAAGGACTTGAGGAAACCACAGCTGGGAATTGTGTCACAGATATAAAATGAGATTTATTTACCCTTCTACATCCGACACTGAAATAATAAAGAAGACAGGAACAGATGAAAGAAACATTTGCTTTTTACAGATTTTCTTTCTTCCTTTTTTTAAAATTTAATTTACTTTTTATAGAGTTTCTGTAGCAAATCTGCATTTTCACCAGGGACTTGATGCTCTTCTCACTGCGGTCATTGGCCGAATGAGTACTAGGAATGACTCTAGTGATATATTTTATGTTTTGGGGGTAAGGAGGAGAATGCATGTGCTTCACAACTCAGCAGCATCTTGAGGAGTGCCATGTTCAGTTCTCAGAGCCTGTTTCCAGGCCCATGTTCACTGATGCTCTTCTCTGCATGCTTGTTCTGCCTGTGAACCCTACTTATGTTGTTGCCCATTATCAATTCAAGAGGTGCCCAGGGACTGACTTATACTTCCACAAATAATGAATTTATCACTATGATTTTTAAGTGCTATAAAATGCTTATGTATTTTGTGGGTTGCAAGGATCCTTGCCTGTGCTAGGAGTGTTTGTGGACTGCCTGTGTTTCAGCCTTCTCTCTTGGACAGTGCTTTGGAACTGTAGCCATATAGAAAACTTGCAGGTTTTGATTGGACATATATACCCAATATAGACCCACTCCTGCAGTTCTGTCTCCATGGATCGTAGCTTTTTCCAGGGTAAATTAAAAAGAAACAGAACGGCAGATGATAATTTTTCATCAGTCTTTACTTTTTGGTGTTACTTGTATTTGTATAACTGACCAAATTACAGAGTGAGGAGTATATGGTATGCTGTCTTCTGCTTTTCCTTATCTAATTTACTGAAAGATACATTAGCAAGAAATCTCTCTTCTATTCTGGTGCAGACAGGAACTTTCATAGGTCAGAGTTGATAAGGAATATTGTAATAACGGGAATCTGAAAATACAATACACCTGAGTACATGTGTGTGCTTACATCCTATCTCTTTGTATTTGTGTTTCTAAAAGTATTAGGCCAATAAATTTTGTGTTCTGTTAATATGAATTAGTTATTAAAATACTCTTTCTTTGCATCACATGAAATATATTAGAATGCAATGATTTTTTTCCTCAAATTAATGTCCATTAAAAATAGCACTTAAATGAATTTATTTCTGAGTAACTGATTTAAGCATTGGACAGGTATCTACTTTATAAGCAGCAACTGTGAGGGGAGAAAAAAATGAGGCGGAGCAGAGACAAGCAGAAACTGCTAATTGTTCCAGGTTCCACACCACTGCAAAAGGAATATAGAGAGCAGTTTTCTACTGGAATGTAGAGACAGCAGTAGCATGGTAAAGAAACTGGACAATGAAGAAAGGTTTTTTAAACATGAATACATTTTTAAGGACTCCTTAAGAAGCAGTAGAATTCTTGAAGCATACAGCATGGAGTCCTTTGTAGGACCGAGGCCTTAGGATTGTATAGTTTCAAACATTGAGATTGGGATTTGAAGAACACGCTTCTTACCAAAAGGCTTGCTTATATTCTACAGTTACTAGAAAATGCCTAGATTTGGAAAATTTGAGAGAAAGGATCCAAAATTAGGCAGATGAAGATTGGCATGATTGAAATGAAATTATCTAGTTTGCCTTGTATCTTTACAACCCATTCAAATGTTTATGGTAGGATTTGTGTGAGCAAATGTATAATCCCTGAGGCAATCAGTTCTGTAACTGCTGCATAGGATGCACTTGCCACCATTTCAGTAAAGTTCCATCTGCTTCTGCTGGGGGTGATTTTGTCCTGTTTTATGGACAGCTATTCCAACAGTTCTGAATGAGCTTGTTGGGGATGTAGGTGGTGTTATCAACACTTGTGTTGAACATTTTTATGAAAAAATATTTCACTGACATGGGAGCAATGTTTCCACATATCCTGGTTTTGGCTGGGATAGAGTTAATTTTCTTTCTAGTAGCTGGTATAGTGTTATGTCTTGGATTCAGTATGAGAAGAATGTTGATAACACACTGATGTTTTCAGTTGTTGCTAAGTAGTGGTTATACCAAGTCAATGATTTTTCAGCTTCTGATGCCAAGCCAGCAAGAAGGCTGGAGGGGCACAAGAAGTTGGGAGGGGACACAGCCAGGGCAGCTCACCCAAAGTGGCCAAAGGGATATTCCATACCATGGGACGTCATGCCCAGTATATAAACTTGGGGGAGTTGGCCTGGGGGGGTATTGCTGCTTGGGAACTAACTGGGCATCGTTTGGTGAGTGCTGAGCAATTGCATTGTACATAACTTATTTTGTATATTCCAATCCTTCTATTATTATTGTAATTTTATTATTGTTATTATTATCATTATTAGTTTTTTTCCTTTTTGTTCTATTAAACTGTTCTTATCTCAGCCCACAAGTTTTACCTTTTTCCTTCTGATTCTCTTCCCCATCCCACTGGGTGAGGGGGGCAGTGAGTGAGCAGCTGCGTGGTGCATAGTTGCTGGCTGGGGTTAAACCACAACACCACGTTACCATGCTGCAGACTGACACGCGCTAAAGGCTAGACCATCCAGACCATCTTCCTGGAATGAATGCGTGTTTACTCCAGCTCAGCTGATCCTTTCACACAGCAAAGGTGTGTATGTAACCTCAACGTTAAAAAAGCAAATTAATCTGTGGTTTTAGCTCATACTGCATATGCAGCATCTTTAGGCACTGCAGGCTTTGGGACTCTCACTGAGTATTTCTAGTGAGTGTAAATGGTTCAGATTTCCTCAGGTTTTGCACAGCTGTAGCTCTGAGTGAAATTGAGTGCCTCAGTATTATTATGAGGTGGATTAAGCACTTTCTGTCAAAGTTCTTTTTTCAACCAAATATTGAGTCTTAGAATAGTTATTGGTTTTTTAAGCATCTGGCCCTCATGGACAGTTTGGGGCTTCTTGTTTTAGCTTTGGAAAACAGAACATTAGAAGAACAGAGACTAAACTATCATGCTGCTTTTCTGGGAAAAAGGGCCAGTGTTTCCTAAAATGGTTTACTACAAGGCCAGGTTTTGTTGTTTGCAATCCCTGCCTTATACCCACTGCAAATGTTAAGAGATGCCTCATATTCTCTTTGAGAGAGATGAGTATTAGAGGAGACTTGAACTATTTTATTGCTACTTTGGCAATCTCAGTAGACCCAGTTTGATACCTTGCTGTTTATCACATGCTTGCAGCAGAGGTGTTTAGCTCTTTTTTAAACCACATAATAGATTTTCTTGTTGTGATTTTGTAAATTGATTTTTCAGTGAAGTTCTGAACTTTATTGTATTCATGACTTTACTAGATGTCAAAGAGAGCAATCTTCCAAATTGAGGGTTTAGATGTAAAATACTAACAAATTCCTTGCTGGACCTAATGCATCTCCTGACAGAGTACTCCATGTTCCTATTCCTTATGGTACTGAGTCAAAAGATCTTGGATAAATAACTTGTCCGCTGTTCTCCCATTTTAAATTAACTCCTTGTTATTATAATCAGCAGCAGCTCCTCCTGTAGTTTTGGAGGCTTTTCTTGCTACCATGTATCATTGGCTTCTGTATGACTTAGAAGTCCTTTGGAAAATGCTTGTTTCTGTGATGCTGTTTTCTTTCCTCTTAACTGAACAGATCTGCGAATATGCCAATGAATACTGTATGTTGTAACTGACCTTTTTCCTGGGTTGGTGATAGGAATCTGTTGCCTTCACTTCCTTCTCACTTGCCTTTCTATTCTTTGAATCCTTCAGACTTAGTGCAGTTACAGCATGTTAGGTCTTTTATATTTAAATATCTCCTGAAAAATAATAGCCTTCTAGTTCTGTTGTACTAACTGTTGGTGTCCTAGGAAATGTTGGAAGAGCCACTCAGACACAGATACTGAAGTAGATTATCCTACTAGGTTTGTACAACTTCTGTGAACACAACTCAGAGGAAAAGTTGATTTTCTTGTGCAGTGCTATTGATAATGTGGAAGAGATGTTATTAATATTTTGAAATACTATGTAACAGATCTCTTTTCATACATGCAAAAGGTATGAAAAATAAAAACAAAACCCACTGTACCCAAGACTATATAGTTGACATTTTTTAGTTTTTGGAATAAACCAAATTTTGTTGCTAAGAAAGCATTCCAAAAAAGACTTTGAAACTACTAACTTCCACTCTTTATTTGATGTATGTGTATTATAAATCAGTGCTATTTGGCAATTTTTAGAAGAAGACATTTGCATCCATACTAGCAATTTTATGTGATGCTTCAGCTGAGTATGTCTTAAATAGTGAACTAATAAAGTGGTTTTAAATGGAAATTGAAATTATGTCTTTAAAGAAAATTATAGTGATTATCTCTAATACTTTAGTAAGTTAAACAAATATTTGCTTGGGGAAATATGTACAGGATGAAAGAATTTTCAAAACAGTTTCAGAAGTACCTGTCTGCCTTGCAACACATTCAGGGGCTTGGATTGTTTCTTACAGCACAGAAGATTCAGCCTTGCCCAGAGGGCCAAAACAGGTCAGTGTCCCAAATGATAACATTGTCCAGGCGTGAATAACAGTCCTCCTGATGATCTGAAGAGAGACTGTCTTGGAGGGTGAAAAAACTGGCAGGAGAACTGCCATTTCTAAGCTCTGAAAGCTTGATTATTCTAGAGTTACTTGCAAAGGAAATTCTGTCATTTAAAATCAGAGAAATCCCAATGGAGCTTAATTTGACATTTTGTAAATCAACTGTACAGCTATTTTTATGAAAACACAGAGACTGTGCAATGTTCTGATGTTCTATTATTTCTTAATGGTAAGAGATCATGGCTAGCATTTTTCAGGGGTTTTCCTCTATAGCCATGGAGTCTGCTTGAAGGGTAGGAAAGCATGCAGAAAAGACTGCAAGTGTCTTGTTGTTCATTATAGAACCAGAAACTGCACACTGCTCTTCCTGTAGCCTTTCTTCCTTGTTATTTCTGGAGGTGCTATCTTCAGCTTGGAGTAGCAGCTTCTATCAGGGTCTGCACTGGTGTAAAGTCTGTGTGGAACAGCAGTTCTCAGTGGCCAAAGGGTACTTTCAATTCCACTTGCTGGCATGTAGCTAGTATGACACTGAAATGAGGTAGCCAGCAGAACAGTGAAGGATCACAAAGGGTGGGATGTGTCAGTTCTGAAACTGCAGTTCATAGCACATTTTCTCTGAGGGAATGTGCCAGAGGTGTGGAGGCCTTTGCCCTGGGGGGGATGCTGTTCCCCACCTCTGTGCTGCTGACAAGGAGCTTTTCTCACTGTTCTCATGCTGCAACGGTATTGTGCCTTTTCACTGGAAGCTGTACTGAAGTGTTGGTGATTTTTTTTTTTTTCTTTCTTTGCAAAACTTAAGTGACTTCCATAATTTTGACTGAAGTCAAATCCTGGTTCTAAGTGGCCACCATGGCCTGAGGAGGCCTCTTGACGGAGAGGACTGTTAGGGAAGAGCCACAACTAGCAATCGCTCTCTCTCAAGTGTCCTAAAGCTGTGTTGACCTGCCTGTTTGGCTTTCAGGGAAAGTGAGTATGAAGGCTTGTCTGAGATATGACAGGCCAGTAAGAGGTTAGCCAGTGAACAAAGTTGTGTCCAGATTAACACAGGGGTGTTTTGGATAGAAAAGTTGTGGATGGAGAAACTTCTTCCTTCATATGGTAGCAGAAGTCAAAAGGTACATAATCTCAAAGGAGCATTCCTGTGCCTGGTGTAGTTAGCGGGACAGGGAAACCCAGAGCTTGGGTACTGTGGAATACCAAAGGAGCAGTGCTATGTCTCAGGGATGAGAGAGACTTCTGGATGGAGGAGCAGGGAGACACAGAGACAGGGGTGTGGTAAATGAAGGTGTAGATTGGTAGGAAAGGGATTCTGAAAGTATCCATTGTGGGAGGGCTCAGGAGAAGCATATCAATGAATGGAGAAAGAAATGACAATATAATGAGGAAGAGGTGCATGCACAACTGTTCGCATTCGTGATAACTTCAGCACATACTTTCAAGCATTCAGCTTTGTTTCTTTGAATTAAAAACTGTTTGTGGCCTGATCGCTTGCCTGTTCTGCAACTTTTTCTTGCAAGCAAGGGAGAAATTGCAGATGTGACTGCAGCATGCTATGGAGATATTTGAGCTCCCTAAATGCTAGCTAACTGAAGTGCTGGAAGCAATCTTTCCATAAAAGTTTGGAGACCAACCCAGTAAATTTATTTAGCAGGCAGGTTGTTAGTGTTTTGCACCCGTTGTAGGGCTTCGTGCTACTGCAGTCAGCCTACTGAACTCTGTTTAACTATGTTACAGTCATGGCCTTCGCAGAAGTATCTTGAATGGAAGGTCTTGTCCAGAGCCAGCTTCTGCATGAGGACCTACTGTGGCAGTGAGACTAAAGAAGTCGAGGACCAGAGGAGTCAGATTTCCAAAAATACCTCTGGGGTTGAACAGATTTCAAGGAATCTTCTTGGCCAGCATTGACATATTGTGGCAACCCTGAGTCTAAAGCAGGGACATTCTCATTCTGTTTCGGTACAATGGTCTGGCGCCGAGAGCTTTGTGTTTGGTTGAGTGTTAAGCATCAGCTCAAGAAACATCATGATGATTTGTAGCTTAGTATTGAGTCGTGCCTCTTCAGGGCTACCGGCTGTTGTTCATAGAGTAACGGTGGTGGGTGTGTCGGTCGATATGTGCCCCGTTTGGGCGGCAGGATGAGAGGGCGGAGTACTCCCTTGTCCGGCCACCCCCGAGAAGGCCCAAGTATCAAAAGAATCCTCGGGAGAGCCTGCAGCGGCGCTCGGGAATTACAAACCGGGAGAACGTGAAGTCACGCCGGGGAGTGCTTCTGCCCCCGCCACCAGCGGTGTGTGGCGGCAGTGGCTAGCCGCCCGTCCCGTTCCCTCGCACGGCGGGTGCGGTTCAGCACCCTGGCCAACACTCGGCGCCGCCCCGCTCCCCGCTCCCGCCGCGGCGGCCTGCGCCCGCCTGGCCCCGGCCCCGGCCCCGGCCCCGGCCCCGGCCCCGGCCCCCGCC
Organism: Haliaeetus albicilla; assembly: GCF_947461875.1. Lineage (NCBI taxonomy): Eukaryota > Metazoa > Chordata > Aves > Accipitriformes > Accipitridae > Haliaeetus > Haliaeetus albicilla. Next base: position 24,976,921 of record NC_091491.1, on the reverse strand, counting down.
TCTGCCGGGGTGGGTCAGCGCCCTGCCGGCGCGGGCCGGGGGGCCTTGGTCCCAGGCAGGGGGGTTGGCTGCCCTGTGCTGCCCGGCGCAGGCGTGTGAGCGTGCGTGTGTGGTTAGAGGGTAGGGATGGAAGATGCTCATCCCTGGATTCCTTCTCCCTTGCGTGCATGAGTGCAGAGGCTATTAATTCTTACACCTGATAAAACTCTGCAGAGATTTATACACAAGGGATAAGATCAGCTGATCATGGTTGCAGACACGTGGAATTTGTAATAAATAATGAGCCTATTTAGCCAAGCGGGAAACAACTGGCTTGTAAGAGAGCGTGCAGCACACTGATTATAGGAGAGTTGGAAAATCCTGGTTGTGGAAAACCTGCATAATTCCAAATAGATAGGGAGAGTGGTGAAGTTTTGTGCTCTTTCAGAACCCGGGTTCTACAGGAAATTTGGACTTGAGGTTTTCCGTTTACTTCTGCATCTAATTGACCTATCTGGTCTTCCTGCTTACTCTCCCCTCGTTGTGCAGCTGTTAATGTGGCTCCCAGCTCCCAAAAGAGTGCACAAAGGGCACTTCTTTTTTGTACACTCAGCTTTCCGGACACATGCTTTACAACATGAACACCTGTGTATATCCTGAGTGCTGGCTTCCCTCTCCTGCAAGCACAGATGTCACGCTCAGAAAGTGCACTTGCTGAGTTTGTCCTGCAGAATAGCATGGAACCAAATGAAGCCAGCTTTTGGAAACTTGATGCAAGAGTATCTCCCTGCAGCTCCGATGTGCCTTGGAAAGTGGTTGGAGTTGTTCACTATATTACTGAGGGCCTGTTGTGCCCTACTAGCTGAAATCAGTGGCAGTTTTTTGCTGGACTTACCAGACTGGATGTCTGTCTTTCTCCTATCCCTTGCTTTGGTCTCCCTCTAATTAGAGGGGAAATAGCCAAGGTCCTATGTGTAACGTAATGGGAGTGCCTGCTGTGGCTACTCTGTTTGCCAACATTGTGTCTATTCACCACCTATCAGAACTCTGTGAAACAGATAACTGCTCCTAAACCTCCAGGACATGTCTTCTTCCTAGTGGGAGTGCAAGGAAAGGCCTTGCCCTTCTGAGTGTCGCTTATCTGCCCCTTAGAAATAGGACGTGCTTAGTTCTCCAGACCTCTGCCTTTCTGGCAAAGTTGGTTAAAATTGGCCAATGACTTCAGAAGTTACTGGAGGAGAGGGAATTTATAATCAGACACAGACAAGCTGGCTTTATGTGACTGTGTGAGCCTCATTTCTTCAGGAAACCATGGTAAAATATGTGGATGAAGTTGCAGTAATATTAAGGTTAGAGTTCATGCTGGCCTGTATTTCTCTCTCAATTTTTCTAGCATGACAGTATTAGTCAGCCTGGAGCTTTTTGAAACTTTTTATTCCATATGCAGAAATTTTTCAAACCTAGCTTCTCTGTCTTCCCTGATTTTTCCTTGCTGAGCTTAATCATTAGGTGGGAAGAGTGAACACTTTAAAAATAGAGGAGCCTGTGTGGAAATGTTGCTAGCTACATTTTTATTTTTGTAAAAAACTTAATATTGGCAGAACTTTCTGATTCATTATGGTCCTAAAACAGCATTAAAGCATTCTAGCTAGATAGATTCCTTCGTGGCTTGCCAGGAGTCCCAATCGCCATGACAGTGTTCCTTGAGAAAGGAAACATGCTCTACATCTGGGAGCAGGGCTGTGTCCTGTAACAAGCATGGTCAGGGAGAGTGTTAACTGTGTTCTCTCAGTCCTATTTTTTCATTTAAACCCGGTCTGTTGGACTGTAAGGTGGCTATAAGGACTATAAAGACTTGAGTGTAAGGGAAAGAGATGGAAGTATTTCAAGGGGGAGAAAAAAGCACTGCCTGACATCTGTGGATTTTGTTTGCAAGGTTGGAAATACGTAGAATTGCCCAAATAGGAATCAATTCCCAGCTTTTTGCTTGCCACAGCATATCAAATAGGTACAGAAGGGAAGAATGGAGAGGTACCTATCTGGTCACGGTGTCCTCATGAGGCTCAGTGTATATGGGAGAAGGCAATCCCTTTGCGTGAAGTGTAACCTTTAGCAGGCTTTGGCCTTGTTATTGAATAGTGGGATGATAGCAGATGTGGCAGCAGACATTTGGGCTTGTTTGCTCCTACAAATGAAACAGCTCTAACAGGGAAAAAAAAGCGCCTTAACAGAATTAGCTAAAAAAAATGTGTCAGACAAAATTGTGCTTTGAATGCATTATAGGAGCTTACTGTTTTGCAGTGAGAAAAGACAGTCAGGTGTTGATAGCATGTAGGAGGCAAGAGCTGTTATTAGTGAGTGGGAAGAAACACATTGTGTGGTGTGGGAGTAGGGCAGATGGGAATGAATCTAGAGGCTCTTTTGGAATTACTCATATGCTGAATCATCTTCTTACAAACTTACTCTCAAAGCCTCCAGTGCAGAACACCATCATCCTCCAAGGTCCCACAATATTCCCATGCTGAGCATGGCATCGAGAGGGATGTTGAGTCAGCTCTGTGTGCAATAATAGTATGAAATGTTCAGTGAGGAGTTTAAGTAACTACTTCAGCCGAGTAGGTTGTGACTACAATACACAGATGGGATGCATATTCTTTAATTTAAGCCCTCTGTAGGATGAAAAAATGGTAGTATGTTGTTATTAAGGTAGTTAGGAGTGTCCATGCAGAGCCATTAATGGAATCATTTCCACACTCATCCACTTGTGAATGCAAGGGCTTTGTTGCCAAGAGTCTAACTGTGCATAATACTTGGTGGAAGCCATAAAAGCATGTCCGAATGGCCTAAGATGTGCCTGGAAATGTCTGATGAGAGAGCTCTTCCTTGGACTTGACATACATGCTGTGTGCTCTGACTGGAAACATATGGTGATGGCGTTATAAATCTGGTCCTGGCCCTGCAGACCGTGGTTTTGCCTACACTGTCTTTTGAGAGGCACTGCAAGCAGTCTGTCAAGGCTCTAAACAGCTGCAAAATGAAGGAGACAACAACAGATGGACTCAGTCCAGCAAGTTTGGTACTGGAGGTGTAGGCGTACCCAGACTTACACAAACGTAAGCATACCACAGTCTGGGAGCGAGAGCCCTGTGAAAAGTGACAGAGCTGCTAAACAAAGGGCTTGTGCCTCTGACCATTTGGTGACAATGTGACAGCTCAGCAGCTTGGAAAAAACAGCAGCAGCGGGACTTCCCCAGGACCCCCTGACCTCCAGGGCTGTACTGGCTGTACACTGAAGCCTTCTGATGGTTTATCACTGAGGCATAGGGTCCTGGCTTGTGGTAAGGACATCTTGAATTGCCTTCTCTGGCAGTATTTTTTACCAATTGCCACCTTAATCTGCCATCACACAATAGGAAAGTTTCAGAAGGAAACTTGTTTAGAGACAGGTCTGTAGAGCAAGTTTATGTCTTTCACCAAGTATACTGTGCTTTTTATGCTCAGCTATGTCTTAAAACATGCTTGGCAATCTGGAGAAAACAGTAGAAGCTGTGAGGATGTTCTCCCTCTATCTTTTCCTGAACTCTTCAGGTAGTGCACTAGTAGTTGCTGGGTTAATGCCTGACTTAGGCCACTACATTAGGGCTGCACTGGGCCAGCTAGAGTCTTCCTTTAGATGTTAAAGATAGGCACTTTCTTGGTGAATAGAAAATACCAACAGAAGCAGATTGAGAGCGAGCTTAACACAATAAAGCCTGTTCTCTGGGCTTGTCACAAATACATTAACTTCTTCACTGATGGATTCTAATTCTGAACTTTTTTTTATCATATTCTAAAAGAAAAGAATATATAATTTTACCAGGCCATTGCTTGCAACTATACACCTTCCTGTTTGTTGCCTTTTATTTGTTGCTGAATGTGCTTGTAGCTATATTTTTACTTCTGCTGCTTTTGTCTACTAATCTAGTTTACCCCAAAGGACTAGAAAAGATTTATTTTACAAATTTACACTTGAATTTCCTAGCACAAAGCAGTGGTTTTTGCTCTTGGGTTTCAGGAGTGGTGATGAAAGGTATTTCCCACAACACTTGTGAAATTTAAATGAAAAGGAGTCTCTGCATTAAATTTTTATTGCACTTCATGTGTAGTATTACATTTATTGGATATTCTTTCTGAGGCTTATTATAGTGGGATTGTTTGGTATTTCCTGACCTTTGTCATTAATTTTGACTCAGATACACACATTTATGTAATGTTTATCTATATACATGGATGAGTAGCTAGCTAGCTAAATATTAATATTTTTATAGTTTGTTTCTGGGCAATTGTTGTCCCATCTGAGTAGTAATGGAAAAAAGAAAAAGAAAGATGACAGGAAAATATTTTCATTTCCAAACTATCATGTGGCTGAAAAGTGGGGACAGGAGAGAGGAGGCAGTAAGGAAGGAAGAAAGGAATCAGTGAATAGTCATAACAGTGTGGTGAAAACAGATCTTAAAAAAAACCAAAACACCAAACAATAAAAGCTGTAGATTCCTTCTGTGTTTTTCTGAAGCCCTGAAACAATTTAAAATATGAAAAACTTAGGCTAATTGAGAGCATTATATTCATTGGCCCCAATTTTCTTTCTTTCTTTGTTTTCAATCCAGGCTCTCTCATTATAACCTCTTAAAATAAATAAATAAAACCTCTCTCTCTATAAATATCTGAAAGAGTCATTCTTATATAATAGCCCTTTCCTGCAGCAAAATTTATCATTATAACAATACTGTAGTAGTTTTGCTGGAAGAATCACAGCCAATCAAAGCTATTACAATAATTGAACATTTCATGGTTTTGGAAATTAAATGTGTAACCATGGCACCGAAATGTCTCTTAAATCATATTTGGAGATGTATTTTTCACCAAATGATTTGCACATTATCTCATTCCATCTGAATTTTATTTTCATCAAAATTATACCATCAATTTTTTTCCTTTTTTGTTTCTGCAGCAATTTTGCAATAGAACTTCCCATCTGCTTTCACTTTTTGTAAGTTTGATCATATTTGTTCAAGAAGCAGATCTAAACCTTATTTTATCACGAGGCATAATTTAACAGCTGACTAATGGTCAGATTATAAATTATGCTGTAAATAACTAGCATGCTAAGTTGCAGCAGTAAGCAATACTGTTATCAAAATTAGTAGCTGTACTAGTTTCAGTACATAAGAAAGTGGCTAATATGGTCATTGTTCCAAGACCTGGGATCAGCTCAGGGCATGTTATCACCTCAGGAGTGTTATCTCTTGAAGAATCATGGGAGCCAGGCATTTTTTAGTAAAAAGGTAGAAATCTGCAGGTGTTTGTTCTCTATACACATACTGAGTTTTTCCTGAGGTGTTTGCATGCCCCTGGGAGCCATTTTTTGGTAATGAACCAACATGCAATCTCATCTTTGCTATGAACTCTATCTCTGTCCTGAGGTTTGTTAGTAAAGCTCTCTGGACAATTGGAAGGAAAGATAAAACAGAAACTGGAAAACACAGAGAAAATAAAAATATGCAGAGAAGATAAAAATATGTCTGAGGTATGACCACAGACTGCATTCTAACTTGTACAGTTCAGATGGGACATCTTTCTATTGGAGAACGGAGTGTTAGTAAAATCAGTGTTTGCAAAGTGTTCACATGGATATATAGCTTTGAACAAAAAGTCGAATGAGGAAATGAAGTAAATTCTTATCTTGGTTTTCTTGTTTTGGTCATGAGAAAATGTTTTTTCAGCTTCATAACTTTTGTTTGTATGAATTTTAATAAATTTTGCGTGGATAAGAGAATATGTGAATATAATTTGCATTTTAGTAACATTCTCAAAATGAAGTGACAAAATTTAAACAAAACAATTAGTGACATCAAGATGTATGGATTTTTCTAGATGTATGTCCCACCTGTGAGAATGCCAGTGGCTTGGGTGTAATTTGGGGTCCAGACACACTCAAGGTAGTTCTGCTGGAAGGTAGGTGCAGAGACATTAGACAGGGTTGATGTGAGTTGGTTTTGTGAAAATGGTCCAGGTACATCAGAAGAGCGTAGGGTTTATTAGTTTGGTTGCAGGTTCACCAGAATGAAGCTCTTCTGGGCTGGTGCATCCAAAGGCTGCTATGTGAAATCAGGTAGACTCACCATCAAGGGTCACTGTTAGTTTTCCTCACATTTGGTGTAGGGATTTGAATGCTATTCCAGGGCACTGACCTAGTGATGGGGTTGTTGGCTGCTCTTGGGGTGTGTTTTCTCTGATCAAAAATTCCGTCTTGTACCCAAGAAAATGTTCCAGACAAAGTTAGTGTGTATATTCATGCCAAAAGCTTTGCTTTTAACTAATTGACATTTTCTTTTGAAAAACAACTTTGTCAGAAAATGACCAACCAGCTCTGGTTTCACACCCTCTGATCTGTCATCTTTGATCTGCTTAATGAAATCAGGGTTCCAGTAGTACTTGCTGCTGGGCTTTTAAAAATCTTTTAAGATGCTTTCTGCTTCCGTCTAGATTTCTCTCTTACTTGACTCATCTACAGCTATTTTTCGCTCCTTAGGGAGAGCCCTGATCCTGTTTCAGTCTTTTTCACAAAGGCTGCCTGCTGGTTTGTTGGCTTTTCTCTCTGCTCTTTTTCACAAGAAGTGCCCATAACTAGAGTGTAATGGGAAAAAAAAAAAATCCCAAACTGTTTTCAAACTCAAAGCAGGATTATGCTGAGATTTGGGAAAGGTTCAGATCATGATTTCTTATGAGATCTGGATCTGGTTCCTGAATCCTCTGTCTGGTTGGTGCTTGCAGTACTGTCTGCAAACCAGTACTTGCAGGTAATTCTAGCAACCAAGCCACTTGTTATTCTGACTCGTCCCAGGCTAGATTTTGCTCATTGTGATTCTTACTCTTTTTTGGGGGCTAACTTATCCTGTTTTTAAAATTAATGAAAAATTAGTTATCACCCTGGTTGTCACAGCATCCTAGTCCCTCAAATAACCAGATTCTTGTATTCTAGACTTTCATGTTTGGAACTGTCAGAGATAACTTCTTTATATGGTATTTCATGTTGAAAAGGAATAACACATTTTGGGTAAGGGAAATATAGGGGTAATTCTGGATGTGGTGTGCTTCAGTGAATAAAAGCATTTGCAAATCTACTTGCTTTGATATAGTAGATTGCAAGAACACTTTACACATATCTTTTTCAATGTGTCTATAAGTTACACAGGGGAAAAAACCCCTCTAACTAGAACTGGCAAGTGTTCAGAAACCACAACTATTCAGTGTATTGCCTGACCATTTTTAAAATGTATTTTGCACTTTTGGTAGATGTTGTAATGCATTCAGCACAGTTTGAAGTCTTGGCATAGATGCTGGGTTCTAAAATAAGATGAGCTCTGCCTTTTAAAAAAGAAATGTTTGCCTGTGAAATACCTTTGTTATTAAGGGTCTTTGGGAAGGGGAACAGGAAATGGTGATGATGCCACCAACAGCGAGAAAACAGATTTATTTTGATTTTTAACAAATAATCACAGCAATGAACAAAGCCCTTCTCAGTGAATGCTGGGTGGGCAGAATTTTATCCTCTTTGTGTGTTAGTCTCCTTCCCCAGATACCTCGTAACAGTCAAACGTGCTCTTGGTTTGTGCGTATGAAGGTGGCATTTGATTTGGTAGAGTGGACAGAGGTTTGCCCCCCAGCATGCTCTGTTTCTGAGATTGGTTCCTCCTCTCTCAGCTGCACATCAGCAGCTTCTTTCATAGGGACCGGGCTAGCCAGTGGCCAGAGGAAGCCTTCAGAAATGCTGATGGGTTGGCTCTGTCAGACCTTTTTCAGTGAGCACAGATCCAGATAAAGGTGCAGAGCACCAGAGGCTCTGGCTGACAGCAGTGGGATTTGCTCACCTTTAGCAGGTCTGCAGCCTTGCTCTTGGAGTCAGGTGTGGAAATGTAGTGTAGTCAGTGTGGTTGTTGTACTGGTAGCACGCTTGAGAGGTGCTGTGAGATGTACTTGACTCCTGTCGTTAATGCCAGTTGCATGATATAAAGGCTACACAGACACTAAACTTTTTCTAAAGGTGAGTAGGTATTAGGAAATAGAAAGGAAAGGGGGGCTTAAGTACGCCCATGCAAAACCTGTAATGAGCTCTGTATAGGTGAAATTCATGCTGTGGCAGTGTGAAGAAAATCTTTGAGCACAAATGAAGCGCACTGAGCAATTTGCTGTCCAGACTTGGAAATTCTTTCCAGCTCATGTCAAGCTGGAGATCTATGGCTCCCTCCCAGTTTCTGCTGTGATGTGTTTTGTCCATTTGATTTAGCTGTCCTTGAAAAAGTCTGTGGAACATCCCCATCCTCTCTAGAGAAACGAGAAGTCAGACAAAGTAGAGCAGGGTCTTTATTCAAGCCCTGGAGTGGCTGCCCTCCAGACTCTGCCAGTGCTGCAGCTCAGGAGGAGCAGGTGGGAATTTTATAGCTGGTATGTGAGGTACTGGTTCTTGCTGGTGCACACTGCAGTGGCTGTTATAGTATTATTTTACAGAAGGAAAAGTAACTGTTAGCCCTGCTCTGTTTTAGATGTAATATATAGTACTCCTAGAGTATACCCCTGAGAAAGAGAGAGAATCTGGAGAGTAGCTGTAACCTCTTCTGTAACAGAAGAGAGTAGTTGCACCAAGTAACTTGGTCTCAGCACTTTACTGTGCTGATAATAACATGGTTACTGAAATCAGTGCTAAAATGAGGGCAGAGTGACAGAGCATCTTTATTCTCTTACAGTCAGCACTGACTCTTGAGAATCTCTTTTTGGCTTAAAGTAGTCTTTCCATTATGTGCCATGAAAACAAAACAAAATGACAAAATATAATCAATGACATAAAATACTGCAACTCTTTCTAGCTTTTTCTTTATTTTTCTCCATATTTTGTTTTTTTCTTAAGTCAAGTTGCAGCTGATTGGTGTAAGAAAACTTTCTCACGCTGAGTGCTGATTACATTTGTACTTAGACCACACTGCTTCTAGCAGTCCTGAAGGGCCTCATGAGTTCCCAGATCTCACTGTAGCATGCAGTGGGTCTGGCTGGCTGTGCGTGGGGAGCATATGTACCTCCTTAAAGTGGCGCGTGATGTAGCTGTAATGACGGCTGTTCCTGTCGGCTCTGGGCGGTGCTGTGTTTTGTGCACTCCTGGCAAGGGCAGTCCTTGTTGCTGTGCTTTGGGGTGGTCTCCTCATTAATACGATTTGACCCCGTTACCTGTTGTCCCCTTCCATGTATGTTCCCTCACATGTTCTCCATCATGATTATGAGTGCAGGGCTAACTCTGGGAGCCAGTGAACTTTACAGTGCACCTCTGACACTGGAGTCAAGTTGTGGTGGGAAGTAGGGTGTTGCACCACCAGCATATTGCGCTGAGTCCCTGTCTCTCCTGTCAGCCCTGCAGTGTGCTGCTGCTTGTGCAGCTGCATCACAGATCAGAATAAAGCCCTCTTGGCTGAAAGTGCTTTGTTTAGTAGGGCTCCAGGGAGGTGTTTTGTGGCCCTGGAAGCTTGTCTCATGTGTTTCCCTTGCAAGTGCTGTCCCTCTCTCACAGGGTATGCCTCTGAGGTCCTTCCAGCTGCTGGCTGCACTTTCTGAAGTGTCGTGCTGGGAACCTGCAGCCCCATCCCTGGGTAGCATGGCAGGCAGCAGCCGTTGCTGCTTCAGGAGGTCAGGCATATCGTCCTCCTTTGGCACACCCCCTTGGGCTCTGCTATGGCTCGGTGTTCATGCTCAGAGGCAGGAGGATCTCTGGATATCTAGTCAGATAACGGCTGCCTGCAGTATGGAAAGATGTCAGTGCTTCAAAGGGGGATGGATTGTGGCCCTTGAATGTATTAAGTGTTGCAGGGAGGGTGGAGGTGCCCTGACGCATGGTGGTACAATAGAGGCAACGTTTGCTTCTGCTGCCGTTGCTGTCTGTGGGTAAGTGAGAGCTGACAAGAGCCCCGCGGCCTGGCTGGGAGCACTCCGCAGGGCTGCCGGCTGGGCTGCCAGCGCCTCACGCACACCCCTGGGCACCGCGGTGGGGCTGGCCCCTGCCCAGGTGTGGTACGGAGGGAAGAGGGCTCCATCTGGCCTCTTCTTTGTCTTGTGCACCCCTGGGAAAGGAAAGCATGATTTAGCTCCAAAGCATTAAACAGAAAACCCTGAAACACTATCCCTCCAGAATTGTCTAACCCTTTATGGCTTAATATAAGTATGCCTGAGGATTGATGAAGAAAGGATGTTGCTCCTGTTGGTAATTACAAGGTTGCTCCATTCAGTGTTTTCTATTCTGGTTGTTCCATTTCAGCATTTAGACTTTGTCTTAGGTGTGTGCAAATGCTTTCTGCTGTGTCAGGAGCTTTGCTTAGCTATTTATGTGCTCAAACCCTTGGTAAGATTCTTATTCGTTCAGGCAGATCAAAGACATATGTTTGGTTGTTTGGAATAGGTAAGCAGGAAGAAAGAAATCTCTTAAGAGTGATGACATGGTATAGCTGCTAAGTAAAAAATACAGTTATGTACATATTTGTGCATGTCCCCCTAATAATCACTGTTGCCAATGACGCAGAAATATGTAACAATTGAAATCTTCTAGTTAATTGCAATGGCTGTCAGTCAACCTGTGTTGCCAATGAAATTTTTTCTGTTTCAGTGATCAACTCCCTTCTATTCAAGAGATGAACTTCTGCCAACGGAGAGAGAATATACAAGTTTTGTTTTAAGAAACAGCTTTTTGACCTGGGTGATGAAACTAAAATGCAGAGTTCTTCCTTCCCCACACAAAACTAAGGGCACAAAACCTAACTGATGATTAGTTGGATTTATTCAAAACTCTATATTATTCAGGCACAATATAAGCATGTGATGTATTCACTACAGATTAGGAAATGAGGTGAGATGCAGGTGCTCTGTTTATTTGTAGATTGCAATGTGTGGATAGATAAATAAGTTTCCATTTAGGAAGAGACATTTTTGCATACTGGAGTGTTTAGAATTCAGACAAAGAAATGTCATGCAAACAGCAAAGGATCCGCAGGAGCAGGATTGTGATATACGGAACAGATAACGTTCAGCGGTACAGAGACAACTTTACTCTTTGCAGCATGGGGCTATGCAGAGCTGCACTAGAGCTCTGGATCAAAGCAGTATAATGCAGAGGTAGCCTGAGCTCATTAGCCTGGGCGTAATGCCATGCTAATATATCTATACTACTCCCAGGACCCAAGCTAATGGCTCAGCATGGTGCTACGCTGGATACTCACACCAGCTGGTGCAGGGATTTCTGCATTGTATAGTGTAGACATGCCGTAAGGTTTTCACACTAGCTCTGTAAGCAAAGAAAAATGAATTAAGGGCAAGATATAGTCCAAGACTTTGAAAAGCAGGGACATTTAAGTTTGGGTTCCCGAACCCTTGTTCATACTCTTCAGGAGGAGTCCAGTGTAAACGTTACAGAAGTCAAGGACAGTCTTCACATCACCTGCCACAGGCTTTGGATCAAACTCAAGAACTCGAAAGTCCAAAGTACCTAGTAATTCCTACTGATGTGATTTTTCAACACCATTTCATTGTATCTCTGGAAGACAGGCTTGTTGAGCGTCAGTCAGCTGCTGTGCTACGTTTTGAATTTATCAGGAATGAAAAGTGACTCCCAAGCTTCTACCTTTGTTCAGGGAATGTTTATATGCGACATAAAAGTAGTACCCTGTTCTCCCTCCCTCAAAAACAAGGAACAAGTGGTACATGAACAAGAAGTAGATGGGCTAGTTGATATTATTTAATAATGATCTAACTGCCCATCTCTGGCTGTAGCTTCTTTTTTTCTTTACAAAAAAGAAGAGAAAAGTCCGGGCTAATGTTTGAGTCATATTTTTATTGCTGTTTTCACTGGTTTGATTATCTGCACCAACTTGCTCTTACTAAGGCTGTGACTAGATGCCAAAAAACCAGAAAAGAGACAGTTCACAATATAATTGTGGCCCAGATGGACTTGGGAAGTACTGGAAATCACAGAACTGATCCTGTTGTCATAACCAATAAAGCCTTAGATTGCTCAGTGAAGAAGAGTTTAGGCCCAGCAGAGTCAGTGCACTATTAACTCCCAAGACAGAACTTAGTATCAGCCAACTGACATACATAGTAAATGCAAAATCATCCAGTGGGAGTTCTGCCCAAGAACTACGAGTTCTTGCTGTCGTGGTTTAACCCCAGCCAGCAGCTAAGCACCACGCAGCTGCTCACTCACTCCCCCCCACACCCAGTGGGATGGGGGAGAAAATTGGGAAAAGTAAAACTCGTGGGTTGAGATTGGAATGGTTTAATAGAACAGAAAAGAAGAAACTAATACTGATACTGATAACACTAATAAAATTACAACAGTAATAATAAAAGGATTGGAATATACAAGTGACGCACAGTGCAGTTGCTCACCACCTGCCGATTGATGCCCAGTTAGTCCCTGAGCTGTGATCTGCCCTGTCCTCCCCCCTCCCCTCCCCCCAGTTTATATACTGGCTGTGACGTCACACGGTATGGAATACCCCTTTGGCCGGTTTGGGTCAGCTGCCCTGGCTGTGTCCCCTCCCAGCTTGTGCCCCTCCTGCCTTCTTGCTGTCTGGGCATCAGAAGCTGAAAAATCCTTGACTTTGGACTAAACATTATTTAGCAACCGAAAACATCAGTGTTATCAACATTCTTCTCATACCTAACTCAAAAACGTAGCACTGTACCAGCTACTAGGAAGACAACTAACTCTATCCCAGCTGAAACCAGGACACTTGCCTAAGAAGAGCAGGAGATAGGCAGTTTGCATCTGAAAAGCAGTTATATATTTCAGAAAATGCCATACCAACCAGAGATAGTTATCACTGGGTGACAATAATAAAAAAGTTTATAATGTCCAGTTGAAATACAAACAGTTCTAAAATGTAATCTGGAGGGACTGAAAGAATGAGTGAGGGGCCAGAAGTGTGAGGGTCAGAACTGGGTGGGGCTATCTATCAGGGAGAGAGGCATTAGATACTTTTTCTTTGCTAAAACTCATAGCATTTTAATTTTTTTTTTAACATTACTGACCACAACTGGGAGGTAGTTAAGAAATTAAATAGTTATTATGCCAGTTTTACAGCTGAGGAAGCTGAGGGAGAGAGATTAAGTGTCAGATTTTCCTTATAAGTAATGTATGTCCCACAGTAAGTCTAACCTGAGATTTTTGTGTATGTAGTAACACCTCAGTACTGCTCTTCCCTGTCATCAAGGTCATTGATATTGCAGTGATAAAACCCCCACTAGAAATCAAGGTTGGTGTATTCTTCATTCCCACTCCTGTCACTCCAACAGTAGTATACTTGACTTTAATATCTGCTTTTTGATTCCTTGGATGCTTTTTGATTCCTTGGAAATTATGGCATACACTTGTGCTTTGAACTAAATGAAAACGCACTTTACTATAATATACAGTGATAGAAAATTAAAAACATCTTAAATACACTGATTTATAATTAACAGATATATTTTCCAATAGCATTCCTATGATTTTGGAAACCTGGAAGGTAAATTGCTCTTAGAAAAGTCAGTTCCATAAGACTGTTCACGACTGAAGCAGGATCTGTGGAAATAGTACCTGCTACAGAACTTCTTGAGGTCCTAAGGTCAAATCCCTCTTGGGAAATGGTAATAAATGGTAGCTCAGCTGCTGTGTTCTAACAATATTTGTCAGATAAAACTATTAGATAAAACTGTTACCTACCCAACAAAGACTAGAGGCTTCTGTGGCACAGATGGGAGCATGCAACTGTCTGATTTAACATGTGATTAAGTATGTGCCAGTAGCCAGAAACCTGTAGTCTTAAAACGCAGATCATGCAGCATCATCAAAATTGGATTTGCAGTCTAAACAGAGAGCTATAAACTGTCATTGTAATAGCAGTAAATACTAGTGCTCTAATGTGCCCCAAAGATTGTTAGGACATGTGCTATGGGACTGTAAAAAGAATTAGAGAATATGGGAAGATGTTTTCATCAAAATAGGATTCACGATAAATATTAATCTTCCATGCGAACCTAAACTACATTTCTGGTATAACTTTGATGATGACTCTCTAGTGCTTTGAAGCTCACAAGAAGTTCTTACTGAGCTTAATATTTGTAAAAGTACCTTTGTTCTTTCAGAGTATAAACTGGCTGGAATGCTTTTGATAATTCTGGTTTTCACCCCAAAATACAGATTTGTTGGCAGCAAGTACTTTTGGCAAACCTTTTGGCAAAACCTTTTTGGAGGATTTTGAAAAAAAATCTGTGGTCTATTGCACTTTCTGACTTTAGCAGTTTGTTTTCAATTTTTAATTTCAACTTGAGCATTTTATTTCAGCTTTTCCATTTAATTTCATTTCCTTAATGCTTTATTTGGTTTCCCACTTGCAGGAATTAGTGGTGGGACTTGCCAGGGAAGGCCACTCCTGCCCAATTTTCTTTCATAGGTTTGAAAATCACTTGGTGCTGTTTCTCATGGTGCAGCAAAGCTCTGGAGTTGTATGATTAAAAGCAGCTTCTCTTTGCCAGTGAGATTGCCTGTTAGAAGGTGTGTTGAGGGCAGAGCAAAGCGCTCGGCTTGTTTGGAAAAAGCAGTTCAAGGAATGAATTTACAGCTTTTCTAGTTTCAGCAGACAGTCTTGTGTCCTTTTCTCAAACGTCCCTTACTTTTTTGTGTGTGCTGACTGATGACTCCGCTCTTCCCAAAGGCAAGAATGGATTGCAGAGTTTACCATGTGCCCAGGCGGTCTACCATCTCTGAAGCCATTTTGTGATACAAAGTAACATGTTGTAAAGCCATAGTTATCCCAGCAAAGAAATTGAGACGTTTCTGCTGCTGCTGCCCATTTGAGAAGCAGCATTGCTGTATTGCTCCCAGAGTCTGAATCTGAAGAGTTTTGACCAGCTGGCTGTGATGTGTTTTGACCACCATGCTGTGCCAAGGCTGGAACGAGTGGTTGTGTTGTTCAAATGCATTAGGCAAAGCTGAGTCCTGTTTGCCAGTTCTGGCACAGGACAGACTACTTAGGGGCAGTCCTTCATGTGACTTTTGACAAGTCACATGCAGTGGCCTTCTTTCGTCTGAAAGGACTGCCTGCCCTACAATCTTCCTGTGTGTGACAAGAGACCCAGCAGCAGAGATCTGTGGGCTTGGCTAATGAAGGGCAGAAAGAGGAGGATCTGTTGCTGGGAAAGGGGGAATGGCATCTTTTTGCCTCATGCTTTTCTACCTCTTAACTTGGCTAAGTATTATGTAAACAGTTACTTCTTTTGGTCTTTAATAGCTTTGTTTAATATTAAGAGTTTTGTTTACTGCTAACAGAAGATGTGTTGCTGGTAGGACATTGGATAAGCAAGCACCTTTGGAAAGGACACATGCCTCCTTCCCTTTTGTTTGATTCTAAACAACATGGAGAAGAAAGAGATTTTGCAGTACATTTTGCTGACTCAGTGTGTTCATGTTCACAGAATTAACGTCACTGCTGTTTCTGCTTGTAACAAATTTGCTGAAGTTTGGGAGAAGGTAAGCAGGGGAATGGTGAGAACAGGAGATGCAAATATTTATCCTTTTAATCATGGCTTTTCATTTAAAAAGTACTAAGCAGCAATTGGTTTGGCATTTCCTTTATTTTGCTTATTGGTACATGAGTCTCAACAGTCACAGAACAATCCTATGAGAAGATTCTCATCTGGATCTGAGGTAAACTATACTGTATGGCTTACTCCACAGAGCAATAGTAGTTAGGGGTAATGATTTTCATTTGCTGTTTAGGTACTCAATTTAGAAATACAAAAAAAGACCATGTCTGAATCATTTTGACTCCAGAATGACTGATTTCAGATTGACTTTAGAAGCATAATAAGAGTGGTAAATAAGGGATCTCCTAGATGGCCCAACTAAAAAGCAGCAGTAAAGACAGGAGATGCAAAACAAAGCAAAACCAAGCTGCTGGTGGTGTGAGGGGTGCCAGCAAGTAAGCCTGTGGCAGTTGCATGTGAGATTTTCACAGATGAGTGAGAGTAGTGGTGTCTTCAACCAAGTATCAGAGAAATTTCTGAACTGCATCTTTCCTATGCTAGCAGATGTCATTTAAGCCATGACCAAGCCTGTGTGATTCCTGTTGTGCTCTTAGCTGGTGTAGTCCCTTGTCCCCCTGGCTATGGGGAGGCAAACAAAAGAATGTACTTAATGAGCAACACTGTAACAATGAAAAAACACACCACTTTAAAAAAATTAATATTTAATTTTTCTTATAAACCGCCCCCATTCCTTAAGTAGCACAAAATCCTGAACAAATCCTTGTCTTCTCCTTCTCTTTTGTTTGTAGAATCATGGAGGACTTTGACCCTTGACAGAAAACACGTTTCAAAGCTGGTCATCAGCCTCAGTGCAACCATCTTGAGACTGCCTCCTTTGGGCTATGGAGGCAGGTAGGACCAGCTGCTGCAGCCCCTTCCTGGGTCCTGGCACCCACACAGCTGCCCTCCCTCTCTTCAGCAATGAACTCTATTAGAAAAGGTGAGACTGGTCAGAAGTGAGGCATTAAGAAGCCAGCTTGATATTGATATCAGTGCAGTGGGTGTCCTGGCACTGAAAAAGGACGGTTTTCAGGGTCATGTCACCAGAAATGATGCTCACAATTTGGAGAAGATGGCACTAGTTCATGTTTTTCCTATGCCATTGGGAACTATTACTGTAGGGGAAGCTGGCAGCTATATTTTGTTTCCTATCCATTCTGCTGGATCACATCTACTCAACCTCAGCTGTATTTGTGTAAATATGTATATATACATTTGCATACATTTGAATCTGTTTATCCCATATGCTATTCTTAGACATCTGAATGAATTAGAGAAAAAAGAACTAATGCAGAGTTAACAAGGAGTTTCAAGATTGTTTTCTTTGTCTGCATTTAAACCATGAAGAAATAATTGCTTACTTTGAAATTATCCAGTACTAAGGTGTTCAGGGAATATTGTAACCTACAGTTGTATCTCTGCTGATATAACAATATATATGAGGTAAAATGTGTGATGAGGAGCATTAAAAGAAATTATAGCGCAAATAGCATTATAAAATGTTCTTTAGAGATCTAGAGACCTTAACTGAGGAAAAAATGAGAAAGGGTCTGGATTTCATACTCTAAACTTCTTAACTTCCTTACTGATGTTTTTCATGTCTGATCTTTTTTGGAAAGTTTGACATATTTGGGGGTATTATGAGTGTGATCCCTCTTCTTCCCTACTGTTGTCATATGTTCAAAATGAAATTTTTTTATGCCCACAGCTCATTAGTAGCAGAATCTGGAAACTTAGGCCTCTGTTTCACAGTTCTCAGTGAGAAAAAGGGACAATCGTATTTTGAAAAAAATGAGTCAAATATTTTTAGTTTCGATGCTTGGAAAATGATTAGCATTGTGGCAGTACTGAAGGATTTCGTAGTGGCTAAGCTTACACTGAAATTTCCTGTATATGTCCAAAACGCTGCAAAAGAATGTAGGTGCATATGAGAGTCAGCCCCAAAAAGCTTCTAAGTCAGCATTTTTGCACATGGATTTTTGAGATTTCCACCCCCCCCCCCCCCAAGGTTAATTTAAGAGTATTTCAGCTACATTCTCTTGGACTGGAGATGCTTTATTTCTATGCACCTCAGTTAAAGGTGCCCTTTACCTTAACAGTTTTTGTCTCACTTCCTTAAACGCCATTATGAGCGATTTTTGTACGTACCTACAGACCTGCTAAGTCACTGTATGAGTTTGAGAAATCAAATCCTCAAATGCAGACACTTGCCCAAATTCTGGAACTTCAGTTTTCTCTCAGCAGACCCCTGCAGCAGGATCTGCTGTCAGTAAAAGGAAAGACAATTGGACCTGGTTTGGGCTCAGCTCACTAAAGGAAGGATCTAGATCTGGAAATAAAATTTGATTTTTATTCTTTTTCTGAGCTAAAAGTTTAGGGTTATTTGGATTCAAAGGTCTTGGTTTGGCTGTTCCCAGGCATTACAAATAATATTAGCATCTCTGTTTGGTTGCTTCCCCAGAGGCCACTGATACCCTCAAAAGGAGTATTAGCATATGCAGCAGTTGTTATTTTGGCAGCAGTTGATGGTCAGCAAGCAAAGTTTACTTGTGCTTAAAATATGAAGTTTATGTTTGGGATTTTGGAAGGGTCTAAAAGAGTTAGCCAATATATGAAATTTGATGACAATTTCATCAATGTGCCAATGCTCCTTATGCTTCTTCGAAAGTCCAGGTTAGTTTCTGGCCGCCTGGGCCTCCTGAATCACTGTGAGAAACCAGACAGAGTTGCTGATAAGACTTGCACAGAAACCCATGTTGAGGAAATACATGGAATCAATACATTGCATACTTTCCTTGGCCAGCCCCCCTCTGTGGCTATGTTGCCCACTTTTCAGGAAGCAAAAAAAGCTGGGGCACATTTCTACTTGATACTGAGCATATGCTGGCATGGTTGGAAATGTTTTTATATCTATGATGTTAAATAAAGATGGTCACTTGAGCATTTTGTTTTGGCTGAGTCTGCCCTTTCAAGATGCCATGTGTAACCTCTCTGTGAATTACTAAAATAAAGGAATTGCCTAACGTGAAAGAGAAATTCCACAAATATGAAACCCTTGGAATGTTTTTTAGATCAGCCATTTCCTTTTTCACTTGCAGCGTGTATGGATTGTGAGCATGATGTGGTATGTGGTAACCAATGCATGCAGGAGACTATTAATCTTCTTGTTACAGTGCTGTGTTAATGTAAGATTTGGGAGAGCAGTGGAAGTCTGTTCAAACACTGTCAGCTTGTAGTACTTATCTGCCTATATGGATCCTTTATATGCACTCACAAGCTTGAATCTACTTCCTGTATGTGTCAGCATGTTCACCCTTTCCTTACACTCTTTGGGTAAACAGTCAGCTCATGGATCTTGATAGTCTTTATTGATATATTCCCATTATTGGGAAGGGGGTTCATATTGTCCTGTGTGTGCTCAAGGTAAAGAATATGACGGAAACAATTAGGTCTGACCTACCAGCTATGGGATTTAAATGCCTGAGGCTATGTGTTACACTTTTAGATATGTTGGGTTTGAGTTTGTTAATTTATAGACCAAGATTTCATTCTGCAACAACTTGCCAGACAGTGAAGCTTGCAGAATAAAGATTTGTTATACTGCAGTTTAAGTTTAAGTAAGCACTTAGCCAAAAAGGAGAGAACTCTGAAAGGCAAAAACATTCTAAGAGAAGTGATTTATTAAACTTTTTATTTCCACTGTCTTTGCAATTATAAGCTATCACATTGTATACAGTTTTTTCCCTACAATGCTAATATTCCCTCTGGTATATGTAGGTATGTTTTTTTTCTATGGTGTTTAAAGATTGAGGTTTTTAGCAGTTTAATCCAAACCAAAGCATCTTCATCATGGGACTTGCCTTTAATTCTCTCTTAGATGCTTTTTTCCCTGTATGCCAAATTAGATATCATTCTGAAGGCATGCATTCTTAATTAACATTTTTTTAATCAATGACTGGATTCTCAGGAGGATTTTTTTTTCTATGCATCATTATTTTTTTCTTTCCACAGCAACTTCACAAGCAGATTAAATAAACAGAAAGAAACACTTCGTGGATTTTTCTTGTGACAGCCTGCAAACCTGTGAACTTTTATATTTATTTTTAACTTGAAGCTGCTAATTGTAGAACTGTATAATTAATGCATTAACCATGACAACAAGGTTACATGGTTTGTGTTTAGCAAACATGCTTTTTCTGGAGGGTGGAAAAAATACATAGTGAAAACTTACGGAAACACTAAGCTGTTTTTCACCACTCTGCCTGACAGCCAGTCTCTCAGCCATCATTAGAGCTGTGTGGCTAATCAGACTCTGAAAAGGTACCCTGAAAATTGTCTGGAGCCCTGGTATCATCGTCTGAGTCCACAACTTGAACCTTGCAGTTTAGCCTTCCAAGATACACCATTACAGCCAGATATTCTCAAAACTGGAATGTTTGCTCTGCTAATTGGCACATTCCTACTTAGATTTGGTAGGACATGATGATTTGTAACATGACTCAAGAATTTACTTCTTAATGGGTAATTGCCTCAACTTTCCCAAATCTTTCTGTTCACCAGCCTCCTTTCTATACTGTGTCTGTGTACTGCTCTTTCAGCATTTGTAATCTTTTTTTTTTATTAGCTAGACATCCTTCTGATTATTTCACATGTTTTTCACTGGTTTGAGAATTTCTTTGCTCCCTGACCTTTTCATAAATCAAGTATGCATTGGCATGTGCTGGAAATGATGGAATGATTTCCTTATAGCTTGCAGCAAATGATGTTGAATCAATGCCAACTTTGTTATTGCTGTTGCAGAAACATTTTTAACAAATTGGATGATGCTTTCTGTATTCAGAAATTAAATGCAGTATGTCTAGGGACTTTTCTGTGAACTGAATGCTTGGTAGCCCCAGAAGTAGTGTGACCTCTTCCGTTATGGAAATTAGAAGCTGACTCATGACTTACACAAATCTTAATGCATCTCTCAGTTCAACGAAATGGTTGTAAACACCATAGATTTGACTGAACTGGTCTTTCTGGCAACTTCTGTTCATGTCATTTTTGCCCCCTCACTCCTGATCATTTCATTCTCTTGATTTTAAGATTTTAGTGAAATGAAAATCATACTGCAATTCTTGGATGAGTTTTGCAGTTATTGCAATTATCATTATACACTTATTGATGTCTGAGAGTTTCTTGGTGACACTGTTACATCACTGTTCCACAGTAAAATACCTGCAGGAAAACAATTCTGCTCCCAGGCAAAGTTTTCACTGGGTTTGCTCTTCCCATTCTTCTGTGAAAGTGCTGGAAACTCTACAGGTGGCTTTAAGAGCGGTGAGGTTTTTGTCTTGTCCTAACAGTTTTCTAACGCTTAATTTGATCAGCTTTTACCAGAATGACTTATGTGGTGCGCCAATCTACATGTCTTTGTTCATCAGCAGTTGGAGCGTGTGCAGGGAGCCACTGAGTAGCACTGTGGGAGAAGGGAAAGCTTGCTCTACTCCCTTCCTATAATTGTATGTCTATAATTCATTGCCTTTGAGAACTCTCTTATCACAACATCGACTCATTAGTGGTTTAATACAAGATAAGCTTATTAGAGATAATCTGTTTACTGAATGTCCTTACCACAGAGCAATCTAGTTAACAGCATCTTTTGAAGCTTTGTCTTCTGGATATATCTTTTAAACTGATCCCTGATTATTTATCTGAATCTGTATCTTCAGATCCCTTTTTTTAGACTTGTATCTGCTTTGGCATAAAATTACAGTGTCTGGTGAATACACTGATAACTAAATACTCTTGTGGGGAAATAAGGCAAACCAACACCAATTTATAATGAGCTAGTCAGGGCAAATAATTCATTCTGTTCATCATTGTTTAGATTTAAAAATAATTTTCAGTCTTATGAGGGTAAGACTTTTCTAAAGAGTTACTCTTCCACCAAATGTTGCCATAATCTCAGCAGTGCTCATCAGGCAGCAGTTTTGATGTCCAGATGTTTCCCATCCAACATGCTGGCCTCCTTGAAAATCTGGACCACTGCTTAAGATGTACAGAAGAGGAAATGGAACCTGGCAATTCATCCTCAAATGGCTAGGTATCATTGGAAAATACCTACAAGCCATTGTATTAAAAAAGATGAGATGAGGAAAGAGCATTACAAAAGAAAAGCTGAAGAAGAAAAGATGAAAGCTGTGAGAAATGTAATATAGTGAGCCTGTTTTATCTTTGGATCCATTGGAAACTGCTCAATGCAGTTCTGCCTTGATAGTTCAAAACACTCTACATGTCTATCCTGACACAATAGCAGCTCCACTGGTTACTGAAGAAGGCAATATTAATGTGAATAGTGCATGGACCCTTTGTATTTCCTCTTTTCTCATGGCAGTTTAGATGCATTTGAAACAGAACTCCAAATTTTCAAGCAGCCTTTTCCCTTCATAGGAAAGAGAATCTCAGACTTACCAGTAAAAACAATGTATGAGTGTCTTAAGAAATTCTGTTTTCTACTAAAAGCTGCAAGTTTGAGGCATATAGATATTTGATGACAGTTTTCCTCTGATAAATTTTTAAAGTGAATGTGACTCTCTGTTTTAAAAACTGTATTTTACACTCTGTACTTCTTGCTTAACTGATCCTTTTGCTGTTGATGAATCCTGGATGCCAAGGATCTAACTAACCTGTCTGAAACCTCCTGAGGCAATAACAGATTTATATGCTACACTTAGACTAATTTTGCTTCAGTGATTACTGTATCTGGTCAGGTCTTAGCAAGTGATAAGCAATAAAACTGCTGTACTTGGAGGGTATTGCATCTCATGCAAGGCATACTAGATAATGCAAACTTGAATAATGTCTTGTAGGCAAAATCTAGCACCTTGTCAAATAGAATTTTTATTTTGGATGTTCCTTAATCCCCTTTCCTTTTTCTTGGCATTTTGAGCTGCATTCACAAAAGCAGGTACAAGAGAGATTAGGCTGGAGCCGATACATGTGTACTGATGTGGTATTAATTCAGAGTGTGTTCAAAAAATGAACAGTAAGATCTTTCAATAGGAGCAACTTATTTTGTAACATCGTAGGCAAATCCCACAAAGTTCATTCTTTGTAATGGAAAATATAGTTGTTACACGGGGTGCTGAAACTTTTGTGTACATCAAGAGAAAAGAAAATAAACATTTCCTTGCCAATGTTTTTAGAAATATAGTACCCATTCTTGCTGATGTGGACTGAATATTGCTACCCCAGTTAGAATATGGTTGTTACATGCTGCAGGAAAGTGGAGAAGCATTTCTTTGCAAGCACTTTAAAGCTACTATTGAATTTCTGTAAGTCCAGAGAAATCTAGTACCTCCAGCCTGTAAGACAAGCTTCTCTATTTGGCCTCATTAATGTTTAGTCTGTTTTTTCTTGGCAAAAGCACTTCAGTGACGGTCTCCACCAGATTGACACTAAAGTGTTTTCTTTACTTGCCATCTGTCTGGACTGATTGGAAAAAGTAAAGTGGGGCTTGTTTAGAAAAATATATAAGCAGTTCATTTGGCACAAAGTTTGTTATAGATGTATGAAAAGCAGCTGGGTCCAGCTCAGGAGGTTAAAAAAAAAAGTTTTATTACAGAGAGATGACTTTTCACGTACAAGTTCGTGCACTAGATGTGTTCTTTCATTTCACTTGCAAGAAGTGACTAAATAAATTAGCTATGGCATTTAATTAATTTTATTTGTGTTTTCCCAGGCCACTTATAAGTGTGAATAGGGATCTGATTTTTCAAATGTTGCCAGTAGGTTGTAAGTACAACATTTAAAAGTAGCAGAATAGGGCTCAAAGCTTCTTAAATGCTTTCTTCTACCTTAATTCAGCAAAACACTTAAACACATGAAGGTTCAGTGTTTTACTGGATTGATTCTGGTTTTATACATGTTTGTCTGACAGGCCTGCAGTTTTGTGGCTCATTTTTTTTTTAACATTGTGAAAGTTTTGCTAAAGACAGCTTAGAATAGTAATGAAATCCTGTTCATATTAATGCTTTCTCCAAATATGTTTGTATGCATGTGTATGAGTACACATTTGTAGAGAGAGCATAAGCATGCTCACATGATGCTTTTTTCTCCATCTGTGTGAATTGCTTATCTTCACCCTTATTAGTGTTCAAAATATATTAAGGTTAGAGGTCAGAGTCTGTGTTTAAACTAGCTATGTTTGGCCCAGTCTTTTTTCCCCTCCTACTTTGAACTATCCACAGTTGCCTTTTGCTGTGTTTTTACTGAGACTTACTCTCTGCCTATACTGGCTGAACCTCTGCCATGGTGAGTGTGAAGCTGAGCAAAAGCCATTTTACTATGGTTTTTGAAAAAGAGAGGGAGGCCTTCTGAGGCACATTAATCCCTGGTGGGAATTGTCTGCTGTTTGTATTGTAATGCTTCTGCTTGATCACAACTCTCTCATTATTGTTTCTTGCAAAAATAAATCAGTTTTAGGAGGCAAAATTTTTTTCAGGCTCTCAGGTAGGAGGGGTCAGACCTCAGCCTTCTATATTTCCATTTACGGGGTCTGTGTCTTTGTTATTTATAGTTTAGTGTACATAATCATCACAGAAGGATTATCAAAAGGAAAATTTATTTCATAGAATCATAGGATCATAAAATACCAGGTTGGAGGGGACCTCAAGGATCATCTGGTCCAACCTTTCTTGGCAAAAACACGGTCTAGACAAGATGGCCCTGCTGAATCTTAAAAGTGTCCAATGTTGGGGAATTCACCACTTCCCTGGGGAGATTATTCCAATGGCTGATTGTTCTCTTTGTGAAAAATTTCCCTCAGGTTAAAATTCTAATGTTGCATCAGAGCTAAAGGCTAGTCCAGTTTCTGATTCCAGAAACTGAAGAAACTGAGTTATGCCCTGCTGAACCACAATTTTACTTTGTCTGTGTTTCATAATCGTAGAGAAACATAACTGTAACCATCTGAATGTGTTTTTAAATTTCAGAGCCTCTGAAATTTCATGTTTACATATACACTTGTTAACATCTTTAACTGAACTGGGAATATTTTGCACTGTTCTAACGTTTTTCTCTTCTGAGATTCCATTTTTGGAAGCATTACTCATGTTGAGTGCTAATTCCTTACTTAAATATGTACTGCTCAGGCCTCATGGATTAGATCTCATCAATTACTGGATGAAAATTTTCCATGGTTGTGCATGTTTAACATTGCTTCTGTAACCTCTTCTAAGAGATGAAGATTGAAGACTGAACATGGACTACGTAGCTATCTTTGGTCTTCTGAATTTGAAAGTATAGAGTGGTAAGGTGAAGTTCAGCAGTCCCCTTCTGATAAGCAGACTGTGGCAGCAAATGATGCACCTGGAAATCATTTATGAATAGGTGAGTGTTTTCCTTCATGAATTCAGATACTCAGCTGTGTTAAACACTATCAGCCAGCAAGCTAGAGACATCCATCTATGAATTACTGGCATAGGTTGTACCTGCATCTTCTCCGTGGCTGGATTTGCAGGTGGGATTTTTGCAAGTGCAAATTCTGTTGTCCAAAACCAGATGCAGCTGTTTTGAAACTTGCCAATGTATTGATTTTTTTTTCTCTTGAGACTTTGATTAATGTATAATTATTTTTGCCGTTGTGTTTGTTTTGCAGCATCTGTTCTACATGATGTTTACTTTGTCTCATCTTGTCTCTGTGGCATGTTCACACTCAGTATTTTTCAAATATTGCCTGCTGGGTTAGGTAATTCATGTTTTTGCTGGACCTTATTAGCTCAATTTACTGCTTTCACTACTGTTTGTTTTCAGTTCTAAGTAGAGGTTTATTCTTCCCTTCTTTGTTAAAATTATTACTTTTGGGACATAATGTTTTTACAGATGAGTCAGTTAACTTTTGTAGATGGAGAGGCTGATTTTCATTGAAATTTTATGTGTCCATATTGCACTGGATTTGTGTTATACTTGTTTTCTGCTGTTGTAGTTCTACTAATGACAGTAGAAATATATTCATATAAAATTTATATAACAGTCCTTCAATATTGACACATATTAAGATAATACAGTATTTTTTATATATATAGTAGGACAGGAAAGTGTGTTTAGAACACTGATGGTCTGTTCTGTAGGCCAAGACCCCCCATGATACAAACTGGTATAGGTCCAGCAAAGTTACTCTGATTTACCAATTCAAAAGATCTTGCTACTGTACTTTCATATTTGTAAATCTAACTAGTTTCATAGAAGAATTTGGAGAAATATGCACCTCATTCACTTAATGTTACTGGTCACTGAACAGTAATAACATTGCTGCCTCTTTAGACAAGCTATTGACTGATACCGGTATTTTTTTTCTGCATTGATAAACTAGGTTTAACTACACATAGGGGACCGGATTCTTTACAATAGCAAGAATACCAAGAAAACACAAAACATACCAAACTAGATAAATACAAAGGACATGATTGATTAGAGGGGTAATCATGTGTGCTTTCATTTCAGAGCAGAGACAAATGAGTTTCTTCCTACATATTCCTTTGAAGGAAGAACTCAGTCTCTCATTGAATATCTGCCAAAAGGAGAGGGGTATTCTTCATGGTTTTCCTCCCCTTTGTATAAATAATTTGGTATAAAGTTATGGGTTAATATTTTTCATAGACATAGTGTGGGCAGAAGTGTTACAATTGTTCATCATAGTGGGCTGCTATTCAGTTTCAGGCTAGTCAACAACAATGTTGAATTAATCTTGAAAGTCCTTTTGGTACGGATGGCAATTTTTGTTAAGTTTTCACATGATGGTTTATGAAACGAACAGAAATACTAGTATGAGAGCAAGAGATGTTGTCCAGTTCATCCTTATAATTGTGTACTTCTGCAAAATTAAGCCTAGTCTTACAGGATGGAGTAAAAAGATAGGAAAATAATACAGGAAAAGGAGTCATTGTCATGTGGTTAAGGAGACTGTATTGAGGACTTGGCTCTGACTTAGCTCTCATCATAAGGTATTAGATGATTCACTTTCAGTAATGATAGGAAATAACCTGTAGATGAACTCAGATTACATGTACTGTCTGTTTTAACTCACAAAGAGGTACAAGGCCTGTCAGCAAGGAGATGAGGTATGGTTTTGCCAGGTTTTCCTTATACTGCTCTAATCAAACAATCATAGGCTTAAAAAAGATCGGCTGAGGCTGAACCAAAACAATTTGGGAGGCTGATGCAGTGGAGGAAAAATTCTCTTTTCTGACATACTTTCTCAAGCACAGGGCCATCTCCTTTGGGTGGTAAACCCATTCACAATTAGTCAGTTCTGGAATAGACTACTTGGTTCCTGAAAAACATTTTGGTACCTCTGTTCAGCTGTGAATGGCCAGGAGCAGGAACTCAAGAAGAAGACTGGAGGTAGTTGACGGTATGTCCCTGTGCCTCTACCTCATAAGGTTCATCTCTGTAAAACTAGTTTCTGTTCTAGCTTTTTAGCCCTGGAAAATAGAGAGTGGAGAAATCTCCCTTTGGCTTGCAGAAAGTTGTTCTGGTTTTCTTCCTGTGCAGGTTTGAAAATCCAGCTGCAATTTCTTGCAATTCATCCAAATCCTGCTGTGTAACTTGGGTCATGACAAAAAACTGCAGCTGGTTTTGGGTGCTGATGCTGAGGTGGTTAGTAGACATACTGTCTGTAGGAAGTGATGAATGAGCAGGGATGGGTGCTGCAAACTCAGTACAACATTTAGCTTGGGATTTAAGTTCTGGTGAGTGTTGTGGTTACTGGAACTGTTTAGTGGCTAGGGAAACTAAATGATGCTTCTCTTCTAAACTACTCTGTCAGTATCATACCAACATAGCATAGGGGTGCTGAGATTTGCACCAAGAATGCTTCCAAACAAGGTACTGTAGTCACACCCCAGCTACCACTTACATCAGTGCTCATGTGCTGGATGGAGAGCAAGGAAGCAGTCCATCAAATAATTTGACAGATTTCCATTCTCCTGTTCACTTCCCAGTCAAACCTGGAATGTCAGCACCACCCTACAGACCTTTGACAGACCTTTGTCACAAATTCTTCCTTGAGTTTGGGAAGTGTTTTGCTTCCTCCTCGTCAAGTGAGCAGGAGGAAATTTTTAATTTCTTCAGTATTTGAACTGTATACGTGGTACATAAGCTGATGGTTTTAGGGCTCAAGGCATTTTGCAGGGAACTTTTTCGCATGGTACTCTTCTCCTCTCAATTTTTTGCTTGTCCCAGGGTTTGCTTGTCTGAGACTTAAAAGAAAGACTAAGAGGAAAAAAAAAAAAAGAAGCCACATTTCCATAAACGCATTTGATAGATAGGGAAACAAAGGCACAGGAGACCACACAGTAGTTTAATGGCAGAGCCAGGAGTAGCTTCAGATAATCCTGAGAACACACTATCTCCCTCCTCAGTTCCTAAGCTGATTCAAGCTCCTTCTCTGTCCCAGAGTGAGATTTCCACGTACAGAGCTTCTGAGAATCACCACGCTGGGGATTGCTGTTAACTCCAAAGTCTGTTATTTGCACATTGAAGTACTTAACTGAGGAGCTTTTCGTTTTCCAGTTGCATTCACAGGAGGCTTGATGGTAATAGAGCTGTCTTCTGGTCTCTGCCAAGTTTATTTTCCAAAAGAAATATCTGAATGAGGAAACAATGACTAAAGAGGGGATATGTGAACTGTTTAGCATACTGCAAGGGTCCAAATGTTAAGATGAGAGAGGATTTTTAGGATGTCTGAAGGGTGTGTTATTAGGAATAAAGGCATGAAATTGAGCAAAAGAAAATTTAGGCTATCAGGAAACATTACCTCATATGGTGTAGAACTACTACCTGAGGGAGCTGGTGGAGGTCTCATGGCTTGAATGGTCTCAAAGGGCAGAAGAGTTTTGGAAACAACTCTCCATTGGCATGGGATGCACTGTATAACCAAAGAGGTATTTTCCATCTCCCCACTTCTTGTAACTGATTCTGTGTTCAACATCAAATTCACATGTTAGTTGTCAGGCTTAAACAATGCCTACAAAATCAGGCATAATTGCAAGGCCATTTGAGAAAAGAGGAAAAATGTTTTTAAATTGGGAGTCATTGGAAACTCTGAGGAGAGATTTGCCAGATTTGGAAGCTGAAGGTGAGATTCAGCCCAGTATTTCACACCTGCTTTCTGGAAGTCTCCGTAACAGGTTGCTATGGGTAAGGCCTGAGGGCCTTAATTGCCCTGACAAGCCTCACCTGGGGCACCTCCCAACACCTGCCCCTGAGCCCAGGAGCCCTATTTAAGCCCAGCCCAGGGGCTAGGCTTCCTTCCTGAGGAATGTTGTCGCAGTACTGGTCTCCAGCTCTACTGCAGCCCTGCCTGGCCCATCCCCACACTAGCGCCTGATGCTGGCGCTGCCCTGGCCCGGCCTGGCCCTGAGGAGCCCTGGCTGCTGCTGGTCCTTGTCTGTGTGCAGGTGAGTCTGAGGCTGCCCCTGCTGATCTTCCCTCCAGGAAATAACTTTCTTGTGAGGAGAACATTAAGGGCAAGTTAGCTTTAGCACTGACTTCATATCATACTTTAAGTTTAGAACGTTGGTTTTGTTTTCTTGTAATTTATCTTGTCAGATCAATTCATGTCCATACACCAGAAGTGAACTTTAGGCCCAATTATTTGAATACTCAGAAAGAAAATCAGATACCTTACTGAGGAGAAGAAGAAACTTGTGTTGCCTGCCAAGTTTCAGGCTCAGACAGAGAGTTAAAACGTCAGCCAACTGGGCCAAATTGCACCCTGTGATAAACTCTGTCCTTTCAAAGGGCCTTAAGACTTGCTAGTCTTAAGTTTTGTCTAGTTTGGTATGAAAGCAACCTGCAGCAGTTTGGAGTTAAGCTCTCACATGGACTCCCTTCCCTCTGTCTGATACTTATTACACATTGAGACTTTAAAGTTGTTGTTTTAATTGAATGATATGCAAAGTGAAAAATAACACTAAAGAGAAGACATGAATGTGCTTCCTTGTTTCCTAAAGAGCCTTATCCCAGTCATTAGTACTTTTAACAGCCATCTCTGGGACCAGCGGCAGTGTTTAAAACTGTCGTGGTTTAACCCCAGCCAGCAACTAAGCACCACGCAGCTGCTCACTCCCCCCCATCCAGTGGGATGGGGGAGAAAATCGGGGAAAAAAGAAGTAAAACTTGTGGGTTGAGATAAGGATGGTTTAATAGAACAGAAAAGAAGAAACTAATAATGATAACACTAATAAAATGACAACAGTAGTAATAAAAGGATTGGAATGTACAAATGATGCGCAGGGCAATTGCTCACCACCTGCCGACTGACACCCAGCCAGTCCCCGAGTGGCGATTCCCCACCCCCCCCCACTTCCCAGTTCCTGTACTAGATGTGACGTCCCATGGTATGGAATACACTGTTGGCCAGTTTGGGTCAGCTGCCCTGGTTGCATCCTGTGCCAACTTCTTGTGCCCTGGCTGGGCATGAGAAGCTGAAAAATCCTTGACTATAGTCTAAACACTACTGAGCAACAACTGAAAACATCAGTGTTATCAACATTCTTCACATACTGAACTCAAAACATAGCACTGTACCAGCTACTAGGAAGACAGTTAACTCTATCCCAGCTGAAACCAGGACAATAACCCACACAGGTTGTAATGTTTGAAGTAATCATGGTATAGTGCCTTGTGATCCACCTGTGTTCTAATTCAGGAATTTGAAAGCAGCTGTGAGTGATGGGCAGGTGTGCTGCAACCTGGGGGGGGGGGGATGGAGGATGAAGGAGCATGTCTGTGAAAGCTGGTATGGAAAAGAGATGCTTTCAAAACCAGGCAGGAACTTTTCCATTGTTTTACAAGGTAGTGGTATCTCCTCTGTCACATTACACTAAAAGTAAGATCAGAGCATTGTACTGAAGGACTGGGCTTTCCCCCTTTGTGGGGGACTAGGGGAACACACACCCCAGCTAACCCCTAAGCCTGAGTTTGAAGGATTCAGAGGCTATAGGTAGATAGTTAAATGTTCCCCATGGAGGTCATAACAGAGTGGGCTGTGGGCAAGAACTGGAAAGTGCAATGTGGCTTTGGCCCTGAGGAGGAGGGATGCTGCCTGGGCAGACAAGTGTTCCTAGCAATAGCACAGGCCTTGCTGTGAATGTGCATTTGTCACATAGCACTGTGGTTTGGTCTCCAGCTTTTTTCCTCCATCTTACCTGCCACTTTTCTGGTGATTGTTACACGGTTTTTCAAATATTGCCTGTGAGAAAGGATCCCCACATCTTAAAAATAATATATATATATATTAAAAAAATAGATCTCTTACTCCCTGGCCTTGCTCAAAGCCCACAATCTACCTCAAACACACAATGGAAAACCCAGTTGTTGCAAGTTAGCTGTGTGTGCTCTAATACTGAAAAGCTTCCTGAAGACTTTCAGTGGTTTATTTAGAGTTGGAAAGAGCCAATGTGCTTCAGAAGCAGACACAATATTCTAAACTTAGCTAAGCATAATAGCCATCGAGTGTGCTGCTACAGTGACCCATGAAAAAAAGCAAAATGAATGCAAAGTACTTGTAAAATTTCAGTGAATCTACTTTTGGATACATTATGTAAAACCAAGGTCAAATATTGGGAGTTGGCTGCTCTGCTTTGTTTATATAGCTCTGGTTTAAAACATGTTAGGCCACGTATCAACTGTATGGTCCTGTGCAAAAGAGGTGTAATGGTTTCTGTTCAGTCCCCAATGGACATTACTTCATTTAGCAAAACTGTAAGTGGAGCACATTTTGGCTGTTTCTGTATGAGACAGGTGGAGGGGGTGAGTTCTTTACCACAGCTTTTACTGTTAAGCAGGCTGAGTTCTTACCACAGATGGGAAGAACTGTCAGCTCCATTTAAGGGTGATGTTATAGGTTTAATGGGACAATTATGCTGCAGATGCCCACATCTTGGCTAATATCTGGGTCTACAGAAACATATGCTATATAGTTTTTTTGACTAATTGGAGACACAACTTTTCATTATTATTGGTAGAATAGGCTATAAATCTATTTAAATGTCTTAGCTTATATAAGTAAATACATACGTTTTTCTAATGGCGGTGGCAAAGGTGTTGAGCCATATGTTGGGGTCTTTGTTTAGAAATCACAGATGTGACTTGATTAATTTAATAGCCTTACTCTGAAAGTTGTCAAAGTCAATTGGAAGATTCTCAGATTTCAATGCTATTTCCTGTCAAAGGTACCAGAACCTGGTCCTTGGCTATTATTTTACAAGGATTATAACAGTAAAGATGAAAGGAATCCTGTTGTTCTATCAAAGCAGTTACTGCAAATTTTTGCGTCACGGGGAATCAAGGTGGCTTGCTTTGTGATTTGTTTTTGAGAAAGAAATATTTGAGAAATGGTACGTTTGTATTTTATGTAGCTTGTTGCAAATCTTGATTATATAATAATTTCAGAGTACACCAATAACAAAATGCTGATGGAATATACTGATAATTTGCAGTGGAGATGTTCACTGGCCACAGGGAGGTAGGAATAACAGTACTCTCTTAAGATGTAAGAGGAAACTTGAGAAATGGAATAAATTAAGAAAAGCATGACCTGATAGTTTTTTGGGGGGAGGGGCAATGGGCTAAATGCATCATGCAAATAGACCACATGCATCTGCAAGTCCTAGGAAATTAATGGAGTCTTACCAGGAAAAGGCCCATCTAGTACAAATGCATTTGAAGTCTTTGAAAACAGAAGTGTTGGGTTTTTTTTTCCTGCCATCTTCACTATTTCTTCCATTGGTATCAGCATATCTGGAATTCCACATACTATTTGTTCAGTGCTCATTTCATCCTTTAATAACAGGGTCTGTCTTTCCAAAGATAAGCCTATTTTTCCTTCTTCCTAAAGAGAAAAGCAAGAATGCTTGACAGCGCCTTTCTTTCTGTTTCCTCTGCTCACTATGCAGCAAATAATCAATCTTGGCTGAATGACATTTTAGAGGAATTGCAGTTGTAAATGTGTCGGTACTTAAGAAATGTGTAAAATGCCCCTTGCATTTGCATAGGTGGGAAATCAGAATTTACCTAAACATACATGTGGTTGGGGAAAGTGTAAAAATAAAACTGGTTTTGTAACAAGAAAATTACAAGGCAGCTTTTTGAAGAAATTGGGTGATTTAGCTGAAGAAAATTGCATGAATGGTCACTGTGAAGACTTAAATGGGTGGCCTCCAAATAAGTCTGCAGAAGAATGAGGGTGCCTAATTCTGGGCAGTGCTGAATGCCCTTGGCATCAGACCCCTTCTTGAAAAAGTTTCTCCTCATGCTTTCTTTAACTGCTGCTACAATATCAGACATAATGTACCAAATATAACTCCTCTTTTGCAGGTTGGTCTGCAACTATTTTTCTCTTCCTTTCTCCTCAACTTTTTTTGTACAATGTATTTACCATTATTTCAATAATAATGCAATAACATACATCGATCCTTTAAACATACAGTTTAATGCTTTTCCCAGTGGCATCTCAGCAGGCTTTGCAAACAGTGATCAATAACCTTCACAAAGCGTTCTCCATCACTTTTAGTTACACAGTTAGGGAACTGAAGGATACAGGTGTTGAAAGACTTGCCCAAGGTCACACAAAGAGTTGGTAGCTGACTTTTTTTTTTTTTTTTTTTTTTTTTTTTGTAATCCCGGACTCCTATTTCCAACTTCAGACCACATGGCCTCCACACAAGCATGTTTATGTTTTGGGCAGAGTATAGGGAACAGTCTTGCCACAGTGACTTTCTGGGTCAGTGACTATTCCTTTATAAATTGTAAGCTTTCCAAAGCCAAATGTCTGAAAAGTACAAACACGAGGGATACTTCAGGAGTGTGAAAGCTGATGTAGTGAGGATGTAGATTTCTCACCAGGGGAAACCACTGATGTGTTCCAACATCATTTGGTTTGCCACCAACCAACAAGCTAGTGATGGTGGCACTGACTTGCAGTCAGTCTGTGCAAGGTATTTGTTAATGTTGCTACAACAGATATTCATTATAAACTACAGTTACCCACAGTTTACTCTGTTTATACAACCATTTAGTGGTTATTTATTAAAAATAAAATTTATGTATGGTTATTGGAAGTATATTTTGGCAGGGAAGTGACCTTGGCAGAAATATGTCTGAATCAACACTCAGCTAGCAGTCACTCTTTATGTTGTCATATAAAACCTTGTTAAATAATATTTTGTTTCTATCTTCAATTGCTGTTATATAAGGCCAGTAATGAAAATCTCCCAAAGGATTGGTAAATGGAGTGAGTTTTTCTGTATGTTTTCTCCATAAAATAACAAACTAAGCCAATGAGTGTCAACATTATTGCCTAGTTGAAGTGCTTGCTATAAACTTTGATAGTAAATTGTTTACTTTTAGTTTTTTGCAGGTATAAAAGTTGTCTACATTTAAATACAATTTGAATGGCTTTTTGAGAACTAAGGATAATTCACATTCAGAAAGCACTTAACTTTCATTTCAGAGGGACTAGTCACATGCTTAGAGATAAGTGGTTGGCTGAATTGTTTAATGCTCAGAAAAGACACTAAAATAAAACCAGGGAGAAACCTTGGATTCAGACAGGGAAACAGTGCCAAAACTGATTGTACTTGTGATATTTTAAAAAGACACCTTAATGTCAATGTACAATGTCATTGCCTTTTACTAATTTGCATTCACTTGATGTCATTTCAATATAGCTGCAATCTCACTGTCTTTTCCCTCAGTTTTTGTGATTTTTTTTTCTTTTTTTTTTTTTGAGCCTTTAAAATAAAATCTTTGCATGAAAACCACTGGACTGAAAGCTGCTATGTAAAACTAAGAAAGAATAGAGATGGTATGCATGGTAGAGCATATTTAAATATACTGATATAGTTTAACGTGGTAGCAAATGTATAGTAAAAAGTGGTTTCCATTTTGGTAATAGAACAGACAATATTAGTAGAAACTATCCTGCTCCTCCTAAGTTAGAATAAAGTGTAACTTGTTTTGAAGGAGCTTTTGGGAGTATGAAGCAGTGCCTCTGTATTAGCAGCGAAATGGTTGTTAGTATTTATTGCATAGGGGAGAGGAGGAGGCATGTTCTGATACAAGGTATTGGAGGCATATTCTGATACAGTCCATCTCCATAGACATTATCAATATGATCGGAGGGGTGCATTTGTGCTTCTGGAGGCAAAGGCATATGTTACACTGACAGAAGGAAATGGCTCATCAGCTTGTGGACTGCTAAAAGTAGGAGTGGTGGAGAGAATTACCTCTTCTTTTTGGGTGTTGACTGTGATGACAGGAAAGGGACAGCAGAGGTGCAGCAGTGTAGCTGCACTGGCAGTCTGCAGGACTCTCTGGGTAACATCTAGGTAGGCCACTCATAAACAGTTCTGTTTGTACAGTTAATAAGGTGAAGAACAGACAAGAAGGGATCTGTACCACTGCTAGCTACTCAAAGACAGATGAGGATAAATACTGTCCTCAAACACTGTCCTAAACCAGGGGATATCTCATTCTGGGGCACATCTGAAGCTATCTCTCTTCACTGAAGTAAATAACTGGTCTGTCTCTGAGTCAGGAAAATCCACCATAGAGCTTTGGTTGTCAGGGTAATGTAAAAGAAACCAGCCCTTGGCTTCCAGAACAAAAGGAGTGCAGTCCTTAGCTGCCAGGGGAAAAACAAATAAATAAAGGAAAACCTCAGGCCCTTGCTTTGGGGTAAAACCAAAGGAGCTGTCTTTGCTCTGGGCTCGCTGTGGTAGTCACCATTTGGGACAGTTAGACTGCACCCACAGTTACCACATGGCAATAGCTATTTTCCCCATGCTTACAGCAATATCCCAGTCTGCCAGGCGGGAACCGTGGCTACATGATTTCTGAATTGTGACCAGCACTGGTGTGCGTGCCTCAGCCCAGCAGTAGCTGTGGGCCTTGCTGACTGTTCAGTGTTAGGAGGCCAGGGCAGATGTACATTCAGT
Source organism: Haliaeetus albicilla (assembly GCF_947461875.1). Lineage (NCBI taxonomy): Eukaryota > Metazoa > Chordata > Aves > Accipitriformes > Accipitridae > Haliaeetus > Haliaeetus albicilla. The sequence goes on along the minus strand of NC_091491.1, from coordinate 24,941,315 downwards.
TCCTCTCTTCTAGGAAAAAAAAGGACAAAGACTGTCTTAATCATGTTTCTTTTTTTCTGAGAGAGACTATGTCTGGCTTTTGCAGGGCTCTGTGTATTTTTTGGACCTGTAGAACTCATGTACCTGAGTGGGCTAATAACACTAGTGTTCCCATGATTAATATGTTCTATCTCCTTTCTTTCTCTGAGCTGAGATACTCTTTCTGACAGCAGAACTGGGCTCATCTGGTAAACAGACCAGCTTGTGTAGTCCTAGCAGAGTGAATGGCTTTGGAAATGAATTTTGCCTCCTAGCTCCTGGCCCATCAGCACTCCCTATACCATCCTGATTATGAGAGTGCTTGCTCAGGGGCTCTCCCATGAGACTGGTGATGTGGGCAGTGTATATGGAGGGTCTTGCTGCCTAGTCTCAAAGTGTTGTAGCACCTGGCTGTGTGTTTGTTGTGAAAGCCGGCACTGTTAAGTGTGGTATTTAACCCTCCCACAGTGGCAACATGTCTACTCCTACCCCATCTTTTCTCTTTGCAATAGAGAAACATCTTTGTCCCTGAGAACGACTGTGTGGGAGGCATTGTTGAGAGGTTCAGTGTGTGTGAGCAGGACTCCAGATCACTTCTGGTGTTCTCCCTTTCACAGTGTTTTGGCTAGAATCCATAGTGCTTGCAGTCCCTAATGCTCTATCAGAACCACTTGGGAAAACCTAGGGGCACTGCCATGTAAAGGAATAATCGATACAAGTAAAGGATGTAATGCAGTGAGGAGAAAGGCTTTACTTTGATAACTCTGAGAGCTGGAATTTGAAGTCTTTCAAAAAGCTCTTACAAAATTACTATGACTTTTGTGTTTGTAGCTGTTTTTGTGATGTGTGTTTTCTCTCTGTACATCATCATAATATAATGTCGTACAGTATGTTTTTTAGATTTAATGAGAAAGCTAGATGCTGTGCTATGAATAGTGAAGTGGCCTTTATCCACGGGCCACAAGGAGCCATCAAGTAAATGTTGCTTTTTGTAGCAAAACAAGGCATGCAGTTAGGAGTTTGAATTCATAGCCACACTTCTCATTTGTTAGACTTTGAGCCTAAAAGAGCTAATATGGGAGAAGAACATATCAAATGAAATACTAGAAAAAAAGATGCAACAGAAAAAAGGGGCCATTTCATATGGCTACAGACATTGATTCCACTACACAGGCATGGGGGTTTTTTGGTTTTGGTTTTTTTTGTCTGGGTGTTTATCTACCAGAGCCTAAACGCGCACTGCTCCCACGCTTTCATAGCTTTTCTTTCTCTACTTTAGAGCAACTCGGAAGCTGAGTAAGCTGTATCCTGGAAAAACACATTGCAGGAAATGGTATTTACCCTTTGATCTTTAGATCCTTCCTCTGCTATGATATACAGTAACTTGTTTTGTCTTTGCTCAGTGAACGGGCTTTTTTCATTTAGATTTATGGCAATGGCTCATTGCTGGTAGAGGAGACTTTAGTGCCTTTTATGAAATAAGGGAAGAAAGCATGTTTTCTACTTACCTTAAACTTTCCATACTATGTGGAGACTAAGGAATTTTTTGAGATACCTTGCAATCAAAGAAATATGTATTAATTGCATTGGATTGTGTGCCACTGTCCTGACTTTGAGGTGTCACTCCATGCACAGCCCCTTCAAACTCAAAAGAAAGCTTTGTAGAGAAAGCTGGCTAAATCAGAGTAAAAGTTTGCAGCACTTATACCAGAATAGAATATTTAAGTAGTCAGCTAAATGCTTGGAGTGCAATGTAGTAACCAGTGGGGCTGTATATGCGCTTCCAGATCCATTCAGTTGTGAATTGTTTGTGTTGACATACCCAGGGATGCTATTCAGTATCAGCAAGGGGATCAGTCTGGGCTATATACATTACATGATAATAAAGGGGAAAAACTGGGACCAGTGCAGAGAGTTGATACAAGCCTCTAACACATGCCTGAAGCCTTTCTATTTAACTGTGAGAAAGAGGGGACCCCTTTACATGTCTCTACGTACATTTCATTGAATCCTTTTGGGGTGCTGGTAGGATAGGATTTGCTGTCTCTGCCTTTTCCCTGTGTTTCTTTAAGTCTACCTGCCACTCTATGTTGGAGGCATGCGTTGATTGTTGAGTGATAACCTCAGACTCCTCCTGGTAGGATCCAAATTCTATCCCAAACCATCTCCATTTCCCTTGGAATTGCCAGGCCAGTATGTCGAGGTTCTTAATTGTTGGCAGGAGGCATTACAGACACTACAGCTTTCTCACTATAATGTATATCATATAGGTGAGTGTTTGAAACATGTGTATGTGAGTGCCTCCCAGGCACTCAAGGAAGAAGGAAACTTCAACAGTAAAGTGGGAGTTGATAGCAGAAGCATAATATAATTTCAGTCTTTTTTTCAACCCTTACTAACATCTGTAAATACAATGTTTGTGGAGTAAGGAACAGGTAACAAATCAGTGACAATCTCTTTCCATAAATTTTCTGTTCTGATTGCTTTATTTGCTAGTCCTGATGATCTTTAATCTCCAAAATCTACAATCATGCAACTGCTGCTTTTTTTAATAACACTTATACTTGAATTTTTCTAAGAAAAAAAAGAAAGCATTTTTATACAGCTGTACGCTTTCTTGAAGAATTAATGACTTGATAAATGTTAGAATGTTATTGTTTATGCAAATGCAGTCAGCTCCCTGAAAAGAAGGCCAGGTTGCATTAGTGTGTGCATGATTTAGTGCAAGAAAAAGAAAATATTTCTTTTTGTAGGAAAACAGAGTAGGATCCATGGCATAAGCACCATAGAAAAATTCTCCTCGCTTGAAGAGAACTCCCTGCTACCTAATCATGCTTCTTTATCTTGGTAAGGAATTGCAAAGAACCAAGTGTAAGCAGTTCAGTGCAGTTTTCTGTAGCTGTTCATGGGTCTTTTAACAGATGTAATTTGTTAATTGATTAAAGATACTGAAATAACAGTAAAGGCTAAAAGAAATGGTAATGCTTTGTCTACTAAAGTTATTTTTGTCTTCCAAGACTATGCTTGATAGTCACCATTTGCTTTGTGTGGAGAGCTCAAGAAAGCAAGAAGTAAGAGTTTTAGCCCTGAAATAATAAAGCAGTATGTGCAGTGCTTTGTTGATTGCCTTTGGAAGAGCAGATAATAGAGCTTTTTCTTCCTTAGATTTCAGGAGATGATTCTGAAATCCATATTTTCAGAAACCTCTTTGAGGGGTCATGCTAGAAACAAGTGTTATGATGACAGCCAATGATTACAAATGTATTCTTAATCTTAAGGTTATGTTTGTGAAAGCCTCCACCAGGCCCCCAATTTTTGGTTTAGGTTTTGTTTCTGTGGACTGCTAACTGGGGGCATGGTTTGCAGTGTTCTGTGCCCCACAAATTACTACCTATCACCAAAATCCAAATGTTGCCATTTTAGCTCTAAATGCTTAACTTTGTAGTAACATGTGCACCCCAAAGTTAACATATTTCTAAATAAGGGCTGGCTCCAGGCTGCTCAAGGGTACCCCTTGCTTAGGGTATATCACCCTGAGAATAGAATTTTGCCTGAGGGTCAAATATGTCAATTCTGCCTGGCCCAGTGAAACCAGGGAAGAGCTGCTGGCTGGGGGGCAGGTGAAGAAATGGGAATGTAGGGGTGGGCGTCTTTGGCAAAATCTCTCAGGGCAGTAGCAGGAGGGTGAAAGTGGAAGCAGGCACAGGGGAATACCTTGGGCAGCATCTTTGCTGCTTATCACACAGCTGGGGAACTTGCTCAATCTTGACACCCCAGAGCAACCAGGAAAGATGGTGCTGTCTACTTTGTGGCTAGGGCTGGCCATAACTGGTGTTAGGAGATGCTGCCATGTCAGTCTGGGATTTGCACAGTTTTTATAGAGCTAGAATTGAGGTTATGCTAGCTTTACAATAATAATTATCCTATAATAAACTAAATTACTAAATGATTCTAGCATCAGTTATTGTAGTAATTAATTAGTCTAACTGGAGTGGATAATTCTGTGGTAGGTTATAGAAATGGAATATGTTGGCCTGCAGTCTTGTTCAGGCAAACCTATTTTGACTTTGACCTAGAGCAGGTTGTCAGCAGTTGACACTGAAATGTAACACAAAGCCCAAGCCAGCCGAAATATTCCTGATGACTTCAGCAGTCAGTGGATCCTGCTGAAGAGATCTGTGTCTACTTCCACTGAAGCCAGTGACAGAATTCCCATTGCATAGGAGAAAGCCAGAGTGGGCCTCCTGCAGGAATAATGTGTAAACAATAGACACGTTAATTTACAGTCACATTTTTCTTATTTGACTATGTGAGAGTACACCTTCCTCTTCAGACAATACCAGTTATTGATGCTGCCTTGTTTACTTTTGGTTTGAAAATAAACAACATAAGAAACAGCTTGAGGAATCAAATATACATAGAAATGATGTTTCTAGAGAAGGCAGCAAAAAGTCTTGATTATGGAGAAGGTCAAGCAGCAGTGTGGTTGAAAAGAAAAGTCAAGCTTATGATTTTGAGGGGAGTGGTGGCAGGGCATGTGATTTCCCCCCCCATAGTCATGGTTAGCAATGTTGATATCTGGCATAGATTTCCTATGGAGGTTTACAGAAGCTTTTATGTCAGAGTGCAGGATCAAGCTCCATTCAGTGATGTAGAATGTTAAACTTTTGACTCATTTGAATACTAATAAATATCTTCACAGGTAGGAATTGATGTGGGGGAATATACAGTTTTATGTATTTCCATGGCCATTATGATTTAAAAGATCACAGAGTAGAACAGTTTGCAGTAATCGGTTAGAGGGGAATCATAGGTGTTGTTTCTGCTTGCCATATTGAATTACCTGCAGTGTTTTGTAGTGTAGGCCCTGCTCAGGTCTCCTTACGCAGAATAATATTTTACTGAAATTAAATATTCTGTAGTTGATGTATGTCTAACAATAAATAATCACCAACAGCTTGAAGTATTTGCTGAGGTATAGCTGTAAAATGTCAAGATGTTATAAGTACACTTGCCAGAAATTATGCGTGGAGAGTGTCTTAAATTCCTACTTCAAAGATAGGATCTGATTTTAAAAAACAAGCACAAAAAAGCACCCTACCTCTCATGTCTTAACTTTTGTTTTCTCTATGCTCTTTAGTTTCTCACATATGCTTCATCAAGAATATTAGTTTGGGGCTGTGCTTCCATTGCATCAAAGCTGGATGCCTAAAATCTACTGATCTGTGTCTCATAAACAGCATATTTATGGCTGAAATCCACCACTTTCTTTTGCTGAGGTGCCAGAAACTGTCCAGTCATAGCAGGACTGAGTTTAGCACCAGCTAATTTTCCTGGCCACTCGCTAATTTACTCCCTTTATTAACTCTGTGCTAAGGCCCATACTGACATACTTCTGCAGTTCTGCTTGATCATGCTGGATTAAACTAGTGCTATGATAGGCTGCCCTACAATGATACCATTGTAAGGACATAAACATGAAGAGTAGCTATATAGTTTCAGACTAAAGGTTCACCTTGCCTAGTTATTGTCTGCAGCAATGACCAGAAGTGAATGCCTAAAGAATTTACAAATAGGGCAAGTATGTAGGAATACTGCATCCAAACACTCTTGATAGCTTTTCAATAGAGACTTTCAAAGCAGAGGTGGCTTCTGTTATTTAGTAACCTTTTCGGGGCTTCTCTTTCATTAACTTGTGCAGTCTCCCCTTAAACTTAAATAAACTTTGGTATCTGCAACATCTTTTGTCAGAAATTTACCTGTACCATAGTTCAGCTAGGAATTGTGCGATATATCCATAATCTCTTCATCTTTGTGTAGAACCTACCACTTCTTCGTTTAACAGCCCTTAATTCTTATACTATGTGAGCCTTTTCCACTGCTATTTTACCATTTTTAGTGTCTGTTGTGCATATGTGTGTAAAATATCACATGGATATTTAAGATGTGGTTGTATCAGGTTGTGCTGTAACATACTGGCGTTCTTGTTCCTGTCTACTAATGCCTACCATTGTTGCAATTTGCTAGGTAGGGAAGTCAAAGGATGCAGTCAGGACTCTTCCATTGCAGACTGCAGCATTTGGGGAGCAATACCATCCTTGGTTCATGCAAATTTGTTGAAGTACTAGCAGTCAGGCTACTCTGGCTCTGCAGCCATGAATGCTGACTGCAGAGCCACTTCAGCTAGAGACTTTCTGGTACTCTGCTTCTTTATTTACCATTAACTCTGGCATCCCTGTGCCAGCCTGCAGTCCACAGTGTAGACATACTCTAATTGTATCCTATTCACAATACTGAGCAGAGACTGAATGGGGACTATTTTTTTTGTGTGGGCGTCTTTTGTCATTGACAGGAGACTTCATTCCTGATTTGACACAGAACACTCAGCAGCTTGTAATAAAGCTACTGTGGTAAAACAGGTCCCACCTACATGTGCTACTCATGGAAGCCATTACATTCTGGAGTGTCAAGGGCACTTTGGGCTCTCATGAGTCTTAACATGTGACTAACGTTTCTTTAAATGGGACAAATATCTCTGGGTATTAAGTCAATCCATGCCTAATATTACTTCATACATTCTGGGAATGCTCACCTATGATTTATTTGCATATTAATTATAGTTCTCATTAATTATGTTCAAATGCATTCTATACATTCAGAAAGGTGTGCTGTGTTTCATCTTCCTGTTCAAGTACATCCTATTAGCAGATGGCAGCACTGGAAAGCAAAGACATTAAATGGATCTCAAATGCAACTTAATTTGCCTAGGCATTATTTAGTCTCTTGTTAGATGCTGGCCAGAGACTTTTCACTTTCCTGTTTAGGAGGGAAATTATGTTAACTTTTTAAATGATAGTACAAAAATTTGAAAGACTTATAATTGCTGAGTGAAAGTATCTGAAGTTCTGTCTGGCAGAAGCTAGAGTGATGTAATGCGAGAAAGGATAGTTTGTGGGTAAGCACAGTTCAAATAAGCTTGAGCAAATTGGTTTTTGTTGTTGTTTTTTTTTGTCATGTCTGAAAGTGAGGGAGACTGTTACTCTGGCTGTAAATCATGGGAGAAGGCCAAGAAACCTATTGCTCGTGTCAAAACCAATTGTGTGTGTTATTGTGGCCACTCTATTGGCAAAATAAATATGTATACATATATAATGGAGAATATGATTGTAAGTCTCAGCATCAGGAGAGCTATATCAAGAACTCCTCAGCATAACTTTGTTTATTCAGTGCTTTGTGTTGCTGTTTGTGAAAATTTCTCACTAGCCTGGCTCCATTTTATTTTTTACATGCCTACCATTTTGAATCTATCTGTAATCAATGTGAAAAGTATCCAGTAATCAATAACCAAATAGCAATTCTGTGCTTCTGATGAAAGTTACTGTGATCAAAATGTCCACAGGCCAGTTTCTTTTTTGCATTCACAGGGTTTAATCCTGACTAATTCCCTCAAATCTGTTGGGGTATCTGAGTGCAGAATTTGGCCCTCAGACGTTGTTTTTTGATTATTTGTTTTCTAATGGTTGATTTGAATGGCAATGGAGATGGGCTCAGAAGGGCAGGTTCCACCTAAACACATCAAGCTGCACTGCAGTCCTTCAGAGTAATCACTTTTATAGATTTGCAAATCCGATTAAAAGAAGAGATGGGTCAAGTCCCATATTGGTCTTGCTTTTCCATGTTTAATTCCAGAATGAATGTGTAAATGCAGAATTAAGAAAAGCAGAAGAATGGTCCCTGTATGTTGCAATTACTAGTTCATACCAGTCTAAGCATTGGATATATAAAAATAACCAGGTAGTACCCAAGGATTTCTGGAAACTCTTTGAATTTCTCACTCCAGAAATATTTCCTATGAACAATTCAGCCAGGGAAATTCTGATTATTGTTGAGATGCTCCTAAACCCCCAGGAGTATTTCTATATGTTGATTAGCTCCAAAATTGCTGATCTGGTGGGCTGGTCTGGATTGTTTTTCAGCTACTGAATGCCATTCGTATAGTAACCCCTGATGAGTTGCTTCATGTGCTGCATAGAAGGGTTACAGAAAATAAATACTGAATGCAAAGTGTAGTGAAATGGAAGATATTTTTGCAGTGTCTACATAACACACATTTGACTGTGTGCCCTTCCCAAAGCTCATCTGGTTGTATGGGCTTGAGCTGGGAACTCCATGAGAAAGGAAAGCTGTGGGGGAAATAAAAATCAGCAAAAATGTTATATATTGGGTGAAGAACAGTGAGTAACTGATTTATCTAGCATATCACAGCACTGAATATTTTGAATGTCATCTGAATTAGTCTTCTAGTCTTGAGCATTATGAGATCTGAAGGCATTTGTTTCTACAATATCAGAAGCACAAAGGTCAGTGTGAGTACACATCAACTTGAATGTGTAGTGAGCAGCATAACATGAGCTAAGTACTTTTATATGTAAATTGCTAGGGATAAGCTCACTTTGTCATGCTGTTTTCCAGGTGCAGTTCAGGTTGACAGGATGTCTCCTTGGGTGGCTGTGAGACTGTGGTTGAGATTTGTACCTTCATTTTGTTCCCTTTAGGTTTGGGAGAGGGTGTGGGACAGCAATAAAGGGGCCACAGACACTTAAGGTCTGATTGCGGAAGGATTTTTCTAGTGCTGGCAGTGTGAAATGACTATTTAAACATTCATAGGACAGCTTCATAGGAGACATTGGAGCATTCGTCTGAAAGATGTAGATTCAAATCTATTCAGGCAGTAGAGGTTGTTCCACAGATGGGCTCAAGACTGACTAATGTGCAACGCCATGAAAAAGATAGTAAAGTAACAATATCAGTGGCAATATGGCCAGATTTTTCCAAAAACTTGCTGAAAAAAAAAATTCTCAAAAATCTGTCCCAATATGTATCTGATATCTCTGAGACTAACTTCTATTTGAATTGAGTATTGAATTTAGTTTTCAGCACTTAAACACCCTATTAAGTAACTGTATAAAAGTAAAATCTTAAAAAAAAAATAAAAATCTTCAGCCAAATTCCCACCAGCCCCCTCTCCTTCCTTGGCTGTGTGTTTTGGTTGAACTGTGACAAAGGAGTTCTCTCTTTGAAAGTTGGATGTCTACAAGAGAACAGAATAAATATTAGTTACCATTTCTACATTGTTTTTGAGAGCTGGAAGGAACTGCTTTCCAAACTGCAGCAGATAAACATGGTAGAGATGACTGTTCCTTGGAGATGCAATGTAATGCAGAATATATGCAAACAGGTATTGCATAACATACTGTTATGGACTGGGTTTGCAGTCGGTGATTTTATGCCTTGCTAAACAATGGAAGATGCTAACAATGCTCAGACTGCTGCAGTGTTCGTACAAGGTGCTTTTCCGCCTTGGCTGCTTCACTAGACTGGCAGACAGAAGACTAACAAAGATTTCTTTGAATATATAGAGAGCTTCTATAATTGAAACTTTCCCCCAGTTCACATGCAGCCACTATATCATAGTAACCTCTATGTAGGTCATTAAAAAAGAAGTTGTATATACAAATGATGTTTAATAAAACCTTTGTTGGCTCAAAGACATGGTGCCAAAACAGTTGCTGCAGATATATTAGGTGACTGAAGCCGTAGTTCATTTACAGTATTATGTCCCTCTATTTCTCTGTGTGGCCTTGGAAACAAGCCCACTCCATTTAAAGGGGAGCCCTTGCTTATTTCTTCACTTTATTTCTACATATTCACTCAGATCTATTATGAAAGGGAAGGCTTGAAAGCAACATAGACATTTAGTGAGATTAAATATAACATGGAATTTACTGATTAGGCCCCTGTAATTACAGTTTATGCAGGAAGAAGCACTCCCGGGAGATTCCTGCAGATAAGCAGCAGGAATGATGCTGTCTTTCTACTGCACTGCTGAAATGTGGCTTTCTGTAGATGCTTCTAGGTTTCAGATAAAGAATCTGGAGGCTGCTTGCCCTGCCTGCACTGCCTGCTGTAGGGCAGCTCCAATGGGCACCTATCGTTTTGCCTGTGTATTAGCAGTTATTTTCATTGCTGCAGTTCCCATAGCTCCCCCCCTTAGGCAAGGGCCCTGTTCTCATGGTAGGTAACAGGGATCAATTTGAGATTTACCAAGGGACTATTTGGTGCCATAACTTATGTGGAGTTGGTCTTGGTTTTTACCTCTTTGACAGAAGAATGACTCAGGTCAATTTAAAACACGTGAATCAATGCACATGTGCAGACCAGCTAATGTAATACTTTCATAGAAAATTACTGCCCTTGGTTTGTCCATTTCTCTCTGTAAATGTGCATGACTGGTACAAACTCTCTATTAAAAAAATAAATCATTATTTTATGACTCATCACTGCAGCATTCTGTATTGTCTATCAACGTAAGTAAATTGGATTTAAAATCACAAGATTTAAAAAGAAAGATGGAAATCTTTTTACTTGCTTTCTGGTCTTTTAGACTTTATGGTACACTGGGGTCTGGAGATCACTAACTCTCTGGCCCTGAGAGTTAGACTTTCTTTAAAAGCATAAGAAAAAAAAAAAATCAATTTTGATTTCCATGCAGTCATACTGCTTGAAAAACTTGGGCAGCTAAAAATAAATTAAAAAAACCCAAAACACACTATGAAACTTGGGGATAGAATTGGGAAGATTGTCTGTACTGAATATTTGTTTCAGTATGAAAAGCCCACATCTACCATCTGTAAAATGCGGGAATTTCACAGACTTAGATACAGTTAAAAGGAAACCAACTGTATCATCTCAGTAGTCTGTTTCTTCAGAAGCAGATGTCTGTTAGCATGGATGACACTTGCCCTGTGCAAGAAGGCCAGCAGACGGCAAATGTACCACTTGCAGCTCTTTTGAAGTCTCAGAGCTGGGCATCAATGAAATTCCAGAGGTGCCTTGTTCTCAGAGTATCCTTTGCACAAGACTGCATCTTGCTTCTGTCTCCTCATAGATAGCCTAATGTGTCTGTGGGGAAATGGTAGACTTCCTTGATGGAGGTACTGGCATTTAAATATGCCCCCATTAAAAAAAAAAAAAAGGCGCCACCTTGCAATAAAATGTTCTATAAGCTGACTCATGGAAAGAAGGCACTTGCGTTCAGAGTTAAGGAGAGATTCGGCTCTTTCCCCAGACAGCCGCCTGCATGTAGCTGCTCAGCCCTTGGACAATGCATTAATAAAGGTGAGGCTGGAAAAAAACACCTTGGCTAAGTTTATTACCCAAGAAGTGTGGTGTATCAATCTCACCCGCAGAAAGAGTCTTCAGTAATTTTTTTCTGTCTTATTGCTAAGAATGAAATCTGTTTGTGTAAAATTGGAGGCCTAAATGAAATCAGAGGTGAAATCCTACTTTTTTGTTTGCATACATTTTTCCATTGGTACTCTGCTGTGAAGTCAGTGGAGACTTACACTATAACAGGGACCTGCCTGCTAGTGGAGCAGGGGCTTCTCTGTGTAACCATCCTCACAGGGAGGAAGAGAGGAGGGAAATGGACAATCCGAAGTCATCATAGCTTCACGTAAGGTGTTAGAAAACAGAGCAAAGGGGATGGCTGTCTTAATTATTTTTTTTAATTTCTTAAATTGTAGTGAGGTGAGGTAATCTGTTGTTGTGATAAATCACATTTTGCTACTTAGTGTGCTAAGGAGCCAAAAGTGGGAAAGGTAAGAGTATTCCAGAATCTTTTTTCCTTGTCCTTAATCTCTAATTTTGATCTTTTTCTCACAAAGTTGTGACATCTGAAACACAAAAAAAGTATTTTTGTTTGGGTGTGTTACCTGATTCCTGTTAATCTTTCCCTGAATAAAAATTCTGTCTAAGGATCCTTTTTGCCATCTTTTTTTGAGACTTCTCTTAATTTGACAGAGACAGGCAACTCTAGAGCTACACTGGCCATGTTATGGCTGGTTGCTGAATCTCTCCCCGCCCCTCACCCAGTGAGCATTTTTCTTACTCTTCCATCAGAAAAGTGGTTGCACCTTGCTGTTGCTCTGCAAGGAAGTACTTAACTTGTGAACTGATCTTTCTCTGAACCAAAGGGAAAACAGCTGAGCTTATTTAATTTTGAATGACCTGGCATATTGGGGGCAGTGGGCTTTAGCTTTACACCTGTAAGTGCTGTTCGTTTTGCAGCAGCATGCATGAGCTGGAAGCCTTGTCCAAAATCAATGCTCATGCAGCAGTAATTAGGCCATCCAGCTGTCCTGTAGTTGTGACTTCTCTTTCTCCCCCACCCCCCCTGGAAATTGAGAGTGAATACTCTTGTAATGGTTTGAATTTGCAAGCTTGGATCTTTTGCTTAAGTGGTTAACAGTATATTCAGTTATTGGTAAGATCAATGCCGTGTTTAGTTCAAATTTCTGGGCTATTAAAAACAGTCAGCCATATGCTTGTGCTAAGCCTTGAAGCTGGAGTAGGAGTGTGTAACTTTGAGTCTTACCTCTGTTCTTCCTGATGTTCTCCTTAGCTTTTCTGATGTGGAAGGAAAGTATTGGCATACAGAGCTTTTGTGTTGCTGCTAATGCCCATCTCTGCCCACATGTTATTTTTGGAAAGTAAGAATCAAAAAAACCACAACCCCTCTCCTGGGTACGACTAGCATGTTCAGCTTCTGTTAAGAATGAGTTTTCAGTTATCTGAAAGGAGGGATGAATTTAAGAGGTTTTAAAGGAAGCTTCCAGTAAAGTAGGAGATGTTAATATAATATGTCCATCTTTGCGAACATCTTTTATAGATCCATTTAATTAAGCTAGATCCATTCCTCTGAATGAAGACAGATTGCACTGATACTAGTGGATTGGGGTATGAGAAGCATGGAAAAGGAAGAAATGCTACTGATAGGTGTTTGAGGTATAATGTGAGAGGAAGCATGTGGCTCTTCTAATATCAGCCTGTTCTCACCTTCTCACCTGTTTGGATTCCCTGCATGTGCTAATGGGAGTGGAATCAATAACAGTTATGTTGATTTGTGCCTTAGTCCAAAAAAGGTAGATTTGTGGCAGCAGTCAGTGAGGGAACCCTCCTTGCAACCACTGTGCTGCGCTGGAAATGAAGAAGGCTTTTCTTTGTGATGCCTCCACTCTTCCAGAATGAGACAATGGAAAGGAAATTGTTGTGACTGAGAAGAGACCAGCACTTCTGCTTACTGCTTATTTTAATTAAACTTTGCTGCATACCCATGCTATGAACTAAAACAGAAGTTTTGAACTCATGGCACCTCAATTCTTTTTCTTGAGGAATGTAGACGTGGAAAGTTACGTTAGTCAGTGCATAGGTACATGGCATCTCAGCTGCCATGCAGCCCTGTCTAGATCTCAGTTGCTAGTTTCTGTTCCAGGAAGTTTCTGTTCTATTTCTTTCCTTTTTTTTTCTTCCCTATTTTGTGCAGTTTTGTTCCAGGTATTTCTCTTCTGATATTTCTGGGCAATACCAGGCTGGCACAGCAGTACCCTGGTTCTATTCAGTGTTTTTAAGCACAATAATTTAAGCCATTAAAAAACGGCATATCTGCTCACTTTCTGCATATCATATGCCATGTATTTGATGGCCTTTTCTCTTAAACTACCAGTCCTAAACTACCAGAATTATTTGTTCTTCAGCACTAATCACACATTCATTGTGATTTACTCTTGTTTTTTTGATTAAATTACTGCAGTGAATTCTTCTGCTGGGGTTGAGGCTTTTACCTACTGCTCAGTTTAGTAAAGATTCAAGGGAGGTGAGGTAACTCACAGCGAGATGATGTGATACAATTAAATGTGGCATTTCCAGCTTCTTAAAATCATCCCTAGTGTGATTTACAATCAAAACCCAAGGCCACTCTCTCTTTTTGATTGCTGACAGAAATTAATTTAGAACAGGAAAATCTTATTTACCAATTAGAATTAAGTTTTGGCAAACTTTTAAGTGATTTTGAGGGAATTCCAAACATGAATAAAGACCTCTAAGAGGAAAGAAGTCTGTGGAAGGCAAAAGTATGGTTGAAGGACAAGTTCAGGAATCTTACATGAAAATTCATTTAAAATTTAAGTAGAGGAATCCTTCAAAAATATAATGAAAATTTTAAGTGCATTGAAACAGTTTTAAGTAAGAAAACCAAGAGAAGTATTTAGCATTTCAAAAGCCGATGAGATGAAAATTCTCTTTATAACAGCCAAGAGAGCTATAAGATAGGACTTGCAATACCATGCATGTCATGCTATTAAAATTAAAACCTTGCTGAGCACACATTGATCAAGTCACTTTAATACACCTGCAATAAATGACTGTCTGACTATTACCAGACTACAGGTAGAAAGAGTGTGAAGTTAACTCTGAAATATACAGTCCAGTGAACCAAAATCCTTGGTGTTCATGTGGATGAAAAGCTGTTAGACATGAACACTACAGTAGCACTGTCTATCTGCTAAAATTTGATGTTATTCCTGGAAGGGGAGGTATTGGATTAGATCTAAATGCCAGCAAACCAGCTATTTTGGCACTCTGATTTAATTCTTGGAAGTACTGAGTTTTGAAAATGGTGTTTACAGAAATCTCTCTCATATCCCCCTTTCTGGTGGCAGTGCTACAGCAGGTGAAAACTATGTATTTCTATGCCATTCCTGGTAGTATCAGCTCTGGAGAATGAGGGATGAATCCCAGTTCAAACACTTGATTCCCATGAAATGGGTGGGGGTTTTTCTGTGATTTGCATGTGTCTTTAGCTGTTAGTGTCTATACTAACAGCTCTAGGCTCTAGCTACATACAGTGTCTACAGTTCATCAGTGAGACTCTTCATTGATTTCTTTAGGTTATCCCAGAAATTAAACTGTATTCAAATTGGAAAATGTCATTCTAGGCTTTGGAGGTCCTTCCTGCAAGTCCTCTGGGTTTGGCTACAGGGCTGCTGGCAGGTGAGTGCAAGTGAGTGTCCATATGTGCAACACGCTCCCCAGCTCACTCGCTTTGTGTGCTGTGGACAGCTAGCAGCAGCTCCAGGACTACATGTCTGGCCATGGTTTGGTTGTGTGGTAGGCTCAGATATGTGCCAGTGGCGTGAACAGCTCCCTGTGTGCCTGCCCAGTGTGGACAATTGAAGTCTGGCTCTGGGGGCAAGGGAGCTGGGACCTGTTGTGGGTGCTTGTGATACTTTTTCCCTTGTTCCTTGATGGACAGTTTTGGCCTTTACTTCCTTAGAATTCTGCATCCTACTGCCAGGTGCCCTGACTGCCCTTTCTACTTGGGTTGCAAATTTTCCCTTTCCTTCTAAAAAGCTATCTCAGACTATTGTTATTTGGAAATTCCTTGGAAGGTAATGGTTTGTCAGCTAGGCATTTTGATTTTCTTTGGCAGGCTGCCATGTAGGATACTAGCATGCATATATTGTATGACTTCAGATCTTCATCCATTGTGGGTTAATTTAAGAGCTTAAATGAGAAGCTTGAGTAAAGAGTCTCAATGAGTTAGGGTATTTCTGTAATGAATGGATAAAAGAATCACCTCTGAATTGCCTTTGAGCCACTTGGTCTGCATCACCAGAGAAGGCTTTCCATTGACTGTTTAGGGTGACTAGCTAGATTGCTGACTTGGGTGCCTTAGGTGCTATACACTGAACTAAAGACCTTCAGAGGCAGTAAAATGTGGAGTCATGGTGAATGTGGGTCATCCACCAGAGCAGCCAGTAAATTGGAAA
Organism: Haliaeetus albicilla; assembly: GCF_947461875.1. NCBI lineage: Eukaryota > Metazoa > Chordata > Aves > Accipitriformes > Accipitridae > Haliaeetus > Haliaeetus albicilla. The sequence continues at coordinate 24,925,629 of NC_091491.1, read as the reverse complement.
GCCTACCAAACCATTGAGAGGGAGTGTGGTGTTCATGCTAGGAAACCTGTTAGGACTAGAAAACAGGATTTTTCTGCTGGGAAATGCAACCTTCTGTCAGGTATTTGAAAGATAAGGATATTTCTAGTGGATGTGCAGCTAGGATTCAGATGATATCCCATAGGGAAAAGTGTTTTATCTCAAGTCTTCCAGCAACAAAATATAAGCTATTTGCTTGCAGCAATAACAAAGGAAAGAAAAAATGTTTAGGCATATTCTGGGTTTTTTGTTGTTTGTTTTTTTTTTTTTTTTTTTTGTTTGTTTGTTTTTTTGTTTTTTTGTTTTTTTTTAAAAGCATGTTTGGTGAACTGTGCCTGCCAGTGACCCCTTGTTCATGGGAGGGCTGCGCCACTCCCCCTCTGTGTCTGACGCTATGGCCATGGAAAGGAGATCTTTAATTATACATGGAATTTTTTAAAATCGGGCACTGAATGACTTTGAAGTGTTGCTAATAATGACATTCTTAAGTAATATTCTTACTTCTTCAGAGAGAATAAGTACTGGAGTGCCAGCAGACACCTTCCTTTTCATTTTGCTGTGACTGGCAGAAGCTGTTTTAAATAGGTAGAATGCAGTCAGAAGCAGCACACTGCAATTTCTAAAATGCTTTTTGACCTGAATGGCATTCTGTTGATAAACAACAAAACATCGTCTGTATATGGACTTGCCTGTGGCATTTCAGGTAGCTATAATCTTGCTTCTGTTGGCACCTGTTTTGCACCCCCAGCTCCTGGCACTTCTCTTTGGGGGTGGCGGTATGGTAGCACTGCTTTAGTTGTTTTTTTGTCTTTTCAGTGAGTCGCTCTCCAGGTGCAGAGGAGCAGGTGCAAGCAGGCTTTTTGTACCTAATACAAAATGAAGGGTCTGTTTGTGTGAAGAAGCTTCTTGTATGCTCCTGTGCTCAGTCCCACCATCACAGTTGGTATGGCCTATTCTGCCCTAGAAGCTCTAAACCACAGAAAAATCCTTTCTATGTTATTCCATTCATGTTGTTTCCAAAGTTGCACCCATCAGTTTTACAGAATTACAGCTTTAGTTTCATGCTAGGTGATTCTTTTTTGCTTAATAACATGTTCATTAGAAGAATCCAGTGTTAGTTCACATGAAATTATCCTTAGATTATTCTAATCCAGGAAGTGGTTTCAGTTGCAGAAAAGCATGTCAGGACTAGAGTGCCTATCACAGAGCCAGTGAGGATGGTGTGAGGTATTGCTGATGCATCCTTCCATCCTTATAATTTGTAGGCTACTGGATGCAATACTGGAGTGTGATATAGGATACCTGGGCTCAGATTGCTTCTGTGCTTGCTTGAGCATGGGAATGTGAACTTGGATTTTTTTGTGACAACTGTGATCATTCCAACCACTGGCAAATTGCTGTCTGGTGAATTTAGTTCCTTAGCTTTTATTGAAAATCCCCCAACTGCCATGTCCATGTCCGCCCCCCCGACCCGACAAACAAAAAACCACAAAGCCCAAATCAAGTAAGAAAACAGTAATTTTGGTTGTAGGGAAAGGGGAAGGGGTTTCTTGACCTGAAACAAATGTTTTCATCTTGCATAATATTTAGGATACTGATTTAGGGACTGATGTGAAATCCTTCTGGTTCTTCATCTGGTGAGCCATAACATCGATTATTCACACGTGGTGGGTTTGTTTGTGCTGTGTTAGAAAGGCAGGCATTTTATGGGAGGTTTTATGTTAACTTTTGGCCTCTAAGGCTGGAGTCTACCTGACCTCTCTCCCTGGCAGAGGCTAGGAATAACTTACAGTAAGAAGACATAGAAGAGAGAAATGCCTCTCTTCCACAACCTGTCTCTGCTGTGCCTTCCTACCTGTCAGGAGATGTTGGTAGAGGTTGACTGAGGTTTGGATGCGGAAGAGGCTCCTCTTTCTTTTATGTTTGTGCACAGGAGCCCTGTACAGAGCTGGCAGTTTAGAAGATGTGAATGGCCCCTAGGAACGGTAGCTGTGAATCCATCAAGTTCCCTGGGTAAAAGTAGGAAAGTAGGAGGAAACACTTGAAAAACTTGGCAGTCGCAGCAGTTGGAGGGGAGCTGAGCTTTATTCCTTGAACAGTATTTAAATTGTTGCCAGAAAACCCTTCCCCTGCCGTGGTAGCCTTACATACCTGGAGAAAAAGTTGCTAATGGTCTAATGTGACTCCAGACTCCCTTTTCTGTCTTTAGAAAGTTGATGTAGTGTTTCAAAGTTACTAAAAAAATAAGTAAGTAATACTTTCTTTAATGTGTGTGTTGGATTAATTATATGACTATTTTAGGATTCTCTCCAGATCTGAGTATAACAGCTTTCCAGAACTAACTTTGGTCAGGTTGTAAGTCCTATTGCGCATGCAGTTTTCCTTGCTAAATTCCATGATGTGACCTATGTCATGTTATATGCACAGAGCAGGCAGGACCTCTGCCTTGTTTTTTATAAATCTTTCTTGTTTAGCTCCTAAGGCTAGCTAGAAAAGTGCTTGTTAATATGGTCAGCTGATTCCTATGCTTCCTTACCTCAATCCATTTCCAGCAGCTCTGCAGCGAGCAGGAAACTTTAGCTGTGTATAGCCTTCCTGTCAAGGGGCCACTGAGGGGTGGATGCCAAAGACATTTTCTCTGCTTTCCATGTGAACACGGGGTCTCTTGCTGAATTCCACAGCAGTCTCATGTGTTACTCTCCATGAAATCGCTGAATTACAGGTCTGACAAAACAGACTTCCATCTGTGATTCTGTGTTGAGAAGCTGGATGATGTACTGGGTACTGTAACATAGGAAAAACACTCACAAAAATAGGCTTACTGATATTTGTTGAGAACATACCAAAGGCTGCTTTTTTTGACATTTGATACTCAACTTTGCCATTCTAGATGCAGCTTTTATCTGATCCACAGAAGTTTACTGGGACATATTAGGTTGAATGTTCATAGCAGTTTTCTCAGTGATCAGCCTTGCTGAATTTTCCATGATGCATATGACAGATTTTTATGCAATTCCCATTAATAGTTTACCAGTTAACATATTTTTGTTGTGTTTGTCTTCATGTATTTGGAGACATATGCATAATTCAAAATTGTTATACTAAGTGAAATGAGCTTAGTAGACTTTGAAAAAGGGTTAAACATTTTTAAGTGTAATAAGATAACCTAGAGTTATGTTAGAAAGGATTAAAAACATGAGATATAAATCCCTATGCCTCAGGGGATAATTGATGGAGTTTAAAAAGGAGTTTCCCTGATGGATAAATTAGTCTATAATTGCCCCCATAGGGACTCCCTCCTTAAACATCTGATACTAGTGTCAGTCAATACCGTGCTTGATGAACCTTCAAACTAATTCAGGATGGCAGTTCTCATATAGTAACTAACGCAGTATTGTGGTGTATATTGTGTTCCTTTCTGGCAATGTAAAAAATATTTACTGTTTAGCAGTAGTATGTTATAGTAATACATTGTATCTTATTATGCCTATGTGATATATCACAGTATGTAATAAATTATAATGCTGGTACTATGTAATGGCTCTTGGATTTGTACTTTACAAGAAGGAAAGGTCTCTCTCTTACAAGCAGTGGAATTAGGTGACTTATTTTGGGCTAAAACTCTTCCTATTTTAGTGTTTTAAGTAGTAGTAAAAGGGCTCTGAGTCCAAACTGTCTGAGGAGACCATTAAAAGACAAACCAAGGAGAGCATTCTTCCTGTTCCCACTCTGACTCATGGATTTTTCATATGAAGCTTCCATGGGCTTTGTGACAGAAAGGGCCTCAGGCAGAAAAGCAAGATAAATATGTAGGTAGGCAGGGACTGAAAGCCTTGTCACCTCTGAGGCATCTTGGATGTGTGGGAGAAGGGTCTGGGCCTCCATGGATTAGACCTGAGCCACTTCTCAGGAGACTTGTGTAACTTCAAAACAGTGAGGGTGGCAGCTGAGTAAAATACTTAGAGAACAAAGGCAACAGAAGGTATGTTTTCCTTTGCTTTCAGTGATCTAACAAGTCATCTGCTAGGGGCTCCTCGTGCCACTTTTATGGAGCCTTGAGAAATGACAGTCAGTGTGAAAAACTGTTACCTTTTGAGTATGTGGTATTCTTAATGAGAGTTACAGTACTGGATCAGGGCTACTCATAAGCAATAAATCCTCAGATTTGCTGTGCATTAATGACAAATTAACACCACCATTAAAAAAACCCCGCAAACATTCCCTGCCTACTTAGTACAGGTTCAGTTCCCCAGCCAGTATGCAAAGTCTTCTCCCACAGAGGGAGTTGAGGAATATTGTAACATCAGAAATGCTTAATCACACAGTTATTTGTATAGTCATCCCAGAGTGCTGTAAGGCTTTTACTGGTTGTTGCTCTCTGGCTGGAGTTTTGACTAATTCTCATGCTACTTGTATATTGCCCATCTGGGAGCCAAATTCTCTCCATGGTCTGAGAACCACCTTAAAAGTGAAACTGCAGCAGGCTGTGTGTTAGCCCCCTACTTCACAGTCTGTAGTGTAGAGGCAATAGAGTCCCTGCTTTATAACATTTAGTCCCTTTTGTAAATGACCTCAGGTTCATACCTTTTAAAATGTTCGGTGTGTTTTTTTTTTTTTACCTTTAATTTAGTTACATCTAATTTTTTTAAGGGGTGGAGTTAATTTCCATGTATGTCATCACTGTAGACTTGGCAGTCAACTAAAACTGTGAACTACTACCTTTAATTACAGGCTAGACAGTATTTTGGGCAGCTAGGCTGAATATTTTCTTGCCCAGATTCAGCAATGATGTAAAAACTGGCAGTAGAAGACTCGCCCTAGTAAAAGTTGAGGTTGAGACAAATGAGCACAAACACTGCTGCTAAGAATGTTCTGATATCTCACTGAATAGTTCCCTTCTTTGCTCTGAGGGAGTAATTCAAAGAGTTTTGAATTCATTCCCCCAAATAGATTAATAATTATGAGAAGAGAAGCACTATACTGGAATAAAAAAACCCCCAAAACTTATGGACTAGTCCTAGCCATTGTTTGAACCACGGCAGTGTGTGGTGACAAGACACAGCCCCCTGTTGTCCTACTGAGTGAATACCAAAAGGGGCAGATCTGAGAATGTTGCTGCCTTGGAAGATGGAGCCCCAGCCAGGTGGTGTAAGAAGCTTGAAGCTGAAAGGAGTCAAAGAGGATGAGGAATAGGCATCTGGGGAGAGGTGAGGAGCTTGGCTGAAGGGTGAAGGAGCCCTGGAGACAGGGATATCTCGGGACATAATTGTAAGTAATTTTAGACTTTTTTTACTATAACCCTACTTATGACAAAATATGTATGTGCCTGTAAAACCAGTGGCTTTTGTGTCCTCTTATTTTCAGTATTCATGGTTTGTGTTTCATTTCGTATTTACATAGTTTGCTTTTGCATTTACTTACTAAAAGGTTGTCTTGTGGGAATTTTCTAGATGAATGATTATCTCTTTCCAATTAACAAACTGCACAACAGATTTGTATATCAGGTTTTTAGATGAAAATATTACGATCTAACAATCTGAAAGTTCTTCTCACAAGTGCATTTTCTCACTCACATGAATTCATAAAAGTGGGAAAGGTTTGTCACTGACTTTTTGCTACAGACATGAGATATAAAAGCCATGTTTGATGAAAGGTTTGCAAGGGTTCATGAACTTTGTTTATACTATGAGTTGGCTTGGTCAGCCAACAGTCTGCACAGGGACAATCAACAAATCAGGTATTACTGAATGCTGGTTATGCCTGGCTCAGTGCGTAAGATCTGAGTGCCATGGGAAAGCTTGGTGGTGGTGTCAGGTGAGTTTTGTCTCTGGACATGCATTCTCCTGAACTTAAAATTATGAGCAGGGGAAAAAGAAATCTTGGGTTTGCTTAAAATTGTGGAGTGAACAGCTGGAAGATCACGCAGAGTCAGTTGAAATGAAGCTAATGGGCACATCTACAGCTAATGTGGTACCTTTTGCTTTTGCTATTTCCTCCCTCTTTCACTACTTCCATCAATCTTGTTTTATATAAGAAAGCTATGTTCTTGAAGTTGAACTTCAGAATTAATACACCTAGACTGCCTATCTTTTCTTCATATTAGCGAGCATTTGGTGTTAGATGCAGAAAGAACATGAAGCTGCACAGCAAACTGGATTGCTCTAACTTTCCTATAAAGCCACAGTCATCTGGTAGCACTGCCAGAGTTACAGACTGCAGACTACAACCAACTCTTGCCTCCACTTTCCCTGTTCTGTGTAGAATTGACATTGAGCAAAACTGTAAAATCAACGTAAAATCTGAAGTTGGTAAAAGATGAGTGTTTTGCTACTGGAGAGTCCTCACATTGTCAAGATTATAGTTTAAGGATAAAGAATGGAGTTTTTTTCCTCCCTGCACCCTCTCATACAATGTTGTCTCACACAGCCTGCAGGTCTAGTAAAATGAGAGCAGGTCTCTTTACACAGCTAATCTTGCCACAGTACATAATTCAATGCATTAGAATGCAAAAAAGGAAATAAACATCTGCTGGCATATAAAAGGGAAGTCCCTTTTTTCCTGCAGGGAAAGCAAAGAAACTTTTAGTAACTGTCTCTAGGCAAGTTTTCTTGCAAACAAATGTGTATGTGTTACCCTCTCCACCCCCATTTAAAAAAAGAAAAAAAAGAAATGAAAGGAGTTAAGGGTTATTGAGCACTATGAGTTTTAGCCATTTATCACAGGTGTTGCTGTAATTGTGATTCATGGGGAACAGTCAGACTGTTCAATGACCATCAGACTCTGGCTTTCTGGAGTGAGTGTCTTGTGCTAGTGCTCTGTGTTGCAACATAAATCATATTGGTTGACTTAGCTATGTTGTATTTTTCTCCTCTATGTGCTCTGGGCACACTTTTCTTTTTGCCTGTCGTATCTTCTCATCATTGCTTTATAGAGACCTGTATTTTCATGCTGGGCAATTACTAAATGACTGCAGTTCATAAGCCCTGGGGAAGTTTGGCACAGGTGTGGTGTCACTGCCTGTGAAGACTAGAGCTTCTGCAGGAGCCATGTGGCTTGGGAGAAGGGATGGTGGGGGAAAGCATGGGTGGACTTGTGCATTCTGTCTGCCTGGCATAGGATGTGTGGATTGTTTTGATTAAGACTGGAAGAATTGACCTGCATAATATCTGAGATCTGTTGGTTTCTCAGGCTACCATGCTCATCTTCTGGTCAGCCTGACTGACCATTTCCTGTGCAAGATCCACTTTTGAATTTTCTTGGCCTTACTATTCTTGTCAAGCTTCTGTTACTATGGAAGAGCACTGGGATTGGTCTGTTTGTCTTGCAATAAAAAGCAAAATTTCACACTGTTTCTGTTGGTAAAACAGGATCAGACTTTAACATTCTAACTTTTGACTTAAGTTTTTAATATGTCTTTAAGAAGTAAATATAGGTAGCTATACCAGCATGTTTGTGGCAATAGAAAGTTGAAAATAGGCTCAATTATTTAGCGTATCTTGTGGCTTTCACAGCTTGCACCTATATGGTTCCTTAGGCTGCAGTCATATTTTTAATAGATATAAAAAGCATATCTGACTTATTCAGTGATTTTGAGCAGATTATTTAGGGCTTGACATGGTAACAATGAAGCCAGGCAGAGCTTTAATCTTGTTTCTGATATGAAAATCTACCAATGGCCTCTGTAGTGAGCACCAATGAAGAGACTATCCTTTTTTTTTTTTTTCTGCTTCAGTGTTTTCTTACATGTGCCACTTTCACCATGGTTATTTGATGACCTTGCCAAGTATTTGAGGAGAATTCCTGCTTATAATATTTCATGGGGAAAAAACCCAAACAAAACAAGAACAACTTCTGTTGGTTGTTATGCTTTTAGCATGTAACTTCTCAAAACTTTGTGGCCCTCAGTGTAGCATTCTAGACTGCATGCTGTTTTCTGTATTCTTGGGACAGAACATCCATTTTTTGAGATCTTTTTACTTCTAAGTGCCTGTTTAACTCTTCTACCCAACTGTTTTTAATCCTTTTTAAAAATCTTTGCTGCATGTTACTTATTATGAATCCTATACTGTTTAATGAAGTCATCAGGAGATTTAGTCTTTATAATTGGTGCAAGAACATCTGTAAGTTCCACTGTAGAAGCACAATGTTCAAGTGCTGTATTAGAAGCCCAAAATAAATTAATAATCCATGCCACCTGTACCTTCCAGAATTTTGTCAGCCACTTACCAATTTACATTTTCCTTCTAATTTCCTTATAACAACCTTCCCTATTTTTTAGGTCATTTTCTTTTTGAATTGAGTGTTTTGCAGGATAAGTGCGTCTTTGATAGTACAAAGATATTTTGGATGTGTGTAGAAATGTGTTTTAACTTTTCTGCAGTTTACATCTTGAACCAAATTCTGTGCTTATAATATTGCTTGTTGAGTAAATCTCCCTCCTTTCTGTGCCCTGATGCTCCCACAATTCTCCACATGCTTGGATGCCCCTCTCCCCTCAAATATTAATGAGATTCTGTCAATGATTTGAAGCTTTCCTGAAATAATGGCCAGCTACCACTCTGTGCTTAATTTACTCTTTCTAGGCTTGCTTTATAACCTTCAGGATTCACCACTTCATTGTAATATTTTTTGAATAAGAAAATCGATTTGCTCTATTCTAGTTTGTATTTTCACATGCAAGTTTAATGGTAAGTTTTTTAAGACAAACTTGTTGCTTGTTCTTTGTTTGGCATCTTTCATTTTCTGTACAGTTGCTTATCCACTTTGTAATACAGCATGAATGATTTTAGTACTCACAGAAAACAGCCTTCCTCATGCCTGTGCAGTCCCTTTGTCTGTGGCATTACACAAGCATAAGTGAAGGGTAAATTTGGCACCTGATGTAGATGAGTTGCACCTGAACTCACTTTAAGTATCTAGGTGGGAATTTATGCAATATCAAACAAGCTGCACTTTTGATTAAGTGAATCAGAGTTTTCTGGTTAGGACAGTCTACCCTAGAGCCTTATAGAGAAGGATGTGGGAAGGCTCAAGTGTTTGCTTTTAACAGGGTAAGGTGGTATTTTCCAAAGTGGGATACTTTACCAATATAATAAAGGAAACTCAAACACAAGCTGCTAGATCTTGATGGGAATGTGAATTGACTTGTTCTGCTTGGTGGAAAAGCCCCCTGACCCAAAACATGTCATTCCATCTGTCAGCGTGTAGGCACCGCAGGAGAAGAGAAATGAGTGCTGTGGCTTTTGAGGAGTTACTTTTGGAATCGTTTACATAGCACCTAATCTGTACCCTGGTTTAAAAGATAAACAGTTTTCTACTTTACATCAGAGGTAAATCATTTTTAAGTCAAAAGTAGGTAAATAAAACAAAATGTTGTTATGGAAAACTTTACCTTGTTTCTATTTTTAGTCCTATTCTGGTTAATCATTAAAGAAAGACAGAATAACAAAAAGGTATTACACTTAGATCCATCATACACTGGACATATCTTAGCCCATTGTCTTGCTTGCAGACATCTTTTGATGGAATTAGTGTGGATCAGCTTTATGCTGGTCTTTCCAACATCTTGCTGATGGTGTTTAGTATTGATTGTTTACCTGATGCATACTGTTTGTTCCAGGCATTTTATTTCTTCTTAAATAAAGGCATAGAATAAATCATATTGTAAATCAGAAAAAAAAAGCAATGCTATTTAGGAAATACCTTAAATATATTCTACTGCACTTACCAAAAACCTCAAACAAACATGTGGGGAAATAGCCCCTCTTTCAGTACATCATGAAGTGTTTCTTTTTACAGAAATTAGATTATTTTCATGTATTCTAAAACTTATAATATTTTCCTTGCTTTTTGTAACAAACTTCCATGAAAGAGGGAGAAATCTGTTTGGTTCTGATGCAGTTTCTCATAACAGCTGAATCTTAATGTGCATGATTTCCTCTAATTCTTATTATTACACAAAAAATGTAGTAATCCAAAATTTTTTTACTTCACTGCTTTGTGCAAATATTTAGCTTCATGAGGTTCTTCTCTCTGCAGATTATGTAGTATCGTAGGCATTCATGTCAGTTTACAGAACAAACATGGTATGATTCTACCCTCGGAGGCTAATACTCAATATTTACATGAACAGTGGTCGGAGAATGATCATAACTGTTTTTTGAGGATAATAGTCTACCAGCTGTGGTTTTGAGGTTGACTTTTAGATATTAGGGAAGATCCTCACCTGGTATAAATCGGCATAGTTTCTTTGGCCTTGGTAGTGCTTTGTACATTCAGAATTAAATGTGGTGTCAGATGGACTTTTTTACATGATAAGGAAAAAAAAAATATACTCTTACTGCTTCTTATTTCTTTTTATTTACTTCCATGAGAGCTTCCAAAATAATTTCTAATGGTAAGAATATATTCCAATGATACAGCATCATGGAAATGACCAAGCATGTTAAAATTAATCAGGTACTTAAGTCCTCTGCTGAAGAGAGGACATACTGTATGAGATCACTACAGTAGCTATGGCTTTTGACAGAGCTGCCCCCAAGCAAGGAGAGGGAAAAAAAATGTGAATTTCCTCTGGGATTGTATAGTTGTATCTGTTAAACAGATAAATATCACTTGATACTAAGGGATCATACAAACAAAAATTCTGAGCACTGAAAAAAAAGATTTTTTTTTTTTTCCCAAGCTGGACAATTAATGAAACAGATGCAGATATTATTATGTTTAGATTTTATTGTTTAGAGTGAAGTATTTTTGAATGAACATTAGAAAGCTGAAGTGCATTAAATGTCTCTTTCAAAGCCCCCAAAGGTTTTTTTTTCCAAAGGAATAATGTAAGAAATTAGTCAATATCACATTGTAGAAAAAAATGAAAAGTTTACCAAACCTCTGCTGAAAATATTAGGTCTGGTCAAAATGAAGCTTACAAGCCCTAAAATATTTCCTCTCTATCATTTGGAGGTACTCTCTGATGCTTGAAAAAGCTATCTATCTGTTAGGTATAAAAAGATTCCATTATGGACTGAGCAAATGATTGCTGATGTCTTATGTATTTTACTATACTACTTAGAGCAAGAAAATATTTCAGTTGGAAGGGACCTACAACAATCATCTAGTCCAACTGCCTGACCAATTCAGGGCTGACCAGAAGTTAAAGCATGTTATTAAGGGCATTGTCCAAATGCCTCTTAAGGACTGCCAGGCTTGGGGCATTGACCACCTCTCTAGGAAGCCTGTTCCAGTGATGTTATATTCCATTGTATTAGGAACTCGAAACCTGCTGTACTGTCATAGAAAATTTGGCATAAAATATTTTTCTTTGTCCCTTTTTTGACAGAAAACTAACTTTTAAAGAGTGAAAATTTAATAAAACAGAAAAGGCCAAGACAAGTTTATATAAAAACATGGCATTTCTTACATTTTTGGCATGTAAATGTTTGCTGTTTCATACAAAGCAAATTTTGCAACAAATGAATAGTTGTAATAAAATGGCAGTTTGCTGTGAGTGCATAAATCCTAAGATTATTCTTGAATTGATAACTGCTTTTTATTTTATCTGATTACTGACTATGCGACAGTCTATAGCCATAAGAGTAGTGATAGGAGAAAAAACTTTGTTGCATCCACAAAACAAAAATCCCCATCAATGTAGTTGACAGACCATCTGGGCCATTCAGGTGTTAACTAGAGATGATTTAGGTGTATGAGAGCTTAGATGTCACTCAAGGAGTATCTGCATTACCTTCAAAACCTATCTTCAAAGGAATTTAATTAGGATAGATGGAGTTGGAAGGCAAAGGCATGTAAAATGTAGGAAGCCATGTATAGGAGATGGGGTGAATTCCTCTAGCTTGTGTCTGGCTTTTGCATCTGAGATGCCCTAAGTATTTGAGATGACAAATACTGTATCAATTGGGAAGGACTCCTGTTATTAAGTAAAGACTAATATTGCCTTAACTGTGTCTTTTAAACTTGTAATCTTTTACTTCCACTTGTAATACAGTATTTCAATATCAATAGAAAAGTTTATCCTTTAAGTGCTGAGTGCTTGAAGGAATGGGTCACAACTAACAGGTTGGGAATAAAAAGCATCCGTTGAGGCAGCAGTTAAATTTCAATGGTTTTAGAGATTTTTCTAAACACATCTGATGGTGCAGATTGTTCAGGAATCTAGAGCCTGGGCAATACTTCCTCTTAATGTGCTGGAGATCATCGTGGTGGGCAACAGCATCAGAAGCTTGTTTGTGAGCAGCTGTTCCCTCAGGTAGGGACAACTGAGTATTTTCCCCCTTTATTGAAATGGGTAGAAGAGACAACCCACATTTCCAGACAAACCCCAAAGTTTCACAAGTGTTTTTATAGATTAGTAGGAGGTGTTTGAGCTGTAGCTCCTAGTTCATCTCCCATATGGAGCAGGTTCTGTATTCCACAATAAAATGGTGATTTAAAGTGAATTGAAGGTAGGTGTTTTCAATTAGCAGCTTACTGAGGACTTTATTTCTCAGTAGAGAAATTAATGGAATGTAGCAGCATCTCTTGCTGATTAAAAATCCTGTTTAACACATGAAACATATTTAGGTTTATATTCATATAGAAGGAGTTCAAGCTTGAGTTATACTCCATTTACTTAAGTTCAATTTCTGTACCTGAGATGGAGCAAGCTGTGGAAATGTCGTGCCTGCCCCAGATCTGCTTCTGCACATGAGAAAGCACCTTTATCGTATTCTGTATCTTAACAAAGAATGCAGCAATCAGAAATAGGTTTTAACCAAATATACGTATGTCTTAATTTTGAGGGCATCCTCATCAATTTTTAAGGGGTGGGTGGGGGTAATCTTTGGGCGGGCAGAGAAACTTGTGAGTTAGTGATTGCCAGGTGCACACAAGCTAAACATCTGATGTCCAAGTTTCAGCTTCAGATATATTGTTTTGTTGCCAGTGAGATTTCTTTTTTGGAAGTAATGCTTTTTAAAGACTACTGAGCTAAAGGGACAAAGGCAACTTAAAACCAACCCATTTGTAAAAACATTTAACAGTCACAACACAGGCTGAATTTTAGAGTTTCTGCTGGCATATTTGAAAGGTTTGTAGGCATATTTGAAAGGTTTGTAATCATATTTTACTTGATAGAAAGGGACTGGATTGTAAGAGAAGGATCCTGGATACTCGCCTACTAGGTCCCACCTATTTTTTGGGTCCAGATTTGGGTCGGAGTTAAATAACGATTGGTTTGTCTGTAAAAGAGTTTGTGCCACTCTGAAATGAAGTGGCTACAATACAGGTTGTTTGGTTGTGGGGTTTTTTTTGGGTGGTTTTTTTTTTTTTTTTTTTTTTTCTGTCTCTGGCCCTACCAGAAATAGAAGTGTTAGTTTTCCTGTAAGGAAAACTTTTTTCACAGATTTTCCAGCCGTGTGTTAGAGGTGAATAATTTGAAAGTAGGTTTTTGAGTACTATATTTACAGTCTCTGAGGGGAATTAGACATTAAATTACTGTTAGGAATCTGGACTTTACAGCTTAATCCTGCCATCTTTTTACAGTGGAACTCCTGCTTAAAACAAAGTGTATGTTTTATGTGGTTATTTGGAAGGAGATTCAGGCTTGAATTATCATGTCACAATCCTAGAAGTATGCTAGTGCAGCAGAGTGTCTAATTAATAGATCCTGGAGGTTATCTTGGCGTGTGTTCAGCACTAGGCTAATGTACTCAAATGGTCAGTTTGCAGCCTGGGCAGAGCTTTTTTTCTGGCCTCCTGCAGCTATCCAGAACTTTGGAAAGTGTTACTCTACAATACCTGTAGGACAAGTCTTTAGATATGTTTCAGGGCAACACTTCAATTTGGAGATTTTGTTTAAAAACTTCATTGCACTTTGACAACTGGCTAGTGGCTTCCAATACAGTCATGTGGTGGTTCCTTATGCTTTTCCCACCTCAGTATTACAGTTTTAGCATTGCCTGGCAGTTGGATATTATGAAAACAGAGTTCAAAGGAGGAAGTGTAACTCCTGGTTTTAGAGGTTGTTCTAAGTGGAAAAACTTGCAGCGCTGTAATCTCAGTGTTCACATCCTATGAGCTATGCGGAAAGGAGGTGCTGCTGGAGTTCGGTAGATTTTATTGTTGTCTATAAAGGGTTCTAAACAATTTTTATTCTAGGCTTTTTTAAAACAGTTATAGGAGGTTCTCCCTCTTACCTGTTATACCTCTTTCAAAGCCTTAATGCATAGCATTTTATTCCAAGGAATAATATACTTATTCATCAACATTCCATTGCAAAAGGAGTAAAAAGATTACCAGACATCTGTGGAAAATATTATAGTTAAGAGGACGGAGATGGTCAGCTCTAATATTTCTGTAGTGCTCCTCTGATGCATCAAGCTTGCAGAATTTCTCTGAAATACAACCACTTGTTTCCTGAAGAATGTTCTCAACTGTTTCTAATGCTTGATTGCATTTAAGTATGTATATGTGAGTGTATGGAAATGCATGGAAAATTTTATACCCACGTATCATTAAGACCCTTTCCTCCAATGAATTAACTTCACAATTTGCCTGGATAACTTCATAGATTATATTCAGGGAACTTAGATTTAAAACATTAGACTAAGCTAGGAATTTTAAAGCAATCTGTGCAGCAGTAGTGCTTCTCTTATTTCATGCTTACATTGACTTTCTATCACTTCTGCAGGAGGTCTGTTCTATTCAGTGAAGCGTGTTGAGCATGCGAAAGGTTGACATCAGGAATAAATGCCTTGCTGAATAAGGGAGATGATCTGAACTGTAGCCAGAATTTTGTATTTTGCAAATCCCACCCTTTACCTGTGGTACTGATTTTTTCCAAATGATAGAACTGAAAATACTTCTCTTGGATTTCTGAAGGGAATATCCAGTCTTTCATCAGTTCTACTGCTTCAAGAGTAAGTACTACTTTCTGCAAATTGATGACCATCCAGTAGGTAATATGAATTGGTAGAGTGACTTAAATCCCTACTGGGCACATAAGTCTTCCACGCCAGTACCGCAGTAATATTATAATGGGCACTCAGAGGGCGCTATTAAGTGGGCACTAAAAAGAAAAAACCTCTGAAATGGTGTGATCCTTTCTCTGTATGTTTTTAGGCAGCTTGTGATGGTGGTCCTTCTGTGGACAAGTAGCATTTCTTGTCATAGAAGTTTAGACTTTAAACCTATTATTAAAAAGACAGAAAAGAAAACATGACTTCCATCCAAGACCATAGTTATTCACTGTCTATCACAGCATATTTATTAACATGTTTCTATCTGCTTTGGAATGTGCTGTCCAGGTGATATTTCCCCCCCCCCCCCCCCCCCCCCGAAATAATTCTTTTCATGAATACGTAAGGTTCGGTATGTAACTCCAGAGATCAAATTACAAAGTTCAGATACCTTTTCACTCTAAACATCCATTTCAGTTATCAACACCTTGTATGCAGTTTGTCAGTTCATATTATTCATCAACAAAATTTGCATATGATATTAGTTTAAAAAAACCCACAACAACTAGCCTATTAGGGTTCTCCCAAGAACATTAAAGCAAATGCAATGCATCTTAGAGAATGCATTTTGAAAGAGGTAATATTTAATTTTGTTAATCACAATGAGTATGTATCCTGGTATTTTTTCCCCTTTTACACATGGTATGTGTTTATAGTGTGAAATAAAGGTTTAAATTATGCACATGGATTTCTTCCTTCATGGAATAAGATTAAATGTAGCTATTCTTCCATGCACACAGACAGTCTATTAAATAGGAATTTTCTTCCTTGTGCTTTGAAATGATTGTAAATTATTTCTGTGTGCTGGGAATTCTCTTCTGAAAGGTGGAGCAAAACCAGATCTGAGTTGGTGACCTGGCAACCTTTTGAGCAGGACAATGGAAGGAGCCTATCCTAGACTCCCTAAAGGCAGCAGTCCCAGTTTCTTGAAGTTTTCTGTGTGAGGCTAAAGAGTATTCATGACCTTCCACAATGACCAGTTGTATTGGTTTTATGTGGCAAGGTTTTGGTAGCGGGGGGGGTTACAGGGGTGGCTCCTGTAAGAAGCTGCTGGAAGCTTCCTCTGTGTTCGAGAGAGAGCGAGCCCATACCAGCCGGCTCTAAGACGGACCCGCCGCCGGCCAAGGCCGAGCCAATCAGTGATAGTGGTAATGCCTCTGTGATAACATTTTTTAAGAAGGAAAAAAAAGTTGGGACGGAGGAAAAACAGCCGCTAGACAGAGGAGTGAGAACATGTAAGAGAAACAACCCTGCGGACACCAAGGTTAGTGCAGAAGGAGGGGGAGGAGATGGTCCAGGCGCCGGAGCAGAGATTCCCCTGCAGCCTGTGGTGAAGACCCTGGTGAGGCAGGCTGTCCCCCTGCAGTCCAGGGAGGTCCACGGTGGAGCAGATATCCACCTGCAGCCCGTGGAGGACCCCACGCTGGAGCAGGGGGATGCCCGAAGGAGGCTGTGACCCCGTGGGAACCCTGCGCTGGAGCAGGCTCCTGGCAGGACCTGCGGATCTGTGGAGAGAGGAGCCCATGTTGGAGCAGGTTTTCTGGCAGGACTTGTGACCCCATGGGGGACCCACGCTGGAGCAGTGTGCTCCTGAAGGACTGCACACCGTGGAAAGGACCCATGCTGGAGCAGTTCGTGAAGAACTGCAGCCCGTGGGAATGGCCCACGTTGGAGAAGTTCGTGGAGGACTGTCTCCCGTGGGTGGGACCCCACACTGGAGCAGGGGAAGAGTGTGAGGAGCCCTCCCCCTGAGGAGGTGAAGCGGCAGAAAATAATGTAAATGACCGTAAACCCCATCCCTGTCCCCCTTGTGCTGCTGGGGGGGGCTTGGTGGAGAAATCTGGGAATGAAGTTGTGCCCGGGAAGAAGGGAGAGGTGGAGGGAAGGTGTTATGAGATTTGGTTTTATTTCTCATTTACCTTACTCTGGCTGATTTGTAATAAATTGAGCTAATTTTCCCTAAGTCGAGTCTGTTTTGCCCGTGACGGTAATTAGTGAATGATCTCTCCTGTCCTTATCTCGACCCGCAAGCTTTTTTGTTATATTTTTCTCTCCCCTGTCCAGCTGAGGATGGGGGAGTGATAGAACGGCTTTGGTGGGCACCTGGCGTCCAGCCAGAGTCAACCCATCACACCCGTGAACAGTCTGTGGTTGGCAATAGCAAACTGGTTTGAACTGAAGTTCAGGAGGAAAGATAGAACCATATCTATGTTTTCTGGTTTAGGTAGAAGAGGAAGAAGCTGAAAACTTTTCCTTTTGCTGTTGCCCATGTAGGAAAGCAGTGTTTTCTGGGTTACAAACTCAGAGGTTTCCTCTTCTGTTGTCACAAATAGCAGAAAGAAAGGGCTAAGTATCTTTTTAACCCCTGCATAGTCAGTGACTTCAAGATTTATTTTAACTGGTTATGACAGATTCATGGTGAATTCTGTCCACGTCGGGTATCTTTCTAGAGCTCTCTTTGCAATATTAGGTCTTGTTTGGTCTAGAATCCTTGCTAACAAAGGAATAAGGTAACAAATACTTGAAATTTTTGTCTCTACTGTTTACTAGATTCATTTTTCTGTTGAGTCTCCAGACACATCTATGTCTGCTAAAATGCAGTGTTTATAGCATGGCTGCATTTGATTCAGCTGCAATTGTCATATTTTAGTGGCTTCTGTTTCACAAATAAGATGATGTTGGTAGATCATATGCAGTTTTCAAGTAATAATGTTACTCTATGCATTCCAGCAAATCTGGCCAAGTGTATTTCTTTTGTGAGATTGCAGACTACTTTATGCACAACCCTTGCTTCCTCATTCATATTACTTTTATTCCCTTGTCTCTCCTATTTTTTTTTTTTTTGACTACTTTGTGAACTCTTATCTAGTTTCTTTATTCCTGGCAATCACCGCTGCCACTTCATATATATACTGTCCCTGGTTTCTGGTGCAAACAAAACTAAATTTCAAATGCTTCAGATGTTGCTACCTTCTGTAATGACTTTGAGTAGTAGCCATCTCTTTACTGCCCTAGATGCATGAGCCAAAAGCTGCCAGTTATGAAAGAAGATGCTTTTGTTTTGTGGTTTCAAAGTATTCTACCATAATCAAATTGAGAAACAAAAATGTTTGATCAATATCATATTTTGTTGATCAACAAAATTTTTATAATGTTTTAGTTCTGAGAGTGGTTTCTGACAAAAAAATGTGACTTCTGTTTTTTTCATAATCACAGACACATTTTTGCTGTTGTTTATTTCGTCTAAGTGGTGTGTCTTGGGAGAGAAACAATGGCATATTCTCATTGTTCAGGAGAATTCCTAATGTGTCATGTTTTCAGTTTTGAGAAAATAATTTTTACTTTGCACATTTTTCTCTGGAAGCCTATTTTTTGCTTTACATATGAGAGTATTGTAATGTATTCTTGTTGCATATGAAGTTAAAGAAATTGTTTTCATCAATATTGAAAACTGTGAATCAAATATCACAGTTTACATGAGAGCTTAGGAGGTTTATGTGGAATAATTGCTGGAGGTGACTTATTGATATGTCCCTCTCCTTAAGGGAAGGTAAACCTCTAGGGTGGAATGTGGTGGATATACACAAAATCTGTTCCATAATAATTCCCTAAGCAACATAACCTGCAAACCTTAGATGTTAGCAACACCAGGGGAGCTTGGTATGCTGACTCTGAGAAACAAAACAGAGGATGGGGTGGAGTGGAGTGGAGCCATCGTGACCAGGCTCTGTGATACTGCAGGGATAGGGAACTGGAATGATAGGAACAAGAATGGTAGGTCCCTGCACTGAATCCACTGAAGCAAGGAGGTAAAATAATGGGGGTTCTGTCGACCTACTGTCCTACTTCTATTTATCTCCTAAGTGCCCAGTCCTGGGGTACTGACATGCAGCATCATGTCCTTTGGGTGAACTTTGCTCCTTATAATATCATTATAATACCAAAACACACCTCCATCCCAAAAGTTACCCACCTCCAAGGTGCGACCACCCACCCCCTACTGAGCGTGCACTCTGAATTTTTTTCTAGCATGTACCTCTAAAAGCAAAGTGAGAGAACTTTATACTAATCAAAGTAAAGGTATGTATGACTAGAGTCACTCAAGCTCCACCGAAATGGGAAATTAATTATTAAAAAGGCCCGAAGAGAGGGGGAATGTTAGGGAAGATACCATCATAGACAAGTCAGGAGGACATTGCGACTTCTGGGATCAGTTGATGGGTTGAACCTCTCTTCCCCCGCGCCCCCCCCCCCCCCCCCAAATAGGGATGCCTGTTGGGTGAGATTTGAACACTGGGCTGTACCAAGTGCGTTCCTGGGGAACTTAGAATTCTTTAGAGCTCTTTTCCTTTCATAATTTAATGTGCTTGTAGTCAACTGTATTATTATTTGCATGTGCTTTGCAGACAGTGTATTTATCACCAGCAATCCAAAAGAACCTGTACTCCTGTTGCTTTAATAAGCTGTCCTGTTCGTTAATCTAGCTGTGATAGTTCATTGAATGTGACTAAATTGAAAGTACAGTGCACTATTCGTGATAGTTCAATATATTGAATGTGACCAAGAGTGCCGAGTGGGACATCACTCAGAATCTAAGCCTAGCTGTCCCCAGCCCCTTTGATACATGAGGACAAGCTGGAATGCAAGGGGGTTTATTTTCTGCCAAACTTCTTTATGCTTCAATGCAACAGTGTATATAATCCAATGTTTAAGAACTAGCTGAAGAGTTGAGATAGGCTGGATCAATTTGCTACCCTGGTGTGGATTTCCTGTTTGGATGAGGGCTTCTTGTGCTTCATTTCCTTAGCTGCAATGTGTTTACAGTTGCACAGGGTGCTGTGATTAATGTTTGCCAGGTGCTATAATACTGCTGTGATGGGAGCTGTCTAAATATTAACAATATCCAACAGAGTAGCAGTGTGTTTCTGAGAAGTATAGAGTCTGATTTTTAGAAATGTCCAATGAATCTCATTGAACATGAGTGTAGAACAATGTGCCTGCAGAAGAAGCATCTTCACACCTGCTAAACTTATACCCCTCAAAAATGAGATTTCATTGTATTTGAAGGAATAATGGCTACTGTGCTTATCTATGCAATAGCTCTTTTTTCATAATTCCTGATAATCTGGTCTGAGAGTTCTGCAGGCTAATCTGCATATAGCATAAAATACATGTACAACAGTCTAGGTAAACACTGGCCATGAGAGTTGAGCATAAAGGAACCTATATCATTTGCTCCTATTTGTGCCTCTCTCATATCTCCTGTCCATTTGGGTAGTCTTGCATTAAATCAAGTCCCCAGCTGTATGCAGGGTCTGGTGGTTTTTGCCTCAGATAAGTGATGGAAGTCAAAGTCATTCACCTGTGCCTGGCTCAGAATTCTGCATCTACAGATACCAGTAGAGGATAGGAGACCCTTTTTTCATCCTAGAACATGACATTACTCTAGAGGACAGGTTTGTTCAGGTTTGTTATTTTTTGTACAAATTATCAGAGTGCATGCGTAAGTAGAAGGGGATTTTTCTATGCAAAGACTGCCTTCTGGACCAGAACATCATTAAAACTATTGGCCTCTGAGGAGGGAGAAAAATGAAATCCTAGTATGTGTGCTAAAAAAAATAATAATAATAATAATAAAAAAATTGATAGCTCTGGCAATACCTGGGCCTCAATAATTAGCTCAGAAAATATTCCTGGGAATATTAGCTGTACCAGATACTTGCTAGTTCAAGCTAGAATTGTTAAAATGTTCTTGGAAATTGAGGGGAAAATATCTGTTGTCTTAACACACCCTTGGATATAATTAACAGGTTCTACTGTTGTAAGTTGCTTCTAAAAGGCCAAATGACATGCCCAGGTATTTCCTTAACAACTTTTTCAGTTTCCTGAGTCTGGCATTTCACAGTAGCATTACTACAAGCATTTAAGTGGTCTCTCTTGTATATCTGGCAGTTCTCTCCATCAGTTCAAACTTCCTGTTTGCATTACCTCCCACTCTCAGTAACAGGAGAGGTATACCTGCATATACTTTTTTTTTTTTTTTAAAGTCTATTCTTGCATGTTAAGCTTCTTGTGGAACTACAGAGTCAGTCAGGCTGTTTTTACATCCTGGTGCTAGCTAATCTTGTGCTCTTCAGCTGTGAAAACTTCATGTTTCAGCAAAATAACTTGGTAGTATTGTCAAGCATTTTGACAGTGCTTATATTCAACTGTGGAAGTAATCTCATACTGGGAACATGGCTTCACATCTGCAGTGGGACCTGGACCCATCAGCACCTGTATGTACCTTTGGGAAAACTTGTTAATGTCAGCATCATTCTTCATGGGCTCAGCGTTAAATCCTACAGGAGCAATGCCCAAAGCTGCAACTTTGAACATGGCCTTCCCTGAAAATGCTTCTCAGAGTTGTTCTTAATTAATATGTCTTCAAAGTCTGAGTTTGTGACTTTCTCAGTAAGCTTGTTTTGCTTATGAATCTGCCACTTAGCTAAGTAACATTAAATGCTGCTGTCAAAAGCTGATTGATTGCCGCTTTCCATGAACTTGGATGCAGGCCACCCAGTGGGTAATAGATTTGCATTTGGTGCAGTTTTCCATGCTGCTCTATTTCTGGCTCCTTGATGGTCATTTCTTTCTTTCTCATCTACTACTTTATTTAAATCCTCATTAGCTTCTCCTCCCCTATCTTCCTCACCTCTGGATCTTTCTAACCTTTTTCTTTGTATTCTGCATCCCTAGAGGTTTAATTTTTCTCTGTGGCTACTTTAGCCACAGTATTTTGCAAAATTATACACCAGAAAAGAGTTATGCTGCCAAGTGAAATGCAATCAGCTCCATGGATGGCCCAGAGAACATGGGGATCGGTATCCTCAGTATCTGCCTTCCTGCAAAATAGAACAGTAGCGGTCATCAGGGATCCTGCAGTTTCAGGCTTCTGTGGAGATGGTCCATGAAGTTTGCATCTCAAAGGCTTTTTCCAAGTGTTCTACCTTTTTTGTTACAGCTTTCTCTTAAACAATAAATGCCTGTATGGTAAAAAGGAAGATAAGTTCCATTTACCTCTCATGGAGCTGTTTATAGAGGAGCAACTTTCTCTCCATTGGGGAAAAGCTCTATCAGGATGGTGGGAGCAGTTAGATATTGTTCTTTCTCATGCTAGAAACCAGTTTCACTGGCTACATTAGTGTCCAGCTGTATACTCTAGCAAGAGTAGGAGATTTCCAAAGGTCCTGTCTTGCAGAGTGTATGAACAAGCCGGATGCCATGTGGGTGTTGCTTTAAAAATATTCTGCAAAGACTTCAAATGAAAACTTAGATTCTTCACCCTGATTTCCAAAGGCCATGTCCTTTATTAGAATGCCCAGAGGAGGCTCCTGTCACCAGAGGCAGTAAATTTAGCAACTTTATTCAGACTTTCACGGGAACAAAAAGAGTGCCAGAAAGCTCTAAATTCATGAATTTAGAGGATTCACTGCACTGAGGGTGGAAGTGATCATAGCAAACTACATCTGAATGCAGTATCCCATTTCTACTCCTTTAACTTGGCAAAGATATGTGATATTCACTATTAGGGTAAAATTGTGTGAAGCAGCTGCACTGACAGATAAAATTAATTATCCTTTACATTGCTGACATTAACCCTACTTGTCATCAGGCTATGGGAAGAGTTGCTGCCTCATCAGGTCATTTTGTGAACACATTTACTACCAATATATTATTTTAAATTATCATAAAACATAATGAGTCAAAATGGAGACTGTCACCTGTGGTTTTCTATCAACACTTTAAGATGATCATATCTCTCAGATTTTTAAAATGCAGAGGGAAAAATGTTAGTAGCCATCAGTTAGGCTTTGGAGTTCCCACAGGGCACATATGTCTTAAATACCCCTGTAAGTGACTTACCACAGTGAACCTGAGATAGTGTCATTAAAAAGATCCCTGAGACCAGAAAGCTAGTCTTGGCTGTAACCACCAGTTCTGCTTTCTATAGAGATGTTGCTCAAATAATGGGCAGGAAGAAGTACTGGCATACCATAGAGAGTAGGATGTCTAGCTGGTGAGTTTCATGTGAAAAGGCTTCATTTTTGTCTCCATTTATGTGTTCCAATAATTAGGATGAGGTAATATTTACCCCTAGTGTTGGACTGCACTAACAGAAACCAGGACCTGGACTATGCTGAGAAGCAGAGCTGGCCAGTGGGTCTACTGCCATGCACTCAGGTGAGATGAGCTTGTCTGTCACCTCTCTGGCTATGCTGTCTGGCTCTGGACCTCTTAGAAAGATGGGTGGGTTGGGACAGTTCTGCTAGTGAAAGGTGTCATGCTGGCAGCCTGGGGGTGGAGACGTCCTTGGCCTCTGTCAACCTGGTGGCATGATATGTTGAGGAATGCTGGTCTAATTCTTCATGTGCTATGGGGAGAATCTCCAGGGCATATCTTCAGATACAGGGAGCTGGGAGGCCAAGGACCGGCTCCGTAGCCTTTGTGGAGATCTCTAATGGAGGGCATGGTGTCCATAAGTTTCTAGGATTGAACCTTTTGTAATTACATTGATACCAAATCCCTTTTTGAATTCCCAGTAGGAAGTGGGAAAATGACAGTGATTGGTATGGGGTTAAGACATAGCTCTGCATATAAAAATAATGCTAATCTCTTGTCTCCTCTGTCATACTAAGGTCAATTTTAATGTGAGTTTGGGGCATTCTTCACTGATGAATCTTCATGTGGGGTGTAAGAAAAGCCAAGTGCATTCAAATTTGTGCATTAAAAATTCTCCCTGGAAAGAAAGAGAAGAAAAATATTAATGTTTGTAGAGAAATAGCATTTGTAATTTCTAGCAGGCTGGGGTAGCCCATCCCCTAGTTTGCAACAGTAAGCTAATAAGAATTACAAAAGCCATGAAGAAATATAAAGTGTTAACTTGATTAAATTTGGAATGGGGCTGCCCACCTGTTCTTCTAAATATAAGTGACCCTGCAACATGACCCGTTAGTTGTCAGAGGTGGGTAAGCTGGTGAAAGCTTGCACTGAGCTCTGGCTCAGGCTGGGCCCTCTGTCTGTGAATGAGGGCAAGCCAAGGAAGGGAGAAGCCTGCAAGAATGTCTTGGCACTACTTCCTGGCTCCCACAGTGACCTTAGATACATATCACTTTATGTAATATTTTTTTTGAATGTGTATAGTCAGCTCTAACGGCTCGTTGATCCCAGCTAAGCTCTTTGGCTTGGCTCTGCTGTCAAGTGTTCTTGTTTGCCTGGGTCTAGTAAGTTATGTGGCTTGAAGCTACAGGCGTTTCCTTACTATATGGAAATAAATTCAAAAGCTCCATTGTGATCACTTGTTGAAACAGCTCTGACTTATTGCACCAAGGTTCCCTGATGCTGACAAGCTAAATAACTTTCACTTGGTGCAAAACTCTGCCAAGCAAACCTGCCTCCAGATCTTACCCACAGTGTGAAGGAGGTGTCTTACAGAAGCTCATTTAAACAACTTCATACCGTCCTTCTCAATAGAATTGGGTCTGTGTAATCTGCATGAATCTCTTGACTTAAACATTGAATCTCAGTGCATCACTACTTAGTGGGTGACAGTCACCATTCCAGGTACTACTAATTAGCTTTTTATTTAAATGAATTCAGACACTAAACTTCTGTGAGCACGGCATACTTACCAATTGCAACTTGGAGCAAAGTTCTGAAGTGCTCTTGTTAATTCCACGTGCTCTTCTTAGGCACGTTTTCTGTGTTGCTGTCCTACAGATATCTTCCTCTGCTCTGCTCCTCATATCCTAAAATACAGGCTTATTATTTATTCTGCCTAACATATCCATTTTCATAGGGGGCCCTGGCTATCAAGTATTAAATGTCTGTTTTGGTGCAGTAATGTTATGTTTCTGCTAATGCTGTAACACTGCCTCGCTGCAGTGATCCTACACTGGTTGATCTTAAACCCTTTAGGGTGCACCGGCTAGCAGCTTCCTTTTTGAGTATGTGTTGTTTTCTTTCCCAGGGGCACTAATTTGAAGAAGCAGCCCACCTTCTGATGATAATATAGAGCTTGACTGTTACTTGCAGTTTAATGGTGTGTTAGCATTGAAATTCTGTCTTCCCTCCAATTTTATGTGTTTTATTTATATACATTGTATATTGCATTTGTTACTGGATTAAAAATTGTATTCCTAATGACTTCCATGGCAATTTTGAAATAGCTGTATATATTGCATAAATAACAAGCTTTTTAGCTGAGAAGTGATTTACATCTTCCCAAGTTGCATGATTTCTTTGTCAGGTTTATTAAAAACTCTCAAAGGGCGCTTTATTTTTACCTCCCTTCCCTTTCCCTGCTGTTGTATCCGTAATTCAGTGCTCTCAGAAGCCACAGGGGAATGGCAACCCTGCACAAGCAGGCAGGCTGACAACAAGTAGCACTGGCTCAAAGTCCTACTGCAGTGCCTTTGCTGCAGTTACACCTTAGCTCTGCTCTGCAATATCCTGCTTGTTTGTTCTTGGACCTCTTCTAAGCAGGGATTAAGGGCATAAAAATGAATTGTGCAAGACTCTTCTTTATAGTCATTTTATGCTGTGGGGAATTCCATTAGAGATTAGCTTTTTGGACCATAAAACATCTTTCAAATCTCTTCTAAGCTGGATGTGAATTCTAGTTTCCTGAGGTAAATACAACTTTCCAATCCTGTTCCATCCACCTGCCAAAATTGGGTCCATAAGGGCAGCCAAAATCTATTATTGGTTTACACTGGTGCAAAGCTTCTGACGCTAAAGGTTGAATCTGTGTAACTGAGAGTGGAATTTGGCATGTGGCCTTTGTGTTTTATATGGCATGGGAGAAAGACTACAGTTGAGACTAAACTCTTGTGACCAGATATAAGAGGAGGCTGGTGGGGGGAAGTGATAAAGAAAAGATACTTTAAAAAAAAAAAAAAAAGTCTGTATACATGCATGTGGGCATATGAGTGTGTGTAAATGCTCTAATTGCTTTTTTCTCCTTTGTATATTCATAAACCTACAGAAATATATTTATATTAAATAAAACCTGCAAATATAAATTTATCGAGTTGTGACTTCCTTCCAGAAGAGTAACATTTTTTGGAAGTCTTTAATATATGTGCATGAAAGCCAGTCTGTTAGTATTTTTCTCTAACATGGATAATGTTTGGGTGTCAACTTTGCCAGTTTGTGCAGTGTGTAATATCCATCTGGTAGTGGTTAGAACTGAGGTTGCATTAGAATAGACAACTGTGAGAAGTAACTTTTGCTTTTTTCTTTCTTGCTGGCTTTTGTTTCTATGGTTTGGGGTTTTTTTGTTTTTGGTTTTTTTTTTTCCTTTTTACTATGACATCTTTAGATGCTGTGATCATGATCTTTTCAGTTGAATGCTTCTGCATTCCACCAAGAAAATCCAGTAGC
This sequence comes from Haliaeetus albicilla, assembly GCF_947461875.1. Lineage (NCBI taxonomy): Eukaryota > Metazoa > Chordata > Aves > Accipitriformes > Accipitridae > Haliaeetus > Haliaeetus albicilla. The sequence goes on along the minus strand of NC_091491.1, from coordinate 24,899,176 downwards.
TTTTTTCTTATGTGCTGTGGTTTAACCCCAGCCAGCAACTAAGCACCACACAGCAGCTCACTCACTCCACCCCCACCCATTGGGATGGGGGAGAGAATCAGAAGGAAAAAGGTAAAACTTGGGGGTTGAGATAAGAACGGTTTAATAAAACAGAAAGGAAGAAAATAATAATGATAACAAAAACAATAATAAAATGACAATAATAATAATAATAGGATAGGAATATATAAAACAAATGATGCACGATGCAATTGCCCACCGCTCACCAAAAGATGCCTAGCTAGTTCCTGAGCAGTGATTCGCCCCCAGGCCAACTCCCCCCAGTTTATGTACTGGGCATGATGTCACATGGTCTGGAATACCCCTTTGGCCAGTTTGGGTCAGCTGTCCTGGCTGTGTCCCCTCCCAACTTCTTGTGCCCCTCCAGCTTTCTCGCTGGCTGGGCATGAGAAGCTGAAAAATCCTTGACTTGGTATAACTACTACTTAGCCACAACTGAAAACATCAGTGTGTTATCAACATTCTTCTCATACTAAATCCAAAACATAACACTATACCAGCTACTAGAAAGAAAATTAACTCTATCCCAGTCAAAACCAGACAGTATGTTAGGTAACTTTAGGTAATGTTAGAAGCCATGAATTTGAAAAATTCAATTAAGCAAAAATTGCAATTATGGTTTCTTAGAAAAAGAAATTATTTTTGGCTATGGAAAGGATACTTGTATATAGAAAAACTTCAATATAATAATACAGCCGCATTCCAAAGAAAATAGAGAATAATAGTGATGGCCACTTTAGCTTAATGATAATTCTAGAACAACAAATTCAGTTTCCACTTGCACTGTTTTAAGTCTGTAGCAACTCAATTGAAGCTAAAGGAATTACTCAAGATTTATATGCTGACAGTCTCTTCAATGTTGCCTTTCTTTACACGTGTTTACTGGCGACTTCTTCACAAAGCTCAGTGACTTTAAGTAATGTCCATGGGAAGAGAAGACTCTTCTAAACTTTGAGAATATAAAAGAGGGCATCCAGGGCCAAACTGGTTATCTGTGGCTTTTAAGCACTGCTTGTTAGAGCACTGAAGTTTTATTATAGGTGAGGGAGTGATACCTAATATATTATAGCAACTGGAGTAGGTTCTTGGCCCACTGCAGAGGAAGTGCTGCATTGCGCATGTGTAAGTTGCTTGAAATCTATGGAGTCTTTCACAAGTGCAACTGAAAAGAATTTCTCTCACCCTCTCTGTCCAGCATGAAAGTTTAGAGAGTGAGTCTCAGGGTGTCAAAAATATGAATTGTGATTGCACATAATGTTTTGATGGATCAACTCACACTTTTGTTTTGGCCTTGAATTTTTGTTGTCTGGTATTTGCAAACCATGAAGGTTTTTCTAAATCTTGTGCTAGTGCAAAATCTATATTTAAGTCAGAAATTCTTTTCCTCACAAATCTTACTAGGGTGTTTCTGGATCTGTGGGTGTTTAACTCAGTTTCTTAACAAATTTGCCTTGGAGGCTCTTTTGTCCTCCTGTGGGATTTCAGAATTTGGGATCATTATTGGATCTTTCCTTTCTGACTCTGAAAGAGAGGAGGAAACTGAAAACAGACGGGTACTTCTTGAGGGAACAGCTGTACTGGTAGTCCTATGGGGTTTCCTCTGAAAACATGCCTGCCCAGACTCTGAGATGGATGAACATCTTCCGTTATCTGAGCCTGCCTAACAAATGTGCTGAATTGTGTTGGGAGAGGGCAAAAAGCTGGATAGTTCTGACAGAAATGAGGAGGAAAAAGAGAAAGGGGAAAAAAAAAGGCTATGTCAGAGCACCAAAGCTGGCTTCAGCTCTGCTTTCCAATGACTACATTAAGAAGACTTTTAAAAATTCTGCCTCTCGTCCTGGTGTGTTGCAGGAGATGTGCAAGAATGGTGGCTTTTTCTGTTTGTTTTTGTTTGGGTTTTTGGGGGTGGGCTGTGGGGGGGGTGTTTTGGTTTTCTGTTTGGGTTTTCTTCTGAAGTTCTCTGCAAATTTTGTGCAATGCTGTGATCTTGTGCTTTGTGATGAGAAACTTCATGTTTCATTGGAGGCAAAGCTACTAGGTAGAGAAGGGCCCGACTGCATTAAAAATTAAACTGTTGTGACCTTTGTTTATCTTGATACACATATAAAAAAAATGAACCAAGGGTGACTTCTTTATGTATTATCCCTCTCCTCATCTGTGAAGCTAATATCAACCCATAACCATTCTGTAATGTTACACAGCATACTTAGACTTTTTTTTTTTGTCCTGCTTTTCATCAGCACTAGCTTTGGCTTAGATGAGTAGCGAGAATATAAAATAAAGAAGAAGATACAAGGATGTGAGGAATGACATGCTTTTGAACAGTACGTGGCAAGTAACATGATTCTGGCTTATGCTATGGAGCAGGGTGACAAAATGGCCCTAAGTGGCGTGGGAAACTATCCTGGGGGAAAGCTGCTGTTGCTCTAGCCCAGGGAAGGTGAGGGGCAATGGTCAGCAGAGGAAGGCAGAGGGGGGAGTGCATGTGCAGGCAGGTGCCAGTCCCCAGGCTCTCCTGGGGCTGGTGACACACAGCAGTGACTTGTATCTCTGGGGAGTGGGGCTGTTGCTTGTTTGAGAGCTGGCACTATCGATAATACTCACATGCTTCTCTAGCTAGAAAAATAAAACATATCAAGACACACTTGTACAGCAATGATTACTAGAAAAACTTTACACCCACCCACCAATTTATGCATAAATTTTGGTGTTCTGGCAAAACCAATTGTTTCTGGACAGGTGATCATTATGTAGATTTACAAGGAAGCAGTAGGCATGTGGGAGATCCTTGTTGCAAAATCTACTGAATAATCACCAGCCCACAATTTATTGCGGGAGTTCTAAAAGCTGTGTTTCGAGGACGTGAAGAACAGCAGAGGTAGTACGAAGTGTTATGATCTTTTGAATTATCTATTTAGTATAGATTTTAAATCTTAATTTTTTTAAGTGGTGATTTCTTTGGTATCAGGACTCAATTTAAATATGGTGTATGGTCTATTAAGTAATTTAAGAAAACCATGTATGTATGTATATGATATGTATGTAATCTAGTTTATGTAGGGGAAAGTGCGAAACAATTCAGCACAACTAGTTGTGTTATGAAGATACTGGTGTGTGTTAAATGATGTGTAGGACAACATGGGAATCATGAGAATGAACTCCAAGTAGCTTGTGATTTTAATGGAAAAATTGTGAAGCATGTACAACGTTGTACTTGCAGGTTTCCTTTGTTATGCTTTATATTGTAATGGATACCTGGTGACCAAGGAAACTAGTTTCTGCTGCCTGCTGGGGATCAGTTCCTAGCAAATAAATGGTCCCCTTAATTTTGCTTTTGTGGGTTTTTAGTCTTGATTTCCGTCCCGTCCCCGTCCCCCCCGCCCCTTCCCCCCAGCTTTCTTTTCTCTCCTCTTTTATTTCCTGAACAGTCGAGAAAAAAGAAAAAGCATGAAGTGTGCAAACAGGTTGCACAGAGTAGATGCTAAACTTCTGGAATAACTTTTACATGGTCAGGCTCTCTGCTTTCATGTATATGTACAATTCATATTCAGGTATGAAATGCTAAATGAATTTGCCTAAAAATCCTACTAGTGCTAAAACCAGGGAAAGTTTTGCCATCTCTTCTTTGGTTATTAAATTGTCTTGTCTTAAGCCTCTTTCTTTTCAACTTTCTGGTAAGTTCAGTAAAGTGTTCACCAGAGAATGTAACTGCAGAAAACCACTTTCCTAAGCTTGTGAATTCAGTCACTTGCCTTTTAGGAAAGGATTGTGACAAATGATAAGTTAAACTCCATGTTGCTGCTTGCAAAATTTGAATTGCTGTAAGCAAGGCATCTAGCCGAGCTGCTGAAGAACATGGTGTAAGACTTGGCACTGTCAGTTTCTGCAGGTTTTGCCAGGCTCTTTCATGGCTTTTCTTTGTATCATATGAATTTTGTCTTCCACAGCTCTGTTAAAAACAAATAGAAAACTAAAAGAGTAGTGAGCAAAGTTGGCTTAGCTGCCTTCGGGTTACTGACCTTTAAGCAACCAAAAGACCTTTTGCTGTAATCCCTTCTTTAAAATAATAATCACAAAGATTAAAATCTAGGTTTTTGTTTTGTTTGGTTCAGATTTAGAGGGAAGGAGGGGGAGAGAGACAGACAAGACATGTAAGCCCTTCCTGACAACCATCTGCTCTACGTTTATTGGTTACTGTCCTTTAAAATGAGGGAGTTATGACACTACCTTGCATTAAATATCTAATACCTGGGTGGTTAAGGATTTGGTGAGACTAGTATTTCATTTAATTCATTATATTGAAGCATCTACCACATGTACAGAACCATAACCCATGAGGGTGGTTCTGGTGTTTTTTGTGAAGTAGGGTACACAGTCATAGGGTAATTTCACACTGACTGGGAATGGAAGGCTTTTCCAATTGAGTAGAACAGGGACTCTTGCCTCTAGAAGTGACAAAGAAGAGTGGCCTGATGAGGAAAATTATCATGGAGAAGGAAAAAAAAAATTCAGTGTGGCAGACTGACTTGTGGTAACCTTTCCATATTGGAATGCCAGGCTATTGGGAAGCAATGTCTTATGGAGGCTCAGAGCAAATCACATCAAAAGACTGCTACTAGGTTTCTGAGTTTACTTTAAACTGTTTGGTTTTTGTAAATGCCTTTACTCCTCAGATATGGTTATACTGAACCAGTGGCATTTCAGATTATATTTTCAACAGTTCAGATATTCATGCTTATGTCTCTTGTGCCAAAATAGCAATCTTTTAAACAAGTATTTTTCTGTATACTGGCATGACTCAATGAGCAATAAATCATGAATATTTTTAATTGAGTAATCTTCCTGTTGAAAAAGGGAATAAGAAATCTATTTATATTTTAAGTGGGAAAAGTTTTTGGATGCTTTTTGCAGTTTTTAGTTGAGATCAAAAACTTTTAGTGCCAAATTGAGATTAAAACACCCAGAACTGAAAAGTTAAAAATGATTCAGTATTAAACAGATATACTTTAATTTTTCATAAACTTTTCAACGTGATTGTCATTACAGATAAACTTGAACATGCCATTCAGTATCAAAGATTATGCTGCAGGCAAGGTAACTTTTCCCTGCAGCTGCAATACAGGAAGGGTTTTTGTTTGTCACAAGGATTTTGACTGATTTCAAGGACCCAGTTTTGTGACTGAATTCTGAACCTCTTGGTACTGTAGAGAATTTAGAGTCTGTAACAGCCCCTGTAAAGCAAACCCAAGGTTAATGGTACGAAGCTTGTGTAACTATCTGTTCTGTAGATTAAATGGGACTGTCTTTTCTGGTTTTAGGTTAGTATCCTAGGTGTCCAGTTGGCTCAAGGAATTGTTAATAGGTTGCCTCTGTCTGTAGGTGACCAGTGTTAACACTGCTGAACTTGACAGCATCTAAAAACTATTTGGTTGCATGCGTGGAGTAAGTTTGGAAATCTCAGCTTTTAATGGACAGATATCTCTGGTACAGGAGCTGTATTCACAACTGGCAGTTTTGTTGGCACTTTCGTGCAGGTGAATGAAAATAAGCATCCTGCTGACCTGGATGTAATTCTTTGAGTTGGGTCTTAGATGCCTCATTGAGGGAGTAGTGTTGACTCCCCCAGTTTTGTACACATTTGGGAATCTCCATCTCTAAGGCCCCAGTTAGGCATATGTCACATGATACTTATCTAAGATAGGGATTCCCTTTCCCTGATGGAATATTCCAGCAAGGGAGTTGCATGGATTCAGAAAGTTGAATCCTTAAAGCAAATGCCAGAACTTTTGGCAGGTTTTTTTGTTTTAAGGCACCTGATTTTGTTGCCTTCCTGGTAGGTTATGGTTGTCTGGCTTTCCTCTGGGAACAACAGTATCATGAAGTAGACATTCCTGTGTAGTTAAATCCAGTACCCATCAATAACAGAAAATTGAAGACAGTAGCACCAGCAATTAAAGCACTTTGTTTGTCAGTCTGCTAGTATTTTTAGGGAGCTGATGGAATTTGGCTTGTCATCTAATGCGCTGATCCTTTGCCAAATGTCAGGTCCCCTGACCAGCCGCCCAAGTCACTCTACCAACTGTCATCTTCCCTTGCAGGAAGTGGAATGCACTGGAGTCGGCAACTTGATGAAGAATTAACAGCCTCTGCCAGCATGCTCTAATTAAACAGCTATATAGACAACAGCTGTGAAAAATTCATCAATCACAGAATGTTTATTATTGGAATTAAAACACCTCATAACTAATGCATAGATTTGCATTGATTACTATCTCCTAGAAGGAACAAGTGGTGCCAGCTTAACTGTGCCTGGGCATTCTGAACATTTCTATCACTTGCACTGTCACCCATCTGCATCTGGTTTGTTAACCATAGTTAGGGATGATGAGCTACTTTGCAGCAAGTCAGGATCTACATCTAGAACTGTGATGTTGAACACTACAATGAACTCTAAATTCACTTTGTCAAGTGGTCCATGGGGTATTTCTTTATATCAATCTTCTAGGCACATAGATGGGACTCTAGATTTATTCACACTTGAGCAAATTGGAAGTAATGCAGCAAATATTAGTTTAGTTACATTGACTTATAATCATGGTCAGCTCAGAAACAAGATCACTAAGTTGCCCAATTTCAGTTTCTCCTAGCATTCCTCTGTCTAATCTAACAGTAGTGGCAATTGTGTGTATCCTTTTTTAATAGAATGTGTCCTCAGGCAGTATATGTTGCAGCCAAGCCACTAGAAAACAGTATACAAAACATTTTCTAAGCTGTTTGAAGATGGTCATATAAAAATATGCTCACATGCACTCACATTTGCATATATTGAATGCAACGTGTTTGTGTCAGTAATACCACCATCTTTGCCTGGTTTAGAAGCAAACTTGTCTATTTCTGTCAACACTTACGGGGATTTACTCAATATGAGTACAGGTGCAGTTCTGAAGTACTTGATCCATAGGTTTAGGGCCAGTACGTGGCCTGAGGTCGCACTTTAGCCCTCAAAACTTGTGGTCTGCCTAGAACCATTACATCCAAACTAAATGGAACAAACTTTAGTGTTAGAGCTCTGTCTGGTTTCAGCTGGGATAGAGTTAACTGTCTTCCTAGTAGCTGGTACAGTGCTATGTTTTGAGTTCAGTATGTGAAGAATGTTGATAACACTGATGTTTTCAGTTGTTGCTCAGTAGTGTTTAGACTACAGTCAAGGATTTTTCAGCTTCTCATGCCCAGCCAGCAAGAAAGCTGGAGGGGCACAAGAGGTTGGCACAGGACGCAACCAGGGCAGCTGACCCAAACTGGCCAACAGTGTATTCCATACCATGGGACATCCCATCTAGTATAGGAACTGGGAAGTGGGGGCAGGGAATCGCCGCTCGGGGACTAGCTGGGTGTCGGTCAGCGGGTGGTGAGCAATTGCCCTGCGCATCATTTGTACATTCCAATCCTTTTATTACTACTGTTGTCATTTTATTAGTGTTATCATTATCATTATTAGTTTCTTCTTTTCTGTTCTATTAAACCATTCTTATCTCAACCCACGAGTTTTACTTCTTTTTTCCCGATTTTCTCCCCCATCCCACTGGATGGGGGGGAGTGAGTGAGCGGCTGCGTGGTGCTTAGCTGCTGGCTGGGGTTAAACCACGACAAGCTCTAATACATCATCCTTCTCCAAGGCATGAAACTGAGCAGAAAAGAGCAAGCAAGAGGTTGACTCCAAGGTTCTGAACCTGTGGTGAGGTCTCTTGTGGTCTTCAGTGCTCATGAGATGGTACTTACAGAATCACACACTCAGCAAGCTGGGAGTAAATACTTTTTTGTCATCTAGAAAAAAGAAATGCTTGAAAATATTCAGTGGTACTTACAGAGTTTGAAGAATGTATTGGTAGGTAGGCTGAAAAAAAAATTAGAAGACTTGTAAATGACAGAAATTGTAGTGTTTTAATCTGATTGAAGAAAAGACCTGGAACCCAGTCCTGGAATGTTTTTCTGACGTGATAAGCAGTGGCATTTGTGTTTGTCTGCATTAGGGTCTCATACTATCTTGTAGCACAACAGAAATATGGTTATTTCAGAGGAGGTTGACTGGATGCCTTTAAATTATAAAATTAAAGACCTGTAAAATATGGTGCAGGGATCTAAACTTTGGATTCCTGCCAGATAAGGTTACTGGCTAATACTTCATAGCTGTAATAGAAACTGTTTCATTTTGTATTTTAAATTAACTTTTAGGCCAAACCTGAGTTTTACCCACAGTGTGCAAACATATTTGATGAGGTGTTATAAACAATTCTTACTACTGTATGATTAAGTTAAGAGGTAAATAACAGTTTTTAATGAATAAGTGGGACTTCTTATGTCAAGAGATGAAGACTATAACTGTCTCGAAAAGAACAGAAAAGAATCTCGTTCTGTATCTTAACCAATGAGTTAGCTGGTCAAGAAGTTGAGGAACCCTTTCTCTAATGGGCATAGTGAACAGAGTTCATTCAGTTAACCAACACATTTTTCTCTTTTGACAGTCACTTTCCTACATGCTGAGCACAGCCCAGGCCTTTGTGAATAGTCTGTTTACTAAGGTGAGGAAAAAGAACCTTTCCAATGGGTCTTTCAGAGATTCTGCTGTGAGATGCTTTTCTGCTTTCAAACAGGCTTGATCCTGAATTACTGTTGACTTCAGTAAAGGTAAGACTTTAGATTTGTTGCTTTGGTTTTTTTCTCATGAGGACAAATTTGCGCATGTCTTTACGTTCGCCACGGAGTACTACCGGGACTGGCAGCATCAAGACAAGGTAAAAAATCAACACAAATGGTGGATTGTTTATTGATACAAGATGTAAATGCTTCATGTACTTTATGACAGCTCATGAAGATTATAGTCATGGCCAAGCAGAATTTCTACTTACATGGACAGGCAAGCTGGCAGAATGTGCCCTGGTGTTTAAGTATATTATGCACTTCCTAGCCTTGTACCAGGAGAGAATTTAACTCTAGAGAATACATACTGAATGTTGGTGAGGCAGGTCTACTAAGCTGCTGTACTTAGATGCTGTGCTCAAAGTATGGTAATTTATTTCTGACATAAGAATGTCCTCCTTAAACTGCTCTGTCATGTGTTCATGCGTAGTGGAGGGTATCAGTACTGAACCCAGTGCATGTCGGTCTCAAGATGTCCAAAAGCCCCATGTGTTTTGGAGGACGAGAGAGATTTTAAAACAAGTCAGCCTTTACTGCACTGAAGTGTTTGACTTTAGTGCCATACTTGCAATATATTTTCTATTTAAGAAGAGTAAGGAATACTACTAATTCAGCAGTAAAGTTAATTAGCACAGACTGTAAATGTTCATTTGTTTTTTAATAGTAGCAAATGCATTATAAATGAAACCCGTGTTCATCTATTGTAAAATCCTTCTGTTAGAGTAATTTGTAAGGTAGCTTTTTCTTATGATAGCTGTTAGCATTGCAAAAGCAAAAATAAGAATTTGGTGTCAATTGTGGAGTAACCAGCCATGTAAAGTGTAATAAACCGCTTGGTTTTTAACTAGGACTTGCCATGTGAAAAAGATTTAAAAATATTACATGTATATTGATGGATATTGAACTAATTAAAGTACTCTTTATTTACTTTGAGAAACCTGCTTTTGTAGGCTTCTCAAATCTGAAATAGTATGTTTTTTTGTAAATATGGATTCACTAAATCTAAGTCTAAGATTATGATCATTCCTGGCTTTTGAAATAAGTGTAGAAAATAGTATACTTTCAGTTTTATCTGTTAAATTGAATGCGAGTTCACAGATGCTTATGAAAAAATGATAGCAAAATTTAATTAAATTCTGAGAAAGTTACAGACTTCTTATAATATTTTTGGTGGCAAGTACTGTTTTTATAGCACTGTAAGTGTATCTAATAGTGTTCCGAAGTAAGTATTTGTCAACATTTGAACTAAAATAATGAAATCTGTTTTAATTTACACTTTTACTTTATGCAGTTCTGTGTGGTCATTCTTACTTCAGATTAAGTGTATCCTAATTAGCAAGATCTCTTATCAGTTAAATTATATTTTATGTGTCAATGTTACATAGAAATGAAACAAGTTTGTACAGAAATAGAAGAATCCGTGAACGAAGAGCTGCTTTATAGTCCTGTTTCGTGCAGGACACACATTTTGTACTGAACTGATTCCCATTTACCTAAATGAGGAAAGCTAAACAGATTCAGGATTAAGACAGATGTATAATAAAGAGGGGAATTAGAGAGTTGCAATTTCTGCTGTGAGGTGATTTCATTAGAGAAGTACATTTTGGAGAAAGATTAAGAGAACTGAGAGCAAGTTTGGATTTCTAGAGTAGGAATCTTCAGTAGGTGTTGAGGACAAAGTATTTTAGAAATGACAAAAAGAAAAATAGTATGTAGAGGGCCAGGTTGGGGGGATGGTAGGTGTTTTGGGCAGAAAGAACAGTTACACATACATAATTCAGCTTACACTAGAATATTGAGAAATCCCCATGTCATACTGTCTTCTTGCCTTCAGTTTTAAATAAGTTTTGCCCTTGGGCAATATGAGAGAGAAATCTCCACTTCTAATACCTTAATCAATGCTGTCTTGTTTTCTGCAACTATAGTCTTTTCATAGTCTTTTCAGTCTTGACTGCTGGTCAAACTCTATTGAGCCACTTAAATTGATTAAGGTTTTTCCAATTTTGCAACATCATTTCTAATGCAATGAATCCAGTGACCCAACCATCTCTTCAGTGTTATTCCTACCTCAAGAAGAGAAGTTTGGAAGATTACCCAGCTGTTAATATGCTGGATTCTACATTGGCAATATTTTCATGAAGAAACAAATATGATACGAAAAGCACTGAACTTTTTTTGAGAACAAGAGGAACACCTTATATACACACTCAGATATAATGTTGGAGACACTGAAATGTCACCTTAAAGGCTGCATGTGATTTGCTTGCACAGCAAGACCTCAACTTATGGGAAGATTTGGGTTTGGTTTGAAAATCAGAGCATCTACCACACATTTTTTTAGGATATTCTCTTAATAAAACATGCATTTTCTGAGGATTTCTGAGTAAATATGTTATTTTTTTACTAAGTGGGTTTATACAGAAACACTTATGATTATTTTTTGGACTTTAATCTTGACTTCCATATACAGTACCTATAACTTTGACTTCTGGAAAAGTTCCTACTCCAGAAGGCAATTACTTGCTTGTGGAAGAAATAGTGTCTTAGTGAAAAAGATTCTCTTTTGTTTATTAGCCATTGACAGCTTTATGCTTTTCATGAAGGTATTTACAAGTGGCTCATTAAAGCAACAGATCCAAAAGAGCGGAAAGGTGTCATCTGATCTAACACTCAGTGAAGCCACCTGGACTCTTCACTGACTCATAACGAGTTCATTCCAATTGGAGTGAAATAACCTGTAAAGCTATGGGTTGTGTTTTCTTAGATTTAGAAGACTAGATACAGATCTGACAAAGGCAAAGTTGCTTCCTATTTGCTTGGATGTTTGTGATGGGTTGACCCTGGCTGGACGCCAGGTGCCCACCAAAGCTGTTCTATCACTCCCCCTCCTCAGCTGGACAGGGGAGAGAAAAATATAACAAAGAGCTTGTGGGTCGAGATAAGGACAGGAGAGATCATTTGCCAGTTACCGTCACGGGCAAAACAGACTCAGTTTGGGGAAAATTAACTCAATTTATTACAAATCAACCAGAGTAAGATAATGAGAAATAAAACCAAATCTCAGAACACCTTCCCTCCACCCCTCCCTTCTTCTTGGGCACAACTTCACTCCCAGATTTCTCTACCAACCCCCCCCAGCGGCACAGGGGGATGGGGATGGGGTTTATGGTCATCACACGTTATTTTCTGCTGCTTCATCTTCCTCAGGGGGAGGGCTCATCACACTCTTCCCCTGCTCCAGTGTGGGGTCCCACCCATGGGAGACAGTCCTCCACGAACTTCTCCAACGTGGGCCATTCCCACGGGCTGCAGTTCTTCACGAACTGCTCCAGCGTGGGTCCTTTCCACGGTGTGCAGTCCTTCAGGAGCACACTGCTCCAGCGTGGGTCCCCCACGGGGTCACAAGTCCTGCCAGAAAACCTGCTCCATGGGCTCCTTTCTCCACAGATCCGCAGGTCCTGCCAGGAGCCTGCTCCAGCGTGGGCTTCCCACGGGGTCACAGCCTCCTTCGGGCATCCCCCTGCTCTGGTGTGGGGTCCTCCCCAGGCTGCAGGTGGATATCTGCTCCACCGTGGACCTCCCTGGGCTGCAGGGGGACAGCCTGCCTCACCATGGTCTTCCCCACGGGCTGCAGGGGAATCTCTGCTCCGGCGCCCGGAGCATCTCCTCCCCCTCCTTCTGCACTAACCTTGGTGTCCGCAGGGTTGTTTCTCTCACATGTTCTCACTCCTCTCTCCAGCGGCTGTTTCTCTCTGTCCCAACTTTTTTTCCCTTAAAAATGTTATCACAGAGGCGTTACCACTATTGCTGATTGGCTTGGCCTTGGCCCATGGCAGGTCCGTCTTAGAGCCGGCTGGTATTGGCTCTCTCGAACACAGGGGAAGCTTCCAGCAGCTTCTTACAGAAGCCACCCCTGTAACCCCCCCCCCCCCCCCCATCAAAACCTTGCCACACAAAACCAATACAATGTTAAATAAAAATATACCTGGAGTTGGATCTGCATTCAGTTTCAGTATTTCTGTTGGGCTAGTGAAGGGGATTAGGGCAAGAGGAGAGGAGCAGAACACTGTGATGTGCAATTTTATCCTTGTTTTCAGACTTCTACCAAAGGCTGATCTCCTTTGCTCCAGCCTTAAGTGAATATCTGAGTCCTTGGGAAAAGGGTTTGATTTCATGAAGTGGGGCACCACTCACTGATTTTAAAAATTGGTGTATGTTACTGAGGAAAGCTTGATGCAGTATGTAGGCATGGGACGGACTCTTAATCAATGTGTCGAGCTGGCAAGAGGGGAGTTAGCAGTGTCTGCAAACGTTTAACATCTTGTGATTTCTACCTGTGGTGCCTGTTGGACTCTGTTTTATTAGATAAATGTAAGTCTTGTTCCTGATCTAATTACTCAGTGCTACCCACTAACTCCATGTTTTTTTTAATTTGTTTCTCTCTTCCTTGTAAGAAAACCTTACACAATTTTATGAGAACTCATCTGGGCTATAACAGTAGCTCAGCATCGTCAGCTGTTGCTTCAGATGGCAGATGTGGCATTCCCATACATCTCAGCTGTTGGTTTTGTAACTCTGACCCTGAGATTGGGATGCGCAATTTTGCCCACTCAAAGGAAATTAACGTACTGATACTGACACAAATATTAGTATAGTAGGTATAGATGTACTTGCAGAACAGTGGACACTCACCTCCAGCATCCTCTTCTGTCCTTTATTGAGGTAAACTCACATCAGACAGGTTTTATACTTCTATTAGAGAACACATACTGCAGATAACTTATAAGGAAAAATGAACTGTGTGTCTTTCATGTCTCATTATGTAGTGCTTGAAGGGGTTCAGAGAAAGTGGTTAAGCAGCTGGGGAATCTTCAAGAAATAGGAAAAAACATTTAAGTCTTTTGAAAGCAAATACCTAGAATGAATTTTCTTTGTGATTTGAAATCTGCCCTTTTGCTTTAAAGTTGTGACAGGTGATCACAAAGGCATTATACCTTCCAGTAAAGTGCTCTGAGAAATGATTACATGTTTTCAGTTAATACAGCGTCATTATTCCATTGTGTCTTTTCAGTCATAAGTGGTGCAATGGGAACAGGTTAATGCTGGAATCATGTGTTAATGACTTTCTGGGTTCAATTACAGCAGCTTGCTGCCCTCCTAAATGAGCTTTCATACCGTGTGCGGATGATACCTGCCTGTCAGGATGCTGTTGCTCTTCACATTGTTATCTCTGTATTTAGGTCCTGTTTGCTATCACTTAGAGTTCTTATTAGTCAATGTATTGATGGCAAAGTCAGTCTTATTTCAGTGTCCCAAACTGTTTATGGTGTTGCTTTCTCTGGGCCCTAAAACAACTCTTGCAGTAATGTTGATGCTGGTTTTTGCTCTTTTTCATCTTCTATGGAGAGCACTAGGCTCTCACATTTGCTTGCTATACATTGGAATTAAAGTGGTGGATAAAAATCAATATATGATGCTTCAGGTATAAAATATGTATATCCAGGTATTTCTGTCCTCCAGCTCTGTGTCAGATTCTGTTGCCTTTAGCTGTATTTCCCTTGAAACAAGTTTATCATCAAAACTTATTCAATCTGTCATGAATTATCAAAGTTTAATTCTAAAGTTTCAGTTTTATAGATTTAAAAGTTTGAATTATTTATGATACAAATTGGAAATCCTCAGTTTTAAATAATAGTACAGTGTCATTACACAGTGTGTTATTACCTGCATTTAAGCTTAGAAAAAACAATATTTGGCACAGATGGGAAGAATAATCATAAACCTATTGTTATTAAAATGCCTTAAAATATTTGCAGAGGGGATTTCCCATTCACATATAGGCGTGGTTGTAATTTTCCAAGTTTGATAAAGGCAGCAATGAGAGCTGAAATATTTTTAGCACCCTTATAAAGGGGAATATATTAGGAAAACGTTGTGAGTTCATGCGTATATTTCTTTTTCAGGGAATCTTCTAGTACAAGTGCTCATTAATCCATGGAACCATTCACAGATTTACTTCCTTTGAAAAAAGATGGTGCTACTTCTCATCTCTCTGAGTTTATATCCACTGCTGCAGGATTTCTGATTTGCTTGTGACTGAAGGCCATGAAGTTCTCCCTTTTTCTGTGCAGATGGCATGTGTGTTTTTCTCACCCCCTCTTGGCTCATACATCACACTCGGAGCCTCAGTGCAGCCTGACTGAATAGTCATTCTTTGGCTAGTATTTGAGGTTCGTATTGCTGTGAGTTAAAATGAAGGAACATCCTGAACAGTACAGTCTGCAATTTCCAGAGCGCCTGTGAATTGGTGACTTTCACCTGTACAAGGTTTTAATTTCTATGTTTTATTTCTATGTTTTCATTTTAAATGAATAAAGCTTAAATATATTGTTCAAGAAATAGAAAGCTGAATTAGTGAAGCCCTGCTGAGCAGGTGATGGTTGAACCCCTGGATAGCAAATGAAAGGGAAAGTACTTTCTGCTTTCAGTAGTAAAAAGTTTTATCTCCCGTTTGAAAACTCTATAGACACATCTATCAAGCAGTCTGACAGGGAAATTAAATTGGGTTACAGCACTGCAAGAAGTCCAGATTGCATTCCTGCTGAGCAGTAACAAATTGTGGTGAACTTTTTATAAAGTTTCTTTCTGTTTTTCACAAAATAATGCAGTATAGACCTAGTCAGTGGTCACAAGAGACACTGGGAAAACTTCTGGAAAAGCTTGGTATTCCTTAATAAGGAAATGAAATGAAGTTATAGAGGTGGCTTTCCTTTCCTGCAGAACCACTCGTGTTTTCTGCTCCTTTATAGCACAGCAAACCTGCACAAGGTACAATTTGCTTTATTTACTGCAAAATAAAAAAAATTTAATTACTTTCCTGACCACGAGGTAATATACTTGTGCCCCAGGTTGTGGTGGGTCACCATTAACTTCCACTGAACATGGCAAGAGATGCAACTATTCTGCTGGAAGTCACAATGGAACTCTAATTTTCCCCCTGTGAATTTTACTGCAATAATCAAATAAAGAATGTTTTAATTCAAGTTACCTCATGTATGCATTTCAACTAGACTGGCACTTTGGTAACTTTTCTTTCATTTATTTAGAGAGGATCTCTTATACACAGATAGGATCCAAGTGCTTTTGAACTCAGTGATGTTCAGATCTAGAACCATAGCCCATCTTTGCTTTTGTCTCTTATCATTCCATCCTGGCTCTGAATATCCTCCAGCTTGAAGCAACTTCAGACCCATCTCTAATGGCAATGAGAAGCTATGAATGCTTGAAAACAGGTTCGGAGTTGTTTTCAAGCTTTGTGAACTTCAGCCAGCCATTCCATTAATGCAAGTGTCAGGTTTTTAAGAAAATCTGAAACAGGGAAAGGTTTCTGGTGTCAGGTTTCTTTGCATCTTTCTGAAAACCTTGGCATTCATATGAAAAATTAACATTGTTTATATATTTGCATGTATCTAGGTATGGATGATCAAGTAAAACCTTTAGTATGTGAGATCCTAGGTGTTTTAACAAAAGAGAATTAATTCCTTCTGTTACTTCTTCATTCTCTTCCAGAACAGTTGCATTTAACTACACAACCTAGACTATTTTTGAATAATACCCATGCATTCTTAGACTCAAAAGAAAAATAAAAGGAGAGAAATTCCCTTCCATCTGGATGTTCCTCTTACAGCCTGAGCATTAAAAGCCATTGGTCTCCAAATACCTTGTTTATATGGAAGTTAAGCTACCTTTTAAACATAGGTAGAAATGAATGCAACTGGAAAATAAAGGAGAAAGTTTATTAGACAAGGAAGGCTAATGTTGTTTAATGAAGTGTGGCATTCTGATCTGTTTTAAAAGCCTTGTTCTTTCTCGGTAAGCAATAGGAGTAAAATATTTCTCTTACAGGCTTCTGCTTTACACATTGCATGCTTGCCTTGAGGGATTCAAAACCTAAATAAACCTTAACTCACACAAGATGTAAGTATGAGAAATCTCATACTTCTGGAACGGCTTAGGGGCTGATTGTTTATTTAACAAGCTGGTGCCCTGATTTTGCCACTGACACACTTTGACAAAAATCCCCTCACAGGCATTTAAAGTTGGAAAAAGGAAGAAAATTGGAAAGAAAGATGTGAGTCAATGCACAAAGCCACAAAGGTCTGCTAACCTAGATGTTTTTAATATTTAGTAACTATATTTAAAGTTGTAGAGCTAGAATGATCTGAGAGAGCAGTCAGTGATGTTCTGATGTAATCAAACCAAATTAGATCTTCCTATGAGTTGTTGGTTACTTGAGTTATTACGTACAGGAACTTACTCTGGGGAAGAGGGAAATCACATCTATGGAAAGACCCAGAAGAGTACTTAGAAAAATCCTGACAGACTAAAGTGTAATTTAAATAGTGCATTGGCTTCCTGCCACCTCATAAAAGGTGAGTGCATTTTATCCTTAGATGTCAACGTTGTTGAGTGGCTGAATTTGGGAATGGCCTTTTGTTCTCTTCACTGAAGCAGCTGGGAGTTGTGGTAGAAGGCAGGTGCAGATGCTGACATAGTGTCCCTACGATTAGTACTTCCCAGTGGAGTGTTAAGTGCCAAACCCAACCATAAGAGCCAGTGCAAAAGTTGATGCTTTGCCTATGGATTTTTTTTTTTTGTAGGAAAAAATGCTATTTTGAAACACTAATGCAAAACACTTTTAATTGCTGCAGGATTCCCTTCCCATTAACTAGAGGTTTCTGGATACAAAATTTCATTCCATTTAAACTATTTTTTTTAAACTAAAAGCGTTGGCTATCCATTAGGGAAGAAGGCTTTTTTCCTATGTCTGGTCCCTTTCTCTTTTCTTATTTTCCACTTTTTTTTTTATACCAAGGTGCAAGAAGAGAGTGTATGGAACAAACTGAGGAATGGGGAAACAGTTGGGAAAACCCCTTTTTTATATCTCTTTGGACCAAATAGGAAAGAATGAGAATAGTGTTTTCCTATTAATTTATGTAATTTCTTTATTTGTACAGTTGGAAGGGAACAGCAAAAAGGAAGGTAAAGAGATTTCCTTTCATGTCATGGATGTTCTCACTTTTGTCATATGAGTTTCTCCAACTGTTTTCTACAAGAGTAAACTATCACATTTCCCCAAATGAGATTTCCTATGCTTGTCTCATTCCAAGTCACAGCAGGCTCTTCAACAATCACTTTTTGAGTTCCTGTTTCTTACATTGTGAAACTTGGATTCTACTGTAACTATTATATTAAGATTGAAACAAAAATCTTCAAATAAGCAAAATTTTCAGTTTCTTTTCATGTACCTGGGATGTTTATGGTTTTTAGAAAGCACTAATTCAATATGATTTCACTTCATGACCAGACAAATTATTGAAGTTTGTCAATGATGGGGTTAGTAAACCTCCTGATCAAAAGGGAATTGGAGCATGTGATTCTGAAATGTGCAAACAGATTATATTATTAAGTGGTGTGCATTTAGGAGGATAGACATTGTAATTAAATCTACTTTATAGTGTCCTGATGTCTGTTTAAATTTAAGTAATGGTCTGAAATTGACCCAGACTTGCCTAAAACTCTCAAATGCAGGATGGAAATCTGGAAGGAGTGGGTATATATGACTTCTCATATTGTGTAGAGTGGGTGAATTCAAACCCCCTGAATATTTTTTTTCTTATTATTTTGTTGTTTTGAGCCCTGTGAAAACTTGGCAGTAAGTACAAGTGGAAAAGAATAAAAGAAAAATGAACCAAAGTTTGATTTCACTTCAGTTTAAGTTCAGTCTGGAATAATTCACTCAACCTTTTTTACTTTTTTAAAAAAATTATTTATTTATGGTTTAAAAGTTAAGGAATCATGTACAGGTATATCCTAAATTGAAATAAAACCCAGCATCTCAAACTCTCCTCAACCAAAAAATGCTACTCCTCCTTACTTACTCTACCCCTAGAGAACAATGAACTTGGAGTGGTTCAAGAAACTTGGTAAAAACCATTTTATTTGACTTTTATTTTTTAGAACAAATAGTAGCATCTCCTATTTCCATTCAAGTAGTTTTGTCTGGAAAATAAAATAACTTCTTTCATTTCAAATGGTATCATTTTTCACAGATAAACTTTTCCTCTGAAAAGTTTTGCCTCCAGTGTTTTTCTAATTTGCTGAGGGGGTTGGGAGGGAGTCAAGCAGGAGAATAGGGCAGAGACACCTGTTTTAATGAAAGCTTTCCAACCAGTTCTGCCCTGTATGTAGTCTTTTCTAGATTTGATTTTTTTTTCATGGAGTAAGGGATTGTCTCTCTCATCTACATTTGTAATTTCATTGTGTTTGACCTATTAACTAATGCATACAGCAAATCTTTAATTTTTAGTACTTGGTGGCTAAAGATGAAAATGGCTCCTCTAGAGTAACTGCAAAATGAGCTTTAAATTCTAATTAAAAATCATCTTATCAACACTACCTTTTACATTGTATAGTTATGGATCTGATATTTTCTGAATTGGTTATGCTAGATTACAGTACTTTGTGATTGAGAGGGAGCATGACTTTTTTTGAACAATTTCTTTGCACAGCAGGGTGACTTAAATTAGCATGACTGACATCCTCCTAATACGCTTAAAAATCTTTGGAACAATTGATCTGAAACTTGAGCATTTTCATTCTGATTGGATCAGAGCACAGAGAAGAAGTTGGATGTGCTGGATATGCAAGCATATTCACATGGTTCTCTTAAATCCTGATCCAAGGTATATCTAAGCATGTGTGTAAACTTAGCACATGAACATTGCTGAATCAAATGGAAAAATTCTGGCCCAGAAGAAACTGTCACATCTCACAGAAAAAAAAAAAAAAAGAAAAAAGAATCCAGGACTTTACCCAATGAGTAAATTTACAAAATGCAGGTGCTTTAATGTTTGAGAGAAATAGATGTGAAAGGTATAAGGAGAAAAATATTGCCATGGTTGACTTTCTCCAAGGTAAAGGATCTTGCATATATAAAAACCAATTAATATCAAAGGTGCTTTCACTGGACTAAAACCTAAAACTAAAACCTAAAATTTTCTCTGCACTAAACCCTATAAAAGGGTTTTCCTTGGCAATGTTGCTATAAATCTGCAGCTTGTAATATGCTGTTTACTTGAGCAGCAAGTCTCTTGCATGGAATACCACTGCCATCCCCCTCCCCAATCCCAGTCACTAATTTGACTTCCTTAATACATTTTGTATAAAAATTGTGCTTATAGATCTCTAAGCACCTGTCTGTTGTATCTGGCCAGTAGAATAGTGCTAGCATTATAAAAGAGAAATTGGAAAATAGTAACCAGTGATCAAAACATCAGTCGAACAAATCAGATAATCTTTTAAAGTAGTTGTGTCTTTCTGCTGTTGAGTATGCACCTATCCTGAGAGTTGGTGCATCCCCCAGGGTGGCAGATGATGTATATATGATTAGGAGCTGCAGAATGAACTGCCCAGAAGAATTAAACACTTACGTAAATGAATGTGTCCTGAAGTCCAAAAACCTGAACTAGCCTCTAGCGGTACAGCAGTATTTACAGTATATTGGCTTTTAAAGATACTGCCACAAGGTAATAGAAACATGTGCATCCTACTAAAATACTGGTGTGAACACTGGCATGGTCAGACTCAAATGAAATCACTAGGTCTTGTATTTATCTGGCTGAGAGGTGAAAGGGTCAAACGTCTGGCCTAATGGTTAATTGCTGAAGTTGTGAAATTTATTTTAGACAGTTATTAGACTGGTTCAACAGTACTCCTTTAAGAGCTTGCATCCTAATGCTTCAAGATGCAGAATTTCAGAACTCCACAAGAATATACAAGAACTACTACATTACTCTCTGAGTATACTTGTTTTGCCTTAGAGATGTCATTAGAGCTTTTTAATTTAGGAATAAATTACCACCATGAAGAAACAATTTATTTCCTAGACACTCAGCAAATATAATTGTGTGTGGAACGCTTAAAGAAAAAGATACACTATTGCAGCTGAAACATTTTCTACTGACAATGTGCATTCCTCTGCAGAAGTAATACTTCAGACTTGCACCTGACTTATCAGGTTAAAAACGCTTTTACACTGACCCTCATGATATCAATATGACAGTACTAAAGAAAGTCTTTTCCCCTTAATCCACTTGCCTTGTCCATTTCTCACATAAGATAAATGCTATCTAGCTGGAACTAATGTGGATTGAAGGGGAAGTCATGTTAGCAAAGGTTTGTGAGTTGACTGAGTATGTGCATGTCCTTTGGTACCCCTGCAATATGTTGTGGGGTTGTTCAGTCAGCTGAGAACTGAGGTCTGGAGTTCAGTTGGTATTTAGCACAAATGATGTCATCGTACCTACAGGGTACACTTACATGGCAGGGCTCAAGAGCTGATGCTAACCATGTATTGATGTGAAGTTTGTTATGCCATGCATTAAGCTTATGTACTGTTACTGGTAGTGCCACTAATGATGTATTTTGCATCACTAACTATGCTGCATTTTGGCTTAAATTATTTAGCAAATATGTAAGGCGATGAGTTTCCTAAAGCTGGAGATAGGTACGTGAATGTAGTTTTTTGTGACATTCTCCACTGAGATTCTCACCTGGTAATTCTCCATGTGTTCCAAAAACTAGAGAATAACTCTTCTTCATGTGTTTGGATTGGGTGTTGGGGAGCACAGGGTATGGGCTAAGAGGGAGACAAAGCTGGAGACGTATAGTAAAGAGAGGCAGAGAAAAGTGTGATGACAAGGGGTTGTGTGGTGAAGCATATTATGGCTACTCTGAAAGTTTTGTTAAACTTCGTTTAAAAGATAAAAATCAAGCCAAAGCTGGAACAATTTGGCTGAAGGAAGGTGCTGCCTGTATGCAATGTTAAGTGCTGACAAGTTAGGCAAGAGTGTGCAGTAACTGCTATTCCATAATAACAATCAGTAGTAATAGCAACCTCGCTATCGTGTGGCGCACACCCCCCCTGAACCACTAAACCAGAATGTCCAAAGACCGTCTCTCACAACAAGCATTTTCACATCCCTCTGAACATTAGCTCAGCGTCTCTGCTTTTTCCTTCAGTGCTGATGTTTATGGTCTCTTTCATTTTTCACATGCTTACAAAACAACAATAATCAGAGGGTAGGGTAGAGCTGCCAAAACCTCCTTTCTAGAAAGGATGGCACACAGGGGTCTGCTCCAGCCCTGGAATCCAAAGAACGGAAAAACTGCAATGTGTGGGTTTATACTGGAATTATCTTAGTTTAAAAGAGTACCCAAATGCTACATTCAAAGCTAAATGCCATTTTAAAGACCACAAATAGGCCATCTTAAAACTGGATCCTGGCAACAGCTACAAACCTGTAGTTTCCCTGAACTGGAGGCTGTGGGACCATGGCACATTCGTAGTATCTGAGTATCCCTGGCAATGGCTAGAGAGCATGTGTGCACCTATTTTCTAGGTGTTGAGTGTTTTTCTTTTTGGTCTGCGTATGATTGGTAGTTGTGACTTCCCCCCCCCCCCTACTTCTCAGCTTACTGTTTGTTTGAGCTTTGTGGTAAAAATTCCTGTTCTATTACATTTATGGTTTTTGTGGAGAGTGAGGTCTTTTGAGCTAGCTCCTATAAAGAACGTAAACACTGTACTGCTAGGTTAGGCATGTAAATTCACCATACTGACCCTTAAAGTCCTACTCAGTTATCATCTAGTCCTGGAGCCACTGCTTTTCATGGTACCTGCATTTTCACAAGCAAAGTCACATTATGTACTTGCATGATCTGGGGTTCAAGGGGTGGGTTTTACCTCTTTCAACTCTAAAGCCTGACCCAGCAGGTGTGCCTGCAGCATACCTCGTGGATACCAGGTGGCCTAATGGTTACCTCCTTATCAGGCAGCCTGGTGTTTAGTGCACATCCATACTATGTTGGATGCCTTATTTCACAACAGATAGAGCAGCCTAGCTGGCCAATAATGAAAAGCCAATCCAACCTTTCCAAAGTTTTACAAAAAAATCTCTTGATGTGTATAAAATTTGACATCTAATGAAACAATGCTGAATCATGTGAATACATTGCAGTCTGTGATGGATTGGAACTGGAATGCTGACAGCTCTGAGGCATTTTTTAAAAGTTGGTAACTGTTCAAATCTCATCAGCTTCTGAGATTTCATCTGTTTCTTTGGGAGGGTGGGATAAATGTCTCTGGATGTGATGCCAAGCTTGAATCTTTAAGAAGACTTGGATGAAAATTCCTTTCTTCTTCTGACCCTATGTCTTCTCACCCATTGTGATATTATACAAATTGAATTTCAGGGCTCATGAGCTAAAGTTTCTGCAGTGGTCGGCAGAAGTGTCTTTCCATCTGATTACCCTTGAGGTCAGAAGCACATAATATATTCAGGGGTGTTTCTAATCGAATGAAGCTCAGAATATGCGAGGGTTGTAGACAGCAGCTGGCCCCAGCAGAGACTAACAGATTTGCTGAGAACCTGCAAAGCTCTTGGCAGGATGTCAACAAAGATACTGCAGGGTTGCTAGATGCCAGGAAAACAAGATCTTTGGTTTGCAGCAAGGAAAATGGTATTTAGGGAGGATGGGACGTAATAAATTACAATAATAGCACCGCGAACAAGTCTCATCCAAAAGTATTAGATACTGTGACTAGTGGGAAAGTTGTGTACTCTTTTTTTCATGGATGAAGAAGCTGAAGTAGAAGCAGGTGAAAAAAAGATATGCTTTCTTATAGTGGCAGAGTATTATTAGAGCCAGGCAAAGAAGTAACTTGATTCTATGTAGGAATTGACTTTTAAAGAAGTGAAGGATGAAGGGAACAAAAGTGATAATGGAGAAAGGGCTTACCTGACTTAAAACAATAGGAAAGAGAAGAATGGAGGCTGTGTGGATAAAATAGAGATGTTTGTGGAGAACAAGATCACAGAATATTTTGTAAGGGCCTTACTGTCTTTCTAGGATAGCAAGAAATTGAGTCTACAGTATCAGGAGTTTCTAGCATGCAGTATCCAACTATAAATTTAGGTTTACTCTGACCATGCATTTGCTAGTGATTTGTTCTGGCAAAATATGTAGGTATTTCTCTGAAAGCTTCAGGTGCTGGAGATCTTAGCTGGCCATTTACCTGATCAAGTGTAACAGTACATGCCTCAACCATGCCTGACCCTTAGACGTTTTCAGAAGATTTTCGGTAGGTCTGCAGGAAACGGTTTGATCTGTTATGCTGATGTGTTCTCCTTGCTCCCTCATGAGAGTTTTCATGAAAAAGGCACTCTCCAAAGAGCCTGTCCAGAATTACTATGTTATGGAAGCAAAATGGTGGCATTTAAAGAGCCAGCTTCATGAGGAGAGAAAAGAGATTCTCATCTAATCAGCACATTGAACATGACGCAGAAAATAGTAGCTTTAATAGGGAATGCCTGGAGATTTTCTGCCCTACATGATAGGTTTTGATCAGTGTTCCACAAATTTGATTTAAATTATTTCAGGGAGATTTCTTCTTTGTTTACCTGATATAGCAATCCTAATTACTTATCACTGTTCTTAAGACTTGATTTGATTATATCCTCCCTGATTACTTTATCAGGTTAAAGTCTATGGGTTATTGACAGTTCTGTGTTAACTAGGTGGCTTTGGTATTCTGGCAGGATGCCAGTGGAGGGGGAAAGCAGCTGTTCCTTGAGATGGCAATAATGAAAAATGCCAACTGATAAAATCTTTCCGACTTCTGCAGGCTGAAAAAGGCCATTAGTAACTCTTGGAATTCCTCAGTTTCTTGCATCCTTGTGTTCCAAGAGAAATAATGTGGCAGGCAGGATACTATTGAAGATGTAATGCAATGGGTACTGGTGGAAATGCCAGATGGGGGAGGGGGCGGGAATCCAAAACGCAGTTTATTAGTAAAATGCATGGATGACGAGCAGTTCCTTGCTGATATATGGGTCTATTTTGAAGTAGGAGACAGTGTGGTCTGGTTTTAGAACTATTGAAGGGACCAAATCCCAGCTGCCTTCCATGCTATCAGCCTGCTCAGAAAATAATGGCTTTAAATAGCAGTTTAAACCTCTCCGGTTTCGTGATAGTTATATAAGCCTACACAGAAATTTTCCACTATTTGTGCTTTGTTCCTTTCTTTTGCAGCTCCTCTCCCCCAAATGACACTTAGTTGTGAAGCATCACCTTTAGCACAGGTATTAAACCGGTAGTAGACCAGAGGACTTGGAGTGGGTACCACTTGGGAGTGGTATAAAGTGCAAGAGTTACAGATCCACAGAGGTGTTTCTGATGACAGTCTTTATGCAGGCAATCTGATGTAGAAAAGAGAAAGCCCTGGAAGTCTCTGAACCCTTGGGCATAAACTTCTCTTTTTCAAGAGCCTGTTAAAATAGGGAGCCAGTGGTAGCAAACTGGTCAATGTGGCTTTGGAAGCTGTGGGGAGCTTTCGACAGCAGCTGCTGTGTGTCAGAAGTCTATAAATTGACTTCCTGCCATGGGAGGCCTCCAGCTAGTTCAGCTGGAGAGTTACTGGGGGAAAATCCTTGCCCTCTGTCTTACCAGCAGAGCAAATATATCTAGGGCTGTGCCCAGGGCTGAGGAAGGGTTTGAGCTGGCAGATTCTGTCAGCCAGCAAGGTCTTGATTAATAAAACTGGTGTGGGTGAAGACCTCAGGTTTTTGTTGAGGGAGAGAAGGTGCTCTCCTTTGAGTAGTATATGCACATGTCCATCATGTTCTTTGTTTTCAAAAACTCCCAGATGAGAGCACACTGCTTTCATCACGTCTCAGATAACATCAAACAAGATCTTTGCATTCCCCCCCCCCCCCCCCCCTTTGTACTCCAGGCAGCTACGTGCTATCCCCTCTGTTCAGGGTGGATGCACGTTCCCTTTACAATGTTCAATTCCCTTTACAATAAAACTTATCTACCAGTTTTGGAACCGTCCTTCTCCAAGACGATTTAATTTCCTTTAAAAATTGCACTCTCACTGAACCAATAACCCAACAGGAATCTCTGGCAAAGGACTAGGTTTTGGTGCAGTAGGTATCTTAAGATTTAGTAGCCTCTATCGTCATCTTTGTTGGAACTCATTATTTAGTTAAACTTTAACTCTTGAGCTGCTGAATTCAAGCCTCTTGCATTTCCTTTCTGTCCCTGATGAATCAGCATATTTTCTGCCAAGAGACGTATATAATGATCTCGGAAATATATAAGCTTCTTCTCTACCTGTCTCCTGTATTGCTGAGATTTTCCTCTACTTATTCAGCATATTAGATATCACTCCTCTTCATACCAACACTTAGCACCAGGTTTGAACTCCTTTAGGTTAAAAACTGAACCTGAATATGCTGTTTCATACCAAGAAGAGTCATTCTTTTGCATATCTGTGGTTTTCAAACACAGTCATGAATTCTGAAATGAGGAGGAAAAACCCACAATGAGATATTTTGAAAGTTTATCCTGGCCTGTATCCATCCTTGATTCCTTTGCTATGCAGGATAAGGCTATGTTTGTAGTGAAATGGGAAATCCAAAAGAAAGCTGAATGTTCAAAATTCTGGAGATGTTTTGAGCTTTGTGGAAGTTGGTAAAGTGGAGGAAATGTTAACTTGATTTAGAAAAACAAAATGCAATATCTGACTTCTTAAAAGTGTTTTAGGTTTAGGCTGTTTCAGCATCATAGATTCTAGAAACTGCATTTAAATGCAGTTTAGATATCTGTTCAATAAATCTTTCTGACCTTGGTGACTTTTGGGGTTTGGAGGGTGAGGCGTAATTGTAGTTGTAATTGTAGTTGTAGCAGTAATTTTTAAACCATGGTTGTTAGAATTGGGATCCAATTTGAGCACCCCCATCTTTAGCTGCTTATTGGAACCTTCTCTAGAGCACTGATAACTGGTGTCCCACTGTTTGAGTTCAAATCCCAGTGTCAAATACCTACAGTCATAGACCCCAGGGATGAATCTTACAGATTTTTGCCATGTCTGTCTCAATGTTCTGCCATGTGTGGCTACGTGAGCAATGAGCACTATTGCAAAGATATCGGGTTCCACCCTGCAAAGGCAATTCACATATTTGTGTATGGGGTTTGTTCTTCTGCCTTTTTGTGCTTAAGGTACTGGGTTGAAACGCAATCTGCATCACTTGTCAGCACATTGTCAAAATAATACTGCTAAGGAAAAAAACCCCGTGCAATTCCAACCCCTCTTCAATTGATTTCATATCAGGGGAGGGTCAGAAGATGGGGAGGACATAATTATAAAACTCCTGTCACAATTTGGTCTGTGAGGAGTCTTCATTGTCTGTGCGTGTGTATTTTGGAGGGATAATATTGGGGAAGGGCTGTGAACCCATTAGGCACACAGGCTAAGGTTCATACACAAGCTCTCTTTGGAGTCCCCTATGCCCTTCGTCTGTACAATTACCTGATACACACATTGGAATGGTTTGTGCATATGTAAATACAGAATGCTGTTATGTAAAGTGTATGGATATAACTTATAAAGCACTGTTGAATTTTTGGCTTACATAAGCACATTCTGTGGCCTGACAGGATTACTCCCGTTGGAGTAATAACTAGAAGTTTTGCTTATTTAGGGCCTGTTCCTACTCCCTTTGAAGCCAATGGCATAATTCCCAGTAAAGTTTAGTGGTGCAGGGTCAAGTCTTTAAGGATGATAGAATTTGATGTTGGAGGCTTCAGTCAGTGCTCACTGAAGTACACAGGGGTTTCCCCAGTTATTTCAGTGAGCAAATTGCCATTATTTCATGAAAATAATTATTTTTAAAACCACTTACATAGAGATGGTTTTAGTGTTAAACTTCAAAAAGAAGAAAGTAAATCAAGAGACTTTCTTTATTTTGGCTGATACCATGCACTTTTTATAACACTAAAACATTTAGTTCAAGTAAGTTCCCAGAAGTTTGGAATAGCCACATCCAAAAGCGATGAACTTTTTAAATTGAAAAGGACATTTTATGTTGCTGCCACACCTCTTGTGACTTCTGAATGCATTTCTTTTCTACTGTTGCAAGAAAAGCCGTTATTATGGTATCTTAGCCTTCATGCTTATGGTCTCAGCTGGTCCGCCCCATAGCATCTTCAGGGAAAGGGAGATGATGAAGAGAAATTTTGCAGTTGCTTTAGAAAATGCTGGCTCTTGCTAATTTCAAAGGCCAATACTACTCAGAACCATTGCAGGTATTAAAAAAAAAAAAAAAAAAATCCCCTTCTCTTTCAATATGCTCCCTGACACCCAAGGAGTTTCCTTTAGTTCTGAAATTGCCTTCACCTACATTTCTTGTATCGTATTGGAAGTTTGCCAAAGCTCAGTTATTTTTATACTTAGGCTTTGGTACTTCAGGCTTGCTAAGCTAGATCTTTATAGGGATAAAGTAAAAATACAGCAGACTGGGGAGAAGCACAGAAAGCTACTAGAGGGCATTTGTTGGCATTTTCTCTTTCTTTGGTTCAACATATCTATTGACCTAAAGGGAATGCAGGAGAGCCCATCTGTTTTCCCATGGTTCTGAAAAGAAAACAGAGAAGGACATGAAATTTATTGAGTGTGTATTAATATTCCATTTGGATACCGCTGATCTACTGGGTTGGTTTAACTGAAGGACAGAAAACAATTTTCCCATCTTGTTTTCTTCTGTTTGGATCTGCTCACATGCAGTTACAATGGACCTAAGCACATAGAGCAATCTAATGTTACCAGTTGGACTGCCACAGTCCTTGGCTGGATGCTGTTTGGCCTCCTTTCTTAATGTACATGTAATCTCACCTGTGTGATTTAAGACTCTTTAGGTCTATATATCTACAACACTTTATCACCTGGCATATCTGCTAGTCCTTTCATAGGAGTGGGGCCCATTGACCCAGATGTCCTTCCCCCTTCAGAGGCAGCATTAACACTTCAGGCCTTCCTATACCTTAAATGCATATCTTAGAGTCCCAGCTTTTGGTGTATGGCCACTTTATGTAGGGTGGCACCAGATTCCACTTTAGATAATATGAAAAACACGAGCTCTGGAAGCTAATAGACACAATAAATATTTCCCTGTCTCTCTTTCATTACTTCTCTGGAATGTTCTCCAGGCCTAGGACTGTGGGATACCTACCTTCTAGGTATCCAGCATATTAAAGAAAACACAACAACATGAAACTGGTATGGTTTTAGGTGTTGTCAGTGGAAAAGGAGATTCTGGCTATTTGCTACACTACAGACCTGTGTTTATGATTTATGATACTTCCTGGTCTAACCCATGTGTTTGGTCTCTCATGCAATGGTAAATTTTACAGCTGTTTGAATGATTGTCTGGTCTGCTACAGAAGATGGCCATAAATTTTAATAAGTAACTCTGCACCAATTCAGGAAGACCCGGTTGAACTAGAATATATATTTTTATATGATGCTTGTTCTACTCTAGCTCAATAGCCTTTTGGTCATGGCGGACCACTTGGTGCTCAGAGACACGCAGGGAGTTCTAGGTAATCTGAATGCTCAGTTGTGGGAAGATGTGAACCAGCTAGGGTTGGTGAGATCGGTGTTGCTGGGTTGTTCTGGGACTGAACCGCACATCCAACCCACCGTCATCCTGCAGTGGGATGATGAATCTTCTGGGAAATCTGCAAACCACTCCTGGAGCTTCTCATCCTTTTATCTCTGAGGTAGTGCTATCTGTGTGGGGGTTTCAGCCATGGGATTCACAGAGTTAGGAAGACTGGCTGGTTTTGGACTCTGCCAAGAAAAAGATTAATTTCATTTTCATGTATGTATTTGACCATAAATATGAAAGTGTGTTAATAATATAAGTATGTATATCTCTATAATGAGTGTGTGTTAGTATTTAAGCTTGCAGCAGAATCCCAAATAAGAAGTGGAGCAAGCTGAATGTAGAGATTATTACAAGAGTGACTACAAAAAGATGCAGGGTGTCTATTTATAAAAGGAAGTTTTTTGTCCAGATGTCCCCCTGCACTCCTTAGGGAATGTTTCCGATTGCTCTCTGAAATTTATATCACTTCAAATGAAATATATGATACAAAACACTCCAGGGCCACAAAAATTAGCAAAGGCACTTAAACTGTAGAACAGCATCACTTAACTGTTCTAGTTGAATTATATTATAAATAAGCTATCACAGAAGCCTCTGGGGAGCTTCTGGTTGAACAATTCAATGCGAGACAAAGCTGCTTTTCTTGGTTTCATTTTTAAAATTATTTTCATATTTGCACCAAAGGAGAGAGGAAGCAAAAGAGACTAAAGTCACAACATTAGCCACAGAAATCTGCTTCAGTAACACAGTAATATTTTTGTCTGCACCAATGTTGAATTGTGGAATAATACTGAAAAGTTCTTAGTGTTCATCAAAACCGATGGGGCTGAATTTCTTTGTGTGTGTTTTTTTGGTTTTTTTTTTGTTTGTTTTTTTGCCTCCTTATACCTGTAAAATGTGCTTGAGGAATGTAAATTCTGATTTAGTAAGGCTTTATACTCTCACTTTGTACAGGAATTAATAGCTATAAAGGGAAAGAAATGGCAAATCAAGCCTAGCTGAAGACATAAGGTGTGGTGTCGTGTCCCCGTCCCCCCCCATTTTTAAGGCAACAAGGCTGGTATAACACAATCAGACAAAAAAGGCAAAATATTTTAAATAAAGGTTGTAACCTAGGATTTCTACATTAATGAGTGTCTCTGCTACTAATGTCTACTGCTGGTCAGATGTACAGGCAGAAACAAATCAGAGGAACATTCTACCTCACTCTAACTTAGAGCTGCCTAAAGATACTGTGTGCAGAAGATGACCTTGAGTTGTTAACTCAGGGTAGCTTGCAGAAAACAATTTCTTGGTCTCAAGTAGTAATGGCTCTTTTATAACTTTGTAAAATTTTCAGCTTGTTCTTTGGAATCACTTAAAAATACTATGCCTGTCATACAGCAAAATAGAAGTGTTATCTGTAATAGTTTAAAAGCTTTTAAAATATGGTCTAATAGAACATCATAAGACCATTTCATATACAGATTCACTCTTTATGTAATTGCAATAGCTGGAAGAATTTATCAAGGCATATAGAGCACAAGTGTAGAAGTGCGGAGAAAAAAAACCTTTGTTTTTGACTTTAAGTTAATCTTCTATTTAGTCTCTGCATGGCAGTGTTCTGTTCAGAGATTGTTGGCAGTAACTGAGATTGAGTTTTAGGACAGACCAGAACTGATGTGGAAAAGAAGAGTTTCTTGGTGGAAAATTTCTCACGCAACAGGAGTGAAAAAACAGGAAGGATGAAAGATTGAAATACTCATCCCGTGACAGGCATTGGTGGTTTTGTGAATTTTTCAGCAGGCAAAAAAGCACAAGAGATTCTTCAAGGAATAAGTGAAATACAGATAAGCTCTTTCTTGGACACTGCTCTCTTGTTCTCATGACTGTGATGTCTGTCTCTAGCCCAATAAATACTGACTCCTCTTTTGCAAAGTGGCGTGACTTCAACAGCTCTTCAAGGATGCACGAGGACATTGTGCATCTGTAGATATGTGAAGAAAGTGTTGTCCTGGCAGGTGATAGGTTGGGACCTGATGCTCCATCTTTCCTCTTCAAACTAAGCAGTACACTGAACTATGTCTTGGATAATGACTGTAACACTTCCCATTGTGTGGTCAAAAGAAAGAGTTGTGGGCTCCATGTTTTCAAAATAGTTTCCATAGGAGTGTCTCCAGTCAGCATGATAACTTGCTTATTGCATGCAGTTCCTTGAGAGATAGGTGAAGAACTCCTACCAGGAACACAAGTAGGCTTATGAGCTAGGCACCAAACAGAGCAGTCCTGGTCACACCTGCAAAGCATATGTTCTAGGCATGCAAAAAAGTGGAACTTTATGCATCCAAAGATCTTTTGTGACAAAATGAGTGTCTGTGAATTTCCCTAGGGAAGCTTGGATCCTATTCTTTCACTTGGGAACTTGAAATACCACCTTACATGCAGAAGGCTGGAGATCTGGACCTTTCATTTTTGAATGGGAATGGAATAAGAATAATAAATCACTTTGCAAGCCTTGCCTAGACGGGGCAGAGAGGGCATAGGAGATGGTGGTTGAGAACAAGAAGATAACGATTATGCCAATCAGGTTCTGCAGCTCCCAGAAGAGTCTGTAAGAGGCAAAGCCTCCCAGCTTCTGAAAATGCTTTGTAAAAAATGCAAAGGTAATAAAGTACTAAATAAATAATGTGTTGATTTAAGAAGTTGGTTATGGGGTACCACTGTGATAACTGTCAAAGGCAGCAGATCTATAAATACTGGATACTGGCCATCAGTCAGATTGCTTTATTATCAAGAATGATAGAAAAGGCTACTACCCCCTGAGACTGATTTGGGAATGGGAAAATCATATAAGCACCTAATAAGAGGTGTTGGTTAGAGGCATACATGAGCATCAGTACACTTGAAAAGACAAGGAAGTGTCAGAAGAACATCTACCCTGGCACTTTTCTAGAAAACACAGAGACCTGAGAACAAATGAACTAAAGATTAGTGTGGAAATTGGAGAAATGCTGAGATACTGAAGAAAGGGGACAACAAGGAGAGAGGTCACCTAGGAATATAATTCTTCAGAAGTAAACAGAGAAGGAAGAGACATATCCAAACTCCTTGGAACTCTGCAGTAGTTCAAATCCCATATGCTTTATTTTTGTATCTTTCTGTTCTGTAAACAAAATGGAGGTTTTTTTATAAACTAAAGCTATGTGCTTGATTCCTCAGACCCAGTCTACTGACTAGGTCAGAGTGGTTGCTGGGTTGCCTTGAGAAATGGGCAAGATGATCACTTTAAAGCATAGAGGTTACAATTTTCTTCTTGAATTAACTTACTAAGTGGATTCTTCACCTATTTATGGGGATTTTATTTTACTCAGTTAACCCAGAGATTGAACTTAGTATCTTTTTTAGGGAACTGGATACGAAGTCTCACTATGTTTTTTAATTTATTATTTCTGTACTTGCCTTTTAGCCATCAGCCATTGCTGTATTTTTATAGATGTGCAAGTAGCATAAATACTATGACCTATTGTTGTTCTGCAGCTAAAAAAACTTTTAGAAACAAAACAGAGTTTCTGTATTGGGCCAGGTTCTAAATTTGGTCTTGGTGTTCTTCAAGAAGCAGCACCTAATTTTTATTGAAGGATTACTGTTTCTCTTGAAAAACTTTATTAAAAAGGGCAATTACAATACCCCTTAATTCTTCCTGATACTTTCTGATTTAGTCAGATATTGACTGCCTATTCTGAATCACAAATCAATAATCTAATTTTGATTAAACTTTTCTGGCTGATTCTGCCAAGCTTATATGCTGTAGCAGCTTCCCTCACAACTGGCCACTCTTAATTCACTGGGATCCCTCATAATATGGTGCTGTTACCACAAGCAGAACAGCAAATAATTCAAAGCTATGTTTGTTATGTAGGAGAGGGTAGAAAGGAGGTAACTTTTTTTTTTCCTAGCCAAACTGAAGTTTTGTTGAAAGATATTTTCACTGTGGTTTTTTGTGTTGTGTTTTTTTGTTTGTTTGGTTTTTTTTTTTTCAACAAGTGAAAAGGGATATTCCATAACACATTTCTAAAACAATTTTTCTTTTCTAGCTGCTGGTTTTATGTCATTTGGGAAAAAACACCCCCCCCCCAAACCAAACCAAACCAAACCAAGCAAAACCCCAACCAACTGACACCCCACGCCCCCCCCAAACTACACCTCCACAAACCACGTTGCCTCATTTGATGTTTGGCAATCCTAAGGGTTTAATTTTTGTTTTTATTTGGTGGATACTAAGTTCCTGCTTCTCTCCCTTATTTTAATGAAAAATAATCTCTCTCTTTCTTTCATCTGTTCCCAAAGAGAAGAGAGCAGAAGTTAAATAAGAGAACAGCCTAAAACTTCCTGTCACAGCAATGTAACAGCAGCCATGCTTCAATCTGTGAGGCTTACTGGGTGTGTTAGCATTTCCAAAATTTTCTATAAGGTAGCATTACAGAGATTATGCTTTTCCTTTTTCTCAAAATATAAGCTAATGTTATTGTCTTGAACATAGTGTTGCACCAATTAGGATAAAGATTGGTTTGTTATTGCTGTCTACTATAAAATTTTATAGACCAAAACCTGAGTTGCACCAAGAAACCAATGGGAAGCTGATCCAATCTAAGCAAAATGGAAAAATCAACTTCATATGAACATCCCACCACATTTTTAATGGATTAATATATTATATAACTTTTGACAGTTGCGCAGGAAACGCTGCAGCAATTTACATCAGCAAGTGCTAAATTTAAGAGGAAAGATCACGAGCATCTTTTTGGCATGGATAGCAAAATCTCCATTATTTTCTTCATTGCTGCTACTAACTGGGAATCCAAGGTTAAGAGTTTGAAAGGAACTGAGGACTGTGAATCTTGTTGTTACTTAGACTTGTATTTATCTTCTAGAAAGTGTATAGATATGTCTTCTCTGTGTGCATATACATTTTATAATAAGATATAGATGCAGACACTTTCCCATGGTATGGCGATCTGTATACTGGAGTTTCCTCCTTTCGAAAGCTAACTGTAATTTGCATCTTTCTAGTTTTTCAGAATAATATTTTGTCAAGGTTTGTGGATGGTGCATGTGAGTCTATAAGACTCCTATATTACCAAGTCAGTAGCAAGTTTTAATCTGTAAAGAAAATAGCTAAATCTTAACCCATGGAAATGGGTTACAAAAGTCTATTATTGCATTTGTCTTATAATTAATGCTACATTTTAGTTTTTCCATAGTATTTATTAACAAATATATGGCAGGAAAATGTAAAGCATTGTTATTCAAGAAAGAAAACTATCCCGTGTATGAAAGCAGCCTGTTGCAGTAGTTCTCCAGACACGCCTAGACGCTGTACAAGTCAAGTCAAGTGAATAGGCATCAGAATGCTTAGTCATTTCTCATTTGGATACAATTTATATTCATAAACAGTGTCTTGATTATGAAAGTCTGCTGTAAAAAGCAATTCTCTCTTTCCCTTCTGATTTCTGTGTCTAAGGCTGAGGAACACCCCTGGAGAGTATAAATTTAGTCATCTAAGACTTTTTCTTTCCTAAGCTTTTTTTTTTTTTTCCTTATTAACATCAGTTTTAATAACTGTAGCAGTTCACAAGACCATAGTAGTATGTTCTTGCTATTGGAAGTAGTAGAAAAAACGAGCAGACCTCAGGTTTTGGCTTGCTTTCATACACCACTGGTGCAAATCAGTTGCAGACAGGATTGAGAAACCTCTATAGTGACATTTTCAGAGGCTTATGTGAGCAGAATTCAGAAATTTAATTGGTTATGCAACCTATTACTGCAGCACTTCACATTGAGTGGCACTAAGTAATTACAGTGTAACTGCTGCACAACTGTTGTAATTTTTCATGCAGCTATGTTACATGATAACACGATAACGTTGATGCTAATACTGATGTTTGGTTAGGCAGCTAAAGAGGGGATTACAATAGAGAAGTGCTAATAGTATGTTGTTAAGAAACAGGATGCTAAGAAGCTATTAGAAATGAGAGTAAGAGAATAAAATGAAAACTACAGTGGGAAAATTGGAAAAGATTTAAGGCAAACTACAGGCAGTGTGTTGTGCTGTTTTTAGTGCCTTTAAATCCTTGTTAAAAGATATAGACTGAGAGGTTGAAAAATCATGATGATGTGAAAAGAAGTGGGAAGTGATGGGCTTGAGAGCAGTCACCTCATTTAATGGCTGCAAGGTGTCTTCACATAATGCGTCTGCTAGGCTTGTGGAGTATTTCTTTGGCACACTCCCATAGATATTTTTCTGAAGAGAGTAAATTTATATTCTTAAAAATACCAGAGGGTCTCCTGAGTAACATGAAAAGAAGAAAAGGGCTCCAGATGGTGGTGGCAGGGATGAGATAGCAGGCTCTTTTGCAGTTTTGTAGCATCTGAAGAAGGTCAAAAAGTGGTGTAATTCTGCATGGACGAGAGGCTTCTATACCCAGAGCACTGTGACCTCCCCTGGGTAATCAAACTGGCTTCCTTAAAAATGTTATACGTTCTAAATGCCAGCATGTAGAGATTGGGACTTTCACAAGTACATTCAGAATGTGATAAGTTTCCTGCCACACTATCATCACAGTGACATACACACAGAAGTGTCAGCAAGCTTGTTTAATTCTGCAGCTATATGTGGCAACGGGAACAGCACAAGCATCTTAAATGGAAGAGGACAGGCAATGTACTGAGTGCTGTGCAGGCAGCAGGGGTTGCTCCCTGCAGAGCCCCCAGCCTAAGCAAGAAAGACCCAGGGCAGATAAGGACGTGAAAAGGCTTGAGGGCCTGTGTAATTTGCAAAACAGGAATCCCCTTGGAGACCAGTGTTTGTGCACACAGGTATTTGTGGCCAGAGGTATTGCAGGGAAGGCTTAGTGGATGGTAAAGCCTGTGCTTGCAGTCTAGTCCCTCTTTTGTTCACTGTTGACTGAACTGCTGCTGCTTTTGCAAGTCTCTCCTCCTTTCAGAATAGAAAATATTTCTATATGAAATACGTAGACCTCAGCGATTAACTGGTACGCTGATAGTGTTTGCTGACAACATTGTTATACCCACCACTTGCCTACATTTGAGGACTGAAATGAGGATTTTAATCTTAGCCGCACATGCATATGCAAAGGATTTTTGTGCATACCAGTACATGGACAATATACTGCCTGGTCCTTACTATGTTAAACTATAAGAAATGTAATAGTAAATAGTGCCAGCATCACAGTTGTATATATCAGCTTCTCAGTCCAAATGGCTTACGCTGGCATATGCAGGCTTCTGTTTCATTAATGGGCAGAAAAACCTAAAAGGAACAAGCTATTTTAAAAATCAGACTGATCATTTGATAAGCTTTTTCCCCACAAATTATGATGTGCAGGTGGAAGGTAGGGAGTTTAAGTAAATTTTGAACTATTGCACAGTAGATACTAGGTGTTTCAAATCCAGAGGCATGAATAGCTTTCTTAAGAACAAGCAAAACAAAAAATATCTGATTAGAAAGTAATTTTTCAAACACAACAGTGTACTCAACTTTTTTTTCCCTACTGGAAAGAGGAAAATAACATCTGGTCTGCATTTGTTTTGTCTGAAAAACACGAAGAGTATTAAACCTGCTCTTTGCTAGTGAGGGGTTAGGTCTTGTAACATGCCTGTTGTGATTTCTTATGCCTCAGCTAAATCTTTAATGAGAGTGTTTTCTATCTGAAATACTAATTAATTGTTTCAAATGAGTCAGATGTTAATGTAAGCATATTGGATTTCTTTTCAGCTTTTTTCGTGGTCGTGCCTCTGGGGTTTTCATCGTTCCACTAATTCTTACAAGGTGCCCCAGGTTTTACAATACCTGACATTTGAGCACAACCTCTGTATCTCCAGGAAACGCTCAGGCATTTGTCAAACATTAACAGGCAATGGACAAACCTACTGGTTTTCTTTTGAACCTGACCCTTTCCAATCACTGAGGCAGTATGACCCACTGCTTAATGCTGAATTCTGCAATGAAGTATTATATTGGGCCTCAGGCCCAGTAAACTGTCAGAGGTTTTTTTCCTGTTGATCAGCGCATCTGCATCTTTACATATTGTGCATCTAGGATACACTTCAACTATGTCACAGCATCATCACATCTCTGGCAGTATTGGGTTTGATCAGAGGTTGATACTGGCAGTTTGGGACTTGTTCAAAAACCATTGGTGATTTCATGTAGTATCTGTTTCACCTCTTTATTAATTTTTGTAGTTTTCTCTTCTGCGTCTTTTTGGCAGACCTGAAGGCAATAATGGTATTTGAGATTGTTTAACGCTCTTCATCATAATTCTCCCTTTCAATAGCTTATTACATTATCTGTTAGGGTAAAAACTTCCATGCTGAGTGTTTGCTATAGGCTGAATTTCTTGGAACAAAGAAAGGTTGTCTTAAGCCATTGAGTCTGATTTTTCTGCAAATCCATTCAGGAAAGTACATCCTATAATTCTTCATCCCAGGATGTGGGGAGGTTGGGGAACCTGCTGGGAAGTTTTTCTTAAAACCCTGATTCTCTGATGGTTAGAAACTTTCTGAATTCCACCATAAATGTATTTTTGACTAGTTAATAAAGGGGGGGGGGGGGCAGGCTGTCCCCTTGCCTGTATTGTATTTCAGCTGAAATCCCTTCCTATTATTTATTTGCTCAAGTAAAAGGAATTTGCTCACTTTCTCTTCTACTGATATGTTTTTAGGAGAACTTCAAATCTGGCAGAGGTGGTTCTGGGATCAGGGGTAGCTTTTGCTGTTCCTTCAAGAACACTGACTTAGTATGAATTTGATCAAAGTTAAATATCCAAACATTTTGGTTCAGAATTGCTCAGTAGAAGCAGATGACTTCACCTAAGGTAGAGTGCTGCCTTAAGCATCACCCCAGGGCATCCAGGTGCTGTGCTTGTTCTCCTTGTGATCACCTCTCCTGGCTGTGCAGATGTGGGACAGCATATCAGATAGAATTATGGTGCAGAGAGGATAAGAAATGAGCAGAACTGGGGGCACAAAGGTGAGGAGACCAGGATTAAGGTCTGTGCAAGGTAGGAAGAAGCTGAGGCTGGATCATGAGGCAAGCTCATTTCTGATGAGGTGAGGTTGAGACTGCAGTGATGGTAGGAGCTAAACTGGAAGAAAAGGACATGGTCAGGAAGACAGAATGAAGGATAAATGAGAACAAATAAGGAGTTAGAGAGCTGGGGTGGAAGTTGATTAGCTGCAAATGGTGGAGTGAGACAAGAGCTTGGATAGATGGAGTGGCACCTGGGTCAAGAAGAAGGCAGGAACTATGACAAGATACTGGGAGTGATCATATGTTGTGGTTTAACCCCAGCCAGCAACTAAGCACCACGCAGCCGCTTGCTCACTCCCCCACCCACCCAGTGGGATGGGGGAGAAAATTGGGAAAAGAAGCAAAACTCGTGGGTTGAGATAAGGACGGTTTAATAGAACAGAAAAGAAGAAACTAATAATGATAACACTAATAAAATGACAACAGTAATAATAGAATGTACAAATGATGCACAATGCAATTGCTCACCATCCGCCGATCAACACCCAGTTAGTCCCCGAGCGGCAATTCCCCCACCCCCATTCCCTCCCAGTTTATGTACTGGGCATGATGTCACATGGTATGGAATATCCCTTTGGCCAGTTTGGGTCAGCTGCCCTGGCTGTGTCCCCTCCCAACTTCTTGTGCCCCTCCAGCTTTCTCGCTGGCTGGGCATGAGAAGCTGAAAAACCCTTGACTTTAGACTAAACACTACTTAGCAACAACAGAAAACATCAGTGTTGTCAACATTCTTTGCATACTGAACTCAAAACATAGCACTGTACCAGCTACTAGGAAGACAATCAACTCTATCCCAGCTGAAACCAGGACATCATAGAAAAGTCATGTCTTGCAAGGGTGATATCCAGTGTTCCTGAGAATTAAATTTGTTCTTTTCATCATAAAAATTTTGAAATCCGTTGTCAAAGCACTTGTAGTATCTTCCCTCCAGTGGCTGGCCAATATAGAAGATGACCAACATACTACTGATTTATAGGCTGTGCTTTCACTGCACTTGGCTCAGTGTAGTGCTCATGTGGTTCAGTCACCCTGCTTTTGGAACTGCGTGATAGTTTCTGTTGTTGTTTCTTTCATTCTTTCATGTAAACTTGCTTCCTGGGCAATCTAATTAAAGGCATTTTCTACCTTTTGGTAGAGTGACTTTGCAGATGTGACATGGTTAACATAATCTGTAATAAATCAGATTTGTACATTCTTTAGCAATCAGTGGTGACATTAGTTTACCACTGGGTGGTATTTCTCCTGCGTCAAATCTTGAACTGTCACTGTTTGCCAGGACTACTGTGTGCTTCACTGCTACACAACAAAAAGGCAGCTCACTCCTCTGAGAGTTTAGGACAAGTCTAAAATAATTGTTGAAAATGAGCCTGAGCTGACTCTATTTGCATGAATGTGGAAGTGGAGGGGAATGACAGCATTGGTAGAGTAGTTCATGTTCCAGGTCAGGGTGTGCTGCATTTCAGCAGCAAAGGGCTCTTTAACTATAGGCCCTGCTGAGATTCCTGGGTTAGACTAATCCAAACTGGATTGGACCTGTGCTGTTAAGTCTTCCTGACATGACAGATTGTGTTATGTCATGTCGGTTCACTAGTGGGAGTCTATACAATATCAGACAGCTTGGTACTGCACTCTTATTTCTATGTATTCACCTACATTTAAGTATGTAGCCTAAATTCTGCTCTTAGTTAAAGTCAGCTCAATGCTGAGGAAGTTAACTGAGTAAATCAGGGTAGCATTTGTTGTAACTGTCTTAGAATTTGGCTTCATATTGCTAACCCTGTTTTTCTCCAATGTACTTATTATTTTAGAAAACACTTCAAGTATGTCAGCTAGCCCAAAGGCTACAGCTGCAGTCTGATCATAAATACAAGCTAATGAACAGAATTTCACTATCTGTAGTGCATCTCTCTATTCCAATAGAACATAAACACCTACTAAATAGGGCATAGGATCTAATTTTCTACACTAAGTGCTCCAATTTAGTGGCTTCCTGAGGAACTAACAAAAATGCTCCAAGTCCACAGGGAACTTGTTTGCTCTTAGAAGCACCTCAGAAAACACTAATGTGAGTAGTAGAATACCACAAAAAAATTGATAGAATTGCTGTATAAGTGAATAAGTATCAGCCTAACATCTTTTAGGAAAAGCAGTTTTAGTATTCAACAATGAAAGAGTGTTAATGTTCTTTGGGAAGTTGCCCTTAATGGCAGTAGAGAATGAGCATGCTTTGCATCTCATAACAGGACACTTCTGAAAATGTAAGCACCTCTAATGCGTTTCTGAAAGTCAGTTGTTGGAAACCAGAACGTAAATAAATGTAGTTGCCAACAGGCAGGCTTAGTGACCTTTAATGTTCCAGTTCTTAGAATAATTAGATTTATAATAATTGTTTTGGTCTTGACTAATATTATTATGAAGGTTCAAAAATACTTGCACAACATTTCAACAGATAATTCTTTCAGCAATAAAATAATAAATATATTACATTACAGTGAAATTATTAAATGTCAAACTTGCTGAATAATATATTTAACAAATATCTCTTACAGTATTCCACCAGGCCTGACTATCACCTGAATTTTGAGTTTGCAGTTTCATATTGTGTTTGTGTTATTTTTGCTGCTGCAAATATACTCCTGGTTTGATAATATGTTGACAATTCAAGGCTTAAATTGTAAATTCCCAAGGGACTAGAGCCACTCTTAAGTGTGTAAAATACTAAGCAGCAAAAATACTTCCTACACTATATTCCTATACTCCCTGTGGGGTCGTCACAAGCACAACTGCTTAAAAGCTAATATCAACTCTTTGGAAAGCATGTATGAAAGTTTTGCTATGCCCTCTCAACTAAAACCTTCTCTGATGCTGTGTTGGAGGCTGTCTTTGAAACAAGAATGAGTACTCTGGGTTACCAAAAATGGTTCCTGAAGAGCAGTGACTGAGCCCAAAGCTGTTCTGGCTGTGGCTCTGGGATGGACTTGTTGATTTGTGATAAGTAATCCTCTGAGGTTTTTGTGGTGCAGACAGCTATGCGTGCTTCTCAGAAAACTTGCTTGTTTCCTATGGGATATATAAGGCTCAGTCGCAACCTGACTTCTGACACGCTGAACTTCGCTTCGCTGGTTGCTCTGATGCTTGCCAGGATCCCCTGCAGAAAGAGCCTGCGCTGACTCTCGGGGGCAGTGGCTGGGCTCTGCTTCTCCTTGTGTGAGACAGGTGAGCACAGTGTGGGCCAAACAGCCTCGCAGCTTGCTACTGTGTCTCTGGAGCCTGACATGTCCCTGCTAAACCCCGTAACTAATACTGTGCAATGCATCTGAACCAGTTGAAAAGCCAAAGTTGGAAGGCTTCCAAAGATCAACAGAAACATGCTATTTCTGTTTCCTCCTCTTTTTCTCCAAAGACTTTTCAGGTGTTATTTGAGGCAGGAGGAGCTCATGAGCTCATTGTCTCATTGCCTGCTTTTTGCCTCCTGCAGGTTACAACTTCCCAGTGCAAGGGGATCCCAGTGGTTTCCCCTCCTGAGAAGCGGGGGAGGAATTTAAAAGGACTTGGATGGCAAACAGAAATGTTAGCTAACGGCTGGCAGTTCTTGTATTTGATAGGGCATATTTCTGTGAACTCCTCAGCACCCTTAATCTGTCGATAAAAGCCAGCAGGCTCTCCAGGTTGTTCAGCAGTACTGAAAGATGTGAGGCCAAGAATGCATAACTATTCGAGGAACGGATGTTGCCGTGAAGTGGAGCAGAATACACAGAGATGTCGCTGTCACATCGCCCTCAGTATATCGCTCTTGGATGATGCTTGCAGAGAGGATACTGCCCCTTACCTGGTCTCTGTCTTCATCTTAGCCTACGTGCTGCAATTGCCCAGAAAGCAAACAGCAGACCAGAGTTCATTGCTAAAGAAACACTAGAAGGAGAACCACTCAAAACAGCTCATAGGAAAAGAAGCCATGGCCACTGCATTCCTTATCCATATCTCTGGTCTTAACAAAATCCAGGCTGTTGGTGCATACCAAAAAGAATGTGACTCTCATTCATCACTTCCTATTTGTCTTAAAGTGAATGCTGTAGATGGGATCCAATTACCATGGCACAAACCCCTTTTGTGTTACTTTGTGGTGGGACAATTTTGCGCCAAGATTGTATGGATCCTGTTTTCCCAAGAGGTGCCTGTGGCAGCTGGGATTTCAAAAGCCTTAGGATACTTTCCAGCACAAATGGTGTGTCCCTCAGCAGCCCTGCAGCTCCCATGATCCAGGGAGCAGTGGGAGACCAGAGCCAGCTGTGGCAAAGCCTCTCCTCAGCTGAGGCGGCAGGGCGTGCCCTGGTAGCGGGAAGAGGTGGCAGAGCTAATTCCTCACTATTGCATGCTCTTTTTACTAAAGCAGGTTGAAGAGCTGGTAGTAGTGTGTTTAGCAGCTAGCTTTTGCTATTTTTCTGTACATCCAACTTTCTGTAAGTAACTTTGTTGTTTTGTATGTGTTTACAGATCAATTTGGGGAAATAAATTTCCAAATTGTTACTTACATTGGCTGCATGCTTCATTCACTGTTCATTATGTGTAGCGTGTGGTTGGTCGCAGAAATCCTAGGCTGTTATTTGCTTCATAAACAAAATTCTTTTACAAGAAGAATAATGAACACCAAGTAGCACACAATGAATAACCATAAATGCTCTTATTTATGCATGAATTATCTTTCCAGCATTCTAATATGGGCAGTGGTATGAAGAGGAGTGATTCCTACAATATTCTGAACCAAAACTTTTGAACAGATATTTGTGTGTTGAATATGATGAGAATACTTTAAACATCTGGTATTTGAATAGTTGTACATGCTTGCTTTTGCTATTTCATCAGAGAGAGCTCAGAGGGTGATTTTCAAAGGCATAAGGGCATTGAAAACAGAAGAACTAGCTGAGACTCAGAAGTTTTATGATGGGGAGGGGTGTTGGAGGAAACATGAATTCCAGTATGTTTTTGTACTGAATTGGAACAAAAAATGACATTTCAAAATTTTCCACTCAAAGGAAAATGGGACAATTTTCAGTTCAGGAAAATCAAAAAATGTGTTTTGAGTTTTCCTAAATGAAACAATCAACAGCTGTCATAACTTCTGACTCCTGGCTCTGCCATGGCTCCCTGGGGCACCCTGGGAAGCTCCCGTCCTGTTGGAAGCAGCTTGGGAAGCTCCCTGAAGTTCAAAGCATTGCTCAGGTTGGAGCCATGATGGCTGTCAGGCTCCAAAATGTGTGGCAGGAAATTGGGAAGCCCTGGATATGCCAGCTGTGATTTGAAGGCTTCCAAGAACTATCCTGCTGGTTTGCTCTGGCAGTCATTGTGGCAAGGTTGTTGTCCGATGCAGAATCTGGGAAGGTGGGTTTGCAGCAGTGGATCAGATGAGGTGGAAGGAAACCAGTTTTGTTTCCAACAGGAATCTGCCTGTCTTGGGAAGATGTCACACCACTTCCATGAGATATTAATACATCAGTATTCCCCATGGGAAAGCTTTTTCACCAAGAAATTCACAAGCAACTGTTGGAAAGGCAATGAGTTTTGAATACCAAATTGTTACGATGTTTTGGAAAATGTCACTTGAAGTTAAAAATGACTACATTAACAATCATTTCAGGTAAACACAGCCCTCCCCACCCTGCCCCGTCACCTCACTGGGAAGTACAGCAATTGGGCTTGATTCAGTTTGCATTTTTGCTTTGCAGCTTATCTATCCTCACTCCTGTACTTTATATACCCATAAACTTTAAGACATTATAGCTTTTGCCTGTGAAAACGTTTGGAAAGTGATTTTCAAAAAGCTATGCTAGTTTGTACCAATTGGGGGTCTGCTCACTCGCTCATCAGGGGATAATTGCAGCCTTGTGAAGTGTTAGCAGTATTAAGGGGCAGTTAAAAGATACATGATAGGCAAAATTTAGACAATCTGTAAT
This sequence comes from Haliaeetus albicilla, assembly GCF_947461875.1. Classification (NCBI taxonomy): domain Eukaryota; kingdom Metazoa; phylum Chordata; class Aves; order Accipitriformes; family Accipitridae; genus Haliaeetus; species Haliaeetus albicilla. The sequence goes on along the minus strand of NC_091491.1, from coordinate 24,854,807 downwards.
ATTTTTTTTTTTTTTCCAAAATGCATGCAGAAAATTATTTTATGCCATTGTATGTCATGGGGAACCAACTTGTCCATTGGGCAATGGTATAAAAAGTGGAAAACCAGGCTTTTCTATTTGAAGAGAAAAATGTATCTCTTGCAGAAAAATGGGGAGGGTAGGTGAGGGTTGAGCTGAAGAATGTACCAGCATGGTTCAGTTGAAAAAGGAGTCCAGGATGATTCTTCATGTAGGCAAAGTGACTTCTGACATTTATTTGTTTCTTTCAAGCATTTTACCTTGAAAACTGGAGCTATTTTTCATCTTTATTTTCTCATAAAATAAGCCAAACATTCAGAAGAGGAGAGTTGGTGGACTTGTTTTAATAACGAACATATGCCTGCATGTGTGTGATTTCTTTTTTATGCTTTATAATTGACATAAAGTCCTCATGTGACAAGTCTTCAACTTTAACTACTGAACTTGTGCCGGCACCAAAAGTCATTGTGGAATTTCAGACCTTTGATGTTTAGTTTAACAGAGGAGCTGATGGCTGCTAAGGAGTACAGGAACAAACAGATTTTCTAGGTCTCATCACACATAACTTATTTTCTGCTCATTTCTGACATTCAAAGTTGCACAAATGTTCTTCGTGGTGCCGAGTTGTATGTGCTTTTGCTGTTTCTGATGTTCACAATGAGAATTTGGCCTAGAAAAAAAATCTTATAGAGGTAGAAAAATTAATTTAGGATATTAAAACCAGCTAAAACCCCCCAAGAGTTCACAATGTTTTGTAGTGACTTTATAGATATTTAGTCTTTTTTTAGTCTTGCATATCATATTTTGCTTAAATTGTATCTTTCTGACCCCTTAAGTGCTCATGGATGTGTACTCAGTTGCTTTTCCTAATATTAATGTATTATTGCTACAGAAAAGAGTTTAAAAAAAACCAACACACCAACAGACCCAATCCCCCCCCCCCCCCAAAAAACCCCAACCAACCCCCAAACGAAACCCCAAAACCAACAAACCAACTATATGTGCTATTTGAAGGCATGCACCTAGGTTTGCTCTCACTTTTTCCTCCCATTTATCTTTCAGTAATCCAGATTGCTATTTTGGTGCAAGTCCAAGCAGAATCCAACACCTAAGAGGAAAGTGTGTGCCTCCAATATATGTGGCACTAGCTACGGGGTAGCTTTGTAGAGTGCATAAACTATTCTTGAAGTAGCACAGGTAGGGAAGATGAATTAGAGACGGCAAAGGAGGTGAAATTGCAAAAAGGAGGAAAAAAATACAATGGCTAAAGAATGAGGATGAAAGATAAAAGGAGAATGAAAGAGGAAAAAAGAGAATAATGGGAGAGAAGACAAGGAAACATGTACAGAACTGTGCTTGTCTTGCTTAGGCTGCTGTTTAAGTTGCTCTGGAAAACAGTGACATACTGGGTGGATCCAGCTGCTTTTGTGTAGCAGAGTTTGCAAGCAGAAATTCTGCCGGGTTCAAATGACCTTTTGCAGAAACAAAAAGCCATAAAAAACTGAACAAAAGAATAAAAGAGAGTTTGCTGTTAGTCTAGAATCTGCTTCAGAGGATGATCCCCCTCTACGCTGTGGCTCTTGAGTGGATTTGCCAGGAAAGGCCAGCTTAGCATTGCACATGTCATGGGATCTGAAACCCAGACTGTGTATGAGCCTCCCGAGAGAGCTCCAGCCATACTGTCAGAAAGCAGTCAGGATGCCTGTTACTCTGTGTGCTGATCCGCTCTGTGTGTACAGTCTGCTGACCCAGTCCATGAACTTTCTCTGCTCACGAATGCAGGCGTGTCTGCTTAGTTTCTTTTCCCTTACCTTTGTACAGGCATGGATTGTTTCTGCCAAATACAGCACTAAGCACCTTAGGAGATTTCTGTGCTTGTGCGTATTTAAGTAAGAGGATTAAAGACAATAGTTCAGTGTCTGGGACACTCCCAGAATGGTGTCCTTATTTAGCTTCTTGCTGAGGTGTGAATATTTTTTTGATGATGGAAAGTCATTTTCATCAGTGTTTCTAAGAGGTTTTCAGGCTGAGACATGATTGTCTGGACTTTTCTGAGTAAGGAATATGAGGACACGTTCTTGCTGCTTAATATGAGATATACAGTGCGTGCACTGGTTTATTTCTTTAGCAAGTAGCCATCGCTGCATAGCATCTTGAAGGCTTTATTCTCCAAGCAGCATCTGCAATCTGCTTGATTCTCTTGACTGCTAGTATTTGTGTTTGGCTTTAACAGATCTGTAAGTGCATGAACTGTCCTGTGTTTCCAGCAACAACTGCTGATTATCATCCTATCTGCAGAGACTACTGAACAGCAGTTAATTGAGCTGATGGAAATTTTCTGCTAGATAGAGCCCTCACTTTCACAGCTGTTTGGTAATAGTATCTGTATCAGCAGTGTGATGGTTCGAAGATATTCCCCCCCACTCCCCCCCCCCCCCCCAGCCTGCCCAAGTCATTTCATGAAGAATCCATAAATGCAGATATGTTGCCCTTCTTGGGAGACACAGAAATACGTGAACAGGGTTCAATTCATCAATTTCAGATAAAACGGGTTATTCTTTGCTTATCTTGGCTCATCCCCCTGAGCATCATAGACACATGAAGCCTACAGTCTGAATCCAAGTTATTCTCTGGAACAACAGGCAGTATTTTCAATTGATTCTGCAATAAACTCAGCAATACAGATGTTTCAGACAGAATGTAGCTCCCTAAGGACAAAAGTCCACAAAAGGATTTAAGAAGGTCTGTAACGACCATGCGGGGGCTTGGAGCAGCAGCAAGTAGGGTTTTCCAGAGTTCAAAGACCCACCCTAAAATAGGTGGCCCATCAGGGAGAATAACACCTGGAGGAATGATGTGTGGTCAGCTGCAATAACCAGGTATTCACTGACAGCTGAATCAACTGGGATTAGACTTTCAGGTGAGCAAACCTTTGAGCAAAGCTTTTGGGTCCACAGCAAGACACTTTGCCTCTCTGTCACTAAGCATAGTGTCTCTAATTTAGTCCAAGTGGTAGGTGGAAATGCCTACAGAATCGCTTCAGAAAAAGGAGGTGGAAGAGACACAACAAACAGTTATAGCCTGGTGGTAAGGATGCATGTCTGACAGGACAAATAGATGAGTGTGAATTCTTTTTGGTATAAGCAGGGTAAATCAGCTCAGGTGGAACAAGTATACTAGAATGGCTAGGTCACTTCTGGTTCATTTAGGACTATTTTACAAAGTAAGGGCTTAAGTTTCCACTAACAGTGGCTTGAAGGGTATGCATCCCTTTGAACACAAATTTAAGTTCCTAAACCACAAACTGTAATTCTCAAAACCCCATTCTACTTCCAGTGCATGAGGGAAGTGCCTAACTCGAATCTTCGCTGACACTAACTGTTCTGCTACTGCATCATATTGAGCTCTGCTGCTGCCAGGTAGCCAGAAATCTGTCTGGTGCTTCTGTTTTGACAGAACTGAAACACCTGGTGATCTGTGAAAGCCTGGCTCACCAGCAAGCTGAAAACTCAGCAAACTGAAGGTTCTGCACAACACACAGTGGGTTTGTAAATCCTTCCCTGCAATGTTACCTCTGTAATTGCAATAGGAAAGATGCAGTCTCAGTGACACGTGTGAGGGGAAACAAACTGCACAGCTATTGCAAGCTCCAAAGGCAAGTGGGGAAAGCAGTAGTAAGGAGACAGCTTGTTTAGCTTTACTTGTAAATCTGTCCTGAATGGAGCTCTTGCCCCATGTTGCAAACGGTGAAATCGGATCCTATGTACGGTTCAAAGGGTGCTCCCTCATCTGCTTTGTCCAGCAGGCTCTAACCTATTTTGGTACAGGGAGGTTGAGGATTAGCAGTCTCTTTCCTCCCCTCTTTTCAAGAACTGTTCTGCTTCATATTCCTCAGGTCAGAGAGAAATAGTGACTCTTATTCTATTCTCCTCCAGATATTCTGTGTATTTACATAGGAAGAGGGAGATCTGTTGCTCCAGAAACAATTTGTGCATTTTTGCTACTGGGTAGCGTAGAATACAAAAAATTGCCTTTAAAGCATGAACTGAAATCTAGGGATTCTTTTCCACCAAACCAGAGACTACTTCCTCTAGTATACCCTTTCCCTCTCTTGAGCTGTAGAGAGAGTATGATGTTGTGTTGATTTATTTTTCCAGGGATAATATGCTTTTGTGATCATCCATAACAGGGCAAGTACTGCCCCAGTCTGCGAAGTCATTAATCATAAAATGTAACTAAAGCAGGCTCCCCTTTTTATTGGTTTTAAAGGGAAGGATTTGAGCTCTTGGACTTCATTTTATTTTTCTCACAATGAGTAATTAATACTTTTACCTGCTGTTCAGATTCTTTTATGAACTAAATCAGATGCTGGTTTAAATCATCACTATTCTCTTGAAGCCTGGCAGAATGATGCCAGTGTAAACCATTGAACAACTTGGCCCCATTTAACTTTTTCAAGTATTAAAAAAAAAATTGTATTACTCTTACTAAAAAATAAACTAACAAGAGCCATAGAGCATATCCTTGAGGAGTCTACCCATAATAAATCAGGTTCATAAACAAGTGACATGGGGAGCAGGACTGAAAAGTTGGCAGGAAACAGATTTTACTCCAAGCTTACAACTGCTCATAAGGCAAACTGAGAAAAAAACATTTAAAAAACATTAAATATGTGTGGTGTGTGTTGTCTTTATCAAATCAGAGACAACACTGTTAATAGGATCATCTGAACATGCTCATCACATAACACCAGGAAATTAATTAAAATTTGCTAGGACACTTTTTGCAGGTAAAACCCATTAAAAGAAATGTACACATACAGAATGCTACTACAGCAAGAATGATAAATGCTAGAACATTTCAGTTGCTAAAGATGTTATTTTGCTTATGGCAAGGCATTCCCTTCCAGTTGGCCAGAGTCTGTTGCTGTACATGGCAAGATTAAAGCTTGTACTGTGGGGCATGATCCAGTTTAGTACATGGGCCATGAATGCGCACAGTCCCATTTGCTCTGTACCTCCAGACCCATTGTATCATTACATGCTTATTGTAACTGGCTTATTTATTAAACATTGGCTCTAAGTAAAAAACAAAGACCTTGCTAAAGCAATGATTGCATGCTTTCTTATTCCTGATTGTTCATATTTCACTTATTCTGACACTCAAAAAAGCCTGGACCTTCCTTTGTAGAAGATATTTGTCATTTACCTTTACCTAAGCACAGTGTACAATGAAGCCAGTAATCTGTACCTCCACTGCTGCGGCTAATGGATCATGACATGAAGGGGTTTTCAGGGAGTTGGGATGCAGTTAATGATACCATCCATGATCCTTTTTCTCTTAAGCACTTAGCATTTTGAGTCTTGAAGCTATATTTGAGTGTGTACAAGCTAATCAAGACTGAGGAGATAAGTTACACATCTTTAATTTTTACATTAGTGGTCAGGGTGGGAGTTATAAGTTGCATACAACAGAGAGCATGTAACTGTGTTGTACTTAGAGTAGCTAGAAACCAATTTATACCACTAAGAAAAGGTGTATCTCAAGTATGACAGCCTTCATATTTGTCGCTCTCTCGATCCCTCTTTCTTCCTACATGCAAGTAAAGGAAGCTGATCTGCCATTGATATTCCCGATGATGCTTTTCTTTACTAGACAAACAAAGACTTAAAGTTGCCATGGAAATACCCAAATCTCTCAGTTCACGCATTTATCAAAGAAGGATCATCATCATCAGATAATATTCATAGAGTGCATGCTGCCTCTCTCTAGATGCTTGTCGCAAGACTCTTGATGTCAAAAGAAAGAAAAAGAAAAATGACGTGCACTATTTCATTAATGTCATGTCCATTGATCAGTGTCTAAATGACCCATTTCTTATTTTAATGATGTTTGAAGTGAAAATCGTGCTCCCCAAACCCCAAATATGCAGGTATTATTTCAGTGTGCCTTCATTTAAGAAATGTGATGATTTTGAAAATCTCAGCTTTCCAGAAAGCCAACTCATGACAGAATCTAATGTCTGAGATTTTTATGGTTTTGCATGTTTGCTTTTATTAATGGACATTTCTCTGATTGAATTTGATTTTAGCCCCCATCCTCCTCCCTCTGTAAACATAGAAAAGGGGGCTAATAATTTGTTTTCTGTCCTCATTTGAGATGCAGTAGTTCTTTGCACCAGCTGTGTAGTACTGCTGTAGAACCTTCTAATGTCTTTAGTCTTCCTAACCGTTTTCTACGTTTGGATCCCCTTTGATCCATAGAGGCTGCTGGAGCAAATGGGTACGTTTAAACTATAAACTAGCTTCCACAGTTTGTATGTGTGAGTGCTGATGAACTAAAGCCCACCAACTTCCTGTGTTTCTGTAAAGTGGATATAGACATGTCATCATCCCTTGTCTTGGTTCCAGTTTTCAGATTTATTTCTGAATGGCTTTTACATGAGCTTTTTGTTGCATATTTCAATTTCACAGATTACCGTCACCATCGGAGCAAATCATCTGAGCACTAAACGTGTAAGCAAAACTGAGATATCCAACATTTGTGTAAAGGCAGATACATTTTTAAAAAGCATCAAAATGAGCAAATCCCCAGAAGAAACTATTGAGTTTATAGCCTTGAAGAAAAGGGAAAAAAAAAAAGGGCAAAACCCAAAAATAGTTGTGAATTTACAACATAGGAATGGCACCAATCCAAAAATGTATTGGGATATTTTGGTAGTGGAGTTTTTAGTGCTATAATTTCAAATGTTTTTTTGCTTCATAGTGCTGTATTTTCATTGGCATTTAATGAATCTCTGAAGCTTCTCACTTTGTGATGTGGTCAGAACCCCAAACCCCTGGTTTTCAGGTGAATATTCAAGTTGCCTAGGTTTGCAGGGATGAACTGAAAAGCTTGAAACATGAATTGAGTGAGAATTTTAGCAGCAGGTGAATCCAGATGCCTCTTTGTAGTCTGGTTTCCTGAGGAAATAAGGCTTGCATGATTGTACTTTGTGGTTAATTTCAGTTTCCCAGGGATGAGGTATCAGAAAAACATTAAGTGTCCAAAAAGTTTGAGTAGTAGATGAGAGGAGTATACATAAAAGAGATCCCATAATTACGTCCTGTAAGTTTTCTAGCAAAGTAAAAGGCTACATGCTGAACTTATACGTTATTTGGCATTGGTGTCCATATTGGAGAAACACTTTATAAATGTCCTAAATTCTGAAAAAATCTTCTGTCAGAGTTTGCAGAACCCAGTTGCAGAAGTGCGATTTTACTAGTTCTGATGTCATGGCACCATTTGCTTGTTCTTGTTTGTGTGTTTCCCTCATCTGTGGAGAAAGTTTTCACTAAGTAGATGGTCAGTCTTAAAGAAAAGTCAAGCCAGTTTCCAACATCTCATATGAAAGTATTGTAGTTAACTGCATTTAATTCTGGCAAGAATTAAATCATGGTATAACTTGCTTCATGTTAATCAGTTAAATAGGACTGAGGCATGATATATTGTACATTGGCTAATAACAGCAGATCTAATTTCCATCAGATACATTTCTCATCATTACTGTACTTCCTTGCAGTCTGCTCTGGGGGTAGCAAGTGGAAACACAATTGCTAGCCTTGGGTATAGTATTTTCTTTCTTATTCTTAAAATGTTGTTATTGATCCATAATATCTGTACTTAACACTTAGTTTCCAGGGCCAGTGAAGAAGACATGCACTATTTGTAGATTCAGTGTGTATTCTTTGACAAGGATTTCTGTTTTCTATACCCTTTTTAGCCAAAGTGTGTTGTCTGTTCTTTGGCAGTGTAGTGATTGGCCTGGATAGTGGTTGGACAGACTGGTGAGGATGCAATTTCTTATAATTAAAAGGCAAGATCTAATTTCATTGTACAACTCAGCTACTTGTTATCGCAATTGTCTTTCCTTAATTAATTGTATTTCAGGGTAGGCACAGTATAAACTAATCAGTCTATTGTCACATGCCTGTTAATTTTGTAATTAATTATCATGGCTAGAGCTGAGTGAATAATTTCTAAAAAATAACTTATTTGGTGACTTTTGCAACTCTTCTGTTCATTAATCCTGTGCAAACATCATGATTTTCTGAAATTGGCTTGTTATTTCACTGTTATTCACTGAGTTATTCTTGGTCAGTAAATACTCAACACACACTTTGTTACAGTCCTTTAAAGCCTGAAATAAGATGAATTTTGACCAGATTCAAATGTTCACATGGTCACATGTTACTTATCAAACCCCTTTTGTAACACTGTGTTTCTTGGAGTTGGGTTTTTTTGAAAAATTGTTATAATCAATAATCTGACGTTTACTTTGTATTAGCATTCTTCTACCATTTAATTATTGTTCTTTTTTTATTTGGAATGTTCTTGCCTGCTAACTTGTTTGGTAGAACATCAAAAGGTAAGGCAAATGCAGGAGGAGCCTGGAGAGATTTCTTTTGAAAGGCTGTAAGATGTGCAGTTTTGCTGCTGGGCACTGTACCTAGTTAAATAGTTTGTGGAAGCAGTTGATGCTAATTCAGCTGTGCTATATCCTGATATGAATTCAATATCTTTGCCCAACCAGTATCTTCATGATTTGAAGAGTATTTATAGGCTTGCTTAGCACTACTTCTGTTGTGGCAGTAATGGTGTGTTATAGACATGTCCTTTCGTTTAGCTGTGCTTGTCCACTGTCAGTTCATCCCTCTTTAATTGCTGTTCTGCTTTCTCAGCAGAGTAAAATAACTGAGAAGTTGGGCCCCACTCGCGCCAGGATTGCATTCTGTGTTTGGCTTGGGACTGAATCAATGTTTATGTCGCCATTTACCAACCACCCATGCTGTTAAATAAATAGTGTCATTGCCCTCAGTCTGGTCAGTGACACTGAGATTTCTCTTCTGAGAAGCAAAGATCCAGCCTTCCTGGACTTGAGGTGCACTCAGATGCTTTGATGCAATGTCAACACAGAAATTAGCTTTAAGAGCAGAAAGCAGCAGCTGAGAGGTGGTACAGCCCAGCTTCTTGGTGCTTCTCAGCTCTACCTAATGGAAGGAAAGCACTCCCTCTGCCCTGCTGTGGGCCACAGGGATTTGGGCTAACCCATACTGCCTTTGCATTGGAGCTTAGGAGGAGCACTCATACACTTGGAGTCCAAACTCAGCTGAGAAGTGGGTTAAGGAGTTGTTCCTTACTGCCTCTCGGCTCTCAGTTGCCTCCTCTCAGCAGGGAGGCATGCTGGTTGTGTGCTAATTTGGACTCTAACAGCAATCAGTCAGGAGACTGGCCAGGCCAAAGCCCCTGAGCTCAGGCTTCAGGCCAAATATGCAATGTAGACGTGCCCTAAGAGACGGGAGTGAAACTGTAAGCCTGAATTTCACTGGCAGAACCCACAGAGTGATTTCAGCCCCCTGTATGCAATAACTCATTTTGGACAAAACTGCTTCCCCGTTGGCCTGTGTGTGTCATTACAGTGTGACATTCCTGGTGAGTCCCCAGCTCACACCCTTGGGCTCTGTTGCCATAGCTCTGTTTTGCTGCTGTTTGCCATTCCTAGCTAGATAACCTTCTGAGGTTCCCATTACTTCACGCTCTCCATGGGTGCCCAGAATTCAGTTCAATTGTTTCCCAACTTTTTTGGTACGTGTTTACAGTCCCTGAGCTCTCCTGCTGCCTTGTCAGATGACACTCTACCTCGGTGGCTCCCTGGAGGCTCTTCAGTTTCCAGGCTACCTATGGTATTTGTTTTTCTTGGTCTCCTCATTCCCAGACAGGCAGAGCTTTTATGGAATCGACTTGTCTCACAGCAAGACCAAACCGTTTGAATTTTATTTTTCTCATCTCTAATGAGCTGTTCAGGGGTGAAATAAGATTGTTATGTTAGGGCACAGTGTTTCTTACAAACATCTTTAGCAACCATCCAATGGCACCAGATGTGGCGGTGTGTGCATTGCAATATTTTACAGATAGCATTTGCTTTTTAGAATGACGATTGCTTTCTGACAAAGTGGCTGTGGTTTTCAGCAAGGCGGAACCAGTACAACTGCATTGGATGTGGCTAGGGAAGACATGAAATGGGGAGCCTCTACCACCTCCTGAAGCCCATGGTGAAACTAAGTATCAGACCAGTTCTGCATGAGCATTGGGGTAGGTTTGGATAACCAGGACATGGATCTGAAAGTATTCTGGACAGAAAGACTGCAGGTGAAACCCTTGGTTACCTTATTTCACTGCAGGGACAAGCTGGAAAGGGAGCAATCCCCATCCCATGCTGTCAGCCGACTTAGAGGGAAGGATTCTGCCTCTCCTTGGGAAATGGGTGGTGGATTTGGGAACGTCCAGGCAGGATTTCGCCTTTGCTGAGTAATTTTGCAGTGGTGCTGAGGTGAAATTTTATTCACAGATTTCTGTCTTTCAAGTCTACATTTTCTCCTGTAATGTATGCCCACAGTATTTCTTTACAGTTTTTATATTTAAAGGAGTTTCTTTTCCATACTTTTTGAAGTAATCAGTGTTGCGTGGGTCTGGAGTTCTTCTAACATCAACTTCATGCTAGTGTATCACAACTTATTACAGTGGAGTCCAGACTGCTTTTCGCTAGATAATCCATTTGTTTCCTAACAGCAATTTCTTTGCATTAAGCTCCTTCTTTTTACCATATGCCATCCTTATAGTAACTTCTATTTTGCCATTGATATTTTCACATGAATGGAGGCTGGCTTTTCTAGAAGTATTGGTCTATTTGTTAGCTATAATTTAGCTAGGCATTCCTGAAATAGGACTCTTCTATATGTTTTGTTCTTACTCTGTATTAGTAGGAGCTTGCTTCTTCAATATTGTGAAATAAAGTGTCCCATCTCAGAGGCACAAGGGGACATATTTCCTCCTATATTTACACGCCCCAGCTGTCTGTGCTCTACCCTGTGCCTCCAGTCAATCCCTGTCTCGCTCCAGGGTCTTCCAGCCACTACTGACACCTTAGTGCTTTCCCTCCAAGATTCTCAGGGTTTTTCACCTCCTTGTATTGGAAAGCAGCAGCGCCGGGTAGGTTTTGAGCGGATTAGATGCTATTTCATACCCTCCCATGGTTACAGCTTTTGTGGGCTCAGTGATGGCTTCTGGGGCTAAATATTAGGTGTGTTCTCCTTCATGAATAGCTGGTAATAGTAACATTTCTTCCTAGCAGTCCAGAGTAAAGCCATAACAGGCAGTCAGAGGGTCAGGCAGAATTGTCTTTTAGGCCATCATAAACCATTACTCTTATTTTGCTCTAAAAATAATGTTCTGAAACTCAGGCTTGGCTCTTTCCTTTTTGTGTTATGCTATAATAAGCTCTTCAAATACTTCAACAGAAAGTTGTGTTAGACTTGAGCCAAACTACGATCTGGATAGAACACCAATGCAGGTTTACAATTTGTAAATCAAGATAATGGATTTGAAATAGCATGGCGTTGCATTTTTCAAATTTATTCATATTTATAACTCATATCTATTTCAGTATTACTCATGAGTGTTACGGGATTACGGGATATTTCTGTTTGGTTTCTGGCCTGGAAATGTTTTGGGTTGACTTGAAACATTTAATTTGTCATGAAACTAAATATTTCATTCCATCTTCTTATTGCTTTACCCTTTTGAAACTTTTAAGAAAGGTCATTTGAAACAAAAATCCTAGATTTATTTTATTTTGTATTCCTTTTTTACAGTTGGAAAAATTTGCTAAATTGATCTTGTATTTAAAAACTATTTTTTGCAGTATACTATTTGCCAAAATAATCACTCTAGTCCCTCTGGATTAATCCTTTACTTACATTTGTATCTGTGAAAATTTTATGATTGCATTTGCACATGGCAGATTTGCCATATGACCTTTGCAATTAAAAGAAGTGATATACTTTCTTAAAAAAAAAAAAAAAAGGCTTCAATATGCTATTTAACATTGCATCTATTCGGGGACTATTATAGCTACATATTTAATAATAGTCTTCTCTGTGGTAGATGACCGTGACACTCAGAAACCTGACTGTGACATACTGACAAGCTAAACCTGGAGTAGCTTTGTGTCACTTTGGGTAAAATTTGCCCCATAGATAATGAACAACTAGAAGTTGTTTACAATGATGTGCTAATCCCATAGCAGCTGCTATGGACTCTGTGAGCAATCAAAACTTTCTCTTCTTATGAAAGTAGCAACAAAAGAAAGTGATTAAATGTAAACAAAAAGCTCTGATAGGACTGTAGGGCTGATTAACAAAATCTTGATGGCTAGGACATTAGCATGCTGCAGGTTGGCTCCTGGACTAGGATGCAGGTGTCATCTGAAATCCTCACAGCTGGCAATGTTTGCAAGTCCTCCTGGAAGCAGGATGGGCTGAGCAGGAGGCACAATAGCTGCCTCCAGTGTGCTGGGCCTGGCTTTTGTCACATTCATCTTTAGCTTCATGCTAATTTAGGTTCAGGTATCTAATTTCATTTTTTTTAGGATTTCATGTTTATCTGGTAACCCTTGCCAAAGTCATCACACTCATGTTTTCACATTCATGATACATGACATGCATACACATACTTTATAATAAACAGAAAATGTTGGAGGACTGTATTAAGAAGTCTTTTATTTTAAAAATGTATTGAGTTACCATCTATATCAAAAGCAGGTATTGAAGTCTGGTGAGAAAAACACCACCTGATGGCAGCTGCGCAGATTCTGCCTTGAAGGTGGGCGGTTAGATCCAGGTTTTCTTTAGTCAACAGGAGCTTTTCAGTTGCCGCCAGTTAGGAGATAGTGCCCTATAGCTGGCTATGTGGATGGGACAAGCTACATCAAAGAGCTCACTATGTTATAACCTGTCTGCTGGCCCAAGCAATATGAATACCACTGCCCAAGTCAAAGAAACAGGGATGTGGTGTAGAGAGTGAATGGGTGGATTAATGGACAACAGGAAATTCATATTGAGACTGACACATGTGGTAGCATCGGCTCAGTGTTGGTTGCACCTGGCTGATAATGTGCATAGCTAAACCAGATTGTACTACTCAGCTTACACAGCCTCATTACTTGTGCCAGGATTTGTTATTGAGGTTTAGCCCCGTGTCTGTCATATTGCACCTGCCACTCCTAGGAATGTGCACACTGGAACTGAGTTGTTTTTTGTTTTGTTTTGTTGTTTTGGTTTTTTTTTGAAGTGTATGGAAAATATTTGTTTAGATGATGCCAAGTGCTTCCATCTTTACCATAGATCCAATCATATGCAAACAGATACAGATGCATACACTTGCACACACATCTGTTTGCATAATACAGGCCGCAGAAAATATATTTTTTTTATCAATGAAAGTGTTTACTTGCTGCTTTTTCACAGCTGGGAGATTTGAAAAAGGAATATGGAGTACCTGTGAAAACAGACACTGGCTAAGAACTCTGTGTTTTAACTGAAGCTGAAAATACTTCTGTGCTAATGTATGTTACCCATTATATAGGGTTATAAAGATGAACCTGAGTTCTTTGCAACGACTGATTAAAAGTAATAGCTTCAAAATTATTTAAATGCTTTTACTACAGTCTAAAAAGAAAGCTTTGTTTCACAAAGACAAATAGGGGATCTTACACCATTTATTGAACTTGTGTTTCTTAACAAATTGCCTTTTGATTTTTTTCAAGGATTCATGGCTAAAGCCGTGAACTCCTTGGTGTGTATGGAGCCTGCGCCTAACACAGCAGGCTCCCTGTCCACAGGGGAGTTACTGCATGTTGGCACATCGTTGTTGTGGCATCTCTATCAGGACTGCACAATCGTCTCCATTGATAAAGTGGCCTGGCATGAGTGGTAACACAATGTGAGCCACTGTCTCTGTAGACATTTCCTCACTTGTATTAATATTTTAGCAATAAAATGTTAGATATTTAAAAGTAGGAACTATGTTCACCAGAGATTTCCAATAGTGCCTGAGCATTTCCTCATACAGGTAAAAATGTATCATTGATAAGATTTAGCAGGTTCCTTCTAGGGCTGAACTTCCTCACAGGCAGGGAATTCAATACTGTTTCCTTCCAAGGGGTGGAAGAATGATAAGCTGGAGCTTCTGGGGTCTCCTCCATCATAATCTTAAATAAAATCAGAGGGAGCCTTGTGGCAGTGGGTCCACAGGGCCCCATTCCCCAGGCACCAGCAAGCAGGGCAGCATGGCTGCTAGCCACAGGGCATGAGAGCAGCCTCTTGTCCCTTCCCTGGGTCAGAAATGGAGCTGCCTCCATCCATGCCTGAGACACCAGTGGTATAAGCCAGGTACAAAAGCTCAAGACGAGAGCACAGACAACTAAAGGCAGAGAATTAAAGACACAGTAGTTACTTCTGGTCTAGATGAGCTTTTCTTTTTCAAAGGCTTTTTCTAGCATGTATTTTTATGTACCTTTTTTCTACAAGGTGGCTTTTTTTAGCTTGAAAGTTATGCTTGTTTTTCATGGTATTTTAAAATAGCTCTAATTTCTTTGGAATCTGACTGCTACGTAATTAAGTTACCACTGGTACAGCATCACTTTGGTTTTGAAAAGGTGTTACGTGTAAATACATTGTACCATGGCTGCTACCAGAAGGGCTTCCCTGCATTTTTATAAGGTAGTCAGAATTATGTTTGTTCTGGTGGTATTATCTTATGGTTCATATATATGTTCATGTTCACATATAAGTATATATATTTGTGTATATATGTATATTCATAAATACATACGAACACATACTTATGAACACAAATATATATGTGTATATTGATTTTTGAATGACACTCTTGGGGATGTGGAGAAGTGTATCTAGAAAGGAAATATGGACATTTCAGTTTCAGGTGTGAAGACAGGAAGATCCTCTAAGTTCCAAACTAGGAACTGATTTGTGCAAAAGAAGATACAGATTTTTATACAGACTGGCAGACATGGGGATCAAGATGTTCTCAGTGCTTTTATCGTTTCACCAAACCTTATCATTATTTTGCATCAAATGCAAAGAGATAGCTTTTTGAAAAACAATTCCAATGTAAGATAGTTTTCCACTTAAATGTTCCTGTAAGAATCTGTATGATTAGTTTGTACATGTTTCTGAACTGGATTAAGCCTTTTGAGGTTTAACAAGCTAAACATCAAGGAGCAACAAGAGATGCATAGCCATGCTCTGCAGTATGTGATAGTGTTCCTTGTTTGTATAAGAGGTTTCTGTATCAAATAACAGGATTAGAAAGATCTTGTATACCATCAGTTGTTCAGGATCATAGAGTTAATTGATTCTGAGACATTTATCATGAAACTCAGTGGGAATAAGGCTGAACCTGATGAGAAGCCTGATGAGCAACATTTTGAAATCTGCACAGCTAATTTGAAAGGTATGAGTCTAACCAAGTAATCTGATTTTCAGAGGTAAGCAGCAGTGTCAGTTCACAGTAAATGTAATGGGATCTCCACATGAATTGGTGCTTTAAAAATCTTTTACTTCAGTGACTAAACATAGATGCAGGTGTTTAACAACAGCAGCCCTGAAGTTTGAAAATGATGATGTGCAGTGGATATCGGTTTGGGATTTATGTGTTTTTGCTGTCTGATGACACTGGTTTATGAGAAAAATGTTTGATAATCCCAGGATTATCAAGATCTCTTAGTAATAGAGATAATCATTCTTTCTGAGATTTTAATGCTTCTAATATTCTTTAGATATTTTCCATTTTGCTTGCCTACAACTGCTTCAGCCCAGCTCAGGAATCCTGAGTTTCCTTTCTCCACTGTGATCCATTTTCACTGTATGGGCTGTTTCAGTGCATGTGCCTCTGTCCATCTTCACTTAAAACCTGCTGGCCTGAGCACCGTGCTGTTAGGTAGCAAATGTGGATTTCTCCCTCCTTGGCTGAATTCAAGTCAATGACAGAAAAAAGGTTCTGAATAAAGGAGGCACGACTTCTTCCAGTGGCAGAAAATTGTGTTTAAATAGGGCCACTTTTTCCTTATAAATTATCTGAAAGGACTGATGCTAGCACCCACGGGCAAATCTTCAATCTGTGGATCGTGGTAACGGGGAAATGATTCCTTTATAGTCTAGAGTCAGGTGCGTCAGCTTTTGCAAGGAGCAGTCGTATCCTAATCAGTGCGTGGGATTTTTTTTGTCACCTTCTGTTGTGGCATCTCACTTTTTACATGCACAATTTAACGATTGCACGCGCTTCATGCAGCAATCTGGATTGAATTTTGGACTAGGGCCTGAAAGGTAATGGGTGATAACTGACATGGAGACATTGATTTCTATTATCAGTTCTAGCCCTTCAGATGCACCTTGACACATCATTATAGCTGCATGGCAGTCTAACAGACTTACATCTCTGATGTAAAATTTTAGGGATTTTATTAATGCTCAGCTATTTGCACCCATGGTACATAACTCCGTGGAAGTAAAATCATAGCTACAACTTTATAGCCTAGTTTGACATCCCCTTGAAATACTGACTCTGAAGCTGTAATTGATAACCTAACCTTCTTACACTTAAAGAGAGTTTTTTGGTTTTTTTTTTAGAGACTCTTTGGAATAATGAATCTCTACAGACATGTAGCCTAGGGCAGTAGGTGCTCATTGGAATAATCCAATTGAGAAAAAGGAAAAGTCTAAGCACACATGGTGAACACATCACGCGTTAGTCTGGCGTAGGAGTTCTGGCACATGCCTTGTACTACAGTGCCCTGGCTTGAGACAGGCAGTTGAGCCCATGTCAGAGAAGCTGCCAACTGATAAAGAAATGGCTAATGTGAGGACCAGTTGCATCTCAGATCCAAATTTGTGAGGCAAGCATTCATATTGAGTTTGCTTGGAATCAAATGCTTTTGCAGCAGGTTTAGTCGACTCATGCACCCCAAATATCCATTTGGCTACAGCAGTCTCCATCCACATGGTTCAGAGAGCCCAGAAACAGAAGTTATTGATATGCAGTTTATACTGCTCAGTAAGCCTAATTAGCTGAGGCTGTCTGAAGTGTATTTGCCAAGAGAAGAGGGGGAAAAATGTTTGTTGGTCTTGGTGCTTTCAAGGTCTGTTGTTAGAAATGTAATCATTAGGAAATAATGTAAATGGCAACTTAATCTCATTGCATTGTTGAAACTCTGAGGTTTTTTTCAAGTTTATTTGGAATCGGAAGATCTAGTGCTGGCACTTCTCCTCACAATCATCAGTCCTTTATTCTGTTAGTGATGCCCAGTTAAAATACATGATAGAATCTTGAGGACAATAATACCTTCTAGTCTACAAAGTTTTTCTCTATGAAAATGGACCTAATGGAATAGAGGTCCATGTGGTCTCAAAGCCAAGGTTCTTTATTCTTCTTTACATTCTATTCTTAGTTGTTGCATTACCTTACTGTTGTGGTTTAATCCCAGCCAGCAACTAAGCACCACACAGCTGCTCACTCACTCCCCCACCCACCCAGTGGAATGGGGGAGAGAATCAGAAAAAAAAAGTAAAACTTGTGGGTTGAGATAAGAACAGTTTAATAGAACAGAGAGGAAGAAAATAATAATGATAATAACAATAATAAAATGACAACAATAATAATAAAAGGATTGGAATATACAAGTGATGCACAGTGCAATTGCTCACCACCTGCTGACAGATGCTCAGTTAGTTCCTGAGCAGTGATCCCCCCAGCCGCACTCCCCCCAGTTTATGTACTGGGCATGACATCACATGGTATGGAATATCCCTTTGGCCAGTTTGGGTCAGCTGTCCTGGCTGTGTCCCCTCCCAGCTTCTTGGGCCCCTCCAGCCTTCTTGCTGGCTGGGCATGAGAAGCTGAAACATCCTTGACTTAGTATAACCACTACTTAGCCACAACTAAAAACATCGGTGTGTTATCAACATACTTCTCATATTGAACCCAAAACATAGCACTATGCCAGCTACTAGGAAGACAATTAACTCTATCCCAGCTGAAACCAGGATACTTACTAAACTGCTGTGACATCTAGCTACAAAACTAGGGAAGGAAGAAGACCGAGACAAAATCAGCGAAATCATTAAAGATAACAGAAGTCAGAATTATTAAGGGTAAACTCCTTTTTACTATATTTACTGATGTATTGTACCTCCAAGGGACCTCAGGCACTGGAAATAGTCAATCCAAATCCAGCCACAAACTTAAGCACTTGGATTTGTAATATCTATGTTGTAAGTAAAACTTGAGAGTCCATTACTTTTAGAAGACATATTTTGGTCACATCTACAAAGAAAAATTGGTTCATATGCTGAAAACTTGTTATGTAAAAGTTCTAAGTGTAGTCCAGCAGGACAGGAAAGAAAGCCTGTGCAGAATCCCCAACTCTGTTAACAGTATCCCAAGAAAAACAAATTGCTCGTCCTGTTCAGGGCTCTTTGTGGCACCTGATACTGAAAAAAAAAATAAAATTAAACAAATCTCTCTCCATGGTTAAATATATTGTAAATCGCAGTTGAAAGAAAACATCATATCTCTTCCTTCTGAACACAAAACCAAGGTGACCAAGATGAAGTAACTAATGCAGTTCCAAACATTTTATTTATTCAGTCAGAAATATTTTTAAAACCACTCATTTTTATTTGTTCCAAGGTCATCTGTTTCAGAAATGCTCTTCATGGGGTCACATCCATGCATAGGTCATGCAAATGAGACCAGATGCAAAACTTTAGTAAGACATGATTAATTTAAAACATTTTATGGTGTATAAGCTGCTACTTAGCAAGATTTTTTTTAGCTTTCAGAACTTTCTCAAGTTCATATTCATAGGAATAATCTGTAGTCTTGTTGACATGACCACCAGGAAATATCTTTATGGCGCTAATGGAAGGTGAAGTATGCTGAATAGAAAATTCATCCTACAAAAATGTGATTTTCTGGTTTAAGAAAGACTGCTATTACAAAAGCCCTGAATTTACACTCCAGTACTCTTATCAGATTGTGATTGCAGTCACTGTGTATGTCACTGAAAGCTGAAGTGATGGGGTCTGGAGAGTAATGTTAACATGATTCAGAGGAAATTAATCAACATTAGTCAGCACTTGTCTGTCATGTACGTGGGGTCATGGTCTGTTCTAAACTAACTTATTTTCTTCCTATTCAGTGATGCAGGAAGGAAGATTTAAAACCAGCAGTAGGGTAGTAATAGTGTGACAGGAAGAAAAAGGTCACTGGGAACAATACGAAAGCTGATTAATAGGATCATCCTTATAGGTGAATTAGAATTCTGCAAATGACTTTTTTATTTCTCATTCTTTCCCTATTGCAAAGTAGTTTTATTCTGGAACAATGCATCTGAACAGGTGCACCTGAAAAATAAGTCTTAAAGGCTACAAGATTTTTTTTTCTATTGAATTTCCTTTGTATTTTTCTTTGAGCTTTATTGTGCACTAAGCCAAAGAGAGTTCCAAGCTGTGTATAGATTTTGAAGAAGAAACCACCAGTGTACCCCCTGCCAAACCCCCAACCAACCAACCAAAAAAAAGCAACCCAAACCCCTCATGGCCAGCGGCCAGCAATGTGTGGGGATCCAATACAATAAAAACTGTTCCTGCTGTTCACAGGCAATGAAAAATGAGTCTCATTATTAAGCAACAGCATTTCCTAAATCATGCTTTTCATGATATGCTTGATCTCAATTATCTAAGCTTTGAGACTCTAAAGTTTTGTCATAGTCAGTATGTCTGGGGGATAATGTAATGCTAATAAAGTAAATGGATATAAGCCATGAACCTGTGATGCAGTGCTGTTGCAAATAAGGTCTTTGGAAGGTTCTGAAGGTGGGATTTCTCTTTGCTACCTTTAACCATCTAAAAGCTGGTGATCCGGGTTTCTTCTACACAAAGTTGAAACAGAAAAGCACATACGAGGAGGTGTTTCTGCATTAAAGTTGCCTTCTTGAGGGGTAAGTCCACTGGTTTCAGAGGTAAAGCTCAGATGCAAACATACTCCCTGGGGCTAGGCAATGGGAAAACGTTCAGCTTCCTGCTCTGATACCCAATCTCTCCTGTCAGTGCAGAGCCAGAGGTGCTTTCTAATGCTTTCTGGTGAACCTGCAACCTTGCCAGCACTTCCTATCAGTTTACTATGTATTATTCAACTACAACTTTTGATTTGAAGTCCTTCACGTATGTCCTGGGAGAATGTGTTGTGAACATGACTCTACCTGTAAACTGGAGGATTAAAAGCATAGAGCGCCTCTTTGATATTTTAGTACTCTATTGCTGATTCCTCTAAGGAAGTGAAGTAGGCACCAGTGAACAGTACTGTGAATTTGATAAAGTTTTTCTGTTTGTGACTGATCTGTAAGGCTGTGGTTAGTTTGTTCCTTATTTAACAAGTCTGTTCTGCAGACATATTGCAGTGTATTAGTTGCCTATGAGCTACTTTCTTGAGCTGTTCATTTAAGTTTTCAGTTAGATCTCTTTTCATGCTGTGTTTGATTAGTCACCTTTGTTGTGCCCTCCTTTTTTCTTCTCCTTGACTGCTACCTCCCAAACAGGCTAAGGACTTGCCAGATTCCTATAGGCAGATACACAGTTTCCATGGCAGGTACATAGCTATATGTAAGCACAAATTTATATGTTCAAATAGGGTTTTCAAGCCTTCTGTTTATTTTTTGTGGGCAAATTGTACTCTTAAGTGCAAAGCGAACATAAGGGCCAATACCACTTAGGCTACGGTATTGTTTTGTCCAAATACTATTCAGTAATTGCCAGGGTATAAATCAAGTTTGGTCACATCCACCCTATAGTTTTTTTCAGTAATGTTGTACAAGGAAGTGCAAATACAAAGTTCCATTAAAATGCAAAGTTTGAGTAAGGATGAATTTTATTTAAGTAATGTTGAAATTACTAAAACCAGACCCTTGTAGAAAAGGTAAAGGAATAAACGTAGATCCTTCATGCCGTAATTCCACATTCTGACTTTCTTAAGCTGAAGTTTGGCTCTGACATGTCTTCTCAATCCTGTTCACTTGCTCACTTTGGATGAGGTATATTAGGCCTAGCAATTTGCATGGTGTCTTGAGGTTCCTGTCATTGTGAAAGTCCTCTCCTACAGTATAAATATTCACAATATATGACAACTGCTATCTGCCACTGTGAAGAGCTGAAATGCCTATGGTCTGAGGTTTCAAAAAGAGTTTAACTTTTTACTTCTTTCTTGGTGGTAATAAATTAATTAGCCTTAAAAGCACAAATCAAATGATTGGATTTGTTTAGGTAATTTTTAGTTATTTAAATAACTGATCAAACCCAGTACACGCGAAGGATGCGTTACGTCAATATACAGAGAGGTCTGTATTCATTAGGAGGTGGCACTTCTGCTGTCAAAATAGTGAACTAGTTTCTGAAAAATTAAACAAGGACAATATTAATTGTAGGAAGAAAAGATGAACACACAATGAGACAGCACCTCTCTTTAAATGGTGTAAAGAAGGGGTTGGGGAAATTAAATCCATATTCCATGAATTGAGCTTACAGCAGGCCTGCTGCATTGCTGCTCAGCTGCTTACTGGAGCTAGGAATTGATGCTGGAGCTGGAACCAGCATCAGAACATCAGCACAACTTATCCAGAGCCAGTCCACATCTTGTTCATGTCTTGTGAGCTGACCAAACAGGCAGTGTACAGAGAATGCAGCTGCCATGATTGGGTTGGTTCGTTATGTAGCTTTTCTGCATGGGCTGTCTCTGTCTGCCCTTGGAGTAAATCTGCCCCCAAATGAATTAATTCTGAATTTAGACATAGAAAAATGGGAGTCCTAGTCAACATTGACATAGTGTCCTGGTTTCAGCTGGGATAGAGTTAATTGTCTTTCTAGTAGCTGGTACAGTGCTATGTTTTGAGTTCAGTATGCAAAGAATGTTGTTAACACTGATGTTTTCAGTTGTTGCTCAGTAGTGTTTAGACTATAGTCAAGGGTTTTTCAGCTTCTCATGCCCAGCCAGCGAGAAAGCTGGAGGGGCACAAGAAGTTGGGAGGGGACACAGCCAGGGCAGCTGACCCAAACTGGCCAAAGGGGTATTCCATACCATTTGACATCATGCCCAGTATATAAACTGGGAGGGAATGGGGGTGGGGGAATCACCGCTCAGGGACTAACTGGGTGTCACTTGACAGGTGGTGAGCAATTGCACTGTGCATCATTTGTACATTCCAATCCTTTTATTATTACTGTTGTCATTTTATTAGTGTTATCATTATCATTATTAGTTTCTTCTTTTCTGTTCTATTAAACTGTTCTTATGTCAACCCAAGAGTTTTGCTTCTTTTCCCGATTTTCTCCCCCATCCCACTGGGTGTGTGGGGGAGTGAGTGAGTGGCTGCATGGTGCTTAGTTGCTGGCTGGGGTTATACCATGACACATAGACACCACAGTGCCAGAAAACAAAGCATAAAGACACCTAGTGAAATATTTTGTGGAAAGACATTGTTTTCTTTTGCAAGTTCAGTTTCCTCTCCCTGTCTTCTATGATTTTTCACAATTAATAATTTTAATTTTGAGTTTTGCAAAATTTCCAGGTTTCACTTTCCACAGTTCAATGGAAAATTCTTATTTGAAATGCTTATTAGAAGAACGTGGTTCCATGTCAAGGTATGAATTTAAGGTATTCATTATCTTCAGTGCTATCTACTTCCTTGAAACAAGAGAAAAAATCATCACTGCTGCTTACCAGAAACAAGGAACTACTTAGCCTAAAAAGCAGCACTGGTACAGGTACAAGTATATGGATTGATCATGAATACATTTAGGCTGCAAATAAGAAAAAATATTTCTATGCAATCTTGAGCACTTTTCTGGCAAGAGTTATGGGGGCAGAAAATGTGATTGCCCATAAAAGATGAATTTCTTTTTTTATGAGAAGAATCTTAAGATGTGGTGACTGCAATAGAAGATAACTGGAGATGTTGACCCTGGGAAGGTTTGTAGCTCATCTTTGGGGAACAGGCATGCCTAAAACCAAAAAATGTCTCTCTCATGTTATGTCAAATACACACACCCGTCTACCACTGTCCCTGTTTTCCCCACACGCCTGCCTGACACTGGAGTGAGCTCTGTGACAGTCTAGGTACTGTGTCACAGCAAAGTGCACCATATGTTACCCATTGAAAAATTATCCTAGCTTCCTATAAAATATACATAGCAATTAACTGCTGCTACCTTGATTTCCACTGGGAGTTCTGTATAAACATTGTATGCCCACAAGGCAGTAGTAACTTATGCTCTGTAGTTTGCAGGCCTTACGGATGCACCTGCACACAATTCATCTGTGTTAGGTGCACTGGGTGGAGTTTAGGTTTGCATGATAAGTCTATGCATACAGAAATAAACGTTTCCATGAACTGTGATGCTAGATTTTGCTACCTCTTCCATAGAATCATTTAGGTTGGAAAAGACCTTTAAGATCGTCAAGTCCAACCGTCAACCATGTCCACTAAACCATGTCCTGAAGTGCCTTGTCTACGCGCTTGTTGAATACCTCCAGGGATGGTGACTCAACCACTTCCCTGGGCAGCCTGTTCCAATGCCTGAGAAACCCTTTCAGTAAAGAAATTTTTCCTAATATCCAATCTAAACCTCCCCTGCTGCAACTCGAGGCCATTTCCTCTCATCCTATCACTAGTTACTTGATAGAAGAGACCAGCACCCACCTCACTACAATCTTCCATCTGTGGTGGCCAACGTGCACAATGGCCCTCGATATGACACAGTTTCTCAAATATGTAGTTATAAGCTGACTAATGAGATCTCAAAGTTGTAACCAGCTTTGCAGGAAATAGGTGAGTGTTGTAAAACTCAATATGAATTTTATTTTGCCAATGTACTGGGGAGGAGATTCTCAGGTCTAACTGTGATGCTAAGGAAGGCATGCGGAGAAGGCCTTTGGAAAGTAGGAAGAATCATAGAATCATTTAGGTTGGAAAAGACCTTCAAGATCATTGAGTCCAACCATCATCCATGCCCACTAAACCATGTTATGAAGTACCCCGTCTATGTGCTTTTTGAATACCTCCAGGGATGGTGACTCAACCACTTCCCTGGGCAGCCTGTTCCAATGCCTGACAACCCTCTAAGTAAAGAAATTTGTCCTCATATCTAACCTAAATCTCCCCTGCCGCAACTTGAGACCATTTCCTCTCATCCTATCACTAGTTACTTGATAGAAGAGACCAGCACCCACCTCACTACAACCTTCTTTCAGGTAGTTATAGAGAGCGATAAGGTCTCCCCTCAGCCTCCTCTTCTCCAGACTAAACAGCCCCAGCTCCCTCAGCCGCTCCTCATAAGACTTGTGCTCCAGGCCCCTCACCAGCTTTGTTGCCCTTCTCTGGACACGCTCCAGCACCTCCATGTCTTTCCTGTAGTGAGGGGCCCAAAACTGAACACAGTACTCGAGGTGCGGCCTCACCAGTGCCCAGTACAGGAGAACAATCACCTCCCTGCTGCTGCTGGCCACACTATTTCTGATACAGGCCAGGATGCTGTTGGCCTTCTTGGCCACCTGGGCACACTGCTGGCTCATATTCAACTGGCTGTCAACCAGCACCCCCAGGTCTTTCTCTGCCAGGCAGCTTTCCAGCCATTCTTCCCCAAGCCTGTAGAAGAAGCATTCTGAAAATTGGCCTTTTGAACAGGAAGGTGCAATAGGGACTAGATACCCTGAATTGTTTTTGGTTTTTTGAGTCCTGGTCTCCATGGCAAAGCAGCAGCACAGCTAAGCTCTTCTGAGATAACTGGGCGTACTGGTTGTTGCTGGATAGATTTAATTTTCTTCATAGTAGCTAGTATGGGACTATGCTTTGGATTTGTGCTGAAAACAGCATTGATAACACAGGGTTATTTTCGTTATTGCTGAGCAGTGCTCACACAGAGCCGAGGCCTTTTCTACTTCTCACCCCACCCCACCAGCGAGCAGGCTGGGGGTGGACAAGAAGTCAGGAGGGGACACAGCCAACAGTTGGAACCCAACTGACCAAAGGGATAGTCCAGACCATATGATGTCGTGCTCAGCATGTACAGCTGGGGAAAGAAGGAGGAAGATGGGGGATGTTTGGAGCGATGGCATTTGTCTTCTCAAGTAACAGTTACGTGTGCTGGAGCCCTGCTTTCCTGGAGATGGCTGAACACCTGCCTGCCCATGGGAAGTGGTGAATGAATTCCTTGGTTTGTTTTGCTTGTGTGTGCGGATTATGCTTTACCTGTTAAACTGTCTTTATCTCAACCCATGAGTTTTTCACTTTTACCCTTCTGATTCTCTCCCCCATCCCACTGTGAGGGGACTGAGCGAGCGGCTGCGTGGTGCTTAGTTGCCAGCGTAGGGCAATTTCCCACGATGCTGGTAAATCTCTGAGTGTTCCAAATAAATTCCCAGCTAACAGCTTGTTCCATGACACTCATTCCAGAGAAGACTGGAAAGTTGCACATCAGGCTAGAAAGAACATGGTGAGTGAGTAACAAACCTGTAGGTGTATATATAGGAGTTTGAGAGATAAATATATATATATATATATATATGTTTTGATATATATATTTGGAATTGGGAATAGACCTGTAACGTATATAGAAGCAGAAGGAGGACAGCCCCTGCCTGTTTTCTGAACTTAACTGTGGAATCATCCCCTAGATTCAGAACCTGAATTTTATTTTTTAAGATCAGTTTTCAATTCATCAGAACATCTCCATCTAGCCTATTCTTATGACACCTGATATCTCAGTGTAAAGTCAGAGCGTGCAAGGTAGTTGTGCGTTTGGTCAGCTGGTAATACTGTATATGTCAAATTCTTTACTGGCATTCAGGCTGTTCTAGAGGATGAAATTTCATCACCCGTGCCTCTGCATTCAAAGCTACAAATGGCATAGCTTTCATAGAAGGGACCGTGGAGCCATTTTGCAAAACTGAAGGGGGATTCACACTGGTGTCCCACTGAAGTTCCGGTGTGGGGCGTAGGGCTGTCATTTTAGTTCATCTCTGAAATGCAAGTTGTACATAGCACCAGGCAACCATCAAAACTTCGTTTGCTGAAGAAAAATCATGTATGGGTACATATTTTTGCAAGACAAGAGAAGGGGAGTTTTCTTAAACGCATTTCCTGTTTGTTTTGGTTAGAAGAAACAAGGCTGTCAAATCTGTGTAAACAATTTCTGTATTCCTCTGCAACATTAAAAATGGTGCTATACCTCTAGCAAACCCTGCATGAGCTGGGGAAAGAAATCTAGTGGGTTTTCGATTATGATTAGGAAAGCAGCTTGCTGCATATTCTTGCTCTTTGATGATGTTGAGAGACTTGTGATGAGCCCGGGTGTGCTGTCTGCACTCATTCTTCTGATTAACTCTGATGGTAAATGATTGTGTAACAACATTTCTCTGGGGCTGGTCAAGTAATGGTAATGCTGTGCTTCCCTTAACCTCTTCTCTGTTCCTTGGTCCATGCAGAAATCTTGGAACTGGGGGTGAATACGGTAAAGAAAGGACTTTTGAGACAGCTGGAAAGGTAGGCAGCATGCGTAGGAGACATGTCTAGGTGCACATGGCAGTCAGTGTCCTGTAAACTGCACCATGTGCTGGGCTTTGTATCTCTTCTGGAATGTCCCATGGAAGAGGAGTTCAGTCTAGTTAAGTGTGGCATTCTCCTCAACACCACTTCTACAAAAACCAATACATAACTAATAAGGGATACTTCTTAATTATCTCTAAATGCCCACATAGCATATTCTTGCTGGCAGGGACAAACTCCACTGTCACAAGGAATTTCCTTCTGTTTGCAATTGATAAGGGAACACACGATGCATAATGCACTCACCTTCTTAGCATATAGTGCAAACTATGACTCCTTGCTTGCTCCATGTACACATAATACAACATAGACTTTGTCTGAGCACCCATACCAATACAACTTGTTGATGATGCTGAAACTTTGCTTAGAGTTTACATTCTGATTTTTCCTGCATCTAGAATCAAGAGCACTCTTACATATTTACTTGTGTTTGCAATTTTGTGTGGAGAAAATGTGCCAATCTTATGTGGCATGTGAAGACCCAGCACTGTTATAATGATGAGTTTACTTGAATGGCTGTGGCTGTCGCAACTTCTATCACTGAGCTGTTGCTTAATAATTTAACAAAAATTTTACCAGCTTCTGGTTGCGCTATGACTTTTCTCTGAGGTAGTATCACGAGACAGTATCTTTAGCTTATATTTGTATTGCAGTGCATGATGGAGGTAGATTTTTTGCATAGAGGTCTCACTATATTCCCTGAATCTATTAACATGCAGTTAGATTCTTGTAACCAGTTAACCTGGTTAACTTAGATTAGCAGGTACTCAGGTGTTTGTGGAAGGATGAAAACTTTCAGAAATTTGATGTCACTGGAGACCTGTTTAAGCCCATACTTTGGTTTCCCTGTGTGCCAATCCTGTAATAAGGGGTTCATCAAAACAATGACTTTGTAGTTGCTGGAAATTTGGAGAGTTCAAAATCTAGTTTAATCCTAAATGGGTATGGAAAATTTTCTTTGTAATATTCCAATTAGATCTGAACAATTTGCTTTGTATTACAAATGCAGAAGGTTACAACTGAAATGAAATGTGTGGGGCTTGTTAGTGGGAGGCTGTTAATATTGATGTTTCCTTGGAGTGTTATCTGCACACTTCTGAAACCAAGTTGGGTTCTCTGCGGTTGGAATCCTCTGCTTATACTGAGGGGGTTGCAGCTATAATACTTTATAGTAAGTTTTATGTTTGATTAATAATTCACATGGGGAATATTGAACATTGGAAGAAACCTAGCTTCGGTAGGAAGTCCTGAGAGCACCTGCCCTGAGATACCCAAAGGTCCTCTGAGTAGAGCCTTCTCTTGATGTGTCTGTAGCATGGGGGAAGATGAGAGTTTTGGTTCTCTTGCAGAACTGTTTTCTGTTGGTTGTCTGGATCCTGCCTGAGTATATGGACTGTTAGGTCAAAGGTAGTGATAGACTAGAAAAGGCTAACTTTCTGAATGCGGATATGTCTGATAAATAAGAAAGGAACATAGCTATAGCCATGTCAAAACTTACAAGACTTGGATCATAGGTGGAAGCAATTAGTAGTAAAAGCTAGTGTTTGCAGGAGAACTGGGTGCTTTCAGGGTGAGGTAGTAGTTGAGCAGAAGATACTGGTTCTGAAATCTGAGCTGAATTTTTAGACTTACTAAAAAATGTAGGTACCTACTTAGTACTTGAGAGACCTATTGTCTGGCTCATTACTTTTTTAGTCCTAAATGTGACTGCCTCCAGGAAAAGATTAAGGAGCAGTGTGTGTATAGACCTCTTACAAAAAACTTTGTCTTAGAATAAAAGTATGTTAAGTCTTGTGTACAGCTTGTCATTAGGAAAATTTAATCTGTAGTCTGCTTCTACTCTTAAATGGATTTGAAGAGAAGCAGGTTGTATTGATGTAGAAAAAGTGCTATTGATATTTTGTTTGGTGTTTTATAATATTTTTAAGATGTTCTGTGTGAAAGTTCCCACTTAATCTGGATGGATGGAAATTTCTTGGCTAAACACTTTTGGGAGGAAATGCAAAGACAACCCGTTTTTTTCAGCAGTGGGTCAACTTCTCAAAAATTGAAAAAAGTTGACAGAAAATCTCTACATGGTGTTTGGAACCACTGTTGCTTTTGAAATTGAAGTTAATAGTAGTAAAAAATAATAATAAAAAAAATTAAAATTCCTTCAATACTGAATTGAAGCATTTTAAAACTTGAAGTACAAATGTTTTGACTGACCCAAACTAAATACTTAATGTTTGAGGATGGAATAGAAGAAAGGAACGAAAGGTGTTTCAGTTAAAGAAAGAGTTTGATGTTGTAACTCTTTGGCACAATTTACTTAGGGAAACCTTTATGAAAGCTCAAAAATCTTGGCTGATGTGAATTCAGTTTCTAATTCCTAATCTTTATGCAAATGTTATTAGAGGAAGCACTTGATTTAATCAAATGTGGTGTGAAACTGTAAACATTACTAAAACTTGCCACGTTGGATGTACCGAATCTTTGGTCAAGTCTACAACCTCATCCTGTGGTTAAATATCTTAAAGCATCCTGGTAGATAATCAGAAATTGATTCTTTGGGGGTATCTTTATGTGTTAAAAATGTTAAGGGTTCTGCTGTGATATGAGGTAAGGTTCTTAACTCACTAAAAGAAATTAAAACAACTAGTTCATCTCTATGTGGTTTTGTAGAATATTTGTTGTTTCTGGGACTTGTTTAGGGAATCAGTTAAAAATGGCTAAAAATCAAGTAGACCTGAACTGTAAAGAAATGTTGTGTGGTAACCTCTTCAAAATCTGAGGAACAGATCCCCAGTTAGTTTAACTTGTCATATCTCTGTGTAAGCTAATGGCTGTATAGGCCATCAAGATGCTTTTTATGGAAAAAGTCATGCTATACAGGGATATGCTATGCATCTGACTAATTGTGGTTTCCTGCTCATCAATATCTGTATTTATTCATCCTTCCATAGACCTAAATATTTTTGCAAATGTTGATGTATCTAACTGTACATTGATATACATGTGAGAAAATTTCTGCTATAATACAGAAGACAAAACTGAGAAACAAAGAATGTAAACGACTGGATTAAAACTATGCAGGACCTGAATTGAAGGCTGAAAAAGTATGCAATTCTGACCATTAGTTTTGTCTAATAGTTGCAACATCTTCATTCCCCAGTCCTTGTTCTCCATATCCTTCCTAAGTTATCTTGTAAATATTTAAAAGCTCTCTGGGCTATTTTTAGTTGCTTGCTTTTTAATACAATAATTTAATATTATATGCAATTTTTACTATTTACTCCTTGTGTTGTTATATAAAGATTTTATAGTCCTCTTGCATTCATTTGTATGATTTATTTAGGCCTTCTACCACTAGTGTGAAATCTTTTCAGGTATGCCAAGTATACTTAATTATCCTTTATAGACTTGTTATGTACTGCTTCACTTGTCTCCAAGCCTTTCCAAGCTTTTTTTCATTTAAATCTGTTGTCCAGTTTTAAGACTTGACAAACTAAAGTGTACTCTTCTTTTGATTTGAGCACACATCAGTTATTAATGCTAATGGAAATTAGGTGTATGCTGAGACTAGAACAGACATGGTAGAGGCTATTATGAAGTACTAAAAGAAAAAAAATATCTTTTTTTTTGACTGAGGAAAGATAAAGATACATATACATCTTCCTTTGTTTTTTATATTTCTTTCCCTTCCTTTCCTATTTTTCTTTCTTCTATAATGTAACCTTTCCTTCTCTTAGTTTAAATCAAGAAATTCTGGAAATAGTGACAGTAAGAGACAAAAGTGAAAAGGATGAATATACTGAGTTTCACTTCTTTTTATAATAATTTATCTCTGTATTATTCCAATAACAATGTAAGAAATCTAGTATTTTCATTTTTTGTGTTAGTTTCCATTAAGTTCCTTGAAGAACAACAGAAGGGGATAGCAGCATACACCAGGATTTGTCAGGGGTTTGTTTTGTTTTGTTTTTCATTTTTTGTGTGCAATGATTTCTGGGGTAAATAGCAATAGATTACTTAATAAATATGGCAATTATTAGGTTTTTACTGTTCACTAGTGACCAGTTTGGCTCCAAAGATTGCATGTCTCATTTCTTAATAGCAACAAATTCTTGATTTGCTCTCAAATATCTGGCAGTGTGTTTTAGTAGGCTGAGCATGTACAAGTTGTTTTGTTTCCTTTGCATAAGAATGGTTACACTCAGATTTACTGGTAAATTTGCTTAATGCTGTGATATCTGCTATATTTTGAAACTAGGACTTTGTTAATAAGATTTTTTACCTTCATATATATGCAGACATGTTTTTGTGGTTAAAATTTTCAAGTTTTTGATGGTTAAGGATATGTCCATTTGTTTTATATCTAAATCTATTTCCCTGATGAGGTCCTGCAAAGTACTGAGCACGACCCCTTCAAAAATCAGACCCGTATCTCAAAATGTATGTTCAAAAGAAGACACTTTTGAATGTTATGAGTAACAGCAGAATAAAAAATACAGTAGCATACTTAAAGAATTTGCTTGAAAGCAGAAAACTGAAGAAATCCTGGACTCGCATGTTTTTGTGATTTACAGTATGGGTCCCAACTCCAAGGCAGAATTCTTCCTATCCAATGTTGAGGTGGTCTTGTCCTTCTCACCCCAAATTCAGATACCTGTATAAATGGTACTCACCCTCTTAAAGTCAGTGAAAGTGGAGGCTCTGGTCTTAGACCCAGGCTAGCAGAGCATTGCTGGCAGACTTACTTGCACATGAGCTTTACAGTTTTCATCTGCAGAAAACATTCCCATGCAGAACTGCACAGAGCCATTCTGTCCTGGCTGGATGCAAAGCTCTGGACAAGGTTTCAGCACTGAGCAGGGAGTCTCAGATCTTCAGTGCCATTTGTGAGGTTAAGGAGATGTGGCTGAGGATCTGATTTTGGTGCCTAATGCATGGCAGAAGACTTTGAAATGTTAACCTTTATAACTGGAACAAGAAATTTTCTCCTGTGGCTTACACTCTTGAATCCCAGGCTAACTAATAGCCCATGATACTCTGTTATGGGACCATTCACTGGTTTTCCCCCACTAGAGGAATTGTAGGGATTTTCTATATCCAAGGAGCTCTGACACTGTTACAGCTGTTAGAGAGGAAAAAGTATTTTATCATAGGCTGGGCCACATGTCTGCACAGCTGGCGCTCCATCTGACTGTTGAGATGCTATCGCACTTTCAGCTTCTACTTTGGTGGAGCTGTATAGTGTGGGGAAAATGCTACTGATTTTCGCATCTGTGGTGGACCTTGTGCGAGCTGAAGTCAGTGATTGTTTGGAGGACTTGCTGGTAGCACTGTCAACAGTGGATCCTCATAGTACTGAGGCAAGCAAGTCGTATTAGAGGAACAGTGGGTAACAGTGTTGTAATGGAAGTTAATTTAAAAATATGATACGTTGTTTACACTAGCATTGCTTTTAATAAATGCTTAGTAAAGGGAAGGAAACAGGAAGAGATGCAGTAAATGAAGGCAAGATATTGCATTTAGATAAATAGATGTCATTTTAGGGCAGATACTGACCATATTCATTATGTTTCACTGGTCTTGTTCCTCAATCATATAATTTGTGCTAATTGACTCAAATATATTTCCTGTAAGTTTACTCAGAAAATATTTGTCATGGCTAAGTTCATGGTAACATACACAACAGTTGGTAGGAATAGCAGCTTAATGACTTCCACTTTGATAATGCTGTTATTTTGCAGAGATATTTAATAAGAGCACTTTGGTTCCTATCAAAAACCAATTTAGCAGATTTATTGGTTTGAAGAAGGATGTAAAATAATTATGTAAAATTGTTCAGTACAAATCACTCGGAGGCCATGTAGAATTCTCTCCTAGCACTGATAGCAACATGAAGTATCACACATTGTTTTGAACAAGTGTTAAAATTCCCAGAAAATTCTGTGAATCTTTGGGTGAAGCAGTAAAAATATCTCATATCTGTTAATCTTGTTCCCTCACTTAGCCTGCTGTAGCAAACTGTCGAAGGTTATGTAAGAACAGGGAAACTTTCCTTAAAAAACCAGAACTTTCAGTGAACATACTGAAGATCAGAGCTTGACTACTGAATCAGCTCTTCCATTCAGGTTTGACAGTCTGTACTTTTTCTTCTTGTTATTTATTGACTCCAGGGGAAAAAATGAAGGGGAGGCAGCATCACCTCCTTCTAGTGCTGCGTTGCTTCACAGGTTGCAAGATCCTGCCTGTTTCTGGACAGTTTAGTTTATTTTCTGGTTGCTCCTGCACCAGCTTTGAAAATGAAAGGCTTATCATAACCACTGTTGTAAACCTCCAGGGCAAACAGCCAAACTGCAGATATGTTGCTACATTTTGAGATACCAAAAGTTTCTAATCACATCAGAACTGTGTTTTTTCTGGTTTATTAGTGCAACTCTGCACAGCCCACCAGTGGGGCCAGACAGGGGGAAAAACTGGATTTATTTGTACTCTTGCACTTGTAAAAAGTCCCGTGGGCTAGAAACCACCACTGTATTTCCACTTGCCTGGGCTACCTCATTCCAGAAAAGAGCAAAAGACAAGGGAACTTTTGTGCACATAAAATGTGGCAGGTTACAGTCATGTTTTCCTTGTGTGCGTTTGGAGCTGAGATGAGCTGATTATCCACAGATCTCATTTTAACTCATCTCAGAAGATATCAAGAGCCTTCTAAAACGATTACAAGGACTTTGGTCTGTCTTCTGTGCTGAGTCCTGACCATGTGGTATTGCCGCACAGCAAGAGGGATAGAGGAAGCCCCTGTGCCTGGCACAGCACATGCTCTGGCCTGTCTGTCTGGCAGTGTTGCTTTTACTTACCTTGGATAATACTCTATTGGCAGATTTTTGTCAGATGACTTTTTTGTTAGCTGAGCTCTTTCTTTCACTATAAAAAGCAATTTCAATAACTTACCTAAAAGGAAACTAAAGTTGTTTTCCAGAGGAAACTGTGCAGTTTTAAGTACCAGTTAAGCAATCCAGATCAAATATATAGTAAAATCTTCATCTAGCAAAGGCTATGGCAATTGCATTGAACATTCCCTGGAGCAATATAAATCCTTTTATCCCCAGTAGACTTTAACTTGCCCTGTGTAAAAATCAGACTTTGTTCTCTCCATAAAACCTTTAACATGCGTTAGTAAGCGTCTGGTAATGAAAATTTCCTGTCACCATAACTACACATCCTTGTCCAGACCAGAACCCACTTAGTTCTTGTCGGGTAGGGATGAGAAAGAGAGATGCAATCTTGGAGATCCAATACAGCGCATGAAAGATAACCAAGCATCTGTGCAGAACATAAGAAAAATATGTCTAGGAAATTACCAAACTTAAAGGACTTTAGTAAAGAAAGTCTGAAATTAGAAAAGTATTAACGAATACAAAATGTATGAGAAATAAAAGGAAACTTAAGGGAAAATTGCCTGATGGTCAGCAGTATTTAAAAACTTAGCTTTGAAGTGAAATGGTGTAAAGACATGCTCTGGAGAGGATATACATGCAACGCAGACAGATTATCTAGTTTTAGCCAAAGCAGCCACTGCTTCTGCAGCAGTATCACATATTTGGGATGTCATGGTAAGATTCAGGCCTGTACTTGACCAGAGGCACAGCCCAAGGTTAGCATCCCATTACTAGATGTAAAGAGATGACTGTGTACTCTAAGCTGTGTGTGTGCATTCACACTCTAATCCTGTACTCATTCTTTACCTTACCTGGGTTACTTATGTTATCCCAGTTAGCCCTGGGATCCGCAGTACAGCAGCCTGGGGTGATCCTAGGGGGACAACACTACACCCGTATCTTCCTGATGATACAGTGCAATGTCCCACCAGTCCCCAGCATGCCAGTTCTCCCACCCAGGACTTCTGTGATGTATGGGCTTGTGAGGAGTAGGGGTGGGAAAAGAGCTTAACATCCATGCCAGGGATTTCTTTTGTGGAAGTCCTGTGTGGTTCAGGACCTTTTTTCATACCTCTGAGCTTTTATAAGTTGGAATGAGCCAGGAGATGGTTGAAGAAGTTCTCACTTAGATCACATCAGTAAATTGAAAGATTGTTTTGAAGCAATCAAAATCCAGGTAAAACGTTTTTGAAAAAAGAAGGGAGAAAACATGAAATCTCGTGTTTATTAAGTGCCAGTGTTTTTTATTTAGTTAGTACTATTTAATCAATCCTTTAATTTTCCTTTACAATGCTACATCATTTCTAGCTTTTTATTATTTAATTTTTATTCACCTGGTTTCTAGCCAAGGACATCAAGAAGTCTCAAGACCTTGACCCTATAGGTATTTCTCTAAATCATCTTATAATTGTGGATGATTTCCAGAACTGATGTTAGATTGGTGCTGTAGAAATCTTGGAAGTGTTTTACTCTTTTCAAGCAGTGGTGAGTAAAATGAGAATTTAATGTCTCTGCTATCTTGACCTTATAATTAAAGGTCCAATTTTTCATTGATGTAAATTAGGTATTTCCACTTCCTTCATTGAAACCTCACTACAGATGGGAATCTGGAGTCAAGTCTTTAGAAGGTCCCACTGTAAAACTTTCATTAGTGGCTGATTTCAAGGTTCTCTGGGGAATTTGACATTTTTCATCTTTCACCTGTTCTGTGCTAGAGAAAATATTGTTCACATCCAAATATGTTAAATGATGGTAATCCTATCTTTATGTACTGTGTTGAGCCCACAGTTGCTGTGGTTTCATGTACAAACCACAACTTTTAACTTTTAGCAGCTTAAAAATTTCTAGCTATTTTCTAGAAATTAGCTCAATATTTATCAGAGAGAAAATCTAGGACTAAATAGACAAGCTGGGCTGCCACATGAAGTAGGAATGAATTAAAATCCAATATATTTTAAAAGTTCCAAGCACTATGCTCTTACGCTTCTACTTCACTGCATTTCTTGAGGAATTCAATGTGAACACTAGCCTTAAAGAATATGAAAAGTTAGTATTTCTGCTAGAGGGACATTTTATTAGGCTTTGCTGTTTTGCTTATCATGTCATTAGCATATTAATAGCTATGTATTTTAAGAACAGTAAAATACATGTCTCTGTACAGTACAAGATAATGTGAGAAATTAAAAACAGTGGATTCTCTGTCTTCCTTTCTAGCTCCAGCTGTAGCATGTGACCTCATTTTTGGTCCATGGCTATAAAAATACCCTATCCTTTAAACATAGAGGTTACCTTGAATAACCTATCCCTACACAGAGTTATATTGCTAGCTTTCCAAATCATACAAATTACTCTGAAGTGAAAACCACAATGGAAGCAGTCCAAAATCACATTCTTGGCTCAGCTCATCATACCCTATGTTATTTGCCAGTTCCCTATTCCTTGAGCTTTTGGGGTAGTTTATAAAAATGTTTCTGTGTGTCACATTGAACACTGAAACCAATGTTATTTTCTTCACATTCATTACTTGCTGCTATCAAGATAGTATCAAGAAGGAACAAATTAATCTGAATCGAATAGCACATCTGTATAGCTCAAGCTTATTTATTATGTTAAACAGATGACTGGTTTTACTGTGTTTGTATGCTCCTTGTAGTAAATGTTATAATTCAATACTTGGAAAATAAATATTGGAATCAAGAGATGGAAAACGTCTTTGTGATGTGCCACAAGGTGTCTTGTGGTTACTCAGAGCTTCAACCAATCGCTTACAAATTTCTCTGTCATTAAAGTGCCTTTGAGAGGGTGTTTCTTGGAAAGGGATTTTAATGGAAGGTAACATATAAATAATCGGAATATCTGATCTGCATTAAGTATATCTCAGGAGAAGAAATTTCAGGGAAAAAAGAAAGGTAGCCCAAAATTTCTACCTACATGTAGCATTGGTAGGTGGTAATTCTGCAGCATACATACTGTAGTTTATGTTGTTCTGTACAGTGCCACATTAAAGAAAATTTATAGCTCCATGACAGCTTGGTTATGAGAATCTAGTCTTAACATCTGCTATTTAATAGATGAAGGCCGAGATGGAGAAAAATTACTCTATAAACAGGAGAGGTAGGGAATATATAAAAAAAAAGCCTGAATATCAAGGAGCAATTTTCTGGTATGTTCAAATGAGAGGGACAAGTAGGATCCATACTGCTTAAGACATTTAGAAGAAGCTAAGGATCAGATTATGATACCTTTCTGTAGCTGGCATGTCCCATGAGTCCTCAAACAAATCTATTAAAAGCCAGTTAGATTAGGAAAAGAGGACATTAATCTATAAAGGTAAGCGTTAAGGTCACTATTTAATGGTAAAGTCTCTGAAGGATTTCTCCTAGAGTACTTTGGAATAGATATGTTATTACTATTGTTAACCATAACAGACTGTAGTAGGGCTGAATTATAAAGACAACTACTTCCCCCTGTAGAGGCAGACAATATAATTCCAGATCCTGAAAAATGAACCAGTTACATGTTTAATCTCAGGGTTTGATTTCCTCTTTATTCATGGGAAGGACAGATTAATTTGTGATTTCAACATTCAGTGTATCAGCTTGCAGTGCAGTCTGTTCTGAGACTACTTTTGCTTCAGACTAATGATCCATGCAGTAGCTTCTTGTTGGGACTGAACCTACACTTGCAAGCACTGCTTGGGATTCTGAACACCTCAGACTTATGGTATCAACCGCTCATGGATATTTGTACTGCCATAAACATTTGGATAATGGCTGTTCTTCACATTGTTTTAGTCTCACGTGAATAAGTTTGTTCATTCATGTATAAAAATTGTTTACTATTAAACTATTAATTAAAGGATTTCATATATTTAGTCTGGAAGCAAAAAAAAAAAATTCTGTATGACATGAATGGCCAGTTGCACAGCATAAATAAGAAGTGGAAAACAGTCCAAGTGAATATTTCACATATTCTTTGGGTAAAGTTTGTTCATCTACAGCCCTTTCCCATAGCCCAGTGAAGCTGATGAGAGTTTGGGGCTTTGGCTCAGGCACTTCAATTGTCTGTTCTACAATTACAATAACAAACACAACTGTAGTCTGTTTGCAAACAGCTGGTAATTGGAAAAAGGGCTGAAGTTGTCAGCGAATGTATTTGTCAGCACTGATTTTACCGGTTGTACACATTACCTTAAATGACATTTCTTTCCTTCCATGAGAAATTGTAGAGTCTATGCCTAACTAGTTTCCTTGGTAGCTGTCATGCAGCGGACATAGCATTCATTCTGTGGCGTGTATCCATTGCATGTTAAATATTCTCCAGCACTTGCTGTTTATTATCCAGTAGAAATAGGCTGTTTTCCAAATACCTTATCAAAAAACAGTTCTGGTAGCATAGTAGACATATTTGTGACAAGTGGAGTTAGGCAGCTCTGCCCAACTTAAGGTTTGCCTGTTGATAATAGGAGATGCTAAGTATTCTCTCTTGGCAGGAGAATGATGACACTTTAAGAAGCAAAAGATATCTTCATCCAAGCTATGGTTGTTTGGGGTGTTTTTATTTAGGTTAAAAAGTATTTGTATTAGGCATCCTAGTGCACAGTTCCCTAAGACAGATCAAGCTTGTGTAATAGTCACCAAAGCTCACAGAGGAGTTGATTGAACTCCTATGCTTTTTTAATATCCTGTTTACAGGTTCAAATATCTCATGATTTCATCTGCATTTCTAAAGGTCTGTCTGCCCATGAACTGTGCTGAATCCTTGGCTACAGTAGTGCCCTCCAGTGTGACAGCACAGACACTTTTGCCTGTGCGATTTAAGTGCTGCTGTTCTTGCACTTTCTCAGGTTTCCCTTTTGAGGCAGCAGGTGCCAGCAGCTATCACATCAGCTCATGGCCATTGTCCTGTTTCCCACATTCTGTGTGTGTGCATACCTTTTTTTTTTTTTTTTTTTTTTTGAGAAAGTGGATGAAAAACACAACCTGTAGTCATCGGTCACGTTTGTAAGCTAAGCTGTGACATTGTCAAGACGTGATTCTTTTTCTGGTCTGAGGCTTGTATGTTCACTGTTCTTTATCTTTTGTGGTCCACAGGCTCCGATAGCGAATATTCATGGATGACCTGTTAGTCGCTTCTTGGGTTTTGTATTTTTGTGTGGGTTTTTTTGTCTTCACAGTCTCCCCCCTCCCTCCTCCCGTGTTGTTTTCTCTTCTTTTCCTTCCCACTTGCTGCATTCATCCCTGAGCAGGTGCCTCTAGAGCCTGGACATCCTGTAATAAAAAAATATATGTTGGCATCCTGTTCTTTCTAAAATTGCCTGTTTCTTTATGTGGCCTACAGATAGAAGTGAAAGGAATTACTGGTGGGTACGTCTCAGCCCTGGCCCATGTCTCTCATGCTTCTGTTATTTGGGCGGTTGTAAACCCAAGAAATACTACGGTAGGGTCATTGACATATGAAGAAAAAGCAAAGCATAAAGGTGAATTAATAAAGTCTTTTGTGAAACAAAACAAAAAAACTGGAATGATACGAAACCAGTTTTGTTGCAAATTATTTTTGTTCCCTGTAGCAATGGGATCTGTCATTTCCTGCCATGAGATGCAGAGAGCAGAAAGCTCTTATTTCTTCTAGTTTCCTACAAACCTATTCAAATCCAGATTTGGATTCCAACAGTCAGATGGGAAAAGAATGGGATGGAGAGAAGCTGTGAATCTCAATACTCTCCACTGTGCTACTAGGGTGAAAAGATACATAACAGGCTCCGCGTGAGTGAAATCCTCTCCTGTATTTCATATTTGTGCTATTGTCACTTCTTGACTGTAGTAGTTACCACAGTTTATTGCATATCCTGTGTGCTATAGTTTCCTTTCCATGACTTTTCAGATTGTGGCTGTTCCTGTACACATTGTCATGCGATTTTGCCTTGACAGTGCACCCAGAACAGGCTGTGTTCCACTCATTAATCTGCGAGTACTCAAGGAAGTGAATGTCCAACATTAACGTATAGGCAAGGGGTCTTTGACACTACTGGTTTTTCAAGCATCAATTTTGCAGTCCTTGGGTTAAGCAGCAGTTGATGGAATTAAATGCTGAATTGCTAAAATATCAGCACTTCATTATGATGCTTAACAATTAGGAAAAAAGCCAGTGTGATGCATATTTGATAATTTGTGATGATGGCACTGTTGATGATACATTAGCTGTCTAGTGGAAGTGAATGTATATTCTCCCTCTTATGTGTCTTTTTCTTTATACTAACATTGTGAGTGTCTTTCATGCTCTTTTTCTTGCTTAGTAGACTTCCCTTTGGGCTATTAAAGATGATGTTTTACATTGGCAAACTTTTCAGTATCTTCAGTCAACAACCTATGATCTAATGGATGGACAGTGTGCAGCATGGCTCATCACAAAGATGCACTCTTACTGTGATACTTAAAAGGTAAACCCTAAATTGAGTAACGGAAAACCTGAAGTCAAAATGATCTCATCTGTACATGCTCCATTATCACAAATGGAAGCTGGCTGAATATTTGCCTGTCACAATTTTTCTACCAGTAATTATTATGTCAAGACTGAAAATATTCTATCCACAGGGAGCTAGTGGATACTATGCTTTTTAAAATATTCTATATGCATGATAAGACTTCCTTCTCTGTTAGCTTGCTTATCATTTTGACTATTTCTTTTGAAGTAAGAAACAGATGGCAGCATTCACTGTAATAAGTGCAGAAAAACACGCCAGCCAATTAGGGAGGTTTCAACTGACTGAAAAACTGGATCCTTTTCCAATATTGTGGTGATACCGCCCCCCCCCCTCGACCCATGTCTAGAGGAAATTTTTATTTATCATTTGTTTAATAGAATCATAAAATTAGAGATTAAAGGAATCTTAGGTCATTAGATCTCTAGCAACAAACCTGAAAACAAAGAGCTGAAATACAGCTTATGGATCTTTTTTTTCCAAAAGATCATTATTGTCTGCCTTAAAATAAGAAACTCAAAAAAAGCAAATAGCCTTGTTTATGTGAACCCTGTCCCTCACTTGAATGGGCCAGTATGAACTGTATCTTTGTAAGATCTTAAAATACTTACTAATTCATCAAACTCTACTTTATCCCGTAGGTCCCTTTTCAAACATTACAGGATTTTAAATAACTTTCTTAAATCCTTAATGTCTTGTCAGGTTCCTGAAATTGTGAAAATGTTATTCAAACAGTTCACTTCTCAACAATGTTTTGGCCCCCACTCACTTCCTTATCAGGAAAGGTTACTGTTCTCTCATTTCCTACCAAAATCAGGGAGAATTTAAGATACTTTAGATCCCTCAGAAAAAAAAATTCTTCTTTGTTTCACCTTATGAAACTAAAATTAGAGATCGCTGCATGTCATTACTGATATGGTCCTTATGCACCTGTACACGTCTTTATCCCTTTCTAGCAGTCAGTATTACTGAGACTATGAAAAAAAGGGTATTTTGGCTTCTAATATATGATTTTATTCCCTGGCTGTGTAGTGCTTTGATAATTTTTATGAGATATTCTGCAGTCCTGTTCTCACTGTTCCACTGTTTCATTTCAGAGGTAGAACTATGCAGGTTTCACTGCTTTAGGATTTTCAGCTCAACTTTTATTTTTTATTCTACTGCTTTCTGCCACAACCTTTCTTTGCTATTCTTAAGATTATACTCTCTAAACATCTACTGTGATAACATTATGTATATTTCGCTACTAACCTTTTGGTATCACTCTTCTTCAATGACTTTTCAATTGTAGTCAATGAGCTTCTAAGGATGTAACCTAAAGCAAAACTGGTGCCACTTACTAGCGTAAATTTAGTCTATGAAAGATGAAATTCTGCTTTGAGCACTAAAGCAATTTTCAGAGTACCATATCAGCTTTTATCAGGGTTGGTCTGTTCTTCCTAAATGAAGATATTTTGTCTGTTTATGGGTGACTGTGGTCACTCTGGGAAGCATTTGGTGGTAGTTAAGGGTAAAATAGTGATTGTTCTTCAAAATTAGAAAAAACTGGTAGCTCTGCAGTGATGATGTAAATTTCTTTTAAAAATTCTTTCAAACCACAAAGCTGTGTGTTGTTCAGTGATTGAATGCATTTGGACTTATGGAACTTTTCATTTAATGCTGTTCTCCATTGTTTTTGGCTGAAGCCCAAGCCTCACATCTTCTAGTTGCAGGATTCCGTTCTGCAAACTCCATCCTTTGCTGAAGGCTCAGTGTAACATGAGACCATCCCTGTTTCCCAGCAGGCAACACATTAAAGGTCTGCCTGTTGACCAGCTCCAAAGACAGGTGTTATTCTCCTTTTCTTTTTTTCTTCTCCCTTTACTTGGTCTTGTAACTTCCCTAACATACTGTCAAGTCCTGAATGAAATGAATGAGTAAACTTTATAAGCTTGGAAAAAGCTAATTCAGATGGTGTGGAGCTAGGGATTTTGGTCTAAAGTTGAATGCTCTTAACAGCTTGTTTCCCAGATTTTTGTTGGGCCTCCAAGAGACTGAGCCAAACTGGAAATCCAGCTTATAAGGATAGTTGCAGAGATCACAAACAATGAGCATGTATCTCTCCAGGCCACTTAGCACTGACAGCACAGTATTGCAGATGCTGAAGAAGCCTCAAGGTTTGG
The DNA here is from genome assembly GCF_947461875.1 of Haliaeetus albicilla. Taxonomy (NCBI): domain Eukaryota; kingdom Metazoa; phylum Chordata; class Aves; order Accipitriformes; family Accipitridae; genus Haliaeetus; species Haliaeetus albicilla. Next base: position 24,812,666 of record NC_091491.1, on the reverse strand, counting down.
ATATGGCACACTCGTACTGTGCTTTTCTACCATAAAAAAATTGCACACAAGTGAATACGTGTAAAAATGTGTGAGCTATCAGTGCACCTCTCACCTGTATCTACTTTGCATGCATGTTATCTCTGTGTTGGGTCTAACTCACTGCAGTCATAAGGCTATGTGAATCAGAGAGTATCTCTGTTGTTGTGTCCAGGGATCTGTAAGAAGAATAAGTAAGGCCTCAGAAGGAAGCACAGTGAGACCCAGTCCAAAACTCAGTCTAGTTTCTTGAATAATTATTCATGAAATGCATCTCTTCCTCCTGCTTCCATCACTATCACATGCTTTCAATATTCTGTTCAATTTAAACCATAACTTTCTCTGCCATGATAATTTTCTCATACTTGCCTGTACAATATCGTGTACACCTTGGTAACATGGAATAATGCATTTTAGGAGCAGATTATTTCTCAGAGGGAGGCAACTTCTCTAACAAAAAAGAAATGATAACTGGAACTTAAACTGATCCAGAGTTTTAACTTCCTTTCTAGCCAGTGACAATGGCTCAGTCTAGTAATGGTCTATCCATCAGTTAACATAATTTTGAGAAAGATTTACCAGTCTACGTCAACTGTATGGGCCTGTCTCAACAACTCAACCCATAACTGGTATTATAGCCTGCATGTCTCACTCTATCATCTTGAAATTATCATGGGGAAAAATAAAACTGAGACCCTTGGAAAAATATTTTGTTAATTTTTGCAGTGGTTATGGCAGTGCAGCCTGGCCTTATTATGTGCTACAACAGGTTACATTGTCTATTAGTAGTTAATGATGATGGTCAGCACAGGGTGCAAAAGCTATGCAGACATTTTGAAAACCTTTCTCTGACTTGCCTTTTTTTTTTAATGCATTAACAAGTCAGAGAACTGATATTCTGTAGCTTCAGTTAAGTTACAGTTTAGTGATTTATTTCATCTTTCTATTATTAATTTGTTAACATAATAAACACTTTATACTGGATATTTGGATATTCTGTTGTACTAATTTTGAGTGAAACAAATTATGGGAATATTTCTTTAAAAAGGATGTATTGCAAGGAAGAAATTAACATTCAAATACTATGAGGTGGCAGTGACCACACCCACTAAAATAATTAAAAGTACTAAAGACACAAACATTAGCCATCCATAAAACTTTAACCACCTCCACTTTTCTGCTTTTCATTGCATAGTCAAAAAGCATTAAGTGAGCTATAAAATATGTGAAAAATTAACTTGGCTGATGGGCCAATAATTTCCATCCATCAACTAGTAAAACTATCCAGTTCATACTAACCTTACTCTGCTCTAGCAGAGTTTAGGCAACCTTCTGAATGTTTAATAGCAATTTTATTAAGTTTTGAAAATTAAAGTGAATTAGAACATGTAAAAATGCTGATAATGTTAGATTTTATTCCTTTTTTCCTTTGTCTGTCTTAGGTAAAACCCCAGTGATGCTCACTGGGATTTTCCGTAAGGATTGAGTAGATTTGAATAAGTGAGATCTTATTCAAGCTATTTAAAGCAAATGGCCATGCTCACAAAACTGTATCAGGATATCTCATTTACTGGACATGAATAGTAATAATGTCATTGTGGCCACTCTGCTTTGATATTTCTGCTGCCCCTGGCCAAAATGTTGTCCTTGACTTAGAAAAATTTTATACATAATTTACTGCCTAAAATTGTATTAAACTGTAGATTTTAGTCAATGGCAGAACTCCTGCTGGTGTCAATGGAAGAAAGTGCAGTAGTTGTTGTTGACAGTTGCTTTAGATGCTTCATAGTATTTACTTTTAAAACAGAATTGCATCTGGAGCTTTTTTTGCTTAAGGCAAAATATATTACTTGGAGATTACTTTTACTGAGGTCAGTGATTGACAAGCTTACATTTTTGAGTACGTCAGTCAAGATATTGCTGGACAGAACTATTCCTTTAAATCTTTCAAGATTATTTACCTTTGGTAATGTGTAAAATAGTATAGCCTTATAGATCATATTTACTGGAAGTTGCCTTCACAGGAAAATAGTGACCTTGTAATAAAAGCTGATTGTGTTTCCTCCTTTTTCTCTGCTGTCTTCATTTGGTATAGCTGAACTTCCATAGACAACACAAACCAAGCTGCAATGAGATATGACTGTAGAACTGTAGTAGTCTGTACTTTCAGTTCAGCCCTTGCTTTAAATGTAGACCACTGCTCTTCTGTTTCCATAGCCATCTCTGCTTGGGCAAAGCAGATGAGAAATCTTTCTCATAAAAAAGTTTTATATCCACATTGCCTAGGTAAAATGACAGTATGATGCCTGAGCCAGGCAAGAATCAGATCCTGAATTTCAGTTGTGAAAATGTGGGTACTTGATTGTGATTGCATGAAGCGAGTGAACGTTATTAAAATCAACACATTTGTTCGTATTTCAGAGAATGTTACAGGGTATTATAGATAGCTATATTTAGCTTGCATGACAGCTAATAAACTCTTGTATGCTGAGAAGGAAAAACTGCTGACAAGGAAAAACTGTACTGACACTTACTGTTGGAATGTGACTCTTCAGTCAAAAGTCCTGCACTTTTACAGTTCTAAAGTCACTTTCCAAAGCTTTGATTGGTACTGCTTTGTGGATAGTCTGTTTCCACCATTCTTAGAGGCTTTATGATGTTTGAATGCAGGTTCAAACTATTTCCAGGTCTGGGGACATGTGATTAAATCTGATTAATTTAACAAATACTGTAGTTGCCTCTAAGAATAATGCAGTGCAGGAATGGTCAGGAAATTTTCAATCATATATTTTTTGCTGAGCCTGCAAGACTGAACTGTGTTGCAAATACAGTCGGGTTTTATCTAAATGGACAAAAGGCTGAGGGTTTCTGGAACCCCACCTGCTGTCTGCTTGTTCACCTGCCAGGCTTATGGCTGATTCCCTGCAGAGGCTGCTGGGGAACACAAGCCCTGGTTCAATGGTCCCCAGTTCTGTAGCAGCCATTGCATTATCTTTAGCATAGGAAAAAGTCCAGAGCTTCCTGACTCTCTGCTTTTGCATCAGCTAGCCAGCGACTTAGGTTTCACTAATAAGGAAATCTCTTGCCTTGGGAGGTCATCAAAATAGTATTTTCAAATATTACTGTTGATGTAGTTTTCCAAAGTAGTTTATTAAAAAAGTCAATGATTATGTTCAATCAAAATCATGTTAAAGTGGCACTAAAAGATGGAGTGAAACTTCTAAAGCAACAAGGATTTTTTTAGAATTAATATTTAGATGCTTTAAACTGCGCCTGCTGTGGCTAAGTTTTACAAAGGTCTAAACTGTGGTATTCTTATCAGATGAGTATTTCCCTCTGAGTTGAAATAACTTATTCAGAATTCCTACGTGTCCGTATTTTTCCAAGTGATATCACAAAACCCTTTGGAAGATAGAGATGGATGTGCTGACAGCTGTGGAGTTGATTCTTCACAGCCGCTAATTATAGCACGGTTGAGTTCTGCAATAGTGCATTGCACAAAATATTTGTCATATCGGGAAAAGCCTGATATGTGGAGAGGAGTAATTATTTTCTCCCCAGCTTATAATGGTCTTCAGATACCAGGGAAAAAGCAAACCTAGTGAGGATAAGTGACTTCTAGCATTTCTGAACATCTACCTAAAGACCAGATGTCCCTCAGATGCTCTATTGTAATTTTCTCATAGTTGCCTTCTGTTCTGAGGAAACCTTACTCTTTTTTGCCCTCAGACAGCAGGGCTAAGTGGATGGGTATTAAACAGTTCCTTCTGGTTTCAGAAGGAATTGTTGAGCTGAAGGACTTCAGAATTTGGCTAAGCATTGGGTTAACCCCCTTACAGTGGGTTAAGTTAGCTGCATACAAAAAATGCATGAATGTACAGTGTTTTGTTTTATGTTCCTTGCAAATCAAGGGTTGATTTTGGAGATTTTGGCTACAGCTAGTGTTTGAGGTTTTTCCACCTCTGGTCTCAGGATTTAATATTTTGATTCAGGGGCTGGAAGTTTCTTGGCATTGTTGATGCTGACATTGGGATGAGGGTTTACACTGTCCCCCAGCAATTGTACTAGCAAGAATTGAGTCATACCTCCTCTCTGTGACCGTGTGTGGAAGCTGGCCCCCAGTAGGGTTATATTATCTCCAAGTCCAAACACCTGTTGATCTTAGGCTTAATGTGCAGGAATGTGTTCTTGTATACCAAGATTTAATTTTGACTCTCATTTATCTTGATATGCTACTGATTTCAGTGATGTTTCACCCAATATTCCTTTGCCTGTTGCATGGAGAATCAGGCTCTGATAGACAGGAGAAAGGTCCTAACATGTAGGGCCTGACATCCTTTACTGAAGAACAGACAGTGAGAGAGGGTGAAACTTTTGAAACATATTCTAATAATGTCTATACCCTTCTTCCCCTCAGTGCGAAGTCCTTGAAGAGTGCACTCAGCTGTAGAATAAGCCAATGCAGCCTTGAGTGGACTGGCAGAGATCTGTGTAAACAGATTTGCCAGAAAGGAAGAAAGTTGTTCCATAGCTTGTGACTTATGGAAGATATAGAAAAGACTATAAAATTTCAAGTGTGTATGGCCATGCTCTCTATTAATACAACAAACCCTATGAACTTCTTTGCTCTGCTGTGTTGAGAACCACCAGCAATGCCAATCTTAAGGCTCAGTTTTCAGCTACTGCCTTCTTTCAGGCTTCTGATAGCATGAGAACACATGCATGATCAAGAAGCCCTGAGGCTGGTAGATTCACATGTTCCCTGTAGGTGTATCCTGTACTGGCCCTACTGCAACCTTGAGTTCTGCACTAAAAAGGACCCCTTTTTGTTACAGATGCAAAGGTATTTACAGGTAAATTGGAACAGCCTTGTCCCTGAAAGAGGAATAAAATAAGTGATCTTCTCCAAAGTACCATCACAGAATGCATTAGCCAGCAAAGGGAGCACTGTCAGAAATAACAACAGAAAATAGATAGTTTATGAGAAAGTGAAATGTGTTTAAGTTCTCTCAACTAAGAAGGGATTTGCTTTTAGATTTGTGGGAAATAAAAGACTCATTAAACATCAGATATGAGCTGAAGCTACAATAGAATCTGTTTGCATTTCTAGATTTGGATTTCAAACAAAATTCCAGAGACTTTGTGTCTACAGGCTTCTGTCATCTTGTTGTAAATGTATTGACACCTATATATAAACACAAGATCAGAAATTGAACTAAAAAATGCATTTAGGTAATGCAGCTTCACAAGATATCTTGCATCATCCAAGTTATGATATTTATTTCTGTATGGTGTTAAGTAGCACTAAAGGCAACGTAATGCATGTTGGATAATCCTCTTCAATAGCAGCCTAAGTTAAATTGAATTAAACTTGCAGTGGGCCTGTGAATTCATCCAGACAGTTGCCATGGCTCAGCTGATTTGCAGTAACTTGAATTCCTTGCATCATTTGAGCATGTGTAAGCTTTTGTTTTGGATAGGAGGAAACTATTGGCCGCACAAATCTCAGATATCTGAATTTTCACAGACTAATTGTGTCTCTGGGCCCCTCTACAAAAGGTAGAATGTGGTATTATTTCATGGAGGCTTTGGTTTATAAAGATATAGCTGTAGAAATAACACTTATACTTTATGGTTAAAAGGGCCCAGTTCTGCAAACCGTCTTCTGTTAGGACTTTTCACAGATAGTTCATTGACATTGCTTGTAGGCTTATTCCACATAAACAACTAATGTTAATCTCAATCAACCCTGTACTGCGTAAAAGCTGTGCATTGAGCTGGCACCTATTTCTCTTGAAAGCATTTGTAATTTCATTTTTGGACTGTGAGGAGCTCTGTTGATTGATCCAAAAAAATGCCAGCTTCTCAAAAATCCAGTTCTCACCACAGTACAATGACTATAATCCCAGCATTGGATTTATCGTGGGTTTTTTTTGACCAGATATGTCAGTAGTTTAAAGAGTTTTGCACTAATAAATTGCTTTAGGTTAATGTGAGGTAACTTCAAATCATTGGAGATTTCATTGTGGAAAATACTTTGCAAAGCTGCATATCCTAAATGGCTGCACTCCGAAGTCTGGAATTCAAATCTCATTTACCGTAAATGACTGGCAACCAGAAGATGTATAAGGGTTTTTTTAACATACTTCATAGAATATAGGGGGAAGGGGGCTGATTTTTCAATTCCCATATAATACACATGGGCTTATTCAAGAAATTGACCATAAATAAAAGGAAATACTTCTCAGATAGTAATTAGGATAATATGCATTATGTTTGAAAGTGATACTGTAATATTTGATATGTCCTCAAGTAGTGGATATAGAGATCTTTTTGTTGCTTCTGTGTCATATGGTGATCTCAGTTCAGGTGAGACTACAGAAGGGCTCAGCGCTGGTCTTGTTCTACCTCAAGTTCCTAGTGCCTAATGGCAAGAGAGGAAGAGTTAGGATGGATGGTGAGTGCTTTTCAAAATCCCGCATACAGAACCCTAATGCAAGCAATATGGATGTGAGTGGGCTCTAAACTAGGAGCCTAATGTTAAGCTGGTACATCTATGCTCATTATCCGTGGTCCTCCATACCCTACCCTGCCACCTGGGAATCAAGCAAGTGCCTAAAAAAGATATTTTGGGTCTTAAATATGGGCTCTTATTTTCAAGACTCTGTATTGACTTACATAAAATCTCATGTCTGAGTGGACTACTACTCTTCATATTGCTGGGAGTAATAGCTTCATTTAGCTCTACTTGTTTTCAGTACACAATTAAAAAATACAATAGCTTCCATCCTAACTTTGATAAGTGACAGTTACAATTATGAACTTTGAGATGGATAATAGTTTGCATTAAAAGGAGCTATTTTTTATTGATTTGGGGGAGTTACCTATCTGCTTTATCCCATAGCAGTCATCACCTCCCCCACTCATGTGAAGGAGCTCCTTCCAGTTTCCTTCACAGAAAAAGTTTCCATTCTGAGGAGAAAGAAGGCAAGCAAAATAGAGCAGAGTACAAACAGTGTCCCTAAATATTAGTGAAGGACTTTAAGTAGGTCTTGCCAGAGACGGTGGACTAATCAGGCTCTTGATGGGCCACATAGTTCCCATTGCCACATCTAGTAGACTAAGAAACTTGGATCCTATTTTTGGCTTTGCCATTGACTGTCTGGTGTAACCCTCTGCCAGACAGTTAATTCTTTTGCGTTTCTGTTTTCCCTATTGCACATAGCCTGTCTTGTCTGTTTAGTTTGTAAGCATGCCTGGACAAGGATTGTCCCTTGTGGTGTTTGTAGAATGCCAAGTTAGCAGGGCTTCAGTCTTGGCTGGAGCTTTGAGGTGCTACCTGGGTATAAAATTATTATCATGTTAGTACAGTTATCAGTTATCCCAGTTTATGTTGCACTGACAGTTTGCTTCATTGACTCTTAGTAGTGCAGATTAAATCAGAGTGGGTTCCCATGTATTCCTGCAGCGGGCATTGTTGAACTACAGAAATAAAAATAATCATAACAAAGAATGTGTTGGAGCCTTCTGTGCAATCCTGGCACCATTTGGGTTGTTGTAACAACTCTTTCTTTCTTTGGGCTGAATCAGTTTTGGGATAGGGTTTGTAATGCTTTGAATGGAAGCCACAGTCTCTGCAAGACACCGAGTGAACTGTAGCAGGTTACATCACTTGGGTTAAACACCTCTTTTCACAACCGCTATGCTTGCTGGCATGCTCAGCAGAGATGTCACGGGCTGTATGTGCTTAGAGACTGAATTACCCAGTGTCTTACCCAGCTCCCCTCTGAGCAGGAGAGGAGTCCCACTTCCTTTTGATGGGAATGTAAAGGGGGTAGAGATGAACTACATTATCTGTATCTAATCTAGCAGTCTGACAAGATTTTTTTTATATCAAAACCACTCCAGACAATTTTCTGAATACAAATAAAGTCAGAGAAATATTCCTGGAAAGTATCATTCTAATGTGCTTAACTGTGTTCTAAATAGCTTTTTCAATATGCCTTTCAACTTTTCAAATGTTGCCGTACATGTGATTGCTTTCATAGGCCCTGTGAAATCAGCCCTGCCGGGAGTCACTTGTACATACTGCTGCTATCCAGAGTGGCAACAGAGCATGAGACGATCTTTTTGGGCTGTGATCAGGAGGTGTTGTTCTATGCCCTGAGCCATGGACAGGCAGATCTATTCGCCCACACTATATTTTAAGGTGTGTCTTTGAAGGCTTTCAGAAAGGGATGGGAATAAAACTAAACCAATAAATGGAAAAACCAGAATCTTAGCTTAGGAAAAGTTAGCACTGCTCAGTAATAAAAGATTGTAGGGAGTGACTTTAGAGATTGAAGCAACGTCCGTGACACACTTTTCAACAAGGTGAGTGGTAAGCTGTGCTGGCTGTAGAAGAAGCAATGTCACAATACTCCTGCAATAAGAATAGGACTGGAGGGAACAGTGTTAGCAGGTAAGAAAAATCACCTGATTTTAGAAGATTTAATTCCCCTGATAAAAGTTAAGCTTTGTTCTTGAAGAGTCAAGCAAAATCCTGCTTGTAGCAAAAATTCTGTTCTCCTTTTGCATGCCTGCTGCTTTCTTAGGTTAATCAGCACTGCTGTTATTATAAGAGTCTCTCAGGAGCTGTGCAAACACATAGTACTATTTCACCCATGCCGAAGAACGTAAAATCCCGCTAGCCAAGGGAAGGGTGCTAATGGCTTGTCCTGAGACACTAGCAATGCTTGGACTTGAACTTGTGTTTCTTACCTCCAAACTTAGTATGTGAATCCCAACATCACTACAGAGTCCGCCTTAGTTGTCTCCTGGCAGAGAAAAGTGATCTTTGGGTCTTCCAAAACTGGCTTTTTGTAATAGTAAGAACCACGGTAAAGTGTTAGAAGTACAGTACTCTAAATGCTCAAGATAAGTTACTGAAACAGGAGTAGAGAAAACAAACAGAAGGTTCAAAAGATGCCTCCATGTCCAACTACAACAGTGTCACGACCCAGACTGGAGAGACCAGGGAGTCGTGTTTAATTGGAAATTCCCTCAGGCTAAATTAAGGTGAAAGGACACCAAACGATCAGTTAAAGATTTTATTCATGACAGAAGCAAACTGAACTGGGGAGGTGTGGTAGTAGGTGGCAGGGTTTCTCACAACAGGAATTGGCATAAGAGTACTTCTGTAAACCGTGTAACTGTATACATCGATTCAGGGAATAAGGAGATCCCTCCCGTTGAGTCACGAGGTTCAGAGCAGACCCCCTTGCTTTCCAGACTCCTCCTCAGAGAAGGGCCCAGGGGCAGCTGGATCTACTCTTAGTCTCAGACTTGGTCAACAGTTTATATTTTGAAATGGATGAGGTGTAGGGGTTGCAGAAAAGGAAAAGGAAAGAGAGAAGAAGACAGAGAGAAAAAAAGGAAGAGAGAAAGAATTCACCAGTGCTGGGTCCAGCGTTGGTTCAGTCAGCCGAGGGGTCCAGTTCCAGTGGGCTTGTGCACCCGGAGCTTCAGTTTGTGTCCCTTTATCATCCTTGCCCCTCCTTCGGGCGGGCACCTGAACTCATCAGGTTAATGAGCAGTTTGTGAGCCTTTGGGCTTGGGGGTCCTTTGTGGAGTAACTTCGTCCCTGCAGACATGGCCATTGTTTGATCTTTGTATCAGAACAAGGAGCTGGGCACCCTCCAGCATGCCCTCCCCCTCCTGTTGCTGATGTCTGAGCTGATGGGCTTTTCACCTTGGTTCCTTGCTGTGCAGGGTTTGTCTTTAAGCAGAACTTGCCCCACCACAATGTTTGAGACATTAACTCTTTCAGTCTCTCACAAACGGGTGCAATATTCTCTGTGCAGGACTTGGTCTGACTTGGACAAGTTTGGTGAGAATACATGTGCCTCTAATGTGTGTACATAGGTCCTAGCCTTACAATGTTGTTGAGCAAAAGATCCTCTATGGCCTGTTCTGCGAACTGTACCGTATATTATGTCCTTTACATGCAATAGGTCCGTGTCTTCCTATCAGTACAAAAACCCTGATTGTCCTTACTGCAGTTGTGGGTGGTTTAAATGGGCCACCTCTATGACAAGGCTGGGGAAATAGCAGACACCAAATGTTGTGAGGAGATGGGAAGGGTGAGTGGAGTTGTACTTGATCAGTTTGGAAAAGAAGGAGCAAGTATGTTGCTTTGTAGTTCGCTCCTGCTGGAAATAATTTGTTATCTGAATGGGGAGAATGTACCATATCTGCATACAGTAAATCAGGAGGAGGGGTCTTCACAGTAACACAAAATACTGACCAAACTCATGTCAGTAGGGATATTGACTTGGAAAGCTGCAGAGGTAGGGTATCTCATTCTCCCTGGCTGGTGCAGCCCTGCACTGGCTCCCACTTAGGGCAGTTTCCTAAAAGACACAAAGCTTTGTTATCTCCTAGTATTCAGGAAAAACAAAAAAAATCTGTGTCTTCCTCTTCTTAGTGGAGTGAGTTTAAATGTATGACCAAGGAGACAGAAAAATCTCTTTTTCTCCATTCTGTTGATTCTTGCATGAACCCTGGGAAGGCCTTGATGAAAGCAAATACTGAAGCGAACATCCTGGGCAGCAAGGGGGGACAGGGAAGGTGCTGAGCACTGAAACATGCTGCAAATTAATAGCGAGAACTGACTTTTCACTGTGTCTTCCTACTGGCCACAAGTACCACAGCATCTTCTTAATGACTGTCCATGAGCTGAGGAAAGTGTGCTATCCTGTCCGCTAGGAGCACATTCACACTTGCTCTATTTGAGTAATTTGTCTTTAATTACTCTTTTCCATATTACCATCATTTTATTTCTAAGTAAGTCTCATTTTTCCTTCAGTATTACCATCAAAGATTTCACATCAGGTCTTAATTTCTCATTTGCTATTGATGTGTCATCCCACAAAGTTAAATGAGGATTCACGATTGCTGTATCTTCTTGAGCAGCTCAGGTCCTACATATTAAATGAATTATGATGATCAGTTTGGCATGTTTCAGAAAACAGTTACCATGCACTGTTGATAAGAACACTTGTAATCTGCGGAGTCACGGATTTTGTCTGAATAACAGATTCTTCTGGGCACCTCATGGGAATATATAAAATCAGGAATTCTTAGAAAATGCTAATTCTTTCATACTGTTACAAATGGCAGCTTTTGCTAAGTATGAGGCAATTCCTGTCACTGAAACATGTATTTATACTTGAAGGTTTTCCACAGCAATACAGAGAATTGAATCTCTTCTGGATTATATTGACTTAAATGGAATGAATTTAGGTAAAGAATATAGACTTTGACTTGTTCCATAACGGTTTGAAACACCTTGAAGCACCCAATGAAATCCAGCACCTAAGCATAACGCTTTCTCATTAACTCACCACCGTGTAACTGCCAAGGACCAGAGTCTATGATTACCTGTTTGCTTATGACATTACCTGTTTTGGCTCTTCTTGGACCTGTGTACAAAATAGGTCTTTGAGGTGGGATCATCTCTGTGTTCTGTGTTTGTACATCACCTAGAATAATTGTTTCAGGACTGGACCTCTGAGGAGCTCCTACCATGCAAATAAAGGGAGTGCAGGAAAGAAATTATTACTTTGTTGATGGATTTTGTGTGGCCTTCAATGCAAACATACACTAAATTGAACTTGGACAGAAATTTGGTTCTTTGGTCTTGCTGTTAATTTCCAAATGTGCCAGGACAAACTGTTTAGGGCTTGACCCTGCAAGGTGCTGAGCACATTTAGGATCTGCAGAGGTTGCTCAATACCAAACACAGGTTCTTTTCTCTTAATGAAACTGTTGCACTTTAGACACTGGCAGCTTGGAGTTCTCTGAAATGGCAAACATTTTGGAAGAGACATTACCATTGGCTTTTGCAACAGTCAGGTCTTTGGAAACATTCCCCTTGAATAATGTTAAAAGTAATTCCACTTTCTGTAATTTAAATCATCCCTATCATCAGCACCAATAACTGAAACTTCCACAGATTCCAGGCTCACCAGGACCTTGCCAAGAGCTGGCATTATACTCTGAGCCAAGTAACTTACAAACAAGGAGTATTGAGCTCAACAAGTGTGTATGTTCTTGCAGGGTGTTCGTGTGTGCTTAGCTGGCACCAGTGGTGAAAAGCTTTAGATCCTGCTGTTACATTCGCAATTATATCTATCAGAATTGCTACTAAACTTGTACTTGGCAGATAAAATCATATAGTATTTAAAAGGTTGCCCAGGTGTGATCTATTAACAGATATATAGAGTCCAGGAATTATTTCATGCTTTAGCTTAAGGGTTGTGAAAGTACCAGGTTATTGTATTCTTTTGGTCTCTGTATGTGCACCATGTTCTGCAGTGCTACTGTGTACCCTTAGAAGAATCACCTTCCTGTTATTGGCAGGTCAAAAAATTTGGGCGTGAAGAGAACTATGGTTTTCTAAGAACCTCAGGCTTTGCTGCATTTCCATAGGAATAATTTGTGTATTCCATGGTGGCAGGAGTGAAAGGCCAGGTGCTCAATTGGTATAACTGAGTATAACCAAAACGACTTCAGTGGCATCATGCATTGTCTGGTTCCAACACTCAGGGACACAGTCATCGAAAGAGCTGTGCTTTGTTGCAGAAAGGGATATTAGAGCAGGCAGAATATTAGGCCCTCTGACTCCTTCCTCTTCCAGTGTCTCCCAGGTTTACTTCCACTGTCTTTGTGCCAGGAGAGACTGTTGCAAAGTGTGACACAAAATAAGGCCCTTCTGTCCTTTTAGTCTCACATGCAAATTATGCAGTTTAATAAGTAAATAGCCTTGATATAGCTGTTAGTAGCACAGTTTGTGGGTAATAGATCCTATTAGCTTTTCTACTTTCAGACTAAACTTTCAGACACAGATCCTCAGAAACCTTTTGCTTTTCCCCTTTTTTAATGAAACTGGCTTTCTTCATTCCCCACTTCAGTACAGCTCCCACGGGAGAGTGATGAAACTTCCAGTCTTGCCCGAGACCTTTTATCTGCAGTTTTCCAAAGGCCAGAAGCCTGCTGACCCGCTGAGCATGACAAATGTAGAGAAACACTTGGTGTCTCTGATCTATTAGCTTTGGATAATGGAAGATGATCTTTTATTACCTCTTTATTTAGCCTTTTTGTCCTTGGTTTTTGTAGCAACAAAGAATTTTGTCTCTTTTCCCTATCAGGATCTGTTCAGGACATTTATTTTGTTGGTTCTTCTTTCACTATAATTTCCAGAGCAATAAGCTAGCACAGCCCCTGCTTTGGTTTGGGCTCTTTCAACTTAATCTTGTACTCTCACTAAACTTCTGTGTTCCTATGGCAGACTTCCTATCCATTTTTTCAGTCCCCTTGCTATTCCAAAATATGTTTCACCTCCATCACAACAGTGGTATGAGATGCCTTTAGCTTCCCTTTCTTGATGGAGGATACACCTGAGACACACTCTGTAAAAAGACTGCATTTTACTTATTTATTCCCAGTGCTTTTTCATTCTCATAATTGAAACCTGCTGGCTTTTACACCAGTGTCCAACTTAAAAGTAGCAAATGTGCCATCTGCTTTCAGGCTGATATAGCACATTCATCTTCTGTAGCAGAGATGTCCGCTGGCCCTACGACTGTGCCCACTCTGCTGGCCCTACGACTGTGCCCACTCTGCTGGCAAGTACAAACTCTTCTCAAGTGACACCATTCCCAGTCTGGCCTTGTCTTGGCCTGTGCTTGTGTTTGCGCCTGCAGTCCAAGCATGTGCCTGGAGGGCTGTTCTCCTTCCTCTCTGTCCTATGTTGTCTTTAAGTACTCTTTGTCACATCCTTAGTGGCACACTCCTGTGCACTCTTCATAGCTTTGGCCCAGGCTGGGGGACTAGCATCTGTCAAATTGTGATAGTGTATCAAGAGTTAATTTGGGGTCCTTTTGTTCTTTCTCTCCGAGTGTCTTTTCCTAGATCCCAGTCACCAGTTCATCTCTTACCAGGTACTGAGACTCACTGTTCAGCCTTAGCTGAAGATGGCTCTTCTGCTTTCTTGTTCTTTTGTTTAAAAACAGAGCTTTTTTTATGTTTCATTTTTGTGCAGTGAGCAATACTCAGATGTCTGTAATCTCACTGCCTAATTAACAGCAAATTACCAAGAACATTACAGTGCTTCTGAATCAACCATTTCCCTGCATAGGTCTGTCATCTGACTGGTTTCTGTTTGCTGACACCCACTGCTTGCAGCTAGAAGGTGAACATCACACAATTGTCTGAATTAAGGGCCTAAAGAGCTTAGGGGATAGTGGGAGCCATTAGAGAGGTATGTGAATATCCTTAAGGTGTAAACTCATAGTCATTTTCTCATCTTCTGAAAGCTTCAGCTCCTATGAAGCTTCAAAAGCTCTATTCTCCCAGTTAGAAGACAGACAATATAGCTTTTACTCTCAGTACCATGTGCTGTTCAGTGATGGTGTGTAAGGTTTAAAACTTCTTCCAAGAGATCTGTCTTGGTCTGTGTCCAATTCCACTTAGTTGTGTGTAACAAAAACTTCCCTGCACCCTAACTAGATTTTTAGAGGCTGGGAAACTAGTTCCTTAAAGACAGAGCTATCTCTTGTACAGCTATGGAGAAGGAAAAGAAAGGTATCACAGCCTTTGTAATACCCATGCAGTATAAATTCAGCTTGCCTCAGAAAGGGGTCAAAATACACAAGTGAGACGGAGAGCAGAGATGCTTGTTCTGGGCTTTTAAGTTGATATTTGCCCTTTTTGCATGTTTGCAGGGTCACCATCTACATAATTGACTTGGCAAACATATAAAGCTGTAGTCAAAGCCTTTGTTTTATGTTGCACAATGAGATATTGTATTTCATTTCTCCTGTAAGATACTTTATGCTTTTCCAGAGTGTCTTAGCCAGCTTTTGGCTCCAAGCAATTACTTTTAATAACTGAGACTGACCAAAAGGACGTTGTCTTCTGTAGTAGCTTAGGCATGAGCTATGATAGATCACTTTGTTACTGTCAAAGAATGGATTTTTTCACTCCATTGGCAACATGTTTAATCCTGGGTCTTGTTACTCTACTCTGCCTCTGCTGCTATTCAGGTGGACAAAAACAGGAAAGGGAAGACGAATTTTGCCTTTTAGTGTTCCGGTGAAGCCACTTAGTTCTATCGAGACGCAAAAAGATGTTGGTCCCATTTGGAAATTAACTCTGCAAATTGACTGACACGTTGCTGGAAGAATAAATAGTAAAATACAGCATTGCTTGTCTATATCTGACAATGTGGATTTCTTGTGAAAAATTGGTTGAAATGCTGGATAGCACCCAAATGTAAAATCTCGTGCTGGCTAAAAACTGAAATGTTCTTAAAATTGGCTTCTCTGATGCGTTACAAGGAGAGTTTTCACCTGTAGGCTGAAAGGGCTAAAAATTCAGTCTCATTCAGACAATAATTTGGTGAGATTGCAACCCCTCACCTTTCTGGTGAAATCATCCTCTTTGATTAGGGCTTGATTATCTTTTCAAATCAGTTTTATGTGAGGGTAATACCACTGATTTCATCCAGTGAGTTACACCAGGGAAATGTCTTGATTCTCCTCTCTTTCCTGCTCCTGTGGGCAGGTTTTATGTGAGAAGCTTTTGGAAGGGCCTATGCTGAGAGTCCCTGCAGTGTCTAATTCACAGGGCTGGAGGGTTTTTGTCACTAGGTCCAGCTTTCCCTAAATACCTGTCACACAGAGGCATTTTGGTTCTGGGAGCAAAATGTCGATCGGCTGATGCCTCTGCTCCTCCCGTCCAGTCTGCTCTGCACAGCCCTGCCACACCAGGGGCCTGCAGCTACGTCAGGCAGGGCCTGCAGCTACGTCAGGCAGCGCCCGCACCTCGCTCCAGACCTCTTGCTGCCATTGCTGTGATGCTGCTTTCTCAGGAAGGGTTTTCTCTGTTTTCACTCTGGCTGAAATATCCCAAACAATGTCTTTGGGAACATGGGGCTTGGGATGGTCATGAGTTTTTACATGAATGCAAGAGGCCAGTTTATTTTTCAGGGTATGTGTCTTCTATGGCCAAAGATGTGATGGCAGCTGTGGGGGCGGAGCAGAGATGCACTAAACTGTCTGGTGTGGGTGATGACAGGGGTGTATTCAAGGCCACACCGCGATCACAAGGACTCTGCTGCCTTAGGACCCTCAGCTGTTAGACCCTCAGCTGGGTTTTTTTGCACCTTGGTGACTTCTGTGCTGTCACAGCTACAACATGATCTGTGCCTGTGTTAGCTGGGTGTGCTCCTGTCCCTGGGAGAGCTACAGCGGCCTCAGGCCATCAGAGCTCCCACCTGGAGATGTGAGCTCTCACGCCAGCAAGATGGGTGCTCACGTGAGCAGGGCAGCACCCCATAGCTTTGGTTAGGCTATTGATTACCAAAATTCCCACTGTCAGGAAGGCTGAATAAGATTTTATGACAGGTTAGATCCAAGTAATTTTATTTAGGAGTAATGCAGTGCGGTATTTTGGTAATGATAGCCAGTTTCATGTAGCTGTTTGGGAAGGATGGGCTTGTTCTGATGGCAGATGTCACCAGTTCCAGGAGCACCTGGAGTTCAAAGCCAGGCTTGCTCTGCACCTCTCAAGTTGCTGAAAAAGTCTCAGGTCCAAACGTATCCTACAAAGACAGTGCTTGAAGACTAGCATGTGAATTTTTCTGTTCCGGTCTATTGCTATCAAATTTTGTAAAAAATCCAGAGCAGAAGTTTCTATATATTTTTCCAGACTCCTTTCAGACTGTACGCTTAGACTACGGAGCATGTCACTTTTTTAAATGGTAAGTTTATAATCCCACAATTTTTGGCTGTCGAAGCTACCTTCCGCTCTGTGCAACAGGATGATGGGCTCTTTTTGGTGTGTTGATATGCACATATGGTGTATAGACAGTTGGAGAATTCTAAAGGAATGACCTTCAGGACTGACATTCTTCTACATTTTCATGTTTTTATCATGCTGTGGTGGGTTTGTTCATTCCTCTTTCATCTCCTCTGAGTGAAAAACTCTGCAGTCTTCCAGACAGCGTGTCTCTCTCTCTCTCTCAGTCAGACCATCTGTTCCCAGATTACAGATTTCTCTGCATGAGTACCAGGTAACAGACGTGACTTTGCCCAATAACTACAGCAAAAAAGGCTTTCACACACTCTCCGCAATCTGTGAACATATGATCAGTCTAGGATAATGTGTCGTGCCAAACACACACCAGAGAAATTTATATTCAGTAACAGAATGAACCCTGAAATCAGGTACTTGGCAACCCCGAACCTGGCTTTTCCTTTGCGTGTTTCAAAAAGAGGCTTCTGTGACTGCAAGGAAGTCTGTGTTCCTTCCCTGGTGCCTTTTCTCAGGGCATGGCATAAAATGCTTCTCTCAGGTTTTGCTTAAAGTGAAGCTGGTAGCATCACCGCCCCATGTCAGCCCTTGAGGTTGGCGTGGGGATGAGGTCTCTGTTCTCTGCTGGCAGCTCAATAATGAGCATTTGCCAAATGATGGGAGACACCAGAAAGGCCATTTTTTCCATCTTTCATCATCTTCACTGGATTCTGCCCATTTTGTGTGTAGGATGTAGAGATAGACTGATATCCTATACACAAGTATGGGTATATAATATATCTATAAAAATATATCTAAGCTCTTTTATCCCCTTTCCCATTGTCACATCAGTCCTCAAAGGACCATAATTAGACTGAAAATTAAAGTGTTTGTGGGGTTGACTGGAGGGAGCTGCTGCTCACTCTAATGACCATTGAGCACTTGCCTCAAGCCTGTACTGCTCTTTTTTCTGTAATGGTTGAAAAGTTAGGAAGCTGGCTTGAAGCTGAGGGACCACGTGTGGGTACCAAAGACAGATAAGGTACAAAGCAACGGTTTGTTGAACTATCCTGTGATCTGTGGGCCAAGGTTAGTCTTTATCTCTGCTGCAGGGTACGTACTGCAACATATTCCAACAAACTGGTAATATATTTATTTTTTGATAAGTGGATATGTGTGTTAAATGTCTCGTGTTAGTCTTGTGTTCCCCAGTGACTTAAATAGAAATAATAAGAAAAAAAGTCTTATATGGATTAGTACCCAAGAGAAACTACTACAGAGGTTGGAAGGAAATTTACTGGAAAATTTTACTTTTAGATGTCTTTCACAGTATTTTTTACTATCCCTTGGATTTCTGATGGGAAAAGGAATAGGTCATCTGCTACATAGCACTACATGAAAAAATACTGCGAGCAACTTAAAACCTGAGTGCAAAGATTTTTCACAAAGGTAGGCGAACCCCAATATACTGTATCTGTGTGTGCACTAGTTACTACAGAAATAAAACAAAATAATGTTCAGAGAATCAGGATGCATTTATGTACTCATTTATTATTAACCTGCCTCATGGCCCTGACTGGGTCTTGGTTCCCAAGAGCCAACACCCATTGTCATGGTTACAATATGTTAAGCAAAAGTGGTAGAACAGTATTTTGAGATGTCTTGGAAAAAGCCTGCTTCCTTGTAAACATGGTGCAAATGTAGGACAAAAAGATGATCTGTGTGTCTGATTGGCATGATCTAAGACAAAAGACAGTAAGCGTGTACAACTGGTAAGCTGTAAGTGCGTGAGCTATTGTTCGGTGCATAACTGCTTGTCTGGAAATCCATACTTACTGGTTTATGCTTACTTAAGGAGCATGCTGGTTTTGGGGTGAGCATGCACTTCTTCTGAATGTTTACAAACGAATATACTTATTTAACAGGCATGGTCATTTACTGTGCTTTTTTGTGTCTCAAATGCACAAATCTAATAAGGCATTGTTGGTGTAAAGACTCTATATTTCATAGTATAGACAACTTTTACCACCATACTATTCGTACATGTCGACAGCAAGCTCACAGCTAAAATATGACCTTGGTCTGATATTTGAGAGACATTCAATGCACTGAAACGGTTCCTTTTGTGATTTTGTCCTGTTTACAGAGCAGTTGGTTTTTGTGATGATTAACAGCTCCTACTAGATCCTAAAGAAGATTACATAGGTAGGAGAGCAGTAGGGTAATTAAGTGGATAGGTTGACCTCATGTTTCCTCGTGCTGTTACGACGTTTTAGCCAGTCAGTACTGCTCAGGCTTCACTGAGAAATTGGAGAAGGGTTTTCTCAGAGCTGGGGCAGAGGCCCTGAGTCGTGGGTGTGGGGCTGTGTGCTCGGTGTGTGTTTGTGTATTGGGTGTGCAAATGTGCAGGGCTGAGCCTGGGAGATGGGAATGCCCATTGTCTCGTGGGCAAATGCTAAAGGAGGTGCTTCTTCCACCTCCCTCTCTCCAAAACAGGGATCATTTTCCCAGGGAGTTCGGAATTGTTTTTTGAGCCGAGGGGTAAAAATGCAAGATACAGTATGTTCCTGGTACGCAGGGCAGGAGAACTTGTATATTCTGGCTTTCAGTGAAGGTAATTCACTTGTGCACTCACAGCAGCAGACAGTTGCTGAGCACACAGACACGCTCAAATGTTTGAGTGAAATGTAGTTAAGGCTAATAAAAATGAGAAGATTTTGACTGTAAACAATTTATTCATTGCTATTCTTTCCTGAAAGATTAGCTCCCAATATGGAACAAATCTCCCTTTATCTAAGGCCACCTCCTCTCTCTGTTTTTGGACAAAACAGGAAAAATGATCATTTAAGCTATGGAGTGGTAATATTTTGCTAGAAGAATTGCTTTGTTCTGAAAATCAAAATGATCTGGGTGTGATTACCTCTGTGTAGAGATTTATGTTTTCAGCATTAGGCAGAAGGTGTTAAATAAATGTTGACTCAGGCTTCTGCATTTTCTCTCTAATTTCCCACATCTTAATTTACTTTGTGCAACTGCTTCTGAAACTTGGAACTAAATCTTCATTTTAATGTTCTTTTTGTGTTTCTTTCACTGCTTCATCCACATCTTTCTGCTCTTATGCTACAATAGTGTGTTGGAGGATTAGTTACACTGATTAAAAAAAATTAAAAAATAGAGCAAGAATTAATTAATCTAAAAGCCAGACACCTTCATTAAGCCAAGTAGGGAGAATAATATAATTAGCAAGACTTGTGCTTACTGTATGCTCTAATGTAATATATTAGCCATCAAATTATTTTAAAATATTATTAATTGCCTTGAAATTGTTAGCTACTGTTGTTAATAGCCAATTAGGGCTACTCTTAAAAGGGCAGTATTTGCCGATAATAATAAAATTTTAGAAAATCAGGGTATTTAGCCACTTTTGCTTTCATGCTTCTTTTTGTTTATTCCTTTTCATAATCCGTAAAGGAATTTACCCCCCTGTAAAACAGAAGGGCAAAGAGAGACAAACCCACATTCTATAAAAGGTATTTATATTGGTAAAAATAGAGCAAAAGACTTTTTTTCTCCTTTTTGATTATATGAGCGTGCAAATACTCAGTAAAATTTGCAGTGGAGTGGAAGCCCATCTGTTTACTGCTCTGCGCAGTGCTCTTTGCATTGTACTTGTATTCCACAGCAAGGGAGCATGATTGATACCAGCACAGCCTCTGACTTATTCCTAGAAGTATTTTTTCCATTTAATGTTCATGTTCTCAGAATAGTGAATTACAGATATCACTTCCTGCTCACTAAGCTCCTGTTCTGCAAGATCTGTTCTCCTGTTTCTCTCTTACTTAAACTTTTGCATCTATTTTCTTCCATGTTATTATAAATTAACATAGGCATCATTGCATGGCAGAGGCGGGGAGGGCTAGAAAAAGCTAATTTTTTTCTTTGGCATTTACTTCGCAACAGAGAAGGGAATATAGAGAAATGCCCAATTGTGACTGAAAGCTCTTTCAGCTATGAAGACTGGAGGTTAATTTTTCTTCTTCCTTGTCATGGCTGGATGTTTACAGAACTTACAGAGAGGACAGTGGCAAATATTCCTTGATTAACAGAAATATGGGTTGTTCCGTCATTTTTGCCCTTGCTAGTGTGCTTGTTGTGAGCAGCAGGTTATGACATCTCCCTGAAACAATGACATGATGGATGTAGGATATCCAGCACATGTCAGTGTGTGATCCCAATTTAGTATCTCCTATCTATAACTAATCCGGTTGAGATTTCTAGGGAAACTTAGGGAATTAGGGGTTGCTAATGAGCTTCTAACCCTCTTTAGGCCCTTTTTTGGCACCCTAGCTTTCATTTTCAATGATAGTTACTCTCACACAGTAAGCTGTAGCTCTCAGGGTCCCTATGGCCACGCCTACAGATTCCTAGCGAGCAAATCAGATTCAGCAGAAACCCATAAGCAGTTGGGACTTCAATGGTCCAGTCTTGTCTTGATTGAAATAAGCACAATCTATTAAATAAGTAGAGATGCTTCCACTTACATTTAGGCTGATTGTGATCCATTAACTGTTGTCTGATTATATTGACTAAAATTAAAAGGAAAATTTGAATGAAAACTATTCAAACCATTGCTAACTTTGATGTGACATAAACTATGCTTTATAAATCTATTGGAGGTCTTTGAAGGGTTCAATAAGGAAGTGAATAAGGGTAAGCTAGTCGCTATACTTGTATTTTTGAAAGGCTTTTGATGAAGTCCTGTGCCAAAGACTTTTAAGGGAAACCAAGAAAATACACAATGGATCTCATTAATGGAGTTCTGCAGAATCTGTGCTGGAGTCTGTCCTGGTAAACATACCATAAACTGCTGTGACAAACAGATGAACAGAGAGGTGAGAAAGTTTGAGGATGATAGCAAGTTAGTTATTCAGAGTAGTAAACATGAAGACCACCTGTGAGGAAACACGAAAGTACCTCAGGAGACTGTAAGGGCAAGTGAAATCTAGTACACATAAATCTAAACTGATGCATGTGGGAAAAAGCAATCCTAAATTCACATATAAAATTATAGGCTCTGAGCCTGGCCATTATGATTCAGGAACACAGTTTTGGGATTGTAATAGTTAGTTCCATGAAAAAATTGTCTCAGTGCTGAGTAGCAGCCAAAAAGTTAACCAAATGTTAAGTGAGAAAAAAGACTAGAGGACAACTCTATGAATCAGTGTTCACCCACGTGTTGAATAGTGTATGCAGTTCCACTCCTTTCATCTCAAATAAGACATAGTACAACTGGGAGATGTCTACAGAAGTGCAAGGGTGGAATGAATTCCATACCAGGAGTGGGCAGCATATGCTGGAACCATTCAGTTTAGAAGGGATGTGATAGACTTACAAACTCATGAGCAGAATGGACAAAGTGGGTAAGAATTGGCTCTTCACTGTCTCTTCCAATGCAAAAATGAAGGACCATCAGATGAAGCTCGTAGGAGCTAAGTTGAGAAGAAACCAAAGGAAGTTTGGTTTCTTCATGCAACAGGCAGTAGATGTGTAACCTTTTCCAAAGGACATGGGGGCTGCTGGAAGTTTACATGGGTTCAAGGAGAGATTGCACAATTCTATGGGTGAGAAATTCATTAAGAACTATTAAATTGCAGAAACTGCATCCACTCAGAAAATCCCTGCAGCTAAAAAATAGCTGTTACGTGGGAGAACCTGTGGGGACTGTCATACATACATGTCCTCTTTCTGCTTTTCCCTGCTCAGCTCCTTATGAACTTTGCTGGAGACAAATCCTGGGCTCCATGGACATTTGGCATGATCCACTATGGCTCTTTTCATATTCTAACAACACTCTGGTCTTGTGCCTCAATGGTGTCAGGAGAGATTTGGGCTGTGTACTAATGGCTGTTGGAGCGAGAAACTTCTCTTTCTTTCCCATTCTTGGATGCTATGATACATATCTGTTGATTAAGCAACAGATGACCACCTGGTCCTTACCTGACCACACCTGCCTTGCTAGATAAAGCACAATTTTAAACTATGCTCTAAAAATGAGATGTCTCCGCAGTATTGGGGAAACCTGCAGCAAGCAACTATAACAGCTGTGAGACCCAGAGTCTTACCTATCCCAGAACAAATCAGAAACATCTTTTGCATTGCCCAAGAGGAAAAGCTATCAGAAATTGTGATAGTATTTCCTTCATTGTGAATTTATTTCTAGTAGCTCTTAGATAGACAAAAGAAGAATAGAAATCTAGCTTCTGCATAAACAATGTTACAAAGTAAGTTACAAAAGGCTGTAGGAAGATCAGCTCTGATCGCTCACTGGTGACTTCCTAATTTATAGCAATATACTGCTGTAGCAGAATGAAAATTTACTTTACTAAGCTTGTACTTCAAAGCACAAATCTAAAGGAAGGACAGTGTGTAAACTGTACTACTGGTCCAGGAAATGTGCTGGCAGTGATGGGAGCACTGTTGCTATTGCAGCTCAGAAGAAACAGCCCACACATGACTCTTCTGTTTCTCCCACTGCATCTGTACATTAGCAGCAAATTAAAACTCATTATTGCTAGCTCAGCTGCTTGGACCCATGAGCTCCCTTGCCCTAGTGAGTGGCTGAGTGGTGTTTTATGATCAAAATTTATCTCTTCTCTACCCTTTTTTGAGTCCTTCCCTGTTGCTCCAGAGAAAAAACACAAGAACAGATACCTCCACTTGCTCCCAAGTTTCCGATAGTCTGGAGGTGGAGGGATATGTTTATACTGCCAAAGCTCGGTTCTCCTATACTCGTATTATTTTGGACTGTAGTTTTAGTCACATCGTTGTCCCAGTAAAAGAGGATTATTTTCTGGGATCAAATGTGTGATCTGTAAACACTGCCTTTCAAGTAAATCCATTTTAAAATGTTCTAGCAGAAGGACTTTCAATTATATGTGCAAATATATCATGGGTAGATCAATGTATATTAGATAATTTTGTATCAGCCTAGAAAGGTTTTACTGTAATGTACTGATTTAACAAATACAAAAAAGGATCTAGAATTTTCACATCAGTAGATTCAAAAAGCTAATGCTTTCACTTTATTCTCTTATTATTAATTATACTGTGTTAATTTCAGAACTCATTTCGGTATTACCTAACATGGATTTTTTTAAAGTTTCTATGCTGAAGGACATTTTGAAATTTGTGGTCCAATTCTGATTTAGAATGAAAGAAAATTTCAAAATGTTGCAATTTTTCCCTGGAAAAGAAATGCAGGAATTTCATCAGCTGTATTTGAGCCTTTATATAGCAGATGGATTTATGCTTTTTCTTTGTTTCTCTGTACAATCTCATCTCTTTTCTTGGATGTGGCATTTATATAGATATACTTATGCATGTACATGATTGTCCATTTTTTGTGGAAGCAGCCTTCTTTTTATTCTGTATTCAAAATTTTTTAGCTTCAACAGTATTGTAGCCAATGAAAACTACATCATTTCACCTGAAGAAAGAGGAAATGCATTTTGAATGTGTGTCATGGAGGAATTACTTTTTAATTAATCCCTTTAGCTTCAAAATTATTCACAGACTGAAGAGTTAGACTGAGCAGAATTCAATCTTACCTTATTTTACTGCATATACGGGTTTTTTTCTCGTTGTATGTTCTAAGGAGATGAAAAATAAGAATTTGTGCTTTTTTTAATTGATACTAGAATCCAGAATGCTAATTGGTTGGTGTGAAATAACATGAAAAATGTAGCTCATTCTATCCTATTATGTTCCATTCCATCATTAAATTGCTTCAGAAGATTTGGGTTTGACTAGGTAACACAGAATTCATGTTTGTTAAATTCTGCATTTTTAGTGGTTTAAAATCTCAACATTGGAAATTTTAGTTATGTTACAAATGTAAAGGTCTATGGATAGAAACAAGGAAAGGTTTATTGGAAGAAGTGCTGGGTTTTATGTGGTAAGCTGAAAAAATGGTTTGGAAAAAATGGACACTTGAATCATAAAAACCCACAATCAACAGATAGAATTAATTGATTTGAATTTCTAAGTGTGATTCCTTACATCTTGAAAATGGAAATGAAAATGTGTCAAAAACTCACCCAGTTGAAGAAAAAAAAAATCCTCTAAAATAATTAAATTATACAAAAGAAAGAAAAGCAATATGACTCATGACACTCCAGTTGGAAACTCTGTGTCCTGAGGGAAAACATGTCTGCCTTGATACAAAATACATTATTAGAGGGGGTGTTCTTTAAGAAGAGACAGAGGGAACTTCCATTAGGTTTTGACTGTCATTGACATCTTAGGAAAATTACAGACTACTGAGATGTTTCATTAAAAAGAATTCCACGACTTGAAACATGATTTCTTGGCTAGCATAGGGTTGTTCAGCTTTTAAGACCAGAAGAGACGACTATAATCATTTGCTCTGACCCTGTGAATAAAATGGGCCACAGCAATTCACAAAAATTATTCAAGCCACAAGCTGGAGTGTAGCTTTTGGAAAAGTGCCCAGTCTTGAAAAGGAAAAAGTGTCTCAAAACACCAGCAAAATGAAATGTCTGGACAATATTTGACACTTACATTTCAAGTGTCAAAGAGAAGCTAAAAGATCTTTAAAAGGCCCAATCCATTGTTGTTTTTTATTTTTTTAAATGGTGACGTCAGTTAGCTGTAGTTGATGCCAGTAAAGTGTTACTGTAAAAGAGAAGCACAGGGAACATGCTAACCACCCTCCCAAGGATATTTCCCCCCCCGCCCCCCACCCTGGTATAGTATTACCTGAAGTAGTCGCCTTGGCCCTGACTTTTACCTCTTCTCTGAAATGTGCTCATTTCCTTTTCTTAAGTCCAGAGACCCACTGGAGAATTAACCTCAGACACTGCATCCCAAGCTTGAAATAAGTTGTAGTGAAAGTTGAGGCTCCTGCATGCTTCACTACTTTAATTCAGAAGTCAAGAATGGATTTATCTAACTTAATAAACATGTGTTAAGGAAACCTAAATAGCATAGAGCTCTTATGAAACTATTAAACAAAGGTTTACAAACTGTCTCCATACAGATATGACTGAGGCTGGCACTATAATCTTATGGGAGTTTGTTTATGAAATGGCTAAAGGGGTAAAGCTGTAAAAACAAATAACAAACTTCTTCCACCCGAGCCCAAATTCCCATGTGAAAAGATGCACCAATAATTACAGTTCCTTCTTTCTTCTGATGGTATTTATCTTGTCTGTTTTATTATTTCTTCCCCTACAAAGTTTAATTTGGATACTAGTCTGCTTTATGAAAATAAATCCTGTAGCTTTTATGTCACCTCACAGGACAAATATCTATGCATATAAAGAGTAACCATCTTAAATTTCTTTGCTGTGTACTTCTGAGTAATAGGTAAGGATTTTTCTAGAGTTTGATCCTGTAGTGGACTGTCTCCTGCCTTCCAGGCTTCTAAACTTCAGTATGACATTTAGGTTTTCTTTCTCTCTTTCCCTTCTTTAGTACCCACTCTACTAACTCACTCTGCAACATGTGCTAGGAAACAGGGATATCAATATAGTAACAAAGTACTTTGAGAAAGACAAATTTCAAACTAAGAAAACCGGCATTCCCCTAACTACCTGTATTCAATGAAACCAGTGATGTATTACAGAATTAGAACTGTGGAAACCAGAAAACATTTCAGTTCCCGTTCAGCTCCAGTCCACAAACATGCAGCTTAATGCAAGTTCTCAAGTGACTATAGCTTATTCTCTTTTCCTTTTACACAAGGAAAACCCAGTTAGTATTGTACCTATTCTTAACTACTGAAATTAATAACATTTCTGACTATTTTCACTGGTAAGAATAATTGATACAATTTGTATGTCCTCCCAGTAGATAGAAATACCTTTTTAGGAATCTGCCTGCCTATAATTAAAAAAGACTGCTGGTGCCCAGCTGGAGATAACAAGCATAATAATGACACGTTACTTTGTGCTGAACTGAGGCTATGTGACATTGTCACAGAGCACACAAAAACCTAAAACATGATGGAGTCACACAGCTCCCCTCTATTACCTTTTAATGCTAGTTGTTACTTGTACAGAGATCCTTGGTCCAAAGTGAGAGTAAACAGTATCTTAAAAGTAGTCATCATCCCAGTGCACCTCTGAAATGTACGTAAAGCAAAGCACCACAACTGGAGAAAGATCGCTATTTGCTGGTGTTTCCACAGATCTGATCTCCTACCTTAAAGTGTTTCAGTATTTGTGGTTTCTCTGCAGGAACTCGCTGATGAGCACATTTGTATGGTTTGCAAAGCATAGGTGGTATCTGTACACAGGTAATTGCTTTGTTTTCTGTGTGTGGCAGAGATATGGTGCAGGTGGCTAGAGTGCGACTCTCACAAACACACACCACCCACTCCGCCATCCCCCTCAAAAGCCCATTTTCTTGTGTATTTGTGATATACAAAGGTGAACAGTGCAGTGGTAGAAGATTATTATGTAGCTCTTTCAGTTTTAACTTATCAGTTCAAGTTCTCTGAAGGCCTCTGTGAATTACATGAGAACAGATCTTTTTAGGATATTATAGATATCAGGCAATTTAACCCTGATTTATACTGAAATAAGTGATTTCTCGTCTTCACAGTGTGCTGAGTTTGATTTTAATTTGCACTGAGTCAAAAGTCCTTTCAGTAAGTCAGTCTTGCCTAGAGAATATGTCTTTGCTTTTGAGCTTTTGTTGCACAACTCGTTTTGCTGAACCATTACAGAAAAATAAATGCTTTTTCTAAGAACTTAGCACTTGCCATCCTTCAATTAAGAACTGACAGATCTCTCACCTACACATTTCTTAGTCACTCCAAAAGTCTTGTTTTGCTTTGTATTTCCAAACAAGTCAAAAAAGGGAAATAAAATGTAAGTTGTATATGTTATACATCTATAAACATCCACACACACAAATACGTAAGCCCTTCAGCCCACCAGAAAGTAAGGACAACCTTCCTGAAGAACTGAAGCAGCATTGTTTGCTGTCTGGTATGGTGTGCTGTGGAAATGTTGTCCTAGGCATGACCCTGTTACGCCAACCGCTATCATTCTTATGAATAATTACAGTCAAGTCAGTAGAGAGCTATGTGTAGGGAGCGGTCATTTTCATGAGTCAGACTTGAGCAATTAAGTGCTGCGTTTTTGCAGCAGGCTTCTAGATTTGGTTGGGAGGAAATATTACAAATTGCTGCATATGTTGTCCATCCAAATGTTACTGCATAGCTGAAGCTGAATGTTTAAGTTGGTTATATGTATTGTCGCTTCACCCTGTGGCAACTGTTGCTACAGTGAGAGGCTGAAAGGCCTGTCATGGGGATGGAAAGATAAACCTCTGCACAGACTGCATCCAAAGAGATGATGTATTATCTGCTTCCAAAGGTATACCTTCTTCTCCTGATGCTTAAGATTGGTTAAGTCTATGTCCAAAGTGTGCTATTGGTTACCTAAAATTATACTCTACATGGCTTTCAATCCTGTTACTAGGCTTAAAAATGACAAATGATCTTTTCAGCATCTAGTGCATCATTACAATGTTTTTGTCAGTGAATAAAGCAAATATGTTTCAAGTTAGCATCAAAGACATGATTTTGAGATATGAAACAGTTTTCTTGTGGTCCTGCTGAAGCAATGGATCACATTTAACCCATGTAAAGATTAATATAGATATCATGTGACATCTCTCTGACTCTGACCACTACACAAGCACAGTACTTTGTAGTGTTATCCTGCACACATCTGTCAACTGTACCTAAATGATTAGGCTGCTGTAACATTTTTATTCTGCACGTGAAGTTCCCTCCTCAGCAATTTGTCCCTCCCCAAATGTACATTCATCATTAATTACAAAATCAATGAGAGAGATGGTCTGGACACATACAATTGATAGCTTCCCTTTTCAGATTAGCATAACATACCAATTCATTATGTGGAGTGAATAATACAGTTGCTGCCACTGTGAAAAGGGACAGGTCACTTGTAAATTCCTTAACAAAATGTGGTGTCGTGCCGTTTCATTCACCAAGTGTTTACTGTGTCTTTGGAGGGATCCATCTTCTTTCTGAGCCCAGATTTGTCTCCTATCTCTTGGCAAAGCAACAATCATGAATTCAGACAACTAGATGCTTAAATGTTGAAAGACTGAGAGGTTCCTCCTGAAAGCTGCAGTGATTAAACTAAGCGCTGCATAGTGCTGAGACTGCAACTATGAATAAGATATTAAAAAAAAAAAGAAAGGATCAAAAAAATTTGGTCCCTTTAAACCCAGTTATGTTTCTTGCATGAGAAAGGTGATTGGAATTTAGGCCACAGTGTGCATGCTTTCCTGTGTTTTAGCACATTAAATCAGTGAACTCTCCCAGATATTTCTTTCACTCTGTACTGTATTAGGATTAGAGTCTTCCACTTCCCTTTTCTCAAAGAAATAAGCTTTCGGTCACATTTTCCAAAATAGCTTCTGTGGACTTTCAGTAGGTATGCACTTAACAACTTTACAAGCCAGGTCAATTATGAAAAAGATACAACATTTCCTGTACAATTCAAGAACTCAGCTGGCATTAAACAAGTATTCCTTTAATAGATGGATAGAAGAATACACCCCCCCCCCCCCCCCTTTTTTTTTTAATGGCAGTCAAGGATCAGATTCTCATATCGTTGTCCATGTTGACCTTACTCCAGCAGTTTCACTGAAATTAATGGGACGCCTTGGGGGAGTGAGGAGGTGGACAACAGGGCTAATGTTTAGACTCTTACTGTTAGTGCCAAGACACTGGAAAACTTATCACAAACTACACTTATATATATATCAGGAATCTTTATCTTAAATTCTAAGATATGAAAGATGACTTAGCCACTTAAATAAAGGGAATGTATACTTACAATTCCCATAAACATTAATGGAGATTCTATTGGAGTTTTAAGGGGAGTAAAAAAATCATTCCCAATTAATTGACTGCAAGGGAGCCATTCACCTCAGCAGGATTTGGACCAGGTTTCTAGTGATTGTTGGTGACTTTAATGGACTTTGTTCTAGGGATTATAAAAGCATGCCCTGTAATGTTTAAATTGGGGTTATAAAGCTAAGGGTATGAACTGAACTGAAGCTACAGTACCATTATTAGAAAATTGTAATTTATAATAAATAAATTAGGGAGAATACCTGAAGCAGGGCTAATACTAGTATTTACAATAAAATTCAAGCCTGACTATGAAAAAGAGTAATGATAGTTGCCTTCCTTGTTATTAAATTGTAGTACAATTATCTATGTGTTAGAGGTCAAAAGAATATACAGATAGTTACAAAAATGCCTTAAATCAAAGATGTCTTTATCTAGTTTGGTATTAAGAGAAATTTATCATCTCATTTTATTAGCACCTCTGGATTGCCCCTTTAGCTAATTTTGCAATACTCCCAATGTGATTACCACTCACGGTTTTTATTTAGACCCCGGTGAAGAAAATTACGGCAATCTCTTGCCCTTCATATGTACACTCTGAGTCAGATATTCCTCTCCAGAAAACCTTCCAAAACGATTCATTGGTGAAGAGCCAATTGCAAAATCAAAGTCTTAGGCTACTTAGTCTACTGGTGTCTTTCAGCACCGAAAAGAAGTGCAAAGTGCATGTAAGTATTAAATCCATACTGCTAGTAGTACTTCCCTGTCAAATGTATTTTTCTATTATTTGCTTCAGTATTATTTCTCGTGTTCTAAATCATGGGGTTTTCCCGTGTTTGTCAGCTCCTCAGTCATCTGGCAGGATTTCCTGGTTGTTATTTTCCAGTAGTAATAATTTTATGATATTACTGCAATCCTTGCCAGAACCCCTTTGTCTCACTTTAAATAATTCTTCCACAGTCTTATAGTGTGCTCTGCAAACCTCAGTAGCCATCTATCATATCTTTCCTGTCTTAGCCAAACTATATATACAACTCTTTCATTACCATGACACATGGAAAAAAGAAAGATGGATGAACCAGATCTGATTATTTCTGCATGAATAAGGTTTTCTTGGCTAAACAGAGGCCCTTTTCATGTGAAAAAAACTTGCAATTATTGGCCCATGTACTACATTTATGAAGTTTTCTAAGAGCACATTATTGATTTATTTGTCTGTGATACAACGTTGTTACATTTTATCATGTAAATATGTACTTAGGAGCCTTTATAAAATGCAGATTATTGACCCAGTCCTAATAATATTAACTCACAGTTTTAAAACTCAAATTATTTGACCTGATTGTATAACTATTCATTCTTTAAAAAGAAAATGCCACTGTAGTATATCTATATTTGGAACTTAAAAAAAAAGTTTAGAATTATCCTGTTAAGCTGTTAACAGTATCTTTGGAGTAATTTCAAACTCTACATGTTGTGTGTTTCTCTTATAGCCTAATGGCTTGCAAAATTTTGTTTTTAAAATACAAATATTTTTTTAATTATAGGAAGAAAAAAAAATTAAGTAGGTTTCAGTTCTATAACTTGTTTGCCAAGTTTCAGCCCAGAGCAAAATTTTTATGGTTGAGTTACAAACCTCTGAAAATAGGGGTTTATAATGGAAACACTGACACTGCTTTAACTATAGCGGCACTAGCAGTGCAGAGTAATATACACTAGAAATAGAAAACAAGATTAGAGATGACATTTAGGACATGAGGCCTTCTCCAGGCTGTGGGAAAAATAACTGTGTTCTATTTTTTTCCACAGCCTGAAAAAGGCCTCCTGGTCTAAGTGTCACCTCTAATCTTATTTTCTATTTTTACTGTATATTTAATTAACCCATTTTTAAAATTATTATTGACAGCAATTTGTTGCAGTTTTAAGTACCAACCTGTATCCAAATTGTGGCTTCCCTAGCTAGTGTATGTCAAGGTGGTGGGGAAAGTACCAAGGACAGCCAGTACTTCGTTAATGTTTCTGTATCAAAGAATCATATTCCCGCAGACGCCTGGATCCTGTCGCTACCAGCTGTGCTAGCTGATAAGTCAGGCAGGGGAGAGTCCCTCACACCTGCACCAGACCAGGGAACTGCAGCACTGTGCATACATGCAAGCTACTTTTTCTAAAGGTAAAGTAAAAGTTGACAATCAAATACACTTACCCTGGAACCTCTGGGAGCAGTAACCAGGATAGGCAGTTACTCAGGTGCAATGACTTCTGCCACCGCTTCTGGAGCAGGCCATGTCTTCCACCACAATTTAGCCTTGAGCCAGGGTCCTGAGTA
This sequence comes from Haliaeetus albicilla, assembly GCF_947461875.1. NCBI lineage: Eukaryota > Metazoa > Chordata > Aves > Accipitriformes > Accipitridae > Haliaeetus > Haliaeetus albicilla. The sequence goes on along the minus strand of NC_091491.1, from coordinate 24,780,567 downwards.
CTGTAAAGTGAGAATGTTGCTGAACACTAAGAAATAATTTGGTAATATATGACTCTGGGCTGGGTTGCCTTTACCACAAAGCCCTGGTGTTAGCATTGTCAGGAAGATCGCTCTATCACTGTGGCCCTCCATCAAAGGAGGGACTTGGTATTGTCTCAGAAATGTAGCTAAGCTCAAGAGGTAAGTTTTAGATTTCTCCACATTGAACTCTTTTTCCTTCCTTAGCTGCCTTGCAACTAGTAGCTACTTCACTTTACCATTCACTGAACTACATGATAATTGCCCGTATACTTATATGGCCTTTTAATGCCTACTGTGGTGCAACAGCATTGTTTTGCTGTGATCTTGCAAGCTCCATTCTCAGTGAGGGGTAAAAAGGAGCAATAAGCAAAGAAACTATCATTACAGAACAAATGCAGTTGTAATTAATTCTTGCACCCACCAGGCTGATACCAGTAGGAGATCCATATCCTTAGGGTGGTCAGAGAGACAGAATACATCTATCCTGTCTGTATTGGTAGAATGGTCAAGGTAGAAACTTGTAGTACCTTTGAGCTGCATTTTCAGTACTCATCTGATCAATTCTTTTTATTGCTGCACTCACAGTAGATATACTGGAAGCTTCTGTCCATTCTCTAAAAAATGTACCCTGCAAAGTCAGTACTAGTGGCAAATTTATTGCTGAAGCAATTGCCTAGTGAAGATGCTTTGTTCCAGCACTGTGAAAGATGATATACTTATTAATGTAGGGATAAACATGACCTATTCTGTTCTGTATATGTAAGTAGATGTATAATACTGTATATTTTGTTTGTATGCACCATGTCGTCTTGACAGGTAGTCTGCAGCCAGCAATTGCCAGCTGCTAAATGTTCAAGGAAACATGATTTGAATTGCTCTCCACACTGTGGGATAGTGGCCAGGAAAACAATTCACATTTAATATAAACAATGGATTCAGTTCCTGTAGCAAAGATATAGGAAAACTTGTTTACCTGTGTACATCTTTTGGATTTTAATTTTCTGAAATAGAGGTGAATAACAATTATTCTCTCTTGCACAAATGATACATCTTAAAGCCTAGGCTGGTGCCCACAGAAAATCTGGAATATGAATGATTTGATAAAGCTGAGCTTTCGTGTTCATTTTTCAACAAGATTTTGACATGGTTATCGGCACAATACCTTATTCAACTTTGTGTTGTTTATAGATACAGGAAAATGTCATATACTTTCTTTAATTCTTAGGAAATACAAACATTCTTTTAAAAATGTTCTTTCCAGTGGTTACATGTCTCACTGAACAGTATTTTTTGCACAAGCCAAATCCATGATATAGTCATTTGACAAAAAATGGCACGATGGTTTGAAATGCCATTAGTTACTGAAGCTGCTGTAGCAGGCTGGTAACTGCAACACTTGTTCATAGGCAACTGCTGGGAAACAGAACATTCTTCCAAAAGCACCTTCTTGGTCATACAGGGCTGTGAGTGTGGGATATGAAGAACAGGTGGAACAAAAGTCTATGTTGGGAAAGCAGAATCCTCCACTTCAGGCTATAGCTGTGCTAATCACTGCACACGGAGTGCTAAATTATTCCAGGAGACATGCTGAACCTACCTAACACTCACGTCAGAACACTGCGTTACACCAGCCACTGTGTCTCACTTGTGACAGTCTCCAGTCACATTTCTGCCCTGCAGGGCCAGAACAGGAGTTTCTGAGAAAAGGTTCTCTACACATAGAAGCTGCAAGGAGTTAATCTGAGAGATCTGTTAAAACAGTGCAATGGAGTGAGTGGGCGTTGATGGTAATTTCACCTGATCCAGCCCCAGTGTGATCCAACATGACTCTGGTTTAAATGACTACATGGGTTTCCATGCAAAAAACCTATTTAACTAAACATGTAGTGTCACACCTTCTGTTACCCTGGCACAGCGCTGTGTACAGGTGATTCTATCCTACCCAACCTGAAACAATAACATGGCCTGTTGTTTGGTAGATGGGAGGAATGTATTTACAAAGCAAAGCTCATGGCTGGCAGGCATGGATCTGCAGCTTTCAAGATCCCACCAACCATGCAAGTCCTTCAGAAAAAATCTATTCTCTCTCTAAGCACAGGTAAATGATGTTGGAAGTGCTGTGGCAGTAGGTAATATTAAGTTGGCACTAGGTCTTTTTCCTTGTTTGCTCTTGAAACATTTTGTGTGATGATTCTGAGCATATATGATACTACTGTTCCCCTACACTGTCAGAGAGAGCAAGAGATTAACTGTGCTGATAATGTGCAAGGGAAAAGTGGACATGGCAAAATTTGCCTAGGTTCAGCACTAGCTCTGATTTTCCAACACACAAATCTGAAATTCATTGGTGGAAATCAAGCAAAGCAAACCAGCCTACTGGCAAAATTTGCTGAAGCATAGGTAAACTAAAGCTGTGAGCTTCACACAGCTCTAGGTCTAGCTTATCCAATTCTAGCAAAACTTCATGGCTTCATGCTGCATTTCTTCCTCTGAAAGTCAATGTTACTATTTCCTGGTGGTTTATTTCCTTCTTGTGTACCATGCAAAAGCTCGGTTTCAGCATGCATGCACAGCATTTGAGTTATCTCATTCCAACAGCAGGCCCTGTTCTGCATCACATCATTCATAGGGGCAACTGGAAGAACATTACAATGCTAAATTGTGAAGATTTACAGCAACAGTTTTCTGTGATAACCTTATATTTATGCTAATCAAAAGCTACCTGAAATATCATCCTGATATTATAATACCAACACAAATAATCTAGAAACTATTCACTGTATTTCTCCCCACATTTGTTTTACACCTTGGTAGGCATTTGGGTGGAGTTGACTGAACAGATTTGCACTAGGTGATGAAGTCTTTTTCCTCTAGACTCACCTTGGTTGCTTCCCCTCCTTGATGAACCTTTTCCTTTAAGTCACCTTGGGAAGCAGTACTACTGGGAAGCAGCAGGAATCCTCCTGCAAGAGATGAGGATGCAGGTCAGCACGACACTGCTGAGGATTTACAGTATGTCTACACAGATAACTCTGTCCTCCTGTTGTTTCTTTGTGGTCCCTTTGGATCAGGCTTTAAAGCTGACCGTCAGCTAACTAACTTCTAGGTGCCCTGACTCAAGCTGAAGCTCCCGAGTGGCTGGAGATGGCCCTTCACTACTTTACCTCTCTGTCATTTTCTGTGCCCTAGACATTCTCCACTCCACTCTGGAACAGGATTTGAATCACAGTTTCCCAGGTTCTAGGGAGTGCCTTAGCCACTACCAAACAGGTTGGCAATGCTTCTTTACCTGGTTTAGGGACTCTCTTGCTATTCAGACGAGGTTGAAATGCCCTAGCAGGAAGATAGCCTGTGTTTCAGTCCAGGACAGCCAGTTACCAGGTGCTTAAGGCAGTCAGCTGGTAAGGAAATTCTTGCTCTGGCTGAGAAGAAGCTGCTGATTATTCTGCAGTCCCCTCCCACCACATCAGACATGTGACTCCATGAGAAAGTTCATGTCTGAGAACTTCCCCTGGGGAAAGAAATACACAGGTGCCTAAGCCCAACTCCATCCATTGGCATCTCATTTCTTAGCTATTTCCTTTGGTAGCCTTTTCTAGAAATCTAATTCTCTGCATAGGTTCTTGGGGAAACCTGTCTTTAGCAAAGACATCCAACCAGCCAGATTCTGTGATGCTGATCCTAAATACGTTTTGCAACTGTTGCTAATAAGCTTTCTTTTCTTCTCTCTATGCTGCTTATTACAAATGGGAGGGGTGTTCTCTTTGGTTTTAAAAAAATGCCTCTCTGATTTGCAAGTTAATGTATTAAAAATTAAAATAAAGCTTGGCACATTGTGTCTGACAAAAATCCTTAACTGCATCATGATTTTGCAATACTTTGATCAGAAACAGGTTATAAATTCTTACAGTGAAACTGCTATTATATGGACAGAATATTGCCTAAAAAAGACACTGTTTCTTGTGCCTACTGGGAAATGCCAAATCCTGCAGTCTGGTCTTAGTCTCCCTTAGAACATTTGTTAGGGAAAATCTGTAAAATTGATTAATTTATTAAGTATAGTAATAGCAGTAATATTATACTGTAGTGAAGGTTATTTTGCGTAACTTTAAAATATTTGCAGAAGGTTCAACATTTGGTGTCTTAATAAGGATTTTCACAGTAACAATTAGCAGTTTTGTGGTGTCTGCTGTAGCAACTGCTACAGTGGTAAGGGTCTTCTTGCCATGTTTTTCATTGCAGGAGGTAGTGTGTAGAGCAACCACGTTGGTTGGGGTCAATCTCAGGGTGTTGGCTGAATAGTTTAGAGCTCAGCTGTGACAAGTGGACAAGCAGTGTGACAGTCTCCATGCTAATGTGTCTGCAGGAATTTGCACAGGGGAAACAGGGCACTGGTGGGAGTAGCAGAATAAATCAAAGTGTGAAAGCAACCGCAGTCAAATGTCACACCCAAGCAGTCAGTGACTTGGCGTGCTGTTTGGAAATTGGTTGGGTTACCTGTCAACATAGCATTTTCTTTCTGTTGCTAGAGAATAATGTTATCTGAGGATAAAACCTAAGGAGCACAGATGGTTATTATACAGACTCGATCCTCTAAACCCTTATCATAGCAAATTATTCCATTGATGTAAATGGGACCACTCCTATGAAAAAGATCTCAGTTATATTCTCTAATTCTTTTATTATTGAAGTGATCTATTAAGTACAGTTTTGTTGCTTTGTATGTGTGTGTATATCTATACATCTTTAACAAAATAGCATCATTTAAGGGGCAAATTCTGTCATAGCTTAACAGTCACTGGGATCAAAGTCATTGTTTAAGACTGTAGGATAGAAATTCTCACTTGCAAACATTATCTCTGCACTTTCTAAATGAAAAGATAGAGACTCTGATTTGACTTACTTTGTTATTTTCTTTGCTTGGCGACCACCAGCCCAGAGTCCTACACCTGTCTAAGGTCTAATGCTTCCCCTTGGTTTTTACATAGGCATTGAAGACTTGTGGTTGTGGAGCAAGAAGAGTTTAGACTGTAAACAAGAGTAAAACAAAGAAAATGGATTAAAATTTAGAATCAATCCTTATTTGTTTTTACCTATTCTAAATTAGTTGATGTATTGTGATGCAAATCTCTTAGCATTTCCAGAAATATTGGTTGTTTGAGTGTAAATAATTTTTACAGCTGCTATTTCTGTTGTGAGGCAAGCCTCTATGCTCTGTGAAACTTTCATGAGCAGAAGGCTGCACAGTTCATGTTGTTTCTTTCCCTTACCCCATGCACTGTCTTAGGAAATAGTGCTGCTGGCTTCAGGAACATAGAAATCAGAATAAGAGTAAGTTGCCTTCAGATGGAGATCTTGCAGCCAGGAAGCTGACTCAATTGCTTAACTTTATAATGTACCTTGCTATGTCACTGCACAGTTTTGGCAAGGCAGCTTTATGCAACTTTGTTAGAAAACACTTTCTTTCTCCTCACATCTTTTTGTCTGTCTCATTGCTAGTTTAGAGCTGAAGCCAAACTCTTGGAAATCCATTTTACCTAAGCAAGGATTAAGAGAAAATATTGAATCCCTGCTGTCCTTCAGTTCTGAGGAAAAAAATTACAATTCTTTGCATATAAGCCATGCAGTTGAGCTCTGAGCCTGCACTTTCCTCCAATGGCAGTGTTTGTAGTATTTTGAACCATTATTTAGACCTTCTCATTTACATTCTACTAAATTTCTATTTTGAGGATTCCTTCTGCCCAGGAAAACCTCCAATGTTGGAGTTGAAGCTATCCCCTGCTTGGGGGTTTCAGGCCCTGGGCCACAGGCTCACCTTTAATGCTTAACTCCTGCTGGCACTAGTGGACCAGGCAGTGGCAGACTGGTTACACAGAAATGTCCCATGATTTTTGAAAACTGGATTCCCTCTAATTAAAAACACATTATAAATTCTCTGAAAGGAAAAAAAAAAATCATAGCATTGCTGATTTTTATTATAGCTGTCACTGTCACACCATGGATTCAGCTAGCTGAACCATTTGTTATGAATAACATTTAGTTTGAATTCTGGCATTTTTAATTGAGTAACTATGAGTATTTTGTCATTATTTTACCAGAGATGGATTGCAATGAATCTGCCTGCAATGTTTCTGGCCCATATTTTATTTAAAAATGGAACCAATGTGATGACCTGCAAATATTTTGCTTACTTTGGTGCCATTTACTCCAGCATTCTCCTCCAGTAGGAACATATTTCTTCATTAAGGGCTGAAAAGAATATTGGGGTTTTGTTTTTTGTTTGGTTTTTTTTTTCACAAAAACATGTTTGCCTCTGGCATAGCAGAGCATTCATCACTGCCCTTTATCTAAAGAAGCCAATCTATAGAAATTGTTTAGAGCCAATTTTCTGGAGTTCCATCTGAATCTCAGTACATGTCTGTGTAACTCAGTAACTCATGTGCTGATGGAGAGGTATGTATGTCTAAATGGACAGGCCTAACACCATAGATTTTAATGCAACAGTGACAATGAAGCACAGTGCAAGCCAATTCTGACATTCATTTCTCAAGCTATAATTTAATTCAGTCATAAATGAGCTTGGTACAAGTATTAATTTGAAGTAATTTTTATTTCTTATCTGCTGGCTAAAGCTTGCAAACAATAGGGTAAAGGTCTTACTATACTGCTACAAATGAGTAAACAAATCTTTTCTGCCAAGAAGACTACAGTGTAAACACAGAGTCAGGGAATAATTTTTGACTAATTTATCCTGCATATGGATACTTGGAAACTACAGATGCTACACAACTATCTCTATCCACAAATATTTCCCAAAGGAAAAGAGAACTTCAATTGTACCTAGTTTATAATAAATCATTGCCATGGACTGCTGTTAGCCCACATTAGAGAAACACTGTGGACAGGGTGAGGTGTAGGCAGTCCAGCTCAGCGTTAGGAGCACAATCCCCATGTGAGGGCAAAGCAAGGCAAGTTCAAAAGTTGGGAAGAGGACAATAAGATGATACAGAAGAGAATGAAAGCCTCATTCTACCAGAAAGCAGCTGCAAGAGCTTTCCTAAATACACCTGCTGTTCTCTGATGAGGTTGCAAGCTTATCTGCACCATGGCCAGCTAGCCAGACTAATTTGTCCATTTAGAGCTAAGAAGGAGCTAAAGGAGAACTGGATTGAAGCTTTGATTGAAGGCTGACATGTGGACTTAAAAGCCAGGTTGTTTACTTCCCTTCTTTTCCCTTACTGTGCCTCACATAGTGGCACAGCAATAGGAGCAGCATGCCACATAGGTCCCAGTTCTGGCTTTCTAACAGTGAGTAATAACTTCTGTGGTGCTTATGCTTGCCTGATTCTTTTCTTTTCACTCCAGGTCTCCCACCTGTGCTGTTGTCATTACCCATGTATCTCTAGACATAGAGATAATTAATCTTTCCCATTTTCTTTACCACATCTCCACAAGAATCACTCCCCTTTCTGACTTACCGCCGTCACCTTTGAACACTGCCATCGCCACAACACCCCATTGTCTATTTATTCTACCAAAAATTAACCTGCCCTCCAGTTCTCATAATTTCTCCACAACTCTTTCACTGCCTTTCCTTCTCTCTTCCTCCCCCCAGTTCTGTTGACTTCATGCTTCTGCCTGTTCCTGGGGCTCTTTTCCTCCTCTTCCATTACTCTGTACACACCACCAACTCTTAGCCCTGGGATAGTGGGAATGCAAGGAAAACAAGGCTGTGAAATGAACTCACTGTCTCTCTCTGTATTTACATTGGTTTCCAGCTCATGCTATGAACAGGCATATGGTGTTAATCTAAACTGTCCAACACATTAGTGGGAGGCAAGTAGCACCCAGAGGATTATTACAACATTTTACCTGGCAGATGCCATCATATTTATTGATATGAAAACTTCCTCCCTTCATATCAGCCACTGAAACCTCCCGCTGTGAAGTTCTCTTGTATTTAGGCATAGCTCTATTAAAATATTTTGTTAAACTCAGTAAGTTTTACTGTGGCTAGAGTCGATGTTCTTTATTCAGAAAAAGTTATCATAAAGTCAATAGAATTTTAAAGTAACAAATTATGTGTTTATTGTATTTGGCTAGTTGAACACGTATTACATTTTTATGATTAATTTCTGTGGGCTACATATACATATGTATACATCTGTACATATATGTATACATAAGTATATATGTATGCATATGTGTACATATGTGTATATATATGTATATTTGATTTTCATCTCCAAACCATCTATTTTATATCAAATATTGCTAAAAAGAACACTTAAAATCAATTCATACTGACACATCAAAATACTAAAAAGTAAAGAAAACAATTACTTGAATTAATTTTCAGATAATCCTGAAATGTGTAAGAATGTCAAGCCAAATCTGGAAAGCATTTATAAAAAGGCAGGAGATACTTGAAAAAAAATTAAAAAATCAAAGTTTCCTTATTTGTCTTTTAAAAATAATATTTTGAATTAGATTTCCTACAGTTTTAATCAAATAACCAGAGCCAATATAAATACAAAGAAAAAGGGTGAAAGACAATTTAAAAACCATCCCTTGGAAGGGCAGAAGCTTTCTGTTTGGTTTTACTTTTACAGAGAAAAACTACATTCAATTCAGTCAAGCACTGCATTTTCAAAAATTTTGTGGTTCTGGCTTAAGTCCACAAAAGAGAAAAACTTCAAAGTTAAGGATCAAGCCTCCAGTATTTGGTCACAAGATGACACAGTTGGGTAAAATTAAGGATGGTAACCCATTGTGATAGACAGTGGGGAGGGGGTGATCTCTGACCCTGAATTTCCTTCCTTTTGCTGATTAAATCATAACAAATCCCAAACATAGTTAGATTAATTTCTTTTGCTATTATGATAATATGTCTTTGCTTTTTATTTTGGAAGCAAATAAATTCTAGAATGTCTGCACATGTGTACTGGTAATAAAATATTTTATTCCTCTAAGATAGCTACAAGACCTGACTCCCCTTTCCTGGTGACCTGTTCTGTGTTCTTTGTGCCTACAGGTCCTTGCAAACACCCTTTTTTTTCCACTGGCCAACATGGGAACATGATCATAATATCCAGGGGGATGCAATACAGTAGTATGTTGTTCTACTTCTAATAGGATTGGTATATGAGAAAAATCAAGGTCCACACATGGAAACATCTTTAATAAATCCATTGATAGAGCCTGGGAAAGCGGGCAATGTTTTGGGCTCAGAGCCAGTGACATTTAGTGCAATTTTCTGTAGCAAGTCAAGTCAATGGATATGCAGAAAAGACTGGGCAAAAAAAAAAATCACATACCTTGCTACATCTTATAGGTTAAAATTTTTCTATCTTCATCTGTTCCTTAAAGGGAAAACTGGATTTTGTGAGAATATTTTTTTCCACAAAAAAGTATCTACTTTCTGTAGAAAATTAGAGCTGTTCATTAGAAAGCCAAACACCTGCAAGCCAAATATTTCTGGCTGAGAGCATTGATTTGGAGTACTGCTGCCACACCTCTTGGGAGGATGGCAGTTTGGTGCTTCACTTCCATGCTTTTTGTGAGGGGGCTCACAACCACCACATCTTTAATGCCTTACATGGCTGAGCTCAAGTGGGGACAGGAGCTCATGCAGCCAAATGGCTGCAGCACATGACAGCAATGCTGCCTGTGAAGCAGAATTTGGATGTGAGCTGATTTCTTCCCCCACTTCTCCTGCAAGTCTAGGGCCTGACTGCAAGTAAGCTGGGGCAGTAGGGATGCTCAGGGACCCTGGGCTGAACATGAGCTCCAGGATCAGGCTAAGCAGGATGCTTATTCTGATACAGCACCATAGAGAACAGCAATGTCTTCAAGCACCTAAATCTGCCATTTGCATGGCTAGAGAAGTGTTTCTGACTGGCAGTTTTCATATAGAACCTTTGTTGTTTCACCATTATAAAAAGAAATCTCTTCAGCTTTTCCAGTTAAAAATAAATCAATAAGCTTGAATAGTTTTTGGAAAGTAATGGGCTTGACTCTGCTCTGTTAAATGTAAAGAGGCATTAATTGGGCAGAAGATTACCTAGAACTGAAGCTTAGTAATGCATGAATTTTTAGTCAATGGTTCTATCTAACAACTTTTTTTTTTTTCTTTCAGAATTGTATTTTAGTTTTGGCCAAATCAAGCTTTTAAAAAATGTTGGCAAAATAAAAAATAATCAGGAAACGTATAATTTTTGTTCAGCCCAAAATATTTAGTTCAGCTTCAAAGGAATGGCTTCATTTTTGGTCTTGGGCTGTTTCACACATTTAAAAGCTTTTTTTCTTTTTAAATTTAGGCCAATTTTAAAATGGACAGCTAAAAAGCTTTGTTTTGAAAGTTTTTGGAAGTGTTTTGGCAGTTCTAGAATTAAACACTCCATTTTGAAAATACTAAAATGAAGTATTTTGACATTTTATTTTTTTTCTCTTCATTGTTTCATCTGGGACTATTTGCTAAATTCCATTCAAACTCAGGAAGAGTCTCACTCCCTCTGAAATTTGCGTGGTATATTTATTATTTGTCAAAAAGCAGTGATTCATTAAGCTCTGTCTCAGTTCAACCTTAAATAATGGGAGAATGCTTAATAGAGAATTGGTTGTATATGGCTACATTTCTCACTCATCTTATAATTACTACCCTAATGGAGAGCACCCAGCTGTGCGGAGCTGCTGCAGGAAGGAGGCAGCCTTCACCTGTCTGGGAGAAGAGGTGGCAGACAGACCCCAGCACCCTGAACCCGTGCTGCTTCCTCCTCTCCATCAAAGAGGGCAGTCTTCCTCCTCAACTGCCCATTTAAATCTTAGGGCTTGCACCAGTGTTTCTGTAGACTTCTGCTAAGCTCTGCCTTTTTGCCACTGCCTGTATCAATGCTTCTGCTATTGAAGGAATAAGCTTTGCTGTTCATGTTAGTATCTGTGGTCATTGCACTTATGTTTTATTGCCTGTCTTCTTTCTTTCCTTTTTCCCATTAATGAAGATTGGGTTGAGGATACTCCAACTGGTTTAAATATTTCTAAAAGCCATTCACCTGCATTAGAAGTAAACAGCTGGCATACCAACATTTTTTTCTTTTCTGGCTGCTCAGTTTCACCAGGGCTATTCACAGCTTGCACTTTACTAAGGTCATCAGTATAACTGTTACACATTTCCTGTATTACATAAGGATCGGGTTCCAGTAGTTAACAAGTCAAAAAATATTCCTGGGAGTGGGAGAGAAATTAGGTAGATAAGTGTGTGCCACATGTCAGCTTTATTTCTCGAATTGCTGGCTTCATCCTTGTGAGAAATAATTGTGATCAAACATAGGCCTGAACCGTGGTACCCCAAACCACACAGAAATGCTTTTGTAGTCCACACTCTGAATGTTCCAGTCCCCCTAGGCCAAAGTATGATGGGACCTCAACTGCTGGCCCCTGCTCAGTGCCTGGACTCTAAATAGTCACTGGGCCAAAATTTGCACTACTGTGATTAGGAATAGCTCCAATAAAATCAGTATCTCCACATTTATTCTCTTGAAATTTGAAGCCAGATGTGGCCCACTATGTGGACAGAGCCTGACTGAAAGGTAGGGCAAGTTTCTGCTCTGACTTACGAGAGAGTAGATGAGAATTCTCTATTGCAGTTAATCGGGCTCAATCCTCATGTGTCTCACACTGATATAACTGTTCTGACCTTAGTGGAATTGATCCTAATTTATGCCACTGTAACTGAGATTGCAGTGTGCATTGTTTAAATTCTGTTGGGTGCGCCTTCTTCCAGGATGGAAACTATTTGCAAACTATAACAGCCTCTTTCCTAACACTGAGGCTTGCCATATCTGAAATTTTTGGTGGGGCAGGGGTGTGGAGAAAAGGATATAAAGCCAACTTTGTGCTTAGTGCTACCTCATATACTTTGAGTCCTGCAGTGTTCTGTTAAATTATTAGTGCTTAATGAGGGGACTAGAAGATTTCTCTCATTCTAATATAGAGAATGTGTTCCAAGATCACCCAAAAGGTAGGAGGAGGTAACTTTAGGAAATTCAAAATGGCAACATAGTGATTCTGTGCAGGCCTTTTTCCATATATGGGCTTTCCTGCTAATTGATTTTTCTTGCCTCTGTAGCTTCTGTTTTTTCCAGCTTTACATATTATGTTTCTGAAGCATATGATGAATGTGATGCTGTGCAGCTGAAAGATCACACGTCTCAAATGGCTCACTTGGCGTTCTCATACTGAACTGACTGGCCAAGTTGCAGCTCTCTGACAAAGGGAATGGTTGCTTTTCTCTCAGAACACTATAAGTCTTAAATGCAACATAAAGAAGCCTTCACTTAGCAAGATATTATACATATATATGTATATGAGTGTGTCTATATATATACACGCACATGTATATGTGTGTGTGTATATATATTTTTGGAGTAAAAAGCAACTCTGTCTTTCTTTGCTTGCAGTGGAAATGTTCAGTTTGTCAGGCTGACTTTTTCCCATTAGCAGTGAAATTTGGACAGGAGTCCCAGCACACCATAAGAAATCAAGCCGTGACCACATTAAGCATGAATGGCAGGGCAAGGTTATAGCATGTAACACTATGCTGTGGTGACCTGTTACAGAGTTAGAGGCTGGGAGGTGTGAGGCTGGGTCAGATAACTATTGCAAGTGAAGCACACAGTGAAGCTCAAAGCTGCTTCGGCTGTTTACTCTTTCAAGAGGCATGTAATGAGGATTTTTTATTTTGAAAGCATATTGTGAAAACTTCAGCTGCAGGGCTTGTAGCCAACTTTCTAGAATCAAACCAGAATATTTCTTAGTTTTACCTACAAGTACACTCATGGCATATTCCTACTTATTCTGCAATGACTTGAAAAGCTTTTCTAAAACCTCATGTACAAAGTGACTGCTGATAAAGACAGAGATGTTCAGCTGCAGTGGAATAAAGCACTGTATCGCCCAACCAGTAACAGGAGCAGGCTGGTGGATCTCTCCTGTGATCAGGTCTAGAGCTGTTCTGCTCAGCAGGAAGTTAGGCATTCTCTTAAAGAAGAAAAAAGAGAGATGCCAGGGGATTTTTTACATTACCTATGAACATTGTTCCCCAAATCTTTCTTTTGTCTCTTGAAATACTGAATTGAATGCAGATGGAAAAAACATAGACACTTTTGATTTTGAGGCTTTCTTATCCATTTGTCTTTGCTTTCTTTTTTGGTAGTTTTTAATTTCACTTATTTACTAGACTCAGTAGCCCAAGAGGTAGCACCATTTTAATCTAGATCTGAAAGGAATTTGGCTGTGTTGTAAAGCAGGCTAGGGAAGAGCCTGTGTCTTTAAAAATAGACACAAGGCACAGTGCATGAATCAGCTTCCAGGATCACACTGAAGCACAATGTGACCTTTGCTTTGTGGAGTAGCATACTTGAAGAGCACAATGAAAACTTTCAAGACAACTAGAACCAGGGCTGCAAAAGATCTGCAGTGCCCCACACTTTTACAGTGGCAAATAACAGGTTCTAGTGAAGATCATGCATCTACACCAGCTTTGCCTCGGTCTAAGACATGTGCAGGACAACCAGGGGATCAGGACCAGTCAGCATGGGTTTATGAAAGGCAGGTCCTGCTTGACCAACCTGATCTCCTTCTATGACCAGGTGACCCGCCTAGTGGATGAGGGAAAGGCTGTGGATGTTGTCTACCTGGACTTCAGCAAGGCCTTTGACACTGTCTCTCATGGCATACTCCTTGAGAAGATGGCATCTCATGGCTTGGACAAGTGTACTCTTCGCTGGGTAAAAAACTGGCTGGCTGGATGAGCCCAGAGGGTTGTGGTGAATGGAGTTAAATCCAGTTGGCGACAGGTCACAAGTGGTGTTCCCCAGGGCTCAGTGTTGGGGCCTGTTCTGCTTAATATCTTTATTAATGATCTGGATGAGGGGATCGAGTGCACCCTCAGCAAGTTCGCAGATGACACCAAGTTGGGAGGCAGGGTTGATCTGCTCAAGGGTAGGAAGGGTTTACAGAGAGATCTGGACAGGCTGGATCAATGGGCCAAGGCCAACTGTATGAGGTTCAACAAGGCCAAGTGCTGGGTCCTGCACTTGGGTCACAGCAACCCCATGCAGTGCTACAGGCTTGGGGAAGAGTGGCTGGAAAGCTGCCTGGCAGAAAAAGACCTGGGGGTGCTGGTTGACAGCCAGCTGAATATGAGCCAGCAGTGTGCCCAGGTGGCCAAGAAGGCCAACAGCATCCTGGCCTGCATCAGAAATAGTGTGGCCAGCAGGAGCAGGGAGGTGATTGTTCCCCTGTACTGGGCACTGGTGAGGCCGCACCTCGAGTACTGTGTTCAGTTTTGGGCCCCTCACTACAGGAAAGACATGGAGGTGCTGGAGCGTGTCCAGAGAAGGGCAACAAAGCTGGTGAGGGGCCTGGAGCACAAGTCTTATGAGGAGCGGCTGAGGGAACTGGGGTTGTTTAGTCTGGAGAAGAGGAAGAGAGGGGAGACCTTATCGCTCTCTACAACTACCTGAAAGGGGGTTGTGGTGAAGTGGGTGCTGGTCTCTTCTACCAAGAAACCAGTGATAGGACAAGAGCAAATGGCCTCAAGTTGCGGCAGAGGAGGTTTAGGTTGGATATTAGGAAAAATTTCTTTGCTGAAAGGGTTTGTCAGGCATTGGAACAGGCTGCCCAGGGAAATGGTTGAGTCACCATCCCTAGAGGTATTCAAAAAGCATGTAGACAAGGCACTTCAGGACATGGCTTAGTGGGCATGGTTGATGGTTGGATTCAATGATCTTAAAGGTCTTTTCCAACCCAAAAGATTCTATGATTCTAAGACTGCACACCTTTGTATGGAATCACTTGTGAGTTATCTTTCTGTGAGGAGAGGGCAGTCGAGCTTTCTCACACCTCAGTCAGTTGGGAAGTACTTCAATTTTTGTTGAAGATATCACTGAAGCAAATAGAAGAATAACTTTTGGTATTTATAAGTTCTGGCTCACACATCGTGGGTAAGGTCTAAGTATAATTAAAATTTAGGTGTTTAAAAGGTCAGTACTACAGCCTTGCTTAATAGTATAATCCAGAGCTGTATGCTGGGCATAGGTATCAGGCAGCAGCACACTGGCCAAGGAAGCACCTCAATTTAGCATACTTGTTAGGGAGCTGTGTATTGTCCCAACAGAAGTACCACCTCTCCCTAGGGTGCAGAGCAGCGGGGAATTACTGAATGCCAGTTCTTGCAAGAACTTCTAGATTAACAGGAGTTTGGAGCACTTTCTGCATCCTAGAAGGCTTATTATGCTGAGAACATAAGAGGTCATTTAAGGACTGCACCAGGGTAGGCCCAGCCACATCCGTTTCATTTCTGATTGACATTAGTCCAGCCTGTTCTTAAAACCTCTGTGATGGACCACCTCCATAGTTTCCCCAAAAGCAAGCTGTTTCTGAGCTGGTTCTTAGCATTAGAAGGCTTTTCCTAATGTCCAGTATGAGTCTTTCTTGCCACCAATTATGTTGTTCTCACTTTTCTACCTATCTGCTAAGCACATTTCTTCATTTTTATACCAGCCTTCTCTGTGAGTGCAGACCGTTATCCCAGTCACCTCTTCTGCAACGCTAATTACCTCCAATTATTCAATCTTACCTTTTAAGTTGTATATTCTAGATTTTTTGGTTCCTCTTAGAGCTCTCATCTAATAGCACTCTCTCCTGTCACTTAACAACTTTCTGGAAGTCATCTGCTCATCACTGGACCTGATACTTAAGTTGAAGCCTTATCAGTGCTCAGTACCTTGTCACATGGCTGATTTATGGTTCTTTCGGTCCCTCTGGTAGGACCACTTTCACCACGGATGCCAATGTCTGCTTTCAACATTTAATTAAAAGCAAAGAGGATAAACTGATGCTAAGAGAAGCCAGACATTCAGCTGGCATAAACCGATTCAGCATCTTAATGTCTATAAACTATACTGCCTTACATTATCTAAGCATGGTGAACCTACCAGGTTTACAAATGCCCTGGCATTAAAATATCCAAGCCTCCTCATCTGTCTCACTACAAGTGCTGCTTTTGCCAACTGCATCTGTGTCTAAATCTCAACCTGCTTCACTGTTGTGATGGACATAAAACCTTGGTGTATGAATAATTCGTGCTTGCATAATTAATACCAATTATTTAACTAGAAGCAATTGCTGCATGAAGTATTAAAATCATATTACGTCCAAATACTGCTGTATTTTTTGGTTTATGGATACTAGTATTTAAAACTCAGTAATCAAAAGATTATAATTATTTCAATTCTATCAAAATGTACCAACAGTGCGTTATAGTCAAAGAGCCACCAGCTCTGATCAACTCTAAAATAAAAAAACTTGTCTCACTGATTTGAGACATCACAAAATGATCATAAAGTTATCCCAATTAACAATGTAATTAAGATTTACAGGTTGCATAATTTATTTCACACATATAGCAATTGAAATTTAACTAATGAAACCTGAGTAAATAGTGCTAATTTGCAGTATTTCAGAAGCAAAAATGTTTCAGCAATCAAATTTGGATACTATTATGTTTTTTCCTTTCTTACTATTCTTTGCTGGATTGTTATTCTTCTCCCACATTTGCAGATTTCCTGATCTTCTTTTTGGTTGTACTTGACTGTGGGGGAAGAGAATGAGGAGTTATTTTATAGCTGAAAATCTTTAGTTGATAAATCATATTATTCCATTGTAAATTGTTCTTATTTTATCCAGCATGGCCCTCAGACTTGCTGCTGCATGTTTTTATCTACACCTTGGTCATATATTAATTTAATTGATTGTACAGCAGAAATAGCATATTATAATCATGGAATTGAAAGATATAAGAGGTTTTGAGACTGATTGCTATAGTCTCATTTTTTGATAGTTTAACTTAGTTGCAGGCTCAGCTGAAGCCTTTCAAACTGGAATGGATCAGGGAATAATTATTCTTATTGCAGTATGTTTTACTGAAATCAGGCAACACACTTTTCTGTTACTACTATTTAACATTTATATAGTAGTAGCATCAGGAAGTAGAGCTCTATTGTTTTAATGATTATACTGGTTTGTTTAGCTGTACTAGTAAATCCCCTGCCTTGGTATGGTGATGAGAAAAGACAACCTGGATAGATAATTATTCACAATAGAGATTAAAGGGCTTAAAATTTCGTCTGTCTGAAAGCTGACAGGGTAGATCATTCCAAGTCATCAAAACTGATATGAAATTGCATTGATTACTATAACTACTACATAGTCTCTCCTACCATTATACCCAAAGTCCTTCAGTAGAATCACTCTTCTGAACACTGTGACTACACTTGCTATTTGTACTGGCTTTGTTAATAGTACACAGTGCAAGAAAACAATACTGCAGGTGTCTTTCAATATTAGGATTTACTCATCTTCACATAACTTCTGAAGCTCACACCTCACTGTGGTGGGTGGTCTGAGGAAAGACTGGCAAAACAGGTTTATTTTTGTTGTTAAAGGGGCCTTTATGCTTAAATGGAGACAGCTTACAGGATTGGGCTATCAGAGCAGAAGCTCATGACTTGCATTATGTTATATTGACAATGTCTTGGCAAATGAGAGACTGACAAATTGTTTTGCAATGAAAGCATAAATTATACAGAATATTGTGGAATGCAGACAATATAAGGAGACACCGTCCAGTCCCCAAGGACTTTTATCACTTACAATATTTTTTCTAATTTCAGTGCTGATGCAGTGTTTCATTTGGGGAAGTGGTTATTTTTCCTTCTGCCTCATACAAAGCACCCACCAATACTCTGAGACCCACACCACTTGTGCTTGTCAAGTGAAGTAAAGAAAATGCAGGCTGCCACGTTCCAGAGGCTAGAAGCTTGCTTGGGGGCTAACCTCAAAGACTGAAAGATTGATCCTGCAAAAAGAATTGCATGGTAGGTATTCAAAGAGGTAATTTCAAGGAAGATTCAGGTTAAACTTTAGGTAAAGGTCTCTAGAAGTGAAGATGGGTACTTTTTATCAGGGAAGTTGTGGAATGCCCATCATGGTCTTAACAAAAAAAATAAAATTAAAAATAATAAATAAAAGAAAATCTCCCACAAAACACAATCATCATTAAGCTAAAAGCAAAGACAACATGTAGATTTGACTCTTCACTGATGATTCACCAGAGGACCTCTCACAGCCCTTTCCAATGCTTTCGGGGTCAGTCTTGAACTGGTGCTTAATTCCTTGCATTTGGGTGGACTATACAGGGCTGTCCATTGGTACTGATTTGTGTTCACCTCACTTTGGTAGGAATAGGGCTTTAACTACTTGACAGTCCTGATACTCAGCAATACCCTGTCAATCTTGTGTTTATTAAAATTTCAGACAAAGTAATGTCTTTCAAATACACTTAGAGATGATAGATTATAAAAAAATAATAATTATTAGACATTGCCAAGTTTCAAAGTTTAGCTGTTCTGGAATGATGTGTTTAAAAAGACTAACTGTGTGGCACCAGTTTACTGTGCAGAGAAAGATGAATTTTTTCAACGTCTGTCTTTCAAAAACAAGCAGAGAACAGGAAAATGTTTTTTCTTTAGCTTGTTTGAAGCAGTAATTAAATAAGCTTTCAACTAAGATAACATATGGAAAACTCTGATTCCAAAGAGAAAATAAATCTAGAAAGGTATGAATTAGTGAAAAGGGAGATAAAGATGAAAGTAGCCTTATAAGTAAATGTTATAATATAAAACACAGTAACATAATACTATTCTTTCTGTCATATTTTTATACGGTAGTAAAGCCTTATTGCCTATTTTTTGTGGCCTACTCTTTCATGGGTTCTTCAGTATTCCTTGCTGCAATAAGCAGTCATCCGAAATACCTGTGGGACTGGCCTCTCCCAAGACACCCACTGTGGGTTGTTCCCTAACTACTGATTTCTAGTATTTTAATGGCACAAAGAATTCTGTGTTTTGACATGGAAATCCTTATCACTCTAAAAATGAATTACAGTATTCATCCAATCATAAAATGACATTATGAAAGCAGCTCTTTTGCTGATGTGGTGACTATAGAGTTGCTTGACATTATTCTGGTAACACAATTTGACTGGATATGCATTTTGACATCCAGGAAACAGGGACACTGATGGAAACTGATGGACCCAATGTCAAAAGAAGAAAAACTGGCTGCAGGAGGACATCCAGAAAATTAATAGATGGATTGTAAAAAACACCCATTCCCAAAGGGCAAAGCCAATAGACAGAGGACTGAAAAACAGAAAGAAAAGGCAAAGACAAACCAATTTTTATATTACTTTCTTATAAAAATAACAAAGAGGTACTGAGGGGAATTTTAGAGCTCAGTAGGTGCAGGCTGAAGAGTAGTTAGTTTTAATCTGAATAGTTGACATTCAATATTCATATTTCTGTTTCTGCCACAGTCTTCAAGAATAACTGTGTTGACATGTGGAGCACCTCATTATTAAGCATCCTTTATCTTGTTCACACTTTTAGTCCTTTTCTTAATTTCCACCATAAACATTTTCAAGAATACTGTGAACAAAATGCCATCCTCAGGAGGTAGCATTTGTAGACATTTTTTTCATGGACATTTCATTGCAGAAGCCAAGACCTTTTCTTACTTTCCTCAAGAGCCTTTGTAAACACTTCTGCTTTCACATTTATAAAGTGGGCTTTATGTAAAGTCTCCCAAGTCTCCAAGAAAAAAAAAAAAAAATCTGGTTTTGGAATCAGCTAGAAACATACCCTTTCACATATTTTGTCCATTCCAAACTAAACATTTTTACGTATCATAGATTGGTCACTTTTCCCTGTCATTGAGTGATAATACGTCATAGGTAAAGGACTTATGGCAGGCCTTAAGGCAGAACTGCGTTATATAATGCAGTGACAAGAATTCAGTATTAGCACAGTCAACAAACTCCTCTTCTCCAAGTAAATGATAACATTTACATATTTTGCCACCTGCTGACATCATGTCTCCATTTGCACTGACTCTAGTATCAGACTATTTCTAAAGGTAGTCAGAAAGACTTCATTAGTCTGATGGTTTTGAGCAGTCTGTGAAGTCCCTGAGCAGCACATTTTGGAAGCTGGTAGACTGGTGTAGCTAATATCATTATATACTTACTGTTTTCTTATATCCTTCTGTAGGCTTTTACTGTTGGCCACTATTGGATGCAGGACACATATTGCCAAAATGGATCTTTGGCTTGCTCCAGAATGGCCATTCCTATTGTTCTATGCAATAAAACCCCTACGAACAAAACTCAATCAGTCAGTCATCCAAAATACTAAATAACAAGACACAATTTTGTTAACAAGAAATGATCCTGAAATCAAAATACTGAAAATCAGCAAAAAGGAAAAAAGTTTTTGTCAAAGTGACTTGGCTCCATTTTTCTTAGCTCTTGGCTAGAACATTTCCATTGATAGAGTTGCTAAGTGCATTCTATTTACAAATATAAACACTTGATTTTGATCAGCAAAAATGCATCAGCACACTTGAACAGTGTCAATGATGACATAATTACACTCACAATTTCCTCTCTGTAATGATTTCTAAATGTCAGCAGTCATTTTTTGTCTAATTGTAGCCTGCATGTCAGCACTTCCTCTTAAAACAGCATGTTCCTCTCTGCTGGAATTTCACACCTCCACTCACTCACTCACTCACTTCACCAGTGAAGATAATGAAGATGATACAGGGCTCCAGGATATTTTCACCCCTGTGCTGTTTTACCATTTAACACCAAGCAGGTAGAATGAGGACTAGGTTCGGTTTTGTTTCTTTTTAAATACAGAGTTTGATCAGTTAGGGTCTAAATAATTATTTGATTTTAATGAACAAATCAAAAAGTAGTCTGTTTTTCTGGGCCCCTGCTGGTACTTTACTCATAACCTGTTTAAAAGCATGGGCTTGTGATAAAAATATTCTCACACATCTATACTGTAAACCCACTCACTAGAAGAGAAGACTTACCCTGTAATGCCAGAGAGTCTCTTCATCTGTTCAGTGTTTAACAGGATGCAAAAGCAGGTGACCCTTTCTCTGCAAACACAGCCTGTTTAGAGATGTTATCACTACCATCTCATGCTATGACCTAGAAAGTGACTTTTGAAATGCTGTTTTGCATGATTCCAGGCCTCCAGAGCCCGCAGCATAATGAATAGGTGCATCTGGAGTTCATCTCAGAGCTCTCTTCCTCTTTCCATAGATCACAGACCACATCATCAAGTGTCTGGAAGTGTATCACTTGTGCAATGAACTGGAAGCTCTGCATTGAGGTTAGCAGCAAACATTTTCTACTCATCTGAACATACACTGGAATTGGAAACAGGGACCAAAGAGGCCTCCTTCAATCCAATTTGCTTACAACTCATCTTCAGCTCTCTGTTGATGCTTAACTCTAGGGTTTAGGAGATAAAGCTTATAAATTACTGGCCCATTTAGTATCCAAATAGGTGAAGAGCCATAAAGAATGCACACTGTGAAATCAAATCATGAAGTAATGTTGAGATGTCTGATTAAAAAAGAATACAACTGAGTATCTCTGATTACAAATACACACACCCACACAGAGATATATCAACCCTCCTTACATGTCTGAATGGGTCCCCAAAAGATAGATGAATGAGTGAATAAATTAACAATGTGCAGGTGGGGGGTGGGAGTGTGTTTTCTAAAGCCCATGATAATGTTTATTATGCGTCTCTGTGACAATACCACCACATGTGACACATATGCACACACAACTGTATATGTGGACATAGGTACACAGGTGATCATGCATATATTCATACAACACAAACACTGACCTGGTTCTTTTTGTGGTTTATGCTGCATTTTGTGTCCTACACTTTGCATTTTCCTTTTTGACTAATTAGTGCCCCAGAAATTTTCTGGAGCTCTTGCTAAGGGCAAGATTTTTTTGCCAATCGCATCCTATGCACTTATGAGAGGTATGACTGAGTAGACACGATATGAAATGAGATGCTTCTGGCTCACCCCAGTGCAGAGGGATGTCCCCCAAGGACCATTTCATTAAGGAAATAAAGCAAACCAAAGAAACCATCAGCCCAGCAATCAAGAGGAAAAGAAACCCAAGTCTTTGAATACTTCTAGGAGAATATGAGCACTAAAGCCAGAGGAAGACCTGCCATGGGGAACACAGTGGATGCAGCTAGCTTGCCTGTGTCCACTCTTGAGAGAACAGGAGTCAAGACCTAGAAATACTAAAAGCTGAAAGACTATGTAAGAGCTGAACATCGAATACAGAGACACTGATCTAGAACTTGCCTTCCCCCTACACTTTCCTTTCCCATTTTTATACCAAAAAGAAACGTAGGAGATATTAAAATTAATTCTAAATTGGATGTAATATGCTCATAGGGAAGAAGTCAGCTATACTGAAACTTTACCAAAAAGCTTCCTTTCCCTACGATCAGGCTCCACTTCTATGTACTGCACAACAAAAAAAGATCAACACCTCCTTGCCACATTGCTCAGCTAACACTAAATTGAGAAAAGGGAAAGCAAAGAAAGAGCCATTCCTGGAGTATTATGCTGTTCCAGGTGGCTTGTTGGAGGCAGTGCAAAGGATTTTCTTAAAGCTAATAAGGTAAAGAAGCTACTTTGAAGAGCAGGTTCATCTGTTTCCATAGAAAAGCAAAAAGGACTTGCATGTCAGTTTGACTCTTTGGGTATACCTGCAGAGGACAATGCAAACACCACACAGAGTAACCTGAGCCAATTCTCAATTACCCTGGGTAGGAGTTTTTGAGTTTATTATTGAGTCTAGGTATTTTGGTTTGAACCTCAAGCTTTTTAATGAACTACAAAAGGCAAAATGCCTTTCGTCCCCCCTGCAACATTTGAATGTGAGGATAGGGGAAAGGGGAAATGGAATTTTCCATTTCAGTGGACCAAAAGTATCGGATTATTGATGTTACACATAGGAATTAAGTTTATATTTTACAACATTACAGTCAAGCATTCCTATCCTTCAGACAAATAAATAAATGCTGCTGAAAGAATAACATGTTGTTCATTTAGTGTCTAATGGTGGTAGGTTCAGCCTGTAGGAGTACAGAAACATTCCCTATACCAACTGAAACAGGTTTATAGCTTTTAAAATAAGACTGTTATGGACCATGCTGTCTGGCAGACTATTCGTGACTCGGTCAATTCATACAAGGCATTGACTTCTGCTGCATCTGAAGGTGCCTGACATCTCTTAAAATCATGCCAGAAGTATTTCAAGTTGGCCTCTCAGAAAATGATGCACATTAGAGACCACATCTGAAAACTTCAGTTGAGTTGCTTCATATGAACTTGAATTGAACCTCAACCTTACAAAACAGGGCATATTAAAACATAAAGACAGCTGAATGGTAACCATGACAACAGTACTTCCAAAAAAACCATAACTATAGCCAACAAACACTTATATATACCGTGAGGGATAACACATTATTTTTTTACACTTATTAACATCAGTTCATGCTGTGTACATTACTTTTCATCAGCAAAACTGTACGCTATGCAAGTCTTTCCAGGTACCCTATTAATTTATCTTTGATTTTTTTTGCTACTCTGACAAGGTCCATACAAAATGAAGTTGGTCAAAATGTTCCAAGTTTTAGATTTGGGTACCATATGGTCTCAAAATATTATCTCAGTTTTAAAAGTCTTTCTCTTGGTAAAATTTGGTGCTGCAACCATAGGCTGTGTTCCATTGAGCCATAATATTGGTTATAACATTTTAACTTTTTTTTTTTTTAATTGTGACAAAAAGAGTGACACTTTTTCATTGATTTATTTTAGGAAGAGGGCTACCAATTTTTTTGAATAGCTTGTTATATTAAATGAGACTTTATTCTGGCTAGATGTCTGTTATTTTTCAGTCCTTAGACTAAAGGACCATTCTTTAGTTTGGACCTTTGTCGGCACTGAAGTAAAAACATTTTATGCCTCATTTTTTACAACCCATTTCACCCCAACCAGGGTGCATTTTTAATCCCCTTTTCTCTAAGTAAGTTGAGAAATACAGCCCTTTCCATTACTTTGGACAGAAATATGTTTAGTTTATTTTGAAATACTCTGCCAAGGGGCATTTTCCTAAATGAGGATTTTCTAATCTTTAATTAGTATCACAAATACTTTTGCTGCCTGCACAATCCTCCAGTGAAAGGTTGTATAGAGCGAGTGACTGACGCCTGCATGTCCTGTGCGACTATGTGAGGAGCTACACACTCCCCTTTCACACAGTAAACAAAAGCCAAATTCTTGCTTCCTCCCCCCCCCCCCCCCCCCCCCCCCCTCGGTTTGAAATGCTAAAGCTATAGGTGCAATACTGAGGGCTGAATACTGATGATCAGGCCTTCTTGGGTGGCATCAGGGTAAGGCTTGATGTAGCTCTGTAATTCATCTGCCTTCTTTTTGTTTGCTATTACATTGCTTTTCTGGCCTCTTATATATTTACTTAGTAGCACAGATAGATACAGTGTTTACTATTTCTTTGGGGATCTAATGGATTGCAAATACAATGTCCTTTCCCCTAGCAAGACTAGAGTATAAATTGTTCAGGTACTATCAATAAGAAGCGCTACACATATATATAATTCTTATGGGGTTTTTTTTGTGTATATATATATATATAAATGTAGTCCACTGCCAATACACCTCAGTCTGTTACCTAGTCTGACGTATGTCTTTGGGATCAGCCACTTCTTTTATTATATAGCACATTTAAGTGATAGCTCAGGCAGCCTTAGAGTGCAAAAATCTCTACTTTTGTGCTAGTAATGCATATCAGTCTTAGGTTCTCTGTTACAAGCTATGTTAAAGTGTCCCTAACTAGATCTGCAATCATACATTTTAATCCACTCTACGCTTTGGGAACTAGACCTGGCTTGCATCTGGCATCAATAGCTGTGCTTGCAGTCTCAGAATAGAGATTTAACTGAGGCTTACTCATCCTGCAGAGACAAATCTTAAATGTGATGCGGTATTTAATTTGTCTTGATTTCCCCTATCTAGAGAACCCGGTTGGCTTCTCCCAGGCTAAAGCCAGAGTGTAAACTAACACATAAGTAGTATGGCTAAAAAGGGTGCCAGGATTTGACTGTAAACTGCTGTCCAAATTAGCAAAATTGTATAGATGCTACTATAACAAATTGCCTAAGGTTGTAAAGAGACTTTCAAAACTTGAATTTGTACAGCTTTCCTGACCTTAAACACAGGAGTCCATTTCTTGCCTTTTCAAAATAAAAAGCTTGAAAAAGGAAACTTTCCTTGCCCATTCCACTTACCTGTTCCAGGGCATGTGTAGTTTAGGTTGGATTAAACTCAGATAAAGGACTGACATACGGGCAGCAGTTGTTAGGTGTATGAGTGACAGCTGACCTGATGGCAGCATCTGCCTTTTATTGATTTTTTTTCAGTGTAAATTATCCTTTCCTTAGTGTGTGGAACCCTGTTCTACTTTGGGGACAGCCAGAATATATAACCCAGTAAATCCTATTTCCATCTGGATGCCCCCCTCCTTTCTTTATCTGGCACTTATTGCATGAATGCTACTATAAAGTTACCATGAGACTGCACTAAGGGCACAAATGCACCTCATTAATTGTTCTACCAATGAGAAATTAAAGAGCAGTGACACCCTGGAGGCTTTAATAGACAGAAGAATCGTGGCATGAGCAATAAAAACCTGTCAAGCTGTCCTCTTGGTGTGACCCTCCCTGTGGCTTTTCATTCAGTCTGGGCACTGGCCTTGGGCTCTCTCTGGACATGTACTACCATGATGGCAACAGTTTGTGCCTGCTGCTGGCACCGTGTATCCTGCAACCAGCTTCTGTAACCAAAGCCTATTCAAGCCATTGGGCAAAAGTCCAGCCTGGAATTGGCCATAGCATTGCTACATCTTTGGGTGTCACCAACGCTAATTGAAACAGCAAGCAAGGCCCTTTCATAGCTATCTAGTGCCATCATACCCCTTCCATCTTAAATGCAGCTGGCCCAAGAAAATGTGACATTAAAAGCAATGTTAGTTAGGATTTGCATTGCTGTGATGCTGTGAAATAGGATACGTAGAAACAGCAGCACATGCTAAGTTACCCTCTCTCTTCCCAAGCAAGACAATACCGCCACACTGCACAGAAAAAAACCCTAAGAGTTACCAGCCCATTTGTGGAAGGTATCACCATCTGTGGCTCTGTGCCTGTGCTGGTCTGGGCACAGTGCCACACTGATGTGTCTGGGATCCACACTAGCTGGGTTAGGGCAAAATCCAAGCTCTCTGCAGTAAGATTTAAATTCTGGTTTGTAGAGAACAGGGAGAAGAGAGGTTCCTTGTCTTACAGGTCCTCTGTGAAAAGTTACTGCTTCCCCGACTGCTTAGGGTCTTTAGGAGACAAGCAACAAACTGATTTCTCCAGTAAATTGGGAAGACACATCCTTTACTGCTGCAGAGGTTCCTAAATGAAGCACAGCTGGATGGCTGCCAGAAAAGCCTTAGTATAGTAGTTGGCTAGGGAACAAGGATGCCCTGGCAACCAAGCGTTAGTGAGGATGCTGCATAATCTTTAACAAACTGTTGTGAGCTAAGGCTGAGGGTGGCGGGGGGGGGTCTGCTTCCCAGAGATTTACATACTAGCTGCTGCAGAGGAGAAGGTGAGCACTCTCCATCGATGGAGAGCAATGCTGGAGTGATGGAGCCTTAGGTGTTTAAAGCTAAAGAGCCTTCAACAATTTTGCAGGTGTACTTACTCCTTGTTGTATCTGCTTGAAGCTACAAAATGCAACAAGGTGCCTCACCATCACAGGATGGAAGATCTAAGGGAAGATCATGCAGGCTCCTTTCGAAAATAACAAAAATTAAAGCTTACAGAGAGAAAGGGGAAAAAGCTGGGTTATGAACTGTAATTGCTTTAGACTGCACCAACGTCTGTTTGATCCCTGATTTACTTTTGTAGCTTCAATCTCTTCCTTTGTGTATGTAAGCATGCACCAGTGCACTAGTAGTTAAGGAATAGTTATAGTTTTATCATAGGTACTGATAGTTTCTCTTGCTTTCCTAAAAAGCTAGATCAGGTCACTTGTACGCTGAGGAAGCAAGGTAAGTTCTCTTCAGACAATCACTACACATCATTTGATGAGCCCACCCTAGGGTCCCTAGGGTAAAGGTTTTAATCCTTTCATAAACCTAAACTTCTGAGGAAGACAGTAGGGGACAGACCATTGTCTTAAATAAACCTGCAGAATACCATTGCTGTTGCAGCTATTAACTGAGGCCTTGTGAGCATGTTCATGAATTCTGCCTATTAATGACAGCCCCAAATCTACACCAGCTCTTTTTGAGGTACAGGTGAGGACTAGTGATTTCTACCACCCTGCACATGCATTCAGCTGGACGTTCCTCTTCCAAACTTCTGTGCAATGGAATGGCCACTGCTAAAGAGCAGATGTGCTTAACATCACAAGAAGCTGCAGTTTATTGAGCAGTGGAATAAACTTGGGGGCAGATCTCATGTATTTCACAAAGATGGTGCACATATTATTTCACAGTATTAGTTAATATTTATGAAGTATTTTAAATTCCCAGAGGAATCATTATAAAGTTGCTATAGATATTGTTATTGCTATAACTGACAGGAACAATATTTTGTCTATAACCTACGCAAATGCTAATATTGTTTTGTTTTTTAAGAGTACTTACGTGCTTTATAGAATTTCTTGTGTATTCTTCTCTGTGTCCTCTGATCTACAGGAACTTTATAATGATATGAAACCTTGATGTTTTGGGATTGGTTTTTCCTGTCTTTTTTTCATGCAGACTTCTGTGAAGGGTTTCCTAATCGTACATGTGTGTGTTTGAATTAAACCCTTTAATGCTCGGGGAGATCAGTTTGACATGGAATTCAACTGCTGCTGGTTTTGTACAGAGAAAAGGCCTGCTGGATTTAAAAGTGTTTGAGTATATCTGGTTGACTGAACTGTTTCCTCAAGGAAGTATTCATTGAGTCAATGTCCTGAAAGGTTAAGAAAACAGAAACCCATAGTTTTACTGATTTGTCGTTATGTACATTGCCAAGGGAGCTGTAGCTGGAATGCTTAAATATGTTGTTTCTCCCCAAACCCACAGGAGTGGAGCTTGAGTGTCTTGGTGTGCCCTAATCCTCACAATTACACAATTAGCTTCTGTGAGGTGTGGGGGGGGGGCTTATAGGGCTGAATCAGACTAAATACTTGCTAGTGACACTATGAAACATCCCCGCCATGCTGGATGGAGTGAGTTTAGCATCATACTCATTAATTATGTGAATCACAACTAAAAGCAGAAAAGGGAGTATACTAAAAGCCTCACTTATTGCTTCTCCCCAAACCCCATGGACTTCTTTTAGTAATACACATTATAGAAACTAATGATCTCCAAGGAGCTCTCCTTAAGATTTGGGTAAGAGAAATCATGAGGTTGATTGATCTTGACTCAGATCTTTAGTATCTGTATTGTCTTGCCTCACATGCAATTTAAATTAGCTTCACTGCTGTAAAACTGGAGGAAGTTCTATTGAAACTGACTGTTTCAACAGAGGAGGCAAATTTAGGCTTGTTTCAATTCTAATGGTTAGGCTCTTGCACTGCAAACAGATCTGCCTGCAGAAAGTCTAATCAAGCACTCCTCGTTGCCAGATCAATTGCTGTAAGAAAAATACATATATACATATATCAGTAGAGGTCAACTGTGACTTAGATCTTTCAAGAAGCTGGGAAAACAACAAGGTCCAAGCCCTCCCAAAGCCTTCCATCATGCCGTAACTCTCAAACGTTGGGCCTGTTGTACCACCCTGCTTTTTTCATGAGCAGCTGGCAACACCCAGCTGAGTCAAAACTAGCTGAGAGCACTCAACCCCTGGTTGAGCCAAACTTTTTTCCAGGCATAAACTGACCCACACTCTGACTGATTTATTTATTTCTTCTGGTACGTGGGAGGATCTGTATTCAGCAGAATGCTTTCAGTTTTGCATTTGTACCTCCTCCTATCACTCAACATAAGCTTTTTAATACAGTCCAAGATAACTCTTGTCTTAATATAATTTGAGCCAATTCTTGTTCCAATGGACATGGAAAACACAGATTACCTCCTTCTTTGCAGCTGCCCTTCAAGCGCTTGAAATCCCAATGCTTTCCCAAGACATGGTTTCTAAACACCTGATGATTCTTGTTGCCTTCTATGGCTCCTAAGCAGGGCCCACATCTTGAGCTATGACTCCTGAGACAGATAAAGGTCTCATCTTGTCAGTGCTGGGGCAGGTTACACACATTTTAATCCACGAAAGTCCTGTGTATACATCCTACTGTGAGGTTCCCATTTTTGTTCCTGCCTCAGTATGAAACCACTGACCAACAGGCTTGCTTTCTGCATCCAGATAAAACAGTAAGCTTACTCTTCAGCATGTCCTGGGGTCCTCATCCTCCAGTTGTCCAAACTGTGAGTCATCTGAACTGCAAAACAAGGAAAGAGACTGATTCACACTCAGCACAATGATCTCAAAACCTCTTTCAAGCTCTTAGATTCATAAAAGGTAGGAAACCAGACCCATATGATCAGTGATAGTAAAATCCTGGGGATTCAGTGCTTCCATCAGTGGTCAGTGGCCAAGTGTCCTATTTTCACTATGGTCAGAACAAGTAGACAGTCCTGAAGCTAGCTTGGGCATGCTGACAGCTCACATTTCCCAGCTGTGGTGAATCTGATGATTTAAAATAAAAGAACAAAGAACTACAGGCCAGATCTCGATCAATTATTTCTGTGGCTCTTTTACTCCATGTCTTTTGATACTGTGACACAAAGAAGGGCAACTCACAAAACTGCATTTTTTGGTTTATTGTTACCTATTTTTGTGCTTCATGAAACTCCTGCACAGGTTAGTTTGACCAGGCATTTCTGCTCACTTCTGAAAGCGTAAGGTAGGGCTGGACCGAGGTGCATGAATGACTGAGATGAACATGGCTTGCCTGCAATCTCCTTGGCTTAGGTTTGTACTTCATCACCCAGATTTATCTAAGTTTTTATTTAAAACAGTCTCTTAGAAGTCACTTTAGATATCTGAAGTCTTCTAAAGTGAACACAAAACAGAAGCTCTGATATGAGCCGAGTCTGCTATGTAAAAGAGAACATAAAAAGCAGAGGGAAAGTGTAACCAAAGCCCCACACTCCTCAGAAGAGTTCATCCTGCAATGGGTGCTAAACTCCAGAGCCCTAAGGATACACAGGGCACTCCTTATGTCTTTCTTTTTCTTGCCATTTGCAGCCACAAGGTAAGGATGAGCAAAAATCTGCCTTTTTCCTTTTATTAGGTACAGGAAACTCTTGTGTTTTGGCAGTGCTTCTTTTTGTCATTCACAAAGTTTGTTTTTCTCTTGAGTTTTTTGGGAGCTTTTTATTTCCTGTCAGAGTGCGGAGGAGAAAGCTGTTCTCGTCTGTAAGTTGTGTGCCCCTTACAGTGCCCCTTAGTTACATAGCACAAGGAAAAGAGAAACAGAATCCATGGCATCGTGCAGAAATGCTGCACTATATAGTTTGCCCTGGTTAAACATTCCCAGAAAGGGAATAACACAACGCTGTGGAGCTCTTGAATGTCTTTTGGCCATTGTGCTGCAGGATGCAGGCATTTAGGGTTAAACTGAAACAGCGCTGTATTCTGGGCAAATTGGTTTTCAGATCTGAGCTACATAGATGAGAATTATTTCCTGTTTGTATTACTACAACACTATCTCCTCCATATCTGAAATAACTGGCATCTGGAGCCTTGAAAAGCAATACTTAGCAGCTATGAGAGAATTTCAGTTTGATTTAGCCACATTCCCCCATCTTTGTCCAAACAACTTAATGTATGCCTACAAAATAATGCTGAAAGTCTGGTATGTACAGAATTTTTGTAGTATGTAATTCTGTAATTTTTTTTCCCTGTGTTCCAGATATTGAAGGAGATGTCAAACTGCTGGAAAGGAAAAAATGGTAATTTAATCCCATTTTTCAAACCCTGAAAGAGGGAAGCATTGCATTTTTGGATCAAGTTTGGTATGGTCTCACTTTCTTCTCAGCACCCATCTTTAATTCACTTTGTCTTACTCTAAAATGTTTTGGTGAGGGAAGCTGAGCACTGAATCTAGTCAGCTCCTTACAGCTGCTGGGGTTTTCTGAATTATACCTCAGTGTATTCATGGCTAGTGGTCCCTAATCTAATGACAGAATGGATCAAACCACTGGATCTAAATAGCAGCTTACATGAAATTTGAATGTGCATCTGTAGTTTGTCACTCGTGTCAGCTGCTTTTTCTTTGCTGCTAATATTTGAACCTTGCCCATTCCTATGCATATGCTTTAAAGATGCACCTTCAAAACCAAACGCTTTATTTGCTCATAGCTATGCTTCTCCTTTAAAGCATCATGCAGTCTTTAAAGTTGCAAGGGCCTTTCAAAACTAACATGCCTATCACAGGCAAAGTCCATGTAAAATGCTGGATGGCAGAGCAGGTTTTGGATGTGCATCAAATCACCTGCAACTGGGAGACAATGGAATTTAACAGTGTAAACAAGAAAAAAAAAAAAAGCCCTATCCATTAAAAGTGCACATTAGAACTACATGGTAGTAGAGAACATGTTACCACAGCAAATGTACTATTAGTTAACAGAAAAGCCCTTTTCTGATTTGTAAGTAATATTATTGTAAACTATTAATTATGGTTTATCTGCTGTTCTGCCAATTAATAACTTTCTTTCCATTATGTTCAATTAATTAGTTATTGGAAATAACACAGAGGCAAGCATTTGTACAATGAAATCAAAGCTTTCAGCACAGTCAGATGCTGGGGATGCTGGCATACACCTTCCCTTTCTGCCAGGCTGTAGCTATGTAGAACAACCACCACAGAAGAACCCATGGCTAACCAGCCCCTGCATTTTTACACTAGGAATTGTTCAGTTGATATAAAATGGTAACTCAGGCAGTCCAAGGCAACACTACAGGGGGCCTCTATAGGGGGAAACTCAGACCCTAAACATGCTCCCCAGAGCCCCCCCAATCAAGTTCAAAGAGTACAGTTTTAACCATCCCTAAGATGAAAACCCCGCCAACTTTCACAGAGGCCACCCTCTGCTCACAAAACCTAGTCCCTTCCCTGCAGGCATTCAGGATCCTTTGAAACGGAAAATTTATGCTGTACTGAAATAGTTCATACTATAATAAACAACTAGTGCCATCATTCTGCTGGTATTCAGAGTGCAATTAAGCCTGAACCTCATGTGAGTACTCCACTTCGGGTGGGCAGGTGGTGGTGGTGGGAGGACAGGCAGCTCACCCCCATATAGTCTTTCCTAATGCAGCAGGTTTTACTACTTGGACTGCCCCCGCCCCGTGAAAAACCCCTTCTCCCCCCCCCTCCATTTACATGGGGCATGGGGGCTTGTGGGTGATTATATAACTTATAGGTCAATTTGTTGTTTGGGCAGAAGCACTGCAAGAATGTGGTATGTTGGCCGAAGCTGTTTGTTTGCTTAAGTTCTCAGAGTTCAATGAGGTCATTTTCTCATCTTCCCTGTGTTTTCTGTATTTTCCACAGACCTGCCAGCCTCAAACAACACCCTCTTTCTTCGCATTAGAAATGGAAACACGTCCTCTGCAGGAATTTTCCACTTAATAGCTCCTGCTTTCCTACCGGGGGCCTCAGTGCACCACCACTGCAATGCTGTATTTCTTTCCACTGCAGTTTGACATTTTGCAGCCAGAACAACGAGCAGCATTCACTCCATCCTGATTTTTGAAAAACGTATCTCTATAAGCACACAGAACGCACCCAGTGCAGCAATCACCAGGGGGGAATGGCAAAGGTATTTAAACATCATTACATGTCACTAAGGATATGACATTGTCTAGTAATAATGATCTTTTATACAGTCGCTTTTCCTTACTCCCCCCATTCCTCCCACCCCAACCCTTTATACACATACACACAGACACCAAAGCTTCTGCCCTGCTCTCCCATTAGCAGCCGGTCTCATGTTCTACACTCGATTGCCTTTGTTTGCCTTTGTGAATTATTTCCTTTGCATAATATTTGCAAACTGTGTATCCGGTCCTGACACTGTGAAGAGCAGAAATGCAGACTGCAGATAATATGAGCGGTAAACAAGGAGACTGCTTTAAAATGCGCAGAGTGACCTGTCTGAACGCAGCAATATTTGCAAAGTGTTTACTGCTGAGATGCAATGATGTCGTCTGAAATGCAGCAGCCTGAAGATTGGAGCAAAATGGGATCTCACACTTGGTCAAGCACAACCTGTAATTTTTTTATTTGTTGTTTGGGTTCTGCTTTTTTTAAAGTTAGAGCTGTATTATAAATTATTAAAAGCTAATTTCGAAAAAACCCTTTGCTGTGTCTGTGAAGTATTTTTTAATTCCTTTACAGGAAGATAAATGTATGGAAGTAAACATTGTTTATTGCTAGAAGGAAGGTTTCCCCTGTCTGCGCAGTGGTAGAGTCTCAGACAGCAAGGTCCCAGTAGGTCAGACTGGCACATTGAATTGCGTATCAAATGAAACTGGTATTCTGGAGAAAGGGTGGAAAGAGGAAGAGGGGTGTTAGTAAGGAGGTTGCTCAGGCCAGGAGGGTGGGCTACTGAAAAACAACAAGGAAAAAAATAGGATTGATGATTTGCAGGACACCTAGGGTATTTCTTTCAGCGGGTATTACTTCCACTTTTAACCAGGAACAAGAGCTGGTAGAAAAAAAAAGCGGCAGGAGCTGACAGCTTTGTGCTGATCAAAGGGACATGGCATTGAATGCCTGCCTTTGCTAGCTATTTATTAGAAAGAGAGAAGGGCTCCTTTGCCATTCTACTTGGGAGAGAAGGGATTAAAGATCAAAAAAAGAGGGGGACTGGCCTGACTTCTTTGTTCAGAAAATATTTCTCTTTTTTTGTGTGTGTGTGTGTGCCATGCTGTCTGCTATAAGACAAAAACACCCTTTCTTTTTGTAACGTTGCTGCCTTTCTTTTCTCAATGAGCAAAATTTCTGGTGATGAACAATTCCAGTAGCATCTTTTTTTTTTTTAATGTAAAGAAGGCCCCCTTTGGGAAACTTAGTTAACTGTCTTTTAGCCTGATTAACCTAGGAAATAAAGTTTAAATGCACTGCTGGGATTCTATTAGGATCATCAGTTCATATAGATAACAGCGAAAGGTGTTAAAATGCACTTCACTGGTGCAAGTGATCTCATGTTGTAAAAATGATTATCCCCAGCAGAACAGGGAAGGATTAAGGGGCCATGTCTACATCTGGGAAACTCCGTAAGTGTTTTATTAGCATTAATACATGTATTAATCACACACACAAAAAAGGCCCATCAGGATGGTGGCAAATGGCACAGTGCATTAAACCTACTCTCTTAATTCAGTGAAATGCGATCATCTTTATTCCTAGAATTGCAATAAAGCTGTTAAGTAGTCTCAATGAAATTATGATGTGGATCATCGTGGATTACCTGTCATGTAAAAAGAAAGACTGATACCAAAATAAGATGCTCCCATTGCAGAGACTTTGAAGAAGCGTGGGGTAAATTTGGTATTCTAGCTCTAAATCAGTTGAACTACACTGCATATGAGTTAGATCACAGTGGCCTAAGTGCTCATTTATATTCTCATTTCTGTTAAGTGGATCAGAAAGTCTAACCACATCTCATGCTTTTGCTCCCTCCTCCACTCCTTAGTTCAGGTTGCTGCTTCCTAGCATGAGTGAGAGTAAGGCTAAACGGCTGTGCAAGCAAGGTCAAGGTAGACACTGATAAAAATAAATGCTGTTGACCAGACACGTGAATAGCTCGGCAAATGAATACTGTGGGCTTTCACATGAGCAGCATTTTCCACACTTCCATTTCATTTCCACTTGCAGCTCCTAAATTTTGTTTCAGCTTGAGAGCAACCACAAGTATCAAAATCAAACATTGCCAAATACATAGTGATTTTAAAGCAAGATTTTTTATAAATTCTACTACCAGCATTAGGCTATCAAAACAAATACATGGTGACAATCTTTAGGGTTCTTTTTGATTTCCAACCTTGAGTACTACCAAAACAAATCTAAAAGTCCTTTAGTGGAGACTAGGCATGCAACACTTGGAAAAAAAAGTCCTCATATCTGTGCTGTAGTCTCCTTTCAGCTATGCTATGTTTGTTGACAATCACCATGCTAGAGTAACATATAGGAAAGTCTTGGTAAAAAACTACTTTAGCACCATGATAGATGTGACAGTGAGACAAATTATTTACTTTATTGCTAAAAATATTATAGTTATACATGTTCAAATCCTGTCAAGCAGTTGCCTTTTTCATTCCTGTATTAAACACTTCTCTTTCAGTGGATATTTGGAATATTGTATATGTCTATCACCACAGCAGTGACATTTGTTATTTTGCTCATCAAAATGTCACCTGCCTATCAAGCTATCTAGGATAAGCAGGACTGGGAAACTTCGTTGAATCATGCACAGGCTTTTTTCTGCCAGCACATGTATTACAAGAGGCACTTACGGTGATGTGGAATAGCAACAGAAGTCAGTTTTCCTGACTGCAAAGTTAAACGAATTAACATTTGCCTTGAAAGGATATTTTAGTAATTGCTTCACAACATTAAGGGGAAGGACAGACTGTTAAACCAGTCAGTCCCTGACAATGCAGGATTGTTCTTATTGTAACTAGTGTTTGCAAAGGACTTTGAAGATGAAGAGGACTCTGTAAATGTTAAGCATTGTAAGTAAGTACTGTAGTATTTTGAGCATGTTTAGCTAGGACACTCAGCTGCCCTAAAAGCCTGAAGAGGAACTTAACTGAGGGCCTAGTAAGTAGCCAGGTGACAAAAGAGACAGGAAATAGGGATGCTAGATAAGCAGAAAGCAAATTCTAAACAGGGAGGCAAAGAAGAAATGAAAAGCCAAGCCTATAAAAATACAGCGAGGTTTTTAGAAGTGATGCCATTATGACAAATGATCAACACTGTTTCAAATATACTGTATTTCTCCACCCATCCCTGAGTAGATCTTAAGTACCCTTCACCGCCTTGGAGTCAGATTTCATGCCAAAATGTCTGTGTTACTAGTTTTGCAAGTGCTACCACTAATTGA
This sequence comes from Haliaeetus albicilla, assembly GCF_947461875.1. Classification (NCBI taxonomy): domain Eukaryota; kingdom Metazoa; phylum Chordata; class Aves; order Accipitriformes; family Accipitridae; genus Haliaeetus; species Haliaeetus albicilla. The sequence continues at coordinate 24,744,344 of NC_091491.1, read as the reverse complement.
AACCACATAATGTTGCAGATCTGAAATAAGGCAGGCAGGGCATCCCTGCTGAAAAGCTACCCAGCAGGACAAACCCTTTGTTCTCTTTTAAAATGAACTAATTCAAGGGAAATGTTGTCTAAATCATTACTTCTAAATGTATGCAGAATTTCCTCCATGCAACGCCCCCCCCCTTAATTTTTCTTGTTAGCTATCAAAGGACTTTGCTGTTCTTGTAAACTGCAAAAATGGTTTTAATATGCACACTTGTCATTTCTAGGTGTATAAATTTTGCTTTTGCAGGGATCTTACATGGCACATATTGTGATCACCTGTGGGTAGGGTAGTTAATTAGCAGAGTCCAGGTCCTGTTTCATTTAATTTATACCAGAGTAATTTAAACTAGGAGAATGATCACAGCCACACTCATTAATTTAACTCCCTCCTTTCAAAGTGGTTTTAGTAATTATATTTTAGTTGAATGTTTTCAGGAAGCTTTTACACTGCTTGTTTTCCTGAACCATGCAAGCTCTCTCCCTTCCCAGCTCCCCTCAACCCTGGCTATTTGTCCTTCTGGGTAGTGTTAGCTGCATTCCTTTAAGAACTTAGAAAGGATGCAGCTGTCATTATTTTGTCAATCATAAAATCTAAGACATGGAAAAAGCCTTAGGAAGGCAGGGGATTCATATAATGTCTATCAAGAAAACAGGTTGTTCCCAATACTTTCACTTGACTTAAAATAAAATAGTATTTTATTAGCAAGGCTTGGATTTCCGGGTGGATCACTGCGATGTGTGTACATAAACATCACTTGAAACGTGGTCTGGAAACCCTCAAAAGCCACCCTCAGCACTTTTTGGGGAATAACTCATTATGTAATTTCATTCTGAGCCTCATCATGGTTAAAAATTTTGGTGCTATAGCAATCATTTAGCTACATATGTTAACACCAGTGGTATAGATAATATGGCTGTGGCCCAGACCCAAAGTGTCCAGATCAAAGCATGTTCCTTGTCACAGTGAATGGCAAAACTGACGACAGCATGTAACTGGTAACATGCAAATAACTTGTTCACGTGCAGCTTGACAATGAAGGCCTTACTCACTGTGTGCCCCTTTTAAATAGGTCCTTTCGGACAGTGACTTTGAGATTTAGGAAGACTTTCAGGGATGTTAGGACTTACAGAATCCTTTTTTGTTTTCTCTCTGAATAGATATGAGAAAAATAAGTTCATGGTAATGTCAAGATTCCAGAAAAAGATTGTGCAGTTTTGCTGTTGAAATTTGATTGCAAAGTAGCAGACAAATAGGTTAGCACTTGCTTTTCAGTACTGTAAAAGAGCTGTCCTTTACTGATGCTATTAGTATTCCCAGTTAACCATATTCTCATCATACATGAATTACAATTTAAAATGAAATAACCTCATAAATTCCTACCAGTTTCTGTATGTCTGCTACAGATTATACACCAAAGATCAAACTTTTAACATTTATTCATGCTGGCAAATATTTTTCGTATGTGTGTTTTCTTGACTAAAAATTCTTATTTAAGTACGTCAAATAATTTAGTAGTTAGGAAAAACTCCTTCCTGACCATTGCTTATCTTGTTTGTGTATATAGAAGCACAAATCTCAACAGTTACATCACTTTTAACTTAAACAGCTGGTGGCAGTCTAATTATTTATTTTCTTGAGTCCATGGCCTTTGGAGACACAGATTTCCAGTCACTGGTTAGTCTCCGAATAGTGGGAAACCTTTGTGAAATATGGGACTTCAGAGAAGGAGGGAGGGGTTTCCTTCAGAGTAAGAAAAGTGTCTGTGGATTTTGTTTGAAGACAATGTATGATTGATGATTCTCTATTCACTGGAAAACAGTAGCTCTCATTAAGTGAAATGAAAGTACACCAGGGTAAGATGTAGCCTAACTGAAAAAAAGACCTGACCCTAGGAAATCCAAGCATCAATATATTTTTCTGGGCACTGAAAAGCAAAGTATAGATGTATTAGGCTTAAATTTCCAGTGAAGAAGCCAGATATTTTGTTGCTTTCTATCTGCTATATAGAAGATGGGTCCTGAGCTCTGCCAAGGGTTGCATGTTGTTTGTCTAGGCTAATGAGTGAGTTATCAAAATACAAGATTTATGACAGCAGTCAAGGAATTAATGAGCAGAATTATGAGGGCTGAGGAAGCATTTGCAAATCCCCAAAATAGAGAGAAATCTCTGCTTGAATCATCTTCTGTTGTGAATTGGTATGGCATCTGCTGCTACAAGTCTAAAAGCGGAATGAATAGACAAAGAGTTTCAGATGTACAAGCTATGCTTAATCACCAAATAATAACAAATAGGAACTCCACAACAACCCTCTGTGAGATCACGCTCAAATTAGCTACACATTCAAGTTTTAGAGCAACAATTTCCTCACTTCTATTTATGGGAAAACTGTAGTATATATAACAGCCACAGGACTTCCTGCATCACATGACATGGATGATTTTCTAATTGACTCACCCTCTATATTGCTTCATGCATGGTCCCTTAGGAGCTTTTTTTTTCACTGCAGAGCTCAGTGAAGCTCACTGTAAACCTCTTCTCAAGAGCACCTCCTGGCCAACTTTTGGGTGTGAAGAACAAAAAAATTAGCAGAACGTTTCATCGTGCCTAAGAAAAATGTTTTGTCTGTGAGACTTCATGTATTAATCCTAGCTATAACTATCTGCTTACTGTATTTTCATGACAAACCGTGTCAAAAGAGCTGGAGAAGAGTTTGATTTTTATGTAGTGTTTTTCGTACTGAAATTATCCCAGTAAACATAGGCAGGTTACGAGTGTTGTCAGAGGCTGTTAAGTGTGCTTACTGGGTAAGCAGAATAGAGCAGTCAAGTTGTGGTTAATGATAATTCACATAAAAAAAACAAGTTCTCATTGTCTGGTGCAAGTGGGAGAGTAGGAAAAACTTGACCATAGACTCAGAGTATATCAGTATATCCCTAACGTTTTTCCTTTCCTTCTTTCCTCCCTCACCAAAATTCCCTCTTGGTTCTTGTAACTGAGAGAGTAACAACCCAAATTTTACTTTTCATCTGCTTCTTAATGTGCCTTTTTCTCATTCAGCCAGCCATAAAATACTGCAGTTTGCTGCATGACGGATGAAGTGGTTTAGGAGTAGATTTCAGAGGTATTAGACACCTAAACAATGCAGTTAGAATCACAGCAGGATTTTTTCAAAGGTGAAAGCAGAAGGTACTCAGTGGGAATTATGAGCTCTTCTGCTTTTTTAGCTGCCTACAATACTTAAAAGAAACAAAATGAAAAAAAAATCCTGCTGTATTTCCTCTTGAGGGTCACTGGCCCAAGAGCCATTTCCAGAGGAGCAGGGCTGAATCATTTAGGTTAAGAGGAAACTAGAATAGTAGATGGAAGCAGTGGAGCTTCTTTTACTATTTCAGAAGAGGTACCGGGCCCATTGGAGTTTTATATGGTTTACTACAGAACAAGATGTATGTCCTGGCACTTTTGGTAGAACCCCTCCAGCACATCTCAACAAGATTGCATCTGAGGCCCCCAGATAACATTGTGCTAGGGACCCACATTTACATTCTGAGTATTAATAAAAATAAACTAAGGCTCCAAAAAACTCAGACCAGCAGCAATTAGTCTATTAACTCAAATAATGCTCTTTGAGTTGCTGCCTGAACTCTCTCTGCCAAACAGTTTGAGATTAATTAACAACATGCTATGGGTCTCTCCTGATGAAGCTATTCTATTTTGTATGGAGCTCTACCGTAACCATTGAGAAAAAGAGCATTTGGACATTTACCCAACGTGTGGAGCAACTGGGTGCCTGACTTCTTATCAGCACCAATACCAATACTTAGTCAGGCATTTAATACAGAGTCCTGGCCAGATACCTTGCTGCTCAGAATCACCCATACCCTAGGGGTTGAAAGTTTCTCAGAAAGTAAAAGGCTCAGATTTCTCTTACAACATGGGAGAGTTATGTGGACATTCCTGGATCTTTCATTGCTGAGAAAGAAGATAACTTTTTCCAATTTCTTGCATATATAAATCATGCCCCTCTGCATTTCCACTACTTGGCTTTAAACAAACACAAACATAATACAAATTGATGCCTGAAAGGGAAAGAATATGCTTTTTAGAAGATTCAGTGAAAACAAATGTCAGTTTTGGGTCATCTGAAACATTTCATTCCACCCCAAAACAATTGTTCACACAAGTCTAAATAAAAGGTGCTAGAACCAAGCCAGAAAACCTATTGCCAGAAGCAGAGCTGAATCTGAGTTACTCAGTGCTCTGAGGGTGCCTGGCTAGCTGGTGTTCAGTCACTAGAGAAGAAATAGATATGTTTTCAATTGACAGATATGAAAAAAGGTATCCTTTTACACTTCTCTTCCTTCCGCACCTCCACTGCAGGTGGCTTGTCCATGATATACTGTCCCAACCTCCCTCCCTGCTTTAAGCCACAATTAGCATATATTTTCATAATAAAAATAAGCCTCTCCCTCTGTCCTCCCAGCTGTGCTTTCCACCCAAATTCCCATTATGATTCAAGACAAGTACGCGTGTTTAAAATAACAAAAAATATGCCTGTCTTCCCTCCCCAGCCTTGCTGCCTTTTTCCACCCATCACCTCAGCTTCACTGAAATATTTCCTGGAGGGCTCCAGAGTTTCTGCTGAGCTGAAGGCGCCTTGACCATCCAATACCCGCTTCAGTGTTTTCAGAGCAACATATGACCAGGGCACTGGTCAGGATATATGACAGGAGTCTCTATCACACTTAAGACAGTCAGATGAAATAGGCACAAAAGGACAAGGCAAGCCAGATGGAGGCCCAAAGGGAGCACAGAGGAGTGAAAGCTGTACTTATCTTCATGAATCTACAGGGGTTTACACTGCAGAGCTTAACTTACTGGCAAACGGGCCACTGCAGGAGCACTCCCTGCTTTGAACAGGAGAGTAAGTATGGAGAGGAGGAAGAATATCCTGGCTGGGCAGGTTTGCATATATTGTGCTAGATGGATTAAAAAATATGTGCCAAGGAAACTTACACATGAAGGAGTCCCTCCAGTATTCTGGCAGGAAATGAGAGGTTGACATGGCATGGCCAGCAACTCTTCTCTGATATGGAAGTACATAGGCTGGTTGGAAATAAAATGACATGTTTTCCACCATGAGAATGATAGTTATATTCAACATCCTTCTCCATGCCTCAGAGCAGTTCCTCTGGAATGCAATCAAGTCAGCACCTATTGAATACCTTAAGACACTCCAGAACAAGCTGATTTGTATTACAGGTTATCAGTAAAAATGCCGGAAATATTTGAATGATGTGTGTTTTCTGAGAGAGGTGTTCAGTGTTGCATGATTTCCAAGTCAAACACTATGGTACCACCTCTTGAAATCTGACCTAGGCTTTTTCAAACCAAAGTCTGCTTCATGCTTCTGAGCCTTTAACATCTGAGCTTTTATTCAGCCTTCAGCTCACTGCTCCATGTGATCAACTGAAACTGAGTTTTCAACCTTACTTCCCTCGGCCTTTTAATGGCAACTGGGGAGCTACCCTCAAGATCAGTGATGTTCTAGCCAAGTTAGTTGCAAGGTCCAAAACTGGCCTTGCTTGGGTGCTTCTCTGTAAAATTTTTCCCACAATGAAAAACACTGAGGGTGTTCCCATTTCAAGTAACTTCACAACCAACAACGACCACATTCTGCAAGAAGTTGCAGGGGTGCTGTTTGCTTTAAATGAGCTTGACGGACTGATGCAGAAAAAAGTTATCTTGTGCGCACCTAACCCAGAGGATTGCATTAATAAGCATTGGGCCATGGATGTTGGCTCAGCTTATTGCTGGCTGAAAAGGCATATTTTGTACAAAATTGTTAGTTTCATGTTCTAAAGTTCCCTTTACCAAGCGTCTTACCTCCGTACACAGAATTTCAGGCCTGGCTGATGAACTTTCCAACGTACCAAGTGTGACCCTTGTTAGCAGAGCAACACATGTCCTGAACCCTGCCAAGCACTCTGAGACCTCAGGGTGAGTGGCCAAAGCAAGGGCCAGCTCACAGCTACTGGGCACATGCCAAAATTGGATCCCCGGCCCTTGGGATGGGCACCCGCCTGGCTTGTTCTGCCTGCTGCATGTGCCCAAGTTGAGCACACATACTACAGGCAGGTGCATCAGACTTTCCTTTTTTAAAATAACAGGGCCTAGCTCAAAAAGATTTTCTATCACTAGGAAGTATTCAGCTCAGTTCTTACCATTAATTACAAGTATTCATAAGGGCATTATCCAGCAAGCCAGAGGGGACATTTAAAGGACATATGGCTATCCTAGTATGTATATCACTATTCCATTGCCTATTTTCATTGCTCTGTGGATACTGTGGACAATTTGTATTTTTTTGTTCAGGCTTCTACAGGCTGCAGAGGCGAGGGTCATAAGCTTGCCATAGGTAGGCACCACCTCTATACACTGAACAATTCATGACCTGTCTCCCAGTTTTCCATCACATGATCTCACAGCCTGTCCACCAGCTTTGATGCCTCCATATCTACCGAAGAGTTCATTAGGACTACAAAGACAGTTTGATCCTTAAAGAAAGTGCAGCGGATGGTGTCTCTGCTAGGGATCTGCATTTCTTGTGTACAAGAAATGTGTTCATGCTCCAGAGGGGTGAATCTTGAGAATGTAGTTGTTCCCTTGAGGGCTCAGTCTCCTTCTCCAGCAGCCATTGATGGAGGTGGTCTAGCAGCCTTTGATGAAGAACAACATGCAGGTGTCTTCCCGGCAGCGCTCTCTCTGGCATGGGCCACAGCCAGTTTCAGAGCCAACCACTATGGATTTAGGTTTCCATCTAAAAACACTGCATCTTATCTGTTCATTAACAGAGGCCAGAATAGCTCTTCAGCCCACAGCATGGTCGTTTTTTTCCTTCGTTCCCAGTGCATGTTAAAACATGCTTTTATTCTTCCCAAAACACAGGCTGGTTCACCACGACTCTCCATCCCTGGAGGATGAGCTGTCTCTGGGAGGATCGCCTGCCTTTCAGCTCAGGTTAGTCCCTGCCCTGGCTGTGCATGTCAGGCAGCTTGAAGACAGCAGTTATTAGCCAAATGGCAGCTGAGAGCAGAGGGGCAGCTTGGCAAGTGGCACACGGCCCGTGCATGGGAAGCAAGATGGATTTGAATGCAGAGGGGAAGGGATTGTGGGCTCTCTGTAGCAGTACAGGTACCATATGCTCAGGGTCAGCCCTGGATGGCATGGATGGTTTGGAGCAAGATGGTTAGTAGATCCTTTATCGCAGCCAATATTCTGTACTATTTGCACCGGAGTCGAACAGATCTTGTTCTCCTGCAGGTCCTTTGGAAAGAAACCCTGTCCTGACCCACCTATGTCAGGCACAAGGTGATGCCCTTAAAGTAGGATGAGCATCTGCACAAACTATCGTCACCCTGATCTTGATGCTGTGAGGAACCTTTGGTGATGGGAGTGACCCAGCAAAGGGCATGATAAGGGATCCTAGGATTCAAAGTACTTGGTTAGCATCTTCTGGGAGCAGGTATCTGCAAGTATTCCTGCCTTTCCACCAGCCTTGAGGCATGTCGGAGTGCAAAGACTTAGGTAAAACTTTTTGATAATCCTGTACATGAGGAGTGAACTGCACCAAATGATCACAAGGAAAACCACACCTCTTTATGCCATATTTATATCTGGTGAAAGTAATCAGAGAAGACACTTTCTTTTTCTTCTTTTTGATTAAGATTACAGTTTTCCACCACAAAATTAATTCTAGGTACAGATTGTACCTGGGGAAGTTAGAGTTTGAGGTAATAGATTGGGGTTTTTTCTATTTGCTTGTTAATTTATTATTTGGGCAATGCTGAAAACATGCTAAACGATGCACAAGCATGATCAGGCAAAAAAAAAAGGTAAATTGAATCATTTACAGAGAACAGGCTGGTGCAGACTTTCTGCTGGGGTAGTCAGGCAGGGGAGAAAGGATTAATGTCTCTGCATTATTAAGCTTTGGTGTGCTTGTCATAACCTTCCACCAGCTTTTGCATTTACTCACTGAAACCTGGCTACCAGATGGCATTATTTGGCTTTGCCTATGCTTCTGAGACACCCTAGTATCATCCTGTATTCTATCCAGAACCCCTTGGTGTGTTGTTATACAGCAAGAACAGTGAGTCTGGCACCTTTCATTAGCAAACCATGCAATAAATAGCACGAGATCCCCAGAACAAGCTGGTGCTGTTTTAATGCTCATTTAAGTCTACTATTTTTCTGGCCAATCTTCTCTGGATTTTAATCTATATCATAATTTCATATTTCTATTTTCATTTCTGAAAGCTTGTTTTCTTTTTACCTTCCTGCATCAGGAAAAGCAGGCATAAAAGCTTCAATCAATTCATTTATCTCCCATTAGTTTTCTGTCTTTATAATTCTAACGCCAGTATTGATTGGACTTTAACCCCTAAATTTGCTGGTATAAATAAAAAGCAAATTGGCCCAAATATATTTCCCATCATCTTCCAAGTGCTTATTTTCTGCAGTGTTTTTTGATACTCTGCCTCACCCCAGTGATGCCTGTTGCTATTTTTGGCTTTGAACACACATTGTACAAAAATATTCAGCAAAACTAATTTCTGAAAACAGAATTTTCCCCCATTAAGTCTTTATTAAGCAACTCATGAGGTTAAGTTGTTATAGCATTTCATAATCAGTTGAGCAATCATCCTCACATACTACTGATAGCTAAATTTTAGTTCTATTTATATTCTTCTTGTATTTTCTATTCTGTTAAGTTTGGGGCAACCCTTTATAGCACTGACTGCTGCTGTGAGCTGTCTTTCATCTCCCAGCTAGCTGAAGTACCTGTGGCAGCTACCTCCAGCCTTAGGCAATGCAGAACTGTGTTTTGTAGTCTACAGAGCTGTTTCTAACAGTTCTGGGGAACAATCACATCTATTAAAATTTCCAGAAGCTCTTCTAAAACAGGCAGCTAGTAAGCCCTTAACTATGAGGTTTTATCTGTCAAGATTGGGTTAAAAATCTGTAGGTGCAAAAAGTTTGGCCCTTCAGCTTCTGTTCTCTTAAGGAAACCACTACAGACCCTGCAAGAGATATGGCTCAGTGTAAGATTAACTGAAGGATGCCTTTAGACCTGATGTTCTCCAAGCGCTCAGACTAGGCAGTGAATCGTGAGCTGCTTTTGGCTGTGGCCACGCAGACAGGCCCTGGGCCCCAACTGCCTCTCCAGCTCTTCCCCACAAAGGTCAGTCCTTTGGAGTCAGACCAGGACTTTTGCAAATACTGCCTGCACTGACAAAGTGTGTGCATGGGGCATGGACTCTGCATTAGGAAAACCCCTCAGTAGGATCTGTTTAAGAAGATTTCATGACTGTTTGTTGTTACCTAACATTAAAGGTATAAAAAGAAAATTCGTGGTTGTTTGCCTGTATATGTGAGGGAGAACCTTGACATCTTGCTGCCATGAGTTATGTTGTCTCTTGCAGTAAACCTCTTCAGAGAGGGCCTGGTGCAAACTACAGAGCCTATACACTTCCACACACGTTTGCCTCTGAGCTGAATTCCATCTACTGTAGCTAAAGCTTGAGGACCTCAAAATATGGTTACAAAATTCTAGGACTCCACAGTTCTCTTTGGCTGTGCCTCCAAGTAACGGCTTTTGTTCTGTCAAGCTTGAAAGGTTTTGCAGTTAAATTGCATACAGATAACCGAAGACAAAGCAGTGAATACAGTGAGCATCCGTAGCCATTCGGACACAGTATTTCCATAATGCAATTGCTTGCCCATTTAGTTAAACAATGTGTCTAAGCAAAATACATTTCTGCAGCAATAACATATTCTACATATTAAACTGTATTTGTCACCTACTTTTAGATCGTTCTAGTGATATTAGAGAAACTCCAGTGACATGAAGAGTAGGAATAAATATTTTTAACTTGGTCACATGTTCTCATTATTTCTATAGGACTGGGTTCTGCCACAAAGACATCATCTGTGCTTGAACATTTGCTTATTTTTCTCTCTTTGTAATCCAAAGTGGAACATAGGACAAGGGTAAATACCCTCTTGAAATATACCACAGAACAAAGCCATTTCTTGTAATGAGGAGTCACAGATGTTGTCTTCTTTTTTGTCTCTCATCAGATAGTTCAGTGCTATCTTTTTTTTTTTTCCCCGCAGTGAATGCATAATAAATTCTTCATCTGTTGCACTTTTTAGGTAATTTAGACCAACTTCTTACTGACACATGTAGGAATAGCCCAATGATGAATAAGAAAGATGTCAGATATTTATGTTCATGCACTAACCATATGAGAGGCTTCCTGCAGCTTTCAGATGTTAGCTTCTTCTCAAGGTAGGGTCTGCAGTTACAGACCTGTATACGACAGGTGCATTTGCCTAATCCCTTGTCTTGCTTGCAGGGCAGTGTGTTTTAGGCAACAGGGTCTGGTGGGAAGACTAGCATTCACAGCTGAAACCAAGACACATTTGCTGTGTCTGCAGACCCTGCACTAGAGAAGAACTAGGCTTCTGGTTGCATTATTCTCTGTGCAGCAGAGGAGAGCTTTGCATTTGTTTATAACGTTTGTGAATTTGCACAATTAATATCAGTCAGTAAATCTGCCATCCAGGATCTCTCAGGAAACCATCAGAGTTGCATTAACTGCATTCTTTGAAATCAGTGACCTTAGCAAAGACCTGATGAAACACTCCTGCTGTTGGTGAACATCATTCACACAAGCAGGGAGAAAGCTGTGTGGTCAGGCCCTGGGCTGAACCCCATATGTGCTACAAACTTCAACACAACAGCCCTCAGGCTTTGCCTCTCTTTAGAAGCCTCTGTGCCATTGCCTTTTAGTCCCCTTATGTAATTTACAGTGGGTAGCGTCTCTCATTGTGCTGTCTTTGCGATGCAGCTCTCTTTAGAGATGCAAAAGCCTGCTTTGCTGAAGACACAGACACAAACCCCTCATTTAGAGCTATATAAAAAGGCTGCAAAAATCTTCTCTTGGTGAAATTAATGAAGGTTTACCATTGACATCAATGAGGCCAAGTTCCCACCCCTTTTTCAAGCAAGACTGAAACACTGAGGTCAGGTGACTGGCAGACCTTCTGCAAGAATTACAACCACCAGGACAGAAACATGGTAGGCTGCCATGTGAATCTTTGGTGTAACAGGATCAATGAGTGTCAATGCAGTTTTATGAGTATCTGTTTATTTATGCATGTCACCATTTTGAGGCAGAGCTTATGTGTCCTAGGAAGTGCTCCAAAGATCCCACACCTCGTTGTGTGGATATATGTAAATTTGCCATGCATAGTAAATACACTTAGAAGGATTTACTTTAGAAGTTGCCTTTCCAACCTCTTCTAATGTTAGCTCTAAGCAAACATGCAAACAAAAGCCTTACAACCACATGTGGAGAAATAAGTTGTGAGTAGCATTTAGACCACCTGTCCAGAGAGCTACTTTGGGCTCGTGAGATGTGCCAGCAATGGAAAGGTCAGAATGAAGATGCTGGCAAATGAAAAGGCACGGTCATATCTTAGCACAGAGTACAACTGTGCTAATATGTTGACCCTTTGGCTCCCCTGTCAGTCTGAGTCCTGGGACTGCTGCTTGGGTTGAGATCGACAGACAGCAGCAGTAAAGGTCCCTTCTGCAAGCTGACTTGTGTATGAGGGCCTGATGAGCCATTTGTGCTGCTGCGGGGTGATTGGGGGTGTCTGATGAAGTGGAAGGAGCAAGGTGTGTCCAGCTTTTGGAACGGAAAACATGGGGGCTGAAACAGCTGGAGGAGGACAGCTGCTCCAACAGCTCTGGTGGTATCGCAAAGCCAGCAGCACTCAGATGCCCTTGGGGAGTGCACAGACCCCACACAGAGCCAGGAGTCTGCACAAGCAAGACAACCAAGTACATGGCCTGGAGAGCCCACGTTCAGGGAGCAAACAGGAGAGAAGTCACAGAATACTGTGAGTTCTGATAAAGTTCTAATCTCATTTCTCATTTTAATCTGGTGAGGAGTGGCACGTGCTAGCATACACCAGGACGAATGAATAGACTAACACTTTCCTAATTAACTTCTAGGGAAAGGCTCTTCCTGAAGAGTCCTGGACTACTTTAAGTGGCAGGATGATATAATCATCCATGGCATGATGACTTTGCAGTAAAAATTGATGAATAAATCAGAGAGAGAGATCACACTTGGCAGATGCATCAGCAAATATCAGAAGTCCTTCCCTATAACCAGACCTTCCCCAATGTTGAAACAAAATAAATGGCCAGAAATTTCTGACTAAATATATTTCCATGGATTAGTCTGCATTGTCAAAGCATTAAAAATTCTGAAGAAGTACAGATTCAACAAGCTTTAAATGTGAGTATCCCTGTGGTGCGGATCACTTCCAACCAGAGAGAGAAAAGGAAAAAACAGTGACTTAAAAAATGTGGGGTTTTTTTTTTTTCCCAATTTAAAATAGTCAAATGCATCAGTTCTGTTTTGTGATATTTTCCAAAGACCATATTTTATGTGTTCCAGGGTGGAACAAAAAGAATTTTGAGACTTTTTAAGTTATCATAGAATGGAACTGTTGTTCTCTGGCCAATTATATTACGCAGGCTTGAAGTTACATGAAATGCCCTCAGAAATGAGAGATGTAAAGAAAAAGAGGGGCATAGGGATCTGAGAAACGTTAATGTATGTTTAATTCAGGAAAACAATGGTCTGCTGTCATCTCTCTGATTCCAAGGACAATAGTATCTGGAGGACAACACATAAGATCTTTGGAATGGAATAACCTTAGACAAGCAAGAACCCACCCATAGATCATCTAATAATATCATAGCAGAGAGATAGGGCTTTTTTTGTTTTTTTTTAAGTTGCCTTTATCTCTCTCCAAATAGCTGTGCAGATGCATAGCCCAACCTAGCAACTTTACAAACATTAACACTTGTGAATAGTTGATAAATTCTACAAAAGCCAATGTCTCTTCTCACTCTGCAATAAATAGAGACCTGGAATTTATCAGATTAATAGTTACAGTTTGGCTGTCTAATGCTAAAAGCTAGAGACTTTTTTAAATGGAAAAAATTGTAAGATGGTCCCTTTTAAACATTTTCGTATTTCTGAAAAGAACTTCCACACTGTTTCTGCAGCTCATGAAATCATTATTTCTGGAGGAGTTATCATCACCTAGTTCACCAGCTGGCCAACCCTTCAGTATTGGCTTGTCTTTAAAAGAAGGCATCAAAATCAGTGAAGAAAGTGGCAATGACTGTTAGTAGAATTTCCCAATTTAAACACAAGGAATGAATCAGAATACAGAGTTCGACAAAATAGAGTCGTGGTCAGGATAGATGACAGGCTGGATGCCTTTCTTTCAGTGCTTATCCTGAAGCTGCTATATTGGCCAGTGACGCTGAAAGCCCTTTGGAACCCAGGATGCATCTTGCTAATGTCTGTAAAGTCCTTGTCACATTTTCAGCTCTGTGTTACTATTAAAGCCAAGTTGCAGATTCCAGTGCTGTACAGAAAATTAAAAGCTTATTAAAAGGAACAGCACTGTGAAGCTCAAACACAGTGCCTATCTGCTTCATCCCATTTAGGCAGCATGTCCTTGTGCCTTGTTTGTACAGCATAGAGAATCCCTGATCTGCAGCTGAACAGTCCTTGCAATTGCCCACACTGCAAATGAAAGCATTTCACTGCATATTCTTTGAACCAAACAAGCAGAAAGGCCCTATAAATGTGTTACACTGTACTGAGAGATAGACAAAGATGTGCAGTATGAATTTATTTTTGTTAACAGTCAGAGAAATAATGCTAGTTATTTTAACTCGCCCTTGGAGCTACTGCTCTGAAGGAATGTGCTAAATGCTATGCATTTCTTATGTGTCTATTTGAATATGAAGATTCAACAGCATGAGGCTACATCTGTTCTAAAAAAAAGGATCAGTGGTTGGCATCTTGGTGTGTGCCGTGCTACAATTCATCAGATTCCTTGCAATGTAGCTAAGATCTACATTTTTAATATTAGCTAGCGGTGCCTCCATTTTTGGGTTGTTAGTCTAAATTGCCTTACAGATGCTGGATGTTCTGGGAGTGAGTACTCTCTGCTGCTTTGAAAAGCCTTTAATGAAAAATCCAATATTATTTTGGGAGGCACTCCAGAATTATCAATTGCCTAAATACATGAATATTTCAAGTGCTTGAAAACCTCATACAACAATATTCTGAGATGTTGTACAGCTTACTTCCCATTATATCTCTTTCAGTACTGATTAAATATTACTTATTTCTCCTTCCAGAGTTCATGAGAGGCTCTACAAGATTTTAACATATCTTGAATTTGGAGTTGCTTAGTCAAGTCAGAAGCCCTGTTGCTCAGTTTGAATATATAGCAAGTTCATATTTTTTTCAAAGGCAAAAAAAGCAGCACACTATTTTTTCTGTAGGTTCAAATTTTGCAAGTCATTCCAATAGTTTTAGATAATGAGGCTGGAATAGCCTGAACAAGTGCAATAAGCAGTGTTTAGTACCACACAGAATTAAATTAGAGAGTGCACAGAAATGGCTTCATTTGAACTTGAAAACCTCAGTTAATAAATAAACAAACTCCCTAAGACCTCCAATTTAACACAAAAACCAGAGAAGCAGGTGCTGGTAATTGTGTCAAGCAGTACTCTTCATAACTGTCTTCACTTCTGCAACAACCAACCAGTGCAACATCTGAGACTTGCACTGTTCCACTACATTCATTTCACCCAGCATTAGCTATCTAAAAATGGCCTAAGATGCTTGTCTGTGCTGCCTTACTACTCACTGCAAAGAGACTGATATATCCAGAGATGTCTAAGAGAGGGTGGAATGAATAGTCCTTTGGAGGTGCTACAGTTATTTGAGATAAATCTCTCCCTAGATTTGCTAAAAACCAGAATATAATTCTACTTTTAAACACAAGCAGCCACTTTGGAAGACAGGCATTTCTATTACTGTCTTACTGGGTCAGTCCTGCACGTGGACGTTTACATCTGATAGAGCCTGTGTTGCTGAATTCACCCCCAAATGCACAATTCCCATGAGTTTTAGAAATCATTTGTGTTCAATGGTTTTTAAAACAGAAGTTTCAAAGCTGCATTGCAGGGAACTTGTGGAAACAAAGTTTCAAACTGGCACATGTGAGGATGTGCTTCATAAATGCTTGAATATGTAAAAAGTACTGTGTGACTTCTCTGATGGATAACAACTGAGCAGCACAGCTTGACTTTCAAATATTCATAATCAATTCATTAAATAAGGAATGAATGGAAGAAAATTATGATCCCAGATATTCCACAAACAGAAGGGAAAGCTAAATGACAATTCTGATGTGTCCTCTGAATATTTTCATGAGAAAACTATATTAATATTTAATGCATGTATTACCTTTTTCAGTCAGCTCTAATTTAAGTGAATTTCATTCTGTGTGAAATGTCTGCTAATAGAATACTAATGCTACTAATAGTTGCTTGCCATACTTGGGAGGCAGGAGTTAATGTTACTAACATCTGTGTCTAAAGATGTTATTCTTAACACTGAATTAGAGAATGTTGTAACCATGTAAATTTATAAACTAGCACAATAGAAATGGAAGTAGTGTGTCAGAGTGAGCTATTTAATCTATCTACATAAATACGTAATCTCACAGATGGCAAACAACCCCAGATTTGAGAAACAGACTGTGAGCAATACTGATACTAGAGAAAAGCATGTCCCTAAAATGGCAAAAGCTGGGGTGTCTAACAGCAAAGTCAATACACCATGTTTCTAATTAGCCTGAGTTGCCAAAGACCTGCCTTGAACTGCTAGCTAGTTTTCCCAGGTCTGTGACCCACTCTGTGATGGAAGGCGCTCTTCCCTCCCTTTGTGCACACCAGGGGCTACTGAGCAATCCCTGCCAAGGGTCTGCAGCCTGGTGAGCAGTGAACCTTCCACAACGTGGGCAGTTCCTGAAGACACCCAGCCCTTCTCCTTTCAGGGCTGGCACTCTTGAGCCTTTCTGACTCCCAGGCCTTCCAGGACTGGTAGTAGAATTGGCCCTCAAGGAGCTTCATTGCCTTCAGCTGTATGTTTCAAGACCAGATACTTGCCACCTTGAATTGTTTTAGCTCAATCCTGTTCAACACGACGTAATACTTAGGGAACACCCTAGTAACTACACCTTTGGAAAATGAAAACCAAACTGCATGCAGGATTTGATGCAATCCCTTGATGTGAGGAGGCATTTTATTCTATTTCATACCACTTCTTTGCAGCTTACTATTGTCCTTCCAAGAGGAATAAGGAAATAAAAAACATTTACAGAGCTAACCAAAAAGTTCATGAAGAAATGAAAGGCACAGCCACACATTCATGTGCTAGTATAATATATACGATTAAAAGAACTAAAAGAATTAAAAGAATTAAAAGAAGGCTTAATGAGTGCACTAAAGAAAGGTTATTTTAAGTGCCTGATGCTAATGATTTCTCAGTGAGCTTTCTGATACCTATGGAAATGACTGACTTTAAAAAACAAAGCTTCTATGCAAGTTTGTTTAAAGAAGTTTAAAAACAAACTTCTATACAATGCTATAAGCGATGGTCCTAGGACAATAAGTCTGTGAAGATTTATCTAACTGGAGGAAGAAACACCAGCCAAAAGGGAAAAGGAAAGATCTTGAAATGTTTGAGCATAAAGAAACATACAACCAGGCTTGCTGCACCAGTGTACTCAAGACTTCATTGAACTGAAAGTGTCACATTTTTAGCCAAGTCCTTGCTAAGTTGCTTTGCTAAGTCTGGTTTACCAAACAGGATAAACTGAACCAATTTCATGTAGATCAAAAAAAAAAAAAAAAAGAATGGGATCTACTTTCTATTGGGGTTGAGATGAACCACCTCAATTAATTCCTTACCCATGGCACCTCTGTCTGATGCCAGCCAAGCCTTAGAGGGAGACAGGCCAATGCTTTTGCAGACAACAAAACCTCTTTTCTTAAGACATTTATTCTCACACTAGAAAAAATGCTGCTAGGTTTTCTTTCTTTGTATATTTAAAATAAACCTTCTCTGCTTCCTGGGGCAACTCCTGCTTCCAAAGCTGTCTCCCTGGGAGTGAGATCAGGTGTTACTGCTGTGCGAGGGAAAGGAGGAGAGGCAGGCACCCTAGTTGCCCGGCAGGGCTCTGGCACAGGGATCAGCAACGCCTGTCACAGGTGCCATGTGGCAAGGCTGGGAGCTGGGCATCCCCAGATGGGCACCCTGAGCTGGTGTGGGTGGGCAGCTCCCTCCTTGTGGCACAGTGAGTGCCCACGAACCCACTGAGGAGCAGCATCTCCTAGCTCCCACTGGCTTTCTACTGGTAGGTTCAGTCCCTGAACTGGGAAGGGAAATCACAGTCTGGCCAACCAGCACTGAAAAGTTGCCAGAATCTGCTCTAAAGCACAGAAAGCGGGTTTTATGCTTTCTGTAATCTACCATTCTCCCATCCTTGTTCATTTCAGGGGATATATGGATGCAGGATGGTGCTAAATCCAGACTCCTTCCTATGGGACAATGTACTAGGAAAGCAATAACACCATCTGAGAGGCAAGCAAAAATGTTGCCTACTACCTGAATAGTGGAGGATTTGGGCATTTTCTTACTTTTTACCTCACTCTAATGCTATTCAGGCATGGGAGTATAAGAAGTCAATGCAGTGAGAGTTAATCCTGGTGTCTGAGTATCTGACAGGCTGACAGTGCTAAGTCTTCTTTTTAGCTGCTGTGTGCAACTGATCTTAAACCTGAAGAACTACCAAGTTACGGACTGAGCCGCTTTTGTTTACATCAGGCTAGATTTACAGAAGGCACAGGTACAAATTCTAGAAAATTTTAGGAGATCCTCAAGATGTTCTCTCTCTTCCTCAGTCTAAACGCCAGCAAATTCCTCTAGAATTGAGAGGTGTTTTCATAGTGTTGCCCTGTTTAAGTACACCCACTTTACCTAGATTAAGTCATATCCAGATACAAATAACATGCTGAGAAAGTATGTTGCTAAACAGGAATTCTGTTGTACCAAGCTTCCTTATGGAACCATAATCTTTCCGCGAATCATATTGCTTGTGAGGGATTAATGGTCATGGCTGCAGTGAGATCTGAGGGCTTCTTGTATTCATAGCTGTAGAAAATGGTTTGGTGTATGACACAGAGCACTTCATTCATAGTGCTAGGGCATTGCCCCGAAGAGCTGAACCTTTTTCTCCCCTCTTTCTGGAGCACATGAAGTGCTCTGCTGAAAGGAGGAAAACAAATTAGGTCATTGACCTTTCCCATGACCTTGACACAAATTCCAGTTTGCATTGACCAGCAGAGCACCTACTTGAATGGGACCTGTCCTGTCCTCTTTCTCACCATGTCTCACCCATTTCAAGGTGGCAGAAACAGAATAGAAAAAGTTCAGATAAAAAGGAGAATTTTTTAATAACAAAACCCTCTTGGGGCCTCCCTGCCTTCATAATTTAAGGAAACTAAGTTATTTCATTCTAATTCTGATATTTAGCAATGTTGACAGCTCTAATACATTGTAGATCCTTCAGATCATATTGTTAAGCCAACTCACTTTTACAAATTAAGCTGAAAAAAGACAGATGCCATAACCTGTGAGGCTGATAGGTAATGACAATTGTGCTTGCATTTAAACACAAAGTATATTTAATTCCTTCTTGTGCTGCATTCTCTAGTCAGGGAGCAACCAAATATTTTCACAGCAAGAACTGTTAACAGTTTGTTTTATGGGCCATCTCTTGTGTCATGGGAGACCAACACAGATCACCTCTCCCTGTTGGTTAACTACCAGTAGTACAGCAACTACAGTTGTTTATACCAACTTCCTTACAATCAAAAAAGTATTTAGGTGTATGTCTTCTAAAGTATATGGCTATGTGTGTAAGCAAGTGTTCAATTATAGCCAGAGCCTTGTAATCATTTAGACTGGGGCCTGCAAGATCCAGTGCACAAGCAGCTACGCAGGCAGCAGGATTTGCTTTCTGCAGCTCTTTACAAACCGTGTGTAAGATTTCCGCAACCGGGAGATGTCCAGCACACTCTCTGACTAGCTCTAGTTCTAGGCTAGGAGTAAATAAATGTGTAGATGGGTTTTCCCAGGAGTAGGTATTACACCAGTGCTAATGAGGGGGTAAAAACCATTTGGCTCCACTCCTCCCCTAATGAATCCATGCTTTTGTAGGTTTGCCCAGACTTCATACCAGTGATTGCTCCTTCACCAGGAAGGAAGGTTGAAAGGAACTGGGAGTGTGGTGTAGGGTCATTAACTGATGAGAAGAAAAATTTTGTAGCTAATCGTAATGCAGTTTAATCGGCAGAAGTAAAGAGGAGGGTCCAGACCTATGTGCATAGCCACATCTTTCAACACACTTTAGGCTACTAGTTGGTTTTGGATCACAATTTGAACGTGTGTGATGACCAAGAAAAAAGTGATTTCCAAAGCATTCATTACAAGCCTAATTTGGTCTCCTGTAAGTCAATAATGAATTCTTGGATTTCTGTCAACTGAAGCAAAGTTAAGCCAATGCTAAACAGTTTTGAAAAACTCACCCAAAAGTCTTATCCAGCCATTCAGTTCCCATTAAGGATCTGCCTGTATAAATTCGCAAGCAATGCAGACACACAGTTCCAACATGCAATTGCTCTCTCTGCACAAACAGGACAGAGTGGTTTACATGCAGTTAGCAAAATGGACACATCCCCGATCCTTTCACAAACAGGCATTTGATTTCTTTGCATAAGGAATTCAAGCGTATGCTCAGCTCACATATAAGCCATTACCCACATATTTTTGCAGAGGAGAAGAGGGCTAGAATAAAACATTTTTTGTTGTTAGGTGACTTTTCTTGTTTATGCAGACATCTTTCTTCTTCAGCTTAAAGACGAAAGAAGGCTCTAGTTCACAGAAAATCTTTGTGCTATAAGATTATCTTGAAAGTTACTCAGTATTTTGTTGCTCTAAATAATTATGCCAGCTGCAAACCATAAAGATTAAATATATGATCCTAGCCTGAGCAGAAGGCTAATCTCCCACAAAGGGAGATGAGCCAAAGACTACATCAACTGAAACAGAGATTTCAGTATTGCTCCTCAATTTTATAAGGAAGGTGTTCATATGCAATCCTGTGTCATGGGAATTTTAGATGAACTGCACGATTTATCTAATTTTTTTTAAGTAACAGGAAAGGAAAACTTGATTAGGAGGATGTTGGAAATCAGACAAGCAACTTTTTACAGAAGGGTTGATGACTTTTTCAAATTACTTCAATAGAAATCATCACAGCTATTAATATTCAATAGCTAAGTAAGAGCTCGTTAGAAATAAATAGAGAAAACAGAAGGCAGCAATTGTGTAAAGTAGAAATTACTTATCTGTCTGTAAGGTGTCCCTGGGGACCTGTACACTTCTCCTTGGTGACCAACATTCAATTTCTCATCTGTGAATTTACCCTAACATTTTCACACCAGAGGGGAATTGCATTTCTTGCTCAGTGTTTGAGCAACTGCTTCCTCCTCGACCCCAAGCTGGGGCTGCTTGTCAGGAGAGTTCTGTGAGCTGGCTGTGTCTCAGTGGCTCTCTGGACACACCAGGAGGAGAGCTCTGGTTTTCAGCTCCCAACCCATTTTTCAATATGCAGCAGAAGTTTGCTGCCATTCAACTAGAGCACTTTCCTCAGCCTTCTTCCTCTGCCACCACTGTACCATGCATGCTTTGTAAG
Source organism: Haliaeetus albicilla (assembly GCF_947461875.1). Taxonomy (NCBI): domain Eukaryota; kingdom Metazoa; phylum Chordata; class Aves; order Accipitriformes; family Accipitridae; genus Haliaeetus; species Haliaeetus albicilla. The sequence goes on along the minus strand of NC_091491.1, from coordinate 24,723,530 downwards.
CATTTTCAATCATCATAGCTATAAAAAAGTGAAGCTTTATAGTAACAAAATACTTATTTGTCTCCTTAAGTGCTTGTCTGTAATTCAGTTTAATGATGCTGCACTTTCTTGTGGTCTTGCATTGCCTAGAGGGTACTTTGTATTGATTAAGTCATTGTGTAGGTCTCAGTAACAAACAACCACATAAAACGCAGACTGGAAGAGGAAAAACCTTCCTCAGGTGGAAAAACACATTTATCAGAGTAATGAAACTTTTGATTCAGAGAATCATTTAGAAGAAATACAAAAAGGAAGAAATGTAGAGCTTAATAGAAGCCTTCATGGAGAGGATAGGGAAAGACCCACACTGTTGTTCTCTGTCCTTTCCTAAACTGACCAGTCCCATCATAGAATATGAAATATTGCTCTACATGCACTGTGTCAAGCCTCAGTGAGTACGTATAACATACACAACACTTATCTAAAATCCAAAATAATGTTTTTATCCCAGTTGTAGTTATTAACAAATATTAGCTCAATTCATTTACTTTCAGCAAAAGTAAGTTATAGGTAATGAATAATCAAATATTATGTGATAAATGGCAAAAAGTGATCCAATCAAACTATTATGCTTATATATTTAATCAGTGATCTGAGAAATAAGACCTATAATTTTTATTGCTATGACTGAAAGTAAAATATTCAGAGAGACCTTTGAATACTTTAAATGGGCAAGAGTTAAGAAATTTCTTCCATTCCAGCTCCAATATAAAGAAAACTCTTTCAATCCTGTAGAATTTTTTTCCCGGACAACAAGTTTTCTAATGTGCTTAGGGCACTCATATAAGAGGAAGGTAATGAAAAAAATATGTAGGGGCTCTCAGCAAAATATGTGGACACCATCACCAAAGAGCCGATCAGATTCCCTCCTCCCCACAGGGACCAAACCCCATGCCTCACTGCTGGGCTGCCCAGAGTGAGCGTGGGAGTGCAGGCATCTCTGATGGGATGCAGAGCGCCAGGCAGGGAGCTACCTTGCACAACCAGAAGGAAGCAATATAGACAAAAAGCCTGGGGAAAAGTCTTATCTTAGTGCCTTTCAAGTACAAGTTTACAGGCCGGTGCTCTCCGCTAAAAAGCAGTGGCAATTTCAGCTTTCCCTTCTTTGATGGTGATTTCTTGAAGCAAGCTGTGAGTGACAAAAATACTCCTTAGGTCACATTGGTGTCCTCTTCTAGTATCACTGTAACCCTGTAACTTTCCAACTTTTGCAACTTAGTATAAAAGGTAAGCCAACAGACGATACTGTGAGTTCCTCTCACCCACCAGGGAAGATTATGACTGGCTTTTACTTCACAACATTAGCTTCTAGGTATCTTTACTTTTTGCCCTTCAAAAGCAGAAATTGTGCTGGAAGACACTACACACTATGTAGAAATTCAGGAACTGTGGAAATGTTCTGCTAAGAACTTCACCATGCATGATGGCACCATGTGGGTCTTAAACCTAAGCTTTGGGGTCTCTTGATTGGAACCCCAATATAGAGCAACTCCCAAACTGAGTGCTGGCTCTCAAGTGAGAAGTAAACCCTCCCTTTTTAATTCAGTCTCTTTTTAATTTGGCAGTGTTTGCACTCACTAGTGAGTAGCCTCAAAACAGTCATAACGGAGAGACTTCCTAAGTATTTCTCACTGGAAATAACATTTTGTGCTGATTTACAGTTCTGACGCTATTAACCACCCGATTGGCACAAACTGAAAAATGGTATTTAGAATTGCTTTTGGATGATGTCTAAGTTGCCAATTTCTTACACACTAATGAGATGGATGTGCTTTTTGTGCAGCACAGAGCTACAGACAAGCAAAACTAATTTTTATCGCCACACCATTTTCTTACTGACATTCATGTGCAACACTTATCATATGGTAATATTCGTGAAGGACCACAGAACAAGCAAAATAAGACCTACAATTTGAATGATGTTGGAAATAATTCTATAGATGGTTTCCCCAGAACAGCAATCTAGCACTAATTGCTTCAGCCATACAAGAGGAGATATAGTCTGATTTAAGGCCTGGAATTCTCTTTTTCAGAAGATGAACAGGTCTGGAAATATATTTGTGTTCCTAACTGTAAGCATGTGAATAATCCCATTAGAGAGATTTTGTGACTGGTTTTATGCTTGAAGTTATAATCACAGTAAGTGTTTAGAGGATCTGTGCCTAAGGCAGGTGTCAATATTGAAAGAAAAAAGCTGGTTAATACGTATCAGCTTTTTTTTTTTTCTTTTTCCTAAGAATGATACTATTTGCTATCTTATCTTTTGCTGGAAATTGCAGGAACTGAAAATTCAATTTTGTTTTTAATAAATAATTCATTGCTCTTCTGATGTTTTATACTTTTTCTGTGAAATCCTTAGAACAGAGTTTCTCCCCATGCATTTTGTGTCTTTTTTCACAGAGGCCTGGTGAGGAGCAATAAGTGCTGTAAAAAAATTGTTACTGGCCACTGCATTTAAAAATTTAATTTCAGTAGCAGGCTTTGCTTCTTTATTATCCATTTACAGACATCTAAGTCATACTTAAATATATCTATACCAAACACTTTAAATGAATCAATTAAATGGAGTCCTGAAATAAAAGCTACCTTTGTAAGAGTTCCCGAATTTTTTAATGCATTGCTTCTATTCAAGTTACTAGCAATAAATACAATATTTATATAAAAAATATTACATAGAACATTAATACTACAGCACTAGTAACAGTGCTTGAAATAATTTATGGCAGATAAACAGCACTTCAGGCATTTTCTTTGGCAATCTTTAATAAACCATGAACTCCAGGATCACTACAAGTCCTCACAGCTGATATACAATACTACATAGTGTTGTAGCTCATCTGCAAGAGAATAAGAAGGTTTCCCCATTCCGTGTCTCTTGGGCTGAACATTTTTACCACAGATGAGAGAGGAACAGTTTAAGTAAACAACTTTCAATTTATAGCTATTCAGCAGTGTGATCCAGGGCTCGTGGGTATGAATCATTGATACTGACCCACAGGGGTGCTATCTGGTGTAGATTTAGTGTGGGACCAACAACCAGCAGCTTGCCTGTGACCATACATTCAATGTGTTTTCCAGATTTTACAAATAAAAGCTCTACAATTTGAGGCTAAGAATCATAACCAAGATTAACACTCCACTCCAAAAGAGGTAGCATGGGTGCATAAATTCAAGAAAGAACCAAAAACAATCTCATGTAACCTACGTAGATAGCTGAGACACTAGACACACAGCTTCTCTGGTGACATCTTCTGTTTGTACTTAAAGTTCAGATACTGTGCAGTACAAGAAACGCCATTGTCTTCACAGTGTTTGACTGGATTCACAGACTAAGTAATTACATTTTGCTAGGTGCACAGTGTGGTGGTGGTGGTGGCTGCTGAAAACAGCATGTGATACTAAAAATATATCAGTCTCAGAGAGGAGCTGCAGGATGTTTCCTAAAGCGCAGCGCAAAAAGTATCTACATGTAATGTTGTTTGGAAGATTTTCTTCATTCAAATCTTTCAAAAGAGATAATCACAGTGCGGCCGGTGTAAAGGGAGGGTAATAACTTTGGTAACTTTGTAGTTTCAACAACCCTAGGAAAAGAAGCAACAGTCCTATTGTAAACAAATGCCAAGAGAAGCTGCAAATTTGCATCTTTATCATGCAATTCCACGACCTTCCTGGGTTCTAGTCCTAAGCAATCAAGCTTTCATCGCAAACAACCATTTCTCTCACCTCCACATAAAGTAAGTCCAGCTTCTAGAACAAAATGATAAAGGAACAATGAGAATAACATGAGCGAATGTCCCAGAGTGATTATGTTAGAAGGTATGGTCTATCTACATTACAAACCCTTACTTTGTCATGAGTAAAATGCTACTAAGATCTGTTAAATACTCAGACCCGTCCCTTATGTTCACAGGCACGGATGAAAACTGGAAGTCAAGCTACTCAGAGAAATTAGTCTCTTTAGCCTTCGCGAAAGGATTTTGAAAGCTTACATCAATTGCTGTATTGCCATCTGGGAATGACATAGCCCTGGCTCCTCAGCCTATATCCTACAGTCAGTACTCATTTTTAAAGCAAGTTCTCCTGAACTGGCTGTAACTTGTGCAGGGATGGGGGTGTAGTAGGTTACAGCAGCACCATGATCACAGCCCGTTAATAATGTTTCCGCTATAAGATGGCTTCTTACTTTTAATCAATAGGAATAGCTGTGCTTTTTTCCTGCCAAGAGTAAGTCAAATGGGGTCCTCTGTCACCGAGGAGCTTTGGGTATTGAGGATGGTATCCCTGACCTTAGGTTGCTGCTCTGAGACATTCTTTGGAGGTGTCTCCTTTTCTCTACTGTGTGCATAGGCGGCCTCAAAGGATCATCAATGCTTCATTTGAGGTGTTGCAAATCTACCCACACCAGTCATGCTGGATGATTCCAGCTTGCCTTTGACTGAAGGGAAAGCTGTCAAGAAAAGAAGGCCTAAAGGAGACAACAGCTGATGGCACAGGACTGGGAGATGCCATCCCTCCATCACCTGGGAACAACACTACTTAACTTTTACCAAGGCCCATTCAGTAGTTTTATTGACATCCACTAATTTTCACAGAGATGTGCTCAGCCCTGGGCAGTGTGCCTGCCCCAGTACAACCATCCCAGCCCATTTCAGGATGCTGTTTCCATGCTGTGAACCATGACAGCTTGCTGTCACTGGTCCCCAAGGGAATGGGAAAAAGGGCAGCTCTTCTGCAGGAGCACAGGAAGCTCCTCCTGCCCTTTGTGGGATCCAGGCAAGATTTGCACCTAAGCCAAGCATAGCAGAGAATGCCATTTGAGGATGCTTCCCTTAGAGACTAAAACTGCTCAGAAATGGAAGTTCTTAAGAATAAAGTGTGTCCTGGCACTTAATTTTGTAATCACCTGTCTTTTATATATTTTCTTGTCTTGGTAGAGTTGGATGAATATGGCCAAAAAGCTGGACTTATGGTGGATATTAGCAAGAAATCCTGCTGAAGAGACTCATCAGAGGCTGTAAGGCTGGGAAACAATATTCAAACATCTCTAGGGAGAGGTAGCTGCTGCTTATCTCCAATTTCTTTGAGTTTTTCTAATTTGTGAAACAGATGACCACACCAACAACTTTTTCATAAGTAAGAAGTGCCCTAGTTTTACTTTAAGGCATCTGTCTCCAGAATTTCTGGGGTGAATAAGTCCAAGAAAGAATTGCATCTGGTTGTCTCTTACAGAATTTGCTAGGTAATTCTTTTCTTTCTTGGTACATACTGTGCTTGCATCTGGTAAGCATTTCTAGAGCCAATATAGTAGAGGGCAGACATGCGGGAAGGAAGATGAGCGTGGCTGCTGAAGATACAGATGTGATTTTAAAAAACATGTGGAAAATGTCACAACTCTAATCATCCTCTGGTCCAAAGGGAATCCAACCCATATGTGAAAAATTAGCATCTGCTTAAACGATCTTCATCACATAGCTCCAGGAGAGTTAGCAAAGGAACCTGTGAATCTTACCATGCCTTCTGTGATAGAGACAGGTCATGTTTTGCCTACTCAGAACACCAAATTGGGTTCTTCACACAATGTGTAATACAAGATACTTAAAGTTTACAAGGATTCTGGTATAAAAACAGTCCATCGGGGGCTGTAAAATGCGTTGATGATGCTTGTGGCTCAGAAAGTTTCTGATCTGCTTGTTTCTGAAGGCTGGAAGAGCGCATCACTGAAGTATGCCTGCCCTGCTCTGTCTTAGTGAGGTTATTGACTGCTGTCAGAAATAGAAAATGGGCCAGAGAAACTTTTGGTCTGGTTCAGTACAATTATTCTGATGTCCTTATTAAAAAAAAAGTTGGTCTGAGTGTGATTTTTAGAGCCACCAACAGTCAAAACCCTGACTGAAGTCAATGGCAACTGTGGATGTTCAAATCTTCCAAAAAATCAGACTCTAAATATTTTATTTATTGATACTATCAACCAATTTTGAAATTACCAGCCAGTCTGAATATTACCATTGTAAATGGCACAGTGTTCTCCTGGCACAGCTCTCCATTCCAGGAAAACCTTAGGAACATCCTGTAATTTGTGTTCATAGGAATGCTGAGAAAACGCAGTCTTAAGCAGCACTGCCAGCTCTTGTGATTTTATCATAAACCTGACAATATTTCATGTTTTCTTTAAGGTCTGAAATCCTGGACTTACGATGAGAATCTCAGATTACACATTTGAAAAGGTAAGCTTCTGGTTCTCATAGTTGCAGCGAAAGCTTGACAATCTGAATTGTAGACTCCATAATTAGAAGACAACAACATCTACAATCTTTATGTTAATAAGAAAAAGGAAAAAAGACAGTAAGCCAATCTCATACTTTTTGGGAACCTGACTCAGAATTTGAATGCTTTGATTTGGCATTAATACTTAACTTCATCTTTGCAAAACAGCCTTCATTAATGTCTAAGTCTTCATATTTTCCATATGAAATTGGCAGGCTTACAAATTTTTTTAGGGGCTGTAGTTTATGACTGGTTAATACAAGTTTGTGAAGACCATAAACACAAGTCCTTTCTAACTATCATGAACAATTCCTTTTTCTCACACTATTTCTAGATCATGACCCACTTGTAGAATTTCCACCACTAAAGTGAAGGAGGCAAATATTTATATTTAGAGCACATTCATATTTAAAGCATGTTGAAGTTGATGGGCGTTTATCAGCACTGCTGGACTTTGGTATCAGCACTGTGCTGAGAGCTCTTACGTTGGGTTCAGAGCAACCTGCACCTTCAGCTTCTCTGACTCCCACCGAAGAGCAAACATTTAGTTTCTTCCAGATTTAAACATGAACTGTGGTTGATTCTTGCTGCTGGCAGAAATGAGAAAAACAGATTTAGAAAGGAAAGCACAGAGGTTTAAACTTTGCTGGGTAATAGCCATCTCCAGTCTTATTGCAGCTGCCCTGACTTTTGCTTTCAGCTCTCACTACATGGCTCACTTCTCAGCTGCCTGTGGACAAATGGCAATGCCCTCTCAGCTCACCCACTTTCCTGACAGGTCTCTGGCCGGGCTGGGAGGGCAGGGAGAGCTGGGCATTGAATGCATGTCACAAGCCCCTGTCCCAGACCAGGCTTGCCTAATCCTCTGTGTTGGATTCACTCACAGCCCTCCCCAAGTCTGCCTTCCTTGGCAGGATTGGCAAGTGTAAAGGGCCACTACAGTATCTGTCAGATACCCACAACGTGAGTTCAGAGTGCAATTGTTAGGGCTGCAGCTAATAGATAGTTTGTGTGATCCGTTTGTGATCCTCTGCAAAGGGTTTCTCCTGCCTCCCCATCTGCAGAAGTTTGCTTTCCCCAGAGCTCCCCAAGTATGCCCTGCTTTCCAGAGGCTTTTTGTAATGTTTGATATTCATATTGCTGGGAGAGAAAGAGAGAAAGTTTCTGTACTACTCTCTGCTCTCTTGAGATAGGCAATAAGTATAACCAAGCACTTTTTTTTCTGGCATTTGCTTAAGGCTACAGCAGGAGGGATGACATGAGCACAGTCCTCTGAGGGCAGGAGTGGAGAGTGGAGCTTGGTGACCCTCAGGTACTTCATTTACCTGAAGAATTGTCCCTGGTAAAGACCCTACTTGTTACTACCTCTGTCTGCTGAAAGCAGATGACTTAGCAAGGTTGTATCACAAAGTGAGTTGGTCTTAAAGAGAGGTCAACTGGCTACACCCATGCCCTTTGCAACTAACAGAAAGCCTCCAAAGGAGAATGAAAACAGAGGACTGAAAATAAGCCTGAGGGTTGCTTTGTGTTTCATAGCTTGCTCTGTGACCAGAAAGAGTTACCCATGCTTGGTGCTTCTCTGGGAAGCTTAGTAGCAAGAGGCAGTTCCTGATCATTGAGAGCTGCCACCCCCCTCCAGCTCTGAGTCAAGACAAGCCCCCCCGGGAGCCAGCCAGGCAGAGCTGGGACCTTGCTGCCCTTCCCCATGTGCCTGTGGGAGCACCACCATGGCCACCACTCTAGAGCCTGGATATTCTTCACCCCAAATACAGATTCATTAAATAAACACCATGCAAAATTATTCTGTCACCAACATGCAGTTTTCTTCTGCCTTCCACCTCCATGCAGAAAGATTTCAATAGATACTGATGACATTTTATGTCAGATTAAAAAAGAGAAAAAAATGACAGAATAATATTGAAAGTCATCTCCAGCATGACTGAATTATAGACTATTTAGCCTTTGATAGCTGCTTATTGGTACATAAAGAGTGGCTTTCATCTAAAATATAGCCCTGTGTTATCCCCAGCAGAAAATTAGTATCTCCTTTAATATTTGCTTTTTTTTTTCACAGAGCAAATGAATACTCTGTACTAAACTGTCCTGTTTTAGGGAGACTGTAAGGCAGGAAAGTACAGTCCACACAAATATTTTTGGTGTTTTGTCACCAAAAATTTGAGGGGGTGGAGGAGAAGGAAAAGGGTGGAGGGACCTCCTGATCCCTGAACACTCCTAGATATCAGTAGTTCCTGACAAAGCCTAAATGGAACTTAGTAGAGAAGAACACAAATAAGCCTTTGTAAATAGATTATTTTAAATGTAATTCATATTTTTTAGAGAAAATCTAGTAACTTCAGTGTCATGCGTTCTGAAGTGCATAATACATAGTAACCAAAAAGTTGTATCTTTACTTGTACCTAAAATAGCTAGAACTGAAATGAAGGGGGTCTGAAAAGAAAGATGAGAAATACCATTATAAACACCATGTGGTACTTGCATGTATTCAAGAACCTTTGATTTACCAGTCCCAGCTGTTAATAGTAAAGTAGGAATTTGCTCTGTCCTTCATCAATCTAAAGTTAATAAGGCCTCACTATCACTTCGTGTCTGCCCATTCTTGAATCTACATGGGGTTTACTCATCTTTGGGGTGAGGGGAGACATTGCACAGCCTAATGTGCAACTCTGCCAAAACCCCGCGATGAGCCCATTGCTATGAACCAGTTAATAAGGTAATCCTAGAAGCCCAAGTTTGTTTCCGTAGCTACATAACATTACACAAACATTTTGGTTGCAATTTTGTGGCAATGGTTTCACAGTTATTTGATTAAAATGCAGTGCTGTGCTGCTTGGAGCCTGGGAGTGTCTGATATCAGCGAAAGCTCTTTAGAAGTGCTACAATTTAAAATTACAGCTCACCCTGTTTGAAGGGATATTTTTAGTCTATTTATTCAGAGTATAAATATAGTTCTATACATCACTGGTTTAATGTCTCTCTCTTGAGCTGGTCAGAAAGACACTTTACCCAGCACCAGACAAAGGTCAACAAATGGGCATCTTTTCTTTCTTTTTTTCCCCCCTTCCTTCCTTTTTTTTGTAAAGCAGCATTAAGGGCTTTAGAAAGCAAAGTATCTTGTCAGCAAAGGCTGCACGTCTAACCCCTTTACTGCAGTGACCTACTTATAGGAAATACTCCTATTGAAAAGGGCTTTTTCCAAGACCTAGCATTTCAAACAAAAACGTATCTAAAATTAGGTGGAAAGTGTTTAAGGGATCCCTGAGCAAAGATAATTGTAAGAATAAAAGGTGAGAGAAGAGAAATGGTGATGAATCACCATGCAGCCAGGAGGAGTGATGTAGTGCATATTTCTATGAATGGCCATTCTCTAGGTTTATTATCAACAGCTTCATAAGTTATTTATTTCTGATCATTTGTTTGGGTGTCAGGGGGATGTTTGTGCCTGCAAACCCCTGGAAACCAAAGTTTTATGTACATACAAAAGGCATAGTAGCGACAGTGCAGGCAGCCACATCTCTGCTCAGCTGTTGCCCTTGCCCTAAAGGGACCCTCCCTTCCACACAAAAACCCAAGAGCACATACTTAGTTTCCGTGTTAATGTAGCTCTGCGCTTTTCTTGAGCTGGGTTTACTAGTTGTGTGAACTGTGATGAATTCTTCAAGGAGCAGTAGGCTTGGGTTGATTTCAGGTTTGATGTGTGCTGGGGAAAGAGGTAGAATTTCTTCTAATAAATGGCCTCTCCTAAACACGTCGCTCGTCCAGTTGTAGCCTACCTCAGTCTTACTGTAACTTACAGACCTGAGCAAGTAGAAAACACCGCAAAGATTAAATGGGCTCCGCAGTTCACATCTCAGTGGAGTCCCTACCAAAAGAAAAAAAAAAAAAAAAACAAAACCAAACACAGCAGAGCCACTTCTGTGTGGTGTTTCTCAGCATCTCATTTGGGAGGCACAAAAATCTAGCATCTTTCATATTGTGGACTGTGGGTTGAAATGTGTGCATGGGGGGAAATGTGTGTAATGTCCCTTTGTTGAGGCAGAGTTGACAGTTAAGTTTTTTGAAGTGAATGCCAGTGGGTAGAGAGGAGCTTGGCAGTCCAGAATATGAGGAAAGAAGGTGAGATTTCTGCATATGCAGAAAAAACTTGTGACCAGGAGGTCAACACAGGCACACAGACATACATTACGGGACCGCCCTGAGAAATTAATGTTGTTTCTAAGGACACGCATTTATCAAAGCTCATAACAGCTATTCAGGCACAGCCTCTTTTTAACATCATTTAAAGACTTAATTTTGGAGATGATCTTTTTGTTAGTAGCTTACAACAAATAAGCAATTTGGCTCAGATAGAGCCAGGTTTCAGTGAGCAATATTGTTCTGATTTTTTTTTTTTCAGTTTTGACTGTATATTAACAAATTCTCCTCAAAAATCATGCAGAAAGGCATGAGAGACTTTGCAAAACATTGCAGTCCTGTTTGCAGTTCGCTATAAGTCTGGGCATGTGTCATGATCTTTGTATTGTCCCAGTTCTTTGCTTAAAGTGTCTGGTGAATCTCTCTGTCTCATCTATGCAATCTGAGGCTACATTCTTAACATTTAATGTATCACTCAGATGCTGGTGTGACTAAATAGTAGAATTTAAAACAAAAAAATAATCAAATTAGTTTAATCCTTATTTCATTACCTGACCCTTCTTTTTTTCCTTTATTTACTCTCTCCATTTCAGAAAATGGAGATTTCTACTTTATCGGGACTATTAAAATGCAAGGAACGATCTGGAGAAATATTCTTCTCCCCAGGCTGCAGCACAGAGGCTGTCGATTGCCGGCTCTGCACTTGCCTGGTGTGTGGAATACATATCGACGTCAAGGGGAGTTCCTCCTGCAGAACAAAGGTGGAATGCGCAAGCAGGAATGGTGCGGAGCACCGCTGAAAAAAAAAAAGGGGGGGGGGGCTGCTCCTGTTCAGCAGATGAAGGATAAATACAGCCGCCATTGCAGTCAAAGGAATGGTGTGACGTAAATGGTTTTCCTGTTGATTTTTATCTCACCCTAAAGAAACCATTGAAAAAAAAACCCAAATGCATAGCATATAAAATAATATTGGGAAGTTGTTTCACACTCCAGTGAGGTACACGGGAACCTCAAGAACAGGACACTCATTTCTGTGTTGCTTGTATGATTTTGTGTCCCTTGAGCACTCTAAATCAAATTCACAGTATCTGCAGGCTGTGACGGGACTCCCCTAAACACTGCAGTCCTCACGACACAAAACCTGTGAGCTTCAGTGCGCAGACAGCCCTTTCTGAATTCCGCTCATGGAAGCTGGGTGGGTTTTACTGTGTTCTCAGCCACCAGCTGTCCTTTTTCATTTCTTTGTCAATTATTATGGACATAATGAGAAATATATACTTCAACCTGGACTTTTGCAAATCTGTATGAACCATATTGCTTTGTAAGAGAAGTAGAACTTGTTAGCTCTTTCCCCGAGTGCTTTTGTATTTTTTAATTGCTAGGTTAAACACAGATTATTTATGATTATTTCTATATAATTTGAAGTCTTATGACTACATACAGTAGTCTGCATCCTACTCCCCCAAGAAAAATGCCATTTCTTATTTACAGGGCAGAAATACAATAGACAGACGGCAATGTGATTACTGCCTAACATATCACCTACCCCACAGCAAGGATTGCACCTGGAAAGTTTTTATTATAGCCAGGAAGACAGTCCTCCCTAAGATATTTTAGGATGTGACTCATGATAATGACTAATAGAAAGTTACTTTACTCATAAATCTGCTCTGTCCCTAATCCATCTGTTGTTCTTGTTCTTACAAAAGGCAAAACAATTTGGCAGAATGTTTTTACACAGATATAATACATTTACATGATTGACTTTCAATTGCTGCTGTAAAAGCAAGCCATCGTAGCATGAGAATATACTGTAGGAATTCCTTTTTGGGTAACGTTTTTGCAATGGCAGTTCCAGGTGAGCCATCTAGAGGCAAAAGCAAGATTTTCTTAAGAATACTCCACACTAGTAGTGTAATGAATTCTTCTCAAATAAATAACCTAAAAAACTTGTAGCATCATATGTACCAAGAGCTGAGAGATTGCCATCTGGTTAAATTCATAAACCTCTTACATGCTTTAATTTCCTGTATGCTCATGCTATGAGTTTAACAGTTTCCTGTGCTTTTAAAAATGATTTCTGCAAGTGGTTTGGATTGCTTTATGCTAATGTAGTATCAAGAAAAGCCTATATTGATTACAATAAATAATATACTAACTAAAGGAGAGAGTGTAGAGTTAAAAAACTTGGAATCTCTTCCTGCTCTTGACTGTGTGACACTGGGAAATTCTCTTAACCAGAGTCAGTTTTACCACCCATAGAGCATGGCTCATAATTTTACCATCTTTGTAAAGCACTTTATGATCTCTGGATGAAATACTAAAACACTACAATAAAGATACACACACAGTAAATACAACAAATGACCACATTTTGCCTTTACTTCCCTCTTGCTTAATCCTATTAAAATCAGAACTACATGGTGCATAAATCAGAGACAAGCAAGCAGCCTTCTTTGCACTTAGCAGTAGCAGCATCACAACACAGCTTATAAAGGAGGATAAAAGTCACCAATCTAAAAACACAGCTGGGGGAATCTTAGAATAGGGGTGCAGCTGGTGCACCCTGTAGGAGAGTTTAGAGTGGGTAGTCATCAAAGGCTTATTTACTATTAAAATTGCTAAATTCCTTTGAAAACATTTCTATTCACACAAAATTTCCCTGTGCCATCTAACTGAACCCTACCGAAATACAAGATTTTTCTTCTCAACATGCTGGCTGAAGTAATGCAGCCAAAAGCCTGACCTCTACTGCAGGCCCAGTGCTTGCAGCTGATTACAGGGTGCAATGTCAGCAGGACTGCCTAGGCTGTGAAGTGGGAGGTGTAGCTTCAGCCCCAGGGACTCAAGAGTCCTAAATCCAGCTGAGACTACCCTGATTTAGAAATTGCTGGTGTCCAGTGCAGCCACAGCTACACCAACTACTAAAAGTAGACACAGATGCTCTGCCTTCATACTAATTACAGCAATTGCAATGGGAAACAGAAGTGAAAAACCTCACATAGCGTTATTGTTCCAAGCCCACACGTGGGCATTTCTGCTACACACACAGTCACCCTTGGGAGCTGGAAGAGCCCTTCCTGGACTACCAACAATGCCTGAATGACCATTTAAAAAAAATCTGTAAGAAGCATGGGCTGTAATCTGTCCACCATTTAACTTTTCCCAGTAGTATAAAACATGAAACCTACATCAGGGTATGTCAGGCTGGACACAGTGCTGGTGTGCGATGCTGGTTGACCAAGGGTGGAGGTTGTCCACATGGAGGTCGTCGTGGTTGGGAGCTTTGGGAAAGCAAGGAAGGATGGGGATAAGGAATAAGCTGGTGATCTTCTCTCCCTTCCCCAAGTTCACAGGGCATGTTGGGATAGCCACTCTGGGAAAACATTGTGTTCTTGTCAAAAATATAAATTAAATGGATGAGGGCAAGGAGCCAACAAGAGCGATGGTTCCCACTGGGAGCTGGAATGAATCAGAAAATATCTTCTAGCTTGGAAACACAGGCATGGAAGGGGGTGATGAGGATGCACGGACAAAGGTGAAAGATGGGGCGCTGCCTCTACATCAGCCCATGAGTGGGTCACTACCCTGTGCTGTACAGTAACAGCTAACAAAGTCAGGATATGAGAGCACATGGACTTCTGCCTGATCCTCTCCTGTAAGAACTGGTGTTTTACTGGGGCTCCAAGGGACAGGGCTGACCGAGTTCACAAACTCACTATCTTGGCTACTCGGGTGTGATTTGGACAAGGAGATCTGACCCCATGTCTGTTCCTCTCCATATCTCCTGCTTTGGTGAGCCATGGGCAGCTGTCCGCCTGGCTCACAGCATGCTCCAGATGGACGCCGCTATCTTCTGTGGAAGGGGCCAGTTGGACTCTGGTCCCCGCTTGCTTCAGACAGCTGTGGTCTCCTGTGGCTTCCCTCTCTGACCCAACATCATAAATGCTTGATAATATATTTGAACCGTTCTTCATTCACCCTTCTCTTTTGGGAATTGCAGAGGATTTTTGTTAACCATTTAAATAGTGCCAATAATTGCCCTCATGTAGTTGGAGATACCTGGTATCAGCCTAGTAGTAATAAAAGCATTCCCTGATTTTCTACAGACACAAGAAGGATAAGCCTCTTGTATATATCACAGACACTTATTCAGACAGAATAAATAAATTCCATCCTACAGCTGTTTCCTAGGTAACTGAACCAGGACCACAGAAACAGACTCTGTGCAGCTTAAAGGGTCGAAACAACAAAACTGAAACATTTCTTTCCATCTCCAAACTTTTTATTTTGTGGGGCTACAAATACGATAGAAACTTTTCAATAATGAAATATGCAAGTGGAAAATATGCACCTATTGTCATGTAGCCAAAACATGTGATTCCAAGAATCCTGTGATATATCACTTCTATAAGCCACTCAGAACAACCTTGGATTTCTGTCACCAAAAATTGTGTAAGCGTTTCTCATATGTGAAATCCAGCCACCTTAGGCAAATAGGCTTAATGTGTGTAAGCTGAGAGGAAATCAGCCCTGTACAAGGGACTAATGAAATTTCTGGTCTCTTCAAGCAACGCAAGGGCTCCCTATCATTAACAAGCTGGAAGGTCCCAGCAGATGGTACCACCTTGCATCCCCAATGTGCAAACAAAATTTTTCCTTAGTGAAACTGTCTGCAGCAACAATGCAGGAAAATGCAGTCAGATCCTTTGAAGGCCTCCTCTGCCTTATTTCGTCCGTGACAAAGACTGCCATATTTGCTTGTCTATTCTTTTCAATCATATACTTCTTATCAGTGGATGTGACTATCCATGCTTTCAGCAACCTTCACGGTCTGTTTTTGTGGGACGTAACACCTTTTTACATATTTGCATCTCCATTGGATTAACTACACTTGCTGATTTTCTTGTGGGTTGCTTCTTTTTGCCCCCTGGAGTAGCCTGGGTACATTACCATACTGGGATAGTTCCTGGGTCTATGCGCTGACTGCCAGCCTGGGGAGCCAGCAGCAGCACCTGCCTTCCTCAGGTGTGGAGGGAGATCCTTCAGCTGAGCACTTCCTTCCTGTGCCCACCAAGAAGAGACAACAGTTAGTGCAAAGGGCTCTGCTGTCACACTGGTGAGTTAGATTTTAAAAAAAACCAACAAACCCCTGCACTCTTTGGCAGCGAAATAGGTGGGTGCAACTTTGCACCTGCAACAACAACAAAGGGAGAGCAGTTGTGAAAAATCTATGTAGCTAGACAAAGGTAAAATTATTTGGCTTCCCACAGTGCAAAGGTCTGAAGTACTTTCTGTTAGGACCTTGATTTCAGCTAGGAAAATTAGAGAAAATAAAATAGATTATGCTGAGTATACCCTCATTTAGTCTATGGAAAGAGTAATATGCAAGTAATCAGCTACTAGTGATGTTTGTTTGTGACATTGTAATAATTGCTTCCAAATATATATTGTGCTGGTTGAAATAAATTTATTTGTTTTGTTGGACAGAGCTATGGAACAGTATTTCTGCCTTATGAAGTAGCACCTTTTTGTGGATTAGAATCACTATAAATGTGTTACTTTAATGACAGAAGCCTGATAAATAAATACTGAACTGTTTGGTTAGTTGTAGGGCAATGGAAGCACAAATATATTTGATCATCATTAGAACAGAGGTAATCTAGTTTTCATCTCCTAAGAGAGTATCAAACACTCTGAAGAATCAACAAACTTAGTAATTTTAGTAAAAAACAATAAAAAGAATGCGTTCTTCAGTTGTGCTAATACATCTAGCTATTTTTTTTTTAAAAAGACACAAAATGTGCATACCAGTGTAGGGAAGGAAAGTTTTTAAGTAGTGACACCAAAGCAAACTCATATTCCTGTATAAAAGGGTCAGAGGATCATAAATACCAGTGGGGAAAAGAGAGGTTTTCTGTTTTCATGATGAATTACATGCAATTTTTAGAAAAGGAATTAGAATATGTGCCTATCCACCCAAAAACTCAAGTTCACAGACTGAGTTTCAGGAAACGTAGTGCCAGCTTTTCACTGAATTACATTTGTGTGGTCCTAGTGAAGGTAATGGGGTTATATGAGGTGAAAGTCCGTGCAAAAATGGGCTCAGCCAGACTCTGTAGAGGTATGTAGAAACCATAGGACCTGAGTCTGATCTCTTTGGCAGCGATTTGAATTTAAATGATATTAAAGTCTTGATTTCAGTGGATGAACCGTGAATGTATGCCTATGTAAATGTAGCTAGAGTCAGATCACCCACAGCTATATCCAGCCCTGCAGCTGTAAAACAAAGTCAAATTCTGATAATACAGATTCAATGTTTCTGGTCCCTTTCACTTCCATATGCAAATGCTCAGTCTGCAGGGAAGCAAGCTCCCATCTTGTCTGCTTCCTGTTTCAACTCAACAACTCTTTCAAAATTGCTTATTCTGCCCTCTTGACATTCATCAGCTAATGGGACATGCAATAATAACTTTTCATGTACAGCTCCCAGTAAATCAAGGAAAACAAGTCTTCATCTGAACTTCATCCAGAACATCCATAGATAACTGGAAAAAAGCTTAGTTCTCCCATTAGTTGGCTGGTCAGAAGCAACAATTAAAACCAAACAGCAGGCACCCTTTGTCACTGAAATTCAGACATCTCATTTCAAAGCCACAAACGTTTGTCAAGCAAGAAAGCATTTAGTTGCTGTAGTCACTTGCCTGAATGTACCTATTTTAAAATTTGATCACCTACATAAAAGTAAGAATAGGATCACATTATTTCATTGGCTGCAAGTCATAACCTTTCTTTAAAACTGTGCACTACCTTAAGGTCCCGTGAATACAGCAGGCAGTAAAATTCTGATGTTATTCATATATCACCTAGCTAGGAACAACAGAGTCTCCTGGGGTGAAGCTCTTTAGTAAGCATGACAGGTCCAGGATTTTGCAGCCCAGCCAGTTCAACTTTCCCCTGGGTAACAGGGAAGTGCTTGAGGGCCAGGCTGGGCACCCAAATCACAGAAGTACACCGCTTTCTCTTTCGACATAGCTGGCAAGCACGAGGACATAGCTCACTGACACCTGTGGCTCTGGCATTTCAGATGCAAGGGTGCCTAAGTTGCTCTGACTTGTTAAAATGCTAGGGATGTCTCTGTCCTGAAGACAATGTCCTTTATCACAGAGAACATCTAACATGAACAGAAAGCTGCAGTCTGCCAGGAGAGCGCAGCTGATTTGCAGGTTGAGTGTCTCACATGGAAAGCTGCCTCCCACTGCAGTTTTGCTGTATGCTTCTTCGTGCTGGATAGTCTTATTCCTTACAAACACAATTCAAAAGCAACCTGCAGAATTTCTAAACTGATGAATCACTACCACTAGATGGTCTGAATGTGAAAATACAGAAGGGAATTTAAAAACAGGCAAGAAAGTCCTGAGGCGTCAGACTGAATGCCATGCTGATGATGGACTCCAGAAAAAGAATCTATTAATATTGCCTAATGAGCTTGCTCATCCAATTTATTGTAACGTACAGGTAAACATACCACAGCTAAGCTTTAGAACAGAGATAAGGCTGCAATCATGAGTAACCTATGCACACCCACTTAATTCTGTAATACAAGCTGTGTACAGCTTAGGGTATAAAATGAAACATATCCATGACTTGGCTTATATTTTCCATTCAAGCTTACTTCTCCCACACCTGTAATTAATATTACACTAAAGCACAACCAACAGCCTCCAACTTCTACCAGACTGCTTCTATCTCAGGATTCATACTGGGAGTTCCCCTTGTTTGAAATAATGTCCCAAACCAAAGAAGTTCACTGCTGTCCCAAAGAGCTGATGGAAAGATCATAAGGCAGCTTGAACCAACCGCTCCCTTTAACAAATAGACCCCTGGCAGAAGAAGATTTTTCCCATATTGTAGATACTACTGTGTTCAGTATGTCAGGACGTATTACCACATTAGCCTCAGCGTAGAGTCTAAAGAACAGCATACAAGCTATTAAGTCTCATCCATCCTTTCTCTCCATCAGCTCTGTGAACCTGGCAGGATTTCTGTTCTCTTGCTTTTGGTTGCTTGTTAATTTGTTTTAGTCATTCTCTTCTGGCTCTCCTCTAGCCTAGCAGCCTTTATTTTAAATGAGTCTGAGAGTGAATTGAAAATATAAATCAGAAGGAAGGAGCTTAACTTTGTTAAGTTCACAAGCTGCACCATTTATGCACATACTTAGAGAGTACAAAATGTATACCATTTGAAAAGAAGCAAGCCCCAAGTAATTAACCTCAAATACTGTAATTATCAGTGGGTTTTTTTTCCTCCAGATTCTTAAGAAATCACTTCAAAGACTGTTTTGTTATTATGGGAACCACTTAATATGAAACACCTCAGGTTAGAAATGTTAATAGCAGATGAGCTTATGTGACCACAGAAGGTCTTCTAGTGATGGATCAATGGAAGTAGAGTAACTGGCAGGCAGCCATCAGCTTAGATTTTTTTTTTTTATTTTAGAGCTATTTCTTGCAGAATCTGGCAAAGTTTTAAATTTCATTTTCATATAAAATTAAATTGAAAATCAGTGGTATGTTTTCCTTAGGTTTACTCAGTGCAGTGTTTCCTGACTGAAGCAACAGTTGGTCTTGGTCACAAATACAGAAAGGCTCATAATTTCCCACTGCACAGCTGAAAAAATGTTCCCTCATTTCTCACTCCCGTATACACTTTAACTTTGTAGGAATGACAGGCAGTTTGTACACACCACTTAGTTTAGGTGTCTGTGGTTTTCCTCTGCTCCCTTCCTCCTTTTCCTTGATCCACTTCAAATCTCACTTTTAAGAAAACAAAGTTAAATTTAGTTTAAATGACCAGTGGTATTACCCAAATTGTCCTTACTTTGTTGAAAGGTCAGTGAACCATTCTGCTGGACTAGGCTTTCAAGTCTCTAAACAAAACTAGTGGAATTTAGATGCTACAAGCCCAATGCCAACATTTTGCATATCTGTAAGTGTGAGAGCCTGTTCTCCAGCTCCATTTCCACAGAGGGTGCATTAGACATCAAGCCTTTTTGGCTGGGATAGCTCAATGCACTGAGCTAGATCAATGCTTCAGGGACCACTTCAGAGCAGGTACTCTGCTTGACTTGCTGGTGCGTAGGCTTTCAAAGATAAGTGAACTAGATGAAATGAAAAATTATAAATAAATGTTGGAGTCTGCTAGAAACAGTTAGCTGATAACATGGAAGATTATACAGGCAGGACATGGTTGTTACACTCATGTAAAAATATAAACTGTGCTATCCTCATTTTAACTTTAAAGTGTAAAAATAAGAGACAAAAGGCATTCAGTGTTTGCCTCACAATGATAAATCACAAGTTTGTAAGACATGCATTATTTTTCCTAGGCCAAATTCTTTATTTTTCATTATATTCACAAGTATCTGGAGGTTCTCAGTGAGGAGAACAAATGTCCTGTACATGCTGTAAGGTTACCAAAACCTAATGATCCCCCTTACTCTTTGAAGGTGGAATAGAGGAGAATGTATTGTCTCCATCTTGGCAAAACAAGGAGTCTTCAGCTACAACACCAAAACCATCTACATCCCTACTTCTCTGTGCCCTGGGCTAAGAAATGCCTTTTCCCCTTGCATTATATAATCATTAATAGCCATCATTTAATTGATTTATTGTAATGACCAGCAACCTTGACATCGAACCCGTCAAGGAACTGCACAAGCGATTAAAAATACAGTCCTGCAGGAGGCGTCATGAAACTGATAACATAAAATTAAATAAGTTATTGAAGTTCCACTTATAAGTCTTATGAACCTATATAGTGCTGAAATATATGAAGTCCTTTCTCCCAAATGTAGATAGCTAGTGCTGAAAAACGTTGAAAAATAAGGTATACAGTGAGAAACAAGGGACACAGGTCTTCACCCCATAGGTCTGAACAACCCTTTGCAAAATGGATTATGCAAAATGTCTCACATGCTAACAATAAGAAATTCTTTGCTCTCAGGGATGGCGTATTCCTGGGATTGAGGCCACGTGTCCACACTTTGATTTTTCCGGAACAAGACAATTGTATTGTAGTTGCTGATTCTGCAGTAAAAATGCTAGCAATATTGTTAACTGACTTCCCCTCCCAATTTCTGTTGGTAATACAGTAATTTTTCCACCTCCAGGATTATATTACCTGCCAACACAACCACAAATGGCCTGGAAAAGAAGGGAATTTTATTGCACTGCTTTAAGCCATGTCTACATTGGGTTGTTGAACCACTTTAACTGTGGTTAGCTTGCGTTAAAGTAGCTGGTGCGCACATCAGACTGGTTTTCAAAGTGATTTAGTACCTCAGGCTACACTAAGCATCCCTCCTCAGAGCAGACATTAATCCATTTTGCAGGGAGCCTGTTCCCTGTGGAGTTCATGTGGCCCTAGCTGGTCTGCTGCCACAAGTCCTTTACTTAATAACACACTCTGTACTAAGCTGCCTTGATATTTCTATGTCTCCAGTGCATTGAGGTTGCCTTGACTAGATGTACTTTCTGTTTAATTATCAGTAGCCCTACAGACATCAACATACCAAGTTTATATATGTGCTCTAGGACGCATGTATCTCTCTGGGTTTCTTCATGGATCCATGCATAGTTCTTAGACTTGACTGCACTTGCCAAAGACACATACTCAACCTCACCACAGTAAGATATCCCACAATGTAGATGCTTTCAGGGAATTACTAGAGCAGAAAGGCAAAACGCTGACCAAAGCTTGACTCAAGGCTGAGTCAAAGCAAAGGACTCTGGCAAAAGTGCCGTAATACAAAAGGCCACGATGGAAACACAAGCAAAGCTCCTAGACATGAGATGATGACTGTATTTTTGTACCCAAGACATAGACGAAGCCAAAACTAACATGGTGCATATTGTCTGCAGCAGCACTGTGATAAGTACCCACAATGGAACTGGCAGGCTCTGGAAAACCACTGACAGCAGCCAGCACCCCATGCATACATGAGGTCTGACCTGGAGGTGAATTACAGGGTGGCTGAGACTCAACAGATGTGGTGGAGACACACGGAGCCCCAGAAGGACAGCCGCACTGAAACACGAACTCAACAGCCAGCTAAAAACCGCTGCTGGGACTTGCCAACAAATACCACGTAGTATATTGTTACACAAGTGCTCATGGGGATTTCAAAGGGTTGGGTTTTTTGTTACAAGCTACATTGCAGGACATAGCCTCCTTCCACCTGCCTTTTAAGCCTACTCAGACAGACACCACCTTTGTCCTTTTGTACATGATATTCACAGCTTTCCTCCCACTGTCTCTCCCCTGCTCCAAAGACTGGGTCCTTCCTCCTCCCGAATCCTATCCCCTCATTAAAAACATTGATGCTTTTAATTTCTGAATTAGGGCACATTTTTGTATTTGTATTTAGGGCTTCATCCTCCCCACGCAACACAATACAGTGTCTCCAGGAGGAGTGTGGCTGGGCGGAAGCAAAAGGAATGGGCAGGACTCAGCCCTTGCATCACAGCACCCTCGCTCTGAGTTACTGGTGGTGAAGCCCATGCTCTGCACAGCATCTGGGGGGTAAGCAGCCACCGAGAGATGCTGCTGGATTGGAAGCAGCAAAGTATCCTACCATGGAGGATATTGGTTTGGGACAGGAGGAGGAAAAAAGGAGAACAAAGCCAGAATCCTCCCTGCCCTCCTCCATACAGCAGGCTGAGGGGACACGGAGCACCCCAAATCCTGTCCCAAGCCCAACCACCTCACCACAGCCTCTGGCCACCAGGTGAGGAATGCAGTCCCCAAGAGATGCTGTCCTCACTACCATAAAGCTTTTCAGAAGTGGAAGAGTTTTTCATGCTCTAAGGATTTGCTTCATCTTTGGCACGGTACGTGTTCACTGTCTTAATGCTTCAGCTATGTGTCATTCATTCTCTCTTACTCTCCATTTGGAACAAACTGGCCAAGCATAACAAGGGAGTTTTTGCACTCATAACTAGAGTAAAGCATTGTCAAAGTTTCTACTGATGCTAAGTTTGCTGACAGTCAACAGCTACATCCAGAAGGAAGTGGTTCTACTTTCATTAAATTCAACTATAGGACTTCTCCTGCAAGTCGCTATGTAAAGCCAGTGAGTGTGAGGGGTGTTCATCGCTGCCATGCAGTGACCCTGCAAGCTTGCCACAGTGAAGTCTTTGGGAAGTCACTTTTACTGAAGTTAATGGAGGACCATGACCCCCCATTTGTGTTTCTATGGCAGAGAAATAGATCAAAGCTAGAGTTTCAGACAGGGAAATGGCCTGCAAAGCCAGGTAAGCTGTCAATAGCCTTTGATTAAAACTCTTGAATTCAGACTGCCTCAACATTCAAATTTCAGATAGAGAAGAGAGCTGTTGAGTCTCACTCCAACTCTGTTTCAAGAGAGAAGACTCTTTTCCTTTCCAAATACAACAAAAGACAGTACATTTTGTTTGTTCCAACCTTTTGTACGAATAAAGGAGGGCTATAATTCCCGGGCAAATGAAAATAATACATCACAATGTTGCCTTTGTATTTCTTTTATGCTGCAAGTTCTTTCCTTTACTCTTGAATTGGCCATGAGCAAAGGGAGTGAAGAGAGCTGCTAATATAATCTTCAGATGTCTGTATGCAAAAGTATGAATCATTAGTGGTTACTGGTTTATTTGCCAGACAGCAAGCATCTAGTGCCAGCTAGATACCCAAAGTAGCCTGCCTGGCCTTCAAGCTGCTGTTCAGAAAGCTGCAGGTCTGCCTGAGGTCCTCCATTGCACCTCCTGTCCAACGCCCATTCTCGATACCCAAATGTCTCAAACTGCACTGGGTGTTTCTTCCTTTGTTCAAGGTACCTGAAATCAATCCCACTGCTGCTTCCACTATTTTTAATTTCTAAGGCACAATATATGTCAGTATTCAACACAGTTTCATATTTAGCATTACACAATTGAAAAACTTGTCCTGAATAGAGCCACCAGGTACATCTAAACACAGGTCCCTCTTACTCCTAGAGGCTTCCTCTTCTGCTATACACCGTGGTCCATGCTGTGAGGTAGCAGTGAACAGTTCAGGGTCTGACTGCCTATCTCTAATACTGTCTTTGTGGACCTAAGAAAAGCACTGATTTCATGTAAGAAATTAAGCAAGCTTTGAGGTAGCAAGTGTCATGGTATTAAATGTCTTACACATCTATCAATACCAAAGCACAGAACCACTCCAACTAAGTATAAAGTTCTGCAACCAAATCTGGATCCCACTGAAACCAAATGCTAAGACTCCCACCAGACTTCAGTAGGCCTGGGGCTTGCTCTATATGGATCATTAGGAATGCAGGTTTTTAGTTTGGTTTTCTAGGGGAATGGGATTTATGCAATCATGCTATGTGTATAAGCATGTCAGTCTACACCAGCAACTTTGTATCCACTGGACAATTTCAAAAGAGAGCCCAAAGACATTGAGTTTCTACAAATTCAATGAAAATAAGGAGATGGGTGGCCGAGAGAGACCCTATCAGTGCCCAGTGCATGCTATGTGGCAAACTGAGCTCACTCCTTGTTAAACATCAGATAATGCATGTGGGAGACAGATATAGGACACCAGATTTCTTTAGCCCTGCAACCCATGGAGCTGCTTGATTGTCTTGCTTTTTTTGACATTCTATGCTTAAGATTAAAATCATTCAGGGTTTCAGGGGTTTTGTGGTTTTTGTTTGTTTTTTTTTTTTTTTAATAGAAGACAGAGCATGCCAATGGCTGCACAAGAGTGCAGAGGAGTTGCCTCAACAAATGTGAGCAGTGATCAAACGCCAGTCCTCCTGTGACACTATCAGGCTCTCAAATATCCTACTTGCAGAAATAACTGGAAAGTGATTTGAAAGAACACCTTGACTGGTAAGGTGTTGCAAAAGCTGAATGTTCCTCCCTTTTTCTCATCTCTGATTCTTGGGCAGTCACTGATGCACTATATTAAATTCTCACGTTTGCGTCTTGGTGACTTTCCCTGTAAATCGAGAAGAATTTCATTCGTAAATATTATTTTTTGGATTTTTTTTTAATATAAACACAGTAGCCAGTTTCAGCTGTGATCCAGTGATAGAGAAAGACATATTCCTAGAGGAAGATTTGCAATTTATAGCCATGTGTCCTGGTTTCAGCTGGGATAGTTAATTGGCTTCCTAGTAACTGGTACAGTGCTATGTTTTTGAGTTAGGTATGAGAAGAATGTTGATAACACTGATGTTTTCAGTTGTTGCTAAGTAATGCTTAGTCTAAAGTCAAGGATTTTTCAGCTTCTGATGTCCAGCCAGCAAGAAAGCTGGAGGGGCACAAGAAGTTGGGAGGGGACGCAGCCAGGACAGCTGACCCAAACTGGCCAAAGGGGTATTCCATACCATGTGACATCATGCCCAGTATATAAACTGGGGGGAGTGGGGGTGGGGCAGATCGCCGCTCAGGGACTAACTGGGCATCGATTGGCAAGTGGCAAGCAAATGCATTGTGCATCACTTGTATATTCTAATCCTTTTATTAATACTATTGTCATTTTATTAGTATTATCATTATTAGTTTCCTCTTTTCTGTTCTATTAAACCATTCTTATCTCAATCCACGAGTTTTACTTCTTTTCCTGATTTTCTCCCCCATCCCACTGGGTCGGGCGGAAGGGAGTGAGCGGCTGCGTGGTGCTTAGTTGCTGGCTGGGGTTAAACCACGACACCATGATTTTACATCTTCTGTAGCTTCTGTATTGGGCTAACACTGAGGTAAGTATGGGGCTTGTCTTGGTCTCCTTGGGCCAAATTCACTGTGGCTAGAAATCTCACATAATTTATTAATTCAGTGCCCAGGAAAATTTCAGCCTGTTAGGTTTTAGGTAGAATAGAACAGTATAAGACCTCCATGAATTATGACTACTCTACAGCAGAAACGTCTGTCACTTTTATTTTATTTTATTTTCTGCCATGCATCCCTCACACTTGAAGAGCCAATAACCTGTGTTCAGGCAAATAGCCTCTTTTGGGCTGTACTTATAATTTTATTAGAAAAAAACCAATTATAAAAGTGTCCATTTACATTCATAGATACTAGCAGGTCACTAAAAAGCCTATTTTACACAGGAAAATTACACTACACACATTTTTTCTGAATAAAGCAAATGATATTATACAGAAAAATGAATATCTCTGAATTGTACCCCTGATAATAGTACTACCACAGTAATTTCTTTCTGTGTCAAAAGTGTTGGCTATTTTTTTTAGAACATACTATAGTTCTAGGACACCTGCATTCTCATAACCATCCTTTCTTACTGTGCACCATCCAATAAATATCAGAAATATTCCTGAATGAGAGACAGCCTAGTGACAATTAAAGAATGAAAATCTTCCGTAATACTAAACCATTTTATGGAATTTTTTTGTATTTGCTATGACACAAAGTTTCTTGAAGACACTACCTAGTGTTGACAACTTCCACTGACTTTAGATGAACTTTTGCGTAAATGAACATATAAGCACATGCACGTTTGTGTGTGCACACATGCACCCACACCACCTTGAAGTCTTTACTGCATTGCAGTCTGTGGACTTTTTTGCATTATCTCCAGTCGCATCAAGATGTCATGTCTTCTTTTGGTTTGGGGTTTCTTTGTTTGTTTTTTTTGGTTGGGTTTTGGGGGAGGGGGATGTTTGGGGTTTTTTTTTTTAAGGATTCACTTTTAAACCTAAAGGCATTTTCTCCATAGTGATTTCTTGTAGGTTCCAGTGCTCTACTTCTGACAAACATAATGCAGTTGCCAGTCTCAACAAGAGCTATATACTTAATAACTATAAAGGTGTCTTTCCTGTATTATAAAAGGCTAACTGTTGTTGTGAAACAATCAGTTTTCTTAGTGGATTATATACAGTAATCTGGTACTTAGAAATAATATTGCTTTATAAAGTAGAACAGCTATTTCCTGACAGATGCCAGGAAAAGCAAGAGAAAAAGTATTTAAAAAAAAAGATTTATAAACAGAGTTTATCATAAAAAGATTTAAAATTAGTTTACCTTACCCTGGGAATAACAATTGCAATTACAGCAATTATACAGTAACTGCAAACCATGTTATTTTAATAACGTTATTGCCTGCCTTCAAGTGAGACGTTTCTGACACCATGACACGATCAACCAGGCTTGTTAGGGAAAATTCTATATAACAAATCAGAATTTTACTAACAGAGCATCAATGTTTCTCAGTCTTCCAGAGACAATTTATACCAGTTGCAACTACCAGTCCTCAAACACTTTCCAAATTCACTGTGGGGAATGGTAACCTTGAAACAGAAAAGATCTGGGTGATTTGGCAGCTGTAGCAAGACACAACGTGATGAAGATTCCCCAACAGTGAAGTTAAAATATTTTAATGGAACTACAATAGTTGATCAAGGAGACATGCAGTACTCATGGGTAAAGAGAGAGTATATTCAGGGTCCTTATATCTGTCATAACACACTAATGAGGACCCGTGAGTACACTACAGCCAATTTACTTTAGTTTAAGTGAATTCCAGAACCTTAAATTATTAGAGAAGACAAAGTTTCTTGCATTACAACTCCTTGTTTGCCTTATACCCTGATGGTTCTTCACTCCCACTTGTTTTATGAACTATGCAATTACTACTTGTTTTGGGCTGTACCTAAGGCCTTGTGTCATACAGAGCAGGAATGATAGAGAAATTTTCTTAGGAAAGCACGAGAAAAGTTGCAGCTGTCTTGCATAATGCCTTAGCACAATGATTTCTGAGAGAATGACCCAAGCATAGTAAGGCAGCATGGTCGATGCTTCCAAGCCCTTATACTCAGTGAAAGCATCTGACAGTTGAGGGCTCCAACACTAGCTTATAAAAATACAAAATGCATCTTGTTTTTTTTTTCTATTGGAAAATAAGGTAATTTTTCTACAGGGAGGTTATTATAGGAACCATTACATAAATGGCATAATCATGTATATGCCACATGTGAGACTGGAAGATTAAACTTTCAAAGAGCCAGGAGCCTTCGAAGTCTAACTTTTATTGAGTTCCCTAAGCCTCTCTGAAAAAGCTCTGCCTTTATGAAGGCCAAGGCTATAAAGTTATCTCTAAAGACTTCAGCAGGGTCAGGATTCCACACCAGGTATTACCCTAAAATAAACACATGGTCTCAGCCACAGGCAAGAGGAGTTGCAGTGATTTCTGTGAAGTTGTGTCACACCTTACGTAAGAGGCTGGCCTAGATAGTCAGAGTGGACCCTTGTGGCCTTATGAAACAATCAAACTTCACATGCCAAAAATATTATCATCTGAAGAAAAAAAAACTTCTGCAAAATCAAATCTTTTGGATTTATGCACATACCTAAATGCTCTGCCAAATCCAGCTTTTTTGTGTTATTATTTTAAAATCGCATCTTTGTTGGCTGAAGTGCTTAGTAATTGTGGTTGTTTGCTTTATTATGGAAGTATGGCAGCTAGCAATCAGGCATGTCACTTGAAGAATTAATTGTGCCAATTATAAGAAGCATCCAAATAGTGGGGCATCCCAGGGCTGCAGATTGGGAGGAGGGTCTCTCCTATCAATGGCTCACTGTCATTTTTTTTTTTTTGCCTGATTTGATCTCACTACAGGCTAGGCCCTGTCCCAGGGGAGCGTGACAAGCTGACAGGATCCGTGGCACAAAAGGGAGCTGGATTCTGCTTGTGTAGGATTCTTGTATAGGAAAAAGAGACTTATAGTAGAAATTGACTCAAGATTAGCTTTTAGCTGTTCACATTCATTGGCCAACAACGATTTTTTCCACCCCTTAATCAGCCAGCCATGAAGCAGGTTATTTTGCAGGAAGGAGGTGACAGTACATTTCTGAAACTGCTCCAGCTGCCTCCCCATTTCCCACCCTCAGATGCCAGGTATCTAATGGGTCTTCAGCTTTGCCATGCTTCTTGCATTAGCCATAGGTTTTGTCTGCTGTAAACACAGCTCCTTGCTTAGAACAACTGGAACTCTCTGTCTTTGGTAGGATCGAGAGCTATGGTTTCACACACATAAATGCTATGATGAATGCTAATATGTTAAAAATTCAAGGGCAAAGTTTGCCACAGAATTGTATTGCACACAGTTAACTACTTATGAACACAGAATTCTTTAAGCTCCCCCCAAAAGATTCACATACAATTTTTGCATTCTATGCCCAGGGACAATTTGGCAATGTACAAATCATGGTTGTAAGATGCCTTTTTTATTTTATTCTCTTAAGTCAATTTTTTATTAGTTTTCAGACCTTTGCCATTATTGCATGGTGAAAACATTTTACATAGGAATACATGGCCATACTTCTATGGCTTTGAATTTGCATTACTCCAATTAAAAAAAACAAAAAACAAAAAACAAAACCAAACCAAAAAAAAAAAAAACCACCCCAAAAACCCCCAAAACTCCAAACCAAAAACTCTTGCTTTGGGCTTCACTCATGGTAGGTTTGGACTCTATCTTCACTGAAGAACACAAAACCAAGTTCTGCTTTTCCTGTTGAAACACATGGGAATTGTACTTGCACAGCTAAAACACTGTTTAACTGGGGGCTTGATGACTGACTTGTGCAAGTGGGGACAAGATCTTCTGCATCACTCCAGACTATGTTTTGTTTCAAAGTTTTCTTGGCACACAGTGCTGTAGATAAAATGAGTGTGAATTCAAGGTAGAACATCAGTTAATTTACTTATGAAATTATACTTCCCGTCATAATATTTGGGGGGGCTCCCAGAAAAGTTGGGATTTTTTAGTATAAAATTAGCCTTCAATCATGCAACTATTTGTAAGTGAAAAAGACCTAAGTATCATCCAGGTAGCACAGGATATTGTATGTAGGAGTGTGATTCAGACTGAAGTCAAATCTTTCACTTATCATCAGAAGGAGAGAAAACTAAACAATCCTAATACAGCCGCCATAAAGAACAGTAATATTTTACCACAGTATAGTTTCTGCCCAGATACTCTAGGGTAGCTTGTCCACTCTCTTAGCCTTGTAGTGTTTCCTGTGGATGCTGCCCTGAGAGCTTGTAACATTCAAGAGCACACCTAGCATACAGTTTTCATATGCCAAGTGCTGCTTTCAAAGCAATTGTTGCTGCTCTGAACTTGTAGCTGAAATCTACAAAGAGCCAGGGACTTCATTCTGAAGAGCAGGGTGATAATGTTATGTATGTATGAACAGTATGCAAGTATCTTACATCCGTGTGTACATACAAAATTTCTATTTGAATGACATTGCACATCTTCAGCATGGCCATTTAACTCTCAGTACATTTCCTAATTAATTGGTTCTATTAAATATTAGAAATTAGAGCTTTAGCTTAAGAAACAGAATAAAATAGATCTTTAAAAATCTATGTTGTAGGTACTTCATGCATGTCTTGATGACTTAGTTCACAAGTTGCAAGTTAAAATAATTGGACCTCAGCAAAAATCCCACTGAATCAAGTTGTACCTTCAGCTGCATGCAATTAATTCAAAAGAGAGTGTGTTTGTAGATTCCAGGTGGTCCAAGCAGCCTCTTATGTTGACAGCAATAAGAAAACAGTATTTAGCCCAAATAATTATTACACAAAGTATGTATTAAGTGGTACAACTAAGCACTGATTTATAAGACTGAAGAAGACAATGCTCCAAAGTATTTCTTTTTTTCAAAATAGAACAGATTTATAAAGTAATGACCTAGGTAACAGAGGTTAATTCTTCTATTTACAGGCAGCATTTTCATCTTAGCATCTAAACTTACTTTGAACTTGCTTAAGTTACAACCGACTGCTGACTGAGAATTGTACATATGTAAACATGGGCTGAACTGGAACAAATTTTTAAACATAGATTGTTTGATAGCCAAATGGCAGTAATATGGTCAAAACCAAAATAGGCTATGCAACTGAAAATATTGCTGCTGACTAGCTATAGGTTTTTTTCTGAAATAATGTTCTTATCAGTTATTTGTAAAACATGCTTGCTTAAAAAAAAAAAGTTACTTTAATGTAGTTATTTAACAATCTGCATAGTAAAGAGCACTTTGGTTTTCCCAGCATCCCAGGGAGGAATTTTCACTTAACATCTGCTTGAACTTTTACAGCTTATGTAAAACAAAATTTTAAAAAGTAAAATGTACAATTCTCTCAGTTGCAAAAGTATAAAGCAAGAGTAGTGATGCTGACTACACTACATGACAGTAGGTGTTTCCAAATACATTAAAGGAAACATAATGCCTGATAAACTTTGATTTTACCTTTGAATTCATTATGGAACCAAGTATGGCTCATAGGAGCTTAAATGTTCAGGAGAGAGGCTGGAGGGGAACTGCCAGAACTGAAGTGCCTTATTTCTGTAAGGAGCATGCTTCCCCCTGGGACCTCAAGAAGGGGGTATAGGGAAATTACCAACAGCTTCATGTTCTCTACACTCACCACCATAGTGGAGATTACTTTAATCCTTTAGAGCTTGAGGATGGAAGGGGAAGAGAAGGGCTCTGTGTATCTTTTCTCCAGTTGAATGCTCAACTATGGACTTCAACTGAGACAAAGCTGGCTCAAACTTTTTTATTGAAAATAATTTAATTCCCAAGTATCAACATATCAACCTTACAAGGCAGGTTTCAGCTAGTACTTTATATATTGGAACTATCATACTACCTTTTATTATTAACTATCAAAACTGATCACATTGTCTTTCGATGAATTCTTCCATTATTTTAATCTCTTTCCAGAAAGAGAGCCTCATTTTTTGTATGCCTCATATTTACAGATCCTCAAGCAGTTTGTCAGCAAAACCCATCTGTTAGCTATACCTCTGTTTATTTGGCTAAGTGTGCTGTATACATACCATGACATTGTTTCTGCTTCTGCTTTGGATTACTGGAAAACTTCTGAAGTGAGCAGCATCACTAGTACCAGTCAACAAGAGCTGCTGCAAACAGTTTTCTATTATTTGCATAGCTGTACAGATAAAATAGTAAATCTAGTTATGGTTACTAGGTTAAGTATCTTGCTGAGGGACCTGGTGCAATACCATAGACATCCACAGAGGGTGCAGCAAAACAGACTTTACAGGTAACTAAACTACAGACAGTGCCAGTCTTAGCACCTTTAAAGCTAGACAATTGGGAAGCTAAAGTTAACAGAATGTAACCAGTGTTTTCCAGCTTTTCTGAAACGTTGGATCCACCACGTCTATCTATTTAAGTCAGGATCACTTCTCCAGAAGCAGCTGCATGCATGTCACATCTCTGCTCTTTGTTAAACATTTTTTTCCCCCCCTAAATCTAAAGTCACTTGTAGCCATTTTCATGGCCAAATTCAAGTTGAACAAATTACTCTCTTAAAGGAAAATGTAAAAAGTCTCCTAGCCCATAGACTTTCCTTCCAACAGGGCTACACTAGTAGGGAGGGAAAAAAAAAAAAAAAAAAAAAAAAGCAAAGCAGGGGAAGGTATCTCCCCCTTCATTTCTCAACTATATATGTTTTTAATTACAGAATCAGATTTAATAAAACAAGAAAGAATTAAAGTCTATTAAAAAAAACTTCCTTACTTTCCTTTTCTTTTTTTCTCCTAAGACAGATTTCTTTCCACTTTTTCACATCTTTAAGTGATTTTTCCACAGAAACCCAATAGCCAAATTTCCACTCTATACCATGGACTCTAACTAGGCATTCAGTGCCACAGCCTTTTGATTTTTACAGGGCACAGATCTTAACCTGAGAGGTGAGAATTTAACTGGGTGCTGGTGACATCCCGAAGGCACCAAGAGCTAGGTTCTTTCACAAGCAACATTTCATGTTGCTCTGCATAAAAGTTTCCTTACAAGGAGGCCAGCATGTGCCCAGGGCACTGTTATGGCTCAGTTCTTTGGAGAGGCTTGCTGCTGCGTCGCTCCTTGCTGCAACTGAGGGGACTGCATGCCACCAGCCTTCAACCTCCTGCCAAGTGCTAGTGGCTGAGAAAGCAGAGAGCAGCAAAGAAGGGAGGGTGTCTTTGGACCACACGTGTCAGGAGTTACCATCTGCAACCAGTCCTGCAGCACTCCCATGCCAGCCTGACAGCAAAGAGCCATTGCCTAATCTGGATTTGCAAATGCAACTATTTTCCTCCTGAGTTTAATCAGATTGAGTTACATCTGTATTAGGGAGGCATCCTCCCCTGCCAAAAGCCATGGCTCAAAGCAAGTTTCTCCCACTGCAAAATCTAGGATTAAAAACAGATGCTGCTGAGTTCCTACCTTCACAGGAACTCACACAAGTCATATTAAGATGATTAGTCATTAATTTTTTTTTTTACTACCGAATGAGATAAGATAGTTACAAGAAAACACTAACAAGGATAAAACTTTTATTACTTGCCAATTAGTTTAACTTGTTACATTGCATGTAGAAAGCATGGAAAATTGATATTTATTAATACAATGCAAGTATATATGCTGACAGACAAATTAAAAAAAATATACCTTTATAAAGGTGACGAGTTTCTAATTTCAGTTTGCATGAAGGTAACAAATATAAATGGAGCTCCATCTGGTGAAAATTCACTTACTTCCTAAAAGGAACAAATCCGATTCCAGGTGCTCACAGGGGAAGTGTTATTCTGCTACTGGACATTTAACAGAGTAATAAAATGCAGTGATCATTTTGGTGGTCCTTTTTACAGTGCTTCAGAGTGACATCTGAGTTTGTAAGACTTCAACATTTGAAAATTTGTGTCAAGAAAGAAATAAAGCAGAGATATTTCTTACCAAACCAGAGGAAGGGTTACTTAAAGGGTGAGTATGAGCATCTTTGAATGTGAAAATGCTAAAAAAAAAATAAAATCCCAGGACAAGATAAATCATGTTCCTGAGGTTTTAAAAAAAAAAAAAAAATTATGCATGTGACCTATGCTTTCAGTTCTTTAAGCAAGAAACTATAAAATACATGTGCTCTCTGAAAGCATGAAAATTTATATTCAGGTGACTTACAGAAATAACCATTCTCACACAAATAAAGTCATCACTAGACTCCATGTGTCCATCCTTCCAATTTGTTCCTACTCTGAACATCAAGGCCTGCTGATGCACTGCTTGCCTCTGTTGTCTGCACCAGTATACTGGTTCTCAGACAGCCAATGTCCTCCTGCATGTCTTTGAGGGGGGTCTTTAATGTATAGCAAAGCTCACCAGTGAATGAAAAGGGATAACAGAAGTAAGGTAAGAAGGCTGGAAATCCCAAAGACTCTTAGTTTCCCTCCATCACATTCTATCTTGCAAAAGAAGCTTAAGTGCTGATTCCTTTATGCTGAATTACTGAGGCAAGATTTAATACTTAACTAGTGTTGATGGTACAGCATCAACACCCTGTTGTTCCTCACCTCTCACCTAAATCCACACTACAGCCAAAAGCAGTAGTGAAACACCACTTTTCAGGACGGCTTCAGGCATGACCCAGAAATATCCATCCAGAACAGGAAATCTAATCTTTGGCATGTGTCCAAGTGGTCGAAACAATAATAAAGAATAAAATTAGTTAACACACTAATGTAATGGGCAAGAGCTGAGAATGCTTTTTACAAAGAGATATCATACTGCCCAAATGTACAAGTTACCTGAAGATGGTATTGAACAAGTGACATATCAAATCATCATCTCACAGTACTCTTGAAACTGCAAGAAGCATTAAGGGCTCTAAAGGAAACTAGGAAACTGAACGGCCAGAGGATTTGTGCAAAATCCTCTCAGGAAAAAAAAAATAAAATTGTTCAACAGTGAGAAAAGTTACTCTACAAAATAATTGAGCAGGTATCAAAATGACTGAAAAATTGCAGAGGGATTTTGTGATAACAAACAAGTAATAAAATCACAAGTGGAATTCAAAGTAAAATTGCATGTGCAAGGAAAATGACCCTAAATATATTAGAATTCATCATTGCTTAATTAGCTATAACATGAAAATTATATTGGATTCTATGTAGACAGTTGTGTGGAAAACGCACCTTGATGCTCAGCAGCACTCAAGAAGGCAAAAGGATGTGAAAGCACAATTAGAGGTGTAATGAGCCTTAACAGAAAATGCTATTGCATTGCTATGCTAATCTATGGTGCAGCCACTCCTTGATATTTTGTGTAGTTATGGTCACCTCACCTCAGAAGAGGGAAAAAGACTAGAAAAAAGTGATGAGGCTAATATAAGAAATCCATAACAGCTTCCATGTGAAGAGAGATTAAAAAACTTCGGACTCTGGTGAAACAGCTAGAAGAGAGTTCCATGGATGTAATGGAACTTTCAAATAATACGGGATGGATAATAAGGGATGGATAAAGTTAACACCTGACTACCAGGAGTTAGCCATGAAAATACTAAGTGGTAAGCTCAGAAATAAAACCAAAGGAAGCACCTTTTCCATGCAATACAGCTAAAGTTGCAAAACACCCCTATCAGAAGCACTGAATGTCAAGAGAGAAACAAATGAGCATTACCTTCTACATCATTTATGTAAGTTCATAGGAAAAAGAGCCTCAAAGGGCTATTGAAAACATTGGTGCAAATGAAGTCTTATTCTTAAGAAGACTACATATTGCCAAAAACTAGTAGTCTACAGCAAGGTTCATTATATGTTTGCCCTATTTTTATATTCCTTGCCTCAGCATGTGCAGCTGGCTGGCTGCTGCCAAAGGCAAGATATTAGTTCAGAGGGACCATTAACCTAAACCAGTAGGGCTGTTCTGGATTCAGCCAGGTCAAAAGGACATATGAAGTAGGTGCTATAAGTTTTGAACATTCACACTTTAAAATTATTCAAATGGCAATAAAGCAGATTCATGGAATATTTCTCTTGTTTTTAATCTTTAGTAATTTGAATTTCCTTCTCATTCAGGCAAATCCCTTAACCTCTTCAATTACACCCTCACATTATGCAAAAGTTTCAAGAGTCTATGTCCCATAATGAAAAGATTATCATAGCGTTTAAAAACCAACCAAACACCACCACAAATACATCACTACTGCATATTAATTTCTCCCTTCTTCTTTGATCCAGTCATTTTAATGGTTATGCACCTTTCCACCATGAAATTTTCCAACTAAACTGTTGCATATTAAAAAGAAAAACTAGCACCATCTCAGCTTCAAATAATAATTTTAGAAAATACATAACTTAATAGCTTCAAGAAGATTATAAGAAAATAGTCTGCAAAAGAGGCTTTGTGAGTACTATTGAGTTTCTCCCAAGAGGCTGTGGGATCCAGGTTCTTGGGGGGGAAGCACAGAAATCTCAGAAGTTCTGTTACGTGATTCCATGTGGAAAGAGGAATCCAAGTTCAGGCTTTTGACTTGGAGTGTTCCTAAGGCACAAGCATGTTCTTTTTCCCCTAAAGGATACATGCAACATCTGTCCCCTTTGCTTACCAACAGCAAGAAGTTCAATGAAAGCCACACGTGTCCTTCATGATACACAAACAAGTCTCCTGGTTAAGCAGCAAAGTAGCGGAATGCCTCAAAGAAATAATAGTGCTCCATTTTCCCAAGGAATTGACTTTGAAGATAGTGAAGGGCTAAATGCCACTAAGACAAGGAATGGCTTTAACAGGTATCAGGCACTAGTCTTCTAGCGCACAAATTACAAATACAGGACCTGTTCTATACATGAACACAACAGAGTGTTTTATTCCTGAGTAGTCAATGACTATCAGCAGAAGGCAGGAGTCTGATACATGATTAGATGTTATCTAGACTTTCTTGGGACATGCATAAGCCTTGCATAAGCCACGTGGACACCAGCACAAGTTATCTGTGAGGGTGTATCTCTAGCACTCAGTGTGCCAAAGCAGGAAAATAAAGTAGGAAAAAGCGGCATATCCTTTCACTTACAAAGTTGTTGCTAGGCTTTAGGACAGATTTATTGTGATATGTCCAAGTTGACTGGATGCAAGTGCAGGAGACCAACAGAATAACCTCACTTTGCAAATTGCTCAGAATAGAACATCCCTGTATACTGAATAAGTTGGTCTAATAAGAGATGCTACTGCTCTGCACAAACCTTGCTTTGTACAGAATCAATGATAGTCAAATCTTTGTATTTCCTTGGGGCTATTTTGCCTTCTTGGTTAAAAGCACAGAAAGAACAATCAAAACATAGATCTACTCTGATTTTCAGAAGGTTTTGAACACAAGGAGGCCAATCAAGAGTAACAATCTTCCATTTTGTCCTAAAGCACTGACTGCTAAATTCTCTATGAAAGTGACCAAAAATAAATTATTTATGTAGCCTCATTGGTTGACAAAAATGGGGCATCTTTGCACTAATCCTTTTCACTCCTGGGTTCTTCTTCCCTTTTTAGTATTGTCAGGATAATTGACCTCTCCTAAAACCATTGTTCAAACCATTTTATATACCACTGTCAGCTGACTTATCTTCCTTTTCATCCTATAACATCTATAACAATTTGTAACAATACTATTGTATTTTATTGCTGTTAAGCAATGAATGCTTGCTTTTATAATAAGTAGTCTGTGCAAGCCATTTACATATCTGACTTTTGTTTTTCATTTCCAATTTCTTCTTGACTTCTTCCCGTCCTGTAAGCCTATTCTCACAGTGCACTTTACATCCTAGAAGCTTGCTATTTGAATCAGCTGTACTGATATAGCTGAATGGCAATAATGACATCACCCTCCCCCTGAAAGTGTTTAAAGGTAGATTATTTTTCCACTGTGCTCAAATTTCCTTTAAAAACAGACTCAAGGAATGAATGCAAGAACTCGGGGTTTTTTTGTTCAAGTGCATTGTCTTCAACTTCATTCTCAATTTGTTTTACAGAATGTGTTTGCCAGATGTTCTTTTGTTATTTTCATAACTCTCTATACCCTATTTTCTAGTTCAATACTTACTATTTGGCCCAGATTCCACTCCCTAATGTTCATGATCGGAAGTCAAAAGCATATCCAAGGATTGGAATTGGCTCTAGCTATTCACCTGCAGCCTGTCATATCTTTTGGTTTTTTTGGACTACATCTGTTTCATTTTCCTTAAATGATTTAAGCCATTTTAGAGGCAGATTTTAACAGACACGTGTACATACCTAGCAGCGCCTTTACTGAATTTAACATTACTCAGATTTGATGTTTTTAAACTTAGTGTGAAGCAGGTTATTTGATACAATATTCTTGGTAGCTGAACAGAATCCAGTTCTTCTCACACATCAGTGCAATTTTTAAAATCCCTTCAATTAGGAAGCCAAATTACATGAGTTATGTAAGCTTTCTAGCAAATTTAATCTATAATACAATACCCGTTTGCCAAGTGTAGGGACATTTAGGTGGTGTTATTAGATTCCCCTCCTCTTATAGCTTGGTAATATATTTCCAGGCACTTCTATCACCTCACTCTACATAAACACATGGAAATCTTTTAGACAAGTATACACAATGAGCCTGTCTGTGTATAACATAAGCTACAGCTGTTAGTTTGTGGAATTGAATATTTTGAGTCTAAGAACAAAATATTTTTACTTTAACATGGGAGACAACATTTACACTCTGACTTCAATTCTTACTATGGTTTTGCCCTTTATTTTAGAAACTCATAGCAACTCATTCAGAAATGGGTAGCCTTTGAAATTGTGTTTAGCATACTGGACTATTTTTACTTACTAAACTAAAAGTTAGGGGAAAAGAAAGCCCTAAAGAAACACTCTTAGATGAGATGATTTATTTGTGCAATTAAAAATTTGCAGTAGGCAGTAGCAAAACCTACCATGTTGTAAATGGCTTTTACTGACTCACATTAAACTATTGTTTAGGCTTTGCTTCACACCTCCTAGTTGTAAGCTAGCACCTGCTGCTTTAGAGGAAGGTTAAACTCTCCTCTTGGTTCCAGAAAGTTCAGGCCCTTGCATAAAGTTATACACAGGAAGTGGCTGTAAGGACTGCTTTGTCCTTACAGTAAGGACTTACAGTAAGTCAGTCACAGTAAGTGAATGCTGCTGTCAAAACCATCCATCACTGTGTCTAAAGATTCATATCATTAGCTGTAAAATTCTAGATACTTTCTAACATGAATGCTATTGCAAGTGTACTCAGTTATATCAACAGATGTTTTAACAGAGTCAGGATGCTGAAAGAAAATATACTAGCTTGCTTAACATCAATATCCAGCAAAATACTTGGACCCTTTAGAAATACTTAGAGGATAACATGGCAATTGACACATCCACATTGTACATTACCCTGTAACAGAAGGGAACTGGATTGATTTGACATGATTTGTTTTAGATAACAGGTGCTATGGACAGAAGAGAAGCAGTAGACGTCATACCCTGAATTTAGTAAGGATTTTGAAGGTGGTTGGAAAATCATATCCAGAGAGCAGCTGTCAGTTGCTCACTGTCAGGAAAGAATGGGATATCAAAGCAGAGATCTGCAAGAGTCCATACTGGTTCTGGTACTACTCACTGTATTGGAAGTTGGATGGTCAAAATTAATTTGAATTCTAAACAAAAAAACCCTCCAAAAGTAAAACCATAGATACAAGCCAATAGGTGAACAGACTGATTATTCTTCTTAAGCAAAAAAATTAACAACATAGGATTCTACAAGTAGCTGATCTATAGAAAAGATAGCAGATTGCAAGCACGAATTACACAAAATAATCCCTTTGCTCTATTGATCATGCAGGTGCCACAGGGGCAGGACTAGCTCCACTGTGGCCACCAGACTATAAGAATTATCTAGGCCAATTAGAAGGAGCAGGGGAAAGCAATGAGAAATAATCGAGGCCTAGAAAATACAGCATATGAGGAAAGAATGAGTGAACTGGAATTGTTACTCTTAAAAAAAAAAAAAAAGAGCTGAAGGGCAGACATGGTGAACTGTGACAAGAAAAGAAATCTTTCCTTTCCCATAGTAGATAGATTTAGGGGCTAAAAGGCTTCAGCTGATGGAAATGACACCAAAAAAAACCACAAGGAAAAGCTGTCCAAAGGCAGAGTTCAGAAGTGCAGGACTGGGCAGCCAACAGGGACTGAAGTGGCCTTCACTGAAAGGTTTTACAGCAAAGAAACACAGCCGGAAACAGTGGAACCCACCTTGGGAAAGGAGGGTGGATCTTGCAGCTCATTAAACACATGTCCTATAGAGAAGGTGAGTTTTTAATACTACTCCTCTTGTGTTTTTGCTGCTGTTCTGAAAATTAGACCTCAGGTAGGTACTTATTGGTATTTCCTCACCAACTCTTTTGAAGACTTTCATTCCTCTACTGCTTGAACACCAACTCCTTATGTTTTCTACTTCATCTTACAGAATACAGTGTGCAATTGCCCATTACTGGCCTGAAAACAACAGCATGTTTAGCTACAAAGTATTGATCTGCAAGATTACGAACAGTGAGGAACCATGAGAGAGATTCCTCCCTCCCCATGCTGATTTCTGGTTGGTCTAATTATAGAAAACATTTCAGCTCTTGCCTTGTGAGCTACTTCAGAAAGAAAGAACATAAGAACTTTCCATAGCAATCATTCTTCAGTTCATAGTGTATATTCATGCAAGCCTCAAATTCATCTAAAGAATAATTAGGAGACTAAGAAACTGCCAGGAGATGTTCTGGTAGATATTATCTTTATACGAAAATTACTATTAAGTAGAGGGATATCAGAGCTGGAAGACATGATTTATGGGACATATCCACAGATATGCACACACAATGTCCTCTCTGGACAAAGAAAGAAACCAACACTCCCCAGCTGTTATAAAATTTAGTTTTAAAACCAATGATCATGCAAAGAATAATAAAACCCCCATTTTCTTTTAAGTGTCACAAGTAGAATTTGCAGATAATTCCTACATCATACCTATGTCCTATTTTCAAACAGGACTTTAGCATTTAGGAGACAAAAAACAAGGAACCCAAATCATCCAAGAAAGACTTCAGTATTTTGAAGTGTTAAGATGCACATGCCTAGATGAAACAGCTTTTGAAAGTGCCTAATCAGATTACACAGCTAAATGAGTTTAAAAAAGAAACAAAATTCTCACTTGTGTATTTCTTTAAATGTGCTTTTTTCATTTATATTTAAAGAAAAAGATCATGTTCCTTGGTCTTATCATCCCTTTCTGAAAGTGCTAACCTGCAGTCTGGTGAAGTCCTTTAAAGACAGACCTTTGCCCTTACCACCTCTCTGAAAGCTGTATAAGCAATTACCTTCTGCCCCAGTAACAACCATACAGTGTTCTGATTGCACAATGCAGCCAAATTACTCAGGCTGTATAGGAATGCCACAAGTTTCACTCTTGATGGAAAAAAAGTTTGAGGTGAAATAAAAGTAGATGTGGGTAATACTTTTGTTCTTCCTACTGGTCAGTTATGCAACACCATGTAAAACATTTGCTAAATAGGAAACTTTTTTTAATCATTATTTTTAGCTTAATTTACATTGAAGCTTTCAAATGAGAAGATTTATTCCTCTCAACATTAAACTAAAGATAAATTGTACACATGGGTATGGATGCTAAGTGGGAACATTCCTTCTCAGTCATCAAGCAAAGCATTGAACTATTTTTAAAAGGTAGTAAATGACTTAAAGTAACAATGACATCTTTTGGATGTCTGCTCTGTTTAAATTGGCAGCCCCAAATCTTTATCTTATTCTCAAATTTCTACATAACCACAGTAATGCAAAATTAACCTTTTGCATCTAAAGACTAGCTGCCTGATCTTTCTGTAGAGATAAAACTGATATGCTGCCCTTGGCTTCAGTGGCTGTAAGTCTGTTTCTACAGATTGTTTCTTAAACTAGATTCCATTACATTTCATTTCAGTCCTTGTTTTGTCAGGAGCTTTATCTTTCAAGCTGCTAAACTAACCAATGCATTTGGTTTGTTTCTTTAAAGTGGGCACTGAGCCCCATTATGGCAGAAGTTTGTCAGTGACAAGAGGTAATATGATTACCTGTTTGACAACCATTTTGGAAGAGAAAATGTAATTGTTCCTCCCCACCACGTCTCCATAAAACAGGTAAAGGAAGCAATCATGAACATAATTAAGTGTAGTACCAAGGATCATATACTCACTGATCAAGTAATTTTTTGTTTAATTATGTCTTTCACCTTCGCTCACTTTAACATTGCAAATCTGCCCTGTCTTGCTGCCCTAGATGTTGTGGAAACTCATTACAAAGGACCATTTGTCCTTCAAATGCGTAATGCAACAATAAGCATTATTAAATATGCTTGTGATATAATCTCTTCTGAGAATGATTATATACTATGCAAAGATTATTTCCATGTATAAGAATGAGTTTAATAAAAAGTTATTAGAAAAAGAGAAGCTGAATAATTGCTTTTTCTAGAAATAGCTCATTTATGCCAAATGTCATTCTATTTACCTCAAATTCCATAATGATGCTTTATTTGCCTCAGTCTGGTTTGCATTTCTGAA
Organism: Haliaeetus albicilla; assembly: GCF_947461875.1. Classification (NCBI taxonomy): domain Eukaryota; kingdom Metazoa; phylum Chordata; class Aves; order Accipitriformes; family Accipitridae; genus Haliaeetus; species Haliaeetus albicilla. The sequence goes on along the minus strand of NC_091491.1, from coordinate 24,681,610 downwards.
CACTTGTCACTATCTGCAGGTAACTATTTTAGTTACAAGAAAAGACATCAAATCCCCATTAGCCAGCTTTTCAAATACAATTTCAATCCTTTAACTTGTTACAATTCTTGCAATGCTTAACCAGGATTTTAAAAGAAAATAGGAAAGAGACTGTACATTATTAAAAAAGTTTTCATTGAAAACTTCAAGAGTGCCCTGAGAATACTTTAAGAACATAAAGCCACCTGTAAGTTCTTCTTATTGACTTGATACTTACAGATCATTTCCTTCCTACAGCAAAAGGGCTCATCCAGAGTAAAACTACTTTTCTGACTGTTCCCATAGACAACTTTAGCATGCCAAAACCACACATTAGAGTGCTGCCACAAGCCGTGACTAGGATCCTACTGTAGGGTTTAGAGACGAGGGTTAATTAGGAAACCTGTCTTTTGCAGCACTGGTCTCCATTCTCAAATGCCACGTTCCATCATGAAATAAATGAGCATGCCACAGTCCAGTCCAAGAATACACTGTGTTTTTCAACAAAAAGCCCTGGCCAATGTTCTAACATTGCAGCAGGAATTGGTCTCTGTTCCCAAGCTTTTCAAGAACATTTGAACACCATCTAGCAATGCAGTTATTGCTTTTAAATTAGTTACAGAAAATTTCACAGTGGTTCTTGAAGGAAGTGAAAGAAAATTGTGCTAGGAATGCACTTAGAATTAGCCTTAAATAGATATAAATTGGTCTCAGCTTTGATTGAGATTAGCTCCAGATTACAGATCAGCCTGAAGAACCAGGAATTATTTAGGACTGAATAATTTTACCCTTGTTTATAAAACCAAGACAAGTAACAATGGGAACCGTGTTAGAAGCTACTCACACCTGCAACAGTCAGGACAAGAACAGCTCAAATGCACCCTTGAGTACCAATAGGCATGATGCAGTTGTCAAGCACTATCATACCTCATTGCACCTGTGGTGTTACTGGTGCCGTCCATCTGGATTTCTCCAGGTTTCTCTCTCCTGTCGAGAAACATAATCCGAGCACAATGCAAGCATTGGCAGGGACTCATCCAGGCCGTGCAGATGTCCAGCAGCCAAGGCAGTCCTAGACCCAAAAAGCAGGCCCTACCCACCTCTGAACCTTGTTTGTCCCCAGCCATGCCCTGAGGTATCAAGGACTGTACATGCTATACACATGATGCAGCAGAAAGGCTTACAGCACGTCCTTGGGAATGGCAACTGCTGCTGTCTCTCCTTTTGCAACACTGGGTTCCATCTTGCAGGCACCACAAAGAAAAGGGAGCAAACCCTGCCAGGGTCCACAGCACTCACATCACCCTGCTGAGAGGGGACAGCTGGGGCCACACTAGCTTTCTTGGTAAGTTTGTTTAAATCCACCCTTAGAGAAACATACAAAACTAAGACTGTTCTGTAGCCTGTATGACCATCCTACATGTAGATATCAAATACAGAGTTAAGGTAGTCACAAATTAAACTAGAGCATACTACTCCTGCTGGATAGACTATAATAGAGAAATAAATACCTATTTTAAGTGTAATTTGACTAGCAGGATATGTTGGATATGCTAGGATTTATTAGGTTTTCAGTGGGATCTAATAAGTTTTGAAATATGCTCTCAGATTTTGCTACAGAGACAGTTCAACCTGACAGATCCCAAGATAATGATCTTTTAAGGGCATTATGTACTTAGCTGACACAAATAACATTTTAATTACAGTTAATAAGAGTCAGATTTTGTTTTCAATTCCATGATGTCAAACCTGGCATGCTCCTTTAAGGAGTCTGTACAGAAAGCACAATAGGTTTTTTTCTGTAACTCATCTAGACTTTTTTTGTTCATGTCAGTTTGACCTTGGAAGAGAACACAATGTCCTCCAAGATCCTTTTTTAAAAAGTCACACTGAAGGCCAACAATTCTTTCACTAAAGAGACCTCTTTATCTTTAGCTGGTGAAATCTGTTGCTCTATTGTGCATTAAGAGGCAGTATGCCTTGTACTCCTTGTTTACAATAGATTACAGATACAGTTGAGCCCTGATTTCAGAAGCATCACCACTAGTACTGGAATTTTTTGTACTAGTGTTAGAAGTCTGATGACATAGGCTGTTAAACATATGGCAAGGGGATGCAAATCTGTACAAGCTTATATAAGGTCTGATCTTTAAGTTCTTTAGATAGGATAAGAAACAAGGCTCCTGGAAGTTCCTAGACAACGCGAATAGCCCAATTGATTTCAGTAAGGATATTTATGCATTACCCATTTTTAAAGTATCTTCAAATTGGGGCTATTACACCAACAATCAGTTGTAACCGATGTCAATTAATTCATTACATTTGCCTGCATATAACGTCTGCTGTTTTTACAGATACCGTAAGCTGTCCTTCAGATTCCATCATCCTGCAATAGTTTCACAGATAGCTGTAAATATGCCGGCAGACTCACTAGGATTTCACTATGTAGTTCAGGGGAATTAAACAAACAAGGCTGACAACAGAGATATTTTCCTACCATTACTGTTCTGAGGAATTGGGATTGACTACAGGAGGGGTTTAGAAAATCCACAAGACTAAGTTTTTCCTACATGCAGTGCTGGTCAAGTGCTCATGGACACTATTTCGTTTGCCTGATCCGTAAAACATATACACAAAATTCATCAAGCTCAGTAGGGATATTCATCTAAGACAGATTTATACCTCCACGTAATCATGCTGGCAGCTACTTAGTCAAAGATAGTAAGGCCAAAAGGGACCTTTATGATAGTATAGTCTGACCTCCTGCATAACACAGGCCAATGAACCTCCCCCAATAATTTATGCTTCAAGACCATAATTTGTGTTTGAGTTATGGCATCTCTTTCAGAAAGGTCTTCAGTCATACCTTAAGTACTGTAAGTGGAGGTGAAACCATTACATGTCTAGTTAAGTTGTTCCAGTGATGAATAACCTTTACTGATAAGAGACTGCCTTATCTATAGTCTGAATTTACATAGCTTCACTTTTTGCTATTGGATTTCTCTATACCTTTTCCAGCTGAATATAAGAGCTATCTATTATTTTTCCCTGCAGACACTTGACTACTATAAGTCACATCTTAACCTTCACTTGGAAAAGTTAATAGACCAAGCAGACATCTTTCAACATACAGTATGTACTTGTACTCTAATTAATTTTTTAGTTCTCTGCACTTGTTCTTATATTTAAGAAACCTTTCTGAAATTTCATACCAAAAGGGGCCACATCAATTCTACACCTCCAAGAAGATTGTTTCTTTCTTACTACATAGATGCTTAGTGACCAAACCATCACAACCCTGTGTCCTCATGAAACTAGGACAAATTACTTAAATAGAATAGCTTTATAACATTAGAGTAATTAAAAACATGTAAGCAATTAAAGATGCATATGGATATCTTGGTATGTAATTCCCACTGACAGGATGAAAAATACCTGGTCCTGGATTTAAAAACATTCAGCATTAATAGTTGCTGCTTAACCTACTGCCTTCATCTATGGTGTAGCCTGATTTTTTTCAGTATCTTTGTTTCTTTCACAACTCAGTACAGAAAAAGTTAGTTGCATTTTTACTTTATCAGGATTAAGTGATATTGCCCCCAAGCCTAATACTGGACACAACTGAAGTCAGGATTCAGTTTGTTATCAAACACAAGAGCTTCTTGTAACTACCTTTAACTTAACAGAAGCAAGTCCAACTTCAAGTATTTTTAGAATGTCTGATTTTATCTAAGCTTCATATTTGGGTGTGTCATTTTTAGCTTTAGACTGCATTTCAATTCCCAGAACCCTAAAAAAATCCCCCTAACAACCAAACCACAAACTTTTGACATTTTCTACCCACACTTACAAAGTCAGTTTTCAGAAGAAATTGTTTGCCAGTAAGGTCTGTATTGTTGGAAAATAAATAAATATAAACAAGTAATTAGTTCTACTTGATGCTGTTTAGAAGTGGTGGACAGTTAAATAAGCCCCAAAACTTCTGAAAGTTTATGCATGGGAACAAGCACTCCAAACAGCACCCACTAACCCATTCCTTAGCTTGAGCCAGGATCTCTTCTGTTTCTATGTCAAGATGTCTCCCAGGAAACTGAAGAAAGCAGTCACTTCTCAAATCGCCACAGATTTGTGTACCCTACTTTCCACTTTTTCTTCTCCCTGGCTCTATTGTGGAGCTCACTGCTTTCTGTTGAACTGATTATGCATCGTGTGTGCATATACGTGCATTTATTTATGTACATATATATGTGTGTATCTCTTCCAGCTGAACTGGCTTTTTTTTTTTTTAAAAAAAAAGGAGGGGGGGGGAGTATTGAACATATAGAAAGCCTTCCTTTGGCCTTCCTTTCTCTGCCTAGGCCAAGCCCATTACTGTGCCCAACTACAGTGTGTGAGGCTCAGTGACTACTTCTGAAAAATTAGTTGTATGTATACCTCATGGACACAGGAGGCTTTCATCTCATACAAGCACAGAGAAAAGTTGAACTAAAAATTTATAAAACATTTATGCTGTCTGATTAACAGCAACTGTTTGATACTGAGCTGCTCCTTACTTTTTGTAACAGAGACTTCAGGATGCAAGGTGACTGTATTGCATTTGGGGGAAAAAAACCCCAAACACCCAGCACTAGAGAATCACTTAGGACAATCCAAAGTTATTTGACAGAGATGTGACATACTTTTTCTGCATGCTTTGGCTATCCAAACTCCTAATATGCATTGAGTCATGTTGTTTTATTGCCTACTTTACAGCCTTAACATAGTATCACATTTCAGATTCATGGCCACCCAAGATGATTGCTTCTTTTATTGATAAGGTGAACACTAAAGCAAACGGTGTTAGGGGATTTCTGTTCTGACTGAAGCAATACTAGATCAAGATCCAGGGCAACCAAGTTCAAGGCTCTCATTAAAAATCTGAGTGACTTAATTACTAGCATTAACAATTAGAAGCTAGGCACACTGTGAAGATGATACATTGGATGAAACCCATGCCTCAGGCACCAGACTTGGCAAAGCATTTCTTCGTATTTAATGCATTGCACAACTGTCACAGATTTTGGCTTTCTGCTAAAGAATATCCCTGTGTACAGAGGACTGGGAAATATATAGGGCAAAGACTTGCTCCAGCAGGTGCCTCTGCCTTTCTGAAATACAGTTTCAGCAGTGCTACTGGCAGCCCATTAGACATCTAGGTGAACCTATAAGAGATCAGTACAAAAGAGACCTAGTCTTCCTCCATTGTTCTGGCCCTCTCTGCTCCAGGTGAAGAAACATAAGCATAAAGTTACTGCAGAGCAGTATAGCACTAGGAACTGTGTTTACCAGCCAATGTTTTAGGTGTTGGAGATCTCATTTGTATTATCTTTCTGCTATATGGTTCATTTCTCTGCTGTAGTTTTGAACTTGGCTTAACATTCACATTTCCTATTCTATTATTCATTCATGCACCAAAAAAAAAAAGTATGTGGTCACATCAAGCCCAACATTTGGCAGTCTCCACACATGTTTTAAAATAAAAGGGCCAAACACATCAGTACAATCTTGTCCTGGTGACTGGAAGTCACCTGCACTCATTAGAAAGAGCAAATCTGTTATTTGAGTACTTCCTTCAAAATGACCTAATATTAGAGTTCTCAATCCTACCTATTTGTTCTATTAATCTCTTTCAAGTCAATTATTTTGTGCTGATAATGCCTGTACATTTGTCACTTCTGCGGTTTCAGGCTTCTTTTGCTGTGGGGATCTCAATGAACTTGTGTCTTCTCCGGAATTACTGAGGAGTTTTGAAATGGAAGTTAATTCAGTCATCACTTCTTCAGATTTGTGTTGAAGTTTTACCAGGTGACAGTAAAACATAAGAGTGTGACTCTTGAGTTTCCATGTGTTACATCCTACGGAATTCAGCTATTTTTACTACCAGTGGCTGGTTCTTATGCCTATACACATCGAGCATTAGAAAGTACTTTCAGCTCTTACGGAAGACTTACAGTCAGATATCTGAGATATTTTACAAAGCAGGGCAAAGTGTCATTCTTACCATTCCATTTCATTCATATGGGAAATTGAAAAGCAGAGGCAGCAAAGTGAGTCACTGGCGGAGACAGGAAGTGGGTTCATTTTTCCTGCCTGTTAGACTGATATGCAGCCCAGGAACATAAGCAGACTGAACCATGTCTTTATCTAGAGGTCTTTCAGTGCAAGTTGCACTGACACTTACAGTATGAAAAGTACTAGATGCTCTGATTTTGCAATGAGGACTTTTGTAAAGTTTGATTACTTTAACCCAAAGCTTAAAAACAAGACCCATAAAAATTACACCAAGCGGTGAAAAAAAACCCCAACCCTTAAATTACATAACATTTAATTTTCTTTAGAAAAATTGCAAAAATTTATAGAAATTTATAAAAAAATCAAGTCCTCCTATAAAGCTAGAATGAACAAAAAGCAATGTAAAGCTTGACATAACAAAAAAAAATCTTTCAAATTTCTGTAAAATTTCTTTTTAACAAGAGAGTTTGCCTCTTATTAATGTGTACTATGAGAAGCTACTTGGAAGCAACTAGATAGTCCCAGTCCTATGTTAAACTGGATAAAATTATTAAGTTACTTTTAGGATTTACTGATGCTGTAAATAACTAAGGTTTTAGCTCACAAAGTAATACTTCCTCCAGATGCAATGTGGAAACCACCAAAATTCTGACTCATCACTATGAGTTATAAATCACAGATTAAGTCTTGATGAAAGGAGCCATGGAAAAACCCACACAGCTGAGAGACCACTGATGGTATAAACAGCTGTAACATTAATCATTCACTTCAACTACATCAAATGAATAAGAACACCAGTTTTCTGAATTACCGTGTCATACTCACATGGTTAGATAATGAAGGTTCAGTTAGAGACCTTACTTTTCAGAGCTTATTTCTGTTAATGACACATAAGCTTAAGGTATTAGAGATGCTCTTATTTTTGAAGGTCTATCAGAACACTCCACAGAATAAATTTGTTTTTCACCACTACTTCCCCCCCCTTCTTTCAAGCACAGGAATTTCCTGCATTTTCTCTTAAATTTGTGATATGTATTGTTAAATGGACACACTGTCGTGGTTTAACCCCAGCCAGCAGCTAAGCACCACGCAGCTGCTCACTCACTCCCCCCCCCCCCATCCAGTGGGATGGGGGAGAAAATCAGGAAAAGATGTAAAAGTCCTGGGTTGAGATAAGAATGATTTAATAGAACAGAAAAGAAGAAACTAATAATGATAATGATAACACTAATAAAATGACAACAGTAGTAATAAAAGGATTGAAATGTACAAATGATGCGCAGGGCAATTGCTCACCACCCGCTGACCGACACCCAGCCAGTCCCCGAGCAGCGAATCCCTGCCCCCCCCCACTTCCCAGTTCCTAAACTAGAGGGGACGTCACATGGTATGGAATACACTGTTGGCCAGTTTGGGTCAGGTGCCCTGGCTGGGCATGAGAAGCTGAAAAATCCTTGACTATAGTCTAAACACTACTGAGCAACAACTGAAAACATCAGTGTTATCAACATTCTTCACATACTGAACTCAAAACACAGCACTGTACCAGCTACTAGGAAGACAGTTAACTACATCCCAGCTGAAACCAGGACACACACCTTAGCTGAAAACATACAGCTTCAGAGTCCTTTGCATTCTGAATTGAGTATGAAAGGGCCTAAATAAATGAGAAGCAACCAGAAAGTGCAAGAAAAATAAAAATAGGCTAGGTCCTTCCAAGAAGTGCGGGCAATAGTAATAAAAACTGTTTCCCTAGGAGACTTCAATATATCACTGATATTCTGAGAAAAAGACATCAAGAAGATGATTGCAAATGGCCCCCAATGAACACCAAATCCAAAGTACATTTATATACAATACTGGCTTTTTGGATAGGAATCTCGAGTGCCTAAAGTGAGCCACTTTAAAGAATCTCTAACTTACCTTCACTTTCAGTTTTGCAGGTACTGTGGCAACTCTCCCTTATTCTGGTAAAAGTGACTTGGTTCTCAGTCCACATCTGCTGTCCTCCCTAAAAAGAGGAAGGAAGGCTTTCTTAGGAATGCAGCAGGAGATTTTTAACTTATCACATTAGGGAGAAGCACCTCTGTAATATCACCCTTCTAAGTTAAACCGCAACCCTTTCCCAGGCTTCTTTCATAGACCTCCTCACCTCCAAGGCACCCCTATTGACTGCACTCTTACACCAAGCCAAAAGCAACTTCATACGTTCCCACAGCTTCTTCTGTGCACATGGCTGGGCAAAAGCAACACTCCCAGAACAGCTGAGCAACTCCCAGAACAGCTGAGCCTCATTGCCCTTAACAGGACTAGCTCCAAGTTTCCAAGGGAGACCCAGGTGCTGAGATTGGCACTTTTATCACACCTGGGTGCAGTTAATTTATTGACAAGCTGTGGATGCACTTAAATAAATGTTGCACATGATGTAAATTTTTTCACCCCATCACAGACAGCGCTGACTTTGACACTGATACATTCAGTTATACTTGAGAGAATCTGTTTTATCTAGCAGAATGTTTTACAGGTGCACAACTAATTCAACAGGATTGCATGACTCTTGATAATTAGTGAGAGGCCTTTTAACAAGCACAAACAAGAACCCAGGAAACTAATACCTTCCAGGCAAGTTCCTTCTCGTCTCCTAAGGGTTATATACCAGAGTGAGGAGCAGCTGACCAGGCTGACCATGAGCAGAAACACCTGGCAACTGCCACTACAAGGTTGCTGCAAAGGCACATTAGAGGCATTAGCAATAAGTTAATTTCATTATATTTTGTTGTTCAGAAAAAAAATCATATGGGAAAAAAGTTAGAGTAAGAATAGGCAATAAAAATGATACTGTCTGCACTTGTCAAGTGGTTTTGATATTCATATATTCATACACAGAAGTTAAGAAGTCACAGCAATATGCATATTGTTTCTAGTAGGTGTTGATTAAACTGTTAGGAGCTTTAAAAGAAGGATGCTCAAGTCATTACTCCTGTAACGCTCTTCATCATTGTTCAGCTACAGTATGATTGAGCAAGGAATTGACTAAGGGACCTAAAGGACCTGCTGTAGAACAATGTCCAGTGTCTAAGAAGGGGGGGGGGAATGCGTAAAAAGTATGCAGGCAGCTAAGGATTGTGTTAGCAAACCTCTCTAGGTTCATATTGCCTAATGACATCTTTGAATTTCATTTTCTGTCGCCCTGCAGGGTCATTGTCGTAGGCAGAGCATACAGTGAGAAATAGATCCTGGACTTACTCAGGTGAATAGAAATACACACTCACATCCATTTCAGTATGGACCACCTCTGACTTGTTCCACCTCAGGTTTATGATGAAGTAGTCCATACTAGTTTAGCTTCTGCCACCTGCTGAAGGCTCAACATTATCTGATAGTCGAGTCAGCATTTGTAGGAAGAGGTAACAGCCTTGACCAGAAGAACAGAAAAAAAGCTGGAAAAAAACCAAAGTAGCTTGCAGGCGCTCAGCCCATCAGCCCATGGCAGGCTGTGCAGAACACAATTTCAGACATGAAGACAGGCTGAGTGCCTGAAAGCCTGTTTTTTTTCCAAGACTATCAATCTAATAAAAACTATTAACTCTGCCCGCAGATCTTGCCTCCCTTATAATCTTAGACTATCATGGCTTCAGAAATGATCTTATAAACAACTGGGAGCCACCGCTGGCAGGAACGGGTGAGTTCCAGCAATGCTGCTCACTACCAGGCCATCCCTCTCATTTCCCAGCCAGAAATAAAAAGATGTGTGCCCTGTTAAGAGTACTTTGAAGGGAAGGTGACCATCATGTTCACCACAATTAGAGAGAAGACTTATAAAAAGTATGCTCTGGGATTATAAAAGAAAAACCTCGCTACTTTTATGTCTCTAGTTCAAAGATGCCAGCGTGCCTCTGCATGTTGGGGTAAGGCTGATTTAGATACAGATTGTTACAAATAAATTGCCAACTTCAGGCCAAAATAGCAATAAAATACAGCTTTTAAAGAGGCAGGTAGAGATGAGAGAAATAAATCAACCTTTCCCATTCACCCTGACCTTTTACAGTATGTGAAAACACAGTCAATTAAAGAAAACAAAAACTAAAAAAACCAACCCCCCCCCAAACCTCTTTTTTTTACTATACACCACAGCTGGATTTACTAAAATTATAGTTGAGACCACTGGAAAATTGCTAGGGTGATAAAACAGCTTGTATCATAACCACCACTTTAATTCTGCTATGTGGTTTAAAAACTCATCTGATTTACTCTCTAGCATTTTTCTTGTCTGAAAAAAATGTTGCTACATGATCCTTAGTGGTTAAAACTATGGCTGAGTCATTCTACTTTGCCACAGTTGACTTTTCCTTCAGAAAGCCTGCTCCCACCACACTGTTTGGAGAGTGATTGGACATGCTTTGGCTTCTGCAGAGCCATCCCATGGAAGGACACCATGTCTATCCCCACAGCTTGAAACCATACAGGAAGTTCTTTGGAAACTAGGGACTAGCCAAGAAAATGCATGTGAGAAGAAAGAGTGTCTAAACGCAGTAAAAACAAATGTAGCAATGTATATTTCAGCAGTTGTTAGCCTCTCTCACATCTTGATCAGAGGGTATTCTGGACAGTAGGTTGCTTCCTACACACCTCAGCTTCCCAATTCTAGGCTCTCATTGAGAAATTATTATCTGTCTACAGCAGATTATCCATTTGACTGACTGAGTATTCGTATAGGAAGAAAGAACGGATACAAGAGATCAAAGACTGGGAGAAATGAGAGATTAAGACAAGGTCGAGGGAGAGTGTGAAATGGGTTGGAGAAAGGTGGAGAGGGAGAAAGTCTGCCAAATAAACTCACTATAACAAGATCATATTTCATTGTCTTCTGCTCACCAATACTGCACAGATATCTCATGCTGGCTTGCAAATCCAGTAGACCCTGTTACTCCCCCTGCTTCTGTCATCACATGCTATAAACATGCCAGCTTTGAACATCAGGGATGTGGCAAGTATGGCCCTGTAGACTTGCCAGGTTTTCATTGCATGTACCATCCATGAATTAAGACCCTGTTTTTCTTTCATGAATAGCAATTTCTCTCTTCCCAGCAATAAAATCTTTAGCAGTCACTGAATGCATTCTGTCCCAAAACTCAGCATCCCCCTCATTTACTATTTGGCACCAATTGGTTTATCATGGGAGAAGATGTTATACAGTTGGTGAGATTAGTCAGGCAAAAGAAAACAGGCACATCAAACCAAATATTTATTTTAAAGAAAGAACCCTATGATACAAGCAGTTCTTTGGCTCTCACATCTCTGGAGTAATAATAGCGGATCTTATTAAAAGTGGAAGTTCAGTTATGATACAGTCTTTAATGATCAGAGACAAAAAATACAGCAGACTGTGCTCTCAGCTTATAAAAACACCACATAAATTTAACATATTTACTGCAGCCCCCAAGGGTGCATAGTAAAAAGGTGTATTTTGTTCTGTGTAAGACCTATCCCAAGCCTATTTTATTTTACTTCATAGTCTTGTTTTCATGGGTTTTAGGTGACTTCCTTCTGATCTGTGCTCAGCAAAAGAGGGAGTTATGTACAGCCTGTGTAAATGAACAAGCCGGGTTTATTTATTTAGTAGCTTGTTCTCACTGCATACTGAAATCTTACTGTGAATATGGGTAGACTTTTTGTGGTTAAGTAAAGCTGCTCTAAGCAGGTGGATGTAGGTGCTTTCCAAGGGACTCCTGGCAGCTAACATGCATGTAGCCACAAGAAAGGAAAGAAGCCCATGATGCTCTGCTGGAACAGCAATGTAGCAGCATTAATGGCCAGAGTTTAAAGGCAATTTAAACACAGCATCTTTCCCTGGACCAAAATGGTGAAGTGACTTAAAGAATTTTTTCACTCCATGACTGCCCCTTGAGCTATACAAGAGACAGAAAACATAACCACGAAGATCTGGCCCAGAATACCCATAATGCCTTAAACATCTGTCATCTCTGAACACACAAAGCTCAAGACTTATCACAACATAACTCTACAGATCCTTTGATAGCATAAGAAACAGAAGATGAAGTAAAATTAATCGTATGTAAACTGTTACCAACCATTTATCACAGGCATCTTCATTTCCAAGTGCAGGCAGAAACCATGGTTATGTTGGACATTTTGTGGCTAACTTTGGAAAATGCTGGAGTTATAATGGCAGGTACCATATACAACACTGACAATTCTGAAAGATCATTCCTGAATATTTTTCTAACAGCACCTATTTTTTTATCCTGAAGTGCACAGGTAATTGCAACAGTACCTGAAGATTTTTTAGGTCCATGACGTAAGTGTCGATCAACAGCTGAGAGGTAAGGTGCCAGGGGATGCCTTTACTGCCAGAAAACCAACCTTGCCAAGGAAGGGCTCCTTTGTCATGCTCAAGTTTTTCCCCAGGATTTTGAAAATTTTCAAACTATTCAAGACGAAACATGAAAATGCCAGATTATTATTAAAAAAAAACCCAAAAAACAAAACCAAAAACCTCTTACTTTCTTGTTTGGATGTGTGTTTTATGATGTCAGATATAAGGCCATAAGATATAACAGCAGTACTAAATGCAGTCTGTTATTACAATCTAAAGATGTATTGTCATGACATAACAAAGGGAGCACATTTAAAGTTACACACAAAACAATGCTATGATTTCCTGATTTTTGAGCACGTAACAATGCAGTGAAGTTCTCTTAATGCAGCATTTTTAGTTAGTGTATTTTTAATCCTGAGTATTCTGTGAATGTAAAATCATTCAAAACCTAAAATTGCCAATACTTTATATTCTATAAATTTAGAAATATTTAGGCTTACATAGGGAAAAAAATAATACTAGGTCCTCACCTTTTTCTCTTCCCTCCAGTACCCCTCAAAACAATTTATTAACAGCAATATAAGAATAGTACTTTATAATAGAAAAAAAACCAAGCTTGATAAAAGATAAGTATAGCACAAGAACAAACATTCACTTAGTCCCTGAGGAACTGAATAGTTTCATCTATAATAAAGATTTGTCATGGAAAAACCTAACTATATTTTCTTTGTTGTGGTTCATATTGAGTTTCATTCCTGTGAGCCAGGCGGTACATAAAGATGCAAAAATCAGATTTTTCAGATAAGTCACAAAGCAATAGAAATTAAGGCTATGGAAGATGGATTATCTCAAACCCAGGAAAAAGACTACTAAGAAATAAATGTAAAGAACTAAATTGTTGATTATTTTCCTGATATGATGCCAGGATAATGTTGGTATGCAACTAACCTCTAGAGCTCAGGAATCCATCTGTACTCTGGGGTCAGTCAGTTCTAATACAATGAAAAGTAAACTGTGGAAGGCATCCAGGGCAGATCTCAGTTGCTACAGAGTTTGCTTTGACTATATTTCAGTAGTGTATCCATTGTCTTTACCCAGCTTCTACAAAAATTTGACTGCGAGATCAAATCTGTCCTAATATTTAATCTATGTGAAATGAGTTCATCCAAAAGATGAAGCAAACGGGTACAATGCCACTGTTTCCCAGAAATGGAGATATTGGCTTCGTAGCTCCACTTTTGTAGAGCATGTTTAGCAAAACTACTAAGAGGAAGGGTAAACAAAGGCAGTTCACCATCTTCACACAAACACATACTTATCACAATTACATATATGTACAACTTTACATCTGAGTCTGGGATCAGTTAAGAGCACTACAGTCTCTGAAGAAAGAAATTTTACTGGTGGTGGTGATAGTTGTGCCCTAGCCATCCATAAATAGCAATGCAAAGTGTAGCATGGAAGTGACCACACTGGTTTTAGCCTGCCTGGAAAAGGTTCTGGATCAGGGAACCTTTCCCCACCCTCCTAAGGCAGTTTTTCAGTCATTCTTGGATTGTGGGTGTCAAGGCACTGGTTCAGTTTCATCAACTAAGTCAAATTCTGTTGGTCAGGCTACCTATTGCAGAAGACTGTGAAATTAAAATAAGAAAATGTCCCCTAGTTTTTGTTAACCACAACAAATTAGTTATCTAAAAGAAATTAACTTGACACCTATCTCACTTTCATCACTTCCATTTGTATTTTTGATATTCCTGGTTATATCCCATTTTAATGGCTATTAGACTTACAGTGGTCTGGAAGACTTTGAGGAAGCAAATTCTCCTATCAGCCATCAAGCACCTTGCATGATCAGGCCTGAGCAAAACCAAATGGAATGTAAAATATAGTTTTACACTCTACAAACCTAGTCCCACAGGCAACATGGCTTGCCTTTTCCTTCACTGGTCAGTAGTAAACTTCAGTAGTAAATAATGGCATGGTGCCAAATTCTGCATATGACCACTAAAAATATAATCTTGTTATTGGTATGGGATCTAGAAATGCAGAGCTCTAAGTCAAATTAAGCTAAGCCCTTTTCACTTAGGCCCAGATCCAGAATAGGCACTTAACTCCCATTTGTTTCAATTTCCCTCAGAGAATTGGGCAAGTATGAGTTATGTCTCTAAATACCCTTGTGAACCTGGGACTTAATTTACCAAGTGCTTAATGGAGGTTAAGGGTAATTTATTTATAAATATTCTCCTGTGTTTCCCTTCCAGAAACTGGGGCTGGCATTAAGTTAACTACTGGAAATTGCTTTGACAAAACACGGTCTCGTCAACTAGCAACAGTTAGGTGCTTGCAAAAAGAGTTTTTGAGCATGTTTGGACTAGCTGTGGTTTGATTTTAATATTGAGGCTTCTGGAAGTTATTTTTTTAATCAAGAAGTAAATGGACTCCAAAATTGACTGTTTGATTATAAGTTCAATAACCTACAGAAGACTGGAATAAGTAGCAACTGGACAGAAAACAATAAATCCCTTCAATTGCTAATAATAGCTCCTTTATTATAAATCACCCAATACACATGTTTGCCACTAACAAACAAGCTGAGATCTCCTGAAACGCTACAATTAAATCTTTGGAGTGAGGCTTATTCCCTCTGGCCGTTCTCTTCTTTGAGCTTCTGCTCCCTGATACAAGGGGCTCCTTAGTCAGACCTAACTGTGCACACAGCCAGCATACTTCCTACTTCCTCATTAAAAAAAGAAAATCAAAACACAACAGCGATTGCCAAAACAAGGTATGTGCACAAATGAGAGCAAATCTGCCAAAACTTGTTGTAATCCATGTTTATTTACAAATGTTCTTAACACATCAACAGCCTTCATCCATGAAACCTGGGACAGTCTGGAATGACATAACCACAAAAACAAGCAAAGACCATGCTCTAGTGATCTGATATGTATTTTTCCACTAAGGTTGGAGGGGGAAAAAAGGTGCAATCACACCTTTTCAGTCATAGATTAGGAGCTGCAGAGGTGGTGGGACCTTGATGGGACTGTACACATGAGCAAGAACTTGCTTTTGGAAACAAAGGTGATATAGGCTGTCTTCTGATATTGTCACAGCCTGATCAATGCAGGAGATTATTTCTTGCTAATTGCCGAGGTATCCTGTGCCTCTCTAAGGTGTTTTGCTGCCTGTGATCCAGGCCAGCTCTGATATGGGATAGTTGTAAGCCATCTCAGATAGGTGGGAAAAGATCTGTGTGAGACACCTGAGAGATGCTTCACTCGCAGCCTTTCCCCCTTTGCTCAAGCAGCTGCTTTTAATCTCAAGCCCTCTGCCTTGTCCCCACCTGGGCTGCTTTGCATCTGTGCCTGGCCATGTGCCTCTCTGATCTGGGCCTCAACTTGCTGACTTGACTTACTGGGCCTGGTAGTAGCAAAAAAGGTGTTAAAATGTTTTGAATCCTTTTTTTTTTTTTTAAGCTAATATTGCTCAACCAGTACCAGTAGCTGCAACAAGTCACACTGCGGTACATTGGGGCAGTTTAGATTCACGCTTGCTCTACTTTCCTCTGAAATAAGTTTTATGACACCCACACTCACAGTAAAAGTCACTGTATATAAGTTTTCTCTTTTTTAAGCACTATGTTCCTCATTAAAAGACAAATAATTAAACTCAAAGACTACCTATCCATTTTGAGAAGGCAGACAAAACTGATTACTACCTTTAAAATCATTATGTGGCTATGTATTTTTCTTAAATTATTCTTCATTGAGTAATAATATCTATCTTGTAACCTTAAAATTTTTTGTTGCTGATATATAACATGTTTGGTATAAAAGCATTGTCGTAACTACAGCCTTATGTGGCTTCTGTAAAACTCAATAACCTTAAGGAAAGGGATTAACAGATTAATTTTTGCATTGATTTTTTTTTTTTAATGCTGTTAAACTTTTTTCTTTTTTCTGAGGATACACATAGTTCATCGAGCTTGCCGTAGTTTATGTTCACGCATGTCCTGGCATTCGCTCTGTTGCATAGAAAAAAGAATATACATATTAGTGCTGCTTAAAGCCTACGGAGAAAACACATTCATTTTGACTGATTCTTGAATTGGTCAGAGTAATGTAATAATTTATTGCCTGTTTGTATATTAGATGCTAAGAATCCATTATAAGATACAGAAAGAGTTATTATGCAATAGTGAATGAAGTTTCCTCACCTTTTCCCTAAATAACTAGCAGCTTTTAAAAAGAAGCAGAAAATTCTACGAGCCATGCCTTAGTTTGCAATTAATTTTTTTTAGTTATATTTCTTATGATTTTAAACTTCAGCATCTTAAGACTCAGTTTCTAGTCATTCAGAGGATAATTTCCATTAGATCCAGTGCTGTATGAAAATTTTAAAACACGGTAGCATAGGTAAAATTAAATAATTTGGTGACTGAACTTCTGTTTAAAACAGATTCATTCATTATTCCTTTCAACTGGAGATGAAAGTACTCTGCATTATAGGAATCAAATACACTCTTGGAATCTCTGCTGTCAGGAATTCAGCTACTACCCCTCCCTTTTTAATCCCCCAGTATGTGGGAAAGAAAGAGAGAGGGGAGATGAAATAACAGTTCTTAAATTAGGATAAAAAGGAAAAAATACCCATATGCTGAAGGACGTATGGGGAAAAAAAAGGCGGGGGGGGACACTTCTAGTCATGGATATTTCTTACTGCAGGGACTTAAAAACCCCTAACTGCATGAGAGAAGAACATCAAGGGAGGTTAATGTTGAGGAGGAAAAGGTAGTGGTACTGTATGACATATTTTCTCCTTCCTGAAGTACTGCCTTCAACAGATATTTTCAGAGAAGACGTTGATTGGTCATAGACTTAATTAAACGTGAAGTTTTCCAGTTTATGCAGGAACACTTAAAAATCTTTCCCAATAAATATATAACCATGATTTATAGAAATTTGCTTCAGGCAGATTTTACTGTTTTCAGAGAAAATAGATGCAAAATGCACTGTAAAATAACTGCTTGGCAGGAAACCCCAATCCAACTTCAACTCAAAAAAAAAATCAAAATGAAATCAAGAGGGTCATTTTCTCATAAGCCCCTATAAAGTAAATAAATAAGAGCTAGCTTTTGAGAACATTAATCATGACAGCTAATCCTTGCCTCTACAAAGAGGCTCACCAGCTTCAGCATGGCTTCTTATGTGCTTGCAGGGTGAAGACCTCAGTGGTTTTGTCCACAACCTAGAAATAAGAGATGGAGAGAAGAACAGTATCTAGTCACATCTTAGTCTCCATGAAATCAGAGAGGTCTGTGTTCCTATAGTATTTTCTGTTTTGAAGCATCAGCCCAAATGCTGCTAGTGAGAGAGAGGTTCAGAAGTGTTTTATCAGCACACACTTCCCATTACTCAAGCACAGGCTGTCCAGTAACCAGGCATGGACAAAGTGGTAACCAACAGGATAGCAGAACTGTGTTGTTACATGTTTGTCTGCATTGTGAAACATTTCAGGAAGAATGACAAATTATATATTTTAGCAGGTTTAAATGAAAGTTTTCCAGGTGCTGAATGAAAAAGTAGAATGTCATCTTGTTACATCTTTGTGACTAGTGGAATTGGACAAAACATTCTTCTAAATATTGTATTGTGATTTGACAGCAAGTGTAAAGGAAGTAGAAGAGTTTTGATTTCAAACAATAGAGAGAATTGGCTGGACGAGCCCAGAAGGTTGTGGTGAATGGAGTTAAATCCAGTTGGCGACAGGTCACAAATGGTGTTCCCCAGGGCTCGGTGTTGGGGCCAGTTCTGTTTAATATCTTTATTAATTATTTGGATGAGGGGATCAAGTGCATCCTCAGTAAGTTAGCAGATGAAACCAAGCTGGGAGGGAGGGTTGATCTGCTTGAGGGTAGGGAGGCTCTACAGAGGGATCTGGACAGGCTGGATCAATGGGCCAAGGCCAATTGTATGAAGTTCAACAAGGCCAAGTGCTGCGTCCTGCACTTGGGTCACAGCAACCCCATGCAGCGCTACAGGCTTGGGGAAGAGTGGCTGGAAAGCTGCCTGGCAGAAAAAGACCTGGGGGTGCTGGTTGACAGCCAGCTGAATATGAGCCAGCAGTGTGCCCAGGTGGCCAAGAAGGCCAACGGCATCCTGGCCTGTATCAGAAATAGTGTGGCCAGCAGGAGCAGGGAGGTGATTGTTCTCCTGTACTGGGCACTGGTGAGGCCGCACCTCGAGTGCTGTGTTCAGTTTTGGGCCCCTCACTACAGGAAAGACATGGAGGTGCTGGAGCGTGTCCAGAGAAGGGCAACCAAGTTGGTGAGGAGCCTGGAGCACAAGTCTTATGAGGAGCGGCTGAGGGAATTGGGGTTGTTTAGTCTGGAGAAGAGGAGGCTGAGGGGAGACCTTATCACTCTTACAACTACCTGAAAGGGGGTTGTGGTGAAATGGGTGCTGGTCTCGTCTACCAAGAAACCAGTGATAGGACAAGAGGAAATGGCCTCAAGTTGCGGCAGGGGAGGTTTAGATTGGATATTAGGAAAAATTTCTTTGCTGAAAGGGTTGTCGGGCATTGGAACAGGCTGCCCAGGGAAGTGGTTGAGCCACCATCCCTGGAGGTATTCAAAAAGCATGTAGACAAGGCACTTCAGGACATGGTTTAGTGGGCATGGTTGACGGTTGGACTCAATGATCTTAAAGGTCTTTTCCAACCTAAACAATTCTATGATTCTATGAATTCAAGCAAGTCCAAGCTTAAATGCCTTGCTGTTAATATTTGAAATTACTGAACCTAAAGTAATTTTAAATTTAGCAGATGGAACTCTTTCTCTAATGGCAAACCCTAACATGATTAATCTTGGATTTAAATACTATTTAACTCCAAAGTGTTCAAAAAGCTGAAGTCAAATATTGTAACAATAGCTAATCTCAAAACAAATGACAACATCACAACACAATTCAACCCAAAAGATAGAAGCTGAAAGTTAAACAACTTCTTGGAGAAGAAAAGTCAGATAAAGTGCCATTATTCTAAAAAAAAAATAAATAAAAAGATTAAATGGACACAAAACCCAATTTTGCTTAAGGAGACTGGTTAGAAAAGACAGACATTCTCCTGTAATAGAATAACCAAGTTCTATGCAGTTCATGAAGTGTCAGGCAGTGTAACTGAGAGGCAAGATACAAAAGCTCTTTCAGGACTGTGATCTACGCTCAAAGACAAGTGTTGAAATGAGAATTAGTATTTCTTTGAAGCCCTTGAAATAATTTTAGTGCATTGTGGGCTACAGAAAACTGCAACTCTCTCTCACTAGGAGTATCTAAAAGCAGAAGAAAGGATTGCCAACTACGCTATTCTTTTTTTCCTCTTACACAGCCTGGTTGGAAATAGATGTGGTTATTTTTTTCTGATGGACAAAGTAACTATTACAAAATACTAAAAAATTCTGCTGAAACAGAAATACTGCTAAGGAAATCATTATTTTACAGGCAACAATGAAAAATTTTCATTTAAAATTGCAGGCAGACTTATAGCAAATGTGTACCTGCTGAGCAGGAGTGCAGGCAGGTTTAGGCAAATGAGTATGTGCCACAATTCTTTCTGAATTTCTCGAGAAAATTCTGTTCTACTCTTACTTCAGGCCCAAGAACTTGTTAGTCATTTGGAAAGTATTGGGTAAACATCAATTCAAAGGAATCAACACCATTAATTCCAGAATAGGGAGCAAGTCAACAAGAGAAAAAAGCACCAAGGCCCTTAAACCACAATATATTAGATAAAGAAAAAAAATACACATTTCATAGAATCGTATTCATATTACTGCCTTGCCATTCAGGGAGAGGAGGATATTATTATTAAGGCAGTGCGTGCTGTTGTTATAATTACCTTTGGCATAAACGTTCAGGCTATGCCATTTCATTTTTTCACTGTGCCAGAAGGAATACTGGTGTCACTGTCTAGTTCTTTTGTTCTGTCATATCCTGAAAGTATCTTTAGATATCATGATGGTTAAAAATATTGTTATCGGGAGAAAACAGGATTGAATACAACAGATTCCTTGTCCCACACCCCCAAGAAGGAAATTTCTATGGAAAGAAATGTAGGGGGCGATACATAATGAGAAAGGTGACAGAAGGAAAAGGAAGATAAACCAGAGGAAAAGACAAGCAGGGGATAACAGATGGAAAAAAACCCAGGGATTGGCTAACAAAAGGAATTTCACTAGGCAGCTGTCAAAATTTAACACTACTCTTTGTGAAGCTCCAGTGGAGAATACAACCCTCATAGGCAGCCTCCTTCATCCTGAAACATCTTCAATTCTGTGCCCAGGGCCACTGAAATGTCAGTGTTTCACCTGCACTAGGCACAATGCTCCTTCTCATCACATAGCGCTCGCTGTGTGTTGCTTATATTGGACAAACATCTAGTGAACATCTCAAGTAGAACAGCTGGGAAAGTCACATCCATTACTTCAAAAGGTGATAGAGTTTTGAAAGCTTTCTTCCCTTCTTAGAGGGGGCAAAAACTTAGAAATGTGTTTTTTTGCTCTATGAAAAGGGAATTCTAGGAAAAAAAGAACTATTTTGGAAGAACCATAATGAATTTCCTCTTCCTGCTGTCTGCTGGAAAGGTTCTTGGTAATGTCAAAGAAATAAAATTGACATGAACAGCTTAGGCTGACAGAGAGAAGCCAAGCTCCCAGATATATATTGCCCCCCTTGGCTGGCTGCTGAAGGGACAGTGAGGCTGCAGGGTACTCACCATCTTCATCTCCTAGTAAGATATTAAGAGGAAAAAAGCTCAGTTTCATTTTCTCTCTTCAGGCAAAGTTATTCTGAGGCAAAAATATTTTATTTCCTGTAAAATCATCATTTTCCCATGGGGGGAAAAAAAGTTATTTCACCAAAAAGGGCACTTCAGAGAATTTGCGTGATGGAAGAGACCCATGTGATTTTTATCATCCAATAAAATTGATTTCATAGTAAATTTTTAAAAAATATGTTAGGAACAGATTATTAGCACTTGAGAACTCACTCCACTGCCTTTCTACTTAGATCTTCATACTTCACATTTTTAGTAAAAATGAACTGCTTCCAAAGGAATAACTCTTAAAAATAAGCTTCCTTTCTGATTGTTGGAGTTACTGTTCTTTCTCATCTCTGTTGCTCTGTCCAATACTCCAGTATTCCAGTTGCTCATCTGGAGCCATTGGGATCTTTAAGAAGTCCTCAGCCTCATATGGTGAAATGCTCTCCGTGTCTTAAAATACAGAGATGTCCATTGTGTTTCCTGGGAAAGGTTCAAGTCATCAGCTGGGAGATTCAGTTACTGAGCATACAGTCAGTAAAATCTCACATCTCAGACATGACACAAGAACTGGGAAGGACAAAGTAACTAAAGATTAGATGGGACCTCCACTCTTCAGAGGTTCACGCGGTAAAACGAGCAGCATAACCGCATAACCCCCTTATGCCTGCTCTGCATCACGTGGTGAATTAAGTTCAAGATCCTTTTAACTTTAATAACTCTGTATTCTTGCTCCATCTTACCAAATGGATCCTCTATACTCCATGTGCCAAACCAAACACTTTGTTCTCACACAGGGCATCTCTTCCCAAAGCCCAGCTGGAACCTCATGGGCCCATACTCTTTCTTGAGACTCCCTGGTACCTACTGCAGTGATTTGCCCAGCACATTCAAGAACTATAAGGTCATAACCATTAACACCTAAACTAAACTTTGTATCAGTTTCAGTTTGGGCCATTATTATTCCTTCAGTCTCTCTTAGATCTGTCTTTTATTTCAGTATATTTTTTAAGAACTGTATTGAAAATGTTCCATAAAATCCATGGCAAACAAACAAATGAGCCTCACATCTCTAGACAAATGTGCTTTTAAAGATTTGGTCAGAAAAATATATGTGATTAGTTGCAAGTACTGCATTATGGGTCATCTTTTTCTAGGTGAAGAACACAAAAATGCAAAATGTCTTTATTTCCTTTATTCCACAGTATAAATGCTATGTAATAGACAGTCCATTGTCCACTGCATCATTTGAAAATTGCCTATCCTGACTTTACCAAGTAGTCAATGCAGAATAAATGCCCACAATTCTATGTGAGTTTAATTTGGCTAAGTAATGAAAAAAAAACCAAAACACGTCAAACACCAGAAAAAGTCCACCCTGCACCAGGGTTGCTATGTGCTTTGCTTGGAAACTATGGTTATCTTGTCTCAAACACCTCTGAAAAGAATACCATAAATGAATTAGTCTCAAGCTAAGACATCACCTGGTTAATAACATACTTTATGGATCTGTGATCTTTTGAGAGCATTTTACACACTATTCCTTGCAGAAAATTTTTGCCATTCCCGTAGGAATCAATGAGAACTACTAAAATCTGTTCCGGGAAAGGAAAAAGATGAACAAAGGAAGCACAATCCTGCCTTGTAAGAATTCTGGCAGAGACATGTGATGAGTTAAAGTCCTGACAGCTAGAAACTCTCAGATCTATAATCATCCTCAGGGTACTTAATAGGCTTAACTAATAGTGCCTTTAAATATCAGCTTCATACAAACCATTAGTTGAGTCATAGATCTTTGTATAAATGAGTACCTGGGAAATTTAAGCAACTCTTGCATGACACATTTTGAAAGCTGAATTGTGCTTTATGGAGGAAACTTCATTCCCTAATGTAAGAGGCATTGCAGACCCATATCAGGTACTGCAGATAGTACCAATTCAGCCTCTTGAAGTCAAAAAGCATTGCTTACACAGCATGTTCAGGAATAATACTAAATAGTCACACAATAAACAGGGTGACCATGAATGTAAATCATCGAAATGTGATGCTAAGTGACTGTTGCTAGCTCTGGGACAATTTATGACCCACTTAACCTGTCTGAGAACAGGAGGCCTGCAAACTCTCCATGGTGCTGGTTTCTACACAGCTCAGAGCTGCATTTTCTTATTGTAATAGCACAGTAGATGACACGTATTTGCTTATGCTTATGCAGGGAGCTCACCTCTATTCTTGCTCACATAGCACTAGGGGTAAATATGCAGCAATTAACCTTGTTCTCAAATACAGAGTTTTCCAGACTTAAGAACCAACTGATGAGTAAAGCATAAATAAAAACAGGCAAATGTATTTTGCTTCATTATAGACTTTACCACCTTTCAAACTTCAGTTGCACTTCTGTTATTTCAGAGTTTTTTTCTTGCCTTGAAACACCATTCTTTTATGGTATTAATTTGTGGAGATACTGCATGTATCTTTCATTTTAATTATAGTTTCAAGGCACTTGTTAACCTACAATTAGCACAGTGTGAAGCTGAAGGAGAGCATTGGTTGGGCCCAGAATAACCTTGTAATTTTCCCCTTATTCTCAGCCTTCTAAGCTCTAAGGCTCCAGATTGTTTGATTGCCATTTGGATTTTTAGCCCATGGTGAACTTGACACAGTTGCTAAGATACTTATCAGTCTGCACCATGTTGATACAATATTATTTAAACACTTTAAAGGGCAGCCTAACAGCTCTCTGTAAACACACAACTCTGCCATGAACTGTTCTCAGCAGAAACAAGCAGCCTGACACCAAAATTAAATCCAGGGCATTTCAAAGATTACCATGGAAGGCTTCACAAGCATCCACCTACCACCAGTGAAGCACCTCACAGTTGTGTTGCCACCCTGACCTAGCCTCACTGTACACATGCGTCGTCTCAACTGATGCCTGCAGCAGACCCCCAGCCTGCAGCTTTGTACTGAGCAAGACTCCTCTCCTGCTATTGCTGTCACAAGTATGCAGGGAATTTGATTTTATATTAGTAGCCCAGGGACAACAGTTGTTGCCAGGCCTGCTTCAGTAACCTGCTCAAAGTTGATCAGACCAGGAGCGCTGCTGATGAGAGAAGGCCTTGCTGCACTGCATGCTGTCAAAATAAAAAAATTGAAAGTTCACCCCTTTACAAAGAAGGGCCAGAGATTCAGACAGTCAGCAGGAAAATATAAGGAGATAATACAGGCCAAGCTCAGGAGGCTTTTCATGTAATTGACGTTTGTCTTCCATGATGCTTTGTTAGTTTGGACAACAACTGTATGGGAAAAGGTTTAAAGACTTGCTCAGAGGATGCTAAGCAGTCTTCAATGAAATACAAAGAAACTCTTTCACAGAGAAAAGACTTCATGACAATATTTTTCTCAGTGGTCTTTGCTGCTGAGCCTTAGTCCACAGACTGGTGAGCCATACATCACCTGATGTGATGACCACTACTTCTAATGCAGTTTCTCTCCTATGTGTGGACATGAGGGAAGTGTCTGATGGTGCTTTGCAAGCAATTGATAAACCAGAGCAGCTGACTTACCACAGGACAACCTTACAGCAACATTTTGATTTTAATAGCTGATACAAAACCCCAACAACTCCCATGACCATTTCCAACTTTCTGAAGCTAGTGAGGAACATCTTAAGGGCAAAAGTCCATAGCTAGGACCCACGATCCAGGGACTGTTTCATGCATGTTAGGTGCTAACAGCATTGTCCTGGTGCAATCATCTCCTGCATCAAACCAAACATCGGCAATAACAGACCAACTTTCCAAAGCCAGAAAAAATTATCCTAAAACTATATATTGCTTTCAGAGTAAAAATATTTGTCTCCACAACATACCTTCATGAGTCCAGGATATTGTAATCTCAAGAGCCATTTCACAAGGGTCAGCCATCAATATAGGTGATGCAGGTGCTCAAAACACCTGAAAAAATCCTTCCCCATTTACTCAGTTAATGCCCACGGGGTTTGTTTTTTTACTAATTATGCCAAGTTTCTTTGTGTCAGCCTTAAATTATGACAGTATCTTTGGCTGTTTTCCTGGTGTTATTTAACTGTATTAATTATGACATTGGTAAATTTTTTCCCCCTTTTTAGTTTTACTTCCTCCACTAGAGTACATTCAGTCTATTTTTCAATATTTCACATCTTTTGGATCAGGCTACAGATTTTTAAGTGCCTTATCTTCTCTCTTCTATGGTTGTTCAAATTGCTGCATTAACTTTTAATCTACCTGATTTTATCTTTTCCTATATATTCCTGTTCATCCCTTGAAATATTAAGTTCCCAATGATGAGATGAGCAAAAGCAGGGCAGGCTGGGGTGCAGCCACCCTCAGATCACCAGGCAAGACCATAGCAGCAACACAGGTGCAAGGCCAGGCCAGGCAGCACATCAAGCCTCAGGGCTAGGATCCAGATCAGCAGAGCAGGACTGTGGCAGAGCTAAAGACCACTGCTACCATATTGCTCAGGAAAAGACCAGTGCCCCTAGGCTGAGTTTAAATGAGGCTTCTGGGCCCATAGGCAGATGGGGGGGGGGGGGGGGGGGGTGGAGGCTCCAGGTGAGGCTGATCAGGGCTATTAAGGAAAATGTTTCCATAGGGCTCTCACACCACCCACATATATACAAACATGGATGTTGCAATAGGCCAGGAATATTAGCAAAGGGCCATTGCCAGCTGGGATGCAATGACAGCTATTTAGGAAAGGACAGCAATGCGGTCTGCAGGTGTATGGCTTTTAAATTAATATGCTTACTTGGGTGATTCCTTTCCATGCACTTGTGAGAATCCTCTCCAGAATGAAACCAACAAAATACTCTCAATATCTATGACATATAAGGAAAGACCTTCTTTTTTCCATCAAATATTTTCAACCTTCCTAACACATGGAAATAATTATGTTTAGATTTCTTTTGGGTGCGCTGTCTAATCTGCAGAGATCTCAGTTACTATATGGGCAAAGACTTTAATCAAACTCTTCTCATAACCATCACAGCAAGATGTCTGGATTAGTCATGTTTCTGTATTAATCATCTGTCTTCTAGGCACCATTAGATCAGAGTCAGAAACACATCCTGAGCTGAAAGGTGGAAATAATACAGT
Organism: Haliaeetus albicilla; assembly: GCF_947461875.1. Classification (NCBI taxonomy): domain Eukaryota; kingdom Metazoa; phylum Chordata; class Aves; order Accipitriformes; family Accipitridae; genus Haliaeetus; species Haliaeetus albicilla. The sequence goes on along the minus strand of NC_091491.1, from coordinate 24,655,252 downwards.
GAAAGGAGTTAACTGAAATCAGCTGACAAAGATGGCCTCTCTTGTGCGTGTAAAAAGACTTTCTATCTCACAGAACAGGCCGTGACACATAGTATTTGTTTTTGTAAAGGTTTTTAGAGTCACATCATTTTGTGTGCTTGCAGAGACAACCACTTTTCATGATTCTGAAGGCTTATTTTAGGGTTTTCTTAATATTCCTGTTGTCCATTGACACTATGCCCACAGCCAGCTCTTCTGAAAGACCACACCGTAGCCACTGACCTAGTGTTTATGTGTCAGTATATCACGCTCTGCCGCTCTGAATTCCTATCAGATTTTTTTGCTTTGCAGAACATATAATCATTTTGAAACATGTTTCCAAAAGGAACAAGGTTTCTAGTCTTTCATAGTCCCAAGTTCTAAACTTCAGGAACAGCACCAAGATGTTGATTTTTACTTAATGGCAAGAATTTTCAGATCAACTGTACTTCCTATTCTTTGCCTTTATCTTCCTGGTATGTCCTAACATTTATAATATGCAAAGACGTTTTCTTGGCCACATGGTGTTTTGTTCTGTAGTTAAAATTGTCCCTCTTCCCCAAATGAAAATGGAAAGCAATCCTATGAATATTTTCCTTAAAGCCAGTGATACAGTAATATCAGACCACAAAGACATAAGGAGTGAGCCTGACAATTTGTCATTCTACTGCTAATCCCACCAGCCTGGAGCAGATGTGAGCCTCCTTTCTTGCACATCCACCAGTGATTACTCTACAAGCCTGACAGTCACCTCAGAGCACACAGCAAGTGCTCTGGGCCATCAGAAGTGCAAGAGATGGTACCGATTCCCTATCCACTGTACGTACATAGCTGTCTGTTTCTTCAAAACTGACGTGGGCATCTCTCTTCTTGTAAACTGAATGTATTTCCAAAAGATCATTTGCTTCAGTAAGTATGGCAGGAATAATCATCTGACATTAATTAGCTATGCAGGTGTTCTCTATCTTCACTATGTAAGTTACAAGGTTAGGAAGACATGGAATACTTTGTTTTTTACGAAGCGCTTAAATGAGAGAGATACCATCATTTTTTGATGGTCACAAAGCATTTTTTTATAATAGCAGGCTGTGGTGAATGCAAGGCTTCTTGTTTCAGACATAGATGACCATGGAAAAGCCAGAAGAGATGATGGAGAGCATGAAAGAGGCACATGGTCCCAACAGAGATAAAACCTGCGAGTATGAGGGCTTTTTTGTAGGAGAAGGGAGAACAGAAATTATTCTTTAATCCTACTCTGATCCTATGAAACTGTGGAAACTCAGTAAATGAGAGGATTGGGGAGACCCAAGATATTCCTGTTAGAACATTCTAGGATCTGTGTCACACTATTTCATATTTGTGAGTAAATATTTTCACCATTTTTTAAAGAAAATAAACCAAAGCACTGTTTTAAGATAGAATCATAGAATTGACTGTTTTAAGATCCTGCTGCTTGGATGAATATTACACTAAACATATATTTTTCATTGTAAATTCAGCACTGGTAACTGTCCCCACGTGTTCTTAGGCCACAATGACACTCTCTAGTTAGGAGTTATGAGGAGGGCTATAATGTAAGAAAAATCAATAGTGTTATTTTAAAATGTTCAGCCATGAAAGAACAATCAACGGTTGAAAAGACCAGAAACAATCAATTTCAATGAACACTTAATATTAGGTAACAAGGCAGCACAGAGATAGATAAAGATTAAACTGATAGGAAAGAATATTAAAAGCATTAATTACATACACTAGAGCTCAATGCCCCTCAGAAGAGTTTTTAAAAGAAGGTTCTATCTTAAAGTTTCACATTCCATTGCAGAATTACATCAATCAAATAGCACATGACAAATGTGACACAGAAAACTATTTTCTTTTAAAACAATTATAATTTGTTAAACTAAAGTATGTACTGCTGGCTGGATTCTGCAAGAGCATGTAATGACATTTCTTTCCCCCTCTGAAGGTAATGTACCCTCCAGAGGAAAGTTATTGACATGCTTAAGTAAATAAGTGCCTAAATACATGGCAAAGTAAATGACATCTTCAAATTAGGATTCCAAGCTGGAGCTGTCATAACATAGTATGAGACCTTCTTAATGTGAAAGACCTGAACGCCAAAAAGGCAAGTGACCCCATTTTCTTGTTCTTGTTCAGAAGCACTTGGAATCGGGCATCCATTTTGTTTTTGAGATATACATACGTGAATATATATCTGATATGTCTGTTCCTTGTCATGGCAAACTAATTTATTCCTTATTTCAAAGGTTTACAGGAGAGCGTCAGAATAGAAACATATCACAAGACTTAAACCCAAAACTCCACCGCCCCTCCCATCCCCCCAAAAACCAACCCCCCCCCAAAAAAAAAACCCCAGAGCAAACTAGCTAATAGCAGGAATCTGGAAAGCATCTATAAGGTGAACATTGTAGAAAATAGGACTAGATCTAAAAAGGTGGAGGAGAGGTAAGGGAGTACTCGAGGCTAAGATGTCCAAAGTTTTAAAATGTTCTCTGAAATACAGTGGGACAGGTTGACACTGGGACCTCATTAAGGCTTTGATTTACCTTTGACAGTATCAGACAGCCAATAACAGTCTACCCAAAGATAAATCAAAGGTGTATAAAATATTATCAGTTCAGGGTAAATCTAAAAGGGTATTTCTTTATGCTAGCACAGCAGTAAATGTACTATTAATTATTCTTCTCGGTTGTATTATCTAGTACTCTTCAGTGGAGATACAGTTTGAAGGACAGAGGACACTTTGTCACAAGCAAAAATCCCAAGTCAGCATTTTGTCTGATTTCCTATTAGCTTGTCATAGAAACAGTATAAAACTTTCCTAAAACGTGCCTTGAACGAGCAGAATATGTACATTAAGTACTATATATCACAATACCAAGACACTAAACAAACCTTCCCTCCCCTAAACCCACTAACCTCACTTGACAGAGCATTCATTTTTCTTGTGAACATACAAATAAAAACCTGAGCAAAAAGCGCTATATATTCATTCTTTCTCAGAGAAGGACAGAAAGGCGATTTATATGTGGTAGAAGTCTGTTAACATAAGCAATAGTATCTCTGTGGAAATGAAATAGGCAGTAAGAAAGCCTTCTTATGGAAGTACAGAAAGCCTGAGCTCAAATTTGCTTTTATATGTTCCTGAAGCGGAGATTATGCTTAGATTATGCTCTCTTGGATTGAAACTTGTCAAAATTTGAAATTTCTTTTTGGTACCAAGTCTCAAAATATCGCGTGTGTTTGAATTCCCAAACCAGATGGAAAGTAAAGGAATCTGAAACTTTTGGGGAAAAAAATTCTGAAGTGTTACTTAGTTAATTTCAAAAAATGTTATAATGAAGGGTTTTCAGCATTTCTCAGACATACATTCGGAGTATTAATTCTGACAGCGTGCTGGAGATTTATACTTCTCTCTCTGTCTACAAAAATAGACGTAAGTGGTGAAACAGAGGGGAGCTTCCTAGGATAAATGAAATGCCAGCAAAAGTACAAGGAAATATACGTGCTAACTGGTCAAATTATAGTCCCTAGCATTAAATCCCTGGCACAACTGTTGGCAAGATCATTCCAGCATTGACTGTCATAACTACATGCAGTACCTGTTTCTGAAGGGCTTACAGTGATATCCTGGTCACGCATGAAGACACACACACTCACAAGAGTGCGTACAGTGGCAGGGCAGCCCCTGACCTGGTGCTCAGTTGAGATGCCTGGCTGGGCTTTCCCTCAAAGGACACCACCTTTCCACTGCTCAGTCATGCTGCAAACCCAAGAGTGCTGCAAGATGCTCTACATGGGGTATTCAGGGGCTTAGATAAGCTTAAACTACCCTTCTAGGTGTTGATTTTCAATCCTTTGATCTTGTGTACAGTACTGCAGGTTTTCCCCTGCTGACTGCTGCTACCCAAGGAGTAGAAGTCTAGTTTTTTTGTCGAGGCTGATGGCATTGCTTGCAACCTTGAGTACCCTGAACAGGTTGAATCTCAGTTAGTTTGGAAATTTCCTCTCTTATTCTGTGGTACCACCAGATTAGATACCTTTTAAGAAGTTATGTCAGATGTTCTGTCACCATGGTCAGAGAGAGAGATGGCCAAAGCAGAGCAGGGAAGTCTTACTGATGGTGAGTGTGGAAATTGTACCTGAAACAATTCAGAGAATGAATCAACACTCCCACATTTTGTGTGGTTATAACACAATGTATACTCGGAGGACCAAATGTTGTCCTCTGGTGCACTCACATGCACTCATTCTTCTGAGTCAGTCTATAGTTTTTATTCCTGCTTGACTTGCTTAAACTGCTTGGAAAACACACACGAGAGGACTTGTGTCTATACTGTTCTGAAACCTCTTGATCTTCATGTCAGTCTAGAACAGCATCTGCTCCTGCCTACCCCAGAAACCAGCATCCAGGGGGTGATGGCACATACCTGGGCAGACACACCCCTGCAGCCTGCCATGAATTAGTCCTGACAGAGTTTTGCATGGAGAGGTGATCATGGCTCCACTCCCCAGTCCCATTGTTCCCAATGATACAGTTGTACCAGCACACTCCAGATTACCACAGCCACCTGCGGTGGACACTGGGGTGCCACCATCCCTCCTGGAGCTCACTGCTGTACTACTCAACAAGCCAGGCAGTGCCCGGCCAGTCAAACACATAGCACAGGGAATAACTCGTCCTGTCAGCTTATTCCACATACAACTTGTGTCACCACCTCTCACACACAAGGTAAGTGCCAGGAAAAGAAAGTGCTGGTTTCAGACTTCTTGGACGGGCCACATACTTCAGCAGAAATTGTGACAAAATTCTCAAACACCAGTGGACCTAAAAGCCAGGCAGAAAGTGAATGGCTCCACCTGCTCGGCCAGGTACATCTTGGCTTCTTTAAACTGGAAAATAAACACACTAGAGATTCAGTTGTTTTGTTTACGAGAACAGTAATAAAAACCTGAAGACCCTGGGAAAGAAAAAAGCTCTTTTGTGGGAGCTGGATTCCACAGGGGTTATTTTGAATTTCCCCAGCCAGCTGGAGCCAAGGGAAGGCTAATTTTCCACTGCCCTGCACCTTGTAGAATCATTTACACTCCTCAAGTGTATGTGAAAATGTTACAGACACTAACAGCACCATTTAACACCCACTTTGCAGAGGTGTTAATGTCTAAACGAAGTATAAAGTCATAGAGAGTAGGCTGAGAGACATTCAATTAAGAGCGATTGCTGAGGAAGTGCAGGCTCCTCTCCTCCAGGGCACTGACAGCCAGGGCGCTTCCCACTGCTTCCCCAAACAGGAGCCTTTATGAGGGGGCATGCTGCAATGTACCTGTTTCTGAAGGGCTTACAGTTACCAAGAAACTGTTGAGAGGAGGTTACCTTTTGGTGGGTGTCACATGTGCTGGAGAGCTACATCCCCATGACGTGCCCTCGTCCCAAGTGGTGCATCTGAGATGACCTGCAGTGCTCTGCCTGCTGCCACCCCAGCCAGCCGTGGCTTTGACCCCATGGGGCACCGCCATGCTGCTGTGCTCCTCTGAAATGAGAGCACGGGAGGGAGGTTACGGCAGGCGTGACTGACCCAACATGAAGCCTGCCAGGTGCACCTAGGCAACAGGCAGCACTAGAGCAGCCCAAGGAGCTCAGCTTGCGCCAAGCACTGGACTAGCCAAGCCGTGAGCTGGTGAAGTGCTGGTCTTGCCAGCTGGAGACCAGAGATCTGGCTGCTGCCTCACCTCAGCGAGCTCCAGCAGTTTCTGCCCACCTCTGCCATGCCAGGGTGCTCTCTGAAGGAATGGGACAGCTTCTCGGATGCTGAACCCTGAGGCAGGCTCCTCCGTGGTGGCTGGGCAGCGCAGCCATGGTGGATACAGCTCCCTCAGGGGAGAGCTGGTTATTGAGGGGCAGAGGGCATCAGCTGCAAAAGTGGCGGGAAAGCCCGGGAGCGAGCAGGGGCCAGTGTGACCGAGCTGCCGCTGTGCCTCATTTGGAAATGGACCCCACCTGGAAGATGCAGAAATGACCCAGCTCACTGAAGGGGCACTGCAGCGTGGCCTTGCTGCCTCAGGGGCTCCCTTGTACCAGAGACTAACGTTTAATGTTTGTGGCCAAATTCCCAGTCATTTCTCTTTCCCCAACCAAACTGCCATTCTCTCTCACCCCTGGGGTGTGCAACCCAACCCTTGGCATGCAAGGTGGCACAGGGACCTGGTCCTCCTGACAGTGCCATCAGCCCCGGGTCTGTGAGCTGCTCCCGCTGTTCCCCTCCAAATGAGATCCCCCTATGGCCACATGGGGATGGGCAGGGAGGTGGCACGTGGGCTGCAGCTGTCTCCCGCTGCCGGCCTGGCCCCTCGGAGCAGGCATGGAGGTGAGGGAGCCAGTGGCCCACCAGCCTCTGCCCTCACACTGGGGCTTTGCAGGCTCGAAGCCTTCTGGGTTCGGCTGTAGCTACCAGGGGGCTGTTGGAGACTAAGGCTTTATCTTGTGGGGGTCTTTTTCTCTTTTAAATTCAGATTGCATCTCCTGGTATAAAGGTCTAGTCAAGTTTTACTGCTGGTTTTTGATGAAGTGAGGCTGCTGAATTAGAGGCCCAGTTGTGCCAGAAGCAGATGCGGTGCTGCTGGCCTCTAGAGATGAAAAGCTATCCAGCTCCCTCAGGCATCAGACCCCAGGAGCCTGTCCTCTCCCCCAAACTTGACCAATGATACTGTGGTTTTGGTTGTCTCTGGAGTCCCTCTCCCCCTCTCTGTCTGCTCCCAGCTGAGACAGGGACATTGCCCACTTTTCCACATGTGCTCAGGAGGGCTGGCTTGGCCCTTGGGTGTGACAGGAGTTTTCTGCTCCTCGCATCAGCCTGTTCCCTTCTCACAAGCCGGTTTCTTCCTCAGCGGCACAGTCAGACATTCTTCTGGACGATTTGCCCTCCACACCCTGCTCCCGGTGCCGCAGCGCCCGCGTGCCCCAGCTCCTCAGTGGCTGCTGTGAGGCCGCAGCAGCTTCGCCACCCCCATTCCCTCCGTCTGTTTCACTGCCCCCAGCCCAGGGGCCAAGGCAGGTTGCAGGGAGGGGGCAGGTCCGTGCTGGTACCTTGCCGGAGTAGGGTGAAGCTCCTGGTCTCCTCTGCCAGCTTCCTTGGGTGTTGGGGATGTAGGCAGAGCTCCTCCTGAGCTGTTGCTGTGGGCTGCTCGTGGTGCAGGAGGTACGCAAGACAGAGGTGAAAGCCGAGGGAGAAGGTTTATGGGAAAATTTGCCCTCAGTTTTAATATGCATAATTTAATTTCCTCCTGGCCCGTGCTGGTGTCCTGCCAGCTGCAGCTGGAGAACCTCTACCCTAGCACCACTCTTTCTACTTCTCCACCCAAAGCTGGTTTTGGGGCGAGGATGTTTGGGCCCAGGAGAAATGTGGGTGTCATCCTTGGCTTTGCTGCCCACCAACTGCAGCCATGGTCCAGTCTGCAGCTTCTCAGTACGTCTGTGTTTTATCAACTCTTTTTGGCCACTTCTGAATCCCTCCATGAAACTTGCTGTGTATACACCAAGAACAGCAGTGATAAATGCCATCCTCTAAAATAAAATTGAAGGTGGTTTCTGCTCTTCTTGTATGCTTTTGTAAGGGTTAGAGAGTGTAGAGCCAGCTGAGAAAAGGGTAGGGAGAGCACATTAACAGGAACAAAAGACAACAGGGGAACTCTCATTGTACCTACAAATATATTTCCCAAAGAACATCATGAAAGAAAGGATTGAGACAGAAAGAGAGAAGGGGACAAAAGAAGATGAAAATATGCCACAGGTGGGGAGGACACTAAAACCTCCACCCACACCAGTGCCAAAAATCTCAATTAAAAGGTGACAGGTGTGTAATTTTTTTTTAAAGGCAAAACTGCACCACAAAAGACATGTTGGCAGGTTTAGAAAATAAATGCTAAATGTATTCAGTCTTGCCTTTGAGCAATGTTTCTTTTCAGTTGTCTTTCGTTTTTGTAAATTTTATCTAGTTTCCTGCACTTCCCTTGCCAGCTCTGTCAGCACTGGCTGTAGATCTGAGAGATGCTGGCCCATCTCTCCACTAAGGGCTGCTCGACTTCTCTGCTTTGCTCAGGGCAGGTTTACTTGTTCCCAAGCAAGACAGGCCCCTGCGTGCTTTAATTGCTTCGCAGCCACTCTGGCACCAGCTAAGGTCACTCTGAGTGAGTGTGGCGGAGAAACAGCAGTAACTCCAGCCAGTGTTATTGTGACGGTTTTTAAAATGCGAAAGGAGCAGAGACCCAAGATAGAGCACTGCAGGCACCTTTCCACTTCTAAATAAACTTAGAGCAAATACAAATGTAAAACTTAACCATTGCTTTTTATAGTCTTGTCTCCTTTTAATTTAAACCTCTTTTGTTTAAGAAACAATGGCACATAGAAAGTGTTTCTGCAGTGGCAAAGAAAGCTAATATATGTATTTCAAATAGTTAAAAATCTGAATTTGCCCCAAAATTATGTTCCCTGCTGCATTTGGCAATCCTCCCCTTTCGTTCCTTCTCTGGTTCAGGTGCTGTTGTCTCCAGCAGCGGTCAGGCATGGCATGGGGAGCGGGGTGGATATTGGAAGTCATCCTGGAAAGTCCTTAGAAATGAGCTAGGACACAGGACTTCATGAACTGTCCCACTGCAGAATACAGACAACAATCTGACTCTTAAACGAACAGAATCTCTTTTCCTCTTTTAGGTCTGGAGAAAACCCTGTAAAACCTTGTTCTGTTCATTTCTAGTCATCCCTGTAAGATTTCCCTATGAAGCATGGAGCCTGGGACAAAAGGCTGATTTGCTTTGGAGGACAAGTCACTCTGAACATCCATGCCAGGGGCTGGGGAGAGGAAGAGGACCATGAAGAGGTTACAAAGCTCTTCAGCCATTATAACAGGCCTGGCAATGGGGTTGCTGCTGAGGGGAGAGATGCTGTGCCTCAGGGAAAGCACGTGGCTCCTGGGGCAGGGAAGCACTTGGAAAGCATGTTTTGGATCATCTGCAGCCTGACTCGGAACCAGCTCCTGCAGAAGACAACCAAAAGGTTCCCACTGGTTCACTTCTGCATACAGATCTATACAAACACAGATAGTACCTTTTCTGCATATTAAAGGCAGCTCTTTTGATGAAGGGGGAAAAATTTGGCCTCAGTGCTATAGCAAGAATGTTACTGTTTCTTACTGGGTTCTTTATTAACTACTTGCTTACTTGCTCTTGGAAACGTTTTTAAATTACAAAATGTCATCTTAAAAAATCAGGGGGAAGGTTCTCTCAGTCACAGAACCCAGGCTACAAAACTTCAACAGAAAACACAAAGTATTGACAAATTAAGCACTGGAAGATCAGTATCATTTGCAAGGTTGTACAGGTCCTTTTCTCTACACTGTCCCCGCCCCCCCCTTCTGTCCTGTCCTGTCCTGTCCCCTCCTCCCACCATGGAATTCCTCTGTAAGGACTGGATTTTATATCCCAATGGGAGTAAAGCTTCTGTCTGGAAACAGGAAGAATATACTGACTTTTAAGCAGATTTTTTTTTAGAGCTTTATGGAGAGTGTGATGGGTCCCTCTCCCATTTGTGGATATGCCGCAAACGGAGATCTCTGAAGGGGCGTCTTTGAAGTAAGCATCTTCCATCCCAAACTGTGAAAGGTACTTACAGAAAAATTTCTGTATGGTCTTCAGAGAAATCTTATCCTAAGCATTTAGTTGAGGATGGCACTCATGGCATTAGATGCAACCAGGCATGACTTGCAAATATTAACTTATTAAAGCAATTCATTCATTTCCTCCAACAAATGATGCGATTAAAAATGTGCCTAGGGAATGTTATAAATACACATCTATGACTTGACTTTTCTTCCCAGGAATCTCTGGCTAATCCCTAGTGAATAACCCAGCTCCAAGCTGAAACCATCAAATGAAAATGAACAGCCAAGTATTTTAAACTATTGCTTTTTATTATAATTACACCGGAGCACAAATAAATAAGCACTAAATTATTGTAAAATATTGTCAATGCACTAAAGAAAGCAGAATCGATCTTCAAACAACGTCTTATTACTTCAGAAGTATCAAAGTACATTTAATTACATCTTACCTAAAAAAATCAAGTACAAAAATCAAAAGAAAATTAATATGTATTTATACTGTGTATATAGAAACGGCTAATAATATATGATTACAGTTAGCCTCTAGCTACTCCTTACTCCTACACAATCTCAGGCACATACCTGACAATTTCTAATGAAATATGAAAAAAAGCAACATGACATTCAATTTCAAGATATTGGTAAATGTATTACATTGGAATGAACACAGAATGATTTAATTTTATTTAAAAACCCTGTCATTTAAAAACATAGTGCCATTGTCCACTTAAAAATAAACAACCCAAACCAAAAAACCCCATACCATTTTATACCATTTGCTTTAATTTGTCAAAAGGAGCAATAAAGTAGACATACATTGGCTAGTATACGTAAACACATTTTTAGTGCAAGAATAACAAGACCTGTGACTTTACTGTGCTTTCTTGAAATCACAGTGCACTTTACACAAATTGCTACACTATAATGTTTAACTTCAGGAGTTTAAAGCAAAATAAGTGCATACCAAACAATTTCATATATACAGTCCTCACAAGTGTGTGTATATATGTGATCTGTATGTATATACAGATTGCATATTTGTACAGACTATAGCTTTAATGACCGTGTGTAACTAAGCACTGTCATTCACCCTGTGACACAGAAACTGCTGAGACAATAGGTGATGCAGAAAATGTTTAACAGCATTTTGATGGCATGCTCTCGGCAGTACGATGCACTTTTTACTTGAGCGATGGGGTGGGCCAGCAGTCACGGGACAGGATGGCGGCATATGTCTTGCTCTGGCTCTGTCCATGACCTTTGGAAACTACTCCACCTGAGCCTCACTTCCCTCCTCTGTAAAATGATTCTCGCAAGCGTGAGGTTTAGTTCGCATTTCTAAAGTGCTTTGAAGGTAAGTGCTAAGTTATATTTTACTTTTTCATGTACTGTCGCACGTTAAAACAAGAAGCCATTGTTTCCATGGGATACAATGGAGGTCTGGAAGCACGTGGGCAGTTTTTTAGGAAGGACAACATAAAGAGTGTTGAGCAATAAAAGCAAAACAAGGAGTGGTTTCATGGTTGGATAAGCATACAAGCAAGTCTGCTTAGGACAAGAATGGTTCAATTCCCTGATCATTATTCCTATTACATATCAATATGAAAAGGACACAATATGAACAACCACTATTAAACATGTAACTGTTTACATTAACGTTTGCCTTCCCTCAAAGGGCCTGGCACTGCAGCGCCCATGCGTACCCGCCATGGGTCTGGACTGCAAAATAGACGTTTCGGTAGCAGGCTTTTTAAAGTAATTGCTCCAGGAAGAAATCAGTGCAGAGGAGTATCAAGACTGCCTGAATGCCGGCTTTTGTTTTGTCACCAGAGACTTGGTGCAGGTAGGGGAAAGGGCTGAGCAAAGTATTTCACACATGGTTATGAAAAACTCTTCTCTTGCCACATAACAAGGAAGACAAAGCATAAACACTTTCTGAATAATGAACCTGTTATCTCAACAGATTTCTCATGACCAACAAGTCGTCTTCTTTCCAGCAGATTCTGGAACTTTGCGAGATCTCTGGAGTTTTTCTTCTGCCATTTTCTTTCTTTAAAAAAAAGAGAATAAGCAGAATATACAATTGGTGTCTTTTGCATGTAACATGTATTCAGAGCTTCCTTCACAGCCTCTGGGTTTTTTCATGTCTTCTGTCATTTGGGCTGTGAGGGGCTCTTTAAATCCGCATTTCAATTGCGTACCCATTCTAGCCACTGTATATTCATAACACACACCAATATTTAATGTATGTGGGTATATATGTATGCACACATCTATGAGTATATATAGATACATGCATATATACATATATATGTGTGTACACATATGCATATATACATACACAATAATGCTAATATACATACACACATATAAACACACACTTCATCTTTTACAGAAATCTCAGTTTGGACATCAAAATATACATTAGTTAATTAGTTATAAAATATTTAAAAACTTTTTTCCAGAGGCTGAAAAGAAACTACTACTGATAAAGCATTACTCAAACTCAAACTTTAGCAATATAGATTACAAAAACCTTCTAAAATTTTTTATTTTTGGTTTTTTTTGATCAGCAATTACAGCTGTGGCAATGCTGCCAATATAATTTCAAAGAAAAGCCAATATAAGAAGAAGTTTCAAACAACACACCTTTTCTTCTCGGCAAATATAATATTAAAATGATTGTTTTAAAGAGGGACTTTTGTGCTACCAAACGTCAGACGCATAGATAGAAATTTAAATATACAAAATATATGCCATAGATCTTTTTTCTCCTACTCCACAGTAGGACAAGTTTCCCTCGTTCTCAACAGATCCTTTTGGAAGATATTTCACCGCATGGATTTCACCCTTATAATCAGTATAAGCCATCTCTTTCTCCCGTTAAAACCAGGAGGTCATAATTCTTTGGTCATGACATAATATTCTGTTAAAATGGGCGTAATATAATACAGGATTGCAAGCCAATTACAGAAGCAGCCAGGAAGAAGAAATGGCGTACCCGGGAGAAGGTGTTACGTGGGCCTCTGCTTCAAAACCGCATGAAATCAAGAGGGATTTCCCTACTGGCTTTCAAGGGGTCTGAATTCCAGCCTTTATAAATAACACAAGGAAATCTGACACAGTGTAAAGTAAGGATGTGTTGCTGGATTTAAAAATAATAAACATGTAAACAGATTTTGTCGCTTTTATTTTCTGGACCAAAGAAAAATGTGGACAGGAACTGTGGCTGCAGTGCCACTGCCTTAACCTGCTAAGCGACTGGGTCTCTCCATCATGGGCTGCACAATGCCTAGTCACAGTGAACCATGGTCTCTGCTAGTCAACTGAATATAATGAAGGAAGAGTTTCTGTTTCACGCTTTTCTGCAGAAAATTTAGTTTCTTGGCCAAATAATTTTAGTAACTGATTCATATAAAACCAAGAGCAATTTCTCTGATTAACTTTATGGGAAAACCGATGCAGAACAATTCATATTTTAAATGCAACTTGGGCATCTGCATTAAGCACTTTTATTTGCATTGCTTGCAGTTTTGCTGTTTCCCACCAAAACTCTCTCCTTTGTCCAGCCCTCCCCCCTCAAAGCTAAGGACATCTAACGAGTACAACTCTACGTAACTTCTGCAGCCCTAGCACCAAGTTGATTCATACATTGTCCTGTTCAACAAAACATACAACCACATGCTTTTGTACAGAGGCCAAATCTAGGCAGGTAAGAGAAACAAAAAGGTAGTGGCAGGGGGGGAAACATTAGAATACCACATAGAAAATAGGTAATAAAACAGTATAACAGTAACATTATATAGTAAAATTCTTCATAAAGTTTTGACTTTATATATATATATTTAAACAGTGTATTAGTTTGGGTGTTTTCAATATATTGGCGAAATATTTACATTTTGATATCTTCTGGATCCAAAAAAATCCTGGATAAATATGTATGCCTTAATCCAGTCGGAAACTTAAATCTCTCTCTTGATTGACAGGTGAGCACTGTATCGTTGTGGTTTTTTCCTAGGAAGTTCACCACCTGCAGGTAAGTCTTAGGTTAGAGCCTTTGCCTTATTAAAAAAGCAGGCTACCTGTGCTCGGTGCCACACAGTAGAGAGGGCATCCTCCACACGCCTGTCAAATTGCAGTGTCCCAGAAAACAGTTTGTTGTTTGGAATAAGGAGGAGGGCTGTATTTCTTGGTCCCGGTATTCTTTTTCCAACTCGGCAAAATAGGCATGCTGTCCTGTTTGCAGAGTCCTTTTTCTGATTTCTGTCGAGCTTTTATTTCTTTGCAGAGGCAACGTTTTTTCTCAATCATATCCAGCATTGTATGGTCCCCTTGCAACCACTGCATACACGTCACCTATTGGGGGAGGAAAGAAAGAAAAGAAGGAAACAGGAAAGAAGAAAAAAAGCGTACAAATAACTATTTGGTCACAGATTGAATATGTTGTTTCTTTGCAAGGTTAACATTACACTTATTTGAAACACTCTAATTTTTTTGATGAACAAAAGATCTCTATGCCAACAACAGAAGCAAAGTCAGCCTTTACTTCTAACTACTACTTTAAGAAAAAAAAGGGTAATAAAAGGTCCCCTTTTTAACTTCTGCCGAACACTGAAAGCTAATAAAGATAAATGTTTTTGGCAAACTAGCACTGGTTGGATTTTAAATGAGGGAATAGATCTTAAAAAGACACATGGGTCTTAACAGTGTCCCTAAGTTGTGGAAATAAAAAATTCTGTACACTGAAACCCATGTTGTATATTGCTTTCCAAATCCAATCTGTCACATTAAAAGCATGGTGTTAACACTTCTGAGTATCAAGCTAAATATAACTCTGTGTTTAATTTTTTAAAAATGATTTAATGAACTCCATGAGAATTATATGGATTAACCTACCCTATTCTGTGATGATATTTTGTTAACTGAAAAGCACCAAGAGTTTAGAAACCCCATATTTTCGTGCATGTAGAATGTTTGAAAACATGATCCTGATCCAAAAAAGGAGGTTAGCATATGTTCAGTTGTAACTACATGTCACAGCCTCTCTGAAGCCTGAGAATGTGGCTTCATTTAAGTTCAGTGGGATGCTTGCATGATTGAAAATGTGTGTGTCTTCAAAGGATTTTGATTGGAACTGAAATCACTAATACTAAACTATTCTGAAAGGGCTCATTGTATTTGGATGACACACTGTATACCTGCAAATCAGAAAACTTCCTCTCAACACTTACTTTGCAAATTTGAAGTGATGTCTTGAAGTCTCCCAACATTTGTTTTCCACATTAGTCATAAATTAAGGATTTGTGTGTAAGTAAACGCACGCCATACATTTGCAGGGGCTGTCCAAGTACATCTCTGATCTTGTCATGAAAATGCACATGTACAGTAATACTTTGGCAGCATTTCATGATTCAGGAAGGAAATGTATGTTTATTATTAAGAGTATTTGAGTACATTTAATAATGCATATGCCTTTCGTTCACAAATCTTAGAATGCCAAGCGTGAGCATACACCAGGTTCCTAGAACTGGGGACTGGTCTTCTTAAAAGCCAGTATAGAAACATCCATTGATCTCGGTAGTTTTTGTCATCAGCTTGAAGCGTATTTAGCATTTATTGATAAATAGATAGAGAAAATGTTCAAATTCATAGCAGGCAACAAAGCAAAAGGAATAAACGTGAGCAAGCCTACCAAAAAAAGTAATAACAAATGATGTACTCAAACAGAAAAATAAACAGAATACAGAAATGTAGGTATTTTTTCAAATATCTTTGTAAAAAAAAGTTTTTAAGGTGTGACACAGGATAAAAGAATTTCAGATGGAATTACCTTTCTTTATACTGAAACAAACCCACGCTTACCTTACACATGAGATAATACTTTGAGTAGAACAAATTTAAACCACGATATGAATTTTGTTCTTGAATATTCTTTGAATTTAGAATTACACAGGTAATGTATCTGCAGCATGTCCTCCTGAACGGCTGAGCTAGAAGTCTTCTGGAAGCCCACTGTACCTGCTCTTCCTAGTCAAATATTTCTTCATTTCAGGAGTGATCTAACATTTAGTGCGGTGCAGGCAGGTACAAGACATGTCATCTGCCACAGCTGAAAGACCTTCTCTCTTTGGGTGCCCAGGCCTGGCCCAAAACTCACTGACTGAACCAGAGATACTCCTCCCTACCCTCTTTCTCGACTCCACAGGTCTTTGGAAGAGGCTCTACCTCAGGCAGATTTCCTGCCACTCTGCTCATCAGTGATGGGTTAGTACTTACGCAGCAGTGTCTTCATTTTGCCTGGGTCCTCCTACGTGGGGCAGGACAGGGACACAGTCTGCACACAATTCATTACACAAAATATTCGCAACACAGCTGCACATCAGCTTCTGGGCCGGATTTGATGACAATGGTACTTGAGTGTAGGTTTCCTCTTCTAGGCACCAGGGAATACCTTCTCTTTCATAACCCATCATGTAAATAAACAGAGCACGTGCCAATACCAAATCCTTACGGTACGCTGTGTGCTCCAGTCACCATGCATTGCAAGCATCATCCGCAGCACGTACGACAGTAACCGTGACGGTGTTACACCCGCGTCACCCCCACTCTCACCACTGTACTACACACAGTGCCGTTGCCAACACAGTGTCTTCTGGTAGGTAATCTCCTTCACGGGATTCAAGGGGACTGAAGCAGGATTTTGACATGCTAAGCTCTAAAATACCAGTTGCAACTTCCCAAAGATAGAAATGGTGTTGCAGAATGTATCAGTTACACACACACACTCTGACACACCCTGCAGAACAGCCCCTAAAATAAACCCGAGTGTAGGCAGCTCCAAAATCCTTTTTTATACTGGCCACCATATTGTGTTGCAGTTAGTGAATCATTTATTATGAAGAATTTTAGTTTTTCCACTTTCCCAGACACAGATTTTCACGACTACCTGTGATTTTTTTAACGTTATTTTTGTTTGATGGCTAAGTCCTTCACACCAGCATCTTCTTCGATGTACCGTCCACATGGTACATTCCTCTCCTGTAACTGCATTCAGGTAATGCTACGTGCAGCATGACAGTACAGAACTGGTATGTGCAAAGTCACTTGCTAACATAGACTAAGTGAACACATATGATGTTGAAAGGCTTGTGGAAAAAAGCTTAAAAGTGACAACAAATGTTAAAGGGTTTTATTTGATAGTTTTGCCCAGTTTGAGTGTTAATGTGCAAGAAAACAAAAATGTACTGAGCAAGGGTGCATGCGTCTTGAAGTTGCAAGACAGACCTAAGAGGAAATCACCAGTTTGTAGATCAATGAACTACAGATATGACAATAACCGTGTTGCTAATATAAAATCCCAAAGAGCATTAACTAAATTTTCAGTGCGTCCTAGACAAATTACAGGTGCTAAGGCTCACAAAGCCAGCACTCAACCCAGCTGTTTAATCACAGCAGTAACCCTCGATGACTTCAGTAAGGCTACTGAGGTGTTTAAAGCTAATGTGTTTAACACTGCGGACTTAGGCCTAATCCTTCCTGTGATTGAACTGATGACGCTCACGTTTAGTTCCAGTACTAATTTTTTTCATATCCTCCCTCCTTTCTAGCTTCAGCCTGCTCCTCTGGTCATGCATCATGCTGTTAATATCCCTGCTATATCATAACAAGGGATTTGTTCAGTGTGAGAAGCACAAAAAAATAATGAAGTCACAACTAAATTTATGGAAAAATGTAGAGCATTCATAACATACAGCTATACAGATCTCCCATTCCTGAAAGATCACATAGCATGTGAGGAATGGTACATACTGCAGCGTGTCAGTGCTTGGCTGCAGATGTGGATGTAAGCAGACAGGCACAAAATGCATCAGCACTGGAGGTAACAACCAACGAGACACAGCACAGAAGAAGCAAAGCTGATTTTGACTGGAGTCTTGGCTCAAAGCCTACTCCTAATGAAAAGTGAAGAAAGAACCAGCAGCTAATGTTAGGATTGTAAGGAGGGATCTCCTGGAGAATCCAGGATGTGTATTAGGTACTATGTCACATAATCTCTTTTGAATTATGAAATTTACTGATTGTAAATAAATTTTTATTTTGATGGAATTTTTACTCATTAAATTATCTGGGGGTCTAAGACACAATTTTTTTTTCAAAATCAGACAGAGCAAGAGAGTGAAGGAAAACACCAGCAAAGGCCCAGAAGTTTGGACATTCACCTAGGAGACGTTGGAGGTAGGCTCAAATCCTTGCTCCTAAGCAGGCAGTAAAAGCTGCATGATAACCTGGTGTGTAGGAACCATACAGGAATGCCGAGTGGTTGGATAAATTCTCTCACCTGAACATGACTGAGTGCAAGGGTAAATGAGGATGCCTCAGGAGTTCCCGGTAAACACACTAACCCTTTGATTATTCTCTAATTTTTTTCAAAAATCTTCTTTAAAGCAAATGCTTGTTCCAAACTTGAACATCAACAACAAAAAGTAAGAAACTTCTTCCACTATACAAAACTGAATTCTTCTACACAGTTTTAATCACCAGCTTTCTTGAAGGCCTTAGGAGAAACCAGTCTATGTTGCCACCTTACTTTTACTATCTGCCCTTATTTTTCTGACATTTTTATTCCCAAAACATTGGAAGTGAATTTTATTAAATCCTGCTACATAGTCTCAGGTTTTATGTTGGCAGTGCCATGGAACAAGAAATAGTATTATAAACCCATCTTTCAACTAAGAAAAAACAACTTTACACATCCTCAAAACAGAACAAAGTGTTTTGTCTAAGAAAATCTTTCTAAGTAAAAAAAGATCACTTCTGGTGGGTGTTTTAATGCATTCTGAACATCTGAGAAACAAACTAGAAAAACTAGTTCCCTTCTCTGCAAAGTGCAACGGGTCTATTTTTGTGTGTAGGTGCCTCCATTAGCAGTGGCCCTGTCTTCATTTCTTCTTACCTCATAGGACTGAAATTTTGAATTATTCCAGAAAGATAAGTAGCTGTCCTGATGGTTTACAAATATATGTCTTGCTTAAATTAGAGTGCTCTGAGCTAGATCACAGAACTGTCTTGGAGTAGAGGTTTGATGGGCAGAACAACTACAGTTCAGTTGCTCTGAGAGGACAGAACCTGGAGCCAGAGGTCAGTACATGCTGTAGCTCTCTGCCACATCAAAATTTACTGAGAAAAGCTCATAATCCCAGGGAAAACTCAAAACAGGCTTTGGGGAACAGACAATGATTCACGCTGCCAGGAACTCCCTGGTGTCACAGCAGACTATTTCTGTTTTCTGTTGCCCTGGCACAGGCTCTGCCCCAGCCCTGGGCACCCGCACTGCTGCCCACAGAACGATGCCAGTGCAGCTCCAGCCCGCGCTGTGTGTGGCAGCCTGCACCAGCAGATTCACAGAAGTGCTCCAAATATGGGTGTTTAAAGCAAGAAAAGGAATTGTAAATGAACATAGTTCTTTCCCTGTTCTTAACGAAGCAGGATAGTTTGGTTTGGCAAAGACAGTAATAGTTACAGATGGAAAAAGATAGAAGAAAATATCCTCCAGTAATACAATTAAGCATCTACTGATGGATACAACTTTGCATACCTGCTAGCTGTGGTCACCAGGTGTAGCAAACATCTTGTATCTTTTCTGTCGGTGACTATTCACAATATGAGATAAGACTTTCTGGCCCTTCAGGAGCTGGACTTTTAGCATAAGGAGCACCAGGTGAAATGCACAAGCAGGTCTGTGTAAGTTACTGAACACATGTATGCTACTGAAAAATGTATGGCAATACCTGTAAGTTCTATACAAACCAAACAATCCCATGTAGCATAGCCTTTCCAAACAAAAAACTTGAGGGGTGTGAAAAGAAAAATCTGGGAGCAAGACTGAAAATACAGAGTGAAAAATCCTCAGCACCAGGCCTGGGACTCTCTTTCTTAGGTATGATAAATTTTACTTGCTCATGTGTGAGAGGTAAACAGCTACATAAATACATAGATAATGCTGTCTCTTGGTAAAGACGTATGCGCTACGTAAGTCCCACTCATATCCTCTTGTCTCAAACTGAGCCCCATGTAACTTTCATCGCCAGCCCTGGGCACTGGGCAGGCAGGCACCCTGCGCTCCTGCCTGTGCCGGGATGAGAAGAAGAGCAAGTGCTGGAAGTGATTCTGCTCCTTCAAAGTCAGGCCACAGGGGTGAAGCATACGTAGGATAAAGTCATGCTAATTCCCGGTGCCAAGAGGCATTTCAGGAAACCTATCATTGAAAGGTGCACTATAATTTTTCACACAAGTGCCTGTGAAAATATGTGCTGCTAAAAATTCCATGGGGGAGAAGAAATATTTGAAATATTGTAGGCAGCTCTATAACTAGACACAAAGTTAGAAAATGCAGCCAATTTTCATTCATTTTTGAGGAAGCTTTTCTGACATTTGAATTGATCACCTGGTATTTCATGCTCTGGACACTTCTGTGAGTGGTTTTTTGGCGGTTTTTTGTTTGGGTTTTTTTGTGCTGTATGAACTTTTAATGACTTACTTAAAAAAAAATTTCCACTTTAGTTTACACAAGGGCTTTAGAAAACACCATATCCTATTCAGCTGTTTCTCCTCATGACGTCTTGGCTGGTAAGTTCTTGGTTTGCCTATTTTTAATGCTGCTAGTTTGTCTGAGGTGAAATCGGAAGCTCTGGGCAATAAAAGACCCGCACAATGATGCTTCTATAATTTTTTCCTAGTACTATGGGTTCCCGCTTACTGTGCTGAAATTGCAGAGATCATGGGGCTGAGGAAGATGCTGTTCTCTTCTGGCCCTTGTGAGTGTCCACCTCTCCTGCTGAATGGCAGAGGGGCTGACTCTTCATTTACAGGAATGATGGATGGGTAAAACCACATCACATGTATGTGATCATGGAAGTCATGTACAAATACCCTTTTCTTTGTGACAACTACATTTCACAGATAAAATGAAAGTCCAACAGCTGATGCGAGGCTATAACAAAGCGATCTGGAGCCAATGCAAAATACAATGAAATAAAAAAGATCAGCAATGTTTGGAGGAGATTATTAGAAATGTCTCCTGGATCTGTAAACAAAGCAGTCTCTAACGGTGCAATCTGTGTGCAGTGCTACGTACGCATCATTCAGCAGAGCCAAGCATGCTGATTTGTTTTGGCAGGCTACAGTAAGTGAAGAAGAAAGGCTTTCTGAAAGCCACTTACCATCCTCTGGGAGAAAAAGGTACTCCCTCCCACTTGCCTGTTCTCAGACAGGAGTTTCCAAACTCTCTTTCCCACTGAAACTCTTGACGGCACTTTCTCTGGTGCAGATGGGTCCCAGCCATCTGGACGGGTAATGTATTTCCACTTGGGAGGGTGTGAAATCCCGCTCCTAGAAGGCAGTCGTGTCCCACGGGTGCAAGTGGTGGAGGGCTATGTTAAGTAGCAACAGTTACTTCACAATCTGCTATCTGATACTCTTAGCTTGATGTGGAGGTCCTCTTAGCACATATTTGCAAAAGGGGAGTTGTCCAAGGCAGGAGTTCAGCCAGAATCAGGTTTCAGAAAAATCTGAGCAGCAAGATCCTCACCCATATGAAGCCAACAGGAATGTACCGTCTAACTTCATGGGTCCAAGAATTTGACTACAGTTTGTTCAAACAAATAGTAAAAAAAACCTCAAATGATTTAAAAAGCCTTCGGAAGAGCACTTAGAAAATTAAGATGGACAAGATTTCTTTTGCTAACCATTAGCTATAACCATTGCACTGCAGTTGAATGTTGTTACTTCCAATGGCTGCAAAAGTCGGTAAGCGAGGGTAGAAGTACAGGCTAAATCTGCAGTCATTTCCTTCTCTCCGACAGAGGTACTCTGGATTAATATTGACATGAAAGACAGTGTAATTTGGCCCAGTATAGTTAGCCATTCATATAACACTGTACTGCTAACCCATTCTCCTGTAACTGTTAAATTCAAACCAACAACTGATTATTAATACAAAGGTGATTAAAAGTATGTTCAGGAACACGCAGGATGTGCAAAGTGAGCTGTGAAAGCAGACACTCTCCATGCAATTTGTAGTTCATGGCAACGCTCCCCAGGGACACTGGACAACATAACTGCAAATTCTTCTCTAGAAGTGTCTGAAGTGTTTTCTAGAAGGTGTCCTATGATGCCAGCAACCACATTAGAATGATCCTGTGCATTCACGTACTCGCACCACAAGCAGAAGCACACGCAAGGCGCTAAACGCTACACAAACTACCCTTTCCGGCCTTTCACAAATTCTTCTTTTTAAGGGACACAAATAACATCTCTATTTTCCCTCTAAACACTTGGGAAAGAATTCCCCCAGCACACTAGTCTTCATTTTGAGAAAATAGTTGGCTGGGTAATCTTACCCTGTGTGTTTAACATTAAAATAATCCACTGACACCTGCTATTTCAACTTATGAAACTGTATGTGCATCACATTTTAGGGCTATTGTAACATTTGGATTGCTGTGTTTAATGTTTTGATTTACATTATTCTTAATTTCTAAACTTCTGGAAATATGTTTTCTTATAAATGATACTACTACAGAAAAAAATGAAAATAAGAGTCCCTGTAAAAACTGTTCTACCAGTTAATGTAATTATACGATGCAGTATTGTAAGAAACCCTGGACACCTTTTTTCAAACACAGGACTTGCTAAAAGACTTATTATATTGTCTTGTGCTCTATGGCCTGACCAATCCACCACTTAAAAACAACTGACAAGAATCTTTGGAACTCCAGGAATTCCTGAGGATTCAAGATTATGAGCAATTAATACTTATCCTAAAATTAAATTAGCAAATGGTTAGTAAACCTTCAGCACCTCTGATTCCAGACCTTCAGTTTCATGATTCATTGCTTCCAATTACTAAATGTCACAGTTACTTTATACCGAACCAGCCCTGCACATACTCCCATGCCTCGAGTTTTCCGGTAACCCTTGGATTATTGCTGAGGCTATCAATAAAGTAAACTTTAAATGATAAATTCACCATCCTGCTTTCCATTTTTATACTGACAATCAGTCTAGCTATAGATCTTCCTGACCTTGCATTATTACCTTATTGGGAAACATGTATTCTTCTCATCTAAGCTTTTTTATTTTTAACACAAATCAACTGTCTGAAATATACCGCTTGATCTACTGTTAGTTAGCACATCCTGTAAATGCTAGTACATTTAAAATAAAAGCCTGTAAAGTAAGTCATATTAGAGATTATTTTGTGATAAAGTTGTCTCATGCATCTCATTTGTGCAGTGGATCATCACAAAGTGCATTCCTATTGAGATCATTCATGAAAAATCAAAGCTTAATCTATGCCTTCGCTAAGCAATAAATGCAGAACTCAAGCAACCCACCATGATACATCCTGTCATTCACTGTAAAATAGAAAGGAGAATTCAGTATCATATTAGGTCAATCGCAGGAGGGACAAAGGACAGAATACTTGGCTAGCGTTCAGTCACACAGGGATCTCCTGCTAACTGCATTTTGCAGTACAGCACCTGCAGGGTAACACTCTAATGTCCTAGATTTCCTTGAGACGTTACTAACCCTGTTGCCCCACCTCTTCCTCTTGCTGGAGGTTGCTGCTCCATTGCACGTGTGCCTGAACTGCTCATGAACCAGCCTTAAAACAGCAGGACAGTTTGAAGCAGTGACCTCGATGACCACTACAGCTGGCCCTGCCTATGACCGAGTAACCGTGTCCACAGTACAACACATCTGTAATTAGTGTTTCTTACTCTAAATCATGGTAGTTTTGAAAAACTGCCAGATTCTAAATCTCATAGTGAGGTGAACAGCCCGTCCCCCTTTGTATTAAGACGTGGCATGGAGCAGTGAGAGCTGCTGGTGGGCAAGATCCTCTCCTCCTCCAGATCCAAGCCCTGCAAAAGCTCTCATGTACAAGGGAGGTGAAGGCAGGCAGCGGGGTGCGTCCTCTAGGTATTGCTTCTGGTCACCCACCAGAGGCCAAGAAGGACCCAGAAACTGAGTATGGAAGAAGGAAAATGAGTGGAAACAAGACCAAGACTTTGGAAGAACTAAGGAGTGCGAGAAAGTAGACATCGAGGCCAAGCCTGAAGTTACAAAAATGTGACAAGTAGGGACACCACAAATTCCATTAGTTTCTCCATTTTATTGGGCCTCATTTTTTCCAAGCTACAAACACGTACATGAGCTTCAGCACTCTTCCTACTGAAGTCAGTACTAGAACTCAAGATTTAGCTAACTTTTATTGCTGTGACAGCTGAAGAATCTCACACCAGTTTGCCAGCAAAGCCCCTAAGTCTATATATTTCTCTAGCAGTTTCAAGAAAATGGTCACAAGAATAATTTAAAAATAAAACAAATCTAAAACTATCAAAATAATATATGGAGGGAGAATGCCTCAGCACTGAAAGGACTGGTGCCTTCAATTCCTTTTGGTTTGTATTAGGTGATCTAAATACACAAATATCTGTTACAGACTGTGAAGTTGCTTTACAGATGAGAAATTTTGAAATATGCTTTTACATTTCTCCTTTTTTGATGGTGAAATTGAGTCAATGATAATTTTCTTAGATTAAATGCCGTTTCTCAAGTATCGTACCGATTGTATGGGGGAAAAAAGCTTAGGAAAGCATGACTGAAAACAACACTGAACATACAGAGATGATCATATTCTCGTAGGTGGTTACATCTTCCCTCCTACAGATGCATAAAAACATGATTAAAAGACAAAGATCTCCATTTATGATTAATTTCTAACTCCAATTTGAAATGCAGTTAACGAACAGTTACTAGACTTATAAACTGTACTGAGAGTTTCTAAAGAATTGAAACACGTAAGAGCTTGCCTTAGTATGAAATACCACATCTGCTCTACATCACAGCAACATCATGCAATTTCATTTATATCAGGAAATGCTAAACAATATCGTACCCAAATCTAATATAGACATGATTTCTTGACACGTAGAGTAGCTGAGATACAGGCAAGAAACTAAGACTGGCATCCGCATGCTTTAGAAAATGGGATTCATTGGATGCAGCGGTTCCCTGTACCTTGTTTCTGGTTTTCTGTTTAAAAGGCAATTTACAAAAGGATGGTACTGGCTAATACAGCGTGTGACACTGGTTCAGCATCAACTCATAGAGAAGACTGCAACACACTAAACCACAAGCACCAGTCTGCTGAACCAGGGCTTTGCTCACAGGCTCCCACACATGGAGTGACCAGGCAAACTCGACTTAGCCTACAACAGCAGCATGGGTTAAATTCAAGTTCAGATCTCCAAAGCAGGGAGGAAATTTAAATATCCATCTTAAAATGAATGGCGAATGACAATGCATGGCAAACAAAACATTCAGCTTCATGTTAACCTATACACACTTAGCACCTGTAACATAAGCAAACAAACTGTCAACCAGCAAAAAAGTGCTCTTTTTCTGATTATGTTTGTGTTATAAAGTTTGGTGCACAAATCAAGCAAGAGCCATGATCTGACCAATATTAATTTAAAAAATGCATATTGCTATTGTTTTTTCTCATTTTTATTATTTTCTATTGTGAATTACACAATTGTGATTATAAACCCCAGATAGTAAATGTGCTTTTCCAGACTGTAAAAAAAGAGATGGGCCAACCGAACCCAAGAGTCCACTAATTGCCACCGACTTGCAAAGGCTTAAGATCAGGCTGCTGGCCCATAAACACTGAGCTCCATTAGTGGAACCTGTCCTTTCCCCATCCTACTTTTTGTTGACGAAAAGCATTCCTTGGGCATTCCAGTTATAGCTTATGAGCGAAATGGGAATTTGCTGTTGACGTGAATGAGGTCAGAATTTAACCCTGTAACTTTAAATTAAAAAATGAAAAGGATTTTCTATTATGCGATTTTAGTCAGGGTGAAGGCTCTTGCTAGCAGTGGCTCTGTCATCGTACAAGTTTCTCAGTATTTCCTGCATACAGATCTGCCTTCTAAGATTTTTCTGAGTAGCTGCTGCCACTCTGCTGCGGTAACTTACTATGCACTGAGACTGGTCCGGCTGGACAAGTTAGTACAACGATAAAGTTAATGGTAAAGGAAGCAAATTTATCGCTCCTAGGTCTCATAGAGAAACATGTATGATCGCCATTGAAGCTCCAATTCAGTGATTAATTTAAATACATGCTCAATTGGAAAATATGTATCAGTCATCCCCTTGATTTACAGGGATATTTTGCTATTTAAGATAAGCCAGTGCTTTGCTGCCTCAAGGCCAGCTAACTGAGCCTACATACAGTTGTGTGGTTATTAAGAATAATTTTACAAAGGGCTAATAAATGATTGTTAGCTGTTTCGGCAATTATATAATAGATATATGAATATATTAACATATAATTGGCTATTATATGTTACTGTGGACTACAAAGCGTAAGAGGTGTAGCAAATGGTGTCTGTAATGTTCCCGTAAGATTGACTCATAAAGTATGATACTTTCACCCATTCCCAAGGCTCACCTGCACTGGGGAAACTTTTCTTTCCAGCCTAAGGCCCTTCTATATCCAGTATTTATACATGCAAGACCTTACAGACATGGGTCACCCCCTAGATTTATTGCAAGTCCCTCATGTGACTAGAGTTGGGATTTGCAGCATGACAGTCCAGCTGGTTAAGGGCATTTCTAAACCTAGGAGCACTTGACAAGCATAAGATGCAGATAACCAAAACTACACAGTGTGGGCTGTTACCAAACATTTTTCAGCCACAGAAAACTGTCATGAGAGACACAAACATCTTTGCAATTTTGGATCTGTTAAAATAATTTTTCTGAAGAACTGGAAACCTTATAATTAGTAAAAATAATAATCTTTTAAAGTTCTCATTTAAAATACATGACATTTTTTATTTTCATTGTTTAACAAGACAAAATGAGAATAAAAGTAGGTTATCAAAAAGTGGGTGCTGGCATTCATACTTTTTCATAATTGGCATACACATAATGTATATGAATAGCCACACATTTCTAGTGAGGGACTATGAACAAACACACATACATATACAGAGATATATAAACATACTATACATACATACATGAGTGAATATACATATTTATGTGCATACAGTATACAGACAAGATACTATACAGGTACAGTAAGTGCAATATACTGTATAAGGCTATACAAACACCGAAAGATTCTGGTGAAATGGTAACAACCATGAGAACAAAGCTTGGATGGTTTGTGACTTAATGCAGATGGTGGGGAAAACCTTGCTGTTCCATGTTGTGTTTTATGCATCAGGCACACACAGTTCGAACAGAAACATGGTACAATACATTCAGTTCATATACAAAAAAGGTAAGACAAGTGGGAGTGCATGGAGGTAACTGAAATGCGTATGAGCAGACAAGTAAGGTTATTCTACCTAGAATACAGAATGTTTGGTTCATTTACAGAGAATGCCTATATATAAACCCATGCTTTCATGAATTCATGCCATTTTTATTTCTACTTTTTCCTTTAAGAATATTATAAAATTCTTGCCCTGAGTTAAACATAAATACACACAGAGAAGGGAAAAAAAAAGAAAAAAAGGAAATTGCATGCTTCTGGTTTGTTTTTTTTTAATTTTTTTTTTTTTTTTTTAACCAAGGCACAATGTCTTCAATAGTGGTTGCAAGACCATTTGAAATAAACTTAGCAATTGCTATTGTTCTGGTACTGCATCCTTCTTAATGTGACTAAACTAATTGTTTGCACACAAAAGTCTCAGAACAAGCTTTGAAGTGAATTTACAAGTTTTAGAAGAGAAACGCCTTAAAGAGAGATTCCCTAAGAGGAAGGAATAGTACCAAATTAAATTCCTCTATAGGCAACTTACTGATGTTTGGACCGAAACTTCACATAAATTGCATTATATATTTGTTTAGTATTAATGAAAGTTGTTACCTATTTTTAGTAGAACCATGTATAACACTGTAAGAGCAGCTAAAAATGAGATGAAGAACTTCCAAATAATTTCTAGTTTCTTGTAGGCAGGACAGGACAGTGATCTCACTGATTCAGTGTTTTATAAGCTGCAAGAGTTACAGCTTAGGAACACTTGTTCAATGACGCCATAAGACTTTCAAGCCCTGTGTCTCCCCATCTCATCGACCTGCATAAGTCTTTTATTGGAAATCTTAGTTATTAGTTTCTATGTATGTCATATTAAATTCTACCTACCCATGTACAAGTCTGACTCTCAAAAGAAAGGTCTGGATGCAAAGGCCACACTTGGCTGTTGTCCCCATGTCTGAGCCCTCGGGCTCCAGAGGCACACAGTTCTCACCAACTTCCAGGGGCTCAGGAGGGTACCTCACCCTCCAGGGAACAACCACCTATATTGTGCTGCATTGGCTGCGGCATCTGTCCCCATAAATTTCTCTGTTGAGCTAAGACTATTTTTCAAAGCACTGAAACACACCGTCCCAACTCTATCAAAACCAGGCACAACATAGCAGCCCCCTGAAACCACCCACCACACAGATGAGATCTTCTCATGCCTGTCCTAAGCCTTTTAAAGAAATTGTAACTCCCAATCTGAGAAACAACTAGGTAAAGACAGTAAAAAAATGTTGAGTGGGAAGTGAAAATCCTCATAAATGCTGTATTTCATTCTTTGTCAGAACATTGTTGCATTTGAAAAGTTTCAACAACTTCTGTGAGGGAACTAGCTTCTTTCTGTACTCTGCTGGCAAGCTTACAAAGCCCGTGCAAGAACAACAAGAGATCAGAGTAAGGGAATGCAATATTCTTCCTCCCACTGTCTTCCATCACAGCTGAAATAGTGGCAGCCAAGCTGGCACTTGAGGGTGAGGAAAGGTATGAAGACAGACTCTAGGTCTGGTCCTCAGAGACTGGTCACTGTGCCCACCTCTGACACCCTCTTTCTGTGGCATTACTTTTCCTACAGCTGACCTGCTTTCACCTGTCACTGCTTCTCCCCAGCAGGTCTTTTTTGTGCCTAAACCCCATGCTATTGAGCAGTACGGTGGAGGAGAGCCACCAAAGCCATGCTTGGGTCTTAGGACCTACTACAGTGCGTGCTCAGTCCACCTCTGCCTAGCTTCCCCGCGCCATGAGTCGGAGGCCACTTTTGGTGGTGCGAGGGCCACCGAGCATGTGCTTTCCTCTCATGCTCTTAAATCAGAGTCCTGGCAAAGTAGGACCCAGCAATGCAGTGACTTGCTCCTGCTGCATGACCAGCCCAGCTGAATGCTGAAGAAAAGATCTTGGGACAGCAACAGCAGGGCTGTCTGCCAACAGAAGATGGCTTTGACACATTTGCTTCTCACGCCAATCAGTCAGGCGTGCCTTGGAGGTGAGTGATAATGGACGTGGCAATTCCATCCACTTCAAGGTTTATGTTTTTGTTTCCTTCTCTCCTTTTTAACGAGTTTTCTCTGTTTGCAGTTTGTATATTTAGAAACAATTTGCACTGCTCTGGACCCATGCACTGATTACGTAAGACCAGATTCAAGCTGAGACTCAACACAATGCAATGTGGAGCCTTCCCTAAAGCATTAACATTCTTCTTGTTGCTCTCCTCCAAAATGTTGACAGCATATTTAGCTGGACTAACAACAGCAGGATTTTGCCTTCCTATGTGCAAGATACTTGTCCTTGCAGGAAAAAAAAAAAGAACTGTGTAAAGTAATCCAACCGCTCCCTCTCGTGGGCATGGGGCTCTGCTGCACTTTAGAAAGGCACAAAAGCGTACTCGGAAATCCAAACTCACAGATTTTTAGCAGTGCAAACTCCCCAGAAGGCTGTGTGACACACTGCAGGACCCAGCTCACGCCCTGGCACTTCTTTCTAGGTGGTGGCAGTCAGTGTGATGACTCATGCCTGACTCCTGTGACCATTCAGCCTGAACAAGAAGGCAAAATCCTATGGCTCTGGATGATTCAGATTTTCAAATACACTCAGGCCACCCGCTGGTCAAATCCAGACATCATCTCAAGGTAAAAGTTGGCCCATGTCCCAACAATGAAGTGCTTGTGCCAGGCGTTTCTCTCTGTACCCCACCGTGGGTTCTTCCATGCCTGTCCATCCTCCCAGGCAGGACCCAGAGGAGTTTTCTCCTCCTCGCTATTTGCAAAACCAGCATCCACAAAATTCAGTCTACATTCATTTTTGCCTACACAGACACTAAAGCCTTCTCCACTGGAGGAGCAGGACTTATCCATGAGAGGACCATTTGAGAAAGAGACATCATTTGTAAAATGTTCCTAGTAAAATTTACCTGGTTTTCTGGTTTCAGACATTCAAATGCATTTCCTTGTATTAGTGGCACATAAAACTAATTGAAATTACTGTCAAAGATACAGTAGATTGCACCCCAAATAGTTTTTGCACTTTATAATTCCACGTAAACCAAAGCTTAAGCAATTCCTGACAGTCACATACTTACCAATCTACTCCCATCTGCAACTGCTTACTTTCTCGTCTATTACACTGAACTTACTAATCTTTGGGGTAAGGACAGTCTTTGTTCTACACACATTGTCTACCAACATGGGGACCTTATTTAGGACTATGACTCTTAGACACCACCACAAACGTTACTGTGGTAGATCCTACTGGCCAACATTAATCGGGTTTTGGATCCAATGACTATCCCAAGCCTTATTAAAGGTGATGGTTAAACATAAGGAGTAATTAAGTCCCTTTAAGGGAATAGCTTCACAGGCAAAAATAGAAGCTACCATCCAAAGCAATAAATAGTGTATATAAAGTCCAGACCAAAACCCCATGGGACTCTGATTACAGAGCGAGAGGCATGGGACTGTTCCCACACTGTGGACATACATTTTGAATGAAGAAAAAGATCAAGTATCAAAAAGAAACAATCATAATCTTGGCTCCAGGAGCACAGCGACAGAGGTCTCGGAGACATTGCACTGGCTGAAGGGAACACTTGGCATTTACACACAGGGAGAAGAAGAAAACAATTGCCACCATCCCATGAATTGTTTCATATGTTTTGCTATTCTACGGCCAAAGTACACAATAGACTTGCAAAACTTTTGAAAATTAGAGGAAAAAAGAGAGACAGAGAAAGTCATGCCAGAGTGGCAATTAGCACAGTAGTTAGATATTCTTTTTGAATAGGAATTCAGGACTGCAACTCCCCTGAGATCTTTAACCAGCAGCCCAGGGGGATCTTTTTTTCACTTTGGCCCAGAGAGCAAGTGTGACAGAAGTTGGTTCTTCCATTGCAAATCCTTCTGTATTACTAGAACCACAAAAGCAGAATCACTAGAGTTTCATGCTAGTTTCAGACTGTGATTTGTCAAGGAGTGCATCTAGGAAAGTTTTACAGTACTGAGCGATGACATGGGTTTATGCTATGTAGCAGATACAAATTCTCTTACTAGCACGTTTTTTTGTTACCATTTTCCTAGTATTCAAACTGGATGAAAGAGTACTTCAGTCTACAGAGTTCTCCATCTGCCTGCAATGACTGCATTTCTTTCATATAATGGAAGTTAAAATAAGACTGCTGCGATCAGATACGGAACAGTGGATCTTGATTTATAGGTGCTCATTTTTCAGCAGCAGAATTCATTAA
The DNA here is from genome assembly GCF_947461875.1 of Haliaeetus albicilla. Lineage (NCBI taxonomy): Eukaryota > Metazoa > Chordata > Aves > Accipitriformes > Accipitridae > Haliaeetus > Haliaeetus albicilla. Next base: position 24,623,940 of record NC_091491.1, on the reverse strand, counting down.
AGGCAGCAGTCAGGAACCCAGCCCTGTTACGATGCCTGACAACTGCAGGGTGTTTACTGACTGCTTTGAACTCTTGTACACTATTGCTCGGGAAAATGGCAACTTTAAGCTGAGAATAACAGAAGAGCACAGATGCTTTGTTTATGCTCACAGAGTAGCATAGAGCCCATCATATGCTTTCAGATGCACATTTGCCAACTAAAACATGATAATGTCAATTCATTGGGGAAGTACTTTGTCTAGGCGCCTTCAAAAATAATTATAGCCATAATAGTAACAATTTACCCTTCTTGCAGTCATTAATTACAGGGTGAACACAATGCTTACAAGGCATACAAGGACTACAATATGCTTTGTATACACAACTAAGGCTAGAGACATTAAGAGCTGGGCTTGTGATACTTAGTTGGCCCAGTGCAGAGTTATTCATGAACTTAGGCATGAGACACTGCTGAAGAGTACTCAGTACTAGTCAAAATTCAACTCTAAACTATTTCTCTAAAGTTTTGCAAATTTCTTACAATGAGCTTATACCGCACTTAAACTACAGGGTATTATTGCTCTAAGAATGCATGTGGAGAGCAGCTAAATATATATGTCAGCTTTTTGTTTTGTCATATTTCCCTTCCATCATTCTTTTGTTTTTAAACGTGGAGCTAGAGCACGAAATTAAATAATGGTTGCCCTGAAGATAAGGTTTCACCTCAGTTTTAATGCTAGAATTTTTTTTTTTCATGGTAAAATGTGCATGTTTTAATTTCATTTCAGTTGGCACCTAAATATTGAGTCTTAAACAAAACGTTATCTAAGCTGTTGCGTGGAAGAATTGGGGATTTAACAGGTGAGGCTGGTGCAAGCCTCCTCCCTCCCTCCCTAGTGCCAGCTGATGTGGTGCAAGGCTGTGCAGGGTGCTGGGACGGCAGCCAGCGAGAGTGCAGCCACCCTTCTGCAGGCACGCAAGTGCCTGCGAGGAACATGGCTTACAACGACTTCTGCACGAGGTTCCTGCAATTATTCGCTGCAACACTGACGATTCCAGCCAGCAGGGAAAGAAAAAACCCCAACGCATCGAAGTCACACTTCTTGAAGTAAATAACTTAGCTCCTAGAAAATTCGGGTGAAGTTGCTGTAAGATCTGAACAGGCTTCACCTCTCCCTCCGCTGCGCAGGGCTTCGCCACTGGCAGCGTCAAGCAGGAGCCCCGCAGGCCGGGCAGAAGGGCAGCGCCCTCGCTGCCGGGGAAAACCTCCCGGCCCGGCCCGGCCCGGCCCGGCCCGGCCCGCTCCGCTCCCCCGCAGCCCCAGCCCCGCCGGCCGGCACGGACACCCTCCGGCTGGCGCGGCGCGGGAGGCGGCCGCCAGGCGGCGCCGTGGGCTCGCCGAGCGAGGCCGGGCCGAGCCGCGGCCTCCTGCCCGGCGCAGCGGGCGGGCCGCGTGGGCCTGGGCCCGGCCTCGGCCTCCCTCGAGAGAGAGCGCTGTGACCCGCCTGCCCGGAACCACGAAGTGACACAGGCCGCGGGCAGCCCCCGTTCCGCGGGCAGCCCCCGTTTTTCACGCAGAACCGAGGCAGCTCCCCCCGCCTCGGCCGAGTCCCGCCGGCCTGCGGGGCGGCTGCCGGGCCGCCGAAACGGCAGCGCTGCCCCAGCCGGGCGCCCTGCTTCGTGTTCCCGGCTCCGGGAAGAAAAAAGCTTTTCCTAATCCCGTTGGATTTTCCAAACTGTTCATTTTGAACAGTTGTTAAAGTGCATTTTCGTCCAGGACTTCTCCGGCACAGACCCAAACAATAAAGAAGGTATTTTCTCATGTTCTTGTGGAACGTAAAAACAGTGCACGTTGTACCTCCCTCAGACCAACTGGGAATAAATACGACGGCGAACCCCCTTCCAGTTGCATATTTAATGTGGAAAGATCTGCTTTCTACCTCCCCAGCTATGTTAATACATTAGAAAACTATGCTGGAAAAACCCTGGTCTCTCGCTTGCAGGACTCCGCAAAGCTTCCGTTTCCCTTTCCTTAAGGCAGCTCCCTTAGGGAGGTCCAACACCAAAACCAAGAGCCAACCCACCCACCCCAACATCACTTCAGGTCACTGCTCTCCCCCGGGGCACTGCTAGCGAGTCGGACTACGAAGCCGAAGCCTGGCAGGAGGGAAGATGCCAAAAGCACGCCATTTCAAAGGTTAACTGTAGGTAGGACCCAGCAGTATCATCCATACAGCTTCTTCCTAACACTCAGCACCTGTGCCTTGAGTCTGAAAAGGTATAAATGTCTATTACCTAGCAGTGGAAATTTTAATGACTGTTATCTGTTCATGGGTAAATGTCCAGGAGCCTCTAACGCACACAGAGCAGGAATGATCCCAGTTAGTATTCCACAACCAACAGAGGTGCTTAAATTAGGAGGATAAATTACCAGGTTATCCAAGGTGACAGACATGCAGCTCTGCATGGTCACTGAGGGTTTAGCTAAGTGAATCCCTTCTGCAGGCACCTCTCTTCATATACCCCACGTGGAACCCATATTATACCCCTGATTTAGATATCTCAGAGGTAGGATAGATCTCAGCTGAAGAGTACACTCGGTCCTTCTACAAGTCTGTTTTATTATTTAGCTACCTAAATACGAATTTAAGGAGTCAACTTGTATGTAAAATTCTTGCCTATCAAAGATACATACTCAAATAAACTATTGATGGATTCACTTCAATTGGTGCAAGACAATAATTACATGGCCAAGTCCATTCTGTGCACGGGAGGCCTTTCCCCTTTCCTATATTATATTCAGATAAATCATAAAATAAGTTAAAGCTCTCCTCAGGAGAGCTTTTGTAAGGTAATGGTTAGTTTGTCCATCATGCGGGCCTTCTGTGTTGTGTTCACTGATGTGGTCGTATGGGGGAAGAAAAATGCCATCTCAGCTTGCTGGGGGCTCAGGCAGATACCAGGCAAGTAGTGAAATGAGCTGCATTTTTTTGTTAAAAATAAGCCACAAAAAGTTTCTGTGTTGATTCTGATATATTTTCTAGCTTTTTTTTCATTTCTTCAATGCAAGTTGAAACTCCTTAATTCATAGCTGCCCATGTATCTTCATTCCCTCCTCTGAGTTATTCCTTCTAATCTCAGCATGGCTTCTGGATTTTTACTTTGATCATCACTGTAAAGTTTAAATCTTCTTTCCTTGGTTAAATTGGAGCTAGATATCATTTCCTGGTCCTCCCCACAAGAAGACACCAGACCTTAAGAGGCATGCAAACCTTCAGAATTAAGATAGTGTACCTCGAGGAGGCAACAGTAAAGGACAGTGCTGTCGGCCTGCTGAAAAGCAAGTAACTAACAGGCAGCATGAAGAGAGGCTGCACGTTTGCAGATAAGGTACACAGTTTTGTGGAAATCTGTCTGAAGACAGGCTCTGCTTTGCAGAAAAGCTGAAATACCACATGTAACTATCAGGAGCTTTGTTTTCAAAGGGTGTACTTTCCTTCAGATTGTGGATCTTCGTTATAAACATGCACTGCTGTGCTGCTATGCAGCTTAATACATGTGATTTCCAATAGCTGTCTACATCTTAATGAAAACAAACTTCACCTTGCAAAAATCATTTGCAGCAAAAAATCTAGAGATGGTTATATTGGCTCCTTTTTCTTAAAATGGAAACCAGTGTTTTTTTGGTGTGCTGACGACTGTTTTGGAGAAGCCTGGCAGTGACCTAGAGATGATTTTACGTCCATTAAAAATACGGATGCGAGATACTCTGCTCTCCAGCAGAGGGACTTCCACAGTGCACGTTGCTTGAAATGTTTTCTTCTTTTGTGACAGACATGCTCAGTGCACATGTATACTGTATGCGACAGGGATTTTTGAGTCCATCAATAGAGTGTAATCCTTTGTTACCCCGAGGTGAAGATGTGGAGAATGATAGGATGCAGGGATACATCACTATATCACAGTAATACCTGTGACTCCAAATCCTGCTTGCTTTACTCAAGTGAACAATTTTGTTCACTGTGGGGGTCCCCTGATATGACTGAGCATTTACCACTGCAGGGTGAAACATCTGACCATGCCTGCTACAGAAGTCTCAGGCACCAGCACAGAGGCTCTAGCAATATGGGTGATGAGTTATTTATTGGGGCATCCTTGGACCATGTTTATTCTACTTTATAAACCTCACATGGTGGTTAACTTCTGCTGTTCTCTGTCCACTTGGATGGCTACAACAACTGGTACTTGTTTTCATTTCCATATAAAGGCCACTATTTCGGACTTTCACTATTTCTAATTTTATTCACACATTTCTTATCTCTAAGCTATAACTTACTGTACTTTCTAGAACATTTTCCATTCTCTGAAAGCTCTCTGCTAACATAGGAGAACCTTTACAAGGCATTGCATTTTGTGATATCTAGAACATTTCTCTGGTACTTACACTCCTCTCTTTAGGATATTTATATTAAGGTATGTATTTAGGAAATGTAGCTATATGCCACTTCTGTAGCTCAAATACATCCCATGCTTCTGCCATATTACAGTTCCAAGCTCTCCACTTGACTTCCTCTGCCACTTCCTTATTTTCTTAAACTTTGTCCTTATGCAATCAATAACTTCAGTTCCAAGATAAACTTATGTTTATCTTTCAGTTTAAATTGAGTCAATTCACGACTTCATCCAAGGTTAATTCCTGCAACCAGCTCTTTCAAAATGCCCTCACCATTTACCAGAACTAAGTACAAAAAGGCATGCTCACTACCTGGCTCAGTGTGTTGGTAACTGCTGGCTGACTCTACACTACACAATTTTAAAGTGTTCTCCATCAGAGACCAGCCACATAATTCAGCTCTACTTATAAGCAATTTCTTTTTACTTATAAATGATCACTATAATGCTTACCACCAATACACCATAAATATATTCGTGAATATTAACTGGTTAATCCTCACAATTCCTACACCAATAAACAAACAAGAAAATAAGGCATGGGGAGTTAAATGTCAATAGTTACACAATTAGCCAATATTTGATTGGGATTATAATTTACGTTTCCTTAGATCAGAGCTTTTTTTAATTACTAAGCATGGTCAGCACTTCCTTGAATGATTCTGTATTAAAAACAAGGGGCCTTGAGAGCTCAGTTGCAAACCTGATTTTTTTCCCCCAAGTTAATCATTTTGAAAAACATCAGTTTGGGATCCATGAAGATTTGAGAAAAGTGATTAACAGTAATCTGCCCTTTCCCAGATCTTGTATCCCTGTATGAATGTTAGCTGTGCCCATCTCATCAACAAAGAGGTGGATAACAGGATGCATCCTCTTAATGTTCTGGAAAGTCTAACTGCTGATTATGATGTGGTTAAGGAAACCAGTATCAACACAATCAATAGCCACAGCACACAAAAACCAATACCCTGTACACCGCAATCTGTCAGATTCAGAATGGGCTAACAACCCAGCCATTTCCAAACACATTTCACCTGTCATAGATTATTTGCACATTAAGATAGAATAGGTGTATAAAGAACACAATCAAAGTAATGTTTGTCTCTACCATGGAGATAATAAGACTTTTGTCATTCTGCTGGAATCAGGGTCAAATCCACACCTTTAAAAAATTATGCCATCATAATAAATGACAACTTAATAGATGGACAGTAAGAGATTGACAGCTTCAAGGGAAGACTTATGGGGAGAGAAAGCTTTTACCAGTTTTTCTTCTTTTTCATGAAGCCATGTCCATACTATACATTATTCAATTAACAGGATCACCCTCTACAGTCACTTGAAAATTCCTCTTATCATCTTTGTTCCTTTCTTCTGTATGAAGTGAGGTGGATTTTTCCTCCACAGTTTCAGTGAACCCTGGCTGTAACTTCTAAGAGGCTCATTATCTCTTCTATCACATCAGCTTCTGCTTTCAAGGCTTATTGTTTAGTTCTTAATATAAACTGAGAGACTAAAATCCCTTCAAAACACCCAAGGTGCCTTTGCCACTGAGCAACCAGCAAAGCATCATGTCTGCTGTGAGACCCATTTAATCAAAAATCATATACTACATGAACACTGGGACACTCAAAACCTTTGGAAGTACAATTACTCTAATTTCTTTCTTAGATGAAGGAACACTTGACGTGATATTTAGATGGGCTGTCATTTAGAATCTCCATTATGGATTTGATTTTCTTATATAAAATATGCTTTAGAAATGTGCAAGGTTCTGTTAGGCATTGTGTCCAGCAGGGCTCAGAAATAATACAATAGCATCAGCTTTGCAGGTTAAAGAATTTTAACCTGCATGGACTAGGCTACCCAAATGTAACCTTCCTAACAAGTAGTTGGCTGTCTGGATTGAGTAAATCAACCTTACTCTTCTTAGTCACTACTTTTGTCAAGACTTTCTAGAAGCAACTCACCAAGCTACAACAACTTAAATACATGATTATTGGAAAGCAGTCCTCAGGGAGTTTTCCACTCAAATCTCATTGAAATTCCATAGGATTATGGGGACTAATTCCCTGAAAGCCAATCAAAAATTCACCATCTGAATAAGGGTGTTTGTGTGTGTGCATACATATATGTATGTGCACATATATACATACATGTTTATGTCTCTTTGTGCATATATACACCCAGACACATACACAGTGATGTGTAGGCCCGTACACATACACACAAGTGATACAACGCTGGAGTGCTTTGAGCTTGACAGAAGGCATTCACATTATGTTTAAAGTGAAACCTCTTCTTTCAACTGCTACTCTCAGCAGCTAGTTCTGTCAAACTAATAATACAGGTCTGCACAGCAAAATGATACAATATCAGTATTAGCATATAAAATAAAGGTAAGTATAGGTTTCCCGCTGTCTTTATTTCTTTTCCATTTTCTCGCTATTGGAGAAATTTGCCAAACCCAAACACTTTCATTTCTTTCTCAAGGGTCTATGTGGCATTTTTCGTTTTGGTGAGGACAAAAAAAGCATCTCTGTTTAAGATACACGGAGATGTTATCCCTTTGATTTGGTTTTTGATTCCTAACAATATACAATAAATAATAACTACAGTGTACTATTTAATAGTCCTGTAAGCATTGCATGGCCTATAGTTGAAGAGAGTCTAGCTGCCTTAACTAAACAAAATAACTTGCTGTAAGAGCAGTTTTCAGGACAGCAATAAATCACAGCATAATACAATCATGCATTAAGCTCAAAACAAATGTGAGACTGGCACAAATATTAAAGTACAACTGGGCAGAAGTCAGGTATGTACAAGTCATTGACAAACATTGGTGCAAGTGCTTTAGACAAGAGATTTAAAAGAAATTTACATAAAAACATAGATTAAATTTATCAAAGTTTGATAAATTTTAAAGACAGTAAAAAAGTACAGAAAACATGAAAAAAATAAAAAACCCAGCCAATTCATACAGTACAGTTTTACTACATTTATATTACAGAATGAAGACAGAAGAGGGTACAAGGAATTAAGAGCAAAGAGAATTCTACTGGCTGTGGTCAGTGGAATTTCATTGCCAATGAGAGATGTGCACACACAGATGCACGCACACGCACAGAAAATAAAGGCAAAAACCAAAAAAATAATTTACTGTAACAAATGACAGACAGAGGTGAGAAACATTTGGCATGTTGCAGCACATGAAGTCATTCACGATTGGCTAACGATGGTACCTGGCTCGGCTGAAGATCACTGGCTTGCCTGAGCGGAGTAACGGATGGAGGAGGCACACCTGATGTTGACGCAGACCGACCTAATCTGCAACTTGCTTTAGGCTCTGCAGAGGAATAGAGAAGAAAATACAGCAGTGAACAGGAGGTGGGTTACTGCTGCAGTAAACTGTAACATAGTGGACCACGGATTCCCTTGAAATGGAGACTCTGGGCTTGGTTTCCACTTGAAGTCTTGGACATTTGGCTGAATCATGAAAAGAAGCTGAGATCAGAAGAAGGGGGATTAAGACAGAACCCATCCCATGTCCTGGCCTCTTTCCTTTCCTCTAGCATCGCTGAAGCTGAAGTGTAGAGCATAAAACAGCAGACAGACAGGAAGCATATAAAGGAAACCACCTTGTTGCCCCCTGTCCCCCAGCCCCTTTTTCTACTCCTCATAAAATACAGCAGTGATTAAAGGAGTTACAGCTGTGTCTGGTTTCATCTCCATCACAGAGCTGAGGGATATAGTAGCCCAAAGACTGATTGTGCTGAGGGAAAGCCTGAAATGCCAAAAAATGAAGGAGGGAATGTATAAAAGCAGTGAGGATACTGTCACACTTGGGGACTTGAAATGATGCCAAAAATACTGGGAAATCTGATGTTAATAGCAGTGAATTGAGAGACAGAAAGTAGGAAGAGAGGAGACAAATCACAACATCAAGAGTAGCAAAGTCTGAAGTCAGTTCACCAGAATCAAGGCCATTACAGAAGTAGAGGTTGCCTTGAAAGAAAGCTCTATTCCAGAGAAGAACTGCACAGAAATTAGTTACTTCATTTTCCTTCTGCTGTTGTACATGGAGGCATTTCTCAGAAGGCTCGGCAATGATTTCCAGCGCAGGTTACTATTGTTAACATACCGACAGGAAGGTGACCGTGCAGCTCAGGAGTCCTGGATGAAGGTTTTTGTGTCTCAGCCATGTTGACACCAGTCCACACCCCATATCTAGTCTAGAAGAAACTGTCTTTTCCTGAGAAAGGGGTCTGCCTGTTTCTGCCCAAGAGAAATATTTGTCCCTACATTTCCTGTTTATGGCTGAGGAAACATCTCTCAACCCATGACTTTTAGCTCAGATGAATGTGTTCATTCTCCTCATGTTTTATAAGCCTTCCTCCCAACCCTGCACCTGTCTTTTCTATTTGGTGGGCAAACACTGAGACCAAGGACATTTGCACTCAGCAGACACACTTTGTACAATAATAGACTCTCAATTTTAGCATTGATAGTACTGCTTTACCATGAATAACAAGTAATTACAATAATATCATGCCTCCTTACAATGGGTTAAAGAATTCCTTCAATTCGATCTCACATTTTCAAGAAGAGGGGAAGGACCTATGCCTCATGCAATCCTGGTTTAGCAAGTTTGCCTTTGGAGCACACGTTTTCTCACATATCTTTTGCTTGTGTCTCTCTGAAATGTATTTTCTCATGCCTTATTTACACTGCTGCTTTGTCTGTGTTTGCTTTATACTAATACCTCTATTTCCTACGTGCATCTCTAGTATCATCACTAGCCACTGGTTGGGCCATTGTTTGAATAATATGGAAAGGAATAATATGCCCATCACTAGCATGTCCTTAAGGTCACTTGGCACATCTTGGAAACTTGAAGACAGTTGGCACATTACGCCACCTACCAGCAACATGCTGAAATGTGTTCTTTCAATCTCATGCTTTTTCATTGTCACTTTAATTGCTTATTTTCCTCGGATGTTTCAGAATTCAATAGGGTATGGAGAAGAGCTATCCACTTAAGCTGGAGCACTCAGGCCAATGAAAGCATCTGTATGGGTGAATATTCATCAGCTAAATATTAATAGGTTGGTTAACATCCAGCTGGCTGAGCAGCAAAAATATTTATGCTGTTTGACGAATGCATTATTCAATTCACTCATTCCTAGTCAGTCTGTAAACATACCACGAGTCAACATGGCAATAAGCATGCAGAAAGGAGCAGACCGATCTCCCCCATAACATTGCATTTTGTACATAATCTGTTGTTTTGCTTTTTTTGGACTTGGGTAGTGATTCTGAAGGTTTGATTAGATTTGGTTTTGTTCTGATTTCACACTGTCTGGGTGCCAGATTACTGACTGTTTCTTTCAGTAATATAGATATAATAATGGATCTCATGTCTGTTCCCTCCTGGAATTTTGCTGGGGTTTCAGAGAGGACAAGAATTGGGGGTTTTTTGGTTGTTTTTCCCCTACTGCTAAATAGAGACTCTGTTTTTGCTGTGACACGCAGAATCAGACACCCAGTATGTAAAAAATTCCAAGGCACTGTCTGCCATTGCTTCTGAATTGTTTTCTTTGCTTTGGGAAAGCAGAGAGAAGTGTCATAATTTCCAGTTTGGATATATGTGCAACAAGAGATTACCATTTCCTTGCCAAAGAGAATTCTTTCATCTGGCATCAAAGAAATAAAACCTATCACACACAGATGAAGTATTAGCTCCTTTATCTCCCTGTAATATATGTTACAGTATTAATGGAAACTATTGCAACTTCCATGGTGATCCTCACCAAAAGAGGTTTCGGAGATGGCTCCGTCAAGCTTTTTTTAAAGTTCAGGAAATTGGGTTATGCACTGGAAGGGAAATGTTTGGTTTTTTTAATAGCCATTCCATTGCTCTTAGTGGGAATATTTTTAGACCAAAGAAATACTCTATTCTACTGTAATTAGTGCTCTGAGTAACATCTTCTCACTGCACACTACTGTGGGGGAAAAAAATATCCATAAATGGTCTGTTGCATAAGTGATGCCCAACTCACTGCTCTCTATTCTGCAGCATGTTATTTTTCAGCTGTGGACAGCTTATTCACTGTACTGAGGCTAAGTGGATTTTGATCACTTCAAAATAATAATGATCACTTCAAATAATAACTTCTGCTTTGGGCTATCTAAAAAGTAGTAAGAAGTCTTCTTGCATGATTATGTCCACCATCCAGTCACTTTCAGTATCTTTACCTCTTGGTTTTCATGTTTTAAATGATCATTTCAGCTTGTCTGCAAGGCCTGCATATTGATACCAATTCTGGTTCTGGAATGAAAATCGTTTTTCCAATTTACTGCTGAGAGTCTTGAAGGAAGAACAATTTCTGCCAGCAAATCTCAGGGACGCTTTCTATTGTTTAATTCATGTTTATCTCATGTGGACAATATTGAGACAGCTCAGTATTAACATCTGAAATGAGTGAGTAGTCTTGAGACTTCTTGAGAAGTCCCCTTTGTGACAGTAATTCATGGTGTGGAGCAGAGTTTTATCAGCCAGCCTGATAAGCACATAGGGAAGGCCCTGTAGATATCTGTCCGCCAAGGAGGACCCATTTGCTCAGGGTCCATGATAACGCAAGTTAAAATACATCTAGCTCCATACTGATGAAGTTAGTGCGGCACCCCATCTCTGCGCTGTGCTTCACTTCACTGTGCGGGTGGATCCTCTGGTTCTAAATCAAGCCTGCCAGAAAGAGGGTTCCAGAGACTTCACTCCAAACCCAAGACCCTCTCTGCATCCACAGCTAGGGGCCTTCTGACACTGCCGTAAGCCACTCAAATGCTGAAAAGGGCTAAGAGCCTACTGCCAAGCTAGGGAACTCATAGGCATATGTCTAAGTGCTTTACTGGACTGGGGCCAGAGTATGCAGTGCACTTGAGTAGCCGTTAGAGATGCCTGTTGCAATCAATGGGCAGCATGAGGTTTGAATTCAGCAGATTGTTCGGGGTAGCTAGAGAGCTGCACAACATAGTTATGTTATGCACAAAAATGTTCCTAAGATTCAGTTGCTATATTTAACTGATGAAGGTTTCTTTGGTGGTATTATTTTGCACAGCTTCAAATGACACATCACTCACACTGTGCCGTATTATGAAAAACGCACCGCTTACTAAGTGCCTGAACCACCTCCAGGAGCCAGGCGCAGATGCAGTGTAATACTAGTAGGGGATGGCAGATCGGCTGTGTCTCAGTCCCCTGTTATGTCACCCACAGCAGCCACAACACTCCCAACAATGCTAGTGGTTGGTACCACAGCCACCTCAGCACGAAGTAAACCTACACACGTAGTCAGCTGCAATGGGACCAGCATTACTGGACTCTCAGGTTTAAGCTGAGTCCTGACAATGCCAGTAGGATTACCTATGGACATAAGGAAGCAGACAGCCCTAAAGGACAGCATTAAGGATGAGAATTTTAAGGAGAGACTATCCAACACAGAAGTACAGGCTTTCCAATCACAAATAGGATTGCCTTAAAATTGTGTACTTAATTGTGTATTTAAGCACTCACATAAATGACCTGTTTTCCAAAAGTGCAAGTGCTGTCACTCATAACTAAAGATGTAGAGGCTTGGCTGGCTGCATTTGGAGCAGGGGGTGTTGCTGGATTTTCCTCACTAAAGCACAGTGCTGAAATGCGACAAGATTTTATGGAAATATTTTTGATCAGTTTTATACCAATGTGCTATGGTTTTCTATATTCTCCAGAAATACAACAGCTCTGCATGATTTTTATTTTTGGATCTTAACAGGAAGAATTCTCTTATTCATCCAAGGAAGGCTTCATTCTGTCTATCCTAATCTTAATTCAAAAAAATACTCTGGCTGTCACTTACATTGGAGAAGCTTCTTATCCTGTCACAGTCTCTTCTTTGCACATGAAGAAAGAAATATTGCTTATTTGCTACAGCTGCCAAGAAGCACGTTTTGAATTAAACAAGGCGATGTGACAGGCAGAGAGTAATCACATGCAAAAAAAGAAAAAAAAAAAAGAAAAAGAAAACATGCATGGAAAAATAATCACACCTATTATCATCATACTGACCTGGCCACGCTGGTCTCCTAAAAAGAGATGAGTAAGCTGAAACATAACTTGAAATTATGAAACCTTGAGGTGGAATAAACTATATAGCATTCTGTCACTTTAAAAAAAAAAAGAAGTATTTAGGACTTCACCTGCAAAAGCCACTTACTGCTGAAATAGCACAGCAGCATGTCAAACTGAACTGTTTTAACAAAGGGAGCACTGAACCTGTAGAACTCAGTGTTATGAGATATCCATAGGTTAAAAGCTTAGCAGGTCTCAAAACCAAGTCAGGTAATGAGAAAAACCATGTCTGTATTAGATGGGGTACGTTTTAAATTAAGATTTATTCTGAACTGTCATGTCTCAGGTCTATGTCAATGACTGAGGCAATGCGGTAAGGAATAATCATGTCCTACTGGCAGTGTTTTTTCCTTAAAATTTCTTGCTGTTTTTCTCTGAAGCTTCTGGCATGGGCTACTGTCAGTCTTGGGGCCCTGGGTAAAAAGGACAATTGTGCATTGTTCCAAATAGCTGTAACACCACTGCTGCAGACAACAGCGTGCACTTCTACAGTCAGGCTCTGTGACTGTGTGACCCTACACCCTGGAGATGACACACCTGGCTCATGATGCACTGGCTTGATGCCCTTGGTGTATAGCTCCCAGTACTACTCATTTTACTTTAGGTGACAGGTGCTGCTAGGGGAGAACTTGTGTGCAGAGAACATGGATGACCAGTGTAGGCAAGGTCTGGAAGCGTCGCATCCTGAGCTGGATGTCCTTGGGCAGGCTGCCCAGTAACATATACCTCCAGCATTAAGTTGCCTTCACTTGGAGAATCCTTGAGGATTTAGTGGCACAGTGATACTCTGATACTGCCTGTGAGGAGAAAATTTAGGGGTTGATGGGAGTACTCAGTCGTTTTTGAGTGAAGCAGCCCTAGCTAGCGTGAACGGTACTTTGCCGCTACTCCCTTCTTGTACCAATAAATGCGTCTCGTACCTTGGGCTTTGCAGGCATTGCTCCATTCCCAAAGAGCTTGAACTTAACTATTCATTACTTCTGCAAATCCACAAAGCTAGGCAGTAATTCCACTGAAGGGTGGGCATTTACTCCCTTCCTGATTATCTACAATGTTTTCAGCTAGAATACTAATGGACTGGCTGACTGACAAGTTGATGGTGATTCAAAACCAGGACACAAGAGTATGAGAGATTTAAAAGGCAGTGCACTGCCTGTCTCTAGCAGCAGGTGGCAATGCAAAATGCTTCATGGTTGCAGTTAGCAAAAAAGCAGCAACATTCCAGAAAATACTCTTCGAAGCTCCTGGAGTGAAGTTATCACAGCCTTCTGTTTCACTGATCTCGTTTGGCTGTTCACTACAATTGCACTGAGCTTCCTAAATGCCAGCATGTCCCCAAACCACTTACACTGCTTTCCATAAGAAACAACAGGATGCCAAGAAACAGAAAGTGGCCTTGACAAATTATGTGACAGATGAGAGAACAATCAGGCATTAGAGACAGTGATATCCATGTGCACCTGACAGGCCAGGCTCATTTGAACAAAATGACCAGAAAGCTCAAGATTCTGTTTGGAGATGGCTCATTCCCCCTCTGATCTTACTAGCAGGTGCAGAGAGAGAGAACCCACAAAAAATCAGTACTCTCACTCAGATATTCACTCACACCACTCCAGTGCCTAGTTATTCTGTGCCTCAGCAAGAGCTGCCTATGGAGCACACGAGAAGTCATTTTACATCCTTTCTGTTTTACAGCAGATCAAATCAACCCCATTTTCTTTAAGTTATTCCAACACTGCCCTAATAAATGCCTGTACCAGTGTGAACTAGGAGGTAGGCAGCAAACTGGTGTTTCAAGGACATGTCTGCACAAAAAAAGTCACCTTTTTTTCTCTTATCTATGACGTTGGAAAGAGCAACAGCAACAATGACTGTACTGGGGACTGCCCTGATTTTATTTGGTCCTGTGGTAAATCTAAGTTCTAAATTCCTAGCACAGAACTGCTTTATCTCCTTGACTCCAGAAAGCATTTGCGTCCATACAGATGTATTAAACCTCTCTTCTTGCATTCTGTTACAGTTCTAATTTAATTGCAAAGAATGAAGTGTTACAGTTCATATACAAGTTCATTGAGGAGAACTGTGTACAGCATTTTGAATGCGATGCCCCACCGATTAAAGGTAAAACATGTTGCTCAGGCAACAGCTAGACACACAAGGGAAAAAATATTATTGCCAGATGAGAGGCAATATTCATCAAATGAAATGTCACAAAAACTGCAGGGAAAGAAAAATCATCAGCAGCTCTCAGATTTTAATCATAAAAAAGGAGTCAAATTTCAGCCAATAAAATATTTCCATAATTTTTCTTTGACAGTCCTAGCTATTTAAGACAAAGTCACAGTTAACTAAATCAAGGCATGATTCAACAACTATTACAGTTTGCTGATGCCAAATGAAGATCGAGGCCAACATGTTTTGTCTGCTTATGGAGATCAACCAACTCTCTGAAATAAAACTAATGCAGGAAGGTTGGACAGAAGTGCTATATTTTGCTAAGAACTTAGTCTTTAATTTTCGTTTCCCTTCCATTCTGCTCTGTACTGTCATCTTGCAGAACTGAAAAGATTGGTACGCACCTTTGGTCTAATTATCAGATGTCCTGATACTTTGATGTGGTACCTTTGTACCCATCCTTTTACCTGCATTAGCACAGATGATGCTCTAATACACTGGGAACAGAATTTTTGAAAAAGCTATGAGCTCATCTGGAAAATTCCTACCTACCAGGATTCCTTGTGAAAACAGACAAGTAAGCAAAAGGCAGTAACACCCAAATAACCTGTGCTAGTCATGAGATTTGCAGAAAAGTCACTTTTGCTGCCCCAGGAAGGACTATTTTGGGGGTCTGTAGCAAGAAAAGCTGGACTACACAATTGCTGCAAATGATATGTCACATCAGCAAAGCCTATTCAAGTCATATACTGAGTTTCAGGTGCTATTTCCAGCAATGCAGGGAAAATGTGAGTCCTATTATCACACAGGGAAGCGATGCCCTGAGTGAGGGGAGAGCATCTCTGCTAGCTCAGCACTGTAAAGACTCATCTCTGCCACTGACTGCCCAGCAGATCTCTTGTGCAGGAATAATTTCATGTTTGAGTAGCTCATTCATGGTCTTATGCTCACTGAACATTGACCATGAGGCTCCACTACTATGTATGCCAACTGTTTTTAAAGTAGATATTTTTCACAATCCAACCAATAAGCAGTGAAGTTACTCTTTTAAGAGAACTGTCAAATCTAAAAAAGTAACAATGCAGTGCTTATACCAGAGCTATACATATCTATTTATAGATGTCCATTCATGTATCAGTTCTGTTTGTCTTAGTCAATTTATAAACAAAGCTGCACTATTTTTCGTGGTTTATGGCAATTCACTATTTTATATATATAAAATTTGATTAATAAAATGGACAGGTATGAATTTGAGACTTCTGAAATCCATAGTCACTCTTCTAGAAATTTATGTACAAGTATAAAGCAAAGGCTGTCTGTGTCCAGTCACTGTGCATATCAATAAGACAGCCTTGTTCCTGCACAGTGTGTTTTTGTTACTGTATGTGATATCTGAATTTATGAACTTCTCTCTGAGCTGCCATCCTGGGGGTGTCTTTGCCATAGTGTACCTTTTCAATGTCAAGTGGAATTCCTTACTTCTTTTAAAACAGATGAATGGCATGTTTACATGCTTGTATTACCTGCCACCATCCCAAATCCTGTTCCAGTACAGAGCACAAGCAGACAGCACAATGCTCATTAGTGCAGCAGTCAATGGGCAGGGCAGATTCTAGAAGATGTTTGGAAGTCTAAAGAATCCAGATGCTTACCTACATCTGTGTCTCCTTCAGCTCACAAGGAGATTCATGAGATCTTCCCTGCTCTGCTACTTGACATACCTGAGCTGTTGCTTCCAGCCAACATGGTTGGACTGACAGAGGATCTCCCCAGCCTGCTGGACACCACAGGCGGGCCTGGCGTTCCATCCCATTCCTGAGCTTTCCCTGGCTCCCTGGAGGAAGCTGTCCCATGATGGACTCCCCTCTCTTTGTTTTCCAGCTTTGGTAGTGGTTCAGTGCTGTGACTTCTGATCTTCAGCTCATCAAGTGGTTCTACAAAATACACAAGTGCACATTTTGTTACAGAGTGTCTGCTAACTACCCACATCATATAACAACCTTTTGCTCAGTATTCCATATATACCAATCATAAATCTTTTAAGGGCAATTTATATCACAATTTTACCATCTAGGCCTAAACCCTATCGTTTATGTAGGTTTCAATGTACTTTTTAACTATTAAAATGATATACAATGCAGCAGATGGATAAAATGTAACTCTTCTGTTACAACTTTTATATGCCAGGAGAATATTTTTGAAAATGGTATCCTACCAAATTATGGTTTTGTTAACAATTTATGGAAATACTTGAATTCTTTTCAGCTGTCATTTCATTGGGAACAAGTTCTTCTTTGGGCACTTTCTAAGGAAGCTCTTTCCTAAGGCAACATTGTGCAAGCAACATACCTGTACTCCTCATAAGCTCTAATAAAAAGCACACAATCCACAAAACTGTCCAGTGTTAATATTTTGGGTGTGCCCAGCACCATAACCTAGGGAATAAAATTTCACTTGGCTGGAAAATCCTTGGAGTCAGAAAATGACTTTCTGTTTGCAACACCATGAGTCAATATAAGGAGGAGAAATTCAAAAAACAATTGAATGATTTTTCAAGTGAAGCAGTGATGTCTGCTTTCTTCATGGCTGGTGATTTTCTGTTCTTTTCCTGAGACCCTCATTTCTTATCTTGCAGGTTGAGCAATGCATGCAGAAACAATTCATTCCTGACCTTTTCCATCTGTAGCTGTAAAAAACTCACATGAAAAACTAGATACAGAAGAAACATTAGATTGCTTTTAGTTGTAACAGCTAATTACTGTGCCAGTCAGTTATTCAAAGCTTGCTGAACTGTTTGCCTCCTTTTAGCAAAAAAAAAAAATAAAAAAAATCACTCTGAGTTTGGAATTTTATACCTCATATTTAAGCAAAGACATCCTTACATGATACTCAGTTCTAGTCATTCAGATTTATAAATCAAACTCCCAATGTACCTTAATTTCTGTAACTACAGTCTTGGAATTCACATTGGATAGAGATGGCAATCTTCCCTTGAGCCCTATCTCAAAATCTTTTTGTGGCTGCAAGGGACATTACAAGATTTGCAAGAGCCAAGCAAAGGGAGAACGCCAGGAGCCATTCGCAGGCAGAAGATGACAACAGCCCCCCACGGGACCCATGCGGAACAAGAGTGG
This sequence comes from Haliaeetus albicilla, assembly GCF_947461875.1. Taxonomy (NCBI): domain Eukaryota; kingdom Metazoa; phylum Chordata; class Aves; order Accipitriformes; family Accipitridae; genus Haliaeetus; species Haliaeetus albicilla. The sequence goes on along the minus strand of NC_091491.1, from coordinate 24,606,029 downwards.
CCTGGCTGTGCGGTACTGCCAGAGATGCAACAACAAAATTTGTCTCAGCAGCCACTTCCTCTCCTAATTATCCCCAAGGCCAGGAACTGGGACTATCCAAATGGAATTGCCACTCAGATGATACGGTCCCAGATAAAGAGCCACATTCAAACCACTTTAATCTGTCTGCGGCTCAAAACCCCACACACTTGCTACTGCCAACAGAGGAAGATGCAATTTTAGATACTTGCATGGTATGGTAGAGACCCCACCTATGCACAACAGTAACAAAATATCATATTGTTTTGAGTTCTTTGACATTACAGTCTGAGGAGCAACAACACAGTCAGCCTGAAGTTTCCTCAATGAAATGTCATTTAGGAAATACGTAAAAATATCTAACTTGATATGCAATGCAATATGTAATCATTAGCGTAATTCATGAATTACTATCAGTTAATAGTAAAAATTAATGTTAAGGATATCACACCATAACCTTCAAAAGTTTTTTTTAAATTACTCACAGTAGTAACACTCCATGAGAAAACAATAAAACTGCCCCATTTTAGCAAGTCTCGTAAACAGGATTCGGTGACATTTTATGTGACAAAGACCTTCAAAAATCAAACCTCTTCCTTGAACTTTTAGGTCACTTACCTACTTTAATGTATGCAAAAAGACACTGTAATGAAAATCCAAACTGTTTGTTTTTCCTAGTTGGTAACCCCAGCAGGGTACAAGGTTGAATAACAGTCTGTATCAATATAACATGACATCTGCCTTTCAGGGACCTTTGCTACGAAATGTCTGTAACACAGGTCTGTCTGTGACTGCATAGAGAGACTTGCTAATACAAGACCCATGCAAAGAGATGCAGAGCCCAAATAATAACTATATTTGAACTATTTCAGTTATCAACAAAAAAGCTCTTGTATTTCTTCTGAGCACTGATCTATTAAAAATAACGCTGTACTTTTTCACATAACAGATACATGCAATCATATCTGAATTTTTTCTTTACACCAATAACATTCACTTCTTTAAGATACTACTTATCTGGGAAAAGGAAAGATATGAACAAAGTTTCAAAATTCTTTGGAAATGCACACAATCCTCTTTCCCACCAATACATGATGCTGTCTAGATTGCAGCTCTTCCTTTCCAGCAAGACAAAGAGAGTGCCAAAAGAATAGAACACACTTCTAAAAAGTCAGAATCTGGCCCAGCAAGTGCCCCACCAACTTAATGCATCATTCAATATATTTAATTTACTATGTATGTCATTCATCTGGAAATGCTGTGATTACCTTAGTGAAAACCTTCTCTGTGTGTGCCTCATTGACACTACTTGAACACCACCCCTTGAAATTTCACATGCTCATGCAGCCGGCCCTTAGTTGCAGTGGAAACACTCTGGTTGAGTGTGGAGCTAAGGATTTACCCACTTCAGTTTACTTAACAGAGAAGCATTTGTACTTGTTGCCTGATAAAAATGATTTGTGCATTCTTAGTTTTATTATCAGCTGAATCAAAGCACAGCAGTTCTCTGCAACCAGCTGGAAACTATGGAAATATTCAGACTAAATAAAGATTTGGCTTATAGTCTACTTCTTTATAAGGTGTAGAAAATCAGTTTTCAGCTGGCTGTCTAGACTTCATAAATTTACATTCCACTACCCTTTCTTGGGGATTTTCAGTTCTCAGTTTATCTGAAAAGTAATATGTCCTAAAAATGAAAAGCAGATTGAATCAGATTATAATGTCATGCAACCCATCGCAGAGTCTGAGTCATTATTATTTGGTGATCATTATCAGTAACATTGATACACAGTCAGAAAAACAACATGTCAGTGTTTTATATAGTTTTCTGTAATATTAGTTTCCTGCTCACTTGTGAATACATAAAAAATGAAGAAAAAAAAATTAATGCCACACTTTTGCTCAATATTTTGGTGAGGATTTTAGAATAATTTCAGCTTCCTTCATAAATGTCAATGAGAATTATACTCGAATTCAATTTAAAAAAATCACTGTGCTAGTTCTTGCTTGACTGAAAGAGTACCTCAGTTCTAATGTGCCCGTGATAGCTCCAGAAATGCAGAATGCTCTCCTCCCAGGTCATGGTGCATTACTGGGACCTTTTCTTGACTGTCCCAGTCACTTGGATGTTTTTATACTGTCAACTACTCCCTGCTGATGCAGCTCCATGGAGCAAGCTCAGTGGCACAAATTATTGCGTCTCAGAAAAGCACGTTCATTGTTCCACGTTTTCGCTCCTGCAGTCAGTCACGCGGCATTGGCAGAAATCATAGCTGCTGGCTATGGTTACCTATGGGGTGGTGACCTTATCATCAACTGAAAATCAAACCAGTATATTTTAAACAGGGTAACCCTTTATAAAACTACAGCAGGATTTAAATGGCCACTTTATCCACATTGATCCCATGCTGAAAACATGAACTCTAACCAGTCATATATATATTCTGCTGAAAAGTAACAGTAGCTGCTGCACAGCTGGTTTTTTTTTATTTTTTTTTAGTTGAGAAGTGCAGAAACACAGATGGGATCTAAGTTGCCTCATGCTGTTAAAAACGTTAATTTGGAGTTACGAGATACTGAAGCTCAGTGTTATGCTGGGAGCTCACTCAATCACATGATGGCCACAGGCAGATCTTTTCACAGTCAAGTGCTGTATTCTGAAAGCTGAAATTATTATGGAAAGCATCTTTATTGTTCAATAATTCGTAAGCTAAAATAGTACATAAAAATGTAAATTTCAAGAAATAATTCACTGCTTTAAATATTTATGGATACAGTTGGTTGAACTGTCGTAAAGGCGTTCAAATGTTTCATGCACTTCCAGGTGTCATTGTATTTCAATATTCAAAGATATGCATTTTTCTTATTTATTCACCTGAACCTCAGGCTTTTACATTTCAAGAATAAGATGGTGGCTAAAATCTCTTAAAGAGAACGTATTTTACAAATAATTGACATGTACAAACTGCACACTAGGCAAGGCTGACACGTGAGCTGTGGTACTGAAAAACTCGTAAATGCTAAAGAAAGTGAGAAACAAACTGAGTTAGTCAGCTGTAACTTGGACCAAAGCAAACTGAAAAATACAGCTATGGAAAACATCTTACCTGAAAAGCTATCACTCGAATATATAGTCTGTGGCTGATCTGCCACCCTGCTCTTAAGCACAAATTAATTTCAGGTCCTGGTGGCTTCTTAGTGTAATGCTAAGTGATAAACAGCAGAACCTTTATTACAGCTTGGGGTTTTGGGGGGGAAGAAAGAAAAGCAACTGTCTTAAGGAACTTAAAATGAGGGTTGCTCTCTGCCATCTCTCTCAGCTGTGAGTTGAAATGTATAAACTAATCATGCATGCATTATTCATTTACTCTTTTTTCTTTTATCCTGTGTATTTGTTATAAACCTAAATAAATAATACATCACTCTAGGCAGAACTCGCATACTGTGGGAAGCAAACGGTACTATTCGCAGGGTCTAAGATTCAGCATATGCATGCAGATGTAAAGTAAAGTAAGTCACTTTGGATGGGGTTTAGATGTGAATGAGAACTCTCGATCGCCTCCAGCCCCGACATGTTGGACCTCACCTCATACGGCCGCAAGGCGGGCATGGACCTGGCCGAGGGAGCAGGAGGGCAGAGCATCCCCAAGGGCACACCTGGCCATCAGGAGGGGTGGAGATGCTGGATTAGACTGCAGCCAGCACATGTGTGTGATGATCAGAGCTACCAGAGACATGTCCCAGGCTTCAGTTTCTACCCTCATACCGGGGGCAGAGCTGCCGAACTGGCAGCAGCCCTGCTCAGCGAGCCATGCCTAACCCGGGGTCCTGCCCAGGGGAAAGGCCAGGCACAGCTCCACCAGTGTCCCACGTAACACTGCCAGCATGACAACAGCATGTGCCCATCCGCTACACACTGACCACTTCCACGGACGTCGGATGTAGAGCAATACAAAGCCTCTGAGGGAATCCCACAGTTTCTGCACACCAGGGATTTTTATTTACCTATATTACACATTTAAAAATTAGAGCTGCCTTTTAGTGGCTTTCTTGATGTGTGGTGGTTTGTCTGATCTGCACAGCTGTAAATTTATCCCAACCTCTCCCAAAGCAAACTAATAGGCTATTAATACCACATGCAGGAAACATGGATAATGCTCAGCGCTTAAGCCATTTTTCTGAAAAAATAGGAGTATATTATACTGCCAGTGAAAGCCATTTCCTCATCTTTATTAACTATGGTGGTTTGTCTATTCTGACTTCATCTGCTTGCTAATTAAGAAGAAGTTTGCTTTGCATATCAATTTTTAATACTCCTTTTTTACAGTTAAGTGAGAGTTGCAGCAGCCAGCATGTTCAATTAAAAGCAGCTCTGACCTAGTTCCATGCAAAATCAATTGAAAGCCTGAAAGACTCTCACAAACCATCTAACATTTAAGGAGACATGGTTGAAATACTTCTCAGTGTTCAGTAAGCACATGCTTCTGTGAGCAGTGCAGGGTTTGGTTTGTTTTGTTTTGTTTTATACAGTGAAATCCAGTGGAGATCACATCTGCCTGCTACAGACCTGCAAAGATAAGCTCTGCCTGCTACAGACAGCAAAGGGAGGGGAAAGAGGGATTGCTTAAAAAATGCATGCGGTTGATTTTCTGTGGCTATCCCAAAGCTGCTAAGTGGGCAATCCTGTCTAGGAAAACAAGATAGGAAAAGAAAAAAGCCCGCACTGCAGTTAGCTGAAGACTAACAAAAGAAGGGATAGATTTATACCAAAAGATCGTCTAAAGCTTTAGAATAAAAATATTTGATGAAAGTTATGAGCGTTATAAACTGGCTGAAAAAAATAAAATAGAATAGGATTCCTTCATTTTCAGTAAACTTCAGCTGGCATTATCAGTCACTTAAAAGATGAAGTTTTAAAAAATCTGGATGGTAAGACATACATTTAACATTGTTTGATGTCCTAGAGTAAGAAGGAAAATCCTCTTGTATGTTGGTGATTGATTGAAATACAGGAAAACCTGTTTTTACTCTTACACAAGGAGAGCCATTTGATCCAAGATGATTCTATTTTGGTATATATTATAGAAGTGATGACAATATAATACGTCCTGTTTCCAAGAGGGCCATCCTTATTTCTTAATGATTTCTTCCAATACTGCACTTGATCTTTCAAGTGTGCCTATCCTGCTGCAGATCACCTCACAGCCTGATCCTTTGACTGAAAAGGCTACATCTTGAAGATATGCATTGTACAGATGTATTAACAAAGCAAATAAAAAGCAATGTCCTGGGACTCTTAGCATTATACAAAACAGCATTCTTGGAAAGGATGTTCTTTTGGCACTCTATTAACAGGTTTGCTATTTACCTCAGATCAGTCACAATTTCGTAATTAAGCAGAACAATTTATTCTCTGATATTCACTGCACATTTTTATTTTATTTTCCTTTCAGAGCTGGCGATGTTGGGAATTGGTGACTTGCACTTAGGAGAACCTCAGCAGAAGCCTCTGTGTTCCCCAGTGCCTTCTTGGGCTAAAACCTGAGTACAGCAAGTCAAAGGGGATTCTGCCATTGACTTCAACAGAGCAAGGGTTTTCCTTCCAGCACTTTGGGGCTAGCCAGCTACGCTGATTCATATGAATGTATAGCATAATTGATACTGATGAGCTGCAAACATTTCTCTTACATAGTTTGTGCACCCAGATCGCCTGCTGATAATCCAGGCAGACCTTTCAGTCAAACAACTAAATGTGTGCACATAAATTTCATAGCTGTAGATGGGTATGTGCATGGTCTATGTCTGTTTGCAGCAAATAGGATTTAAGAGGAGAAGGAGGAAGATTACTAGTTTGAAAAGTCAGAACGTGGTTGTCTTGTGAAACTTTCTTCTCTCCCCTGCCTTCCTCTGTTGGTATCACTGACACTAGCCTTAGACTACTTAGTGACACACATACACAACACAAGCATATACTGCCATCCCCACCCTAAACTCAACACTGATCAAAGAAAACACTGTTAGATGAAAGACTCAATTAAGCTGTGGAAATCAGTGACTGTAAAATGTTGCCCAACTGTTACTAGCATTCGATTCAAAGATGGTGCCTGCTCTTACTTAATTGCTTTCCTTCCCAACCCTGTTCATTTCACTGCACGCTCGTTCTGTTATTCAGGTTCTTAAATATACAGCCTTTACATTTGGATGAGGAAACAATGGTTTAATGGGCACTGCACAAGGCCTAGCACAGTATGGCAAGAAATCAGAAGGCAAGGATGAGCCAAAAAAGCTAAAATATACAGACACTTTTAAAAAAATGTTTTTATAGAAAGTTCATGACTGTCAGTTTCAAAGCTTCACTTCAAAAATATCAATCTTTCATAGAAGTGCTGACTATATTAAACTTGTCAACATTTTTTGGTCAAGTTTTCTGCTGAAAAACAGCCTTTGAACTATATCAGCAGTTTGAATGCAGGGTTCTTCCATTGTTTGACCACTTTCATTTCTTCTAAAGTGTATGCCTTCATCCAGATTCAGTAGTAGATAAGAATCTGTTGTTAGTCAGAAAAATGCAGAGATAGTAATGGATACTGGTTGTGAAAACTGCGGACAGAAACCCTCACTCTTGTATTTTCAAATTAAAAAATATCAATTAGAAAGTTGGAGTGAAAATAAATTCTTTCCTGGCTATTTTGTCTGTATTTTAACTACTTCTATGAAAAACATTTACATTAATGCCTTTCTCTTTATTGACTCCATTAATGAATGAGAACATTTGCCTTTCATTGTTAGAACAAGTGTCCCAGTTGTACAGCTCTCCTTCTACCACAATACGTTACCAGTAAAAGGGAATCCTGATGTTGCCTTAACATTGGCCCTACCTGAATTTAGCTCTCAGTTTTACAAAGCCAGGCACAAGCATACAGGCTTTTCTATGCAGCCTCTGTGCCTAGCCTAGCTGGGTCAGTGTCCCAGGCACTATTTGCTCTGAAAGTTAACACTCAAGGTTTCTCCCGATTACAGAATGAAACCCATATGTCATTCTGTCTTTCTATGCCTTTTAATAGAATCAATCATTTTAGGCCCTACTCGCTTTCTAATTAGAGGTTTCATTGTGTGAACTAGTTTTACTCTTGCTAGCTAAGCAGCTATTAAGCCGTAACAGCACGGACTTCAGATCCTGAGGAAATAAGTAGAATTGCAGATGGCCTTATACAGCTCCGGCCCATGCCTGTGCTTGTAAGATGTTACTATTGTTGCTTTCACAAGTGCGCAGAGCAGCTAGTGTGGCTGGCACAAGTGTCTCTGTATGTGTTACAGCGCATACAAACTAAATATAAATTACGTAAACATTGCCTGAGCAGTAAAGTAGCTACAGATTTCCTGGAAGAAGGTACTTTTGGAGTTACAAATTTAAGTCACACACAAAAATCTCCAGCAAAATTAAACACGCAGCTTCTCTTTTTCAGATGAGTAGTTACAAGAACAATAGTTCTCCTTACCCGTTCTTAAATGCCAGATAAAATGCTAATTGCATGTTACTGTTTTAACAAAAAAATAATTATTAGGGATGGATAATCCTGTTCAGAGGAGTAAAAGTAACCCGAACCTTCATATCAAACCAAAGGTAAATGAACCTAATTTTTTAATATGCATTATTATCTTGACAATTATTTCCTCAATGTTCCCGTGCTTCTCACCTTATCTATACCTAGCATGTTTGTACACCCCTACAATTCCATGGTTCAATATTTGAATCAATGTTACGTGTATAATCCAAATAAAGCTATTTCTAACCCAGAGCGTAGTGGTGAATGGGGTGAAATCCAGTTGGCGGCGGGTCACAAGTGGTGTTCGCCAGGGCTCAGTGTTGGGCCCTGCTCTGTTTAATAACTTTATCGATGATTTGGATGAGGGGATTGAGTGCACCCTCAGCAAGTTGCAGACAACACCAAGTTGGGAGGCAGGATTGATCTGCTCGAGGGTAGGGAGGCTCTACAGAGGGATCTGGACAGGCTGGATCGATGGGCTGAGGCCAATCGTATGAAGTTCAACAAGGCCAAGTGCTGGGTCCTGCACTTGGGTCACAGCAACCCCATGCAGCGCTACAGGCTTGGGGAAGAGTGGCTGGAAAGCTGCCTGGCAGAAAAAGACCTGGGGGTGTTGATCAACAGGCAGCTAAATGTGAGGCAGCAGCATGCCCAGGTGGCCAAGAAGGCCAATAGCATCCTGGCTTGTATCAGTGCGGCCAGCAGGAGCAGGGAGGTGATTGTCCCCCTGTACTCGGCACTGGTGAGGCCGCACCTCGAGTCCCGTGTTCAGTTTTGGGCCCCTCACTACAGGAAAGACATGGAGGTGCTGGAGCGTGTCCAGAGAAGGGCAACCAAGTTGGTGAGGGGCCTGGAGCACAAGTCTTATCAGGAGCAGCTGAGAGAGCTGGAGTTGTTTAGTCCGGAGAAGAGGAGGCTGAGGGGAGACCTTATTGCTCTCTACAACTACCTGAAAGGGGGGTTGTAGTGAGGTGGGTGCTGGTCTCTTCTGTCAGGTGGCTGGAGATAGGACGAGAGGAAATGGTCTCAAGTTGAGGCAAGGGAGATTTAGGTTGGATATTAGGAAAAATTTTTTTACTGAGAGGGTTGTCAGGCATTGGAATGGGCTGCCCAGGGAAGTGGTTGAGTCACCATCCCTGGAGGTATTCAAAAAGCGAAGTGGACGGGATACTTCAGGACATGGTTTAGTGGGCATGGTTGATGGTTGGACTCGATGATCTTGAAGGTCTTTTCCAACCTAAATGCTTCTATGATTCTATGATTTCTCTTGTTACAGATAGACCCCTGGAAGGTCCAGAGAAAACGTAAGGAGAAGCATATCCACCTTTTCTCAGTTAAGAGTCTAAAACTTTTTATGAGAATATTATGGGTAGATTAGATAATACACTGAGACAAATGTGTAGCATATCATGCAGTCATCCGCTAATTTTCTCAGTCTTCGTATTACTCCCTGCTACATTCTGGATACCTAAGTGCATTGGTTTGCAGCATGGTTTTGCAAGGAACAGCAGCCTAAGACAAGGAGAGGACCCCTCTTGCCATAATTTATAATGGGATCCCCTGAAGTATATCTTATCTCATACTTCAAGGACCTTTGGATTGGGCCTCTAAAGACAGGGTTTAAGAATTGAACTCGGTCTGCCAGGAATCAAATCAGACATGCCAGAAAAAGTATGTTTTTTAAAAATGGATAGATAAACCATTTAGCCCAAGAAATTGTCAGGCTTTGTTACACAGATCAGTAAGGTAAAGGCATTTTATGAAAAATCAAGAGGAGAAATAGCAGTCAGAGGTATTGGATGATTTTAGAACTGAGGGAAGAAACCTTGTTCTCTCTTTTATTCCCCCCTCTTAAAATTGCATAGCTTCTACAGCTAGAGCTGTGCCACTGTAAATACAGATAATGCATTTAATTAAAGTCCATCTCTTGTAAAGATGCAATGACAGCAGCTCAAGAGATCATGAAACCAGGTTTCAGATCATAAGCTGGCATGCAAAAGACTTTCATTTAACAATGATCTCGAGCAGCTCCTCTGGCTATGTGACTCTGGCTATGTAGATATTCCAGTTTCTGGAAAAAAAGCAGATTTTTGTTTGCAAAACTATTTTTTTTGCTCACAATAAATTTTGGGGGAACTGTTATGTTCTGCTTTCTTTGAAATTTGCACAGCATTTCACCTTCCTAATGCTCACAGTCCTTGGGTTGTTGGTGGTGGTGTGCTCTGGCGGACTTTGGTTATTTTTGCTAAACGACACTGTGATCTCCTTCCTTGTGATTTGGTTTAGGCAAACAGACTTAAGTGCTATCTCTCTATACCTACTGTGGAACATGTCAAATCTGGTTCAAAATGCTTTATGAACATCATGCTTCTTAAAAACAAACACAATAAATGTAGGCCTTCCTACTAACAGTCTCTAGTTTTAGTTTTAGGATTTAACAAACAAAAATGTATCTGAATCCTAATGCAAAGAAAATCTGATTCTTAACTTAGAAAAAATGCAATTTGGGGTCCTGTGCTTGGTTATAAAGACAAGTTCTGAAAGATCTAGCAGCTGCCTTGAAAAAGGAGCCCTGTACTGCCAACGCCAAAAGCAGGAGCACCAGCTGGTCCTGCCCTGAAAGTCATCGCTTCGGCCAGCCAGCCAAGCCAACCCACCAGAAGATGCACTACAGTCCCCAGCCACTGGTTTGATCTACACTCTCATGAACTTGCTTTCTCCCTTTCATAAAGTTAACATGCACAGGCATCTTTTTCACATCTGAACTGCAATTTCTGCTTAAAACTGCTCACTCTCCAATTGCTGCAACATGATACGATTTTAGTAAGATACTCTACAGAAGTCTACGTCCTTACAGCTATAAAACAAAGCTGACACCAGACATTTCCTCCAGCAAGAGGCTCCATATTATTTTCAAATAAATTATCTCCAACTGACACCAGGTTAGAGATAATCAGACAATCCCCTAACAGCTCTGTTAGGGTATAAAGTTCAAACATGTCTATGTTCAATACAACCATTCACTGTTCTAGCAGAGAGAAGTAAAGCATGGCTCCCTATCAAATCCAGAAGCCCCAGGTAGGAGGACTGCAATGAGAGCACGGGGCTGGGATGGCCACCCAGGCCGGGTGCCACAGCTGCCACCCTCTGAAACCTCTGGCACTGCCAGCCTGGCCGGCTTCATTCAATGCGGCTGCGCCAACTTCCCAAGTAGAGGCTATGTAAATAAAACTGCACCATTCCTTTAAATCAAAGTAGTTCGATTCCTATCCTCTTTTTTTTTTCTCCTTAGTTCTTTCACAAAAGGAGGACCCCGATACCCCCTAAAAAACACAGTAAGGAATTTTAAGAAATTGTATTTAGCAGTTTCATTGAAGGTAAAATATGCTTATGGAAAACATCACCAGATTAAGCATTTCTTACCATCATTACTAAGCACCCATACATAGTCATAAATTGTGTGGTCCTGTTTGAAACAAAAAGACAATAAACTCTCTGATTCACCATCCTGCTGTATGACTACACCATTTTGAATACAAGCTGTTCTAGTCACAAAGGACACATTTATTTTCTTGAAGCCAGAGACACAGATGGTGTAAACTGGAGTAGCTCTCCTGATTTCAAATAAGAAGCGGTGATTTATAAGTGCTGAGGATTTGGCCTAAAGGTCAAGATATTCCTCTGGCTTAGAAAGCTCTGTTAAGTGGTGGTGGTGGTGGTAAGGAGGGGGAGGAGGGGGGGGGAAATCAATGGCACTTAAAACTCAGAACCTATTATCATTATCCACGGCCTTAAGTGCAGCATGTGTTACTTTGCTTATTCACAACACAGTGCAGTAGGTGCCGGTAAGTGAATTTAAGGCATTTTTTTCCCCTTCATTTTTAACAACTTTCAGACAACTCACATCTTCCTGTACATTAAACCTAAAGAGAAAATGTCTTTTTCAGTCCTTTACCTGAAACCGCCTTTTACTTGAAATCTAACAAAAAGAGAATAGCTTTATCTCTATTAATTTTTCTTTTTTACCCCTCTACAAGTTAATTTCTTCTTCATAAAAAGGAAATGTCGATTAAATTGCTAACCAGAAAGTCTGTCATGCAGTCAAGTAATATAAACAGAAGGAATAAATAAATCCGTATACATCAATCAGAAACAGCAGCTGTTTCCAGAAAAACCTGAGCAATTATTTATGAAATTATGTCTTCTTGAATGCTTCTGTATACTGTCACAATCCCAGGAGGACCTGATTTTCTGATGAGCCTAAATTGCTGAATTAGAAGAGGAGACAATGTCATGGTACCAATTAGCAAAACCATCGCATTATCATCTCAAAACGTGTGTTTTCTATTTTAATAACTGCATGTAACAAAGACATTCCTTCATCTTAAAAATGGAGGGGGCATCCCACCCATTAATGACCTGAACAACTAAATGCCCTTAAAATAGACATACTCCCTTTTGTGTGAAAGCAGCAAGACAACAAACGACATAGCATGCATTTCAATCAAGGAATGGATACCCACAGATTTATCCATTCAAAATAAGTTCTCAAACCTGGTATTATTCTTGGCGCCAAGAAAGAACTGAATTAGTGGCATGCAATGCAAAACGGGGCAGCGATGGCATAGCTACAGCAGGGGATTAGCACCCAGGGACGTGCAAGTTGCCACTGAGCTGCCGTGCATCCTTTCACACCTTTCTTCTTTGTACCTTTGCTTCTCAGCTCCCTCTTTCCCACTTAAGAGTAAACCTAAGTGAAACGTTGGTTTCCTGCCTTTCACGTGCTTAGCTGAGTGACCTTACTGTCACATTATGATTTGTCTTTCCAATTATTTCCTGTGATTGTTAATTGGGGAACACACATCAGCTTCAACAAGTAAGAGCCTCCAGCTGGCCAGGCTAGCTGGTCTGGATCAAAATATTTAGTCCAGTGCTCACCTCTTTTTGCTAGGGGATCTAAGGATTACTGGTGAGGGACAACAGGTATGGCTGAAGCAGCACTCAAGACCAATCAACTGCAAAATGAATCTTGTTTTTTCCCAAAAACTTGGTTCCTGAAGGATGGTGACCACATCTGGTCATCCCCATGTTCACACTTCAGTCATTTTCAGTTCTGTCTCACAACATCGCACACTCACCCCAACAGGCATGTCCCTTAGTGAAGGGCAGAGTTTGAGAGACCTAACTGACACCAGCAGACCAGACAGCTCATGACCTTTGTGCGTGTGGGTATCCACAGCTCTTGCCCTGAATGTGCACTCACAAGCGAGCACTTGAAGAAAGTACTTCTGATGCTGCAAGTCCTTAGCTTGCTTATATCTTGATAGATAGTAATTGACGGGCAAGGACAGACCCCTCTTCAGGCTTTAACTAAATGCAGTTAACTGTGGTAAGACCACATCCTTCCAGTGGTGAATGAGTGTCATTCTCTCCAAAGCTGGTGTTCTTTTACCCTCTATTCTTTTTCCTCTGGCACTTCCCCCTGCTCCCTCCTCTAAGTCTTTTCTTTCAGATCTACTTTCAGGACTGTCAAATGAGACATGACTGCTGTGATCACCTCATCTAATTTCATACATATCATGGGTCATCAGACTAGAAAAGCTAACTTCTAGTGAAACAGCTGCTTCACCTGTGACGGAGAAGCCAATCCACCTCTGGCTCAAAGGTTCGGGAGTAACTTCAGTTATGCAGTATTATTTCCGTACAGCTGTAGTTATCTCATTAGACTGAACGTAGCATTCATACTGCATGCAATCAATTGCTACAATGCAGAAAAGGGCTGGAGAATTAGGCTGACATTCCTTTATAGAAAACAACCAAAAATATATTAACCTAGATGTTAGAAATTAAGTAGGCTTCCAAATTTCAGTCTCTGATACTGATTCTCAGCTATGCAGTTGTTGAGCAACGGTATGTAGTGCAGCAGCTATAATACTTTTCATGGCCAGCCTAGTCCTGCAGGTAAGCTCTTCTTCAGAATACCAGAGGCTAAGGAAGTATCCAAATGAGAGGGCATGCACAGTTCAATGGTATACCAAGTTCACCCTCCTTAGGCAAGCATTTTTGATCCTAACTCCATTAGAAATACATAAGCTGAAATCCTACCCTGTCTATAGCTCTCAGCCTGCATTCAATGCAGAGGTGGGGGTTAAACAACAAGACCCATGTGGGGTGAATTTTCACTTGACTCATTTCCCAAATTCTCTTTTCTAACGTACTGTTCTATCTAACAGGGAATCCAAATCTGCTTTCCTAGCTCCCTGGAAGGCACCAACATAAAAAAAAACCAAAACCAAAACCAAAACCAAACCAAACAAAACAAAAAAACGGTAAAAATTTCCATTCTAACTCCACGATTTCTTTGTGGGAGGGTCTCAGCTGTCTGAAATCAGCATGAGCTCCTTTTTAACAAGTTGAGCCACTTCTGCTCTTCTGCACCCATCCCCTCCCCTATTTGATAGCTTATAATAAAATGACTTAGATTCCTAATGCGGTGGACACCAGCCAGGAACAGGAAATGTTAATAATTACCCCAATTTTCAATCACTTTAACTGAATTTTCAAAGTAGTACGTTCACAAATTTTCTCCCTATATGTGACTAGAAGCTGAAGAGTGAAACTCTCTGTAGGCAAAAGCCAAAGCAGCTACTAAGCCCTACAGAGCAGCTACAGAAAAGAGCAATGAGCTGCTGTGCATCGTGTGTCCTGATCTCACACCTCATGCACAGAGTCGGGGCATACAGCAGAGGTAACTGTTATCTTGTGCAGTTCATTAGGATGAATATTTGCAATACTTTCTCAAAACAGGTGCGAAGTTCCCAGGAAATCATAAGGAAACTGAAGCCTTAACAAATACACAACAACCAATACACAAACAGAAAGGACTGGTCCTGGCAAGGCTTTACAGGACAATTTCACCCAGAAAAAATGCCTTGAAGTGAGTGCAGTTCAGATGCACACTAGCAGCTTCTCTGGTTTGCTTTTTAGGATGTGGGTATGCCTATAGGCACATGACTTCAGTTCTATATTTTCACAGAGTATAGTATGTTTCTATGGTGCAGAAAGACAGAGGCAGCAAAGATAGCTCCAGAAAATCTGAAGACCATTCCCTTCCTCTCTCCCTCCATAATTCTCTCTTTACTGAAGGACACAGGTAACACAGACACTCAATGCATGTGCTAAAAGCAAGGGGACTGTGTCATTCAACACAGCTGGATTGAGCGGTCATACTTAAACACCTTCCAACTGTATTAGAAAAGGACACACTGCAGCAGCCCAAGGACACCAGGCAGTGTTGGTACCCTTTAAATAGTTTCCCCCTAACCTCTGAGGACTGATGTTATACTTCACAGGGGTCTGCCAACTGTTAGGGCACACTACCATGTTATCCCACACAAAAGCAGGAAGGGTTAAAGAACAGTCAATGACAATTAATAATACCTATCTTTTCCACTCTTTCACATTTTTCATGCTCTACATCTTTCTTCAGTTTTCCATAGGGGTTCTCTCCATCTTTCTGCCTTTCTTTGTGATTATCTTCCACCAATTTTTTCATTTCTGATTTGGCTTTACAATTTATTTTTCTTTGTTCTTTTCTCCCCACCTTCATAAATGTGCTGTAATGCATATTTAAGATGCTAACAGCACACAAGAGGATTTTTAGAAGAACACAGCACAATAAGTGAGCTGCTTATAAAATCCAGATACGCACATCACAGCTGCAGCCGGTGGATGCTGAGTGCATTCAGCAACATGTCTGCGGCTTCAACAGAAGCTCACATCCTCAGAAACGTGGCCCTGAGGTTACAGTCTCCTTAGTATCACTGATTTATCCTACTAATGCAATTCCAGTGAACTCTACAAAAAAAAAATGGAGGGGGATAAAAAAAGGAAAAATGGCAGAAGAGTAAAGAAAATAAAACAGAAAGGCTACAAGGGCAGCTTTGTTTGTATATTAAAGGTGTTGACTGGAAATAAGGTTTGTGCAGTCCTTCTCAAAAAGAAACCCACTCAAAAATGCCACAAATTAAAAGCCAGCAAATACATTCTGAGTTTGGACTCAGATGCCAAATTTCCACAAAGTCAGTTGCAGTAACAACAATAAAGATGAGAGAGAATTTTCTCTGTAACTGCTGCAATATTTTCCAAATACACTCAGCTGAATATAAAATCTAGTATTGTGCTTTTTTTTTGACTAGCATATGGCAGTGAGAGCTTCAGACAAGTCAGAGGGCTGAGCCTTGGAGGATTCAATGAGAAAGTTGCTTGAGATGCGCTCAGAATAATTTTATATTTTAGAAGCAAATATTCTTAGTTTCCTAGCATGATTTCGTAAGAGTAGTATAACTTCTTTTGTGTGTGTGTTTATTATCCTCTAGATTGTGGAAATCTTTCCGTATGCTGACAGCAAATTACACTGAAGGGACAACTATAAAACCATGGCAGTCCCAGTTAGTCCTATGCCATGCATTTGTTCTCCCATAGGTTTAAAAAAAAAAAAAAAAATCTAGAACTGTATGAGTGCCTTAGGCTTCCAGTGTGATTTGCAGGAGCAAGATTTCTTTAACAGATCATATGATTAGTCCAGTCTACACTATCTATCACTATGTATAATGACAGCATGTAAATGTGACAGCCTGGTCAGATTCTACGTTCAAATCCCACAACTTAGATTCTTTATGGTGGATCATTTTAATTTGGAATTGCAAGACACAAAATGCTAGACCTGTATGTGTTCCTCTGTAATATCTGAGCACAAACCTGGTTCTTGCCCAGTGCAGTAATCCCACAGGATTAAGTCATACTGTAAATACCAGACAAATTACAATCGGATTAGATGGGCAGTCTGTTCATTTACTCAACACAGCTGCACTCCAGAGCCTTTTCACCACTGGTATCTATTTATAACATGAATGTTTTGTCCTTAAAGTAGATGAACACAGTTTCTATTTTGTATCTCTCTTGTCTTACCATTTGTGACCAATAAGGAGCACATTTCTACTACCTAAGGAGCAAGCAGAATGCTCCTTGAGAGGCTGAGAAGTAAGCTATTCTTGGTACAGATCTGCAGGGCAAGATTTAATTTTATCAGTGAAAAGTTCCTTCAAAGGTCTGCATTCAATTTCAGTCAAGTGGAATATAGAGAATAGCTTTCTGCAGGTAGGTATGAAGCAGCAGCACAGATTCGCTGAAATTTCCCAGGACTTGCCACATTTGCTGCAGGAATTTCTATAGGTTCCAAACCTGGTACTTCTGCCTACATCGGTGAGGATAAAACCGTCCAATTTATGAAGCTCACCAGGTAGATCTGGTGCAGCATGGGGTTTGCAGGGGATTTCTGCTCACCTATGAATAAGAAGCATGCTTAATAATGTTCAATATTGTCTGCACTTTGCCAAAATCTCCTTACCACTTCACTGCAATTATTTATAAATGCCACATCATATCCCTCATAATTGTTCCCAATTACAAGAATCACCTTGCTTTTTAGGTACAAATTTGCTTCCATCCAACACACAAATACGGCATTATTGTATTTTTATTACTGTAATCACTTAGCAAAACCCTACTGAATTATGGAGCTAAGACTTTCACAAAGCAGTATTTATGATTGCAGGCCACAAAAATAATAAAGCCAAATTAAGCAAACTGCTGCACCAACTTGTATTCTCAGTATCCTGCTAACTCCATTCTCACCTCCACCTTCTGATTTCAGAATCATTATTCCTGCTTTGCAAAGAGATAAATAAGAATAAAACTGCTGAGGTTGGGGCAGTGGAGTCCATGAATCAGGAGGAATGCTTTGTATGCCAACCTAAACCATTGCCGCCAAGCTTCTCCATACTTACATGTTTGCATGTACTCACTCAGCTGCAGAGCTGTGAGGCAGGCAACCTCTGCGCATGAAAACCCAGAGGGGGTGTTCTTGTGAGC
The DNA here is from genome assembly GCF_947461875.1 of Haliaeetus albicilla. Lineage (NCBI taxonomy): Eukaryota > Metazoa > Chordata > Aves > Accipitriformes > Accipitridae > Haliaeetus > Haliaeetus albicilla. The sequence continues at coordinate 24,588,531 of NC_091491.1, read as the reverse complement.
CCCCTGAGTGTGCCCCAAAGTGATGTGACACACTGTGATGAGTAATGTAACAGAGCAGCACAAACACAACCAGAAAGGCAGTGCAGAATTCATTTCTATTCTGTAGTGATACGGTAGCCTGGAAACCAGAACACCTTCCTTTATCAGGTATAAACCAGCGTAGCTTACCACATCGTATTAACATGTTACAGCTGCCAAACAGGTATAACGTAGCACTTACACAGACAGAAGATCAGCCGTTCTCCAAAGAGAGCTCTTCCATTCCAGAGGTGTCAAGAATTCAAAGTCATAAACTGATTTTACTGAAGTTGTAGGAGAAAGCGTATTGAGCCTGCTTTGCACTCTGACAAAAGGTGTTGGGGCTACCGTCCACTACAAGACGTTGTCTTTGGCACCACTGAACGGAACGTTTTTGAAACAGAAATACTGGTGCCAGGTTCTGCTTTCACTCACACCTGTGGCTCCTGCTGATTTCATTAGGGGTCTCCATATTTAATTAGCTCAGAAATAGGTGTACATTGTGTAAACCTGAAGGCATGTGGGACAACAATCTTATGATACAGCATATGAAAAGTCAATATTGGCTTAAGGTTTTCCTGCACAACTTCCTCCCATGCTTTTCTCTGTATGGGGGTAATGCGTTATAGGTCATGTTGCTTTTCAGATCAATCCACAGTACGGCCTCCCAACCAGTCACACTAGCACAGCTGAAAGAGATACTCTGTGGCACAGTATGGAAGGAGGCAGTGGGAAGGAGAGGAATGGTTTAAGCTGGTACCTCTTGTTGCCATCATACACACCGTGATCACAGGCCAAGTTAAGGGCGATCAATGGATCTTTGGCAAAAAGAACTACTGTTTGGTTATCTTGCTATGTCTTAGCATCCACCAAGAATGGAAGGATGTGACATAGTGGGAAGATCCCAACACACATGTTGGGAACTGTGGAAAAGTTAATAAATGCTGACTCCTTCTGCAAGACCAAGCCATGAATTGTACTTCTGTAGTGCAGTATGCATACTTAAAAATCTTAAAAATACAATATGAAGACTAAAGCAATTTTAACAACAATCACTTTTCTTCCTGTTACAATAAACTTATATAAGGAATTCAGACTTCTGAGGTATTTGATTTTTGCAAGCATTTGATTTAGTAAAATATAGTGAAAGATACAATTATACAAGGAAGAATGAGGAAAAATTACATCAAGAACTTACTTTCTGCAGGTTCCTTAGATCTTCTGCCACTGGAGGACTTCCTCAGGAGACTTCGTCCTGAGGTAAAGAGGCTGGTTAGTTCCTCCAGAGGACTGGTGGGTGTCCGAGAACGGGAACCACTCTGAGATGATGACCCGTAGGTACTGACTGAGGCATTTACCATCTTTCCTCCTTCTTGCAACGTGTTTCTGGCTGTAGAATGAGGCACTGATGGAGAGCTTCTTGAGAGACTTCCTGAATGTACAGAGTCATAAGGTGGAGGTCTTTTGAGGCTTAAGGGAGTAAGAGACCTACCCATACTGACAGGAGAAGGTGAGGCAGAGTGACTTTTAGGATAACCATGTGGAGACTGTGTTCTGTATAGGGTAGATGGATGAGGAGGTGAGGAAGTGTGCCCAGGGGTGCTAGTTCCGTGAGATACTGTCTGGTCTTTCTCCAGTTTTTGATGGCCTGATGTGTGAGGTGGCAGTGAAGATGGAGAAGCTCCAGCTTGTTGTTTGATGTAAGACACATTTTCTAAAACAGGAAGCTTTGTGACCTCTAGTGGAGTTAGAGGAGACTCGTCAGAATTCGGGGAACACTGCACTGGTGCTGGTGGGAACACCAGCAGTGGAGGTCTGTGAGAAAGCAGATTTGGAAATGGTGGGGGTATATCACAAAGCAAGCCCTTGGGAGTAGATGGCACTGAAGACTTGGTGAAATCTAGGTCAGGCACTGTGGGAGTAGCACACTGAGAAGAACAAGTGTGATGGTCATATTCACATTGACATTTTGATTCTTGGCCTACATCATCAAATATAGGGTATTTCATCTCCTCATAGACTGCTTCACTTTGGTCATCCTCGTCTTTTTTGAAGTCTCTGAGAATATTGCCAACCATCTCAATATAAACAGGCTCTTCCTCCTCTGTGTCTAGGGCGGGACTGCTGACCTGCGATAAAGAGGCATCCCTAGTGAGTGTTGTCTTCATAGGGCCATGCTTTTTGATATACGTTTCATCAAAAGATGTGCTTAGCTGAGTGTTTGGATTTCGTTTCGGCTTAGGAGGTGGAATCTTCTTTGTGTATTCATCACTGTGAGGTCTTGGTTTGGCTGACACTGAAAACAGAATAAAATATAAATTCATCAGAAGTATGTAACACACTGTGTCAACCATAGGATCTCTGTTACAGTGTCATAATTCTGGAATGGATTTCCTGGGACCAGCCCATTTCTGGTTTTCTCTAGTATTACATCAGTAGAACACTATAAAAATAACACCCTATTCAAAACACTCCTAATCTTCCCCCAGAATGCTCTGACACTCCAGTATTAAGTAGCTGGTGAGCACTTCCCTTCCTCCAAGACATCTGTTCTCTCCCAAACTCTTTGGACAGGGGACTTTCCATTTTTAAATATTATGCTTTTCAAATATTTCTGTGGGATTTTAAAGACCCAAAGAGTTGCCAAAGACATAAAACTAAGTATCCAAATGAACTCCTTATGGCTGCAAGAGAACAGTTAAGATCCTGGACATTCATACTGGAATGACAGTGATGTCTTGATTCATCACTGTGTGCAGAGTTACCTTTTTATTTATAGTAACTTTTTGCATAAAGCACAACAATTCTCTCAGCATTGATTGAGAAAGAAAACACTCACATACAAATACTGTAAAATTTGCTGTTGGGATAATCCTAATTGTTTATGTGGACTCTCTCCTATGAATTAACATGACGTCAGTGAAGGCAATGGGGAACAAAGTATCTCACAGATTCAGATCCTTCCCAAACAATAGACTATTTTGTCTTTGAAGTTATAAATCAAAACATTATAATAAAATTCATTTGAAATGAGAGGCCAAGGGTTTCTTAGATATTATTCTTTATGAATTAAACAATAAAGAAACTCATGGAAATTGCATTTTGTTCACTGTGCATAAATAGTTAATAAAACATCTCATTAAATGTTGGAGTTAATAAAACACCTCATTATATGTTTGCATGAAGCCAGGTTTTATCCTAAGCAGACTCAATAAACTTATTCAGAAACAAAATTTACCACATACGCTAAACCTAATTTATATTCCTATAGGGTAAATAGTTCTTGCATTGAAAGCCTTGACACCTCATTGGTGAGTTTCCCAATTTAGAAGAAAACCTGAACTACAGGGCAGTTTAGAATGGCAGCTTTCCTGTCTTACCAAACTTTGCTGCTCCTTGCAATTCACCGCTAAAGATCTGCCACTGTAAACTCAGTGCTCAGAAATTTCCAGACACCTTCTGCTGACCCATCAGAAAACAGCCAGCAAATTTCTAATGTTAAACCAAGCAGGCAGTGCTCATGGAGTTAAAAACCGTCTTTTAGAAACAGCCTCAAATGTATTACTAAAGCCAGCAGCGAGGCACGGCTCTGCCAGCTGAAAGACAGTATTTGACAGTCTGTGAGGACACTAGCTCAGGGCTGGAAGATGCCTGCATTACAGCATCTTACTAACGTGATTTGGTCAGTATCAGAGGTGGATTCAAACATAGTGTTATCACTTTGTCACATTTCTGCTTTGGTCTGTTAAATAACTTCTCTTCAATTCTTACAAGGCATACCAATAAAGGCAGATGTTAAACAAGATTCCAGTTTTGTTTAGGAATAAGGAGCTGTGAACATAGGCATGTGCAGCATATATGAAGTAACGAGGCCACTCTTTGTCAACAGCATTTGTTTAAGCTTAATGTATAACTAAGGTACAACAAAGCAAAAAGGAAAAGAAATCTTGCCAGAATTTAAACAAAACAAAACAAAACAAAACAAACTCAAAAAATGATATTATGCTTTCATGATGGTTCCAATTAATGTGTTCTACTTTGCAGCAGGCTAGGGACATGCAAAAGCTACCACAGATAAGAGTATTTGGTAACTTGATAGTTTTTTACTATGTGGATATATCCTAATGCACTTTAAATTTGCCTTTTTAATTAACCCAAATTAATTTTCGTGAATGTATTAGCACAGACTTTAGGGAATGAGATGTAGGCTACCAGAATCATTTGGGCTTTGCAGAAATTATTACTCCTGATGTATTTGACAATACTAGCAGATTTTTCTTGCCATGCTTCCAGCTAAATCACTATTTCCTTTCTGTTTAGTCTGTTATTTGTATATACATTCTACTGACATAAACTTGATCTCAATCCTCTTTCCACAGCTTTGTTAATCTGATGTACAACAAACCTGGCAAAAGCAATCTTCTTCAGATTGGTATCATTAAAATGAAGAGACAGTCAATGAGACTGGCACAAACTGCCTGATAATTTCTGAGCATGTTGCCCAGGACCTGAACTCTACTTTAGACTGGCTAAAAGATTACAGACTTTGCTGCATTTGTGAATTGTGTATTTTGTATACAGAGGCTTCTCACAGTCTTCAGTTCCCTGTGCATCATGATACCATCCTTAATGGATACCTGAGATACAAACGTTTCCCACTCCTCTGCCTTCTTCAGACCCCTGTTCCCTGTGCTGTCTTCTACATCTCCTGTGCCATGGGTGTCACACTGAGAACGTGCTCTGTCTCATAGCCATATCCCCACTGTTCCATCTGTTTATCTGGAGAAATGTTAATGACGGACAAAGTAATCAAAAGATGCTCTTGTGCTGCAGGTCATTCAAGGCTAGTGTTAACTGATATTTTTACCTAAAAATAGCTAAAAGTGGTTAAGAGTACCATGTTTTCAAACAAATTGCTAGAAATAGCCTATTTTGCCTCTTTCCTCCTTCCATTTTCACAGTTTTTATCCAACTGATGAGGTTCTGCCACATGGTCTAAACCTTTCCTTAGGTGTTAGGGTTTGCATATACAACATTCACAAGTTATTACAGTACAGACAAGGAAATGAGAAATGTCATGGAAAGAATGATTGACATTCTGCCATCTATTCTTGTAAAGTATTTCTGCATGGCTTGAAATTAAGTACCGCAGTGACACACACAGCATTCTCATCTGCCTTTGCATGATATGTAGCATTAGCTTAAAATATCTTGGTGACATTATCAACAAAAAGGTCAAATGACCCAGTCTTGCTGTATGATACACAGGGTAAAACATGACAAGCTGAAGGATTTACATTCCATTTTCTATTAATAGCATTTTTTCCTACACCACAGTTTAGTTTATTAAAGTATCTATTTCCAGGAGGTGGTATGTTACTGAGATCTTTTTCCCTCCTTGACAAACTAGACTTTTCAAACTAAAATTTAAAACTAAATGCTTTAAATATTTTATAAGCCTTATAAAGATAAAGAGGTACCTCCTATATGCTACTCGGAACAGGAACATTTGGTGCTATAAGACTTCCTAGAGAAAATACACAGGTAAATGGATAGGGTAAATAGCAAAGGAATCTTTTAATTGTGCCTGGGAACAGAGGAACTGCTCAACACCTACTGGGAACTCCCCTCAGCTGTAGTGGGGCATCCAGGAGGCAAACTGAATTAGCTTTAAGAAGGCTATGGTTCAAGATGCTTATGTTTATTTAACAAAGGTTTCTACTCTGAAACAGCTCCATAGCAAGGGCTGAACTCTACAGCACACCCGATAATGGAATATGGATCATGAACTACTGCTCCAGCCCAGAATAACAGAGAAAAAAAACCCAGGAATCCCGCAACCAGAGCTGTGCAAAGCTAATGAAAGAAGCAGAGAGTATTTGTACAGTTCCTGTGTTACCAACATTTGGCAGGGATAAATGTGCATGAATGCAGAAGTCCTGGCATGATCCCATAGCCAATGAAAGGAGATTATTTGGCAATCTCCAGAGAGGAACGGGCAAGATTGCTTTAAGTACTTGACATTTATCAGGCGGAAAAAGCATTCAGTTCCTGCTGGGAACATAAACTCCTATGAAAAGTAAACCATGCTGACATATTGGTGGTACACATACTGCCGTGTTGTCTGCTCTAAACATGGAGTAATTAAATGCTTTTCAACATGGATTACTATGTCCTTGGTGCAACTGTCGTCAGCAACTTGCCTTGAGACTCTGCCACTTTTACGTCAGAGCACGTGGGGCCAGATCCAAAGCTAAATGAAAGAAATGAAAGTGAGGACTATTTCTCTCCCTGCCAGGTACAAGTTCCCTTAAACAGCCACACCAAAGTGCACCACAAAGCTCTTGCTAGTGCTTCTATTACAGACACACACAAACGCAATAGACTGCCAGGTCTGCAAGGAGTTCAAGCAGACCAGAGGCAATCAGATAGCTCAGCAGCTGCTACGTGGTCCTCTGCCCCAGCTGCGGGAGCTCGGGGTGCTGTGCTAGCAGCTCCTTTTTTTGCACCAGAACTGCCCAAACTACCACAGTTGATAAACTGGAGGCACGATGATCCTTGTAAACAAAACTGAACTTCATGGAGTTGCTGCTTGGGCAGGAACTCTCTGTGTTTAATAGCATCCCACTACCAAGCAATTATCTAGCTCTAACTGCAAGTGAAACAAACATGCAGGCTGTAATAAGTTCTAAAAGCAAGAAGCACGGTACTTAAAATAGCCTTTCGGAAGCCCTACTGAATAAGCAGAATATGACATTTTTGAAATGAGATATTTGTAGTGCAAAGGTTATGCATAGCTTTCAGACATGCCCAGATAATCTGCCTTTCATAGTTAATTTTGGAAATAGAGAATGCTTCTGGTCATCTTATCCCTCTGAAGTATTTTTCTACTCTTTAAGGAGAGACTGAAATATGAAAATGTGTTATCAGATTGTTTTTTATTATTTGCTCACTGTATAAGGAATGAGTAAAAACATCTAAGAACTAAAATGAATTTTGACATTTTCTATTGTCCTTTTGATGTTTACCAGCTTCTGCATTTCAGAGACCAAGCCAATTTATTGTGCTGTTCACTGTAACAAACAGAATAAAAATACAGTTAACAGGAAAATTCCTCCCTTTCAATTTCTACAAGAGGCTATAGCATTCAATTTATTTCTAAATGAAGGAATGATTTGGGGCCTAAGAATTTTTAAAATTCTTAAAAATGCACTTTAAATGCAGAAGCAATTAATCTTGCTGTATTTTGAGGGGTACTTCTATCAAAAAGAGCCTCCAGGAGTGAAAGGAAATAGAATTTCTTTAATTAAACCCTGGACGTGCTGGATACTGAATCAAAGATGCACAGATTCTGATTTACATCACATAATTCAACAGAGAAAAACCAGCTCTAGGGTAGCACAGAACCCATATATATATATATATATATATGTGTAAGTTCAAGACTATGAGTAACCCCACTGGCTTTAATGAAATGAACTGCTTGTTCAAAGTTGCACATGATCTTAAGTGCATTTGTGCACCAGTGCTTATATTGGGTTGGATTTCATTATCTCTGTAGATGAAGTTTGAATATTCTTAGTGAAACTGAATTTAAAAAGGCACAGTCCTCTGAACTGTGCAAAAGATCAGCACTCAGGAGACCTGAGTTTAATTCATCTTTTTGTCACAGGCCACAGAGCCTCACCTGCCATTTTACCCCTTAATGACACTTTTCAGCATCTATCTTTTGCCAGTTTAGGCTCTAAGGTATTTTACACGAGGTTTTTATTTTAATTCATTTGTTTATGTCAATCCTTGCACAGTGGTTCCCATCATTGGAAAGCAACAGTAGAAAACAAAAGCAAATTTAAATGTATCTGTTGGAGACATGCAGTGTTGAACATGCATTTTTTCTTCTCGAAGGAATTTTTGAAGACAAATGTTCCTACACTGTGAACAGCCATAAAATATACCCACAAAGATGCATCTTAGCAAATGACTATAGAAACATCATCACTAGGTTGAAGTAACATCAGAGAACGTATCTCTGTCACAAAAAAACCCTGGCTTTCAAAATAGCATTGTCCTCATGGACACAAGTCCTTTCTGCGTAGGTTACCTTTTCTAAAAGATGCTAGTAGGAAAAAGCAAAGAGGCAAAGAACATGGAAGGAATAAAAGAACCATCTGATTCATTCAAACAGCTTTTCAAGCAATAGGTGGTTTCAGTACAATGACTTCATGCAGTACATATTTCTTCCTCCTCCCGAATCTATTAGCTCTTACTGGAAATTATTTGGGCATTTAAAGAGGACAAAACTATACTGAAAATGAAAGGACTAAAAGACAGTGTCATAAAATAATACTGATGTGCTACTCAGATGTCTTAAGGCTATGATTAGGGAGACTTCAAAAATATTCAGGTCCCTTTATTTTGGCTACAACTTCTTTCAGCTTTTAAAATGATTGATTTCTGTTCTAATTCAAAGTGGTGGAAACCTAATGGCTTCAGTAGTGATATTCCAGTATTAAACACCAGTATAACAGAGAGCAGAATTGGGCCCTGCAGTTAAATTCAGTTCTGCGTTAATCCAACAATATGACTACTGCAACTGATAGGCATCATGGTTGAAGACGTGCTGCTGCCAGATTCAGCTTAGGGCTGTGTATCTGGGCCACAAAACCAAATCCTCAGCCCCAACACCATGGCTGCTTACAGGCTGTATGTGCCAAGGTAGCCATACCTGCCTGGGATTCACAAAAGCCAGCCTACTGCACCAACTGCCCTGCCACCAGAGCCTCCTCCCAGCACGGCAGGGGCTGCAGGTCCTTTGCTCTGCATTATCAAGATGAGGGCAGACCCAGAGATGCCAGGACATTTCAACAAACTCCAGAGTGTGAGCGTGCTGGAGAGAGTCCCTCCCCAAACTGCCACACTCCAGAGCAGAGTGACTTCCAGGTTCTCTCCTCCATAGCCCTCCACTTCTCTGTGCATCTGCTTGACACACAGAGCTCTGCTTATTACCTGTTCCCACAGTGAAAAGGTCCCCGAAAGCTTTCAGAAAATTACAAAGTGACTAAGTTTCCTTCTGAATGCCCAGCCTCGTGCTTTCATATATATTGAACTTCACATCTCAGTTCCTTTAAAGAATGAGTAATTGATGTCCCTGATTTTTCCAGATAACATTGAATAAGCAAAGAAAAAAAGAAAAGAGAGTGTTTGAGAAATAATTACAAATTATTTGCAATCAAGCCTTTCTGTGCTATTCACTGAAGCTAAAAGTTATTGTCAATTGGCACAGCCCTAGAAAGGCAGAAAAAGCACGATTTTGGATAAGTAAGAAAAGAAAAGTCAATTTGAATCATCCTCCTTTTACAGGAAAACTGATGAACTGAGTACAAATGGAGGCAAACAAAAAAATCTCACAGTAACTTCTTTTAGGTTGCAATGATATCTGAGTATCCATTTAGAAAAATAACCTTGAACTAATATGCCCAGACACAAGGGGCCAGGATCTATGGCATTGCATGGGTGTAAATTACAGCAGTTCCAGTGGAAGCAGGCTCTGAGAAAGGAGAGGCGGGAGGATTACTGGGGAAGTGGGAATCTGAATAAAGGACACTCACACTGCCCACACATGCAACCAACGAAGCACTGGTTTGCTCCATTTCAGGTAGCCTGCAGTCTGCATATGCGAAACAGATTTTGCATCCAGTGCAACAGTAGCAATAAAAAATTTTGTAACCGTCTATAATCTGAAGGAATTCTAGATATAGAAAGGCAACTGGCATGGGCATTTATCCATCGCGAGCATCTTTAGATGAATTACATGAAGAGTGTGCAAATAGAACTACTGAAACATGCTTGCAGAGAAATTAATTTACAAAGCGTATGTGCTTGCTTATTGGTGGCTCTAGTGCTCTAGTGTGGGAACCTATACAGAGTCGGAGCACTGAAAAGTTAAACATGGTCACAACAGAGTACAGAAAATAGCAACACGAGTAAAGCCTTTCAGTTTTAAAGCAACATTCATGGTATCTTGACTGTTATCTTGGAGATGAAACCTGAACAGCTTTTGCTGTTTTACTGTAAATTAACTGTTATTGCTCCATTATTACAGCTACCCACAAACAGACTGTATTTCACACTGTGAATAATGGGCGACATCAGCCCCCGCCACCCCCCACCCAAAATCTTTGTTGCAGTGCAGCTATTAGAGCCCAGTTCTCATATAGCTGTCATCCTGCGCTAGCTGCCGCCTCTCCCTCTCTGTAGCCACCCATCTCGCGTTCCCCAAATACCACGCAGAAGATGGTGAGCCTCTGCATTTTGTCTGACTGAGTTTCTACAGGCTGTGCTGCGTGATGACTGCAAGTGCAGCAGCATTTCTGTTGATCTGGAGAAAAAGATCTCTCTTCTGCTCGGAAAGGAATGCTTCTAGGTATGTGTGAAGAGCTAAGTCCCATCGACATGTGCCTTGTATGCCTACGTCATATGAGCTTGGTACGTAGTGGTCACCACTATGATACCAGTAAGACTTTGAGGGCTGAACTGCTAATTCATATGTTGCCTGCTGCCCAAAGAACACTGAAGGCCTCTGTGGTATCATCTGGCAATGCTCATGTAAACAAAGGCATAGCCCAGTCTGAATGCAATTCCTGGCTTCACAGGAATAACACTGCTATTGATTACTAGCTATCGTAGCTGAGGGAGATGATGTGGGCAATCATTTGCTGGACTTTCATGACCTTCTTGGACAAGGTATGGTACAGAGGCTTTCGGACCCAGTACTCATAAGAGACACTGGACAAAACTGATCTCTGCAAGAGGTCCTGGCTCTGGGTGCTTTCTAAATCCAGTACCTGCACCCAAACAGTGGACTCTGAAATGATTTACAGGAAAAATGGGAAAGGTGGTGTTGTGGTTAACCCCAGCCAGCAACTATTAACTCTATCCCAGCCGAAACCAGGACAGAAGGAAATCAAGCTAGAGAAAGTGCAAATGCTTAATGAAACAGTAAGTTTAACTCACCTACTTCATTTATCTAGAAAATAGTCTGTATTTGCTCACTTGATCTAATTGTTGCTTTGGTTCACAAACATCCTGTCCAGAACACTAGCAGTGACAGTATGCAAAGACTTGAATAATTTTTCTGGGAATATGAGACTCTTCAGTTTTTAGATCCACAGTAACGCCTATCTTCTACTTACAGATACAGTAAGTAGGTCAAATCCATTATTTGCTTACATAAGTAGCAATCTGTTTGCTGAGCTTCTGAAATAATTGCAGCCCATTAAAACAAGCTGGCAGACCTACGGAGGTGATACTGTGCATAATACTGACCTCTTGGGGACTTGTGCTGGTTTTGGCTGGGATAGAGTTACTTTTCTTCATAATAGCTAGTATGGGGCTATGCTTTGGATTTGTGCTGAAAACACTGTTGATAACACAGGGGTGTTTTCATTATTGCTGAGCAGGGCTCACACAGAGCCAAGGCCTTTTCTGCTTCTCCCCCCACCCCACCAGCAAGTAGGCTGGGGGGGCACAAGAAGTCAGGAGGGACACAGCTGGGACAGCTGAATCCAACTGACCAAAGGGATAGTCCAGACCGTATGACGTTGTGCTCAGCATGTAAAGCTGGGGGAAGAAGGAGGAAGGAGGGACATTCAGAGTTACGGTGTTTTGTCTTTCAAAGTAACAGTTACGTGTGCTGGAGCCCTGCTTTCCTGGAGATGGCTGAACACCTGCCTGCCCATGGGAAGTGGTGAATGAATTCCTTGGTTTGCCTTGCTTGTGCACACGGTTTATGTTTTACCTACTAAACTGTCTTTATCTCAGCCCACGAGCATTCTCACTTTTACTCTTCCGATTCTCTCCCCCATCCCACCAGGGAGGGGAGCGAGTGAGCAGCTGTGTGGTGCTTAGTTGCTGGCTGGGGTTAAACCACACCCAGACTCCAACATGAAACGTATTGTATCCAACTGTTCCACAGGCAGGGCAGCCCCAAAAATGCTGCTGTGCCTCCTCTGCGTCTCCCACCAGCGACAAGGAACCAGCAGATTTCATTAACCTCCTCTCCCCCAGAAATTTTGTGGGCTTTGTATAATTCTTTTCCTTCAGGGCCATTGTATAAAAAGCCTCTTGCTGCTGCTGAATGACACATCCGGCAGGCCCTTCTGCCGTGGAGCTCGCATTTCAAAACAAAGCACAGGGTTGATCACAGGGGTCAAATGAATCACCACAGCAGGAACATGGAGAAAGCAAATGAGCCCCAATGAACAAGAGTTCATCTAAAGGGGCACTCTTGCCTCTGCCAAAAGGACACAAGGTGACCCTGCAGAAGCAGTTCCTGCAGGTTTTCACTGAGCACCTTTTGGGTGAATATGATGATAGCTGAAGTGGACAGAGCACTGTCAGAGCAGCTCACAGGCAGGCAGCAGTGCCTGGACATGTAGCAGCTCCGTGGTCAGAGGCTGAGTGTTACTGAAATACTCGAGTGTAACTGGCTTTAGGAAAAGAGTCTCATGGCTATTCATTTTACTTCCATCTCCATAGGGGTGAGTACTGTCTCCTCCTCAACTCTAAATAAAGTGTTGACAAAATTACAGACAAGCCACACGTTATCAGCTGCCTCCCACTCAGAGCTTCTCTGTGTGCCTGGCATCTATCATTTCATCTTGCATTTATTTGCAGAGTGGTCTAGTGAAACTAGTAGAGCCTATAATAGCGTTGATCTATAAGAGTCATGCAGCTGGGCCTAATCACCATAAATTCACTCGGTATGGCTGCAGCGTACAGTACCATTTTGACAGCATTGTACGCAGTTCCAGACAAGCTTTGGGAGAGCCCCCTCCTGTTTCAAATGCCAGGCTTAACCTCATTGTGCCACCTGAGAAGTGAGAAGGAGGATGAAAAGACAAAGATGGAGCACAGAAAGGAACAGAGGAATTGCTGCCAAAAGCTGTTCCTACCTCACCCGCAACTGCAGAACCTGTTCAGTTCAACTCACAGGCAGAACTAGTGGGAACAAGAAAGAGACTCGATTAACAACTAGCACCCTGCAAAAAAAGAGAAAAAAGACTAAGAAGCAGAAGACAGAAGATGGAAAAATGAGGAAAAGTGAAGCTCTCTAACAAATATGTTTGGAAAGCTGAGGTAAATGAAAGGCAATTAAAGCAAGAACACTATCACAGGCTAAAAGATCTTAGCCAGTATCTAAGGGAAGCAGCAGGCATTGACTACCAGAGTATGACTAGAGAGAGAGAGACAAGATCACCATTTGCTCCCAAAAGCTCTTTACATGAATGAACTGTGTTATTATTTCCCCTTGTCTCTCCCACATTGTGTTTGCAGCGAGCACACACACAGCACTCTCCTCCTCTTCTCTTCCCCTTTTTCTCCTCCCCTTCCGTTTTTCCCTTCTTCTTCCCATTTACTTAGAATTTGGACCTATCCAACCTTACAGCACAGCCCCTAAGCCAGGCCTAATGGTTCAACTAAGTGCAGAACGCAACAGCACTGGTGTAGGGACAAGCCAATGCTGGTTTTGCCGCTGAAAAGCCAGTGACTGCTGAAACTGTTATCCTAGTCAGCTTTCTCAGATAACATCTCTTATCCTTTCCTTTGCCAAGCAAATTCTCATTGCAAGAAATGTTCCTTTTTGTCCTATCTTGCAGCTGTTGAACCTCTCCATGAAGACTGAACTAGCGTCTACTCCCACTGTCACTAGGACATAGGGATGCACCCACACTTCGAGCAGTTGCACCACCACAGGAAACCAGAAGCTATTGCTATAACCCAGTATTCACAGCCTGCTTTGTTTTGCTGTTGCTCAGAAACAAAGCTCTTTGCAGGAATTAATCCAGACCACTGAGGCACAGCCTGTGGTACAGGACAGCACAGAACAGCCTAAGCTCTGAGGGGAGCTGTTACCTACCGTCTCCTGGGACCGTCTGTGCTGTAAACTGATGGCATTCAGCATTTCACAGAGCTGGACCATAACTGCAGCCCAGATTTTGCCATCCTTATTCACACACTGCAGCATCAGTGATACCAACAGGAGGTTGGGAAAGGGAACTTGAGCAGTTCCTATGCTGAGCAGCTGGCTGAAGTCTTTGTTTCTGCAGTGAATGCCCTGACTTCACAAACGAAACCCTGCCAGATGCTTGAAATTTCACATTAAGCAGGGACAGTCTTTTTCACGTATTCCTTTCTCCGCTCAAAAGCCTCTTTCTACAGTGCTGTTCACAAAAGCACTCACGCACATCCCATTAGCCCAAGTTTTGACTGCGAGCAGAAATACTCTGATCATAAGTTGATTGCAAACTACCTCAAAAACCGAAGCCATTGTCACTATCTCTATTTTACACTGAGAGCCAAGGGAAATGCTCAAGGTCATCCGAGCCAGTGGCAGAGCTGTGAAGAGTCCGGTTCCTCCACTTAAACCACTGGGAGATGGTTAGTATTATTTACAGAAGTCTCCATTTGGCATAGCACTTACTCACATGCAAGCATGTACTTGCAGGAGTGGGACTTTACAGCAATTAGTCACTGCAGATATTTATCAACAACAGCTGTAAAAATTATCTCATTTTTAACACAAAATGACAAGTAATTCAGAACCACAGAATACCTTGCGCTTCCATATCACCAAGTTTTTGAATACATGCTAGTGGTACAGCTTCAAGTTTGTGCTTGGTGCATATTTGTACGTTTGCTTTTTTTGGTTGTGTGTTTGTTTTGGGTTTTTTTCTTTTAATCAAAAGGTTACTTACCATCTTAGTCACCAAAATCCAAGTATTGAGAGACTTCTATTGTCATAAGCAAAACCCTAACCCCATTAAAACTAACCCAATTAAGGAGACTTGTGGCATCATCACACTGATCCTAAGGCAAGGTTTATAGACAAACCATCCTTTGGTATTCTACCAAGAGGAAATAGGAGTCAGCTCCCTTTGCAGTCATGCATGGAGGGGAAAATGCCAGGAATCTTCTTCATCCCACAAAGCACTGTTAGGGCCAACAATCCAAAGGTTATACTGCTCCCAACACAGAGTTGAGTTTTTCCAGGTATATTTATGCTCAGAGCATCCTGTACTTGTAGCACTGGTTTTGCTTTACAACTAAGCATAAGAGGAGCTAGAATTATTCAATCGTTAAATGCAAGCTAGTTGTGAATTTGAAGGCAGAGTATTATTCATGATTACCTCAGAGAAATTATGGAAGCCATGGCAAATATTATACTACTGCACTGGAAATGGATATTAAGCTATGCCCCTTGATGATGTCAAGTGCATCATGCTCCAGCTTTTTATCTCCCACATCTAAGCCTCCCCCCACCCTGAACCAGCAGCCAGCTGCAAATCACAGTGGACTTTGGGAGATATGCTTCTTGTTTGACATGACATCAGTTCAAAGTTATTGCCACTAAAATTAGCCCAAAAATTTGTGTGTGCTTGTTTTTTTCCCCTCATGCATCTGTGAAAAGCCCAGGCTGGTACACTGTGACCTCCAGGCAAGTTGATGGCATTGCAATAAGGAAGCTGTGCTCTGTTGAGCTGTCACTGCTGTGCACATTATCCCAACACAGCACTGTTTGCACACATACAAAATGAAAAGCATGAAGTGCCAAACACAGTTGTAGCATATCAGGCATATGTTGCTTGATGTCATCCAGCATTAACCCAAGTGGAAGAGATGAAAGCAGCAAATCAGTGCACCAACCAAGACTACTATATTCAGTCATTAGAAAGAAATTACCAATGAAACAGGGGATAGCCATGACAGGATCTCACCTGGAGCCAGACTTAAATCTCTTGGGATGTGATTCTGCTAAGCACTGTGTGTTCCCAGCAAAGCCAACGTGAGTGTAGGGTGCTTGGCCCCCCCAGTATCAACCTCTTGGCAGGAAATGCTTTGAGAGCTCAGTCATGCTTCACTCCATAAGGATCTGTCTTATTTGGTGGCTTAAGTGAGAACAGAACTAGGGCACCAGTTAAAAATAAAGTAAGACGAAGAGGTGGAAATCCAATGTATTTGCTGTGGAATAAAAAGTGCAGCTGTGTTGTGTTTTTCCCTTAAATTACAAATGAGTTTTACCAGACATCTCTATTAGCACAGACCAGCTCTGAGAGTAAACAGGGACTTTAGGATTTCAGTCTGATCCCTCAAGCCCTTACTCATTTGTACGCAACATCTTTAACAGACAATGCCAAAGACAGTATGGAAAACAGAAGTGTAGTACAGGTACTTCAAAATTGGTTTTTTTGTAGTTTCACGGGCATTTCATTTCACTTAACAAATTCTGAAGAGCTGTCAAAATGAGGCAAGAGAATTACCTGGATTTCTCCTCCCCTGCTCTCCTGGCCCTGATTTCAGAGCCATTCAGTGATGTAAAATAATGCAAGAATCTAGTGTTTCATAGTATTTCAGCTCACAGGTGAAAATGCTGAGAAGGCCCAGTATTATGGTTCCCTGAGGTATAAACAAAATAAAAATGAAATACAGTCACAAATATGATGATTCACAGTTTTTTCTAGCAGTATTCCAGGCTTGACATACAGTAACCTGATGATAATGAATGAATTTATTGACACCACAACCTTCCAGTTACATAGGGGGCTGTCTATCGAGGTTGCAAATTAACCGTGCAGTGGACAAGAGCACCCACATGATAGCTTTCTTCAGAGACTCTCTCTTCATTGTGGTCTTTCTAGCAAAGATTATTGATTCATATACCTCAAGAGCACAGCTGAAGTACTTCCAGGGCTGGGTTGGCTGTAAAAGCAGCTTAGTGACTTTCATATGATGTGAAACCTGCACTAATACTCTCTCCTAGATCCCAGCTGACTGCATGAATAAGTGGCTCACATTTCCTTGCCTTGTTGGTGTGTCCAGGGACTACAGTGACCCTATACAGTCAGCGGACCTCAGGGTGGCAGCAGCCTGGAGAAAGTTTCCTACTCGGCATCTCTGCATTATACCCAACACTGCTTTGAGGTCCTAGATGGTTTGCTAATTGCAGGGCAGAATGGCATGAATTCACAAGCACAGTTTGGGCCTGGGGTTGCAACCAGCCTTATAAACTCTCCTGAGCCCTGGAGCACACAGTGCAAAAAAGCCCACATGCTCAGCAGGTATCACAAGTGTTTAGCAGGGTTTACTAGCCTCAGCTTAGGGCAGGCAGCCTCCTGGACTGGCTGCATTTGCAGTCAAACTGGTAAATCAACACAACACTCCTTGAACTCGCATTATTAAGGCATTTCCATTATCAAGAACATCACAGCTTCCATCACCCGTGAGAGCAGAGAGATATCTGGACTGTAGGAGAGCTGCACATTTAATTTTTGTGCTTTTTTCTGCAGGTGCAGTGTCTTTCAGCAAATGAGCAACATCCTAATGTGAAAAGAGAGATGAAGAATATATAAAGCAACTTTGTTAAATTAAAAAGGAAAAAAAAAGACACTAAGTACACAGGATAGACTAGCACAACATAGCTAAAGTACCAACCGCCAAGTGTTCGGCACAATGCAATTCCCAAGTGGGTAACTAGATCTTCATGTCTTTTACCACTGCATGGTCTATTTTCTGTTCAATGCTTGCAACTCCCATTAACGTTAATGAGTATGCATATGTGCCTTGAGGGCAAGAACATACTCCCTCTGTGGCTTCAAAACTTGTTTATAAATCCCTCCAAAAATCACATTGTGTTCATTGTTCTGCGCAGAAAGCTATTATAACAGCTATAAGAACTGCTGCTTTCATTCCTCCCTTTCCTCTTGCCCTCCCTTATTTGAGGGATGAGAAAACAGACCTGAAAAGATTAAGGGCTGGAGGAGATGGTATGCACAGGAAAGTAACCCAGCTCTGAGAGCTGCAATCTGAAAACTGACTTGCTGCAGGGAGGGGCAAACTGAAATCTCAGCAAAACCAAAGAAAACCAAACCCCCAAACACTGAAAAACTACCACTACCACCCCCAAAAGAAAAGCCTTTGAAAATCTCTAAGCTATTAAACATTAGAGATTAGACCGAAATCTTTGCCGCATCCTTCCCGCTAGAGTGCAGGTCAGTGGGAACAAGCTGCTTTGGCAACTGAAGGGGCCAAACACAGCTGCCTTTGCATGAGCAGAGGCACTGCTGGGCACAGTACCACATCAAAGGCAGGCCAGTGCTGCCCTCCAGCCTTCTAACCACTGCAGCAGCAAGGAGGCTCTCGAGATGCAGGCCTGAACAAAGGGAAAGTGCTGGGTTTCTAGTAGGGACTGCATTGCTCTAGTGCTGCTGAAGGCACCGTATCCATCCCAGTGCCACCTGGACCCGCAGGGCAGTTCTCTGGAGTCATGTACGGTAGTTAAGAGCCAACTCCACCTCACTCTGCTGACAACAGGGCAAGTGTCTTAGGATGCTGGCTCCAGCTTTTCCTCCATCATTGCCAACTGTCTTCTCCCAATGTGCACAGTTTCAAGTTAAGCCCCCTCAAGCCTCACAGTCTGCAAGAGGTACATAACAGTGTACAAAAAATAATGGGTAATGCAGCAGTAAGATCGAGAATCAGATTAAAGTATGTGGAGGAAAACAGATGCTGCTTTACACATACCTGAATACCAGCTTGCATTATACCTATATAGCTAACGTGAACACTAGCTGCAGCTTTTCATTGGTCAAAATGCTGTGGCCTGAAGTACAGAACAGGCTGTAGGAAAGAAGAAAATGAGCTAAAAAACCATACGGTGCACAACATGTAAGCACTTGGGCCTCACAGGCACCATGACACATGGGTGCTCCAGCCGAGCACCTGGCTGAGGAGCCCATACCTTGGGAGGATGCCTTGGAGGTTGGACCTCAGGAGGCAGCACGGCCCATCCTCCCGCAGCCATGCAGCCGGCCCTGCCCCTGTTCTCAGACCCACACCCCGCCACTGCAGCAGCAACGCAGCCCACAGTGATGCCTAGCCCTCACTAAGAGGAAGCGCACTGCAAGAGCCATCCGCACAAGTCTTGTTCTCGCTACACAGGGCTGACAGGCTTTGCCACAGGATGCTTCTGCCCAGACCTGCCCACCCCACTCCCCTGCCACAGCTCCTGCCCAGCAGCAGGGTGGTGCAGCAGCACCCATGTCTCAAAGACGTGTCCCTAAAATATCGCATTCAGCTACCTCAGCACTGGGTTGTCACATCTGGCAGGAGGCCAAGCAAACAGCCCAGAAGCAGTAGCATCTTAAACTGCCCATAGCTATACCCACCAGAACTCATCTGTCAGGCTCCTTAGACTCATTAGGTCTGAATAGGGCTCATTAGGGATATTTCTTCCTTTAGTAGGCACGGATGAAAAGATGTGGGAATAAGATCTGGCTATAAGGAAGGACATGACGTGGTTACTGCAGAGGACACTATTTCAAAGTTCAGGTTAAATACACTATTATCTAAGGTAGGAAATAAAAGGAAACCAGCACCACACAAAACCAGCAAAAGCGCTAAATCCCTTTATTCCAAGTTCTGTTTAATGAGAGTAGCAAAAGTTCAAGTATACAATGCAGAGTCGCCAGTCTAGCTGACAGAAAACTAGATTTATGAGAGAGACCAGCTAGACTGCAACCCCAGTTACAGTTACTGTAATTGCTTTTCTCCAGATGAAAATTTTCCTTACAGTTTGCCCACCTCTAGAGATTGCTGAGTAACAGACAGAGGCTTCCACTGCATAGGCTTAGCAAGCAGCAAGAAGGATATCTTCTTCCACACGTGACACTCAAAAGGAAAACACTAAACAAATTGAGTGGGTTCAAGAGGTGGGAATCCCTGCAAGCATTTTCATGTATTAGACCTAAACTTCCCATGGGCTCTGGAAGGAGCAAAATTGCAACCATGAACAGCATTTTGAAAATGCTAATGTGAGTTTTAATTTGCATTTGTGTGCACATGTTTGCATGTGCATGCAAGCACACACAACTTGCATTTTCATTACACATGTGTATATTTATGTATACATAAATTACATTATATTATATATAATTTATATGCATATATTTATATAATGGAGCCATCATCCATATTACTAAACAGATTTTTAACAACAAGTTAACTTTCAAAATGCAATGCACTAACACCTCTTCATTTATGTTTGCGCTGCGGTAGATCCATAAGCTTTTCTGGTGGACATGCAGTGATCATATCAAAAAACACTGCTTGAGGCTGGTTACATTCACCAATTATACTGTTTTATTAATTCCTCTTTCTGTAAGATTAGGCACATCAGTTAATTAAACTCCTGCATCTTCTCAATAAAGAGCCTTTCAGGATCAAGATTAGATATGCCTTCCATACTGAAATGTTATTTAAAATTACCCTTTTCAGTTCACTTCTCACTTCCAACGTGTGATGTATGGGGCATAGCTACATTTGTTTGCTGTTCCTACCAGAGTTTGAAAACTCTGCAGAAAAGACAACCCACGTTTTTAAAAACAACTTTCTAGAAATCTGTCATGGAGGAAAAATGCATTGGGGGGAAGGCGTGCAGTGGGTGCATATGAGAGGTAGCCGAAGAGTAAAGAAGGAATACTGAAGCATAAGCAGGGACACAAAAGTGTGGAAACACAGCAACAAAATTAAAGTCAAGTTAAGGAGAATGAGGCCTTCAGGCTGGAGAGTGCTCTTTCAGGCAGAGCCAAGGTAGACTGGGATAAAACACACAAACCAAAGTGTTATCACGCTGCTGCATGGTGAGACAGGGTTAATATGTGTTGTCGCAATTTAAAAGAAGATTCTCATGATCCCACAAATTTGCAAGCAAGAGGACTTATAGGACAAGTGTACAGAGCTGGTGTGGCTGTTACTGATGTTATTTGTACTTCAGGAGGAAAAGGTCTTTCAAGCTTATGACCAAATTTCTTCTGCCACTTCTGCAGTAAAATCAGACTCATATTCAATATATAATCTAATGTTATGGTAGTTATTATGATGGGATGGATTCAATATTTTGACTTTACGATGATCAGAAAAAAAGTTACCATCAGTAACTGCTTTTGTTTGTATAAACTGGATCATTATCAAAAAACAAAATGTAAACATGTTTAATAAAAATGAGTGGTGAGGCTGTCCCTGGTTGCCTAGGAAATGTAGCAAATTCCTTTTCAAAGGACTGATAGGGTCGGACAGTAAACATTATAGTCTGAATTACTCTGCATTGCCATAAAAAAAAAAGAACTGGGAACAATTTTGTGACAACTCCTTTGTAGAGATTCCACAATAACTGATGGAGAAAAATAGGGGTTTTCATCATTGTTTTCCATAGTTCCTGGAAAAATCTGTAGCCGTTCAGCCTGCAAATACCACAAGTACATGCAAATGTGTGAGACACATATACAAATATTTGGGTTCAGTACAGACAACAGTGACTGAAAGTTAAACCTGCATGTTCTTGGACTTGAGCTTTCAAAGACCTTTCTAGGTGAATATGAACATTGTACCCTATGGACTATCATCTCACCTGAAATTGGAAAGATACAGGTTTACAATTTCTTGAATTCAAAACCTGCTACTAGAATGAGAACTACTAGATTTGGAAAAACTTAACCACTTGCACATAAAAAACAGACTGGCAGAATCAGAGCTTCACAGGTTTCTTTGAGCTAGACACAATTTCAGGTACTAAATTTGCTGGGAATTAATTGTAGAGCAACAGTAACAATTTCATATTCTGTGACAAAGTTGGTTTAATATTTGTATCAAATCAATACTGCAGATAATGAACTTTGACTTTCATCCGGTTCTGCTCGTCGTTAGATGTCCTCATCAATGTACAACCACAGTTTTTATATAAGCACTCCTATGCTAGCCAGATGATGACTGTGAAAATTCTTTCATCAAAACAAACATATTATCTTGGAGTGCACGGGTGATAACAAAGGCCCTGCTGGTAACAGCAAAGCATTTTAGAAATCCAGCCTGTTCATCCAAACACCATATTGTACCACTCTTGAGTATATCTCAGACTTTAAAATTTGACTGCTTGCTTCAAAAAACCCCTACAATCTGATCTTACTTCCCATGCACCAAACTCTTTGGTGAAACCCCTGTAAGTGTGGTACATATAAAACCAGACACATACAAACAGGGCAGATATTCTGAACACACAAAACCAACGGTATGGTTAAAGGGTTCTGTCAATTTAAAATCTCCAGGAACTTCTTCATGATAGTCTAAAAGTGCCCATTGCTGCACTACATATAAACCAGCAGACTGAATATAATACAGGTCATATATTAAGTATCACAGAGGTTCTCAATATTACATAAAAGGCATTTAGTCACACTAAAAGGTAACATTTAGGTACTACCTTTTATGCTAGTGGTGGAGTATTACTCATTCATCAGTTCTTTCCAAAGATCTTGCTATGAATATTCAGCTTTTGATTATAAAAATGAATCCAAGGCACTCTGCAATACTTAATACTATGGTGTAGTAGTACCATTGCCATACAGATTATCCAAAGTGAACACTGCTACAATACCATGTGTACCACTTGTAACCATCATGCGATCAGATAGATCAAGCTCAACCTGCGCAGAGTGGGAGGAGGTAAAGTGGTGCTTGGCCTTGGAAACAGAAATGTCAAACAATTTCAGACTTTGAAATCTGTCAGAATGGGCATGACTACATATTATGTCCTTGGTGTCAAGTATCAGATGGCAGCAGGAGATGAGGGAAAGGACGCAGAATTTTCAGAACCTTCCGTAATAATAATGCTGGAGATCTAGTTTCATGAGGACACAGACTGCTTAAGGAGTCTGCCATAAGTTCTGTGAGACTGGCAAAATACTTGGATGTATTTTGATTATCACTATCATTATTATTATTGCTACTTTAAGGCTGTCAAAGTCTCTTCCTTCTCAGTAAATGAGGAAAAGGGCTGGGGAATAGATGTAAACCAGACCTAATTCCTAATCATCCTGGAGATAATGCCAAGGTCAGCTACACCAATAAGCACAATATACTGTGCAACTCAATGCACACTTGCAGGAATTTTCATTAAACAAGTTGGAAAATGTCAGAGCCTATCTTACTGCACTGCCTGCACAACAAACTTCATTTAGCCTTAGTAATTCTGATTGTGCAGACTCAGGAAGAAAGAGTGCTAACATACATTAAAGAATTATAAAAATATTTTAAAATATGGTATTTTTTAAAAGAACTTTTGAGTAACTTAAGAGCTCCTGCTTTTCACATCAGAGCATATCAGACCGAGAATCTTGTGCTGTGCATTCTCTTTTTGTATTAAATGAAAGACTTGAAAGACCTTCTGATATGAGATTTTAAATCTGTGGCACAAATCTGAATCATTTCTATGTAGGCTTTAGTCCAGTAAAATTGTGGTAAGCTGTTTTTATTAAGGGCAGCTACTTAATGCTTGGATTTGTCATGTTAGTTGGTTCAGTAGAGTTGATGTAATGGTCACTATAGAGGACAAGCTATGGAAGTAATGGTAAATGTCACATGCAAAATAACTACCAACAACAGCATAAATAAATCTACAGTTTTGTTCAGTGTTTGTGTTCAACCTCACAATTGCAGACGTATGTGCCACCCATTGAATTACACAGTCCTTTGCACCTTTGTGATCACTGATGAGGTTTTAAAATCAGATTTGCTTAAAAGGAGTTGTAGCATGAATGTAACTAGCGTATTCCTGGCCACAACAACAAGCAAAAAGGATATGCAGTAAGACCACAACATACTGTACAGGATGTCAAAACTCATATGTAACATAGCAGTGGGAAAGACCAGCACTGATCAAAACCATTTGTCCCTAAGGGTTCCTTCTTACAGTTCACACTGTGAAGCAGAGTCATCCTGATCTCTCCTAGCGGGGAGTACAGCTGGTCCTACTGCTGCACAAAATGCATTTCCAGCATGGAAGAAAGAAAGGAGAAGATCCCTATAGCGTTAGCTCATCTTTAGTAGTTCAGAGTAAGGAAGCGATATCCTTATTCAACACATTTGTTTCTTTTCTTCTGAATGCTGCATTGGCTGAAACGTAACTGGGAAGAATGGGAAGAGAAAATGTAGTCTCATGTGCAAACAGAAGCTTTGGGTAATACATTATATCATCTCAGGTACAATTTTTACCATTGGATGGTAAAAATCTCCTTGCTGTAGATTTTCAGGGCCACACAGTATTCTTTTTAATAATTTCTGCCCTTCACTTCTTTGTTGAGGAGGACCCTTTCCAAAGCTGTGGTTTGCACAGTACTAGTGATATGTGAGCGGTCCTTGGCTGGCATGCAGGTAACATTGTCCTACATGTCATCTGGTAGCAATCCTTTTTTCCCTTCATTTTGAATAAATTCAACTCATTCCCCAGGCTATAACCAGGCCATATAAGTGGTAAGGTTCTGTGAGAAATGTCAAAGGTCGGCAATTACCCACTGGTCCAAAATTTAGAGAACAGTGATCTAGGATATCTGTGCTGACACTGTTACACAGATGGGGAAACATACAGGTAATTCTTAAATGCAAGATTATCAACTGGATAATCTCAACACTGGGTCATGAAAGACCTTTTCTCAAAAGAATTATAGTGTTTACCTTCAGTCCTGTCCGGTAGTTTCCCACTTTTACTTGTTGTTCCAGTGTTGACTGTTTCAGATGAGGTGCTCAGTTTGGTGTTGGGGTCTCTCTTAGGTTTTGGAGGTGGCTGCTTACGAGAGCTGCTACTTTCATCATCGGTTCCTCCAACAGAATGAAGAGACTGGGATCTCACGGTAAAGCCACTGGAGCAAGGATGTGGCAGTCTGTCCTGAGGAGCAGGCATTGTCATAAATCCCATGCGGAAATGCTTCCCCACATAGCTTCCTTCATTTCCTCTCACTACCTCTCCACCTATGCTGTAAGAGAAAATATGCATATAAGTAAATGATTCACCTTTGCCTGAACTGTACCTGGAACCAGGGTCTCAGTTCTGCCTGTGATGAGCAGATTGTACTTTTGAATTTAGAAACAAGCAATGCTCTTATCTTTTCTTAAAACAAGATGACTACTAAAATAGTCTATTTTTCAACATAAGTTGCCAACAACTGAAACACAGATATACCGCTATGCACTCACTTAAAATTTTACAGGAAGAAATTGAGAAAAGCTTTTGTTCAGGTTTCATAGCATTGTGACTAGAAATTTTCTATAGAACAAATTTCAAACATCGGAAGTCAGAACCAAGTTTTCAGGAAGACAAGAGACTATGAGTAGGGCAAAGAATACTGCTTTAGAAATGCAACATCGTGTATTGATCCGCACTCCCCCACACTCGTCTTTGACTACAGACACTCATGTACCTCGGGAAACAAGGCTTTTGCAGTCCAATCAATCATTTCCCTTCAGATTACAGAATCATAAGAGAAAGAAATGCTCTAAAAATTACTTGAATATAGGAAACTGAACATTATCGTCTCATCAAATCTATGTGAAGCTGCAACATGAGCAGCATCAGACTAGTAAGATACAGAACCAGGAGATGAAAAGGCAATGGGCTGTGGGACACCAGGAAGAAAATAACCTCCAGCCATTCAGAAACACAGCTACAGAAGAAGGAAAGCTCAGCTGAAACAAGTGCTGTCATAACAAGTACTACATTGTACTGTGGATGGCAGGACGGAGAACCTGGTATTATTCCTGCTACTCATGCATGCTTATCAGTTCTGAAAAACAGCTCTTGCTGATGCTTATACTGTAAACCTAGAGCACATTTCAATTAAGGCAATTCAATGGACTATGCAAAGAAACTCAGCAACACACACAGGTCAACATGGGCCTGTTTTCAAGGAGGTTTGAAATAGTACCACTGTGGGCATGTAGAAATGTCAGTATGAGAACTGTTAAGTCCCGGAAAGCCCTAATTTCCTCCTGTTTCTCCTTCACACGGCATGAAGCTCTAAGGAGGGTCAGTCTGCTCCTCTAAGTTTCCTATGCAATGTTGCCTTGGGCTGGTGCAGTTTATTTGGTGCTGGAACACACTTCCTTCTTTAAAAGACAAGAATATTTTGCAATGGTTCATGTGAAGAGTAAGGTCACTTCATTCCCTGATACTGTCCCCATCTTCATTGTAGGTAATACACAAGCTGTATCTAATTGTCCTAAAAGCATCAGATTGGCACCATGCAACGCAAAACTTTATACGTGATAAAGCAGAACCTTTGTGTGCTTACTACCATCCTTGCATTTTTATTTAATTTCAACTAGTGGAGAGGTCCACTTCCCAAATTGGTAACAACTGAACAGGTGTAACTGAACGTGTGCCACTCTCCAGGGGCACTGACACCTACCTGCACATGTACACACACACATGCGCACATGTATGCCATGCATATGCACACACTGATCCATGTTCATAACCAAGTTGTTACCAAGTCCTAACTGGCATCAATTCCAGAGGGATTTGCAGCCAGAAAGATCAAAAGGTAGAATTCATTAATTTGAAGATTAATAAAAAACCTGTAGCTAATTTAAGTTATTAACTATGCCTCTACTAATCTTTCATAAATTGTTCTGAAAATAATATAATCCTCTGATGCTGGACTATGAGAAGGGTCTGTCACATTATTTAAAGAAGATTACTATCCAAACATGCTGAAGAATGCAGCTAGGGAGTCTGCTTCCTTCCTTAAGTCCATTGGATAAATCACATTTAGCAAACAAAATTTCAGTTCGCCATGTCTCTGACATTAAAATTCTTATCAGGTTACACTATTTAATTAGTGCATTTACTTCACTGCTGTGTGGAGGTGTTTAAACCACACACTATAGAACAGATTCTGTTCTGGATAGACTTGCGCAAATTCCACTGAGGTGATAGGATTCACCCTTTTCCTAAGAATGCACAGAACTGCGTTTATATAAAGCATGGGGTTTTTGCCAAATTGCTGCATCTTGTATTCCAGAAATAAAAACTTTCAAAATATAAGTCCAGCGGCTAAATGCACTATCTCATTAAACAATTAAATCACATCCTTTCTTTTTGCCTCCCTTCCCATAACTTTAATTCTTTACTGAATTCCTTTCAACGTCACAGATGAAAACCTGTCTTACTTGCTTCCTACACTTACTCCAGAATAAACAGCCTATAGCCAGGTCAGAGGGAGGTTGAAGGTACAGATGGGAACAGACCTTGCTGTTCCGCTTTATGGCCGAAGTAGATCTGGTCCTGCTTTTCTACATCCTCTGCTCAGCTACTAGACAAAAACAGCAGGACACCATGTTCCTCTGTTCAGCCACGTTTGAAAGAGAGTCCATTTCTCTTTGAGCATAGGATCCAACCTTCAGCTGATGGTTAGGCACTGTAAATCCCAAGCTGAAGAAGACTAGCCTCTAATTCTTGGTCGTGGACCCTGGTCATCGACCAGGATCACAAAAGGCTTAGGTTTGTTACTTATCCCAGTAGCGATTCCTGAGTGTTGGGCAGTGGGTGTTTCCTAGCATAGCTTGACTAGCAAGTGGCAAGCGTAACAATGGATGGAGTGCCAAGTTCACATCTCATTAATACAGACTGAAATCCACTGTGGTGCAAAGAGAAAGGAGTCACTCCAGAGCATAAGCACAAAAGCAGGATGGCAGATTTCGAATGTGGCATCCCCTACTCTCAGGCAGCAGCATGCTGAAGCTCCATTTGGACTTCTGCAACACAGCTTTGCAATGCACAGTGCTGCTGATGTTACATCATGAAACGGGACAGAATTAAAGGATTTATTTATATACTCCTCCTGCTTGCAACCACAGGAGTTGGCTGGGACTGGTGTATGTCCCACTACAGCACAACAGGCCAAGATTTATACAAACCTTGCTGCATAAATGACTACAGAGATAGCGAGGGAAAATAACTGTGTAGATCTCACTCCATTATTTCTGACAGGAAAGAGCCTCTGTGCTCCTCATTGTACTGATAATGAGGTCTATCTCATTTCAAACTGTATTATGTAAGTTGCTGCAAGTATTACACAGTTTATTAATATATATGGAAATACAGGTTTGGATTATTCCTCTGGGAAGTTTCAGTTTGAACTTGGCCAGGTTCAACTGCTTCTCTGACAGAGAATTATGTACAGCATTCAACTAACTGTTAAAAATGCAAAACATTTGTCTACAAAGAGAGACATGAATTATACAATAAAAAAATTAATCATATGATCATTCATGTTACACACAGCAAAGCTGACTTTGTGCTGAAAACGCACTTTGGCATCTGCCTAGGTGTAGTGACTGATGCTGCAGTGGATAGGAAAAAGGGCAGTGCAGTGAGGTTGGCTCCAGACACCCTTAAGAAGAGTGTTCTGAAGCAACAATCCTTTCAAAAACATCTTACAGGGCTTCTCTAAAGCCTACCTAACAAGTCTGATATAGACGATCGAGCGCTGCGATTACATGCTCCCTCCTTGGGTGCACTGGAAGATAAGCAAGCTACCCATCCCTCTTCCTCTTCCACACGGTACTGGAATTGAATTGTTACAACAAATACCCAAATGGCTGGACCTGCCTTAAATCAGTAATGGTGGATTTCAGCTTTCATTTCTAAAATATGAACAAGAGCTCCAACTGATGGACCTGATGAGTCTTGTTATACCTCCAATACAGGTTTTATTTGTCAGCTGAGATTTCTGAGGTCAGAACTGGGCTAGCATAAAGCCATACTGACCTTGCTGTTCCTACCTGCCGTATCAGCCTGCCTGCACGTAAACTGTAATCATCACAGTCCTGGACACATTACAGCTCAGCTTATTGTGCTCTGCCTGCTCTATTCTATCAAGTAGATACTGGAGCATTGATGAAACTACAGCATGGAATAACTGAAATGTTTATGTGTTTGAAGAACTACTGAGGGGAAAGTCTTTTGTATTATTCATTTTGTTACACTTCCCAAGAGGGCAGGTTAAAGAGGAAGGCTAAATGTTAAAAATGAACACAGAAAATACTCTAAATGGACAGAGCACAGGCAAGGTCATTTCTACCTTGCTTTGCCGTGAGTCATAACGTTTCTGTTGACTAGGAATATATTCTCAAGTTGTTAAGTTAGAAAACTAAGAAAAAGAACTTCTCATCACATTGCTGAAAAATATATGACAAAGAAAAAGTATCCAGAGACTGCCTGCCTCAGTCGGTGTGGTCTTTTTAATTTGCATTGCTCCTACTTAGCATTGCAAATAACAGTTTTAATTTGCTGTGAAGTTTCATTACTTGGTCCAGGCAGAAACTGAATTAGTTCCTGGAAAACAAATTAATAGTTGTGTGAAAACTTTTGTTTCACTTGGTGTTACTGCTTTAACCATAAACAACATGTAATATTCAATCCCTCAGTGCAGTTATAAAGAGTAGGAGAATTCTGGGGAATATCTAAGTCCTATAAAATCAGAATACCTTACAGCTACATTTTCTTCCCAGTCATCTATCTACCCTTGTCCTTGGTATTCATCCAGAAATTTTCTTATCAGTTCAGACTTACATTGGATTAGTTTCACGCCTCAGGCACCAAGAACCACTTGGTAGTTCTCCTCATCTTTGTACAGTTTCTATTTTTTTTTTTCCTGGGCTCCTTTACATGAGATTTTCTGACTTTTTATCCACAAGTTCAAAAGGCAAACTACACCTGATCGTGAGACTTGACCTCCTAAGCAGGAGGAAGGGGAATGTACTCTGCTGCTGACGTGGCATCTTTGAAAGTATTTTGTCATTTCTTTGCTGTGATACATGCCAGTCTGGGACCACAGCAGGTCACTGTCCTTCTCTGAGTGTTGAAATTCCAGACAACCAGGAGAAGCCACTTTGATAGCAGCTGCTCACTCCTCTTGTGCTTGTGGAAGACTCAGTTCACAGATACTGGTTTGGAAGCTGGCAGAAACTAAGCTGGGAGTCTCTGCAGTCTCCTCTGCAGAAGTGGGGAGACCTATGAATTACAGGGCAAACAATGCACATGGATGACCAGGCCTCTCCACTCTCGGGACCTGCAAACCCACGCAGTGCTACCCTCCCATGACATGCAGGAAATCCATCAGGGAAGCCATCTGAGTCAGAGACTGAAGAAAAGAGAAGTCACAAAATTTAACTGTGGTTACATAGGAAGATTTTTAGAAGTCCATCATAAAAATGACTAATCATGAGCAAAAATACAAAAGGAATAAAAATACTTAACTCAAGGATTGTATATGAGCTGGCTTGATTGAGCAAACAGCAGTTCATCCCTTGATGCATCTACCATTTTTGGGTTAAGAGAATAGCTACTGTTACTTTAACCACTTCCTTACTCTTACAGCAAGGAATACCCAGCTCCTCTGCTCATATCAAATGTTCTGAGTATAAAGGGCTGAAATGGCTTTGAAATGTCTATTCCCCATCAGAATAAATTATACACACAAATACTAAGGATGACACATTTTACTTTGTATCTGAGAAGCACTTTCAAGATTAGCATAAATTATATTTGTAAAGTAGAGGTTGGATGCCAAAAAACAGAAGATATACTATTTTTATCCCCCTAAACATGATTTCAGAAGACCATGAAATGTAATACTGAAGAAAGAAGGGCAAGATCACATTCACGGATTCAGGAACTACACTGTAAGTATGGCTTTACACAAATCTACACCATTTTTATTATAGAAATTAAACAAACAAATTACGCACTTTTCTATTATTTTTTTAAAATCACACTTCAGAGTTCCCCCTCCTTATTCCCAAGGAATATACATACATGATTTTTTTCTACATTACTTTTCCGAAAGACTCCAAATGACTCGTGACAATCTTACATCAAGATCCAGAGGATACTACTACCATCCTTTTAGGTACAGGCTAAAGTGTAAATGATCATGACAAAGGTCAAATTTAGAGTAATTTTGTGCACCTGGAGGACTATCTAAAGTGAGCAGCTGACATGTCTGCACAGCACATCAAACATCTTACCTCTGCCATATGCCTCTGCTTTTGAGGTAGGAGATCAGGCGCTGCTTAAGAAGTCAGGCCTCTCAGGACACAGAATACAGTAGTGCTATAAAATAAAATTATTCTTTTATCACACTTGTCAAACCCACAGGCCCAGGATTTGATCCTGCAAACATGCAATGAGTTGACACTCCCTCTTTGTGTACCTACACTATCACACTGAAATAACTAGGAAGCCTTGCAGAAATTGCTTGTTGCTTGCGAATCTGTTCTAAGCAATACCTCTTGCAGAGGTGTGCCCACATAGTCTGACACTAGATTATTCCTAGGAAATAATTTTTTCAAGCCAACCTATAAATGTAACAGACCCCTAACAGCACACTCTGCTGCTGTTGAGAGTCTGGCTCCTGCCATCCACAACAGGACTGAATCCTGCATGCAGAAGATTCTCCATATCAAACTGAACCACCACATGTTGTGGCTGCACTGCAAGATTAACTGAGTCCCTGGTAAGCAACCAAATGACAGCTGTAACTCCTATGCAGTGCACAATGGATGATAAAAGCAAAACTAACCAAGACTGTCCACAGCAGGTTTTCCGTAAGATGCCAGATAACCTAATATCAAATGATGATCTGCTATGCTCCACAGTGAACTATTTTCATAATGCAAAAAGTGGAAAATGCTAGCAATAGTTGGGGTTTTCTGGAAAAAAAAAAAAAAAAAGGAAAAAAAAAATCAAAACCAAACCCAAACTGGAAACACTTTATAAGAAACTGATAAAAACTATGTATGCTATTTTTACAACAAATCTAACATAAGCTAGACAGCTTAGAAAGGAGTAACTGAGGAGTAAGGACCTTTCTGATCCACAGAGAGCTTAACAGAACTGTATTTCATGAGTCTGAACAGAAGTGCAGGTACTACTTCTTATATCCACTGACATTCCTTCTATCTTAAGCAGGCTGCCTCTTAAACTGGGAACTACCAAAGAGTACTTTGGGCTGAACATCCACAATGGCCTGATGTTGCTTTCCTCAGGGGACCAACACTTGCTACTGTATCTGGGGCACAGGGTCTCCAGTGCTCCAGCCCCACGTAGGACTGGTGACTAACTGATGTATATGGAAAGGTCTGTAAGTTCTGAATACAGAGGACACTTAACAGGCAGGAGTGAAAAGTGCTGTGCTTTTATATGACTACAGAAATTTTTAATTTTGCATGGGAGATGCACAGCTAAAAGCCAGTAAGTGAAAGCTCATATGTTCAGAGTCACCTAGAATTAGACATCAAACATATGCAATGTTTAAACTGAGTGCAAATGCATGTTCACATTAATGGAGTGGGGTTTTGCATCCTGTCAAAAGCGGGTGGAGCTAGAACAAGGCTGTGTTTTTGTCACATTCAGTGGAAAACCACATGGCGCAGACTCCACTCTGCCTGCGCAACTGTGGCTAAGTAAATAGTTCAATGAGATATGGGAATAAATTAACATATAAAGTAATTTTTGTGGACTTTTGTAATAAAATTTTTCTTTGGTTTTGAGTCGAAGAGTTGTAATGAAAGGAAAAGCTGTAAAAAATAAAAAAATCATTTTTGTGGATCAGATGCTGGGAAAAGCTTAAACCTGGACAAATGAATTAAATGTGCCAGGACTCTAAGAATGGTGATTTGTAAACCAAGTGCACTGTGCCTGTTGAGATATTACACTGTGTCTAACCTTTCCAGATTCAGGCTTATTTCAAACAGTGATTGTACAGATGCTCTTCTGAGTCCCTTGAGCAAACATGACTCTACTTTCCCTTTAAAATCCAAGCTCAAATACAAGGAAATTAAGGTTTTAAATAAAAGCTTCCTATGGCCTTTGGCCCCCAAGAGAAAGGAGTTCAATCCTGATCTGGCAGTGAACAGGAAGAAGAAAATTTCGTTTTGGAGGAACACCCCCCCCAAATTTCACTTAAGTGTGATCCATAGCAAAACATACAGATTTTTTTTGCTCAACTAGTGACCTGAAACTCCAGTTATTTACATAATTCTTCTGATAATATTGTCATTCATAACTCTCAGTTCAAAATATATTCCCTGGGCTGGCTTGTCTCTCTGTTTTCTTTTATAAATGCCATGTGAGTAGGTAAGAAAGGGAGAGGCACTGCCTGCCATAGAGAGCCTGGGAGGAGGTCTCAGTTGCACAGTCACAGTAGGGATGTGACAGGGATGCAGGCTGCAATGAATGGACAGTTTTATGCAAATGCTTGTCTTTTGGCAGCTCTCCACTCCAGATCTGTTATATTCATATAAGGCAATTTTGCTTCCAGACATCTCAGCACATGGCAAAACTCAGGGATTTGCATTCTCTTCAACAGGCATATATGCAAATATTCCAGGTACAGTTTTAGGTACTGCTTTCATAGATATTCAGGGTCAGTTTGTAGTTACTAAAAAAGCATCTGCACATTAGCAATTTAAATGGAACTAAATCCATTTTAATCTACAAATTGTATTTTACATTTCTATTTAAGTGAAATGCACAGTGTAAGTTTCTACAAAAAAGTGCAAGGCTTATAATGTTTCTGTGTGTTGCACTGGTCTTCCCACAGGAAACAAGGAAATGCAACTTACTGCAGTTTACCCCACCCTAACTACATAAATGCTCTCTTGGATAGGTCACCTTACTGACACAGGTGCTGGAACCCCTAGAAATCTTCACCAGAAAATCCTTTTTTGCACTGGAACGGCCCTGCTGGAGTCCATTGCCTTAACTTCACAGCTAGCATTAATAACCTTGTGTTATTAAGTATACATATTACCATCTCTCTGTTCCTTCTGATTTCTGGAGGGAAGGTTTCAGCTCATTTATCGATCACTACTTTGTGATTTAACTAGACAGCATGAATATCTGTCTGTTCCTTGCAAAATTAAACAAAGACTCCAAACCCTAAGTGAAACATTTTTCACAGGTTTGATAAACCCAGAAAAGAGGAAAGGGAATCAGTCTACACAGACGTGTACACTCATCTCTGTATGTCCTTCTTCCCTAAATAGTCTCACTCTGGTGAATAAAACTACGTGAAATCCTGTACATCAGTATCGACAGCTCTCAGCATTAAAGCCTGGAGAGACTTGTTCACTACAATACAAAGTCGCTTTGAAAATCTCTCTGCTTATATCACTTTTTTATCCACAGCAAAGTGACTACTATTGCCACAACAGAATATTAATATGCTTCACACCTAAATTTAGAAAAATATTATAAAACAACTCTTTCCCCTGTCTTGATGGATGTCAGTTTCTTAGCCAGGGTTGTCAGAAACTGGTTATTTGCTCAGAGAGATAAGTAAAAAAGGACATTATATTTTCAGAAACAGAGCTGATTTAATATTGCGCGTCAGAGTGTGTGAAAAGCAAGCATAATGGGCATATAAGTGGTTAAGACTTAGTGATTTCAGTCAGGACACTGAAAGAGGCTAGCCAGCAAAAGTGTAGCTTGTCCCACGTATACAGGTACCCAGAGTGTCCCTGAACCAATTCCACACTTAGGTCTTCCAATACATTCATTGCATGTCCATGCATTCTCTTTAGAAATCAAGGTGAATTATCCAAATGCAAAGTGGAGAAAGTCTTTTCTCCTCTGTATCCACACACATAGCTCATGGGCCAGATCCTGTAACTCTAGCAGACTACTGAAAGGTCTCTACATATACGGGAATTTAACACCAGAGACAACCGGCTACAATAAAAGCTGCCAAAAAAAATAAAATAAAAAATAAAAAACTGCCAAAGTTGCCAAAAATCAGCACACACCGATTTTCATCACTCTCAGAATTACTTTTGCAAATGGGGATGTTCAGCTAATTATTATTTTTCGGTCACTGCTGTGTTGTGGGTTTATTTTTTTCTTGCAGGGGTAGCTTTTTGGTAAATAGTTGAGTAAAAACTACATCCAACAAGCTCTGACACTGAAGGGAGGTAGTACTTAAATGCTCCGTTAGTGACATAAATGCTCCTTTAGTTACACTGCTGAAAGGATCATCACTACAGCCTATGAAGCTGCAGTGAAATGAAATTTTGCTGAAGCAACAGTAAGGATGTTTTCCAAGCTGTGAAAATCTGTGTCAGGATTTTTTAGGGAGTTAAAACACTAAAACACAGAGCAAACACCCTTGTAACCTTCGTTCAATGGTATAATGGTAAATTAAGTGGGGAACATACAGGTTTAGTTCCCTGCATGAGAGGCAATTAGCTTAGTGCTGTTCATACTAAAAGTGTGTAAACTCCTTTTATTCCTCAGGTAACTCTTTGGAGCTGTCATTCATTGAGTGGCATGTTCCAAGTATCTGAGCTTGCAAGAAATAGCGCTTTCTCTGCATTGAGGTGGTGAGCTGTGGCAACCGGGGTTGCACAAAGTCTGGACCTCATTTTACAAAAGGATAACAAACCAAAAATAATGTGTTGCTGCTTTTCTTTGCGCTAAGAATTACTATTAAAATCTGCAAAGCTGCTGGTAATAAATTTTAGTGTATATACATTTCTAGGTCACTTAAGCCCCTTTGAAAAGTCTTCTATCTAGAAACCATAACCCTGACATAATATGAACAGTTTTTCTATCTCCCAATGCTACATTGCAGGCAGCAGTCTACTTTAAAATAACTTAAGCCAACAAGGGGCTTAGAGACACCTTGTATGTATGCACCAAGCACTGCAGCCCAAATCAGCTAGTCTGCAGACTAGGCAGCACAAAGGGATATCTGTGTGTCTCTAGTAAGAGCAATTCAACTCTGTTCAACTCTGTGCTTTTTTTTAAAAAAAAAACAAAAAAAAACCCCAACAAGAAAATACTGTTGTTCTCTGCTCCAAAACACATGATGCCCCTTTCCCTGCCCTGCTGCTCAGTGCCCACACAGGACACAGAAGCCTACTGCTGTGTGCTTACTGCACTGGCTACCCCACGATTTCAAGTTTTGTAATGCTAAGCCAAAAAAAAATTCCTTCAAGATGGTCTCACAATAAAAACCTTAAACCAGAGCAGCCTTGACTCAAACATTTTGGGCCATTATGTACAGTACTGGATCAGGCGGGCTTTCAAGTCCTACTGAGAGCTCATGGCAACATATCTTTTAATAGGCACTGCCATGCACTTACTAAATGTAGTAAAGGGCTACTGAGTTTTAGGAAGGATGAACCACACTGGACTTCACACACACTTCTGTGAATTTACCAGGGAAATTGTTTTCTAGGCTACCTAGAACGGCATGCAGAAACATTAACGTTTCTGGTGATGACCAGCTCATTATTATGGTCTCTAAAATCAATTTGTATTTTATTTTTTACTCAGTTGAGAAGTGAATGACAAGTGTTAAACAAAGCCTATCAGCATGTAGTTGTTTAGCCAGCGGACACATTGCTTTACAACAAAAGCAGATGATTAGAGGTAAGAAAAGGTAGAAGCAGCACAATTACATTATTGCAGCTCTAAAAAGTGCCTTCTAGAATCCATGTGGAGGTAAAGGGTAAAAACAGCATATTTCCCATTGGGGGTTCCGAGTTATATGGTTACCTGTGGTCATGTTTTCAAGTTTTGCTTCATATCCATGAGTAACAACACACTCTTAAAATGAGAGCCAAGGCTGTTTTATAATCCTGCTGTTGGATTCTGGAAGGGTAAACTAAGCACTATCTAAGAACTGCAAGACACTAGAGAAAAAACTTGGGAAATCAAAACTATGGAGTTCTGTAGATGTTTGTGAGTGATTCAAGCTGAAGTTTTTAATCCACCCTCAGATATTAAAAGGGAGTTCATACTTCACAGGTGTATCCAATAAAATCTTTAGGATAGCTGTGATCCAAGACCCAGATCAACTTCAAGAAGGCTCATGAAAGAATAGTGTCAAGGAAAGAAAATATTTCCTAGGGAGAGATTCCCTACTGTGCAAGTGACAAAACTGGGTTGTCTAATAGAGGCTAGCGTGTGTAATTCTTGAAATGCAGATAAAAATAAATGCAATTTATAATCTTCCATAACACATATGAGTTATTTATGCATATGCTTATTAATCTGTGTTTACTGCCCTTCAAGCTGAATAGAGAAACAATTAGATCCCTTTTTAGCAGTAGTAGTATGGGACATGTAGATATATAACTTTGATTTACAGAGTATGACAGGCAATCAATGTGCGTCAGAGAAAGCCCACATCAGCAGAGAGACCTGGTAAAGCCACATTTGAATTTTCTTTTTTAGGACTGAACAGATGAGCATTTCCTTCATGTTCTGAACACAATGGGATTGGGAAATAACCTGAATTTCAGGCTAGGAGAAAATGGATTGCTTCAAATTATAGGAAAATGAACAGCACTAATTTTATTCCTCACTTTCATCAGAATTGAGTAGTGCATACCAGAAAAAGGAAAGCCAGACATATCCTTAAGTCTGTTATTAGACCTTTCCACTTGCACACACCACAAGTAGTATAGGAATGACAGCTAGAAATCATCTATCTTCCTACATTTTTCACTCTCATGACAAAAACATTAAATTTGGCTGATGAAATGAAAAGAAAAAGGAAGGTCTATGGATTATTTTTTTTTTAAATGATTAAACAAAACAGGAATACAGCCAGGAAATTAAAGACTGAATGTACAATGAGAGCAGTTAAAGATGTCATTTAAAAGACATTGATATTACTTCCACAAAACATTTACATCAGTTGTCAGAATGTGAACCGACTACCTATTTCAGCTGGGAAGTGTCTGATTGCAAAGTCATGAAGCTATCAAAGAGGCAGGCTTGTAGGAAGCAAACATCTAAGCTGATCAAATCAGTAGCATCTTGCTTTTGAGACCAGAGGGTCAAATTCAACATAATGTCTCAAGTTTGAAAAACCCCACAAAACTGAGAAACCTGAGCAGGACTACATTCCCCAGTCCCCCCTGTCCCATTATCACAGTCACATTGCATCCTTTGTGAAAGCCAGGCTTGGACCCTTCCTGCTGATACTTTATATGCTTTGTCAGGACTAAAGGGTTAGAGCTGGGTATCAACAAACAGTTCTGTTTTCTATGGAAATAAACAGATGTCAACTTTTCGTACAAGTCAAGTCACTCAGTGTGACTATCGTGCATACGAATGGCTGGACAAACGACTAAGGATGTCCCTGGAGAGGAGCAGTCTGTGCCCTGCTGCATCTTGTGGCTCAGCAAAGAACTCGAGTCAGACAGGTCTCCTCAGTCAGTTGGTCACCTGAGGGCTGTTCCTCTGTCCTGCCTTTTAACTGCAAAGTACAAGGTAATTGAGAGATGAAACAGGGACTAAATCACCCACAAAACAAAGTTCTTCAGATTCAAGCTGCCCAAAATCTCATTTAGAGACAGTTATACACATGCATATACCTCCCACGCATACAATTTACACATCCTATGCAGAAAGCTTCAGCCTCAGTGAGCGCTGTTTTCTCGTGACAATGCTCCAATACTTAATTTAATAATTCCATTAGTATTCTTTGGGAATAACGGCCATTGTTGCTCCTTCTTGTTTTGCTGCATTTTCCATTTTTTTTGCTAGCTTCCATTCCTAATGTGTTTTATTATTATTCTAGTCCTTGCGAAGTCTGTCTGCTACCTGCTCATTAGAACTTCTGTGGCAGAAAATGTTCCTGCAAGAAACTAATTCTAATACCTTTCAATTTATTTTTGGGCTGAGTGAGCCTATAAACTCAGATTATTATTAAGTTGAGCTTGCAGTGATGTGTTCGATAGACTCTGAATCCTGCTGTATTAAGGCAAAGGAAAATTCATCTGTATAGTTTTTACTTTATACCTGGAAGGCTGAACAAAAAATAAGTAATTCTAGACCCTCAAAGTAGCTTGCCTCCACTGTTGTTTAAAGTGACTGGCAGGTCAATGGGCAAAACAACTTAGAGAGTTTCTTTGTTAGACATGTGAGAGGGATACATAGCAACTAGCAACACAGGCTTGTTCCGATAACTTTTTCACAACGGAAACCCACTTTGGAATTCTCCAAAGCAACTTTGAAATTTTCAAGGGCAGACATACACGTGTTCTTAGTTAATATTGCTAATAAACCACTAAGTAGCTCAGTGAGTTGAACCTACAGAAAGCTCCAGCAACACAGAGTTTTTATATGCAATTTGAGGGCTCAGTTCCCTACAGAATGATTGTAGAGTTCTTATTCCACTGCAGTTACGACTATAAAATATTAGCAATGTTAAGTAAATTACAAGAGCTTACATGAGAAAGGCCTTCCATCAGTTAATAGCTGGGCCTCCAAGCTATCCAAACCAGGTCTTACTACTTGTCTTCACTTTTTAAAAAAATCATATTAAGGTTATTAACTAACACTTGAACAGAAAACAGAACAGAAACAACAAAAAGGAGAGGGAGGAGAGGGGGGAGAGGGGGGGAGAGGGGGGAGAGGGGGGAGAGGGGGGAGAGGGGGGAGAGGGGAAACAAACAAACAAAACCCCCAAAACTCTGAGAGTTTAAATAATTGTAGCTAAAAGGTTTACAGCATGCACATTTTTCCCCAATTTATTATTAAAAACAGCAGCAAAAATTGACTGTGATTTTGCAAGGGCAGGAGAAAATGAAGCAATGTCTCATCTATGACTTCCAACTAAGTTTTTGGCACTCTGGGGCTTTTAATATAAATGGCAATTTTATTGCTAGCATTAGAGATGTAGTCATCCTGATCTCCAAAAATGCCTACCACTTTCTGGGCAGTTCTGTGAAATATGTGTACATTATTAACCACAGGACAGGTCATCCCAGACACAGCAATTACATGACTGTTGCAGAGCTGTGCATTCTCTTTGGGTACCAAACTTTAAAGCCATAGGCCAACAGAGGCTCAGGACTGAGAGAAGCAGACTAAGCCACTAGCCAGCTACATCTACTGGAAAAAGGTGGCCTGAGCACCCTCTTTCCCCTTTCCCTGCATCTATTTATCTACATCATCTCCTGTGGCAGGAACAGTGGGTGTGCGTCCAGCAGGCAGTACCCTCACAGCCAGCCTTGGCCCCAGGAGGCTCTTGTCTCCCCAAGAGCCGTTAACAGCTCAGAAGCAACTTGTCAGACCAGCAAGGCTGTCCAGAGGGAGCCTGGCTCTACCCCAGTCATGTCTTAATGAGATCATCTGCATTATAACAAAAGACACCAAATAAAACTGGGTATTTAGGACTCATACTGTCACGAGAGAGAAAACTGCTACTAAGTATTAGCTTATCACTAGGTATCCAACCAATTTCACAGAAGACTAGCAGCATCTCGTTAGGTATAGGAATATAAACTGTCATCTGTTCAGTCCATTTATAAAACGTGGGAAGGCAGCAGGAAACCTAAAGATTGGTGAGGACTTCCCGGAGAGAAACATCCACTGCTCTCTTACTCATTTCTCTCAGCCTTTGATTTTAGTCTCATCTTTTCACAGTCCTTTCTTCTCCTTTCTGTATGCCTCCTGTACTGCAGGACAACAAATAATCCAGTGCACTCCACATTACACGCTGAGAGAACTTCTGTGTAAATGTCCAGCACCACCACAGTTTTAGCCAGCTGTATGCTTGTTCTGATGTTTTACATCAGTTGATCTTAATCTAGGGACAAGGGGAAAGAAAAGTATGAGGAGCACTGGGAAAGTGGGGGCCACCCTTGAGTCTACACAGAGAGATGCAGTTTGTTTTGACAAAGAAGAGCTAGGTCTACAGATGGAGCTGCACGGCAGGAGGATGGCAAGGACTTCAGAAGGCCCACTGAGAAAGTGGGGTCCAGTCTGTACAGCTGTCTTATATAGTCTCGTAGACTTAGAATACCTGAGCATCAACTAATAATTTACTTATCTCTGTGGGGTAACTGCTACTGCCCCATTTCAAAGGTTGGCAGATGATGCAGAACATATAGCTGAACAAAAACCTGAATCCACGTGCCATAATTCCCAGGCTGCAATCTCAAACCCAGAACCGCCCTTCCCCTCTGTCATGCTTCTGCTCTTCTTTATGCAGTTAGAATTTCACCTCTGAAATACACACAAATACTGGTCTGAATGCAGCGCAGCATGACAGAACACAGCCCCAGAGCCTTCAGAGAGGGGCGCATCACAAGCCATCACAGATCACTTTAATTCAGGAAGAAACTGTGGACACTACGAAGACACCCCCCCAACTCACTCTCTTTTGACACAATTGACAATGGCAGTCTCTCAGGAGAAGGCCAAGCCTTTGGGTGGAGAGCACAGAAGGGGTTTGCAGTGAGGCCTCAGACCTGGAAAGCAAGGGCAGAATTTGCTTTTGGCTTACCTACAGCTGTCATCTCATTCTTTCCCATGTTGTTTTCCAAAATTCCCCAGCACACTGGCAAGAGAAGCAAAAGTCTGATGATATGTAAAATACAAGACATACACAAAAAGGATAAAATAAAATACCTCATGTTGTCAATACAACACAGCCCTTGGCCAGCAACCTGTGAATGGATTTGACTATATGGGCAATCTGCTCATAACAAAAGACATGACAGAAATGCAAGAGTGTATCCAGTAAATGTGGTGAAGTGCC
Source organism: Haliaeetus albicilla (assembly GCF_947461875.1). Classification (NCBI taxonomy): domain Eukaryota; kingdom Metazoa; phylum Chordata; class Aves; order Accipitriformes; family Accipitridae; genus Haliaeetus; species Haliaeetus albicilla. The sequence goes on along the minus strand of NC_091491.1, from coordinate 24,547,063 downwards.
AAGGCTGAGGAGATCAGTAACAACTGAAGAAAAACCGAGGCAAGTTATTTTGCCTTTCAGAAGGCAGATAAGCAGGAAGAAGATGAGAAAGAAAGGGGGAAGTCCTGCCCTGAGCATGCTAAGATGTTTCATGGATGGATGCATATTTGCTGCACTGCAGATACACTTACACATAATAAACCTGAATTCATTAATACTATTTACGCTCAGCTTGTAACTGGTCCAAAAAAGCAATTATGATACATCATGTTGACGGAGAGTATAAAGCCATTAGAACTTGGATCACTCACACGATATACTGTGTCAATACACAGTTAACAACAACATTCCTAGTACAGTACATTGAAATGGGGACAGTCCAATGCTTTCTAATAAAACAATGCAAAGTCTATGTTTTGCTGTGACACCCATCATGCAATGAGATCCCTTTAACTGAAAATATGCTACAGTGAAAGCCATGAATATAATTTCCGTTGCCCATTAAATTTAGCACAGTTTATCTGGTAAACTCAGAGGGAGGTCTTGGGACTGTACTTTGGTCACAGTATTTTCCCAGCAGCCTAACATGTTACAGGTGTCATTCATGGGGGATGTAAAACATAGACATGAGCTGGTAGCAACAGCACCTTTAGCCTCATGATGGTAGGTGAAGAGAAGCCATACAAGGAGAGACTCTGGAGTGCCCATCCTCAGCCTATTTGCAGTCCACTTGAATCTCTTTGAGAAAGGAATAAACAATAGTAATTCCTTTGTTGGAAATGAAGAGCAGGGCTGTCAAAAGTCAGACCTCAAGATGTGACAGTCACATTCAGGTCTCTCCTCTCTTTCACAAATAACAGTCTTAAGAGGTTAACCATATGGTCTTTTAAAAAGCAACATGTTCCCTGGAGAAGACATTATCCATAGAAATGCTACTGGATACGACTTCCAGCTCTTACAACACACTGGCCTTGGAATCAAAGTCTGGTGAAGTGGAGATACTCAAAGGTTTTAAAATTACCAATAGCTAACTATAAAATCATAGAATCATTTAGGTTGGAAAGGACCTTTAAGATCATCGAGTCCAACCGTCAACCATGCCCACTAAACCATGTCCTGAAGTGCCTTGTCTACATGCTTTTTTAATACCTCCAGGGACTGTGACTCAACCACTTCCCCAGGCAGGCTGTTCCAATGCCTGACAACCCTTTCAGTAAAGAAACTTTTCCTAATATCCAACCTAAACCTCCCCTGGTGCAACCTGAGGCCATTTCCTCTCGTCCTATTTCCAGCCACCTGACAGAAGAGACTAGCACCCACCTCACTACAACACCCTTTCAGGATATTAAAAAATATGTAGCCCAAAACCCAGTCCAAATACACTGCAGGGAAATTGAAATACAAGCTGACGACAGACAGGTTTGGGGGGAAGTAGCTGTCCCGTTTGGCTCTGGGAATACATTACTACAACAACATGACCTACACAAGTCATGGGCGGCCCCTCATTCCATTTACTCTTCTCTTTGGATAACCCTGTATATAAACACATGGTGCCACTGGTAAAACGTCAGCTGCCAAGACAAATGGTAAAAGACATAGCATTAAATCAGCCATTTCCAGGGCCCAGATCCAAAGACACTAATCCTTTCATCAGGATTCAAACTGGCAATATTCCATACAGGAGGACATTTTTTCTCTCTCTGGACTGGATATAAAACCCATCTGTTGAAGAGAACAAACTCTCTTATACTCTCAACTCCCCTACTGAGTAAAGGCGTAAAACCATGTTTGTATTCTGTGTGTCTCCAGAATCACTGAAGTGACCACAGTACAATGACAATCCAATGCCACTATTTGCATAAATGTTGTAATGCTTAGGTCCAACTCAGATATAAGATTTTGCATTGTATTTCGTAAAGCCCGTTGATGGTACAGGAGCATGCAACACATTTGATCTAAACCAGACTCAAATATATTTACCTACTGTGTTTTGATACAGGCCCACATTTGCACATAACTCGATGAGAGTCTGGAGCTCACAAACAAACCCAAAGCCTGGATTTAGGTCTGCTGACATGGCTCTCATTGCTGGCACAGCAATGGTATACTTCAAAATTTCCCTCTGTTTGGAGTAGGGAAATTATGCCAGTGTTTTAGATACCATATCATGTAACTGCTGACTTATTTGTCGTGACCTTCATTCCCTCACAAAACTCTCATCTACGGCAAGCAGCTTTCCAAAACAAAAAATGCCATTCTAACATAGAAAGATGATCTGATGATTTAAGTTGAATGACATGTAAAATGAGTTGGAAATTCTTCAGAAGATTCAGTCTATGATCTTTTCCTTGAATTCCAGTTTTGCCATTTTGTTTATTCTTGAGGCTGAGCCTGGGAACTTATATCCATGCTTAGATCAAATTGTATGTTGCTACTTTGGGCAACCACACACTGTAAATGTCATTGTATGTATAAATCAATAAAGATGTCTTATGTATTTCTCTGTTTGATTCCTGTGCTCTAGGATGTTTACAAGATGGCCAAAGTCAAATAAATCATTATTTTCTGTGGTAGGAATAAAAAGTCTGATCATCAACTTGGATGTTCTATTTCACCCTAAAAACACAGAATAGGAGTGTGATACTACCACTGAGAATAAACAAGAAGTGGGAGTATTTCAATGATCCAAACAAAAATCCCAGTTCCAGTTTACTTAAATATAGAAGGCCTAGGGAAATGTTAAATGAAATGTTAAACTTAACATCTACATTCTCTCCAAGGTAATTTATTTAATTACCATAAAGAAATGCCTCCAATTCTGTGTTGGCCATCTTATGTAATAAATTAAGAACCTCATCCCATAGATTCCTATATGTATAAGTGGAGTATTTTCAAGACCAAGTCTTTTCTACTAGTATGTGTTTATGCATCTTATAATGTGTGAAATATGGTTCAGGCAATTCAGTCTGAAAACCAAATAATTTTTGCTATACATACTTGCCATGTTGAGATGGAAAGTTTTTGCATAACAAACGTGTTTTAAACAGTTTTCTATAGCTTAAAAATAAAACTAAGGCTTGATAAGTGTGTTTTAACAACTTATAAGGAGAAAACTACTTTCTAGAAGCATGATATAAAGTATTACTTTGCAGAAACCATCAGGCAACTGTCTATTTCCCAACACATTATAAATTTTGTGCACAATACATAAAATATTAACATCATGCATTGGTAGAACTCATGGTCCTAGGATATGGTGTAAAAAGCATCAATATCCAGAACGCTTAACTTTCTATTCATCAATTTCAGCTCAGACAAGAGTCATGGAAATATGTTAGAAGAATGTTCTTTACTCTTTTTTTCAAAGTCAAGTAATCCCTGTCTTTTCACTTTTTCCTCATGTTGCTGTCTAGATGGAGTTACCTTGTCAACAAAGTGTCATAATATTTCTTCAAAGTACTTAAAAATACTTTCTAGATGTGTTCTTTTTGGATAGATTAAAGCACAGTAAGCTATTCTACTGCCTTGGAAAAATTATAAGTAGCTTAAACCTGCCTAAATATTGATTTAACAGCTAGAACAAAATAACTCTTTTGGGTAACCCTAATAAAGGATTTAAGATACTTAATAAACATGTATGATCTACTGGGTAAACATGACTGTGAAGAAACCATTTCAGTCTCTCAAGCAACACTTTGCATATTTTATAACTTTACAGGGAAAACTTTCAAAAGTTCAGTAGTTTATTACATATTTATTATTGAGCTATACCTAGGGACCCAATTTAAGCTAACATCATGTGAGAAGGAACTAAGATTGCCATCCTTTCCCAAGCTTGACCTGTGTTTGTCCTGGATCTGAGCACCATGAATGTGAGCACCTGGCACCAATGATGTATTTTACCTCCAAGTTCATTGGCACTAAGATTTTACTCTCTGAATTAAGACTGAATTTTGGCTTCCACTGTGGGCTTCCCTTGCTGCTCTTGCTTAGGATAGAGTTACCAATGCAATAGTTCCTCATCGGTGGAAAGAAACTGGGGAATAGTCATGTTCCTGGTAATGTTGGCTGGACAAGTACAAGCAGGGTATGCCTTCAGATCAGCCCTGCCTGCAAGTGCAGGCTACCAGTAAGCTGCAAGCCAGATCCAGGCCACTGGGTTTTAAAGGCTTTCTAGTGCTACTGCATGGACAGCACTTTAACTATCTCTATTTCAAGGTCAACCTGAAGAGCTGTTGGCCCAGGGATGGGCAGAAGCTGGGTGATCCTGGCTTGAAGGATCCGTATTACTGCTGGCCTGAGCTGGTCAGGAAAAAGACTCCATTAGTAGAGTATGATCCAAGTACAAGATTATTTATTCTGCTTCTATACTACATTGCTGAGCAGGCTTCCCAGCACAAATTTAAAAACAGCTCAGTGGAAGAAACAAATCCTCTTTAATAATTTTTAATTGCCTCACAATTCTCATGATGGGTATTAACCATCATGACGCCTTCCCATTGAAGGACTGATGCCAAATCAGTGCAAGGCTGGGCTCTTACTGCTCTCCATCAAGCTGGAACTTTGTTCCTCATCCCATTCCCTCAAGGCAAGTGGGTTCTGACTTGGGATGAAACCCAAACTCAGCTGGCACTATGAAGTGACCATCCTCCTCATGTCTGATCCCACAGCAGACAGATAGAGCAGTAGTCCAACTGTCTTGTAAAGCCCAGCATATCAGTATGAGGCCTAACTGCATCCTGCAGTGATTAGGGAGGGCATACACCTCATTTAGCCATCTCCAACAGGAAGGTAAGGAGGATAGCTGGGAGCAATAACTCACTCGAGCCTGCAAACACAACCCACAGCCCTCATCTTGGTTTTGGACAAATGAGAGCCCTTCCTTCCAGTCTGCACGATATGAGACCCAGGAGAACTAGCCAGAGCAATGTCAATGAGACAAGCCAGACAGAATGGATCTCCAGGGAATGGCAAAACTAGTTGCTCCGTATGAGCAACTATGTTTTGCAAGTTAAAATGCTCTGAAGGAGTTGGGAGCTGATCAGGGAATAGAGTTCAGTGCAGCCTGGGAAAGGCAGGGAGAGTGATGAAGCAAAAGGGGCTGCAGAGCTGCTACAGTAGTGCATGAGACTGTCTCTGTGAAGGCAAGGGCTGATAGCATCCTTATACTTTTTACTCACTAGACTAGAAAGGGAATTTTGTTTTATAACTAGGGGAAATTACTTTGGACTTATGAACAGCCAGCAACTTTCTTGGATGCAGCAATACATTCTTTGAGCCTTGTCTTCTGCCCAGTCTGAAGTCCTCATGCAACCCAGCCACTTTGTGGGAAAGTCCCAGAGGTAGGGAGATGACCCACTTTAGGAGATGGCTCATCTCATGAAATAGGAGTTTCCTGTCAGAAGATCAGGACTTTCCTAGCTCCTTCTCCTCTAAACCGATCTCCAGGGGAATGATGTGCCCAATTACTGACATTTCAAACACTAGAACAATTCCCCTGTCCTTCACAAAGTATCTCTTACTGACCAGCGTACAACCTCAGGTAATTAGGTAGATTCCTAGATGGCGAATACCCAAGATGAGTCTTTAATCTCAAGGGAAAGAATAGTGACAGAGCTTTTAAAAGATTTTAAGGTAATTCACAGAGACATTACATCCCTCATTACAGTCATCTTAAATGCAGTGGAATTGACGAGTTGGAGTTTCTGGAATGAAATGAGATCCAACCTAAAGCACGCTGAACAGCTTCTTCCTAGGCATCTCCCCTGTTACCTACTCAACCTCCTCAGACAGGTGACAAATGCAATCTCTCCATTTATTGGATCATATTTAATCAAACACAAACATATATGTCACTATACATCTATGCACTGCTTAGATGGCCTCTCCAGACTGTGCTGATGGGCCTGCAGCAAGACAGAACCAGGCTCAAGTCCCCATAAAGCTGAACTCAGGACAGCAAAGGAGACTGGCACAGGGAAACAGTTTCATCTGGCTATTCGTTCAGGACCTATATGCAAAAGAAGTGATCCATTTCTTCAGAACACCTCTCTAATTTTTTGCTAAACAACAAAGCAGTTTCTATTCTTACCTGACCTAAGAGAACCTGGGGTGAGCAAATCCTCAAGTAAATGTCTGAAGTAATTCAGCCTGATCTGGCATCGGTTCAGACCTGGCTCAATTTAGGGCTAAACATTAGACAATACTCCCAGACAGCAAGATTCAAAGTGGGAGTGTCATACCAGAAACCTAATATGCTGCACGGCTAAATCGGCCCAGTTAAAGTCACTATTATTTCTTTTCTACTCCAATATTCCTTAAAGGTCCCACATGGGGATCCAACACTCATCCTACAGACCCAGGAAACCAGCTACTGATAACCCCTGCATTCTGAACTAAAAATCCTCAAAATAAATTGTTTATAAACTATTTAACAGCTCAAGAATTATCTACATAATTATCCAAACAGTTATAAGAAATTTATAAATATATTAATAAAATCATAAGCCACCTTAAGCAATTTATAAAGAAGAAAAATAACATGTCAATTATTTGCTGTAAAAAAAATGTTTTCTATTTTAGCTTCTACTTATTTAGCTGCAAAAATAAACAGTTTGCAACCATGTTGTTTTGGCATAACTGCATTTGAATTTAAGTCTTAAGAAAAAGCAGTTATGATTTTTGAAGTTCACTTTCATTTCACAAAAACAAAGAATATATACTTCTTTTTGTCTTTATGCTTATAAAGTACAGGGCACGGACCTTAGAGAGAATAGCCTACTGCATATAAAGTCTGGACTAGAGGAATTGCAGAAGTGCTTCTGGAGGTCCCGGTCAGATCACCAGGAGTCAGTGAGAGATAACTCAGGATTCAAAAACTCCTGCTTATCAAGGATGAGATCCTGCAAGTTCACTAAACGTGACCTATTTCAAAGTTCAATGAGGTTCAGATACAAATCTAAACTTTGTCTCAGTTGCGAAGACATGGATTAAAATACTAAATCCAAACCGATTTCATATCTGGTTAAATCTAGGTTTTGGGCCCAACCATCAAAAGGTTATTCTAGAAAACTCTTGTGACAGAAGTACAAAGCTGAGGCAATATTATAGAATTGAGTGTTTTGATGAACATGGCGATTGGGAAAATGGATGGGGAACAGCTGAGGAATTACATCAAGAAGTAGCTGAGCTTCCCTTAAGAAAAAGACAGACAGATAATTGATTTCAAAGGGAAAGAAACAGAAAGGTAAAATGAACTATGTGGGGAAGCCTCAGAGGACCTGAGTAACTTTTAACACATATGACTCCATATCACTCGTTGTGCAGATCAACTCTAATACTTTAGCCATATGAACTGAACAATGCCAGCTAATATAAAAACGAGTCAGTTAATTATCTACACATATTCCTATGTAAAATAGATAAGAGTATGTAATTATTTTTCAGAGTATGGTCAGATCTATACTTCTTGAATTGCATAGCTGTTAAAATGTCTATGCTTTAGATATGCAGTAGGAAACGTGGACTGATTTTGCTTAATCAATTTAAAGTTTGAACTGCTTTCTTATTTAGCTAACAGCATATAATAACCATAAGAACAAGCCATAAAGTTATCATCTCATTTGCATGAATACCATACTACACTCAGTGAAAGCATTCCAGATTTACACAGTCATTGGGAGGAAGATCAAGTCCACAGTGTATAAACATTAAAAAGACCCTAATTAGGATCAAGTATTTTTGACAATTTTATTTCCAGTGCTAATTAGCACTGATGTTTTAGTACTAGGACCTGACTGCACTGTATTCCGCAATAAAGAATGATTCATATCTACAGTCAAATAAATAATTCAGTGAAGAAAGATGCATAGAAGTGCTTTTGTTTATAGTGCTGTCAAAATGAAATACTTGGGGAAAAAAAAAAGTTAAACATCATACACTTTTAACAGGTTGAGACTAGACTAAGTGCTATTTACAGGGAATCAGCAAGCCACACTGCAGACTCAGGATAATTAGTCACCAAGAGCAGGTTTCTTTCAATCTGACACGTAAGGGTCAATTTCTGGTGCATCTACAAACTCCCATGTCTGGAACAGGAGGAATGGTTCTTCAAGTACAACTGGGAGACTGCAGCTACAACAGTATCATTAAGTGATATCTTGGGTGGCTTCCTTTCTCTAAAACTTAAAGGGACTATGGAAGCTGGGTGGCTGCTGGCAGTAAGGGGGAGAGCCCTGCCCTACATCCATGAAGAGGAGCATGGTTATGTGCTTGCACAACCCAGCACCTGAAACCAGAGTCGAGTTCCAGGACTGCGCTCCACCCTGGGGCTTCTGCCACACTCCTGTGCAGGTCAAATTGCTGCGAGAATATCACATACCTTCTGTATGAATGCAAAGGTACACCAAAATCTGCAAGTACAAACCCAAGAAAATGGGATCACTGCACTTGGGAATGTGTACTGCCATGTATAAAATCTTCTGTACACATGCAAAACTATAAAGGTTGCATGTACAAGCCTCAATATTTAATGCAGAATCTGTAGATGAAGCATCCTGGAAATACACTAACCACTGAGAGAGAGGCTTCACATCCAAAACCCAGAAATATATTGACAGTAGTAAGCAGAAGAACCTGAAGCACTCTTGTGCACAAAACAATGACTTTATCCAAGGTGATTTTAAGAAAGAAATGTCTCTAGGCACAGCTGCTATCAGAAATGGCACAGAGAATAAGAACAAAACATCAGATCTAAGATTACTACGGAGAGGACACTCCTGAAATCACAGGCCATTCAAAATTTGGAAGACCTCTATTCATCTCTCTGCTTCACTACTCACTGCCCAAGCAGCCTGGCTCGATCGTTCATATCTTCATATAAAAGTACTTTATAAAAGTATTCACCCTTTGGAGGCTCTTGTCCTTCCACAGCAGGTGCACAGCCAGTTCTGGTAATTCAAGCCATGGGACTAAAATGGGATGAATCTAGGTTTTTGGCCCATTTAACAACCACATTGTTGAGATTAGGTACACTGTGGATCAGAAGGTACAGAGGTGCTACAACAACAAGCAACACATAGGTACTTATACTGAGAAGTGGTGCATTACAGCTATCATTTGTTTAGTACATTAATAAAATCAGTTTAATATGTAACTAGCAGCAACTGCAAAACGGAACCATATTTTTTACTCCAAATTTCTATCACTATATATAAAACATCTCAATGAGTATATATAATTTTAATGCCATATTTTGCTCCTCTGTAAGTGGCAAAGCCTTGACTTCAGCCTGAGTAACAATCCTATGCACAAATACCTTGTAGATGATGTTTCTCTTTCTTTGTCTCAGCCCTGCTTTGGGCCAGATTCTCAGCTGGCATAGGCTAGCAAAATTTCACAGGACTAAAGGAGTGACACTGACTTATGGCAACTAAGAATCTCTGCTTTATTAAGTATGAGGAGGAGGGAGAAGAGAAATTTATTAGTGCAGTTACTTTAAAAGGCCAATTACAATTTTATTAGAGGAAAAACTTAAGCGGTTTCAGTTATTTACAATTTAACAACCATGCTATGAATTAAATTTATACTTTTTTTTTCTCCCCCCAAAATAATTAACACTATAAACAATAAAAATGAATTGAGTGTTGATCAAGACAGTTTGGAGTAGACTGGTGGCATTTTCCATTTGGTGAAGCCTTTATTATTACCACTTTAATGACCTGAGCTTAGACATTCTGCTTCCTTTACCATATGTCACTTTTATTCTGCCTTTCTGGATACGTGTGTGGGAAGGAGCACAACTGATATATATTGGAAAAGTTAACTCAGTCAATTAATTAAAGCCTTTATTTTTATATAGCTAATATTCATGAAGTGGGAAATAAAAAATTAATTCTAAACCAATAATAAAGAATCAACGGCATTAATTAGACCTTTAATAATGAGTGACAGTAATAACTCCAGAGAATAAACTCCATTATAACTCTGGTAAATAAAAGCTGATGCAATAGACTTGTGGTTTTGGTTCACTAGCAGAGATTCACATACCTCCCCTGGTACCTCACCTGAGGACAGTGAACTCCTTGCTGAAGTCTCAGACAAGGTACTGGATTTGCCTGCAGTGACTGTTTCTGTTGCATGGAAGCATTCAGCTCCTTCCTTACTCCCAGGGAGCTGACATGAGTAGCTAGACTATGATTTCACACCATCAGTAACCTTTCAGTAGTATAATTCAATCTCTGAAACTATGCCTTGACTTACACTGATAGCTGGGCAAGGTGAAAAATCAGGCCAAAAGAACAGTTCCAGAAGCAAGGTAGCTATTGTCTGGAGACAGAAACACATGTACCTCCCACATATCCATTCTCCGCTGAGAAAATCATTTCAGTCCACTCATCCGGAACAAGCAAACCCACAAACAGAAAAAATGAAGCATTCTCCTTTGTGCTTGGATCCACAGCATAATGAGCTAAGATCCATACTCTCTGCCATGGGCATATTAAGGAGCAGCTCCTACTGCCTCAAGGAAAGAAGAAAAGGGGGGATAAGACAACTCCATCAGGCCCACACCTACCTGCTGTACCAGCAGGACAGGCAGGACTTGGGCACAGCAGGACTGGAGCCAAGAAATGAACTGGTTCTTCTCTATGCAGTCAGCTACAACTACTTCTCCTCCCTTCCTCCCTTATTTCTGTAGCTGTTACCCTAAGCTGCCAGCCTAGCCTTGTGCTTTTGATAACTACATCATGGATTGGGAGGGAAGCAAAGGCACCTCTGTCCTGTGGCTACAGCTCCTCCTTCAAGCACAGCCTTCCCCCAGGCTTCTTCTGGCCTGCAGCAGCCTTTTCCCCTGGCAGTGCTGCCACAAAGCAGTCTAATCCCTGAAGGGAAGAGAAGTTTGCAATCCCCAGTTCTGAAGAGAAGGCGTATGTATTTGAAGCAGGCTCCAAATATAGCAGAGCTGCATCCTTTTTCACAAGAACCAGTCAGTCAGTCATTAAACTGACTGGCCTTGACTGCCAGATTCTGCTTGTGTGCATTTTTGCTTGCGTGCATTTTACAAAGCAGTCATGGCAGCTCCTCATTTGCTCCTCTGTGCAAATGTTAGCAATTACAGCTCACAGACATGAAATGTAGGTACGTGGGCTTAATTAGAGCTGAAAAGATTTAAAGACAAATATTTTCCTTAGAGAAAACTCATCTGAAACCATACTTCATACACTTGCTTGGACAGGTTCTTTGTGCTAAAAAGAGTTATCCACATCACACTGTGCTGGAAATCTTTAAGGAGAGCAAAGGAATCAAGAGCTCAGAGCAAGCTTTAATTCCACATGCACCACTGATGTCTATATTCCTGTGATCCCTTGACACATTTCTTTAACCAGCCAGCTGGGATTGCAGCCAGGCCAGTAACATTTAGTTCCAGACTAGAGGAAAAGCTATTTGCACATTCAGCCCTCTATCGTAGATCAGCAACACTAATAGTCATCATTATGTTATATATAACAATGAATTACAGCTCAAACATAAACTAGCTTTTAGAAGATGCTTTCATTAAACCATACTGCAGTGAGTCTGAAACAAAGTAAAATGCTGTCACCTCTCTTATTTCAGTTGACTTTTACAGTTCTATACAGTCAGTCTACTATCATTTACAGTAATAGGAGAGAGATTTTTAAACACCTTTGATCAGGCTTTTTTTGTGGAAACAACTTAAAATAAAGAGTGTCTGGTGCCATGTCATTCTGTCCCCTCTCTTAGCACTAACACTGACTGATTCCAGAGAAGCGAGTTCCTTGGCTGATGGCACAAATCCTGTAGCTTCATCAAAGTTGGTGGCACAATGTGAGTTTGCATGCTTGAAAATGTGGCTCCGGTAAAGATTTACCTACCATACCACAATGTGGTCCTGGATAGCAATTTGCTTCCTCCAGCTAAATTAAAAATCTAAAGTTAAATTTGTTTAAAACACTAAAACAGAAAATCTATTTTCTTGCTGAACAGACCCCATGTGGAAACCTTAGAAGTCTGAATCTTCGTAAGCAGATTAACTTTGGCATCTCCCACCATGAAGCAGGAATATTTAAATCTAAAAATAGCATGCTAAAGCTGTTTTAAGTTGGATAATTCAGCCTGAGGTGGCTCTCATTTCATCTAGCTCTACCTAATTTGCTACAGCTAAAACCTATTTGAGACATGCTGAGCAAAAGGAACAAGCAAAGTGTCCCCTTGTCCATAGCTTAAAAATCCACATTAAATCTTGCAAGTCATTGCACAGATCCTGTCCTATATTTAAAAGGTCACATTTGACCAAGCTATCATTAATCACACATCCGCACAATTTAATCAATTGGTACAGAGATTATATTAGTAATTTCCTATAGCAGCATGCAAACCTTTCTGCCTTAGTTCAGCTTCTTTCCAACAACACCGAGCCAGTTTACAGCAGAAAGGTGAAAAGCTAATGCTCATCTGTTAGATGAGACAAACAGGAGATGCCTCTTCTTTTTGTTTTCATACTTAACGATCAAGGAGAAGGTACATTGGTATGGGGAGGTTGTTGTTTAATTATACAATAGCTATGGAGAGATAACAATCTCTTTGAAGTGCTTTAACTTCTGTGCCACTTTCTCAAGTGAAAAAGAAAGAAAGATACTCATCACTTTGAAGGCTGCCAGCTTAGATCTGGGGGGGAGACAAGGGGGAAGAATGTCACATTGAGGAAGATATATATTCAAATTGATTAATAAATGTAAACACATCATTAGATTAAATAGCAGGTTAGTTTCCTGACAGCTAGGTTGTCAGAAGCAGAGAAAAGAAAGAAAGAAAGATCGCAAAACCCCAAACAAACAGCAGCTAAAATGCTAGAGTTATTTGGAGCTTGATGCTGTTTCTATTTGAGCGGGTGAGAATCCTTCCATCAACTGGATGCAGCAGGAGCTAGCCCTGGGTTGTTTTCTGCAATTCTCTGTGTTGGTGTCAATTAACCGATTCCTATTTTATTCAGCTTTTACATAATTAGAATCTAATTTTTAGCCGCATAGTGATTCCTTCTTCCCTCTACAGGATTGGGACCTGATGTTCTTTCATGAGGGATTTCTTGTTTTAAGGAGGATATTCTGGCCTGGGGTAAGTAGGTATACCCTCCTGCTAACTACAGAAAGATATTCTTTTTCAGCTATGGAAATATTCAGGAGTAGTTGGGGAGGTGGAAAATTCCCTAAGTGTCTTGAGCTGATCAAATCTGGCAAAACAAAAAAGGATACATTTTAGATGGATAACGTCTTGGAACAGGGAAGGCAGAGTATACTGACAGCATTTTTTCCTTCCACTGAAATCCTTTAGAAATGTGTATTCTCAATAGGCAAACTATAAACTTTAAAACAAATCTTTAGAAAAGAAGGAAAATCTAGAGCAAGAACATGAAGAAACAAAATTAATTCCACTGCCTCTGTTATTTACTGAGTGATTGAAAATCTCCAGCTGTGAATTTTTCCATTCAAAAGCTCATATATTTTGTTAGACATAAGGACGGCTGAATTTAGTAAAAAATATGGACTGATAACCTAAGCAATGAAAGTGTTGCCAGTTCAATTACATAGCTGATTAGTACCCAGTAAAGCAGAGGGAGAAAGGAAAGATCATTTAAGCACAATATGTGAGAGGACAAGAAAAGGTATCACTTTTTATGAGGACTCCAGATCTGAACAAGTAACCTTCAGCTCCTGCTTACAGAATTTTAGCCCTTTCCATGACACCTATATTTATTTAATCATATATACAAGATAAATGCCTATACATGTTTTTGAATGAAATGTTGCTTAATTAAAGAAAGCTTTTTTTATTAAACAGTATATCATTTCTCTGTGCCATATGACACACATGGTTTGATTATCATAGCAATAACTTACATTTATCTCTGTGTACTTGCAAATACTCCCTAGAGACCAATGAAAGGGCATATGGCAAAATGGCATCTCTTCAACTGTAATCATTATTAGTGGTACATATTAAAGTATTGAAGGTGAACTGAGGGCTTGTAAAAGATGAGCCCTTTAATATAGATGCTTGCTTTTTTGCTTCAAACAAAATCAGTACTACAAAAGATGCTACATTATTCATCATTTTACAGTGAGGGTGCAGCTTAGGAAGCACTAGTTTTGGCAGCAAAACTGGCTTAAGAAGTTCTACCCGCTCTTTTCTTCTTTCACACAACCCCTTTATTTGAAGGCACAACAGAAATTTCTTCTCAGTAAACATACTGCTGCAACTGTGCCGTGTTCCTACCTTGGAGGGCTTACTTCTAGACATGAGAAAATATTTCTCATCACTATCAAATCCCACACCAGCATAACAAGTGGTTGCATCTTATTTGGAAAACACAGCTTCGTTTTTGTGGCTCAGAGACTGGCAAAGTTTATGAGCACCTAATAGGCAGTGAAATTTGAATCCAGAATTAGATATTCAGTAAAATTCTCCCAAATTGCTGAGAACTGTCTGGATTCAAGGAATTATGACTGAAGGCCAAACACCAATGTTCAGTGCCTAAATTCACATATGCGATATGTTTCTCATTCAGAAACTGGGCTAACATCCAATGCTAGCAATAGGGATGCTCATTTCTTTTCTCATTCCCAGTGAAGAACCAGTGGGTGTAAATAAGGGAACTATTTCCAAACAGACCTGCAAAAATTGCTGTCTGATGCAATGATGATAACAGGTCACCAAGTAGGTATTGTCATCACACAATTATGCCTTTACCTGGTAGCAGAAAGTGTCCAACTTTCATCTTAGTAGGTCAGGATGCCTAGAGGCATCCAGACCTCCTGAACAAGTTATCCAGACTCTCCTCTCGACATTACAAATACTACATAGAAACCAAGACAATGGCTGAGGAATGCAACTTGAACAATGTCACACATGTCATGGGACTTCTGGGTTGTATCCTTTCTCTCTGATTTAATTCTAGCATCCAAATACAATCTCAAATAGCCAGTGCCTTAGATTTTCTCATGAGCAGTACTTAATGCCCAGGCCTTCAGGAATGCCATCCTAGTGTGAAGTATGAGGCTGTTTTTAATCTTCCTTAGACCTCCTGGATGGTACAATTGTACAAATATCAGACAACCTTAATATTTATTGCTTTCCAAACAGGAATAATTGGGATGTGTGGGACTTTTTCTCATCAAGAAGATGTATATTAGTAACTCCAGGACTCTACCATGTATTACCTGTATGTGTATACACAAAAGATGGGATTTGCTTATCACTCCAGATGTCTGGTGCACAAGACATCTGATGCCCACAATAACAAAAAACCTGGGACACTAAACGTACAGATATAACTAGCAGTTTTATACCATATTCTACTTCCCCTCACAATAAAACAGCTCAGTATCACTTTGAAACAGACCAGGGTTAACAGTCTGTTAACCCAAACTACTGATAAAAAGGACTGTTGCCTTGAAATTTACATCTCAACAGCTGCTTAAGGAATACCTTGTCAACTCCTTTTCATAACTCATGTGTTCTCTATAATGAAGAGAAAACTGAAAACTTGTTTCCCGTTGTTTTCCTACAGGCAAATGGAATTAAATAGCATCTGAACTTCAGTCTCTCTCAGAATCCTCAATTAAGGAATGTACCTCCACTTTAGAGGTTTTCCATTATTAAAAACCAGCATGGCAAGACATAAAGGAAGGAAAACAGTTTGAGACTCCTAAAAAGGTCAATGGCCTCTAAGCCAGCAGCTATCAGTTTAAGATGATGAAAAAAAAAAAAAAAGATACTTACTCAGGAGGTACACAGGATATACCACTACCATAGAGGCTGAGTGAAAGGACCCGTAGGCAGGACACACTAGTGCTGCTGTCTCCAGCATCCCTCACATACCACCATGGCCCCATCGTATGTACAGCACAACCGCAATCAGATGCAGTGCCTTCTATAAGTAGTTTGTAGTCGGAATAGAGGTAGCAGACAGAAGGGAGAAGTAAAGGAAAACAGGTTCAATAACTTTAAGGTTATATTTCATAACAGTGGCAGAGAAAGAAGAAAAATCCTTCTCTCCAAAGCCCTACTTCGGTAACTTTTTGCCCACTAGGGTGCTGCTTATGGCAGGGAAGATAAAATGAGTCTCTCCGACCTTCTTCCTCTGGCAAACAGGATAACAGGAAACTCCCCACACTTTAACCTCTTGTCTTACTTAAAAGGAGCTGAGGATTTCTTTACATCAGCTCAAGCCCTCTTATTGGAGACTTTTGAAACTCGTGTATAATTTCCAGAAAATCTTTTTTATTATTATTAATCTTCCTGATACCATCTCCTACTCCTCACCCTTTCTTCTCTTACCCAATACCCTACTCCCCTGGAAACCAGGTGAATCACAGTTTTCATGAAGAGGAAAGCACATGCAAAAATTCTGTTGAAGGAAGGGAAAAAAAAAAAGTAAGGAGAGAGGGCCAGTTAGGCATAAAAACATTTCCTGAGAAAAATCCATGCAGAACTAGACAACACTAAGAGTCTGGACTTACAATTCTTAAGCAGAATAGGCAGAACAGACCCAACTGAACCACATCTTTGTGGCCTTCTGTTTGAAGATGTAAGCAGCAACAGACCCACCAATGCTTTTGTGTTAAAAGCAGCAATGGCAAAGCATAACATAAATATTCTTTGTCTCATACACAAAAGGTGTTCCATTTGCTTTGGTAACTATTCAATGTTATCTACTACCCTCTGACTTAGAAGTTGCATACAGTAAGAAAATAAAACCAAACACCATGATCATACACCAAACACAAAACAACTCACGGGTACTCTATAGGCTGAAATTTGTTTGCACAAATTATTCAGTGAGCACTTATGAATAATGAATGCATTGTGGAAGTCACGATCAGCTTATGAATGATTTATGAACTGAAATATGGGCTGAATTTGTCAGATAACCTTATTTTCCACAAATCACTCAACCATCTCTTACATTAAATGGTACCAACTGGTTTTCAAGTAGCCCTACCTGCAAAATATAATCTCTGCTTTTTGTGGCACGAGAAGAGCTTTTAAAACCATATTACAGAAGGTCTCCAGAAATTTTGTCTGTCAAAGCTTTGCTCGAAAAACAAGTAATTATCCAGAACCAATACTAATGCCATCCTATATTTTAATTACCAAAGGCTGTAACATGACAGTTTGGCACCTACCCTATCAATTCAAAGTCTGCAAAAAAGAATATGGGTGGAAATTACCTATCACATAATACTTTATAGACTAGGAATAGTCCTGCCAATCACAGTGCCTTTAAAAGGAGTCATTATTTTTGAGTGAGTTGTCTGGGAGAGAAAGAATAACTAAACCAACCACAGCAAGTGAAAGAACATGACCAGAAAATTAAAATATTTAATTTTCAAGTATTTCAAAATGCTTGGGAAATTAACTCAAACTTGACAGTTGATAACATAGGCTCATTTATTGAAGAGTTTGCTCTATAGCCAGTTTAACAAAGGAATCTGAAATTAATTTATCAGTATATACAAAAGACTTCCACATGGTAGGTAGCACTCGTACACAGAAACTGTCCTACTGGATTGGACCCAAAGTCTAGCTATCCTGTTCTCTTTGATGGCACCCAAGGTTTACAGAAAGCTGTAAAAAACCTGCAGTAAGAAGCAAGATCTCCATCATGCTCATAAACATCAGAAGAGCAAGCTGCTCCTCTTGGCCCAATTCCCCCTTGGTGCCAGAGGCACATGGAAGGTGCTATCGCTGCATCCCTCCAGATCTCAGGCACTGCTTATCTTTGGCCCTTTTGCAGCAGTTACAAGGAAAAATGAGACTCCTCTTAGTGCCCTCTTTTATAAAGCATCCACACAGAGCCAGGAAAAACTTGGCTGGGCGTGAATCAGGGAACACCCTTTCAAAAACCATTGCGATTTTACGAGTAATCCCTCTAATGTACAGACAGCAGCGGGTTTAACACACCATTACTGTCAAATGGCATGCAAGGCCTACTGCCTTAATTTAATGCTCTTGATTTGCTGAGTGAACACCAGGGTGCAGAGAGCCTGCTAGCCATTGCACGCAATGTCAGCAGCCACTTCGGCTGTTCCTTCACAGCCTGTCACACCTTCAAAGAAAGGAGAAATGAAACGGCTGGCATATGCATCAGCTTAAGAAGGAACAACTTCTCAGGTGGGATTTCATCTCTCTTGGGGTGGAACAACTCCACATGGTGGAAAACCACTAATGATCACGCAGTGCTGAGATGAGAAAGGCAACTTGATTGTTCTGTATTTGTTGCTTGCTTATGCAATTGTAAGGAAGGATTGCTGCAGTATTGCTGAAAGACCTGGAGTGCTCATGACCTTTTGTTTTGCTTACTGCAATCTGACGGTTTCAGCAGCGTGATGGTACATAGCAAGCAGCAAGTACTGAACTATTTATTTGGAATACAAACGAATAACGAATAGGAGCTGAATCAGGACCCTTACATGGGCATTCTCACTGTAATAGCGCCAAAATGCAACAGCCTACTCAGAAATAAACCATACAAAGATGCAAAATAGCATTTCCCCAATGATTTATTGCAAATAAAATTCAGGAATGAGTTCATCCCAAATGTTACTCCAGTAAATAAGGAAAGCTGCATTAGATCTGATTTTAGCCCTTACTGCTTCAGGACAAATTGCAGGTTTGGGAAAAGTGGGAGAAGGTATTTATTAAAGTTTTTTGGAAACAGTTGGAATTGATTTCTGGCTTCTCATCTGGACAAATACAATGAAATCAAAGTGGAAGTAAATGTAACATATTCTGCAGAGATGCTTCATTCTCTTTTTGTTTACAACTACCATCCCAAATCAACAGGTATTCTGACATGGTTATTGTAATGGGACATATTACTAGCACGGTCAGGAAATGGTTCACTTGAGGCAATTAAGAGAACAGACATATAAGCCTTCATTATAATTACAAAACTGTGAGGGTTTTTGACCATCCAGGTTTTTTGTCCAGTGTGGGTATAGTATGACCTGACCACAGACCCATCACACATTCACATTAAAAAGCTATGAAGAGCATATCAAAAGCATCAGTCTGCAAGCAAAAGGATAAATACTAAACTGTCTTAACTGTTTCCTCTATGAGTAGGCATGAAGGACCTAAATGAATAGCAGCACAGCTGTTACAAGAAGTGGAAACTCCATCTTATGAAAAATGGTCACAGATCGTGTCTTGCTGAGAAGGCCTCTCCTTCTGTTGCTTTGAGGCACTTCATAAACACACAAAAACCCAAACCAAACAAAAAAAAAAAACCAAAACCCAAACAAACAAAAAAGAGGGAAATGCCAGAGACTGAGAACTCTACTCCAGAAACCTACTTACTTTATGCTGAAAACTAAATTTTTAATCATCTATGTAATGAGGTTCTAAAACTCCAGTGGGAGAAAACTGGCTACTTTTAAGATTAAGCTCAATTCACTCCTCAATGCTTCATCAGCCTACAAGAGACATTTGTTGGAAAGAATACACAACTGGATCTCATCTTCCCTTTCTGTGTTTAAATGAGTGGGCTCAGGGTGGGGTCTGAGTGCATGCCATAAAAGCCTGAGCCACCACAGGCTCAAAAATGCTTGGATTACGATATTGTTTCACTGTTTCCCATACACACACACAGAGAAAGATGGAAAGAACTTGGAAAAGTGATTTGTATCACTTCCAGCAGAAAGTATTGCAAAGAGACAAATGAGGACATAGCAGTGAAAGCAAAGCAACTACAAAGCTTTAGGTGAGGCAATTGGAGAGTATGAATCATCTGAGGAACTTTGCCACTGCTTGTCAAACAAATTATTCATCAAATTACTTCTTCTGGTATTTGATTCTAATAAATATCCCAAGCTTTAAAAAAACCACAGTGGTAAAACAGCAAGATTAGATATCTTTATATCCTGTAGTCTCATAACCACAACGAAGAAACTGAAAAATCTTGCAAACTGAAGATACCACTGAGGAGGCAAAGAATCAATTTTGATAAAACTAAAAAAAGATTAATGTTTTTACTTCACGGGGAAGGAGAGAAAAACAGCAGGCAGTATATTTTATATTTGTTTCTCAAGCTGTCATTTCATGCTCACCCTTCTGAACAAGTTCCACTCACCTTAGCTATCCTAAGGCTACCACAGCCTTTTAAACCAAAAGCTCTGGCAAGTCTGCACCATACTGAGACTTGCATCCCCGTGCAAATTTTAACACTAAGTTACTTACAGCCATACAGTAAACGTTCATGCAATCCTGCTCGTCTAGGCACCCTCTGTTATCACTTTAACACCTGGGTCACATAGGTAGAGGCATTTACATTGGGATACAGTGCAAAATTAAACCTGAAAACAGCTAAATCTGAGCACCATCTGCTCATGAACACAGCTGTGGTTTGCAAAGCCAAGAGGTGCCCAACTTCACAAACCAAAAGGTGACTGTTGTATACTGTAAAACCTTGCATTCACCAGAACTGCAACTCTCAACACATACGTAAAACTGTCAACACAACAATCAGTCCACAGGGACACTAAACATGGAGTATTTGCCATGTTTTGACTTTTACAGGTGGAGTCTAAACTTTGCAGTCCAGGCTGCAGGTCTCTTGAAGTACTGGGATTGCCCCAAAACAGCCTGTCTAGGAAATGGCTACCATTAGCAAACAAGCACCTCAGTTTTCTTCATGTGTACGTTTGCTCTCCTGCTTTGATCTACATGATGAAAAAACGGGAAAAATAAACAGTCAAGTATGCAAATAATAACAGTAATATTAACAGTCTTAGACTTAAGTGAGAAAAAAAGGCAAAGCATAGAAAATTAAATGTTTTAATTGAGACAAAGTTCAATTTGCTTTTCCAATGAAATTAAAAGGCCTTCTTCAATGCACAGCCTAGTGCTGTAATTTGCTAGAGGAAGACTATATTGCAGATACACCTAAATTAATCTTTATGCATTACTTTTCTGTTGTCATTTTATAGAAAAGTTATGTTCTCTTCTTTGCTGAAAGCTGATAGAAGGTTTCCATATACTACTGAGGACATGGGAGACAGGACTTCCAGTTCCCAAACCAAGAAATGGAAAGGGTCAGTTGTGGGACTGCAAATCACTAACAGCACTTAATTATATCTGACCACTCTGTTCCTTTTGTTTTGGCAGAAAACAGCTGAGAATTTCAGTTTCTCTGCTGGCTCTCTTTGTTCTCCTGTTTCTGCTTCATTGACGCTGGTCGTGGAGAGTTTCTTCCACAAGGCTGACAATAAGTACTATGAAACAAGTGGCACCTCGAATAACTGATGGTTCATAAGGTACATTGAAAGAAACATGGATCAACCACTGTTGGCCTTCACACGATCTCAGTCTATTAGGTGTATACTAATTCAGGCCCCCTTTTACTGCCTCTAGACTTTTTTTATTGGATTAATCTACAAAATACTGCTCAATTGCCCCTTACATACTTCCCTGAAAGCCTACACAGTCACATTTTCTTGCTGTCACCAGTGTAGGAACTACAGCAAACCCACTGGATAGAACAAGCATCAAAGGGATCTGGCAGATTAACAGCTGTGTTGCCTTGCAGGGAGAACAGATACAGGTGATCACCCTAAGCAAGCAGAATGAATCTTTTCAGTATTTTTTTTTTTTTCATCTCATATGTATCACTCACACATTTATACCAAGCTTATCTAGAATCTTCTGACGGGATACTTTATGTGAGAAAATTATGAAGGATTTTGCTGCAAGCAAGACTTTCTGCATCCTGTGACAGTTTTGGTAGTGTTTTATGTTGAAAAACAACTTAAAAGCAAGCATATCCACTGAATCAGCATTCAGCAGTGACATCTGAAGTTTTTAATATGTAGATGTTTCAACATGAAGTGACCTTTAATTTCACTATTTTAAAATTACTTATAGAAAAAGAAAAATGTGGACCTTTCCTTTTAAACTCATTTCACAGAGGAAAAAAAAAACCCGAAACCAAACAACTCTGGTTTTGGTTTTAGTTAGAAAGAAAAATTTGGAAGACGTAGAATTTCCCACAGAACAGAATTTTGAAAGTCTACATAACGCCTTTTCAAATGATCACAGTTCTTTTGTAGGAGGAAAACATGACTGTGGAGTTAAGAAAAAAAACTTCTCATGGCAGACTTAATTACTAACTAAATCTGTAGAGTGAGACAGCATGGAGAGACAATAGATACTGGGTTATTATTTGCTACATTTGGTGATATTAGACAGGAGAATTCTAAACACTTGAAAAATTTTTACTTCTGTGCGATTTATCCTATGTGTTTCTTTGCCTTGCTTTGATCTCATTGTCTGCAAACCACCCCTTTTCTCACCATTCTTGAGCTCTGCTCAGTAAGAAGGGAAAGTTGTGGGGATCCCTACCTGCACCTTTCAAAGCATGGAGCTCCTAACTGTCAGCATGCTCTCGCTGCGCTGTTCAGATTAGAAATGGAAAAAAGCAACGTTATGCAATATTTCTGCCATAGTTGACAAGAATACACATGGGTCTAATCCACTTTTCAGGCCTGATAAATAAGCAGAAATTTCTAGGGGAGATAATTTTTCAGACAAAAAAGAAACTAAGAAAGGAAGAGAAAAATTAGCCCAGCCTTCACAACCTTGTACCTGCACTGCAACGTACAGGCATACATCAGTTACCAGTAACCTGATCTTTCCTCCTCTATCAACAGGAGAAAAGCAAATGGTTTCCAGATCCTAACTTGGACAGAAGGCTGATCTACCCACCTGTAATGATGCAGCTGTGCTGCTGGTGAGTTTGGGCAAGCTTTAAGGCCTGTGAGTGAAGCACGGTGGGTATGTTAATAGGAATGCTTCCTGTCATTGTCTTCAGAAGGGGCCATGATAAAGAAGCAGAGCTCAATCCAAGAATCTGCTACTTTGTTCAGCACATATTTTCTTGAGATGTTGGCTTTAAAATGGAATTGCTTTCGCCTGCAATTTCCTGCTCCAGTATTTCGCTCTGCTTATGACTTACAAAGTCATTGGACTAATTCAGACACTATAATAAGTGTTTCAAGCAGTATTTGTTTGAAGAACTAAAATAACTGTGTCCTTGTTGTATCACAGTACTGGAAAACAAAATCACCTTCCCTAAGATCTCTGATTACATTTCAGAAATACTACTGTTACTGTAAAAATCAAGGCCATGAATCCATCACTTTGAAACCTACACCAGCCAGCAAGACCAAATGGATCTGATGGAAAGAAGCTGGCACTTGCATTTTTGCTCATCACCTGGCACTCCACTAGGTGAGCACAAGAGGTATTTGCCTGCCCTCAGGTGGATTCCCTAATGTTCTCATCTTCAGCTTTCCATCAGGCATCAAAGCATAAAAGAGCAGAATTTGAACAAGTCATAACCTTCTGTGAATACAGTCCTTTATACAACAAGGAGATTTAAGTTTCTTTTCCTTTTACATGGTCGCTGAATTCTCAAATGTATTCAAAGTCTGATACGCTGAGAGCCATCATGTTAAACTAAGTAAAGATGACTGTGCACAACCTGTGTACGAACACTACGGTAAGTAGTCAGAGCTATGTTCCAACCTTCCCCCACCCCCACCACGCTGACTCCTGTAGCAGGTATTTTTATTTAGTTAAATAAAGTAGAACCTAGTAGCCTCCAGCAGACACCTGGACTTATTTGCAACACTTGTTCTAAACACAGTTAATAAGCATCCAAAGAAAGCTCCTGAAGTTACGTTCTTAATTTGTACAAATCCCCTTTCTTGGGGGTTGCAGGCCCATGCCAGGTGAGAGCAGCTCTCTTCTGGAGCTACATGCAGTTGCACGCAGATGCAAAAGGTTGGCTATAGCACTGAGAAAAACAGCTCTATCTTCTGCCCTGGGTTTGTGCTCACATGGGACCTGCAGCTGCCACAGAGGAGCTGAGCTGTAGAGTTTGCTACCCAGGCCACCTCCCCATAATGCTGTCTCCCAGCCTCCTGCAGTCCCCTGGCCTCCCTCCTTTCTGGCTCAGAGAGCAGGAGGCACTACAACACTATTTATATACAAACTGGCTACTGCGTAAGCAGTAAATCCAGCAGCTGGTGGTTACTCTGCCCAGGAAAACTTAACGTACTCAGAAGAATGACTGTCAGGAAAGCACCTCTGCAGATCATGCATAATTTGACCACAAGCCATAGAAACACTCAGCACAGGTTAGTGCAATTTGATGAAAACAAACAGATACAATTAAGTACCAAAAAAGTACAACAAAGGTGTCAAGTATATTAAAAGGCCATCAGGTATACTGACAGCTTTTTCCACCAAAAGAAAAAGCATTTTATTCTGTCTTAATGCAAAATATCATGGTACAAATGAACATATGGAAGGACAAAACATTTTTTTTACATTATAGAAAAAAAGTAATGGCAACATATTGTATTGGCTTTGTGTGGCAAGGTTTTGGGGGGGGGGGTGTTAGAGGGGTGGCTTCTGTAAGAAGCTGCTGGAAGCTTCCCCTGTATCTGACAGAGCCAATGCCAGCCGGCTCTAAGACGGACCCGCCGCCAACTAAGGCCGAGCCAATCAGCGATAGTGGTAATGCCTCTGTGATAACATTTTAAGAAGGAAAAAGGTTGCTGGGACAGACAGAAACAGCAGCCAGAGAGAGAGTGAGAACGTGAGAGAAACAGCCCTGCAGACCCCCAGGTCAGTGAAGAAGGAGGGGGAGGAGATGGTCCAGGCGCTGGAGCAGACATTCCCCTGCAGCCCGTGGGGAAGACCATGGTGAGGCAGGCTGTCCCCCTGCAGCTCACAGAGGTCCACGGTGGAGCAGATATCCACCTGCAGCCCGGGGAGGACCCCACGCCGGAGCAGGGGGATGCCCGAAGGAGGCTGTGACCCCGTGGGAAGCCCGCGCTGGAGCAGGCTCCTGGCAGGTCCCACTGATCTGCGAAGAGAGGAGCCCACGGAGCAGGTTTTCTGGCAGGACTTGTGACCCCGTGGGGGACCCACGCTGGAGCAGTGTGCTCCTGAAGGACTGCACGCTGTGGAAGGGACTCATGCTGGAGCAGTTCGTGAAGAACTGTAGCCTGTGGGAAGGACCCACGTTGGAGACCTTCATGGAGGACTGTCTCCCGTGGGAGGGACCCCACACTGGAGCAGGGGAAGAGTGTGAGGAGTCCTGCCCCTGAGGAGGATGAAGCGGCAGAAGATAACATGTTATGAACTGACGATAAACCCCATTCCCCGTCCCCCTGCGCCGCTGGGGGGGTTGGTAGAGAATCCGGGAGTGAAGTTGTGCCTGGGAAGAAGGGAGGGCTGGAGGGAAGGTGTTCTGAGATTTGGTTTTATTTCTCATTACCCTGCTTTGGTTGATTTGTAATAAATTGAGTTAATTTTCCCCAAACTGAGTCTGTTTTGCCCGTGACAGTAATTGGTGAGTGATCTCTCCTGTCCTCATGTCAACCCACAAGCTCTTTGTTATATTTTCTCTCCCCTGTCCAGCTGAGGAGGGGGGAGTGATAGAGTGGCTTTGGTGGGCACCGGCCTCCAGCCAGGGTCAACCCCCACACATATTATTTATTTTAACTAACACCAAAGATGTACTATATGTCATTTAAACATGGAATTGACCTTGCAGTAGGAGGTTTAGCATGACTGTGTACAGGACTAGGGGACACGCTAGAAGAAAACACAAATTATGCATTTATCTCATAAACTAGACTACTGTAGTTAACACATGTATCTGTAAACGAACTGTTAATGTGCATGGAACAATTATTTACATTTTTTCAATTAAATAAAAATATAAACAGCCATATATTACATAAAAAAAATTATGGTCTCTTTTGCAAATAAGTATCAACTAAAATGGCTGGTCCTCATAATAAAATTATAAAAGGTAGGATTATCACCAGTATCTCAAAACAGAAAACATGCAAGGGAAAGACCCTTCTGCATCTGTCATTTCAAGAAATTCAGTATCAAAGACATTTAGTTCCTTTTTTAGATTTTACTTATACTATCTCCATATTGCAACATGAGTGTGGAGAATTGGTGATTACAGACAGCAAAATTGGAAATTGTATAGGAAAAGCTGTATGCCAAAGAAACAGCAAAGTACACATAGCATCACCTTATTCAGAGTGTCAACAACATCACTAGAGGGTTTATCCCAGTCTTTTACAAAGCACTTTGTAATACAAGGTCTACAATAAATATGCCGTTCTGTTGACCTTGCCATTAAAGAAAAAGATTGAAAACAAGCTTTTTCCTCCCCTTATTTGCATGAAAGGGGCAAAAAAGGTTGAAAATAACCAACCTCCCTTTCTGCTTTTTGCCACTGCATTTCATTTGCTCTCAAAGAACACCCCAAGCGATTCTGAAAAACGAAAAAGAGAAAAAAGTTAGAAAAAAGCTGCTGTAGAAAGAGGGGGAAAAGTTTTGGATTTGATTCTTTTTCCTCTTGACAGCTGTGTGTCTAGAAGTTGAAATGTCTAAAGGAATATCATTTAGACAACACCATTTTTTTCCTGACTACATGTTTAGTGTGGAGTAGAAAAAAAATCATCATACAAAAAAAAAAGAAAAGAAAAAAAGAAAAGAAAGTTGCAGCAAATTCCTTTATGGAATGGCATCTCCTTACTCTTAGGGCTTTCTGCATACAGACACAGTACATAGGTGGTGGTGTTGCAGTCAAAATAGATCACCCAGAGACAAAGCTTCACTCTCCTAGACTTCACTGGCAGAGACTCAGCTCCTTTTCTTAAGACAGCACGCCATTTTGTCTATGTTACACACGGAAGCCAACAGCAGATCACTGGGACCCCAGAGAGAACAGAACAACCACCAGAAAGCCCTTGCTGAGCTCCTGTGACCTAGGAGACAGCTCTCCAGAGCAGTCAGCAGGTGTCAGGAGGACAACTGGGACTTAATCCTTTGGCTACCCAATGCTGACTTCCATTGTTGGATTGCTACCAGTGCAAGTCAGATGAATGATCATCTGTGAAACAGGCCAATGTGCCTGCAGCTCTGTTGTTTCTGATGCACTCTTCAAATCAGAACTTAACCAAGACACCTTTTGCAGCCACAAGGATCAGAGAATGAGCTAAAGTGACATTGAGGGGCTGATAGCATCTCCCTAAAACTCTGGCATGCTTCCCTGAAGAGGTGGCCAGGAGGTGAGAGGTTACCTGCATCTACAAAAAAAAGTGCTTGGCAGGTAAAGTTGTTCTTTACAATTTTTTACAAGTTGTTTTTTACAATTTTTCTGGGGAAGTGACCTGCAGTTTGGCTATGCTGAAGCTTAGTGAAAACATCTATTTTTGTCTGTCCTGATGAACTTCAGTGAACAGAAGGATTCACAGCCCTCGCTGGGGCAAGGTGCAGAGGCCAAAGACCACACTCCAGCACAACCCTCTGCCCCAAGCTTCCCAGAGCAATGTCTCACAAAACAGTAACGCACCTGTATGGACATATTTTAGCACTACAATGTCAGAGCTACTGGCTGAATACCAATTCAGATTTGAGCTTACAATTAGGCTGGTCAGAAGTGCTTATTTCTTCAGTATTGTGCTGTGTTCTTCAATTTTACAGCTAGTGTTTCACATTAGCTAAAAATGAATCTTTATTTCCATTGAAGAAAAAGCAGTGGAAGATGTTACCATTCTGAAAACAGACGGAGAAACCTCTGCTTCTCTCTTTTTACTGCCTGTACTTAATTTACCAGATGTGTGCCCTTAAAATCAAGAGAATTAATAGCTTAGGATGGCATAAATCTTATACTGTCTACATAATAGCCACAGTGACACAGAGAAATGTAAACTTCATTGTGGCACAAACTTAGTTTGCACCCAAAATAAATTGCAGTATTTGCCTCAAAGTGCAAGCACAACACAAAACATTTTAGAAAAAGAAACATAAAATGAGTCAATAACTCATGCTGGTAAACCTTAAATTAACATCAGCATACATCAGTAATGGAATCATAATACAGGAACACTGAACACTGCTACTATTAAAGTAAGAACGTATCATTTTCAAGAAAGCATAGCTCTAAGTCTTTTACTAGAAAAATTGTATGTTTCTATACATTTCATTTTTTCACCGTTTTGGTATTATCAGTTAAAATACATGCAATATGTGTAGATTTTGGGAGTGAGAGGAAAATGAAAATAACTGACATTATAAATTCAGAAAAAACACAGGTCAAACTTAAAGCTCTCATGTCATTTTCAAATGCCCTTCTTAAAACTGCATTTGACAGCAAAATGCATTCCGCTTGTTTTGAGCATGGCTTAGAATTCAGGGCAGTCCATAGCTCGCACCCTTCTAAGTGTTTGGGAATGGTAAACAAATTAGCAGATAATTACATTCTGTCTCTTAGCAACCTTAACTGTCTTGCAATGAAGTTACTGGGCTTTTTTTTTTCTGATGTATTCGGGTAATGACATTATTTCCACAAATTTTAGACCCAGTCTGACAAAACCCTTTTGTTCAGAACCTCCTGGATTGGCCCATCGTTAAATGACAGCAAAGATCAGCTAGCAAAAGATACCATCTTGTTTATAATCTCTTGGGAAGACAATTCACAATAAACACACACTGAGGACAAACAAATGACTAAGTAGGAAAAGGCTAGTCAAAATATTTTGTCATGAGCCTAAATAGCCTTTTCCACTGACATAACTGCAAACAAACAAAATATAGAAACCTGTGGTTTAAATACAAAACTTTAGATAGCAAAACTCCCCATTATTTAACTGAAGAAATTAAATTTGAAATTCTGGAATAGAACAGACATTTGGGCCAGTTTTTTCTTAAAAGATTTAATTTTTGTAATCTCTTTTGAAAATGCAATCCCATTTGTAGGCATGAAGGAATTCTTAAAAGCCGGTTCTCTGACTGCACATGAAAGGGGAAATATTGCTGCCACTACTCCATGTCTGCAGACCCAGCATCAAAATCCTCACTACATTTCAGTGCAGTGGGCAGGGCCTTTGTTCAGTGCCTTCCCAGGAAAGAAATGATCTTAAGTTCTCTTTACCTCTTAATAATGTCAGAGCAGGTATTAATAACAAAATAAAGATGCTGAAAAATCAATACTGTCATAAAATACAATTAGAACAGTAACCTAAAATACCTTATCCTGCCCAAGAGTTTTTATTACATGCCATCTTAAAATGTCTCCTTATTCAAAGGCTGATTTTGCATTAGAAGCCTTGCACATTTGCTGCAGAGATGCATTGATACACACTTCAGAAGAGAGCACCTTTCTTATCTGTGTCCCTAATAACAAACATAATACTGTTTCTCTGTTTAATGGTCAATTTATGTACAAGTACCTCTCTAACTTAATTCCCAAAGCAGGTTATTGTTCCATTACCGTGGATTATCTCAAAAATGGTAACCAAACAATAAACTCATTTGAAACAGAACACAAGGAACCAGCAGCCTCTCACTGAATAGCGTTAATGATAAGTAATTGCACCTTGACTGATGACTTGAGAAATCAAGACGAAAATCTGACAGGCTGGTACCGGACATCTATTTGATTTTCCCTAAGTTCAAAAGCAACACCATAAATGACAAAAATGATTAATTTCAGCACATGGATCTGAGAGTTGGTCTCTCTACAGCTCTTGGTAAATTGTATCTGCACAGCAGACACAGGAGACTAACTTAAGTTTTTTGGAGGGGTAATTAATAATTAAGACTAATACAGTGTTTTCACAATGTTTTGTTGCTGTGCACAGTGTTGTGCTCCATTTTAGTCAGGTACCTGGCAAGATATCTGGGTTCAAATGAAGTGCTTGCCACAAGAACCTCAGGTTCCAACTAGATGAGGAAAAAAAACCCAGGCCACTTCAGTCAGGCATCCGATAGAGGAAAGGCAAACAGAATGGGAAAGGGATTCCTTTCCACTGCATGCTGTTTTGGTGAAGAATCAGTTTTCCAGCAGCTCCTCTCTGAGTATACTAGCATGCTCCTCTTCAAGAACAGTGCCAGTGGGCAGCAGATACAACACCAGCAGCAGCATACACTGTGCCTGCCCTTTAGCAGTGAACTCGGGGCAAGACTGCATTTCTGCTGTTCTCCTTTCCTTTGGGGACATTAAGGTGCACACAGAAATACTTGTTCAATTCCAGCCCCATCTCTTAACTTTTTGTTCCTCGCCACCCACCACTCATTCCGTTGAGGTTGCAGCCCCTCAGATTTGCTAATCAAGTGCCACGCATAACTTCTCTCAAACAAGCAAAATTAGGAAAAACTTGTATCAGGCTATGTTTTGCTGGGTGAGGAGTTAGAGATCATTGTTATCATCATCATCAGGTCTAAGAGGAAGTGTGTTAAGCAGCAAGGAGCAAAGATGTTTTCAGGCAAATGTTTTGGGAATGCTTTTTCAACACTGGAATAGACAAGGGGTTTTTTTGCTCTGTCCTCATTTACCCTTCTGAAATCTAGTAAAAGCTCACAGGAGATGAGAGGAGAAAACGTGTCCAGAAAAGTAGTATATTGTTTGCTCAACTGCACCAATAAGCCCCTTAAGTTCTAATTAAGAAAAATTAAATTAAAAAAACCCACTATTTTATCATCGCACCTAGATTTTTTTTTTTCCAGATGAAAGACAGACAGAAGAAAAGACCTACAAAGCAGCGTTTTGCCAACCTTCATCTATTTTTTAAAAACTCAATACAGCATCTAAGAGGAGAGGAAGGAACTCAGGCAAGATGATGCTGATGAAAACACTGTGATGCTCAAATACAGTTTCCCTTTAAAAAGCTGCCAGGGCTAGAGCAGTCACATGGCAAAATGGTGTGTGTCTGGGTCTATGCGTGCCTGTTTAATAAGCCATGAAGCTCTTTGGCTGAACTAGCGTGTGTGTCATGTGATACAGAGGTTGCCATGGCAAGTACATATGCAGTTCTTGATCTGCTTCATCACAGATGTAGCAGAATTCAGATTAACAATGCAGGAATATGATTTCCTAGGAAAAAAGAAGCTGCACTTTGCTTAGCCTAAGAGTTCAGATGTAAAGCTGAAATAATTTAAATTATCTATTAAATAGTATTTGTGATATGCTGATTAAAAACTTTTAATCTCAAAACAATAGCCATGTAACACAAACGCTATCAGTTCAGTCTTTGAAAGCAGCTGTATATTTGGCTATGTTGCAGTACATGAATTTCAGTATACTTTTCTATTTAAATACACAGAAGATTTTAGTTCTGCTTCAGCCCTCAAAACCAAGATATAACCGGTAGAGAGAGGAATGGGGGACAACTGTTCCAATGAAATAACAAAAAACATGTCAAACCAACTCTAAAATTCAGTCTTTGCTTTTTTTAATGTGGTAACCACAGACTGACAGTCAATGCAAGAGATTCCTGTGAAAGATGTTCCCGACACTGAGGTAGAAAGCATATCATCAGAGTTTTAACATCTGGTACCAAAATTAAGCAGTTTGCTGGCTGATGAAGACCTGCATCATACGGGCTGCCATTCGTAACTTGGTGACAGAATACGGCTGAAGCTACTTGCAACCCAAAGAGGAGGTTTATACAGATAATTCTGTTCCTGTAAGGGCAGCCATAGGACTGTTTTACCTGACTGAGGTCAGTTCCAGCGAGGCACACCGCTCCTGCACTTCTAGGAACCTCACTATGGAGCCAGGATCTAACATGAAATGCCCAAAGACCTTTGGCATACCTTGACCTTCAGCATTTAATACCCATTTGTATGATTTTCATGTGTGCTCTAAGAGAAAAGATATCCAAGTCCTGAAATAATTTCTGACACTACAGAACAAACAACCTTCAAGCAAAAAATTACAAGGAGCCTAACCGTAAAGAATGAGTGCCCGAGCCTCTGAGCAAATTACGTAAAAGCAGGCAGACCTCAATGCAATTGGAATTTTTAATAAAACTTAGCCCTTTCTCTCTGTGCTTTTTGTAAAAGTGCTTGAAAAGGGATAACCTGTATTGAAAAGACAATTGATTCTCTCAGTGTTTCCTCCCAGCAAGAAAACCAAATAAAAATTAAATTTTATTTCAAGCCAAATGGATTCTTCCCACCCCTCCACCGGCTTCCAAACTCTTCCCATCACTTAGATGGGGCTGGTCTCAAAATCTACGGCACCATTCATGGCTGTAATTACTACCAACTCAGGGCATCTGGAAGTGCAGAGCTCTCCCAGCACTTAAAGAACAAGATGTTGCTTTTGTTCTTTCCCTTTATTAGAACATACTGAGTTGGGGTTTCATGGGTTAATTTCAGATCCTCCTCTTTTTTAACCTTATACTTCTTACTCCACTTACATTCTTCATGTCCCTATTCCTCCTCCCTTCCCTTCTTCTTTTTCTCCAATAGCAATAAAAGGGAAAATCTCCATTGCAAATCACTTACTGATCTAAAGGAATCAGAATACTAAAACACAAAGCAATGCTCCAGGATTTCCTCTGCATTAGAGTGGGCTGCATTTAGTGTTGATTGTTATTATTTTTAATTGGATGTCCATTAAATTGAAGACCTGCATCACTACCGATCCAATCAAGATGTTTCTTCCGTAACAAAACTACATAACAGATTATATGGATTTTTATGGAAACAACCTTGAATGTCTCTGCTTATGGAAGATGAATATCAAAATCTAACCACTAAAATATTGGATGCAGTTTCAAGATACAAATAACTGATTTTGTTATGCTACTCGGTTTTGTTTATGACAAAATTGCTTGCATCTCTCTCAAATTAATCTCATTACCAAAAATTAGAAAAATGAGATCACTAGTCAGAGCTCCTACTAATGTGATTTTGGTGTTTGGAGACTAATTTTTTAATTAGCCTCTCTTTGTTTACTTATTCAGACTTGCACATTGTGGAGGGCTGCAGATTGTCTAATATCAGAGTTACAAAGCTGAGCATAAGATAAATAACTTCTCACATTCCCCAGTATCTCTTTTTCAGCCCTGAGCTTTCTGCAAACAGCAGGAATTTGCTTCTCCATAGCTGCATGCAGAGAAGCAAAACAAACTTTACCTTTAAGTATAGAAGATTATTCTCTAGATGGGCTACATTTTTAAACAATCTCTTCTGCAATACTAAAGGACTCAGCAGTTTCCTTTTGTCTTTAAAGATTCAATTAAAAGTATGTTTCAGAAATTAAATTACATCATGAAATTAGCTAGGGGTATGAAATACTGCATTTGCCCTAGCATTCAGGGAAAGGCTGTGCAAAGCAATTCACTTAATGGCTCCTAACATGTGATCTCAACTTAATAACTAAAGTGCCCTCAGCTAGCAGAGGATCTACTGGTGAGATACGCCCTATATAATCCACCAAAAGGAGAAATGGATTAAAGTCAGGTAAATCTTATTAAGTTATGGTAAACCCTACAGTTACTCTCATTTTTGATCTTTTAAAATGTTACAATTTTATCAAGTAACACGCTTGTTGGCAGGAATATTTCTGTGGGTTTTTAGCTGGCTCTGGCCGCCTCAATCTTGACACGTTCCAGAAGCATCTGCCAGAGCCTATTGGAAGCGTGCGTTTCTCTCTAGCTTTCAGACAGTACTGCTGGATGTAATTCATCACAACCACTGGGGATATACTTCAGTGTATCCTCTGCTGTACTAATACAGGGAAGGAAATGAGCAGTCCCCTAACTCTTCAGCTGTCCCTTTAGTCACCTGTTGGGTACAATTTCAGCTCATGCTGTGAGCCGTCTTTGTGCTGCATGCACACACTGGGTTGGTGTTTCAGAGGAATCTAATTTCCATTTGGGGGTCCTTGGGTACTGTGCAATAAAAAATAAAATAAAAAACAATTCCACTCATGACTGCCTTCTGTGGGACCAAAGCAGCTCACTTTGCTCATTTGCAAGCTCCTGGCAGCTCGCACGGGGAGCTGCAGCGTCCCCCCCCCTCCAGCAGCACATCCGCACTGCCAACTCCCAGCTGAGCACGGGTCTCCCGAGGGCTGGCAGTGCCTACCCCACGCCAGCTATGCCACAGCCTCACAGCACGGGAGACAGTTGCCGGCTCTGTATTGTTGATGAAGGCCCCGTGCTGGGAACACACTCCACACAGTGGGTTGGGGTTTTTTTTTTGGTTAGTTGGTTTGGGGGGGGGGTTGGTTTGTTTGGTTTTAATATTTTTAAACTGACTTCACTTAGGATTACAAGTCAAATTAGAGTGCAAAGCCAGAAGGAAAAATAAAAGGAGTCTCAAATTAACTCTAAAACCTACAGCTAGTAATGTCTCTGCAATCCATTTCTTCTCTAATCTCTCCTTACTCCCATTTTAATCCAATCACATAAAAATCTAATCAGTGCACATGCACATTCCTGTTTTCATATGAGTTTTAGCCACCGATCTGGTGTAACTTGGCAACAAGATGCCCATCACCAGATGCTTCTGTTGCAGAGGTGGTCTGTACTGATGTTCTCTGCTTCCAGGGGTATACCCAAGAGCAGACTCTGTTCTTTAGGCTAAGAAAATAAACATCTCAAATTATCAAGCACCATACTATGTTTATGCTTTCCTGTGGAGGAAAATAAATAAATAAATAAGAGCACACCTAACTTGTCAGAAGGGTGCTGAGAAGGAGAACATGCAAAGGGAACAAATGCCTGCCAGCTGGGTGGGGCATAAAGTAGTCTTTATTATTATTAAAACCAGCCAAATACAGCTGTGATTTATGGCCCTGGAAAGTGCAATGCACTGAGCTGTTTCGCTCAAAGAACATGTTTGTTTTTCTTCAACTTTATGAACAGGTATTTTAAATGATGGATTTTCCTGAAGGCACAGAAAGATTCACTCGTATTATTCTAATGCTAGCACAGACCCTCAGTTTTGCTGGGTTTATCAGACTGGTGGTCCATGTTCCCAGTGTTTACTATAGATAGTTTTGGCAGAATGTCCGAAGTGCATGTGTCTGAACGTGCATGTGTGCATGTCTAGGAGTCTGTCTAGCTGCAATTTTGCTACTTATGGGTCATGAGACTACTTACTGCATGTCTTCTGTACAAGTATCTGCCCTTCAGGTTGTAACATGAATTCTTAACTCAGGTCACAGGCAATTACAACATTTGTCAGGTGTCAGTGAACTTTAGCACGGAGTACTTTTTGGTTACCAGAAGCCTTGAACCACAAGAGATCAATGCTTCAATTTTGCCAGCAGTCCTGGGCTAGACTTCATTAATGTTACATGGCATAGTAATTGCGTTGTTTTACTGAATGTATTTCTCTGTTAATGAAGTCCATCTAGATTAGTTATAAAGACTCTATTTGGGCATGCTTGAAAACAGTCTTGTTTTTTTTTTAATCCAGGGATTCATAGTAACAGTTTTTATTTATTTCTGCCCTACTCTGTGGAATTTCATAATACACTTGAAGACATTTTCCAAACAAATGCAAACCTTTGACTAGAAATAGCAGTACCACCAGAACCCTACAGGGATGTGCAAATATCTACTTCCCCACAGGTCTACATGCATCTCTGTCTTGCCAAGAGGGGCTTTTGGGTTAGAGACAATGCTGGATAATTTTAACCACCAGAAAAAAAAGTGGAATGGGAACGAATGACTAAAAAATGGACATTAAGATCCATACACCCCCCAGCATCTTTCGGTAATGGCATGCCAAGGACTCTCCCAATGGTACAACAGACCTCCTCCAGAATGACTCAGTCTGCCAAGGAGGCACCAGCCTGTAGGCTGTATGCGAACACATGCCCAAATGGAATTGGAGCAAGGCCAGTTCACTCATTTACACAGGTGGTCAGACAGCCTGCAAATACCAATAGCATGGAGCCACTTAGACTGCATTTTAACAAAAAAAGGGGTCTGTAACCCCTTTAGAAGTCCTCTGGACCCTCTATGACCCAACATTTCTAATTATGCTTTTAAATATAGCAAATGAATCCTAAGCAAAAATGCACCCACTTACATAGTGAGCCAGTATACGTCTGAGCAATTTGTGGAATGATGAAGGTGAACAGATCATGTAACTTCCCTGAAAAAGAGTAAAAGTTGTAGGCAGGAACCTTAAAATCATGGAAGATTTACTGAAAATACCATCAAGATTTAGATACCAAACTGATAATGATTTCTGCTTTATTTGCTTGGTACTTGGGATTACCAAGCAGGCTATCAGCCTCTATGGTAATTTTAAAATACATTTGTTGCATGACTGTCCTAAAATAAAACTTCTCAGAATAACGGCAACAGCAGTATAATATAGTTTGCATTGTGTCTGTTGTTTATGTTGTGTGGCAATAGTACAGGCGGCCATATGGATATGAGCATTTGGAAGGGAGGATTTGTTGGCTAGATCATCACATCTGTTTACTTATAAATGCAACAAAAATACATTTGGAGGTCACTGACTACACAACCATTTTACTTACTCTTGATGAAAAAAAAAAAGCTATCAATGCTACTTTTTCTACATCAACACAACTTCAAAAGAGACCCTATGATATTTTCATGCAAAAGAGGTTTTCAAATTATACTAGAATTAGTCTCTATCACACCTCTTCAGCCACTTCCACTATAAAGGTGGTATCACAGCAATAATTTAATCTAGGATGAAATGAGTATGCAACATGTCCAGGAGGAAGATAAAGAAAACAACCAGTGTCACAGTTAAGCTTGCTCATAACACATACCCTTTGATTAAAGGAGCACATGCCACTGACCTCATATCGAAAAATCACATTAATTGAGTGAACTCAGATTTGAATTAAAAAAGCCACCCCACCCCCCCACTGACACACCAAACCAATAACACTAGTTTCACAAGCTGTAATTTATAACACCTCAATAATGTGCTTGCAGGTATTTCAACCAAGCCCTTCGCTGTGATCCGAAATATTTCTTGCACTTCCTTCACCTTTCTCTTGAGCTCTGGCTGTAAGCATATTGTAATCTAGCAAACATAAGTATTCCTGCAAATTTAGAAATGTGTAGTTCACTATGCAAAATTTCAACTACAGACAAATGTTCAGAAAAAGAAGAAACTGTACTTTAAGCGTTCTTTTACCTAAAGTATTTTCCTGATTTCAAGATATTATAAACAGTAAATTCAAAATGAAATTATTTTACTTAGGTTATTTTTGATTCTGGTAAAAATCTTTTGGTAGAAACACCTCCGCATGTCCAATACTCTAAGATTACACAGATTTTCTCAGATGAACAGAGCTTCTGGCAGTGAATAATCCCATGCATAGAAATATTTTTATATTTGTTTGCTGTCACCTACACTTGGTAACACTTAACTTTTAGCTGAAGGACACATACCTTATGTCTTGTTCACAAAGGAACCTAAGGACAGGAACTACAGAAAACTACAGACAGATAATACCTGAATTCAATTACTTCCACAACCTTAAAAAAAAAAAAAAAAAAGAGAGCAAGAGAAAAAATTTGATCTTACTTTTGCCGATGGGTTAGTCTTCAATATTTGATTTGCCAAAGGAAGGAGAGGTTAGGATGACAGCTGTTCATTACAATTCCTTCTTTATTACAAGAGCTTAACTCTGCCACTGGCTCACTGGCCCATTTCTGCTAGCTTTAGCACAGAACAGTGCTCCTAAAAGCTCCTCCTCTTCACAGTGTCTGTCTGGATACTTCCCTCAACAAACAGAAACAAAGCTTTCCACAGAGCCACTTAGGTGCTGGGAATGAGCTACAAGTAGGGGAAACCTACACCATCAGCTTTACACGGGAGCAGTCACATCTTCATAGTGTTACAAATCAAAATGATGACTTCCATGACAGAAAGAGTAGCTTGAATGACACCTAAAAACTAGAAGGCAGAACTTTCAAACCAAACATCTCCTATCGAAGTGTACAACCTCAGCCACTCCCTATGATTAATGCAACATGTCTCAGCCTTCAGAGAAGGAGGAGTGTTCACTATTTGTTTCTTACCAAGATTTTGTATTTATACAATTAAAAAAGCACTGGTGAAGTATCCACACGAAACTATATATAATACATATAAAATATCTAAATATACATATTTCAATTATGGATGAGTCAGAAAGCAACTGCTTATTCTAACAGATGCCCTATGTAAACTCAAAATACTCACCTTTTCCCTGGCACCTGTCACTGCCGAGGCAAATCTACCTTCTGTTCCCAGAAATGCTGCCTACGGCAGATATTGTATCATGGCAAATGTACATCTCGCAGTACTGCAACTTTATTGCCAGTGAAAATGATACTGCTTCATAACTTTATTTGTAATTTATAAGCTCTATGGGCAATATGCCAGTATGTTCTCTTAGTCTGGACACAGCCACCTGAACAGACAACGATCAAGTAGTGAGACCAGATGAATAAAAGTTGGGGGGAGGGGGGAAGGTCTAAAACTTAGGCCCAAAATATATATACTAACATATTTATTGTGGCTTACTCTCAGCTACTGATCAGTACATTAACCTTATTTTCACTGCATGACTGCTAAGTACCATACTAAAAATAGGTCAGAAATTCAGATCAGATCAGCTGACTCAGCCCAGCAAGCTCAGACAAAGACTAGTTGCTTTTTTTTCTTCAATCCAATACGATGTGCTTTATCCCCTGCAATGTACAATAGATCCACATATTTTTCCCCACAATTAACCTATCAGAACCACACACGATGAGATAGCAATCACACCAAGGGTCCATCAGTGCTACTGAAGAAATGCAACACAATGTATCCTTAGGAAGGCAAAACATACAATCAAACAGTTCTTTTTTTTAGGTCATTTTTCTGATCTTGTTTCCAAACTGCTCAGACTAATGCATTTAAATGAACTTAAGTCATTCAGCATGGTTATAAGATGATTTAGGTAGATAACAGCTGCTTCCAAATAGTGTTGTGTGTGAATACCACCACTTTATTAGATAATAAATTACTCATTATTATGTTGTTAATATACATGATTAGCCTTCTTCTAAAAGAGACCATCCGAACACTAAAATTGAATAGCTTCTCAAAAATTCAATAATTGGACTATGAGGTAATTTTCAGTAGGTGCCAAAGACTTATAAGTGCTTTATTTTGATTCCCACAAGCAAAAGGAGAGTGTTTGCTGGAACCCCCTCTCCTGCTCAAAATCTACCTGCAGTTAATCACAGGGGTGACTCCCTTGTTGCTAAGGAGATGGTTTTCAGCTGTTGGTAGTCTCCAGACTGGTAGCACTGTTATCACTGCACATGTGCACCACTTGCTATCTAGGCCACACTATCAGGAATTTGGGGTAATATAAATACCCACCAAGATAAGGTAAAGACATAAGGAAAATAGTACAGAACAAAGAAGAAATCAATAATCCTACTTTACCTTTCCTGACTGCTGTGTTTCAGTAGACAACATGGCCTTGGATCAATCTCTAGAGGTTACTACAGGGAGCAGACTCAATTGCAATCAGCCTAAGTGACTTCAGACATCATGGTTCCTTTAGTCAAATCAGATGTTCTCTCTTGGTCTGCCATTGCTTTTAGCTTTCCTAATCAAGGGTTGATCACAAATATCTCATTTTCCCTCTCCAAGTTTACACAGGAAAAAGACAGAGAAAAAGCCTCAAAGCATTTTCCAAGTTTTCCTAAGCTGTTTTTCCTACTTTGTTTCCTCAGACAGATATCGTTTACCCCCACAATGTTACTGAGATAAGCCAAGTGGGGAAGGAGTAGAGGGGACTAACAGCAAACATGGTTTCCCACAGAAGAACACTATATTCAAGAAATGTTGATACCTCCAATCCACATACATATACGTGCTGTTCCTCTGATAAACCCACTACATTGCTGTTAAACTTCCTTGTGTCTTCTGAGTCGGAGGAGAGCTCTGTTCTCAGTGATCTCAGTTCAGCATGAGCAAGAATTCATGTTTTGGCCCAGACCTATATCACCTGCACTTAGCCAGAGCTCTTCATCAAATCACTTTGCCAAGATCAACAAATAAAACCACACAAACCAACCACAAGGTAGGAAATACTGTTACTGCCATTCAAATTAGGTAGAAAAGCTTGGCTAGAGGACTATAAAGAACCAGGTAGGTCCACAACTTACTCTCTCATGCCCCAGGAAACTTATTCATAACAAAACCTGTTCTGGCACTTAGTGACCTTCATGGTCACACATACAAAAGTGCATGTAAACAGGTTAGCCAGAGCATAGCTTACTTATCTGTCAGCTCTGAAGACCATATTCTAAATACATCTATATACACTGACAGTTTAACGTAGCTTATCATCAAATGAAGAAATTACCACAAGGACTGCGGAATTTATTTTTCTAGCCAATTCTAAATCAATGAAATAGTGATGTTTCAATAAATTCAAAATATTTGCATCTTTGAGTTTTTTATTTTATTTTCCTCAGTGGGGAAGAGCCAGTAATGTAAGATGAGAAAGTACTCTTCATCTCACTACTTTAAAACAGCAAATTATTGACTAGCACTTTTGTATGCACTCACTTCACAGTTGAGACTGATTCAAAGCCTTCCTCTGCTTAATGTAACTAAAACTCAACTTCCCTCTCCATCATATTAAGAAATATTTTGAGGTGGGTCTCCCTACCCTTTCCTCTTGGAAATTTTGCAGTTTATGTAGCTATTCAGTAATCAAAAGACAGGGATGAACACTAAACAAAGATGGCAAGAATGAAACTGAATGTGTATCCAGCGTAAATCAAAACAAACAAAAAGAACCCTCCTGTATTAATCTCCTGCAAGGAACAGCATTTTTTCTCATGTAGCTGTGCACAGTATAGCTCCTGCTACAAGCAGCCTATGCCTTTGACTCCCCAACAGTTTGAATCTGCCTAAAGATCACCCAAAAGTTGAGCTGACAAGATAACAGTCCAGAAGGTACCAAAATACACATTGCATGGGTTCTCATTATGCACCGTCATTTCACATTATTCTTATCCCCCCCCCAAATTAGGGACAATCCAAAAAGTTTTACTTCCTGGAATGTAAAGCAGCTATAATTTTACTTTACGTTGCTGCTTATCCCTCCTCTGTCAAACTGTATGTGCTGTTCTTTTCCTTTTAACATTCCATCAGAATTACCAGACTACCGAGGCGTTGCTGGAACATTCACAGCACAGCATGTCTGTTACACACGGATGTACAGTACCCAAGACATAGCATAAAATTTAATCACTTAAACTGAAATACAGAATATTCTTGCTGGGAGAAAAAATTCAAAGGACCTCCTATCAGTTTGTGCTCAAGCCATCTATTTGCATATAAAAGTTTAGCATTTGGATGGATGATTTACCTGTATTACAGAATTTGTCCCTCTCCTCAAGAAAATGCAAATTTTTAAATATGCAAATGTGTATATAATAAATATTCATATATATCCCATTCTTTTCCTGTCCAGGAGGCTGCAGAGATTTCATCGCTATCCATTGGCACAAGATGCCAGGTCATGCGAGTGCTCCTCTCATTAACCGTCAATTAAAAATAAATGGAATTGTTCAAGAGCAGCCATTATAGGGTTCTACCCATCAGGGGCTTGATCCATTTTTCTTTAAATGATTGCAATATTTTACTGACTTGAGAGCATGCAGAATGGTGGGGAAATCATAAATAACACTTTTTTTTTTGTACAATCTCAGAGCACAATTAGAGAGCTTTGAAAATTTACCAGATTTAAAACATCAACTCAAGGGGAGTCTATTTTGACCTGT
Organism: Haliaeetus albicilla; assembly: GCF_947461875.1. Taxonomy (NCBI): domain Eukaryota; kingdom Metazoa; phylum Chordata; class Aves; order Accipitriformes; family Accipitridae; genus Haliaeetus; species Haliaeetus albicilla. The sequence continues at coordinate 24,505,391 of NC_091491.1, read as the reverse complement.
GAGGCTGTCCCTGTCTTGCAAGAGCTCATGCACAAATACATCTTTCCACAAAGCATACACTTTCCATCTAAAAGCACTGAGTGGACAAAGACCTATTTTCCACTAGATCTACAATTCCTATTCCAAACACCTGAACTTTTTGTTACGAATCACACCTGCTGAAGATGCCACACATGCTTAAACTGAATACATTTGGATGGGAATACTCTCTTCCATTAAGGGAGGCAGAACCATTCAGTATCATGTCTACACAATATAAAACACATGCAATTAGCAGCCTGATATGGGCCAATGGTCTGTACTGCTTTTACCAGCAAGCTGCTTAGAAATCAACTGGTCTACACATATTTACCATACCTGAGACAGAGCCCCTCACTGTTCACTCACGCTGCCAGACCACTCATCTTTTTATCAAAATATTTACCGTTTTATTGCTTCTTCTTGTTTTCGGCGTTTTTCACTCTTTTCTTTCAAGTAAGCCAGGTTTGTTTCATTCCTCATGCGATCATTCTCTCGAGCAATGTCTGATGCATTCTGTATAACCAAGCCATCATAGGCCTTCATCCCCATATCTTCAATATACTGGAGAAAAGCGCCCAAAGTGACCTCCTCCTGATTAGAACTCATCATCTTGCAGGAGATAATGAACAAAGGAAAGCAACGTTTCCTGCAGGTTGAAAAACACATAATACCTTAATCAGTAGGAAAATAGCTTATGGTTTATGACAGCGAGATTGTGTCAATTGTAATTAACATCTCTGTAAGGGACAATTTTTTTAGACTTTCTCCTGTCTAAAGAATAATAAACAAAGCAATTCAGAACACAGAACAACATTACTCAAAACAAGAGGAGATAAAAAAACAAGAGTCTCTTCTTCCAAGCGACGCAGATCCATCTGGTTATACATTGTTCAAATCCCAAAAACGTTTTCTCCCACCCGCTCCCTTTTCCTAATACCCCTCAGTTGCAATCACACTGACGTCCCTGAATCTCAGTTTGAATTGGACTGAAAAGGCTTCCATCCCAGGACAACAAGTCCTTTTTGCAGTTTAGATAAAGCTGCACCAGAACAGATCACCAGATAAAATTCCTATTCTGCAGGATGTTGCGAAGTTCAGGTGAAAAATACTGCTATGTTTTTTGAAACAAAAAAGTTCAAAATTTTCTTCAGGTTCAAAATCTGTAAAGAAATATTGTGAAGTAGTTTCCTATGTTTCTTAGTAACCTAGATATGAGCCCATAAGCCCTGGTTATCTGTTGCCCAACAGCTTGTTAGCTTGAAGCTCCAAGAACAAACATGAAATCCCAGCTAAACTGGGACCTTCAGAACTCTAAAGCCCTTGAATTCTCCAAGTTGCCATATTTCTTCCACAGGTATGACAGACACTTGGGTTTACAGCACCTCCAGCTAAGCAGCATAGAGAACAGACACACTTCGATCCCTAGGTCACTCCTGGCTCCATGACAGGCAGCCTAAAAGCTCTCAGAAAGGTCCCAAAGGTTTTTGACTCAGCAGCAGACACCCTGGGCATCGCAAGAACTCTGATGTATAGATACATCAGTAAATACTACAAGTGACTAAAGGCAAGGTATAATTTCAAGAAACATACTGGGTATTTAAATTCTATACGACTAGATTAACTACTTCTTAAACAAGTAAAATAGAAAAACAGAGTTGTGCCATCTTCTTATTTTAAATACCAATTACTTTAAGGTTCTGAGACATTACCATCTTAAATGGCATTATCCTGACACAGCCCTGCAAGGGGGGCCCTCATCTTACAAATGAGGAGTCGATGCAGAGAGTGACTGAGTGACATACTGGCAGTTTTGGCAGCTGAACTCAGCTCTCCAAGGCATGTTTGCTTTTTCACTACCAGAGCGTCTCTCCTTTCCCTGAAGAAGGATAGTATGACTTCCCGGAATCAGCCTGAGAACCATGCCAGCACTGCAACTAGAAGTAATCTTACTGAATAGGCAACAAGTATCCTGTCTGCACACAGATTTTTTGGGGCAGAGTCCCCATGTAATCAGCAACAAAAATCTTTCCTCCATTTCCTAATACACTTCCATAGTTCTAATCTTTATTACACTGCTGGACAAGCAAAATTCTGATCAGGGTAGGCACTGATTCTAGAAAAAAAACCAAACCAACCAACCAAACAAAAAAAAACCCCAAAAAAACCCAAAACAAAACCCCAAAACCCTAAAAGCTCTTACAGATTCTAGGAATCCACTCTGGGCCTTCAGGCACAGCCCTGAACACAAGAACAAAATGCTTTTACATCCATAGAGTAAGCAATGTGCAAGGGATTAAAAGAAAAGTATTTTTCCACCCTTTTATTTTTTTTCCCCGTTTTTTGATCACTTGAAGCAGCAATGACAACAAGCAGCTGGTTTCAGGCAGTTAATACTTAAAAAGCACACCAATAATTTTTTTCCCTTGTTCTCTGTGTCTCTATATCAAAATTATTTCTGTACAATGGTAACCTGACTTAAAATCATGAAGATTCAGAGGATGCAAAGGGTCTGCTCCTATCACCCTCTTCCACCTCCCAAGACAACCTTTTCTATCAACTAAGCCTGAATATGAGTGTAAGGCTGACTTTCAGGGTCACTAAATTGATCTTAAAGCCTTTTCAGGCATGGGTATAGGTATCTCCTACTAATCCCTGCAGGGTAAAACCAGTGAAGGAGGTTTCAGTGCAGCCCGATGTGCATGCATGCAATTTCCCACAGCTTTCACATTGGAAATAGCTAGAACCCACTGGGTTCGAATATGCATTGAGCCATTCTATATATTCACCATAAGTGGCACTGTATCTGCAAAGGAGTGCATTGGGAAGCTGACAATGAGCTAAACAGACTCTATTAATGTTACTGATGCTTCAGTAGACATCACTTTAGACCAATTCCTAACGTTTCCAATAAAGAAAAGTAAGTCCAGATACCACAGCCCCTTCCTGGGAGTCTCTGTCTACAGCATGAAGCCTACCTGCTTAAAAACAACGCTAACAGCATACATGGCTCTAACTCCATTGACTCTGAACTTCTCAAATGGTATCTGCTTTTTGATGGTTAAAGTCTGCGCCATTTCCCCAATAGATGGCTATTTCACTGTATTTTCCATTTTGGACTTCTAGTAAAGCCTCATTTCTGCATATGTTGAATCAAATTCAGATAAACCTGTACAACAGAGAAATCCCACCCTAGTGAGCTTAGTGGCAGTTTTGCCATTGATTTCTCCAGTGACCAGATTTTACTCCTGAAATATAATATGAAATTTTATACTGAAGATAACTTCAGCAGCCTTTCAACAAATGCAGTTCTGATCCGTTTTTCCCTGAGACATACAGAACTTGATCTGTTTCACACTCTCTTTTATGACAACAATACTTCATTTTTTTTCCCCCATTGCTTCCCTTTCTTTTTGGAGGTCAAAAATGAGCTGACACTTAAGGATATACTGAATCTCCTTTTATTATGATATTTATTTTTCATATGAGAAGACAAAGTCATTCCAATTGCAAAAAGACTGAAATAAAAGCCTTTATTCTGCTGCACACACTGACCAGATACAGTTTATCACTGATGTTTTCTATTACTAAACTCACACAGAGTGACAAAAATTTACACAATATTTAATAAATGGATCAAGATATGTTCTTTGTCCTAACAAAGGTCCAGTCCTGCAACAATACTGAGCAACTGTAGCTACTGAACTCCTCCTGTGCCTGTTGACGCTTCCATGCTTGTAACACCAAATTCATTTTGAGGTATTCCTAGAGGGGGTTGGGAGACGCCCAGATATTTCAAAACTTTGAATCAGCTCTTATGGCACTAACTCTGAAAAGCATCTATACAAGTAGCAAGCATTTTTTGGATCAAAACCCATGTATCTCCTACATGAATGTTATTTTACAGCCTCATTGCATTTACTAATATTGTACAGTTGTGCATGCTATGCTTAAAAGGAATAAAAATGCAAACAGCTGGGGCAAAAAGCTTAACTAATTACAGTAAACATTTTTACAGCATTAGTATTCCTTGTACAGCATACTAGGACCAATTTTATTTAATGCCACGTCAGAGATACTATGTTACCTTAATGTATTAATATAAAATATTAATTAAATATTAATTAAAATATAACTGCAATAGGCTGCAACCAATACATGTGGACCATTGAGACATGCATTGTCACCCTCCTTGGAAAATGTGCGGACAGCACTGGTCAACTTTTGATCAAAGTTCTACTGACTAGTAAACTCAGGCAGTGAGAAATTCCTAACCATCTGTCAGGGCAGATACAAGTACAAGCAAGTGTTCTGTTTGATTACATTTATATTTGATTAAAAATATGCAAATGCAAGTCGTTAAATAAGTCATGTAAGCTGTAGGTGAGGCACCATCATTTTGGTACCCCTAACATACACACTGTGGTCAGGTATTTTGTTAGCTGGTAACAAGGACCATACAGAGTCACCTGTGTATTTGCAATCAAATTGTTTTCAGTCCATTTTGTTTTCTGAAACCAAGCAGCCCTGTGTCCTGGTTTTGACTGGGATAGAGTTAATTTTCTTTCTAGTGGCTGGTATAGTGTTATGGTTTTGATTTAGTATGAGAATAAAGTTGATAACACGCTGATGTTTTCAGTTGTTGCTAAGTAGTGTTTATACCAAGTCAAGGATTTTTCAGCTTCTCATGCCCAGCCAGCAAGAAGGCTGGAGGGGCACAAGAAGTTGGGAGGGGGCACAGCCAGGGTAGCTGACCCAAAGTGGCCAACGGGATATTCCATACCATGTGACATCATGCCCAGTACATAAACTGGGGGCAGTTGGCATGGTGGGGCAGGGGATAGATCACTGCTAGGGAACTAAATGGGCATTGGTCAGCAAGTAGTGAGCGACAGCATTGTGCATCACTTGTTTTGTATATTCCAATTCTTTTATTATTATTATTACTGTTATTGTCATTATTATTCTCATCCTTTCTGTCCTATTAAGCTGTTCTTATCTCAACCCTCTAGTTTTACTTGGGTTTTTTTCCCCATTCTCTCCCCCATCCCACTGGGTGGGGCAGCAGTGGGTGAGCGGCTATGTGGTGCTTAGTTGCTGGCTGGGGTTAAACTACAACACCCTGGAAAACTAACTGGGAGTTGCTCTGTTTGGGAAATTCTTTTAACACTCCTTTCTCTTCCTCTCATCAGTGTGAAGGAACAGAAGGAGACAGCAGGGAGGAGGAAAAGCCATGGATTTCAGCTATTGAAGCCAACATACTGAGAAGTCAACAGAAATTGATTGGAGGAACTCTGTTATGAGCATTCACTGAACATGAAGATTTTTGGAAATTCACCTGAGTGCAAGGACACAAAGAAGGAATTCTGCAACATGTTCACTTTGTCTCTTAAAGGTCAAACTAACACTATGTGAAACCTCACTGAGGAAAAAAACAAACCAAAACAATCATGCACACTGGTACCTTCCCGTCCAGGTATCCCCAAATCAGAAGGACATTGGCAAAGGAGCACAGGGCAGCTCACACTGTCATGGCCCATGCAATCAGCTGTCAGCATGGGAGGAGTAAAGCAAGCAAGATTTTTTTTTTTTTCCTTCCCTGCCAGTGCATCTGGTTTACTGGCAAGGGGAAGCAGTCCCCTTACCAGTTTGCCTAGAAACATTTACATAACTGAATTCAAGACCTTTGTATTGACTCAGACACAGTTTCCATGGGAGAATAATGCATTGTGCTTCACGAGACTGTTCCATACCTTACTTCTAACTTAACTATTTGCTCTGAAGCTGAACATACAACATTCTTGGTCAAACCCAACCCACCTCCTTTTCATATGATCAGTGTGCAAAAATACCGAATTCATAATATGAGAGTAATCAACCCAATATCACAGTATCAAAGCAGTGCTATATGTTAATATTCAGACATGCAGTTCTCCCTCTTATTCACATGAGGATCCCCAAAATATCAGTTGTTTTTCAGCACGCTTGATAGCCATAAGCTGCAGCTGTGCTGCATTGAAAATTGGCAATGCTGACATTAAATTGAAGGAGCTTTTTGAAGTAATGACAAAGGCACTGATTGCCTTCTTCCAAACCAGAGGGGTTTTTGTTTGGGTTTTTTTTGGGGGGTGGGGTGGTTTGTTTTGGGGTGGGTTTTTTTTTCATTTTAATGTAGGAGAACAGAGCCTGGAAACACAAGAGTGGGGTTGCCCAAAGTCCTGAGTCCAACCCTAATTTATAAAGGTCTACACATCTCTCCAGTCCTGCCTGTCTCCCTTCCTCATACTGTCTCCTCTCTTTGACAACACACCTGCTTTCACATAACCTGTCAATTCCCTCCACTAAATTCAGTACATCAGAAGGATTCTGCACAAATCAAGGATGCTAATCAGCCATTCAACCCTTGAGTTTGAACCGTTGCACTCTAGTTGCTTGCAAGGCAGTAAGAGCAAAGTAGACAGACCAGCCATATCCAATTTTTACAAACTGCTGACCACAGCATACTAATAAGGATCTAATGGTATTAGGTGTACAAAGAATACTTTCGCTGCAACCAAAAAAAATTCAGTGATGGAAAAATATACTAGAGACTACTTTGCAGAACTCTGTCTCTTATCATAAATGTGCCTTATACCAAGTGAGCTTTGAAATACCCAAACAGTTGAATGTGATGAGACAAATTGCTAAGACCTGCTTTTTAGAGTTGCATTCCCTGCTCATTCTTAACAATGAGCTGGCATTACTGTTTTCACAGACAGCGACACACTAGATACTAATGTCAAAGAGGAAGGACCTTCTGAAATAGGTTGCAAGTTTCCTACTATATATCATTTGACAACTTTTTATGCAGGTATTTAAAGAAAAATAACAACTACACTCATTTGGAAGTACAAAATATACTTTGTATTTTGACTGGGATTACAGATTATATACCTTATCCTCATTATGCTGCACAGCATGAGTTCTAGCACCTGGGTGAAATCACTGAAGCTAAGTAGAGCTAAGCCCTTCACTTAAAGAGGTTAAAAGTGGCTCCTTCAGTAGAATGAGAATGCTACTGCATGGGTTTAAAGAAATAGTCCATTTCTACAGACGTTGCACCCTTCATAGGGGAAAGTTATGCTCCCTGTAGTTTTAAGAACAGAAAAAAATACCCTCAGCCTTGAATTTTGGCTCCTTTGCTAGTGCCTTTTGAAAAGGGAAAAGGTCTTTGCTAACAATGACTCCTCTATGACTCCAGAATGTAAAGAGCTGTTGTTTACTTTGCAATACAGCAACACTTTTATCACTTTTATCCCCTGAGGAAAATAATGCTTCCTCCTAACCACAGGGATGTTGGACAATTACAAATCTAGATTCAGAATGATCAGCACTTAAGTGCAATCATGACATTTTATCACCCCAATATTATGCAGAAGACTTATGAACAACAATAAGAAATAAACCCACACAACACTCACAGACATATAGACACACATTCTGCGTGCAAACAGGAGTACATTTGAACTCAGAAGAAAGAATGAGCTTCTTGCTGATGGATGTATTTTTTTCTTCCTCCTTAAGAAAATGAAATGGTGATTTCACTACCACCAGCATCACATTAAGATGCTGTAAAATTTTAATGGTGGAGTGGGTCTGATGAGTAACTAACATAGATGTTAGAAATTATTTCATCAGAAAATAGCAAAGAATGTTTTTAATTATTTCACAGTGCTTTTTACAAACAAAAAAATCCAGCTGCAAAATGTCTCTGTGACAAGCACAATCAACATGTGAAGTACACAAAACCAGTCAAATAGACTTCAGCTTTTAGTTTAGCAATGGCTTGATTAATACCTCCTAAAAATACATGCAACTCCATCCTTATGCATTCTGACTACTCATTATTACAATTTGTAATATTTTTTTCATTCTAATTAGCACCATATTTTATTAGCATGCTCATATAATGTATTAAAATATGTACGTACCAAAATTTAAGTCCACGGGGACTGCTAAGTGCAATAATCAAAGGTGACTTTTGCCTGTAAAAGCCCTTTCCTGTGGTTATCTCAGTGCAGTCGGAAGGGATATTTCAGCACCATAAGAAACAGATTTGCAGTTAGGCTCAGTTTTTTCTTCAGTTAAAGTGCATTAAATCTTGTTGGCAAAATTGCCCAGATTGTAGAATTCGACATCACTATAAGTCAGTGTGTTGTTACAGATCTTCTTAACACACGATTAAAATGGCATGGAAAGTTTGGCTTTTAAAAAATGCAGTGGCAAGAGAAGACAGGTGCTTGCTTCTTTAAATCCACATTCAGAGAAGAGAGGGTACAGATAATGGGAGGGTATAAACAACACCCTGCTTTGAGGTCCAGCAGAGAAAAAACTGGATGATTTTTACCCACTTTACAACATAGAAGATTACGGCACCATCATATGCACTAACACAGAGATTTCTAAGGTGCCTCATTTGAATATGTTCTGTGGAGACAAAAAGAGCGGAATATAAGGAATAGAAAACATCCTATCCAAATGGCTTCTTGCAGCAGGAAAGACGCTCGCTCTCTCATTGCCACTTAAATACAGAAGGTCTGAGGCAGTCTAGCTTGTGGCATCGTCTCTCTCTCTCCCCCGTGACTACAGGCAGGCTTGCTCTCTCCAGCTGCCTTAGTCTGTTGATGCTACTGTTGATTAATCAGGGATTCTCAAACAAAGAGCAAGCCTACCTTCGGGTGCCAGCAGGACTGTGGGGCTCCTCTCCTGCTGCAATCCGGCTGCCCTGACCCCCCGCGCAGCCAGCATCCTAGCACCTCGGACAGCTCCCCCGCGCTAGGCCCATTGGCGGGGGCGAGAGGACGGGAGCGGAGAGACGCCAGGAGCCGGAGAGCGGCAGCTGCTTCGGTCCTCAGCGCCAGGGCTCGGGCGCTCGGCAGAGCCTCCGAGCCAGGCAACAGTCTCTCTCTTATCGCCACTGCACTGAAGTCTGATTAGCAAATAATCCAGTGGGGGGAAAAAAAAAAATCTGCATGAACAGCACTGTACAATCACATTTAGTCTATAGGTAGGAAGGAACGCGAAACAACGCCCTTCCCCCCTCCTTCTCCCTTCCCCAAAAAGAAACTGTTCTTCCACGGAGAATGTGTAAGTTAACCTTTAGCCCATGTTATGGCTCAAGGAAATGAGCAGCCACTTAAAAGGAACATCTAAGCCTCAGTTTGATACCTCGTATTGATGTATCTCTTGCTCTCACCCTCACTGAAAAGCAGTGCAAGGCACACAATTACTGCTGACGCAGATTAGACCGCTGCTTGGGGAAAGAGGGGAGGAGCTTCTTAACCTCATCAAAACAACCTCCCACCACCTGCTCCCATTGCACGAGAACAAAACTATGCTACTCGGACAGAATGAGCGTGACATTTACGGTGTTTTACTTATATTGATATGAGATGCGCACTCTGGAAAGAAGCATTCGGTCTGAAAAACATTCAGGGTGGAACTACACGGTTTTATGCTTATCCAGAATTTGTGAATGTAATTGTTTGGAAGAAGAGATTTCCTTTTTTCTGAACTGGATCTATCTGCATTATAGCTCCTCCTTGCAGGATATGTGCAGTTTTGCTTTCTCTCCCCCAAACCTGCAGCCTGGACACAAAGCAAAGCATTCAATCCCTGCGCAAAAGCCAGTAAAAGGGGAGATGTCTGAATGTGCACAGAATGCATTACTCCATTGTTAAATGCCATTTCATTCTTCCTCTCTTAAGTTACAGGCATATTTTTCTCTTGCATAAATCTTGATTCTTATGTTACAGTAACAGTTGAATTTATTTTTAAAACTAGTAACAGAAATTACGGTCATGGAATAAAGTCCTTTCAAAGTAATGCATGTTCACATGAAAAGCAGTGCTAGTACACAAATAAGAGCACAGGAGAACTTTCTGCAGATTTGCTACCCCACAACTGGAATATTAATATTACCTCACATTCAAGAGCACTCAAGATAACCACCTAGACACATTGCAAAACATGGTGACCTCCTTTGTGCAGCAGTAGCCAATACTAACATCGGAACCATAGCCTGAAAGAAGCCTGCTCCTAAAACTCTCTCTCGTACTCGCTAGTAACTCACTGCTCACTGTAACAGCACACATCCCAGCACACCTCTTGCAACACTGTGAAACAAGACAGTGAAGTTTCCACACAACATCTCCAGGAGACCATTTCAAAAGGATGCTTTAAGAAGGGTTACAAAGACAGGAGAACAGGGTTTGAAGATCTGGAGGGTTTTTCTTTTTGTCAGGGAAGAGGATCTAGAAAGGAAGTACCTACAGTGTAGAAGAACTGGAGGCAGTCCTGGAAGGAAAGAGTTCTTTCCCTAGCCCAGAGGCTAGCCCACAGCTCTGCTTCTAATTTTTTTTCTTCCTTGAGGGATACTCTAAGAAGAGCTGTCACTGTGCAGTAATTGGGGAATTCTTTGATTTTCATCAACTGGAGATTCCTGTCACATAATAGCCTCTTACTGCCAATACTCCTCCAGAATTTCAGACCTTCCCTATCTCTGCCCCAAGTCGTGCACTGAAAACGGAGAAATTGCCCAGTCAGATTTCTTTCCATGTTACTTTAACAAAGATATCACTGTAAAGTCATTACAACTTCATAAGCAATCTGAAGAACTACAAATTTTAATCCACAAGCATGAAACACTTGGTCGTGTCTTCACCACATGTTTCATCCCAGTAACTGGCTAACCCAGATACAATCATCTTCCAGACTACAGATGTTATTGCACTTTTTGGCAGTCTCCGCATCTTATCATTCTTGCACCAAGGTCCCTGGGGACCATATCTCCATCAGCTATGGAAGGAAATGTCCTCTCATGACCTCTGCAAGGCTGGCAGTTCCATTCCTGTTTAAAGCACAGAAAACTCTCCCATCTGCCTCCACAGCCAGATAGCATCAACCCCGGAAAAAGCACCTACAGAATCAATCACAGGACCTTCTATGTGGATGGCAGAAGAGCTGGATCAAAACTCAGGTAACTTCTTTTGTGCCTTTCCCCCACCCCCCCCCAAGTTTCTTACAGAACAGTGCTACAATCATCTTTAAACGTGTTTAATGACAACCTTAATGAAGCCGTGACTCACTTTCACTCCTTAGTTATAGAAGAGGCCTAATTGGTACAAATATATGCACCTCCACAAAGTACTACCCGTGTTCTCAAGTTGCAGAGATCTACACCTGGCTTCCTGGTTTCCAAACAGCTAGTTGTGGAGAACTGTTCCTCACAGTAGCTGCCAATCTCCTCTCCCCGTCTCCTTAGCTCCACAACCTTCCTGGAGGTCACAACCACCCAGAATTCTGGCAGATGTAGATTATTTGTGCTTGCTTTGAATTTCTTTTTTTAAAAAAGAAGTGCAAGGCTTCATTACATATCACACAGATTAACACATTTTATTTGTTTATTTATGTGTATGTACACCTGCACACACATGTATAAACGAAGACAAGGGGACATGTCACTTGGCCTGTGGCTGCATTTGCACACTGAAAAAAAGAGAAGACAGACATCTGCTGTGGAAATTCACACTGGCAACTACTCAGTCTTACAATAGTTGCGGGATACAGCATGGCCAGGCAGGGGCTGTAGTAAGTAGGCTGGAAACACACACTATGTAACAGGGAGAAGGAAGACCTCTGCAGGAGGCTTCTTTGTCAAGTGGATGACAAGCCCGTTCAGGCTCAGACACAAGTGGATTTGCAAGGCCTGAAGTCTGCTGGCAGTAGAGGGACAAAGGGCTTTCAAGAGAAAGAGAATATTCATTTAAGATGCTAACTGGCCACTTAGTGACTGAGAAAGACTGTCTGCCTGTCCCTGAAGTAAGGGAAGCTTGAGGACAAATGGATTAGAGTTCAGTGCTATTGACTCATCTCTGCTTGGTTGGTAAACAGAGGAGGAAGGCTCTCCAAGGAAAGGAAACTCCATTGTTTCCAGTTCTGAACCTGGTAACACCTGACTTGATGCAGGGACCTTTATTGTAATTATTTACATTTATGAGGGTCAAAAAGGACAGGTTTCTTCACTTTGAATGCACCACCCCCCAGGTCATTTGAAGCTTCTCCTGAGAAGGCAGTCCCATGACAGATTTTTATATCTGACCTTCAGGCCATAAATGAAGAGTTACATGAATGGAGACTCCATAAGAGCTAAAAAAACAACAAAAAAACCCAACCCCAAACCCCCACACTCCCCCCCCCCCCCCCAAAATTAAAACATTACAACCAGAAATGGAGGACTTAAACCTAGGAATTCCTGACACCTAACCAAGGGGAGTTTAGTATGAACCTCCATCCCTGTACCCAAACTCTGCATCCTGGTGAATGGGAAGAGAGAGGCTACTGCACAAGACCTGTCCATGCAGGAACCAAATGAGACAGGGTTCCTATCAGTCAGATTGTGCCAAGACCAAAGGCTTACCAAGCCAGACTCATCACAGGGGGAGCTAAGAGTTGACAGTTTACCCACACTTACAAATACGAGGCCATCAAGATGCTGACTCTGGCTGATTAACATGTCCCTTGGCTAAGCTAAGCTTGGTTTGCTTCTTTCTCCTTTACCCTGCCTTTTTAGCTTCAATCACCTTTTCCTGTCTCCTGTGTGCTTAATCCTGATTCTTAGTTTCTACTGCTGCCAGTCTGCAATTGCTCTAGCCACTTCATGCCCCTTGCAGTATGGATTCCTTGCCTGATCTCTGGCCACATCTCTTACTAGGCCTTGCTACTATCCTTGACCTTTCCAGCACTTGCATTTCACTTTTCTTGACTCCAACACCTGGTATCCAGTTCTAACCAGTCCCAACTGTTACAACCAAGTTAAGTGTCTTAATTTCATGATAAAACAACACTTTCCTCACAGAGACTATCAATCATTCTCATATACGAGTAAGGCAAGTGAAATTTTCAATGACAATCTTACCTATGCTGCATCCTAAGTCTTGGTTTAGGAATCACCACTATGTGCCTTTAGCACTGAATGTGCGTGCATGAAAAAAGCTGCTTAGATTAACCTGCGTTAATAAATATTTTAAAATGGCAGTGGGTTAATTCGAGGAAAATGCATAGAAAACAACCTACATCCAAAAAAGTTCTTATTATAACCCTGACCTTAAACAACTTTCTCAGATTTGGTTTGTTTATGCTTAGTATCCACCTATGAACATGGAAAGCAAAGTGAAAACCTAACGATCTATTTGCAATTAATTTTCAACATGATATGCTGAAATACTAAATTGAGCCTTTGAGGCCACTCTTCCCAAATGATTTCATTCCATGCCTCAGATAAGCTTGAACATTTGTGTCTTTCCCCCTCAAGCATTCTTAAAACCCTGGAAGTTCTGCAGTTGCTCCTTCTCCCAGCTGTGTTTGGCTCCTCTTGCCCCTCTCTTCCTCCTCACACATACCGTGCTGCCATGACAAGTAAAACCACACACAGTAAGAGTAAAGGAAGCTCTCATTGCTCCTTCTCCATCTTGGCATTTGTTTCAGCTCTTTCATATCCCTCTGTAGCACCCTTTCACTTCCCTGGAGCACCGTCGCTCTATCCCTCCCAGCAACTGACTACCCACAACTGTCTCACACATTTCTCTTTCCAGAGTACTGATTCTTCTTCTAAAGGTACAACAGTAGAGGGGTCCCCAATCATGTAAAAAGCCAATTAAATTTAAATGCTTAACTGCCATCTGTGCCTTTAAGAAAAACCTCTTAGTTTTCCCCAGTGATCATTTTTTTTTTCACATGGGACCAATTTTGCTGTTATTGCTTAGGCAAAATTCCCACTGAAGTCCACAGGGAACTTTGCCTTAATACAAAAAGTGGAGCAAAACCCTGAGCTTATTTGCATAGACCACAAATCACAAAGATCACATCCTGATGCAAGTGATTTATCCTACATGACAGCTGGTGCAACTGGGCTATTTTTAACCATGATTTGTTGTAAAATATTTCATGATATTTACCATTCAAAAAAAGACTCAATTGATTCTTTTTTCTTAAACTGGATTAGATTGAAAGATTCTGGCTGCTTTCCAAACCCATTAATTACTAAATGGTACATTTTCAACAGAAACGTTAAGCTATAAGTAGTTCTTCTGGAGCCAGTTAGCTCCTAGCTAAAATCAATTAAAGCTGGTAAAGATACATTTCTATGGTCAGGTCCCAAATACAGACATCTGTATTCATAGCATAGTGGATGCTGGCAAAATCCTCCAAAATACAACTGCATAGATGCAGTTGTACTAGCAGAGCTGTGCTTTTACTGTTTAGCTTATACAGGGGGTAGTAGGTGCTTTTATTATTCTGGGATAAACCCAGCTGTGTCAGTATGGTTGCATTCACACTGTGCTCTATTTCTGCTATAGTAGCCTCAATTTTCTAGCCCCAAAGAAGCACTTTTTATCCTATGGAGTATAAAGGCAAGGCAGTTTAAGCCTGCTTGTCACTCCCCCACCCTGCTGCTCATTCCCATTTGTGTGGCCTTGCAGGGAATTGGGTCATGGAAATGATCCAGAACAGAAATAATTTTGGGTGGGAATGAGGGGGAATCCAAAAAAACAAAGAGCAGGGTGTTCTTTTCAACCAAATCACTTCCTTGCACTACACAATACAGAGGGTACTTCACAGCGTGAGAATGGTACCCCTGCCAACACGGTCGGTGACTTTTAAAATGAAAAGTCCTTATGTTACAGACACTACTAGTGTGCTTAAGCTTCTATCTGAATGACTCCAGTGCCCAAGCAGCACACATGCCAAAGCTGTTGCACTGAGACTTGGCCTGCTGAAGCCTACAGGAGCAAAGAAAATCCTGCAGGCAGTCGGGGAGCTGACAGGCAGTCCTTCCTGCCCTAGAAACAGCACAAAAACTCTGACAAGCACATACAGCCACTCAGTTACTTTAAGGCAGGCAGAGAAGGGTATGCACACAGTATACAAATGTGACCATGTAAGTTGCAAAGTGCTTTACCAGAGCACTTGACAATCCCCAGGCATTTCAAATTTGCAGCTAAAAACCCAGAATCAAGAACACAGCTCTGCTTTCCTCCCACCCCCAGCTACTCCTCTGGCCTTATGCTGGCACAAGTGCTGCTTGGCCGTGTGGTGAAGCAGATTGGGAAACCAATCAAGCTGAGAACTAGCCTGGGATTTTGGCACCACATGGATGTTATTATTTGTGAGAGGACCACCCTGCCTATGTAATCAGTGGGCAGCAAAGACCCAGCACAGCCCAGCAGATGGAAGGCAGGCCAGTTGGGTCTCATTCAGGAGCAGCCAAATTCTCACTTTCATCCGAGCTACTTGGAGACTCAGCTGTGAACATGGAGCTCCAGTGAGCCCCGTGGCATTTCTGAACTTGGGGGTGGGGAGGGGGGAAGTGCTTGGAAGCCCACAGAGCACAAAATCTGTAAAAGAGACCCATGACGAAGCCTAGAGCAAGAGGTCAGGGAATGGGAATTGAGAAACTTTCTTGAAACTTGAAGTCTCCTATCTACATTCATTAATATAATCTGCAATTTTTTTTCCAGGACTACAGGTAAGTCAGTCCCGTCTAGTCAGGGCATGGACAAAGATGGGGAAAGTCAGGGTTGCTCACTTTCACAAAAAAAGCATCTGGACCACTAAATAAAGGCATGGTAAATACTGATAGACTGGAAAGACTCAGAGAAGAAACTGCAGTTTGTACTTCAGGACTGACAAATTGGCAAATTCCTCTAATGTAGTTGTGCTATGTACATTAAGATGGTATTTAAGAGTAAATTGTTGCTGTTGGCTACATTCTTTAAGGCATTAACTTTATAAAGAAAGTAAAAGATGCTATTGTCTCATTAACTCTAGAGTTGAAGAAACAATGACCTTTGGTGGAAGACGAAGGCTTCATATGGGGGATTTTAAGAGGCAAGGGAAACTAGTTACCTCGTGCTGTTCATATCATCCAAATCAGCGAGTCACACTCAGCCAGTAACTATGTAAGGTGTTGGATAAGCTCTAAGCTTCCTTATGGTCTATAGGCAGCCAGTGTTAGGAGATCATCAGCCCCTGGAGCCCAATCCAAGTGTGAAGAGCTGCGGGCAGATGATGGAGACTGGCTGTTGCACAGTCAGAAGTCACTGCCAGCAGCTTGCCCTGGTGGCATGTGGCCAGGCTCCCCCCGCCCTCATCAGCTGCTCCTGGCTTAAACCCTGCACAATGATTCAAGGTTAAAAAGCATGAGAGGAAGACCTTATTGACAGAATAGGCTGGTGACAAGGCAAGAGGTAACGTGGTAGCCTCAGTTGGCATCAGCTGACCAGTTCCTCTGGTCATGGACCAACTAAGCTCCTATGAGGGCAACAAGGAGCAGAAGCCCAATTTGTTCCCATCAATTTAGGGAGATAAGCCTCATTTTAGGTGTCTGGGTGCCTAGACATAGGCTGCCTAAGCACTTCCCCCACCACTTCAGATTGAGCAAAAGGAAAAAGCAGTAGCTTCTCTCAGATTCAGAAAATCCTTATCTCCACAGAGAAAAGAGTTGAAGTTTGCAACAACATGTAAGTCATGGTAAACACTTTGACCAATGTGAGCTATTTTTCCCATGCTCGGATATAAAGCAATTAAAAATTTTTAAAAAATCAAATTCTTCTAATTGCTATGGAAACAATTTCCTGCAGGCACTCCCTAAATAAACTCTTAGGCAAATCAGTTTTCTCTACAGCTATAGCTGGCTAATCATCATATGTCAGTTAACATATTTCTGGTTTTCCCACCTGCTTATTTTCTTGGAGAAAATATTGTGATCCTTTATATTCTCTCAGTATAATAGTCAATCCTATCAATGGATGAGCTCAAATTGCCACCACTCAGGAAGAAAGGAATGCAAATGAGGAATACCAATTAACCCCTTTACAATTAAAAATACCTCTATCTATTATAGCACCCATTAGTGATACTTTAGTTAATGGTCTGTCAACATTTCCATTAGACCTTTTCCCCCTGCTCCCACACAGAACTAAATTCTAGCTAATCACCTTGAATATACCTCTATGGATTTACACAATACATATACACAGCTCAAATGAGGCAAAATATAGATTTCTCTGTTATCTTGAGCCATTACATTCTCCTAATTACCTGTTTTCTAATGTGTCATTCTAAATACTCTGTACTCCAAATACACTGAATAATTTTGCAGGATTTTTTTTTTCAGTGTTACAAATACTTCATGTGCAAAAACCCCAAATAATGACAAAGACCTGTCCTAAATATACACTATGAAAATTGTAGAGTGAAGCTCAGTTCACAGCAGATTCCTTTTGCCCAATATACTTCACATTAAACCGTCTTTTTATACTAGATGTGAGACAGTGGGTTACATTTGGTGCCATATACTGTAATACCTAGAAATGACAGGGTGAATTAAGGACAAAGCTTCAGCCTTAATAGCTTAAGATCCCCCGGCATCCTTATGGTCAAACCACATTCTCCACACTACTGTAATGTAAATTTTTTGTCTGTCAAATTCATTGCAAATGTATCACATTCATATATATTGTATTCTTTAGTCCTTGCGACTCTCAAAATACACTTAAGCATTTTATAATATGCTCATCATGAACCATCCTCAGTAAAAGTGCTGGCGTACTAGGGAGAATAAGAACTCTGTAACCAATACCCAGATCAAAAAGGGAGAAACATGAATCCTGAACTATAGTTTAACCCTTATTTTCACCACAAGATTTCTCAGTAAATTTATGAAGGTATTGTTTGGTATCTATATGCATCTTGGCACCATTTTGAGCACTGAGCTTGCACACAGCAATTCAGCTATGCCAGGTTTTCCTGGCTTGTTTATAATCCTCAAATAGAGGATCCATAGCGCCGATGAAAACTAATTAAATACATCTGGTACACAGACTACCCTTCAAAAACAAAACCCACACTCAGCTCACCAGAGTTAAGTGTTTAATACAGCTTGACTGGCTTTTGTTTGGAATTACTGTTTGCAAACTCGAATTAGACCAACTGAAAATTACTCACATTTTATATATTACAGCTGATAAAATTCTGGTTGGTAAACTATGTTTTTCGTACTCTGTCTATAGGCATACAAACCAATGCCACCACATACATAAGTGCTAGAAATGCTGCCTTCTGGCAGCCCTGCAAAGGTGTCCTTAGTTTTAGAGACTGGTTGAATTTACAGTTCCTTGAATTCATGAGGCTACTCCAGTTCATGAAGTCAGAAACAGACAGAATAGCTTGTAAGATCAGGCCTTTTGCACATTTGTAATACCAATTTTGCTCAATCTATATTTAAGAATTCCATTATTTGTGACTTATCTTCAACATTAAAGTGTTTTTCTTTATCATCTAAACTGCACCAAGTACTGCTAAACTAATCCCATCCAGAAAATAATAAGCAACAATGCAATGGAAGTTACAGTTCATATCTTCCAATGTAAAATTCCTGTAAAACTGAATATCCTATTTCCTGGAAAATGGGCCTGGCACCACTAAAGGCCAGCCACAGAATTATACCTCTGTACACAGAATTACAACCTTGTCTGCCTTGAGTTTACACATTAAAGGCCAGTTACTCTTATTTTCTGTAAATACTTCTAAGCAAAAACCTACCAAACAACTAAGACATAGGCTAGGGAAGGAGGGGGCATGGATGGGAAAAACAAAAAATAAAGACATTCATCTTGGCTCCCTCATGCACAGATCCAACAATAAACTCTGAATGGGATTGAGCCTCTTTTTTCCCCGCTATTAACAGCATTTTATTTATTGTGAGTGTGGGATGAATAAACCACAGGTGACATTAAGAATAAAAATTTGATGCAACTCCTGTTACCTATCCAGGTATGAAGAAACTGCAATACAACCTTATTTGTGAGAACAAGTCAAAGGACAAGTGAATGTTAAGGGGGCACCAAACAGAACCAGATCAAGGACAGATTCAATATGGGAAACTTGTTAAGTGGGAAATGGCCCTGCCTTGCTCTTTCTTTCTAAGCTTAAAAAAAGTGTAAGAGAGAAGATGCCAACATTTCCAGAAGGAATATGCTAACAGGCAGGAAGTGAAATGCAGAGTTTATACTATTGCACACTTCATTCAGTTTTCCCACCTTTCTTGATATGCAACCTGTGAAAGGAAAGAAGAGATTAAGCTTCTGCCCTGGAATAGGAGGGAAAAGGGCCGGGAAAGCACAATTTGAAGTGTTTGTTGACTCAAGACAGAAGAGATGACCCCATAGCAAAATATATCCTGTCATCTAAGGACATCAATGAGACATTTCAAAGACTAAATATTAACCTTGAATAATTAATCCTTTCTGTAATCCCTGGGAAAGAGGATCAAAAGCAACCATGTGAAGTAAACTTGTGGTTTGCCTGAACTTATTTCTGGTTTTTAAGATCCAAAATAGAATCTTTTTTGAAAGCCAGGCAGTCCCCCTGATTAAAAAAATTACAAATCAGCACATTTCCCCAAAGTGTTTTGGCTTCCATGAATCAACATTTTCCAACTGAAAAATCATTTCATTAAAATCACAATCAGATCCAACTTAAGTGAGGCACAGGAAGCCAGGAAAATCTCTTAGGCAGGGTAAAACCATGTCTGAGGGACATCTTTCACTTAAAATAAAGATGGTGACTGTGCAGCAGTGGGTAGAAATTACAGGCATTTCTAAGCTTTTTATTCTCAGGTGCCATTAACCATTTTGGAGCACCAAGATATCAAAACCAATGATTAAGTAAGCAGCACAGCCCAAAATTTAGACAGTGATATTTAGCCCTTTTATTATCTAGATGAAACATTCAAAATCCTTTCAAAACAGATGGCATTGTGTGCGGCTACCTACAGACCTACATAGATCAATTCTGATTCAACACTCAGACCATCCTTTTCTTAATGGAAATATCATCCTAACTTACGCATTTTGCAGGAATGTAATGACAATGCTTTTTCCTCCATTATCATGAGAATCTTATATTAGTACTATTTCAAGGCTTTCTAGTGACCAAAGAGAAATTTAAACAAATGGATGTTTTGCCAGAATTCTCCTCTAAAGAAAAAAAAAAAAAAAAAAGGAACGGGGGAAGATTTTGCTTCTATTCTAACCCAAGAACAGCAGCAACAGCACAGCTCTTAAAAACATTCCATTACATAGGTCTCCTACATTCCAATTACTCAAACTATAACATGCAGTCAAAATAGAAAAGCCTTCCTGAGCATGGAAAATTTAAAAGTCATTGCCCTACTGTAAGTAATGCAAACAAGGTGGCACTGAATTTGTTATTTTCCTTTGGCTTTATTTATAAAGGTGAAAAATATTTACAGCACAATTCTTCTCTTTCACAACCTCCTTGAACAATGTCGTTCCTCCCTACTCAGCATATATATTCTCAGATTATTCACCATTTGCCTCTCCCTTTAGGGGAAGTGATCTCCTTTAGAGTTATTAGAAAAATGGGTGACCTGGACAAATAGAACTTGGTCCAGGGTGTATTGAATTTGAGGTACTGTCACTAAGACATGTTTGCTGAGAACTGGATTAAGCAGTTTTATCTAGGTGTGTGAGAGGAGCAGAATTGCAAGCAGCTTTCTGTTACATCTTCATAGCATAGTACTGCAAGCAGTTACAGTTGTGCGTCAGCGGAAAATGATCTATGTCAACTAACAATACTACCTATGTTATCCATCCAAATGGGTAGATCTCTCCAGGAAATCAACAGTACATGCTCTTCTTGGATGATGAAGTTGCTGCTACAAACCCATTTTCCAAGGTGCTACTACAAGGAGTTAAGGCTATTTCCATAGGGTCTGCTGCATTCCCTCTGGAGTGGGCTTCTAGATGTATCAAGTTTTTTTCTACTTGAATAGAATAGTTACATTGTAGGTCTCCAACATACCACAGATGGAGCCTGCTTTCCCTAGTGCAGTATCAAGAATGCATGTGAAGAGCTGGTGTTGTTTGAAGGCTCCATAGCATACAAGTTGATACACAAAAGAGAAATAGGTGATGAAAAACAACTGCTGATTCATTTTATTACTTAAGTTTCTTTTCAACTTTGAATACCTTCGTTAGTGCTCACTACAAGTTCTTTGGCAGGCTGCTGTTGTGAATACTGCCGAAGAGCTGCTCAGAGATGTTCTGACAAAGCATTCTTAAAATCAGAAAATAACAGCTTGTTAAGCTGAAGAGCTTTTGAGGCAATATGAAACTGCAGTAGAAACCTGACAGGTTAGTGGCAAGCAACAGGGAAACTCAGATCCTTGAAAAACCAGCTTAGGGTCCATGACAAATTAGCAGGCATACTACCACACAATTTAAGTGACTTTAAGGCTCCCATCTCTTCTACTACAAAGATCACCAGAAACCTTCTGGGCTGCAATATGGCCATACACAGTAAACACATCACTTGGATCAAACTATGTGCTGATTATCTCCGCAATCCCACATCATACTGTAAAGCATAGACACAATGCTAGTCCCATGCCATGCTTAACTGGTAGCAAGAGGATGACATCGAGTTGCAGCACTCTGCATGATTGCCCAGTGTTGTGCTACATCCTTCAGATACCTTGAGGAACTTTTCAAGTGATTATATTTTCCTCTGCATAAGACTACCCTGTTGCTTTTGGTCCTTCACATTATACCTTTAGATTGTTTTTCCTCCAGAAAGTTTTGC
This sequence comes from Haliaeetus albicilla, assembly GCF_947461875.1. NCBI lineage: Eukaryota > Metazoa > Chordata > Aves > Accipitriformes > Accipitridae > Haliaeetus > Haliaeetus albicilla. The sequence continues at coordinate 24,483,668 of NC_091491.1, read as the reverse complement.
TGAATATCTCTGCACTACCCCAATTGTCCGTAGTGTTGAGAAGTCAGATCTAACGCCTCCACATTTCTCTCACTGCTTCTCTGTCTGCACTGACTTATGCACAGTAGTGAGAATTATCAGCAAATTTACCAAAAGCAAAGGAGAGACATTTGTATAAAACTCATGTAAACAAGACAAACAGGTCTGCTGAGTTTTATAGCTCCAACACGTTTTTCTCACTTAGAAAAATAATGTAAGAGCTAAGAAAGCTGCTCTCATGCTCACAGTTCACTGAGCTTTGCTTTTGTATTTACCACAAATGTTCATTATCCATGAACACAGAATCGTCCCAGGCCAATATCTAGGAAGAAATAAAAAGGAAGCCGCTTATGATGTTGTCAGCTATACTCAAGCACTGCTCAAAATGGGCATATCCAAGAAAAATACGAGTCTCCTCCTCTCCTTCCTTTATCCCCACACTTCCCTAAGTTAAAGTGCACTAGCAATTTCAGAGAGATACTTTTTAATCTTTAGCAAAAGAGGCCTTGAAGTTCCTCATTTCCATAATTTAAACAAATCTGAGGACTGTTCTTTGGTGGGATTTTTTTTTTCTTAATCATTCCTGTGACTCATAAATAGGATATGAAATAGTAAAAGGTGATGTGAACTCTTTGCCAGAATAGGCACTCCAGAATGAAAGTGGCATTACTGCTTCTCATCTTCTGCTTCTCATTATTCATCTGTTTCATGCCTCTTCATTGCCAAGATAGTTTAACATTTCTGATGCTTCATATTTTACTGTGGTTTAATTGCAAATAGCTTCAAGGGAGGAGAAAAAAGGCAATAAAAACAGACATGGGCTAAGGGAATTTTGTTTAAATAGTAAATGGTGTCGCTGTACAAATTAAAACAAATTAACTGGGAGGGTGACACAAAGGACTGAAAACAGACAAGACTATTTCCTGACCTCTAACCTTTGTCAGCGTGACAAAGGTTAACGTAACCAGTGCAGATTTTGCATCCAGCTCCCAGTTTTTATGGTAACAAAGATTTCATTCCAAATAATGAGGGATACGTGCTTTGGAATAGACTGACTTTCACATTAAATAAGATAGTCACCGAATACATTTCCATCTGCTAAAGTGGAAGGGTTTTACAAATATAAATGAGAATAAGAGGATTGCCCAGCAATGGTCTCAACAAATGGAGGAATAGAGCAAAAAACCCTGCATCTAGATTAAACCTGAGCAGTGGGAATTAACTGAAAGTTACATGATGTATTCATGCAGAAATACTAACAGCTAACTCAAGAAAGCCCCTTTTTTCCTACCACTGGCCAGTATGATGTACTGAAGTACCACTACTAGCCACTTAAAAAGCAATACATGAGATGATATACAGACATTGGTGTTTGATTTGGAGTTACTACCATACTCTGCCCCATAAGCACAGTAAGCACTGTAATGTGACTGGCTCAGATCAGCTTGTATAGACGACAATAGTGTTGATACACCCGAAGTGCACAGAAATCCTTTCCCTGCTATGGATTTCCCACTAAGCTTGCTTCCCTCTCAACAATAATGTATGATTTGAACATCCATTATAACATCTTAAACTGCCTTGTAGGCATACAGGCATATGAAAATCATCTCACAGGCATTCTAATAGGGATGTGGCACATGTCCCTCTGCACTCCAGTACAAAGCAAAGTGTTTTCAATCATGTGTAACATCCTGGGAGACCCATCTTAAGAGTTTTGTTTCAGATTAGCCTGACCACCTTGCCCAGCCCTCATGGAGACCCACTCATTGCCTTAACTGCATGTTCCATGAGGAACAGAAGTGTGTAGATTGGAATACAGCTCTCCATGTGACCCTCCACTGCTGATCTTGCAGATAACCTCTTGAGGCTCTCCTTCACCTGTACAATAAACCAAAACCTAAGGAACAGCAAGACATTCCTAATAACCACCAACTTCCTGGAGATTCCTCACTCATGCTGTGAAACAAATTGCTGAGGCCTGGAAGAAAGAAAGGCTACCAGTAGGAAAGTGAGAGGGTCTCTTTGCTGGACTCAGGTTTTGGTCAGGTTTTTTGTGATAGGCTAGGTAGGAAGAACAACTTTTCCAGCAGATCCCTCGGGGAAAATCTTACATCAAAAGGGATAGAGTAAAGGATGAGGCTGGTAGCACAGACACTGTGCTGCACCTTATGCAGAATACAAGCACTCATAACAAAGGGTAGTATGATCACTACTAACTTTAGGACTACAATGATTCCAGTAGAAATTAATCTACTCTGAGTTTGTCTCGGATCAGACAGCTGCTTTTACTGGATTAAAGAAAGGCCCTTCAGAACTGTAACTTGCCATCCCAGAAATAAGACCCTGGCTGTAGGACAAAATTATCCCAAATCACTGCCTTTACCCAAAGGGCTTCAGATTCCTTGGACAAACAGTTGGTTTTTATTATCTGGAGTAGTGTTGCTCAGAGGGCACCTAACCTAATTATCCTTGGAACTTCATGTATGTATAGTAGTTTCCCTAACCTGTGGTAACATCTCTAATGACAGCTTTTGTTTAAGTTATCTTCTGTTGTCCCAGCAACAGAATCCAGTCTTTTTTTATTTTATTTTTATATATTCAGGAATTGTACATGGCTTCTGCAGCTGGAGGTTTCGAGTAACCAGAATAGATCAAAATGTCTAGTGGCTGAATTAAGTCACACTTATTAGATACTACCAATATTTGAACACTCTCAAAATATTTTGTGTCTATTCATCTATAATTCTGCTATTCATTAATATTTCAAACTTGACTTAGGTTTTCTGTAGGTCAGATGTCTGACCTTGTGCTAGGCGTTTGTCGGTCAGGTGTCAGATACAAACTTAGACACTGAACTTCCCATTCATCTAGTGGACAAGCGGCATTTGTGACTACAGAACACTTCTGGAAATCTCTGCTGGTTACTGCTGCTGGGTAAGACAACTGGCAGCAGGTTAAGAACCAAGAGCTAGAGAAAACTGTGCTGATTCAAAAGTAATTTCAAAATTGAGCAATTTTTAATAACCCTTTATCTATCTATCTGAGGCATAATTCTAAAGCTGTTAGATGGGCCTCTTTCTTAATATTTTCTGAGAGTTGTGACTCATCCTTGTATTGAAGAACAAGAATCAGATCTTGCATGTCTTCACACAGATTTAGCAATTTTACAATAAACCTTAATCCATTTTTCACTCCTCCGATCTTCCTTCAGACCCAAAACAGCATCTGGCATCGCTGTGATATATAACTGCTCTAAAAATATATTACTGTAGGCAGCAACTCTGACAGTGAAGACCTGATGGAAAGCCACCAGTCCAGCCCCCGCCACATCTCATTTCTGATCATGCCTTCTTTGCTCTCTACATCAACAGGAGCAAGGTATGTAGAGCTGCACTCACTCACAGCCTTCCTTAGATAAACAGTGACTTGCCAAAATGGTATTTACACTGACTCACATGCCACAAAAGTTCATAGCACTCTTTAGCAGATGGGCCAAAAGATGAAGGTGATAGGAAAGCCTGAAAGAGACCGTGCAGAGGGACACACAACAGTAATCCATGCCAGTTTTAATTTACACCATATAGTTTTCTTTCCACATTTTGAATCTCAAGTGCCAACTTTGGTACTTTAATCTCACTTTATTAGTCTCAAGACAGGAAGGAGTGACAAGTTTCTGACAGTAGGAAAGTGACTCTGCAAACAAGTCCAGGCTAGGACTACACAAAAAACAGAGCTCACAATTTCATCTCCAGAGACAGTGATAGGAAAAAAGTAAACAGATCTGACTGGAACAAACTGCAACCTCTTCAGCTTTCTCGCCCAACTCAGAAACATACACCATGCATGTTTCCATCAAGGGCTTTTTGAACCAAGACAGTACAAAGGAAACAGCAGGTTCTGTTTAGGCACCATTCACAACACTGGTTATCTGATGGACACATTTTCCAAAATTGCATTTTTCCTGGCAGTAATTGACGCTACCCTAGTCTTCCATCACTGCCTTCAACTGTGTCCCCTGACTATTAAAACAAGAAAGTACAGGAAATATTAAAAGGAAATTTTTCCGCCAAAGCAGGAGGTTGGCAATGCAGTAACAATACAATGTTGTCCTTCTGTATATCACATGAAGAATGCTATATACCTGCAGTGAATTTTGTAGATTGCTCCAGGAGGTGGCTGGGCTTCTACAGAAGAACAGAGTTTTCACAAGTCTCCACTATGCTTTTCAGTTGTTGTTGGTGTCTGCTTACCTACACACATGCTTTTCTGAACTGTTGCTCATTTTGCACAACATTGTTCCAGGCAACAAGGACACCATTGCTACAGATGAAGTTGAAAGATTTTCAGTATGAGCAAAACTACATGCAACGGCAGTGTTATCAGGAAATGCTGCAACACATTCAAGAAGTTGCTAATGATATCCTTGTCCACATTCAGAGCTTTAAAAAAAAAACCTGCCAGACTGAGGTACCAACACCAAAACAAACCCATTTCTTCTCCTGTCCAAAATAACTTCCACTACTTCAGGCTACGATATCTGGCCAAAACCTGACCTTGTATCTTTGATTTGGGGCTAGAACCAATAAGCACAAAAACTTCCTTAACCACATTTTTGCTCAACTTTGATCTACTAAAACATATGCAAAACAAGTTCAAAGTTACCAATGCAAAAGCAATAGAGAAGAGAATCTGGCTCATAAACAAAGGACTACAGCTAAGTGTATTTAAGGCACATATGTATGGCTGAATATTTTATTTTCATTTCAGATGCCAATATTCAGCCATCTGGCTTTCCTCGAGGCATTTCTTTTGTGTCTTTTTTTTTTTTAATAGACACTCTTCAATAGCAAGGCATTAAAAATATAAAAGAAAAGAAAACCAAGTTCTTTAGTGTGAACCACTGCAGGCTACCAACCACCACTCCATTGTTAAACCTACATGAAACATAACATCAAGAAAGTTCCTATTTTCTAAACCAGTTCTTTATTATCTAAAATATTCATTCCCTCTTTAACCTACTAAATGTTAGTCTTAATGGCCATATGGCTGGACATTTATAATTAACAGCTTTTATCTAAATAAATACAGTGCTTTGAATTTTTAATAGGTTTGTCCATTAAGAACCCTCAAAGAAAGGCGAAAAAAAGCTCTTTCTAAAATAAGAGCAGAGGGATATGAACTTCATGAGGTGCCTTCAGACAGGAAACAGTAGGTTGTATGTGATATTGACCATTCACACTGAACAAGCACTGCATACCTGCATGGAAACTTCAGTGTAAAGCAGAAAAAGTGCTGGATGAATGAAAAGGAGTTCCAGGTGATGAACAAACCGCAGACCTACTGCTTGTACAGTACAGGGCATCTGCTAGCTTGAATTAGACTTGGAGACATCTGCACCCAAACATTAGTCTACAGCACAGCACCAAGAGACCTCAGTTTTTATGTGACTTTACAATCTAACCACGCGGATTAAATGTGCTTTCTATTGTTGATATAAGTGTGAAAGGCAGAGAACTGCAGTCATTCCTCCAACCTGCTCACACTGGCACAGTGTTGTGACCATTTCTGGTGGGGCACTGCACATTAGCACTGCCTCATCATGGCAGGGGATCTCAGTTTTCTCTATCCGTACGGCCACAATGTTTTGTGCTGTGCTAACAACCAAATTCTTGTTAGATTTCCACATCTACTCATTATTTCCTTTCCTTGTTTATATAAATTACCATGGCTTGTTATTTGTCAGGATTCATATCTGTGAATTTAATGGAACTGCACTTCTCAAAATCACCCACACTGTCAACAGCTCTAATTTGTTTATGTCAAATCAGTCTCCCCCCCCCCCCCCATTTACCCTTCTGTTTCATACCATTTATATTAGCTTGTCAGCTGGGATTTTATTTATTTATTTGCTTTGGAAGGTTTGCTTCTGTGAAACCCTGATGGCAGAAGAACTGCGCAACTCAAGGGACAAGTAATAATATATAAATGTTTTCAACACCAATCTGTTACTTCCAGTTCGGTCCTGGTCAAGAGCAACTGAAGTTCTGGCCAGTTTTTGCATTTACTAGAAAAACAGCTATGAGGTGGGTTTGGGTTTGGGGTTTTGGGGGGGGGGGGGGGGGGCTGGTTTTTTTACTCTGCAGATGGCTCTTTCTTAGTATTTTACCAGCCACCACCCTAGAAAATGCTCAAGAAACACTAAGCTTGTAGGCACCTAGAGAGTTTACAAACTCTTCCAAACACCAGCATTGTAAGAATGTAGAAGGCTTGCTAGGCACCCAATCTCCCATAGCAATCTAAGCACTAGGACTGTACCTTTTCTCTCAAAAAAGGTATCAGGTGAGAGGACAAAGAAAATAGACATATTATTTCAGTAAATATTTCCATATAGAACTTTGCAAAGAGGCTACTAGTAAGATATCAATGCGTGTATGAAATTTAGTATGTACTGAGAAGAAATGAAAACTATTGCTCTCACACATGCGTAGTATTTGCTTTCCAGTGTCATCCAAAGCGTGATACTGTATGCAGTGCCTGCACTGTGCTTGGTGCTGCAGAAACCCAAAGCAAAGATACAGTCACAGCTTACACTGATCATTTAGGAAGGACTGAAATAAGCTGCAGCACAGCAAAGCAAAACTCACTCAATGAAAAACTAGATGAATACTTAAAAGGATGTATTTTCATCCAGATTTAACACAAGTTTCAGCAGACATTTAAGGGTCTAATGATTTAGAAGGGATTGAGAGGCAAGGGAAAAAACTCCAGTGTTTTGGTTAAGTGGATCCCTGATCCTTAAAGACTGAATTGACCCAGAAGGTGGTTCTAGTGGTTGTGCAGTGCTCAGTATTTCAAAGGAAAAAATACATCCAACTCAAACCACACTTTTGAAGGGGCTTGGTCCATAACACCTCCTCCTACTCCATGGAGAAACAGAGGCTGCATCACCCCTCTCAGGCACTTCCCATTCTCTCGCTGTGGCCTTCCCCAGCTCTGTCCTCACCCGGTACAAAAGTGTGCTAACAGCCCTATGCAACAAAGGAGGTGAGCATCTGTGCTCTGCAGGCATACACAAAAACCAGCTCTTTCTGTTCTGCACCCATTTTTGTGCTGTACCAATTTAACCAAGCAGCAAGCTACTTTTGTCAGTGCTCTTAGGTGGCAGCCTGGCACACCAGCTCATTTGCTGGCCAACCTGCTTTTTAGACCTTTGACAATAGCTCAGCATTTTGAATGCTGAACACATCATATATTGCTATTGCGGTGCTTCTAATTTCCATTTTGGTTTGGGTACTGATTTTTTTCCAGTCATGGCAAGACTTACATGCTAGCAAAGCCTTAACAAAATGATTAATGGGAAGTATTTCTGGACATTACGGCGGAGTTCTGTATAGAAAGAGAACAAAAGTTTGATATTTCAGTTATCATGCTGAAATCGACAAACTCTTATTTCTGTTAAAACACTTCCTAGAATTTGTGTATTTTTACTTTCTGTAACTTTTCTCCTAAAAAATAAAATCTTGGACTTCACAGCAACAATATTAGTGCAAGTACTGTGTCATCAGTACCAAAAGAAGTTGCTATTTTAGGAGTTTATAGATCTTCCCAGCTTTAAAAAAATAAAAATGCCTTAGGCTAAACTTAGCTCTCAAGATTTTAGCATTATGTAGAGGAGGAAGGGACTTCGAAATCCTGGTGCATCTGAAGCCTGTGTGTATACTTTCCAGATTTTAACAGGACAGGATTTATTCTGTTCATATTTGCTGAGTTGTGGAAAAAAAACCCCGTAATAATAACAAATATGTAGGATCAAAGCTTCTTGCTCATTCAAACAACATGCCTTCAGCTGCACATAAGCATAACATGCACTAATTTTACAAACAATTTGAAACTAATTTAAGCTCTGAATGAGAAATATTCTGAGTACCTCAACAAGAGAGTTGCAATCATCATTATTCTCCTTGCAGCATACTGAGATGGGACTGATCCCATCTGCTCAGTCAATGAAGCCAGAAATCAAAGTTGATATAATGCAAAATCTGGACTGTTTTTTTCTGTTTGTGTCAAAGAGATCTAATCTTTGGGACAAAACCCAGGGTGGTTTTTAATCTTGAATTCTACTTTAACAAAGTTATAGCTAAGATTTGAAAACCTGCACAAACAATTCAGTTAGACTTTGAGATCATCACTTTAAAAGATCCACATGCTACATGATTCACAGAAAATAAGCCTAGAAGAGCAGTCATCCATTTCCCTGCTCCAAGTCAAGAGAGGGGTACATAATCCAACCCACACAGGTGCTTTTAACTCATCATTAAAGGCTTCCAATGATGGAGAGCAGACCATCCCCTTGTGAAACCTGCTCCAGCCTGAAAATTCAGCTAATTCCTTACTCTGCTCTCAGTGGGAGACAGAATAACAGGTCATCTTTCTGTTTATAACAAATTTTCATATACTGTAAATTAATCACCTCAACATCTCCTCATAGCTTGTGTTATCTAAAAGAGAACAACGATAAAACAGAGAGCTAGAGGTTTTGTCCACATCTTTCTCAAAACACACCTCCCAAAAGAAAGCTTCCAGGACTGTAATAATGTCTTGCATATGACAATCCTATTCATTCACCCAAGAGCAATTTGTTTGCCTTTTTCAAGCAGCAGCACAGTACTGAAGCTTTATGTTCAGTTTGTGGTCTGCTAACGAGTATTTTCAGCAGTACTGCTGCCTACCCAATTTTTCCTCATTCTTTATTTGATCATTAATCTGTCTATCTTCTTATATGCAGCATCACCTGGGTGAGCTTGGGTGAATCTGGCAGATGTGTCATCATTGCTCACTGGTTCCTTTTAATGTTGTGTGGGAAATTACCATTCTTGCAAATAGGTCTTTTATACAAATAGCCCACTTTATATCAGGAGCCAATGGTCCAGACAAGCAAGTAAACAGCAATAATAGCTGTTGCCACAATAGCTTTACTACTAATTCACATCAGCCTTAGTAATTACTTTTCCTTCATTATTACCGTTCGATCAATACTGAGCTGCAATTAGCCTCAATTCTTCACCAACAGAACCCTAAGCAGACAGTGAGGACACATGAAGTGATAAGGCCAGAGCTGGCATTTCTAAGAGTTATAAACCATATTCTGGAATATTCACAAAAAGGAAATATTGTCTTTCTTTTCTATCACTTCTATTCTTCAGAGGAGAGTGACTCTGGGTATACACAGTTCAAATTGAGACAAAAGCCATTTGGAGTCAATTCATTATATTTGTGTATATAACCGGACTAGTTAAGTCAACAAACTGGCATCCAGGCAGAAGCCCCTAACATAAAAAAGGCTTTGATTTTTCCATTGGGCGAGAACCAGAAGCATTATACAAGATTTACAAGAGAACAAACTTGGCTCATTCACGCTGCCTAATCACTTGATACTGCTGCAGTGGAGGCCTGAAGACCATGAACTGCAAGGGGGTGAAGGTATCATAGCAGGGAGATGCAAGCTCAAACCTTGCACTGAAAACCTTCCCCTTTCAACCTGGTTATGAGGTCTTTCAAGATAGAAAATCAAAAGTCACTGGAAATTATGTTAACCACAGCACTTCTGTGGCTTCTGCCAATTACAGACCTTGGCCAGCTTTAACCAAGAAAAGGCACAGGACCCCACCTGACCGAAGCCATAAAGCAGTGCAGTTCCCTTCCCCCCAAGATACAGAAAATAAACCACTGTTCTGGAGTCACATTTAGATCTCAAGTAAATAAATGCTGACTGCTGACACAGGTGTTGTCATTTGCAAGCTTCATGGAGTCCTTTAAAAAAAAGACACCAGGAGGGATCTCAAACATATTCAAATCAGGGAATGTGATATAGACCTATACAGACAGAATAGGAAAGGATGCATTTTACACTTCACTGTAGCTACTGAGTAATACATCCCCACAGCATCATTACAGATTTTGAGAAGACCCAGTCTATTACATTTCTGATTATATTGTTAGCTTACATGGAGTCAAATAGGACCATAAAACAGGATGATCTGGCTCCTCATTGCAGAGATGACACAGTAGAGGTCCAAATATTTGCTTTGCTGCCTGTAATATGGCACTTCAATGAGCAATTGAAGGTATGTAGCACAGTTGGCAGAGAACATTTGTGTCAAATAGCCCATGCTGGTTACATATCCCTGTATCTGTAGCAAAGGCTGCTTCTGAACTTCAGGTGCGTGGGGGGTGGGGAGAAGGATTGTTTGTTTTACAAGAACACATTCACCCACACCACCTCTATTCACTTATATCCTCACAAACACCATGAGAATAGCAGCCTGGTTATCTCGCTGCTCTGTGAACTTCTGTATCTAGATCTACGCTCATGCTTTAGATTCAAACATCCCCCACAATTATCCCAGGACCTTTGCCAGTTTTGGGGGATAGGAGAACTGAGAAAGGGGGTATTTCAGGTAGTCTAGCAATCAAAAATATCAGGGCAGAACAGCATTCAAGTATTTATCTTTTAAAATAAAAAGAAGTTGCAAGCAGTAACTAGTTGTATGCTTTGTAGTACTGTTTCTAGTGGCTTCACTTAACAGACAAAGCACTCACCTGAAACATCTAAGACTTAAATCTTGGTCCCAGCCAGGATCATTGCTTTCACTTACTAAATGTACGCAACGTATTCCACTAGGCAATTGCTTGCCCATCAGTGCACAATGTGGACTAATACACAGCCCCTTGAAAACATTATATTTGGTAACAATCATAAGGATTGATTAAATAGCCTCAGATAGGAGTATCTGCTTCCATCACGTTAGCTAGTTATTCTAATGCCATGTGGCAGCAGATACGAAGCAGATGAATTTGTGGAAGTTTCTACAGAAATTTTGAGGATATAATGGCAATCTTATTTTGACTCTTGAGATTAACACACTTCCCCGCCCCCCCAACTGCTGAAAAGCATGGATGTATAAATACATTAAAGCCAACAATTTCTAGCCCCCCCCCCTTTTTTTAAACTTGCTTAATTAAGGCATTTATATTTCTGCAAATTACTGCAAAGTTATTGACCTAAAGGTTGCTCTGAACCTTACAGATGAAAGATTTTACATGAACTTCTCAGCAGCTTTTTTCCAAAGTTGATTTCATTTAAAACTCTTTTCAAAATGCTTCTTTTGATCATTATCACTAAATGAAACTTCTTTAGTTGGCCAGAACAGGAAAATATTTGACTATCTCACCATGAATCTCTTCCTTAAAGCTGATTAGCTCCTATTTCATAACAGCTCTAAGCATTCTGTTATCAGCAGTGACTCCCAAATAGTCACGTTAGATACTTAAAGCAAATTTTACTTTAAAGCAAACAATTGCAAATGCAGCATGCTTCAGATTTCCTAATGTCATTTTAAGTATTATTGCCCATTAGGAACAACAACAGCACAGCTGAAGCAGTTAATAGAAATGAGCACAAGTCACAGTTTTAATTGCAGCCTTAGAGCCATATTCATTAGAGATGAGCATATCCCCTTCACATTGCAAGTAGGATGCCTGCATACATGATTTCAAAAGTGAAACACATCTACACAGAATATGACCCCTGTCTTCCCATACCTATCTGATGTCTCTGATGAGTAGAAGAATGCTTCTCCCCTAAACTTACCAGCTGTGTAATGTAAAACAGTGCACACCTAACAAAAAAAAAACAAACAAAAAAAAAGAAAAAAAAGAAAAATTACACTTCAAGATTTCTTTAAACAAGGCTTTAGAACAAGATGTAATTTGAAGTAACATACACAGATAACATGGAAATGTACTAACTTGCTATTCTTGCTATATCTGTCCAATTGTAAGAAACCATGTATTTCCAGTGCCGGATTTAAGAAAACTACACCTGCCAAGCCAAAACCTCCTCAAACTCTCAATACTACCCCTTGGAAACACAAAAAGACATTACATGATATTTCCTGTCCTGGTAGAGGTCAACTATTGCACAGGGGTCGTTTACATCTCTGGAGGAAAAACAGTGCTTGTAGAGCTCATAACACCACCCTGTTTATGTCAGTTCACACAGCCTTCAAGGATACACTATCTTGTATGTTTCCTCAGGAGTCCCAAACCAGAGTTCCAAAACTACAGCTAGCAACAGAGAGGCTAACTGAGCAGCAAAAATCCAGGGAAGATTGTATAAGCTTGAAAGGGATCCAGTAAAGGATCAGAGTGAATGAAGTGGGAAATGAGTATTTGGCTCTTCTGAAACTAAGTATGTCAGTCTATGACATCTGTCTGAAAAGGAAAAAGTTCAAAATGCAGATCTGGAATGCAGTACTTCTTACTGTGAGTTGCTAGCTGCCTGTAAGCAATTTCCAACCTTCCAGTCATTGGACTTTCAGGAGGATAACTCACAGCGGATGTAGGAAAAATAACAGACTGGCAAGCTCTTCAAATGAGAAGAGATGAAATTCTGAGGATGCCAACTCACAAGCAGAGTGAAAGACTGAAAGCAGCACAGGGCAGAGATTCATTGCACCCCTCCAGGCTTTACAAAGCCAGGAAAACAATTCAGTGACCAAAGGGATTCCTGAGTTTCACTTCACCATTTATCTGCCAGTTGGAAAAGCATAAGCATGTTACTCTATAAAGGTCAAGTATTTCACATACTCGGAGAGCTACAGGAGTCCAACAGAAAACATTTTCATTGCATGTGTTAATAATGTTATATTCCTGTATTCCTGAAACTTAAGCTTAAGAGGAAGTATTATATAAACAAAAAAAGCAATTAATGAACACAAGGGTTTTTAATAAAAATATATCTCTCTGCAGTATATTCTGCACTTGAACTCTGAAGAAGGGTTGTTCTTGAATTATTTATTTTTCATTTTCTACTGATAAGACATGGCTAGGTAGCTTGTAAGGGTCAGTGTAGTCAAATCCATATATTACCAATTACAGTACACTGCATTAGCATGTCATCCACATAAAGTATACTTTAAGGTTAATACAGTATGGTTAGTCATTTATTAATTAGAAGATATGTTGAATAATTTCATTCCTTCAGAATGAACGCTAGTTTTCTCATTTGAAACTCAGTACAAACATGAAAGGAAAATACAAACTGCAGATAAAATACGCAACATATGCTGAAAATAAATTTGGCTGCACTACCAAAACATTTCAATAACTTGCAATTTACTGGAGAGAGCAACTGCCAATTTCACCTAGTGAAATTAATTCTTTTACTGTTACTACTTCAGTTGACAGCTGTATAGGTTTCACAGGTCCTGCCTTTGGCTCCAACCTCATCAACCTTTAAAGGGTGGTCTCTGAGGAAAAAAAGGTCTTTTCAATTCTTAACTCCAGCTCTACATCTTCATTTATCCATGATGCTTCTCAACCCAAGTTGCTGAACAAGGGAATTATGCCAACAATAAGAACACCACACACAAAATGGCAGAAATAGACTACAGCCCAACAGCCAAAGCTTTGCTCCTAAGTCCTTTGCCTTCCTATCACTGTGTTGCAGCTCCTCAAAGGAAAAAAAAAGAAAGAAAGAAAGAAAAAAAAAAAAAAAGTTGAACTCTGCCTACCAAGAGTCTCCTTGAAAATCTGACTTGAATTTTAGGGTCTCTTCTTAGCCCATTCAAACTCACCACCCTCGTCTTTAAATCTCCAGTTTCAGTGCACACATTTCTTCTGTTTATGATTTATACAGCCAGCTCACACTTTGCATCCGAGACCTCATACACCTGACCTTATGCTTCCCTGTTTCTTGTCCCTATTGCTCCTGAGCCAGAAAACCCACCTTAAACTACTCTGGAGAATTCTCCTGCAGTGGTATGGACTATACCCTGAAAGCACTAATCCATAGGTCCTCTTTAATAAAATTTAATATTCAGGAAAGCCATGGAACAATACTGCCAACCAGTCTTTTTCTCCTGATATTTTTCCAATAATAAAAAGTGTCCAGCTTATCCATATTTCATACTTCCTTTGCAGCACAATTATCATTGATTGAAGAGCAACAAGAATTGAGAAGGCTCCTGGTGCTCAGCTCCAGAAAGTATATCATAGACACCAAGCTTACACAGCAAAAGTTTGGAAACAGCCTCCTCTGGGAAGTCAGATTTCCTCTTTTTCACTGCAAAATTTCAGTCTCGCTTGCTCCCACATCAAACCTACTCACCTCCTGCTACAGATTTAAAGAAACAGGATGGGTGTGCTCACAAAGTTGACACAGCTGAACCACAGAAAGCACCTCTGATATCTCACCCTCCCCAGCATTTTACCTTCTTTTCACACCTGTTTTTGATAGTAGCTGAGACTACTGAGAATTTGGGCTTCACATGAAGCATCAGACACTAAGTCTATGACACAGCATGAAAGGCAATAACAGAAATTTCCAAATAGTGAAGTCAGAGAAAAGGCAGGGAAAAGGATTTCACACAGTTAGAATCTGCTCTCCAAGATGCTCCCTCATCAGCTTCCAGAAGGAGCTCTGCATCCGGAGAGGTGGGAGGACTGGGCCCCCTGCTGCTCCCCGAATAGTTCATTTTGGCATTTCCTTCCTGCTCCCATTTAAATGTAATACACGAATGCATGCTCACCAGCATGTCACCCTCCAGATGGTACACTTCTGCTCTATCTTTTTGTATTGGAAGGACAATTTCCTCACTAAACCTGTGTGACCTACAGCAAAACGATTTGGTGCCTTGCTCCAGTCCAGATTTCTGGTCTGTTTTCATCAAGGTTTACCTGGTATTTTAGCCAGCAACTACTACTCCTGTTTTTTACAAAATGCAGTAACACATAGCAGCACAGTCTTTGAGAAATACTGGAAAGAAGAAGGGCAGGGCACCACAGGGAGAAAAAACGGACAGAAGAATGGTGTTTACAATAAGTAATTCACAGACCTGAGGCAAGAGACACACAGCATGATGTTCAGAACTACTGAAAAAGCAGCACAGTGTAGAAAACTGGCAACATTTCACTAAGCATCTCCATGAAGGCCTCAGGTTAGTATGATAAACAAACTGTTTCTAATCCTGTATTTAAGTGTTTAGCTGAATTAGAGCATAGGAATAGCTATCTCAGATCCTTCCCAGGCAAGTCACCATCAGGGATGTGGATGTGGAGCAAAAGTTTGGACTTTTAAGAGGCTCGGTAGACATGTTCCCTTACAGAGACCTTTATGTAAGGAAATTATTTCCAACCCAGGACACGTAGGTGCTATGGTCTTCCTTTATGTTTTCTCAAGGAAGGTCAAATCCTAATTCTAGTTCAAACTCACCTTAAAGCTTGAATATCTGGCTTTGTCCCCCAAGATGAAGCAAATTCCCTTTGTAATCAATAGAAAGACGTTTTCCTGCCCATCAGAATCTGGGAGAAGGAAGGAAAAAACCCTAGACATAACCCACTTCCTGCTTAAAAGATAATTTTTTAAATTTATATATTTTTTAAACTTATTAGGTATTACATCCTTCCTAGCAAAAACAGAGATGTGTGTATCAAGGACACACGAAGAACAAGCTGAAAGGACAACAATATCACCAACTTCCCACTGCTTCTCAGACACTGGAAGAAGAGCAATAAGCAGTGAGGTTGTCCAGAACCCCCAGGCACTCTGCAGTCTTACAAGGAAAACTAACAAACTGCAAAAACCACAGTTAAAGTCACAGGAGACACTCTTTTACAAAAGCTGCTAACACCTTATGCCAGGGTCCCCTACTGTAAGCCACTGCCACCAGCCAAGAAGAGGCCATTCCTCAGAGCAAAGCTCCAGCTCTGGGTGGCACACCTCAGCTTTCAACTTCTGCCCCCGCTCCAGGCCTGCTGCTTGCTATTCATGGGACATATTGAAAGGCAGAGGGAATACCAATGTGCTATGGGGAAAAAAAGTAAAATACAGAGCACCACACACACAAAAAAAGGTGATAATGTTGGCAGCACAAAGACAGTATGTTCATCCGGGAAAGCTCATCAAGGACAAAATGTTTTCTAATGAAAGAGGGTGGAGTCTCTTCCAACAAAGAGAAATTGCTAATGTCTAAACCGAGTCTTTTGATCATAAAAGCTACCGAAGACCACAGTCCAGAAAAGCAGGTTAGAGTTTGGACCAGCAGAAGTGCTTCCTGTAAGGCAGCAACTGCGCTTCCACACACGAAGCTGTCCCAGCACCAGGGCTATTCTGCTGCTCTGGGTGCAGGGACTTTTAAATTGCAAGCCTCTCGCACTTCCCTCCCGTAAACTTTTCTAAACGTAGGGTGTATCAAATAGGACAGAGTAAACTGGGAGGCACATAGCCATGCCACCACACAGCACGCCACCTCCAGCAAACGCTGGCTGGAGAACACCAACCACCCGGCCGCGTCCCCTCAGAGGTGCGCCCACCGCAGCGCCTGCCCCAGGCGCGGCTTTCCCTGCGGCCGTACTGACCAGCCCCGCGGCGCCAGCTACCCTCCTCTCACCGCATACTCGACAGATTTCAAGCCGGACGAGCCTTTCCGGCTACCCCCAGGCCCTACCAATACCCCAGCCCGGCGCCCCGACCTACCTCAGCGCCATAGGTAGCCCGCCAACCACCATCTTTTCAGCCACCAGGCCTCAACGTCCCGGGGCAGCTGGGCCGCCGGCAGGAGCCGGAGCCGGAGCCGGAGCCGGCCCCCCTGCGTGGGTGTGGCTGTGCCGAGCAGGGGCGAGGTGATAAGTGCCGCTTCGGCGGCGGCTGATGGGCAGGCACGCGGCGGCAGGAAGCGCAGTGCGAGCTGCCGCCGTTGCCTAGGTGGGCCAGTGGCGGCTGTTGGCTGCGTGGGCGCGCAGGGCAGAAAGGGCGGCGGGGGCGGCCACGGTGCTTACCCGGGAGAGGGGCTCCCGCCGCCCCTTGAGCACCCTACTGGGCAGATCCTGCCTGAGGAGAAGCCGGGTAAGGAGCCACTGCCTTCTGCAGGGACACGCGTTACATGTGCGCCGAGCCCTGCCTCAGCCTGGGCGGTCTCGTTCCTGCCTGGAGCCCTTGGCTGGGGAGAGGTTTTAGCTAGGTGTGACTCGCGGGGCATGGCTGACAGGGAAGGCGACTGTCCTGTGTGGCCCGGTAAGCGCTGCCGCCTGTCTGTTCGCAAGTGGCTCCACATCCAGTGGGAGCTATCACTGAGGAGCAGGAAATGTGCGTGTGGGAATCAGGGAGACAAGGTTTGCAGAGAGGTTGTGTTTCTTATTAAACCAAAAGACCTGAAAGAAACGGAGACGCTTTCAGGTGCGTACACCATTCCTCCCAATTCAGTGGGCCTGCTGCTATGTCATGTGTGAGGAACAGAGTGGAAGCGGGAGACCAGGAAGCAGAGGTATTTACCAGTGCAGAGCGGGCCCTGGGAAACAAGGAAAGCGGTTGGTGAAAGACACCTGGCAGCAGGAGCTTTTGTTTGGTGGTGTGCAGTTAGCTGGGTTCGCAGGCAGCTGAGTCGTCATGTCTCTTTCCCTCTGAAAAACACCACAGGATAGCTGAGGCCAGTTTGTGAGGAGTCCATGCGTTAGTGTGTGCCCATTAGCCATGGCTTCGCATGCATACCTGGTAATGGCCACACGTAGGAGGCATTAATGCCAGCTAGGTATTGGCTGGTAAATTCTGATTTTGTGGGGGGTAGTTGAGAGTGTTCGCTCTGGGTACCCAGACCCTAGGCCTGGCTGATGTGCACCTCTTCTGCCGTACCCGAGTCGACTGCACAGTGAGCACTGCGTGCTGCCGGAGGGGGACTTGTCTTGCCGTGTCTTGCCCACATGGTGACCCAGCCTCACCCTCTGCAGTATATGGGATCACAGCTTGAGGTTGTATGGCTGCAGGCTGTAATACCAGTAGGCTGCTGCTTTTACAGTGACTCCAAGCCTTCCTCTGGCTTAAAGAAGGGGGAAACGAACAGGTGGTGAATGTCCCAAGAGTGAACACAGGGAACAATTCACTTGCCATAGCCTCTCACTTGCTACTGAAAATGGAGTTGCTTAATGAGTGTTATATTTCTCTAAGGGTTTTTTCTGCTTCATTTCTTGGGACCATTGGAGGATATTCATTGACACAAGAATACAGGCTGTGTGATTGTTTTCATGGTTCCCTCCCCCGATGTTACAGTAACTGTTCTTTTATGTATTTTTATACTATTTTTTGGTGGCATAATGGATGATTCTGACATCCTTTTTTTGAGAACCCTCCTTGCCTCTGGCTTCTCCATAGAGGTTAAGGTGGAGAAGATTAGCCTTGTTTTCTGCTTCAGATGTAATGCTGCTTTCCTGTAAGCAGCTGTGGGCTGGACTGCGGAGTCAGTATTTTCATGGGTTTAAAAATGCAGAAGCTGCAATAAATGCAATTGAAAGGTTTGGTAATCATGAATGAAGGGGAACAAGCTTGTTACTATGTCCTGCTTCCTCAGGGAAACTGAAAATGTAGAGCACTAGTTTAAGTAAAAATGCGGGGGGGGGGTGGCTCTGTAGGACATATTATTTTTTAAGCAGCTGGAACAAAAACAATTAAGTATAAATGATAAATACAGCATAACGGGAACCCTAAGAATAGTATGTTTTCCATGTGTTAATAAAAAAAAAATATTGTGGACAACAGGAATTATTGCTGATCCAAAGGGGTTTCGACAGCCTGAGATGCAATGGTCAGGACTCTCACTATAGGGTTAAACTGGGCAAGTCCAATTCCTTTGCAATAAGAAAGTGCGAGTTTCTTCGCATGGAGTTATGAAGAGTGCAGACTTACTATTCCTCTGACGACAGGAGCAGTAGGCTTGTCAAAGTATTTGACACAAAGTAAGTTACCTGAAGATTCTGGATATTCACGTAGTCAGTAACCTTCTTTTACAAGTATATAAACATAAAGCACTTAGGGGGAATGTTTCTAGTTGTTATTTATTTATACAGGAAGGCCTCTTAGAGGAGGCATGACCAAAGAGAATCCTCTCATGCTCAGAGACAGAATTTATTCATGACAGAATAAATTATTGTATTAGACTTGGAATTCATTCTTAAGCTGTTACTTTACCTTTGCAAAAAGACTAAAAGATCACAGGTATCACAACGTGCAAAATATCTTCCTCTGAATCCTATTCAGTGCTCTTGCTGTAAGGTAGATTCTCAGAGAAACACTTTTTTTTGTGATTAGGTCTTGGGGATGAGGAATTTGTCTCTGAGAGAGATGTGGAACTGCAGTAGAACATTTTCATTGGGCATTTTGGCTCATGCCTGTCTGTGCCGCTTAAAAATTGACTGATCAGTTTTTATGACATATGGGACATATTGCTGCCTGTTTTGTGACCACATTCTTTATAATTATTTATTTTAAAAGTGAATTTAGTGCTTATGAAAGGTGGCAGATTTATAGTTGTAAACAGAGTGGGATTTTCAAGCCCCTTTGGGGGAAATTGAGCACCCAAATATTCATGAAGCAGGTCTGAAGATAGTCTTACAGAAGACTGAGGATAACAATCATGGTTTTTTTAGAGTACTTTTGATTTTTTCAATATCCATTTCTTTGGAAAAAAAAACCAGAGACAGTTAAACATTGTTTTGAATGGTTTAGTTCCAAAAAAATCTGTTTAGCCAACACCTTTTTTGACTTGGAGGTGCATAGAAGATAAAGCTCTGTGTGATTCATAACGAGTCAGGCCAAAAAGGGACTTAAAGCCCTACATCTAGTCTCCAGAAGGCTGTCATGTGAAAATTTTTCTCTTTCACAACAGCCTTCTGAACAGCATGGCTTGAAAAGAGCAGTATGTTCTGACCTGCTCTAGTCTGCAGCAACTTCACCATACTGTCCCCCACTATGCTTTCCTTACAATTGACAACAATAATTTTCATTCCTGTTCAGTCTTTGGCCTTTTTGTTGTGGCTAGCTGTAGGAGCACTGCTTGTGCATAGTGCGTCTTTGTTTTACTACAGGTCTGGTCAAATACTCTCAGGAAGTTGTTTTATACCTCTAGCTCTGTTTCCTGCTCTGCCAAAGGGAGAAAATGCTATTGCATTGTAAAACACTGTACAGTCGGCTTATAAGAAGCCAATATTATTAAATGCCTTTTGATTTCTGAAAAATCATCATTGTGAAACCAACAACTCTCTTTGTATATTGCCGGTCACCAGTTTCTTATATTAGTAAACATTGTTAATTAGAGTTCCTGCAGCTTTTCACAATATATAATATTTTTGACAATATAATAACACTATATGCTTATATATAGTACTTAATATATAAGCATATATAGAGAGATTTCGTTTCTTAAAAGAAATTGAGACACTCTATTCCTCTTTATCATGCAGGCTGTAATAGTAGCTGCAGCTGTTTGCTGTTATGGCCTGATACTGTATTGGGAAAGAGTGCTAACAAATGCTCCTTTGGTGATTGTGTGCATAAGAAATTATTGGGGTTTTTTCCAGCTTCATTCATATCTATTTTTATTAACTTTAAGTGTGATGCAAGTCATCAGCAAATAGATGTGTAGTCTTAGGAGTACCTTATTTATGGTACATACTTATGAAATTACATTGCTAAAAAAGAAACATAAAATAAAATTTATGTTTAAACCACCTGAACTTATGTACCAAGAATTGAAGTCCAATTTTAAAGTGATTCCTTTTCTTCTCTGTATTTCATGCCTGTGTTCTGGGTTTTGAGGTTGGGGGTTTTTGTAATTCTTTTTCATGAATGCAAAGAGTCACAGATTGAGAGGTGTTAAAGGCAGGGAAGATCTCCTGGAATATCTAGTAAGACAATTACTTTATCAGTATGTGTTTCCAAGAGTTTTTCTTAGTCTAGTTCAATAAGAACGAAGTGACTGTGTTTCAGCTGCTTTGCCAGAAACTATATATATATTGCTTTCAAAATTTTACTTGGTATTTCAAATACATATTTGTTCTCATTCCATTAGTGCTGTTTATATTAAAATAATTTTTTTCTCCATGTTTATGTTTATTCTTTTGTAAATAATTAATTTATGCAGTCTTGTTTTGTTGCTTTTCAGCCTTCACTTGGTCAAGCTGTATGTATTTAGTGCACTTAATCTTTCTACATTGCAGCTGAGGTATGATATTATAGGCAGGGAAATATACATGTCTTTCAGCTGCCTATTGGCATTCTAGCACAGCATAAACCTGCTGAGTTCTTTGAGAGACTGAGCCTTTAAGTTTAGCGGAGCTGAGCTGCATTATGCCTGTAGTGACCATTTTGTAGCTGCTTAATACATTTATTTGGTGTTAGTCCCTGATGTGTGTCTCTTCATGTTCCACTCAAAGAGAAATTAACCCTTCACTCATTTCTGTTGTTAGCTTTAGGAAACATTTCCCTGTCTCAGTCCTGTTGGGGAAGCAGTGGCTATGATGATATGATATTGTCAGTCTTGTCGGATCTGGGTCATGTGGAACAGGATTCATGTGCCTGCCTAGTGGTAGTGGGGTTTCCCTCTGTAGCCCAGACTCATGGCTGTCTTTGCTTGTGTGAATATTGCTGCATACTCTTGATTAGCTCATAGTCTGTGTTCGCCCTCGGCTCTCATTCAGTTTTATTATTGATAATTACCCTAAATCCTTGTCCCACTTATATACTAAAAGGCAGCTTTTCAAGTGGAATAGTAGGTTTTTGTCCCAGTAAGTCCAAGCGTATTTTTTTACTGCCTGCTTGACATTTACCTTTGTGCCCCCTGTAAACTCTGCCTTCCCTTTACTCCACAGAGCAGTAATTTTCAGCTCTTCTCTATTCCTTAAGTACAACTTCTAGTTATTTTTTCAAAGTGTCTCAGTGGCTGAAAAAAGAACAATGAGTTATTCACAGATCTGTATTATTCCCAGTAGATAGTCTCTGAACAGTGGATACATGATAAAGTAGTAACTGTTGCAACTTGTAGACTGGAATGGGCAATTTAGATAGGCATAAGGCAGAAATAAACAGGGGAGGAGGAAGTGCGCCACTAACCACTTTTTGCTATAACATGCCTGTTTGCCTGACCAGTGTTCAGCAAGGATTGTGTCTCTTCCATAGTGAATACCAAGTATTTTTAAAAAATTCTTATCTTCTATATTTTTTTGGCTTTGGGGTTTGGTGTCTATTTTGTTTCTGTGCAATAAGCTCTTTTCTTAAGGTAGATATTAAGAATTTACCTGTCAAACAAACAGTTAAGCTTGCAAAAAGACTTGGGCATAATGGCTCCACTGCAGCTTATTAAAACACAGTCCTCTCTGAGTATCATCTTCTGTTCTTCTCAGGATTTTAGAATCTTTTGAAGCTAGTGATTTTGGAAAAGCTGCCCAGGTTACGGAGCTAAAGGAACTGTATATTTCATAGAATTTTTTAGTTCAGTTATTTCCACTGCTCTGGTCTTTCCAGTAACTGGAGCATAAAGAATCATACTCTACCTTAATGCATCAGAGGGAATGCTTTTAATTTACCTTTAGTTTGTCAAAAGGCAGCAATGAAAAATTGAAAGCCATGACTTTTTCTGGGGAATAAATCCTCAAAAAAATATTGTGAACAATTCATTTGGGTTTTAACTATCCAAAATATTCTTGAATGCAGGCAGAACACCCTTCATCCAGAAACTTATTTCTGGTTAAGAAATGTGTACTCCCTTTTGTTCATGTATTTTTTAAGATTCTTAACCAGCTTGTACTCAAAAATCCTCATGATCACAAAGTCTGTTTCCATAAAACTGTGAATGCAATGTCACAGCTACTCATGTTGTAGTAACAGCAAAATGTGATCAATAGAATTTTTTCCACCAGCTAATGATGAGTAACATGTACTTGTGAGTAATTTAAGTTGCACTTTCTTCCCTTCAGACAGCAAAAAAACAAAAGAGCAATAATCATTGAATCATTAAGTGATTTTTAGAGATATTTAAATTTCAGGATACAGATATATTCTAATTAAAAGATCTTAGGACTTTCAAATCATTTTGATCTTTGTCCTGTGGTTGTAGTATATGTGTATATAATTACTGCTGTCAGAGACATGCAGTTTCCTAGAAGCCATGGCAAAAAGAGACAAGAAATCCTTCCCCAGTTTCAGTACCATCACAGCAATTCCCAGCATGGCAAATATTCATGTCATGAGGATTTGGGATGTACTCTTCCTTGGATTTCACTGTATACTGCTGAGTTTAGGCTTTAGAGCATCTTTCAGATAATATGTTCCTGGTGAATGGAGGCTCCTGTCAAGCTGAAATTAGTCCTCTGGAAGGCTTCAAATTTTGCAGAACCAGCTGGAATGCAAAGCTGCTTTTGGAGCTCAGTTTTGCATAGTCTTGTACATTCAAACATCCTTGGAATTATAGAATTCACCACCAAACCTACAGGTTGGGAAATGTCTTTGGCTTGATGGCTTGCTGATCTCCAGGAAGGAGGAGTTAGTTATCTATAACCCCTTGCAGACTGGTTGGGCAGCAGAAAACTACCTGTATCCCAAACAATTGTCCACATGGGGCATTAAGATGAGTTATATATGTTTCAAAAAAGTTTTGCCTTTGAAATCCCATTATGGCAATTAAGAAGGCTAGGTTTTAGTTGGTAAACAGAGCAATGCTGTTGCGGTGTTCTTAAAGCGTGGCTGTGTGTGCTTGTCAAGCATTCATGATCCATCCTGATAAAGAGGGAATTTGGGGACAATGATTAATGATCTGCTGGGATAAAATTGGAAGGAAAGATTAAGTGTTTATAAAACAATTAAGTAGTGACAAAGGAAAGGTTCTGACTGTTTTCTAAGGGTATTTGAAACCTGAGCATGGCATGAAGGGAAATTAATTGTTTAAAATACCAAGACATTTTATTGTGTGTTTGGAAGAGGACTATGAAAAGGGAATCAGACTTTTGTGAACCCTTATGCAGAGACAAAAGTAATTTTCTCTTAACTTCTGTTATGGTCAGCAGGAATGCTGTAGTCCTTTATGGAAAGTTTTTTCCTTCCCCATTTTTTTCATCTAAAATAAGCCTTTTTGCTGTTTGATCCTTGTGCATGTAGAATGTAACACTTCTACCTTTGCAGTTCTGCCTCCTGAGGCTGAAACAGAGACAGACTGAAATTAGCAGCAATGTACTGCGACGATAATCTTTATCACACTACCCTTTTTTTTCCTTTTGTAGGTGAGAGGAAGGGTGATATATCATGGGCTTTGGTATATTGTAAAAAACAGAATCTGTGCAGAGAGCCTAATGCACAGATAAAGAGAGCAATTCCGCTGTGATTTGTTAAGTTCTGTGCTGTCTTTTTGAATCAAACTCATACAGTGATTGAGCAACGGATATTTCAACAAAATGTTGAAATTTTATGAGAACAGCAGACCAAAATTGATCAGTCAAGAATAATAATTTTTAATTTAAATTTTTTTATTTTTTTGAAATTTTTTTGAAATTTTTCATCTCGTTCAAGGTAAAACATTTATGATTGACAGAAATGGAACTCTCCCCTCCTTATCTGTACTATTGCTGTCCCAGTAGAAGGCTTATATGTCTTTTGGTCTTCTCTGTAAATTGGTGTTTGAGCAGTTAAAACTCATAAAGCAATAACTGGTAGAATCTCTGATTTGTCTACTCCCATTTTTGGCTGTTTACAATTTTATAAAGCAGCTAGAGAGTTTCATGCAGCACTGCAAATAACTGCAGAGCTCTCTCCCTGATTGCTCATGACATCCTCCCAAGGATGACGGAAAGCAGCAGAGGAGGGGTAGGACTCACTCGGTTTACCCTGAGAGGTGGAGCCAGTTTATTTGGTGAAAAGCAGGGAAGTAAAAAGAATGAACTCTCCCCTGCCAAACTTGAAACCATATGAAAGAAAGAGTGGTAGCAACAGATAGAAGAAAGGTGGTTTCTTTTGTTTCTTAGTGTGAAGGTGTCCAGATAAAAACATATGTTTCCTGACTTCCCCACCATCTGTTCTAACCTTCATGTGTACTTCTTGTGTCTGTAGGGAATAAAAGTGCTAACTTCCAATCTAGGTACCTAGCAGCTTTGCATATGGTGTCAAACTGACACCTTTTAACTTGAAACCTGGTTAGAGGAAATGAGGATTGTTGGTGACAAATGTTCCACTGTATTATAAGGGAAATGCTTTTGTTTTCATGTCTGGGAAATTTTCCAGGCCTTCACCATGAACTTTTGGCAGAGTAGACTATGAGTAATTACTTACTGATTTCCTCCAGTAAACTGCTGAGCTCATAAGAAAAATAATCCAGTTTTGAGGATTTGAAGAAGGTCCACTACACTGCATTGTAACAGTTGGGACATCAGGTTGTGTTGTGTAACAGTGATCCTGGAAGACCTGAGACCAGGAACTAAATTTTCTGGATTAGCAAAACTGGCACAAATGTGAAAGTTCTTTCAGGCCAGAAAGAGAGCATTTTGCATTGTCTTCAAGTTATGTTTAGTTTCAGTGACTGCTGATAAGGTCCCAAGAGCTGATTTTTTTGAATGATAGGAGGGGAAAATGGGTGAATTCTAAGTTACTAGAACTAACTCAGGGAGTCAGAGTGAAGTGTTTAGATAACTTAAATGGTCCAAAGTCTAATCTAGTTCTGTTATCTCAAAAGTAGAACACAACACTTTTCCAGCTGGGTTGGTGCATTGAGACCTACAGAAGGACTTGAAGATTTGTTTTGGTAGAAAATAGGAAATCCCTTTTTTAATGATAAAGGATTGATTGTTTTGTGTGCGACATCAGACATGATGGACAGCAAGTCCAACCTGACATAGTGGTCTTTGCCTCCACCCCCTTCAATGATCTGATTATTTGATCCCTTTAAAAATATGAGAAAGCCTAGATGCAGTTTATCAATAAGTCTTATAAAACAAGATTCTCTTTTCCATTACTCAGAGAAATTACGATCTTTTCCTTTATTTCCATAGCTGCATCACTGGAGTACTAAACCTATATGGTCAAAATCATTTTAATGTAGTTTATAGAAATAAATCATTTTAAAATGAAATCATGACTGTATCTGTCTCCTATGACAACTGAGTCATTTGCAGCTGTGCAAAATGAGAATTGACACTAAAAGCCAAGGGTGATTTAAGGGAAATGACAAACTCGCACTCTTGCAATAGTAAAGTATCATGTATTTTAAGATGGGGGGGAACCTAGACAAGTGTGTAGCTGCACATTTCTAATTTATCATGAGGAACTTAAAGGCATTTGTATAAAGTCATATGTACCTGACAGAACAGTACCTGAGAGTATGGTTTTTTGTATCTTGAATGTGAACAACACTAATTTTTGCACTCCATATGAATATTCATGTTTTGTATGAATATGAAATATCCATAATCCTTGTAGAAATTTGTGAGCATACGAGAGCAGAGCAAACAAGTCTGAGAATGGAGCCTGAGCCCAGGAGCGCTGGTCCTGTGCCTGCAGTGTTAGCCCACAACGGTGGGAAGGAAAGAGTCAACCTCTGAGGATTCAGACTGGTCAGTCTCCAAGTTATCAGTTGCTGGATTCCTCAATGTGTTTGTCTTCCAGAAAACACCTTCTTGGTAATGCCAACACATGGGGAATAGAACATGTAACTTTGTTCTGTAAACAAGCAATGAATTAGGATTGCTTACCTCTGTATTTTTGTGGGCGTTTACTTTTTGGAGCTTGTCATTTGTTTATCGGGTGAATTCAGGTATTCCTTTGTGTTCCTCACACTTTGATCTTGTGTCATCTTATCAGATTGACTATATAATTTTCTCTGAAGTAGGCTCAAGCTTCAAGTGGGAGTCCAGCCTTTCTACTAGCTTTTTTTTCCTCCTTTTCTTCCCTACCTTTGCAATCTTTGTGTATTAAAAGCAGCACAGTTGGTGTTCCTCATCGGGTTCCTTGGATACTGTACATAGAAAATGCTGTTGCTTCTGAGCACCTCATCTATCTTTGCTTGTTGGAACTTGGCAGTGCTAAAGGATCCAATTCTTTTTTGCATCAGTGTAAGTCGAGGGTAACTCCTCTGAGGACAGGGGTGTTACCTGCTACGAAAATCAAGACCAAGGTGCCCTGCTGCATTCGCAGCTCCCCTCTCTCCTTTTGCAGGTCTTCCATCCACTGTCCAGCCAGCTTCTCTGTGACCTATTACTGTCTGTAATCTCAGGGCCTGACTCTATCTCAGAGCAAGGTACTTTGTTGTTGTGAACACAATCCTGATTTTTTGTTTTGTTCTCAAGTTGTCATGCATTTGTGCGCTGCTTATAGAGTAAGATCTGACATCGAGAAACGAGGGACAATAACTGGGAATCAAAAGAGGCTTAGAAGATAGGTACCAGAGGAAGCTCTTCAACCTAATCACTACAGTTAAGAGACTTGGGGATGGAGTGCCAAGGAATGCTGAGGAAAGCTCTGCTTTCCTAGGAGGCTGCTTTGTAGCTCATGAGAGATTGAAGTTATGGGTAAAATCCAGTCTTTTAGCCTGAAAACAGGGAAGCCAAGGGTAGATTCACCTTGTATTTCCCTGTAGTTTAGAGTGAGAATGCCTAACCTACAGCCTGTGGGCCAAAGTTGGCCACCAGCCCAGTTAATCTGGCTAGATTTTTGCCACCCTCTTTTCCATAGGTTTTTTAGACGTGAACATGGCATAAATTAGAACAATTGTTGCAGGAGCTTGATTCCTGCTGCCTTTTTTCTTGAGACTTTCTGGCCCCTTCCTTATTGCTTGATGCCAAGAGCTCTTGGGATGACTTGACCACTGATTCAAAATTTTTGCAGATTTTTCCAGGCTTGGGCCCTGGAAAAAGTGCATTTCTGGAGTATAACTTTACTTTTTCTTCCTTTATTTTTGATGTAAGTGATAGCATTTTGACAAATTATCTGTACTATTGCAATTGCTATTTGTTATGTAAAGATTATACCCATACGTGGCGTTTGTTTGTATTCTCATTTTATTTCTGGTTATAATGTTCATGCCAGCCTAATTAAATGCTATTTTCCTGCTGGAATGTTACATAGTCTCAGCCAAATAATTAGATTGGCTGATGATCTGTGACATTCAATTTCTTTGTCTTTGCATTTGTAGCTTGCTTCTGGGGAGCACAACTTCATTCCAGGTCTGTCAGCGGATGAAAACTTGAGTGTAGTCAGTGACAAATACTGCATGTCTGTGTGAGACAGTGGCCATGAGTTGAGAGGGTCTGGAGCTCCCAGTGGGGTGGGGCTTCGAAAAATGTTGAGCTGCTATTGTGTGTTTGACTTTACCTTTGTGAAAACAGTTCGTGTTTCTTTCTTACCATGTTTCTTTTCCTGTCGCTTCAAAGTCAAGCACTAAATGTTTTATTAAATGAAATCTAATTACTCTGGCTGAATGCATATCCTTTATTTTATTGAAAAGAAGAAAAACTGTGAAAGAAAAGTAATTATGTGAGGAAAATATGCTGTGCTTCATGAGTGGTGCTGCTTCTTTCAAAGCCTGGGTGCTCTTTCTATTGTATTTCTTCACCCTAATTCGTCTTTCTGTCCGAGCTGGACTTGAGACATGACTGAAAGTAATGGGAAAAGTTTGTGCAGGTTCTGAGGCTTGGTTCTCAAGATATATAATAACCAGCACAACTCAAAGCCTCCTGTAAACCAGAGGAGGAAGCCTAAAGAACTCAAGTGCACTGAGCTTAAGCCATACTGTATGTATGGTGCAAAGCAGATGCTCTGGCCCATCTGCTGTGCTTTTCTAGTGGCATAACACATTTGGCACAGGCTACTTTGCACTATGTGAAATGTTCTCTCCTGTCCAGCCTGGGAGTGAACCAGCTGCAGTGTAAGGAGGAAATCATTGATCACTATGCTACGTGATGCTGAGTGTGTATGCCATGTTGGGCAGTGCCAACAGGAGGGAAAGTGGGTTAGACCCCTGCCCTCCCAGAAGATTTGCTGTGGGCCAAACACTAATATTTCTTTCTACCTTCTACTTTCTCCATTAGCTGGCACCTGGGTTTTGCTATCCTATGGGCAAGGCCCAGAGCTTTCACACCAGGTGCAAGCTCCAGAGGTGCTAGGCAGGTTTTGTGCGTGGTGGGACTTTGCTATTTCCTTTCTTGTTTGATTTGTAAAAGGATAGACTGGAGGAAAGCAGGCTTCTCCTAACTGACTGTGTGCCTATGTACATTCTGAGGAGTGGTTGTTGGCAAACAATTTTGGTGACATGTTTTACTTTTTATTCCATCTTAATATACAATATTATCAAGTCATGTTTTTTACTGCTCAAATTCCTTTTCAAACTGAGAGAAAGGCTGCACCATTGGTTTCAGTGAGGTATTTTGCAACAGAAAGATGTGTGGTTAGTAGGGTATCCTGTTTAGTAGGAGCTTCAGTCTGAGGGCAATTTGGGCATCAGTTTCAGTACACAAGTTTATTTTATTATATAATATTTTTTTAAATGAAACTGTCTTGCATAAAAATGAATGTCTCTCATATACAGGCTTCCCCCTCTGTTGTTTTCAGTAGCATTAAAATGATGCAAGTTGATAACTTAGCTTGTGAAGAAATACTGTTTAGCAAGGGAACTATTATTCATGTTTGCTGCTGGCACCAAGGTCTCAGTACCTGTACCAGTGTTAGGATTTTTACCTGTCTTATAAAGCATTCTCACCCTAACAGAGATACCTGATACTGGACTGGAAGGCTCCAGTCTTAAAATCATTAAAACTGATGAATGTTTTCACTGGTTTTTAAGAGAATTCAGATTAGAACCTAACTTCATTGGCTGCAGGTGCAATACTTCAGCAGAGGGGAAGAAACCACTTTCCAATCCATCAGTTTATGCCTTAGAATTGAGAATGGATCAAAGGAAATGTCTAGGCTTATGGCGCATCATGAACAGCCCTATACAGCTACACAATTTACTAAGTCTTTTATATAACATGGCATAACTAGGGAAGTCAAGAATATGCAAGAGAAAAAAATACTTTTCCAAAAAGCTTCACTTAGATTTTTTTTTTTATTTCTTGTTTGTTGTCATTACCAATAAACAATATGCAGCTATATTATTTTTATTATTAAGGAAATTCCTTTTAGAAAACCTGGCAATGCTGATTTGAATTTTTATTCTGCCTAACATTATTTGTAGACCCTGAATAACCTTTATCCAAACTTTTTCTTGGGTAGATAAGTGGTCACTTCAGATAAAGCAAAGAAATGTGTTAGAAAAAGGAAAAGAAATGGATTACTCCGGGATTTTTTTTTTCTTAAAGCACCATTTTAAAAAGTTATATACTCAAAAGCTTTCTAAGAATCATTAAAATTTAAAGTTAGTTCATTAGGAGTAAAAAAAAAAAAATTAACAATTTAAGCCTTTAAATCCTTTCATCTGCTCTGATGTGAACTGGTGTGTTTAATCACAGAAACCCTTGGATGCTGGCTGACGATGCACCTGTCAGCTTTCCTTACCAGTGTAGAAAGCACAGTAAGTAAGGCTAATCTTTCAAACTGACAGTCACTTTTGAAATCAGTTCTGGTATGTTGGAATGAATCTACAAAATGTAAAGAATACTGTTTTAATGGAATATGAAAAAAATAAGCTGATTGGTATTAAGAGAACAATTTGATTAGGAAAATTTCTTAAGCACATCGTCTGTGACATTCTTGCTATGTTCTAGGAAAAAAATAAAATAGAAGAGGGGAGAGCCAGCTCCATAAGGAACTGAGTCTTGTAAAATCATGGGCTTGAAAATGGCAAGAAGAGAAGTGATAACTTACCAGTATTTATTGTGCACAGGCTATGCAAATGGGAGTCAAACACTGAATGATGTTTCTATATGACACTCTAAAGGGTGCAAGGCTTTCTTGTAGTAAAGCTGAAATTCTTTTAAAGGCCTGCTGATCTGTAATCCTTACACATACATAGCTCCCACTGTCTTCAACAAGTCAAAGACACCTGGTAGTCCCAAGCTGTATGGCTGCAGTGGCTTAGAAATCCCCTTGCAATGTCCGAGTATGCTTTCCACTTCTTTGCTTGCTTTGTGTTTCAGACTTGCAGCTTACCTTCTCAGTGGGACCTGCTTTATGCTGTACTGTGCTGTATTGCTCTAGTCTGGTGATTAACTTGCTTACTTCAGGATATCACAGTATATAGTTTTCCAATTATGAACTGACTGTTAAACAGTAAGTTAAATTGCTGCTCTGACCTTGCTGTGATAAGACACAGGGTAGCCCTGACACACCCTTGTGTGTCAGGATTTGTCTCTTCATAGTGAAAGCTTAGGTATCAAAGCAAGATAGTCTGTCAGAAGTGTGGAAACCAGGACCAACTATATAGAATCCCTTTACCTTTTTTCCTGAAAGAATCCTACTTTCTCCCCAACATGCTGGGGAGGGCGAAAAGCAAATTTAGCAGACAGGTGAAACAATTGCTACCCTAGATATGTTTTCTCTTTTTCTCCACCCTAGCAGAGACAGCTGAACAGACTGTGTGTGTATCTGCTTCCAAGCCTCCCCAGAAGTACATGTATGTATTTTCTTCATACTTCTCTATTATGGAGTCAGTAGTCTTCAACAGGGGTGACAAGCTGTTTGGGCCAAGTAGCTAGCTTAGTAATTATCTATCTCAGCTACAGAATACCCACTTGTGAATGCAAGATAGGACTTTCCTAAGGCTCGGGACTATTTTACAGCCCATCTATTTTCCCAAGGACCACATTGAAAGCACATGCAAAGCTTGGGGAGAAAGCTATTTTACAGTAGCATTTCTCATCCTTTTACTGAGGATATTTAGCCAAATATGACTGCAAAGCAGCACTATGCAAAGATCGCCTGTGGTTATGAAAGGGGAAATGTGTATGGAGTGATTACAGAATCAGAATGCACTGAAAGCATACATCTTTCAAACATCTTTATTTTTTTATTGTTGGGTATCATGCATAAACCAGAATAGAAGGTAGAATACTGCACAGGCAATGGATCTACAACTCCCATCACTATAGAGCAAACTCCTTCTCTCCCTCCCACTACTAACTTTTTCTTTAAGACAGAGGTTGCCAAGATCAGTGTTATAAACTCATAAATAGTTTTGGCTCTGCTCTTTTTGAAGATTGGTTCTTTTAAAGTTTTCCCAAATTTGTTTCTTTTGTACAAGTGGTTTCCATTTTGGCAGCTTTTTGTGATTGAGAGAAAAGTATAACCAGGAAAGTTTTGGCAAACTAATCCATTGCTAATGAAAAGACTGGGAAGAGAATTTTGATATACAGTCTCCCACTAGTCTGGGGCAGAAATTAGACATGCAAGTCTCTTAATGTGGTGGTCAGAATTCTTTGTCTTAATAAGAACTAAATACAAACTATTTCTTCATGCATATTCCATGTTTAACAACCTTGTGATGGTCAGACTTAGTGCGTCTTCTCAACTGCATCTTCTACTCAAGTGTGTCCTTCCTGTAAAGTGTTGTTCCTGTGTCTATTAACTGTAACTGAAGATTTCATGTTGGACTTCTATTGCCCTTGTTTGGATTAGGTTCTTGAACGTGCTTCGTACAGACACCTCTGGTCCTGGAAATCTCTAAATTTGTCCTTAGCAAGCAGTGGTGGGCTGTAAATTTCCCTGGTGCTGTGTAACTTTTGCTACATCCTGAAAAACTGGGAGATCACTGAGATCTTTTGCTTTTAATACATAGATTATTTTCAGTGGCTCTGGTTAGAGCAAATGGAAATTCTTTTCATATTTTTGTGCTGGCTTTCTGAATTTCTACATAAGCCGTGATCAGTAGCATAATCTGTTATCAGCAATGAGAACTTTTAAAGACCAACTTTAAATTTATTTCCCCACAAATCATTCGTGTCACAAACTTAAGTACTGCACACAGGATACTGTTCTGGAGCCATATGGCTCAGATGTTAATCTGCTTAAACAAAGGTTTGTGGTGTTTTGGGTTTTTTTATTATTTTTAACTATGGAATCATTTAATATCGTTTAAATATAGTGGTTAGATAACCTCCTATGGCACATATGCAAAGGATCACAGTCTGCTTTGGAAAAGGAATTAAATTCAGCAAATTAATGTTTCATCAGAAATATTTCTCTTCCATTTTTGGATAAGGTTGTATAGATACATAGCTATATGTTGTTTAAAATATGGTCAAATTATAATGACAGCTAAGAAAGACAGGATCCTAGAGGTTTTTTGCTAGGTACTGAGCCACAAGTAGTGGGTGAGCCTTCAAGTGAAAGGAGGGAGGCAAGCACAGGAACTGCAGTAAGAAAACAGTATTTCAATTCAGAAAATTTTCATTTGGAAATTTTTCAAATGTTTCAAATAGAGAAGACTACTGTCTGTGTAAGCTCCTGCAGCAGAGCCACAGGCCAGTGGCTAGAAAGATATGTATATCTATAGAGAAATTTATTTAATAATTCTGCCAGACAACCTGACTTCTATAGAGACTTCCAGGAATCCTGAGTACAATGACCCTTCATTTTCAGCAGATAACACTTTCACACTGGTTCTTGGAGCAGTCATTTCAGGCTGAGTCCTGCCAAACTTAACACACATAGTTGGCTTTCCTGAAACAGAAGTGTAGTCATGTGTGTTTCAACTTCGCTGCTCAGAGCACCTTGCTTGCTGTGTGTGGCACAGCATGGGGGAAGGGCAATAAATAACAGCAGACAATGGAGAAAACAGGCCTAAAAGTGCCTTTGACTACAGAAGCTGCAGGAGAGAGGCTGGCATGTGAAAATATTTCCCCATTACTGCTTGCTGAAGTAAACGAGAGCACTGACAGAAGCTGTATAGATTTGTGTTCTTTCCTCATTATCTGCTCCTATTTCTGATGAGAACAGCCCCAAACTGCATAGTAGGCAAAACCCCTGTTGTGTGCCAGGCACTTGGAGCTGCTAATGAATGCTGATATAGGAGAAGTGCTCCAATAATTTTTTCATGTAAATGGGATTGACAGTAGGTCAGAGTCAAACATGAAAAGGAAGGCAGACATTTAAAGAGAATGATTTAGTGAGATAATTTGTATGATATTTTATGCCTTTCATACACTAAAAGAAAAGACTCTGAAAAATATAAATGAGAGAGAAGACTGCAACAGTCTGTGTCTGGGAAGCTACAAGACTCTGTATAGGAAGCTGACATTTGAATCAATTAGATAACCATCACATGAGATAGCTAGCCTTTCAGCTGAGTTTCAGTGGGGAAGAGCACTGCTTTTCCCCACCCTTCCCTTCCCCTGCCCTCCAATCTAAAATACGAAAGAGGACAAAATAAGGTTTGGGGCATGTCACTCTCACTGAAGCCTGCCACAGTAAAATGATGCAAATTGCATACTATGAGCCCTGTCTTAAGTCAATACCTAGTCAGATCCTCATCTGGTACAGATTACTTAACCCCATCGAGGCCATCATAACGGGACATTGACATGAGTGGGCAGCTTTGTCCTGTATGATGCCCCCAATGGGTAGAACAGATTTTTAACCTCTGATTTGTCGTTCGGTAGATAGATGGTTTCTGAGATGACCTTCTGCACTGTAGCTACGTTCCCCAGTGTGCAGCAACTGCAGGTACTTGGTCTAAAGCAACCCAAAGGTGGATAACAGTACCAAAGGAAGGATGTAGTTGCGTAAATCAGTTTCATAATTAAAGATATTTATAAAGGCCTTCTGAAAAGGGGTGTGTTTAAAGCCAAGATTCTAATTTGCCTTCCTCTCTAATACTATTTATGCTGAAAATGGTGGCTGTTTTTATGAGAAATTGCTTCCCTAGCCTTGTGGAGAAGAAAATGTCATTGCAATACTGCTTTAACATTTTGTAAGGTTTCCTGTTTGTATGTGTAATCAAACCATTTTTTCTAAACAAAACCTGTGTGCTTTAAGCACTGTACAAAGTAGCTGAAGGTTAGTATTTAGTGCTTCAAAATACACAAGTCTCCTTGAAAATGGGAAGGTGACTAGTTCTGTGATTATGTGTCTCCTATTTGTACCATAAGCAAAATTCGAAGTTGCTCTGATTAGAATTTTTAAAGATTAGAATAATTGCCTTTAGCTGCCTTATGCTTAGTTTCTATGTTATGCATCAATATGCAGGTGAACTAAGTACATAGCTCCCTCATGCTTTGAAATTATTGCAGCCCTTAATGTGTAAGAGCCTGTTCCTGAGAGATACAGAGTGCCTTCACTTTTGTTGACTGCAATGTGTGTTCAAAGAGCTTATTACTTCTCAAGGAACTACCTCTGAATCTCACTGGATCAGGACCTGAAATTGTTCAGGATAAGCCACAGAAGAAAGCAGTTAGGACATGACCTGTGTGAGCCCTGCAGGTGCCAGTTTGTTACAGATTCTGTTAAATGGCGTGCCTGCTTCAATGGACAGAAAGTTGAAATCAAATCAATCTGTGAACATTAGATTTCAAATTCCAGTGCCCCCAAGGAATGCAGCATTTCCCCTAGGAGAAGGGTCTTTCCTCCCTTCTTCACAAACTTCCTATCTCACTAGATGTTTCCTGATTTCAGTTCCTTTTTCACCCTTATCCTGCCTCAGTTTCTAGGGAGGCAGCCCTGAGAGACAGATCAGTCCCTTGGGATCAAAGAGACCACACTCCAAACCCTTGTTCTGCCTGGTTCGCACTGACAGTTTGACCCTGGGTAGCCAGAGTCCAAGATGAGGGCTGTGTACCCAAGGCTGTTTCAGCTCTCCTGTGGATGTCTTGTTGAATTTCCTGGTAGATACAAATGAGCATTCATGGACCATATATGGAACTGAACTTCTGTAGTAGAGTTCTGACAGAAAAGGCACAAAACATGCAAGAGTAGTTACTAGGATGAGTGGATAATTAATGGGATATGCAAAACAGGTCTAGTTTCCCCATCAGACTCAGCCAGAGTAATATGGGTTAATTAGAAACTAGGTGAAGCTCTAGTGGGAGGTATTGGCTGTCCTGGACTTAATATCCCATCAGGGCTAAGGACCTATTTCCCCTAAAAATTTTATTAAAATCAATACTTCCATGAAACGTTTTCATTTCAACTCATCAGCTTTTTCTCATGGGAAAAAATGCTTTGTCAGAATATTCATCATTAGTTCTGCTCATCAGGGTGAATTTGTAAGCTTTGTTCAGGGTTTGGAGCTTGGTGAAGGTGATGGCTAGGTTGGCTAGGTTTTCATAAGGCCAGCAGATCTTTTTCTCATACTGATAGCTCTGGTGCTGAAACTGTCAGGGCCCTATAATAAATTAATGCTTTTTTTTTTTTTTTTTCATTTGGTGCAACTCATGCTTCCTTTCCCCTTATCCAAGTAAAAAACTTAGGTCTTTTTATAGGTTCTATTGTGTGACCAGTTAAAGTGACATTCACAATGGAGTGTGAATCCCATTCTCTTCTCTTAACTGTATCAGTAAAAAACTCTTCATTATGCTGGTATAAATGTGTGCAGACTGCATTGACCACAAAGCTGAAGGCTATGTCTGAGCTCAGAGAGTCTGCCGAGTCTCAAAATGATTGCAAGTTGGGCGAACACGTCTGGTAAACTGTATTGGGACATTCCATATATACTTGCTGTTTGTATCATGTTCACTTTTGGCCACTGCTAAAGGCAGGACTTTGACCTAGATCAACTGATATGGGCAGTCTTACATTCCTACAGTCTGCAGGTGACCACATCAGTCAGTTCTTAGGAACAAAGTCAAGGAAGTCAGCTGTGGGATGGACATTTCTCAAGATGTTGAAAACAGAAATTCATCATGTTTGTGGAGACCTACTATTGCAGACTCCACTTTGTAGCACGAGCAGAATTATCTAACCATGTATTTCTTAGTTCCTTGGTACGCATGCTGGAGAGGACCTAAAATCGGCCATCTTCATTGCAGTATGCCACCTATCTTTTGAGCATCTTTAAAGAACCTGTAAAGCCAAAATGTCTCAGGTTATAAAAGGGCATGGCTTTGGTGATATCAAGAGATCTATAGTGATTTATGTGAACTGCAGACCTGGTACTACCTTTAAAAAAAAAAGAAAAAGAAAAAAACCTGGAAAAAATTTCCTCTATGGCAGGTAGCAGCTTGTTCTGTCCTCTAATGAATTACGCAGTGTGCAAGACTGAGATGAATTGCCAACACTTAGATATTGTTGAAATGACAGTTGTTATAACTGATCAGGGTATGAGTACTAACAGTAGACTAATCTTTTCCTAATCTTGTAGTATAGATGAAGATCTAAAGCGGAAGAAAACCAAAACTGAGACCACAAACATCTTTATATATTTGCAGTTATCAAAAGTAACTTTTTCGAAGAGTATTAAAGTTCTTGAACACAAATCTAAAACTGTTGTTCTTGAAATTGTTTTACAAAGATTTACGGTTTGTTTCTTGGTTGTTTTTTTTAAAAAGCTGAAGAGGCACATGCAGAAATGAATAAGAAACTTCTCATAAATAACTGAGTTCTATCTGTTAATAATGAATGAGAGCTGAAACTAGGCTGTATCTGTGTTATGCAGATGGGATAGTTTAGCCATTTTTATTAAAAGTCAAAATGTGTGAATTATAAATACATGCAGAGACAATCTTGAAAAGGATATTAAAAATCCTTGTGAATGTTTCTGGCATGAGAAAACTTTAAAAAAAAATGCTTTCACCCTGAGCAATAATGATAGTTTAACTTTAAAGTAACGGATATCTGAGTGAATGATCTGGTATTGCATTCGGAGAAAGTGAATAGGAGAATAAGAGATGAATAGGAGAGGGTGATTATTTACTATTTCTCACAATATTGAGGACAAAGAAATGAACAATGATATGATTGGGTATCAGATTTAACTAGTAAAAGAAAGTACTTCTTATGCACAACAAGTAATTAAATCTTGGAACTCATCGCCATAGTAGAGACAAGATATAATGAGTTTTAAAAAAAATATTAAAATTAGCAGTTGGTAGCCTTCAGTTATCATGCTGCAGTGCAGAAATCTTTCCAATGGATGGCAAAACCTCCCTAGCAAGAGAGTGAACACACTTCAGTTGCCCTTGTTCTTACACTCTTTTTGAAGTCTCCACAGCTGGCAGCTGTTGGAGGTAGGATGTTGAATTTGAAGGACCTTCAGTCCTATAATCTGTAAGCACTTGTTTACAGTATCCTGGGTACCTGGATATGACAGTCAATTTTTCAGTCTGTTTGAGAGTGGTACTCTAATTGCCTGTATGATCTGTATGGGAATACAGCATTCCCATGAGTGGGTGCGGAGTCTATAAAAAGGGAAAAAGGTATTTCAGTGGTTGCATCTCATCCTGTCACTGAGGGCACCTTGGCTGTGTCTCCACTTTGTGATGGGAGCAGAGCAAGTGGTGTGCCTGGATTTTCTTCCACAGAAAACCTGAGTACACAGACAGAGAATTGGTGGTGGTACCCTATTAGTTACCAAATAGGTTACTTAGAGGACAAGGATACCTTCTCTGCAGTCTGAGACACAGCCAGTTCACATGTCCTGGGACCAGGACTGTTAAGCTACTGCGAAGTGCTTGTCTTAATGTTGATTTCATCTCTCTATACAGCAGTGGCAGCTTGGGTGCTGTGGAAAGGCAACAAAGACTGGCTCTGTTTGTGACTGCTACTGACTTGCTGAATGATTTTGAGTAACTCGGCTTGGCACTTCCATTTTTTTGCTATGTTTTTCCTGCTTTGGCTATTCAGGATAAGCAAGATTTGTCAATTCCCTGTTTAGAAGACACAAGCTTGCATTAAGGAGGCTTTTTTTAACCTTCAATGCAGTTCATTAGCTTGGATTTAGTACAATGGCCAGTTTGAAGTGTGACGTGTGTTCACTAACATCCATCTGAAAAATACCACTTGTATATGCACTTACACAGGAGGCTTTTTAGGACTGAGTCCCTTTTGCTCTATGTGTTTGTACAGTGCCTCATACAATGGTCCTTACCATGGTTGCAGCCTGCATGCACTACTACTTATATGTAATAAATAATAAAAATTAAGAATAATTGATATTTTTAAAGGGAAAGGCAGTGTCTCCTCTTAGTATCCTTTTTTTATTTATTTCTCAACCCGGGCAGCAGCTGAACTATGATACACTAACTTCATCATCTTTTTTCTATTAGGCTTTGTGAAAGCTTTACTAAATTTCCATTTCAAGAATTAGACTAAATGCAAATGTAGAGCTCCCCGTGGAATTATAATATATTTAATCCTATAAGCTAATGCAAAAGATAGCAATGCCATTGATGCTATTTTTAGGGACACAGCCTAAAATTCTATAAATTTTTAGAGACATTGTCAAACATCAGAGGAATTTCAAAGGTGACACTAGTGGGTATGTTCATTTCCCAATGTATTCGTGGGACTAATTCTGACGACTGCTTAAAGTATCTGGATTCAGCAGCCACTTAATTTTTTTCCTGTATCCCCCGACTGTTGATTTTGAGGTTGGTTTCAGGGATTTCAGTCTCTCTGTATTATCTTTTCTACCTCATAAACAGTGGGAGACTTCTCATTTTTCTTTCTGTACTGGTGGAAAATGCTTAGCTGAGATGTTTATATCATGAGCTGGAGCCATAAGCAAAGCCCAGTGCTTACTGTTGCTGTTGACCATGTATTAATGTTGTTGTGTATAGGTGTACAGTAGAGGATCACCATCTTTACTGACCCTGATTTCATGGCATAGTTTAGTGTTATACATATCCCTGATCTGTAGCAGAGCATAGTAGTCATGGATTTCTTTCCTTCTCCTCTTGCCCATGTTTGGGGAACACAGCAATGACCTGCCTTACAAGTGAATGTCTGCAGGTGAATTTAGACTCCAACGATGCACTGTGGTGGCTCACAGATTAGGGAAGCAACCATGGTGCATTGACGGAGATTTTTTTTTTTTTCTTAACTAATTTTAGTGCTTAGTTGGTCTTTTGTGGGCCAGCAATAGTTCTGGCTTTTAAAATCCTGGAACTTGAAGGTTTGTGGGGTTTATTGTCGTTTAAACTGAACCCAGCCGCAAAACTGAATATGCAAATGAAAACCTCAAACCTGCATGATCTTGAAGTTTTAATCTGAGGCTACAAATTTTCATTTTAAGCTGGTTTCTAATTTGCTGTTTCCTAGGAGTGGCAGAACTTGTAGGGTTTTCCAGGGACTACAAAGAAAAAAAAACACTTCTGTGCTCTCTGCTTTGGTTCTGTAAGTGCAGTGATTTTCTTTAGAAGCAATGTTTTTACTGCACTTTGGCCATGCTCTGAGGGGGTCAGCCTGAAACCAGCATGACTATTTTGTTCTCCTGACTAGTGCTGATCCCAGATTTATACATTTAAGATGCAAAAAGCTCTAGGCAACTTAAAAAATTACCCAAGTGTTATTTTTTGCTGGGACAATGCTCGGGTGTTTTTTTGGGATAGAGTGGACTAATAGGAAGAAGCAATGAGGTTTTTACTCTGAGTGTAAAAAGTGGATTTATAACTGAGATAAGTGATTGGATTGAAAAGCAGCTGGCTCTTCCACTTGGCCTTTGATAGAGTCAGTAAAGTAGAGCCTAGAAAGGAAGGTCTATTGGGGGGAAATAAGGTGTTCCACAGAGTTATATGTTGCATGTTATTTATATTTTGGTTCTCAATTATTCCCAGGTATGTGTACATCCATAAATGCTTCATACGCATCCTAATTTGCAATAGGAAAGCTTGCTACTTAGTGCTTACTTAGTGCTTGTGGTAATTAAACTTCTTACTGCCCAATGTTAAGATGTTAAAAGTATCCTATTAATCCTGTATTCTTGGCTACATTTCAGTCTTGGCAATTATACTATCTATGCTTATGTAAGAAGTCCTGCTTGATGTCATATCATCTGGTGTCTTATTCTCCTACTATTCCTGACAAACTACTCATATAGCATTAATATTAAGCACCTTGTAGGTAAATTGGTCATTTGCAGATGGTAGATAGCTACTCAGGAAGAGTTCATGATTGTTAAGGAAGTATGTGCTCTGGAGAAAAGGGATTTTCATGAAGAGTTGAATTCCTGAGAATTTTGAATTTAGATCAATGCTCAGATCTAAAGCTAAGCTTTTTATAAACCCTGCTATTACTGAGATCCTTTTCTATTCTCATACAGGAAGTCAGATCTAGAATACTATTCCCATTAAAATCTAGATCATATTCTCAAAAATGACCTATGCATTTAAGGGCTTGATTTGTACAGAAGCAGTTTTGAAATTGTATCTGTTGTTCCCTTTAAAGCACCAAAACAATGTTCTTATCGATGCCATGCAAGCTAAGACCAAGATAGTTGTGGCTTGCATAGTGTGGTATCTTTGCTAACAGAAATGGGTGTGAGAATGAGCACTAACATTCTCCAGGACAGAATTGGTTTTGATGCTTCTTCTGTATATAGATATGTTATGATGGGCCATTAAGGATTAGAAAAAATTAAAGTGTAGTTGTTACTGTTAGGTTGTCATTGAAAACAATGAGGTGTATTGAAGTGTTGCTTGCTTTAATTTTTTTGATCTTCCTATCTTCAAATATCGTAACCTTTTCTTGTCTGAAAGCTGAATCTATACTTATCTTTACTAAAAAAAATGTGACAAACTCACCAGAAGAGTTTATATTTTCAAAATGTGCAGCTGATACAGAATATCCTTTGAAGAGCTGGTACATATACCACTAAGGGTATACATGGCTATGAATCTCTAAAACTGTTATCCTTTTTCCAGCTCCCTAAGACTAGGAAATAATTTTTGTGGTGTGTGGCATCATATAGCCTAATATTATGTCATGTTATCAGTTACTATGCATAGCTGTTGCCCACTGTCATCGCCAGCACAGTAAATTGGATCTACAGTGGCCAATTTTGTATGCATGTATGGATGTGTATACATACATAGTTAGTTTGCATATGCCCGTGTGTGTATACGTGTATGTATACACACAGATAGAAACTGCGGTGTTTGTCAATGTGAAGTATTTTTTAACACATGAAAGCAAAGTGAAATTATTATTGCCATAAATCTGCAGTATCAATCTGTACTATTACTGTTTATTACTATAAATCTACATTAACTATGTTTTTATTAGAAATCTTTTTGTGATTCTTTTTCAAGTGTTTACATTGTGTATTGTCAGAGATGATAATGTAATCTTCACACCATACTAAACTTTTCCTGGATATTTCTTCAGAAGAAGCTGTTATTAGAGGACTTTTAAGTTTTTAAATCCTTTTCTGCTTAAAAAAAAATCTGATACTTCAAAATAGCAATCAGGAACTTCAAACTACAACTCATGAGTCATGTTCAAATCCTGTTAGTTCCCCTAATATGACTCTGATTTACTGATTGAAGATCCCACTGTTTCTTGCATTCTCCATTTAACTGAGAACAATATGAGATGCCAACAATTTTTATTGTGAAGAAGCCCATAACTTCAAGCTACATTCAGTGGCAAATATAGTGTAACCTGCTGCAAAATCCCATAGATCTGAATTCATCCCAGCTATGGCAAATGAAATGTGGGGAGTCTGCTTAGATAATATTGAATATTAATAATTAGTAAATTTTGTAGAAATTCTTTTGGGGTGATAAGGATTTGTTTGAAGCCACTTTGGTAGTAGTAAACAGATAAAATGGAGATATTATTACAGAACATTTCTTCTGACAGCTTAATATTTCTTTTTCTGTGTGGAAAACTGTAATGTCCTTCTACTCTCATGTCACCATAATAAAGCTTCTTTGTTCTGAGGTACCCTCTAGAGTGATAATGCTATAAGGCTATAAAAGAAGGTCTTGCTCCATGCCCCAGTTTACTGCCATTTCACCTGTCCTGTTAGGGGTCAGGACTTTAAGGTGGGTCACAGAATCAATGCAAAACAAAACAAGGAACACCTTCAAAAATGTTTGCTTAGCTTGTTTTTTGCAGGTTTGTGAGTGGGAATGAGCAGGTAGAAGCAGGGAACTTTGCAAGGTGGCTTTAATAAAGATGACGTGGGACCATACCCGCATGGCGTTCTGATGGTTAACAAACAAGTTGAGGCTGCTGCTGTAAACCCAGGGCTAACTTTCATGGCTACCTTCAAAGCAATGGGAAGTACCTTTGCTGTGTCTTGTTTGAGAGTCTGATTTAACAAACTTTGGAGTCTGAACCTTGTCCTTGGATCTGAAGGAATTTACAAAACCTATTTCTGCAGACAGGCTTTTCGGCTGAATGGTCTGTTCAGTCTACTGCATTTCATTTTGTTAGCTTATCACTGACATTTTAACCAATCCTTCCCAGGGTCCATCTGGTGGTCCATCTGTCTTCAGCATCTACAGTTCACTATGTGACAAATGATGTATAGACTATTAAAGAATAACAATTAGTTACAACATTAAACATAAAGGTTACATAAATTGCATACTTCTGTTAACAAACAGTGTCAGACTAAGGCAAGAAGAATTTGGCAAGTCAGACAGTAGAAGTATACTTTATATCACAGAGCAAAACATATTTAGGTCAAATGATTTACTGTGATTTTTTTTTTTTCCTACCCCTCAGGTCTTTTGAATAACAGATGTTGGCTGTACTGTGTTTTGGTTATGCAGAACCTTTTTAGTACAGTAGTGTTCATTATAAAGGTTAGATTTACATGCAAAGGAAAATACTCAAATTATTCATCAACCAAATATTTGTCA
Organism: Haliaeetus albicilla; assembly: GCF_947461875.1. Classification (NCBI taxonomy): domain Eukaryota; kingdom Metazoa; phylum Chordata; class Aves; order Accipitriformes; family Accipitridae; genus Haliaeetus; species Haliaeetus albicilla. Next base: position 24,440,108 of record NC_091491.1, on the reverse strand, counting down.
TTCACCATACATTACTTTAGGATAATCACCATGAAGCAAGGAAATTACAGGCCCTTCTCATTTAAAACAGCATAGCAAATTTCCTGTGCAGCTGCAGTGTGAGCTTAACACTTGTTCCACCTCTTCCAGTTCAAAGTAATCTCTCCCCTGATATAGGGAGGCTGTGTATGGTCTGTGTCAAGTTGCCTGAGACCAAAAGAGGAAAGAGTTAACAACTGAACTTTGTTCGTTTGACTCCTGAATCTCTCTGCAAAGTATGAGTATATACCTACGCACAGGGAGAAGAAAACATGGAGGAAGGCCACAACACTCCATGTTTCAGACAAGTGGTGGAGAAATTGCCCAGAGTAGGCTATCAGCAAAAGGTAGTGCAAGAGGAATGGCGACATAAGGTTGAAAAAGAGGAAAAAGAAAAACAGGGGAAAGCAGCAGAAAGACAACCTTTTCACATGACACTATCTTTGCATCAGCATGGTTTAGTAGCTGAGCAAGTATCTTTCAGTTATTTCATGCCAAAAAGTGGCATCCATCCAAATTCCTTGCATGCTATTGATACATTCTGGTAGGTGCAGCTTTCCCACCTGTTGGCTTCCTTTAAAAGAATATTGAATGCTTAATGAGTACTTCTGACCTGGTAAAATGGACTGGGCTTTGCAAGTACAGCCCCACTGTAATAGATCTTGGGAAGCAGACAGAGAGGACAAATCACATCCATACACTTGCAGCGGTTTGGTTGTTTTGGTTTTTTCATATTTTTAAGACCTCTTCTGGCACAGATTCTCTCTCTTTTTTTAATTTTATCATCCAGGACACCACAATGAGTTGGAAAAGAGATGTGGTCTTGATAGATGAGACCATCCTTTCTCTTCCGACTCTGTCATTCTGGCCCCCTTCTCTTTTTGGAGAGACATAGGCTCAGCTACTGCCCCCTTAATTTATCCCTTCCCCTCTCCTGTAGCTCACCTCATCACCATCTTCATTAAGCTTTGTCTTCTCATTGCAGGACCTTATGACATGTAGTGAGAATGCATGGTGCTACTTAAAATAGTTGCACAAACTAACTCATGTTCGTTAGTGGTCAGTGGGACTGTATATTACCGGTGTATCATACAGGTTTTTTGACACTTTCAGGGCTTGGCAAACCACCCTGGAATATGTGGCTGTTGCTTAACCCAGATTGTTGTGGTGAATTAATATGCCCTAGGGGAAGCACAGATATGATTCTAAAGAGATATGGAGCACATACAAGTTCGCAGTGATGTATTGAGAAGCATAAAGGAGGAGTAAACTGAGAAGACCAGGTCATATGTAGTAGGGGAAAGGCTATGAGGGACAGAACTAAGAAAGAATGTGGAGGAAGATTACAAGATAATCACAAAATTGTCGTTTTCATTTCTCCTTCAGTGTCAGGCAGAAATCAAAAGTTGGGGAGAAGCCATATATGTTTTTTCTTTCCCATGAGGAAAGAGGGGGTGAGATGACCTGGAAGGCAGCAGGAAAAGTAGGCATGAGTGCCTTCTTGGAATGGAGGTAGAGCCCCAGAGAGCAGGAGGCAGAGTGGCAGCTGCACTGGATGAATGTCAGAGCTGTCTGGGGGATGGAGGAGAAGAAGAGTTTCTGTCACACTGTTGTCACTGTTCTATTTTGAATTACTTCTGAAGGTTAACCCTTTTTCAGCCCCTACCAATGAGAACATCAGATTTGTAAGCTATTAGCTCTCAGCACATGGAAGCAGCCCTCTAAAGGCCTCTGATTGTCCTGAAATATATTCCCCTCAAAATTTTTCTTTATGATATATAGAGCTAGCACACTTGGTTCACCTGCAGCTAGAATGTTTCAGTTATCTGTTGGCTTTGTTTAAGACATTCAGAGCCTTGAGGATTATATGCCTCATCCTGTGTTGTCAAAAAGGCTTGACAATAAAGAGCAATACACTCCTCGCATGCTGATTTCTGGGGTCAGTTTTGGTATAGAAGGACTTTTACATCATGGCTGTGTGCCTTGAATAACATAAGAATGTACTAGGCATGCTGCAAATATCACACTTCAATCCTGAACTATTCTGCTAAACCTTTGAGTTGTGGTAAGATGACAAAAGAGGAAAAGACTAATTTTGAAAGTGAAAATGTGATTAAAAATTGCTTCCATAGCCACCCATGCAAACATTTAGGCCATGTCTGAGTGGTACCAGCCCCAACTGTGTTGGAGGAAGTCAGCTTGGCTGCTGCTGCTCACTTGTGGATCAGAGCTCTGGATAGGAGTCAAAGAATGGAGAAGGTGAGAGGAACAGGTCCTTGTCTCTGCTGCAGAATAGCTGGTCAGTTTTCAAGAGCAGGAATTAGCTACAGGGGTGAGCTATAATTTTGTGTGTGGGGTGACATGTTTTTATTGGTAATTGGGTAAAGGTGATGAGTAGAAAGGTGACAAAATTTTCTAATGATGCAAAATTAAGTTAGTCCAGGGTAGGGATAGAGGGAATCTTAAAGAATGCTGATGGCCTTGGCAGAGTGATAGTGATTGAAAATAAGTACGGATAGACACAAAACTATGTAAATTATTGGCAAATTGCACACTCTTTTTCATGGTAAAAGTTTGCCAAAACATCTTTCTATGCTACAAAATGTCCAACAACAGCAATATGCATTGTTCACAGGCTACAAGTGACAAGGAATATGTACTCCATAGTAAACATTGATAAGACTTGTGCCAAGTGACAAATATCCCAGTAGTGAACTTCATTATGTTAAAATTTTTCCATCCCCTTTCCTGTCCTACAATATTGGGAGGAAAGTAAAATTGACGCTCTCCACTGCAGAGATGCCTCATTCTACTGGTGTGTGAAATGATCTTAGTCCGCTTTGTGCATTTGTAAAATGTATGAGCACTCTTGAATCCTTTAGGATGAAAGACATTCTTGAAAGGCAAGGTAAAGCATTAAGATAGTCTACCAGCCTGTAGCAAAAATCATAATCATGTCTAATAATTTTCAACAGTAATAATATTGCTGTCACTGTTTTTAAATACCAAATTGAAATATTAAAAGGGTGGGTGTAGTTTTTAGGATTTACCAAGGTCACGTATTTCTATCCAAAACATGTAAAGTAGATTGCTGGTTCCAACAAAAACTATTACAAGCCTTCATACTTTTAAGTACATACTGAATTGCATGGCTATATAATTACTGGTGAAATACTTCACTCATTTATTCAGTTTCTACAGTCGATAGTTGACATAACATTTGTTTTCCCTTTGTCGATTTTTTTTTAACAACCTAATGCAGAGTGCCTAAATGTTGCACTTAATTTATTTTTCTGCTTGAATGATGAATGCCAATTTGTCTTGAGGCAACAAGTTCACTGTACTATCAGCTAGTATTCCTCTCTCAGCAACAAATGCAGAATATTTTTGAAAGAAAATATGCAGTAACATTAAGAAAAATTACCACTCTTACAAGAAAAGTTTTAGAATAAAACTTGAAAGTGTCAAAATTGCTGTAACAGCTTCTATATCTATTTGAAAAAATGATCAAACCTTACATTTTATGAATGAGGGTTTTTTTAGATTATGTTCTTTGAGAATAGAAAGGGCATCCTCTAGCATTGTTCTCAGTCTTCAATACTAAAGCAAAACAAATTAATACTTGATATGTATACCCTGCAATGATTTCTGTGCAGTCATGCTCATTCTAGTTCAATTCAGTGGGGTTAGGTACCAGTGGCACTAAAGATCTGATTCCAGGAGGGGTTCAGGCAGTAAGCTGTGCTGAGGAGGGTTGAATGTAATCCTTCTCTTCTGCCCTTTGTAGACCTGTGTGTTGTACCCAGGATACCAGATTATCTCCTGTGCCCTATCTGAAACACACATTGCTGTGGCTGTGTTGCTGTTGGTAACAAAGCTAACTACTACTTGCATGTCTACACCCCCTGCAGTCATCCTGCTTAACAGCACCATAGACATGGGTTAGCCTTGTGTTAGAGTCTAATGAACTTCTGTGTAGTTCAGCAAGTGCAAGAAAAAAGTGTCATTGTGAATGGATGTCAACTATCAATTGCCAAACAAAATCCGCATCAAGTCTGGTTGCCTCTGTCTGTGCAAGGAATCCAAATGCTGTGTGGTTATGAAGACTGTACTGCATGGTCTATGGACAGGGCTAGAGCAGAGCAGCTTCAGCTACCCCTCCTGAGCCCCACTGCTTTCAGGTACTGCTGGACTGTAAAAGGAGATGTTCATAATTTGCATCAGGATCCCCATAAGTCAAGGTCTAAGTTACCCATGCCCGGTCCAATACTAACCATTGCAGAGCTGCTAGACTTTTGTTCCACTTCATCAATGCCCTTGATAAGAAGGTTAGGCTGTGTTGTTTCATTTTTTTTCTTTGCTGCCTGTAAAGCTGCCCAATTGATAGTCTTAGAGAAGAAAATCCTCTTTTCAATCACAAAGCAGATAACTGCATGTGAAATGGCAGTGCAGGTCTCAGTCTTGACCTGCAAAGAGATGAAGGAATACCAAAGACTGTAATGTTTTCACTTCATACTTACTCAGACAAGACTGCCATCCAAGATACTAAGTGCATCTGGCAATGATGTTACATTACAGGCAATCTGCCCTCCCTGAGGTAGGCTGGAATTTCTGCATGTATTTTTACAGCTGACAGAACATCTCTGGGATATTCCGAAAGTTTTAAATTTACATTTGGTTTTGATTTGAAACAAAAGGCTTTTTTTTTTCCTATGGAAAGAATAAGAATATTCCCTTCACAAAAATATTATTTTGGAGCTATGAAATACTATGGTTTTGTAATAACTTAAAATGTATCTCTGTAAGGTTGAATGCTTCAAATTAATAATGTTAGAATATGAAGTAGTAGAACTTTCAACAAAACTGTATTTTCTGAGGAGGAAAATAGAAGCACTTCTTTTGATTTGTGGGGGTTTTTTTGCCAACACTGTTTGCTAGAAAACGCTTCAGCAGTTAGTGGTGTTCAGCAGGATCCGTGTTTTGATGCTGAGTAGAGAGGGAAGTCGGGACTGATCTTAAAGCAGCAACTATTCCTGGCCATTGCTGATCTGAGGTAGATTCAAACTGACAAAATAAAGATGAAATGCCGTGGGCTGTCAGATCGCCTGGTATTGTCCGCTGAATGACAGGCTGGGTAAGGGAGTACCAGTTTTACTTGCAATTCCTAGTCACTCCTGTTCCAATGCTCTGCTCCATCCTGGTTCCTCTAACTTAGGAAGAAGCTGATTTCCTTTGGTGGTTTAAAACAGATTCTGTACTGACTGGTTTAAAGCAACTATCAACACAGTATGCCTAGTATTTCCCTATATTGTATACGGCCTTATGGTTTGTATTTTTTAATAAACTCAAATGTTTGCTGCAGATTCAATGCTCCATTTTCACAGAGCTTGTTGCCACAGAACCTCTTCTTCCAGGCAACTTTCATATGCTGTAATCAGGTAGAAATATTGACTCTCTCTGTGGTTGCAACAAAGGCCAGCAATGGAACATCAAATATAATTGATAATCTTATTTAAACAAAACCAGATCTCCCAGTGAAGGACTTTGTCTATAGTAGAGGTATTTGTATGAGTCTAGATACAAGTATTATGGTATAAAACAGTCCTGAAGACAGTTCATTTATTTTATTCCTAAATACTTACAGTCATTTGAAAGCTTTTTCCTTGCTGTCAGTTGATCTTGCCACTTAGCCTATTTCAGGAGTGCTCAAGACAGCTTTTTCCCAGATCAGCTTTGACAGCATGTCCAAGCAATTTTTTAACGTAACAATAAAATGAATAACATGGTGTTTGGTCATTCTTTCAGGCTCAGCTCTATCTGCATCTCCTTTCTAATCACATCAAAAGGCCTTCTAGGTGTCTTGCTTTATAATATTGCAAATAGTAAGCTTCAGCTTCAAGAAGTGAGTAGGAACCTCACACAAGGATGTACATAGTATTGCATTTGGTAGAGCTGACTGACTGCAGTGCACAGTGAATTGTGAACAAAGCCGCTAGGTCACATTATTTGTTTCCTTCAAGTATTCAGCTCTACCCTGATTCTCGTGGAAGTGCTCAGAAATCCCTTACAATTCATAAGCAGGAAAGCCATCATCTTACTTCTTTTTCCTTGCTTTCTTTCCATCTTTGACCTTACTACACAGTTGGTTTGCTCCTTTTCTTAGTAAAAATGGCTACAGGATCTGACCTCAAATTCCCAGGATTCTGTGTTTGTCAGCAGGGAGCTACCATCGATATAAGAGGCAAAAATCTGTGTTTCCCCATCAGTTTGCTTCAAGCTCACTAGTAAGGCTCCATTGCTACAAGGACCAGTCTTTTTGTCACATGTTTGTACACTGGGTAACAGTGAGGTCCCCATCAAGGGCTGGAGCTCTTAGATATTATTGTAACAGAAATAATGTGAGAAATAATAGCTGTGCAGTCAGGGAACCAAATGGGAGCCCAGCAGGGAGTCTTTCCTCAGCCCAGGTCCCTTTTTAAAGGTGCAGGTAGGCTAGCTGTGCAAATTAGCTTGTCCAGCTTCTGGTAGAGAGGGGACAAAATGGATTTATCTAGGTTTTGTCTGCTGGTGTTAATCACTGTACGATGGGATGTTTCCTGTGACCTCCACAAAACACTGAGTAAGGCTGCTATATGTGTAGTACAGCTGCATTTGGAAGTGAATTCAGAATAAAGTTATGGTGCAAGGGCTTTACAAATCTGTCATGATGTCAAGAATGTTGCTGTATTAAGAATGCCATCCTAGGTGAATTATTTGTTAACTTAAAGGGGGGAAAAGGAATACTGCACATTTGAGAAAAAAGCATGAGTGGAAAAAAATATTCTATTGAAAGACTAATATGCCAGCAGTGGCCTCTGTTTAAAGGTAGGGTAAACAGATCCTACAAACCTCATAGATGCCTTCAGATTTTCTGTCCTGGCAGAAAGAAGGGTGCTTGAAGAGCACAGACTGTACTTACAGACTTCTCACATAAGTGGTCTACTATTGCCTACTTCCTTGCTCAGTAGATAGCTAGAAGGTTGCCTTTTCATGCCTTTACATGCTTATTTATATGGTGAAAGATCTTAAAGTGTTGAGATTTCCATGTACAAAGAGAAAAACAAAACAAAATCTTCCTGTATTGGAGTGAAACTTACTCAGTTTCCTGGAAACAAAAGTTCTCATCTAAGGGGAGTAGAATAGAAGCGTATAAAAACAGTTGACCAGCTTCCCTTTGCAATTCGAGCTTTGGCTGTTTGCCTGGTGGGCTAATAAGAAGCTCAAGAGTTCAAAAGATTTTGATGAGACTGATTCAGCCACAGCTTCTAAGGTCCTGGCACTTCTCATCCCCTGAGAAGCTGAACTGGCAAGAAATCGAGGTTTGAAGAGTCAACAAAATTGACTCTGCTCCTCAAAACTTTTCTGTTTTGACAAACCTTCTTTTTCAAAGGAATGTTCTGTCAGAAAATTCATAAGTATGCTTTGGGGAAGGGGAGGAGGGAGAAGAGGTTTACTTTTTTCCTTCTGCCTTCAAAAGCAACAGGCCAGAAAGATGTTATTGTGTGAGCAGGGACTGAGTCATGGGGAATCGGATTAACAAAATTATTCAAAAAGGGAGCTGTGAAGATTGCCAGCGTGGTGTACTCTTCAGATGTGATTTGTGTGTTACATGTTGGCTGCTTATTTCTGGGTTAAGACGGAAGGCTTTCTGGAGCAGAGGCTTCTTTCTGCCTGTGAACATCCAGCCCCTAGTACAAAAGAGCCTCATGCCGACAGGAGGCTCCGGGCAGGCTCTGCTGCAGCGCACAGTACTGTCGGCCAGGCTTTGCCAGCGCCCAGCTGAACCACCACCGAAAGCCTGAAGGAGTCTGCCCTGTTCATCGTCCTAGTGGAAGTAGGTTTAGGCTGCAAACTCTACCAATTACAATCCTGGTAGTGGTCATAGATTTATGTGCTAAATGCAAATTTGTGCATTGCATTTGGGGCTAACGATTTTTAAAAACTTTTTAATTACATGGAAACAGTTTTCTTTAATGAATTGACTGATTAAGAGGCCCAGTGATTTAATAGTTACAATTATAACCGATACTATGTAATGCACAGGGCTCTAAATTCAGCAAGTTACTGTTACTGTTGACAAGTTGATACAAACAGAAGGGACCTGTGACCATCACCTGGTCCAACTCCTGGATCAGAGCAGGCCAGTTCCACCCAAGTGAAAAAGAACCAGCAATTTCGTGAGTCAACTTTCTAAATAAGGTACATATTCATAATTTTCAACACATAGTGAGGCTCAAATTGAATGTGAAATTTTACCAAACTTTCATTTATGTCCATAGAGTGAACATCTGCAATGTGTACATTTAATTTTCTATAATATTAACCACAGAATATATACACTTACAAATACCAAATTATTAATGAAATTGAAGCCAGCAATAAACAGGGTGATGCTCAGGAAAATACTGCCACTACCAAATACTTACTTGAAGGAAGTGTTTTGTGATACATCACAAATGCTCTGTCTCTTGCATGATTTTGCAAATCTCAGAGTTTGCTTTCTTTTTCACTTTAGCTTAAATTTTCAGGACCTTCAGGTTATTACAGCTGCACTGTAACAAAGTAGATTATAAACTACGCACAGAATTAAACTTAGTCTGCAAAAGCATATGGTTAATATGGGGTTCAGGCATAGTAGGTGTGAAAGAGAAGTGAATTTCAGCCAGCATGTGTTTATCAAGCATTTTCATTGCCAGCTATTTGAAATTCATTTTTTGCTGTTTGGAAATGTTAACAATGTAATTCTTACATTTTTCCAGAAACAAAGAGCAAACAGATACTTTCTATGTGAATTAGGTTTATTTGTTTAAGAGAACAACAAACCAAACAAAAGAAAGTCCCCTTGAAAGAATGTCCTGGTGTGGTTTTCTTCTGATAGTCTGCACTGCGGTTTGCTCCACAAAGATTGTATACAAATGGGAAGGTACAGTGCATAGGAAAATGAGTTTTCCCACTGTCTTGGCTGCCTGGCCCATCGGGCCCTGAAGGCCAGCAGGCAAAACGCAGAGTGGGTGAACGTCAGTGGCGGTTTTCCCACTAGTTCAGAGGATTAAGCCCAGGATGTGCTGCCTGTGGTCTGTCCGCCATGTGGAAATTTGTAACGGACAGCCCCAAGAAGGGATTAGCAGGCAGGGGGAGCCGCAGAGGGTGCAGTAGCAGTGGCACTGGGGGAGTGACGTGGCTGATCGGAGGGACTTGTAACTCCAGTTGTGCTCGGGGAGCGGCAGAGCCAAGGGAGCGCTCTGAGAGGGCGCAGGGCCTCGCCTCGTGCGAGCACAGTCAGGCGGTGCCGGGGAGGCATGTGTCTCACACGGGGCAGCTGTATGCTTCTCGGGGAAGACATAAAGTGGGTTTTGTAGCATGTTGGCTTTAAAACACAGACCCAGGTTTCTTTTACAATAAAAATAGCTTTTAGTATTCTCTTCACACCTCATTTTTAAGATTACTTGCTGCAAAAAAACATAGAAGTGCAGTGTAGCAGCAGTGGAGTTCTGCATATTTGCATAACAAAACATCATTAGTTTTCATATTTCAACTGGAAAAACGTGATCCATCTAATTTCCCATACCACACATCAAATTCCTACTTTATTTTTCTAAAAATCGTTTATATTGAAGCTTTTGCAGTAAAGAACATCATATAATTGTAATCATTCTGGATAGGGCTTTGTGCTTTGTTTTTAAATCAGAGTTCCTTAAACTTGAAAATGCAGCCACTAGGGTTTTTTTGTTTCTTGAAGACAAGTGATGTGATGCATTTTCCAGCGCGGGCAGTATTTTCTGGGATATGGGTCAAACCAAAGGTGGAGCTGAGTCAAATGGGAGAGGACAGCAGTGGGTGTTGCGATGGGGGGAGTGGGTGGAGGGGCGGGAGCTGCCGTTGCCATGGGGACGGAAGCCCCTCGCAGGGCACTCGGGGGAGGTAAACAAGTCACTCTTCTGATTGGGAAGGCAGATTTGAAGGAGCCGCTCCTCAGACTGAGCCAGCTACACTGGTATCATACATCTCTGTCTGAAAAATTAAGATCCACTTACCTTCTTTTCCAATAAAAAAGATGAAATTGTTCAGTGTCTGGTCAGCAATTTAGCCAAAAGCAGAATGCAAAGTGAACAGAAGTGTCTGACCTCAGTGTGTCCTTTAGTGGGAGTTGGAATATTCCTCCTTCCCTTTATCAAATTTCCATTCACTTACACAGGAGTTTTTCTTTTTTAAAAAAAACAACACACAACAAAAACAAAACCAACAAACCAAAGAGGTCTATGGAAGAAGCTCACTGTCTTATGTCTGTTTGGATTTATTTTTAGATCTGTAAGGTATTTCTTGTCTTTCTGCCTTGTGTCATTGTCAGCAAACCTCCATGAGATGCCCCAGCTCTAGTTCCTGTTAGTTATTAGCATTGAGATAGGAGCATTAAGAAGAATTTGGGTTGTGATGCTGTGTCGTGCGATGCTGTCATTTGCAGTCTGAGGGAGTCAGAGATCTTGCAAATACATCTCCTATTAGTCTTAAAGTTTGTGCCAGGCAGATTAAGGCTAATACTTGTGCAATGAGAAAACTAAATCTCCGAGACCACACATCCAGCTTCTAAGGTGTCTGCAGGTTCTTATTACGTCTTAGCTTATTATGTCAATTCCAAGTTGACACCTGGAGTGTGCCCCCAGAATTGTCTTTGCACTAGACAGCACTATGTTGTTTATTGCATATGTGTTCTATATTTATAGACATTTCCTAAGGTGGATTAGTAGTTACCATGAGCAGATAGAAAAATATGGTAACTTCTCAGTTCTGACAAATACATGCCATGGGCTGACAGCATCTGCAACTTCTGTACTGTGGTGATAGGCTCTTTAGAAATCCAGAGAGACAGAGTGAGATCAAAGAGCATGCTTTGACTTAGCTCTAGTTCAAAAACCAAAATGGCACAACAAGCCTGCATCCTACAGTGGCAAAGTCTGTGATCCAATTATCAGCCTCTACTCAACAAATACATACCCTGAGAAACAAACCAAAGTCATGCTGTAGGCATAGGGGAAGATAGAAGGCAGAACCTCTTCCTCATGCTAGCAGAAGTGTGGGACATTGCCAGCGTGCATGCAGGATGTCTCGAGTTTAACAAATTGGTTTGAGTACCAAGGGCTTCACCAGCTCTGCACTGAAGTAGTAAGAAAGCTGGAGAGGATCCTGGAGGTGATAAAGTTCCACTCCCAGTCATTGCAGGCTCCAGTGACTGCTTTCTAGGAACTCAGCAGGCTCTTAATGCTGGGGAGTTTGGGTCTGTTGGGCCTACAGGGAAGCTGTTCCTCATAGAATATCATTCCTCTGGTTAAAGACATTCTGTTGACATCCATTTTTCAGTTTATTCAGGGAAAGCTCACACTGCTTTATTCTTGTGCCAGCATCTTCTATTTTCACACACAGAGATCTTTCCCCTTCCTGGCATTTATCCCTGTGATGTATTTATAGGCACTAATGGGCTTCTATCCATTCTCAGCTTTCATTTGTTAGCAGAAGCAAGTCAAGCTTCACCAGTCCCCTTCATGTGAGCAAAATTATAGACAGTATTGTAGTCAAAGCTGTTCAATGTTGTGTATTCTTCTCCCAGGCATTACCTGCATGCTTTTAACAAAGTAAATGATGATGTCTCTTTGTTTTCATATGTGTCACTGTGGCAGCTTGTTGTCATCTTACATTCAGACTGTATGCCCATATTCTTCTCAGTCACTTCTACCCTGATGAGGTCCTATATTATTAGGCCATTATGACCTGATGTTTTATGATACTGAATTTCAGTCTGTTGCTATTACTGTAATTCTTTCTGTCTAACCTTCTAATCTTCTTCTGTTGCTGATACAGCCTAAATTTGTGTCACTGGCAAATTTCATTAGTATGCTTTTTGTGGTAAGGTCACTGAAAATATTAAATAAAATATCAGCATAGCTCATTGTCATATCCTATTTATCCACTTCCCTTGCTTTCCTACAATTATTTTTTCAGCTCTTACCTTCTTCATCTCAGCTAACGAACTCCCATGTGGTGCTCTACTGAACTCCAGATAGTCTAGATCTTTCTTTGGGTTAGAAAATCAGTTATCTCATCAAAGAAACCTAAATGAAGTCAAACTAATCTCATATGGCCTGTCATTTCTTGTCCAATCCACTCAGAATTTGGGGCTGGAAATAACTCAATTCACCCCGTTTCATTTTCTCAATGCAATATGTCCATTTCAGTTTTATTTCCATACAACTGGTCATTTCTATACCCTAGTTCCTTAGACAATCTGCTTTGACTCCTATATTCTTTTCCATTTGGGCCATACTCTATTTTCTTTTCTTTCTATACTGTGTGATATGTGTTTTTTGAATTAGCTAAATACCAAACTCTTCCAGTAGCAAATAATGTGATATAGTTGACACACTGATTTATATAGTCCAAGATGATGCCTCCTCCTAGTCCTCATGGTGAGTGGTTGTGGATAACAGCCGTGGCAGTATAAACTCTATGTCCCAGCCATATGTGAGCAGAAGATGATGATATCGGGTCACTACAAAAGCAGTTGTGCACCATCAAAGAGTACAGAGTTTTTAATTTTCAGATGAAGATCAGAGTCAAAGGTTCAGCCACAGTCAAATACCATATTAGAGGGGTGAAGACAAGATATGCCATTTGCTGTGATTTATGGCACACAAGATGGTAGGCAGGGTAGCATCCAGCCATCTCTCCCCCTTCAGCCTTGCTGGCCATGGTCCTTTTACCTATTATGGCTTTGGGTCCATAGTAAGAGGCTCCAGTTGCCACACTCCTCAGCATAAACAGTGGATAGTCTCAGTGGACAGTCAGAGCAAGATTTGGAAGAAGAATAAAACAAGAAAAAAAAATCTGGAATCTATTCCTCTTTCCCCTCAAAAAATAACGGTTGACCTAATGAGCTAATAAAAAAAAAGGGGGGGGGGTGAATTATGGAAATAGCTGTAAATTTATCTGCTAACAGTGAGACTTTAGGGAGTTACAAAGGAGCCAGGTATTCAGTGTATTAAAGTTAATAAATTGGTGGGTGCCTGCTCCCTTTTGAAAGTGTCTGTGAGAAGCGATGAACATTGTCTCTAGTAGACCTGGCCGATGAGCTCTGGAATAAGCCCTCAGTACAGCAGAGAATACCCAGTCTTGGAGTGCCTGTGCAGTCTGGTTGTTTGCTATGCCTTCCATAATCATTCCTGAATGTGCCAACAGCTTTTTTGAGTCCATTTTCCTAACCTTTAATTTTTACCTTTTTAGAAGGAAGAAAGAGGGAAGGCACTCAGCGCTGCAGTTGTGATGTGCCTCAAGACCCTCAGTAAAAAGCAGGGGAAAATTAAAAGAAAGGGATTGACGTGGACTACATCACAGCCTTCAGTTCATCATCAGCAACCAGGATCAATTCATTGCCAGCAACCAGGAGCGTGGCGAACAGGGCGGGCAAACAGCGCATGGCGTGTCAGAAAGGGCGTGGCGTGGCAGTTCGCGCAGGCAGGGAGTGCAGGCAGGGCGCAGCCCCCCCTTTTCCCAGCTCAAGAAGGCTACTCAAGCGGTGGGCATCAGCCCAGAGGGAGACCCAGGTATGGTTGCCACTCGGGCGAAAGCCATTGCGAGGAAAAATGTGGTGACGCAGAGCTCCCGTGTAAACATGCAGCTGTCCAGGTCTCTGGCTGCAGGGAGTGCCTGAGTCTATCACAAATGATGGAGGGCAGCAGGGACACCTCTTGTGTGAGGTGTGACCAGGTGAATGACCTGCTCAGCGTGGTGGTAGAGCTGAAGGAGGAGGTGGAAAGGTTGAGAAGTATCAGGGAGTGTGAGAGGGAGAGAGATTGGTGGGCCCGCACCCTACCATCCCTGAGGCAGAGGCAGCAGGTGGAGGGTCCGCAAGAAGCAGAGGTTACCCTGCCCTCTTACCACCGGGCAGGAGGGGACCTAAGAGATGGAGGGGAATGGATAGAGGTCCCTGCTCGGGGAGGCAGGTGAATCCCTTCCTGGTCTCTCTCACCTTCCCAGTTTCCCTTATGCAACAGGTATGGGGCTCTGGTGATTGAGGACCAGGTCAATGAAGATCAGGTTGTAGATGAAGCCCTATCTAGGGAGGTGCCTAGGCTCAGTCAGGCAGCCCCACGCATTCTCACATCCTCTGAAAAAAGGAAAAGGAAGGTAATTGTTGTAGGCGACTCCCTTCTGAGGGGGACAGAGGGCCCAATATGCACACCTGACCCATCCCACAGGGAAGTCTGCTGCCCCCCTGGGGCCCGGGTAAAAGACATTACCAGGGAACTCCCCAGTCTGGTTCAGACCTCTGATTATTACCCATTGTTGGTTGTGCAGGTTGGCAGTGATGAGACTGCAGAAAGAAATCCAAAGGCAATCAAAAGGGACTTCAGGGCACTGGGGCGATTAGTGGAAGGATCGGGAGCACAGGTAGTGTTTTCCTCAATCACTTCAGTGGCAGGGAAATATACTGAAAGGAACAGGAAAACACACCTGGTTAATATGTGGCTCAGAGGCTGGTGCCATTGGTGGAATTTTGGGTTTTTTGATCATGGGGAGGTTTACACGGCACCGGGCTTGCTAGCGACAGATGGTATCCAACTATCTCAAAGGGGGAAAAGGTTCCTCACTCGTGAGATGGCAGGGCTCATAGAGAGGGCTTTAAACTAGGTTTGAAGGGGGTAAGGGATAAACCTAGGTGCACCAGAGATGAGCCTGGGGGTGGCATGCCAATGTTAGGGGTGGATTTGATAGGCCAGCTCAAATGCATCTATGCCAATGCACGCAGCATGGGCAATAAACAGGAGGAGCTGGAAGCCATTGTGCAGCAGGATAGATATGACTTAGTCGCCATCACGGAAACATGGTGGGACGACTCCCATGACTGGAGTGCTGCAATGGATGGCTACAAGCTCTTCAGAAGGGATAGAAGATGTGGTGGGGTGGCTCTCTATGTTAGGGAATGTTTTGACTGTACAGAGCTACATGATTCTGATGACAAAGTGGAGTGCTTATGGGTGAGGATGAGAGGGAAAGCCAATAAGGCAGATATTGTTCTGGGAGTCTGTTATAGACCACCCGACCAGGTTGAAGAGATGGATGAATCATTCTACAAGCAGCTGGCAGTAGTCTCAGAATCGTGTGCCCTTGTTCTCGTGGGGGACTTCAACTTTCAGACGTCTGCTGGAAATACAACACAGCAGTGAGTAAACTATCTAGGATGTTCCTGGAGTGTGTGGAAGATAACTTCCTGACACAGCTGGTAGGTGAGCCAACCAGGGGAGGAGCCTTGCTAGATCTATTGTGTACAAACAGGGAAGGACTGGTGGGAGGTGTGATGGTCAGAGGCTGTCTTGGGCTTAGCAACCGTGAAATGATAGAATTTTCAATTCTTGGTGAGGCAAGGAAGGTGGTCAGCAAAACCACCACTATCGACTTCCGGAGGGCAAACTTTGGCCTCTTCAAGGCACTGGTTGAGAGAGTCCCTTGGGAGACGGTCCTGAAGGGCAAAGGGGTCCAGGAGGGATGGACGTTCTTTAGAAGGAAATCTTAATGGCTCAGGACCAGGCTATTCCCATGTGCCGCAAGTCGAACCGCTGAGGAAAACGACCAGCCTGGCTGAATGGGGAGCAAAAAAAAGGAGAGTTTATCATCTCTGGAAGAAAGGGCGGGCAACTTGGAAGGAGTACAGGGATCTTATTAGATCATACATAGAGAAAATTAGAAAGGCAAAAGCTCAGCTAGAACTACATCTGGCCACTATTGTAAGGGACAACAAAAAATGTTTTTACAAATATGTTAACAGTAAAAAGAATCCCAGGGAGAATATCTATCCTTTAATGGATACAGAAGGGAACGTAGCTACCAGAGATGAGGAAAAGGCTGAGGTACTTAATGCCTTCTTTGCCTCAGTCTTTAATAGTGAGACCAGTTATCCTCAGGGTACTCTGCCCCCTGAGCTGGAAGGTGAGGATGAAGAGCAGAATATACCCCTCTTAATCCAGGAGGAAATAGCTGGTGACCTACTACGCCATCTGGACACTCACAAATCTATGGGACCCCGTGGGATCCATCCAAGAGTACTGAGGGAGCTGGCGGAGGTCCTTGCCAAGCCACTCTCCATCATCTATCAGCAATCCTGGACAACAGGGGAGGTCTCAGAGGGCTGGAGGCTTGCCAGTGTGACGCCCATTTACAAGAAGGGTCAGAGTAAGGATCCAGGGAACTACAGGCCTGTCAGCCTGACCTCAGTACTGGGAAAGATTATGGAACAGTTTGTCTTGAGAGAACTCACATAGCAAGTCCAGGACAAGCAGGAGATCAGGCCCAGTCAGCACGGGTTTATGAAAGGCAGGTCCTGCTTGACCAACTTGATCTCCTTCTATGAGCAGGTGACCCACCTAGTGGATGAGGGAAAGGCTGTGGATGTTGTCTACCTTGACTTCAGCAAGGCCTTTGACACTGTCTCTCGTGGCATACTCCTTGAGAAACTGGTGTCTCATGGCTTGGACAAGTGTACTCTTCACTGGGTGAAAAACTGGCTGGATGGACGAGCCCAGAGCGTAGTGGTGAATGGGGTGAAATCCAGTTGGCGGCGGGTCACAAGTGGTGTTCCCCAGGGCTCGGTGTTGGGCCCTGTTCTGTTTAATATCTTTATCAATGATTGGGATGAGGGGATTGAGTGAACCCTCAGCAAGTTCGCAGACAATACCAAGCTGGGAGGGAGGGTCGATCTGCTTGAGGGGAGGGAGGCTCTACAGAGGGATCTGGACAGGCTGGATCAATGGGCTGAGGCCAATCATATGAGGTTCAACAAGGCCAAGTGCTGGGTCCTGCACTTGGGTCACAGCAACCCCATGCAGCGCTACAGGCTTGGGGAAGAGTGGCTGGAAAGCTGCCTGGCAGAGAAAAACCTGGGGGTGCTGGTTGACAGCCAGTTGAATATGAGCCAGCAGTGTGCCCAGGTGGCCAAGAAGGCCAATGGCATCCTGGCTTGCATCAGAAATAGTGTGGCAAGCAGGAGCAGGGAGGTGACTGTTCTCCTGTACTCGGCCCTGGTGAGGCCGCACCTCGAGTCCTGTGTTCAGTTTTGGGCCCCTCACTACAGGAAAGACATGGAGGTGCTGGAGCGTGTCCAGAGAAGGGCAACCAAGTTGGTGAGGGGCCTGGAGCACAAGTCTTATGAGGAGCAGCTGAGGCAAGCGGGGTTGTTTAGTCTGGAGAAGAGGAGGCTGAGGGGAGACCTTATCGCTCTCTACAACTACCTGAAAGGGGGGTTGTAGTGAGGTGGGTGCTGGTCTCTTCTGTCAGGTGGTTGGAGATAGGACAAGAGGAAATGGCCTCAAGTTGCGGCAAGGGAGATTTAGGTTAGATATTAGGACATATTTCTTTGCTGAAAGGGTTGTCGGGCACGGAACAGGCTGCCCAGGGAAATGGTTGAGTCACCATCCCTGGAGGTATTCAAAAAGCGCATAGACAAGGCACTTCAGGACATGGTTTAGTGGGCATGGTTGATGGTTGGACTCAATGATCTTGAAGGTCTTTTCCAACCTAAATGATTCTATGATTCTATGATCATGTCCACAGCAAGTTTTACAGCATTGCTAAAGTAAGCAAAGACTTCAGTGAGTCCCTCGCAAAGAGAAATTTGTACAGAATAACTTTATCACTAATGATTTTGGAGAAGTCTGTTTCACTTGGAATGAATTTGACCAAATGACTTTGAACCTCTAAAAGATTAAATGCAAATTTCTATCTATTAGATCTTATCTAAAATGTTTATTATAGACTGTCTTTGATACATTACTATTGGCTCAAAGAAGAATAATCCAATAGTTGTTACAGAACAACCATTCATATTCTTACCTTGAGAGCCATCACAGTTTTGGTTTAAGATTCCTGTTTTCATGGATTTATCATTTGGCTGTAAAATGTTCCAGACTGAAGCTTGACATAAGGACTCAGCCTAGGATTTATGCAATCAATTAGTCTGTTTGTTGAGGTTTTTTGTATTTCAGAACTGCCATATAATAAAAAAAAAACCACCAAAACCTGTTTTAAGGAAGGGGGGTTTTGTCCCTAAGATGAGTCAATGCCACTGGGTATTTAAAATGTCAGATGCATTTTCATTACTAACAGGTTTACTGCATGGTGCATTATTCTATTTTCAGGATTTATTACATGCATTTCTATCACAAAGCATGGGACCAAAATATTCTGGCCCACTTCAGTGTGATGTTAAGGTAACTTTTCTTGGGTTTTGTGATGAAAAGTTGTTGTGGTGCTGACAGTCATGGGAAGATGATTCTAGCTGCTCAAGACTCTTCAGATGGCAGGGACATCAAGGACGCTTGCACACTAACTTCATAGCTTTAACACTGTGGCTGGAATCAAGGTTTGTGTTGGCAGGGACATCAAGGACGCTTGCACACTAACTTCATAGCTTTAACACTGTGGCTGGAATCAAGGTTTGTGTTGCTAGCCTCGCATTTCTGTAGATATTTGCAGCCACAAGCCAGTGTCAGCCACTTAGTGTAGCCACTGCACTGCTGAGAAGTGGCTTAAAACCTGTCAGTGTGCAAAAGCAGATTAAAATTGATCTTCATTTACCTTTTTTCTTGTTTCATTCCATCTTCTCCAGGTTCTACTTCCTGCTTTGTAACAGGAAGAGAAGGTTGGAAACAATATCTGGAGTGCAGAAAATCATTTGCAGATCCAAAGCACTGGATCATAGGCTTGTAAGTTTAAAAACAACAACAACACACACACACACACACACACACACCACCCCCAAACCTTATTCCTGATGAAATAATTCTTTCTTAGCACATACTTTAAGCATAGTATCAACAATGTATGCTTGTCATGGAACACCACAGTCAGGACCCCCAGCTCGGGGACTGACAGGATCTGCCGCAACAGTGCATGCACAGGCTCTTGTGGCATATGTGATGAGCAGCACTTGAGCTGCTTACAAACAGAACACAGCACAGAGACAGCAGGCTGTCTCCTTTTTTTTGTCCTTGGGTTAGTGCAGTATTAGAGCAAAGGAGATGTTGTTTTTGTCTATACCTGTAGAGATAATTACAAATCTAAACTATATATGTTAATGCTTCACATATTTAAGTAGTTGTTTATGAATATGGATTAGCCCAGCCAGTGAATATTAACAATGACAAATATCTTGTGTTCTTCAGCATTGTTTATCAACAGGTATTCCAAAATTCATTGTGGTTTTAACCTTATGATTTATACAAACTCTGCAATATGCACAGATGTCACTCTGTAACAAATTGCAGGCAAAACAAAGCAGCAAATTAAGTATAGCTATTAATGTATTCAAGCATAGTAACAAGGTCATCTGAAAGTAATAGACTTTAGGGAGAAGAGTTGCCCACATTAGCATTCAGCATCTCTGGACTACCCTCTTTTTGTATAGCAAGTTAACAGTAATAGTAATACTGTGAGATTTTAATGGCTACAAACAGTCCAGCAATGTTAGTTTCCAACTCCATTGAAGCATTGCTTTCCAACTGCAGTAACATGAGAAACGGCATCCTGGCCTGTATCAGAAATAGTGTGGCCAGCAGGAGCAGGGCAGTGATCATCCCCCTGTACTCGGCCCTGGTGAGGCCGCACCTCGAGTCCTGTGTTCAGTTTTGGGCCCCTCACTACAGGAAAGACATGGAGGTGCTGGAGCGTGTCCAGAGAAGGGCAACCAAGTTGGTGAGGGGCCTGGAGCACAAGTCTTATGAGGAGCAGCTGAGGCAAGCGGGGTTGTTTAGTCTGGAGAAGAGGAGGCTGAGGGGAGACCTTATCGCTCTCTACAACTACCTGAAAGGGGGGTTGTAGTGAGGTGGGTGCTGGTCTCTTCTACCAAGAAACTAGTGATAGAACAAGAGGAAATGGCCTCAAGTTGTGGCAAGGGAGGTTTAGGTTAGATATTAGGACATATTTCTTTGCTGAAAGGGTTGTCGGGCATTGGAACAGGCTGCCCAGGGAAATGGTTGAGTCACCATCCCTGGAGGTATTCAAAAAGCGCATAGACAAGGCACTTCAGGACATGGTTTAGTGGGCATGGTTGATGGTTGGACTCAATGATCTTGAAGGTCTTTTCCAGCCTAAATGATTCTATGACTCTGTGGTACTCAGGTATGAACTTGGCCTTGCCACTGTGCCAGATTTTCGTCAGCTTAGTATGACTGGTGGTCTTTTGAGGGCATGCACTCTCTGCTGACCTGCATGACCAAATTTAACCTACTCAATGCAATCGATCTGCAAGAGGTGTGCAACAGAGCATAGTGCATACCTCTAAAAAGAGATTCACCCATTGCTTTACCAGTATAACTTTCACTTGTGCTTTTCTTAGAGGCCTGCCACTCAATTACAGACCCACTTCTCTTATAAGTTCTGACAAGATCACAGCTGGAGATAGTATGGCTGCAGGCATTATGCATTTTTATGCACTGAATACTGTTTCAGGATGAGAGAGAGTGATTACAAATTTTGACATATTGAGGAGAAAATGAGGAAGTCACATGGATGGCAATTTAAAAATATAAAACAATAACAAATAATAATAGCAGTAAGTGTAAAATACTTTTGGCCACCAACACTTTGAGCCTTCAAAACTGTTTTATTAAATATAGTAATTGTGCTTCTGTAAGAAGTGTCACAATTACTCTGCATTTTTGCCAAGCTTCTTGATCTGAGAACTATCAAAAGTGTCTTCTCAGATTTATTCATACATTCCAGGAACAGGAGATATGTAAAGGAGATAGACTGTGTTTGTTATAATAATGATGAACTCCGTCCTTAATATTTTTCATTAATATCTCTCAAATACAAATGCATGCTTAAATGGAAATAAAGGGTTTGTCAGGATAAAGAGTCAAGTAAAGAGGTATAAATGGAACAGTTAACAGAACAGTTAAATGGAGCTAAAGAATGCATTACATTGTTCCAGGGTCATGGTTGATTTGTATGGTTATCAGGTTGGCTAAGAGAGACCATGCTGACTGTGCTCATGTTGATCTCAGAAACAGAAGGAAACATGGGGCAAATATATGTAAAGGGGCTGGATACAAGTCAGGTTGGGTTTGTGTATCATTCATCATATTTGCATAGACCTAATAAGCCATTCCAAGACATTTTGGACGAAACTAAATAAATCCATTTGGCCCTGGACTGCATAGACATACTAGCTCTGGTCTCAGGACTTAGCTCTAGATTTTCTAAAGTACATTCTATTTCTTTAGTGTAGGCATGCCTTAAAATGATTTCTTGGCTAGCTCTTCCATCAGCTGTGAGCAGCAAGGGGTTGGGGGGACAGAGTCTTAGCCATGTTGTGTCACATGGAGCATGTAGTGGTTACTGTAGTATTATATGAAACATGGAAGTTTGGGAGGGTAAGGGTTACAACTAGGGAAGACAAAGTAGGTAATTTTCCTTTGCATTCAGAAGAAAAAAAAAATTCTTAAGGCATGTTGATATTTTAAGATGGGAAGTGTGGTTACCGCACATTAAGTATAATGTAATCTGTAGAGTTGGGACTAGGAGTCTCTATAAAGTGGTATATTACAAGTTTCTGTGTAAGAACAAATGAGGTCATAAATTAGAGGCAGCTGGCAGAATTCATCTAATTAGAATTTATGATGATATAGGAGGTGCTTTGTGCTACTAAGAGGCATCAAACTACCTTGTGTTAAATACAGACTGCGTATTTAATTGCGGTCCAGGATTTTGACTCAGTAGTTTCTCCTTGATGCAGGGTTACAAGTCTGTGCTGTTACAGATTTCTCTGTATTCCTGTAACTTCAGCTGATGTTGTTCTTTTATTATCTCATGTTCTGCTCAGTATGTTGATGGCTTAGTAATACCATCACAGGGAGAGGTGGGCTTGCAAGCATTTGCTCTCCAGTTCTGAGCACACCCTGTGATAAGAACAGACAGACAGTCCATGCTTCTGTTTCTGGTAAATGTTTGTGTGGAGCTGCACAAAGGGGGAGATTCATTTCCTAAGAGCTATTCAAAGCCTCTTGCTTTGAATTCAAAGCCTCTCCATTTCTTGTTGAAATACTGAAGGTGAAACACATTCCTCCAGAGCAATGCTTTTCCTACTAGATAGGAAACGGAGGTTTGTGCCAAATTCTGAATGTTTCTGAATGCCTGGGTACTCCTGCCTCAGTCTCTTCCCTGGTGCCAGGTCCGTGATTCAGTACTGTTCTGAGCAATTCTTGCTCGTTTTTTACATTCCTTCTATTCAGGTCATTTTTGTTTGGGCTTCCTGGTTTTACAGGGAGATGCAGCCTTCTTTTCTGCACTGTGGGGATTGTTGACCAGTATGCAAGAAATGGACCTAGTGATTTTTTTTCAGAAGTCTTTTTAATGTTGTCACTACTGCCTCTACTTCGTTGTTGCTCTGAGGATGACATAAAGAACCAGTGATGAAAACCTAAGTACTGGAAAAACACTTGGAATGCTTTAGAGGAAAATCGAGGCCTTTTACCTGACATGAGAAATGTAGAAACTGTCTTCCAATTATGGACTTTAGAGAGCTGATGATAATTTTCTAAGTAGAGCCAAGTCAATATATCTGGAAAAGTAATCAGCTACAATAGTGTACGTGTCCTTTCCAGAAAAACAGATGTATGCTAGCTGCAGCCAAGGACTGTAAGGTACCTTTGTGGAAAATAATTTTCTAAAGGCTTGGGTTTTTTCTTCCTTGTTACATCTCTGTAGCTCTCCATTGAAATTCTAGATAGAGCATTTGCTCTTGCAAGTGATTTTTCCCTGTGTGTATCCAAAGGCAAAATAAAATTCTGTCATTGGTAGCTGAAATATTTGAATTATAAGCGGAAGGTTACTTGTAACCTACGACTCGGTAGTAATGCCACTAGGATCTTGTGCTCTGTATCTTGAGTAAAAGCCAAGTCAAATATTCACTGGCATGTTTGCAGGTCCAGGTCATTGCTAGTGCTTCTTCTTTCGCTTGAGTTTGCTCCTGATCCATTTGTGTGAGCTATATTGTTATGAACACTGACTGGTCTTGTGTGAGAACGGTTCCTATACAGTCAGAACACACATCGACTACTAGTCCCCCAGTTGGTTAGTAACTGAATTGAGTCAGAACTGGCAGAAACACCAGCTTTCATTTAATTTTGTCAGATTTTGTTGAGTCTCCTCCAGATCCATTTTTAAAAGTGTCTTTAATGATTTCAATAATTGAGCCAACCTTGGTAAGAGAATTTCCCTCAGACTAACCACCCTGTGAATGAATCTTGGAATTTTTAGTAGGGCAAGTGTTTTATCTGACACTGCTCTCATTAGTATAAACAAAGTATTGTCTGTCTATCAAAGGTCACAAAAACCTCAGACTGTACAGGCTGAAGCCTTAGACTCTCTCTGAAATCTTTCCAGTGTCAAGCTTACTGGATTTGTGCGCTGAACTGGTAGAGGCACAAATTTTGATCCAGAAGTCACGATGTTTCAGATCTTATCCAGCTCTTATCCAGCAAGGTTGGAGCATAAGCAGAGGAAATTCAGGATTCTCTTCAAAAGCCCATGTGTAGTATTTTGGAAACTATACTGGGTGTAGAGTTGACTGAATCAGTTCCTTCTAAATTACTGAAGAAGAGATAATGGATTTTTCAATTATTTTAAATATTAATTATTTTTTAATCTTTGGAAGGAAAGACTTTATTTTACCATTGCTGATATACACTGGTACCTGAAGAGAAGGGGAAAGGTAAAGAAAAGGAAAACTGAGATACAAGTAAGTTGGTGTCTGATGAGATAAAAACCTATCATAAATCTCAAAACTTACATGGTATTTATCTTATTTCAGTCGAAGTTCTTTTTCATGATTATATTAAAGAATTTAGTATCATCATTACCGTCTTCCTAGAAACGAAGCACTGCAGTCTTGCTTTGGTGGTGGAAGCTAATTCTCCTGCAGTCAGTGAACATAAAGAAACGGAAATCGTGAAATGTGGTTTTCAAGTGAACTGGATGCTTTCCAGGTTTCTTTAATACAGCTGAAGTGAAGACTGTGTAGGACACCACTGGGTCTCTCGACAAGAGAATTCTAATGGAGCCTGAGATTGTGAGCTTTCTGTTCAGGCAGAACAGAGCAACTTTTCAAAGGTTGTCAAGGATGAAACTTAATTGGGTGCTGCAAGTGACCAGGAAATAATAATTCAAACAGCCTGACATGTAACTCCTAGAAATATAAAGGCATTAAAGGTCAGATGTCATGCGTATAATCATAGAGCACTGAGAAAACTTGTATGAAGTCTAGACCAAGAAGAAAATCTGGATATAGTATCGTAACATTTTCTGCCTATATGGTCTAGAGATCTGGGATGTGAATGACACTGCAGTAAGAGCCAGAAAAGTGAAACCAAAAAACTCAAATCCCCAAGTGTCACAAGACAACCAAAGACCATGCTGGACATATGAAAACCAATGAGAACCTACTATGAGTTTTCAGAAAGCTAGCATTTACACCAGTGGCAGTCAGTATCGGGTAAGCAAGCAAATAACATTAGTACTGCAAGAGGATTTAATGTACAAAAATATAGAACTCTGCTACAATTCTTGCAGAAGCAGACAAGGTTTATCTCTTGTCATTATAAACATGTGCAAGATTTTCTTACAAAGAAAAAAGAACTGAATGAAAAAGGCAAAAATACAGACCAATTTCCCAGCATCAAATGGAATTTTCTCATCTGTGAAAAATGCAACCACCAAATTCCTTTTTCTCGCTTACTGCTCCAGCTGGTTTCCTCCCACACGTCATCAAATCCTTTTATAAATTTCATTAGCCCAGCGTCTCCTTCTTTAACAATGCCAGACTCCTGTGCTAAATAAATACAAATTAATATTAATACATTCTTCTTTTGTTTGACTCTTTTAACTTAGAGCTACAGCAGATGCAAATTTTGTTCACTGTGCTTGTATTCCACTGGAAGGCAAAGGACAACAGTTTTTTCATAGACTTTAATAACAGTAATTTAGAAACACAGATTAGGTAAGGTAGGTTTCTTGGTGTATGTGTGGAACAGCTCTATGTCTGCAAACAGAAGATGATTGTAAACAAAAACTCTTTCCAAAATATGTACAAAATTGTGATTATTTTATACACCAGAAGTTAAACCTGCAAGGAATCCTGTTAATAGATAACTGACTGGATGGCATCCTAGTTCTTTCCCCATCCAGAAAACAAAAAGAAAATCCTTAGATAAAACTATGTAATGCTATCCCTTAAAGGCTTTCTTTTGTCATAGCAATATGCAAAATATTTCAATGCATCACAGACGTAATTTTGCCTTAGTTAAGGTAGAAAAAAAATTCATCAAACAAGAGTCAATCACTCCCAGCAAGAAAAGCATCTTACTCATTTATTTTCCATACAGTTGGATTTTGTATTGTGCAGTAATTTTTGATTCAATTTATTTACAGACAAAAGGACCTCCTTGTTCATCTGTGTAGCATTTTTGGTATCATATGGTTTCAAATATGAAGACAGCTTATATTACTTGTCCTTTTGTAACAACAGAAGTGAATAAAATTGCTATGGTCTGAGATATTATTTTATCCAGCCTTCCCAGTGGATCTAAAGACCCTGAGTTAGCAGGTAACTTAAAGTGCTGGGGAGAAGTAAAGGACACAGGAGAAAGGAGCATGTTGTAACTCAGTCATGGAGAACAGGATTTGTTAAACTTTGTGGTTCATTCTTTTTCATATTTTGATCAAAGGAGGAAAACATCGCTGGACTGAATTGCACTCCACTTCTCCCCACAGCCCCATCCTAGAGGACTTGCTTGTGTGTTTTACTTCCATCTAGTTTGTGCCATGCCAGTTCGGAGTCCTCTGCTTCTGCCCTGTCCTTTTCAATTCTGCTAGAGAATCTTCTTTTCTGTCTAGCATAACTAGATATTTCATTCCCATGCTTCAAACCTAATATGGCTGTTTGCAATCTGATTTATTCTTATTGCTTGTCCACCCCAAAGTAATGTATCTGTAGAAAATCAACTTGATGGTGGGAAAGTTCTGCCCGCAGATGTAGAAAGCTTAGAAAGCTTGTTAGGATCAGTTCTTAATTATTAACAACAATGTAAATTTGAAAAGGTTATACTGAAGATTTTTCAATTTAGGGTGGTTTTAAGTATCAGGTGGCATTTGTCATAAATTTATGCCATGTCACAATTTCACTTTGGTTAGGCTTAAATTAATTAGGGACAGCATTAAGCTGTAGATATACATTAACTTAGTAAACAGCTCCAGCATTTCAAGATACTATTTCTTCTTATGTAGTGCTGAGCGTTCAGACCACAGCTCTACCAGCAGATCAGAACATGTAAGCACTTACTAATCCACTTCAGCATGAAGTGCAGAGGCTTAGCTCAGGATCTGCACAAATCTACTACAGGGTTTTCTTTTGTCTCACATTACATATTTACTGAAGTTAGAACTGAATGACAATTTATTCTGTCTTCACTAAGAATAGGAAGATAGCTGAAAGAAGAATTTGATTCAGTTCTTTTATTTGCTCTGGAATCCAGCCTGAAGTTCACACTACTGGCTCAAAATAAGAGCTTTTTTAAAAAATAAAACAAAGCACTTTTGTGGGCTCCACTGAGTGCATATTGAGTGGCATATTTTGCAGGTTTGAGATCAGTCTTGTTCAGGAAAGCTGTATTATTTTACACTATTAAATGATTTGAAAAGCATCCTGCCAAGAGAGTATGTAGCAAGAAGATCATTCAGTTTTCTTGATTAAAAACATTTGCAGACGTCATTTGAAACTTGTATACAAAAGCCATTTCTGTTGTTACCATTTCTGTAGTTGGCATTTTCCTTCCCTTCTCCATAGATGTGCATGTTCGCAGAAAGCTGAAGATCTACAACCAGACCATGTTTTCCCAATTGGGCTGGAGTCAAAGCAGAAACCTTGCTTCAGATCAGCACCCTGTTGTGGTGTGCTAGGGTCAGATCAGCAGCCTGGGGGGCATCTGATGGTGCCCCAGCCAGCTCAGTTACCCTTGGTCCTGGACCCAAATTGCTGAGGTTGTTGCTGCCTAATCTCTCCTGCCTGGCTCTGTCTCCAGGTGGAGCATGTGGGTGCACTCACGTGATGGCTGTGACCACTAGCTTGTAGATGTCATGTCCTGTAACATCTAGTGAAGTCAGAGCTGATTTCAAGAATATCTTTGTGTAAATGATAGTAGCAGACCATCTGCTATAGCTGCTTCACCAAGGAAACCACAATCAAACAAGCTATAAATATTTTTCTTCTAAAAGATGAAAATAATTCTTTCCACCACATAAGAAACTGGTACAATTCTTCATCCTTTCTAACAATACACATTAGCAATGGAATCACAGTGAAAATGAGGAAGTAGGCCTTACTATAGTACATGCTTTATTAAAAAAACTTCCCTTGAATCCAGGATACAGCAAAATGCACTCAAATATATAAGCCCTTCCTCTCCATTTAGAGGGAGGTAGGCCTAGCCTTAGATATGGACCATATATAAATTTTATTTTGCATTGATGTATGATAACTAATGATTCCAGCACAATCTCTCATATTCTTCACTGCCTTTTGTTTCTGCCTGCTCATTTGAAAGTGGCAAGTTCCACCATGAGAGGGTTAACAAAGGTATATCACTGTGTTCCAGGAATGGATGAACTTTTCTCTCGCATCATTTAAGAAATCATTCATTTTGCTCAGAGAATTGATACTTGTTTCCTTTAGATTTGGTTGGAGACCCAGATACAGGCAAATTTTAAGAACCCTAATGTAAATACTAATTAGGAATCTTGGTTATTCACATATCAGGGTCTTGTCAGAGTCTGATTTGCAGCAGACAGGAATGTGTACAGCACTTTTAAACCCATGAGTCGAAAATTAGCAACAGTAGATTTTAGTGAGATACATAATTACTGATATTGGGAGCTTTCCACCTGTTCAAAGTATCTGAGTGTTCAAATACAGAATGAACAATCAACTTAGTCACCAGTTTTTGAAAACTTAGGTTGTGCTGTACATAATTTGTTGTAATATTGTTTTTTAATGCTTTGTACTGTTATTCCTAGTGGGTTTTAACTATACTGTCAGATTTAAAAAAAAAAAAATAAAATCAGCTTAGCATAAAGTAGTCATCTTTCTTCCTGAAGTATGTCTGAGTGCACTGCTGTGCTGCATTTTAACTCTGAATATGTTAAAAAGGGAAGAAAGCACTGAGTAGACACATTTCATTAAATGTCCAATTATATTCATAGCTGGAGCTGTAGTGATTTCTCCCTGACCTTTAATAGAGAAGTTGCTGTCCCAATAATTATAATTGCTTGTTAAACTAACCTAATAGTGCAGTACTATCCTATAAAGAGCTATTTAAACTTGAGATTCAGGTAGCTTTTTCTAATTCTAGGCACCTCTTTTGTTAAGGCTAATTGAATTATAGAGGTTATTCCACTGTTCTCTAAGAGGAAGCATTCTTTACCATTCAGACAAAATCTTGCTAAACAGTAACGCAGCAATGTCTCTACCTGAACTGCTGTTTTACTGATTTGTAACAAATGCCACTAAATCTCAGGGCTAAAATCATGTGATAAATAACAGAAAACCCTTAAAATATGAGGCTTAGAATTGTTTAGGAATACTCCTTATTATCTCTGTGAAAGTTTTTCAGACTATACTAAGTCATCCAGTTGCCTGAATGTGGAATACCCCATCTTCAGTGGGAGTGGGTTCAGATCAGAAGGTAAAAGGAAGCAGTTCAATCGCAAGATTGCTACAATGGATAAAAAAGAGAGGAAAACGTAATGCCAGAGAGGAATGCAACCTAATATTAAGCTTTGAAATTGGAGAACCAAGTACCTCCTACTTTTTAGTTAAACAACAGTAAAGAAGGCAGTGCAGAGCTGACTTAGGAGTCATGAGCTTTCAGTTTGATGATTAAACTGGGAAAAAAATATAGATTAAATTTTAAAAACAAAAACAAAACAAAAACACCTGAACTTTCAGTTGAATGAATTTGTTTTGGAAATCGTTTATTTTGGTTTTATGTATCAAGTTGTTTCCTTTTGAAATAAAAA
The DNA here is from genome assembly GCF_947461875.1 of Haliaeetus albicilla. Classification (NCBI taxonomy): domain Eukaryota; kingdom Metazoa; phylum Chordata; class Aves; order Accipitriformes; family Accipitridae; genus Haliaeetus; species Haliaeetus albicilla. Next base: position 24,410,939 of record NC_091491.1, on the reverse strand, counting down.
CTCTCCCCATTTTATTTCCTAAATTTTCTTAGTCCTTCCTCCCCCCATTTTTTTCAAAACAGCTCAACAAATTCAAATTTCCAGTCACTTTAGCTGGAAATACACTGAATCTGTATCTTTCAGCAAATTCATCATTTTCTTAAAGAACTTCCTCAACTCAGAATGCAAGATGAAGCACTGATTCTCCTGTTACACTGAATCAAAACCTACAGCCATACTTGTACTGAACTGATAGTTAAAAGTAAGTTCAAAAAGAACTGGTTCAAAAAAGACTAAGAGGCTATGCTGAGTTAAATGAGGGGTAAACTTGGATTAGCTATTCAACAGTTCAAAGTTATTTAGCTGGAAAGCTCTACAAAGCCCTTGCTTCTGTGTATACCTTGCATACCTGTAAAATAAGGGGAAAACAGGAGTAGGTTCGGAGGCTGGTGTTCCCACATGGAGTGGTGAAATGAGCATCCTGTTTGAGGAAGGATGTGGTTTGCAGGTGGCAAAGAGGAACTGGAGATCTGCCAGTATGAATACCAGTATGGTATTCAAGTTACCTCCTCAACCTCCCAGCCAACTCGAAGTTACACATGCTGCATGCTAATAAACATCATATGGCTTTTCAGTCTGTGGTGGGAAGGGCCAAAGCTGCAATTTCTCAGATCGATAAAGTACTGCTCTGGTATCAGAAGGATGATTCAATTAACAAGATTTGTTGTAAGGGCAGAGTATGAACAAAGGAAAAGATTTCAGAATCACAGCAATGTCAGAAGTTAAAGTTTAGGTGGGATGTGGGGGGAAGTGGCTAATAAGCTTTTGTCAAGAGGAGATTCAGGCTAATGGAAAGCTCAAGGAGGATCCTGGAATGTCTAGCTACACCTTCTGCAGTGTCTTTGGACAGCTGGCAACAGCCTAGTAGTGAAATGCAGGAAAAAGTTAAAATATCTTGTCAGTAAGACACTGTATGAAGGTTTCTTGGTTGGTGTTATGTCATTTCTTATTTTGATACACAGCAGCCAACAGGTCACATGAAATTCCTAAAATAAGGTAATAAATTATGTAATTTTACTGTGCTATCATGTCTGTCAGCTTCACTTGGTGATGTCAGTAGGGGAGCCATAGAAGGAGATGCATGTCTGGAGGGATTTGGTTCTGTTTGTCAATAAGTATTTTCCTTTTCTGGATTTTAATGGTCTGATTAGAATGTGTTGTCTAGTATAAATATTAGCTCGATACTTGGAAAGGTCTTAAATGTTTGTCAGGAGTGTTAACAGTGGGACCCAGTTACAGTAGAAAAGGTACAAAACAAGCATTCAAGATGTAGTCATCACAAGTCTTCATTACCAATCTCTCTAATGATCAAGTTTTTTAGCCTCCATAACTGCAATTGCGTATAATCCAGGTCAATCAGGCAATGTATAGGAAATTAAAGTAGAAACTCATTGTTGGAGAGAATATGTCAACGGGGATTGTAAATGACAGGTACAAAAAACAAGGTGACAACAGTAGGAACATCAGTCCTTCTGCAGGACTTCATCTGATAGCTAGAAAGGAAACCCTGGGCTGGATTCTTAGGCAGCCTAAATTGAATTGTTGTGGTGGGTTGACCCTGGCTGGAGGCCAGGTGCCCACCAAAGCCACTCTATCACTCCCCCCTCCTCAGCTGGACAGGGGAGAGAAAATATAACGAAGGGCTTGTGGGTCGAGATAAGGACAGGAGAGATCATTCACCAATTACCGTCACAGGCAAAACAGACTCAGTTTGGGGAAAATTAACTCAATTTATTACAAATCAACCAGAGCAAGGTAATGAGAAATAAAACCAAATCTCAGAACACCTTCCCTCCACCCCTCCCTTCTTTCTGGGCACAGCTTCACTCCCGGATTCTCTACCTACCGCCCTCAGCAGCACAGGGGGACGGGGAATGGGGTTTATCGTCAGTTCATCACACTTTATCTCTGCTGCTTCACCCTCTCAGGGGCAGGACTCATCACACTCTTCCCCTGCTCCAGTGTGGGGTCCCTCCCACGGGAGACAGTCCTCCATGAAGGTCTCCAACGTGGGTCCTTTCCACGGGCTGCAGTTCTTCACAAACTGCTCCAGCATGGGTCCTTTCCACAGCGTGCAGTCCTTCAGGAGCACACTGCTCCAGCGTGGGTCCCCCACGGGGTCACAAGTCCTGCCAGAAAACCTGCTCCGTGGGCTCCTCTCTCCACAGATCCGCAGGTCCTGCCAGGAGCCTGCTCCAGTGCGGGCTTCCCACGGGGTCACAGCCTCCTTCGGGCATCCGCCTGCTCCGGCGTGGGGTCCTCCATGGGCTGCAGGTGGATATCTGCTCCACCGTGGACCTCCCTGGGCTGCAGGGGGACAGCCTGCCTCACCATGGTCTTCCCCACGGGCTGCAGGGGAATCTCTGCTCCGGTGCCTGGAGCATCTCCTCCCCCTGCTTCTTCACTGACCTGGGGGTCTGCAGGGTTGTTTCTCTCACATGTTTTTGCTCCTCTGTCCAGCTGCAGTTTCTGTGTGCCCTGCAACTTTTTTCCCTTCTTAAATACGTTATCCCAGAGGCGCTACCACTATCACTGATTGGCTCGGCCTTGGCTGGCGGCGGGTCCGTCTTAGAGCCGGCTGGCATTGGCTCCATGGGACATAGGGAAAGCTTCCAGCAGCTTCTCACAGAAGCCACCCCTGTAATCCCCCTGCTACCAAAACCTTGCCACACAAACCCAATACAATTGCCTAGACTAGCATGAACAGAAGGGATTTACACCAGCTGAGATCTTGTCCCACAAGTTTGACATTTCACATTTAATTTTATAGTATGTCAGCCTTAATTCTTTTTTTCTGAAAGAAACTTCTACTGGTTATATCTGCAGAAAATTAAGCTTGTCTGAGGTCATCAGCTGCTTTTACTACTTTTTAAAAAGGAAAGAGCTTATAGTTGACTGTATCTTTAGAGGTACACATTTAGGATGCAGTGTGGTTATCTAGCATCCAGCTGTGGTCTGCAACTGTGGAAATAATTGTGGAAAACTTTAGCATAATTCAGGAAAAAGGAACATATATGCTTAAGTTATGTAAGGGAAATGTGAATCTTCCAGATCTGAAACCATAACATGTACAGCGCAGGAAGAACACTCAAAATTCAGGCAAGTAGGACATGAGAGGGTAATAGAAATTATGGGGTGATGTGGTCATAAAGCAAGCTATGCTCAATACACAGTCAGATCACGGCTGCATCAGTCCAGATTCGAGTATCTTTGGGCAAGTTGCTCAGGAATTACCCACTATATGTAGTTGAATGAAACATACTTTCTTTCATCTAATAGCAATTCTTGTACCCAACTTTCTAGGCCTTTGTCCTCAATAGTTATCCTGGAGGAAGGAGATTGGATAGAAGCTAAAGCTTTATACTGTTGCAGTTTGGAAGGGTTTAGTATTAAAATCTTACAAACCTTACTTTCCACAGACAGTCCTAATGGCAGTAAAAGAAATCTAGGAGCCCATGCAGAATCAGACTGTTGCAGCACACGTGCCTTATGTTTTTCTAGTAACTTTAATACACTGAGGCATGTCAGTCCAGGTAGAAAACTCAGCTTTCTGAAATAAGCCTATTTAGGTCAATGTGTCAAAGAAATGAAATTATTTCACGTTGCAATTATTTTTGGTGAAAATCTGTTAACAGTGAAAAAACTTCAAGTTGTTGGAGTTGAGTAGTGTGTTTATTTGAGTCTGAGGTTCTACTGTCATGGAAATTTTTTGTTTATTTAAAAACCAAAAATATGAATGCTGAAAACTATTTTAATTCCACTGTTTTGTTGAGGATATAAACACAGCTGTATGGAAATTCAATGTGGTGGTTCCCACAGCAACTGTAGTTCTACCATAGAACATGCAACAATATGCTTATATTTTCTTCTAAAACTGAAAATCTACCATTGTCTGTAAAAAATCTGAGCTATTTCACATGCATAGGGAGAGTTACTATTCTTGAAGGAACAGCAGTATTGAATTTTGAGCTTCAATAGTCTTTCATTTCTCATCTATAATTTTCCATTAAGATAGGGTTTTGTACCACTGTATTTCTATAGAACATGACAACAATTCCTTTTACAGGCACTTATTTTTGTAATATTTCAAATGTGAAGATCAAAGTGATTAATGGATTCCATTTCATTGCAGAAGTACTAAAGTGAATGCCTCCTTAGATGACTTCTGTAATCAGGTTTAATTAAAACAATTTTTTGTACTTCACAAAATGAGATTCAGATATTTATTTGAATGTAAGTATAGTCATTTAATTAAATCATTAGCAATCACAGAGATGACATTATTTGTTTAAGCTCACTTAGCGTGTATTTTAGCTTGAGGCAAAGCCATGGGCTAAATTCAAGACAGGGACCTAATTTTTTTCCATTGCAGTAACATAAAATCTTGTGAATGTAGTGTATTATTATTGTAGTCTGAGTTATAGCAAGCTCTAGCAAATTTTACCCAAGACTGGAATCCAATGTGCTGGGCCTAAGAGCTGCTTGGAAGAGAGAGCTCCTGACAGGTGCAGTTTGTAGTTTAAGTAGACAATACAAATAAAGAATCTGAAGGAGAACAGGCAGATGCTGCTCCCAGACCTGCTGCTGGTCAGAGCATATCTTCAGATGATCAGGTATGATGCAGTAGCCAAAGTACCCTCTATCAATTCCACAGCAGTTGTGAACCTGCTGTCTTAATTATAAATTAGCACCTTTATAGCCATTCATTGTTTCTCTGCCTATATTTTGTCTGAATCAAAGGTTTGTCATTACCGCTAGTGTGAAAAGCTTGAGTAAGCATCTGCTAGTGTAAATTTGTTGCTTTGTCATCTGCCTTTTATTCTGTGTCCATATGCCACTGAAATATTCACCTGATTCTACTGACATTTCCCTTGCTGGTTTTGGTGCAATGGGACGTAAAAATTTGGAGGTGAATTGGATGTAAGTAGTACTTCTAATGAAGAGTAGAAACCTTATTTCCACTAGATGAGCATGAGAGAAAAGGAGAGGAAAATCTCATAGTGAGAGACACTCAAGAGATACAGCTTAACAAAATTGTCTCCAGCAGGGCTTTCCAGGACTGTTATTGTACCAGGAGTGTTGCCTCGTGGTGTCTCAGTGCAGAGCCTCAACCCCATGTGTTCATGCTGTGCAGTCAAAATCTACACCTTTAAAACTGAACCAAACAAATGGTTATTAGGCTATAGAGGAGTTCCAAGAAGATACGCAATTTTTGTATTGCCACAGTCCAACCCTAATTAGTGTTACAAAATGTGCTGTCTTTGAGGTGGGCGGGCAGGCAAAGACATTTGAGAGACAGGGATGGGAGCCTGAAGCCAAATTGCAAAGTATTAGTGTGCTAGTGTGGGAATGGTAATGAGAGGGTTCTCCTAAAAGCTGGAAGGACCCGTAGGGAGAAGTGGGATACTTGGCTGTGGAGGTCTTGGGCATGAGTGTAATATGCTGGCAGTTTATTCCAGTTCTCTCATTTGCAATTTATGAATAGATGAAAAGAGCAACTAAAAACAAAATAAAAGTGCAATTGCCTTTTTCAGTCTTCATTAGCATTCTCCTCTTGAACAGATGGGGCTTCACTGGATATTCTTATTTTAAGTTTTGTTCTGTTCTGGGCAATACTATGTTATTTTAATTATTTAATAGACTTAAATTTATAGACAGAGTATCTGAATTGTCATGAACAAAAAGCTTAGAGCTAGGAGAAAAACATTTTTTCATGTCAACTTAAAATTCACCCCAAATTTACCTTGTTTCTGATTTTTCTTATTATCCTGAAACCAATTCCACGTTTAGAAAAATATTCCCTGTGGTTTATAGACCACATCTGCTCGGACACCATCACCCCTGTTAAGTTTCGTTACCAGTTTAAAATTCAGCTCATGTTTTCTAAAGTGATTGCTGAGGCTTACAGACATAGAAGGTGTCTGCAAAATCTCCACCAATGTTACTGTCTTCAGGTACATGTGCTGCTACTCTTTATGTTTTGCTGTTTGATTGATCTGTAGGCAGGAGGAAGACTCAAGGATTGAGATAGATCAGTAGTAAATTTTAACTCTTTTTTTTTTCCCCTGTTTTTTCTTTGGTCTGATTGCAGTTATTTGCATTCACATCGCATGATGTCACTGGGTGAAAAGTTGTTTGTGTTGTCATAACAGGTGTAACTTTTAAATAAATACTTATTCTCAAAAAAGCAGAAAAATTCTGGAAAACCAAAACTATATTTGTCAGATTTGGCAAATATTTTCATTAAGAAAAGGAAGTGAGAATTCTAAAATGTTAGACAATGTTTCATTCTGGAGCTGACAAAACATTTGATTTTAACATTTGAGATGTCACTTGAATGTGTGATTTAAGTAATATCAGTAGGTTAACAAGACTCTAAATTTATAAGGAAAATATCTAATTTTGAGTCAGATTAACCTTTTTAACTGTCTTCCTTTTATCAAGAGCATCTAAAATGTTTAACATTGAATCAGATTTCTTTCAGAGTTTATTTTTCTTTCAGTGGTCTTTTTTTTTTCCTTTCAGCTATCAAACCAAAAAATCATTCTCTCTCAGAGAGCAGGTACATCTGATAACCATAGACTCTTTGCTGTTGGGAAGACAGAGTGAGAAAGAGGCAGAAAGAAAAATACATTTTCCTTCCTCATTTTTCTTGTTACAATTTGACCTTTGTGCTTGCTGCAGCCCCATTTTGTGGAGCCAATGTTCATCATCATGAGATCTGTTCTGTCAGTTACACCAACCATTGTCTTTCTTCGAAAAATCCTGACAAGCATCCATAATTCAAACTACATGATAAAAAGAAAACAAACTAGAGAGGTTTACAAAGATACTTGACTGAAGCTTGCCAAAGTAAATTAAGATGGTGTGCAAAAGGCAGGATTTGCCAGAAAGTGATCATTAGTCACTGTTTTACTAATAGGCATTTTCTGGAAAACAGGAATCTTAGAATTTGGTTAGTTTCTAGAGGGGGAAGAGTAGAAAGGTAGTTTGGAAAAATTTAAAATTAATTCTGTCTTGGGGCAAGTGGTTAGAAGGCAGGTAGCAGTTTCTTCAGACAGCACAGTCACTGATACGTGAAAATGCGTCCAGTGTAGATCTTGGTGTGCTCAGCAAACTACTCTTTCTATTGCTGACGCCATTTTCTGATTTTAATTATACAGGCTAGTTTTCTTGCTGTAATCGAGCCAGAACCTTCAAAGAGATGAGAAATGTGTAAAGAATGTGTAGAGAAATCCTAGAAGTTAAAACATTTCAGACCTTGCTGGTTTCTGTGTGTCTTAGTCAAGGAGTGCAGGCAAAGCTGCCTCCTCCCAGGAACCTGGCTGTTGGAGGGTGAAAGGTAAGAGAGGAGAGCAGGCTCTTGCGATGCTGCCAGTACCTGGCTGGAGGAGGAGTCTTGGAGAAACCAGTTTGTGTTTAGGCAGATGGCAGCTGGGCTGCCCACAGGCAGGGGGGCAGGCAGGACAGGCTCCATCTCAGCTCTTTCTCTAACTGAATACCTTTCATTATTTTGTTTTAATTCTTTCCCATCTAACTTGATGTACCATTAAGTTGGCTGTTTCTCTCATCTCCCTCTCTTCTTTTCATTCCTTCTGCCGCTTCTGAGTTAACTTTCCTCTGGTCTTCCTTCAGCATCCTTTCCCCGTATGACTCATTTTGTTGTCTTACATTGTCGTTCACCTTTTTGAAACTAACCCAGCATAATCCCTTGCTCCACTGCTCTCACAGGTAAAGTATTTGCTTTTTTAAAAAATTTATGAGAATGGGAGAGGGAGAGAAGGTGAATAACCAGAAAAAAATAGAGGACAACATCAAACAGGTAGTTAAAAATGAAAGTTGGAAAGTAGCAGGCAGATATTCAATTAAGTCAGGAAAAGACTTGGCTGAAATTAAATACATGACCTTGCCAGCGTTCGCTAAAAATGAGCCCAAGAACAGATACATGGAGCCAAACCAAAGTTCCACTTAGCCCAGACTGCAGCTCAAGAGCTTCCTGAGGCAAAAGTGTTTCCGTATCTTTAGTTAACCCTCAGTGGATTTTTCTGCTCTGAACTTGTCCTGTCTCTCTTTAGATACACACAGGTATTTAGCATCCATAGCATCCGTTGTCTTTTGAACCAAACCAGGATCCTAATGCTTCCCTCTTGCTCTTCTTCCCTGCTCTGCTCTTGATCTTTGCACTGTTTAAGGGCCTCTTTCCCAGCCAGTTGAGAGCCTGCAGCTCTTGCCAACTTCAATGGGAATTTGAGGAGCAGTCAGAAAGCTCAGCAATTCAAAAGAAATTCTAATGAAAGAATAACCTGAGAAGTTAATAATTTCCTCTCTGCCATTGTGCACAGTTCTAGGATACTTCCAAAAACTGAAAAAAAAGCTGTCTTTCAAAAGCTTTTTGTAAAAAATCTTTGGAAAAACTCATATCATCTCTCTGCAATGACTGAAATGAGAAGTGTTGCAGGTACTTGACATGGGGGCTGCCTCTAGATTATGGTAATTTTTAACTCAGTGTAATCTGAATAGTGTCAACAAACTATCAGAAGAGGTTACCATAAACAAAACAAACATAAGTTCCTTCAGCATCTTAGTCTGGAGACCTTAGGGCCCAACACACACTTCTTTATGCAGACTATTGCAAGGATAAAAAAGTGAAGCTAAGATTAACCCACTGGGCATAGAATGTTTTGTATAAGGTAATCCCACCTCTACCCTCTCAGAACTGCATTTTTGAGGACCAAATTAGGTAAGAACTGTTTCACCTAGGAGCACCTATAAAGATGCTGCCAATTAGGGCAACCTATGATCCTAACATGTAGTTGGGGTTGGTTTATTTCGAAGAGAGTTCTGAAGTTGTAATTTGACTGCTGATTCTCCTATCTTCTTTGTTCTGTCCTACTTCAATTTTTACCATTAGCACTCTGGGTTGCAGGACCAACACCTGTGATAAGAATAGTGCAAACTGCTCTCTAAATGAGAAAGTAATGCTTGTGGATGTGATGCATTTCACTGCTGCATTTTTCAGTGTTTTTTTCCTTTCCCACTTTGCTCCTGCAAGTTTCTTATTATGAAATCCCTTTCCTTGTCGGTCAACCTGTCCACACATATCCCTATAGCTCACAGTATAACAGCTCTTTAACTTACCTCCCTACTGTTTTGAACAAGGTATTGAAATGGAGTTACACCAAGAGTGAATTTGGCCCAATATGTTTAAAGTATGACATATATTTTATCAATTATTTGAGCAAGATTGGTATGCCAGGTTCCAGCATATACCTAATATGTGTCTAACTATTAGAACAAGATCTGTGGCTTTCAGCTGCCGCATGTCTAATTTTCTAAACTTAAAACTGTGGATTGCAGATGCTGCCTTATCTGGAACCTACAACAATCAGTAAGAGCAAATATGACACCTTCTCTCTTACACAGTACCAAAATGTTTAGTAATTTTCCTGCTGTTTCTGGAGAAACACATTTCTCCATAAAACTTTTTTTGATGGAGTTTTTTTACTATGTATAGAACAGCATCTGACCTGTTAATTGTTAATGTATTTTTTATTTTGCATCTCTCTGAAGGTAATCATTGCAGCGGCGACCTCATTGGGAGAAACTTTGTACCAGTACATGGGTAAAAGCTATCTATGCCTGAAAGACTGTAGCATCTTCTTTTGGTTTGTTTTGCTTAGAGGCATTTGTGATTTATTTCAGTGTTCTGCAGTCCAAAGAGAGTAATGTAATATTTAAATCCTTGTTCTGCTTCTCTTCAAGCTTGGTTTAAAGTATGTATTTGTATGGAGGCCTTAGGCTCACAAGTGGAAAAAAACCAAAGGGGAATCCAAGATATCCTTTGTCCATCCAAGGACTGGTCTGTGGGATCTTTGAACTCTCTGTTTCTTGAGGGAGAACACCTTACCCCTGGGGAGCTCAGCACATAGTAGTTTAGATCACACTGATCCTGCATGGGGCAGGGAGGGGATTACGTGCCAGACAAAGGAGCATCTGTCAGTTTTTTGAACCTGAAGATAGGCTGTTACAGTGCGTTCTAGTTCAGTGTTCTGTGATTGCACACAAAGGTGGGTATAGATGCAGGGAGAGAAGCTTAACTCATTGCCAAAATTTTTCTTCTTTCTGTACACGCAAAGCAATTCTGCTCACAGAGCATGTAGGCAAAGGGAGGAGAGCCCTAAGTTCTTCTGTAGTAACTTGCCCAATATGTAAGGCAAAGCATTTCTATGTCCCAGGCTGTACTTTCCCAGTTTTGAAAGTAACTACAGTGATATTAATGTGCACTGTAAAGCACTTGGCAACACTTCATCAGTAGGTATCCTAAGCTAGGTGTTGCTATTACTGGAAGCAAGCTGCCGGGGTAAATAAAGTGAACTGCTGTCACTCCAAATGATTACTGGAGCTAAGAGTAAAATGTGATTCACTGGTTTTTATGCCCTTTTTTCCATCTGGTATTTTAATGGCAAAGTGACTGGTTTATGTTTCTGGAGTCACCTTTCTGACCTGCACTGTTCTCTATCCAACTCTCCTGTTTCATTTCCCAGTCTGCCAGCATGCAGGCTTTCTTCTTGAGCTACAGCTGTGTGTCTCTCCTGAGAGGCATGTGGCCAGCATAGGTCCCCAAACTTTAGCAGCCATCTTCTTTGTAGTTTAATTTAGTTACTAAACATCAATGAGCTCAAGTTTCTCAAGGGTCCGTGTGGGTACCAAGGAGTCTTTGAAAAATTACCATTGCCTCTATTGGCCACAAATGTGTTCTCAGTATGAAGCTATGTGAGAGTTGTTTTAATTCTGGATGGAAGGTCTTTTCTGCTGGAAATCTGGTATTGGCTGCCAACAAATAAGACAGAAATTAGGAATTCCCAGACTGTTCCTACCATCTTACAAATCTGGCCTCTTCAGCTATATTCTTGGCATTCTTCCTTACCGTGAAAAGTGTGTGAACATCTTGTCATACTCACTAAACCAGGACTTGGAGAAACATGCTGGAATATTCATCAAGGGAAACCATGTAACTTGGAAATATGTACGTCTTGAATAAATCATTTATTTTTGAAAGAGATGGAATAAAGCTCTCTTTCATCTCTTGTAGTAATTTTATGAAGATTGTTATTTTTTGCCCTTCATAATGAAAGGGACTGGTTTTTTTAGCTTTACATTGTATTCAATTTACCCTGTAGATTGGGGACAACTTTATTCTTACTTTGAAATGTGGTGTAGGGAACATTCACAATGAAATCATGTTAATAAGTATACCTTTATTAAAGATCTATATAAAATAAAAGGGAGGCTAGCTGATCCTTCTCTGTCTACTTTAAATCCAGAAAAATAACACAGATACTGCTATGATAACCAGAACTGAGTACTCTACCAAGACTAAGTTTATACTGCTCCTCTTTTTTGTGGCTGTTGAATTTCAAAAATGTAAAGATTTCACATAAGGGCCTCGCAGCCAGGCTAACCCTTTGGTTTTAAAAAAAAAAAAAAAAAAGTCATAATTTTGTGTGGGAGCGAAACTGGCCCCTTTAACATGTTTTTTTGAAAAGAGTTTTCCTGCCTTGGTTTTCCTGTTCACGACTCTCTCTTTCTTTGTAGCCCTCTTTGGCTCAGTGAATATTTAATTATCTACCCAAAATGAAACAGTTCCAGCAGGAAAGACAGGCTCTATAAAGTCTGCTGTTAATATTATAGTTTCCTTTTACAAAAATATATTTAACTTATAATTCTGGTATCAAAAAGTGCTTGACCATGACTCACAAAGGTCTGCTATTTCCCTCTCAAATGCCTGTTACCCATTTTCTGTCCCCTGCTGGCTTTTACCAGCTAAAATCCTTTTGCAGAGGAGAGTAGTTTTTTCTCCTGTTTCTATATGGAAATGGACCATTTAATGTGCCTTTGAACTTAATCACATTATGCTGCCAAGTGTCATGTCACAGATACAAGAGCCTCTACATGGTATGGGAAACTGTGTGAATTCACATTCAGGACACTGACCCAAACAGAAAGGGATCTGAACCTTCCCTTCTCATGTTCCTCTCTACCAGGCTCTTATTTAAGGGGCAAATTCTAGTTTTGGAGTGCTTGCATTTTCCAGAGGAAAAAAGTTCCATCAGAAACAGAAATTCCATATTAGTTCTCTAACCACTTAGCGTAGAAGGCCTAATAAAAGTATTTTCTAGGTTTAAAAGAGGGTGGTTAGATATTTCCCTCCAGGTATATCTGCTTGTTAGGTTACCTACGTGGGTGGAAGCTTTTCCTTACTGGTGCTTTCCGGTCAACCACTGATCCAAGTCTCTTTAGACACGAGTATTCACCTTTTTGCTATGGAAGCTGATTAAACTTCCAAAGAAGTATGTTATCTTTTGGATTCTACATTCTCTGTGCTGTCCAGATTCTTTTCCAACTCTTGTTATACACAATCGGAATAACTCTAAGTGGAGGACAATAATACAACCTAAATGTAGCTGCCTTATTTAAGGGGTTTGCTCCTCATGTTCCTCATGTTGCCTCAGCATTTGATAGGCCCAGAGTGTCTTGGTAGGCTCCTGGCCAGCATTGTCCTCTGCAAAATGCATTACTAACTAGCAAACAGAAGTGTATTAACGTAAGACTCCTAACTTCTTCACTCAAGAATCCAACTTAAACGACTGAGGTTAGTCTGTGTAAATATCCCACAATTATGGCCCTCCTGTTGCTCCACCAGACAGTCCATGTTGAGCCCCAGAAAGTACAGGAAGAAAATGCGCCAGCCCCCTGACCATTTTGGTGGCCTTCCACAGAGCTTGCTTCATTTTATCAGTGTATTTAATTTGCTGTGATGACACCCTAAAACAACCAGCCAGCTGCAGATAACAAGTCTAGCTAACTGTGGTATGTCTACCCTCCATGCTCAATATAAATGTGCCCTAATATTGTCATATAGTCATTAGTAACAGATGTCTGTATCTGGCAGCTGCTCCCTCAGGTGGTTGGAAGAAGGGCAGCCATCAGCTCTGCCTTCATTCCTTTAGTGTGCTCTGGTCCCATGCTCTGTCAGGAATAGGCAATATTAGTAGTGGACAGGTATAATTCACCTGCTCCTTAGAGGAGCTTGTGTCTTTCTGTGTTTGTCTTGCTTTCAGGCAGGTGTCAGTGCTCTAACACTGCTGTGTGAACTCTTGAATAGCATGGTGCACAGCTGCTCTGGAAACCTGTTTATCAGGATAGGGGATGTGCCAAGGTTCCTATAAAATGGTGTTGGTGAAAGGCTCCACATTTTGATAGTAGAGAAGCACTAACTCTTGACCTTTTCCCTTGTGACTGGAATTTCTTCTGCCCACTGGCTTTATTGCTACTGCAGCAGCACAGAAATGGTGACTTTAGAGGAGGATTTGATGCAGGCAGAGAAGAAATTGTGAAAAGGAAGATGCTGTTATCAGTACCAGCATGGTTATTCTTACTTTTTTAGGTAGCCTGCTGGTTGGCTTAAACTAGAAAGACCAGTAAAACTTTTATCACCTGAAATTTCTTTGTATGGAGAAGTATCTGCCTTTGACCAGTTGCACAGGATCATTTCTTGCAATAGCATTGCTTTCAGTTTGCAAGAAATCTGTGCTGCCTGTTGAAGCATGATACTTTGGAAAGGGAGTAACTCGATACCTTTAGAGGAAGGGTAAAATTCTCCTTGGTACTGAGTATTCCTGTTGTGGAATACGAATGAAGGTTTACAGCTGGTCATTCAGTAAAGCTTGTTAGAGTGAGCTTCATTAGCTCTTTTGTATGATTCTGCTAAAGGCTAAGCAGTATTCTTTATGTCTTTGTTACTTTTTGCGCATGCTTGTATGCAATCTAAATATAGGAACCTATAGAGATGCAATTGGTTACAGAAGACACAGCTGTGGAGTTGTTATTTACAATCAAATTAGAGAAAAAGAACAATTGAAGGGAACAGAGACACCACTAATAACTGCTGGGAGCTTTGATTGAAATACTGTTTTTTCTTGTATCCAAATGTATCATCAAGAGAGAAACAATTCTGTATGGTGGCTTTATTATTGGAGTACTAGATTATGTTGTTTTTTCATTGCCAAAATTTACTTTTTATCTATGTTGTTAACCGTTTTATACAACTACTGTCTCATACTAATATATTGCTTTTCTTTTTCCTATTTTCTTTCTCTCATAAATTGCTGAATTCCACTGTAGGAGAAAAGAATGCGAACACAGCATCCCCCTTCCTTAATCAAGACTAAACTGCAGAGTGGTACCACAGAAATGAAAGGAAACATCACCTTCCCAAATCAGTGATGTCATTCCATCATGTCACTGGCTGGCAAAGAGGCTCAGAGACTAACACTGGCATCGTAAGAACAAACAAGCTCTGGGTGTATGGTTATTTTAAACCCTCCTTCTTATTGCGCAAGTCTGTTCAGCAAAATTCTCCCAGATACCTCTATATCACCATGTTGACTTCAGGCACATTTTGTCACAACAGTATCCTGTGGTGTTCTTGTCCTTTAACACCCTCATTTCAGGTTGTATTTAACACTCTGCTGCAACCTACTGATACTCTGAGGAACTACATATTAGGCAGTCCTTCATACTAAGCTTCTCTCCTCGGCCCCAGCCAAGCATAAGGTTTAAAATAATTTAAACACTCCATTTTCAGCACTTGTGGCATCATTGTTTGGAGGGGAATGCTCTTCTATTTTGGCATTTCTATATTTGAAAGTTTCCTATAATGCAAACTTAAAATGAGTTACGGGTTCTGAAAATGGCTGTCAAGTTTGCTGAGCACAGCAGGATGAACAGATTGTAAAGTCACCAACATGATGAATTGTTTCCTTCACTGTTACATTCTTTTCAGAGCTTCAGTAAGTTGTCTGCATTTATGCAGAATGATTAATAAAATCATCTTTGATAACAGTTAGTAAGCACTCACTGTTCAGGAGCAACTTGCTCTATTAAGCTACTGAGAATGCTAATATGCATAGAAGGTTTGTGGGGTTTTTTACAGTTTTTCTCTAATAAGTTGCTTTAATACCCAGGTGCTGGGATTTTCACTTGTTCTAGCATGGCAATTGCTATCTGCCCCTGTTAGCAGTTTGTCTTCAAAAAGCTGTGCAAAGATAAACTGGCAAAGGCACATAGCTGCTAAGTCTTGTTAATTTTCGTAGAAATGGGGAACCTAATGCTGAGCTGCCCTGAGAGACAAGAAGATAACTGTTATAGCTGTACAGCTGAAATGATGGTTGCTTAAGAATATGACTGGTAAATGTTAGGATAAGACTGACAAGCAGGATGTCTAGCAAAGATCTACCACAGACACCTGTACAAAAATGATAGGTAAATGGGGAAATATCCAAATTCAACTTTCTAAATTATACTATATGTGCTGATAGGTCCAAGTGATGATGGGAGCTTGAGTGTATGATTATAAGGAAAATGTGTAGAAGGATGACTAAGTGGAAAGGGGAACTATGGAATTGGCACTTCGGATCTACGCCCACAGGTAGTTGTACTTTATGGTGTGCTTTTGAATGACTAGACCAGCAGTCCTGTGCACCTTTCTTTACATACTGTCTGCACATGGCACCTGGCTGGAGTCCATCCCTGAATCAAGGCCCTCCCTAGCAGGGGGAGAAGCAGTTGATGAGAGGGCAGACTCTGGACAGGTTGTTAATTGGTCATGGGCTGTGGGTTATGGCCACACTTGGAAAGTCCTTGGGACCACACTCACACAGCCCTGTGGGAGAGACAGGGCCTGGCAGGCAGTAGTGACTCACGGCCAGTGTTTCTGCAAGTCTCATTAGATGCCAGTCTGCAAGTCACCAAGCTGGTCTTTATCTTCATTGCTAGTGGAGGGTAATCCCACATTCCCAGGATCAGCCTAGAACAACAGTTGCTGTTCAAAATGAGATCAGTGTTAGTCAAAGGGGAGGCTCCCAGAAGCTGTCCTAAGGTACTTAGGGATTTTTAGTATTTAAAACAGTTCCCAAATGACAGATTAAGAAATTGATTCCAGAGAGTGCCATGCTTTCTAGTTCAGTGTACTTGAGCAGGAGCTGAGGAAAAAAGCTAGCACAAAAAACCTGGAAAGGTAAGTGTTGCTCTCATGTTGGCGCTCTGAGTTCACCAGCCTACTGAGCCACCTCCAAGTTCAAGCCTCAGACCTCAAGAGGGAGCTCATAAGTACTCTACTGGCTTATTATGTCCTTTACATTTGAACTAAAAAATTCCCTCATTTTAGGGGCACACAGATCACTAATCTGAACTGTAGGTCTTTGACCCGTATCTAATTTTTACATGTTAAATCCACCACAGTGCTATTAAGTAATGCCTGCCTGTGTGTGAAGACCTTTGGAATAGCAGAGCCGTATGTGGAACTGATTTATGTTCCTCCATACTCAGCATTAGTCAGAGAATGAGAACATGCTTTGTATTTCTTAGACATCAGAAAAGAAACAAGAAAGAAGCATTTTGAGTTTTAGCCTGAAAGGAGAATTCAGCATTCTGCCTCCACTCTAGAGAGGTGGCAGGCGCTTCCCCTCACTGATCCTTACCTGCACTAGTTTTCCCTGGTCATTGGGTTCATCAGAGATTAGGGTGTTCGGCATTTCATACAGGCCCAACTCACCATCTCAAGACCTAGCGCTCGCACCCTGTGACTTACCAGTCACCTCACACCAGTCAAACCTCACTGCCAGTCTAGCAGTGATTTCCCAGTGAGAGGCCTATGTGATAGGTTTACTATTAATTAGTGTTTGGCTCAGCCCACACACTGATCCCACTCAAGATATATCATATAACCCTGTTTCTTTTCTGAAGATTGCCTTCAGGTAACTGAAGCCAGTAGCCCGTACACATCTGAGAAGTTGTATTAGGAAGTTGCTTGTCTAGCATTGTGTTAAATGTGGAAAGTGGTAAGTTACAAGGTAACATAAAAAGGAAGTGCTTCATGGACCATGAGCTCCAAGGGGAGACCTCATGTGGCTGTAGTTGCAGAATTGCTGTGGGTCTGGAAGGCAGCCAAGGGGTGGCAGGACATGTTTGAAATGTCCTGGTCTTCTCACAGAGTTTGCATGCCCTGCCACCTGCTTCTGTATCTGAGCCTGAGATGTTCTCTGTTAGTTTTGGTACCAATAACGAAACCAGAGTAAACCAGTTATTTCCCTATCAGGTCCTCAAAGTGTCTCTTCTGCACAGAATGGCCTAGAGGATGAAAAGCTCCTGAAGGGGAATGGTCCGGGAGCAGAAGTTCATTAGGCTGTGGATGGCTTGGGTAAGGACAGCTAGGAGACAGAGGTGTGAAATACTGTATTAGTTCTGGGGAGTGGGTACTTCATGATATTCTCTAAACGGAAGATGATGCTTTTATTTAACACTGGCAGTGGAAGATGGATTAGTTGAATACTTGGAGGAAATTGTGTGAGGAGATGAGTTAAGAGCTATTAATCAACAAGGACTGCTAAATTGAAACAAATGCAATCCAATATATACTTCAGACTGTCCTGGGCACCAGAACACTTACACAGATTGGGATCACAAGAAAATCATTTATGCTGGAGAAGTTTCAACCCAGGAGGAAATTATAAGCATATGTTTTGGGGCAGCTGTAACCTAGAGCATTGTGGAATATGATTCTTACTAATTAATATTGCAAAAGGAAGGACAGCAGCATCTGCAGTGCTACCTTTAGTATATTAGCAAATTACTCTTAGTAATAGGAGTACTCCTAGATAAGAGGACTTTGAGCCTGATGCTGGCAAATTAATTATTGGATCAGAGAGAGTGTCCTGCTGATTAGACAAAATGGCTGGATAGAAATAGGATAGACAATGTATTATACAAACAGAAAATATATAAGAAGAATGTAAAACATATGGAAAGCATTTTTACGACTGTGAATGGGGGAAATCGCTGGATCAAACTTGTGGAATCTGAAGTAAGAAATGTGCTCGCTGAAGCATGGAAGTTTTGAAGCTAAGGAAAGACCTTAAAATTCATGTTTTATGCCTTTGTTCTTTTCTTCCTTTCTTCACTTCCTTATAAAATAACTGTTTTTATGGGAACTCACAGGTCACAACGAGGCACAGAGTAGTGCCAGCCTACAGTTGCAACAGTCCTGAGTGTCACCCCCTCCCTACTTCTGAAGGTGATAGGACTTCTCTTTCCCCCACTGTGGCAGCCCTGCACCCAGCCCAGCTTTCCTAACCGATGTGATCTGCATATTTTGCTAGCAAAATTATATATTACTTTGACTTCTACTGAAGAGCTGACAGAGGGATAGAATTTAAGTTTGGAAATAGGTAGAAATTAAAGTCTGTGTACCACTGTACAAAAATAATTGAGATCTCTGTGGAAATACAGAAAGAGAACACACACCAAAAAAAAGTGAACATATCCTTGTATTTTGGCATTCTGCAAGAATGCTGAAGTATTCTATGTCAAGTAATACAGCTATGTTTTTAACTGGATTTTTGATCTGGTCCAAAGTCATTCACTAGAATTTGCTATAAAAATCCGTGCCAAGGCTGGAACCCCAAACCAAATTTCCTGCCTTCAAGTCTTTCCTTCATACCTGAAAGTACTATACTCTGATATTGACCATTTGGGAAGTAATTTCCTGTTTATTTTTTCATATAAACCCATGTTAAGAGGAGATGCCCCACTGAAGAACAAGATGCACTTGTTTTTCACCGTGTTAATGTTAGTTTCTGACTTAATTACTGATGTTTCTGTTGCATGTGTGTGCATGTGGCATTTGTGTTTATGTGTATGTTGCTTCAGAACTTTAGAGATAGTTTGAAAACATCAGATGAAAAGCTGAGAAGGCAATTTGTTGTATACATAGGGTGGACAGCCAGTTTAAATACTCTAATAAGCAATATGGAGGGTTAAATATAGATTAATAGTCAATTATAATTGTAAGTAAGCAAAGACTGGGAGGAAGTGGGGTACCATGACTAATATGTGGTATCTAGTATGAAACTAGACATGAAACATGTCACGTTCTCACCAGCAAGATGATATCTAATGGCTAATTTACAGAATGTTTCACTGAGTTTAATGCGAAATAAAGAATTGCAGAATGTTCCAAATTCTAACCAGTCTGACTTTTTCCCTCTGATATTAAATCAAAGTGATGTAAAATTTTAAAGTGTATGATATTTCTATCTGAAAAGTTTTCACTGGGAAGAGCTCTTAAACTTTTATTTAATTCCAGCATATTATATATTACTTTACTCTCCAATGTTTGTGTTGCCTGCAGGACAACTCTTGAATGTGGGTGGGAGGGGGGTATATTTTTTAGGCTCTGACTTAAAATCCTTGATCCTCCAAAACTCATGTACAGGAATAGCTAAATGTTACAGTACTGGAACATACTAGCCAAATGTTATAGTACTGTAACACATGTATAAACACTGATCTCTACCATGCCTCTACAAATTGGATGTAGTTCTCTGGCAGGGTAACTGTGCAGGTGTATAAATCATGTGGTGGAAAATCTTTGGGAAACAGATCACATTCTCTTGGTGGTGCTGTTCAGGATCTCACCCCTGCATTTAAGCATGCAAGAGTTCTGTATTTGATATCTTGCCATCATAATTCTGAATTTTCCAGTGTTAATAGAAGTTGGCTTACTCCAGGCCTTTTGTTGTCCTATTGCCCCCATCTCTCAACAGAACTCTATTTTTTTATTACAGAAATCCTCAACCAGGATATTAAATCCCACTGTTTTCCAGACACAGAAATATAGTGTCTCTAGGAACCTGAACTCCTGTTAAATTGAAACGTTGTTATGATCAATGCTTTAGCTCTTGAGTAGCTGGTCTGTACTAGACTTCTTTCAGCCCTTCTGTGCTGTTTCCACCCTTGGGCAAATCCAGGGCTAGCTACAAACTGTCTGGAAAAAAAGAGCATGCAGTGGTCTCAATAGGAGACATGCTCAATTTTCATTGTAAAACAGATAGACTCTGACCTTAAGAAGAACATAACAAACTTGTATTGTTTGTTCCTTGATGCTATTCCTTAAAACAGTTCTACAGGAATTGTTTTGTCTTTTGCTTTGTTTCCTTGATTAGCTACTTTGGATAGGTACATCACTGATTAGATGTTTCTGCCCATTTTACTACTTTGAACCTGTGCCTAACTCTTCCCCCCTCCCAGGCCTCTGCTTCCACTCTGAACCTTTACCCTGAATTGTGTTGGGAAGGGTATGGATCTGACTGGCTTTTATTGTTACTTGAAATTCCTCACTCTGTTTCAAAATGCTTATTTATTGAACTATCAAAAGCTGCTGTGTGCTCCCACCAAATGAGACAAAGAAGGCACAGTATAAAAATCTCACTGACTGACTATGGGATTTAACACCATGTAAAGTTGAAGTACCTGGGTGCTACTTCCCTACAAAATTAAAATTCAGAAAACTTTGACTCTGCTAGTCTCCTGCTGCTGTCTAAACTTATATCAGTGCCCTAAGACATCACATTTTGGCTTCTTGAGATGCCTGAGACTATCTCATTCTAGGCAGTATTAAGTATGAGTGCATAAAAGTAATTCTTAAACTCTTTTAGGATTCACAGTCTGCATCCTTCTGACTTATTCACCTGCAGAGCACAGTCTGATACTTTCCAAGTCTGCCTGACAGATTGGGGCAGGGTTGTTGTGGAAAACATCCTCGACAGTGAAATGAAATAGCATGCACGCCTTACCCAGCAGCTCAGTGGTTAGGGCACTCATCTGAAATGCTGGAATTCTCAGATCAGCTTACTGCATAGGTGAGTTCATTTGAATCCCTTTCTCCCAGGATAATCTCTGGCTATGCGGTTGAGGTACGCAGCCTACAGACTGGAGTGTCTGCAGCATACCATGATAGCGCAGCCAGTCTGTGGCACCCTTCCACTTTTCCTGAGGATTCTTCAGTCCCTTATTACTATGTGACTGTGTGTCTGTCACTTAAAAGTAGGGGGGTTCTGGAGCTGCACTTGGGCACAGGCAGTAAGGCTGCTCACAGGACATGGGAAAGGCGGGGGCGTATGACCTCAAGTCCCTCTATTTCGCTCCTGCAATAGAAAGCTGGAATACTATTGCCTTTTTGGTGTGTGCAGCAATCAAATAAGGATTGAGACAGAGAGGGTACGAAAAACTAGAGGTACTGACAATTACCCAGAGGAGGAGAGGCATATAAATCTGTGGGGTTTTTTGCATCTTGTTTCCTCTCTGTGCACTGTGTAGCCCAGATTGCCTAAAGAATAGATTTGTCAAAACATTTGCATTCAGACAGTGAAATTTTCTTCTTTGACAGACCAACTGGCCTTCCAGAGTAGGGTTGTGCTATATCTGATATGAGTCACACTTATAATATATTCCCACATGACATTCTCATAAACAGACTAAGGCAGCATGGTCTAGATGAAATCATCATTAGCTGCGCATGCAACCGGTTGAAAATTGTCCAAAGGTTAGGTATCAACTGGTTTGCTAAAAGAGGAGAAAATTTCAAGAGAGAGCTGTCCTCAGCCTAACTGTAATTAATATTTTCACGAGTGACATAAGATTATCTGTTAACATTTTTAGGTGATGCTGTGCAGGGAAGGGTTGCAAGGCTTT
This sequence comes from Haliaeetus albicilla, assembly GCF_947461875.1. Taxonomy (NCBI): domain Eukaryota; kingdom Metazoa; phylum Chordata; class Aves; order Accipitriformes; family Accipitridae; genus Haliaeetus; species Haliaeetus albicilla. The sequence continues at coordinate 24,389,309 of NC_091491.1, read as the reverse complement.
GATGCAGAAGATAACAGTACTCAGAAATTTAAGAAGTGGCCTGAAATTCACCACTCGACATTCAGTCTAGGTCCAAAGCATTGCATGTGGGAGAAATCAGATGCACAAATATGAAATGGGAGAGTAAATAGCTAAGCAGCAGAAAGATGCAGGAGTGTCTGGCACCTAGATAGGAATGCCAAGATGGTGATATTACTGTAAAGGCAGATCTCTTAGTGATGAGAAAAACTAGAGAGTTTAGTCCAGGAAGAAGGCAGAGGGCATGTGCAGGGAAGGGACATAATACTAAGCCTTGGAGATGTCCTTGACCCTGCCTCTGAAAAGGAAGGTAAACTGGATGAACTCTTATGGTCCTTATGACCATACATGTCTTTTCTACATAAAGACCTCCTTACCTAACCTGAGGAAAAAAGAGAGAATGTAAAATGGAATAAATAATGACAAGTGAATTGGGTTTTTAGTATTAATGGGTTATTAATATTCCTTCTGGTTTTATCATCTAATTGTAACTTAGCACTATAGGTGGGAAACCATTTACAGGGGCAGAGCTTATCTCCCACCTGCGACTAATCAGCTGGCAAAAACTCAAGTGTTGCCACCCCAAGCGAAATCTGGGCCAGCATAGGACTTTAAAGAAGGACTTTTCAGTGTGAGCCTACAGAGAAGGGAGAGACTGGTAATATCCATGCTTTTGTTTATGGCATGTGTTATGTCTGATTTGCATGCATCATTCCACTTCTATGTAAGTGTAACGTGATGAGAAATTGGGCCTAAAATTTTAAGCTGTTGGGGTCCACATAAAAACAACGTTTAAGGACACAATCAGGGACTCCTTGCATGTTAAACTGGGAATTCAGATAACTATAATTATTAATATGCCATTAGTGATAAATAATTACATTCTTGTCATAAAAGTAATCCTGATGTTAGCCCCTGATGGTTTTGCTATTATCTCTCAAAGGAGCTATTAAGTGTTACAGATCTGTGTCATGTTATGGCTGAGTAAGAAGAAAAAGTCTTCTTTCAAAGAAGAGTTGAAGAAATCGCCTTAAGGAAGACCAAGCAGCTCAGAAAACAGAGCAGCAATCTAATTGTAATGGGCCCAGAGGCACAGCCAAAGCCACCTGGGCAGCTTACCATGTAGGCAGATGCTGATGCTAGAGACTTTTTTTTAGAGTTTGATATCTGGCTACTCAGCCCACTGATCTAGGAGAAATACCTACACAGTATATGCCTGTGTGCATGTGCAGTATCAAACCCCAGGTAGTACACTAATGCAGCCTGTAATAGTTGTGTTTTCTGATATTTTTAGTGCTCTTTAAGTGTTACACGTTTAAAGTTGCATCTTTTTCAGCTTTCTGAATGTAGTCATCTCTTCAGAACAACTGTTTATGAAAATGGCACCTTCTCAGCATCTAGGTCTGCTTTCTACACTTCTGTGAACTCCACCTGCTGCTTACAGTGCCAAAGCGTTTTCAGTTTCCTAGTCCCATCAGCTCTCCAGATGTGGGTAGGAGGGAAGCATCTCATTTCTATTCCCTTGTCTCTGACCCACCCATGACTCATTCCCAGTTGATTGTTGCCTTAGAAACTGCTGAGAGGCAGTGGGGCTTTAGTGGAACCTCATTTCAACCTGGATGCTATAGTAATTTGACCTCCTGGGAATATGTCACAATTGATAATAAATGTTGCGGTAAGTAATGTAAAAAAACAGGTGGCTTATTATCACAGGTGCAAAAGCGGGACCAAAAACATTCTACGTGCCTGTTTTCACTGTAGGAGATAAGAGTGAAGGCCATCTTTTAAACTTACTTTGTTTTCTGCACTTGAGGAAATAAAGGACTCTATGTTCCACTGCACAGATGGTAAAGTAAAAGGTAGCGTATAGATAAAAGGAGGTGGTAATTATTGTAAAAATTGTCTCTTAGATGATATGACTGCATCTTTCCCCCCTGCCACATTAATTTAAAGTCTTTGGAATTTGAATGAGAATACACGTGTGCATTTCAGAAGAGAGTTTGTCCCTCATATTAAAAATGTACTTCAGTGGTAAGTAAGTTGCAATCTTTTTGCTTATGCGGGGGAGAATGCCAAAGCCCAGTGAAATTAGTGGATTTAGTCCCATTAACTTTAATGAGATTTGGTCATGTGATGTATTGTACCATCGACTAAAATGAAGAATCTGATAACAGCTTCAGAGTACACTTGCAAGACAGTGTTTTAACACTCTTCTCTAGTTACATTAAGTATATCTATATAGTTACCCTAAGCAGAGTGCTTCTTATTCCATCTTGTGAGTGTTTTTATGTATGAGTACAGAAAAAGGAGAGACATGTTGGCACCTGCCATTGTTACAGTCAGTGGGATGGAATTATTTTATGTTGACTGATGTTGGCAAAAGTTCGTGTTTAGATTTTCATGCTATCATGCCCACCTGTGCTTTCATTTTATAACAAGTCATTTCCTAATATTATTAGTATTTTTGTATTCTGTTACTGTATTAGTACTTCTGTTTATAGATGTTTTCATATACCCCCAAAGATTCAAGAAATCCATCAGAAAGAAGACTTTTGATTCTCCAGTGTGTAATATGCTCACACTGCCTGCTGCTTTCATTTACATCATATGAGTTACAATCTCAGCTTGACCTCAAATTGACCCCGTGGCTGGATAGGTGAAAAGGATTTTTGTTTAAAATACAATCGTTCATTTTAATTTACAATGTATCTAAAATTAAAAGTAAGCCTATTGCCATTCTAGTGCTGCTGTTTTTAAATAGCAAGCGATTGCTCAAAGACATACAAACTTTAATTATTTATATGATGCAAGCAAACCAGACACAGAGGCAGTTTCTAAACTCACAGAAATTAGATTAAACTCCAGATTTTCACTTACATGAATCAGTTATATCAGCTGCTAGGCAAAGAGTTTATACTTCAGTGAGGACCTTTTCCTGTCTTTCTCCTGCCAATGCATCCTTGAGAGTTGTTGAGATTTTTTTTTTTTTTGACCTGCTTGTGACTGGCTATGAGGGAGACAGGGAAGATAATTTGATTATTTCTCTTTTTACTCCACAAGCTCCCCTGTAAGGGAAGAACAAAGCAGCAACCTTTGGCAATATAAATCTCCAGAAAGTAAATTTCAGAATGCCGGTTTACATTTTTTTTCTGACACATGTTTATGGTATAGCACTTTGTTCAATTCGTCTGACTCAGAAGTGGGGGTGGGCCCAAGAGTCTTCTAGCTTTGAAAATGCAGGTCTCTGGATGTTTTACAGAGTACCAGATTATATCAATTTGCTCTTCAGAACTATTCTAAGTGTTTTCCACAAATAAGTAATTTCTGGCAGTGGTGGTTTTGGAGTGTCCAGATGAGATTCCAGAGAGGCTGTGGGATGCAGCTTAAATCTTTCTGCATTTTGGTGGCAAAGTGAGTGGGGAGACTAGGTGTCACAGACAGCGTCTGTGCATGTAGCGAAACCAAAAGTGATTTCAAACACTGTGTGTGAGAGGCAGGCGGAGAAATAGAGAACAAAACTTACCCCCAAACCACGTGATGTGGCCATGTTTCCACTTCGAGGTGCAGGCTTTAAGAGCCAGCATGTGTGTGTTTGTGGTAGGGACTAGACTGTGCACTGAAGGCAGAGATGCCTGCTGTGGCACAGCCCCATGGTCAGGAGGGCTTGGGCTGGTGCAGTGGGTCCTAGTCACTTTTCTAGCATGGCAGTAGAATAGGAGTCTCAGAGGGAGCAGAGGAAAGGCCTCTGCTTTTCCTGTGACATATGAGGACAATTCCTCCACCTGCACAGGCAGAATTTACCAATGCGAGGCAGGGGGAAGAAGGGAAAGATAAGGGGAGATACACTCACTGCAGTTCCTGGCTGTAATTCGGGATGCACAAGCTGGTGGAATGCATTCCCTCTTCAACCTCCTTCACAAGCGGAGTGCTCTAACTCCAAACTCCAGCAGGCAGATTTGCATCCGCTCCTCCATTTTTTTCCTCAAATGGAGCAAAAAAGCAAAAAGAATTCTTTCGTCTCCAAAAGAAGGTACTGAATCATGTCCCATGGATTATCCTTGTCACTCATGTTCTGCCACGCAGCATTTGCAGCCTCCAGGGTAGCCGTTTCCCACTGCTGCTCCTGGCCCTAGCAGCAGTACGTTGCTATAGGCATCTTTTTACACCCCAGCCAACCACCACATGAAGTGGGCAATGGTAGGCTCAGGCTTTACTTCCTACTGCTTTGAACTGGACCTGTACTCTATTGAAAACTGCTTCCACCCTTTTTAAAATGACTGAACTGTATACTGGCCTTTCTGCCTTACTTATATTGTCTGGTTCATTCTTTTTGGTTATTGTCTCCCTTTTCAAAGGAGTTGACTGCATTTGTGTATATGCAGTGCCCAAGAGGTTTGGCAGAGGTAAAGAGAGGTTGACTGGTTTTGCTGTTTATTTTTATACCATAGACCTTATAGGCTATGTGCACTGCATTTTCATGAAGGAAAAGAGATTTGTGCAATATCTGCTTGTAAAAAGGAAAATATGGCAAAGCATCCAGCTCTCACCCAAGACGATTACCCATTCAGTTATGGTTGTATTCAGCACTCAGCCCAGTTCATTTCCATTGGGAATTTGTACCTGTGAGGTAACAGGCTAAACACATTTTAAAATAAAATCTAGAGGTCATGAGACCCATCCTTCTAATCATTTCAGGCAGTAGAAAAATCAACCAGACTATATGTTTAGAAAAGTAAGAGAAGTCTCCTGGAATGCAATCCTCAATGCCAAGTACAGTTTGTATAGAGTACCATGGAAAAACAGCATTTAAAAATGGAAAGGTCGGGATCTTGACCTGGTTGACTTCCACAAATGGTAAAATATGCATACTGTGGAAGAAGAATATGTGCCATGGAGGTACGGGACATAAAAGTGAGAATTAATAGCATGAAGACAATTAATTTTGCCTTTAGTATCATCTGTAAGTGCAGTGAAAAATGTGCAGGTGGAGCTCTTACTAGAAGTTTCAGGGTGCTCTGAATATTCCTAAATGAAGACTGTGATCACACGGAATTACCTTAAGCTTCTGTTATTTTATATTTAACTTTTCTGCCTGTTTTTCAAACTAGAGAGATAGCTATAATGATGCACACTTGTTAAGTGTTCTGCGGAATGGGCAGAATTTCTAGGTAAAGCCTGCTTGACCTATAGTTTGTGTGATTATATGCAGTTTCACTGATGCAAAATATGACATAGCTGTGCGCTTGTCATAACAACTGACTTCAGCCTATTTACAAGTGGCTTGGTGTCACAATTAAATCATGAACAAAATTGTATCAGTCATACCAAATGGAGTTTCTCAGCAATGTATATTTAATTGTAATTGATAATGGAGAAGTATTTTGAAATTGAGAACACATCAGTCATCCAGTGATTAAGATAAACTTGAAATTGACTTGACGTGATTTTCCTTGCTGCTTCCATGTTAGAATTTTACGAGAATTTCTAAAATGGACCTAGTGACATGGCAGAGATAGGACATGAAGAATGAATCTTAGAAGGGCTGTGCTGCTTAGTGCTGCCATGCCTGAGAATTCGTAACAGCTTTGCAGAGTGAAACGTATAAAGACTAAACTTGTTATTTTCTGCATACTTAAGAAAGGCACTCTTTCTTTAAAGATGCCTGTAGTCCTGTGGGTGCCAGAGCACTTACAGGATAAGACAAGTGTCTTCTGAATAACTGAGTAATGCTTCTGCTACATAAAGGTGCCTAAATACATGTGTGAATCTTCTCCAAAGAGGCTAATACAACTGTTGCAAATTCAAGGGTTTACTTTTGCACAGCTGAAGGGGAAAACACTTTTTTTTATGTTCTAGCTAGGTATTTATAATGCTGTTCTTAATGTAGTGTCTGAATATGTCATAAACAAAATTGACCTTGCACTTGTACCATATTGAAGGGGAAAGTATTGAAACCTTTTTACTGGGGAGAATGATTAATGGGAATTATACAGCTGGCCAGAAAATGGAATACAGTATTTAGACTGAAATTTTTAGTGAAACTCCAGATCTGAATGAGACTGATAAACAGTTTAGAACAATTAACATTAAATTAGTATTAATTTCTTTTGTTCTTAAAAATATTTACTTACAGCCATATTTAGCCTTGTTACTCACTTGGACCTTGTGTACTAAACATTCAGACATCTTTAAACTACATCCATGGTGAGATAGCAAAGTGCTATTTTTCCCATCTTTCAGAGGAAAGTCAAACAGTAAGATAAATTCTGCAGAACAGGAATCAACCCAGGTGTCCAGACTATTGCCTTAACCATTAGGCAGTGCCCCCTTTACATTTAACATTATACAAGTTTAAGACCATGCAAACACTGCTGCATAAAAACTGTCAGTAAATATTAAATCTTCAGTAGATGCAGCTCTAGCATTATAGCTTCTGTAGGGGGAAGTTGGAGGCCATACAGCTGAATGTGACCTCTGTCATTAAATAACTGCAAGGCAACCTTGTGTTTTACATCTCTTACACCAAATATAAATAAAAATAATTTTCCCTTAATTTTTTTGCTTTCCTTGTTTGTGTCCTGTAGTAATAAGTTTTATCTCTTAAAATAGCCGTTCCACCTGTCCCATAAGGCACTTGTAGGTAGTCTTAGGTCACTTGTCATGTTGCATCTGTAGCTTCAAGTACCAGGTGACTTCGCTTGCCGTGTTATTGCAAGAATATATGATCCTCAATGGAATAATTCCTTTTCTTTCCCAGGGGGATGCCTGCTCTTGATCCAATGTAAGGAGAAGGATTTTTCTCCTGACTTCAATGCACAATTTATGCCTCATTCTATTCACAAGGCAGAGCCAACTTACCCAAAAGCAACTGGTTTGGATGAATAAATATTTATTGTAGTATAAAATAGGGGGGGGGAGAGTATATCTCTGGAGTTCAAAAGTGTGGATGGGGTCAGATCCACATGACATACTCATTTTTTCTGGCCACTTATCTGGTTGCATGCCCTGGTCAGAGATACCATTAAATAGGTATACGTCTTTGTTCTCATTGAAATTGTGTACTTGAATACTACGATGTCCTTTCAATATAGCAGATTTTTTCCTCCAGTGGGTTTTTTTTTTCTCAACTTCTTATATTTAACACTCTAAAAGTACAAGAATTTTGACCCAGCAATGTAACTAAATAGGAGGTCAGATCTGGTATTCTGTAATTAAAGAAAAATATTCTGACCTTAATGAGCCTGTAAAACAAGGACAAAGCCTATCTTCTACAAGCAGTGTGATTTCTAGAAATAAGTCTTTATAAAAAGGGTACATGTTTGCCTGGTGTTTGAGGTTTACAATTAGTTAGCTACTTGATCCTGATTCATTAGAGACATACATATGTTAATTGAGTAATATTAATAGTTCCACTCAGATCAGTCAGTTGTAGCTCTTCACTGAACAGCCTACATCCTTACAAATCTAGCAGAAATAGTTAAATTTGTTTAGAAACCATGCATAGAGTAGACCATAGGAGGAGTCTTGAAAAATTTAGAGCCACCCTGTGACCGTCTTACCTGCCTTGCTAAAATAGCCCTACTGATGCCAATGATGCTTCTACCCAAGCAGCTACACCCAACTTGGTCCCTTAGAGAAAGGCTAGCTGAAGGGCTGGAAACTTATTTCTCTTAATATCCTGTAAGCTAAAAGCCTGTTTTTACAGAGTATAGCCTTTGCAGTAAAGTGGACCTATAAATGTAGATATCGGAGGCATTTGCAAGAGTATGACTTTTGTAGTTTTTTGAGTGTTGAAGGAGGTATTTTGTGTTTGCATGTTTTCATTTCCTTCTATTATTATTTTGTGTTGTGACATGATTGGCTCTGCATTAAAACTTCAAATACAGGTATCACCTTGAATTTGGTAAGTTCACTCACTGTCAAATGAAAATGCCAAAGGAAGTCACATCTTGGAGAAATAACCCAGACACAGTGCAAATAGCAGCTACAGAGGGAGAAAGCACTCCTAGTCCTGTGAGGGTGTGTTCTGCCTTGGTAGACTGAACTGTGTTCAAGAGCAATCGTAATCGTCTGTAAAGGGTAGGTGCCTATGGGTTGGTTGTACGCTGTGTTCTGCAGGTAGCGGAATCATTAAAGATTGTGCAATGCTGTCATTTGTAATAAATCGGATGGAATGGGAACTAGTTGGGAAGTGAATGGTGAGGTCTTACAAGTTTCTGAATTACTGGACCAATTTAAAAGGCACTTGTGTTTAAAATCATATTAAAAGAGTTAACTTTCTTGCGCTGTCGATAGTGACGGAGATTGCTAAATTCCATGCTTTGCAAACGGCTGCACCAACAGTTAGTGCCACCTTAAAATTGTACTAGAAGCTATGAAGGGCCGCATGGACATGAGAATTCATTTCATTGCACACAGGAAGAAATTCAAAGCCCAAGAGAAAATGAAGCTACATTATACGGTATGTTTACTTTTTTTTTCAGCTCAGATAGATAGATAATAAAAAAAACGCAGCAGTTAGTTACTTTCACTTTGCAGTTAGTGTGTGCTGATAATGATACAGAACTAAGGTTGTGAACAATGACAGAAGAGGCAGGGGACTGGGGGAAGGTGTTATGTCAATGAAAAAAAATTTTGTACTGAAATTTATGTGCATCGGCTTAGAGATATAAGAAAACCAAAGACTTTTTCACTTGTCAAATTAGTGACCATTTCAGGGACAAAGAAAACAGGTAAAATATTTAAACACTCACACTCCTGAGTAACCTTTTGGCATGATCTGAAATCCCCAGATAATGAAGCTAGATCTCTGCATTAGAAAACTCAGACAATATACTGGGTAAGCTTGCAAGCACAGGTATATAAAATGACAGATTCCTGTAATCTGCTTCAAAAGCCAGTACTAGAAATGTCAGATTACCAAACTTGTTAAAGAAGCAAACCTAAACTGAATTTTGCTATATCTTTTGGTTTGCTATATGCTTGTGGGGAAATAACTGCTGGAGGAGGTGATTCTTTGTTGCATTTGTAAGAAAGTGGAACTATTGTCTATTCAAGCTAACACACAGCTGTGAATGAAAATAGTTTTCATGCTCTTGCTAAAAAGACACAAAACTCATATGGTCTTGCTACCTAACACAACTGCAAATTGAAGATTTTGCTTCCGATTAGCAGTGGTATCGAAACAATATTGCTCCAAATATTCCTGAACCTTGAGAAAAAGTGTTCCAGATCCAAAGCTGGTTTTAAGTTGGAAACCCAGCCCAAACACTTACTGCCAGCCATTATAAACAGTGCTAAAATTGCTCTTCATCAGAGATGCTACAATCATCCAACTCTTAGGGTCAGTCTTAAGTATTTGTAGGAATAGACTTCAAACTCATGTTTTAAGAATGACTTGTTTCTGTAACTCCAGATCTCCAGCCTAAGACTTACTGAATCTCCAAAGCTACAACTCTGCTGTTACTGCTGTTTTGCTATTACTAATTACATGTTTATCAAGCCAACAGTTTTTTAAGGGTGGAGAATTAACAGCATATACCATTTATACTTTTTTTTGTTAGCAGTCATGCTAGAACTACACTATGGGATACTCAAAACCAAATGGAAAAACTCTTACAAAGTACAGTGGCCCTGTGTAACAACTGACTGAAATCTGAAAATTAAAAAACTTCTGAAATACAGGGGAAATCTGAGACAAACCAAAATAATTAATTTTGCACAATAATTATTTGGTAAACAGCCATATGCATGTAAAATCCTGGACACTTGTGCTTTGCAGTATGCATGACTATTTCAGAGGCAGCAGACTCAACTCATCTTTGACAAAGCTCCGTGCCCAGACTGTCACTGAATGTTTACTTAAGAGGATGATGATAAAAAATATGTGTTCTATTTAATCCAGCTGCCCTTTTTTGCTCATTATTTCAGTATTTGTGGATATTTCTTGCTTTCCTGCAGGCTTGAAAATGTTTGTGGTGCAGAAACAGCTGGCTCTTTTATTTCTTGATGTCTACTAACAGATTTAAGCAGCCAGCTGCTCACTGACAAGTGTCTGCATATTCGCTCAACCTCTAGCTTGCCTATGTATAGCTGTGATGAGAGAAGTAATGTGGAACACAGGCTGTTATTTCCTGACCACAGAGCTGACCACATCTGAGCAGGAGCAACAGTACTGTGCCCAAAGCCAGGGATGGCTGCAGGTTCCTGACCTGGATTATGGTGATTATTTTCTTAAAATCATTTTCCAGAATGTACATGCACATACTGAATGGAAGAAACCGTTAATTTTCATAATTCTTTCTCACAGATGCAATGTGTATTTTCTTTGCTGTCTGCAGCAAATTGCAGTCAGATTTATCATAAATTACATCGCTGTGTGAGACAGAATGCTTCCGCAGAGTCACTGAGGCCACTTACTCTTCTTTTTTTCCGCAACACGAGGCTGCAGTTTCCTATAACGAGCCTTATCTGAATTGTTTGCGAAGTGAATGGAGTCTCCTTTTTCCATTTCTCAGTGGCTTTTTGTGTCAAATTTCTCAAGGGCAAGAGAACTTTTCAATCCAGTAGTGCTTTCTTACTAAGCTTTAGCTTCAAACAAGTGTCATCTCCAAGATATTGCAAGATGACACCTGTTGAAGGGTAGAAATATTTGGACTAGCATCTTTAATTGTTTTAAACCAGTTCTGCGGCACTTAACATACTATAGATAATTCACCTTACTGGGCAATGTTTCCCTTGCAGAGGAATACTTCAACTTTGGGCTGTGACGTCCTGTTATCATTTCTGCCTTTGGTATCTTTCGTAAGTTTGCAGGAGAGAACTGGGAGCTATGCAGGGGGTGCAGTGAATTCGTAGCACACTGGTACTACGGTGAGGCTTCCAGTGTGCTGGTCAAAACAGACAGGTGCTCCTCAGTGATGATGTAAGCCAGGTGTTCTTGCAACATTTAATTCCCTAATGCAACAGTCTAACTAAACGTTAACTGACTCTGTTGGGTTTTGTGCCTCAGGGCCTTTGTAGCTTCTGTTGCCCTCAGGCTTGGGCAGCATCATTGCCCCCTCAGGGGTGACACCTGAAGTTCCTCGGGTTTTATTTCAGTTTTGTCTTACAGGGTTTGCTACGCACTGCAATGTGTGGTCACTCATGGTTGCCTCCTTTCCCACGCCCACCAGCGTAACTGAATTTTGAAAATTCTGCATCCGAGAGGAGAATAGAAGTATTCTCGTGCAAAAAAGTTCAGACAGGGTTCTCGCAGCAATCCTGTATTCTCCACATTACAGCTTGGTGTTAAGGCATAAAGCCGCTTTCCTCCTAACAGAAGATATGATAATTCTGCTGCGGGGGGAGGGCTGTGACTTGAGTGACTTCTGTGGGCTTAAATGGCTAAACTTAATTGCGTATGGTATCGGCGGAGTTTTCCATAGTGAAGAGGCAGGGGTGCCGCGCCAACCGGCAGAAGGAGGGGAGCGCATCCAGCCTCGCTCGGTGCAGGGACCACGGCAGCCCTTGCTGCTCGGCAAAGGCTTCCCGCCAGCTCTGAGGACGGCGGGGCTGACCTGAGCGTCGATTTCTCACGCAACCTGGCGGCCAGGCTTCGGGTTCGTCCGCCGAGCCGGCGGTCCCGCCCTGGCGAGCGCTTAACACCGAGAGTAGCTCTTCCTCTCTCGACCCCGACCCAGCAGCCTTCCTGGCAGAGCATCCTTTGGTGACCCCACGCACGCGAAGAGGGGTGTCCGCGCCGGCCCGGCCCGGCCCGGCCGGCCCCCGCCCCCCGGTTCCCCAGCCCCCTCCGGGGGCCCCCATCGCCCCCTCGGCGCGCAGCCGCCTCGGAGCCGCCGGGGCGGGAGCGGGGCCGTCCCCGCGGCGCCGTCCCCGCGGCGCCGTCCCGGGGCCGGCGCTCGGCCGCGGCGCACATGGCCAGCGGCGGGGGCGCGACGCTTCCCCGGGGAGAGGCTGCGAACTCGCCGGCGGCGGGCGGCCCCCGCCCCGCACACCTCCCCCGCGCGGGGGGAGCGGGAGGGAAACCCCCAGTTCCGCTTCCTGACGGCGCCTCGGCCCGGGCGGGGAGCGGCGGCCGGAGCGCGGGGCTGCCGGCGCCCATGGCCGGCGAGCGGACGCGGCGCTTCACGCGGAGCCTGCTGCGGCCGGGGCAGGCGGCGGAGCTGCGGCACAGCGCGGCGACGGCCGCCGCCGCCGCCGCCGCCGGCGGGCGGCTCCAGCAGCGGGTGAGTGCGGCCGGGCGGCGCCGAGCGGACCGACCGGGGCGGCCGCGGCGGGGAGCGGGCAGCGGCCCAGGTGCGAAGCGCGCCCGGGCGCCGGGGAGGGGCGCGGAGGGCAGCCCCGGCGGGCACCGGCGAGGAGGGCGCCGCGCCGGGTCCCCCGGCCGGCACGTCCCCGCCGGGGCCGCCGCGCCTCGCCCTCGCAGTGCCGCCGACGGCTGCGGGCGGCCCTCGCTCTGCTCGGGAGGGAGCCGCTGTCTTCCTCTCCAGAGCTCCGCCGGTTCTCGTTGCTTTCGAGCCAGCCTTGCACGGGCAGGTGAAGCGAAAGGCGAGGAGCCCGCTCTCGGCGCCAGAAGCAGCTGCTGCGCGCTGGGGGAGCGGAGCCGAGCGGAGCACGCCGGCCCTCCCGGTAGCTGTCAGTCACGTGGGGCTCGGGTCCTTCGCAGCCCGTGTGCTCGCGGATGACCGCCAGCGCGGAGGTGCCCGCGCGCTCGTGGTGATTTCCACCGGAAACCCCGTGGAGGGGGCCTGAAGTGCCGCAGAAACGCGGACCCTGGTCTTCCTCGTAGCGCTGGCTGCTGACACGCACCGTGCGAGGCTTCGATCCCTATGGCTCTCCAGCCGTGGGATAGCACAAAACGGCTGCCAACTGTTAACCCTGCGACTTCAACAGTATTTTCTCTTCCCTTTACGTGGTTGTAAATAAGATCTTAGCGGACAGGCGCAGACGGCAAACTGTTAGGGTTCACAGAGAAACGCCCGCTAGCCTTTTTGAATCACTCGCCATGTATGACTCATTTACTAGCCATTTTTATATTAAGATCCCATTGGAATTAAAGCTATGTGTTATGGGAGATAAATGACTCCTGCTTAGATGATTGAGCATATCATTTCTGTGAATCATGTATTTCAGATAAATATTTTCCTCTTCCAGTTTTTCAGGCAACACAGTTCGTGAAATAGACTAAGAAGCTGAAAGAGGGAAAGTTGTAAGTGAAATGTCGACACTCGCCGAAGTTTACACCAGTGCCTAAACGCAATGCACTCTCTCTCTGCATCAAACGGGAAATAATTCTGCAACTATGTCCCCATAAAGTTAGTGGGCTGTTTCCATCTTCTGGGGGGCCTTGCCCACTAGAAATGGAGAGCAGTGCTGAAACGGCTGCTCTGCTTGGAGGCAGCAGCCAGTTCGTGCTTCCTAGCTATCTGTACACCAAATGTGAGTTGTTTTCTTTACCTCACTAGATTTGCAGTGCTTTTGCAGTCAGCTTTGAAGGCCTTCATAAAGCATTTCCAAGCTTCTGACATGTGAAAGCTTGGTGGAAACTTACTTGTCTCTCCTGACTTCCCACAAAGGTTGTACGTGCTATCAGCCCTTGTCAAATGCTGAAGTGTCTCTACAACTGTACGGCTGGCAGATTTGCATGGCCCTGCCCTCTGGGCACACAGAGATCAGAATTTGGCCCGTTGTCAAACAGGATGCACTATGCTGATGAAGTTTTGGTGGAAACGTTCTAGGAACCATCACGGTTGGTTTGGGCTCTGCCCAAATGCTGTCCTGAGTAGTTGTCCCCTAAGAGGGTGTATAAAGTCTGTATACCAGCTGAACTATTCTATTGTCTAATTGCATCTTAAAGTATTATAAATTAAGTCCTATTAGAAGTATATTTTACTCTGTTCTGCCTCTGATGCAAGAATGCAAAAAAACCCCAGAGAATGAGATTACGGAAGCAAATCTGAATTTGATGCTCTGGTTCCCTTGAGGAGAGGGTTTTTTAAGGTGTTGATAACAAATCTTGCACTACTAAGTTAAGAATGTAATTTTAATTACTGCTTATGCATTTGAGTTATATTTTATTCAATCTGTCTTTAAAACGTCAAGACCCCAGCTGTGGGACAGTAAAAATCATCTACCCCTTCTGTGAGTCTGACTTCCTGTTGACTGATGAAACATACTGGTGCTGGATTTCATCAGGGCTTTTGATTCAATATCTGAAGCAAATGGAGTCAGATCTGCAAAGACGGTCTTTTAAAGATACTGAAGTTAAAATTCAAAGATGCCAGGCCAAATTCTGGTTTCAGTTATACTGCTCAGTGGGAGCACTTAGGGACTTCCAGATGTTACATTTTATTCACCAGCAGGCACAATGGTTCTGAAGTCTGGGTTGCTTGCTGTGTTGAATATGTATGGCTCTGGGAAACTTCATTAAGTTACCATCTTTTTACCATACTTCTTTGGGTTGCCAGTAATGTTGCCTGTGAAAGGCAAATTTTTGTAAAATACCTTATGCCGAGGACTCATGCTGGGGTACAAAACTGTTAACTTCAGGGTTAAATCTTTTCTAGCTACATCAACTAAGAAGGAGCAGAACTAACCATTGTATCTTGGCTAGCAGGCAGAAGATCCCTCGGCAGCCAGAACTGGGGTTGCTGGTTGTCCATAGCCAGGTTTCGGGCTGCCACATGGAGCTGTGATGTTCTGTGGAGGGCAGCGATCGTTGCCTCTGGACCCATAATGCAGAGTGCCAGGGCCCGCAGGTCTGTTGAGGTGTCTTTTCCAGGGAAGCTCCTCTGGCCTGTGTGCCTTGCACATGGGGGACACTGGCGCTGCACAGCCGTTGCGGTAAGCTGTTGTGTTGCTATTGTAGAAAAGTCCCACAGGACCTGGAATTTCTGGCTGAACTTGTACTGACTTTTTTGTACCAGAATTGAATATTCTTGCAGAAGAGAAAAATCTGGTGTATTCAGTGAGGTGCATTGGTTCTCATCCCATCTTGCTCTGGATGTATCAGCACCTTATATATTCCAGTTATACTAAATCTGACTGGTGTCCTGAAGTTGGCACAGCTGCTGTCCAGAGTCTGCAAATAACTGGCTGCTACAAAGTAGAGAAGTTGTAAAGGTGTAAAGAATTAAGCCTTCTGGTACTGCTTTTGTGTACGTCCTGTACTGAATTGGCAGCTGGGCCTCTGTCAGCAGGATTTGTAACACCACCTGCAGCAGGGGTCGTTTGTGTCTTAGCAATTTGGTAAGAGCCTAGGGATCAAATGCCTATTTGACATTAACTGTCTTAGAGAAAAGTGGAGTGTTGTGTCTTTTAGCTCTTCACTGCCATAAAATATGTTGCTTTTTCTTTTGTGTACTTTACCTTTCCTTTTGCTTATATTTATTCATTTAATACGGGAAAAACAGTTGCTAGTATTCAGCACAAAAATCTGTTTGTAGAAATAGAAAAGTGCCAGTGTAATCAGGGGAAAGAGGATGGCAGAAGTGAGGATGTTTATCATTTGGTGGTGTATTGTATAAGAGAGGAACTTCTGTAGTGCCCTGAAAGATAGAAAGTGGACATGGAGGTTGAGGGTGGAATATATGTGTATATCTTGTTGGTGAGGCATAGTAGCTGCAGTGTTTTGGCACAAGTAACAGATTCTACATTAATTACCCAACTTTTCAGCAGGTGGAGGCAGTGGTACTATCAGGTGTTAATCATGTGTGGCAGTACTTCAGGTTGTTTTCATAAGTGCCTAGTTAAGCTTTCATGTAGAAAAGGCAGTTCACCAAATTAGTCAGTGAAATAGATTGGCACCATTTAGGAGGTAAATAATTTATTGTGTTTTGAAACTTTGTTGTGAAATTCTTTGTCTCCTCTAATAGAAGAGGCTTGTCTTAAAGTTGCTTTATGAACACTTGCTGCCACTGCCCAGGAAAGCTGAATAGCTGTGTGCAAGAAAGGGAAATTAATATGTCTGTTGCTTCATTTGTGTCTGTGGCTGCAGCAATATTTCATTGGAAGTTTTTAAAATAGGGATGGGCCAGTCAGTCAGTGCTCCTAGAAATCAGCTTGCTAGCTGCTTAGCTGTTATTAAACTTCATGTTATGCTATTATTTCCAGATCTTAATTAATTTGGCTAAGTACTGCTGGCTGCAGTACTCATCCTTTACATAAAGTATTGTGACACTGTTTTTATAAAAGAGCTGTGGGGGGTCTTGCTCCTCATCTCTCTTCCATGCTTAAGTTAATAGCAGTCTGGAATTGGGCTGTTGCTTCACGTGTCTTTTCTTGGCAGAGGTTTCTTTCCATCACACTGCAGCCAAGCACAGAGAGTTGTGGTGTCCAATGACCACGTACTGGCTGTCTCTCTCAAGTGGAAGGCTGGATTACATGGCTTTCTCTTCCCCACAAAATGGGTTTCTCTCTTTGTTATTTTACCTGGGGCCACTGTAACTCCTCCCTGAAAGAACAGATACCATTTGTTTCCAATAGTATTTTATGTGGTATGTTCTTTACAAATAATGAAGTCTCTATTTGTATTGTAGTTGTATATTTCTCGTTTTGGATAGGTAAAGAACTGTTGGTGAGGGGGGTTGTGATTCCAGTGGCGTGTTGTAGTCTCTGAAGAAGAGTAATGTATATTGTTTACAGCCTCAGAGAGCACCCACTGCCTTGGTATCCTGGATAGTAATAACAGAGCTTTGACTGTGCTTATGCTGTAGGATCATGTTGTATGGCCTTTTCTTGTTACGTGGCTATGCTTGAATTGGACTTCCATGTTGAGAATCAGGCCAATGAATGAAATGACACTGAAAACTTCATCTGTTGAGAAGGTACAGTGTTAACTGAGCTATTCCAAAGACAGAAACTGGGCTGTGAAAGGCTCCTTTCTTCTGGGGATATTCTGATGTCTACGGTTTTTCCAGGGTGAACCAAAGTAAGGCATTTATACAGACAGTGAATATACCATGGTGCTGTATAAAAAATAGACTCTGTGTCGTTGTACATATGAGTACATGCAGTCTTCACAGGCCAGCTACTGGATTTTTGTCTGTTTCCCTGCACACTTCTTAATGTATTGGTTCTTTCTTATTTTTGTGTTTTCTTTGGTTAAGGCCAAGGTGACAGCCTGACGAAGTAATCTTAAAAGCACTTGCATAGAGTGAAGGCCTCATCCCATTTTGGTGGTTGAGGAGAGAGGGAGTTAATTCATGGCACGGGCATAAGGGAATGTTATCTGCAGCCTAGAGGTGGTGGTTCTGCTTTTGCGAGCCATTGCATTTGAGATAAGTTATGGTTTGCTCGGGACAGACAACTTATCAAGCATATTTAGGACGTTGGCAACCTTCTGTGAATACAGTGCAATATTGAAGTATTAAACAGGTGTTTATGTTTGTATTTTACCTGTGAACCTTGTTCACAAATCTGTATTCCAAAATTTATCTTTAATTAATATCCTGTGCAATATCCCTTACTTGTTCAAAGACCAGACCCACATTATTTGCAAGTAATCTCCTTTCTCAGTAATTTTCTTGTTTAGAAGTGTCTGATGAGAAATTTTGTAGCTGTTCTTCAGTTGAGGTATCCCAAGGACACTTGCAGTGGTGTGGCCCTGACAAGGGTCTGATCGTTTTCAGCTGGCTGCTGGAGCCCAGATGTAAGGGCAAACCAAGCAAAGGGCACAGGCAAGAATGCACTGCTTGCACATTCTCCAGCTGCTAGGCTCCCTCCTCTGCAGGCGGACAAAAGGGCCAAAGTCTTCTCCTGAGCAATTCTAGGAACTTCATCTGAGACTGGCACTGGGGTTTAAACTGATGCAGAAATGAGGAAAAGGAGATAAGGGAAGAGAGCCTCAGAGAGGGTGGAGACAGAGAAGGGAAGAAAATGGTTTAGAAAGAAGTTAAAAGCATTGGAGAAAATGGGGGGAAAGAGAAAAGACTTTGTGGGGAAAGAGAAGCTGAAGAAGACGATAAAACGAAGGAAAGAAATGAAGAGAGCTGCAAGAAAGGTTCGTCAGGTTGGTGAATAACTCGTGCAAATAAGCCCTTAATATGCAACCCCAGGCAGTAATTTAGTAGGTAGGGAGACCTAGGCACTTGGATTTAAATGCAGTTTTTACTGTTGTCTTAATCTGTCACTTGACTTAACGCTTTGTTTTAAATTCATGGGAAGTGAGTCAGCTTGAGTAACTCAAAATGCTCTCAGTTTATAGAAGCTGCATTAACTTTTGTTTCCCTTGCTTACAAGGTTAAATAAGGGGTCTGGGGAGGGAGAGAGTGAACAGCAGTAGAAAAGAGAAGGAGAATCTGGAAAATTAAGCCTTGTGTTGGCTTTGGAGGAGGACGGTTGCGCAGAGAGAAGGTTTAATATTGTTGTGGTTTATAACAGGCAGTTCTGCAGCGTGTATGTCACTTCCAGAAGTCAAAACATGTTTAACTTTTCTAGCACAAGGTCAAAAGTCTATAAAATAGTGACATGGTTGTGATTATTACACAAATAACAAAAACTTTCCTGCAGTGTGTGTAATGTTTCCAGTTTAGGATTGCCTGCATTTCACAGAACTTAGCAATAGTTTTCTGAAGCTAGATTATATCTGCTGTCTGTTTTATACCAACTGTGTATTCTTATACTAGCAAATGCCAACTTCATCCCTGGTTTTGGTGATAAGAAAAACAAAATACCAGGAGGTAACTGCCCAAGATCGTGCAATAATTCTATAGTAAG
This sequence comes from Haliaeetus albicilla, assembly GCF_947461875.1. NCBI lineage: Eukaryota > Metazoa > Chordata > Aves > Accipitriformes > Accipitridae > Haliaeetus > Haliaeetus albicilla. Next base: position 24,370,574 of record NC_091491.1, on the reverse strand, counting down.
GGCCTTAGAATGATTGTCTTCGAGTTCATCCCCATCATGGGCTGTCCTGCCTCATATGGCTGAATAATTTGCCTGGCTGTGAAGACTGTTGCATAGTCTGCCCCACTATGCTCATTGCTGACATGGGAAAATTTTTCCCTCTCCTGTAAAATGTAAGAAAACGGGGAGCTGTCTGCCCTTTGTGTGCTTGCTTAATGTAAATGACTTCTGCTCACGTTGTCCCTTTCTAGGCAGAACACAAACAGGCTCCAAATAGCAGTGTAATAAGAGGGCACCAAGCTGCCTTAGTGCTAGATGGTAATGTGTGTCAGTGAAGCCTTCCGGAGCTGTTCTTTTACAGGAGAAACTCAGGAGGCTTTTTCTTCTTTCATTTCCCACCCCTTCCCTTTCCTTTGTTTTTTAGATTGGGCTCACAATGTAGTAGTCTATTATTTTTTCCCCATTATGTCAGTGGTACATAATTACAACCTAAATATATTGCTTAAATATATTTTTAGTAGATTACTTGTCATCTCTGGTACCACCCCACCCCCCCCCCCCCCCCCCCCCCGGTGATAGACACGGGCAAGTGGTTGATGTTGCTTTTTTGTTCTTAAATTTTACACAGTGCTTTGCAAATACAGGGAGAGAGTTTCATTGGAGCACTGGCGATGGTGCTGCCCAGCCTCTCCTCCCCAACTTGTACTCCAGGAGTTAACATCCAGCCTCTTTGCTTGGGTACTGTAAAGCTACTTTTCAGCTGGAACCCAAATACTACATGTTTTGGAACACAATGTAATGTTTTGAGATGACCTAACTTAGATGTGCTTTAAGGTTGTATGAAAATAACCTGGATACATTTGTGACGTGTGGGTTCATACTGCACAGCAGTGCGAACAGTAGCTACTGTCATTAGGATCCCAGGCAAATACAGGGAAATGAAGATGGATGCTTTCCTCCAATAAGAGTTTTCTGCTGCCTCTGTGAAACAAGGCTTTATCTCTGCAGACTCAAAACAAAAAACAAACAAAAAAGAAAAGCTCAAAAATTGAAAAAGTACACTGTATTACACTTTAAATTACTAATTCATTCATTACTAATTAACAATTAGCTTACTACTAGATTTTTTCTTTCCAGTATTGCTTTTGTTTTGTGCAGTTGGTATTATATGCATTGTACAGAAATTGAGTAAGCTGTCAACATTGTGATGATTTTCTTAATGCTGAGTGTAGTCCTCCACTTCTGACTTCATGTTGTGTGGAGAAAGTACAAGGCAATTCTATCACTGAGTCTGAAATGGGCTTTTCAGCTTTGAGAGTAATGTTGGCTGACTTAAAGCAAACATGATTCTAGGTTATTTTGACATGTTGACCTAAATTAAATGATGTAGATATAATGAAATTTAATGAATGCAATGGAGTTGGATACGACAGAGGGGGGAAAAAGCTTCCTTTTTTAAGTGTTACTATTTATCCAAAAGATTACTACAGAAATGTTCTCTCTGAAACTGGAATGACTAGATATGTTTAGCATAGCAAAAAGGAAAAAATCTTTATTATCTTTGGTTTTGGTTAACCATAGTGGATTTTGTTTTTTAAACTGTCATCATTTAAATGCATTGTTTGCCCATGTATGTTTTCTGCTACATGTACCTGCTTTTGCAACTGTGAGAAGGCTGATGTATTTCAGCTGATTTTGAGGACTATACTTCTAATTTATAGGCAAGAATGAAATTCTGGACTGTCAAGTGTCTCCTAACACATGCCTCTGCTTTTCCTAGGACTAACTTAAAGGCTTGCCATGTGGGGAGCACAATGGCTCTGCAGAGACAAGACCTAGAAACACCTTTTATCCAAAAGGTGTCTGGAACACTTTAACTATGGCTTAAATGTGTTTGTATTTTGATGCAAGTTCCTCAGTGATCTTTGTTCTAGATCAGGTCTTTTCCTTGTTTTGAGGGGAGAGGTTGGCATGGTTTGAAGAAAATACACCTCTGAAGTGTGAGAAGTTTTTCCTGTGATTTGAGTTTTTGGCAGGCTCTGGGACAGTTTTGAGGGGTTTGTAAACCTTACTGGATTTCAAATCTTGTCCTCCCCACTCCAATTCCTCTGACTTCCAGAAAATTATTCATTAGAATTCAAACTAGAGTTTTGTATTTTGCGTGAGTTAGAGGAATTCTTTAAGAGCTGCAGGTGGTTACCAGCAGTTTTCTTGTGACACCTTTACCAATTTCTTTGTATTTCTTCTTGCCTTTCTCTCTCCTGATCCATTTTCTATATTTGCTCTGTGATTAGAATTAATGCAATATAGGATCAGTACAAAGCTTAGCACTTGAAAACTCTGAAGTACAGCCTAGTTGTGATTAACATGGGCCACTGTCCCTATGTGCCTGTGATGCTGGGCACAAGCCCTGCTTTTCTCTCACCTCCCTGTTTCTTGACCTGGTCACCCTCCCTCCTGCCCAATAGCTGTTTCCCTGCTGTTCCCTTTCTGCCTCAGACCCTCTCTCTGTTCTTTTTTTATGTCTAGTTTATGTTGAATTTTTAGACAGATCCTCTCCACTGTGTGGATGGTTTGAAACTCCAAAAAAATAGTTTTGTGTCTCTATTTTAAATGCAACCTCCCTTACTTCCTCTCAGCTTTGATGCAGGCATGATGCATGTCTGTTGCTGGGGCATTAAAATTAGTGTCCATGGGGGATACTGGACTTATTTATCATTGGCATCTATGGTAGCATCGTTTGGTATTAAATGTGTTTGTAAAGTGTTTATACTGCTTTGATACTTGTGCAAGTACTTGCCAGGGAGTGGGGTGGGGGAAGAAATTTGGGACCTTCTACTCCCTTGTGGAGTGTCTGAGGATGAGCAAATGTCTTTATCCTGACCCTTGCAGGTTCCTGACTCCTCACTGTAGGTGTGCTTGGTGCTGCTGCAGCTGGGAGGGGGGAAAAATGAGCACATTGGGGTGCTCTGGTTTGCAGATGATGTGTCCCCTAAGGTGCATGACAGAACAGGTATTCTGGGAGAAGGGACATGAGCAGAGGCAGAGTGAGGACTGCTGTGGTATCTTCTGGCCTCAGTGGCATGTCACAGAGCCTCAGTAGCTTTTAACCCTGAAACTACTTTTTCCAGCCCTGCCTTCTGCTGTGAGACACTTGTTGCTGGTTCCTCCTTATCCTCTCTCCACTCCCTGCCTTCTTGCCCTTTTAGCCCTGTGAAAGCTCTGGCAGCCCCGGCAGAGAGTCCAAGGCAAAAAGTCAGCAGAACAGAGAAAGGAAAGGCTGCTTATGTCCAGATATTACATAAAGTGTATGTGCAGTTTGAGGGAGGGCAGGAGGCCAGTCCTCCAAATCCCCTTTCTCTCCCCATTGAAAGCAAATACAGCACTCCTTTCCATGCTATGAGTAGGCACAGGAGAAAGTATTCAGAGCTTGTTGAGTCTTTCAGAGTGAAAGTGACGGCCTGAAGTCAGCCTGGGGACTGTTGGTTGGACTGTGCTGGTTTTGATAATATATCATCTTTAGAGTCCATCCCGTGAAAGAGCTTTCTCTATTGCTGTGCAAGTACCATGGCACATGCCAGGCTTGATGCCTTTTGTTACGAATGCCTCTGTTGCATTTCACAGACCATAAATTAACTTGTATTTGTAGCAATATCAGTCTCTCTTTGAAGATGTACACACTTTTTCCTGGCTTTTTTTTTCTTTTTGTTGGTTAGAAGAACCTCAAAAGTGGTCTCGAGTCATCTCAAGTCTCAAAAGTGGTTCAGGGGCCAAGACTTGGCTATCCTTGGGATAGAGCTGTTTCATGGCTTTAAACTTCTAAGCTACGCTGAACAAAATACAGGAAAGTGCATGGTACAGAACAACTGTGCATTGACAGGGAGAGACCTTGGGAAAACAAGTCCTGGGTCACACCTCTGATTCTGCATGCAGAGAGAAAGGGAGTGATGAGTAAGTATTAAAAACAGTAATGAGCAGACTTTGATATTTATTCCAGAATATCATGTGGTCCGTATCTTTTGTATTCACATGTTTGCAATGCATACTAAAATATGTGCTGAGCTATCATGTCTCCATTGTCAGTATATAGGCACACCTCTTTTCCTTCCATTCATGTGTCACAGGTGGACTTCCAGCAGCGGATAAAGAGCAATTACAGGAACAATGCAGAAGTGAAATATCATACACAGCTCTCATCTGAAAGCAAGTTACTAAAAAGCATCTGCCTGTTCCAAAGATCACATCTCACTTTAAGCATCAGTTGCCCTTTACATGAGTAACAGTTGTTTTTGTCTTTGAGCTGTGTGATTGTATGGTGCTTCTGTTCTGCTGATACCATTTCATTAAACAGCTAAAATTGAAAACACTTGTGGAAACTAAGTAATAGAACATTAAGTAGAATTGAATGGTACTGGTGTCTTCAGTGCTGCATGAATTTATTCTCAGAGAATAAATTCTCAGAGAACTGTTTTGGAGGTTAGTTAGGAGAATTTACCAAATGGAAATTCAGGAGATACATGAGCAGAAATTCAGTTTATCCTCTTTCCTGGTCAAATAATAACTTGTGGTTTAACAGCAACATTAAGAAATCCCTAATATACACAAAGAAAGTTGCAGTCTATGTAGATAATAACTTTTCTTCAGGTGTCTTTCAGAAACCTCCTGCTCTTTCTTTTTATATTTCGAACACATACCCAAGCATTCACATGTTTTGTAAACTTTGGAAAAGAATTGGAGCTCATGAAACACAGCAAATCAAAGTGATTTAAGTCTGCTCATTCTGGAAATGGAAGAAGATGTGTTCGTTTTTTATGTAGGAATGATAGCTCCAGCTTGCTGTGGATGTTGGCAATAAAACACTTTTTGCCTTCTATGTAACCTTTCTCCAGAAAGGGTAAGGATAACTGTTTTCAGACTGATTTCAGGTGGAAATTACAAGTTACTTGCGTTGCAATAAGCACGATGAGCAGTAGTACAGCAGGACACAATAACTGATGTTAGTATGAGGTTTATCTCTTTTTTTTTTCTTTCCAAAGTTGTTCTTGGAATGAGAACCATTCAAATTGACTAGGCATGGCCTGCATGTTGCGCTTAAACATTATGTTACTTTCCTCTCTTTGTTCTCATATCTACCCACTCCCTGCTTTGCTGCCCTTGCCCCTTCCAGTCCTCAGTCCTTGTTGCTCTTTGTGTCTTTCTCCCACTTGTCTCTGAGCCTCCATTAATGCCTTTCTGTATGCAGGGAACAGTATGTCAGTCATCTGTCAGGTATCCTATCTTCGCTTGCCATCCACACCGTCTTAAACCCCACTTTTTCCAGGAATTCTCCTTGCCAGTTCTTCAAACTGATAATATCTCTGCTCCTTTTCTTCACTGAACAGCTATCCTGTGTTGTTCTGTCTAGCCACGCTTCTCACCCCCATACTGTCAATGTGAAGTGTTTGGGTTTGGTAATATGCCTCTCTCCTAGCTTTAGTGTAAAGTTTTATGTTAATCAAATGGTTTTATATAGATAACAGCTATTTGAATGACTGTTCAGTAGATAAAATATAATTCAAATAATAGGTAGTGTCTCTTGAAAGAACCTCTCTGCTGTGTCTGTTTCCTGAAAGAATTTCTGTATCAGTGGTTCCCTGTTCAGTATGGTGTGGAAGACAATGCAATGTCTTGATATGTGAGTGCATCAATAGATGTATACATATTTTTAAATAGACTTAAGTAAATAGGTAGCTGCCAGGGTTAACATCTGTTTCCTTGGAATAATGTGGCATGCATGGTTTGGGGGATTTTAAGCAGAGATTCTTGGCATTTAAATGCTATGCTGATGGGTACTGAGATGTGGTAGAATCAGCTATAAGGACTGCTATACTTGATCTTTGTGCCCTGACACTTCTGGGTTTCTGTTTCCTATCGCTGTTTCCCAGTGTGTTTTTCAGAAGAGCCCAGCTCCTAATCCTAAAGGATCTGGTAGGGATTCATATTTGAAAATGTGAGTTTCTTTATTTTGGGGAAGTGTTTGTGTGATAACGATGGGAGTCAGCAAATGACTTATACTTGGAGCTTGAAAAGCTGAGGTATAAAACCCGTATGCTGAAGGGTTGCTGCTTAACGTGGAGGCTCACCCACAGCTCCAACCGATGTAACTGGGTCTAACGTTGCCCCAGCAGCACCTCTTGAATCCATTTTGCATAGTTTGCATTGCGTCTGGTAAGCCTCGGTTGTGTTACCGGTGTGGAGGTGAAGCCGGATGTGCTTTAAGAGTGGTGATAAAAGCAAGATCGCTGTCAAGGAACAGCAGCAAAGTGGACCTCGCCATTTTGCCCTGAAAAAACAGCTGCAGTTTTACAAAAGGACACGTATTAACTGACTGTTGACAGTTAAAAGGATGAAACTTTAAAAAACAAGAAGTCCTTGTATGTGTGGTTATCAATAGTTTAAAATACAAGAATTACAGGAATTAAAACTAGAGAAATGAAAAGAAATCTGAATCTTCCCTCTCACGTGTTTCCTTCCTCCTTTTTTTTTTTTTCCTTCTCTCTCCCCCTCCTCCCTCTCTCTTTATTTTCTTGGAGGCTTGAATCAGTGGAACTAGATATATTTTCTTGTAATGCTACAGAACTTGGGTGGATGATATTAAATGGGAATATTTAGGGACAAGAAGATCATCTTTTTCCTTGTCTTTTGATTGTGGCTGTTAAGAGTGAGCCTTTGGATCACTAATGTCTGGAGCTGCCTGGAAATCTGCCTACTTGTGTTTCTTTTGCTGTTCTTTGAGGGGGCGTGAGAGGGGGTCTGTGTGTTCTCTTTTTGGAGTGTGTGCTTTTTTTTTTTTTTTTTAAGTCCAGTTAAATACTATATTTTAACAACTTCGTGTACTGACACAACTGTGCCTCAAGGGGAATGACATCGAGATGGGTGCCTTGGGTACTAAAAGCCTAGCACATTGGCACACCATTCTCCTCTAATTCTTGCTTATGAAGGTTTTTTCTGTTCTCGAAGAAAAATACATGGAAGTAAAAGGTAGCTTATGATTTCATTCAGTTAACTGCTGTTAACATATGTGGGGCAAAAGATAAGGCAGAATGACAGTGGTCTGATTCTTTTTGCCTGTGTCAGAGCTCCAGGTGTTCCCCATAACCAGTATGCCAAACAGGTCATATCATTAGCTAACAAGGACAATTATAAAATATTTTTCTCTGTCTTAAGGGTACAAATATAAATGAAAATTGAACCATGACTAAGGAATAATACTTTCTTGTTGCTATTATCATGGGCTCAGGAGATTTTCTAGTTTTTTCATGTCTGTCTGTAAGATAACAGTAGTAAAAACTAGCAAAGTGCAAGTGCTAACAGTATGACTGTTTTTAGACAGTTTGGCAGGAAACACTATTTCCTGTTCTGTTGACTTTCTCATAAGTATTAATCCATCTGGGGCTTCAACATCTGTTGCTACAGTGGGATAGACAATGTCAATAACAGGCAAATTTAAATATCTTTGTCACTTTAAATAGATTGAGCAGATTCTGGTTAAAAATACAGAATTCCCTATTAATTTTTTTGAATGCAGCATAATGTCTTCAGATTTCTATCTGCATAGTTGAGTTGTGAAGCGGGATTAAATTTACCTTTAAAGTATGGGCTCATACTGGTGTAGTTTGCTCCTCTGGATCAGGTTAGAGTTTCCAGAAGTCGTGTGTCATAGGCTGATGCTGGGTTCCTCAGCACTCCTAAGTCCAATAATAATTGTAGTGCCACTTGATAATGTGCTTCCCAGATCACCAGATAGATCTACATCTGGCGTAGGATGATGAATCCATCTTCTCCATTACGTACTTGAGATGAATTGTACCCCTTGTCTCTTGAAACCCCAAGTAAGTGCTATCCACAGTCTGAGGGTAGCAGCAATACCAAGATAGAGGTGAACCTTCCTTAACCTTTCACCAGGCCCGTTTGTCTTGGCTGACAGTTGTGTGAACGCTGGTTCAGCAGGATGTCTTTACTTGGGGTAGTACCTCCTACCAGGGTGCAGCAGGCTTTTATGGCTGGCATTCAAGCTTGTGGTTTTTTCAAATCAGATGCTGATACATGAGATTTGAAAGCCAGAGGTGCTGCTTCAGAGTGGTGAGACCTGCTGATAAGCTTGTGCTGGGTGGAGGACACATTCTGTAGGTGTCTCACTTGAAATGCTGTGGCTTCCATTTCCCCTGCTTATGTATGCCACTGACAATCTGCCTCCACGCTCCCCTAAGTAAATTGCCAACCTGATCTTTTGTGAAGAGTAGTCATGTTGAATTTAGCATTACTACATCAAGAGTAAGACTCTGATACTGAGAGTGAGTAATTGTAACCAAGTTCGCCCTTACGCCTGACAGGGTGTGTTTAGTTGTGTGTATATGCCCTTATTTAGATGTAACTGTTCCTAATTTGTTCAGCTGCTTGACAAAAGCATAAATGACAGTAAGGTGAGAGCTCTTCTGTTGGCTGTGACTCTGTGCTACCATGAAATCATTGTAACATTACATATAGAGTGATACATGGTTGTTAACTTCTGACTTGAATCTAATTAGAGTACTAATTATATGTTGGAGTAAATTTCAGAAGTGAACAGTTGCTATCTCTATCTTAATTTCTATCAAAATTTTAAGAGAATGCTGAGAATATTTTTCCTTGGTGTGAAAAAGGGGTATGTTTAAAGGGAATCTGTATATATCATCATGTATTCACTTGGATATCACATGCTCTAATGAAAGCTTTGGAAGTATAGACAACCAGAGTGTTTACTTCTTTTAAAAAAACAACAATAAAACAATCCGTAGGGTTAAAGTTCCAGTGTGTAGTCTGTAACATTTTAATTATTTACTTAGGCATTTGCACTTTTTCAGCTGGAGTTACTTAAGAACATAAGTCTGTAGAATGCCTAGCTGCCAGCAGAAGAACAAGGGGGTGGTCCAGGAGGGTCGGTCATCTATTTAAAAATCTAATTGCATGTTCAGCACAATTAGAGAACTGATTGCTTCCCTGAAATAAATCAATACATTTGTAAGCGTAAATAATTATGATTTCTTGAAAAGCACTATCTGGCTGCTTTGTTCTTTATTTCCTACTGGGCTTGAGAAGTCCCGGAAGACTAAATAGAGGAGAGGTCAATGTTTGGGTACTACCTAAAATTACTAGGATCCCTTAGGAAGTTCATTTGAGATGTGTCATAATAAAATAGAGAATGACATAACTTCTGTTATATACTAGATTATTTTTTTTTCAGTACTGCTCTGAAATGGTTCTAGAAGAACAGGATTTTTTAATAAATATCAGTTAATAAAAAAAAGTCAACAGCAGATACAATTAAGACTTCAGTAGTAAAAACAAATTACTTGCAACCAGACATTTCAGTCAGTGAGGATGAAAACTCTTTGCACATATGTGTATTTAGCTCATAGTTTCTACTCATATTTTAATCTCCTTTGGAGTTCAGTATTAATCTTTCAAAACACACATGTTACTAATCAAAATATTATTCTTCTAAAGATTTTTGCCTGAAATACCAACCAGAAGACATATGTTTTTGGAGACTGTGTTACAGCTTAACAAATACAGACCAAGAAACTTATAGTTGGGCTGGTTTTGCTAACTTCGTATTTAGTTGAATAAAGAGCCTTGTGGATGTGAATGTTAATTGATACCAGCAACACAGGTTCATTGGTTTGGGGGTTTGTACGATTTTATTCTCTTCTGGAGTTCAAGTAAAAGAAAGGGAGTGAAACCCTGACAAGAGACATGAAATGAAAAACACATGTTACCCAGAAAAGCTGTCCAGGGCACAGAACACCACAATGTCGCTCATTAAATGCTAAAATAGCTGTTACTCAGTTTGATATAGTGAGCACATTATTATGCTGTGAAAAAAAGCAAAGCAAGATCATTTCTAAAAAGTGCAGGATGCTTTTTGTTGTTGTTGTTTTGTTTTGCCTTTTAGGGTGCTTTTTCCTTTCCTTGGTGATAAGGGCAAAACTGTGGGTTTTGGGCGCTTTCTTAGGTGGGGCATGAGAGGTAGCGGAGGAGCTGTATACGAGTTGCTCCAGGTGTATTCTTTCTGAAAGGGCTACGACATCCCATGAGGACTGTTGGTCTGAGGGACCTTGTGTTTTTTGTGTGCCGTTATATGGGTGGTCTCACTGTTCCATTATGCAGCTTGGATTTTCTGGCTAGTGTAAAAGGAGGGGGGATATGAGCCTCCCCGAGATCTGCTAAGAAAGGAAAAGTTTGGGGGCTAATCAACCCCCCATTGTAATCAAGAGGATAACTTCTATTGTATGATAGTAGCTGGCACTACAGACTCACAGATCCCATTTCTGTGAAATGACTTGTCTTGTGGAGGCTTATGCTTATGCCAGTAGGATTCTGTGTAGGTGGATTTCTGTGTAGAAATTCATGATATGCCCTGTGTGCTTTAGCCTCAGAAATGTCATGGTTAGGACATACATGACATGATCAAACAGGGGAAAGGTTGCTTGGTTTGCTCTGCCTGGACCTATCAGGTTTGGGGGGGGGGGGGGGGAGCAATATTTAAAAAAAAACAAACAACAACAAAAACCAACAACAACCAAACAAAAACCCCAAGACCCTTCCTTAAATATTTATAGCCTGAAAAACTTTCAGAGTCCTGATTCTTAGCTTCTTTATTTTGGGAAAAACTGCCGTGGGATTCTTGGCACTGATAAGAAAAAAGGGATCTGGAGCCGCATCATTATACTGCCAGTGGAAGTAAGCCATATTCTTCTTGTGGGATTTTTCCTGTCAGATAAAAGGATACATCTGCAGCTTCTCTGTTTGGGAAGTAGGGTGATGGGACATTAGCACCTGAGACAACACAGTTTTTGCTGGCCCCTGTATGTACAAATTTTACTTTGCATTTCCTTTCTTACTTTATCCACGTTTTGTGCTTCATTTTCCATTTTGCAGCTGTAGAAGCTTATGCTCGGAAATGGAGTAAGATTGTTCCTTTTGGTTCCTTGCTCCTGGCTGAACTCTTTGCATATTGAGCCTGCCTCAAAGTGAAATTGCCTTGAAATAATAAGCAGGGATTATACAGCTGACTTAGATTTGAAAGAAGCCTGATTGGGAGCCTCTTTTGCTTGTTTCTATGTTAGGTTAGAAACAGAACCTTCTGCAAAGTGAAATTGTATGGCCTAAATGGCCAGTTTATAGCCTCTTGTTCTTGTCTTTGTGTTAGCCTTTGGCTTAAGTAGCTCTTCCGCTTCAGTTGTGTTTAGGGCTCTCCCAGACAGGGCACAAATTCAGGCTCTGGTTTGCTAGGCTGAATAAGCAGTGTTCTTACACAGTCGTGGAATAACTTAGTTTGGAAGGAACTTCTGGAGGTTGTCAAGTCCAGCTCCCTGCTCAAAGTAAGTCCAACTAAATAAGGTTGCTCAGGCCCTTGTCCGGTCATGTTGAGGCTCTCCAGGGATGGAGATACCACAGTCTCTGTGGTGCCCTGTTCCAGTGTTTGACCACCCATCGTAGTGAAAAACTTATTTTATTGTATTTAACTGGAATTTCCCTTGTCTCAAGTTCTGTTCATTGTGTCTCATCCCCTGCTGGTGTATCTCCAAGTCTGTCTTCTCTATACCCTACTGCTAGGTAGGATATAGACCAGCAAGATTTTCCCTCAGCCTTCATTTCTTAAGGGTGGAGAAACATATTTTTCTCAGCATTTCCTCATTACTTGTGTCCTCCAGCCTCAGTCTATCTTGGTGACCTTGCACAGGACTCAATCCAATGTGTCAGTAGACTTGTACTGGGTATCTGAGAACCAGACACATCAACCCAGATACTCTCTTCCAACTTATTCCATGGTCATGTTAGCAGGTCTTTTCTGCAACTGGTTCATTCTTCAAGGTAGCCAGACCTGTTCATGTATTCTCAGTGATGTCTCACCAGGGTATTCATGTAATGACTCTTAAATATAGTAGTGTAAGTACTTCCTTTGCTAGATACCTTACATTATATCCAGGACTATATTGAACTCTGCTCATGCCAGTGTCATATCAGTAGTTGATGATTATTTTGGCACTAGCCACTGCTTCCAGCTCTTCCCCCTTTATTTTCAGCTGCTGAAGCCTCAGCTTGCAGTAGAAATTCTTATCTTCAAGGCATTTGATGTTTTGAATTAAAAAATTCATTAAATTAACCTGGAATGCTTTAGGCAGCTAAACTCCTGGCTCCCTGGGACAGTCAATAATTCTTGTGAGGGAGTTTGGAAAGGGGTTTCTTGGCTTGAAAATCCAAAAGCCTCCTGTAAATAGCATGTGCAGAGTCAGGTGGGAATTGCTGCTGATCTCTATCACATGTGTAGTCTGACTTAGAGGAGAAAGGTGTTGGATACTACTCTTCTCCTGTCAATCTGGCTTCTAAGAGAGAAAGAAGGGAGAGAGAGGAAGGATACCAAAACTGGGAGGCAGGACATGAGCTAGTTCAACCTCTCTGGCCTGACTTCATACACAGGAGAAAAAAAAAAAAGTGGGTTTGTGGGTTTGGTTTTGGGTTGGTTTGGGTTTTTTTTTTTTTTCATTTTTAATGTGGACAAACAAAAAATGTGCTTGGCTCCCAGGTGGTTATTCTAAATGCTGACACACTAAAGAATGGGAGATTGTGCTGGAAAGCTGTGACCTAGGTGGAGATGCCATCAGAGTTAACTGCCTCTGCCTAAGACGCAGTGATATGCTGGGGAAAAAGTTTTTGCAAACCCTGGTAGAGACTGAGACCGCAGGTCTGCAGAGCTGGTGAAATTCTGTGTGTGTGGACTTCAGGGTCCCAGAGAAAGAGACAGAGTAGAGCAAAGTTGTCTTCTCTCCATCTTTCTTGTAGCCATTCCTCAACACGTGCCATGCAGGCTGCCACCAAGTGCCACATTCCAGTTCTCTAAATATCTTTACCCTGTATTTGTTCGCAATCAATAGAGTCCTGCTTCTCTAGCTTATCTGGTAAGGCCTGTGTTTGTACCTGTCTTGTGTAAGCAGTTAGGGTTTGTGCATGAAGCCTGACCCATTCATTTAGTATCTGATTCCACTCTTCTTGATGGTAAACAGTTAATGTTTTTCTTTGTTAAACAGTATGAGAAACATTAAAAGAAAGAATTAATCTATCTCATTTAAATACCTACCTCAAATTTGAAGGCATGAGCATATTTTCAATATTCAAGTGAGTTGTTTGAAAAGTAAAGGAGCGTACAAGTAGATAGGAGCAGGCAAAGAGATACCTTCCCTTGCAAGCTCTCTTTTGAGCTGAAAAGGAGATACCATCTTTTCGAAGAATTAGAGGCTGAAAGTGTTCTGGTTATGGAGCAGTTCTATTTTTTTCTTACCTGTTCTTAGCTGGGTTGTAAGTAGAAAGGTGTCATTGGCTTGGAATAAGAAATGCATTTTCTAACAAGATATCATTGTCCTAAAATTCTGCTTTACTCCAGATTTGGGGGGCGTCTTTTTGAAAGTAACTCTAGTCTCTCTGCGTTTGTTCTTGCTTTGTATTTCTAGCCTGTATTTGAACAGAAATAGTAATTTTGGTTATTGGCAAGCTGTGACTGTTACAGAAATAGAGACTAGGTTGCACATCCTGAAGACGAGATGTCAGCAATACAGGTTTTTATGATTCTTGTCCAGATTTTGTTGATGCCAGTGAGAGTTTTTGAAGTGTTTTGATAGGCTTTTGATCACATTTTAAAGGAGGAGGGGTAGTTCATTAAACCACTGTGCTTTTCAACTCATATTCAGGCCATTCAACATAGAGAACATTGCTGTACAAATGGCACCTCATCCAAACCCACATGTTATTCTTGAAACCTCATTAGTGGCCGATGACTTCTCTTGGAGCCATGCAGCGTGCCGTTGGGAGAATGGGCTGAGGGATGTTCCTCCCTGGTCTCTGGGGTTGCTTGTTTCTCTTCGAGTATTTCTGTAAGCGGCAGGGCTGGTGCCAGGACAGCAAATGGGGAATGCATTTGCTCTTGTGGGGGAACAGTAGCTTCCCATGTAGCTGGGTGTGTTTTGTTCTTGAAAATTGACTTGTAAAACAGCTAGAAAAAAGTCTTTGTACTTTTTGCATGTCATGGAAATCTTGGACTCTGACAAGGTAACAGACCAGTTGTACTCTGTTACAGCTGTAAGATCTGTCACAAAAAATAACATGTTAGAGTGAAAACAGGCTAGTATGGGGTTTGGGGTTTTTTTTTGGTTTCTCTATGCCAGTTTTTCTTTTCAGTCTCTGTCCCATTGGGTTAGTGACATGGAAGTCTCTGGGAAGCAGGACCAGCTGCTGATAATGCCGTTTGAGGAGCTGTGTGCAAGTTGAACGTGGATCTTTCTGAAAGAGGGTAATAATTTGCTGCCAATTCTCTTTGGGAACCAATGGGGTAGTGCCTATTTTTTCTGCTGTGGCTTACTTGCAAAACCTTCTCTTCAAAAGTGTGAGCCCAGCCTTAGTTGTAACTTTGGGTGAAAATTCTTCCCAGGGTTTATCTTAATACATGTTTTTATTTAACGCTGTGCCAGAGAAAGGATGAATTTTGGTAGCTCCAACTAATTCTCCTCCAGTTTTATGGGATAATAAAAGTTCTTTTAAAAAACCAAACGAACATTTGCTTTATAAGTTAAGTAGTTATTTTTCCTGGTATGAAGTTAAGTACTTATTTTTCCTGATACATGTTTAAGGAAATCACAACAATGCTTTTAGCAGCTCTTTAGAATATTTAGTGCTAAATCCAGAAGGCACTGGAGTACATTGAAATAAAGAGGGTTTCATCACTGCCTATAGACTACAGTTCTCCCATTTTACTTAATCTAAGACACAAGAATAGTCCTACTGATCTCACAGAGACTGTAATTGTAGAAAACTACCTTTCAAAGTGAGAAATTACTTGAAAATCAGTATGGTGCTTCACCTGAGTTGGAAATAAGAATGTGGCAACTATTTGCATGCAAGTTATAAATTTATTTCACATTTTGTATAAAGATAATATTCTGAGAAACCCCTATAGGGGTTGAAGCTCCAGAGATGTGGGTTCTAGCCCAACTTCTATCATTAGCCTGTTGGAAATCCTTACTTCAGTCTTTTTTTGTAATTTTGTTTCTGTTTCCTTGTTTGTTAAATGGTTGCAGTATGTTGATACCATTAGTAAACTGCTGTGGGATCTAATGGGGGGAAACCTCTGTATTTTGGCCACATACAGTGTGGTAGTAATTAACAGTACTCCACACAACTTCTGTATAATACTTTTCATCAGACATCAGCATGAAAGAGAAAAGCAATATTGAGAAGAGACAGGCAGCATTAGCACACGCAGTCACGGGGAGCCTGTTTCCTTGGTTATCAGACTTCCCCCCCCCACACACACACCTTGTCCGTACATGGTGGTTTCTATTTTCAGCAGGTAAAGTCAAGAAACAGCAGAGTTGTAAGAATGTGTTTTGCAGTATGAGCTTCCATGAGCTTGCCGGTTGTCCAGCAGCCCCGTGTCCGCTGTTGGCAGCCCTTGCTGTGCTCCCTGCCCGGGTCCGGGTCTGGGTCCGTGCCCGCACTGAGCAGCCTGCAGTGCGGTGGCCCACTGCCCTGTAGGTTGCACAAGGGTGCTCTTCCAGGAGACACAAGTTCTCGTAGCCTGCTCCATATTTCTGTGCCATATGTACCACCGTGCTGCATGGGCAGCCTTCAGGTGGTCACTTCTTTGGTTTTAAAGGTAAGTCTGTGTGTAACTTGTCATTCAATTTGAATCACGCAATATTTTGAAAGGTTAGATAAACACCAGTCCTAATCCTGCAGCCCTTGCTTTGGGCACTCTGCCTAGCTGCGGTGGGGAACTGGAGAACACCTGAGTCATTTTTAAAGGTTTTGGATAGTGCAGGGTTTTTTGTTTTGGTTTGGTTTTTTAACGTAAAGAGAAGATTTTATAAACGCAGTCGTTTAATGTACATTACTTGTAGCCAGTGAGGAGAGCGGAGTCTGGTGGTGAGTTTGTCTTTCATGTACTACTCCCTAGAGGGTGCCATACACTTACTTTCTGCAGTCCTTCTGTTTGCTCTGTAGCCAGGTGACATTGCAAGGGTTGCTGGGAAGGTATCTGCCAAATGTTGCACTGGTGTAATCATTGCTTGCTGCTCTCAGGTGCGATGAAGAGAAATGAGGTGGTTGAATGATTTAAGCCCCTTTCATATAGTTATAACCATATACTACTAATTGGGGAGTTTGCACTGACCGTAACGTAGTACGGTTAAGAGTTGTTTGTGTTGGTCAAGGATAGCTTCATAAGAAGGAAACACAATTTCAAGATGAAAAAGCTGTAGTGTCATTCAGGAGCTGTACTGACCAGTTACTGCAGGAAATGCCTGCTTTCCCCAGCCACTAAGGAGCAGCTAGTGGAAACTAAAGAAATACAAAGTCTGTGTACTTCTGACACCTTTGGCAAGGTCTTTGGGCCTGCTCTGCTATTTGAGACCTCAGTGTTTCTGACATTTAACTGTTTGGAAGCAAAGTTTTGAAATACAGTGCATGAATGTTTTTAAATGACTGTAAGAGGGTATGTTGTGAGCGGAAGGCATGGATGCTACTTATGGCTTTTAGCAACTATGAGTGCATAAGCTTTCTTTGAAATAGGTACGTGATCACCATG
Source organism: Haliaeetus albicilla (assembly GCF_947461875.1). Lineage (NCBI taxonomy): Eukaryota > Metazoa > Chordata > Aves > Accipitriformes > Accipitridae > Haliaeetus > Haliaeetus albicilla. Next base: position 24,353,938 of record NC_091491.1, on the reverse strand, counting down.
TATATTTTAAAGCTTTTTTTTTTTTTTCTCAAAACATATGATGCCAGTGGTTCAGCCTAGCACTGCGCAGCCTGTTGTAGGCCACTGGGCTGGATGTGAAAGCTTTGGAACATGACTTTGTTGAAAGAGATGACAGGGCAGCTCTTGAAGATGGATTCTCATAGTCCCCCAGCCCTCCACTAGCAACCTGGCAGTAGACAGAGAACGGGAGGTGGTATTGGAAATGCTGCCTCTGTGGCACTGAGAGATGCCACTATAACGTGGTATCCGTCACATTGCTTTAAGGACACAGTCATTAGAAAAAGTGCGCGGAAAGATCTAAGTTTATACTGTTCCTCAGGCATAAAATGTGCAAGGAAAGCAGGCACGTTAATGAGGGTTTCTGTCATCAAGCAGACTGCCTTGAAGACTACCTCTTGTAGTACTTCACCCATCTGATCTGGGTCTCGATTTTGGTTCCTTGGAGGCTGGTTAGGATTCCTCTGTTTGTTTTGAAGTAGCAGAGCATGAAGAGAGGCTTTCAAACTTGGATACATTCCCCCCCCCCCCCTTTCCTCTGCAAATGCCTCCAAGCCTTTATGAAAACAAATACTGGAGACAAGGACCTTTGATATCTCTGAGGAAAATTCCCTTTGCTAAGAAGATAATGTCTATCAGCTCTTTTTGTTTTGGAAGGGTGATGTGGGTGATAAATTAAAAGGTGCTGAGAGATGACACAGTAGCTCATCAAAATGTGAGTGATCCTCATCTGCACCAAGATAGACACTGTAATTTTGTGGTTGTATCTTGCTTGAAATGCTTGCCTGCTACTTGTATAGGCTAGACCTTAACAGAAATTTTACTGTAACTGTGGGTCTATGTGAGGAGCTGTGAGTGACAGCCACTGGCCACATTACTTATGTGTTGTTGGGCGCTGCTTATCATCTGCGCCAGGATGATGTATGTGGAATAGTAACTCATGTAGGATAGCCTTGAAAAACTGAAAGACTCGCTCTAGTCTTCCCAAGAGAACAATTCATGCTTTAAAATGGTGAGGGCTTGCAGGTGGGTCTGACTCCAGACATGCTCAGATGGGCTTAGCCGAGTGCTGTGTATGTGTACCAGTACATCACCTGGACTAGAACCATCCCAAGCTATCTCTGATTGAGCTGTGCGAGGTAAATAGCTCACCTGGCAATTTTTTGCGCTATCTCTGATGAAGGATTTTCAGTGAATGGACATTGTTTTGCCAGTTTATTAACCACTTTGAGTTTAGGTAAATGGTCCTGCAAGTTGGCTTCAGAGTGTCAACAAATTGCTGTCTGTGAGAGTAGCTTTGTATAAACTTGCTTTACGCTGGTGAGTACCTTGCTCAGCTGGACACTCGGGCATCCTTTGATAAGTCATAATGGTGGCATGAGCATTATCATCTGTAACAATGCTGTTCTTGTTATTTGTACTGTTAGGCTGTCTTTAGTTCCTGTTAATGGCTTGAAGCTTTTGTGGGCCAGGCTGAGCAGACTGTCGTGAGCAGTTCCAGGAGTGTTCCTGTTTTTGTGGGTGGCTCCTGCAGTCACCTGTCATTGTTGCTTTAGGATGATCACACTTCAAGAGTTTCTGCATAACTTCTCAGCGCACGTCATGCAAACACATCTTGGAGAGGAGGTCTTGTTTTCTGGAGAATAAAAAACCAAAATGGAACATGCCGTCTTGACAGCTGAGCAGGTGTGGGCAAAGGATTCTTCTAACCTGCAGCCATCTTCCTTGCCTGAGGAGAATGCAGCCTCCTCTGGCACCGGAAGGAAGGATCAGTGTTTCCTTCGGAAAGTCATCCTCTCACTAAAGGATCTACTCTGAGAGCTGCCTTTCTATCTTCCTGTTTAAAGCCCTCAGCTGAAGACCAGCATACCAATAGGTTATATCCTGTTTATTCAAATGACACAAAGAGAAAGGAAAATTAATGGAATAAAGAAAGCTGTGGGAAGGAAACAAGCTTTTAATGTGGTGTGCTAAAGAGGTATGAAATAGGAGTGTTAGAAAATGTTTGGTAGCATCTTTAGAAAGTCTTGCAGCCTGCAGAAACGGAAATGCAGGAATATCGTGGAAGAGAAATAACCCAGTGCTTGGAAGATGAGGGGTTTACTCTCTGCTGCAGACCTCCTGCCACAGACAGTTTACCTCTTCAGGCCCTGACTGCCCATTTGCAGAGCTGGCATCTCTTTTGTGTGGAAGCTGAGGCTGGATGACGGATAGCTGTTAGCTTGAGGATCCAGATGCCTTTGAAGTCTGCTTTCTAATCACGGACTTCATAAGACATGGCAAGTGTGACCCACTTCTGCTCTTGTACAACTTTGCTGCTGCATAGACCCAGCCCTTGGAGTTGCCAAGGACTGGGTCGCTGAGGTAATCTGGGTTAAAACAACCATTTTGCCTCTTCAATTCTTTTCTTCTTTTTTTCATTGGGGTCCCTTTAGTGGTCTGCTTCCCAGCCTGTTCCTGTAAACCATCATGCTGATGTTACATGGCTACTTAGCATAGCTGAAATGAGTGGTGGTTAAGAATGGAGTGAGAGTGGGCAGCAGGTGGCTTCCACCATGGATATTCCTTAGCCCAGCTTTGTTGCCGAAGTCTTCCTAATGGGGAATTAAGGAGTTGCTTGCACAAAGGAGTATTTTGCTTCCCAGGGGATTTCACTGGATTCAGCTTCTGGACTAAAGTGCTAATTAACACAAAATAGCGCTTGATGCTTCACTGTAAGAGTAACTAACGCTGTTGATAGTTGGTGTATAAGCATAATATATGCTAATGAGATCCCTACATTTGAAGAACAAAGCTGTTAATACTGTGTGTGTGTCCAGGCATTTTTAATGGGCTGGGAGTTTTCCTTTCCAACGATAGCTCATGCTTCTGTGAGATTTCCTTAAAACAGAAGGGGGTTTTTAGCTCTTTAGTGGTTTCTTTTCCCCTGTGCATTAGCTGTTTTTTCAGTTCTTGAATTTTGATCAAGCTCTGGAGGCTACTTTTAGCTGGCTTTGGCTTGTTAGTTTACTTGTTTTCGGACTAAGTGTCATTTTTCTCTCCTAAGAGATGAAATGCCAAGATTATGTCATTCCTACTTGTATCTAATAATGGCTTAATCCACAAATAATTGTATGAAGTCACTTGGGCCACTGGCAGAGAATAGTTTGATGCAAAGACTACTGAAATGAATGGGATTCTTCACTGAGAGTGAAGCAAAGCCTTGGGTCAAGCCCTCGGGCGCTATTCCATGTATGCGTGCACGACAGTGTTGGGCTGTGCTATGGAAACCAAATTTCATAAAAAATCCCTGCCAGCTCTCCCAGCTGAACACTGGTGAGCAAAAGAAGATGCTGTACAGACAGACAGGATATGTGTCAGCAGCCCCCAAGGTAGCAGAGCAGTTGCTGTAATAGCCAGCAACAGACGTTATCCAGGCCCATGCTGCTGCTGCTGGAATTAAAAGTAGGAATGCAGGTCTCCCAGCTGCCCAGCGCATCTTTTGTGTGGCCAAGGTGTCAGTCGCAGTTCTGGAGTAGGCAAGGGACTGATGAAAATGTAAACAATAGCAGCAACAGCAGGCAGGATTGCTGATTTGGTGTAGAAATTAGCCAGCTGTGCCACTGTGCTCTTGTAATTGCACTAGAAAAGTCGAACTAATAAGCATGATGTGAGGCCCCCTCTATAGGGTGTGCCAGTGTATAGGCAGGCACAGCACGTAAGCGTGTGAAGTCTGCGCCCAGCGAGATCCAAGGGGGAAGAGCCAGGTAGGTGCATTGGCAGAGCTGTGGGTGAGTTTGTGCAGTGCCTGCCAGGGCTGCTAACTATTTTCTGTATGTACTCTAAGCAGCTTACTCTAAAGAAACAATGGCAATGAGTTTGTTGCTTTTAAAGAACAAATTTGAAGGATTTAGCTTTTCTGGCAAATGCTTTAATTAAAATGAGGCTGTCTTTTGCCAGATCGCTGAGCAATTAAACCCTAATCAAGCCCAGAAGAAAGTATTTCCGCAGAATGTTTTCAGTGCAATTCCTGACTGAGATTTTGAGGAGGAGTGTTATTTACGAAGATCTCATTAACAGACATTAAAAGGTTGTTTATGCCCCCATGGGAATTGATGACAAAATTTTCATGGCCTTCGTTAGAAATCAAAGCCTTTTGATGCGAGGTAAATACGGGTTTGGGTGTACGTATAATAAAGTTAATATATATTAACTTAAAAGCAGCTTCTCTGGAAACCCTGTTGGAAATCCTTAGTTTTCCTAATGTGTAGGAGAAATCCATTTTCTGTAGATATTTTTAGTGCTAACTTCCTCTCAAGTGCTATTATCTTACACTCTCTACCATTAATGCTTGCTGTGTTCCCAGGTCAGTCATGTGATTGCTAAGCATCCCTGCTTGCTTTTTGAATGACTTGTCAGGCAGGAGCCAGAAAGGCAAGTTGTTACTGCTGACTGCCAGCAGCTGCTTCTCCCTGCCTGGATCCTGACTGATAAAACACTAAAATGCTTTCCTCTTACCCTTCTTGGAAGGTCATCGGTGTTTGGTTCAGTGTGAGACCCTGTCAGCAGAGACCCTTCTCAACACAAGCCTCCTATGTAGATGTAAAAATGTATTACTCTGCAGAAGGCACGCATGTGTGGGAGCACACAACAACTACACTATTGAAAGGCATTTCAGAGCTGCACACTGCTGTTTCTCATTGAGCCATGGCTATTTTAGCATGAGCTGGATGAAGCAGTCCAGATTTCTGCTTTTTTTTTTTTTTTTTTTTTACCACTTGTTACATTTACGACTCAAATGAGCTTGCTGTGCTTCAGAAAATTGCAAGAAGTGAAACGATTACAGCCCAAACCGCTCAGTGAGCTTAAATGTCTCTCTTTTTTTGTGGCAAAACGCCCTAAGGCAAAGCATTTTAAAAACAGCAGTGCTGATAATGAGAGCTAATAACTTTCCAGATGTTTGTTATTTTGCTACATATGACTTTTTTAAAAAGGTATTTAAGCTGATCCGGCCAGTTGTTGTGGATGCCTCTGTGTGTGTGTGTGTGTGTTAATGAACAGCTGGCTCTTTTGAACTAGGAATTTTAATACTTTCAGTTCCATGAAACCGGAATCAGTGGAGGCGGCTGATTGTACAAGAGAGGGAGCACATTTTCTCATGTGAATTCAGAAGCACAGAGGGAGGGAGAGAGAAAAAAGCATCGTAACATTGCGTGTGTTTCAGTTTCAGTGGATGAAATCTTTCCTCTATCTGCATCCAAGCTATTTGGTTGTGATCAGATGATCAGAGCTCAAGGAAGCGATTGGAGAGCGAGCTGGCTGCAGCTGCACTGTAGGCTGTTTTCAGTGACAAGGAGCCACTGTTTTTCAAACACAGCATAAACATAGAAGTTATTTTGTAGGCTTCAGGATGCAGATATGGGTTGTGCTGCCAGCATTGTTCTGCTCCAAGCCTTTCGTTCTGTGGTACAGAGGAACTGTCCACATATCTGCAGGCGACGACGACGAGAGGAGTTGTCACATGAAATTCTGCCGCTGGATAGTGATGATGAAATGAGCAGACCCAGGACTCTCATCATAATGGTATGGTATACTTTAATTGCCAGAGAGAGGTGACAGAATTATTATTACAGATGTTACGTGATTATTTATTTCCTTTATGTATTTGGAGAGAAAGAGCATTGACAGGCTATTTGTCGCTGTAGATTAGTTTGCTGGTAGATGTGCTGTCTCTGTTGTCAAACAGAGCTGAAACGTTACTTTACGGGTGAAGCTGAGAGCTACACATAAGCTCTCTGTAAAGTAAATGTTCTGTTATTTAATTGTTGGGAGGTTTTGTCGCTATTTGCGAGATAGGCAGCACTGGAGCCGGTAGTGTGGTTATGTTTTATTTCAGACTTGGAATTCCAAACAGCAGACAGCTTAGGAAATATTTACTGAGTCTGTTCATCATAATAACAAAAACAAACCCAAAGGCCAAACAAAACAAAAAAACTTTACTTTCACCCAGGATGCAGTTGGCATTTATATCAAGTTATATGCAAATAAACTCCCATATATCTTTGCTGCAAACAGTTCGCAGCAGTAAAATGTTTGCTGGATCACCGCTTTCTGGCTTAGTGAGTTGCCTCTGTTCTTTAAGGACGGGAGGCTTGAAAGGCTCTCGGTCTCTGAGAGTCATTTTCTTTCTGAATTAAATTGGATCATTTTTATTTTGTGGTGGGAATATAATAAGCACTATAGGTTTATTAGGAATAAGTGACAGGGTTGTTCCTCATTATAAATCACTGTTTCAGAATGAGGAATACGCTTATTACTTAGTTACTGTTCTTCCTTGCCAAATACATGTATGGTGAGCATTTCTAGAACCCTGAGTGGTTTGGGGCTGAGGTGGCAAAGATTTGGTACTATGTGGCTCTAGCTTGGTAAAAATATTACCAAGACACTGCAAATAGTATTTTTGCCAGTTTGTCATGGCACACATGTATAATATTTGAGTGGTAGAGTTGGTTTTTTTTAATGTAAGGTATGTTATGATGAAGTCCAAAGTGCATCCCCCTGATACCTCTCTGTGTCACACAGGGCGTTAACTTAGTTATAAGTGGGTGATGGTAACATTAGAGAATTTAATAGCTGTCATGAGTTCTAGCAGTGGTTTTAAGAGAGCATTGCTGCCCTTAGAGAGGTGTGTAGTGCAGTCATGGCAACTATAGTAGCAAGGACCCAATCCAAGCAGTGCTTTTATTTATCAGGTGAGGGTATTATCCAGTGCATGGGGGAGGCTAATGGTCATAAGCAGGAAGGGGATGGATTTCATCATCGCGAAGCTGATGTTTAGACTTCTTTTGCTTTAAAATCCAGTATCTATAGAACAAACTTCTTTTCCACTTAATGGTTAAATAAACAACCTCAACAGTATTTAAACGAATAACTGTCTCCTTCCTGATAGTAATTTCAAGCATAATGAAGTGAGAAGGGTCTGGAAGAAATTGCAGCATGTCCAAGTATGGATCATCTGTGCAACTTGCTTCAGTCGTTGGAAGAAAAGCGTAGTCTTGGGTGTCGTGGCAGCAAACAATGTACCAACCTCCCCATACAGATGCAGTTAGCAGCAGCTTGAGTTGCAGTTCCTCGTGCGGTAAATCCTGGGAGAGTGGGGCTTCAAGAGCTGCAGCAAAGGTCCCTGGGCTCTCAAAGAAGTGAGGCTTTACCACAGTGTGGAGGGAGCTGTGGAAGCTGTCCACCGCCCTGCAGGGCTGGGGAATTTCCCAAAGGAGAGGCACACTGGTCCGAGCCAGATGGTCTGTCACCCGCTGCTGGATGCGGGCTTTCAGAGATCCCCTGCTGGTCTCGAACACATCCGCCCATCGTAGTAATGGGGGCTTTATGTTCTTTACAGTACCAGTTAATGCACTGGTGTTTGTCCTGTCAAAAGGCTGCCCTTCCCTAGGAGATCTGTGGGATCCTTTTCGCCCCTTTGAGCAGGGGAGGATGAGTGGCTCAGCCCCGTCATGAGGCTGCTGTGGGTGCAGGCAGGTGCTTCGGAGGAAAGCTGCTGGGCAGGGGATGACTTGGGAAAATGGTCTTTCCTCGCACATCTTTCTTCCTCTTCTGGATGTGTATTACTGTGCATTTTTATTTAGAAGCAGTTAATGTAACTATCTCAAATAATTTGCCATTGAGCTTTACCGTTAGGCTAGTAGTGATGTGGAGACCTGGTGAGCTGAGAAGAAAGCGCTGCTTCAGAGCACTTCCGCAGCAGAAATGGATGGTCCTGTTTCCACCAGAATTCATGTGACTTGAAAGAGCAGCATGATAAAGAGGGGCTGGAGGCTGCTGGACCTTCATAAAACATGTGTTATGGTCCTAACAGATTATGTTTTTTCCCCTTGGTCTGTTGTAGATCATTGAAGGTTATGTCTGGATAATACAGTGGAGACAATTATGTAGACAAGCAAAAGAGTGTTTAGTTCACAATGTCGTTATGCACATTGTGCAGATGCCAGGAGCTAAACTGATCCCAAAGAGATTACTGAGGTTTTTTATGCCCGAGGGCAGTGAGTGATTGGGGTGCCCAAAGAAGAGAGGTGAGGAAATCCCAATATGCAGAATATCTGAAATATACTGACATGCCTGGGTGTGATCACCAGAGGCTGTGGGCTCCTGTCGGCTGAAGATCTGGCATTTTATCTTTTCATGCCTTCAGATGAAATGGTTCTCCTCTTTGTAGCTTGTGTGCCACTGGCTATATGCTCCCTACTGAGAGTGTTAGTATTTGGTATTGATTGGGGAGATAAACTATCCTTTCTTTTTGAATGGCTTAAGTCCCCAGGCTCTGCTGCATGTTCTTGCAAGTTTGCCTGTTCTGTGTGAAGCAAAAATAAAATCTCAATGTTGCTTTGGTACAGAAAGCAATCCTGAGGCAGAGAGAACAGCAGTCTACCTTAAAATACTTCCAGTAAGTATACAGTTCTATATATCTGCCCCGTTTTCCTCTGTTAATCCCTGAAGAGGAACATCCTTATACAATACTCTTCTAGGAATTGTGCCCTTGTCAGTGGCACTCCAAGCAGGACATGCTGTGGATGCGCTCTGAAGGCCCAAGTACAACCTCCAGCTATTGCTTAATGGCCACCTACTAATCATTGTATGAAACCTTTAGGCATCACAGCAGGTATTTCTAGCATTCTAGTCCTTGCAGAAAGTGAAGATTGATGTCTTTATTAACAGAATTTTTGTTCCTCTTCAGTTTGTTAGTTTAGAAATCTGGTTTTATCTTTGGGCAAGGCAGATTAATGATCAGTTTTAGATCTTGGCTGGATCCACAGAGCAGGGAGAGATGCCAGAAAGACAAAACTGGAAATTCTTTGTCAATGACTATTGTGTGTCATCTTCTCTTGGACACGCTGCTGGGAGTTGCCAGAGACATGCAAAATAAGTATGCAAACAAGCTCTAACTAGATGTACAAGTTGGATCAATGTGTTCAGTGACTCTATTTAATAGACCATCTTGTTGTTTTCTGTACCTTTAACATATGTCTGTAAGAGCTGGTTTTCAAAATAAGTCCATGAAATAGTGAGGTTTGAGATATTAAAAAGCCTATGTAGAGTGCTGTTTCTGCAAGAAAAAGGAGAAGAGGAAGATGCCTGAAGGAAGAAAATTTAGTACATGGGGCTATGTGGAACTGTTTGGTGCTTGGAGTGGGGGCACTAATGTTTAGGATTATGCTTTGTGTTTGGAACTTGTGACCTGAAAAGAAGTTGAGCTTTGTCTAGTAGGTCATTATTTGGTTTTTTCATGTGACTTATCATGAACTGTGGCAGCTGAGATTTGTGTGGAAGATAAGAGCAAAGCATGATATTTGAGGATAGCATCCTTCTGTCCACACACACACTCCTTGGTAACCAGCAACACAAAAATGTGGTACAATGTTTTGCATTTTGAGTAAAATGACCTGTTAGCTTGAAGACAGCAATAGCAAGGTGACAATATTACTCTCTTTATTCAGTTTTTCATCTCTGAAAAGAGACAGCTTGCAGAGATTTTATCTACTCTTTCCAGTAACAGAAGAAGTAAGAGAACCTCCCCTGCTGCACAGGTGCAGGATGGCAGCTGTGCTCTGGCATACAGGTGGGGCTGGGGTGCTGCCCGAGATGTTTCTCAGGTCACTTAGTTTGTAAATGGAATTTTAGTCTTCTAAAAGCCATAGAAACAATAAAAGCATGGCTTTGAGAATTCTTCATCTAATACTAAAGTTTACCTCCAGAATTGTGTTCCTTAAGTTTTGTTGCATAATCTGTGTTAATTTTATGTTTCTAGTTTAAATAATTCAGTGTACTCACTTCCTCCTTTGTATGCATTTACCTACTGAAAATTTATGCCACATTCATACTAAGTGCTATCAATAGATGGCAGCTCTAAGAACTTCAAGATCTTTGACTCATGACTTACTGGTTTTGTAGGTGGGAATGTGTCTGCGTGTGCCCAAATGGGGAGGACTAGCAGCAACTTTTAGAGGTCAGCATGAGCCTCAGTTCTGGGAAGAGAAGGGTGTTCTCTTTCTCCAACATCTTGGAGGAGGGATTGTCTTTGGAAAGCCAGACTACCCAAGGCTCTAAAGTTCAAAAGAAATATTCAAAATATTCATATCTTTTAGCTCAAGTCAGAAGCTTCAATGTGTAATACATTTTTAAGCAACAATAAACATATGTAGCTTGCTTTGACCTTAATAAACTTCCACTTTGGCACTTGACCTCAGCAGGAACAGAAACAGGCCTATGTTTGAATAAACGAATAATAGCAGAGTGTAAAGAGGAAAAGTAGTAAGTGATGCACAAAATGCTTCTACTTCAGAGCCATTTTTGCAACTGGTTTTGTTACCTTTGTGGCGTTTTTCTTGTGCCTAACGCTGAACAGGCCTGCTGGTAACTGCTCAGCACCGTCATCAGCAGAGCAGCGTAGGAGGGACGATGTCCATCTCTTCTTCAGAGCAGTGTTTGTTCTTCTGTGCTGAAAGATGTTTGGTTTGGTTTTGGCTTTTACCAGTTTAGGCAGCAGCTATGGCTCTGGGTATATTTTCTTAAGTACAGAGGTGAATGAGCCCAAGATGTGGCTCTGTTTCATACTTCAGAGTGTTGCAGTAACATTTGAAGTATGCATGTGGTTGAAAAAGAGGTGACATTAAAAACAGCCTTTTTCCACTGAACAAATCTTCTCCATCGGACATTAGTACTCTGAACCACAACATTTTATATTGCTTTCACTTCTTACTAGTGTTGCAGCAACATGTGTAGTATGACAGCACATGGAATGAAATTATGAAGAATCTGGTAACCAAGTTCTTATGACAGCTTATGAAGAGTGTGGACTCAAAGTGATGAAAACATCCTCCTATATAAGAGGAATTTTCTATTTACTTTTTTTTTTTAAAAAAGAAGCAAGCTATTTATTTGTAAGCAAAGCATACCTGAAAGAGTAGGGTATAAGTTAAAGGGACATAAAAAAGTCTCTGTAAGTAGCAGTCCTTGGGAGTGCTTTGGGAAGGCTTTGTGGTTTTATGCATTTGACAAAAATCACAATTTAAGATGCATGTTCAAAATGCTTCTTGGGAGGGAAGAAAATTGACCTATAGAAAGGCAAAGTAACTTGATTAAAGCCAAGAAGGCAAAGAGAGAAACAAACACAAAAAACCCCCCCCAACCCCCAAAAAAACCCACTTCAGGTTTTGGGGGCTTTGGCCATCTGCAGCCACGCTGCTCTGCATAATAAGCATATTTATAAACAAATCTATGCACACACATGCTTGATTTATTGCAGGTTTTGTCTGTGATGCTCTGTCTGCCGTTCTGCTTGGCTCTAGCTCTGATGGGCTGTAGCAAATGCTAGCTTTCCATGTTTCCCTTGATTGTTTTGCTCTTTGGACTTTCCTTCATGCTTTTTTTTTTTCTTTTTTGTCCAAGTATTCCAATCATACAGAGAAAGGTAGGAGAGTTAAAAAAAAAAAAATCCCAATGATCTGACTGCTCTGGGATTTTGAAATTGGGTGAGCTATGGTTGTAGGAACCTTAAGCTATTTACATAGTGTGATACCCTCGCACACCAAATTGGCTATAAGTGCTTATCTTGCATTTATGTTTGTCTGCTTTCCTCTGTTTATCACGATATTAAATACTTGAATAAATTATAAGGAAAAGATAAACTCTGGGTAATAGTAAAGAGATGAACATAGATTTCAATGCCAAATGCTAAGCTATAATATATATTTTATATATATTATATATTATTATCTATTATTAATATCTTTGAAGTTCTGGAAACTTCAAGAAAATGCTTTGAAATTTATTTCTTATTCAGAAGCACAGAATTTAGTAGAGGTATTTTGTTTCAGGCTGTCAGTAGAGAGTGTAATGTTGGACAGAAATATGAAACATTTTAATATATATATATATGTATGTATGTATTTGTGACCAACAGCCTCTAGGTCTGTTTTCGGAGACGTTCTCTGTTTTTTATGTGCATCTTGGGCTGCGCAAGTAGTTCCAGACTCATAACTCAGTTCAAATAATTTGGTCTTTTGCCTCGCAAAGTGAGGTTTTGGCATGGGATGTGTGACTGCTCCTGGCACTATACTGATCAGGCTGTATGGGTGAGTTAGACTGACGGTTAATAGCTACAGAAATGGACTGTAAGCAGTGATACTCCCTGCTACCGTATCTTGGCTGAGAAGCAGTGTCATCCCGCGCTGCTCAAGCTCCATTACAGGAGCACATCTTCATTAGCAGTATCACTGTCCACAGCTCACAGGAGGTGGGTTGGGGCAGTGCATGCAGTACATACGAGCCACGAGGATGCAGAAATCCACCCGTGATGCTTCATGCATGCTCCCAGCACGGCTCAGGTGTTTGCACCGCAATACCAGTGAGAGTGTGCCTGCAGGCATCTGCCGCTGGAGCACCGCCGACCTGCACTGCACACGGCGGCTGAGACTCTCAGGCTGGGAGAGTGAGCGGCAGTGTGGTGGCAGCAGTGCTCGTTGTCTTCATGTGTACGCGCTATCCTTGGCCCAGGCTCTGGTAGACGGGTTCTCTTCTGCTGAGGATGGTGAGCTGCAGCTGGTTCAAGAAGTGTGCAAAGGAACAGCAAATTAAACTCATGCTTTCAGAAAGTGGTATCGGTGCCAGTCCTCAGTCCTTGCCTCTCACTAGCATTAACTCACTGCTGGCTGCAGCACTGAGAGCCAGGCGGGGCTTTATTTTTCATGCTGTTGTAGGTACAGAATCCTCAGAGTAGAGCTGATCTGGATTTAAATGCATATAGCTGAGTCAAGAGTCCATTTCAGTCCTTCGGCTATAAACATGGGGGTATCGATTTAGCTTAGAAACAGCCATGCTCTGTAAGAGGTACACCGAGTGGGGAAGGGAGCCATAAAGAAACCGGGGCCCTCTGAGAACACCAGCCAACCGAAAGTACTGCCAAAGCAAAAGCTTCTGGGAGAGAGAAAGCAGGGAGGGAGACCTGTCAAGGCAAAGATAGTGTGTAAGAGAGGAAGAGTTCAGTGATGAGAAAGAGAGAATCCAAGTGGAAAATACTGTTTCTTCTCATCTGAAATTAATTAGGCACACTGCTGTTAAACTTTGGTAAGGTTTGATTTTTGAGGGCAAGCCACCACTGCTCTATGTTGACACATCAAGATCCTCTGATACTGCTTTTTCTTCCTTCCTTGTTCTTATCAAAAGCCTTCGATTTTTGCTTCACAATGAGTATACTTCTTACGGATGTTAATCCTTCCTCCGTTGTCCTTCTTCCACCCCTTCCTTCCCAAAGTGGAAAACCATCTTCTGCTTTGACTTCAGGATAAATGCGATCCATTCCCCTCCCGGGTGGGCTGGAAATCTGAATGGAGTGTGACAAAACTGTTGGTGATATTTCTCACTTCCATGAAGTTTCTTCTTTACAACAGCAATGTTAACATACTTGGTCTAAACCCAGTTTAAATAAATCAGAATTCCAATTCAGCACATTTCAGAAAAAAGCCTTATGCAATTTCATTGCTCGTGAGAGACAAAGAGATATATCTCTGAGCTTTTATCTCCACTCTTCATACTCTTCCATCTGTCAGAATCATTTGATTTTAATGCATGTGGAAAATTTTTATTGCTCCATAGCCTCTCCAGCAACTTCTGGCCAGGAAACTGGGGTAACATGGCACAGTGCAACAGGAGTCATTTCACTTAATAGCAGCTGCTGAACCAGTCCACCATCAGCTGCGGCAAACAGATAAATTGAGGAGTAGATACTGTGAGTACATCTGCAGCGTAAACTGATGTGTGACTACTGTGTGCTGTAAAACCTAGTGCAGCTAGCACTGGTGATCTTGCCGCCTTCTGTGCAACCCAGGGGGGTTGTCACCTGATTTCTATAAACTCTCAAGAGATTCCGATTTCTAGATTACATTTCCTGAATCATACAAGCTTTTGACAAAAGGCATCACCACTTGATGACTATTAGATGACTACAGCCAATGTGTATGTGAATACAGACTAGTTCCACATTGCGATATCTCCTGTAGCTTAAGAGGAACAAGACAAACACAGGTGAATGGTTTTGATGTTCCCTTAACCAAAGAAAAGTTAGCAAAAGCAAAACACATTTCTAAGGCTAAGCTGTGTTTCAGCGTATTTGATTCTGTCAGCTAGTACTAACTGGCAGCTCTGCTTTTGTGAGTGAAACAAGAAATGAATCCTCTGCCAAAGTATTCAAGTAACTGAGCTCCTGTTCACTGCAGTACTGTTTCAGGAATACAGAAACAGGCACAGTGTCTTCAGAGTGTTTGGAGCTAAGGAAGATGGAGGAAGATAGAGTGTCTTGGAAACACATGAACAGTTCCTGGTCTTTTAGCTTTTGAATCCCTTCCTTGAATAATTAAGCCTTCCAGCCTGAATTAGTGATTGGAGTGAGGAATGCCACAGTGGAGAAAGGATTAGGATCCAGCACCAAAAAGCATGTCACATGAATACTTCAGGATGTTTTGGGTGGCAAGGGTCTGACATCATCTCGGAGCGCTACTCCAAGTCTAGTCCAGCTGAAGCTGGCTCAGACCGTGGACCACAATCTCCTATGCTGAGGTGTGGTAGCTGTACATACATGTGTGTCTTTCCAGTCAGAAAGAAACGGATTCCTTCATTGTTCTGGGGCTCAATTATTTCAGTTCTGCTAGGACTCTTACTTTAAACTTGGGGAACTCTGTAAATAAATACTTATTATAAAAAATGTACTTTTTTTCATCCTGTTAATTTGGTGCCTCTTCAGAACAAAATGTTACGTTCTGTCTAAACAGAAAGAATTTCTGTGCAATATCTTACTTCTACACTTGCAGTCTGTTAATAATTATTCCCAATTTGTGGTTAGCTTAAAACATAATGGATTCTGTGTGTGTGGTTTTCAATGAAAAATAGCCATTGTAATGTTTGTCAGACTTCCTTCTGCCTCAGGGATCACTCTGAATACAGTGTATGGAACCAATTGAATTGAACACTTCATGCCTTTGGTGTTTGTTTTTCCTCACTTCTTATCTGTCAACTGCTGTGCTCATTTTCTTTTCATTAGTATTGATACTAATACAGTGGTTAGCTATGAAACTAGGATGTTGGGAGTTGAACATCACATCTCCAGTAAGTCATAACTTTCTTTGGTGTTTCAGTAATGGTTTGGTGTTACCTTGATGCTTTCCACAGGTTGTGACTTATGCGCTAAAATTAGCTCTTTCAGAGGGTGAGCCTTAACAGTAAAGAGATTAGTTACTGAAATGTAGATTCATGGAACCAGATGCTCCACAGTTCTTTTTGAGATGTTTCTGCCACTAATAAATAATGTGCAAACATGCATTGCAGCTCTCACTATAGGACATCTGATCTTAATGGGCTTATAGAGGAGGACAAGTTCTGGGGAGAAATGGAGCTTGGGATTGGGCTTATTTTTTCTCACTTTTGGATACTTGTGGCTTGAAGGTAAAGAATAAAAAGTGTTCACACAGCTGATTTGCACTTCTGTCTTGTCAGTGCCTTAGCTCTTCCCCTGTCTTTAACCCGTTCTCCCACGTGCTTGAGGAGCCTTTTCTCATCTCCCTAGAAAAAGCAACCAGGCACAGAGCATCCAGCTGCCTGTTTGGTCTCTCCACCTGCCAGCTGGCACTTGTGACTGAATTTGCTTATTCAGGCTGTGACTCTGTTTTGGCTTTTGTACTGCTTGAGTTCCTCCAGCTATTGACCACCGTTAGCTCTTTGGTTTTAAGCAAGGGCACAGCCCTTTAGGAGGTGTAGTGATCTAAGCAGATATCTAAAAGCCTGTTTGTTGCCAGGAATATCTGGTTTCTTGGGCCTTACAACTTGTGCTTGGGTCTCCTTTTAACTGGCCTGTTATGAAAGAAACCAAGTCCCTTGTTGGCTGTCTGCTCCTAGGTGTTAGACATGTGCTCCATAACACATCCTTCAGATGAATGTGAGCAGCATATGCGTGGAAGACACAGGGAAATAATCCTAACCTTGAATCTGATATATCCAGTAGCAACCATTTGCTGTTTCTATGCAGACTTCTAATGAATACATTTTCCAGTATTTAAGATATATCATATATTTTGTTGTTCGTGATGCCTCTTATTCTTCGTGATGACAATTTGTCCCTTGTAGCACCTGATTATGTTTCTGCTGACAATGTAGCAAAGACATCAGTTGGGGAAGGACTCGTGATTGGAGTGTTTGTGCGTCCGTCACCTGCTTTTGTTCAGAAACCCTCCAACCAAGCAGCTCTGACAGATAGCGTGCTCATTCCTCAAACACTTGTATAAATACAAAATATTTTAGCAGAATGTATGGAAGTTTTTCATCTAAAAGTGAATCCAAGCCTGGAATTGTACCAATATGTTTTTACCTTGCTTCTCAGAATCTAATTGAAACTGTAAATATTGGTTAATGTAATTTGAAAATGTTTTCACTATATAAAAAAGCCAGTTCTTGAAGAATGCGCTAGAAAGGCCCTGCCCAAATGAAACGTTTGAGAGATAAGTTGACATAAAAGTTTGTACGAGCTCCCACCAAGAAGTTTCTTTACACAGTATTTTTAAGCTGCCAAAAGCTTTTTTGCATACTAAGTGTTTGCCAATTTTCCTTTTTTAAACTAAATCAAAGGCAATTTTAAGTTACGTGAGCCTGCAAAAAGAATCTGAATTGGTAGCTAAACATTGCTTTTTGTAAAATGCATTCAAAAGACAACTGTATTTCTTGGAAATATTTTCACAAAAGGATTTGCTCCTTGAGTCAGACTGTGTCTGCAGTGTTTCAGGGAGAACAAGGAGCTGAGTGAGGAGGAACTGCAGCAAATGCTGCTTTATTTCCCATCCACATCCTTTTCTGGCACTTGTTTATGCTTGGCTGTAGTGTTGTATTTGTAGGAAATCAGAAGTTAACCTCTTAGTTTCTGATTTCCTGACCAATTCTTTTGTATCCAGCTCAAGTGTTGCTTAATAGAAATAAGAGTCAGGATGTTCCAGCTATTTCTAGGGTAAAAGGGAATTTTCTGGACTTTCCAGAATTTCCAAATTAAAAAAAACCAAAACACCAAAACCCCAGAATTTCCAAATTAAAAAAAAAACCTCTTGGTACAGAGTCAGGTTGTCAATGGCCAGTTTAGGTTTTGATGATAAGCAAGAGTGAAGGTGCAAGGGCTTGTCTTTGCATGTTGGATACAAAGAGCAAGATGTGGGAGTGGGGAGAAACAGGAGAAACATGAGGGCAGGAATACTGGCTTACACTCATCTCATTGAAAAAATCATCCGGAGAAGGAAAAGGAAGAGGAATCACTATGATTCAGCTCTCCGCCTTGCAGAAGCTGGGACCTGGAATCTTAGAGCAGTTTTAGTGTGTTAAGAATGACATAGTTTTGGTCCTCCTTTCCAGCTTACTGACAAATCATAAATAAATTTTGCTTTTTGATCTGTCCTTGGATAGCAGAGTTCCATAGCAGCTTCTTGGGAGGGCTTTAATACCTTGTACAATTCAAAACAGACTTATGGGAACTGGAAAATCACAGAGAAGAGTGAGGAGGATCAGCGAAGTTAGTCCATGACTACGTATGTAGACAAAGACTGGACCTGGACTGGCCTGAAAAATAACTATGAGGGGATACGATGGAAGTCATAAAAATCAGGAATGCTCAGAGACATGTAGACTTTGCTTGCAGTTTCTTCTCTCGACAAGAGAAGTAAGGGATCATCAAATGAAACTAATGGGGGACAAGGTTGGAAGAAAAATATTCACTGAATTAATATTAAAACTGGATTTCCTTGCCACAAAATGTTTAGCATCTATAATGTCTGTGTAGGTTTGAAGAATGACTGGAAAAATTCATCAGAGAAGTCTTTGAGAACTACTAAATATGCAGATGCCATCTCAGGCTGGGAACCTGCATGAGTGGAAATTGGAAGTGTGTTCAGGAGAAATACTATTATATTGACTGTTTTCTGAACTTTTACCTAAGCATCTGTAGATTCTCACAGGTGCAAAGTCTGGGTTAAATGAACTTTCATCCTAGCTGGTATGACCATGCTTACATAAACTGGAATTTAGTGTGGCATCCAAGTGAACATTCAGTACTTTGTTTGGTACTGAAATAGTATTGTACTTGGCATTGTTTTGCCTCTTACATGTGCAAGTATGTCAGCTTGATTGACTCTGC
Source organism: Haliaeetus albicilla (assembly GCF_947461875.1). Lineage (NCBI taxonomy): Eukaryota > Metazoa > Chordata > Aves > Accipitriformes > Accipitridae > Haliaeetus > Haliaeetus albicilla. Next base: position 24,335,712 of record NC_091491.1, on the reverse strand, counting down.
TCCCATGAATTATTTTGCATTTGTTGCAGGTTACGGTCCCTGTGCGTGGGCCTGTATTGCGAGTCTGCTGGTGTGCAGTCCTTTGTCTGTGCATCAGGACCCACAGCAGTCCACTGGATATTCCTTGCTCTGAGGTTGGGATAACTGAAGGAGTAGAACTCGATAGATTATATTAAATTTCTTTTTTGCCAAGGCTGGGGTTATATTTAGTTTTAATAACTTTACACAGGCTTTCACAAACTGTAGGGCTTACTCTGGGATCCTAACCACTGCCACTTCAGTGTTTTCCTAGAGTTTTTTACCTTCTTATTTTGGTAATGCTGAAGATTGCACATTTGTTAAGTCTCAATGAGGATTAGCAGTTTTTAATTAAGAAATTAAAAGCAAAGCCTAGAAAGGTGAAACAATTCTCTGGGTGTACAGAAAGTTATGTCAGAGTGAGAAATACCGTATCGGGTGTTGGCACTAGGTATTAGGCTACACCGTTTTGCTTTCTGTGTTCCAAGAGATCAGTAAGAGAAGGGGACTGTGAAAGGGGTGTGAGTTATCTTTTCCTCTTTTCCACTTACCAAACTTAACTAATGTAAATCTGATTTGCAGGGCTTTTTATTTCACTCCTTTTTGATAAAATAATAAAATAATCTTGCTTATCTGTTTTTGGAATTTGTGTGCTTTTCTCTCTTCCAAAATGCCATTATTTAGCTTTCAATTATAGGATCCAGATGATGAATTATTATATGCAGTTGCTTTCTTAACTGCTTAAGATACCCACAGGCACTAGAAGAGAGTATAAAGGAATTTGTAACATTGACTATATGTTACAAGTATGTGATATCAAACACAATAATGGTTGTACAGTCAGCTCGCACACATATGGAGGGGAGTGTATTTTAGTACTTAGAAAAAACAATGAAGAGAGTCCCAGGGTCTTTTGTATCAATATTATGGCATTGTAGATGTTGATTGTGACCTTGAGTAAATGAGTGAGTTGCCTGATCTCCTTTTGCTTCAGTTATTCCAGCTGGAAAATTGGGTGAAAATGTGCGTTCTCTTTATAAACAAGATGTTGTCTGATCTGAGGTTTTCTTGGTAAAGAAAAAGACTTATTTCTGCAACGTAGCGTAGACGTGAATAGCAAGTATTAGAATTACAATCAGAAAAAGCATGCAGCGGAAGCCAAAATCACAGCAGCATTGACGTATCTGGAGATAGTAAATTTAGATTAATTATTTAGTCACCTGTTATGGCCCTTCATCACTATGTGTTTTGTTACCAAGGGCTGATTCCAGTCCAAGTAGATGAAAACACAAGGGTAATGTTTGTTTGAAATTTCCCAATGGATCAAACTAAAGAAGAAATTAAACTAATTGTGTGTTTTGCTTTTGTACACATCAGCAGGACAACATTGCTAATAGAAAGTTTATTTTTCCAACCTAATTGCTGATGTAAGAAGCAGCATTTTGTTTGCTAAAGAGGGTAACTATAGCCCTATTTCTATCCAATCTGGGCAAAGATACGCGGGAAAAAAAGCCCATGATGACTGCGCTCAGTTGTGCTATATGTGAGTCTGCAACTCTGCTGTGCAACAGGGACCCTTGCACTTGCAAAGAGGACCAGCTGGTCACACCATAGCACAGTACCAGTACCCCCTCTCTTCTTGCTCCCCCAGTGGCTGCTATCTCCAGAGGGCTGATAGGGTAGATGAGGAACGGCTGCAAGTGTGAGATCTGTGATACTGGTTTTCTCTAAGTGATACCGTGTGGCCATAGCTGGAGGTCTTTGGGGTTGCATCAACAGGTTCTCCAAGGCCCTTCTTCGTCTAGCGGCAAGGGAATGTACTATATTCGTGCCAGGTGCAGGTGGGTTTCCAGCTTGCAAAGCTGCTGAAATGATGCCGCTCTTGCATCCATGTTCTTGTGGGGTTAGCTGGTAGAAACATTACTGTGGCGAGGTGCGTGCACATGGAGCGGTGTTCCCAGGCTGTGGGAGAGGAAGGGACTAACTGCTGCTGGCCCAGCTAAGCCCGCTTCCCAAATGGGAGAACAGCAAGACATTTTTTAGGAGCTATAAAATCAGGAAAGGGGTAGTAAGTGGCTTTTGGAGTGTGGACGTTATCAGCGAACTCTTGTGAGTGCTTACAGGGCCATTCTGAGGTGATGAAATACATGTGCTGTAAGGGCCCTTGAGTGGGGTGTGTGAGATCAGGCTGGGAGCTGCCAAACTGTGCTCCCACAGGCCTTCTCCTCACACCCCTCAGGGGAGACTCTCAGCCACAGATGAATCTTACCGGCTCTGGCCATGCACAGAGACTGGCAAGCGCAGCCCGTGGAGGGCTCCTGACACCACCAGTTCAACTAGAGGGTGTGTTTTAGCCTCTCAGGCAGGGCAAAGGAATAGGGCAGCCTCTCGCAAATTTGTTCTGCGTGAGTGCACTAATACCTGGGGCGTGAAGTGAAGGTGAAGGCACAGAGGAAGGAATCGCTGAGATGAGCACAGTGTCAGGCTAGGAAGAAAAGAAATGGATTGACACAGGTGGAGTTACTGGCATGGGGAACTGTTGTCTGGAAAGATCTGTTAGCAGAGCTCTGGCAAATATAAGGGCCTTCGTTCCCCTGCCTTGGAGAGCTCACCCTGTGTGTTGATGTCGTTTTTACCCTGACGGATTCCCGGCCCTTTGCCTGGTCAGAGCTAGCCATATGGATTTGTAGGCAAAATGCAAACATCAGCTATTCTAATGACTTCACACAGGGTTTGTATGTGAATGTTGATGCTTCAGCTTAAGTTGTTAGACCATAAGTGGAGTCACATTTCTCAAAAAACGGTGTAATTCACTTCCAATTGATTCAATACCAGAGTGACTTTGTGAAAGGTTGCTTCATATGTTTGGGGTTTTTATATGTAAAACTAAATTGTTTTACCTTTCTGTTTAAATTGTTTTGGTTTTATATTTTCACCCTCTTTAAAAAAAGCAAACCCCCCAACATTTTCAAAGCACAGACCAATACTGAACATTTAATTTCAAAAGACCATCTCTTATTAATACCCGCCCCCCACCTGCCCCGCCAGTCTTTGATGACAAAGGGATTGGGAGGGAGGTAAATAGGGCTTCCTGCATCATCTGGTAGCTGCTCTCTTTCTGGTCCCAGGGTAGTGATCTGCTTTACCTGTCCAGCATGAAGCTTTTATGAAGTGCAGTTTTTACATGCACTCACAAACCACTACAGAGCATGCGCTATTCCTGATGCCTGGAAGACACAGATAAGACAAACGTGGTGTACAGTCATTGACACCTCAGTTTTAGTCTCACAGTCCCATTAGTAGATTTTTGGCAATCATACCTGAAAATAAGTGCAGTGCGTTGCCACTCACTACAATCAATTTCCTAGCAAGCACTCTGACCACAGAAAGGGTGGCAAATTATATCTAATACGGCTTGCTTTGTCCAAATGCATAACTGACTTCTTGCAGCATTGCCCTGCCGTGCTGTTTGGGGTGTGACAGACAGCAATGGTGGGCTTGCTGGGGGACTGTAATTGAAGACCAGGTGAGGAATATATGGAAAGCAGCATCAGTATGTATTAGTACAGCTTATCTACTGGTACTGCCTGCATGCTGTGGGATATTAACTCTGTTGAGTATACCAGCAAGGTCTCCAGATTTTGTGACTTTTGCATCCTACATCCATAATATGGGATAGAGAAGGCTGAAAAGCTGTGAAGTAAGTTTTGTTGGTTGTTGTTTTTTTTTTTTTTAAATAGAAATAGTGAAGAAAAAAAAAAAAGCCCTTTGACCCTCTGCAGGGTAGCATATTTTTTCTTCTTATCACTGGTACCTGAGCTGATAGCTGCCTGCTGGCCATGTGCTAAAGTCATGGTTGCAAAGTGCAGAATTGTTTCTGTTTCTGCTCCAAGGGCTGGGTGTTTGGCATGGCTGTCATCCTTTGGGTTTTTTTCAACAACTTTATTGCCGTGGTTGTACCAGGAACTCTGACATGCTGGAAATGCCACAAGCCTGTCGAGAGAGGTAGGCAGGTATCTTATCTGCACTCTGTCAAGTGGTGAAGCATTAAGTTTGTCAGCCAAATTTCTCGGTACTGGTCTGCACTGCAGAGACTACCAGAATGGTAGTGTCACTGTCATCGTGGTGGTCTTAGTTTATAAATGAAGCAAGTTTTGTTATGAGAGGCTTGTCTTTAATTTCAGAATTTAATTTCAGAAAAGGCATAATATACAGTTGATGCAGCTTGTTCCAGCGAAAGGAGTTATCTTATTTGTTAATCAAACTATCTTGCTTAAATCTGTTAAACAAAATGCCTGAGTCAGGATTAGGCACATAATGACTATGGATGAGCAATTATTTATATATACGTGGGCATAAGTCAAGACTATGTTTTTGACTTGCACTCTGTTTGTACATGTCAACATTGCTCCCAGACAGAAGTCCTGTGCTGAAGGGAAGCATTCATTCCCTGAAACTTGCTATGAATTCAATCTTTGCATGTGATTCCATGCTCCCCCCACCCTCTGCCAAATTGGGGGGGGGGGGGAAGAGGGGGAGATGCCAGTGTGGCTAACTGAAGCTTCATTTCTCAATCCTTCTTGGTGGGAGGTGGTAGATTATATTATGTTAGAAGGACAGTATGGTGAATTCAGTATTTGCTACACAGCAACTCAAATATTTAGCCTGTTTTGGAGTGCCTTTTATGTTAGTTGAAGATACAAAAATTCAGTCCATAAAGTGTGTATCTTTGCTGCTAGCAAAGCACTAGTGAAATTCATTTTCCAATGATTGCACGAGATACTGTAGCAGTGGATTAGTTTTGTCCAGCAGTACATTTTTACATTTTGCTGTATATCATAGACTCAAACTAAGTCAATGAAGCATGACAGTTAATAGATTTAAGAGGGAAATAAATTAAGTTGGACAGAAGCTCTAGAAGAAATGTAGGAAAAGAGAATAAAAGAAGTTATTAAAGAACTTGTGACCCCTATCAGAAAACTGAATGCTAGTGGCTCTGAACCAAAGGGAATGCATAGCTATTCCTTAACAGGAGTAGAGATATCAAATGTTATTTTTCCCATCTAGATATTAGCAAATTTCTTCAAAATGCTGGGAACAGATGAAAATCTTCAGCAAAGACAGCAGAGCAGAGGGCAATTAAACCCTGAATTGACTATCTTACATATTTTCATTTTTTTGAAGTCCTTATTTTGACTACACGAATCTGATACAGCAGTACACAAATGTAAGCTAAGGCTTGTGGATTTCCTGTGACCAAATACTTCTTTTCTTGGTATAACTCGAGGTATGGATAATACTTCTCACCTTATAAATAATAGTTCTGAATTTAAAAGCAGCACAGGAGCTTTATTCCTATTAATATAAGCAATTTTATGATCATCTTAAAGTACCTGATATCTTTAATTGAAGAGATAGAGAAGTCTTTGAGGAAAAATTAGGAAATCTTTTACAGTCACACTGATGCTAATGGGGTTTACTTTGTAATTCTGCTACAGGACAAAGCATTATTAGACATTTGACTGGTGATGTTATTCCCCATTACAAGTGTAGAGCGATTCGCATTCAAAACTGATCTAAGAGAGTGGAATCTTTATTTGCAGTTGTTTACTATTCTGTTTAGATCTGTGTAAAGGCTGTAGCTTATTTGTTATTTCATCACTTCAACCTCTTAATGCCTTGGTGCTGAGAAAATATAGTGCTCAGTGCCTTTAGCATCAAGTCTGAAAAATGGGCTGTCAGAGATATGGAAATAAATGAGGTTTAATAATATCAGGAATGAAAGTCCTTTGGACAGAAGATACTCAGTAAATTGGATAAGGACCAGCTGGAAACTTGAAACTAAGTTCATCTTTTTTTATTATTTGGGAGTAACACAAGTTCATCAAAGTTTCAGGAAGCGGCGGTGACCCTTATGTTGGTGGAAAGGATGCCCTGGAACGGCTCCTCAGTGCTGCTGGAGACAGGGAGCTGGGAGAGCGCCTTCCGAGGAAAGGAAAGACGGAGCTCGGTTTGTTCTGTGTGACAGCTACAGAAAGGAGCCAATAGGTGAAAGAGCCTCTGAGAGGAATTGATACCTGCTTAAAGTTAAGCCAGCAGAGCTGATGGAGCCAGCATTAAATTTAACTTCTGGCAAGGACCTCTTGTCTTGGCAGCTGCATTCACTACGTTATGTGAGAGGGCCTTGGGACTCAGTATAGATAGCATGGAGGTTTGAGAGAAAACAAGGGTGATTCCAACTTGGTTAATGTTGCGGTGCTATATTGGTAGCCACTTGAAATGTCTGCATACCTTGGCAAAGGGTTTCTGTTGTCTTTTCTGTTTTCTAGTGCCAGACACAGATGCTTTTCACCGCCAAGTAGGAGTACAGTGAAATCTGTCTTAAGCAGTCGCACAGCAGGCTGGTAACACTCAGTTTAAAGGAGGTGATCTTCTCAGAGGCAAAGCTAAATGACAAAGATAATGATGGGACGGGTTTTTAATTCATGAAGTTGCACTGTGTTTTAACTGTGGAAGACGAAAGCAAACTAATCAGACCGATGTGTTGTTTTGTAGTGCTCAGGTCAGACATGCTGGGCTCAGGGTGACTGCTCTCCTGGCATGGAAATCCAGCATGTGGAACAATCATGTGGAAATCCTGCAGAGGTTTGTTACTTTGGATCAAATGTTACTAACACTGAAAAATGCGTCAAAGAGTTCATAGAACTCAGAATTATTAATTGCTGGAAAGAAAAAGAAAAAAGTGGCACTCAGGGTAAAGCTGCCAATCTCAGAGTACTTAATTGAAACAAGTTGTTAAAAAGATGCTTATCACCCGATTTGCAAAAAATCCAGAATGAAAAGGCAGAAAAACTATCAATTTGTCTTAGTTATGCACCCTGATATTAAGTAAAAATAAAAAAAACTAATGCATGACACGTAAAGACTATGTGCACAGGGGATTGCAGCTTTGCTGCTACAGCAGGATGAATCCTCAGCTGGAACAAAGGAGAAAAGGGTCTGTGTGTGCGCGTGCACATGTGTGGGCACTGAGAGGGTTTGTTCAGTTTTAAAAGACCTTTGTGCCCTGCCAGGCTTCAGACAGCTGAGCATTGGGCGAGTCTCCTACCTTAATTAAGAATAGTTTGATTGCCTGTGTCACTACTCCCGTTGCCTCTGCGGTTCTGAGGCACTGAGTGAGGGGCTCCTAACCTGTCAGGGTGCTGCTGTGATTGCCCCCATGTTGTGTAGGGGAGCTGCTGTGATTGCCCCTGCATGGAGCATCTGGGGAACAGGCTCTGTCTGGCAGCTTTTCTCTCACCTGAGGTGGGAGCAGGGTTGAAGCAAGCAGTAATTTTTCTTAGTTGGCAGGTGACAAGCACTTTTAAAACCAGGTTTTTACAAACCAAAAATGTATTTTGGATATAAGCATATAAATTTATCTATTTTTCCCTTTTTCTAACTGTCTGCAGATTTAGGAATTTGCAGGGTGCTTTCTCTTACTGATGTTTCACACCACTTTGAAAGGGGAACTGTTACCTCGGTCCAAAACCAGAGATGATTCTGGGCCCTGGCAGTACGAACCTGTTGCTCTGTGCTCTGTGATTGAAGTCTGCTACCAGGGGGCTTGGTAGGAGGTGGTTGTTCTGTGAATGCGTTTTTTTAGCTTGCAGACATACATGCACATGAAGTAAGAGTGCAGCTGTTTTGGCTTTCGGATTGGGGAGAGTGGTGAGGAGAAAGGATGTAATGGGTTTTGAGACAAAGGTAGATGTTCAGTTGCAAACGTTTTTTTTTTCTACAACTTCCTATTTTCATTTGCATTAGAGGCGGGGGCTGGGTATATATCTATGGTTTAATGAGACACTCTCGCCTTAATAGCAGAACATTATTCACAGGAAGAAATGAGTTATTGCTGGTTTTCTTCTTCTTCTTTCTGTTCAGTTACTGTGGATACAGCATGTAAGTTTTAGACATACTTCCCCCTTGAACAGTATACGCAGCTTCCAGTTGTTATGCTGAAGCTGCTGAAGGGAAGAGGTTAAAGGAGCACAGTTTTTAAAGAGAGATCTGTTTGCTGCTTGAATTCCTACGGATACAATGAGCTTTCGCGGGAGATTCAGAAGGGAGCCCAGTGAACTGCGGAGGAAGAGAAGAACCATTAGGCGAGTGAATCAAGGAGAAATTCACAGATTAAGCTGTGTGAGTATGCACCCGTTCTTCCATTTCTTCTATGAAATTGCTAAAAAACTACAGACAAAACGGTTTTCGGACTACATGTAGGAGAGAGCAGGATTTATTCCTTGGTGTGTACGTGGGACTGACTGAGTCTCGTTGACCTGTATGATGAGGTACTGAACATTGGAGAATGATTACTGAAGTCTGAGACTGAAGCACGGGTAGTTCAGGAGTTTACAGAACTCAGGTCCATTAGGGAAGCTGTTCTGTAGCATCACGTTGTCAATCAGACACGTACTGATAGGAGCATTGTGTGATAGTCTCTCTGGTAACACATGCTTGGTAGTTCCATGAAAATCCATAATGCTGCTTCTGGAGTAGAAAGTTACTCTGTGCTATTTCACATCTCATCTATGCTATGGGCGATCTGTGCCTCTCCAGGCCAGGAGGAGGAGGAGAAAGCCACTGTCCTCCTGCAGTGCAGGGAGCAAATGGAGAAAGCTCCAGAGCCCTTGGTGGAAAGCTGGAGTGAGGCTCTGCCCTGCAAGGTAGACGGCAGCTTTGCCGGCAATGGCTTCTGGCGAGGACTGCGCCTCCCAAAACTCTGCTGTGTGACACTGGGCAGCTCACATGAACTGTGTTGTGCCTAAGCTTTCCTGACTGAAATTGAAACTGTGGGCAATTTTAGGTAAAACGCCCAGAGCCTTCTGTTGAGAAGCGTTAGGCAAGTACTGGTTTTCAGTGTATTCTCTTAGCTTGAGAGATTACTTTAGGTGTTAAACATGTAATGGTTTCCCCAAGAAAGACTGGGAGGCAATGAGTCCTTTTCTTCATGGCAAAATGTGTTTGGTTTCCTTCTGTAGTTTTGTATATCCAACTACAAGCTGTGTTTGTGTGTGCATGCTGGAGGCTCTTTCAAGGCTATTCTGCATGTCCAGTGTAATAAAGAATCAGTGATAATACACTGAAGATTATTCTCATTAACTTTTTTTAAACAGGCAGGGAAAGAACTTTGCAGTTGTAACACTTGGTCACAGATTGATTAAGATGGTCTGTGGCTCATCTAGGATAGTGTTTGGGGTTTGCTTGTGACTAGCTGCCATTCTGGATAGATATTTTATATGGAAATGGATCTTTTTGACAAGGCTACTTTACAGTGTAGTTCTCGCTGTCCTGAGCTATTGGCACATAGTCAAATATAGCAAGTTTAAGCTTCCTGGTCTTGGGTCCCAAGAATGAATGCTGGTGGTGCTGCTGAGAGCATCTAACCCTGGCAGTTCACAAGACTTTGGTAGGAGGCAGGCCCTGCTGCTTGACTTACCCTCTTAAATCCTGGTTAAGAGGGATTGTTGTCATTATTGTACAAATCCTGACTATATGTGAATAGTGCTCACCAGAAGTGGTTAAAGCCTTACAGGAAAGTATGACTGGAAATAAAACAAAGCCTGAATAGTAACAATAAATCAGCAGCCTGCCGGCAGATGAAGAGGAATATATCTGTTCATTTTTGCCTGTATCCTCAGATAACAGAAGCTGAGAGTCTGCTCACTTTAGTGGTGCCAAAGAATCTTTAAATTGTTGTGTTTTCTAAGAGTCATTAAAATATATCATATCCTGACTTAAAACTTAGAGCACTTGTAACTGTGTGCCTCTTGCCTTTAATTGGAAATAGGTAACGCACCTTTTTCATCAGAGGCTTGTGGTTCACACTGCACTTCCCGTGCCGTGGCTCGCTGCTGTAATGTCAGGGTTGTAACTCGGGTTTTCAGGGCAATCTGTTTGTTCTGATTTCTTTTCTTTTCAGACGTAAGATAGACTAAGATGGGGTCACTATGTCATGTTATTCTGCGAGCATATTTCTCAATAGCTTGTTTAGCCCCTAGGAAATGCAGGCACACTTGGCTTTACTTTTGTGGCTTGTGACCTGTGTCTTTCTACCCAATATTTCATAATTGGAGCATGTTAAATCTTTGGCCTACAGGCACTTTTTGCTATCAACCAGGAGCCAATCTCTCCTTCATGCATCAGTCCTCTGCAACTCCGATGGTGTAGATTTCATAGTGGTGTCAGCTCCCACTGCAGCTGTAAAGGCTTTTATATATGGGGACCTTATTCAAAGAATGCATTTCTTAGTATACTACATTTAGACCTGTATTTTCTGTAGGTGGACTTGTATTATTTGGTGGAAACTCCTTTTTTTTTTTTTTTTTTTTTGTAAGACTAATTATGATCTGGTTAGTTTTAATTGATTGTAGTTTGTTGATTGAGCTCAGTGTGGTTGACCAGATTTTGCTCTTGTTTACGTTGTGTGTGTAAATGACTTGATAGCTAGATAATTGATTGAGAGGGTGGTTGACGTCAAGGAAACAATTACAATTTTTAACATCATTGAGAGAGCTGAGTTTATAATGGTCATGTATAGATGATACTGATTTTTACAGATGAAGCCTCTGTAGAAATACTTACAATTATTTACTCAGATACGTAGCATGAAAAATATCTCTAAGTCATGAAGAGATAAGTAACCATAGTGTAGGTAGAAATAGGAAGATATTCATTGAGTAAAATGAAGCGGAACAGCATATATGAGATTTGCCCTACAGGACAGTGACTTGTTAGTAAGTACTCTCTAGAAGTCAAATGGTATTTTTGAAAAATTTATTTAGAGCAAATGCAAATGTTTTTGTCAGTTATTTTTGCTTCAGGGGCTTCTGAAGGGGCTGAGCGCCTTTCAAAAAAGCTGTTTGCTCAGTCTGCAGGTCTAGGACTTCATACATCTAAGTTTTAGTATCTGAGTGAAAATGGGCAATGTAGTTTGCTTCTGCGCTGTGTTGCAACTTCATCATCAGACTTACAGTGGTGATCAAAGTCTTTAGCATCAGAGCACGATCTAATGAACAGATATTAGAGTTTTTCCTTTGGTCCTGAAAAAAAAGTCTCCTATGTACTCTAAAAACAAAGTCTACTAAAAAGAAACCTTTATTTTCAAAGTAAATAAAAATGTTTTAAAAGACAGTTCTGTGCTGTGCATGGTGTTATGTAAAATACACCCCTGTTTTAGCAACAGGTCTATGCTAGATGAGCCTTGTGGAGGAGCAGGTGAGCTAGGAACACCTGGCGTATCCTTCCTTCTGTCCTTCCCCTGAACCTGTACACAGAGGACTGCGGGCAGATCACTCCATCTCCCTTATTCATCCAGTTTGCACAAGGAGGGGACTGGTTTGGTCTGATCTTGTTGCTATAACCAGTTCTATTATTGCTGTATAGATGCTATAGGTGTCAGAGCAGGGTTTCTGCCTTTGCTATGAGGGTCATCGAAGTGCCACTTAAGGGCAAAAATTGGGAGTATATTTTTTATTTTTTTTATGTAGATTTTCCTTAGATTACAATGGCTCTATATATGTGATGTCATATATATATGCGCATGTGTGTATACAGAGAGTCATGTTTACATAAACATTGTACTGGAAGCTTTAAAAGCTTTGGTCAAATCCACTACATGCAGGTTGCAGGGTGGTTTTGTTAACGTTCCTGTTTGTGACCATGAATCTGCCCTCCTGAGACCGTGCTAGAAAAAGTGAACATGAAGCAAAGAGTGTTTACAGAATAGTTGAACTAGACTCATTCTAGCATCCTCTTTGTGGTGCCCAGGGCAGGACAATTCACTTCTCCTTCCCTGGGGTGAAGTAATCGCTAATGAGGCAAGTGGCCCAGTGGAGTGCTCCAGTTCTTCGTGAGCAGGTCCTCTCCACGCCCCCACAGCTCCTATCCCTTCTTCCCAATCCCCTTCCAGCACATCTTACCTGTCTGTTCAGAAGTCTGTATGAAGATGAGTGAATCTGGCTTTGGCTTGCTCTCTTTATGAGTATATTCAGCGTGGTAGCTTTAAAGAAAACCTTTTGTTGCTATAACTGCACTTTTTTTATGGCTAAGGTCAGATAAGAGGAGTGAAGTGGCTGAGTGTTGCCAGGTTAGAGGTCTATGTAAATTAAACTAAAAAAAAAAAACCCTTAAGATACTTTACAAGACTTTCTTGTTTTTCCCCTGAAGTGACCTATGGGTAAATATTTAGTCTAGTCTTCAGAAGTACTCACTATTTAAAAGCTGTCATTTTTGACATTTTGAAAAGCCAATATGTGAAATTTAATTTAAAACCTTAGCAGTTGCTTTAGAGGTATTGTTGTCAGTGGCATGATAATGCTGTTTTTAGTAATTTTCTGATTAAATGAAATTTGTTTATCTCCTTCCTAAAAAGGGTTTCCAGCTACTGCATAAACACAGAGGACAAGTAAGTTTTCTTGTGACCTTGAATATTTTGCAGACTATATTGGTAGTTTTATCTAATGTCTAAAATGGCAAGTGCTAGTCATTGAAGATGCACATGAGTACATGCCCATGCATATACCTTTCAGATTTAGAAAGCACCGCAGCGAGGCTACAATGCCAGGTATATAATCAAGGTTGAGAAACAGAATTCAGGAAACAGTTATGACCAAGTCAGGCATAGCATGAAGCATCCCCTCTCTCCTCCCAGCATGGATGCTTTGCTGAACCAATAGTCCTGTGTGGCTTGCACATTCTAACGGTGAGCGAGAGAGTTTTATGAGGCCTAGTGCTTTCAAAATTCATAACGAAAGCAACGAAAGGCAATAGAAAGAGTAGGTCACTCCCAGTTGCCTGAGAACAGGTCTCTGTGGTTTGGGTAGTCTGAACCTTGGTCGCTCACTGGTCGCCTTGCTGGAGAGGTTACGTGTCTGTGTGCCGCTGAAGTCTCCGATGGCTGCAGCTGGCCCATCAGTTCAAATGAAAATGATCTGAGTTAGCTCATCTAGATGAGAGGTGTTTCCATTTTTCAAATATTTAACACACTGAGTTCTCCTACAGTAACTTTTAAAGCTGGAATATATGCAAGGCAGACCTTTATAGATTTTGATCCACAAAACAATGGTAACTTCCAGTGTAAGCAATTAGGATTCATCCCATCCCAGCTGTATTCGTCCAGAGAAAGTCTCATTTAGTCAAGCAAATCCCTTACTGGTGTCAGTCAGAATTTTCTTAGAATAAAGAGACTTTAATGAAAGAAAATGACTTTTCACTTTCTTTATTCCCAGCAGGATCTTCTACAAGTTTCCCTGCTTTTGCACTGCTTAAGATGATAGGTACAATAGTGTTTTGGAAACTAATTTCTGAATCACTAGGAATTTAGGGGGTTTTAATCCTTTTGTAATTCTTTGCAATTTTCTCTGTACTAGAATCTTGTGGGAACTGGCAATCCCCTTAATGAAATTTATTGGCATGTTGGTTTCACCGCTGACACTGAAGAGTGTATCAGTGGTGCTGTGCAGCCCTGAAGGACTGGCTGGATTCTTTCCAAGTGCAATTCTCCATGATTTACTGAAAGACATGACAAATTAAACGTTTTGGACCTGACAAGTGAATGTGTTTTAGGGTGGGAGGGGGTGTCACAGAAAATTTTCTTTACAGCATTAATTTTAATGAATTTGTTGACTGTGGATCACATACTGAGCCAAATGTAGTCTTTCTAACATGGCGAGAGAGTTTGTTGATTGAAAATAGATGCATACCAGGCCAAACAATCATAAAAATGCGAGATCTAAAGTAAAAGGAGGGACCACCTGCCTGCTGTTTCTGGCTGTGCTTCCCTGTCCTTTCCCCAAATACCTTTTTCAGACCCTGAATTTCCTCCCCTCTGCTTGAAATGCAAAATGTATTTTCCTTAAAGAAAATCCGTAACACGATGTGGAGTGTGTTGGGAGCAGAGAGAGGGCAGGCCTGTGGGGTGAGAGCATTTTGAGTTGATGAGACCTGTCACTCCCTGCTCAGCTGCTTGTGGGTGTTGGGGTCACTGTAGTCCCCACCTGGCTGCCCTGTCTCTGCTCACTGGGTACAAATGCTGCCGTGGGATTTGCTGCCAGGAGCGCGCTGGGTCATCTGGCTGCTCACCCATGATCTCAGCGGGGGGGGGGGGAAGGTACACGCAGTGCAGATACCCTTCCCATGGAAATCACCCCAGGCATCTGCTGTACTGCCTAATGGTGAACAGAGACATACATTGGTCCTACAGAAAAGCAAAAGTTTTGGTGACTCCATAAAAAGTGAATGATTTTCTAGTCTCAGCTTCAGCTCCTTGGATATTCAGGCACCTGTGGCTAGCATGCCTCAGAGCTGCTGGGCAGTCTGTATCGCTAGCACATCTGAAGACAGGGTTAAATTCAGCCTTTTTGCTATACCTCCTCCAAAAGTCATGGAGTCCTGACTGTTCTTCAGCTTCAGTTTGGACAGGCTTGGCAAAGAAATATTTAGTTTAAATTGGCCCACCTTGGTGGAATAAAATTAACTACATATATTAACTATATAAAAAAAAAAAAATATAAAGTCATGTATGATGCCAGAGACAGTATTTAACTGGCAAAAGGAAAGGAAGAACAAGAAGTGTGAGAAGCACTTCACATTGATGTCATCCCGGAAAGTAATTAATTTGCTGTTGTGAGTTTTAGTAGGATTGTGCTTGGTTAATAGTATTATTGAGAAGTCTATAAAAAATGAAGGAAGGTGATGCTCTTATTTCTCAGATGCTGTTATTTCTCTTGTAAGTCTGCCCACTTCAGTATTTCAAATGTATACTAGAATGAATTGTAATTTTAGACAAACCATAGAGTGGATGAAAAATAAAATCAGAGTCCTGCTTGATCATGACCAGTTCTGGCCATCACAATTCTTTTGCCTCTTTTTATGAACATGCAGTGGATCCTCCTGTCATGAAGATATTTCAGTCCAGGTAACTGAAGTCCATCAGCTTAAATTCTTTCTGTGTATCTGTTTCTTTAATTTTCCTCTTCATGGCATGGGGAAGAGAAGAAATTAATTTAAACATCTCTATTAAATTCAATAAATTTTAGATACTCAGAATTTGGTGTCTGGGAATAAGAAGTCATTGAAGCATTAGAAAATCATAGCATTTGGTCTAGTTTATTTTTAGAATGGGGAAGTGCTTGGGATGACTATCCAGAGACTATTGGTCTCAGTTACATCATTTCCTCCTTTAGTGAGTGTTTGCAGAAATACGACTTCAGGAGGATGATATATAAGTCGTTTTATCCTATAATTACAAACAGAAGATGGGTACTAGCATCAATGCACAATGTCTGTACAGCTGGAGGCAAGCCAGGTACTGTATCTGTTTCTGTAAAATCATTTATGTGGATATTTTTGGTCATTATTACTGGGAAAAATAATGCTTTTGTACCTAGACCAGAAGATGATGGTGATCAAGCCATACGTCACTGGTGGAATCTGGGCTGTTTCACGCTTGTGAAATTAAGTAGTGATCATCCCTCTGTGGTGTTGGCTCCGGTGCTCATTAAAGATCTCTTCACTATTGAAAAAGAGTTTGGAAAAGTTGGCTCAACAACATACAGAAGTATGCTCCACAACACTGTCAGGGTGTGAAGTAAATGGTACTCCTGTGATTGTTGTAGCATGTGAGGAGTCACAGAGTGCCTTTTTCCTAGATGTATTCACAACCGGTTCAGTACAACTACATGTAATTCATTATTCACTTGAGATAGAGAATATAAAAAGCATTATAAAAATCCAAGCCAGCATAATTCAATCTTGGCACAGATTGCTAGGTCGGTCTGTTTCCAGAAAGAACAGACAAGTTAAATTGAGAAGAGGCAGCACTATGGTTATTAAATTAGCTTTAAATCAGCCCTACTCATTTACAAATCTCTGCCAGTGCTCGCAGGGAGAAATTTGCTAATCCCAACATCACTGCTTCTGTCTGCCTGTGACAAGAAAACTTGAGCGGTCATTCCATGCCTTCTAGAGATAAACTGCTAACTAAACCACCTGCCACTTCCTTTCACAAATGCAATGCTAAGCATTGCAGTGCTAAGCTTTGCCAAATCCAAAGTACTGGCTCTACAGAGGATGGAGTTGGTGTCCGCATTGCATAGTCTTAAGGTTTGTAAGAACATGCAGAATTGATAGAGAGGCATCATGTTTATTATACTGTCATGCTTGATGTTGGCGGGGAATGAACTAGATTATCTCTGCAGTAGGTGTATTGATGAGGATGGGCTATTACTTGCATCTCTGATTTACAGGAGTGGGCATAATACAATATTGCATTTTATACAGGATTTTGCTGTAATGCCATAAAAGGAAGAATGGCATTTGTCCTTGCATTAATAGAAAAACATCATCATAAATATTGAAGTGCTTTACTGAGAAGTTTTGCAGTAATTTTGATAGTATCACCTCTACTTACATTTAGTTACATTTCAGATGTGTAAACTTCCACGTAAGACTTCTCTGTTAATATCTGTTAAAATGTTTCCATCAGATCATGTACTTTGCAGCACTGAGAGCAAGAGAATTAGTGCTGTGGGAACAGTGATGTTCATACACTCATTGTGTTTCTCTGCTTCAGGGTTTTCTAGAGTTGCATTCTTGTCTCACGTAAATGACCTTGCAGCTGTCAAGGAGAATTTTTCCCCTGGAGTGTTTCAGACATCTATCAGGAGTGGCTTTTTGAGTGCTGCCAGTTTCTGAAGAGAAAAAAGAGGCCAAAGTGACATAGCTTACCCTGTCTCCACCTGCATCTGAACATCTGTGTAACATTAACTTTGAAGGAGATGTAGCTATGCTCACCCCAACTTCGCAGGGATTTCCAGGAGGAAGAAGGAATACCTCTTCATTCTGCCAGCCCCAGCAAGAAGGGTAGTTCCCATTGGCATAGAGAACCTGCAAATGCTGCACATATTTATGGGATTCCCCCATATTTCGAGAGAAGTCCCAAGATTTGTGGGATTCCCCAGCTCTTTCTTAATCTAGGACTTCATTAGGAAGGTGGCTACTTATGTCACTTGCTTACTTTGGGGTTTTTTTAAGAGATTTGGAAACCTAACATTCATGATGTTTCCAAGGAGCATCTGACCTAGATTAAAATTGTGTTGACACATCTCTGGCTTTGAAGAGTGGACATTTATAGTTTCAATGGCATGTCTGACTTATTAAAATTTGAGATTGTTGCAAAACCACTAGCCTAACAGTATCTGCTCTAGGAAGGGGGAGTTCTTAGTGTAGTCAATGTCACAGACTTTCTGCAGAAAACATACACAGTTTAGTGAAACCACTACCCAGGATGCCTGCATGAAATACTTGTGCCTCATAAATGTCAGTAAATGTATTTTTTCACTTTTACTTTGAGTTTTCTTGTAAGTGGTTGCTATAAGGTTTCCTACTGAAGGTAACAGTTACATTACTACAAGCTTTGTGCTAAACTTGGACGGAGTAAACTTTGTTCAGACCTGGGCATCGTTCCCAAAATGAGTGGTACAGCAGAGATGGTGGTCTCAGTGTGCACTGGTGTTTTCTCTTCATGTTTTAACTCATTGAAACTTATGTCTGTATAGGAATATTTAAATAGATACGATAGTAGATTCAGTGAAGGAGAGTCTAAAACTCATGGCTACAGGATACTGCAGTGACTCAACATAACTTGAAAGGAAATGAGAGCAAGCTGTGCATGGTGAGATGGTTGGATGAGCCCGTTACGTTTTTGTGGGGAACTGCTGTCAGCAAATGGCAGACTGAAACCTCACTAAAGAATACAGCTGTTACTCAACTCGAGTGTTTCTTGAGCAGGACTGGATATTAATGTGTCAACTGGTATTAGCCAGGGCCAAGTACTGGCTTGGGACAGTACAAGGTAAACATGGCTAGGTTAATATGAAGTCTCATGTGTCGTAGTAGGGTGCCTTGTCTTAACCTCAACATCACGCACTGTTATACAGTCCTGTTGCAGAATCTAAATTAAACTTTAAAGCTGTTTTTTCCCATTTGGGCCTTTTGAGTTTTACAGTGGCCTTCCTCTAGATAAGTTTCTTTTTTCTGTTAAACAATCCCAAGTTTTATTTCTAATTCAATCTCCCCTTCATAACTCTCAGGCAAGACGGACAGCTGTTGTTGTATGTCTCCAGATTCATCTAGGAAGGAATCTAGCCCACTATCTGTGTGTCAGAATCCTTTTTTTATTTTATTCATACAGACAGATCTTTTAGTGGTTTCCTGGGAGTTGGTAGTCAAAGATACACCATATTTAGGTGGGTCAGCTATTGCTTCTCTTTCCTCCCTCTCATCCCACAGCAACACTCATGAACCACTTTCCTTGGGAAAGAGCTTTCAAAAAAAGTTCTATTTATTACTGTTATGTGTTGATCTTGTCTATCTTTTACAAGTCTTTAATGTCTCAGCATCAGTAGATAGAGCTTGTGGCCTGTGAATGCTAAATACTAATGATTTTTAGAAGTTTATTAACTCTTAAGCTGGCAAATGGGACTAAGAGAGTTAATAGACTGAGAAGACAGTTAATAGACTGAACTGTTGGAGGAACAGCTCCAACTTTTTAAATTGCATCTCCATCCTTGGAGGTTTTCAAGACTCATATGGGAAGTTCCCAAGCAGCCTGATCCAACTCGCCCGAATATGAGCAGGGGGTTGGAATAGATGACCTGCAGAGGTCCTGAGTTATTCTTTAATTCTGTCATAAGCTGTTCAGCAATTGAATAACTTTCTAGGAACGTGTGTATCCCAGTGTTTTAATCTATTTTGATGGCTGTGTTACTGATATTTGATTAAACTTTTCATAGATGCATTTGATACTGAAGGAAGTCTTGAACTTAGGGAAGTTAGAAGGGAAACAGTGTTCATAAGGGCTGGGGAGAAATCTTGAGATGACTGTAATTACTGAAAAAAACAGGAACTCTCTAGAACAAAGTCAAAAGAGGGAGAGACTTGTATATTTGGACCGTGATGTGTATAATGGACCATATGTGAATGACATTATATAAATAATCAAATATGATGGAGAATCATGAGATTGCCCATTGGAGACATTTGTTTCATGGAGATGTGAAAGCTTTCTTTTCCAATACACCGTGGCTTTGGTTTAGGGGAGAGGGAGGGAGGGAAACTTTATATTAATCTGGATAGCACAGTGCAAGAACAGTGGGTAAAATACAACTTACTTAATGTCCATCATTGCATCAGACTGAAAATCTATTCTGCAGAAATGTTTCTGCATTTGCTTTCCACTAGTGTCCTTTTTCTCTCTTATCACCTGCTTTTCCATGTCTTCTAGCAGTTCTCTTGCCCTTTCTCATTTACTCTTTCCGATGCTTAAGTCTTTCAATCAAGCAAATGTTGTCACTCTAGTACATGACTCTTTATTTGTTTAATGTATTCTAGCATGTCAGACGGGCTTCTCTTTTTCTATTTTTGGGTTGTATTTCGAGACAATGTGACTTTACTTTTGTTTGGCTGTTCCTATGGTGGTTTCTTACTTTACCACTCTTTCAGGCAATAATAGTACTATTACGATGATACTAATCCCGTTTCTGACAAGAGAAACCATGGGGATGGGTGCCAGATAGTTTACTCCGGGAGAATAACCTTGGATTATTACCAAGTAAGACAATGTGGTGACACTCACAAGCTACTAGCAGTTCAACAGGTGGGACTGTGTAAGATAGTGAAGAAACTAGGAGGTTACTTACAGAATAACATATTAGCTCAAAGTCATATCTATGTGCAGTTCAAATTGTGTCCATCTGTCTGTTTGCCTACATGTATTTATGGAGAAAGATTGTTCCTGAGAATGACAGGTAAGTTAATGTGGTGGGTTTGGTCTCTGTAATGAGCTGACAGATGGCTCTTGAGTTATCAGATGGAGAGTGACTGTTACAACTGGCCCAACTTCCTCACTTCCACTGTTCTTGCATGAGCTCAGCTGCAATAAGCTGGGAAGAATGGTGGAGGGGGGAAGAAGTTATTCATACGTTCGTGTAAAAAAAGGAAAAATGCAGCGGATCTCAGTTTATGAAGGGAGAGGAAGACAAATTTGAGTGTAGAGAGATTACCTGATCTTTTCTTTTTTTCCACAGCAGGAAAAACCCAAACTTTTGGAGCCTTTGGATTATGAAGCTGTTATCACAGAGATTGAAAAAAATATTGGGGATAACCAGTTTAAGGATCTGATCTTATTCCCCGATGATGACTTCTCAGTAAGTACAAGGCAAATATGTGTTATTCTTTCTCTTAGGTTTGTCTGTTCATTTATTTATTTTATCTTCATTGCTAGAGGAAGAGCCAGAAGTTGCCCAAGGGCTTTTTAAGATTTTCTTAATTTATGCATAATGCCTTACTTCCCCCACCATCACCAAATTCATGCTGGTTGTTTTTTCTCTGACAGTCGTATATGAGTGAATTCACTGTTCAGGATTAGATAAAGCTCGAATCCTGATTGTTCGCAAATATATTTCAGGAGCTCAGACAACATGTTATTCCATAACATATACTTGTCTGTTTGCTCAGCGCAGTACTGGAATTTCTCCCTACTGTTATGATCTAATTTAATCACACTTCTGTAACTTACATCCAGTCTTTCTGATCCTATTCTGTTTAATGTATTTGGACACTTGACAGCCCATGATTCCCAGCCTTCTGCTCAAAGTCAGACTTTTTAGACGACGGCCGTGACATATTTCCAAGCTGAGCAGTTGCTGACATTAGGTTGCATGAGAGAGATAAATCCAAACGGACTTGATTTTTATTTGGTTTGGGGGTTGTCTTAAACTCTTCTCCAGTGGGGTTTGAGATCTGGCATCCTGAGTCATGGGGGGGTGCAGAATCCCCAGTGCTGAGGATACCAGAGCCTGCAGCTGTGGAGATGCCTGACCTCAACCCAGGTTCACCATTGCTTGTCCTGGCAAGCTGCAAAGAAATTGAGAACCTGGAAGTCCAGGGCAGCCCTCACTGCAGCAGTGATGGGGCAGCACAGGAGGGCAGGGGCTGCGTGCTGGGTGGCTGGGGAGGCGTGCTGCCAGGCAAGTAAGCTGGCAGATTGCCTGCATCTTATAGCAATTTTTTCAAAATCAGCCGTTCTCTGTGAAGGATTTAGATTTTGATGAATAGGCATTCTCTAATGGAAATACGTTTCTATTTGTGACCAATTGTAACCACTGTGTGAGGGCCCTTCCCCATCAGCTCATGGCACTGCTACTGTCCTGTGGGACTGGGTTAATCTAATCGACTGCTTGTTTTACTAAATGGCTCTATTTCCTTGGTGGCATTAACTGAGTTAATGTGCTCATGGGATTGAGAGAAAGCTAAACAGAATAGATTTCCTCATCATCGTTAATTCCTTTATCCTTTTTGCACATTTGTGAATTTATGAAATTGAAATTTAGCATTATAAAGCTGACTAGACATACTGTGTGCTGTCACAAGGCCCTTGGGCCCCTTGATTTAGAATAACTAAGCTCAAGTCAGTGGAGCAAACCCTCTCAGCGAAAGGAGAATCATGTCCTACTGCTCAAGACCTCTGCCTGTCAAACCATATTTTCATATCCTTATTTTCTTTTCATTTTGAGCAGTTGCTGCCTGGCTTTTAGTAGCTACTTCTATTTTGTTTTCTCTGTGATATGCTTTGCAACTATTCTGCATAATCTATTTAAATTTTTAAAAAGAAGAGAAAAAGATTCAGACAAATAAGAGAGGTACTTGCGTAGTAGGAGTGGCCTGTACTCACAGAAGAGCAGAGGCAGTGGTAGGTAGGGTCCATATCCTTGCAATAAACCCGTCTCTTTTCTTTGTTATCTTCTGTTGAAGTCAGCTGCAGTAACAAGAGCCTATGCCACCAGACAGGACTGCAGAGCTTTCGTAGCAGACAGGTTTTCCAGCTGCAGAGTGTCTATTTATAGCCCTGCTCCTTCCTCCTGAAATATCACCTGTGCACAAAAGTCTGGGTCAGCCATTTGAGTAGAAAGAGATCCACGTCTGACTGAATTAGAGGGTGCTCAGGCTAGCTCTGAGTGTTATTTAATGTGATAATGCCCCAGGAAATGGTGGACGTTACTGTTTAACTCCTAATGATTACAATTGCTTCAGACTTTGTGGCTCAGTGTTGATGCAGCCCCAGTTTGGACCTGTGTGTTAGCACATCCTACGGACAAAAGTCTCTTCAGAGTGAAACCTTACCAAAAGAATTGGCTGAGGGAGTGAGCATAAGAGAAAATTCTGCTTTTAATAATGATTTCCCATTTCTGGATGTGTAGTATTCACCACATGCATCAGATATAGGTCAATTATCATCATAGCTGCTATACTGTCTGGTCTTTTGTTTTGTCTCAGAATTGCTTTCTCTCTTTGAATGCAATTCAGAGAGAATGCATTTATTCTCACAAGACTTTTCTTGGTCATTTCCAACATCTTACGAGAAGTCTGTGGAACAGCAAAGAATTCTTGCTATCCATCTGAACCCGATGGATTTTATTCCTCCGTTTCCCTGCATTTCAACAGAAGAATACAAGATGTATACATTACAAAGATGCATTCTCTGATTTTAGTCCAGCCAGGGAAAAGATGCTTCACTGTTTTGTAACTGTTCTTAATAATCCTTTAAAAAAAAAAAAAATTGATTCACATCAGTTCCACTTCCTGTTTTCCTAGCAACGCGTTGCTTGCTAACTCTCCTCCTGCCTGCTCAAAGTCCAGTTTCCCTTTGAGAAAAAGCATGTCCACTTGGCTTCGTTTGTCACCTGTTCCTGGATCCAGCGAGCGAATTACCCTTCTGTTGCTGTGCTGTGAAATAATGGCCAGTGGAAAGTTCTGCAGCAGTACTGCAACTGTATGGAGGAAGGATCTGCAGAGCTTCACAGGAGCTCCCTGTCACATGAGTATGAGCTTGCACTGTACTTCTTGGTGGTAGTAAGTGGGAGTTGATGGGCTTCATGTTGCACTCCTAAAAATGCATGCTTGGTGGTGATGCTGATAGGTTTGCATCCTCACCATTGGGTTACCGTGCTGCATTCATCTTTTGTTCCCCAGACCTGGCCACACTCTCCCTTGACAACTGAAACTGCTGCTGTCTGGCATTCCTATTTCTTACTTTTCTCCTACGTGTTTACCAGAAACAAGGCCATGAAAGAAGTGTGACAACTTCCTTCAGATTGGTCTCCCTCTCGCCTTTAACCTTTCACATCTTAGTCTTGCACGGATTTGTTGTCATACATTGGACTTCTGCTCCTAAGCGCCTT
Organism: Haliaeetus albicilla; assembly: GCF_947461875.1. Lineage (NCBI taxonomy): Eukaryota > Metazoa > Chordata > Aves > Accipitriformes > Accipitridae > Haliaeetus > Haliaeetus albicilla. Next base: position 24,312,415 of record NC_091491.1, on the reverse strand, counting down.
TATGTATCCAAGCAAAATGCTTGCTGTATTCTTTCATAAGTATTTTTTCATCCTTTCCTCATGTCTTCATCCTTAGGAAATTCACTGAACCCCCAGCAGTGTCTTTTCAATCTCCCCAGGATCTCAAGTCTTGCGTAGAATCATTGGTGCCCTTCCTTAGTGGCACATTTAGGACAGGTGTAAGATGGCAAAGCTTACCTATGTAATATAAAACCTACTGAAGTGCAGTCTGACATGTGCTCCTGGCTCTTCTAGGCTTTTGAAAGCCCATCCAGGTGCCCTCCAAGTATGATAGAGGCCTTAGAAGAGGGCCTGGGTTGTACAGGTTGATACTCTCCACCACTGCAGGTGTGACTGTTTCCAGGCTTCTTTTTTTTTTAACCTCTGAACAAGGAATAGCCAAAATCTCCCTATTTTTTGGGTTGTGAAACCTCTGCTATCTAGATATTGTGCAGAGACAAAAGTTGTTTGTTTGGATACAGAAGTTCACAACAGAACCAGATGCATCTTTAAGAAGAGAGGGCAAGAGTGGGCAATGAGACTGCCTCTTCACATGAAACAGAGCACGTGTGCCATAGGGGCAGCTCTAAGTGCAGGACTTGGAGCCTCCTTGGAAGTAATCCTGTAAACCTGACTGTTATTTCTAATATCAGAAGAGTTATAGTGGTGAGATCATGGGTTATTTTCAATACCACATGACTCATCTTCCACTTTCCCATGTGATGGGCAGTGTCTGCTCATCCTTAGAGGAGCAGAAATTGAGTCCATTATTTTCATGACTAATGGGATATGGGTATCTGATGTACAAGTTCGCATCAGCTGGGAGGAACAGGAAAGCAAGAGGTATCTAGACTTAGAGGGGTGCACTCTAACTGTTTAAACAGAGAGAGTTAATGCAGTCAGCAAAGCCTACCGTGTGGGCAAAGCATAACCTGTCACACTTAATGTGATTCAGTGAGTGATGGGGCAAAAATCTGTCCTTTAAATGTGCTCTGTGCTCACTTCCCTTTCGCTTTGCCCCTGCACGCAGTGAGGTCTGTGCTGGGACAGCAGACAGGAGCCTGTTGGGAGCCCCGTATAGCAACAGCATTTGCACGGTGGTATTTGTACAGCAGTGTTGCATCTTACCCTGCTTTTTAATTTGATGGTCTAACTCATTACAGTTTTTGGTAATGTTAAGGAAATCTGTTTACTTGGATGAAAATGGGGCTGAGCAGCTTTTCTTTAGAGAGATTGAATCTAAGCATTGACATACAGGAACATTTCTGCCTGTGTGCGGTTAGCTCTCTTAGAAGGGCTGCCTTTTCAGGAAGTAAATATAGTAATTTTTGATGCATCCGTCTAAAGATTTAACCACTGGTAACATGCTTTCAGACTAAAAGCTATTAGAATAGATTCAGCGTGAAAATGTTTGAAATGGCTAATGGAGCTTGAACTCCATTTTCAAAAACTAAACTCACCATGTCAGTGGGAAGTAGACACTGTCTGAAAACATTATTCCTAATCAATTGTTGATAAGGAGCAATATTAACTTGTGGCTTCCACTGTAGAAAGTGGATGTAGCAAGAGAGGGTGCTTAATTAAATTGCACCTTATGACTAATCAGACACCTGGGGCCAACAGTTTATGCAAATGAGACAGCCTGGCTGAATGCCAGAAATCATTGTTGGATATAGGATATTTATATAAAATAGATTTAAAAAAATAATTCAGAGGAATTATGGAATTAAATGTTTTAGGCTGATACCTGCCTTATTTGATTATCACAGTTTGCATGCACAAATGAGAAGGTAGTTGGCCTCTGATTTGAACAGACAATTGCTATGATTGCCTAAACATTAGAAAATTAGGCTGCATTCAAAGCACATTTATAAATGCTGAATTCTGTAAATAAAATCCTTTATCTTCTTGATGACCCTTTCAGAAGCACTTAGTCTGTTGTTGAAATTTAGTTGTTTTCTGAAGTAAAAAGGTTTTGGTGAATACATGCTATGCCTGATCAGCCTCTAAGAGCATTTAACTTTGGAAGTAATCAACTATGAACAGGAAGTGTTTTTGTGGCAAGGCTTTTGCAGCTAAGTGGTTAAACATAACTAATTCTCAGAAGGGAAGTGCTTTGTAGTTTTTAAAACAAGTTTAAATATAACAGTACACAAGTCTTTCCATGTCCCAATTCTATGTAAATAAACCTGTGATACTCTTTGGCAAAGTCCACAAATGCGGCAAGCCCAACGTTACCCGATTTCTCTGTTTTGCAGGGCTATTTTTCTTTCTTTCAAGTGCAGACTTTTTGAGAAGGAAATTGGGGAGCGTACCACAGGCGAAACAGTGGGCTTGAGTTACATGTCTTGTTCAGCTACAGTATTTTTAACAAGCTGTGTAAGGGAAGGGAGGCACAATGACCCCATTAAGGCAAATGTCAGCTGTCTTGGTCAGTGTGTTGATATCAGTTGACAAGAAGCATTGTATTAGGTAAAAAATTTGACTTACTATATATCTTAACTAAAAAAAAAACCACTGGAAACTATCTTCTGTGTAATACATGGGGCAGATAAGTTTTGTCATGGGCAAGCATAAGAGATTGTTCGCCTCTCTGCAGGTTAGTCACCATCCCAACCGGGTCAGTGAGAGGTACAGAGTGCATCACATGTCTCTTCTCTTGTGGCCTCCCACTCTGCCTTAGTCTGGAAACAGCAGCTGATCTTCAGCAGTGATGATATCATGGAAGGATGGTGTGCGTGCTTTGTGGCCGCTGCTGCTGCTGGCAGTGCGGCCCCAGCCATGGGAAGATCTCCATATGATGGACTTCAGGGGCACCTGTCGGTTTTCAGCTATGCTCAGGGATTGCGTCTTCTCAGGACCGCTTAAAAAACAGGACTTAAAATGTCATGTATATGTGAAGTAAAAGTAATGAAGCATGTTCCAGAGACTATGGGCACTGCTGGGAGGTCCCTAAGCAACCAAGGATTCAGACATCTTCACTATTACTAAATGTGGCCTGAAAATTCATGCTTCTCCATCGTGTAAATCACCACTGCACACAGGCTTTGGTTGTACAGCTGGGTAGGGCCCAGGAACCTGCATTTAGGAAACTGCGATTAGTTTGTCAGAACAACCGGGGGGGTTTCACTTTGTGGTGTCTATGAGACACCATCGTTATTTGTGGGAGCCAAAGTGTTTTAATCACGTTGTATCCTGAGCTATCCAGATGAAACAGAAAAAGTTTGGGGAATCCCATGACATTTGCATCTGCCTGAGTGACACATGCCTTTCTTTCATAATTACTCATACGGAAAGTGATGGAGGGGGATCGGTGTGGTCTGTGTAAGCTTTAAGGAAAAATGCAGTCAATAATATCCAGGCAATTGTCGCGTAGAGTCTGAGTGCTTCAATTTGTAGAGAAAAAACACCACTTTTTAGTCTAAGGCTGGCGACTAGGAGGAGATCCTCCAGCGGCACAGGCTGCTTCACGGTATTAATAAGTAGTGGTTCTTCATACTAAACCAGTCTCATGCCATAGTCCTTCCTCCAGAAATCTATGTGCCTTTCTGTAATGGAAGAGAAAATGAGCTTGGGAGATCAGATTTGTCTTGGGTTCAGTCCTTCGTTGTCTTGAGTGGTGGAGTTACTCCACTGTAACGGAGAGCATAATCTGATCTGCTGGAGTTTGGTTTTGTTTGTTTTCCCCTCTTATGACAGAGAAGATGAGTGGGCCAGATCTGTGGATTAATTCCAAATACCCCAAAGCATCCTCTCCTGTGACTTTCGCAAAGTGGCTGCCTTGCCTGACCTCGGCATGGAGGCCCTGGGTCACACAGAGGAGCACTGCTGGTGGCCCTGGCCTCTCGTTGGCCTGGTGGGAACTAAGGGAAGCTTGGCTCCGTGTGGAGACCTTCTGGAGATCTACTTCTCTGTGTGGTTTCCTGCTGTGGGGCCTGACAAGCTAGCTCAGTCAGGAGCTGCTTTCAGAAAAATGGCTTCATTTGTGCAGCGTCTGTTGAGACTGAAAGGAGGTTGCAGGAAGCGTCAGGAGTCCCATGTCAATCCTGCTCTGCTGTCTGCACCCGCAGGTGGAAACGCCCCACTGAGAAGCTGTGGCCTGGTTCCACTTGCTTTCTGACCATCAGGCTGTCTTGTGGTAGTCCTTTTGCAACTGATTGGGAGGACTCTCTGCTCCTCTCTTCTCCTTCCAAAAGAGTCAAAGCTTTTCGTTCTGTTTCCGCATTCGTTCCTGAAAAGGCAAGAGGGGAAGAAGGGAAGTGGAGGAAGCAAGTAACACTGTTGAATTTGGTCTATATTTCTGGGAGAAGATGTAAGGAAGACTTGATGACTTTTTGTATCAGAAACCTCAGAAACTGAAACAAGTTTGCTTGGAACAACTTTGTTCCCAGAAATCTATTTGAACACTGTTCTTGCTTGTAATTAATGCTTTAGCTAGTAGTATTGAATAGCATGTGTGGGCAGGAGCTGGGTTGTAGTTGTTGGTATGCATATGTATTGGCTGCATGACAAATTGAAAAATGCAAGCCATAATAATAAGGTTCTTAACCTCTTCATGAGACAAAACTGCTGTTCTGTCACTCTGACTAATTTGCTTTTTTTTGTTTATTGTCAGACGGACACAATTTCACTGGAAATCAGGACGCTTTATCCTTCTGTACCTGAAGATGCAGAACAGAAAGCAGAAAACTTATTTGTTAGAGAGGTAAATATCTAGTGTGTGTATCCTTTAATATTAAATAAAACCAAGGGTTTGGGGGAGGCTTGCTATGATTATAATGAACATCTTTTTCTTTTAATATTGTTTAGGTGATTTGAATCAGGTTTGAATTTTGGAGGCCGGAAGGAGGGGGAGGGTTAATGGCATATTTGCAGGTGCCTATTCTGAGATGTCTGTATCTAGAAAAATTGAAAATGCATTAAATCAGCCTCTAATTCTACTGCTTTCCAGCTGCATTCCCTGTCACTACTAGTCCACTGATATTGATGTTGGTATTTTTACATGAGTACTATTCACTGGGGATTTGAATGCTCTTTGCACTCTGAAAATTTTGATATCTTTCCAAAAAAAGATAACTATTTGACGCTGGTTTAGACTGCTAGAGTTATTACAAGGTATGTATCTTATTCGGAGGTGTATGTTATAGCTATCTGAGGAGTAGCTGCACTGTGAAGGATGTGTAGGTGTTTATTGTCAGTATTTAGAGTCTGTTCTACCTTCATAGTAGAAAGTTGAGAAAAGTTCTTCCGTGGCAGTTAGAGCCCCACCAGGAGTGATTAATTGCTCTACCTTTAAAAAAAAAACCCTATAGTTGTATAGTTTCCATACCTGATCTAAGACTGTAGGAGGAGATTGCTCTTCCTGCTACCTCAGGGATATTTCAGGTTGTCCCTGCTTTTATCACTTTGAAGGACATTGGAGGTGCTGGCTGTACTGTTCAAAGGAATTTAGATGGCTCCCTGAACCTTCCCCGTCTTTGACTAGAGTTGTAAAGTATAGGTCATCATTTGCATTAACAAAACAAATTTATGAAACCAAATTTTCAGCCAACATCTATACGGGATTTAATTCCAAGCACTTAAAATTAGCCTGTAATGTGTGTGTTCTCTGCCTCTCTTTTCCCAGATTGGGATTTTTCATACCTGGCTTCCTGGTTTGAATGAGTATAAGCTATTTCATATGCACTATAACTCCAAGATAATTTGCGGAGGAAAAGTCAGTTGCAGACAAACACAGGGATTAGAAAAAATAAAATCCAAGATCAGGCAGAAATGTAGCTGTTGAATTGTATGCAACGTGACATTTTACAGGCTGGCCCTATTTCTCTGCAGCAGGTCTAGAAAGAGTGATAGCAACTTAGTGCCAGCTCAAATTGCCTGAACTTAGCCATCTTTCTTAATCTAACAGTAGGGTTAAAAGATAACATAGCTTGTGGAATTACCTACTTTCCCAGAGGCCTTGCTGCCCTTTCAGCACTTTAGGGTCTGCTTTTTATTTTAAGGTTCCACAAGTTGCAAGGCCAGCACTGTGCTCATGGCTTTATAGAGAGAGTGGTAGGTCTAAAAATGGAACATAGTACACAGTGTCTGGGAATCATTTCAGCTGAGTGCTCCAAGGGGATGCTAATGACAACCTGGTAAAATACATATCGAGCACATCTATTAGCTCTCTCTGCAATACCAGTAAGCCAAGGGGAGGGGGAGAGAGGAGCAAAGCAGTGGAAAAAACCAATACTACAGAACTAAGCCTGTGCATGGAATAGTAGCAGGATAAGACCCTCTTTTAAAGTAGTAATGCATATGTTCCACTTCGCCACAAAGCCAAAAGCTACATATAAAATAAATTAAGCTCCAGGAATAAGATGGTTTCTAGTCCAAAATTAAGTAAAACTGAGCACGGGGTGCTGTAAAGATCTGTGAGTGGAGTCCACTGCAGCAATTGCACAAATCTGTACTGACCCAGCAGCAATCTGTTGTGTTCCAGGCTGGTGTTCAGCACTTCTGGATAGATGTGCAGGAGTGGAGTTTGTGACCTTTACTTCTTTTTTGGAGCTGTGAAAAAGCCAACACTTTACTCAGTGAAGGAGTCTTCTCCTTCTTCAAATATACTATGATATCATGAACAGTGATGGTGTACATACTTGACCATCTGTTGGTCAGCTGGACTTGTTACAGCCCAGGATCAAATGTCTAATTCCCAATTGGACTGTTAGGGAAGCTATACAAAAGCAATGTACAGCTTCATCTCACTAAAGCCATTTTGGTGTTCCCCGTAAGTGGTAAGGGCTATCTGACCATTAGTGTATATTACGCTATCTCAGTAGTTTAGCAAGTTGCAACACAAAGACATGGAGCAAGTCAGTTAACTACAAATGAAGGGTCTGCTCTTGAAGATGAAACTAATTTTCTTCATACAGCCCAGTGTGAGGACATGGTATTGAAACAATTTCAAGAGCTCAGATCCATGATCTTCTATCTCATCCTTCTGCACATGTGGTGCTGTTCAGATGGCCTTGTCTATAAGGTACTACTAGGTCATGTAAAACAGTTGTCAGAAGTCTGATAAAGCCTTAAAACCCTGTCTGTCTCTTCCTGGGTGTTTGTTTCCTCCTGGTGACCGTAGAAAGGCTTTACTTCCATCTCTAGCTTTTTCATTGCTAGAGCCCTTCAAGGATCAGGTTTTCTTCCCCAGCCCTTACCAAAATCCATCCATATGACAGCTTGGGGATTTGATCAGATTCCCTTTGCTCAAGTGATCATAAACAGTACTTGCAGGCATGCCAGGATGACTTGATTGCCTGTGCAATATCGGTTTGTGGATGCACAAGAGCTGACAACCCAGATGAAGAAAGATGAGGCTGATGTTGCTGAGGAAAGCTTTCAGTGTGGATAGCATTTGATGCTGTCCACCTGTAGTGGAAGGTTTGTGCCTCTACTTGTCTAATTCAGTTCTCTTAATTACTGATTTTAGATTCCTCAGTAACCAAAAACTTTAACTGTTGATGATGTTCAGATGTTATTGTAATGGTTGAGGCAGAAGAATTTACTTTAAATAAGATGTCTAGCCTTCTTCTTTCTGCTGAAACTGTAACATGAAAATTTAAAAAAAATAAAATTAAGGTGACTTGGATAAATAAATAGTCCTTTGGTAACTAAATATTTTCTGTAGGATGCAAAGAGAATAAATATTTTACATTTTATGATTGATAAATATCTGAGTGCCTTTATTAATTTATACCTAATTATTAGGTATATTCTAAAGGTAATATGTTGTGAATCAATCATTCCTATACCGGTAGTTGTCTTAGGATATGTTCCTTGTGGATTTTTCCACCTTAACTTTTCGTAGGCAGGAGGAGCTTGAGTAACCAATTTAGGTTCTAAGAAAAGAGAACTTCCAAGAAACTTTTAAAGCCAGAATAAAATTGTCTTCAGTGTTTATTTTTTCTAAGTATTCCTGACTTCCTTTAATTCTCTATGGTACCGTGCTGTTTCCTCCCAAATTCTGAATTTTCTCACTCCTCACAGAGTCCACTGCATGTATTTATGCCAGTCAGCATTGCCCTCATGGTCTGTAATTTTGGCAAATAGAAGCATTCACTCCACAAGAAAAAATAAAATTCTTCCTTTTAGACAGTGAAAACATTCCTAATATCACCTTTCCCAACTCTGTAGTCCTGAGTATGCAGATCAAATGGCAATCCTTAGGATTTTTCCCACATTTCATTCGGAAATATAAGGGGATAGTGCATTTTGCAATTCAAAGCTATATTTAGTTTGAGGAACTTAAGCTATCTAATTGCAACGTATTTAATCCCATGTTGGTATTCATCAAGTCAGTATTTTTAGAAAGCATGCATGCTTGTACACACACATGCATATTATTTGCGTGGGTGTATCTATATGAATGAAATTTTAGGTATATATGAAAAAAATGCAGAAAGTAAATAAATATTAGCTGTCAACTGTCCCTTCTTAAATGAGTTTAAGCCAGATGATCCCTCCAAAAATGAGAGGTGCTACTTGGATACGTTTTTGGGAAGCATGTTTGCAGCCGGGCTGGCCCCGTGCATGAGGAGTGGTGTGCCGGGAGCTGTGCAGGGGCAGAAGAAGGACGGAGCAGGTTGCTGCAGGAGCTTCCCTAGGTTATGCAGTGTAATTGTGGAAAATAAGCCCAGAGGTGCCTCTGAGAAGCTGTCTCATGCCTCCCTCCCGGGTAGACCAGTACCTCCTGATCCATTCTTTTTGCTTCAGGAGTCTGATTTGGCAGCGGTGGCTGCTACAGGGAGGGCTCCTTTGGTGACTCGCTGGGCCTTGGATCAGCTCGCAAGTGCTATAGCTGGTGGTCTCATCCATATTCTAGCAAAGGTGGTGGAGTTCATGTTAAAATCCTATTGCTACTATCATTCTGCTATGCACTTCTTACTGGTCACTGAGGTAGATCGCCTACTATTGTGCAGACGGGCTGATTTGGGGCTTGTTAGTATTATCAAAGGGCCAACTTTCCTAGGTTCAAGTCAGGCCTGTCTCCTTCAGAAATCTGCTGGCACTCTTGAGCTGTGGTTGAGCACGCTTATAGCTCTAAAAGTCATTGTAGAACCAATTGCTTCTTTCAAATCACAGACATCTAGGCAGTTGTCATCTTAGCAACCTGTAGGCCAGTTATTAATGGCATGTGTGACCCGATTGTGTCATGCATGTGACACCTGGAATCTGCCAGCGCATCGAGTAAGGGAGTCTGAGGTAAACCCAGAACGCGGTGTACTAACAGCAGCCTGCACGTGCAGCATTGCTTAAACCTGTGTAGTGACTCTACAGCTGATGTCAAATGGTGCTGTTTTAACTTAGGGAGATGACTCTTAAAGATGAGGACTATGAAGAAACAAGCTTGCTGGGGAGGGCTGTTGAGGCTGAGCTTTCCTGCACCGCAGTGTTGGCTTCTTTTCATTTGTGGGTGTAATTGTAGTCCTCACACTTCATCCTTAGAGCGGTAAGGACCGTGCTGGCTGAAAAGCACCACAGCAAAATGAAATAACAGTGTGAGAATATTGAAACTTCATGTGATGGATGATACAGTTAATTTTGTCTGCTACAGTACAGTATTCATGTGGATGCCTCTTAACTTTCCCGTGTAGATTTTCTAGATGCAGAAGTTGGAGTTGTCACTTGTAGTAAGTTTTTGGAGCCCTCACCATTCATCTGGGGGATTTTTTTATTTGAGTTTTTGCAGGTTGTGTCTACAGGATCTGTAAGTAATTATTAAATGTGAGTTTTATTAGTCATAATGTTAAAAGAGCCACAGCCTTCTGTATAACAACTGAAAGTGGTTATGTGTCCATACAGTTTATTTCTGAGGCTTTTTTATTTACAGCCTAATCTGCACTACTCTTATATATTTCAAAGTCAAATTAAAATGGGAACTCCTGCTGATAAATGTCACAAAGAAAGTTTTATTATTGCTCATCAGAGTGTAGATTTCCCCAGCTTCCAAATCGAAGTACTTTAAAGAACTGTAGTGTCAGGACAATGACATACATTATTAAAGGACAGTGGGTCTTTTGATAGCACAAGAGGTAAATGCTTTTTTTAAATGTTTAATACTTTAAAATAATAGTGTGTTTTAACGTTTTGGTTTGTTACACTGCTGTGTCACTGGACGTTACTATATGTGTGAACTGTGTTACTTTGGAAACAGGTTTGAAAGCCCCAAAATGAAGGTCTAGGTTGCTAGCAGCTAGTCGTGATGCTGCTGTGCTTGTCACAGGTGTAAGGGAGCAGGGGTAGGCCTGGGGTGGAGGGCTGAATTTCAAGCCAGGGTGATCACACCACCTTCCACCTTCCCAAATCCCCACATACTGCCTTTGGTTGTTGCAGCAGAGGTCACAGGAGGGAGCAGCGGTTGGGAAGACTTTATGAGCAGTGCCATGCATGTCCCTGGTCACGGGGCGGAGCATGGAACCATCTTTCCAGCTTCCCCTTTAGCACTTTTGCCACATCCAGCTCTGGAAGGTCTTTGCTTTCTGTTTCCAAGGTGTTGCATGGGCTTGCCCTTCTCTGTTCACGTCCTGCTTTCCACCTCAGAAATAGCCGCCCTTCAAGGGTGAGTGAGATGGCAGGATTGCTCTGCATGCAGTTTCTCTGCAAGAAGCCCAGTTGTTCCATGAATTACTTTTATCATATGTGCATCTGTATTTCTGAAGACCACATACCTAGCACTGACCTTAGAGACAATAGAAGCAGGGGAGTTTTTCAGGGTGTTTGCTTCATTTATGTTTCTTTCACTTCCCATTCTCTTTTTTTCTCCAAAATGTTCATTTGCATTGCAGGGTAAATCTTTTTTAAGTGCCTGTTTCACTGTGGTAGCCATCATGCTGTCATCACCAGAACCAGAGCTAAGAAGTTACAGGTGGGAAAAGCTTGCAGGATTGTCTGTCTCTCTGAGGAAAAATTAGGCCAGATGGGCAACAAGAAAAAAGAAAATAAATGACCTGAATTTGATAGGGCCCTTGGGAATGGGCTGTGCAGCTTGCCTGGTCAACAGTGCAGTAGGAAAGTTCATGCAAACATGTGCCAACCCTCCCACATCCCAAAGCTTCCATTTCTCCGTCTATATTTTTCCTCCCCCACAGCCCACTTGAGCTCAACACCCCCTGCACTGGTGCCTCCGCTCTTTGCCAGAAGCAGTAAGATCCAGCTCTGGCCTCTTGATGAAATCTCTGCCTCTAGAAAGCTTTTTCTTGCTCCTCAAATCAGGTTTGCAGACATTTTTCCTCATTGCTAAAATTCAATTTCCAATAATAATAATTTCCAATTAAAAAAAGAAAAATAAAATCATTAGAAGTCAGTACAGTTAGTAGAAGTATTTGATTTTTAGTTGGGATACTCTGAAGAGAAAATGCTGTAACTTTTTTTTTTTTTTTTTTTTAAACTAGATCTAGTTTACAATGGATAGCCGCAAGAAGCTAGTTCAAGAACAGTGTTAGCTGTCGCACTGAATTGGCTTGCCTTTTGTGAATTTACTGAATGATAATTGAATGTGCTGCTTGTCCCCTTTGATTTTTATTTTGATTAGCTTTTTCTTGGAGGAGCACAATAAACCTTTACAGTTATAAGCTAAAATACTGTGGCCTGCTCTGTATGGTATTCACAACTGGTTTTTTTGAACACATCAGCCTATAATATTTTCAATAAAAGCCTATGTTGAAAATTCTCTGTGGGCTTTAATTGCATTTGTTAAGTAGAATACTTAGTAATGTAAGTACCACAGGGAAAAAGTGGCCCTTTCTGTAGAAGGTTCAGTTGGTTTACGTTTGCCAAGTAGAAAGCAAGTGAAGTATGAATTGGAGAGTCTGTGCTCATCTTCAAAACATTCAATGAATGAGGTTTTCATTGGCTTATGTAGATCAGAGTATATGTTGCTCTTGTAAGAGTGTTCTTATAGCCCAGGTGACTATCAAATAGTTTTAACTAAAACTTAGATCACACAAATACAAGAGTGACCAAGTCATTTTATGAAGATTCATAAAACAGAAAGGTTGGGTTTTGGTTGTTGGTTTTTTTCCTCTATTCAAAGGCAAAGTGGCTTTGGACCTGACCCTGCAAGGTGCAGAGCTAGTTATAATGCTACAGTATTGCATTCATTCTCAGAGAATATGTGATTATTTTATATTGTCTAATGGTCACACTCTATTCTGCATCCTGTAAGATAATGAGGGTTTGTGTCAGACCGGAAAGTTAGATGCTAGATCCACATGGAATTTGTTTACTGCAGTTTACTGCAGACTGCCTTTGGTTGTACTGAACTGCTCAGCGTCATGGTGGGAGGGAACTGCCTATAAATATGCATCTACTTCCTTGCTGCCTTTTCTATACTCTAAAACAAACAAAGCTGTCACAGAAGACCGTGACCACACCCAAGATTACTTCCAAAATTAATTTATGGCTACATACTCTGCATGTTTTACACAAGATTTTAAAAGGAGATTTGTTAAGCCAGTGCTGAATAATTTAGAAAGCACCACCTTTACGTTTTCAGCCAATCTCAGTTTTTGCTCCAGCAGCCTGATGATCTCCTCTCTGTCCCTCTGAGGCAGAGACTGCTGTCCAAGCAGTGACTACCATGGGAGCTTCAGGAGAGGCTGGCAGGGAAGAGAGGGAATATTCCTGGTTGGTCGGAGGTGTACTAACATATCCTGTCCCTTTGTTGCCTTTTCTTCCACTTCCTCTGCGTAGCTTTTGGTATTTAAATATCTTTGATCTGTCCTTTATTCCATTCTCTTTGTCTCCTGGAGTCTCGGTCCTTCCCATGCCTTTCTGTGAGACTGTCGTTCCTGTTCCCACCTCAGATTCCTTTCAGTGCTGCTGCTTCTTTCTCTACTGTAGATCTCCACCATTTTCCTTCCTGACATGCCTCCTTTTCCCTATTGTCTTGGGCAGCAGCTTCTACTGTTAGGTTTTAGGCTTGATCCCGCTCTTTCTTCCTGTCCAACTTGCATGGGCTGGTGCAAATGTTCAGGAGGAGTGTGGAAAGAAAATAATACAGTACAGGGTAAATTCTTCAGCGTACTGTACAAGTATTAGTTTGCATTTGTAGCAAGAATCACTGGAAATTCTGACATTGTGTCATTTTTCTTGTTGTAGATGTATACTTTATCGATAACTGTACATATTTCATGCATTTTGTTGCCTTTAAAATCTCATGTTATGTTTAATTGCATTGATGAAAGTTCTGCGTTGAGTAAATTGCACAGTTATTCTGGTCTATTTGACACCATTACAAAGCCCTTCAGTATAGTCTTTGTTCAGGTCTGGTTCCCTTATTTAAGGGAGATGGATATATTAAGAACAATTTCAAAAGATGAACGCAAAACCAGCCAGAAGTTTTTCAGAAACTAAAAGCTACAAGGAGATGATGAGATGACTGAGCAAATTCAGTGCAGAAGGGAAAACGAGACTTTGGTGAGAAATGATAGTCTTATTGATATATTCCTGAATGTTGTTAAGAAGTTAAAGATCAATCTTTAAGGGCAGAACAAGAAGTGGAGGGCTTGTGCTGCAACAAGGGTGAATAAAAGGAGTAGGGCCAATGTATTTACAGTGGAAGGCTTAGGTGATGAAACAGGATGCAAAAAAAAAAAAATATAATTAATGTCCATGGAGAAAGTCAGGCCTAAACTAGGTAGTGTCTTTTGAGGCAGTAGCGATGTAATTTAAGCATGCTTCCTACAGAGTAGGTGAGAATCAGTAAAGCATGTTAAATTGCCATTAGCCCCCTTCTCCATCTTGTATGATTCAGTGCATTTGATTTAAAAGGGAAATTGTGCATCAAAATGTGGAAACATATGACTGACTTTCCTTTAAAAACTGTGCACCCAGCTATAAGAGAAGAATATGTTCTCTAGCACAAAGGACTCCCTCAGATCTTTCTTAGTTCTCCAGCCTTCTTGAGTCTAAATAGTTGTAGTAATTCTATTGTTGTTCTTTGTGTTTTTCTCTTTAGGCTTGTAAATACTACAGTTCCCAGTGGCACGTTGTGAACTACAAATATGAACAGTATTCAGAAGACTTTCGACACTTACCGCAGTAAGATCTAGCTTAAGTTCTTTTTTTATTCTTTCCTGTTAGGTTTGTGTCATTTTGCTGAGCTTTGTCCATATTTGCACTTTCCTTTGTCTTATGTGCTCTGCTTGTTTTGCCGTATTTATAGTGCCTTGTATTTTTAAAAAGGGGAAGAAAAGGTCCTTTAGGAAAAGTTCAAGACTCTGCAGAATTCACTAGTATCAACAAACTCTATTAGTGCTGATTCAAATCCTTAGAAGCATATTTGCGTATTCAAAGCACAGTTGATACAGGAAAGCTGGCTTTCTGTTTTCCTTAATAATGCATAAATGTCACTCACCTTTAACTGGGATTAATTGTCCTTTTAGTTACCCTGTGTAATAGAGGAGTAGGATTTCACTTAGTGCTTTATAGCTGCACCGAACAGCAGAACCGGGTGCAATGTGTACAGCATGCATTGGTGATGCAAGGCTGCAGAAATGTGCAGGTGTCCGGGTAAGTGGGCATCCCTTCTGTGCTTGGAGGCAGTACATTAAAATCAGTGTAAAGATGCTGGGAGGAGAAGGAAAAAGTTCCTTGACTTGAGTGGAAAGAAATTAAGAATTTGGTGCTCATTCTTTCATGTGTGAGTTTCTACCCATACTCCTGTTTCTGGCAGGTTTGTGTCTGTGCCCTGAGGACTGTTTTGGGGAGTAGTTAATGAAATCACTGAATGCCCAAATAAGCTGTGTTTACTGCCTCCTTTCCTGGAATTTCAGGCATTAAAATCATGATACTGGATGAAAAAGGTTGTTACGTGCACATAACACAGGAATGGATGCTCCAGGCTTGGGTTGGATGGAAACTAGTACTACCTAAACATACTGCTGTAGGAATTTGTTGTGGCTTAACCCCAGCTGGCAGCTAAGCACCATGCAGCTGCTCACTCGCCTCCCTCACAGTGGGATGGGGGAGAGAATCAGAAGGGTAGAAGTGAGAAAACTCATGGGTTGAGATAAAGATAGTTTAATAGGTAAAGCAAAAGCTGCATGCGCAAGCAACACAAACCAAGGAATTCATTCACCACTTCCCATCAGCAGGCAAGTGTTCAGCCATCTCCAGGAAAGCAGGGCTCCACCACACGTAACTGTTACTTGGGAAGACAAATGCCATCGCTCTGAACATCCCTCCCTCCCTCCTTCTTCCCCCAGCTTTACGTGCTGAGCACGACGTCATACGGTCTGGACTATCCCTTTGGTCAGTTGGATTCAGCTGTCCCAGCTGTCTCCCCTCCTGACTTCTTGTGCACCCCCAGCCTGCTCGCTGGTGGGATGGGGTGAGAAGCAGAAAAGGCCTTGGCTCTGTGTGAGCACTGCTTAGCAGTAACGAAAACACCCCTGTGTTATCAACACTGTTTTCAGCACAAATCCAAAGCATAGCCCCGTACTAGCTATTATGAAGAAAAGTAACTCTATCCCAGCCAAAACCAGCACAGAATTGATAAACTGATACTTATAGTCCCTCTAGATGCTGTGTTCAGAGGGGTTTGTGCTGCAAACCTTCCCTTATATCTGCATTCTCTCTTGTATGTTGGTATTTTTATGAACAGTGAATATGGTAGAACAAAAAGCTGTTAAGAGAAGTTTTGTTAATCAGAGATTATAAACATACCTTTTCTTAAGTACCCAGTGTACTGATTGGTTTAGAAAATAAATGTATTTAGTGCTCAAGAACAATGTTTGCAGCACAGCAGTTTTCAATTTAACCGTAAGCATCTTCACTCTTATGAAATATGCATTTGACAGACGTGGTTGCATTACTCTGCACAAAAGTACATTTTGGCTGATTACATACATCCTTTTCTGTGAAGGTTATTTTAATATGGTGCTTAATATGATTTGCTTTCATGAGTTCATGCTCCAGGGATGTTATGGTGTCTCACATCTTACTTTTTCCCCCCCTTGCATAGAGGATTATAACAAAACAAGAGATCTTGTTTTGTCTTGTATCAGAACATAGCACTCAGGAACGGTTTGGATGCAGCGCTGGTAGATGTTTCAGAAGCAAAGTTATAGTAGGAGTGTCTGTATTTTGTTTGCTGAAAGTTGCCGTGGCTTTTGAGCTTAACATACCTTAAACAGAGCTAGTTTGGAGTCCACCTCATTTCATACCATTTCCAGCCTCTTCAACATCAGTGGACCTTGATTTGCACATGCATGTTACAAAGTTCAGGGGTTTAGACTAAATCTCCTCATTAAAAATGAAGTGGCTTGATATGTCCTTGTCGTAGTATTGAATCTCGCTGTTGATAGCTCTGGATGCCAAGCTTCCACAGTTTTTTGTTTCATTTGTGCAAAACTGCTGTCACACTATCAGAAATCTGAACATACTGTTGTATCAATTCCTTTAAAGGAAAACCTTCTATCGGGGAAGATTGGATGAGTGTTAAGTGTTTAGCTTTGCATTGTGAGAAAGGAACATCATTTACAATACCAGATCTAACTGTGGCTGAAGTACTTCATTCACTGGGAGTGTGCTGAACATTCCCGTGGGCTTTGCCATTTAGAAACACACAAATTTGGACTCAGCAGCCTTCAACAATGCTGAAGGACTTCATACTTGTTTCTACATGAGGCCATGCTGTGCTGTTTCACAGAGTCATGCAACATGTCAAGTAATGGCTGCATGGTGTTGCAGATTTTTATCAGCTATCGAAGTTATTCTTTCTGAATACTGACCCCTTCTGATTGGGAAGCAGCTGCAATGTGATGCTGACCACCTGGGGCAGGCAGTGAGGACTCAACATACTCAGCGTGTCCATGGTGCAATTCCACTGAAGTAGTGCTGTGGCACTGAGGAAGAGCTCAACAATGTGTGCATATGACCAAAATGTTTAGCAATTGCTTTAGTTTTTCTCTGAGTCTGTTCCTCCATTGAGGATTTTCTCAGGTCTTTCTGCCCCTTAAATTCCTCTCTGTGAGCTCTCACTACCTCTTTTTATGCCATTTTTTATGCTTTATACTGGTGTGTTCTTGCTTCTTGAGCAAGTCAAAGGGTGGAGGAAGAACAGTGGTTGCTTAGTGTGTGCTGTGGTGACAGTGTGTCTGGGAACAGAAATAGTCATTAGCAAAGTTTTTGCTGCCGTTTGGAGAAAACCTGGAACATCTGGTAGATATTTCAGGTCTGGTCCCTTCGAACTGGGCATCTTCATATGGGTCTGAAGAGGCAGTAGGCAGAGAAAAAGAGGGTATACCAAACAGGATCATGTCCTTACCATGCTTTATCTGTCTGCCTTAGAGTGATGAGGAGCATGCCCAAAAGGATTCCCATCCAAGGAAGGGAAAAACTTCTTCTATGGAGAATGACACAGAGGTCCAAATGGATGGGTGTTTCATGGCTGGTCAGTGAGATCTGACGCATGAAGCAGCAGTGGTCTGTCCTTTCCTCTCTTTTTTATAGCTCTGCTGAGAGGACAGAAGGATTTCCTTCTTTCTAAGAAACTTACCATGTACCCAGGCTTGTGGAAGGGCTGTGGTTTAATGGGACAGGCTCACTCTGAGCATGGAGCAGCAGAGCAGGGCAGAGTTGCTGTATCGTATGGTGAGGGGTCAGCACCCTGTTAATCCAGCAGATTTCTGACTCCTCCTTCCCCTCCCCAGTAGCATCAAGGGCATTAGGGTTCAGGTTTTGTTTTGAGGTTTGGTTTTTTTTAGTAGCTGACTAACTTGTCCTGTTACTGGTACAGATCCTCAAGCAAATGTGTGCAGTGGTGTCAGCTGTCCATGTG
Organism: Haliaeetus albicilla; assembly: GCF_947461875.1. NCBI lineage: Eukaryota > Metazoa > Chordata > Aves > Accipitriformes > Accipitridae > Haliaeetus > Haliaeetus albicilla. Next base: position 24,294,591 of record NC_091491.1, on the reverse strand, counting down.
TGACCAGAAAGCGTTGGTCAGGCTGCCTGCACATCACCCCAACAGAACTGTGGTGCACTTTTAGCTCTGAATAATGAATAACCCAACAGGGGTTTTGTCCAAAAATGTGAAGGCTTGAATGATGTTTTTAGTAAAAGGTGGGATTTGATTTGAGATTTTTGGGTTTGGGTTCTTTTGAGTGGGAGGGAGTGCTTGTGTAAGAATTTTTAACAGCTGCCCTTGGTTGCATTAGATATCAGTGGATTGCAAATATTCCTTTTATTCAAAATATTGATCAATTGTTTACATTAAATGAACACCAAAACCGGAACAAATTAAAACAGAGTAGAACACTCCTGTGTTCTGTGTGCACTTGGTTCCCCTGCCTCTGCTGAAATGCTGACTTCAGTTGCAGTGGGGTAGTCGTGTCAGGAGAACACTGACTTTGAAAGGGGGAAGGTGAAGAGGAGATAGGTATTGCTCATTAATCTTCCAAATCTGTAACTTGTGTATGAATGAATAGAAAATGAAATGGGTCAGAGTTACCGCTTTTTTTTTTTTTTTTTTTTTATTAGCAACCTTTAACATTATTTACTAGTGGGGGCTAAAGTTTGCTAAATTGAGAGAGGAAACTAGCTTAGGAGTGTGCGGTTTCTCAACTTCTGTTTGGATTTGCTTCCTTGCACAGTAGAGAGTACTGTTGCTCTGTTCCCATTCTCTGGCTGGGTAGATGTAAGTTCTGGAAAAGTTGGTCTTCCTGATAAATGATGGCTTTTAGCATGACAACTTTTGTAGGTTTTCTTATGATAACTGAAAGACATCTGCGTATTTTTAAAAATTACTTGAAGGCTGTGCTCATCATATTGAATAGTAAAAAAAAAATCTTGAAATATTGAAGAAATGTAGAAGCTTTAAGCTGAATGTTCTAATGTTCTGGGTTAGAAAAAGCTATTAAAGCGTTAATTCTCATTCAACAGGCTTAAATGGGATCTCTCTTTGGAAATTGTTTGGGTTTTGTTGCCTGTTGTGGAGGAAGAGCAGTGAAGAGAACAAGAAGTGGTTTTTCATCGTTTGTATAGAACTGTTGCAACTTCATAGTGTTGAAAAAAAGTATATATGGGGCTTAAGAAAAAAGCTATATTTTGAAACTAGTGATTTTTTTTAAAGGAGGTAACAGGATCACAGCAATAGGTATACTGGAGATGCTATGGGGGCTTGAGATGGTTGCCTCCTTGAAATAGCAGATACATGGTTATTTAAAAAAAAAATAAATAAAAGACATTTTTCCTCCCCTACCAGAAATGAATGTAGACCAGAGAAACTGCCATCACATTCCTTTGAAATCGATCATGAAGATGTGGATAAGGATGAAGTATGTATTCTGGTTTTCAGTGGGTTTTTTTCCCCTTTTTGAAGAGTTATTTATTGTTTTAATATCAAATAAAGAATGGTAATGGAGGCTCATTATCTCCTATAAAATATTTCATATCTTAAATAACTCTGAAGTTAGTGGAACTTCTTTGTCTCTTATGTCATCATGTGCACAGCAGGCATATTAATAACATCTTATTTTAAAAGGAATGAAAGGATGATTATTTGTTGTCAAGCAGATATTCATACATTACAGTTTTCTTTCATATCAGAATTCAAAAAGCAAGTCCATGCAGTATTAATCATGTCTTTCATACAGGATACAACATCCCACTCATCTTCAAAAGGTGGTGGTGGTGGTGGAGGAGGAGGATTAGCAGCAGGAGTTTACAAGTCTGGATGGCTTTATAAAGGCAATTTCAACAGCACTGTAAACAATAGCATTACTGTTCGGGTAAGGGGACAGCATTATTCTTTCTTTATTCCATTTGGATTTATATCACCCACAGAGGCACACTTGTTTGCCATTGTCATTTAGCTGTTTATCTCTCGGGTTTGATTACATTGCTTTAAATGATAGTAAAGTAATATTGCAGTTGTCCGCAAAATAGTGTGATTGAAGTGCAGTTAGGAGTTGCCTATTATTTTAAACCCTGTGAATAACGTATCAGTGAAAATAATTTGCAGTGCAACAATTGTCATCCTTTTTTTTTTTTTAACCCTTACTTCAGTCATTCAAAAAGCGCTACTTCCAGCTGACACAGTTGTCGGATAACTCATATATTATGAATTTTTATAAAGATGAAAAAATATCAAAGGAGCCAAAGGGATGTATTTTCTTGGATTCTTGTACAGGAGTCATACAGGTAAGTTTCAATTTATTTCATTGTATTGTTTGGGTATCAGATTTAAATTTAAAAAGGCAAGTAGAAGAACACATACATTAATGGAATAGTGGTCTCATTAGCAGTTTCATGAAATGAAAACACCATTAGTTTTGCTCTTTAAATTGGTGCAAGTGCTCAGACTGACAGGTTACAAAAACCATAGTTGAATTATGCAGATCATGCATATGCTCTTTGCCCATGGCACACATGAGAAAAAATATCGTAAAATGTTTCTTTTCTCTGAAATTATTTTCTTACCTGCCAGATTTTACCTCATGCTTACTAAGAGCATGCTTGCTTGTTGTGGGTTAAAGAGACTTAGGTTACAAAGCATCGTCTATTGGGCAAGTGGTAAATTAATCCTGTATCCCGAGCCTCCTTGAAGATCATCACTTTTGGAGGTGATAGAGACCCTTAATGGCAGCAGGTGGGACAGAGCCTTATTGTTTATTGTGGCTTGGAAAAATAAATAACCAGAAATGTCTGACATCACCTTTTATTTTTTGTTCCCCCTAAGATTGAGTTCTTAGCTTTTTCTCCCTCTTGCTCTGCCTCTCCTCTAATTCTATTAATATATTTCTCTTTTTTCTTTTTTTTTTTTCTTTTTTTCTTTCTAAAGAAGATGTTATCTTGAATAATATATTACTATGGTTGATCTAGCCCCATGTATCACTAAATAAGGAAATTCCTTTTTATTTTTTTCAGCTATATGTCGAGGTTTAACCCCACCCAGCAACTAAGCACCACACAGCCGTTCACTCCCTCCCTCCCACCCAGTGGATTTGGGGGAGAGAATCGGGGCGGGGGGGGGGGAGTAAAACTTGTGGTTGAGATAAGAACAGTTTAATAGAACAGAAAGGAAGACACTAATAATGATAATAATAACTATAATAAAATGACAATAATAATAAAAGCATTGGAATATACAAAACAAGTGATACACAATGCAATTGCTCACCACCCGCCAACTGATGCCCAGTTAGTTCCTAAGCAGCAATCTGCCCCCCCAGGCCAACTCCCCCCAGTTTATATACTGGGCATGACGTCACATGGTATGGAATACCCCTTTGGCCAGTTTGGGTCAGCTGTCCTGGCTGTGTCCCCTCTCAACTTCTTGTGCCCCTCCAGCCTTCTTGCTGGCTGGGCATGAGAAGCTGAAAAACCCTTGACTTAGTCTTAAACATTAAAACATTACTTAGCAACAACTGAAAACATCAGTGTGTTATCAACATTCTTCTCATACTGAATCCAAAACAGAACACTATACCAGCTACTAGGAAGACAATTAACTCTGTCCCAGCTGCAACCAGGACACTATAGTTTATTTTTTACTACTTAACTAGTAAAGATTGGTAACAGTGCTAGTGCAGACTGATTTGAGGGTTGCTTGGAAAGAAACCTTTCAGGTAATGCAAGGGAAGACCCCTGATAATCACAAGCTTTTGTTGGTTGGGAAGTCTTCCCTTCACCCCTGAAGAGGCATTTTGGAGCAAGAAGAATAATACGTGAGTAATTTACTCTGGGAACAAATATTTCCAACAGCCCCCTGCAAAACCTCATTCCTGCACCCAGGAAAGTACCCAGCTCTGTAGGGAATGACTGTTTCCCCTGTGTAGTTCAAAAGGGTGTTTCTTTTTTCAAACAGGTATAGGACAGGATGGAGATATATATGTAGAAGGACAATGATATTTGCCTGTGTCAGTCCATTGGCTTGAAAGACCCTAACAGGTAGCTTGGAAGTGTGGCAGAAGCCATAGAGGAGATTCTTCTACAGAAATCCTGTTTAGAAATTACTGCTTGCTCCTGCTTGCTGGCAGTGTGTGCTTTCTTTTAAGATGGGTCTCAGCCAGAGCTCTAGTTAAGCCCTGAACGTCCCGGTAGTGTGGTTTTAGGTACAGATTTAATGCTGTCCCAGAGGGTGCCTGTTCTGCTGTGTTGTTTCTGATGATACTCCATGATAGCAGAATGTCTTGACTGCAAGATTTCTGACCTTTTTGACTAACCTCTGACAAAAAAGCTCAAGAAACCTTTCAAATCCTCCTCCTGAACTTTGACAGCTGCTTTCTAAATCTACAGCGTTCCTGCAAATTGTCCCAAACTGTTTGAACTGTGTGTTCTCCTCTCGCCTACCCCCAGACACTAGTTTTCGTGATTGTTCTTCGATTGACATTTAGAATAGGATGCACAAATTTATGAGCTGTCTTCACTAGCAAGAAGTGAGAGTCTTACCCAAGGGGGTAATAGGGCAAGTATCATCAGCTATCAAAGTCTGTGATGAACTTAGAATCATAAGGCTGAAAAACAAAACCTAACTTAGAGCTGCCATAAGGAAGGAGACCATAGAATGTAGAGAAAGAGTTGGGTAAAACTGAAGATTTAGAGGAAAACTGGGATGTGAAAGTTCTGATTTAATGAGTTTTAATACCACTATAAATCATTTAACTCTCTGTGAATGACTTTGAGCTCCTGTTTGATAAAGGTTGAATATCTAAATTGTAGTAAACATCCTGGAGAAATCATCTCCAGATAAAATACAAAATACTTCCAAAACAATACTGTTATTTTAGAAGAATGACCCTGCAGGTGTTAGACTTAGCCTGATGTTTCATTTATAGCTCATCCATAGTTTCTTTTTGAATCTTGTATTATTTCCTTCTGGAAGAAATTTTAAACTTGAAATTAAGTGTTGAAGATTACAAGTCAGCCTCAGGGTTCACACACCATATGGAAGAACTTAAGAGAGAAGCAAACCGAGAAATGGTACCTTTTTTTTTTTTTTCTTTCCTCTTAACTGGTCAGGATGAAAGTAGTTGGCTTTAGATTTGAAACAAAGACTTTGCTGTAGATCTCATCTGCTTGCCAGAAGTCTGAAGTGCAGATGGAAAAGTGGATATGGAAGTTTTCCTGCCCTAATGTTCTTACGATTCAGCATGCGAGATGTATTGCTCTATTAGATAACGTCTAATAGTGTTACAGTACCTGATTTAAAGATCTTGGCCATGTCTGTAAGGGGAAGTACATAATATAGACAAGAAATGCATTCATTTTAATACTCTCTGTACTTTCTGAAGATAAATTGAAATGTAGTGTTTTTCTTTATAGATTGTGCATAAATTGGTATACGTAATCCACTTATACAAATAATCTATCTTTAAAAGTTTTGAATGTTCCCTACCTAAGATTCTTGGCATAGTTTTGTTCAACTTCTCGCTCTTGGTCAAGCCCTCATGTTATATCAGTAAAAACAGGTTTCAGTGAAATTTTAGTCCTTGTTTTACGTTAATTTGAATGTATGCAGTGATTGGAGCATTAGAGTGATTTCAGGATCAAGAAAAGTATTGGACATCTGAGAACCAATTGCTGCAAAACCCAACCCTATTCTTGCCCTATGTTGGGTGAACTAAAATTTATAGCCCTGAAAGAATATTCACCTCAGTAAAGTACTTGAGAGGAAAACGATTTCCTACCAAGAGAATATCCAGTAGCAGAACTAAAAAACAATACACGCACATGCACATACACACACACACAATCCCAAGTCAGTTTGAAAAGCCAAGATTTGACTGACTCTGTTGACCCGAGTAGCTCCAGAAGAAGTTGTTCAGTCTTAACTGATTCCTGAGCTGGGTCATCACATGTAATATAAGGACTGGAGCAAGTGATTAAAAACAGATTGGGTAGGAATCTTCTAAATCATCTCTGCTGCTGGAATAAAAAAAAAATGTTCATGGAACTTTATTCTCAATGTTTTGGGTTCTTGGTCTCCTCCTCTGCTAATCAGTATCAGATTTTGTCTCTGTTCTTCTTAAAAATATCACTATCATCTCACCATCTGGCTTAGAAGCTATTCTTAGTAACTTGTTGGTACAGAACTGTACTGAGAAATAGTTATAGTTTGTAGAACTACAGGATACCATTGTCATGTTATTTGGGACTGTTAATGAAGAAAAATAAAATTGAGTGAAATGACTACTTATGGGGCGGATTAATTGATTTTCATTTGCCAGCATCAGTCCAACGTTAGATGTGTCAACAAAGTGATGGCCATTTTCTGGAATATTGAAAAGGTGGCACTGATGTCTGTAGTCAGTGGTTGTAAAAGTTGGATGGAGTAATAGGGGGTAGGACACGTCAGCGTTCTTTCGGATTTAAGCAAGGAGGAGATACAATTGACGCAACTGCTTCCATAATACTAAGAGATAAAAGCCTCACTAATTTGATAAATTTGAGGAATGAAGCACCTTATATTAGATCACATCACTTTGTTTAATTTTATTGAGCTATTTCAGTAACTAAGCACCTGTTAATTCTTATGACAAAAATTGATGGATTAACCATCTACTGAAGGTAAAATTGGTGATACAGAACAGATCTTAGAACTCAATCTGTTGCCAGTATACTGAGCATTGGCTCTTATTCTCTACTTGGAAAGGATAGCATTGCGGTGACTGAACAGCACTATACCTCACCTTTTGCCTTCTGCAAAGAATTGTTGTAATCGCCTTAGTCACTTTTAAAATCCTTCTAATAAAAAGGTGGCAGTAGGAAGTACCCATTGTAATCTTTTCACATGGAGGAATTTGTCCTATTGTAATCTTCTGGAGAGATTTACTAGTTAAGCTCCATTCCAAGTTTAGACTCATATCATCCAGAAGTTCTTTCAGAAAAATATAAAAATAAAATTATGTAGACATGTTCTCATCCTAACCGCAATGTTTCTAACTTCATTAGATGCTCAGAAAGTTACCTTTATGTAGCTTGTTAGCAGCATCCCCAAATACCTCAAAACAGAAGATTTTATAAATTGAAAACAGAAGATTTTATAAATTGTTCACAATTACCTTTAGACCTATTCAGGTCCAATCTCAGCAGCCAGGGATGGAACAGTCTTTGACCACGTGTTGGCTTTGCTTGCTTGCTAGTTTGAATTTGGTGAACTCAGTACTGTTCCCACTGAGCAAATATTTGTATGACTTAGCAATACTTAATATCTTTTTGAGTGTCTGATGTGCTGGTAAGGTGTAGGACACTTGGGCTTTAGAGGTATTCTCTCCACGCAACTCATATATACTTACGTAGCAATGCTGTACTTTGCCATTAGAGGTCTTTCATTATTCCACTTGGGAGTTATTCCCTACTGTAGTTTGAAGTGTTATCGTCCATAGTCTTAGATTTCTATGGCTAAATAGAAGACATATATTTGGCCATAGAAGATCTTAGATGCACAAAGACCCAACACTAAATTCACATAAATTTGCGTTAATATAACATTACTTGGATTTTTTTTTTTTTTAAAGCCACTGAATTTTGCTTGAATGTTATTTTTAAGGAGTGGCCATATAGAAGTCTCATCTCATGGATGCCTTTTTCAGTACCTTTTTATAATTAGTTCTAGTGTTTATTTTTCTTTTCCTTTTGTTCCAACAGAATAACAGGCTTAGGAAACATGCCTTTGAGTTGAAAATGAATGACCTCACATACTTTGTGCTGGCAGCTGAAAATGAGCAGGATATGGATGACTGGATTTTCACTCTCAACAAAATCCTGCAAATAAATCCAGAGGGAACCATTCAGGAGAGGAAAAGTGCAGATCTCACTGATCTAAAACTTGGTAAGAGTGAATAGTCTCTTCATTGTTTTTTGGTTTTGTTTTTAATCAAATGCAAAAAATTGAACCTTCAAATATCACTGTTGAGTCATTTTAACTGCCTAAGTCTGTAATGGATTCTGCACCTATTGATTTCTAATGAAGCAGCACCAGTCTTTTGGCAATCCTTGAACAATGTCAGCTAACTCCCCACAGATCATTTTCAAAAGGCTGTGGGGGAGGTAAAGCTGCTCCCCACAAAGTCAGCAGGAGCAACATGGCTCTGCCTTGCCTATGCAGCTCTTTTTCAAATATAGTCCTCTCTGTCAATGATCTTGCTAGTACTTTGTGTTTTACTGTCTTGGAAGCCTGAAGATTTTAAAGAGTTTTGTACTGGAAAGAGGTTAGATCAGTTCTTTTTCCAGCATTTTATTTTCTTTAAAAATCTGGAGCTAATAGTTAAAAAAAAATGCCGGCTGTGGTATATTGCTCTTTCCCTGGAAGCTTATTGACTTTTCATTTCTTGCTTTTGTGAGTTTGCGTATTAATATGCTTTCACTGTGGAAGAAAGAATTGGATGCTCTGTTATACTGCACTCTTCATGTGGCAGTAACTCATTCCTCCACATAATAAATCCATGTTCAGTTTGGATGAACCCCAGCTGAAATTCTAAGACTGAAAACACTTGAAACCTTAATACAGATTTGAACTGCTTGTGTTCTGAGCTGAATCAAAGCATTGAATCCACATGCATCTGAATCTTGGGGAAGTTCAGAGCTAATTGAAGACTTCAGCCTGGTGTTTATAGTAAATTCTGATTTTGGAGGGACAGGATACTCTTCATATAGTCAAAGATGTTTTTATAATTTGGAGGCACAAGAGACTTGCACTTCAGAATCAGAGAAGTACTTCTGAAAATCCCACCCATAAGGGATATTAATGAAACAGGAAGAAATATGTGCATAAAAGGTCAAAGACGTAACTCTAACAGAAAACAGAAGCCTCTACTGGTAAAAACCCTGATAACAAGCAACAGGAATGTGCTATGGAGTTAACTTGTCAAAAGGCATGATGTTTTCTTGGCAGAAAAGCCCTAAATGGCTGTAAATGGCTTGTTTCACATTGAATTACCTAGTGAAAGCAGAACAGTCCTGGTGAGCTAAGTAAAGCAAAGGGGTTGCTGTAGTGTGCTGTCCTCTGGATCCATAGATTTGCAGCTCATGGAGTTCAGACTGCATCCCTCCCCTTCCCAAAGAGTGGGTAAGGTCCTGTCTGCCTCACTGAGGACTCACTTTACTGCGAGTCCAAAATCTTTCAGTTGACATAAACCCTCGGTGTTGCCTCAGAAGGGACTGAGAGAGCAAAGGAAGGTGTCTTTGTTGTGGGCATGAATATTTGTCATGGATGAATGTGTCAGACATTTCACTGAGTAGAGTCAGGCCTCTTGTTTGAAAGCTTAAATATAGACTAAGTTACAGTAAGCAGCAGTGGGAGATGAGGTTGAGGAGGACAGAGGTTTACATTATATCTCTTCCATTTGTTAGCCTGATGATACTAAAGGGAATAAAAAGGTACAGCATGGGGATAGATCATCTTCTTTTTTAAACCCAATGGTAATAGCAAGTATAACAAAAAGATTTGCATTTTTTTTCTTCTTTTCAAGACCCTGCAGAAGTTTCGGTGAATTATGATTGCTCTCAAGAAGAGACTGATTCTTCAGAGAACACCTTGCACCCAGACTTTGCAAAAGTAATGGATGGTATATTTATCTTTACAAGCTTAGTGGACAGTGCTACGTAGGTGAAAAATGCCTGCCAATAGATGATCATTAATGTTGTGAAAGGTTTGAAAATATAGCACAGACTGTTGTGATTGTTAGAGCCATGACAAATGACGGGAAATTTTTCTTTCTGAACAGCTGGTGGCTTTGTTTAAATGAGAAAAAGCTCCACTGGATGTAAAGAAATTGGGTGTTCCCTAGAGAGGTTTGATTTAGACCTGCAAAGTCAGTAAGGATCTGGTCCCTGCAGTGATCTGTGAAATATTTACTCTTTTTAACTGCATTTCAAAAGAGTTTGGCCCTTGGAGAGCCAAGATTTCCTGTGTGACTTGCAAGGAAATGAGCTGTGAGCTGCTCGTCACCTTCTGTAACTTCATTGAAAGATGCGTGTAGTATCAGGGGAGGCGTTTTGTCGTCTGGATCTCATAAACTGCTTCATGTGAATGAGATAATTGTAGATGGTGCTAAGAAGCTTTTTGATAAAAAGCTAGATTGGAAATATTTCACTGCTTTTTCTTAAATGAATGTATGATCTGTTTTGTAATCTTCTGTCAGTAAGCTACTATAGATACTGTCTATCTACACAGCCAAATGCTATTTGAGGATGTTACTCCCACAGATTTGAACTGAAAGCTGTATATGCAAATGAGGACAGAATTTGGTCTAGGTTTTACTGTAGGCTGTATTCATATATATGAAGTGGTCACCTAGAATTTAAAAAAAAACAACAAACCCAGAATAAAAACAAAACAACCAACCAACCAAATAAAATGTAACTGAGTTTATGTATTAAGGACAACAGTAGTATCTGATCATCTTGTCTGTGGATAGATACTTTCTAATGGTTTAGTTAATGCAGATATTTCAAAGGTATCTTAAAGATATCTCAAAGACCACTGCTGGCCTGCAAGGCCAAAATAGATGGTCTGCAGGTTGTGCGATGCTTGTATTGCCCTTTATATGGCTAATTCCTGTTATAGAGCTCTTGGTCTTGCTGTGCTGCTTCTGCTTGTTACTTAATGTGTATCAGCAATGTTCATGCTATTGTGAAAAACACAAAACATTGAATGGGACCTGAACAAGAGCATAGCCTGTACCATGTCAGCTAAGGTTTGTACTCAGTCTTGGGCAATCAGAAAATTTGTGGACTCCGTTAATAGTTCAGAGATTGAAAAATAAAAAGAAGTTAGGAAAAACAAAGTGCAAAGAAAGACTGAAGGAAGTGAGCACACTTAGACTGAGAAAAAAGGTTTCAGAGATATCATGAGGGATCTGTAAGGGGAAGGGAATGTGTAGGGCATACTTCACATGTTAGATGAATGGGCTTAAATAGTGGGGAAAAAATTATCAAAGTTAGGCATAAGGATAAACTTTTAAATGGCAGGGTAGGAAAGCACCAAATGGCATCAAGAGGTTGTTGAGTTGGTTTTATCAGAGAGCTTATTATTAACTTACGCATGTGTCCATCAGAAATAAAATGAGTGTGACTGACCCTGCCTTCTGGCAGAAGGATGGCTTTGGGTGACACACTGCGATCTGTCTGTCTGCCCACCTGTAAGGCTGAGCTGCACTTTCCTGCTCCCCTTTCTGCCCTCCCCCTGACACAAGTGGTTTTCTGTGGAACTGTCGGGCTTTTTTTCCTCGACTTGGGAATCCCTAAAGTGATTTCAGTGCAGTGATCCACCATTCTGACATCTTATACAATGGAGTCTTTAGTAACATACATGAACTTGAATTACTTAATTGATCTATTTGGTGTTCCTTAGAAGTATATCACAGCCTGAAAATCTTGCTTCACAAGCATATAACCTTCAAAGAGTGTTTGAAGGTGCTTTGCAGAAATGAGAAGTGTTGTTAAAAGTGAAACATTGATCATTCATTTAGAAGTCTAACAACTCTATGGATTTCTGTTCTTGTGCAGAAAACTAATTTATTATCTGTCACCACAGTACATTACAGAAACAGAAGAAACAGTGAAAGCCTCTCGAAATACAGAGCGACTAAATCTTTTCTCTTTGGATCCTGATATAGCAGTAAGTGATTCCCCCCCCCCCCCCCCAAGTTCTTAAAAGTTTTAAAATACAGATGGCCTGAGCTAACTGGGTTAGCTAAGCCACCAGAGTGGACTGAAGTTCAGCAAGCAACTCTGGGTATACCTGAGACTTCAACTTTGAAGGGTGAGGGGAGCTATTTCTAGTCCATAGAGATTTCTGTATACACTCTACCCATATCTGATCACAGAATGGTTGAGGATGGAAGTGACCTCTGGAGGTCATCTAGTCCAGTCTAGCTAAGCTTTGAATCATTAAAGCAAACTGAAAATATTACAGGAGCAGAACCTCCTTTTGGATTGGGAATGTTACAAGAACAGTGGTTTTATTGTTATTCATTACGCTGAATTTGATTACAAAAAGGTGAATGGATATAAAAAGCAGTGGGAAGGTACAGTTGGAGGTACAAAAGGCTATCTATGTGAAAAAAAAGTTTAGCTGGAAATGTAGGAAGTGAACGTTGCTTTTCTTTTTATCTTCAGCTTGCTTATCATTTACTGTCAGAGTTCATGATTCAAAGAATGTTATTCCTTGCACTGAATGTACATTTGTTGGTGATTTAACTGGAAACTTTATTTTAGTTAAAAAGAAGACTTAAGTAAAATTGGTATCAGTATATATATTCAAACTTGAACCTGTTGTCATTCAACTGTTGTGCCATTTTTAATAATATTAAGCAAATTGAAATAGTGGTGTGATGTATAAGTGAGGGGAAATGTCTGAAATCTAAAATGTGGTGTTATAGTCTGAAAATATGAGGCTGTTTAATCTATATGAGGAAATTAAAAGTTAAAGTTTCAGAAGCAGTAAGTAAACAAGAAAAAAAAATCTGTTCTGAAATTATAGGAAACCTAACTTGGATCCCTAATTCTGCCTCTGACATTATATATGTTGTCAAGCTATCTTTTTGCCTTGCTTCCTAATCTATAAATTAGGAATAACAATCATTTACTATGGTAACGCGAAGATATCAGCAGTGACTTTTTGAGGTTTTCAGGTGCTTCAGTGATTGTCAAGACCTTTAAAAAGCTTACTTAGTTTTTGAATGCTGTGCTTTTCCCATGTATAACAAATCACCCAACTTATTTCAGTCATTGAATCCTCAGAAAAAGGAGTTTCCAGGGACAAACTTGATGATCAAGCCATTTGAAGAAAAGCCTGCAAAGAGGATCCTGATAACTTGCAAATCCCTTAGTTTGAATCTCCAGGCCTGTGTTACTGAAAATGAAAATGATCCTTCAACCAATGTAAGCTTTACTTATTTCCCTGTGATTTTTCTCTCCCCCCCCCCCCCCCCCTTTTTTTTCTGTTTTCTTTTTTCTCTTTCGATGCACTTGTTACTTTGGAAGGAGACGGTAAAACGAAAGCTGTATCATGCAGGTGTACTGCATTCACTCCTCCTCCTCCTCTGCCCATCCCTTTGGATTGAATAATGAAACTGATGAATTTTTCAATAAACAGTTGGAAGCTGATTTAGATTGAAGACTTTTAGCTACAGTTCAATGGGGAATTAAAAATGTTAAAATCCTTGAGGTTTCTTAAGAATTGCTATAAGAAGAACAAGTATAAACTGCCAAGACCTATGTAGGGAGGCAACTGAATATCAGTTGCTGGTGAACTGGTTTTTTGTTTTACAGAGAGAGGCCAGGAACCAAGCAGATTGAATTACAGAAGAGAAGGCAGAATAGAAAGGACTGGATGCTTCATCTAGTGGAAGAGCCGAGCTAAAAACAGGACAAAACAGAAAATTTTGCTTATTCTTACTTTAACAGAAAAGGGCAGGGAAAAGCAAAATGTAGCTGTCAGTCCGTAGCTTTTAGTTCTCCTCTGAAGCAGGAAAGTTTTGAGAAATTAATGTCCTGGCAAGTCAACTTTCATACATTACATATGAGGCATTGATTTTTATTTTTTTTTTCCTCATTTAAAGATGACCTCTACAGTGAGTGCATATTCAGCATGATGTAATCAATACTTTTTTTGGCAGACTAGAATAACTGTTTAAATGAAGTCATGATAACTGTACCAAGGGCATACAATAATTCACTACAGAGGCTGAAAAAGCATAGAATATTGTACCTGCCATGCATTGTTCCTTATCTCCAAAGTTTTAAGATTTTAATTTCTAGACAGCTCAAAAGGTGTTGTTCTTATTCTGAGACTGATTTATTTCATCAGAATTACAGAGGCTCTTTGGAGGTTACTTACAGTCATGGGACTTAACTCCCTGGTACTACGTGATAGAATAAGTGGGTACTGTCAGAGTAGTTTGAATGCTCTTGGTTTCCTAGCAAGATGGAACATGTGTTTCCCACAGAATAATATGCCCACATGTTTGAGTTGGTACCAGTAAACATTTTTCATCTACTTATGTTTGTCATCTTTGTGCTACATTTCTGATCATCCCTGGAAAGCCCACCCTCACTCCTCTTTCTTTTATAATGACTCTGAATCTACATTTTAAAAATCCTGTAACATGTTTCTCTGGGGGCCTATTCATTTACTCTAATAATTATTTGTGACAAATAGATTTATTTTTTATTCTGCAAGTGTCTAAATTAGCTGTCAATTACTGTTCTAGCATGTTGTTAACAAGCGACCTTTAAAAGCCGCTAAATCACATGGTTGGAAACTAACTTTGACAGGGGTGTGTGTAAGGATGTGTTTTTAATGAATCTCATGATTTGTAAATAAAACTTGTTTGTTTTCTTTTTTTCTAGCTGCAGGAACCTATTAAGAGATACAGTTTACCCCCTTGCTCTCAATTACCTCTATATTGTGTTTCTGGTTTTTCTCCAGGTAGAGCCTTTCTTTGTGAGCGTGGCGCTGTATGATGTCAGGGATGGCAGGAAGATCTCTGCTGATTTTCATGTGGATTTGAACCACCCACTCGTTAGACAGATGATTTCAGGTTCCTCGTTTTCATTAGAAAATGGCACTGTTGAAAATACAGACTCAAACGAAATGGAAGAACCACAGGTCAAGGGGTTCCCAGAAGAATGGCTGAAATACCCAAAACAGGTATTCCACATGTGACTTACATGACTTAGTACCCATGTGACTTATTTTAGTTCAGTAGTAGTGTTCATTTTCATCAGAGAATTTATGTGTACTACCAGTGGTTCTTGTTTTCAAGAATACTCTTCCTTTTGTGTATCAGTGGTACTTTTATACAGATGCTTGATTTTTGAGCTCCCTGTATAGACTTTAAGACCATTTACAGTCAAAACTTTGAAAAAAGTTAGTGTCTGTTATTTAGAGAAACACCTATGTTTCCTGTGCTCTTTGGGTCATTTGCTGACCTCTCCCAAACCAGCCAAACAAAACCGCAACTTAAAGCAATACCTAGATGCTGCATTAATCTCAAAGTACTTCCACATTCTTGCTGTTGCTGTAAGCCTTACCCAGAAACCCCATACATTACCTTTTCTTCTCCCTGTCATTCCCCTGAGGTGTGACTAATTTAGGCCAGCATTTAAGTGCTGTCCAAGAGGAACAGTTAGGTTAGTGATGCTAACGTGGTCATACTGCTTCTTGACTTGATTCAGTCTGTTTGCAAGGTGCTGCACGTGCACAAGCTTACTTCAGCACTAGCACAAAGATTTTATTTTCCTTCTGGCTGTATTGAATGTGTAGAGATAATAATCTTCAATAATCCTTTCTGAATTTGGTTTATTACTGTTTCCATCAACAGAGAGCACTGGTGGTATTTCACTTCTCCAGTATTGCTATATACTTTTTAAGTGTTCTGTCTTTTATCCACAGGCTCTTTTCTCCATAAGTAATCCTCATTCTGACATCGTATTAGTGGCAAAAATAGAAAAGGTGCTTACAGGAAACATTGCCAGCAGTGCTGAACCTTACATTAAGAATCCTGATTCTTTTAAGGTAATGTAACGGGAACATCAGTTCCTTCTTTGTCAACTTCAGCCTATTGGAAGCTGAAGACATTCCAAATTGTGCTCACAAATCTCACCAGTGTGTGGTTGCTGAATAGGACAAGCTCACAGGAGGCCCGTGCCTAAGAAAGCAAATGTCCAAGCTCCACTGACTGAATGAATGAAGTACCATTTTGTCTGCAACATACAAATCCATTTGTGGTGCATTCCTATGCTGCTTATGTCTAGTAGAGTGAAATTCTCTTTCAGTATCTTCCAGAAATTATGAGTTTGTGTGTTTCATATATGAGCAAAGTTGGGCTAGGCACCTGTTTCTTTCTGAGGGCAGACAGTGCATTTTCATTGGGTATATTACAGAAAAATTGAATAATAACTGTAACTAATGCAGTTCTGACTGAAGGGATGGTGAAGAGGTTTAATTCGTCAGCACCATCATATTCATCTGTGATGTCTTTGCTGTCTGCCCAGAACCTTCTGCTATGGGTAGTATCAGGCTAAAATATTTTAGGGACACTAGCCTCTTCAGCAGAAGAGTGCTTGGATGTACTCTGCTGCATTTCAGATATTATAATGATATGGATGAAATAATTCATATTTTCTTTTTTGTAGTGTGCACAGAAAGTGTTAAAATCCAATAAACAGTTCTGCAGCAAGCTGGGGAAATACCGTATGCCATTTGCTTGGTCAGTGAGGTATGGTATTAATTCTTTTTATAATTTTATAAGCATCTTATAGCTTATTCTGCCTTTGGACTTGTATCCTTTTATTCTTTTCCACTTTTTCTGCCTGAAGCTAAGCAAAGCTTTCTGCATGGTCCAGGACCCCAGAAGATCCTGCAGCCTTATTATTTCATTGCCCTATTTTTCACACAGCTGAACATTAGTTACTTTCTCATTAAATGTTACTGTGGTGGAATCTTTTCTTCAGGTATGTAGTGAAGTTGCCAGGGAGTAGCAAAGGTGGCTGACAGAATATCAGTTTATCGTGAGCTCCACCAGTCATTTGGTGCTGAAAATTACCAAAGAAATTTCAAAGTCACAGGTCTCCCAAGAATTTCCTACAAAGATAATTACAGTCTGAAATAGAGTTGCAATGGCCACCCAAAGTATAGGTGCACAAGTTTGAAGCTCTGTTCTTGTTATGATGCATGTCAGGTTTTAGGAAAAATCTAACCAAGGATTTGGAAGTTATGGTGCCCTTAAAACAGTGCCCTGGGGGTGATATTCAGGGATTTTGCTTCAGGTACTCTTGCAATTTTAGTGGTTAGTAGGTGACAGCGAGCTGTTATTTTCTTGTTTGATAGGTCAGTTGGGTTTTATTGCAGGTCACTGCAGTGGCAGTAATGGATTTTTGTTCTTCCTGTCTCTCCTCCTGGATAATTTCTTAATGGTCTGACCCTCAAGATTGAGGCATCCCAGTGCCTCTTGATCCCTTTCTGCCAAATTAACTCACAAAACCAGATATGGCTTTCTTCTTTTTGTTCTCCCCTCAAGTTCCCATGTAATTCCTTTCTCTGTCCTCTCTGATTTTTCTTTCCCAGTTTTCTGTAATTTCCTCAGCTTACTGCTGCAGTGGGGTGAGAGAGCTCCCTGAGATGCTCCTGTGTGTCCCTGTGACAGCTCTCCCTTCTTTTTGCCATGCATAGAGCAGGGAATATAAAATTCTATATTCCCTATAAAAAGGAAAGCTGTCGATTGCTGAGTGAAAGCATTCCTTCTCCTCTGGGGCTTCTGTTCTGACTGTGGCAGGCCAGGTGGAGAGCTGCCTGAAGCTGTAGGGAGGAAGGAGGAGCGAGTGCTAGGTGAAAAAGTCACATTGTGGCATTGCCCCATGACTGTGAGGGATAGCTGTGTGGCTGTATACTTCTGGTGTGGAGGTACGGAGCACCAGAAGTGCACAGTTTCCCCTGCTGCATGTAGGGGAAAGCTTATGATGTTAGAATATGGTGCTTAGATGGCAAAGGAGAAAACGCACAGTAAGGTACGGCC
The DNA here is from genome assembly GCF_947461875.1 of Haliaeetus albicilla. Taxonomy (NCBI): domain Eukaryota; kingdom Metazoa; phylum Chordata; class Aves; order Accipitriformes; family Accipitridae; genus Haliaeetus; species Haliaeetus albicilla. Next base: position 24,277,052 of record NC_091491.1, on the reverse strand, counting down.
ATTTGAAGAGTTTGTTTATTTTTTATTGACATACATTTTTGTCAATATCCAGTAGGAACAGAAGTACGTGCGTGTTCAAGAGAAAGGCAGATAATGTGTTCTGATCTGTCATTGCAAGCTCAAGGGTACTCATTAATATTTACTACTTCTGTGTAGCCAAAGGACCATTCATCAAAATTGTATTGATGGGTGTCTCTTGACTTGACAGAGCTACTTTTAGCATGTAATGGACCTTACAACGGCAAGAGGTGCAGGCTTGGCATCAGACTGACTTGAGGCTTTTTATTAACTCTGTCCTACCTGCCTGTGGTCTGTGGTGGTACCATTAGCGATATGTCCTGCAACTCAGTTATTGCTGTAGCTATTAAGTTATGTTTAGTCTAAACTCAAGGATTTTTCAGCTTCTCGTGCCCAGCCAGCAAGAAGACTGAAGGGGCACAAGAAGTTGGCACAGGACACAGCCAGGGCACCTGACCCAAACTGGCCAACAGGGTATTCCATACCATGGGACGTCCCATCTAGTATAGGAACTGGGAAGTGGGTGTGGGGGTATCGCTGCTCGGGGACTAACTGGACGTCAGTCAGCGAGTGGGGAGCAATTGCATTGTGCATCACTTGTATATTCTAATCCTTTTATTATTACTATTGTCATTTTATTAGTGTTAGCATTATCATTATTAGTTTTTCTGTTCTATTAAACTGTTCTTATCTCAATCCACGAGTTTTATTTCTTTTCCTGATTTTCTCCCCCATCCCACTGGGTCAGGGGGAAGTGAGTGAGTGGCTGTGTGGTGCTTAGTTGCCGACTGGGATTAAACCACAACACTCTGCCTGAGGGAAGTCTGACAGATATGAATGAAGTTTTACTTCTGTCCCTGTAAGGTGGATAGCTTGTCAAGCTAGGGTGCACTGAGAAAATGGTGCTTTTCTGAAGATTCTCCTCTCCTTTCAGTTCTGTGTTATTTCAGCTATTTTATCATTAAAACACCAGTTGGCAACTCCTTGGTCATCTCAGACATAGTATTATAACCTGGATAAATTTATTTTGTAGTAACAGGCCATATTGATTTGGAGTAACAAATAAAATCTTAATTAGATCAAGCTGGACTAACAAATAGAGCTCCACTAGATTTAAATCTGCATGTGAGTTTTTTAAGTTCGAGTAACATGGTACATGATAGCAGCAGCTTCCAATCACCACAGCCATGTGAGCAGAAGCATTTTCTATAAACGGATTGCTCCACTTTACTACTACTACTACTCATCTAAGTAGAGCACAGCAGTTGCTGCTGCTGCACCCAACAGTGTTTATTGGGTAAATGAAGAAAGATTTTTCTTTCTGGCATTCCATGCAGAATGGTTAATTGGCACAGGCTGGAATGTGGCAAAGGACATAAGGCAGGACGAGAGCAATAGAGTTCCGTTTGAGAGGAGCTTGCTTGTGTGATGCCCAGTGCAGTGGGTATGGGAATACCTGGGAGTCTGAGCCTTCCTCAGGCTGTTTCCTTGAGACTTTTTGCCAATGGAAACCCTTGGCTCTAGTCCCGTACTTTTCCAGTTTCAGAGATGGCAATGACTTGTTTCACTGGGTATTCTCTCCGAAATTACAGGTACCTTTTTCAATGTGCAGTCCACAGTCTTAGAAAACAAGATTGAAAACACCTCCACATCATACTGTATTTTTGCTTTCCCTAGGACAGGATCAAATAATTCCTAAACATGTTTGTCTAGCCAATATTTCTGGCTGTGATTTCCTGAATATAAATGGGAATATATGCATGTGGAATTAGCAAATGCACAGCGAGTTCAACATTTTGCAGACTTACTGTGTGTGCATTACACACAGATGGCCTGCACATGGGCAGGGGACATAGCTGGGGTTTGTGGACATTCTTCAGTTCCAGCAGGCAGTATTTTTGGATGGCATCCTAATTCAGTGCTTCACTGCCCATACCATTAAAAAGGTTCCCTCCTATCTGTAGAAGTAATTGCAGAAAATATACTTGGGTATGTTTATCAGCTCTTAAGCTTTTTCATTATAAATCACATTATTAGATGAGACCGTTTAAAAATCATGGACCAAATAAACCACTGTATGAACTTGTTGGTATCAGTGATGTTGTACAAGGAATTTATTTAGTTCATTGGGTCAAATTCTGCACTCATTTACAGCTGTTTATGTATTAACATTACTTGGGACTCTCTTTGGTAAAAGCAAAGTATATTTGGCCCTGTAAAATCTATTTCTATTTTCACAGCTTGAAAATAGAATTTTCCACAGGAGGCTATCACACTACAGGGGAAGAAATGGTTTGGCTATGATAAATAGCAAAACCCTGGGTTTGGAAATGTGTTTTCCAGTTATTTCATTCTGGCGTTAACCATGCTCCTGGGTTTGTGTGGAAATTTTCCCCCCTTAAAACAGTTACAGATGGCCACAGTGCGATTTTTATGTATGTGTTCAGCAAGCCAAAATCTTGACGGTTGAGTATTGTGCATGTGACTGAAACGCTTAATTAGCTTATGTGGCATCCAGTTTGTTAACATCATTCAAAAGCATGACTCAGGGTTCCTCCCTCATTTCTTGCTGGCATTGGTGGGATCTGGTGTCTGTATGCTCTCGCAGGTATAATTATGGTATGTGTTAGAATTACAGTGTGTCAAATCCATCTTCAATTCTCATATTCCTGCCAGAACTGCCAAAGTTTGCAAATATGTGCCTGAGCTACATATTGTAGATGTGGGGAAACTTCACTCCCAGAGATTAGTTTTTACACTCTGCTGTTCCTTCAAACCTTCTCCACCCTCGTAAACTTCACATTTTAGAGCCCAATATTTGAATCCTTCAACAGCTTGTGTTGCTGGTTCGGTTCTCAGCTGGCATAGGTTGATGTAGCTGAAGGTAGTGAGGCTGCACTGATTTACAGTAGCTGCAGATCTCACACTGAAACTCTAAACCTGGAGGTGAGCAATTTTTCCACAAATCATAAGCCACTACTTACAAAGTAGCTTTTCCAATGTTAACTTATGAACATTGTGTAGGTTTTCTGTGCTTAAAGATTTTTTATGATTGTGGACTATCAGCTAACAATGTCAGAAGACTAGAATCACAGAAACACTTCAAATACTGAGATGATGTTTCAGTTTCTTTAGAGAAATCTGTTGATTTGTTTTTCCCCTAAATTAACACCTTTATAGAGTCCCTTCAGGATTTTAGTCCTGTGAAATTTTTCTTATTAAAATCCCTCTGGTAAATAAGTAACTGGCAGTAAGGAATCATTACTATATTTGACAAATACTGGACTCCTGGATTGTGGAAGTGTTTTGTTACATTTCCTTTTCTATGATGTGACAGTTGTCATTCTCAAATGCCTTCAGTACATTCACTGTGACAAGGAGCACTCTTGCTCCACCTGCACCCAGCAGCCTGAAAGGATCCAGCAAAACACGGGACTGCAGCTACTTAACTGCAGATGTGATACATGTAATGCTTGCTGCTCTGGCAATTCTTCAGCTTTAATGAGCCAGGGGAACGGAGACACCAGTACAGTTTGACCAGCAGAAAGCCATCTAACTTCCCTGAGTGCATAAAACATACCTGTGTTTAAGAATGATTATCTTGTTTTCAATGAACGTCTAAATTGCTCTTGTAGTGGCAAGAGCTTTACATAAATGGAGTATTGTGTGTAAGTTGGAGGGATAAAAATACTTATCTATCTTGTATTGTGGATACATGGTTTCATGCCTTTAATTTTGTCCTGGATGTATTATTTAGGCTGGGTTATGCTGCTGAACTGATGAGGAGCAGTCCTAGAGGCAGGGCATATGATACCCAGGGAGCACTGTTGCTGGGGAGGAGTGGTTGTAGGCAGGACTCTGTAGAGCCCTTCTAACTCCAAACCAGAGTGGCCGGAGGGGAGGAGGTGATGATACTGTGTCCCTGAGTGCTCAGCACCACTGACCCAGAGTGAGCTACTTCCAGCACAGACCTGGTTCTTTTTCCTTTCATACTATGAGCATCACCAACCCTGCCTTGGTAAGTGCCCCTACACCCTGCTGTGCTGAGCAGTGGTTTGCTCGGTGTCAGAGCCTGCACTGGAATTAGTTAATAAGCTCCAACAGAGCCTGGGTTTGCTTAGCATCATATTGCAGAGCCCAGTGGTACAGCGGAAATCACTCACTGAATGTTTTAGTCCTCTCTGTTAGTCTGGAGAAGGAAGCAGTGCTGAGTCCAAGAAATATCATAGTGTCACCAATACTGTAAAAATTATTTTTCTTTCTTTTTTTTTCTGACAGCAGTTTAATAGGATTTGTAAAGTAAGTGGTGGCTGCCAGAAATTAGGTCTGGTTTCTCCCTAATAACTTAAGATTTTTAACATGGCATGTTGGTGTGGACCTTATTCCCCCTAACTGCTGGAGGCAAAAATCTGACAGAAGAGAGTTGATTCTCTCAGTTAATTAGGTTAAGGCACGGTGCCTTTATACTTCTGCTTGGGATCCTCTTCCAAAGGTTTACTCCATTATTTTGTGTCTGGCAACAATTTGTGCTGGCATTAATTCTTCTCACTGGCAGTGGAACAGAGAAGTAAATTAAGGAAGCAAGATTGGCCAAATGATTCACAGAACAGCACTTAGTGTCAAGAACATTTTACTTTTGTTAAGCAATGTTTTTGCAAACTACAGTTGAATCCAAGGTTCATTAATTTGGATAGCTGTTACATTATCCAGTCCAGCCAGAGTGTGTGACTCTTGGGGATATACAGAGGGCACTGGAATGTTTTAATTAAATCCTGCAAGTGTCAATGAGCAGGAATGGAAATACCTGGGAATGTTTTCCCGTGTGCACAACAGCTGATACGTACTGTTCCCAGTTACAGACGGATATCCTTTTTTTCCATTTCATTTAGTACTTTTTAGCTGGTTCACCAAAAATTCAGTCGATGCTCCACAAACTTGTTTTATGAAGGAAAGCTAAGCCCCAGTGAGTTGGTGGCATGCTCCTGGAGGACACAGAACAGATTTAATGCGTAGATTAATTCAGTAGAGGTCTCTAATGTGGTTCTGTAGAAGCATACATTTCTTTACGTGGTGAGATGTAGTGGTTGGGATTTGACATCTTGTTATGATTTCTGTTATTTAAAATGATGATTTTCATTGGATAATAACTTCATGGATGAAACTACCTATTGGTGTAACGAGTTCTTCAAAACGCTTCTTTGAAATAAGGAGTCAGTCTCTTTGTTGAAGTGAGGAGTCATGTCCTTGATGCGTGAGCAAGACGGTAAAATCCCATCGGGCTCAGGGGTAGCGGCTCTCAGCCAGGGACGGCCTCTCTGGGGCTGCCCCAAGAGCTTGCCGAGAAGCTGGAGAAGGCAGCCTTGCAGCCAAGGTGGTGGAGAGGCAGGTGGGAGCGCAGAGCTGGCTCGGGTGAGGTGCTGTACACTTCCAGCTTTCTCAAGTGAGACTTATCTATAGAAGAGGGGGAAAAAATGGTGGATGCTGAACCAGATAGTGATCTGGCCTAGCATGAAACCCCGGCAACTCCGGAACTGTGAGCAGTCACGCTGCACCTGAAGTCACGGGGACTGTCTGCATCATGTAAGATTAAACAAGGTCTTAAGTCTTTGCAGGACTGGGACTGTACATGCAAGTAAACTGAAATTGCCTGTGCTCCTGCAAATGTACAGCTCAGAAGAGCTTTCTTGTGTGAATCTCTACAGGGAGCCCTTGAATTTGTGTAAAAATTCATATCATAACCTTGTCAAAAGATTACATGACAATTTCAAATGTTCAAATATATATATGGGTGAGTGTTTATAAACATGTCATTTTTCTTTCTTTATAGACCAGTGTTTAAAGATAATCAGGGAAATGTTGACAGAGACTCCCGATTCTCACCTTTGTTCAGGCAAGAAAGTAGTAAGATTTCCATGGAAGATTTGATTAAACTCATAGCAGAGTACAGAAGGTAAGGAACAGTTTTTAATTTGGTTTGAGAAGGAATAAAAGCTTTATAAAGCTGTGCAGAGTAATTTTCACAGCTTTTTTTCTTCATTTAACACAGTGTGCTGAAGTGGCCATATTAAATTAGTGGTTTTCACATTAGGCTGTTACCTGCCAAAGAGTGTTTTAGGTTAGACTGTCCAGGAAAACTGAAATGTCATTTGGCACATTAATAAATGTTATTAAAACCTAAAGATAGTGATTCTTTAAATTAGCTTCCATCAGGGGAGACGCAAGTGAAGTAACAAACAAGAGAATGTTCTCTCAGGGGAAAAAAAAAAGAGAGAGAAAAGTGACAAAACATTTTTTAATGGTTTCCCCACTCCTTGCTTTTGTTTGTTTGAGTCTCCATGACAAACTACAGAGTGGACTCTGGAAGGAAGAAACTTCTCCAAATGTTTGACAGTGTGCAAATTAGTGAATAGCTGTTTGGCTGTATAGTCTTCCACACAGGTGTAAATCAGGCTAATCTTAGAGCAGAGTCTTTGTTTATACTGGATAAGTGACATGAGAATTGAGCGATGAATTTCTTCCTGTCCCTTCTACTCTAAATGTGCCTAGAAATTAATTAATCTAATTAACTTCTGTTCCATTTATATCAAATCAGATCATAGAAAGATGGAAGTCAACTACAGGGATTGGATCGGGCCGTTAATCTCTTGTGCCATCTTACTGTTGCTGGTCAGGAAACTTTACTGAAATTCTTACTACTCTTATTAGAGTCACCACTGCTGGGTTTGTCTGTCTAAAGCATCTCCTAAATAAAACGAATTTAGCATCACAGTTTTGGCATTTCTCAAATTGCTTGGGCACGAGGAGTATGTCTTGGTCCCTTTTCAGCATGGCAGTTGCAGAAGCCATGATGCTGTGAACTTCTCTCAACTCAGTGGTCATTGAATTCCTTGTAGAGAAGATTGATTGGTTTCTTCCTGTTCTACAAGATATGTTATAATATTGCTTGCAAAGAGAAGGCAGGAATGAGGCCAAGGAAGGAAAAAAAAAAAAAAAAACCACACCCCAAAACCCAAACGAAAACAAACCATGTTTCTTTCCTGCTGTTGCATTTGATTTGAGTTTAATAGCCAACAGGTGTATGTTAAATGTGTTTAATGTATATTTGTATCTTAAATCAGGGTCTGTTTTTCATTTTAGATTAATTTCTATGATGGGTCTCATCCCCCTTGTTCTAATTTTCTAAAATGTTTTCATTTCTGTCATTGCAGAGCAGAGAAGATTAGCAAAATACAGACTATACCTGGCTGTTTGGAGATTGCAGTTGATTGTGTTCCTTTGGAACATCCAAGTATGATTCCACTTTATAATTAATATTTAAATAGGACATTGACATAGGCTTTCCAGCCATAATTGCTGCCTTGAGACAGTTCTGGTAGAAGTGTCCATTGTTGTATAGAAAAACATATGCAGGGGAGTGTTATTGATTTGTTTTCATTTAATCACACCATTCTTTGTTTCATCCTGTACCTGGCCAGATACACCCCAGCAATATGGAACACAACATGCTGAATCCACATGTGATGGAAGTCCAAGGACCACTTTTTGGTCTCTGAGGGATTAGGCCAAAGAGCTGAGTGGACTTCTGTAGCTTGAGTTTAATAGCCTTCCACTGTTGATGGGCTGTGATGCTCATATCCTCTGTGAATTAGCATGTGTGGGACATGCAGCACATTTCAAGAATGCAGACTAGATGGAGGACTTCATTCAGAGGCCACTTTGGCATTAGCGCAGCAACTGCTAAGATAGATACTTCTAACTGGATCCTTTTATCTCCTTTTAAATTTTCTGTTTCAAGGGCCACATCTCTGTGACTGATTGATTGTTGCAAAAAGCTCAGGACCATTGAATTCCTCTGAAGTCTACCATCAAACATATTTACATCATCTTCATATGATATCAGATAAAAAAATAGTTTCACTAACATTTCAAAAGCAATTTTTATTTTTGAAATTAAAAGAAACTGGTAGCTCAGAGTAGGCAAAATGGTCCAAAGCAGCTTGGGTCTTGTACTGTTACCTGACTCGGTGGGCACTGTAGCCAAGTGAAAGTCTGGCTTTAAAGGGTATGTGCTAGTAAAGTGCCCAGTTCCTGTGGAAAGTCAATGAAAATTCCCTCACGCTAAAGAGTAACAGCTTAAACATTTCTTCAGTATAGGGAAAATTTGTCTTACTCTGAGTAAGGCTGTAAAATAATTTAAAAACTGTACCAGAAAACTTCCATGCAGTAGGATTTAATAAAATCTCCGTGAAACCTCTTCTTGACTTTAGCTAGCTCTGAAGGAAGCCTTGTAATAGCAGTAACCAGTTCTGTTATAACACCTCCGTCCCACCCAAAATAAGTCATGCTAGGCTAGTGCTAAAATCCTTTATTGCCAAGAAAAGCCACTGAAAAGCAAGTTGGCCAAAGAGCTTGTCAAGAATTTGCCGGTAAGATTGTGTTTCTAGGGTCCAACACTACCCTGCCTCACATTAGCATCAATTTGCATTAGACAATAGAATTAGATCTTATTTACTACAGCTACCACAAGAGCTGGAGCCAGTGGTGTATCAGGGAATGTTGTCTGACAGTGTTTAACCTGAAACAAAACTTTTGCCTTTTCTGCTGCATGGGGGGAAGCCAAACTTATGTAGCTCTAGCAAAGGGGAAGAGAGAAAAGGCTTCCTGAAGCTCCCACCTATGCTGCGTGGTCCCTGCTTGTCATTTGCACTTGGAAGGTTGGGGCTCTCAAGCTGGCAATAGGGCAGCGGGTACTGTTGCTGCTACATCCCCTGCCTTCCCCCCCTAAAATACCCGTTAACACCCCAAACTGTGAGGCTCCGTTCTTGTGGAGGGCAGTCACAGAGGGTAGCTTGTAGCCAAGAGCTGTGTGGCTAGCAGCAAACTCTGCTGTTGCCTCCATGTGCATGTCTGTGTAATGGAAGCAAGGAACAGAGACGAGACCTTCACAACTGGCTGCAGGAGCCTTCATTTTCCAGCTGGCCTCTTCCTGTTATTACTGCCTCTTCTCACGTTCTACAGGCTATCGCTGCTCTCCTATCTGAGCTATTGGTATTTTAAAACTTTGTTTGTTACTTACGCCCCTTTCTGTGTTCAGTTCAGCACTATATTGCCCTTTTCTAAAGGCTACTGGAAGTGCAGTGTGTGGAGGGCACAGAAGGACTTCTGCAGAGAGGCCTTAGCACTGCATTCTAATCCTTGGGTTAGTCCCTGGATTTCTGGAATGAAAAACAAGGTTAATGATGTTCAAAGTCAGACACAATCAAAATGCTTATAAATCAAGTTTGAGGGGCAGCTAGCCAAATTATAAGACACAACACTTCCTTATATTTTAAGATGGGCTGCCTGAGATTTGCCCAAATAGAAAGCTGCCCATCTTAGCTTTGTAGGCCAAGAGCAACAAGCAGAGTCTCCCAAGTACTGGGAATGTTAGTAGCAGAAAAGCAAACTTCGAAAAGCCTGTGTGTGACCCTGAGTATCTTCACTGACCAACAGAGGAATTTGCGTGATCATCTACAGGGGACTTGCTGGCGCTGGGGAGAATAAACCTTCCCAAGGTTTCTCTACAGCAGGTGGTGGTCACTTCTGGCTGACAAATGCAAGTGCTTTAATTTGGCTGTTCCCTTTTAAAGCTGCTAATTTTGATTGGGAAAGACAAAAGTCTTCATGTATGGATCTTTCCAGCTTAATTCAGGAGCTATGTCTGTTGGCTGGGTGTACAAGTCAATCGGATACATTCGTATTTTGGTGGGCAGCAGGCTGGGAAGAAAGTTTTCGGTGTCTATTTGAAAGAAAACAAAGAGAAACCACCCTGCCATAGCTGCTGTAGAGCCGCTTCTCCCCCACCTGCTTGGGCTGCAGAGGACCTGCACTATCCTGAAACTGGCAATTTCCGCTTGTGCTAGTTTAGAAGGAAGTAGAATTGGGCATAGTGTGTATGAGGGATCACCAGCTGGTTTTGGCTTCCTCACCACAAACTGGTAGGCTTTTCCTGTGGGTTATTCTAGGATTTGAGCAATGAATTTGTAGGCATGACCTTCAAACTGCTTTTCCCAGAAATAGCTCGGGACACCCCTAAGTTGGTGACACTTCTCAGCTGCTTTTGTGCAAACAGCCCTTGAGTTCTCCATGCTGAAGTTAAATGTCTCACTAATTTAATGGCACAGGCAGACAGAGTATACTCTCTCTGTTTTTAATCTCTCCCTGTCTGGGTGACAGAGTGCTTATTATCATCTTCTGTTTCTTGATCTGATTTCAGTTATCCCAATTGCATCATATATTTAATCTAGTTCTGCACTACTTGTTTCTTCATTTCATTTACTATGTTATTAGATAATAGAAAAACTTAAATGAGATATTGAGCTGTAAAATTAATTAGAAACAGCATCACTTCAGTATATTCTGTTGAAACCGTCCATATAACAATGGTGCTATTAGGCCATCAAATACTCTATGTGTCAAAAGAGGTTTTCAGTGCTGTACTCTTTAACTTAAGTGAGATAAACCATTTAAGGATGATATATTGTAATTGCTCTGAGGTAACCTGAATGCAATTTAAGGCAGGATTTGACCTGTTGCATCTCAGCATTACTTATTCCTTGCAAGTTCAGGCAGGGTTTTACTTGTTCCATCTCAATATTACTTATTCTTAGTACTAAGACTGTAAAAATAAACATAATATGTGATGGTTTTCTTTTCTGTTCTTTTGAAGACTGTGTAACTTCATCTTTTATTCCAATCAAGCCATTTAATGACATAAAGGAACATCAACCTACAGTGGAAGTTGAGGAATTTGTACAGGAATCAACAAAATATTCTCGACCTTACAGAGTATACAAGAACCAAATATACATCTATCCAAAACACCTCAAGTATGATAGCCAAAAATACTTCAGCAAGGTACAGTATGTGACCAATTCAGGCCAACATTGGGTAGTAGTATACTGCATGAGCTCTCATTGAAATAAAGGAGTACTCATCATAAAGGAGGGGAAACTGGAGATGCAAGTCACTAACTTGGCTTTTGGTCTTTCTCCATTTTTGCAATCATAAAACATTGGACCAATTTTAATTAAATGAATCTATGTGTTAATTTTAAGTTGCATCAGTGATTCAAAGAGCGATAATGTGGTAATAGCTTTTTCACAATTTTCAGAAGGGCTGTATTTTAATGAAATGATGTGTGCAGATAAAATTAACATGGATAATATTTGTAGTTCTTAAATGAAACTTGAATACTATGTGTGTTTTCGTGGTGATTGAAAATTAGTGAAGGACCAGACAAGGTAAGTGCTGGTCACTTTAAAATCTGCTTCTACACAGTCAGTTTGAGGCCTGGCTTGCATTTTCCAGTTCTTCTTGGAAATATTATTTTTAGTGATATCACTGTGACTTAAAGGCATTTTAAATGTTGATACACCATCTGCATGTTTCTCCTAGATTTTGAAAAGAGCTTACTTCAGTCCTTATAGTTTGACTGTGTTTTTATGGGTACCCTATTTCTGCTCTGTTTTAATACGTTCCTGTCTTTTCAGGCACGGAATATAACAGTGTGCATTGAATTTAAAAGCTCTGATGAAGAAGGAGCGAAGCCATTGAAGGTGAGCCACAACAAGAGTATATTCAGAGAACAATCTTTTTGAGGGCATTACTTATAAAGCCCAGGAACCAGGGATATGCTAACCTGGAACAATTAAAGAGTGAATGTTGTCATGCATCCTTCTACATTTGCACTGTAGTTCTGTTTGATCCCAGGTGGTCCTAAGTGATGCCACCTCACAGTGCCATTTTGCAGTGCTGGCTTTGTGACCGGTGGAGGGGAAGGAAGACCATAATAGAAAACTTAACTATTTTTTACAGTGCAACTTACTTATTCTAAAATTTACTGGTTACTGTACATTTCTCACTGAGCTCAGGACATTTGATTGAAAAGAGCGAGGCACGAAATTAGAAGAACCTGAGACTTGATTTTGCTATTGACCAAGGGCTATTGCATAGTATTGTTGTACTGTAGTTTCCCCACCAATAAATAAAGTTGCCATCGCTCAGTAATCAAGAGCCTCCAGACTGGACTCTGCCAGGGAGGAGATTGTTAACTGGTGTAGCTTTTATAACACTGAAAAGTCAGTGAGGGCATTGTATTGTGTATTGAACTGCATGAAAGTGAAATAGCTTTTGTAAAGCTTTTTGCAGAAAACTCTGAAATTGGTAATGGCAAGGAAAAAGTCTAAGGAGTCTGCATTGCTTAGTACAATGTAGGGTAATTTTCACAGAATCAGTGGACTTTTACTGGAAGTGTGTATAAAAAATTGCAGGTTTGAGCACTTAAAATATTTCTTTTAATATGTGATTAAAGTAATTATCAATCTTCCATAATACTGTTTTCAATGTACATGCATATTAGATATACCAAGACTAGTATAATCAGCAGAATTTCACAATTTAATTAAAGCATGTTACTTTTATCAGTGTATTTATGGGAAGCCAGGTGGACCATTATTTACAACAGCAGCCTACACCGCTGTGCTACATCATTCCCAGAACCCTGATTTCTATGATGAGGTCAGTCTGCTTTTTCTTTCATTAAATGTCTGCCAATCCCACATGTTTGCCAATGAGACAGCAAAATATGTGTAAAGAATACTTCTGTTACAATTGCTTGTGTATCTGGATGGGCCTGTGTTACGTAGATTTACATACAGTCTCACATTTGGGGTTTTTTTCTTAATTCAACTCAGTGAAGCCTTTGTTTTGTAAGATGTTCTGAGTACAGTTAAGATACTGTAGAATTAATTAGGAACAGTCTAGCTCTCTAAAATGCATGTCTGGATTACATTAAGGGTCCAGCTGCATCTCTGAATTTAATGGAAACAGTAAACATTATGATGAAGGGTGGAGCCAAATGTCAGAAAAAATCCCTCTCTGAGATACAAGATCTGCATTGGGGCATTTTTGTTGATCCAGTGGTCTGAACAGAATGTACAGTGGTGTGCAGTGGCTGCAGCAAGTCATTTAGCTGGTGCCTTTGAGGATGCAGCTATGGAATAGAGTTCATACGTTGGCCTTTGCCAAATGGTAGTTGCACATGCGTCTTTACATTTCACCAACACCAAGTATTGATTCCCCAGGCTTTCTGCAGGTGAACTTAATTTCGCCCCTTCAGTGACTAGGCTGTTTGATGGCCTGTGAATGTCACATGTCTGTTCTGGATTTTCCACTACTGCTCTATGTGTAGCGATAAGGCTGGCAAATAGCGTTAGTATATAGCCAGCGTTTTCCAAATTGTTGGCTTGATCTTGGAAAAACTTCCTTTTCCAGTTAAAATTTATTTTGATAAAATGGCAGGGGCAAGACCAGCAGATAATGTACAACTACATGTGAAGTATCAATTTTAAGATTCATGTTTAGGAACTGAGGTGGAACTTAAAGCATTACATCTTCAGAGATCTTGAACCCTCTGCTACTCCTTTGCGAGCAGTGTTTTGGGTTTTAACACATCGGAAAACGTCCTTCATGTGATGCTAGTGAGCCATCTGGTTTGGGCAGATTACTTTCAACTTGAACGAAGAGCTGAATTCAGATCTTAATAGCTGATTTGGCTGGAAGAGGTATGCACCTGTCCTAAATGTTCCTAGTACAGCAAGTGCAGTCTTTAAAACAATGTAGGGTGTTATCAAGAAAGTTGTCTTAATCTCCATGTTTGAATGCCCAATTCATATCTATGTTTATGGTATTAGATTCTTACCCATAATCTGATTTAACACTGGAAGCATTTATCAACAATTTCTAAACCTTGCTTTAAGCAGAGGATTAGCTTGGATAAACTTTATCATAGCTCACAAGGGCAAGGGGTCCTTTTTATTAGTTCCTATGGTAGCATGTTTTGATTACTTTGTATTTTTATTCCAGTAGGTTTATAATACCTCAAACCCACTCTGTAGGGATTCATGGATGACATGGTATGGGATTTAAGACTGAGTAGAAGTCATAAATAAAAGTTTATTTTCATGTCAGTCATTATTACTTGGTCTTTGCCATGAAATGATGATGAAGCAGTAGCAGAGATGTCATTTTAGTTTTTGGTTTGGTCATCCTGAAAATATGAGAACGGTGATGGCTATTTATGGCTGCTAGAGTGCAGGTGATCACTTGTAAGCAGGGTCCATCACTCTTTAGTTCTGTCCTCTTTCATCTTACGCTCTTTCATCATAAATGCAAATATTCATCCACAAGACAGAGAGGAAAAAAGCTGTTTTAAGTAAAAATGATGGATGATCATCTTAAACAATTTCCTTGAGAGAGCATCTATTACTCATGCAGACAAACATTACCCAGTAAAGGCAGGCTGTACTTAGGTCTCTGTGTAGAGAGAGATGTCACTCATTTAGACCAATTCTGATGCCTGATTTAACCGACTTTTAAACTAAAGTGAGGTGTCACATTTTACATTTCAGGTGAAAATTGAACTTCCCACTCAACTCCATAAGAAACACCACATTCTGTTTTCATTTTATCATGTCACCTGTGACATAAATGCAAAAGCTAATGCCAAAAAGAAAGAGGCTCTGGAAACACCAGGTACCTGTAGTAGAATTACTTTCAATTATAAATATAAATTATGTACATTCAAATAAGGATTGAAGAATTTCTGGCTGGATATTACTGTCTTCCTTTTGAACTTGAGAAGCTTGTTTTTCCAAAGAGTCATATCTATTTGTTCTTGTGTGCAGTGGGATACGCATGGCTGCCTTTGTTGAAAGAAGCCCAGTTAGCTTCCCAAGAATACAATGTGCCAGTGGCAAGCAGTCTGCCTCCCAATTACTTGAGCCTTCAAGAACCAACTAGTGGAAAGGTATTAATTCATACTTTCATATTATTCAAATGGCACAGAGCATTTATTTGCAGATGTTTCACATGAGATCAGATTTGCATTTGCACTTACCTGTAAGTGTAAATGATAAATAGAGTATCTGTTTTAGAATATTCATGTGCATATAATTGAGTATATGAAATAATATATGTACCACTGGACTGAGAGTCATATGTTGCCGATTCACAGGTGTATATGAAAAAGTGTATTTTATAGCTGTGTATTCTACAATATCACACCTAACTTCTCCAAAATGTGAATGAGAGTGATCAAAAATAACTCTTTTCACAAACTCGGGTCATATGACATTCATTCTCCAGCTGATGTGATCCATGATCATGACTCATTCTCCAGTTTTGTGGTGTGATATCACATTTTCCTACTGATCCTGTCCAGTTTGGATTATTTCTGCCTCCTTTTGTTTGTTTTACTGTTGTCATGAGGACAGCGTGGGGCAGTGATCTGGTCCCTTGAGTGATAATGTTCATGGACGTGCTGAAAAGTGGGTTTGTATTGCAATAATTCTGCGGCTGTGAAAGCACAGTAGCCAGCAGAGTTCATGCACGTGCATATGCAAAGCTATGCAGTGAAAATTTGATGCAGACTTGAATAAGTAGGAAATAAGTGGGAAAATTTTTGTTTTGTTTTGTTTCATTTTTGTTTTAATAGCAGATCGGCTGTGATGTAAAATGGGTAGATAGTGGGAAACCACTTTTCAAAGTCTCTACTTTTGTTGTATCCACAGTAAATACTCAGGTAAGCCAAATTTCCTTTTCGCTATGTTACCTGCTTACAAACAAAAAGTGTCAAGGAATGTCTGAAAGACATTTTAAAATCTTGTACAAATTTGTTTCTCTAACATTTAAAGGTTATTTGAATGTAGAAGGGCAAGATGGCAATGATGGAATACACACTTTAAGGAAAAATATAAATTATTTAAGATTATACTAACAGAAAAATCGTGGAATATCAGTTTAAACAGCAAGAAAATAAATTATGAGCACTAGGAAGAAAAAAAAAATCTGGCCATTGAAATCCCTTAGACTGTGAAGAAAAAATTAATTGCTCACAACACTGAAAAAAGAGTGGTCAAAGCACCTAGAAATAAGTTGTATATAGCAAGCTGTGCTGGCCAATGGGTTGGGCTCAATAAGTTGATCTGTCTTTCTGTCTCTTATGCCTAAGGTGGTAGGGACCAAGTGTGTGTTTTGGTATCAGAGGTGATTGCTCTAACAAATTTATGGAATTGAATTCTAATCCTTTATATAAAATACGTTAATGTAAACGTTTATCATTTTAGGATCTATACCTGAATAACTTTTTTCATCAGTGCCAAGAAAGGGAAAAGGATCTATCTCAGCCTCCTACCTCAAACTTTATCAATTCTTGTAAGGTAAAGTCACCTGCAGCGTGAACTGTGCTATAAAATTATATTAGGGCTTTCTCTCAACTGATCCATCACTGCATAATTCTAAATATGGCATAGACTTACCAGGAGGCAATGGGTCCATGACTCCAGTTAGACTTACTGGATGTGACAGATGCATTACTGGTCACAGAGCTGTCTCCCATCCCTCCTCATTTAGAGCATGGCTGCATCTGCCCCATCAACTTTGATAATCCAGCCTATGCCAAGCCTCAAATCCTGTTAAAGAATGGTGTCACGTTGCTCTAGGAATGTCTGCGAAAAAGAGCTGTAGCCTGTAGAGCTACAGTATTCCTGCTAGTCCTCTCTTGCCTTAGGTACATTTTATGTTTACCTCCTACTTGGCACCCTGTACTTTTACTCTAACAACCTGAATGCTATCCAGAGGGCTGTTTAGGGCATTCTGCATGTATACGTCAAGGGTGCTCATTGCCTGTCAAGTTCTGCAATCAGAAAGAACATACCCTTTCTGCAGAGATGAAACGAATAAGCAAGAACTGCATTAAGTGTGACTGTATTCAGTAGAAGTCAAAAGCTGTGACAAAGAGGGAGTATAGCAAGCAAATTAGAAGAGCAGCAGATAAATGTAGGGCCATGATTCTTTACCTGTTCATGAATGGTGAAATTCAGCGTTCTTGCTTTGCAATCTGCTTACTGAACTTCAACAGGAAGATAAGCAAAAGGACTGAAGGGTAGCTGTGACACTGTTCCACAGTGCTAGCTCTAAAACATCATGCATATGACTTTTAATTATTATTTTTCATTTTAGCAGTCTGTAAAATCTAATAGGTGTTTTGGGATTTAGATGTTACTGTCATGTAGGTGCTTTCCCCCTTTCCTTCGTTGTTAATGTTTTTCTGTTTGAGTGTACCTTAATCAGATTTTATAAAGCTGCTTGGGAAGAGATGTTTGCTTTAATAAGCAAACAGTAAGTTGCAATAAATCATGCCAGTTCTCTGGGCAAGTTCCTAAAGGTGGATACTACTTCTGTTGATAAATGCAGGTAGACCTGAAAGGGGTTGCTTTGGTTTTAAATACCGTCTTAATTTAAAGAAATGATTAAGGGAGTTTTTCAAAAATCAAAGCATCAGTGTTATTTAGAGGTTATACCTCTACAGAATGAAGCCCTTAACTATTAATTTTGGGGAAACCATTGAGCATATTGGACAAAGTTTAGGAATCCATAAAAGCTTCACAACTTTATGGACAGTAAGTCAGTTACCTAAACTACCAGAATTGCACTGTTCTTTATTTGCTGTTGATAGTTTACTTTTTAAAAAGACTTCAGTAATTTTATTAGAAAATAGAAACAGTGTTGTATGCGACACGGGATCGACTCTGCAATATAGCCAGGGAATAAGTAATTTTCCCTAGAATATTTTGCTTTTATTTATAAATCACTAACACCTTTGAAGAAATTCTGGAATTATTTGAAAATGACTGAAATAAAAAAACTAGGAGGAATTCAAAGGAGGGGTTTTTTTTAATTAGAAGTTCAATATCCTCCTTGATCAGAGAAGATAATACAATGTCAGTCCAGTCAGGTTAGAGTGTCAATACTACTTTTTACCAATGTGCTTTTAACATAAGTATTTTAGTTACAAGTTCAGTTTATCAGCTCTCTGCATAAAAAGAATGAGTTTTCCTAAAAATATTAGGAATTGCATGTCTTGAAAATAGTAATTAAGTTCTTTTATTGTTCTGACATACGTATCCTTAATGAAATATGAAAATTGGGTTTGGTTTCTCTCTCGCTTTCTTCCCTCCTCCCCTGCCTCCTTAAGTCAGAGTAGAGCAAAATATTGGAATTCTGAAATTTAGACAATACCTACAGTTGTGTTGATGGTCATATTTAAAACAAACTCCATGGGCAACCGATCCTCTACTTATTTGTCCTGTTTTCCTACTGCTATTACACCAGTGGCTGCACTGCATTTTACCTGCCGAAGCAGGAAAGCAAGTAATCAGCTTTCATTGCTCGTGTTGGATTTCATTGCATTTTCTTTCTTACATCCGTTACAGAATTTGCTGAGGATTGAGAAGATCCATGTAATTATGAATTTTCTTCCTGTAGTCCTGAATCAACTCTTCTGGGTTTTGGTGCAAAACAGTGATGATGAAGTTACAACAGCTGTTACCAGGTATCTGAGTATTTTCTGTATGAGGAGAAGAATTCACTCTAGAGTGCAAATGTTAGTCCAATTATAGCTGCTCTTACAAACGCTGAGTATGACATTTAGACTTCAGTGGGTGAGAATGCTTGCTTCCCCCTTAACACTCGGCTCTGCGACATAATGCATAGAAGAGCATGGTATCACATGGCTGACTGATACCAACTCGGAAATCATTGACCATGGTGGATGTGTCTCTGTACCCTGAGGCAATCATAGGTAAAGGTCTCATTCTTAAGGAGCTAAGTGTTTCCTAACAAAGTTGAGTATCAATTTTGCTTTAGGTTTGGGTCTGAGGATGTGGAGTTCAGCATAGGAAGAGCTTAGCATCTTGCAACGTCCAATGCAGAGTCAAACAACCAGGTCACACTGTTCTGGAGCATTTTTTAATTAGAGTGTATCAGCAATAACTGAAGAGCAATGGAAGCATTTTCCAGTGAGCAGGCAAACAGCTGGAATGATTTGCCAAGTCTCACATCCCTCACATAACGAAATTGTCTTTATTGATGCTGTTAATCAGGGCAGCAGGAAAAAAAAAATACTGGAGAGATTATTATTGGTCTCGGCAGGAGGACAAAAAGTTGCATTGCATTTTCTTTTGGCCGTAGCAGTATTTTTGTTGTACTTGCCAGTAGCTAAACATGGGGACTACTGTACAACTAATAGGAGAAAATGACAACTGTCCTCAGCAGCCCTGTTAGACTAATCTGCTGCCAGTATATTTTCTTTCTTTCCACAGATTGTTCTTCAGAATTAGTTCCTGAAGAAAGATTAATTAGGAAAACTTAAAGGAGCAAGGAAGCAGAATTCCTCATCTTAGCGTTGGAAAGCTAAAGTTTCAATATCCCTTATCAAAGGGTCATGGCACCTTGCAGGGCAAAGTCCAGTTTTACCACAGCTAGGCACTAGGATTAGAAGAATGTTTCCTTGTAAATGTGTGTGATTTCATCACTGCATACTGTTTTCAAAGGGAGAGGGGTTGTTGGACCTTTTTTCAGCACCCCTTTATGGCCAACAAATCAATTGATGTTGAGGATGAAGAATTGTGTCCCAGGCTAGAATTTCAGTATCAGTTAAATGACTGGAAAGGTAATGCTATATAAGAAGCAGCTGTTTAAAAAATAGTTTTAATGATTAGATGGAAAAATGGAAGGATGTTAATTTTTTCATGCTTCAGATTTGGACTATACAACTACCTGGCCAAAAAAAAGAAAAGAAGGATTCTCAGTCTTTCTCTGTATGTGTGGTAGCTTTTGTGCTGGTAGAGTTGATGTCAACAGCAATATGCATGTCTGCTGTGTGTGCCATTCATTGATGTGTCCTATATATACACACATTGTATTTTGTTGTGAATAGCTTGAAGCAGCTTGTGTTAAACATATTAAAAGCAACAACAACAGAATGAGAGCATAGATTAGCTTATGTGTTGGGGAGAAAACATTATTCCTTTTATACTCTTTCACGGTTTTTTACTTGTCTGGGGGCCCAGTCATGTCATCATTTCTCTGTCTCATCTTTGCCAGAACTCATTTCAATTTCAAATCAGAATAAAGGCTGAAGGATTGGAATAGACACAACTAATTTTGTCATAGCTTTTGTGTTTTGCTACAAGTTTTACTTCTCCTACTAACAGCAAGAAATGAGATATATGAAAAATACTGACTTAAAAGAATTACAAAGCTGTTGAATCCAATAATAAGAATCGGCAGAAAACACTCAAATCACCAAGCTAGTCAAAATGACTACTTGTATGTGGACCACAGTCAGGCATATTAATAATCCATTTTAGTCATACTGTTATTATGCATACCCCTGAATTTGAGATATGGTTCACTAATTTTTGACATTTGAGAATCATGAACTGTTTGCTCCCCATTCTTTTAACATAAAAATAAGATCATAAAATTGCAGAGTCTTTTCTATATTAAGTATTCTGAAAAAATGAGATCCCAATAATCAAGAGGAAATCTCATGGTTAAGTTGAAGAAGACTTCTTGCTCGGACTTGTGTTTTCTGAAACAGGATGATCTCAAAGATGGCCCATGTACAAATTGAAGAGAAAACTTTGCCGAAACACTTGGTCTCAGGTAGTGCCATCTCTGCTGTTAGTAAAAGCTCAGTTTGTGAGAGTGGGTGCTGGCATGACCCAGGCAATTTTACTCTGTGTCTCTGATCACGAAGCTGATCTGCAGAAGCTCAGAGCACCTATTGCTGCACCAAGTGTCCAGCCTCTCTCTGCTGCGCAGTAACGAGAGGGTGCTGTGCTCGGCCTTTTGCTCCTGAGTGCTTCGGCACTCAGGTTCGGCCTGAGTCCGAGGTTATGGGCAAACAGTGCAGGAGAGGGGCATGCTCGGGCTTGAGCCTAGGCTTGTATTTGTCTTTGATTAACAGTGCCATCATAAGCAAGTGCCATCAGAGCTTTATAGCATTACCAGGATCTGAGAGAACCTGACAAGTAGCACTCCCACAGAAAGATGTTCTTGCTTCTCTGTTTGATTAACATTATCTAATTTTCCTTATTCCTAATCATCTAAGGTCTGTATAAGCTTTAGTTAGTTAATAGTTTTCTTTTGTTGTAATGTTAGTACAGTTATAATCATTAAAGCTGGCCGAATGCATAAATAACAGCACAATCCATGCAAGCAGAGGGCTCAAGGAGTAACTGTTTTTTCCCAGTGGGACAGTGTCTGCACATGCTATTCATCATTTGGATCACATCCCTCATGGACTGTTTTAAATGAGGTTACAATAACAGAACAGTGTGATGTATCAGATAGACTTTCTCTGCCTTATGACACAAACCAGCTCAATTTTTATTTTTATTTTTTTAATCTTGCAGGGTTCTTACTAACATTGTTGCTAAGTGCCATGAAGAACAACTAGACAACTGTATCAATTCTTATGTGACGGTATGATTGCTGTTATACTGTTAACTATTTGACTGTTTGGGGGGGAGGGGGTTGGTTTTTGTGTGATTTTTTTCCTGTTTACTCTTAGCTGTACTTGTTTGCAGCTTTCTCTGCATTTGCGTCATAGCTTTCTGCCACTGGTAGGCTGGGTGGCTGGTTAGGAAGCTAACATAAGATTTGGAAGAGGCTGAGTCAGTTCTCCTCCTCTGCCACAAGTTTCTTGTGTCACCTTGAACAAATTACACTGCCTCTCTGTGCTTTAAGGACATCCTGTAGAGCAGGGACACTCCATGGAGTGTCCTTCTCCACCAAACTCGGCTGCATCCTGGCTCGCAGCCTTACTCTGCTGAGGAGGACAACGGGCTGCTCGTGTTTCCTCTGCATGGTGCAGCTTGCTTTCCATAGCACATCGGGTTGAACAAGCACGGGAGGAGGAAGCTGCAGGGCACTCTTAAAGGGTACTGGGATGTGGGAGGGACAATTCCCCATACTCAGCTGATGACTAGAGCTTACTTATATTTTAGAAGTAAGACCTAGTGCAAATGCACTTCCACTGAGCTTCTAGGAGCATAGGCTTAGCATCAGTCTTTGTGAAATAGTGTTAAACTCAGAATTTCCCACCTTGCAGGGTTTGGGAGGAGGGAAGGGGGAGATAAATACATGAAAGATCATGAAGCTTCAGCTAGATAGATACCAGTAAGAGACATTTAATGTAGTTTGCTCGCAGTTTGCAGCATTCCTCTTGACTGTGGTGGGATTTATCACTTCAAAATATCTGGCTGTCTGTATTACACATTTATGGGGTTGCCCTCATTGTAGTTGAAAGGTATCCACAGGTGGTAATTTTTATGGAAGAGGTACTTCTGGGTGCTCTTCATGGTTGCAGGATAGCTGTGTGTTTCTTAGAAAGCTGTAGCTTTTTAACTAAGCTTTTGATTATTTTCTTAAGTCATGATTTTACTTTCAAGATCCTGTGTCTTTGCATGCGCTATTGTGCATAAATTCCTTTCTCATCTGTGGAGTTCAGATTCTTGTAACTGTTCCCTGTTTACTAAGGTTTTTCATCCATTATTGTTTTGAAGGAGAGGGTATATATAGAATATATATATGGATATGTTCTGTGTATGGAATTTGATTCCGGGCAAACTGTAGTATTACTTAAAAAGCCAAAGGAGTGGCCTCTTTGAAGATGATCTCCTTATTATCTGTATCAATTGAATATCCATTAAATGAGTATGAATAATGCTATTGGCCAGCAAGTATCTCATCAATAGTATATTTGGGTAACAGCTTTATAAGCTGAGAATTTTATGAACAGCATGTTTTTAAGTAGAAGAATACATTAACTGCTGTTACGGGCATGGGTAGAAAAATTAATAGACGAACCTCATTTAAGGCTGTTACACTGGGGTTTTTTTCCATTCACTTGCCTTTTTTGTTTTTTTTCCCTCCCTTTTAATTGTGAGGGAGAGGGCTGGAAAATTTTGAGTCTTACTAGATGAATCAGTAATGAGTAAGTTATAATATCTTTGAGTGTTATATTTATTAACTTATTTGTGTATTTCAAATAGCAGCATAGAGGAGAATTGCAGGTTGTTAGAAGAATTGAAGTAGACATTGCCATCACTTTGTCTCTTGGCCTGCTCTGGTTCAGTGGTGACAGAACTACTGGAGGTCGTGATAGCAATGAGAGATCCCCCACAGTCATGGAAAGAAGCTATGAGTGACAAATGTCTGTATGGGCTTCTGGCTGTAACTGATATTCTAATTCACTGTGCAACAAGTAGTTTTCATAACATACATTTCATTTGTGGATTATGACTATTATATGTGACATAAGTTGGGGGGGGGGGAGTAAATTAACTTTAGGAATAAAGTGAAAGCAAATACATTCCTGATGAACCCAGAAACCTTAGCATGTTCATGGGTATAATAATGAAAAAATGGTAGGAGTTAGGTTGCTAAATGGGAAAACTATTTTAATCTCAGTGTTGACAACTGTTGCTTGGTATTTCTATGGTATGGATTTACTTTCATACTGCAGGAAAGTATGTGTTTACAGGTGATGCATCTCAGCATCTTAGTAGTCAAATTTTAGTCTCAAGTGCTCTGATTTAAGCACAGAGGAATTCTGCTGAGGTCCAGCAGAACTATTCAGGCTCCAAAATAAATAACCTATGTAACATTTAAATGTAGTTAATTAAATGTAGTACTCAATAACTTTTCAAAATTGCAATAGACACCTATTGTGGCTAAATATCTTTGAAATAACAGGTGATTATTAGGCTACACCAGAAGTTCATTTAGCCTGTTTTCCCATTTCCAGCAGCAGCCAAAGCCAATAACTGTTAATCTCTCTTGCCCATCTGTAAGGAAATGAATACCTACTTTAGAAATGTTGTTTTGGGAATAACTAAGTTGAGAATTGTGAGTCACTCAGATGCAATAATAATGCAAAATTACACTGACTTAAATAACTGGACCCAGAATTGTCAAACTGCATAGGGAGAAGCTTATGGCATCTGCTCTGGAAACAAGACTGACTATTAATAAGATATTTTCAAGTGATATTCCTTTCTTTCACCTACCTTGTTGACTTGAAAAGGTATTTCATCTCACCTGATGCACTGGCAGAGCTCTTGCTTTAGGGAAGGAGTAATGGATCCCAGTACCAAATTATTAGCTTAAAATGTTGAATAAAACTCATACTAGATTTAGGAGTTCTGTGCAACTTGGTGATAAATTCCTCCCTTGAGGTCTTGATTTCTAAAAGGGGTGTAGTTTTCCCCTTCTGTCAGCTCCAGTGGGTGCTCTACACCTTTCAGGATGAAGAGTTGTTACCAGCTCTGCCTAGCCGTTGCCAGTGGAAGAAAGGAGCAAGTGAAAGGTGGCCCTGACTAGGTGGGTGAAAAACCCTCCGTACTTCCTCTGCTTGCTTATTCTTTTTTTCACCTGGTGAAATGGCTTGAAAGGCAGTTTAGAGGTGTCAGGATCCTATGCTTTATTGAAAAAATAAATTGTAGCACTGATTTTAAGCAGAAATTCCTCTTGGTTCACATTAAGCTGAAATCAACAGGAACTTGTGTTTAAAACTGGGATTTTGTAGGGGAGCAGTGTTGTGCTGTTACTGCTAGGGGAATTAAATTTTATGTGACTGTATTGTTCAGTCAAGATATTTTGGCGGCAAAGATTGTCAGCTGTTAGTGGTGTATAAATAATTTATCTTCTCCTACTGAGGTTTTTTATATTTGTTTTAATATACATTTTGATAATTTTTATTTTTCCTTTCTTCTTCAGTATGTGTTCCGGACCAAATCATTTGAAGAAAGGACTGTTCATGAGGAGGTGGCCAAGAATATGACTGGTCTTCTGAAGTTAAATGACCAAGTAACTGTGAAACAGGTTTTAAAGGTGAATGATAGCTTGAATTAGCACATTTGTGGATTTACTACTGGTTTTCTGCCTGAAACTCACTTGTGACATCTCTTTCTCCAATCCTCTTTCCCCATATGAGCTTTGCACAAATCACATCCTGCAGTGATTCAACAGACCGACTTACCAGACTTGCTACAGTTTCTCAGCATAACACATTTCTCAGAATGCCATGGTTTGCATAATAAAATTCCTCGTTTCTTTTACAGCATAGTCTGAGTCAGAAACCTAATTCTTACACAATATGATATGAGCAATTACTTTTAGGATACTTTGTTTTAATTTTTATTTTGGAAGATGCAGGGTGAATATTCATCTGTAAGTAGGACATTCATATCTGATTTCAGCTGCTGCTTTTGATTGACAGTGACCAAAATGAAAATGATTGAGGTTTCCTGAGATTTCTCATATCAAACAAGGTCTAATGATTCATACATGTGCAAGCCCCATCACTGATCCTGTTGGATATGGTATAAGAGCTAGCCAGTGCAGCTCAGGAGTTCCCAGTGGCAAAAATATGTTCAACAGTTCAGAGTGAACTTGTTCCGATTTCCTGTGCTGAGCCACTGGAATAGCAAAAATAGGCTGAAAAAAGCAGAAAAGCTGGCCTGCAGGAAACCTGGGCCATGGAAAAGTACTTGTGGTTGGGTTTGTTGGGGGGGGTGTTGCAATTTGTAAGCTTTTTGAGTGTATTTGTTTCACATATCCCCTGAGATATGTGAGGATACACATATTAATCTGTATCCTACCTGTTCACTGTTACAAATGGTACTTGAGGAACCACCCTGTTTATCCTTTAAACAAGCACCATCTTATTCTGGGCCAAATTACCAAGCTGCTGGAACTAACAAAGCAGTTTATTCTCAGCTTCTGTTCTCTGAGGTTCTCTGCATCCTCCACTTCTGCCACTTACCTGCAAACAAACAATGAAGGCAGTGCTCAGCAGGAATGGAGAGATTGTAGGAGTGGTGTTTGTGGGCTCCTTATTGCACAGAAGCACAGTGACAGTGTCTGAGACGGCTTCAGCTCTCTTAAGGACATGATCCAGTGTCACTCCAATACATGGCACTTAGGTTCTTTAATTTATTTGTCACACAGAGTTTATCATTGTGCATTACTGAGAAATGCAATCCATCTATAAGGAATGGTAATGCATTGTAAAGTGTTTATCTGATAATCACTTTTCCTAATCTCTTTTTTCCTTCTTTTGCGCAGCATTCCTGGTTCTTCTTTGCAGTTATCTTAAAATCAATGGCACAGCACTTGGTTGATACAAACAAAACAAAGGTAAGTATATACATGATCTTAATTAAGTAGGCAAGCTGTCTCTTAGGAAAATCTAAAATGTGGAATCCTGGGAAATACACATACTTGGACTTTTCTTCTTGACTGGTCAAAAAAGAAGTGCTTTTACACTTTGTAAAATATTGGTTTTATCCACAAAAACATCATATTACCTGCTAGGCTCAAACCTATTCTTGCTTGTACAGAACTGGTAGGCCAAAAAAACAGTTGCATCAGCTTTGTAACGTGTGGGTTAGAATGGAATGAGAATTCTCTAATTTCTGCAGGTTACCCAACAAGTGATTATGCCAGACAGCAAATAAATGATCTAGAAACTCTACTTTGCTTTGAGCAAACCTTACATAGCTGGAAATCAGTGTTTTGACCGCTTTTCTGCCTGATTATCAAAGATGGTCTTAGTATGCTTGTGCTGAAATCCAAGGATAAGATTTCCCACTTTCCTATGGACCAGATTGTTCTTTGGTTTATACTCAGAAGAGATCTGTGGAACTCTAGGAATATTTTTCTTCTATGTTGAGTGACTTGTGGTTTATAGTGTTTATTCTTGGCCTGAATGTATTTTCAGGTTTAATGTGCAACATTGTACTCCCTCAAATGATGATCTATTCCCTGATTAGGTTTCTCGAACTCAGAGGTTTCCAGAATCATTTCAAACTGAGCTGGATACACTTGTGATGGTCTTAGCAGACCATGTTGTTTGGAAGTACAAAGATGCTCTTGAAGAAACCAGGAATGCGAACTACAGTGCTGCCAAATTTCTTAAGGTGAGATGTTCTGTCATTATAGCACATGCACTTACTTCCCCATACTTAATGCAAACTTCAGACTATTCTAGTCTAGTCAAAGAGAATAAAAACAATTCTGAGTGAATGATGGCTCAATTTCCAAGTTTAGTGTTGACCTATAGTTCAGTTTTCTTGAGTCTTTGAGAATGCAAAAGCTTTATCTAAGTCTGCTTTAAAGCAGTTCTGATTCATTTATATCTGTTCTCTGAAAGAGCCCAAGTTTTCAAATTTTGCAGATTGCTACGTTACATTCAAATGGGTAAAAAGTTTGGTAAGGGATGAAACTGTAGTTAGAGCTGAGCTGGTATTTTTTCTTTAAATACTATAGCTCTGAATGACTGTGGGTGGATTAATATTTCTTAATCACAACCAGAGTGGGTAGCTTTTACAAACCAGCCTAAGCAAATTGCAAGTATTAGGTGAAATAGTTTTTAACTCTGAAATGCCCTTTCATTTACAAAATATAAGAAAATACATGTGTGCTGTGGAAAAGTCACTGAAAGCGGTTGCATTTTATGGTTTTGTCCTAATATTTCTCAATCATTTTTATTTTCCCAGCATTGAATTAGCTGGGAAAATTGCTATTCAATAAGTTGTGTGGCTGGATACTTAGTCTAGATTTAAACTGGACACACACACCCTCCCCCTTTCCATTAATGGAATGATGTACATTAATGATGTACAGAGCATTGTATGTAGTACACACTGAAACCCAGGCTCAAATCTTTAATGACAAATTGAAGCACAGCATTAGGAGAGAGCAGTATTCCAGCAATAAAATGTTCCTGTGAGGTTATAAGGAAAACAACCACAAACTGAAGGTGGATTTTTCTCCTTTCATACATTGGTGAAATAAATTATAAACCTGCTGTCCACTGTGTTGGCCTCTGTTGCTGATACCGTATGGAAGCCCTAGTTGCTGTTGTCATACTGACATTAAGCTGTATCTATCCATAGTGTTACATCATTTGGAAGATGATGCTGGTTTGAGGCAGGAGCGCAGATGGAAGGGCTTAGTCAGTAGTTGTGTGGTGTTGTACTTGTGGCGGTGTTGCAGATTTGCATGCTATTTTTGTGTGTTACTCAGCTAAACTGGGAAGGCAGTAATGTTGTGTTTTATGATACAGCATATGGCTGTGTTTTAATTTCTTTTCAAATCTAGTCTGCCGGAAAGAATTACATAGGTTAGAGATGATATGGCTTTCTCCAGGCTGGTATTGCAGCAGCCTTGTTTGAATGCTGTGTCACAAAAGGCTTGGGGCTTTGCTAGTTTTGCAGAGTTCAGGAACACTAGAGAAAGAGGGAATTCAAGATTGCATTCCCTATTTGGTAGGCTGACTCTGCAAGGAAAAAATGTCAGCAGCAGTAGCACCAAGGCCCTCAAAAACCTTTACACCTTCTGGCTGTTTAGCCCCATCGGTCAGCAAGAGAAGTGTTCTCATTGTAAAGTAATGTAGTGGCATATTTGCTACCAGAGAGATAACGTAGCTCATAGACAGTGAGTATTGTGGCTGGATTGATTCCTCAAGAGTCATTGCTCTGTCACTGAAGGAGATATTCAGGTCAGCTCCCATCATGTACCACCTCTAGTCATTGAGTGTTGCAGTACATGAATAAGCTTTCTCCTAGTGCACTGTACACTGTGAGAGTTATTTTAGACTGTAGACACAGTGAAAATGAAAAGTTTGATCAATTTATTATTAATGAAAATGAATTAAAAAATTGAGCCAGATTCATGAGTTCCCTGGGTTTCCTTGCCCTGCTGTAAGACTAACTTCACCTGAGCAAATGATTCAAGTTTATATGTGACGCAAGGCAAACAGGTAAGTGAGGCCGTGTACTGCTTTTTTGGCTATAAAATATTAAAATTTTTTCCCCTTTTTTAGCGCTGTTTTACATTTATGGATCGTGGATTTGTGTTCAAGGTGGTCAACAATTATATAAGTATGTTTGGAACAGGAGATAGCAAGGTATGGTTTTGATTTTTTTGTTTGGTTGGTTTTGTTTTCTCCAAAGAGACTTGCTAGCAGAATATTTTTATACTGAAACTATTTATGATCTATTCCATGGCTTCACCATGCTCAGAACTCAAGTCAGTGAAAACATTTACTGTAAATATGTGTTTAAAACCTCTTGGTTTTGAGCCATCTATCCCCTTTTCTGGGAGTAAACAGCCGTGTCCAACTACTCACTGAGCCCTGTGAGAGCAGACTCTGCAAAGACTGCTCAGACCAAAGCACGCAAAAGGCTGAATTTAAGCTTTGATTCTTTGGAGAGTACACTTGTGGTTTGGTCCATAAATATCAGCAGCAGTTGGCAGTAATTTTCTTTGAGGCGACTAAAGTAAGAGCATATGAACAAGTTATCATTGTGTAAACTCAAGTGAGAATGTAACATCTCAGTTACTTTGAATGAAAAGTATGCTCTTACTGCATTGATGATACAAGAAAGCCAGTCTGCTCCAAATTAGTTTGTGCTTGCTGTGAGGAAAATTCCCTGCAGCCTGAATTTCTTCAGTAATACCTATAATAGTCAGTGATACAGTTTGAACAATAAATTTCAAACTGCAAGAGGTCCCCAAATTATTCAGCTTGACTCCTTTTACTCTTCATCCGTGAGGATGAGTCATAGGCTTTTTCTCCTCCATGACTGGATTTCTGAGCCATCATACCAGAGCATGCAAGATGATAGATAACAGAATGTATCCAAAATGCACACTTTGAATGCCTCATCTTTCCCAAAAAAAGCTTACAAAACTTTTGTCCATTAACTTTTTATAATTCTTCAGTGGTGATCTGGGCATTTGTAGGTAATAAGTGAGATTACTCCAGGTCTGTTTTGCTTTTTACTAAAACCAACTTCATGCTGCACTCAGGTCTTTCACCTAATCTCTGGAACAGACATAGAATGAGTCTGTCAGTATTAATGTCATAGCCTGAAGTCTATGATTCTGTAAATAATATTATGCAATCTGAAAATTGTTTCCACATTTCAAACTTCCCTAAACACATTCAACCACAGAAACAGATGTTTAATTAAAAAAGCCTATTAATGGCCAGCGGAAAAGCCTGAGATTAGTTAGTGTGCAGAGGAGAACTTAACACCTCCTTGGCAGTAAGTGCGTGCACATTGCAAGCCACCCAGCATCCCTCCAGAGCCATCTGCCAGGATGCATGGAAGTGGAATCACTGTGGAGCTGAGACAGATGTACCACTGGAACAGGCTTTGCAGCACTTGAAAACAATAGCCACAAAATAAAATCAGAGATTTCTGACCTCGAGGAGAGAGAGGCCTTGCGTTGTTTTCATTTTCAGTCAGATGCCTAAGCAGAAGTCAGTTGTTTAAATGTGCTGCAGGATTTCTTTCTGTGTCTTTTGCTTCTTTAAGTGGATTGTTTATGTACCAAAAAGATGATACTGCAATCTGACTTCTCTCTTCAGAAAATATAACAGTGTATATTGCTGTCTGAATAAATATCAGTGGGTATATGAGTCTATAACATTGCAGTTTTATTTTATTGTAATTGTGAATGAAGCATCATAATTTCTATTCCACAGAAATATCCCTTGCAGTATTCTGTAAATTGACATTTAAACATTGTTTTGAGAAATATTTATTCAAAAGCTGAAATACCTCATTAGAATTCAGTTCTTTGTTGTGTTCCCTCAAAATGTCACAGTTCTTGGGAAACATGTCAGGTGCTTCATTTCTTTATTTGCCATTAGACTCTGAATTGCATGCCCAGCTGTATTCCTGATAAGGTACTACAGTGTAATAAAACTTTTCAGGGAAAAATTCCCCACCATCCACTACTCAGTAGACCCTGAAAAGTGCATGTTCCAGGTATCCTAGCCTGACAGTGGCAGCAGAAATGCTACTATTTAAATTTAGGGGCTGACAGACAAGCAACAGGGCAAATAAAAGACCTTTACAGGTACTTTCTAGTGCTAGGGCAAATGTTTGACCTAGATTGATACAGTGTCGTACTGGTAGTCCTGAATGACTGCTTTCTGCCACTGAGAACAGTGAGCCAAGAAAATGGAAATAAAAATTTATTACTGGATGCCATGTATAATCTTTATGTCCCAGTGGCACATCATTATAGTGGGAATGATAAATTCTTGAGGTAGTAGCAAGGCTCCACAAAAGATCATGGACGGCTTCTTGGGAGGGAGTTATTAAGGAAATAATACCACAATTATATAATACCCAAATCCCTCGGAGCTGGAACCCACTGGCATCAATAGAGGGAACTTTTCACCACTATCAGTAAGTTTTGGATCTGGCCCATGTGGCTGAAACTTTGTATTTGGTTGACCAAAAAAAGAAGGAAAAAAAAAAGAAAGGGGGGGGGGGGGGGAGAAAGGCATAATAATTATGACGGTCCCAAATTTATGTGAACTGGAGAAGATACTTCACTATGTTTATACGCTATGGTATGTACTATCAAAAGACCCAGTGTAGCTTTAAATATACCTTAAATATTTAGCTTGGATCAAGCTGATATTTATCAGTACATCTTCAATGAAAAATCATAGTTGAGGAATCCAAAAAGCTTGTTTGATAGTGACAAGTTCGTTTGACAACAGAGATGAAAACCAATTGTTTATTATTTGCGCAGCTTGGCATAACACGCTGTAAGGTTTCGTTGTTGGGTGTGAGTACGAATTTTGAAGGTAGAGATAAATAGTAGTGCAGCTGTCTTACCATTTTCCCTGAGTCATTTCCTGTTGTGATTTTCAGACTTTACATCAGTTCAAATTCGACTTTCTCCAAGAAGTCTGTCACCATGAGCACTTTATCCCTCTGTGCCTGCCCATACGGTCTTCAAACATTCCTGGTAAGGTGCCACCCCAAAAGGGTTTCTGTACAACAGCGAATTATTGGAAGGTTCAAGGAGCAGGTAGCCATTAACTCTCTGAAGTGTCATGTCTGCACATCAGGCACAGAAGCCCCAGATGGCTTTTCAGGTGCGGTACTTAAACAGTGTGCTAAAAGTAAGATCATTTCAGTATGCCTGTAAATAAATGCCACCCCTGACAGTCCAGTTAGGCAGTGGGAGGTGACTCTTTTGCTGGAAGTTTTGAGGTGAATGACCTGGACTATTTGTGAGGACTAATTACTAAAGCTGCAGTAGCCTTGGGAGGCAGTGAGCTAGGGAATGGGTTGAACAGGTACAGCGGGAAGGGGAAGAAGCTGAGGCAGTGATAAGGACATTGTGAAACTCTGCTATTTGGGAACAGGCTTTCCTGCCGCTGTTGGGAGTATGACTTGTCCGTGTGACAGCCCCTCCTTTGTGGAGAAAATCTGAACTGGACATGCAGCAGGAGTTTGGAAACATCCATCTCTCAGATAATAGGCCATTGGTACTTTTGCCTTCAGAGTGTCTCTAAGGACCGGCAGACAGGTCCCACGCAATAGCCCTTTTCTCCCAAGTGCATTTACTTTCTTGGCCTCTGGCAAGAGGACTTGGACTTTACATGGTCAACACATACTGCAGTGTTTTACCTGGAGCAGTGAGGCAAGAGAGTCCCATTTCAAAATCTGTTAGTAATGCCTCCTGAGCTGCTTCTCAAGGCAGGGGATACTGGGTGTAACCCCTGTTTTGCAGAGAAGCATGAACAGGTTTGCCTATGCTCTGCCACTGGAGTGAATCCACCCTGCCTGTGCCCCAAAGCCAGCAGCCTCCATGCATTCCATCTTGTGCATTGAAATCTGTTACTTCAAACCTAACTTTGTGGCCAATGCACAGTACTGGGTGCTTTTCCGCTTGGTTTCAAAGGTGCTGGGATTCAGCTCTGGGCACAATTCCCAGTTCTGACAGTTTTCCGTGGACTCTGGGGAGTTCACCTGGGATGTGGTCCTTTAAGTTGCTGAGAGTGAAAGTTATCTTCCAGTGGAAGGCAGAATCATCTCTCTATGCAGCATCTCTCAAACTAGGGGCCCTTATCTCCTTCTTGCTTCAGTTTTCAGCACCAAAAAGTGAGTTCAGTTCTGACACTCATAGCTTTCTTTAACAGTAGAAGCTGTTTCATTCAAATTTGAGTCAAATTTAAAAAAAAAAAAACAACAAACTAAATATATTATTTACACTTAATAAGTAAAAAATATGCATTATTTTTGCCTATTTTTGTTTTATGTTTATGAAAAATGAAGACCCTGTGACGCCTTCAGAGTCAACACAGGAATATCGAACATCAGGTATGAACAAAATGACTGCATAAGAAGTAAGCAGAATTGTGCATCGAGAGCTGTAAGATTTACTTTGCTGCCACTTAACTGTGGCAAACTTAGGCAAAAATTATTTACCATTTTCAAAAGTGGAATGAGTATGGATCTCTGTGGTTTAGAACTCTTCTAGCTAGAGTATGAGAACAACAGTTTGGACTCTGTTCCTCAAAGAAGTGCAAAACATCTTATTACGTGCAAAACATTTGAGAGTCTCATATGGGAATGTGTATATAAATTGTCTATTATTAAATTGTAAAAACTGCATGATTTCAAGAAATAATAAAATTAGATTAATTCATTCTAGCAAGTGAGGGAGCAAGAAGGGGCAGTCAGATCAGGAAATCAAAGTTTAACAGTGGATTAAATCAATAAAAGTTATTGAAAATTTGGAAAATGGGGGGGGGGGGGTATGTAACTTATACATTAATTTAAGTATTCTTGTCCATTCTGTTCCAAGATATTCCAGAGTACACATTGACCAATGAATTTTGCCGTAAACATTTTCTAATTGGAGTCCTGCTGCGGGAGGTTGGTTTTGCTTTGCAAGAAGACCAGGATATTAGGCACTTAGCTTTGGCTGTGCTTAAAAACTTAATGGCAAAGCATTCATTTGATGATCGATACGCAGAGCCGGTAAAGAAATTGTTTGTTTATTCTTTTTCATTTGCTTGTTCATACAGTAGCTAAACATACATGAAACTTCCTTAGCCACTAGTATATGTTAGTTAGTTTCTTCAGGAATATGTTGTATCTTTTATTTTTTAGGCAAAACAAGCACAAATAGCAAACTTGTACATGCCACTCTATGGAATGCTTTTGGACAATATGCCAAGGATTTACATGAAGGATATGTTCCTTTTCAATGTCAATACTTCCAATCAGGTAATTCATGTGATTTTTTTCAGAACACTGAAACAATCAAAATGAGGTCTGACCCAGTCAATCTGGTGGGAAGAGGTCCAAGTTTATGCTGGTTGCAAATTAACTAACGAAATGCAGTTCTGAAAATGCTGATTTGTTTGCACCCATGGTGTTTAATTTGGAAGGTCTCAATTTGCAGAGCACCTGCAGGGCCCCAGGAGTCTGTACTGGCAGGGTACAGACTGTGGGTCTGGAAGAGACCCAGGACACTGGCTGTCCCAGGGCTGGAAACTCAAAGTTAGAGGTTTGCAGCCCCAGCCAGTCCGTCCAGTATGTCTGCCCTGGTGCCACAGGCTGGGGGCTGAGGACCCTGTCCTCAGGCACGTCCCTTGGCAGGTGGCTAGGAGACGTTGTAAAGAAAAGCTCCCATTGCCCACAGAATCTTTGCAGTATTACATCATGAACCCACAAGCAGTTTCACTGGTACAACAGAGGGACCGTGTACTATATCAGGAGGCAGAGGGAGTGCATACGAGGAGATGAAGGAGTCTCTGTACCCACAGAAACATCATGAAACAGCTTTACCACCACAGAAAATGTTTGTATATACTGCACATGTGGAGGAGCACGGTTGTTTATTTCTTAAAAGATTAGATGTGTTATAATCATAGCCCTGCTTTAAAAACTAGAAACACATTTCTGCAGTAGTGTTGTGTCTTTCAGTCCTTCCAGAAAATGAGCCTGTTTCATCTGATCACTGCTAACAGCAGTTAATGCTTCTTTCCCAATCCTGTGCTAGTGTTTAAGAAGCAAACACAGTTAGACTTGCTCTGTCCTTTAGAACTTCAGTTATGAGAGGGTTTCATATTGCAGGTAACTATTCAGCTTATAATGGCAAGCCTTGAGTCTTTTAAGGCTGTCATGTCTAAAAAACTGAAAGTAAGTTTTCAAGCTCAGTGTCTAAGAACAGCCTATTGGGTGTGCTGTCATTATGAAAGTTGAGTGATATCATTTACTGGAATTTGTTCTGTTTCTTTCAAAATACAGGGATCTAGGGATGACTTGAGCACAGCCGGAGGATTTCAGAGCCAGGCAGCAATGAAACATGCAAACTCTGTGGACACGTCCTTTTCCAAAGATGTTCTGAACTCTATAGCAGGTATAAATGACAGATTGAACACGCACACAAGTAGATTTCTGTGTATCTCAATCCATCGTGCTTTCTGCTTAGTATTCATGGAGGATATCATTAATCCATTTCATACAATATTCAGGGAAACATGGTATACAATGTTTCTCTTCCCTTTGGGTGTTTTTGGATTGATTTTTATTTCTCTTGTGAAGCCGCTCTTCTTCCACTGCTTCACTTATGCTCCTGCTTTGGAATGATGCCAGTATTCAGGCTCTCACAAATCCCTCTGCCTGAGTTCATTCTTGTAGTTTCTGCCTGACTTAAGAATAGTTCCAAGGTTTCTCCTGTGAACTCCTGAAGTCTCTTGGAGGCAAGTTTTCTTAGTTTTTCCAGGCTTAATGGAAGGGTAGAAACACAACTTACTTTGTTTACTTCCTCCAAACCCCATTTCAAAATTCAGGGAAGTGCATGGGCATCTTTCCACTGCTTTTTGTGTCTTTAGGTCAGGCCTTACAGAATGCAACAGGCTATTTTAACACCATGAATAACAGCAAACTGAATCATTTTACTTCAACCGGTTGCGTGTTTTCAGTACTAAGCATACCCATCAATAGCTTTGCTATTGGAAGTTGAAAGCACTGGTGTCAATCCAGCATGTGACACTTTTTATGTTTTCCATATTTCTTGTTAGTTTTTGTATCCATAAATGTTTTAGTTTAGCACGTTTGCTATGACTTTCATTTACAGCCTTTTCATCAATAGCTATCTCTGCAGCAAACCATGCTGACTCCAGAGCTTCCTTAGCAAGTCTTGAATCTAACCCAAGTACCAATGAAAAAAACAGTGAGAGAACTGACACGTGTGAAAAGGTACATGTGCAAATGTTGAAAATGGTTACTAGAGGTGGAAACCTATCACTATACTTAACAAGGCCCTTTGCTGCCAATTCAACAGATCATGAGACCTTTGTCTTTGATTGGATCAACTCTTCGTTTTGACAAGTTGGATCAAGCTGAAACTAGAAGCCTTCTTATGTGTTTTCTTCACATTATGAAAACCATTTCAGAAGGTAAGAAAATGTGCGCTCACTACCTAATTTACATTGTTGTAAAATATTGTGAATGATGAATCCAAATAAACATCAAATTAGAATAATTATCTGTGTATTTTACAGGCTTTAGGTCAAGTTTAATTACATACATAATATATTTTAATATCTTCCTTTAGACGCACTGATTTCCTACTGGTTGCGAGCACCATTCTCAGAAATAACAGACTTTTTCAGCATTTTAGAGTAAGTTCACTTTGTGGTTGGTTGATTTGATGTTAAATTATGACGTTCTGAAGTGACTGCTGCAAGTAATTTCTCTTTGGGTTTGTCCACCTTGTGGAATAGGCTGAGATAGCTCTTGTATCTTAGACTATTTTGCTATAATCTTCCAAAATCGTAATGAGACATTACCAATAAAATCTATATCCTCCAGTATGTTGGTCATCTCCATGAACAGGGAGTATAATGCTTCAGGTGTTCCTCCTGAAAGAGATTTTCTTAGCAGTTTCCCCATTTGGGGTTGAGATTCTATTATTCTCTTGAGAAAACAAAATTATTTAGCTCCCCAAAACTTCCAAACCATGAGAAAAGCCATGTAATGTAGGAATACCTGCTTTTCACATCTCCAAGGTGGTCTGCTCAATCCAATCTATGCATGTCTGCAGAATCCATGCAGGTAGCTGTTTTCAGAATTTCCTCACCATCTTGTAAGTGAAATGTGAGTTATTTAACTTCAGCTGGTGAAGAAGCAATGCTTTTGCAGCCAAGTCTTTGCTTTTGACTTTGCCTCCTCACCAAGCAGGAATCTTCAACCATGGAGAAAGGGGAAAAAAGGTGTGGAAAGTGGTGCCACATGTTGTGCATCCTTAGGCTGGGAACTGCTGCATTCTGTTCTGTTTGCTTACTAGGAGGTGCATACGCCACAGGCACTAAGATTCAGCATTTTTTCATAATTAGGAAGCCATTAATAGACGTAAAATGTGTTGTTTTATCTTTCAGGGTTTGTCTGCAAAATTTCAGATATCTAGGAAAGCGCAATATTGTAAGGTAATTCTCTCAGTTATAGACTGTATGTTACAGTATTTAAATATTGCTGCATTACATTAGTCTTAAATGAGGTTAACAATGTATCTATCAGTTTTCTCCTGAAAGCATCAGTCTGACATTCAGAAGCCAATGCACGCTTCATTTTTTCTTTTATGCAATGTTACTGTGATGTTCTGGATATCTGAGTACATACCTGGTGTAAGAGATTAATTGCGTGTAATGATATGATAACCACTACTGCATTTATAACCCAAAATACTGGGCCATTCTCAACCATGTTTCTGAGCATATGCCAAACAAAGGAACTTGAGCACTGTATTTTCCATCTATATAATGGAAAGAATAGTTTTAATGGGCATAGATAAATGTTCCACAGCATTACAAATAAAATATCTTCTGTCTCTACCCACTCTCTGAAAAAGCATGAGATCGTGTTCCAGCTGTGAAATGTGAAATGCACACTTTGTCTCAGTTGAAGTTTCATTTTTAATTTAATGTCACCACTGTGAACTTGTCTATATGTCATACTGTGGAAAAACGAAAGGTCACCAGATGAACCAGTTCATGCTCTATGGCAGGTTTTATCAGGCTTGTATTTATTCTTCAGAGGCATGGCAAAATCAATGTCGTGTTCCATAACAGATTAACAGTTATTTTCTCTTAACAGGAAAATTGCTGCTGCTTTTAAGTTTGTTCAGGCCACCCAGAATAATGGAACCCTTAAAGGTTCAAACTCCTCTGGCCAGACATCGGGTCTGCTCTCACAATGGTAATGACATGTTGTATTATTAAATCCTATAAAACCATAATCTTTGTTGTCATCCTCCAGCACTTGTACACTGTCACAGTGTTGACCAAAAAGAGGTTGACACAACATGTAACACATTTCAGAGCCCCCAAAGCCGTAACCCATAAAACAATTGAGTCCCTTTAACTTCAACTTGACTTATAAACTGTTGTTCAAAATGTTATGTTCAGAAGAATCCTTAGTTACTGTCAGTATTGTTAAGTATTGCAGAAACAGTAGCTGTTGTTTTCAGCTCAGAGCCCTATCTGAAAGATAATCCACAGTTTTCCCCAACCTGAAGGAATTCATAGGTCTGCAACTTTATGCTTTCATGGAATCTTACTGCTTTAGGGGTAAATATCTATGGATGCACTTACAGTACCGGGGAATTAATTTCTCTCCAATAACGTGGGGTTGCAGAGAGGGAAGTATCTAGCAACACAAAGTCAAACTTAAGAGTAGGTTTTGCTTGACACCCATCTTTTTACTTCCATGCTGCTAAGTGCAGTATAGTCCTATACTGTTATGTCCATGTTGCCAGTTAGAGAACCTTTCTTTCCTAGTCTTTTCCTCCATCTTCTTAGTCTAAACATTGCAAGATTTAATCATTTTCATGGACTGCATGATAATAAGCTGCAGGTGCAGCACATCTTTAATAATATTTTTGATCCTTTTAGGGGAAAGTGGGATCCTTTTCATGTTAATAATGTAGAACTCTAGAGAGAAAGCAAACTTTAGACTCTGTGCAGCTTGTGGTTGTATCTAATAGCATGGTGAGAAAGTCCACCTTCCTTATGAGCTTGGATCATTGACTTTTCTCATTTACTTATAGCTAGAATACGCTCACCATTATAAGCATGTATCTTGGAATGGAATAAAGGGGAAAAAAATGCTTTCCCTGCCATGCTTCTTTCTTTGTTCCTCTACTGTGCAGTTTTCAAGTAGCAGCACTGATTTCATTACCCCAGCTGGAACTGGCAAGAACCCCACCCTTTAGGAGACTCTTGTTTGGTTGCGTGTTTGCAGATGAACCAATATCCAGAAAGTCACGTTTCTGCTGTCTCCAGGGCCTTCACACTTTATGCCCTCACAGATCAGCATTTGTTGTCTAAATGGCTATTTGTTTGGCCTGTTGTAATACAGAGCATTTTTTGATGATGAGTTCAGAGTTGAAGTATTGCTGGTGAACAGCTCTAACTTGCACTTACTTATATTTATGTATTTCAGTTTGCTGAAATAGTCATATGAAACCAGACTTTCCACCCCACCCCAAAAAAAACTCCACCAAAAAAACCCTTGAGATCAAATTTCC
Organism: Haliaeetus albicilla; assembly: GCF_947461875.1. Taxonomy (NCBI): domain Eukaryota; kingdom Metazoa; phylum Chordata; class Aves; order Accipitriformes; family Accipitridae; genus Haliaeetus; species Haliaeetus albicilla. Next base: position 24,237,719 of record NC_091491.1, on the reverse strand, counting down.
AAATCCATTAGATTGCCAGGATGCCCACTGACATCCTTCCACTGTTGACCATTAATGGAAGACTTTATCACATTGATTGGCAAAAGTCTGGCCATCAATTCTGTACATGTGTTGGGAACATTTTCTTTCTGCAAATCTGAAATGTTAATTTTCTAAATTATTTTTGTTAAAATAACCAACATAAAAGAGGGTTTAGCTAGGTGCAGGAAGTAATTCTGTCTTAGAATATTTTTAAATTATGCAAATTTAGGAAGCTACATTTTTTAAAAGAAATTAAATAAAAATATATTTTAATAAGTGACCTGAATTTTGAGAGATGTTAAATCTTGCTAAATTCTGTAGTGGTTACAAATTCAAAACCCTTTCAAAAATTATGATAAGCATTGGTACGTTAGTTGTAAGCTTCTCATTATAGATTAACAATGTGTTTGTCAGCATCAAAGAAGGTTAAAAAAACACACTCATACACACGCGCATATTTTTGCTGTCATTGTCAGGTTGTCATCATTTTTTTCCCCTCATAGAAGCTGTATTAGTTCTTTCATAAGTAGGATATATTTCTCTTGTATTCTGAGTTAACAGAACTCATCTCAGTTTCTCTTCACCCAAAGGCAGTTTTCTAAACATCAGCCAGCTATTTAAGCTGATGCTCTTTTTTCAGTGTTCAATGAGTGTTTTGTCTCCTGTGTACTCCAGAAATCACAGCACATCTGTTTGTTCTGTCCACCTCATTGACTTTCTTCTTCATCTTTGTTTCTCTGAAAAAAATTTGCATAAATTTGTTTAACTTAGCCTTTGAGAAGTACTGCAGAAAATTCTGACATGGAAAAATTCTGTACAGGCATGCAAGTTTATTCTTTGTTTCTGTTTTTTAATGGTACCTTTCAATTTCAGGATGCATTCTACTTCTAGTCATGATGGCCACAAGCATCACAGGTCTCAAACGTTACCAATAATCCGTGGCAAAAATGCACTTTCTAACCCCAAACTCTTGCAGATGATAGACAGCAGCACTGCAAGTAAGTATAAAAAACTCATTTACTTCCCTCTGGAATTCTATGGGGTTTGGATCAGGCTCTATACAATTAAATCTGTTCTCATGAGTGCCTCTGAAAGCCTGAAGAGAAGAGCCTAAACATAAATAGAGCTGCTGACCCTGCTTTTTTTCCAGGATAGTAAGAAATCTGAGCTTAAATTTGGTCAAACTTCATTTAGAAACAAAATTAATTACAATAACCTGACATATTTAAATAGCCTCTAATGACAAGTTATTCCCCACTTCCCAGCATCTCTTGCATCTATGGTTACATACCTTGCTGTACAAGCAGATGTACACTGGTTGAAATATTACATTTATTAGATCTAGCAATAAAAGTGACCTTTTCATGACAGAAAGTTCTTTAAATGATGAGATCAAAGTCATCTATCCCACTTTCCAATTAGGTTTCTCTCCTCCTTTGAGGATGAGCAGCAACAATGAAAGAATATACTCTTATCAGTGGTGCAGCTGGTAAAAGTTGACTCAAATTCCCTTCCCTTTCATCTCCTGTGAGTAGTTTTCTTCAAAATACCCCGTCAGTAAATGTAAAGTTAGGACCCCATCTCTACTGTGCTGAGACTTAATGACCAGATTGCAGAATTACATAATCTTTAACTACACTCAGAAGATTGTTTGTTATCTTGCTTTTTATATGTTGCAGGCACCTCCAATGAAACGGACATTGTACAGTATGTAGACACAGAGGCAAACATTGCTACAGAAGTTTCCCTCACAATCCTTGACCTGTTGTGTCTTTACACTCTGAATCACCAGGTATGTTTTGCTGTTTCATTTTCTGCTTGAACTGGTGCCATGTAGGATACGTGGTGGAAGGAAGGCCTGGGGCAGCAGGCACGCAGAAAACTTGAAATGCCTGAGACAGCAGGATAGGGAAACAAGATATGCCAGTCCTCAGTGAAGGTATTTTATGAAGGAATTGACTCGTAATACCCAAACTGAATAGAAGGATGTGGAAGAAGAGCATCCTATGCATCCAGGACTATGTACAGCCCTGCTGTGCATGAAAGTGTTGTGCATCTACTAATACATCACCTTATCTGAATCATGCTTATCCCATTAGATTTCAGACATTTTAGACAAATGATTTCCAAACTGCTTATCATCTATATGTCTTCAAGCCAGCAGGTGGATCCTCTGCCTTTTTAAAAATTGCTCTACAAATATTGGCCCAGATGACTTGCTGAAGGTCTCACAGATACAGTACAGCAGGCAGCTCCTTTTAGATTTAGTGTCTCCTTTCTGCCACCCTAGCCCTTAAATCTAGTGTGTACCATCTACAAGTAGGAGTACAGGCATAGGGAAGTGCTGTCCTGGAAAAACTGCAAGTAAAAAGAGTCTGCAGCAAGCTGGGAATGCCTCATCTGTGGAGATTTTACATTGAAAAAAGCATCTCTGTAGGAACATTCTGATGTAACATCCAGCACATCCTTCTTCTGTTTATTCACTTTAATAACCAGAATGTCCTGTCTTGTCTGTGAACTTTTCAGAGGCAGCTCCAGCAATCCGATTGCCAGAATGCACTGATGAAGAAAGTCTTTGACACACACATGCTCTTTTTGCAAATCAACCAGTCAGCAGCAGCTCTCAAGCACGTCTTTGCTGCCCTACGGCTGTTCGTAGGCAAGGTAACTATGGTTTTTTTCTGTTAGTCTGACCTATTCTGTTACAGCAAGTGCAGCTTGAGGGCAGTTGGGTACTTTGACAGAGTTCCGAACTTCACTGTATTAATGCTCATTCCTGAGAAAGATCTTCTGATTTATTGCTGATTAAAAGTGAGAAGTTCACAATATCTGAAAAATTAGTTGTGTTTTGGAAAATGAAAAATTTACTAAGAAAGTGAAACTTGTAAAGTAAATAGATAAGTAATGTCCAGGTCTGTGGTATCTGGCTATGTCATTGGCTTTCATGTTTTTACCCCCCATGGAAGAAAGCTTGAAACCCTAGAGGTCCATGGTCTTCATGGCAGACACCTGGGTTGCAGAATCCAGCGGTGAATGATTACAGCTGTCCCCAGAGGAGTTAGCAGGAGAGTACTCCCTACGCTTCACCAAAAGTTCATCCAAACTAATAGTTTTACAAATACCTTGTTTTCAACACAGAAGAGTTTTTGGACAAAAACATGCTTATGTGTCAAACTGTTTATTTGCTTGCATTGCACATATGTAAATGATCATGGGCAATTAGACACTTTGTGCCAACTGCAAAGGCTGCACAATTTCCAAGTCATAGACTCAGATGAGATCCTCTTAAAATGAACCGGAACGTAGCACACAGATAACAATTGCTATGGGGAAGTGAGAATAAGCAAGGCTGGCCTGATCTCCCAGATATTTCTATGAAATGCAACAGTGTAGATCAGTTTAAACCATGTGGCCTCCTTCTGGCTGTTAACTCAGGGGAAAGGAAGAGGAAATCATACTTCTCCCAGTAACCTAGCTTGAGGACATGGGGGAAATACAAAGTAAACTATCCACAGGCAGCTTTAAATTACATACCAGACAGTCAGGAACGGAAGAACTCTGTGCAGCAAGGAGGATGAATAAATATCCAGGATCATCCTTTTCATTCATCCTGTAGCTCTCAGGATTGAATTCTCTCTTCATAGTTCTCTGGGAACAGGGATCAGTCATGGTTTCTGCAGCAGAACCTCTCAGGCGGTACTTGAGATCGGTGGCCAATATGTACGTCTTCCACCTCTTTTCAGTCTGTCTTCTCTTATATTCACCCTGCTGCTAAATAGTAGGTATGGTTTGGAGAGCCATCCTTCATTCTCTGTTGTCTCCTGCTGTTCAAACCCTTGACCACTGGAAGTTCACTGACTTTGCTACTCAAAGTATTTTCTTTCTCCTGAACAGCTTTTATAGTAGTGCAGAACCTGACACACACTTTTCCTGGTTGGCTATTCTGCATTCCTTGCAGATAGGCTGCTCTGCTTTTATGCTTGCTGCGTACCAGCTGCTGTCTGGACTTCCTGGAGGCCAGTTGGATTGTTGCATTGCATATGGTGTTTGTATGAAAACCTGTGTGCAGTTTTTACTTAATCTTAATTTGCACATGGGATTGTGTTCAGCCGATGGCTGATTTTTTCACTAAACCCTGCTGTGAATGAATACGGGAGAGTGAGTTGTTTTTACTGAAAGCTTAACAGAAAAAAGTATTGACTCAGAATAACTGTACCAAGGGCTGAGAGTAGTGCTAAACATATTCACATGTTTTTTTCAATAGTTCCCATCAGCATTCTTCCAAGGGCAAGCAGATCTCTGCGGTTCACTCTGCTATGAAATCCTGAAGTGTTGTAACCACAGGTCACGTTCAACTCAGACAGAGGCATCTGCTCTTCTTTATTTTTTCATGAGAAAGAACTTTGAATTTAACAAGCAGAAATCAATAGTCAGATCCCATCTACAGGTAAGTGAAGTGTGAGATCGTCAGTATTTAGCTGATGTGTGCTGGTTTTTATCATTAATATTATTATTATTATTTTTATGCATTGTAGCAAAGCAATTCTTTTGGAGTCCTCAGACAGGCAATTCTCTGTGTTCCTGCCAAGTCTGAAGGCATTGGGCTGGATTCTCTGCTGCTCTTGGGCTGCTCGGCTCTGTTCCAGGGAGAGGCAACAGCTGTGAATGTAGCTGCATAGCCAATAAATAGCCAGATAAATAGCTATTCTTGATTCACGTGCATTGCTTGCAGCAGTGAGAACATAGCTGATGAAGGAACTAAACAGAATCTGATAGTATAGTAACAGAAATGTGAAGTCCAGTAACAATGCACTTACAACTGCAAAATGTGAGCAGTTACAAACATCGGAAAGATTACTCACAGTCCTTGTGTTCATATACGTTATCTTCTTAACACAGGTATAAAAGTGTATCTCTGCTAGCCTGGTACATCAAGTGATACTAAAATAGGGATTGAAAAATATTCAGCTATTCAGAAACTTTGATTTTCTTTGCTAATTGCACCCTGTGTTTGTTCCCCCTGTACAGCTCATCAAAGCAGTGAGCCAGCTGATAGCGGATGCAGGGATTGGCGGATCTCGTTTTCAACATTCACTTGCAATTATAAATAATTTTGCTAATGGAGACAAGCAGATGAAAGTAAGAAACATTTTTTGTCAATCACTACCTCTTGCAAAAGGTCAACAATTTCAGAGGAGCAAGTGTTTCAGTGAATAAAATTGCAGGCTTTTATTAAGAAAGTGATTTATGCACTCATAGTGTGCCTTTTTCAGGCAGCCTGAAATTCATGAAAATGTTTGTGACTCAGAAGCTTAATAATTGAAAATAATTTTTAAAACAAAGAGATTTTTTTGAAAATTGTATTGTTTGTTATTCACTGCTTATTTTGTTCATTTTTCTGATGTCAGAGACTATACCATGCATTGTGAAACACAATGAAACACAATTGCCGTTGACAAACAATTTTGAGTCTATAAAATGTCCCTTTAGTCTGTTCAGTAAATGTGTAGCAAAAACATGCACAACAATTGAGTTTTTTAACAGCTTGCTAACTCCCTCAAAAAGGCACTTAGCTCTTAGATTAGTTACCATTGCTATTATATCCATTGTCTGTACTAAAGGTGTTGGGAAAGGATTCCAGTTTTTAGTTATTACAATTCCTGTCCAAACATTTGTCAACACACATTCTGAATTTTATACTTTGGAGGTGTTTTTCCTTCTCTGAAGATGACTTTAGGGTATCTCCACTGAGGTTAATAATAAAGTTAGTTTAAGCAAATTGGTAGATAATTAGCATGAGCAATTTGATCTCTTACTTAATAAGATGCAGTTACAATTGTATTTGTTTTCAAAGTGCAGCTTTGATTTCCCAGCACTGCTGTCAGTCACACTGCTTCTGTAACGTGTTCATCTCTTTGTGATGTAGAGGATAGAGGATTTAATTCCATTTAATTTTTCTGGATGGTTTTACTTTTAAACAAAGGGAACAAGGGAAAAAAAGTCTGAAAATAGAAATGTATTTCATTGCCTATCTGAAAACGAGAAACTACAGAGCTAGTTAAATGTGTTGAGGACAGCTGATAAGTGTAATACAAAGACACTGTTATAATCTTGCGCAGTGTGAGAAGGCCAGGAGCCAGGCTGTTGTGCTTTATTCACTGTGGTGAAACATGCTGTGAGTGTAGTTAAGCAGGACTATCTATAGCGCACAGTGCTGTTAGTCAGCTGAAAGTGTACAAGAATCCAGTTCTGGATCCAGTAAGCAACCAAGGAACAAATGTTTCAGTTTGCTGACTTCAGCAGAGTTGTTGCATACAGACAGTGGTACAGCTGAGCAACTGAGATATCTAGTAGGTGCTGTGACACATCAGTAAAAAAAGTTAAGGATCTGCGTACAATGCATATGTACTGTGGAACTGTGACTCTGCTTCAAAGCCTGCTGAATTAGGGAAGGGGAAGAAGGTCTTCCATAAGCAGGACTCCAGCTCATTCAGGAGTGCTGCATCTGGCTCTTTGGATGATTTTAGTGATGTATTGCTTATCTTTCCCAAAGAACGTTAATTTCCCAGCAGAGGTGAAGGATCTGACCAAACGCATCAGAACGGTTTTGATGGCCACAGCTCAGATGAAGGAGCATGAGAAAGACCCTGAGATGCTTGTGGATCTGCAGTACAGCCTAGCAAATTCATATGCCAGCACACCTGAATTACGTAGGACATGGCTTGAAAGCATGGCCAAGATTCATGCAAGAAATGGAGATTTATCAGAGGTAATGTAAATAAATGAATAGGAAATCCATTTGTCTTTAGGCTGGGATGTTCTGATGAAAAGGGCTCTGGAAGACAGACAAGACTAGTGATATAAGAGAATCATACAGTGTGTCTCATACCCTTGAAATTAGAAGAAGACAAGTTTGAAAAACACCTAGAGAAGTGATACGCTCATTATCCCAGTGTGCCGAATCGTGACTACCTGATAGGTGTTTGAGCAAGACTTGAAAATGTCTGACGGGCAAGCTGTGGTCAGTATCACATTTGCAGCTCTGCTGCTTAAGCCAAACAAGCACAGCAGCTGTAGTGTAGATGAGGTTATGAGCAGTGCATAACTTACATGAAGGATTTTCTTCTCCCTCACTACGGCATAGGAGAGGAGCTTTGTTTATAATGTGTTGTCCTTTTCATCAAAAACTAAACAGGTGATGCAAAACTCCAGTGCATAACCCAGGAATATCTTATTTACTAAGTAATCTTAATGGTTTTCTTGAGCAAATCTATGCTTTTACCCAAGATACGTAGTGAAATTAACACTCAAGAAGGATTTCATCATTTAATCCTTTATTGTCTTAAATGTTTATATTAATTTTGTCTTCCCTTTTCTGCAGCATGACTTGACAGTGATGAAAGTATGTGCTCCTTATCCCATGTAAGCTGTAAGTCATACAGTGTACTTTAACATATACATGTATTTTTTCTCTCGTTACAGGCTGCTATGTGCTATATTCATATCGCTGCTCTCATTGCGGAGTACCTGAAAAGAAAGGGTAAGATTAACATATTCAAAACCAACTATGTATCTATAAACATTATTGAAAATAATTTTTGGCTTTCCTGCTTTCCTTCCTTATATATAAAGTATTCTTAAAGCTGCTTGAATTCTTCCCAAATATTTTATTTTTAAAATACATTGTAAATGCTAGTCTTAGCACTGGAACAGTGAATGCGTGTGTTTTGGGTAAAGAGGGTTAATTAAATGTTTAGTAAGCTACTGCTAAAAGAGAATGCTTCACTTGTTAGTCTGTCGTTATTAAATATGCATGTATTAACACATACCGGTAGCAGTATACTAATACCATCTTACACTATCATAGGTTACTGGAAAATGGAAAAGATTTGTACCTCACGTATGCTCCTGGAAGATGGTCAAGTCTCTGATAGTAATGTGTTACTAACAACTCACAATGGAGGAAGTGAGTGCTCTAACCATGCCTGTTTATGGGTCAAATAACATAATTAGGGAATCAAATTACTGTTCTCCAATTAATCTGGAAAAATACCTACCAAAGCAAAAATATTTATAGTGCATGTTGATGGCTGTAATAGCAAGCAAGTAATGTCAGAAACATTATACGTTACTTTCCTGATGCTCTTGTGCTGGTTTGATGAATTGCTCAGAATGTCTCTGGTTAAGGGCTTCTTCAGCAAAAGAGCAGTCTGGTCTTCATCGGCAACAGAAATCCCTCTCAGGTCAATTGGCGTTTAGCACACAAATCCGTGTCCAATTCCTTGACTATCCAAAGCCAGGAGGGCAGAGGGGCAGAATTAATATCTGGTTATCCATACGTAACTTGGTATAGATAAAGATATTTTTTTTTTAATCTGTGACGCTTATTAGAGAAATAAAGTGCAGTCTTATATTTTTAAATGCTTCTATGCCAACGGTTATTTAGTTTATGAAATGTGTATTTCAAAGTAAGTCCTCAGTATGAGATATTTTAGCAGTTTTCACAAAGAGCAATTTCTAGGGACAAGGGCAAATATCTGGGGAAGAGAAAACTTAGTTTTGGAAAGACCATAGTTCTTCAATACACTTAGAAATGTCTGTGGGCGAGATGAAAAAATACATCCTTTTAGAAGGAAGCTTTCTGTGATGAGCAATATTTCAGAGATGGTTCAGTAGTGGAAAAATACTTTGCATGAATCACAGATCACAGTAGGTAGAGTGAAGAACTTGTGGGTCATTTTAAACCTATGTTTAAATTATTTTCAAAACTTGACAGAGGGGATGGAGTCCCTCTGACTCAATGTGTAAAGGTTAGCTTTTTAATTGTGCCTTAGTAGCATTTTCCTACTTTTAAATTGAACATGGACCATGTCAGGAGTTCATCACCTCCACGGTTTACCTTCTCCGTTCGAGAGTGGTAGTAAAATCTTTGTGGGTCAGACTTTGCCTGATCAGCAGTGTGCCATGCCTGTGTAAGTTGTTCCTTCTGCAACCACTGCACTAAGGCACCAGCTTAGCGAATATTAGATGTAAGCTTAGTTTTAATCCTTGTGAGCCTTCCCATCGGCAGCTTCTGCCACTCGCCTGAGCTTTCTACAAGAGAGTTCCTCAGTTAGGGCTGCGCTCGCCCTGCTGACTCTGGGCAGGATAAGGGAGCCGCTGCCAGGGCATCCTCCAGCCCGGCAAGGGCACAGCGTGCCCCGGAGTGGCCATCTCCCCATCGGCTGTGGCAAGCCCAGGTTGACCGTGCTCCTCTCGCTTAGGAAACCTGATGGGTGGCACAAGTGCAGGTCCCAGAGCGTAGCATGAAGTGCCCTTAGGTCAGGCCGGGAGTCACAGTGCTGGTTTCACAAGTATAAATTGTCTCGCCTCAGTCTGCAACAGTAATTCCTGTATAGAGGAGTGCTGCACGTGTAGTTTTGCAAGGACTGCCCGCACTGTACAGCTAAGGAACCGAAATGCCAAAGAGTAAGGCTGCATCAGGAAAATGTTACGGTTACCCTGGACGAGTGGATTTATATCATAGAGAAAATGTGTAATAGTGTCATAAATTCAGTCAGTTCCATTTGTGTTTCTCATCACTTGGCTGTGAAAAAAGTAATTAATCCAGTCAAATAAAATCAGCTCTGTTTAATGGCATCCAATAACCTTTTGAATTATCTGGTTATTCAGTCATTAATTAACATTGTTATGACTTGCACTTCAAGGCTTATTTTCCATGGGGTGGCCTGCTTTTCTGAGCATTACCCCCAACATTAAAGAAGAAGGTGCTATGAAGGAAGACTCTGGAATGCAAGATACTCCCTACAATGAGGTCAGCAGCATTAACATTTATATAGTTGTTCTATATTAACAGAGAGTGTTATTTCTAATGGATGCCTGTGCATGTTACAACAAATTACAGTGAGAGTGTACTTCACAGAGTATCAAAAGGCACACAGCTTTTGAGTGAAATGTCAAAGCTGTTGTGCTAAATAGCAGGGATAGGTGTTTAGCTAAGCAGAACATTAAGTACCAGAGCTGGAAGTTAGGGCAGGGGGGAACCCACGAAGCAAACCCGCTCTTCTGAATGAGATGTCAAGTATTCAAGTATTTTCATGTTACTGTTATTTCAGGTTTTTTATCTAAAGAAGAGCTAGGTCACCAATACGTGATTAAACATTGTGTCATTGAAATAAACCTTAATATAGAAGATACAGAATAAAAATGAAATAGTGGGTATGTGCTTTTGCTGCATTGCTATTAATTAAATGCCACCAGCTGTCGAGTCACTGAACTATTTGTATTTGTGGAACTGCAGAATATTCTGGTGGAGCAGCTGGAGTTGTGTGTTGAATACTTGTGGAAGTCCGAGAGATATGAGCTTATTGCTGAGGTTAACAAGCCTATCATTGCTGTTTTTGAGAAGCAGAGGGACTTTAAAGTAAGTTGGGTTTTGTTGGTTTTTTGGGTTTTTTAAAGTTATCTTAAAACAACAGTAAAGATCAAAATTTTGAGGGGGGGGGCGGAGTACTTTCTTTAAAAGGAATTGTTTTTTTCTTCCTGTCTGTAATTTCTCCTTCTAATGCTTTGTGCTGTGAGTAAATAAAAAACTCTGGTATCTTACCTTCCTCTTTTCAGCATCAACAGTAAATGCGCAAAAAAATTTCCAACAAACCTCTTGTGTTAGCCAGTGGATGTGAATTTTTACATCTGTTTTTAAACCAAGAGCACATTTGCATTGTATTTAAGTTTAGAAACTGCTGATAAATTGTGTGATCTCTTCATAATTCCAGGGTTTCTTCATTTATTTACTTGGCAATTTCATTACATAATGGATAATCAGATGATAATCTCATTAGTGATTTTTCTGGTTTTAAATTAAAAAAAAAAAAAGGAAAGAGGTAGGTATCGATAAGCTGTGTGCTGAGGAAGCAAGTCCTCAGTTTTTAACTTAGTTGAAATTTTAATTCACTATCCTGAGAAAGTATTTTTTACTGATAATTGTGGATAGCATTTCTTTGCATGGGGTTGGGAGCTGATTGGAATTGTTGGCACCCTGCTCTTGCCTGCATGTAGGACACTTGGGTTCTCTGACCTCTTAGTAGGTCCCTGCCACTGTCTGGTGGTTGGGATGATTGTCTTCCTGTGTGACCCTGTACACAAAGGCACCCACTACCACAGAACTGCTCAGAAGATGACAGAAACCCTGAAATAAGTCTTCAGTGACTCCTAACAAGGTTAAACTATTCCCTTAGCACGTACAGCCATCTTTGCAAAGGTTTGGGAATCCAGTTAGGGCAAGCCATGTTTATGCAGAGCTGTACTGTCATTTCCCAAAGCACTCGCATGCTCTCGCTTCCCCTCTCTCTCCCTGTTTCTTCATGTAGAGGCTGTCCGATTTGTACTACGACATCCACCGCTCATACCTGAAGGTTGCAGAAGTAGTGAACTCCGAGAAACGTCTCTTTGGGCGATATTACCGTGTTGCGTTTTATGGGCAGGTAAGTCAGCTTGTGCTCTTTTGTCTCCAAAGATTCCCAGATTTCAGCCATGTTCTTCTGATGTATTTCAGGGAAGCTAAAGCAGGGAAGCACTTGGCAGTGAATTGTGGGGTGGAAAGTGCCTCGTGGGTCAGACTCCAAGTAGGATTTTACTTAGAAAAGAGAGCACTCAGTTGCATCAATGTAAACTGCTGCTTTGGATTTAATGGTGTAATGGAGAACAGACTTGTACATCAGCTTTTGTTCTTGACTTCATCAGGCAAAACTGAGACTGAGGCAGGGCAGATTTTTTCAGAGTAAAACTTAAATAAAACCAGATAAGACATCTTTGAGATATGGCGCTCTCCTCTAATAGAGCTTAAAGCAGAGCAGTATGCAGTAGGTGTTTTGATGTTTCTCGCGGACTCTGACTTCTGCTTTCAGGCGACCTCTGATTCCGTGCAATATACTGTAGAGTAGTTTTATTCCCTCTGCTGTGCTTCAGCATCCTCAAAGCATTATTCTGTGCTTTCTTCCACTACAAACCAGTGTAGCAATCCAGCATGTTCCTTTAAGACCTGGTTTTGGCAAGCACACAATTTCCTTTAAAATAATACGGTGTGTATACAACAGATTGATGTGAATCATTCTGTTTGCTAATTAGATTTTAATGCAGAAATTTGCTCTTTTCTCCTTTTGATCTTATTCAAGGCTGTGGTAAGTCTAGTTCTTTTGCATGTTTTGTATAATTCTCCTCACACGTCCTTCATCCTTCCCTGTACTGTTACTTAACATTAACTTTCCCATGCTCTCGATTCTTTGGTTGGTGGCAGATGAAATAATGTCGTTTCATTCATTGTTGCATCCTGCAAACTAACTTTTGTTTGTTCAGTTACCGGAATTACCAAGCTGTATCTGTCGCCATGTTGTGTGTGCATCGTGGGGCCCAATGCTGCGTCATCTCATCTCAGTGGAAGTTTTTCTCTCAGCTTCACTGGGAGCGGGATTGGACCCTTTCTTCCTCCGTTGAAAAACTTGGCGTAGCATTAACGCTGTTTGAATGCAAGCCTGCTTTCCTGGCCTGTGCAGCAGCTCCAAAGAGGAAGGCTGTTGTGTCAGTCTGTGATCTATGGCAATGGTAACTGGAGCACTCTGGGCAGGGTGCGGCCACCTTCCTGGTAGTCCCTTGTAGGAGCAAGCAAATTGTAAGTCAGAGGGAAATGGCAAGCCCTGGCTCTTCATACAGATTAGCAAAGCTGACCTTGCCAAGTGCAAGGAGAAAGCCACCTGCACCTGAGGAAGGGTAGAGTTTTCCTAAAGCCTGACCTTCCTCAAAATGAGGGCAGTGGAGGGGGAAATAGGACTCTCCTACTTGCAGCTTCTTGCCAGGGCTCTCCCAGAGGCAGCTACTTGTAAGTGGGTAGTTTATCTGCAGCAGTTCTGCTGAACTGCGTTAAAATCTCTGTTACAGTGCAATGACTTTTCAGCTGCCAGTGCCACAAGGGCAACTTCATTTAAACAGCTTTAATGCTCTAAAGCGTATGACTTTTTCATAGCTGTGTATTGCTCGGTCTGTTCCCTGGTGCCCCCGGACACTGAGGTCTAAATGCAAACAAGCACAGCTTCCTCCTTTCTTTTTGCAGGAGAGATGTTATGTGGTAGAAAGTGGGACTGCTCTGTATTGCTCCTTACAGAGGCATAGTGACAAAAGTGTACAGCACAGGGCAAATAATTAAAGGTAGATCATTCCCACAAGCATTACTTCTGCCTCATTTACTGAGGTAAATAGGGGTGGGTGTGTAGAACTGATTAAGGAGGGCTTACCAGTACACAAAGCACCACGGCAGGTGTGGGAGCTACAGATGAAGCTTGACCTGGAAGGAGAGACAGAGAGAACAGTCTGTTCCCACATACTGGTTGTACCTGCATATTTTTCCCTTGAAAAGTTTTCCTTCTTTATTTCTGTCAGTCCCTTTTACCCATGTGCCACTTGCTTCCATTTTGGCTGTGCAGCTGGAAAGGTATGGGGCCTTTTGGTCCTTCTGTAGCCAAGAGTATTGCAGGCCTCCATGCTGAAAGCAGTCTCAGTGCCCAATTAATTTAAAACATTAAAAGCAATTCCCTGTTTTTGTGCTTCTGGCAGACCTTGCACACTTCCTCCCAGAAGCTAATGGTTGCAGGTTTTACTAGTATTACGCAGTTAAACCAGTGTAAAGCAATATGAATCGCTTTGCTTAGGCCACTACAAAGGAAATGCCACAGAAGGAAACTCAGTATGCAGGTACGGGATTCCTTTTCAGTCTTACACATACACTGTTCTATAAAATACCTGTGGGTAGATACATGTGTAAGCACACACGCATAAAAAATGTATTATTACACCTATGCACTTATTCATTAAACATTTTTATCAATTGTATCAATAATAAATATATACATATATACGTTTTGTAAAAATGGAGTGCTGCTGTTCCTTAACTGAAACAAAAACTGCAGAGAAAGCAGATTAAAGGACAAAAGAATACTGCAAATACTGTTTGCAGGGAGAACTTGGGGGGTTCTTAGCAGAAAAAGAAAATCTGCAGCTGCACCTGAAAACCGTTCTTCTTCATGCAAAGACGGAGACAGTATTTGGTTACTGCATTCTGCAGGGACCCACTGGAAGGATGGTTTGAATGAATGTAGTCCTTAGGGAGGATGTAGTCGGTTGTTTTTGCCAGAGAGCTTTATTTGCCAGCTCAGAGAGCTGGATCTCATGGCAGCTGTTGTTTTAGACTGCAAATTCTGTTAAGGGCCTTTGATGACAACATCTCATTGCACCATCAAGTGGCCACACTAGCCAGTGCTTATGATGTTATTCATAGATGAGTATTTTGAGAAGTCAATATTTTTCTTGAATTAAAACCAAAAAAATATTAAATATATTGAATAGCTGAGAACTCCTATTGTGCTGATAAGCAAAGATATTCAAGACTTGTTTTCAGAGCAGTGTTAGGTAAAGGTAGAGCTGAGGTTTTGTTCTCCTATCAGTGCAAGAAGCTGTAGAAGTTGGAGGGCAGATTTTCACAGGAGTAAACTGATGCGGGTTTATGTCTGAAGAGCAGGAGATTTGTCCCCTTTTCCAAATGTGATAAAATAGCTATAGCTTCCTTATCAAAGAGTACAACACACTCACCATAGGAGGAGATGTTCACTTGATACAGACAGGGAAGGATCCATTAGATGCTAATTCTTGGCAAGTAAAGCACAAGGCTCTACCTTGGCACACTGGCTGTGGGGATGGTGTGTATTCTTCTAGCAAAGGGCAGAGAAGAGTCTGATTTACTGTGAGCTCTAAGGGCTGTGTCTGAGGGCGTACGGGGAGGAAGAAGGGCCTTTCCAGCACTCCCACGGTGACAATGCCCAGTCACAACTTGACTCTCAGCACATCAGAGCTCAGTGGAAACCAGTAACATGCTGTCTGGGAGGTCGTCTCCCTTCCAGTACATTCGGCTGCTCCGTGTAATAATTTTCATCTGTAAGACTGTGTTGTCCTTGCACGGCAAAACCAGCCAGTATGAAAATAATCTAGGGATGTGCATTGATAATGTAGCCTTGGCTGCTTAATATTTTAAAATCCTGAAACTGGAGGATATTTGCCTCCTGAAAAGTATTTAATCTTACTTTCAGTAGTCTTTGCCAGACGTATAGCATATGGCAGACACAATTATTTATAGCTCATAATTAACTTCTGCTTGTCACTTGTCAGCTGAAATACTGTAGGGAATATGTACTTAAATGATCTCTCTTGCATTAGAGAAAAGACTAAATCTGTTAGGTTTTTGTTTTCAGGTATTTTTTTTTTTTTTAAGCAAAACTATTAACACATATCATCTTAGTGTGCCATGCAGCATCAGCACAGAGGTTTGGCACTTACATATAAACACATGTTTGCACTGTGTTCCAGTGTGCAAACATACACAGAATCAGTGTTATAAGAGCATAAACTATATTCTAGCTTCCTATGTGATTAATTTTGAAAACATGGGGGTTTTGTTGAAAACACTGAATAGTAACAGAAAACAGATGGGTTTTGGCAGAAGTAATCCTGAGTAGCATGTTTAAATATGGTTGCATGAAACTAATGAGGTTTTCCCCCATAAAGCAGTTTTGCTTGAGTGGAAAGAAGATCAGAAACCAGGTTATGATCCCGCAATCCTTTTCTTACTGAAATCAACAGAAAGTCAATTGCCTGCCTAGCTCAGTAAATGTGTATAGGGTGTCAGCTTTTGAGCTCTAGATCTGTTCTTTAATTACCTGTGAAGTTCTTCATATGCCTATGGAGTTTAATTGATAATACTGTTAAAAATTGTGCAATGTTAGAATGTCACTGTGAGACTGATTAAGATACTATCAGGCAAGCGGCTGTTGCTGCTATTAGTCATTGGTTTTCAGTAATGCCCACAGTGCTCTTGGCACTTGCCAAATTAAAAGACAATTTTATTGCGCCTTGTCCTTACTGAAGGAGAAGCCAGAGATACATGTATTTGTTAATCCTTATTGAAATAAAGCATAGAGATTTTTTTCCTAAACAGACATTGAAATTTACAGCTAATTTATTTTAATTCTGTGGAGATTTGCCTAGCAAATAATTTTAGTGGCCGAAGTTGAAATATACTTCCACATGAAAAAGCTGGATTTTGCATGAGTACCTTCCAAAGAGATTTTGGAGGTTATCTCTTGACTTCATTCATTTGTGCTTCTCTGTTTTTCAACAGATGGCAGTTTGCCCAGCCATACTGTAGAACTAGCTGTCCAAGCCACATGGTGTTAAGTTTAAAGGGCCTTGGGTCTGACATCATTAACGTTATCTGCCTTTTCCCCTTTATCCCCACAGCTTCAGGTATTTTCCTCTGGGTCACTTTGCATTAAGGTGAAAGGAGGAGGCTTTGGGTGCAGCTGCAGCGGTTAACACTGCCAGATTTCATCAGCAGCATATGAAATCCTAGGATGAGGGCTGGTGCTGCTCATGGTGTTGGGATAAATCAGTCCTTGTTAATGGGGCACTTGCTGCTTCTCCTCAGCTGGCAGAGCTTCTCCCAGAGTGTTGATGTACATGTTCATCATGTAGCAGTTGAGTGCCTCACCCATACGTGACGCAACATTGTGTTAATTTTCTGAGGTTGGCATTTCTTCTGAAGCCTGGCAGGTTCTTGTTCAGCTCTTCAATAGAGCCTTTTACTAAAGCTCTGCCAAGTCCATCCAGTGTAATAAGTAATGACCTTAACAACATGGAGCTTTTTTGTAAAGAAGCACAGTCTGTGTGTCTTTTTTTTTTTTCTTTTCAAGTGTAAATCATTTACTAATTGTCTCTGAAAATGCTGCAATTCCATATGACCTTTCAAGATGCCACCAGAGTTCCTCTTCAGCTGCCCTGAACAGATGCAGACCAGTTCACAGGTGCTTCGCATGCCATGGCCCCACGCATCACTGTGGGCAGGAGTGCCCCACGCAATCGCCGCAGGCAGCAGTGCCTTGCACAGTGTCCAGCCTTTGCCTGCACACGTGGCTCCCAGATGGGATGTGCTGGAGGTGACATGCTGCATGCACCCCAGCTGGCCTAGGCATCCAGCAAACAGCTGTTACACTCATGTTCTGTTAGCATAGTGCTTCCAAAATAGTTAATTTAACCAAATGATTAAAATTTAAAGAACTTTAATGTCCAATTTTTAACTCATTAGGGTTTTTCCATCATGCCCACATCAGCATTCTGAAGAAAGCACTTGAACTTTTTAAACAGCTAGGCCTCTTACATGAATAAATGTGTATGAGTTAGTTCCTGGGTAACTTCAGAGATACCAGACCAGTATAAATGCAGACCTCTAGGCATGTGTCTGCTAGGAGTGGAGAGAGGTAAGCTTTTAACTTAGGTGCTGGAAATGGCATACTGGATGCTCTGGTGGGTATATGGGCAACCTTGATTTCTGATGTAAGCTCCTTGTTTAGGCTTTCCCCTGCCTGTTGTGTTCACTGTATCCTTCTGTTTCTTTCCAAATAGGGGTTTTTTGAAGAAGAGGAAGGTAAAGAGTATATCTATAAAGAACCCAAATTAACCGGCTTGTCTGAGATCTCTCAAAGGCTGATGAAACTTTATGCAGACAAGTTTGGAATAGATAATGTGAAGATCATCCAGGATTCCAACAAGGTACGGAAGACACGCAGTTTTTGCACAAGGGGGAGAACTGACTGCACGCTTCATGTTTGGGGAGCTGTGTTTTCAATGAATGTGAACCGAGTGTACGTGTAAACTACTGTGATCTAGTTTTACAACCAAAAAAAGACCCTCACTTTATAGTGTGGCAGGTGCTGTATGGAAACGACAATGTTATAGCAGGGCATCACAGTCAGTGGGAAGAGAGCATATTCTAGCATATGCCTGCAGAGAGCATGCAGTTGCTTACTGCAATGCGGAAGCAGGTTGTTTTCTCTCTCATTTAGCTTTCATCCACTGTTGCCAATGGCTATGTTCAAAAGTCTCACTGTTCTTAGAGGCCTTTTGGTTAAATATCTTTGTATTAATCTGTGGTCCGGATATTACATTTGGACGTCTCAGTTTTAATCAGTATTGCTATGATAGATAAAAGCATCAGAAATATAATGGATGCCTTGGAAGCTCATCACACTTAACAGAATTTTATTACATTTGCCACTGTTACACAGGTCAATCCCAAAGACCTGGATCCAAAATATGCCTATATCCAGGTGACATATGTCACGCCTTTCTTTGAAGAGAAAGAAGCCGAAGATCGAAAGACCGACTTTGAAATGCATCACAACATCAACCGTTTTGTGTTTGAAACACCTTTCACACTCTCAGGAAAAAAGCACGGAGGTGTAGAAGAGCAGTGCAAGAGGCGCACAATCCTGACAAGTACGTTTGCTCAGGCTGTTTCCCCCCTCCCGTCCCACCTTTGCCAGTTAAGCCCAGCAGTGTGTTTCATGTGCCAGATTTTCTGCAGTCAGTGGGCACAGCACGTTATGCAGAATAAGTCATCTTTTAAGTGTGTCCATTGGCAAAGTATGTGTTTCTTACAATCCTGCTGACTGTCCTAGGGAAAGTTCTTTTCATTTGTAGAGTCATCAGCTGTCTTATTTTTCCTCATTATTGACATCTTAACTGTTCTTGCAGTGATGTAATTTGGGAGTGGTTCTGCTGGAGGCAGCTTAGCACTCAGAACCATTGTTCTTTTAATAGTAAACAAGTCAAAAAGCAAAGTAGGTGCCTATTCTGCTAAGAAGAGTAAGAAGAGTAAAACTCAGATACTAACTTTTGTTCAAAATGGGAGTAAGGTACATTATATAGAATTTTTTAAAGTGAGAGGTAAGATTTCATCTCATTGGGCACAATCAGTGTTTTAAGACAGAAAAGTCAGGAGCCCTAGATATGTCTTTCTTACTGAGTCATGTTAAACAGAAAATGTTTAGTTCCTTACCGTGATTGATATCTCTTTTTAAGAGGAATCCTTCGTGAAACTAGTACTGAAACTTGAACTGCCTGAATTTTGGCTGGGAGTATGAGAAACTGTCTGAGATGGAGACGTTGTTCTCATGGGCAGCTGTGAGCAGGGAGGCCAATGTTCACAGCAAAGTCTCCTGAGTGACAGAAAATCCAGTTCCCCACCAACTTCAGTGCGTCTGCTTCTCCCAAAGGGCAAAGTGAAGAAAGCTGCTTACAGTACAGGCGTAGTCGCCTAAAAGTTTTGTTCTGGCAAGTCAGGGAAAGAGGTACTGGTTGTCTGAGGGCATCTTGTTACATGACATAGCTTTGCTTGTAAGAAGAAGAAAGGAGGAGTAGCTTGTGTGTGGTTTTTTTAAGTGCTTGAGCAGCAGTAGGTGTTTTGCGATCTGTACTGAAGCAGGTAGTTTCACGGACTTGAAAGTGCAGCTATTAAGTTATGTCTGGCAAAAACAGAGAGGGATGTTCTTCCAGCAGAATATTTTCCCTAGGTTATTACATGCTCTTGTCAGCTCCCACCACTCTCAGCCTGGCTCCGTCTTCGGCATTGGGTGGGAATTCGATGACCTTCTCTTCTCCCCTGCTTTTCCCTCTGGCACCTGCCTTACCTCAGTCCTTTTCTGTAAAAGAAACATCTTTTTCTTTTTTCTTTTTCCCCTTCCCCCCACTCCCCCCTCCCCCCCCGCTTTGATAAAGTCACATATTTTCATTTGCTTTCTCCCTAAAAAGAAGTGCTTATAGTTTGAGAAGAAAGCAAGGCTTACCGGTGCGACTGGAAGACCAATGGAAGTTAACTGTGCTCGCGCAGAGGTACTGGGTGGCTGGATCGGTGCCCACTCAGCATCTCTGCTCCAGAGCCTGCTGCCTGGGTTGCACAGAGGACAAGTGCAGTCCGGCTGCGGTCTGCGGACTGCTGGCTCTGCCCTGCCTGGTACTCGTGCTTCCAGCTCTGGAAGCCCTGGGTGTCCTGCTCTCCAAGGAGACAGCCACCCTGTAAGCTGGAGCTGACTGGCAGAGTTCGGGAGGCCTTCCAAAGTGTGTGGGGCCATCAGGAAAAGAGTGTTAGCTTAGATCAGACTTTTAACGCGCCATAACGGTACCTTTGCCAGACTCTCTGAGATCCGGGAAAAGGCCTTGACTGGAAGGAAGGGGTTTTAACGATGAATAATTCCTCTGTCATCTCCCATAGCAGTATTTGGGTTGAATACTAAAAGTAACTCCTTACTTCTCTAAGGATGATGTTTTAATAGTAGTTTATCTGTGGGTGAGCAATACCCAACTGAGCTAAACTAGAGGCTCCCGCCTCTAACTTGAAACATGTTTGATAGGATGTTTTGAGCTGTTTGAAGTTCGGTATGGGCTTATTTGGTGCTTTAACTCAGAAGGAGAAATCTGTGGGTTCTAAAATCTGAGCAGTGAGAGCTTTTTGCCACGTGGCTGTGACAGAACTCTGTAGCAAACAGTGGTGAATTCAAAAGGAAGTGCTCTTCCAGTGCCAGGTATATCAAAATTCAATTTAGACCTGCGTCACTTTTGCTCAATGGGTGATTAAAACTTAATTTGTATGAATTGATAAAGAGGTTGACAAAGTTAAAAGTTCATTCTTTGACTTAATAGTTTTGCTTTCTTAGATACTCTCTTGCTGGGTGAGTTTGTCTGATAAGTTTCTTGCTTTTGAGTAGCCAGTCACTTGTTTCCCTACGTGAAGAAGCGTATTCAAGTCATAAGCCAAACCAGCACAGAGCTGAATCCTATTGAAGTAGCGATTGATGAGATGTCCAAAAAAGTCTCAGAGCTCAATCAGCTTTGCACAATGGAAGAAGTGGACATGATCCGACTGCAGCTCAAACTCCAAGGAAGTGTCAGTGTCAAGGTAATGACAATTTGCGCCTTTTTCTGCTTTTTTCAAAATGCATCTACCTAAATATTTATTTTTATTTTTGTCATTCCAGACACATTTTGTCTATTTTATATTTCTGGTCATGTCTTGTGTTCCAATGCTTTTGGAACCCACTCTAAAAATTTAAGGAAATTGAAAGTTTTCCACTGATGTTGATGACTGCTCGACTTATGTGCAAATATAACTATTTTAGTCAAATCTTCTCTAAATATACATTAAGACCTTTCTAACACGTCCATCGTGTCACTTAAGAATACAGCCCATCACACAGCCAAGTGTGCAGATACTTTAAGGGGAGTTTTGATAGGATTGGTTTTGTCATGTCCTATTTAGAAAAGTTGGGATTGGTGAGAGGTGCGTGTATTTCTGGTGCCCTCGTTAAAATGTCTTCAGACATACAGCTTTCTAGATGGTTAACTAGCTGAGGACTTTCAATGGCCGGCAGAGATCTGCAGTTTGTGCAAGGCTGACCAGCTCCCTTTTCTTTAGTAAAACTCTTCAGGTTTCATCCAGGTGACAAGAGGAGTGAGGTGATGTTCCTCACACAGGCTCGGTTGCCTGAGGCCAGTCCCCAAGCCTTGAAACACAAGAGAGAAAGACAACAAACTGCTTGTTCTCTGCACTTAAGCTATGTGTTTTTCCCCCAGGTAAATGCTGGACCAATGGCCTATGCTCGAGCTTTTCTTGAAGAAACAAATGCTAAGAGATATCCTGATAATCAAGTTAAGCTTTTGAAGGAAATCTTCAGGTAAACATTAAGTTTAGACTTTCCACCCTCTGCATAGTATGAGTAGCATGAGTAGGTGTGACATGAAATCAGGCTGAATTGAACCAAGCTAATTTACATCTGCATTTACCCTATCTTACAAGTCATTCCCAAGAAAACATTTACTGAAGTTTTGGCCTATCCTAGTGTCATGGTTTCAGCCCAGCCGGTAAGGAAGGACCGTGCAGCGGCTCACTCACTCCTCCCCGCCCCCCTCCGGTGGTATGGGGAGAAGAATCAGAAAGGAGAAAAGAAAAAAAAAAAAGGGAACCTTGTGGGTTGAGATAAGGACAATTTACTGGGGCAACACAAAAAGAGAAGTTACAACAACGGTACTAATAAAAGAATATACAAAAGGAGTGATGCACAGTGCAACTGCTCACCACCCAGAACCCGACGTTCCGCCACTTCCCCCCCGAAAGCCGAGCGAGAGAGAACCCCCCCAGCCCGCTCCCCAGTTATATACTGAGCACGATGGCACACGGTATGGAATAGCTCCTGGGCTAGTTCAGGTCAGCTGTCCCGGCTGTGCCCTCTCCCAGGTTCCTGTGAAAATTAACTTTATCCCAGCTGAACCCAGGGCACCTAGTAGCCTATGTTCCTTTTGATCTGAGGATGAGTTCTGAAATTCACTTCTAACAAGGTGTGATTTGCAAGGGGGAGAAGAGGTACAGTAATGTGTGTGTGTGGGGGGGGGTTCATTACTACAAAATTTGTATGGTTGTTCTTTGTGGTTTTGTGCTCGTAGGCAATTTGCCGAAGCATGTGGACATGCTCTTGATGTCAACGAACGCCTTATTAAGGAGGACCAATTTGAGTATCAGGGAGAGATGAAGTCTCATTATAAGGATATGCTCAGCGAGCTTTCTGCAGTTATGAATGAACAGGTTAGATCATCTATTTTCGTGCTGGTTGGGCTGAATGAGGGTGGCTAATTGTGTCTTCTAGTAACAAATGAAGCTGTAGAGCAAAATACTAGAAGCAAAACCTGGTAGTGCAACAGTCACCGAGAAAATATAGTTTACTCCTCCACACAGACGCCTTTTTCAAATCCAGCTGTATTATATATAATGAATCTGGTTGATCAACAAAGATTTGTCTTCTACCTGTCTTGCTACATACCGAAGAGTTGAATGTTCATGAGGCTAAATGCAGACTGAGGTCTAGAGGCATAGAAAGATAATCAGTTAAACTAGTGGTTTATGCTTTGCTTGCTTTATCCTACAGCTGTGATATATTTAATTAAAACACTAAATTGCCTTTAAGACCTAGCTTGTAACTGGAGGAGGTATTGTTATAGTTTCTATTTGTATTCAGCTTTCAGAGCAAGAGTTATTTCTTGTTTATGTTTTTTTATATTTAAGTACACTGTCAAAATACATGCCATGTAGTTCAGCCTTTGGCAGCTTCAGAAGGATGAGCGTGCACGGCTACGTTATATGAAATGCATCCCAAAATACTGAACTGGACTTCAGTGCACACTTACAGCTATTCTATTGCTGTGTCTATGCAGATGTTTTTTATTATGTTTTCTGTTCTAATTGAAATATTGAGTGATTCCGCATACTAAAGTGCAAAGTAAATCATGCTTAATTATTTCTCTGCATGCTTGTGTGTAGGCCACCTTAGATTGCATCTGAGACATTCTGTAGCAGTTGCACTGCATTTCCAGGTGCCTATAGTGCACATAAGCACTATTTGTGCACAGTTACTTTGTTTAACCATTGGTATCAGTGATGGCATCTCACGGGAATGTCTAATTGGCACCCCATTAGACCATGCTGTATTATTCATCTTCACGTGTGAGGAGAATAAGGATTTACCAGAATTTTTGGCCCATTGTTATACTTCCTGTGGAATTGAGCTAGTTTTTCACAGGGTGTAAAGCTGCATAATTGCTTTGAAGGCTGGGTGTATGCCAGATGGGGGTCCAGCTCAGTCCTGGCTGCTGTTCTGTGACTTGTGCTCCGTTCCTCTTTAGGTGTGTAAAGATTTGTGAACATCAAGCATTCCAATAATCTTATCATAACTAATATTTATCACTGTTTGTTATATTAAGTATGTAAGTATTAAGGGTATCATTTGTTACTTAATGTTTACGCCTCTCTCGTGGAAGTTATTTTGGCCATCCAGCCAATATGCATAGGCAGTACCATATGTCTTGTGTGTACTACTGTTCCCCCTGTTCCCCACAAAAATGGAAAATGTATGGTCAACTTAAGTGACGTATGAGCATCCCATGAGTTTCAGCATTCATAAAATATTTGGTGAGTTCTATTAAATACTCACACCTGTATTTGTCAGTGAGCTCTGAGTTATCTTTATGTAAACAAAAAGACTAAATAATACAAAATTACTTGTACGTAACAATGTTCATATGTAAAGTTAAGAGTTCATCCTGCAAAAGTAAAAATCGTCAACTGTTTAACCAAACCCATCTGAATTTGAAAGTCCACACTGAAAACCAGTCTCCCACTTATAGCCCTGTGGGCCAGCCTTATAAGCGACAGCCCAGTTTTCCAGGCAACGTGGCTTTTTGGGAAAACTCTACTCCTCTTGCAATGAATGCGTGAACTCCCTACTTCTGAGCAGAGCAGTGCTTCAGAGAGATCACATGCTGTAAACTGTGGCTGCAATATTTATCTCACAGTTGGAAAGTTTGAGGCTCTTTTGTAACTGTGCTGTGTGCTTTACACCAGTAAGATTTGCCATATTTTCTATTGCATTCAAGAAGGTTTTGTTTGCTTACCCACTGACAGTGACTCTTTCATCACCATATGTTTTTCTCTTGTTTTGTTTTGTTTTGTTTTTCTTTTCTGACAGCTCTGTCATGGTCCTTGCTTATACAGCTTCTCTTCTTCCCTGTCTAACATTTCCCTCAATACCATAGCCAAAAGTGGTATGTTCATTTTTCTTACATCTACTTTTTTCTTTTAATGTCATGTACTTTCCTCACTTGATGGTTTTTCTACTTGGTATGTTTGTTTAGCTTCATGTCTAATGAGTCCCTTGCTCAGGGAGTTAAAAAAAAAAAAAAAGACAAGGTGTGTGTGTGATATATTGTCCATGAGCAGTGTTGAGATGCATGTTCTTTAGGACCCTAGTTGTGAACTTGGGGAGCTCAGTGGGGCAGCTCGACAAGAGCCTCCTAATGCAAAAGCATGCGCCAGTAGTAGCAAAAGCGGCCGGACGGAAGGGCCGGGGACAAATGGCATAGAAAGGTACTGATTAAGCCAAGCCCCCTTGTCCCATGAGTATGGTCCCCTTCTTACAGACCTGCCCAGCACACTGCTCGTGGCTGTATGCCAGGCCGAGGCCCCAGTGGAGAGTGTGCAAGCCCAGATGCCCACGGTTCGGCAGGACTGGCACAGCCCAGCGCAACAGCAGCTGCCCCAAGCTCTCTTCTTCCGACGGCCCTGGAGAGCGTTGGATTTGAGTCACAGCTGGGCGAGTCAGCAGTCTGGGCAGACAGCGTGTGCCGCAGCCTGCCTGCGTTCCGCCGCGCTGCCCTGCTCTCCTTGCAGCTCTCCTGGCTTCGCTGGGTGCTGCCAGGGAGCAACCCTGACCAGGGCTCACTGGGGGCTGATGGCGTAAGATTACGTGCACCTGGAGCTTTGTGAATGGGGGACGTTTCTCTTCCACCGCTGATGGCTGTGTTGGTCAGTGGGGATGGCCCACGTCTCTGCTGTGAATGCTTCAACATAGCGCCCCACGGAAGAAGGCAGGTTTTCAGTCTGTTTATAGAAGTAGGAAAAATAGCTATTACCAAAAGAAACCTTCCTTCTTGCTAAAGCCTATACGCAGGACAGGGCGGAAGAAGCTTTTGCCACTGCTCCTCCCTGAGAGTGCAGCTCTGCCTGCAGCCTCAGCCTGGCGATTGGTCCAAACCCCGCTGACGGACACATTTTTTCAGCTGCCATGTGTGTGAAGCTCAGTGGGGATGCTCCATGCCCCAAATGACTGAGTGGGCAGAGCTGGGACCTGTCTCTACCACGGTCAGTAGGTGCTAGTGCAGGTGCCTGCTGAATTTACAAGATGTAGGTGACTTGTCAGTTGTGTTTGTGTGAGAGTTGTTAGAGAAACACAGTTCAGGGAACCCCATGAAGCACCGCTTGGCAGAAGCCAGTGACCCCAGCTCCATTTATCCCCCCAGCTCAGAGGAAGTCATCCCTCTCACTGCAGCCTCTGGTCAATTCTGTGTCCCCAGGCAAAGGTCCTTTTCCTCTGTCAGATCCTTAGCATCATTGTGTAATAAATAAAAAATGGGAAATCCTTGGTTAGACAATGAACACTTCAGGCACCAAACTATTCAGATCTCTCTCACTGTTGCATTTTTTTTTTCTTTTCTTCTTTTATGAAAAGATTGTATACAAGGAGGACTCGGCAAAACAGCAAGGAATGGAGCGCACTTACTCGCGGGTCATCAATAGAGTCAGCTCGTCTGTGCCAGCAGCAACCACCGCAGCAAATCCTGATGCTTGACCGCGGCATGGGGAACACACGGCCTTGGGAAGATCTGGGGTGGCTGGGGGGGGGGGGTGTTCTTTGGTTTGGGGGTTTTTTTTCCTTTTAGATTAATAGTACTGAAAATTAATTTGTTCACGGACAATGCCAGGAAAAGGATTTGTGGGTTCTGATTTTAATTTATTGGAAGTCTTCACAGTGTTATTTTTTAAAACTGCAAGCTTGATATTTTTTTTATTTTTTGCCTGCCCCGGTATTTGCACATTCCTTATCTTTTTTTTGTTGTCGATTTTTTGGTTTCGAGCAGCCTTTATTAAGTCAGGCTGATTATGAAATTCCCATTGAACGGATAGGTACACAGCAAACCCTAAGTTTGCTATAAATTATAATATATCTAATACTAAGTCCTCATATACATATATTTTAAAGGTCAGAGTGGATGTTTTATAACATTTAAGTATATTGCAATTGTAAATAGAAGATGTGTAAAATATGTCATTTTTACAAAATTTAAAAAATATCTTTTTAGTTAATTATGACAGTACTAAGAATATGGATAACATTTCAGTTACCATTATATTAAAATATTTGTGTATGTGTATAAAAGCATCCATAAATTTTTCTCTTTGAAGGTCTGTGCATTGGTTCATTCCCATGTCAGCACTTTCCAGAGCAGTGGAGATCAGGATGCCTCCTGCATCCCAGCTGTCTGTTGCATTGCGGTTGCTGATAGAGACGTTTGTGACCATCTGCGGAATGTGGCTTCAGATTATCTCCATGGCCCCAGACTGAGGCCACTGTGGGAAACAGGGGCTCGGTGTAGTCGTTCTGCTTGAGGCCAAGGAAGCTCTGCTCTTCCTTTGAAGTTCGTAGTCCCAGATTTTGTCCAGGGCCTGTTGGGAAACCGTATGCCTCTAGCGAGACGTTTGTTTCGGTGTCTCTGCTCATGTTGAGATGTGGTGGAGCGGTTCTGCCAGCTCTTATGAGTTCCTTTTAACCTCAGCACTCCCACAGTCCTTCATGTTCATTCCTTTGCCCATAGAAAAATCCCTGCTTTCAGGGGTTCCTGCTTGTGGTGCATGTATGTTAGGATCCCTCTCCTACTCATGCACACCCCACAGTTCTGTTAAGCTGTGGCTCATTTTCCCTGAAGAAACCCTGGTGATTCCCCAGAGGCCTCCACAGGTTCACGAGTGTTCGATCAGGTCAGAGACCAGCGCTATGTCTTGCTACATGGGGATACCAGGAGGGTTTTTCCATCACGTTGCTTCAGTCTACTCTACTGTCTCCTTTCCCTGTATCTCCTCCTGTGACACCCCCAGTTCACAACTGGTGAATCTCAACTCAAGTTGTACCCTGGCCCTGCAGGCAAGAGCCAAGGGTGGCCTCTAAATTCACCCCATCTTATACGTGCAAGGTGGAAGTGCCATCATCCAGTCTCTGCCTGCTTGCCCGCGCTGCGTGTGCTGCCAGCACTTGCTGCTGTGTCTCACGATCAGCAGATCTAGGATTTTTCAGAAGAAATCTTTGCGAAGGGTTGAAACCCACACAGTGTTCTTTCGTGGTAGGGGAAGGAGGGAAGTGGTTGGGATGGGCCCAGCTCCAGCGTTAGTGCAGCAGCGGTGTAAGCCCACGCCCGTGACTTGATAATAGCCCAAGCTTTCACCTGTGTGCTGCACGCCAGCGTCAACCACGCGGCTGGATGGAGAGCCAGGCGTCCTCCTCATCCTCGCCTTGAAAAGCCCAGCTCTGCTCTTCGGACCCTGCGCTGTTCAAAACCAATATTCTGCTGAAAGGAATGATTTCTGGCCCAAAATTTAACCTGCTTTATACTGTATATGTAGTGGTAGGTGAAGTTACCTGCTTGTTTGTATGTATGGGAGGAACCAGTCATCAGTGGCGGCAGCAGGAAGCTGCAGTACAGAGGAGGTAAGTGAGCATCGAGCTGCCTTGTCCCTTAGTTTGTTGGCCTCACTGGTCTCATTTTGCATTTACTATGATTTGTGTTTATGGATGGGTACTTCAGAAGCCATCAAGGTGATCTGGAGGCAGACTGTTCCTAATTAACGTTCACGAGAATTAAGCAACTAAATCTGTTGGGCGTCTTTGGGAATAACTAGATTGCAAAAGCATGGTTTGCACCAACGGAATGTTGCAAGCTGACACCAGGCTGGTCTGAAGCCAAGCCGTGGTCTGTAAAGCAAAGGTAAGGAGATCCCTGGATTGTTTTCCCAATAGCTTGCACACAAAAATGAGTTTCATGTGTAAGTCTAAGTGTTGTGGGGTTTGGTTTGTTTTAAGCCACCAGCTCTGCAGCCACCTCTGGGGTTTGAAAATCCAGCCCATATTCTGGCTGTTACCTTATGGCTGGTGTGAGAGATGCTCAGGCTTGAGTGTAGCTGGGTCCTTATTCCAGATGGCTTTTCATCTCCTGCTGTGTTGAAGCACTTTCAACATAGTTGCATGAAAGCAATTAGCAAACATTAGCTTTGAACCAGGGCCACAACAGGGAAAGAAAACAAAGCATTAAACCATGGATTGTCCCAGAGTTTGGGAGGAGAGAATGAGAGAAATGCAGAAGGCACGTGAGGCTGTAGGTTTATTACAAAGATGGCGTTCGGCCCTTCACCGCCATAAAATTCAGCCATCAAAACTGCAGAAGTTAGATGTGTCAGCACTGAATCCCCCATCCACCGCCATCCGTGGGCAATGAAACCTTCACAGAACTGAACAGTGTTATAAACGCTGATGCCCGATGGGCATTGCACGCCATAGAGCAAGCGCTGTAAGAAAGGGGTCTTTCATACAATTGCTGCTTTTCAAACTCTTAGGATTATGTGAGGTCTACACCAATTTTTTTCTGCCAAAAGCTCCACTCTGAGACTCCTTTTGTCTAAGGCAACCACAAGAATATGGTCAGCTGTTCTCGGAGCTGAGGTTTTCTCCAGTGAGTTATTTCACAGTGTATTCTTACAGCTGGGTTTATTTTTCAATCACTTTTGAAAGTGATTCTCTGGACTTGCTTTATTTCAATTATTGGGGCAATTTTAAAATAACCACACAGAAAACTTCCATCACTTGTTTTCTTTTATGCACAAATAATCAGCTCAAGGCAGGTAAAACACACGGAGAAGAGCAGTTCAGGGAAGGAGACAAGTACAAGAGCAGATGCACTTTCCCACTGCTGACATTCATAGGTTTTATTTTTACTGCACGATGGGCAGGGCCTTGGTGGCCTGAGCACAGATGTCCCAGGGGACCGGACAAAGGTGGCGGTGAGAAACGCTGCATCAAAATTTTGTTCGTTGTGCTGCTTGAAGAAAAGAAAGAAAGATGGATGGGGAGAACAGCTGCCCATACTTCTTCAAGTCGTTGTCTAAGTTCTTGATAAGTGTGGAATTACATAGACATTTACCTTTACAGGTGAAAGTTGGACAGGACTGATTTTTAGGCTATGAGCGAGTTTATTAACAGGCAAATGCGCAAGTGTTTGCTTTAGGACTATTCTTGATATCCTTGCTGACACTTGTCATGTTCAACTCTCACGTTCAGATTACCTGTGTAAGAGGAAAGTCTACATTTTTCTCCATTATAGCTTCACGGCCGATAGTTCTGCGTAAGAAGACTTCTAAGCACAGGCTGAGAAGCTACGACACAGAAGAGGAACACTGCGAGGCAGCCGGAGCCAGAGGAGAGGCAGGTGGCAGAGGGGGATGTTTGGGGCAGCGCGAAGCCCTGCGAGGGAGCGGGATACAAGGGGCAGGAAGGCGGAGGGTGAAGCTGAGCTGGAGAAGGCTCTCATGCCCCTGCTGCTGTAGGCGAAGCTGGCGAAAGATTCCCTCTCATCTGAGGAAGGAGCTCTTCCTGCACCAGCCTCAAATCGAGCTACTTTAAAAACTTTTTAGAGTGCAAAAGAAATTACTTATGTTTGTTACTTAGTGGGAGCTATCCTAACACCTCAAAAGGAGTTAAGCCTTATACATATTTTATGTTTAATCACATCTTTAGTGACACCCAACCACAACCAAAGGCTTAAATTTCAATTAGAGGGAGATGTATTAAAAGTTTAATAGGAATCATTCCTTACAGGGTAATTATATCTTAACATTCACTACTGAAGAGATGTTACGTTGGGAACGTAATGTTGATCTGAACAGAGATGGTTTTGTGGGTTTTTTTCTTAATAATATTCAAATCAGAAACAGAAGGACGATCTGTATCATTTGTACTCCAGACACACCACCCCTGTGCTGCCCAGCCACAGGCCTGGATCTGGGAAAAAGTGAAATTGCATTCATGCGTAGCTTTGAACATGGATTTTTGGACCTCAGTGTGAAAAATGTTGCCCCACATGCTTAGAAGCATCAGGCTGCATGTATCTTTTACTTCAGTTTTGAACATTTTTAAAACTGGCAACTGACTATTTCAGATGTAACTAATATGGGAGGATGAACCTTCAAGACAGATGATTTATCAGGGATATCTTAAAAGTATCTGCTATGGATTTAAATGCATGCATAACTTTAACAAGTTTGGTATGCATGCAAAAGACTTTTCTCGTAATATTTGGATTATTGCAAAAATAATCAGTTACGCATTCACAAGCAATTAAAGCCACGAAGTGAATTTTGAACCATGGCAGTTAAAGGACATTGAAATCAAATATTGAATGGGAACAGAGAAATAGGATTTTGAGAAAAGCATCCAAAGCTGCAGAAAAGGAAAGGAAAAAAGAAGGGAAAAAAGACAAAAAAAAAAAAGAAAACTAGAACGTGTTTCTCATTTAGGAAAATCGCATTGAGATAAACAATCCAAAAGAATAGCCAAGCCCATAGAGAACTATGATCATGACCGGGAAGGACTTTCAGCTTCACCATTGCTGTATCCCCTCTGCTTTAGGATGAGCTGCTCGAGCAGGCACCGCTTGGCACAGACCCATCGGCCCACACAGGTTTCCTGCTCCTCCTGTCCTCGTCTTGCTTTCTGGAGGCTGCGGTGCAGAGCGGGCAGAGTTTCTCCTCCAGCTCCCCTCCCTGCAGTAAGGAAGGGGCTGCCCGAGGACCTGTTGCGGCCGCACCCGGGACGTCCCAGAAGGCAGACGAGCTGCCGCCTCTGCTGGGGCGGCTTCCGCACGCGTGGGGTGTGCAGCGGGCAGTTAACTGGGGGGCCCTTGGTTACTGGCTGTCAGTCGGGCCCAGGGCATCGCTGTGGAAGCACAAAGGGCTGCCGGGCCACGTAGCGCTGCCTGCAGTTGTAGGGATTAGCCGTCTGGTTGTGTTGTCTGTTGCTGTGCGTTATTTCCCCAAACCCGTTTTGACGCGGGAGCTGGAAACGCTGCTGACAATAACAATTGCAACAAAGCACTCGTCATTGCAGCAGAAACTAATGAGCAAACAGAAGGCGTGAAAGCACCGGGAGCTATTGAAGCTCGAGGCTGTCGGGACTGCCTGCAGAGCTGAGTGGGCAGTGGCTGCAGCCACGATCTCCCAGCTATAACCCTACAACAAAATCCTGGAGCTTTGCTGATGAAACATCGCTGCTCTGAGACAGAAAGGGACAGCACGAGCCAGCAAGCTCTACCAACACCTGAAAGCCAACTGACACAAAACAGACTTATCGGAAATGTGATGTTCTTGGCTATTATTTTCTTTTTGTTATTTTGTTCGGGGTTTTTTTGCTTTTGTGGTGTCCCCAAGTACGTACGTCCTGACGAGAAGGGGCACAGCTCCTGCTCTGGTGAGCATACGCAGTGCAACAGCGGAGAGAAAACCTGCTTGTGAGCCTTTTGGGCTCCAAAATTGCCGTGGGTCAGCTCCTCTGCAGGAGAGCACCCGCTTGGCTTCTCCCAGGTGAGCCCTCTGATAGGAAGAGCAGGTCTGCCTGCGCAGGACAGAGCACGGCTCACGAGAGAGATCAAAGCTTGAATGCAGATGTAAAGGTGCCAAAGTTAAGGACGGTGGGTCGGTGCTGCCCAGAGATCAGACGTGCTGGAGCCATCCAGTTTCCAAGCTCAGCACCTGCCACGGCCACATCACTTGCATCGCAAGGCGGCAGGGTTGTTGGCTCCCGCCTTGTTACAAACCCCGTTTACTGGCAATTCACACAGCTCTGCTCCCGCTGCCTCCTTTGGGGCTGGATCACATCTCTTCTATACTTCAAACACATAATCCTTCTTACTGGAAAACACAACTGAAATAATTTGCTAATTCAAACTGAACAGAATAAGTCATTTTAACATCAGGGATGTGCCGGAGTTTGCTCCAAATGAGGCTGGTCCCTCTGGCCGTGCCCTCCCTAGGCACGCCAGCACCCGCCGGGGCTGCAGCAGCCCCTGACAGTGATGCTCACCCCAGCGAGGTGTGCTGCAAAACCCAACTCTCTTCTTCCCAGTGCATGCAGCAGCATGTACATCAAAAGAAAAACAGACACTCAAAGCCATTACTGGAGCAGGGGCTGCGACAGGACGGAGTTTGCCCCTGCGTGGATGGGGTGGTGATCCAGGTAGCCACTGTGGCAGGGTGGGCTTGCAGCCGGCAGCAGAGCGTGCAGACCCCAGCCTGGGCACCTATGGCTCTCCCCCACAGAGGGACCTTCCACTTCCAGCACTTCTTTGTTTGCAGTCTGCAGAGAGCGGCTGTGGGCAGCCGTTGGCTGCAGGGCGGCTCAGGGAGGAAATGAGAACATTATTATTCTTTTCAAGAGAAGTCCAGCACAGTTCCTTGGTGAAATATTAGCCATGGAAAATATCAAGTAACTGTCCTACTTCCCAGGCACGTGTTTGAGTATTTGGAGATGGGGGAAAAAATAAAAAGCACAGCGAAACCAGCAGCGTTAGGGGAAGGTTGTCACGGTGTCTAGATTATCAGGCCAAAAGAGTACGAGTCGTTTTAAGGCAGAATGGTAAAAGCTTATTTGGGAGAGCCTCTAGTTAGTAGGCTGTATGTCTCTTTTACACGTATAGCCTCAAGATTCAGAAATGTTGGCACCCGAGCGGTTCTGGCTCACGGCGCTGCAGGAGGAGGTCCTGCTGCCCCTGCAGGGAAGTTGTGCTTAACAGAGGTTTGGGATCAATCCTGGGCAGCCACTCATGTCCTGTGCCCTCGGGAGCATCCCTGAGGCCCACTGAGGTGGGAGTTAGAGTAAAGAGTGTCCTTCAGGCCAGGAGTCGTAGTCCACATGGGGTACGTGTGTGGTTGTAACGCTTCATTAAGTTGACGATGTGCAGGTATTTTTTGAAAATTCTCAGTAATGCAAAACTGTAATCATAATTACTGACTTTTCTGTCCAGGTTGTTGAGGTTCTTCATTACTCACTAAAGCAAGTATCTTGAAGTTCTCAGTATGAACATCTCCCCCTGAACAGTAGCAAAGAAATGCACGTTTCCCTTTCTTCCGATTAATTACCCCACAGCTTTATAGAAGATGCATTTTCTGTGTGCTTTTTAAGCTGTGCTCCCCATATGCTGTCTCAGTTAGCTATAATCATTCACAGCTGTTCTCCAACAAAAATGAGGGTGTTACTTGCCCTGCGATACACTTTCGTGACCTTCAAATGCCACGTGATGTTCCCTGTAGCTCTGAGTCACGTTTTAGATGTATTTGCGCAGATTGCATACGGTGTGAGATATAGAGCTACATAGATACAAATACCCTCACATAGATTTTATATGGTATGTTTTGTTTGAGAAAGGAAAACTGAGTAAGAAATAATTACTACTTTGAATTTTAGGATGGATTTTCTGCATGAGGCTATCTCCCATGGGTGACGGCTTGTTTTAATTTGAAAGCTATCGCAAGCTCTGTGTAGGTAACTATGGGCCCAGTTGCGTGCTCCTAGTTATGAAAATCTCCAGCTGAGCATACAGATTTTCTTGCATGAGACATGGTTTTGTACTCTGTAGCATATGTTGTGCTTGCAGGGAGCTGGCATAAAACAGATTAATTCTGATTATTCCCGACTAACTTGAGGATCCATTTAAAGGGAGAGAGACCCAGAGACTTGGAAATGCAACATGGAGGCCTGAAGTGCTCTCTGAAAAGTTTGAAACATTTCAATAGCCTTGCTTCACTGCCAGCCCTGTCCAAAACCATAGCCAAGGTTTTCGGATGTGACTCATGTATCTCGGAGTTTCTATTTCCCCTGTTCAGGTTAAGCCTGTTTTTTTGAAAGTGTTGAGCATCCCCTGCTGGAAATCAGACCCCTTTCAGAAACCTCGATACTCAAAATCAAAGTACCACTAACAAGATTATTGGGGTGTGTACGCCAAGCTAGGTGTTCAGTACGTTGCACCGGTACTTGGCTCCCTGCAGCCACAGATGCGAGCGGGGTGCTCACGGGGGTTTCTTTTAACAAGGCTTGTGTGGGATTTCCTGCGTACGTGTGGGGGTTAAGGCACGGTCAGGCAAATGGTCCTTGCAAAAGAAAAAGGATGCTTAATGGACATTAGCGAGTTAAACAATTACCTGTTAAATAGACTAATCAACTTTCTTTGTGCCATCATTATCTAATTAGATTATGAAACCTGAGAATGCTTTAAACATTAATTAATTTTTGCCATCTTGTTTTCTTCTGGGAGGTTGTGCAGCTCGCTCCCCACAGCTGCCTCGCTGCACCCGGCGTGAGCGAAAGTCACTGCTCAGATGTGGTTAAAAGGGAGCATTTAATTAGTCATGAGTGCAAGGCAAGATTTCATTCAAGCATAAAAAGCAGCCAGCTTTATACTCTCTCGCGCCCGGCTACACGTGATGCTGGTGACCGTTTCCACGGGGGCTGCCCTCCTGCTCCCCGCTTCCTCCCCAAACGCTGCTGGTCGTGTCCGGGCCCCAAAGGCAGCCCGTGTCCCCCTCCCCCTCGGTTTGCTGCTGCGTTTCTTCTCCCCGCTTCAATGTCAAGGGGAGAGCGCCGATGCAGACTTGCGACCGCCTTCTCGGGCTCATCCTGCCAATCCACTGGGTAATGTTCATTCTGCCGGGAAATCGCTGCCCAAGCGCGCTCGGAAAAACAGCGTCGTGCAGAAGTGACGCGTGTCAGTTGCTGTTCGTGGCCTGGCGAGATGCCGGGGCCGGGAAGGCGGCTCCCGTGGGGGGCGGTGGGGCTGGCCACAGCCCGGGCAGCAGACGTGCCCGGTAGGCGCGGGAGCATCTCGCCCTCGGCTGGGGCGGCTTTACAGGAGCTGCTGCTGTGCCCCCGCCGAGCTGTGCGTGCAAGGGCGCTGTCTCGGCCCTTTTGCACGGGTGGAAAAAGGGGTTTCCTTCACAGCGTGGGGGGGGCTCCGGTTCTGGGTGGCATCCCGAAGCAGGGAGGGCAGCCGCCCGCCTGCTGGCGTGGTAGCACTGGCACCCCGCTCACGCGGGTGCCCCAGCACCGGCATACCTTGCCATTGTCCTCCAGAAGGGCCTTAGGAAGAGCAGATTTCGACTGTGCGATAGCTTGGAGCCAAAATTCACACTTTTCAGAATACGCACGGAAATTTGTCAACATTTGTCATTGTGAGAACATACCAAAATGGGCCTCCTGGTTCCTCCGTTCAGCTGATGCTGGCTCGGAGGAGGGGAAGGTATTCCCACGGCTAAAACCGGGGGCACTCCAAACAGCCCTGCGGTGGATTTAGCCAGTGAATAATTAGCCGATTGCTGCGGTGAAGGCCTGAGGCGCTGCTGTAGAAACCGGTACGAGCTCCTGTACCTGCCTTCGCCGCGGCAGCTCGGCTCTGGCGAGGAGCCCAGGCTGGCCGAGGAAGGAGCGGTGGCCCTGGGGGCGCGTACCCCTCGGGTGGGGGCACGCAGCCCGGCAGGACGGGGCCGAGAGCAGCGCTCTCCCCGGGGAACGCGTGGCCAGGGCACATCAGGACATTGTATTGAACACAGACGTGATCAGCAAACTTTAGGGGCTGATCTGTTTTGTCCGATTATTAGAACTTTTTCGATTTGTGCTGCGAAATCTTCTCTGTCGAATCCTTCCGCTACGAGGAATTTCTTTGCATGGCTGAGCATTTGCAGATGAAGTTCGTTCAAAGCAAGATGTGACCTGGCCTGGCAGAGCGGCACCTGTGGGGACACTGATGCCAGCTCCGACGGCTGCTGGCACACCGGGCTTAAGCGAGCAAGGGCCTGGTAGACTGTGTTGCATGTCCCACCGTGTTCAAGCTGTTACTCCAGTGCTTGGAAGAAAACATATGCGAGTAGAGCATCAATCTCAAACCTTCTGCTGAGCCTCAAGCTATAGGACTGGCCAAGTAAAGCATAGGGATAATTTAGGTGTCTAAAGGTCTAAATGTCTAAACTTTGAGAAGAGTGAAAGTGCAGAAATAAAAAATGAAAACAGGGAAAAATATAAGTTTATCTCCTGATTAAAATGGGGCAGCCGCTGAGAATTAAGCAAGAAGGCCAATATGGGATCAAATTTTGGCATTAAACCTATTCGATCCCCTCAGCTGTACAGGAGCAAAATAATCAAAAGTGTGCATCAGCAAAACAGAATCAACACACTAAAAAACATTTCTTTATTAATTTTTAAATCCACTGAAATATTATTTTATTACCTCCTGAAGTTGTACAGATAGATTCAGAAGAGAATTAGGCTCTTTTGCGCCATAATGAAGCATAAAACATAAAGTTAGAAATCAAGCCAGGACTCAGGGCACAGCAATGTTCTCGCACAGTGGCAATAGGAAGAATTTGACATTGACCCTGACTAGTGCTGCTGTTACGCTTTTGCTTAGTAATTTTTTTATAGGATGAATAAATCCAGCACTGCTGACATTCACGGCTGCTAACAGCAAACCTTCCCTGGAGACTCCCGCCCTGACGGAGATCTGGCTTCAGGCTGGGTGCAGGGATGATGGAGCTGTGAGCCGCTCTCTTCCCCGGCTTTCCCTGTGAGTTACACAGCAGGGCGGGCAGGCTGCTGTGCTTCTCCTCCAGCCCGTCGCAGCGAGGCTGGAGATGCGATGCAGCATTACTGGTCCTCAGCCAAGGTGCCAGAGCCCTGGTGTGATGTGGTGCCTGGTGGCAGGCGGGGGTGAAGGTGCGGCAGGTAGCAGATGCATCGGAGGGGGAGCAGAGTGTCATAAGGATGGAAGTCTACGGGTTAGGAGGAGTACGATGCCAGGCAGCGTGTCATAAAAAATATCCACGCACTGCTGGTGGCTTTTCAAGGACAAAATATTGTGATTTGAAAAAAAGATAATAATTTTGGTTTGTAGCAATGAGTCCTTTCTGTGTTTTTTTCTCTCTAACCTTCAGGGGAGCAAGACAGCAGATTTGGCAAGCAAGAGAGCTAGAAAAACTGTTCAGCATCAGCAGTAGCTGTGCAGGTGCCATTTTCTGCTGACGGCAGGTTTCACAACGTACCTTCTCTGCTCACAGTGTAGCCTCTTCCCCAGGGACCCCCTGCAGCAGCCACGTACATGCACAAGTATCTCATGTTACCGTGTCAGGCAGGGAGCTGCAGAATATGAAGTAGTGGCAGAATGAAGAGCTGAGCTCCTACTAGTTTTGGATGAAGCTGCTCTGCAAGGCTTCTGCATTTTGTTTGCAGGTTTTCTGTTGCAATGCTACTTGGTATGCAGTTCAGACAGTCCGCTGAAACACAGCACATGCTCCAGCAGTCACATACGGGTATTGCTGTGGGGCTGCTTGAGCCCAGCAGCTGCCAGAAACTCCATCTCCGTGTTTGGTTATTCTTCCTGGTGGAGAGGTTTGAATATGACTGAAAGTGAATACAATTTTACCCAAGTCCATGTCCTACCAAACACAACTTGCCAAAGCAGCTCAGGTGTGAGAAACTCCTTCCTTTCTGTTAAATGACTTTAAGTGTTTCACATCAAAAACCACACAGCTATAGGTGTTTGTAGTAGGCACAGGAAGGTACACTAAACATATGGCCAGCCAAAATCGGCAGTCTACCAGTGTGCCACAGAGGAGAGGCACCAAGTGTGTCTCCCACCCGTGGCAGGCGGAGTGGCAGCACCCAGGGCTGCCCAGCCCTGCCCCGGGCCGGTGGCCCCACGGCTCCAGCAGCACAGGCACACGTCTTGGACCCCACTGAATTTACAAATACAAGGTTGCATGCATGGAGCTCGCTCTGATTACAGGGAATGTGCTGACCAGCGCAGTGGCAAACCTAGCTTTGCCAGGTTTTCATTGTACAAAACTCCTGACTTGTCTGCCCCCCTCCCCATCAGTGCCTGTGCAGGAATGGCAGCGGGAGAAGCAGTATGAGGTTACAACACAAACATCGTTTCCTCAGAAGTCGCTGGTACAACAAAAGATCCGTGTCTGCTCTGGTCTGGTTCCAGTGCAGCAGCGGGCATGGGATCAGAGGAGCAGATGTCTTCAGTTGCAGCCGGGGTAAGCTAATTGCTGTGCTGGCAAGCATCCTCTGCCCAGCCGAACCTGTCAGCTGCAGGATCAGCAGTGATATTATAATTACACGTGAGTGCTGTCACTGTTCCAGTACCTGATCCACTTGCTGGAGAAACAGAAATGTAAATTTGAAACCAAAACTGGACGGTTGCTGCTATGTTTTTTGTCCTTGGCTGACTCCAAAATGGAGAGGATTTGTATTTCAGTTCCAGTAGTTTTGCTCACCACACGTTGTCCCCAGCACAGGGGCACCTGCGCTGCTATTTAAGCCTGGGTCCAAGTTCATCACTGAGCCCAGCTTTGCCCCCTCCTTCCCATTTGTATGTTATTATGCCTTCAGCAACAGGGACTGCTCTGGAGCGGAAGAAAAAACTCAGTATAAGCTGGTGCTTCTTGTTGATGCAATCTGGAAGGGCTAAAGAGAGGACAGCCGCGACCCACCAGGAGCTTTGCCAAGATTAATGCCAGCACGTCAAGCCCAGACTGCCGCCAGCCCCGCAGCAGGCAGGGGAAACACAGCAGGGCCTGACATGTCCTTCCCCTTGCACTGTGATTTCACAAAAGATCATGGATGCTGTGGGCTTTGTTTGTAGCCCAAAAACTCATATTCATTTCACCTCTCTGCATGCAGCCTGAACTGCGCAGAGGCCTCTGGAGGTGTTCCCGGGAGGTGACAGCAGGACTGCCTGTGACTCCCATGGGTCCCGGTCCCCAGCCTTGTGCCTGTCTCACTGGAAAAATCAGCATAGCTCCATATTCCTGCAGGTCTTGCAGCAAGTCCCACCTGCCCTTTCTAGGCACGGCGTGTTGCTGTAGGTCAGAGAGGGGAGCGAGCACAGCATGAACTACAGGAACCACTTCATCTTTATGAAGTGCTTTTTGAGGATGCTGCTCCCCAGAAGGCAGCACTGCCCACATGGGAACATGCCCGAGGGCAAAACTCCTTGCCTGCATCCCTCTTCTTCTCTCAATTCCAGCAGTTTCTGCCCAACTTCCCGGTAGCTGCTGGGCAGCAGCGCATCCTCACAGACCCGATGGCTTCTTCACAGTAGTCCTTCTCTGTCATCCTCTGGAAAAAATAACATTGAGTCACATCTTGTTTCGAGCATCTCCCACCAGCTCTCCTTTCTTCCTCCAGCAGCAAGGCAGTGAAGTGCACACAGCTGAAAGGTCTTTTTTTCTCAGATATTCTTGAGTTACTGTTGAGCTACCAGAAAGGGAATGGTTTCTAAAGCAAAAGGTGCGTTAAATTATTTTCCTGCTGGCTTTTTTCCTGCTGGCTTTCTGGCATTCTCAGTTTTGTATTTTGAAGTAAGCTGGCGGGGTTGGGAAGGATGTTCCACAGGTTTTTGCATTTACTGCCAGCAGAGAGATCACTTTAGGGACTAGGTGATGAAAGCAGCACAGAGGATTGTGTTCCCTTCCTAATGCAAGATTC
Organism: Haliaeetus albicilla; assembly: GCF_947461875.1. Classification (NCBI taxonomy): domain Eukaryota; kingdom Metazoa; phylum Chordata; class Aves; order Accipitriformes; family Accipitridae; genus Haliaeetus; species Haliaeetus albicilla. The sequence goes on along the minus strand of NC_091491.1, from coordinate 24,197,808 downwards.
ATGCCCAGGCTGCCTCTCCTTACGTTCCTGGGATGCTGGTGGAGGCACTCCACTCCAGCAAGCCTCCCTGGGTGCCTGGGAAGGGGCAGTGGGCTGTGCTGCACCCTTTCAGGAAAGCTTTAGTTTACCTGCTCGCCCAGCGTAGCTGTTGGTGTTCTTCATTAATAGCGGGGATCTTGCACCATATCAGCTTTCGTTTGGAAATTTAATTTTCCTTTGAGAAATCGCTAATTCTTTCCAGATGCACAGAGCAAAAATGAGTAATTCACCCAGTGTTAAGGGAGAGATTAATTGCTGCCCAGCAAAGAGTGAGCCCTCCCTCTGTGTCGCGGAGGCGATCGCTGGCCTTTTCAGGTAAACCAAAGGAAATGGGCTCTGTCCTCCTTGGTGCTTTTAGAGAAAACCAAAGCCCAAGGCAAGCGAGGGGGCAGGAGAGTTTTCCAATGACACAGCGATACTGTGCTGACAGTGATTTGTGCAGTGTGTAAGAGGCCAGCTCTGCTCTGAAAAACGAGACCCTGAATGAATAAATCATGGGCCCTCTCTTAGTAACCTGATGTTTCAGTCCAGCCTTCCTGGTGGTGGGAGCTGGCTCCAGCCCTGTGTGCGGGGAGGGACTCCTATTGTCCGGAGGCTTTTAAGGGCAGGGACCGCCCGCCAGCAGCTTAGGAGCTTCTCCACAGGGCAGGCACTTTGGGGGGGGAGCGGGGAGCCTTGCTGCGCGGTGTGGAACCATGGAGGGAAATGCGCACCTCCTCCAGGTCATCCGCAAGATGCGTTCCCAAATCAACAAGCTGGAGAGGGAGAACAGGGCCCTGAGGGGAGAGCTGCAGGTCTGCGGGCAGAGAGCTGTGCTACTGGAGGGAGATGGGAACGGTGAGGTGAGGAGCCTTGACGATGATGGGGAAGGACCAGCTGGCTCTCCAGCATTGCTGCATGGAAGCATCGTGGCCGGTCCTGCTCCGGCACCAAAGGAGCAGACAGGTACCGAAGGGCCAGGGCTGTCCGTGGCACCCGTGTGTGCTGCCCGTGCAGGATCTCTCAGCCCAGCTGTTACGTGTCTGCAGGGAATGGGAGATGACAGCCACTCACTGGCTGTCTGGTTAACTTAGTGGAAGTGCTGTGGCCTCCTTCAATGCCCACACCCAAAACCACCTTAACTGGGTGTCTCACTCATCTTTTTAGGGGGTTACCTGCATCCCCCAAGCTGAGCTTAGTGGAGTATTTTGCTGCTGCTCAAGCAAAGAGTTCAACTCAAAGAGCTCAGTTTGTCTTTGTTTAAGCAGAATTTGACCTACTGCTTCGAGTTTTCATGGGCATGGACTATCTTGCCCATGCCTGTCCCCTGTCTGTTCCAGACAGAAAAGGACCAACAGTTGTAATTGTGCTGTAACCTCTCTTGCCTTAGTAAAAGATGAGAAAAACTCTACAAATGGTAACAAATAGTGATGGGTTGCATACATTGTGCCAGATGTGCGGTTTCTTTTTGCAGATAATGCAGTTAGTTTTGGCTGAGGGAGAGAGGGGCCAATGTATAGGAATACACTCTCTTCACAATTTTATCAGAGGGGGGAAAAATAGAAATATTCCGCAGTTATAGAATTCTGTTTGGGACTTTTGGAGGATTTAATGAAGCAGGAATTAGAGCAAAATATTGTTTGGTGAGACGTAGTTACCTAGAATTAAGTGTGGTTATTGGCAGGGTCAGGCTGTTAGGTATTGTACATGCTTGAGGCGTCCCGCTTCCTTGTCTGGTGTCTGTCACGTCCAGCCCTCTGGAAAACTGCTTCACTAACACAACTTCTTGGCCTTAGTACGGTGTGTGTTATGAGTTGCAGCTGCCGTTGCAGTCCACGTGCTCCACAGGTCTGGTGGCTGACCTAGCCTTGGCCCTGAACCAGCCTCCTGGAGAGGTCTGGGCTGTGGAGAAATGCCCCCACAAGTTTTGACAGAGACAAGTCTATGAAAATGAACGAGATGAGAGGCTGAACAGTACTAGTGGATTTACAGTGAACCTAGATGAGCGCTGCAATCGAATAATGCTTACTGCCAAGCCCACTGAGCCCAGTGGTCAGGTTACTAACCCGAGGGCCTCTTACACTGGGGCTGCTGGTGGCTATGGGTGTCGTCAGCTTGGGAATAGCTGACTGGTCTTCCGGTGGAGCGTGAAAGATGTGCAAAGTGCTTTCCAACCTTGTGGCTTTTCCTCTCCAGCTGCCTTCTAGGGGATATCTAGAGGATATCTGAATTCTCATTATTATTGTTGTTCCTAGCTCTGCTTTTGTCTCTGCTGCTCAGATACCACCATGACTGTGCGGCGCTACTCTACCGCTTCACCGGTGCCCACCCCTTCCAGCACGAGGTCTCACCGGGCCGGCAAGAGGCCTCCGAGCAATGGGCTCCAGGACACACCGGGCAGTGCCCGGCCACCAGCCCCTCCTGGCGCAGCACAGCTCACCAGCGGGGAGGGGAAAGGGCTTGAAAAAGCGCCAGCCAACCGTCTCTCCTACAGTCATTCCAGCAAAATGAAGCTGTTTCAGGAGCACGTCTGTAAGTGCAGGTAGGTTCGGTTTGCCTTCACAGCATTGCCTGGTTGCAGGTTTCACCTAGTAACATATACGGACATTGCTTTGGGTTTTAGTTCATTATCAGCAAAATCTTTGTTCAAATGTATGTGGCATTGAGCAGACGGGAGACCTCTTCTGGGTAGGTGGTCCTGCTCCTCCTTGCAATCCGTGAAGATTGCCGGAGTTAGCAGTTTAAATTTACTACAAAGGTGAGGCTGAGGGGAGAGGGAAAGGGGTTGAAATCTTCCCTCTGTTAAAGCCAGGCAGAGTTTTGCAGATTGATGTGTTATTCTGACAAGCTGAGCTTGAAAGGGCTTTTTAAACTTTGAATGAAAAGCATGGAGATATCAAGGAACTCTGAACTATGCTTTTGAAAGTGTGATTAATATGGTTCATGGATTTAGATGCACTGTATCACATTTCCCCTATAATTGGAGCATTACATGTTAATGCTTTCAGCCTTGAGAAAAATACTCTCAGGACAGCTTCTAAATTAAGTGAAATGGCTGCTGGACAAGCCCCGCATGTCTCTGCTCATCGATGAGCAACTTTCCAACACAGGGCAACAATCAAAGGTAGAAGCACCAATAATGAGACTGTGATATGCAATAGCCCTTGTCATCTCCTGGTACTGATGTATACACCCTGGGAATCCATGTCGATTGCTGGTTTTAGTGCTGATCGTGCCGTGCTCAAAAGGAAAAGAGTCCAAATGGCCTCAAAGCATGTGCATTTGAACGGGGAGAAGCCCATGGGTCTGCCCGCCCACGCATGTCCTAGGGCAGGACTCCAGTGGCCTCTGCTCAGGGGCTGCACAGCCGTAGTGGGTTGTGTTACCTGCGCTGACGTACCCGTCCGCATGGCACATCGTGTCAGCTCTTGCTCTGTGCCACTCTCTGTCAGCTTTTGCTCTGTGCCACTCTCGCGCAGCAACGCGTCCTCAGAGCAGACCAGTGCACAGCCCCTCAACCCTCCCCGTGCAAAGCCAGTTAGGAGCCCAGCTCCTTGCTGAGAGGCTGGCGGGGACAACAAGGTCAAGTTTTCACAGGCACCTAGGTTTTCTTGTAAGGACATTTGAGGGTCAGATGTTTTACAGCTTTTAAACACCTAAATTTAGTCCCTGGCAGGGAACTCGTATCGTTTTCTAAAGCACCCTGACCCTGTAACTCTGGATTTCAGCATATGCTCCACTGCCTTCAGGGAAATTTAAGACTCTCCGTGCACATAAACGCTTCTGAGAGGTTTGCCCTGAAGCCAGCTCACGTGGAAAGCGTGTGTGTTAGGAAACACGGGGTCAGCATGCGGGAGCAGGAACAGCAACGACAAATGCTGCTGCTTTCTCCTAAGGGGAAAGAGAGCTTTCAGAGCAATCAAAATAGCAACGTAGATCTATTACAACTAATGCCTTGGGACCTACAGGTTTAAAAGCACCAGTTTTGCAGCGGCCAAAGGAATGGCAATGATTATTTTATTGCTATCTTTAGAGCTGCCTTGTCAGCGCTGAACAGCGGTGAGTGTGGCACTGTGACTCATGTCCACTCACTGTTGGCTGCTTTAGGAGAAGAAATGGCTATGGAAAGAGCTTTTTACCTAACCTCCTCAGCAGACTGGGTGATATCCTGAAGCAGAAAGATTTGTGTTTCATATACCAAAAAAAGTTTAATATATTTTCTGGTCGTAATGGTGGATGCTTCCATTATATACACAAAGGCCTAACACAGACAGCAATCTTAGTAAGCTGTTAACTAGTAGGAAATATTTGTGGCAATCAGTTCAGTTTGCTAATTAAGCTTAATTTTTTTACAGTGATGACATCTTTGCTTCCTAGCATGCTGGTCCATGTCAGGTTTTCCTAGTCATCGTTTATTGTAGTTTTCTCACATTTTGCTCCAAAGCTATAATCCTATATGTGATGCTGAATATTTTTGCTTTCAAATTAATTCTGTAGAAGTATCACCTTGGATTTATCTAGAGTGCAGTTGCATCCAAGTAATAAAATAACAGCACTGCTAACGAATCATCACTAATTTGCATGTCTACAACATTTTCATTCATGTATGCTTGTCCTGGTTTTGGCTGGGATAGGGTTAATTGTCTTCCTAGTAGCTGGTATAGTGCTATGTTTTGGGTTCAGTATGAGAAGAATGTTGACAACACAGTGATGGTTTCAGTTGTTGCTAAGAAGTGTTTATATCAAGTCAAGGATTTTTCAGCTTCTGGTGCCCAGCCAGCAAGAAGGCTGGAGGGGCACAAGAAGTTGGGAGGGGACACAGCCAGGGCAGCTGACCCAAACTGGCCAAAGGGATATTCCATACCATGGGACATCACACCCAGTATATAAACTGGGGGGGGGAGTTGGCCTGGGGGGATCGCTGCTCGGGAGCTAACTGGGCATCAGTTGGTGGGTGGTGAGCAATTGCGCTGAGCATCACTTGTTTTGTATATTCCAATCCTTTTATTATTATTATTATTGTCATCTTACTATTGTTACTATTATCATTATTAGTTTCTTCCTTTCTGTTCTACTGAACTGTTCTTATCTCAACCCACGAGTTTTACCTTCCCCCCCCCCCCCCCCCCCCGATTCTCTCCCACTGGGGCAAGGGGGAGTCAGTGAGCAGCTGTGTTGTGCTTAGTTACCAGCTGGGGTTAAACCACAACAATGCTAAAGCATTATTTATACCACGATTCCCACTTTTTTTGGTAAATAAAAAAAAAGACTAAATATTTGAATACTTTAGGCAGGATAAGAGAGGCTGAGAACTGTTTTCAGGGCTATTATATTAAAATTACAAAAGGTACAAGGCCTGTTTGGTACAAATGTCACCATTGGGGTGTTCAGGCTTGATGGTTTCACCTTCCAGTGAGACAGGTCTAATTGGCAGGTGAGAAAGGGCAAGGAAATCACAGTGGTTCTCTGCTCTGCAGGACACCCCCCAGTAACCATCAATAAATACTTTCACAGTTGCTTGATTTTCTTTCCTTGTGCGCCTGATGGGTCTGAGTGAGCTGATAGCCATCACAGAGGACAGTCAGAACAAAAACCAAAACTCTGCAAAACCCAATCCCTTTACTTGCCAAACCAACCGGTTTTGGGACACGTAAAGGAGCGTGTTTCTCCCTTTGCTTTCACAGCCGATGTAATTTATCGCACGCACACTCACCACTTGGAAACTGCTGTTCTCACCCCCTTCCAGTAGCTGGGTACTGATGCATATAAAGATAAAGCCACTGAAGGACCCCCTGGGTCCATGTGGGTGCACGTGCACCCTAAGCGTTCTGTACGCATGTAGCTTTGTGCAGATGCATCGGGCGCTGATAGAGAGATGTGAGGCTCAATGGAGAAAGGCAGATGCTTCCAGCAGATGGACAGACAGGCAGGCCACACCATGCTTTGTCCCTTGGGAAGACCGTGTGAACCCTGTCCCAGCGGGGCATGAAATCCTGCCTCCGTGCAGCGTGCAAGTGCTGAAAGCATTTACCTGTTGCTTGCTGGGTTTTTTACTTTCTTTGCACCTTTTATACGTTTGTAATCCTCATAATGCTTTCTCATTTTTCTCCAGGGGTAAAGTAAAGGCCGTTAGTTTCCTCTTACCAATGGACATGTCATCATATGCTGAAAAGCAAGGTTCCCTCAAAAGCCCACAAAATCAGAGCACAAAACAGTTAACCACCATCACTGAAAAGGATATGTGAGCTGGTGAATTTTTAAAGGCCCATTGATTCTTGAGATAAATTGGCCTTAAATGATAGCTGTGTGTCAGGTTCCTTTCCTGCAAAACACTTTGGCAGGATGCCTGCAGAGAACCACCCGGCCTGTGTTTCAGGTCACTGGCCTGATGTTCAGCATGGAAATGGAAGACATGACAAAGCCGGCTGGAAGCCCATACACCGTGATGAAGCCACACGATAGCAAAGGTACCTCCGCAAAGTAGCTTCTGCGCAACATGTCTCAGGAATCCTTTACCTTAGGACTGCCGTAAACAGGGTGCTGAAGCTGGTTTTCATGTGTTTGTCACAAAAAAAGGTGGATGCCATGTCACCGCTTGTGTTTGCTGATTCCCTTGCCAGAAAGGTATTTGATGCAAATGACAAAATAAGAGCTATTAAAGAGCCTCTGAGGTTTTCTCTGTATGTAAGACTTTAAAACTTCACAGTACTAATACAGTAAAATTAAGAAGGCGTCACAGAGTCAGCTAACATTGCTCTGAATTTCTGCAAAGCTTGGCAATGACTGTTTATGTCCATTTGGGGTTCACCTCTAAGGGAGAGCAGGGGAGAATAAGTACTAATGGGTATGAAAATGTGACTACAAATCTGTTTCCGACTTGGTGTGTTCATCTAGCCAGAGACTAAAGGCTGTACACCAAGTCAAAATAGGAAGAATTGTGAATATCAGAATTTTTCAGGAATGGCTTCTCAGCACAGCTCGGACCAAAAATCATTAGCAGAAATTCAGCAAACAGGTGCAGAATAAATGTGAGAGATAACTACAAAGAGCTTGTAAAAAATGAGTGCTTGTTAGTTCTAGTCATATGAGTAAAGATAGTGTCCCACATGTTTATTTTGATTACAGGTATTTATGGAACCAAAATACTGCACATTGCTATTTCTTTATGTACAGACAGCACTGATGATTGAATATTGTACGGAAAATGCATGAACAGTATATGTTTGTACTGATAACTTTAAGGAAGATTTTCAGCTCATTTTCTACTCTTAAAGTCTTGAGCTTTCAAAAGTGAAAGCAGAGACCTGGTGGAAAAAAATCCCTTCTGGATTTTCTGTGATGTTGTATGCTTGTATAAAAATCTGTGCTCCTTTTTTCAGTTTGAAATTCACCATGGTTTGTATATTCAAGTACATTTTTAAGATATTCTCACCAATGAAGTAATAATTTCAATTTCACTGCTATTTTATTTGTGGATTTTTATGTTCAGCTTGGGTCCATACAGAGTTGCATTGTAATGTCTGAAGTAATGAATCGATGACTTCCAGCAAATGAGGTTACAGTTTGGGAAGTTTACTGAACAGCTCATTTTAGAAGGCATTTACAGGGAAGTCCTTTTTAAATGTTCTAAAGAAAGTGTCATTGTCAGAAACTAGACACTGAATATGTGTTAAGTACCTAAATCCAGTTAATTTCACTTAGCAAAGTAACAACAAATGTCTCTCTTTGAAAATCTGGCACCTAGACCTTTAAGGTACCCAAGCTTTTGACAAGTCATGTTGAACACCAGATTTAATGGGATTTGGGGATCCATATGCTTTAGACAGCTTTCAAAAGTCTCAACTTTTAAGTTTTCTAAGCCTCAGCTTCCATGAAGCAGCAGTGGGAATTCTCTTCTCCCACCCTTTTTTTTTTTTTTGTGGCAATTCAATGTAGATAGGTTGCTGACACTGAGATTGCATATTAGCAAGCACATGATAATGTCAATTGTAGTGGGCTGCTGATTCTGATGTCACACAAATACATGTAACTTTCTGCATGGTCAAGAAATCAAACTCACCAGACATTTATTAGAGGTATAATGGTATTAAATTTTTGTATACTTATAGGGAAAAAGAAGAGAAAAGGTGGAAGGGAGAAGAGGGAAAGGAATCAAAGTAGTCATCGACAAATGGCAGTCAGTATATTAATGGAAAGATTTATTTTTTAATTATATTTTTGCAGTCTTTAGCAGTGCCCACAGATTTAAGAACACAGGATGATGCACAGGAACATTAATTTTTAAAAGCAGTTGTGCAAATTTGACCTAGCTCTGCTTCTCCAGAAGAACCAGATTGTAGCAGAGGCCACAGAGAAACCACTGAGCACATCAGTTTTACCACAGTACAGCATGAAGTAACTTACCATGGAGCACTTACTGGCAATTAAAACATTCCAATATTAAGCATTCATAGATTGTTCAGTGCAAAAAGGGCAGGTAAAAGCAAAGCGAGTGTTAAAATTTGGATAGAGAGATGCAGGCAGCAATTAAGCCATGGTCTTTTTCTTTCTTCTTCCCAAGAGGACCCATACAAGTTCAGAGGAGCTCTGGGCTTCTACCTAAAACCACTCTGGAATATATCTATATTAAACCCTGCAATATATATTAAATCCTATTCACTGATGGCCAGGCTTGTTGGACAGTTTCCAGTTGGAAATTCTTCCTTTTGGAGAGGTGGTCAGTGGTATTCAGCCATTCAGGGACGGGACTGCACAAGCAGTTGAGACAGCAAGAAGTTTCCTCCTGCATTAGCACTGGCCACTAAGAGATGTACACTCCTGTGTCACACTTGTGCTTGGTGTTAAGTGCCTTTGTATCTCCATAGCGAATGCTGATAAAGACAGAGTCCACCACTGCCATTTGTTAAATGACACATTCTCCATTCCATCAGCATGACTAGTCAAGAGTAGTGAAACACGTCTCTAGATTGGAGACAAGAAAGTCTTGTCAGAGTTGATTCTCGACTTAAATCAGTGGGATAGTGCCAATCTAACTGTTACTTCACATTTACATCTTTGTAAGTGAGAGAGAAATTGGGTATTATCTTTCTTTAGGAAAGTTTTTAAAGCTATGGTCATAACACAGAAGTGCAAAGCCATGAGCAATGGACCAGTGGGGAGGAGTTGCTAAGGATGAAGGTGAAATTTAGACGTTGTGTGTCTGAGGGTAGCACACAGTCAAATGTTTAAAATCTTGATGCCCAAGTAAACAGTAACAATCCTTAAATGCATCTTCAACCTACACTAGATCTCACCTTTGCCAAAATAACAGTGTCTGCATAGCAAAATCCTTATAAAGAAATAAACAAATATATCCTGCCATTCATAAAACTGCACTCTCCCAGAATGGTGCTCCTCAGCTATACCGTGGAAAGTGCTAATGTTAAAGGGTGTGTCTACAGCAGCATTTCAGTCAGAGTCAGGAGTACCCTCCTGAGTGAATTTCCTGGTCAAACCCACTTACTATACTTTGTTTCACATTGTAGAGTGGTCTCAAAGCACATGAATGGATCTCTTCTGGATGAAACTAAGTCAGAGGATGTGCTTATAAGGTGCTCCAAAAGCTAACAGGAATTCAGTGCATGGGACCACACTAGCAAGCCCTCTGAAATACCTGTAGCGTGGACAACAGCAGTGATGGTTTTGCTCTACTCGTCCTCCTCTACTGGTCCACACTGCTTGCTAATGTAGACAGAGCTTTAGAGCACCCAGACAACAGAGCTACTATCTCAGAGACTTAAAAAGAAAATCTAACCAGGTGAAATTTCATCTTGTTATACTATAGAGAGGAGGAGATGCCTTTCATCAGTCTTGTCTGTCTGGTGTTTAAGGAGCCTCACTCCTGCCGCAGACACAGAGGTGGAGATGTGATGCTCCAGACTGTAACAGAGGAGTAACATTATCATCTTCTCCAGTGAATTCTTGCTCAAAGTTCAAATGAGTCTCACGCTTGCATCCTTAGACAACGAATCCACACCCAAAGGTAACAGATCAGTGGTCAGTGATCAGTGGTGGTGTGCGGGGCACATCTCCTCTCAAAGTCACCCAGTACAAGCACATTCCACCTACTGCGAGCTCCGTTTATAGGAGTGAGAGCACAATTTATGATGTGCCAAATTGTCCACAGCCTTTATAACCATTGTATTTTTGCTCCTACATCTTAAATCCCTCACAGCTGAACTTCAATTTTTCTCTGCCATTTCTGATCAGGCATAATCTAAGAATATATCAGCATGGAAGTAATTCAGCTGAGGAGCCTCTGACACCAGGTAAGTGATGCTGGTCTTTAATGCTGTTATTTTCAATGACGTTAACAATATTAATTCCAGCACTGACAGGCTCCCTCTGTAGTCCTGAAACTTTATTTTCGTTTAGCTGGGGTGAGAAAATGAGGCCTTGAACAGTCCTTCAGTGTTGTGATGAATTCAATACAACGTAACTCCACTATGTGCATGTCCTTCTATGATCATCTAAGCATAGCATGGACAGCTGGTTCAAAGGTCACAGATGTTTTTTTTACTGTTGGGTGCTATAAAGTACACAATGTTTTCTCTTCAGGATGGAAAAATACAGGTTGTATTAGACCTGTTCGGCACTTCTACTGCATAATGCCTGTCATCGCATTTAAAATGTAGATCAAATTCTGCTAACCTTAGGGAAGTTGCTGGCTGTGCTGAAGTCAAGACAGATGGTCACTTCAGGGAATGTTTCTTTTATGGCAAGTGCTCATTTGAGTAGGAGTATTTGTAGCTGGATGAGTCACCTCTTTCTCAATTGCTGCAAGAGATACCAAAAAATGATTTTCACATAGGGATATTCAAAAACATAGCAGAGGCTGAAAAATACGTCTTCAAAGCATCTTGCAGTGGTTTCCTTCTCCAGTGGGAGTATTATATGGCATGTGTAGACTGATTAAAAAAAAAATCCTCCAATATTTTGTTTCTGCTGAAAACTGTAATGAAATGTCTTTTTTCTTTTTTTTTTTTTTTTACAAAATCATGTGGTACTTGATATACAAAATCAGTCCCACAACAGCAAAATGCACTAAATCATAATAAAATCACTCTGTTTAATGTAAAATGTAAGAAACTTAGAGTAAAGTGCAAAAATTAGAGCGAATGTTTCTAATCTGTGGCTCTTCAGTAGCAGGTTTGACTCTTCCACGGTTTAGAGGACAAGGACCATCGTCTGCGTGCTGGTTGCCACGGAGACTCCCATCGCTTTTGGAATCACAAGTTTTGCCTGAAAGGAAACACTCCTTCAGCGTGAGTTTTTAATGACCATAGAGGTTTCTGTTTGTCAGCACACCATATACTAGATTAACTACCACGTCTAAGCAAGTGGGAGAGAAGGGAGTGAAATATTTTCTAGTAATCAGTGACAACATATTTAGTCTGTACAAAATCCACAAAACACATAAATACAATTACAAGACTCGCTGCATTAGATTAGACTGTTATGGCATCAAATCTGTTACCTATCTTGCAGTATCAGCTACTTCAAAGGAGAATGAACTTTGGTCGTATAACATGGGCACAGATGGCAATACATCCTTCTGACTCCTGCAGGAGACTAGCTTGAGGACTGCCAGGCTGCATAGCCAGTGAGGTCTCTCTTTCTCAGGCTTGAGCCGATAAGGCCTTCCCCATAACTACAAATAATGACAGCTTTTCTAGGAAAAGATGTGTACATGAACAATTGGGTCTGTTCATGTGAAGAGCTGTCTAACATTTATCCATTCTGTTTGCACTGCCAGAAGGACTCTGGGGTTTGACAGCTACGTCAGCTTCTTTCTCCCTAGAGTACAATTAACACCTGGGATTGCTCTGAAGGTGAGTTTGTTTGGCCCTAAACACTGTGCAGAATGGTTAGTTTCATCAACATGGATATGTTGGTGTGACTTTCTGGCTTGAATAAAACAACAGTTACTCAGAAGAAGAATATAATGAAGCTGCAAGATTAAGCCTCAGTTACTTCCTAGTTCTGCTGTCTTTTCTAGATGGTAACTAAATACCTGTTAAATCTGCAATTTTTGCTTGATTTCTTCTTTTGGGGCTGTTTTGTGCATCTGCAGGGCCATCAATATACTTCATTGCAATGGCTGGGGTCTGGTCCTTCTCTGGCTGAGTCTGAGTAACTGAAAGAAGAAAAGAAAGGATACTTAATTGAGTTGTATTAATGTTCATTTGTTCAAGGAGGGAAAGATATGTTGAGTTGATTCTACCTGGCTGATGACAACTTGGTATTGTTTCAGTCCTGCCTTCTTGAAAGGACTGACCAGATTCATGGCCAGAATCTAAGTCTTTCATTGGCCTTCCCATAATCTCATTCTCAGTTGCAGTTTTATTTCTAATGAGGAAGTATGTGTGCATTTTCCCTTTGCCTTTTACTTCTATTTCTCCTCTTTCAGTCATCTCAAAATTCTTGTATTTTAGGCATCTAAAATATCAGAAGCAAAATGACACATGAAAATTCAAGATGAGCAAAAATGACACTGATGTTTTAGAAGAGCTAATGTAACCTAAGCAAATCACAACAGTCTGGGGAAAACAGTATTGATCTGTGAACAACTGAGCATTTGTTTCAACTGTTTATTCAAGCCTGCTGTGCTTTTATAGTTTTACATGTACAGCCTGACCAAAAATCAATGGATCACATAGTCAAATAATTCAGTATGGTGGAAGGTTCTTATTGATCAGTAAATAGAAATTAAGAACTGAGGCAGCCAATATCAGTTAGACAGAAATATCTCCAGTCATTTCATCAGAGAAGGCAATCAGGTTCATCAAGCATGATTTACTCCTGGGAAATCCACACTGGGTATTCCCAATTGCCACCTTCATGTGCCCAAAAATGGCTTTGAAGAGGACTTGATTTTCACTGGGACTGACATGAGGCTGACCAGCCTATAGTTCCCCAACTTGTCCTCCTTGCCATTTTTCAATATAGGTGTAACACCTGGCTTGCTTCAGTTGCTACGGTGCTGATCTTCATGCCCTTCCAAAGACGACAGTCAGCAGCACTGTAATGCCATCACCCATTCTCTCTCATTACCTTTGGAGGCATCCCATCTGCTCCCATACACTTCTATAGATTGAGATTTCTCAAAAGACCCCTAATCTGATCGCCTTCCAATACTGGTATTCCACCTACTCCTTGAAACCTGGCTCTAGTTGCAGGGACCTTGAAGACGTAGTCAGCGAAGACTGAGGCAAGTCCACGTTACCATTTATAATTTTCTGCCAACATAGCGGAAGCTTCTTTTACTGCCTTTGAACTTTCCTTGCCCATTTCAATGCTAGCTGAGCTCTGGCTTTCCTAATATCATTCCTATGGGCCCAGATAATGTTTTTCTACTCCTCCTTTGTAGCTTGTCTTCACTTCCACCTCTTGCGTACACATTCTATGCATACATAAAATTCTTGAAAATGTAGTATTTAATTTTTAGTGACATGAGTTTTAGGAAAGTAAATTCCTCACTACATGAATAGGATAGTGGTTTGTGCAGTTAATCCCTAGCAAGTGCAAATAAAACTTTCATCGCAAACTGTTGTGCTCAATCAGAGAGATTTTAAAGCTTTTGTTAGGCGGGATGTCAAATTAAACATTCTGACCATCTTTCTAGCATTTACATCACTCTATTGGTACTTCCAAATAAGCTATCACAATTAGTTTTTTCCCATATTTTGCTCTCGAGGATTGAGACTCTCAAACCTCTGTCTCCATATACAAGTGCATTTGAAATAATCAGAACAAATAAAACTCTTTGCAAGCAGCGATTTTTCTTTATAAAAGTAAGCTGCATAAATCAGTGACTAAAGACAGCACCATCTACACTGAAAGCTGCAGCTGTCAAGACAGTTTTTTTTAGCACAGCTTTTAACAAGCAAAGCTTCCATCATAGTTACTCACTGATAGGTACTGGAGCTTAGATGAATTTTACTCGGGACACCATGACTTTCCATTCGGGAAGCTATATTCACCGTGTCTCCAAACAAGCAATAACGAGGCATCTTTTCTCCAACAACTCCAGCCAAGACAGGACCTGTATGGATCCCAACTCTAATCTTTACAAAGACATAAAACACCCCCCAAAAATGTCACTTGTTATTTAACATCTTTCTTAATGCTATCCAGCCACCTAAAAATTCATCCTAACACAACACTGAACACCAGTAAAATATCAAATATCCACAGGGAGAGGCTCTTTGTGAAAAATGTACCCATGCAGGCCTTGCCCAAAGTCACAGAGGAGTCAGAAGCTCTTTGATGTCCTACTGCAATATATTAAACAGAAGCCCAACCCAAGAAGCAGACAGACACGCATGCATCTGTGTTAACAACTTACTTGGATAGGATTTCCAGAAACTGGGTTCTGTACTCCTGTAGCTGCTATTATCATCCCCAAGGCAAAGTTAGCAACTCGCTCAGCATGAGTGGGTACAGGCACAGGGACCCCACCTACTACCATATAGGCATCTCCAATTGTCTCCACCTTTAATTGAGAGGGACAAGCATATGAGCATGCCATATGTATCTTGCTCAGGTTAATGCTTTGCTGTCTGGGGCCTTTCTTACCTGCACCAACACCCCCTTTCTTCTTAGAGATGTTTCCAATCACTAAAAAGCTCTAGCACCTGTGAGTTTCCTTGAGATGGGGATCCTTTCCTTGACTCCACACTAAAAATGTCAATGCATTCTGTCCCTGCTTACTTGACCCATTTTAGATATCAGAGTGAGAGACCCTAAGGAGTAAGGGATGCTATGAAAGTGTCAGATTTTTGCCTTCCTCTTACCCAGGGCAGGCCTAGATGCAAAGAGCTATGCCCAGGCACAGACTCCTGAGCCAGGAGGTTATCCAATAGCTGAATGCTATTAATTAGCTCTAATTCACAATTGGTGTTAAAAGCGTATTTCTTTTTTAAAAGATTTTTTTTTTTAGTGTCACAGTAAAGCAAGGGAGTCTATTCACTGGTGATTATCATTATTGGGGGGTTCACATGAAATTAAGAAACCCCCAATCTCCAGGATGTCAGAGAATGCAAAGTGTGAACGAAGCAGTTCAGGAGCATCCTTCCTTAAACCCAGCTGTTTTCCCACAACATGCTGCAGCCTACAAGACAAATGCTGAAGCGTTCATCCTCCTTCAGGCATCCAGTCTCCTTGAAGTGCATGATAAGGCACCTGAGAAATACTCTGGGGTTTGTCCCTGTACCAGAGATTTTGCTGGGAATAGAATAGGCCTGTTTGAAACAGAGAATTCTCAAATGTTCAAAATTTATTGTAAAAGACTGTTACATGGTAAAGAAATTTTCTAAACTGCTCTTATAGACTTCACTGTTACATTTACCATCAGTAAATAAGAGATCAGTTTAAATTAGATTAACTGGATTTCTTAAAAATGAACACCAATAGGAGAACACAAACATAATTTCATCTTTGGGCTTGTTCATTAACATAATGATTTAAAACTGTTCAGTACATTAGTCTCAAAAAATGTCTTCCTGTACGTGCCTTCTATCACATAGCCAACCCCACAGTAATGCCAGTAATTTTCTATAACAAATTAAAAATAACTGTAAATAGCTACTAATGCAAATAGATACCCTAATAATTTTTCGGCCATGGTAGGAGACTTAATTTAACCAGATTTATTCATAACTTCAGATGTTTATAAGCTTGGGCCAAGTTTCTTTGATCAATTTCAACATTTATTTCTCAATTCCCTGAAATAGTAATCTCATCCTCCCTCTCTGTACCCTAGTAACCTCCTTCAATATTAACAGGAGTTATATACAGGCATCAAAAGGACATTATTATAGTGATAGATAATTTACTCATGATGGATGATTTAGATAGAATATGATGCTAATTTATCCTAAAATCTGTGGGCCATATCCTGGATGCTTCAATTATTGAAATCAGTTTCCTTGCCAAGGCAGAAATGCTTCTGATTTCCCAGTACAATTTACTGCGGGATGAATTGCATGCCTTGCCTGAGCAAGGAATGAATGAGATTTGGATTTCACCCTTTATTATTTCTGCCTTCCTAAATATTTAATGTGCTGGGGACAGACAGAAACTTAGGACTTGCTCTTCAGCTCGTCCAATCTGGGTAGCTCTAGACATGTTAATAACACTATTATTATATGTCAGCCAGGGCTCTGATCCTTCCAGCATGGTTTGGAGACAACACGTACATTACAGTCTAGATCTAATCAATGCTCTTTGGGGTCAGCAGGAGATCTATACCATTGCCCAAGATCTCCATGAAGCAAAACAAAGTCTAGGAATTATCTGGGTATTGTTTATAATGCTATTTCCCACCAAATGAGACATTTAATGACATAGTGACCTATTTATAACAGGTTGGAATAAAAGAACTAGGAAAATTATTCAAATTGGTCCATAAACTAGGATATCCTGTCATGTTGGGTAGGCATTTGAGAGAGAAGAGAGAGAGAGCTGCACAGAAGAACAGCCATTCTGGTGTTAGCATTGTGGAAAGAGACTCTAGCCCATGATAGACGTTACATTCCTGTCTGAAAATTTTAAACAAGTTTAATCACACCTCTGCCTGTTCTTTAGTTTCTCTGTGTGGCCACTACAAGTACGCAATATTTTATGGTTTAAGTGCATTTAAAAACAAAAAAACCAAAACAACAACAACAAAATCTTTTTCCAGACTATTTCTACAGTCTTTATCGATCAGTACATACCTTGTACACATCATGCACCGTGGTCAGTCTGTCAAATTGCAGGTACATTGAATTTAACATGAGAACTATCTGAATAGGCTCACATTGGGCACAAATGTTGGTAAAGGTCACAACATCGCTGAACAATATAGTGCACTCCTTGAACTCTCCTGTGAGCAGAAAGGCCAGTAGTAAGTACTTGTAATGGCTAGACAACCACGACATTTGTCTGAGACCAATTTGCAAAGATTACTTTCTCATCATTCTTTTAGGACATATGACCTATTAGCTGTAATATTTATATGTGGGTGCTGATATGAAAGAGAGATGTCAATATAAAAGTATATCAAATATAAGAATCATCGCACATCTCAAACAATCCAGACATCTGAATACATCCCTTTGTCCATCCATACTCAGGATATATTTAGCTCTTTACTCCTACCTTCACATATGTGCTTACTAAATGAAGTTTAAGCATATTCTTACTTGCTGTCCTTAATAACAATGGGAATCATGATGATTCTAGGTTTATAGATAACATAGAGTAACTAAGAAAATTTTCTATGAAAGACCAATTTCTTTATGCCTTTCATTTTTAAGCCCTCATTTCCTTGTATATCCACGTTAAAAACAAAATCCTTTTGTTTCTGAGGCCTCATTTCCTTGTATACCTAAGTGAAAAACAAAACCTCAGTTTACTGTTGAAACACTGAATTTTGTTCCCTGAATAGGCAGCTGCTACCACCTTTCACCTCCTAAGGAACAATTTTGGCAAACAGCTTCCAAAGCTCTGTTTGAAAGAACGGTCTGATCTTTATTAGAGATTAAGGGTCTGTGGCCCTTCTCCTACCCATGAATGTGACCAAGTAGAGAATGTACTCCACGGTTGTGGCAATGGGGCTGTGCCAGCACCCCAGTCTCTCTATCACCACCACCCAGTGCATAAATCATGCATCATGAATGCATCCTGTTCATTCACCTGCCTCAACTTGCTTCCCCTCTTTCAGCTGGTTGGCCACATGCTGAGGAAGCATGGCGTAGAGCAGAGCTTCAGTCTTCTTCTTCTCTTCCTCCAGGTGCTTCGACAATATCCGCAGTTCTTCCTTCTTCCTCTCCAGCTGGTTAGAGAGCTCCATCTCTGCCAGTCGCTGCTGATTGAGAAGAATCAAATCCCTGGTCACGTCGTGAGGTGCAATGTCTGCGATATGCATCTGTCGCTCCTCCAGTTCATGCAAAGTGCGAAGCAAAGGTGAGCAGAGATAGAGCATGCACTGCAGGGACTCCATCCAGATCATCTGCCCTGTTTGAAACAAGTGTCAGTAAGAATTTTCAGCAGCTTGGACTTTCACATGATGCTCAGTATTACTGATGTTAATTTTACGGGATGAGTTCTAAGGACAGTGGCTTTTGGTAGGGTCTCAGTCACCACAGGAATTACTGTTTCCTGGAATTACAGGTGGACTTGTTTGGAGGAGGTATGCTAGGCAAATAAAAAAACATCAGGACGCAGAAAGCAGTCACTCCTTGCAACTGCTAGGCAGAGCCCAATCACGCTTCAGGTCCCTCCTCTTCACGAGGAACCCCAGTGCTTCCAACATCTCTCCTCTCCTCTGCTACTAGTTCTTGAGCTGTTCCTGAAGCCAGTCAGCATCATGCACAGGGGAATGGAGACTCACAGTGACTAAGTGAAACATTTAAAGTTTAATTTCACAGTGGGTAATATGTGGCCGCAATAAAGTCAATGGAGCCTTCTTTCCTGGAAGCTGGAACTTTCAGTCACTACGATCATCTACATACGCAGGTACGAAAACACCTGAAAGGTAGAAGGGATTTTTGGTGGGGGATTGAGTTTTTGTTTTCTTTGTTGAGATTTGGTTATGGGTTGTTTTATTATTATTATTATCATCATCATCATCATCATCATCATCATTATCATTATTAATTTGCTTCATAAGTAACCTTGGTTTATGAACAGCAATCTAGGAATTACTATTTCTTTCTCTCTCTCTCTCTCCCCCCATCCCCAGGGCATCTGGATGAACAGCTTGAAAACTAACAGGACTGGAACAGCAGAGATACCATGTGAATTAACTGTGACAGCGTAAGAGGAAGTAAAATTGTACCCGTGACTAGTTAAAGTTCCTTGTTTTGGTAACATCTCTTTTCTCAAGGTCTCCCTAAACTCTTAATTTTTTTCTGAATCTCAGGAATACCAGATTTGACACTCATTATGTAAAGGTGAAAAGAGAGAAGGGAAAATTAGGTCATACTATACAGTTCAGAGAAGCAAATTGAGGTCACAGAACACTTAAACCAAATGTCATTATAGTTAATTACACGAAGCAGAGAATCATTCCATACATGTTCCTCCCAGTAAAAATAAAGCAAATAAAATATCTTTTTTTCTAAAATACTTTTAACTGGTAAACTCTTATGTAACATTGGGGAGGGGGGTATGGTGAAGACAGAAATCAGAATCTGAAAATGCAACTACAATAAATGAAAGCACAGCTAACTAAACTATTTTTATCCACATTTGAAACCCAGCCAGTAGCAAACAGCTCCCCTCAAAGGCATAAATTAAGAATGAATCATGTATTCACATTTTAGGAATCAAAAATGCACGGAGGCACAGGGGAAACCATTTCTCTCCTCCAGCTGTAGCAACGTTATCAGGACTTTGTCTCTAAGCTCTTCCCTCATCCCCTGCCCCTTCCCGCCCCTCACCTGGCAGACGGGAACCGGGCGCTGGCAGGAGTGATGCTCGCGGTGTATTATTGCGGGACTGCTCACCCGCGTTTCATTATTGTCTGTATGTGCCAAAGATGCAACCCAAGACCTGTGAACGGGCATCGCCTGTGCTGGGTGGCTGGGTTTAAAATGTTATTACGTGTACAAAGTAGTAACTTCTTTGGCAAAGAAAATTCTTAGCAGTGCAAAGCAATTCTGTGTCGGGTGCATGGGCTGATGTGTAGAGCTATGGGGAGGCGAGACCCGGACAGTTACTTTTACACAGCTCAGTGCATCTCCATGCTGAGCTCAGTGGCTCCACAAGCAGAAGCTGGCTCCGAGGGCTGGCATTGTGTCCTTTCCCCAGGTCCCCAGTGAAGCAGAAGGCCATAGCTGAGGGCTGGGGAGATTCACAGGGCAACCGGCATTGAATCCCCACCAAAACCACGTGACAATACAACCACGTTGCAGGCATCGCCCCAGAGTAATGCCTTACATTATGTATTTGGTTCTAACCTCTGCAAAGAAAAACACACGGGATGGCATTATGCAGGCAACTCTCATACCTTTTCTGGGAAATGGGCACGACTGGACACCTCTCTGAGGTGCCTGTACACAAATGTGCACAGCATGGGGAAAAACCAGGAGGAACTAGAGGACTGTGTGCAGTTTCAGGGCTACCATGTCATTGAGATCATAGAGGCTTGGTCGGGTAGTTCACACACCCGGACTACTGCAAAGGATGAATGCAGACTCTTCAGAAAGGACAAGCAGGCAAGGAGGGGGAGCTGCCTTTTATGTGAGAGAGCAAGGGAAACGCGTGGAGCTCTGCCTAGGGCTGGATGATGAGCCAGCTGAGAGCTTCTAGATAAGGATTAGAGGGTAGACCAATGTGGGTGACGTTGTGACGGGTGTCTGCCACAGATGCCCTGCGCAGAAAGAAAAAGTAGATGAGACCTTCTTAAGACAAGTGGAGGAAGCCTCATGTTGGACTTTAGGTACTTTGATATTTGCTGGACAGACAACACAGCAGGGCACAAGCAATTCAGGTTTCTGGCGTGCACTGAGGCACTGACACAGGTGAGCTTCCTGACACAAGTGACTGAGGAGCCGATGAGGGGCGGTGTCCGGCTAGACCTGATGCTTACAAACAGTGAAGAACTATGGATGTGAAAGCTAGGCGCAGCCTTGGCTGCAAAGACTGTGTGATGGTGGAGTACAGGAACCTAAGAGGATCGAGGCAAAAAAAAGCAAGATTGCAACCCTGGACTTCGGGAGACTGGACTTTGTCCCATTCAGGGATCTGCTTGGAAGAATCCCATGGGATACAGTCTTGGAAAGAAGAAGGGTCCAGAAGAGCTAGATGATTTCCAAGGCTGTCCTCTTCCAAGGAGGTCTATGCCGATGTGCAGTAAGTCAAGCAAATGCAGCAGTGACCTGCATGGATGAACAAGGAGCTCTTGACTAAACTCGAACATAAAAAAGAAAGAATATGAGATGTGAAAGCAGTGTCAGGTCACCCCAGAGGAAGAGACAGGGCTGAAAAAGCCAAAACCCTCCTGGAGTTGCAACTGTTAAGGAACAAGAAGGGCTTCTACAGGTATACGAGCAGCAAAAGGAAGAGTAGTGAAAACGTGTGCCTGCTGCTGACCAGGGCAAGGGATCTGCTGAGAAAGGATATGGAAAAGTCCAAGGTACTCTGTGCCTTGCTTGCTTCAGTCATTGCTTGTGAGAATCACCCTTCAGGAATCACAGGGCCCTGAGACCAGCAGGAAAGTCTGGAGCAATGAAGACCTACCATCGGCACAGGAGGTTCAGGTTAGTAAACATTTAAACAAATTTGATACACAGAAGTCCACGAGACCTGATGTGATGGATCCAGGAGTGCTGAGGGAGCTGACCAGCATCGTTGCAAGGCCACTCTCAGTTAGTTTTGAAGGTCATGGTGACTGGGGAAGGTTCCTGAGGACTGGAAGAAAGTAAATGTCACTCCTATTTTCAAGAAGTAAAGGGTGTAGGACCTGGGAAGGCTTGGAGCATCTCTCATGTAAGGAGAAACTAAGAGAGCTGGGGTTGTTCAGCCTAGAGAAGACAAGCCTCAGGGGGAGCTTATCAATACGTATAAATACCTGATAGGAAGGAGTAAAAAATACTTTTCTCCGTAGTATCCAATGAAAGGACAAGAGACAATGGACACTAACTGAAATGCAGGGATTCCATTTAAACATAAGAAAAAACTGTAAGGGTGGTTAAAAACTGCAATGGGTCACCCAGGGAAGTTGTAGAGTCTCCATTCTTGAACACACTCAAAACCCAGCTAGACATGGTCCTGATTAACCTGCTCTAGTTGACCCTGCTTTGAGTGGGGATGGACCAGACAATCTCCAGAGGTCCCTTCCAAACTCAACTGGAGTTGAGTCATTCTGTCACTCTGTGAATAACTGAGACTAGAGGTGATTCAGAAAACAATCTAATCCTACCTTGGCTGTGCCCCTGTAACTCAGGAAACCTGCAAAGATGTGGGGTTTGCAGCATTAGAAAAACACTGTCTTTCTAAGCCTTTCAAATGGGAGCGCAGTTGTTATTTCTGACTGAAAACCTTCAAAATCTGGTGAAGTAATAGCAGAATTTGTCTACAAGCATCTTAAAGTACTGTTTCTCTAAACAGAACCATCTAATCCTCTCCTCACTGCACAAAGACAAGGCTATTTATAGGATTTATGTGAAGCCAGAAGTCCACAGAAAGGCATTAGTTCAACTCCAGCATAATTCCTGATTTACTATGAATACTTATGCTATTGAAAACAGTTAAGTACCTCTCAGCTCTAGCATTGGCCGGTGTTTCCATGACTCTGGCATCATCTCTCTTCTAGTCTGGAAAACAAATTGGCTGTTGATGAATTTCTGAATGCTAGAGATGGTGAAGGGTACTTCTGGGTGAACGATACTGAAATAGTGATCCAAGCAGATGCCCATGGTCTGGAGGCCAGGTACAATCTTCTGAATGCTCACCCCAGCTTGCTTCACTCTGAGCTTAAAAAGAAAATATGGACAACGGTTATAATTCATATCCTGTTTGGGTTCAAGCCAAGCTATAGCTGATCACTGTTTATATGTGTACACACACTTAGCCTTGCTATACCACACGGCTTATTTCTGAGCAAAGTTTCTATCTTAGTGTACTACTGCAAAACTCTGACTGAGTGTCCTTCATAGCGAGACAAAGCCCCCAGAAAGGGATGTTATTATCCAAATACTCTTCCCTATCAATTGTTCCAAACAAAACAAAACAACCTGCTATTATCCTTGCTTGCATTTGTGTAGGCCTAACAAATAGCCTTACAGGCAGCTGCAAGAGAAAATTAGAGATACCAGAGTGTGTTCTGCATTCCAAAAAGAAAATAACTGTGGCACAAAATGTCTTGGCAAATATTGATTTTCTAATGGATGCCGTGGGTTACCTCATCTTAACCATTGCTGTGTAAAGGCTTAGTTGTTCTCTTTTAGCCTGCTGACCATGCATGAGCTCCTAACTCCTGCAGAAATGTCCACCCTGCCTTCGCTGCTTGTCATCAGAGTTACTGAAGCTCTGACCTAGCTACCAATAATGGGTACATGACTTGCCCTTTTTCCACACCAGTAATTTTCTCAAATTATGCAGACTGGATATCTTGAAAGGTTTAAAACTCTGAACTTCGGCTAATGTGGACAGTGGCACGAAGTAGACTATGTTCTCTGGAATCTCTACCAGCGTGATGCCAAAACATGTTCCCCGAGTGGCTGTACTGAGTTTTCTTCTGCTGTCCTATTCTCAGCTTCTCCTTTCTTTGCTCCTGTCTTAAGCTAATATTCCTTCCACAGAACTGGGAGCAAGAGGAACTGTAGCTTGGTGGGAACCCAGGCTAGTTGGAAACCAGCCACAGGGCGGTCCCTGCCAAGGGAAGGGCAATTCCATTGCTGCAGAGTATGCATGCACAGGAGAGAAGGCTCAATCCTCCCCCAGAAGAGAAAGAGATTTTGGGGTCCAGTTTCTACTACATGGGGTTGCATGCTGCCCAATTTAGTAGGTAGCTGGGTTTTCCCAGCAGAAGCACGGAGTAGACTCAGGAAGCACGCAGGGCCTCAGTTGCCAGCAAAGCCTTACAAAAGCCTTTGGATATATTAGTAACGGGGAGGAGAGGGCGACTAGCTGTAAGTACAAAGCCAGTTTAAAGGATGGATCGTGTGTCTGGCACATCCAAGGACAGGAAGGTGGCCAGCAACCTCAGAAAATTCTGTTTGGTGTTTGGTAACGGATAGACTGCTGCAATAAACCTTGTTGGCATATCAGCAGCTGTTTCAGACATGGTAATCTCAATAAATTCAAAGGAGATTCCTATCTGAAATGATCCAGATCCAGTTGTTACGAGTGACTTTTATTGCATGTCTCTGCACAGAGCACTTCTGCAAATCCTACAAAGGAGTGTGCACTGTATACAGAGCACACGCAGCAGTGACCTGTAGGACAGTCAGAACAGAAGAAAATTACTATATGGTTTATGCAGGCTAAAGGCCCTTACCACATGCTTGTCCTACCTCTTTGTCAAAAACCATATGAAAAGGAAGTCCATTGCAAAATGTTTTTGTGTCAATCCAGAGGCTCTTGGGGTAAACAGGATCAAATCCTCTCAGGAGCTTACCTGTGCAAGATAAATGTGCAGTTTTTAATGGGGTTGCACCTCATAAAACCAGTCAGCATTACTTTTTAGCACTCAGTGAGACAGGACCCTATATCATAATGAATGAAGACAAAGTAAACAGTGTGTGGGTCCAGAAGTGTGCATACATCTGTGCTAAATGCTCTGCAGTTTAATACACAGCTGATTAGCAACTAATCTGAGTTGGCTGAGAGTTTAAAACTTAACCACAAAAAAACCATAGAGCATTAGATGCATGAAATTATGTGGAAGCAATAAGAGTAGATAAACAACTGTAGATGTTGCTGCTCTATGAATTCGCAGATGCCATAGCAATATAACACAGCTATATTCCACAAAAATATACACAAAAGTTGATTAAATATACTTTGCTAGCTACTAAGGGACACTTACGGAGAAAAAACCCAGCATGATCTAGGTTTCAGTCTCCTATACAAAGCACTCTAGTCTGTAACACAAAGACAAAATTACTGTTTGGTTTCTATTTTACTTACTCTGATTGTTTTTCAAAATGGTCACAAATCTACAGAGGAGTTTGTTCTTGCTAGTGAACAGATATATTTGTAAAATTAACAAAATGGGTAAAATAGTCAAAAGAGCTCATCTGACTGAAGCACTCAAAGCCTTTGATCTTCACAATACAAACTTGGATTCTCCAGTAACCCACAATTATCAAAATTATGATTATTTCAAGCAATCCCTTTCCCCCAGAAGGTGGCTATGACAGTTACGCTAGTAAATTCTGCTTGAGAACAAATGCTCAAGTCACTTATGAGACTGGTGACAAAGATTACAAATTCAGGACCCAACTTCTAGACCTCTTAACTGCTTCAGGGGAAGTCAGTGTGGGTTTTTCATTTTTCAAAGTCTGGCTTTTGGTAACTCTAGCATTAATTGTTAAAGGACTTTATTCTTTTTAAGTAATAGTGCTACTCTAAAATTTTATTTTGAGTATGTATTAATTTCTTACTCAGTATATCTGCTCTTGTAATGTATGTGGCATTGCACCAGATGATATCAGGTTCAATTTTTCACTCCTCCCAGAATCCAGACAGCTTGGTGATACTGAGCTGGATTCTCATTCCTCTTGGGGAATCAAAAGATCCTAAATGAAAAAATCCTTCCATTTTATAAACATATAATATATAAAGGTATAAACAGAGATTACTAGATTAGCAGTAGATTTTTGGTAGCAGAGGGTGTGATTTGGCTTTCAGAATTTACTGCAGTCAATAACTTTGGAAAGGAGTAGCAGCTACAAAGTTAAAAAACACTCTTTTAAATTAATCACCATAGACCAAACGACATGAGAAGGAAGTATCAAATGTACCACAAAATGAAATTTTATAGAGCAATACTTTTCAGAAGAAAACCCTGCTTAAAAGACAAAAGTGACAGGTCATATTCCATTTAAGTATCTGACATTACTAAGCATGCTTATTATCTGCAATTTTTCTTTGATTACCAACGTCTAACTGAAAGCAACTTAACCAGAAACATTTTGAAAAAACACAGAGGAAGTATGAATGGTAACTTCAAAATAGATGAGTGGGTGGAGATAGGGAGGCTTACTGACTTTCTTGCTGAAGAGACTCAGAAATGATGACAAGCTCCCTCTGAATGATAGCTTACCTTTTCCTAACGTGATTATTCCTCTTATTGTTTTCCAGTGGCTTTTCTTGGCAGGACAAACAGAGCTTCCTCTGTCTCTAATTGTATTCTTGCTTTTTTCAAGGTCCTGTTGAAATAAATCCAAAGGGAAAATCAAGGGTGTTTTTATTTTAATCATATTTCAATAATATAGTGATAATGAACATTAAAATACCTCTTTATTCAGTTGGTTCTCAATTTGTTTTTCAGAGTCAGCCAGATTCTGAGGTGAGGAAGAAAATTCATTTCTTTCCTTGTATGAAAACACAGGGGTTTGAGTGACAAGAAAAACAATATGTTCTTTTTTCCCAGTTCGTTCTTCTTCTTCTGTTTGATTGACTATTTCCATTGAAATCTCAATGTTAAAAAAATCCAGGGCTGCCGCACTGATGATTCCTGAAGATGAAACAAAAGACAAACTATTGCCAAGAACAAACCCTTTCCATTTTCCCTTTTAGAGGGCCAACAGTGGAATTTCACTGTTTCAGAAATCACTTTTCTAAAGGACTCTGGAAGAAGAAAGCAACCTATGTCATTCCTACTACCATTGCCGTAGTAAGAATATGGGCATAGGAGACAACCTTTAAAGTTACTGTTTCTTTTGTCTTGTCTGATGATAAATGCATATTTTCACTAGAAGCAGCTCATCAGGATATCCATCTGAAGAATGTGTCCAAATAGTCATACATAGCAATAATATGAATTCCCATTAACCCAAAAAGTGCAGGGCATCTAAAGGGATTCTGCTATAACAATCTATTTCAGTCATAGCAGAATATTTTCTTTTGAAAGGAAGGAAATATCTTTCATGAAGATGCACAATCAGTCCTCTCATTTCTGCTTAGCTATTGGGCAAAATACTGGACAATGACATGAAAAGCTCTGTCTGATATTCCAAATAGTTCTGTGCTTCAATAGGAACATGAAATGAGTTTTGACAAAGGGGGAAATTTTGATAAACTTCTAAATTCAGCAGCATCTATGAAAGAAAGGAATATGACCATCTCTTACAGACTTACAGCTGTTTAACCCTTGCACAAGGACAACTGTGGAGATTCCTATAAATGCCAGTAAAAGATTCCATTTTGAGCAGGGTTCAATAGTAGTTTTACAGATTGCATGTACTGCAGGAGTATTTATTACAGGATGGATGGATGTCTTCAAATCAACTATAATTTCTACTTCACTGTAATTTAAGGAGCTCGACTCACTGAGAACTAATCAACAGTTAGACACAATACACACCATGAACTTTAATTTTTCCTCCAGGAAGGGAATTCTATAGGAGTTCTATAGCAGGAATGGACACTTATGGCCTGGGTTGTCTTATCGTAAATCTTGATGGAAGCTACTGGGAGCTAGGAGCCATCAGGCAGTAGAGATATACTTGAGGTCAGATGTCTGGTGACTAAACTCTACTGGGCTTCAATTCCATGGCCAGTCCTCATCTGAAAAAAGATTCTGAAACCTGAGCAAAGTATAACTGCAAATATATGATTACTCTGTGTATGTATTGCATTACCAGCTGATCTGTACTCTGCATTCCACCTGATTACCTGGCACAATATGGCACAGACCTCTTCTGTCTGAATAGTAGTGTAAATGCATTGACCCGTCTTCATTCTTTTCTACTCTAAAAGATGGTGCATTCATCTCCTGAGGAAAAACAAACAAACCCAAAACTTCAGTATCTTTTTCTGATAAAGAATACTGGTGAATTCCACTTGTACAAAAGCATCCCATGTCTTAATAAAATAAGCATTAATATGAATAAGCTGAAAAACAGAAGATTAAATATGCTCACCTGTGAAGGAAAATCTACTATGCATTAGAGCCAATGTACTAAATAATATCTAAGGTTGAGGACTACTCAGAAAAAAATTATTTTAAAAAGCTGTCCTAACATTTTGGAGTAATCAGTTTCAGAACACAGGAGAGCCTGTCATAGCATCTTTTTCCATTATTCATTCAGACCTATGAGATACTGTTCCTTGTGTTGCAAACTCTGGCAGAGTTCACCCATACCTGCTCAGTAATTACTACTCAAACTTGCCTGGTAAGAAAGGGACAGGTAGCTGTGCAATGCATCCAGGTTCTCTATGAACTCATAGAGATTTCCACCCAGTGTCCTCAGCATGTGGTCATAGCCTGAGCGTTTACAGAATTCAAAGAAATACTCTCCAAACTCTCTCAGAACTGTATCAGCAGGAACACCTGGCAAAATAAAGATACCTTAATGAATAAGAAGGGCTTGGAAGTTCTTGAAATGCTGTCAGGTGGATTAAGAGTGAATGCAGAAAATTTGAAACATAGGGAGGGCATTCCAAAGAGCACAGGAGACTAAAACCTGGGCTGCAGGTGACCCAGGTTGGTTCATTTTTGAGGCATGGTGATGCATACCCAATATTTTGCAGGCTTTGTCGACAAGCTGCATTGTGATCTCATCTTTGTAAACCTCGAAAGTCAAGAATGAATCCTGGACACCAGCCTGCAGTCTGCAACAGAGAAGACAATATTCTTGTCTCAGCGGTGCTGTAAATATAACATGCTTGGGTGACCCAACTGGCATTAATTAAGCACTGTTTGCTGTTAACCAACTCCTTAATCTCCTTCAAGCGTTACGTTGGAACACACTACTTCCCCTAATGGTTTACAAGTGTTGCTTTAACATGGCCGAATGGTGGTTTCCACCTCTCTGTTTGTGCTGGTTCATGTTAACAGTATTATGGCACTCTTTCAAGGATTATGGCATCATACTGTGGGGTGCTAGAGCAAGTGGAATCTTCGTTTGTCTTCTGGTCTA
The DNA here is from genome assembly GCF_947461875.1 of Haliaeetus albicilla. Taxonomy (NCBI): domain Eukaryota; kingdom Metazoa; phylum Chordata; class Aves; order Accipitriformes; family Accipitridae; genus Haliaeetus; species Haliaeetus albicilla. The sequence continues at coordinate 24,169,171 of NC_091491.1, read as the reverse complement.
CTGGCTTGTTGTTCAATGCAATATCAGGCTCTTGGGTCTCCACAGACTTGACCAAAAACTTGCTCATTTTTTATATTGGCTTCAATGGCTATTATATGTATATACCTCAGTATCATTTATGTATCTTTAGATCTTGGAAAATACCACATAGCTCATAAAGTAAAGACAAAACCAGAGAAGATGATACATTTAGCTGCTTTTCTGAAAGTACTGGAATTAAACTGACTTCATATCAAGGATGACATCTTTTCAGTGTAATTACTTCTCGATATTGTCCCAGTGAGCCAGCGACTCTATTGCACAATCATCTATAAGACTAAATGTCATCCTTAATTATCTATATAACAAATTAATTGGGACAAATTAGTATCAGACTATGAAGTGTTACAAGGTAAGAAACTCTTGCATTTGTCCTGCTAGTTACTTGTAACAATTACTTGAGATAGGTAGATGAGCTGCCATTTACCAGTGAGAAATTAGAATCCTCTGCTGCTAAATGCCCGACCGTTTTCTTTCAACACACTACGTGTATTGGGAGCACATTACCTTAATTTTTCCCATGTTTCTTCACCGTACTTTTCAACCACCAAAGACTTCAGGCACGTATTGATAAATCCATACTGCAAAGGCAAATAGATGAACGTGGAAAAGACGTACTGATTTTCAAAGTGCCGCCCAAGCGTGCCCCCTTTTTGTATTTAAGATTCCACCGCTAATTTTATACTGCAGAAGAGAAAGTAATAAGGCTCGACAGCCATTGCCGTTCCGCAAACAGCATAGCCTTTATCTCGGCATTTCACAAGCGTTCAGCAAACCAGAGCAAACACGTTCGACCCTGTTTTGCAGATAAGGACCCGGAGAGCCCGGGTCAGGGATGCGCTGTGCCACGCGTGCAGCCTGGAGCGCGTCCCCCGCGGCGGCTGCGACAGCAGCCACGCACGGCTGCGGCGTCAGGAGGCAAGTTTGGCTCTGCCGTGCCTGCTATTTTTTGCCTTAGGACTGGCACACCGGCCGCCGGAGATGGGGGAAAGGGATGCTAAGGGAGCAGCCGCAAGGAGCGCCGCCACAGCAGCGCCACGATCACATCCACGCAGGGTGGTGTGGTCCGAGACGCCGAAGCGATGCGGGTTAGCGTCCCGCCCCCGGCACGGCAGGCAGGAGGCTCTCGGCCGCCTGGGCTCTCGGGCCGGGGGTGCCCGTTCGTCCCCGACGGGCGCCGCCCGTCCCGACTCGCCCCCCGCCGCCTCCCCCGCGGGCAGCCCGGCACCGCCGGCGGCTGGACGAGGGCCCGGGTTGCCCCCCCGCCCCTGCGGGTCTCGGCGGCCCGGCCGGGGGGGAGCCCCCCGAGCCCGCCCCCCGCCCCCCTCGCTCGCTCGCGCGCTCACCCACCATCCTGCCGCCGCCGCCCCTCCGCCGCCGGCCGCGGGCTCGGGCAGCCGCCCCCAGCAGCGCCGCCGCCGCCGCCGCCGGCTCCCGCCGCGCCCGCCCCGCGGCCTGCCCGGGGGGCGGCGGCACGGCCAGGCCCGGCCCCGCTGCTCTCGCCCGCGGCTGCCAGCGCGGTGGCAGCCGGCGGCCGCCGCAAGGGTCGCGCCGCCGGAGCGGCGGGGGCGGCCGCGGGCCTGGCCAGAAGCAGGCGATGAAGCCGCTTGCACAGGACTGCCCATCGTGCAGGCTGGGTCTGCCGCCGGCGGGGCAGCGGGAGGGGTGGGGGTTAGCGGGGATACGGCGATCGGGTTCAGACGCGGTCAGTTCGTGGGCTTTAGTGCCTGGCAGAGCTACCTCATTTCCTAGGTGTATTGTTGGAAGAATTACTCGTAGGTCGCTTTCAGGAGCGCGCCCCGAGAGGACGCGGCGGGGCGCTGTTTGGGGAAGAACACTCTCCCCCCGATAAAGATGAGTTTTCCGTCCTCTGCCAGCAGACAGGCACAGGCAGCCCCGCGGGTGGTGGCAGCCCCGCTTCGCCCACCTAGTTGCCGCTGTTCGGTGCAGGGCCTGCGGGACGCTGCAGGGGACCACGGCCTGAGCCAGCGCTCTGTGCCGCTCTGGCAGCCAGGGTTTTGGTCCTGCTGTGGCGGTTCCGAGGCGTTCTGCTCCTTGCTCGGGCTCTGATCGCTCAGTCCTCTTCACAGGTGCCGTACACCGGCGTTCAGCAGGGGCGTCAAAACCTGGGCAGCAGTCCCCACGTGGGGCACGGGTGCTGCTTGCTTTTTTAACGATGACAGCCCTCCCGCCAGCCCCGCGCTGTCCCTGTCCTCCCACAGCCTCCTCCGTCCTCCCCTCACCCTTTCCATCCTGCAGGCATTGGTGAGTCTCCCGTGACCTCATGATCGCTAAACCGGGTTTCTTCTCCAGAGCTGTCTTGAGCTAGGCTCAGGAGAAGAGAACTAAGGAAAGTCCGTGCACCCGCTGTATTCCCGCAGCTGCGCGTAGAGGGCTAGCTTAGCAGGGAAACGTACACGCAAACCCCTCTGTATTTCCTGGACAATATCAAATATTTATTTAAACGTAGACCTCTCGGAGCTAGCATTAGCCAGCGCAACAGATGACCTATCTCTCGGTTTGCTGCCCGTGCCGCGGTTGTAAGAAGCACCCGTGCCCGCTGCCGAGCGAGAGGTGGTGCCGGACCCCCAGCCCCACAGCCCGCAGCCCCCCAGCCCTGCAGCCCGCGCCCCGCTCTCGCGCCGCCCTTAGCGGCGGAGCCGCTTTCTGTGCGGATGTACGGCTGTCCCCCAAAAGGGCGAAGACACCCTTATTTTAGTTACCTGAAGAACAGCGTCTCAATTGCACAGCCAGGCTCGCTGCTTTACCGCAGCCTGTAAAGTAACTACAAAGAATCAGAGTAGGAGTTCATGACTGTCAGTGCCATCAATACAAATGGAACTCACTATGAGGTTACTGATTTTTTGGTGTGCAAATTTTACCCACGTAAATCTGCTGTTGATATGAATACAAACAATTCGATGCTAGAAATGACAAATCAGGAAGATAAAGCTGAAGGAAATGGAAGAGGAGTAAACACCGCATCGTCTAAGAATTGTATGGGTTTGCTTATTGCCTTCAATTTAGAAATTAATTTTTATTATGCATAAATAAAACTAATTTTCAGATTTATAAAACCTGAGTCACTGGAGGGATTTGCAAATAAAGTGAGTACTTTAGTATCTTCTCTTCTAGTTCTTTAGTATCTTTTCTTTTCTTATTGTATGCGTGACACCTAAATAAGCAATCCAATGATTTTTAGTAACAAAGATTAGTGACTATTGAAAAGGTTTGGAGATGCAATTCAGATAAGCTATGCAAAATTCAAATTAATATCTGTATACTAAATCTATATTGCACAAGGTAATACATACTGGAATTGAATTTATCATTATTGCTTTAGCCCTTCTTTGGTTAGTGAATTGATCCTACTATTTTTTCAGGTCTGTTTGTCGTTATGAGAGAAAATTGGATAAAGAATCTCCAAGTCAGGATTGTTTGTGGGCAGGTCATTGGGCTGCTCGCCCTTCACAGTCCATGGCCTGTGATGTGCCCTCGGCCACTTCTGTCAACTCTAGCTGGATAACAGAAGCCTTCCAAGTAAGAGAACAGAAAGCAAGAGAGAAAAATTTATAATACGCTTCTGGTGTGACTTTTTAGGATTTCTTTATTCCTTTGGCACAATGTAATCAGTGCTTCCTAGAATTTTAAGATCAGCAGCTATTTTTGTGTATAATCACCAGTCTTTTAATCAAAGACAGAACACCCTACATGTTGCTGTATCTCAGCCCACTCTGTGTAAAATGAAGACAACAATACTCCCCTTCCCAATCTGTTGCTGTGCTCCAGTGACAGTGATTACGGTCTCTCTTGGCACGGCATATTCAGGTCTCTCAGTCTGTACTGGACCCCATTGCAGTGGGCTGGCATTGACACAAATTGCCATCTGCTGCAGGGGCAGCGGAGCAGGTGTATTTGGGTATGTAAAGGAGAGGTTGGAGCAGGATGTCTTTAGTTTCAGAGGGTTTCTTCCTTTCCAGAGCATGTAGGGTGGATGGGGATAGGTTCAGGCAGAGCTGCGCACTGGTATTCTCCTGGTGTCTCTCCTGTGAGGCTGAGCCTCGTTGCGAGGGCACAGGATACCTTCAGTTGAAGTATGGCTGAAAAGTCCTCCGTGGGCTTCACCTGTGCACAGCCTATCCTTCCTCCCATAACCAGCTCAGTGTCCGGTGCTGAGGATGGAGTCAACTACCGATCAAGTGCATCGGTCCCTTATAAATTGCTGAAAGTGATGTGCCTGGAAGCCAAACAGCAGGCTAAGGGCTGTGCTGCTAACCCTGCAAAATTCTACAACCTTCCCGGCAGTTTGTGAGCAAATGTGTCTTATATTTCTTCTGCCTTTGTGGCAAAAGATCCATTAATATGGAAAGGGGGTACTGTGGCCTTGCAAAAAAAGATACTCATCCATACCTGACAAAAACAATTATATCGAGCGAATTTCCCCTGGCCTTTTCTTGTGCTTGTACCCAGCTAGGACTAAATGGCATCCTTGAGCTCTAGGTAGTTCAGCAAAATAGATGGACTATCTGCAAAAACTGTATACACTGTTTTTTTCAACTAGATGAGAAGTGAAAATATGCAATATAGCAATTTATAACTTCTAGTTACAGCCTTGCAGAATGCAGTCATAGACTTCCATAGTCTGTGTATGCAAGGATGTCCTTCTTTTTCTTTCTGTTGTGTGATTATTAGCAACAATGCAAAGCCATATGTTAGTTGCCATGGCGGAGGGGCTGCTCCCATCACCGTCTGAGCAGAGCACATTCTAAACATTGCAGTCTGGAGCCCAAAATACCACAGCAGTAACAGAATCCTTTCTCCGAGTGGTTGCAAGCACTCTCTCCTAGTGAAGACCCCTAGGACACAGTCCTTTTCAGCATACTTCCTTCAAACGCAGCCTCACATCCGTTGGTCAGATATCATGTGTTCACATTTGTCTTGAATTAGCCCACACAGCGACTTTTTAGTGACTTGAAGAGAAAAAGAATCTGTCCTTCTACCAATGGGAACCAAAAAGGAAGTTTTATATATATGTATTGGTAGGCTTCCAGTACTTCACACTACCAAACCATGAGGACAGCTGATGTAGAGTCTAGATTAGGAATAAAAATAAATACAGAAGATGTGCTGCCCTGCATAGTTCAGATGGCTCTAATTTTTGAAATATATATTTAAAAACCCCAACAGTTATATTTGAATTCTTACTAAAGACCCTGGTCAAAATTTAAATGTCGTTAATGCAGACTAACTCAAGAGCAGTGAAATTGTTCTAGTGCGGGCTTTACTCTCAAGAAAGCTTTCAAAATCCCAGCTCCTCTGGTTACCTGTTAAGCTGAGAGGGAGATGGGAGGCTGGGTCAATAACATTTAAATTGGCTTTGCAAAACTGTAGGGAAAAGTTACCAGCTCGGGTCCAAAACCCATTCACAAGTGCCCTTTACCACACTGACGGGGAGGGAATTGAAGAAATGAATGATTTGCTCCAAGAGCTGGGTGGCCTTTGGCATCGTTCCCTCTCGCCCGGCTCTCCACGTGTGCTGCCCCGGAGTTCCTCCCTCCCTGCGCGTGACCGCCCCGGGTGCTCATCTTCCCTGAGCTGGGGAAGTCAGGGCTGCACCCGTGAAAATACATCGTGCAAAGGAGAAACAGGCCCTGTGGGTACTTTCGCTGCATGAAACTTTCTGGTTAAAGTCTTTGTGCGTGTTCCTCTGGGTATTTTCTTCAGCTTGCCTTGTGTATCACAACTTGCATTCAAGAGCAAGCATTCAGTATCGTTGTTTTCTAAGTAGAAAATAGCTCATTACTTGTATTTTTGTCTCTAATTGCTAGTTAATGAAATTTGTTCCAGCTTTAACAACACTGCAATGAGCTACAAAGAATCATTTGTCTCGGCTGCCTGGGCCAGGCTCGCTTCTGCTGCAGCTCGCAGACGGCACAGTTATCCAGAAGACTGGAAGAATGCAGTCAAGAATAATGCAAAAATGGGTAAAAGCCAAGGCTCATCAATCTTTGGTGCTGTGCTATTACGTCTGAGCCACGTAGCTCAAACCTATTAGCATATGGAGCTGTTTGGGTGCTTTCTGGCATCTTGTTCCTTTGGAAAAGTAACTACAAACTTTAAGGTGCTTGTGTCAAACGAAGAAATTAGCGTAATACCAGCCTGTGCAGGCTGTGCTGTTAAACAAGGTTGTGTCTGAGGGGTCTGTGGTATATTTCTCTTCCATCCCACCAGCATCCCTTCCCCGTGCTTTGAAAAGAGGCCTTTCAGGTACTACTCATGTCACCTATCGTCTGCTATGTAACTCAAAAAACTCCAAGGGCCCAGTTCAAGAACCCAAAGCAATTTAGCAGCACATCCCAAACAATGTCAAACCAATAACTGGTAAATGCTGGCACTAGCTTTATTTGGCTTTAATATTGTGAGAAATTGCTGCTCTACTTTTGGAAATGATAATCCAGCTATCCTCCATTGTGGCATACTAAATATCTGGGCTGTTGTTCTTAAGAGGTAGACTCAGGTTTCCTGTGGCTGCGGGTCTTAATTAGTCCTGTAACTGTTAAATTGCAAATATTACTGAATATGCTGATGGTTTTACTTTCCTCTTGTCTGAGTTCTGCCCCAGCCTCCAGGCATCCAGGCTTGTTCAAATCAAACAGCTCTTTCTTCTAGTGAGCTTTCTCCTTGGCTACCCTTTCCCACCAAACCACCTACCGCGGATGCTCTCTTGGTGCCTTAGATGTAACATTCAGCTTCCTTGCTGCTTTTACTCCTCTGAGTAATATTTTGCAATAGTATTAATTATACAGTGTGCTTGGATTTCTCATACCATTATTAACAAATACATGTTTCCTCTAGCTTTCCTCGTTTGAACTGAATCTGTGAGCTATATCCCGTGTAGTATCTTTGACTGAAAAATACTTCAGTCCATTCTGTGCAAAGGTGAAGTTTAACATTCTGTTTTTGTGGATAGGGACAAACTGTTCTACAGCTTCAGGAAGGGCACAAGCCCATCACGGTCTCAGTTTTCAGAGGACTACAGCTCCCATGATCCCCAAGAAGAACTAGATCTGAGCTTTGACAGCGAGGCACTTTGGGAAAAGGAGGAGGTATACAAAAAACTTCCCTTTCTTCAGCAAGAGAAGTGAAGTTTGCAAGTAAGTAGGGCTGCTAAATAGGGAGTAGTAAATTCTCCTGTAAAATCCAGGTGGAAATCTGTGATGGAAATATGAGAGAGGTCCAAAGGGCTGAGAGAGATCCCTAAGGGCTCTAAGGGAACTCTGTATATTTGTCAAGTAGAAGGGCTATTAAGCAGGAGTTTTTAAATGTCCAAGCAAGGATGGCTAACAAGTTAAAAGAATCTAAGTTCTAAGGGAGATATTTGGATTCTAGTGAAACGGAAGGAAAAGGAAGACTGAAAGAATGAAGTGCTTGCCTCCGTGCCCAGTGTGTGGCCATGGGTCTTTAAGGGCACAGTGGGATGAAGGCTCCTATGCCTCCTCTACAGGGAGAAGTGCCGTGATCAGGAGTGAGGAAGATGATAGATGCTGGTTGGTTGTTAGAGCAGCTCTATGTTTTGTAATGGGCTTTACTAGGGGTAAGGGTTTAACTGGCGAATTAAAGTGGCCCGCCTGTCTGTGGTAGGGTGAGTTGGTGGGATAAGAAACTCAGATACAGACTAGCTGATAGCAAGTAGTAAGAGGTAGTTGAAGGTAGCCTTGTGTTTCCTGCGTCTCCACCTACAACCATAATCTCTTTTTGATCTCTCCTTTCGAAACTGTAGGTGTTGGTGATGATCTAACCAGCACCTGACTCGCCAGCCATTTGTCCTTGGAGGGCTGGGTAGTGCAGCTGCATCGTGTGATGGGGGAGTGGCTGTCACCCTGGCAAATCCCTTCAGAGGATTACCCAAAAATCTCCATAATTTTTCTCTTATCCTTAAACCACCCCCTCCATCTAATCAATGATGAACAAACTTGAAAGGCACAGTCTATTGAGATGGATGTGCAGAGTGGAGAAGAGCTAAGCTCCGCACTACTAAGAAAACCTGAGAAATGATCCCTCTGATGCACTTTCTGATGCTTATCGTATATTCTGTTTTCCCTGTGTATCTCTATAAAATGAATATATATTGTAATGCAGGAAGGTCCTTCCCCCACAAATCAGAACAATACAGCCAAAACAGCTAGCATTAGGTGTTTAAAAAGATTCACTCCAAAGTTTAAATTGTTGGTCTGACTTCTGCTGTAGCTGATTACACTACTCCTCAGGAACAGAAAGTACCTTTCTGCAGACTAGCCATAGTAAAAAAAAAAAAAAAAGTCTTACTAGCCCAGGCTAGCTCCTGAAAATTCACTGCACCTTTTTGGTCTGTTTACAATGTACTGTGGCCAACCAATAGCTCTTATGGGTTAATTTGGGGACAATAGCAGTCTTTGTTCTGGTTTTGGATTTGTGCTGGGGTTTGCACTGATATGAATACTAGGTATAGTATAACTGAGATCTTGAGGGTTTTAATATTAAATACGGAGCTACATATATTTGAGATGTCCAGCAATCCCCCCTGAGACTGATTTTTCCTCTGATTATTTGTTTTGCCAAACCCAGTGTTTTCCATTCTTGACTTGAACCGTCATCAAAAATGGTTCTATATAGTGTGTCTTTGAGTGATGCTAGGGAATAAATGTCTCTGTCTTATTTGAAGATGAATTATTTTGTTGAAAGGCTATTTTGTTTAGAATAGGAACATGTATCTGCCCCCCTCTGTAGTTCGCTTGAACTAGTTCTGCCCCAGCTGGATGAAGGAGTTTAGTTGTAGCTGCAAAGAACTTGACAAAGACTGTAAAAGCTGTCCAAGAAGAAGGATAAATAGCTTGAGCTCACGTCTAGGCTGCTAGTAGGATCAGAACTGGCCAGTTAGTGTGCGTGTGTCCCATGCTCCAGTGTAGATTTGTCATACACTTGGAAACTGGTATTGTCCTCACAATGGACATAGCAGAAAGCAGAAAGCTGCCCAAATCTGGCCTTTTAAAAAACTGCAACTGCAGCTAACCCCTTACTGCTGTGTGCGTGCCAGCTTTGCTCCTTTTTTTCCTGACCAGTACTGCTGCATTCACTGCTGAAAGCAAGCGAAATCCAAATCCTGGTCTTTCATGGAAGGGGGGGACAAGAGCTAGGGTGGGACATGGCTGTGGAATTAATGAAGTGGCATGATGTGTATTTGCACCTGTAAAACAGGAGCTGTACCGTAATATGAATTACAGGTCAGAGGTGCAATGCTAACTTTGGCTGCATGGAATAATATGGAGACAGCAAACACTGTATTTTGTTCGTGAGGCCAGCAAGCATGCTGTTATTTGTGTGCATGTAACTGTTTCAAAGTGTTCGGGATCTCACTGCTGGTGGAGTAATTTGTCCTCTCTGCTGCATGCACAGCAGTGCCTGCAGCCCCTTGAGGAGCGTGCTGTGGCTTTGCTCGCCTCCTTTGTTGCTGCTTGGCTACTTTCCCCCTTTCTTTTCTCCCTTCTTTTTCCTTCTCTGACAGAATAGCCTTCTGGGAAAGGGAAAGCTGAGTATTTCTGAAGCACTGCAATGCAAACAAACCAGCTCCAAATGAACCTTGACTGGGAAAATCTGTGCCACACAGCATAGGCATCACAGCGTGCAGTATGTGCGAGCTGCTAGAAAAGACTGCCAGGCTGGTGAGGAGCCCGAAGGACCAGGCATCCTCACAGTCCTTTGCCAGTAGAAGCGTTTGTGAGAAGTAGATTAAAACTAATTTGTGAATTAGTTTTAAAATGTTAATTTATTTTTGCTTGATGGGCCCGTACACTGTATAAAGTAAACACCAGTTACCGGAGTATGCTGTACCGCCTCTTCAAAGCCTCGTACAAGTGATACTTGTAATGCAGGTGTATGGTGGTGTCCACGTTTTCCTAAGTGAAAACAGAAAAGCAGTGCAACATGCAATGGGGTATAGGGGAGATGATCCCGCATGTAACTCCAGAGCTGCTGGCCACCAGATCTATACTCTAGACCTTCTCCTGTTAGCTGAAACAAGCAAGTACAAACGTAAAACTGGAGAGATGTGAGTTTCTAACTGAGAAGCAGAACCACCAAGCAGCTAATTGGGAGGAGGCTAGCTTCAACTTGTCCAGCTGTTCTGTCCCAACAGCTTGCCTGATGGTGTAATACATTGAAAACAACAGTAATCCTGCTGTCCAGTAACGTGTATAGGCTAGTTACTATAATCTTAACTACAGCTGAAAGCAGGGATGCAGGAAGGAGTATCACAGGTAAAGCCAACTCAAATCTATAGCAACAAGTCTTTCAAAGGATTGGCCATTGAGATGACAGACTCTAAGTTACGTTGGCTTCCAGTCCTCACCAGACTTCGGTTTGCTGCCCCTAAGCTGACAGCTTCATTCCTCATTTTGCCCTGTGGCAACATCCAGCTACCAAAAACTGTAATGCAGTTTTATGTATGGAACTTGCTGGGGCTTCTAGGGCAACACGTCTTCTCTCGCCTCACCTGTAAGTATAGGCATTAAAGAGAAGGTATCGTTGCCTGCTTCCACACCTAAAATGAGAGAATAGCTCATTGAGTAAGACATATTAGACTACCTTTTGAGGCTGTTTTTTCTAATATAGCCTAACATCCCCAGCTCTATGCCTTGGTTCCCATGCTTTGGGGATAAGAGATGGGAATAGCAATGGAATATTCTGATGCCAGAACAGCACCTGGCCCTGAGCAGCAAGGTTGCTGCTGTCATGCAGGCTGCCCGGGCTTTGGGCTCTTCTCACAAGTACTGCTTATGGCATAACTCTCTGAAAATCTGTCCCACATTCAGGATTGTTCCTATGACCCCTGCATCTTCTTGTGCATTGCAAATATTTCCTTGCACAATGCTTAAACAAAGGGAAAGTGAGGCAGAACTATCTGAACAGCCATCCAGCACCAGAGCACTTTGTGGTCAAAATAATCCTGAAGAATCTTTCAAATCCATACATGTCACCAAAATATAATTAAGACGCGGGATTACCCAATGGAGCTGTTGATTCATAGGACTAGGACTGATGAGCACCAGGAAAGTAATAGATTTTATTGGGTAATCCATGTGTTTGGACGCACAATCCTTCAAGCCAAGTCATTCTCGTAGGCCTTGGAAATCCTTGAATGACAATTTCTGTCATTGCCACAGGTCTTCATTAAAACACAGTGCAAAATCCTCTGCATTCCACCCATCGCGTAATACCAAGGAGAAAACACTGTGAGTAAAAAACCTGCTCTAATGGTTAAATTCCTGCCAACCTAATGTAGACATCTTTTTTCCTTATGGCTGCAGAAATGAGACCTTGGATGAAGCTCCTGTCAGCAATGAGTCTGATAGCTTGGCACCGCCTTGCAGCAGCTGGGCTTCAATGGATTTCATGTGCAAGTAGGCCTGAAAGTCATATTAATTTTTAATTGAATGTTTAAGTTTCAGGTTTAGGAGGTCTTCTTAAGAGACGTCTCAGTAATATGTATGCTGCTATGAATGAAGAGGTAGGTCTTAAGCTATGTGTTGTTGGTAAGCAAACTAAAACTCTCTACTGAGAATAAAAATATATAAATCCATGTGTATATATGTGTGTGTGTGTATATATAAAAGTATATTTTTAAAGAAAGACATCTGGCAGAAGTAACACCTTTGCAGCAATGAAAGCCGCCTGCCTTGCTCCAGTTTGCATTCAGCGCTGTGGCAGTTTCAAAGACCTTGATGGCTGGGGCAGCTGCATGCAGGAGGAGGTCACAGACGTTGGAGCAAAGAGTTTTGATCAGAAGGGAAAATCCTAAAAATAATGCCATAAGCTAAGCTGATACACGTGGAAAGAGCTTGGCAGAATTATGTAAAGGATTGGATGGTATGGTGTAGATTTCTATGCAGGGAAGGCTGGCTTGGATTATTTGTTTTGGTGGCGAATATCTAGGAAAAAGAGCAAAAGTGGAAGAGGACATAAAGAGAGAGAGAGAGTGCTAATGGTTTGGGCTCTGGAGAGATATGACTAGAAAATTAATTTTCCCTATGGAAATAATTGCATCTATTTCACCACTTTTTTTTCCAGCTATTTAGCCCTCTTCAGAACATACTGGCTTCCTAGCAAGTTTTTTAGGAGTTTGGCAGAAGGTATGCAGAGCTCGACTTTGATGCTACTCTCTTCTTTGTGGATGCTTTCCTAAAAATGCTAAAAAAGCAACTCTGGAATATCATAGCATTTCTTCTCATAGGCATCTATACATGTTTTGTTAGTAAGCACCATATGTCACTCTTTAAACAGCCCAGTAGTGTATTTACTGGGACCCGAGTGTATGTGGTAAGTAACATCACAGCTCCTGTATGTGGTGTACCGGCTATAATTACACAAAACTTCAATAAACATGTCATTTTAATCATTTCCCTCCCTTTCAGAAATGTGTTTATATATGTGTTGTTCTCTTACCCACAGTGAAGGAGTGTTTAGAATGTGTCATTAAGGGTAACAGATGTATTTGAATAAGGGCTTTTTTGGATGTCTGACTGTTCATTGGGATAAGTCCTTGAAGACAGGGCAGTTCTGAAATGTGAAGGCAGCATTAAATAAAAAATTTTTTAAAACCCAAACAAACAACCCATGCCACTCTCCCTGAGTGAAAACCTACAATGGAATGAAACACCCTTTTAACTAATTGCAAAATTCTTTAGACATGTTTCTCCTACAGCAACTGGGCCAGCTTTAGGCTGATTGATGGGGCTTGTGAAACGATCTTTAGGACCTTCCACTTTGATCAAAAAATATTCCCAACTCCTAATAGTCCAGCTGGCCTGGAGACGGACCAAGGGACATCTTCATAGATCCTTGGGATGCATTAAAAAATGCAGTCTTTCTTTTAGCAATGTAAGTATATATAAGTCTTTGGTACTTTTCCAGCCGCTCACTTAAACTTGACTTTGTATTGAGCGCTAGGTGTGAAAGAAATATACATGTCTTTAAAACGTATCTAGAAAAGGATTTTTGTTTATTTAATTTAGAAGCTGGCATTCTGCCTTGTGCTTTTTCTACTTGCTAATAGCAGGCAACTTCAGTCTCTGCCAGGTCCTGAGAACGGCTAGAGGCACCGAGTACACAAGAGGACAGAATTTACACCTTTGCATTTGGCTGACTTTGCCTAATTTGGCAGAAAAAAAATCTTTGGCATTCCTGGTTTTAAGAAATCTGCAAACTAAGCAAGGTTTGCTGAACTGTTGCCTGATGTCTAGGAGTTGCTAAACTGTGATAGCATTTCGACAATGAAATGGCTAAAATAGCACAAGCGTTGCTCCTGTTATTTCTAAAACACCTCAGGACCATCCTAGAATTTACTTGCTTTTATTTTCCTAAACAGCCTGGTACTAGAGACAAGGTTTGCAGTTAACATTCATCCCACGTGTTTTTCATTAATGCATATATTTGTTAAATTCTTGTTCTGCTAAGATGCGTACTTGATTTAAAAAACAAAATAAAATTGGAAATCTTTGAGGAGGAGAATTCTTGAAGGTCTTTAGCTAAGGTGAACCCAAACCCTTGCGAGTTAATTAAGAGCCTTCTTAAAGGCAGTTGGATTGATGTCAAGGTCACAAAAGGACATCGGCCTTTTGGGGGGGAACTCTGGGTGCCTAGATCAAAGATTACGTTCTAGAAAATGAAAGGGAAAACCAAGGAAACGCTGCTCGGTACCTGTGTATACCTGGAAAGCGCCCGGTGCCTGGACGTGCCAAAGAATGCTCAGGTACAGGGCTTGCAGGTCAGCGTGGTCTTGGTCGGACCCTCTAGAGAGCAGAGGCGGTGGCAGACAAAGCGAGGCGCTGCCGTACCGCGGCCTCTCCCCACAGGCGGCTGCTGCCGGTGGGTGCGTTTGCACGGGGCCGTGGGAAGGCGGAGGTGGCCCTTCCTCTGCTACCCCGCTGCTGAGAGGCGGGGAGCTGGACCCCCCTGCACCCGGCCGGGAGGACTCTGGCTCTGGGGGAAGAGGGGTGTCCCGAGAGGAAGCCCTGCTGCCGCCCGGCAAGTCAGCGACCACGGGGGCCGCCGTCCAGGTGCTCCTCCGGCAGCCCTCCCAGGGGGGCCTGGCCCTGCTGCTGCATGTCTTGAGCTCGGTGGATGTGTTTGCTCAGTGACTCAGGGAACAGGGGCTGGAACTTTAACGATACACGCTCTTTTCCGTGGGCAAACGAGTGGGAAGTGCTGCTTCCTGACAGGGAGCTTGGGCTGTTGCGAGCCCCGAGCGGACTATCGTGGAACCTGGCCTTCAGGCCGTTGCGAGCCCCGAGCGGACTAGCGTGGAACCTGGCCTTCAGGCCGTTGCGAGCCCCGAGCGGACTAGCGTGGAACCTGGCCTTCAGGCCGTTGCGAGCCCCGAGCGGACTATTGTGGAACCTGGCCTTCAGGCTCCCCGTCAGCTGCAGGTTAACCTCAGATTCCTGCAGGAAGCTACGGCCAGCGCGTAGCAGGTGGTCAGCACTTCAGGATGCTTCAGGATCTCTTGCTCCCCATCTTGAGCAACCTGATCTAGTGCAAGATGTCCCAGCCCGTGGCAGGAGGGTGGCACTAGATGATCTTTACAGGTCCCTTCCAACCCAAACCATTCTATGGTTCTAATATACGTGTACACAGACAGTGGTCCTGCTTATTGGAGATGTCGGAAATATCCCTTACAATTGCCTTTAAAGTAAAATTGAAGGAAATGTTAAGTAATACTGATCAAAAAATAAAATTGTCTCATTGTGAAAATGCCAGAATATTGTGATTGTTTTGTATTTTTGCCTCCTTTTTTTTTTTTTTTTTCCTACAGTCCTGAAGCCATTAGACAGTAATGAAGCATGTAACTGAATCCATATTATTGGTCGAAAAATGTTTCTGATGATAGCGCATGCCTATGCCTAGTTGTTATAACTTCTCAATTAGCAGAACCAGAAAAGTAGGTGAGGGAGATTATAGTTAAGGAATTTGCAGGGTTTTTTTATTCTTCCACTCCTAGCTAGACATGGCAGGATCCCATTGAACTGAGAAGAAGAAAATTATATTCCAGAAATAATTCTTATTGTCTGTCTTAAATTTACTACTGACATTCTCTCTCCATACTGAAACAGAAGTGTTTTACGGATTCAGATTTTCTTTATAGTGGTATCAAACTTGCTGTTTGCTCAGATTAAGGAATATCACGGATATGTGCGATAAAAAATGATCTTCAAGAGTGCTATGCGCAATGTAGCTCATTTAAGGAATATTGCTTGGCTTATGCTATATGGGCAGAATCTGCAGACTGTCTAACAGCATTTTAAATCAAAGTAGTGCTTTTAGTAATGACATGAATAAAACATCCCCTAGCCAGGTAGCTGGAGCCAAATAAGCCTTGAGATCTGGCCACAACTGATTTCAATCCCTAGAAAGAATTTAGGTCAGAAAGAGACACTAAGAAATGCGATTGCCAACCTGAGTATCACCTGGAAAAGCTGTTACTGTTTGTTCAAATATCTTTATTTTTTTTAATCAGCACAGCAGGCTTGTGTAAAATACATCAGTAACAATGAACTTTTGTTAATATACACTGCATTTATATTAGGAAGATATTGCCATACATCTGATACACCAAACCTGGGAAAATGGTCTTGCATATAGATTTTTATTCTAGTATATGTAGCTCTTAATCCATTATGATCTTGGTTTTTTCTGCACTTTGTCTTTTAATGTCTTGAGAAACTGTAGCCATTTCATGGGAGTACTGTGCTACCAAGTATTAACATATCATGCCCTCCTACCAGGACATTATTTATTTAGGTATTTCCTGAAGGTAAAACAAATAAATTATTGGCATCAAAAGCTTATCCTTACTTTGCATCCATGTCGTGACTGTTCAAAAAGCCAGGCTTAGCACACGTGGGCCTGATTTACAAAGCTCACTGGACTCTCTGCAAGAGAGACATATACATACATTGGTGATCTCATGCATGTTCATAGCAGGTTCAAGGTATCTAATATGTGGGGTTTTTTTCTCATTTGCTTTACGCCTCCTTTCAGACTGAAAGTCCAAGAACCATAATCCCATTACTGAAAACACACCTTCCTTCCCACCACATCTTCCCCATAATCTGCCTTATCTACAACATTTGTGAGCTTTTTTGTAGAAGACTGTCTAATTTTTTTGTGCTTGTCTAGTGCTGGATATGAGTACTGTTTGCTGGCCCTTAGATAACAGTCTAGTAAAGATCGTAGAAGTAATCTTATGGTTTAAAGAGGCATCTTGTCTGTATTTATTGTCATGGTATAAAATCTGTTAAAAGATCACTTTTTGCATTGAACTCAGCCTTGTAAGTTGAGAGCTGTTTAACGGCTGAAGAACAGTTGTGTTTTTCATGGATGTTTCACATTTTTTATGCAGAACTAAATGGACAGTTGTACTATGCAATGTGCTTAACTACTTGGTGGTCATGTGCCATTACCATTTCGCAAACACATCTGACTGCTGAAAGTCTTGCTCCCTCTACCTCCAGTTTTGCATCTTCACCGTAGCCAGGAGCTACCACCAGCACAACTTGGCCAAAAAGGTGTATCCAGGGGAATAAATGCACACTACTCTGCTTCAGGCAAGTTCCGCTGGGTTAGTTCAAACAGCTGACAAAGGCAGGCTTTCACTAACCAGCACGCTTTGACTTGGGCAGATTAGGAAAACAGCAGCGTAATTCCAATTTATGGAGCTATGGGAAGAGCCCTGATTTCTGGGAATGCCCATTCCAGATGACTGGCATCTTTAGCCTGCAGAGCCAGGTCTGGAAGAGGATGTTTACTGGCAGCCTCTAAAATAATGACTGTTTTCTGAGGCTACAGTCGTGCAGTCATTGTAGAAATGGCTTTGTGGCACTTGAAGACATCCATTCCCACCTGTAAACTGGAAATTGCCCTCTTCCTGGTACAGCTCAAATGTCAGAATAAATCATCTAGGCACTCCTCATGTGTTTCAGCGCAAAGGCAGCAGGTTAGTAAGTGCTGGTAGGAGTGATGTGAGTTTACCCACCTGACTTTCTGCTGGAATTTAAACACTTATTTTTTAATACTGTCTTTTACACTATGCAGTAGGGCTGACTATACAGCTGCTGCGGAGCAATGACAAACACCTGGATGTCAGTCACATCTTAAACTGGCACAGCTGCTTCTCCAGTAAATACTTGTCCCAAGACTGAAGATTAGCCACTTTGCTGCGCAAGGCTTTCTATGGCAGTGGAAAGGCCCTGGACAGCATGCAAACTACAGCTGGCTAGAGATTTCTCCTGTGCAGAAGAAACTTTAAAACAAAGCATATATTTTAGAAGGAGGAAATTCCCATGTGTAAAAACCTAGAATTTTTACCTGAATGTGAAAAGGCCACAAATGTACAAGCATTTTAAGTATGCAAGGCAACCAATTCTCTGTCACTTAGCAAACAGGAAGCGTCAAAATAGCTGAGGCATGAAAGACGGTAACAGCCACAAATAAGTAATCTCTGGTGAGTGTAACCATGAAAACTTTGAAACGTGTTTCTCTCTCAACTTTCAAAGCAACTTCCTCCAGTCCCAAAGAAACTGAAGTAGTACTAAGAAACTAGATCCCATAAGAGTAAAAATTTGTCAACCATCTCAGAGCACACGTTCTCCACCAGCATGGTGTGAGCCACAGCAAAGCAGTGGGTGAATGCTACCAAGTAGCTACATTACCCAACCACATCTGCATACAGTGCCAAGAGCTGCTGATGGTATTACTACTGAAGTGAGTGCCTCAGTAAATCTGCAGCTTCTGTATTAGAAGGAAGTGGCGTTAGCTAGTCCTGACAAAACTGGCCCCATTTGGACTCTGACTTGGTATTTAGCAAGTTACTGAGCTTCATTTGACAGGTTGAATAATGAAGGATCTGTCGCAGCTGTAGGTGAAAAGTTTTAAGGAATAATTACTTTTGGCGTTGCATTGGTTTTGATCTTGCTTCACTTTCCAACCATTTGGTCGAGCTGTCTTTTCCTACTTCATTTAAATGCCAGTACTCTCAGAAACCACTTTCCCACATGGGTGTTTTATACACCAAGATCAGGTCACCTCTAACCTTTTGGTAGGTGTTGGGGTAGTGTGATGGTATTGGCGCAACCTTTTAACTTTCACTTAGGTTTGTGCACAATATTTTCTTCCATGGTTTGTAACAGAAACTTTTTTTTTTTCCTGAAAATCTGTCTTGAGTGTTTTGAAGCATCTCACTCTTTCAGGCCATCTTCTGACACATTATGTACACACTTGTTCACCTCTAAGAGCAGATTGTTGTGATGCGGTAGGAAAAATTTCTGAACCTGAACCATTTGTCTAACCGCACCATTGCAGCTTTCACTGTTGGTTGCAACTGCACAGCATGAATTTTTTTTCTGTAATGTGAGTGTTGCACAAAAGATCAGCTCTGACCAAATCTCCTGTCACACTACAAAAAGCCTGTAAAAACTCTCCAATTGACAGTGAGGCAGTGGACTCATAGCTAGAAAATGGGGCTGTAACATAAGAATCTTCCTATTATCAATGTGATAGCATCCCCTGTTCTAGCTGTAACATTATAGTGAGGACACAGGCATTTATACAGTTACATTGTACTGGTGTAGCCCTTGTTTGACAGAGACCAAGGTAGGGTGTGAAAGAAGCCGATGGTACAGTAGTTACAGCAATTGCTGCCGTAACAGAAGCTGCGGTGCTTGTGAATTACAGGCTATCAGTTTGCTGGAGTATTTTGCAGTCATATTGTGCAAGATGACTGTCAAAGGCATGCATTAGAGATATGAGTTTGCACTTGAACTGAGACTTGACTTAGTCTCTTAAGGACTTCATTATTATTCAATGTATTATTCCAGCAATCTTGAAGTGGGTCAGGTACTGAAAGGGAAGCCAGTGCTGGTTGGACAGCATTAATTTTGGTTATTATGTGCATTGTCTGGTTAGACCTGTTTTTAAAATGTGCCACTACACGATGCACTCATTACGGCAACCTCCTCATCTCTCCTGCCAGTCCTCAGCACGCTGCCTGTAAACAGTCCACTCCGAGTCTGCCGGTGCTAGGGGCAGATCTTGTGCAACAAGTTGGTGGTGGAGTCTGCTGTTGGGTTGGCTGATGGGGTGCAAAGCGATACACAGAGCTCTAAGGGAGAGCGTGGGTTAGCTGTGCCCATCAGCAAGGGTTCTGTTGGTTAAGTCAGGTCAGTAATAGAGAAAATAGTACCTCAACATCTCTCTTTCTTCCTGCTTGCAAGAATATTTGAAAGTACTTTAGTCTGTTTTAATTTTGAAACCGTTGAGCTGTTTAGACTGTCATATTTTAGCATGTACTCTATTTGTGGTGGCATTTAAATGCAACAGAAAGAAATTTAAACACAGCCCAGCCAAATGTTCTAAGCAACGAGTTTCCATGAGGGAAGAAGCAAATAACTTTATGCTGCCTGTTTTCCTTCTTGCCTTGCCACTCTGCAGCCTTTCACTGCACCCCCAGGCCTCTCAGCCACCCCCACTACCTCCACCATGTCAAAAAAAACCCCCAAACCAAACAAACAATAAAACCCAACTGTGCTCCTTTTTCAAGAAAATAAAATAGTATTTACATTATTTCTGTAGAAGGAAGAAAGGAGAGAAAAATAACCCTCCAAAATTACAGATCTACTTGATACACTGGTAACTTTATTGTATTGAATTATACCTCTCCCTGAAGTCCTCTGAAGAAGTGATGGAGGAAGATAAAAACAAGCTTTTTCTTTATCCAGGACATGCAGGAAAGAAAAGAAAAATTCCCAAAGTGGATAGGAACGATGTGAAACAGCATGCCTTGAAATTGTTCTGTTTCTTTGAAGAGAAATCTAGTTGTGCTCTGGTAAATCATGTTTCTGAATATTTATCATGTTTTTACAGGACTCTATTGTCCCTGTACCTATTGTAATCTATGAACCTTGTACACAAATCAGTCAGTTATTGTTCTGTTTTGCAGGGGAAGGATTAAGGCACTAAAAGGATACATTTATCTGGTTGTCCTGAGCTTTGTTGTTCTTTCAGTGATTTGGAGTAAGATTCTGCTTTTGCCAGAACTACTTTTGGCAGAATCCTCAATAAGATCTATTCAAAACCACCCTGTGGTTCATTCACTGGATGTTTGTTTTGCTGGTGCATATCTCTGTGTTACAAAAAAAAATGCATTTTTTTCTTCAGGTTGTAGAAATGGTGATGAAAAGAATGATTTGTTTACTGTCTCTCCCCAAATAGTAACATGGGAAAGTGAGAGAATTGTCTTATATATATATAGGTACTGTGTCACATATCATTCATGCAAATCTGAAAGCAACCATCACATGCAAAGTGATGCAGGCGCTCACCAGGGGGAAAAAGAAAAAAGCCCCCCCCCCCCAAAAGCCCTCCCCCTGATTCTGGGCTTTAAAGGGAGAGAACTCACTGTTTTTCCCACCATAATATGCAAATGCCATTTTGTTTCCTTTTTTTCTGCAGCAGGACCTTACAGTGAGGTCAAGCCCTGAAATGCTTACCCCTGTGTTTGCAGTCAGGCATTTAGGTGCTCTGCGGACCAGGACACGGTCATTCTGTTTCCTGCTGGGATGGAAATAATACTTTTTTCTTTATGCTTGTGTATTTCAATGGTCAAACATCACTGATGGTTGCGGGGGTGAGGAAGGGTGGTGTGTAAGGAGTGGTGTGGGGGTGTGTAAGGAAGACCTGAAAATATGTATGTATGATTCCTTGGAAGTAATATTTGCTTTAAAAAAAAAAAAAATCTTAGTTCCTGGCTTTGGTGGAGCACAATCAAGCCTTACCAAGAAAAAAGTCACCATCTGAAATACAAAAATCATATTCTCATAGGTATATAGAGAATATTTTTCTGTAAGTTAAACAAGAGCCATGTTCTGCTTTTAAAGGCCTGATTATAAAAATGTAAATTTAGATTGATTCTAATGTACTCTTCACATTCTTCTAAAATTTCTGCCACCTTTCACACGATTAAGGTAAGTTCTAAATCAGATTATAAAAACAGTGTTTAAATAATTAAAGATTTGTTGCTACCTTCAAGATGCACATGCCAATGAAAAGGGCCATCCTTCTTGTGCTGACAGAAAGATGGTGACATGTAATTCAGGTGGAAATATTCTGTATGGATTAGCAGGCACCTGACCAACTTCCACTATTATTTAGTGATATCATCAATATCTAAAATCAGAGGACTGATAGGACCTCAGAAAAAAACCCAGTAAATGACTGCTTTGGATAATGCTGAGTGCTTCTCTGCACAGCATGTTATTTTGGGGGCCTTCATACCTCTGCATGTTGTTGTGATTGGTGTAAGATGTGTTTAAGGCTGCTACAATGCACAGATGTGAACGTTCCAACAAGGGTGACCACTCTTCTGTACAAGAACCGTTACTTCACTACCAGACTAACAGAAGATACATAAGATATGTATGTGAGATAGATAGCTGAGATGACCCAGTTAAGCAATTGGGTGGCTAACTCTTCCTATGCTAATCTATCCTTCTCCACCCGCCCGTCTTCCTTCTGGCTTTGACCCACCTAGAATTAACATTATAAGCACTTAACGAACCTCTAAATTAGTTCTTTGTGTAAGCTTAAAGGCTAATTTTTAGTGAAACTTCATTTTGTACACTATGTATGGAAACAGAAAATTTGCACTAAAAACATAGTAATTGTCTCCACCTTGGACAGTCACAGAAGACCTCAGACATGAAGGGAGGAGCTACGGGTGAATTTCTATATAGCAGATATCCCCACTGGGTCATAAATCTGCACTAAAAGAAGGTTCAGACTTCAAATTCAGCTTTCAGTAATAAAGTTAGAGCTAGCAATAATACCTATGCTAGTGTGTTGTAGCTATAAGTTTGTCATGGTTTAACCCCAGCCAACAACTAAGCACCACGCAGCTGCACGCTCACTCCCCCCACACCCAGTGGAATGGGGGGAGAGAATTGGCCAAAAAAAAGTAAAACTCGTGGGCTGAGATAAGAATGGTTTAATAGAACAGAAAGGAAGACACTAATAATGATAATAATAACAATAATACTAATAAAAGGATTGGAATATACAAAACAAGTGATGCACAATGCAATTGCTCACCACCCGCTGACGGACACCCAGTTAGTCCCCGAGCAGTGATTACCCCCAGCCCCACTCCCCCCAGTTTATATACTGGGCATGACATCACATGCTATGGAATACCCCTTTGGCCAGTTTGTGTCAGCTGTCCTGGCTGTGTCCCCTCCCAACTTCTTGTGCCCCTCCAGCCTTCTTGCTGGCTGGGCATGAGAAGCTGAAAAATCCTTGTCTTTAGACTAAGCATTACTTAGCAACAACTGAAAACATCAGTGTGTTATCAACATTCTTCTCATATTGAACCCAAAACATAGCACTATACCAGCTACTAGTAAGAGAATTAATTCTATCCCAGCCAAAACCAGGACAAAGCTCACAGTGTAAAATCAAGCTACTTGACATGAGAATTGAGATCACTTGGTAGGAGGGTAATTTTATCTTTTGTTGAGAGTACTGTGCCGAACTGAACAGTGTCTATGGCTGAATCAGGACTTTTCTGACTTTTAGAGAAAAATGTGCATTAGTAGCAACTTAGATGAAGAGAAGGCAAGAGGCTGGTGGTCCAGGGCTGCCATAAGCATAAGGCCAGTATCGGAGGAAGCACAAAAGCAGTAATCAGATAAATTAATCTAGAGCAATCTGCAGTAATGGGTATAGTAAAAGTTGTTCTTTTTCTTCTTTCTTGAAAGAAGAAATGCCAGTTCCTCAAAAACAGTTTGTGGGGAAAGTTTTGGGTTTTGAAAACATCACTAAATTTGTTGCAAAGTAGTCTTGTAATATTTTCAAAATGAAAACTCTGTGTTTCAGTACACATTTACTTTTTACTTCAGTTTTTCAAACTGTTTTTACAAGAGTCAAAACTAAACCTTTTCAAATTACTTGATCTTAACTGTCACAGAACGGAAAAACCCCATGTTAACATAAGAGGTTGTGCTTATTTGGCAAAGGAAGTACTTAGGCGGAGATTGAAATTATATTGAAACAATGTGGAAACCACATTCTTCATATTAACAAATGGCAATCTCTCCCTTCTCATCTCATCTCTGTTTCATCTGCATTTTGACTATACTGTAATTTTGAAAAGGACTGGTTTGTATTGCATAGTCATGTTGCAATCATTGTTTATTGTGTTGCTGTTATATAACATCTTCTCTAGGCGTATATACTTACTTCTGATCAGGAGATTAAAAAACATGTCGTAGATGAACATGCATAGTCCCAATGGGAAGTGGTTGTAACAAACTCAAAGAAGCAAAAACGGTGAAATTACTCTTACACAAGGTAAACTAGCTCAGAGAAGGTATGTTGCTTCTGTGCCCTGAGGGCACATGCTGCATAGAGGCACCTGTAGGAAAACAGTAATGATAGAGGTAAGTGGAGTCGGATGCAAAATGTACATCTTAAGATACGTTGGAATTCAGAGTCCAGTTTAAGAGTCACCTGAAAGAAATTCTCTTCTGGCTATGCCACGTACTGCCTCTGAAGGATCTTGAGCAAGGCATGTTTTGACCCAGATTTCAATTTCAGCCACTAACTTTTCAGTTAGTCCCCTGGCGACAGGGACCTAGATTTTTCTGGGCTGACCAGCCTAAGTTTCAGAGGTACGACGCCACTACTAACTTACAGAATCTGACATTTTCAAAACATTCTTTCCTTTTACAGCAACTGCCCTTCCCTGAATGACCTATATGTAATTGTGGGCTCATATAAGCTTTGCCTCAGGTGACACCCTAATTTCTCAGGCACGCATTGCGACGAAAACACAAAACATAATAGAAATGCCTTGCATCATGCCATTCTGTGAGCCTCCGCGGAGGGATACGCCTACCGGTAACATGATTCAGAGAGGCAGAATTGACCTCCGGGAGACTTCAAAGGGTAAGGCATAGGAAAAGGAACAAGCTGCCTTTCCTTTTTTAGCTGGGCATAGCGAGGTTAATACCAGGTAGCCAAAACACAGAGTAGGTGCTGTCCGTCTGGGGACAGGGCTAGGGTGATGCCCCTTTTTCCCCGAGCCGGAGGGACTGCAGCAGCGCTCAAGCCATGCCTAATGCTGTGAGGCCCACTCACGCTTCCCTGTATGGGTGCGAAAACCTGCACTTTGACCCCAATGAAACATCTGCTACAAGCCCAAGAAGCGCGATATAGGCGGGGGGGGGAACTCTGGCAAAAAAAACCCCAAAACCCAAGAAAACCCCAAACCCAAACAATAAAGCCAGGCATGCCCCCTACAACGCGTCCTGCGGGCAGGCCCCCGCCGACCCCGGCCCTGCCATCCCTGACTGGACCTGCCGCCCGCCCGGCTTCGCCCCGCCCCGCTTCCCCGCGGCGTCGCTCTCCGCCAATCAGCGGCGCCCTCTCCTCCCGCGCGCCTTCCCCCACCCCTCGCGGCCCGCCCGAGAGGGGCCGGCCGGCCGTCTCGCGAGAACGGCGGAAGCCTCGCGAGAGCGGCGAGGCACTACCCCCCTCGCCCCCGCCCCCGCAGGCGGCGCTCCGCCCCGCGGCCCTCCCGCCGCCGCCGCCGCCTCCGCCCGCCGCCGCCGCGGCCGGATCTGTCTCTCGCTGGCTGCTGGCTGGGCGGTGGGAAGGGAAGGGGAGAGAGGAGAGGAAGGGGGGGGGGCGGGCGCGCTCGGCCCTGCGCACTGAGCGATGTTTGTCCGCCATCGCGGCGGAGGAGGAGGGTGAAGGAAGCGCCGCCGCCGGAGCGAGGGGCCTGCGCCTCCGCCTCGCCGCCGCCTCCGCCGCCGCTCCCCCCCTCGGCCCGGCCCGGCCCGGCCCCGGCCCCGGCCCCGGCCCTCCCGCCCTCCGCGCAGCCCCGGGGGCCGCAGCCCGGAGTGAAGGTCGCCAGCGGCCTCCTCTGCCCGGCCCCCGGCCCCCGCTCCCGGGGTCTGCCGCCCCGCCGCGCGTCCCCCGGCGCCCCTCCGGACGGGAGGCGCCGCCGCCGCCGGGCCCGAAGATGTCGAACCTGAGCAAGGGGACGGGCAGCCGGAAGGACACCAAGATGCGGATCCGAGCCTTCCCTGTGAGTACCGGGCCTAGGCCGGGCCGAGCGGCCGCGCAAGGCCCCGGCCAACGCCTGCCCGCAGGCCCCGCGGCCTCGCCGCCCCGTCAGCCGCGCCGTGTGCCCGGGGCCGCGGGGCGGCGAGCCGGGCCGGCCTCGGGCCTGGGAGGGGGCCGCGGGTGCGGGCGGTGCGGGGAGAGCTGTCAGCCGGCCGGCGGCCTCGGGCACCCCCCGTGCGAGTTGCGGGGCGGAACGGGCGGGAGCCGCATCTCGGGGGAGCGGTGCTACCTGCCGCCTGGCGAGTGGGAGGTGGAGGAACTGGTCCCCGCGATTATCGTCTCCGTCATCAGTCAAGCAAATCAATTATGGAAATCCACGTACGGCACGGGGGGGCCGAGGAGGGGGCTGGTTTCTTTGTTTTCAAGGAAAAGGCCTCAAAGAAGGAGTCGAAGGTGATACGCCTACATCAACAAAATTAGTTAACCCCGGAAGGGGGGTGTGTTTATTTATGTCTTCTGGAGAGTTT
The DNA here is from genome assembly GCF_947461875.1 of Haliaeetus albicilla. NCBI lineage: Eukaryota > Metazoa > Chordata > Aves > Accipitriformes > Accipitridae > Haliaeetus > Haliaeetus albicilla. The sequence continues at coordinate 24,143,456 of NC_091491.1, read as the reverse complement.
CCTTTGGTGGATTTATTTCACTCTCCACTCCGTAAAAGAGGCTGTAAGTCATATGATTATAAGATTTAGGTGGCATAATGCCAGCTGTTTGGAAGATGTTACTATAAACATCTAGGCATAGGTAACTTTCACGCATGTTCGGTGGAGCCATGAGCGTGCCATCCTTTTGAGTTACAGAGGGGAATGAGCCAGATTATTAATTTATACTGCCATAAAGCTTGCTGTGTTTTGACAGTTGGTTCAATTAAAGCTTACAACAGAATAACAAATTCAGTACTATTAATGGCGCTGAGGAATGAGGGAAATAGAGAAGCTTCAGTCTGCCAGAGGATGGCCAGGAAGTGTGTATGTGTTCATCGGTGTATATGTTAAAAAGAAGATACTCAGTTGAGTCACTGGCTTTTAAGGTTTAGCGTTAACTTTTTGATGCTACGTCTGATCCCAGTAGGCAGTAGTGTAGAACTAATGTGCCTTGCCTTTATAGAGAAACTGGATATACCTGTTTATCTTATTTCACTGGCGAGGAATATATCAATATATTTGCTTCATCAAAACTCTCGCTGATGAAATTAGAGAATTCTTTATTTTCTCAGCAGCTGTCTTAATCTTAGCAATCTGATTTATACTGTTTTCCTCTTACTCTTTCCTCTACTTTTAATGACTGACAGTTGCATTTAGTGGTAAAAGTCAAAAGAAGAAAATGGGCTATGAAATTAGGAATTTTAGCTGATGAAAGGTTCTTGATCTCCAAATTGCCTTCATTTTTTTAAACAGCCTTTTTCAAGAATGTCAATTTTGTTAGGATGTGTTGGATTATAGGAATAAAGAAAAAGACTTACTGCAATGTGGCCAGGGCTGTACTGGCTTCTTCCTATGGTAGTAGGAAAACCTGTACAAAAATAAACCATGACAAAAACAATGTGTATGTTTTATAACGAACTACACCAAAGAATGGTCTTTTAATTTGATAAACAGATTCTGTATTCCAACTGTGAATATGTAGATATGGGTCAGCCAACCAAGGTAGACTTAACAGTGGGATAAACTTTAGTTTGTGTTTTACTTTTTTCATCACTTCTGTACATGAGCATATGAAATTAGTTTGGGGGGTGAAGAATGCTCATACAGAGCCCTGCTCTTACATAAAGTTAAACATTGTCATCAGGGTTTTTTTTCTTCTGAAACTGTTTTTGCTAGCATTGTCTTTTCAGTTGCTTAAAGAATGTCTAGGTTAAAAGTTTTTTAAAAAATTACCTTCTTCCTAGAATAATTCGATAAGTAAATAGGCATCAAGGCCTACGGGTCTTAAATGTTTGGTGACATCTGTTGACAGCAATTTTTCAGGTGTTCACTTCAATAGATTTTCTTTTCCAAGACATTTTGTTGACGATCCTGTTGATAAAGTGTTTGTAGAAAAGAAGCATGTACTTGGTTGAGAGATTTGGAGGAGTTTCTCTTTCATAATTGCAGAAGGCAATAGCCGTAGTTCATGTAAAAATCTTAATGCGAATTTTGTGGAGGCCTAAGTGGTTGTATAGCTTTGGTCCTGTGAATAGTGCCAGTGACTGCAATGGGATTATTCATGTCAGTGAGGTTGCATTTGTGGGGGGGGTAGAGTCTATATTTAGAAAGTGTACTATTCGTACTTCAGCTACTGATCTTCGTTCTTTTCTCTCAAATTTAGTGGTTCTGCTTTTGAGTTCTGAATTGACTGCTTGCAGAGGTGACTTTTGTAGGCTGCTTTAATTTGTCTTCTTATTGATCATCTTTCCTCAGCAGGTCTACCTGTTTTAGATTAGTTTGCTTCTTGCATGGAGGTAGCTATTTACTATTATATTAAACTAGAAGTAGCCAAATTTGAGAGGTAAGGTTCCTGGAACATAGCAATGTTATGGTAGCTCCTTCCATGTAGGTTCTGTCTCTAATATTTTCTATTTTTCATAATGTTTTTGATATTTCTGTTATTGTTACATTTTACTGTAGCTAAAGGAAAGGAGAAATAGTAATTTGCAAAATATTACTACTCCAAAGTTTTCTTTTTGTACCTTACTAGAATACTAGAAATTGACCAAAACATTTGAAAACCATCAGTGTTGTACCTAGAGATCTTAATGTTTTGGAATTAGTTTTATTCCAGATTCCTTGTTTATTATTTCTTGTAACTGGTGGCAGATCTGTCATCTCAAGTGTCCATTAATATTTGCTAGCTCCTGGTATGTGCTCTGATGTGCTTTTTCTTACCTCAAGGGCAATGACTTGAGTACATGGTGTACTGTTTTGCTGAAGTGGGTTGTAGAGTAATCAAAAGTAGTTGAGGAAGATAGTTTTGTATACATTTAACCATTTTTTCTGTTCACAATAGAAAAAAATGCATTTCTTTTCCTAATTTAAAAACTTACTTACTAAGGAGTTTTTTGTGTTCTCGTGTTGGGCTTGACTTAAACACAGTGATAATCTTTGCATCAGAAATAGTCCAGCTGAGGATGCATTTTTCTGAGACTTCAGACTTGAGCATTTTTTTAAAATCCAGAAAGAATAATAGAAATAATTTTTTATCAAAGTTTACTGTATATTCAGTAAAGCAAACTGATGCAGTTAAGCTTGTGCAGTTAATTAACCTTATGTACCACTGTAGAAGACTTCCATTGTGCTACTTTCAATAACCACTTATGGTACTTTTAACACCTTCATAATATATAGCTGTTCTATATTTGTATAAGGTCTATCCAGATAGTGTTCAGAGTAGCATTAGAGTTAATGAGAGAGATGGAATAGTGTAAGAGGACTTTTGAGTGAGTGCAGGTTCTTTTTTCTTAAGCAGTCTTTAAACATTTTTGTTTCAAATTCATACACACTGCAACAAATAGGAACATGTTGTGGTTGGACGCTAAAAATAAAAAAAAAAATTTCTGAAACGTCAAGTAATTGTCAGTGATGTAAGTTGGTTATAGTTTGTAAGTATTTTATTTTTTTTAATTGTTTGGAGGAGTGCAGTAGTATTTTTGCTGAATACACAATATGTGCATTATGTGAAGAAGTAGCTGTGATACTCCTACAAAATATTAATTAATTGTACCTGTTTTGGAGAAGTGTTGGGATTTGTTTTCTTCCGTTCCCTGGTTTAATTTAAAGTACTCTGAGGGTCTTAAATTGGCTCTCATTGCTTAACTCTCGGTGACCCCATTACTGCTGGCTAAAGGAGTACTTTAAAAGCTCTCAAACAATCTGGCAGCAAATCTGATTTTAAGATGACGTAGTTGATCTGAGAAAAGTGGTGCCAAAGAATGCTAGATTTGCACTTAAAACTTTTGGAGAGATGTGATGTCTATAACGGAGATCTAGCATGTATAAATTATGTTTCCTGCAAGTGTATTTGAGGTGGTTTGCTGTGTTTAGCTAGTGGAAAATAGTAGCCTTAAATGTGTTTTGATGGAAAAGTTGTACAAAGTAAAAAATGCACATTTCTTACAGAAATAAACAGTATGTGAGAATTTGGAAAGCATTTTGGGAATTCATTTTCAAAATTTATACAAGTAACGTTAAGCTGTGTTGAATGAACTTTTTTGCAAGAACTCATCCTTCTCTCAGTGCAATATGTCAGCTGTCACCATAAAATTGGTTGGACAGATCTTTCTGAAAACCAGCATGACCTGACATAGGGTATTGGGCTTGATCTTTATAGTTGGGGTATGTTTCTTTTTTTTTTTTGAGTGCTTTTAATAATTTTCACTTCCTGCAGAGCTATCTTTCCTCTCTAAAGCAATGCTACAAAATAGTGTTTTGCCAATTCGCAGAACTATTCCAGTGGATCAGTATTATATGGTTATATTATGAATTCTGGAAAGCATTTAGAGAGATCCTACACATGCACTTGCAATTGAATGAGTCTTTCAAGTATGTATGTGTGTGTATATATATATACATACATATATATATAAAATAAGCTTCACTGATTCATTTTATTTGAAATAGTTGTGTCCAAGAAAATTCTCATTTCATGCGGTCTTGTGCAGAAAGGCAGACAGCATTTTGTTTCTTTCAACCCCATTTATCAATTGATGTTACTCCTTCCTCAGAGAAAGTTCTGTAAACTTAGAAGTAAATGGCTTCAACTCTTCCACAAGAAAGTATTAAGACTCATATTTTCATTACTACTGCTCCTTTCTCCTCAGATCTAATGGCCACTTGTTTTGGGCTTTGTGTAGGCAGAAGGCATTTTTTTTTTCTCGGGGAATGCTAACTGCTTCTGTGGTTTGTTTTGAATCTTGGGGAATTGATGAAGCAAGTTGAGATGAGGTTTGTTAAATTTATGCTTCAACATATAATGTGTAATCTATCAATTCAAGAATTTTATGTAAAATTTGTGTCTGTCTTGAGCATCTTACAGCAGATAGGCCATAGAAAACATGTTGAACTGTGGTCAAATGATTAAGTGTTCCTATCATGTAAGCAATATGTGTATTTCTGCTTTGGTTTAGAGTATGCGTGCTGTATTGGTGAGTGAATGGAGAGGCCTGGAGGATGGGATGGGGATAGAATTGAAGGATGGTTTACTGCAGGCTTTTTTAGCTCTGATTAAAATAATGCAATCCCACCGAGGGCTGCAAGACCACCTAGTGAACTTAATGCTTTACATGGTTGCTTTGTGAATCTTGATTGTTTTATATTCTCAAACATATTTATAAGAGCATCTTAGCTATTAACCCATATAGTGTATACAGTAGTAATAAGTTAATGTTAGCAACTAAAATTTTAGTAGGTTTAAAATCTCGAAATAAAACAGACCAAAAACCTAAAACACTGTTTATCTTACTCAGAGGAAAAAGGTGGTGTTTTCATGTAAATTACAGAAAAATACAGAGATACTTGCTGTTTACTGGACAGTTAACCTTAATGAAGGCCTTCCAATTTTCACAGATAATTTTTTTTTTTTTAATGAAATGCCGTGAGCAGACTGACTGCCCTGATACTACATTTAGAATTTTTAAGAGATGGTAACACTAATTCCAGGGTAGATTTTGAGTAATTGTAGGTGGTTTTTTGCTTGGTTGGGTTTTTTTTAATACACTGTACATACTATCTTTTAGTTGTGGTCTAACCTAATCTCATTAGAATTCCTGAGTTCTATAGATGTTTGGGTTTCAGTTGCACATTTTCTTGCTTTTCCTTGTTAGTTGGATCTTAAGTTCTGAGCAATCATCATTCCAGTTGGTCTGAGTTTTGAGTAAGTGCCTCTGCATGGCATTGGAAAGGGTACTGCTGTTTATGGATCTTGCCTGTATTTGAAATTTGCTTGATTTTTTCATGCAGAAGTATAAAGTAACACCACTAGCATTCTGTTAAGATTTTTATACTGGCTAATTCAATCTGAGTTTTTTTCAAGTGGCTTGATAGGTTTCTCCACCTCCTCATTCTTGTGTTGTATAGTAGTGCATTATTAAACAGGAATTACTGTTTTTCCCTGGTAGTGGTAGGTAAAAGGGCTGTGTGAGACTTGCTAGAAAACTGATCAAGAGCTTTTGGTATTCTACATGAAGAGTTACAATAATAGAAAGTAACATAAAAATAGAAGTTTTTTCTAGAAAAATTATTACAATTTTTCAAAATGTTTCTTATTTTAATCTCTTTTGGGCAGATGTACACAACATAAGTGGCAACGTTTCTCAGAATTTCAAATATGTGTTCTGAAGTCTTTGGCTTTGATCTGTAGGACAGGTAGTCTTAGTGCAGGTGCTTTTAAATTTTCACCACCATGGCTGATCTGCAGTGTTTGATAATCTCTCTGTATGGGTTGAAAACATTTTGTGATGGACTGGGACAAATTTTCTTAAGCTGGTTTGATTGAGTCCATTCATAAAATGCACAGTGATTCTGTTACAGTCCAAAATAGGTTTTTGACCTTGTGTGTATGTTATCTTTGGTTTCTAGTAGCTATACATGTGGAAAACTAACTCTTGAGAAGAAGTGAGCTCGTATTTCTCATTCTGAGTCAGTTTTTGTGGAAACAAGGATAGGAAAGTACTGTAATAGAAAACTGTAGCATGGCCAAGCATACTTTTTATCATATGATTATTTTTCTGAAGTTCAGTTAAAGCCAGTAGAAATTTTAAATCGCTAATAGTTCTTTTGTGAAGGTGCAAGTATTGGCATATCAGCAGAAGTAAATACTGTTAGATGACTTAACAAAAGAACTTCCATAATGACATTTTTAACACATGCATTTTAGGACAGGAAAAAAGTGCATTTAATACCTGAATACAGCAAGGAGTACAAAACTGTAATAAACACATTTGGATGGTGCTTGCTGTGGAGTTGCCTAGATTCTTTAATTAGTTGTGCATAAAATTGGTGTTTGAGGGCTGAAACTGTCTTGCTTGTAGTTTAAATAAAGTGTAGTAGTATGCAAAATGTACACAGATAACTTGCTTTATTTGTTTATGGTTATGGATGAGGTGCATTTGTGGAAATGCCAATTTTTGGTTTAATACTTCTGAGAATAAATATAAATGAGGACAATAATAATTTAAATTATACATGTGAATGATATAAAATTGGACTAGCTTATATAATAAAAAATTTGTGACAATTTCTTGTACTACATGTAGTCTGAGTACAGGCTGTGCATGTCTGTTTCTTACATTTTGTATGTGAAGAATCTTTAAGGAAATAAATATTTCCCTTTTACTTTCACACTACTTCTGTTTTTAAAGTGTTGGTAGCATCTGAGTGGACCTATTTTTTATATATATGTGGATATAGTTTCCATGTGTAGCTCTGGATTTTTTTCTTTTCTGTTGCACTCATTTCAGTGTTAGTCTTGCTCTTCCAGGCACTGCTGATTTGTGCATCCGATCATGGTGTATGCACTATATGGTGCAAAAACCCCCAGAGAAAGGTTACTGTCAGCATGCAGTAGTGTATTGATTATCTGTAAACATGTAAGTGATTTAAGTGTATATTCCTTCCACTCCCTGAAGTAAGCTGAGAAAAAAAAATTATCCTCTGTTGGCCTCTGTCTACCATAAAATTTTATCTTTTATTTACTATACAAGTTCTTGAATTGTTATACTTTTATCATTACAGAGGAGGAGTTGTCAGCAAGCCCCCAAAGCCTCTAAAGGCCCTTCTGCCCCGCACCCACACTTTCTTCCTTCATTCCCCCCAAATCGTTCGTTGTGTTCCGTGTTTTGAAATGGCCTCAGGAAATGTGTCTGCAATCTGTATAAGTTTGTGTGTATTTCACAGATTTCCTCTCTAAGTAGTGTTGATTTTTGAACAATTGTAAAATATTGAACTACTTGTAGGTTAATTGAAAAAACCCAGAAATAATTCTTGTGGGATTTGCATTGAAGTTGAGTGAGCAAGGAATGGGCCATTTGTGGTTCAGGGAAGCCTTCTGAATCCAGGTCATTGAGGCTGGGAAGTTAATGAACTAATGGATTTTTTCACTTGGAGAGATGATACCCGTGAGGAGGCTCGGTGCCTTCCACAGAAGGTATGGATGTGCAGAACAGCATTGCTCTTTCCCCTGGCAGTTCTTAACTGGGATTGAGGCACACAGCATCTCCCTTAAAGTCGTTACAATGTTAATATTATACAAGTCATCAGTATAAAACATTTGCCAAAAAATCCCATGAATTTGCCTCTTGTTAAATTAATGCTATTTATTTCTAATTTGTAGTGTTGGGATGATGATCTTAAAACTAATAGAAGTATGATCACATATTGAATCAAAGTTTTAAAACTGTTTTGACTTAGGTTAAAACCCAAATATTTCTGTTGGTTTAGAGTTAGGAGTGATATGAGTAGCAGGCTGGGTGTAATAGTCCTGCTTCTGTGGACAGTGACCTATCGTCCGTTATGGCAGTTTCAAGACAACCTACCTGGAATGTTGCAGTCCCATGCTTGGGTTTTAAAAGGAGATGAACAGAGTCAGGGACCTAAATCCCATTGAAATTTGAGAGTTCCAGCAATTTTTAATCTTTGCTAGTAAATCTTGTTAGGTTATAGGTAAGCAAGCAACTTTCCTTTCTGCTCATAAGTCTTCAGTAAATTGGGAGTAATTCCAGTGGAAGCGGAATGAGCCACCTTCCTTCTACTGCAGTGTAAGAGCCTGCACATGGCCAATTATCCCAAGTAAGCTGCTTTGAGTAAATTTGCAGTCAAACTTACTTTGTGGTACTGTGCTCATAGTCACATAGTCCTCAGATTTGAAAAGCATGTCCTTGGCTGTTCTAAGATTTTATTGCAGTGGAAAGCTAAATGACTTGAATGAATTTTTGGGGACTGGCCCTTGTTTGAAAATGGGGAAAGGCATGCCTAGTAGTTTATAAAATTTTGTGCCACTGTTTCCACTGTCTGTACTGTCACCTTTGACATGAGCCTGTTCTACAGCTACAGACACACAGCTGAGCTCTTGAAGTGTAGAACTACCTGTCCCTGTGCCTTCTAGACCTTCAGGATCCTGCTGACACATGAGAGGGATGATTCACTCCCAGAAACTCAGGTCTTCTTCATTCCATTTCTACTGTTCTAATTCAGTTCAAATATTTTCTTTTAACACCAACTTCATTTAGGATAGAAATCTTAAAGCTACTCTGTTTCTTTCAGGAACATATTTCCTGCTGTTACACAAGCTTTTCAGAATTTTTTTTTCCGTAACTTTAATTTGAGAAAAGTTGTCTTAGGATTGCTACTTCTGAAGTGAATTGAGAGGACTCTGAAGTTCTCATGAGTCTTCAAAATATTGATACTCGTTCTTTTGGGCAGGAGAGAAGTAGGCACATTTTTGGTGTTAAATCTCTGTATTTATTCTGCTGTTTCATTCAGAATGGGTTTTTTAAGTTAAGCAATCCTGACCTGATATGCTCTTCCCCCCGCCCCACGTGTTAATTGCACCTTAAGTAATCAATACAACTACTGAAATAAGGCAAAAACTTTTTTCATGTCTGAAAATGCTTCTGTTACCTTGCAAAGTTAAACATGAAAGATCAGAGTTTCTGAAGTGTCAACTTACATCTAGACTTCAGCTGTAACAGTTTCCAAATTAGTAAGAGAAGTTTCAGAAGCATAGACAGTTCTTCTTTACTATGGATAAGTTGAAGCGTTCTTAGGAAATAAGTAGTTTCATTATAGGTGTTTTATAATCCTCCTCCATTTTCAGGCACTATAGTAATGAGCGCTGTAGAAATGTCATTGAATGTTTTTAAAAGAACATTGGTTAATAATACAGGCAATGTCACTATTTTGGCTGTATAATCACTTCCATTCTATAGCAGTGACAACTATCTTTTGAACTAGAACTTCCTATATTTAGCCTCTTACCAATTCAGTTCTTCTAGAAGGTTGAACAAAACCAGTCAATTGTTATCTTTTAAATACAGCTTTTTTAAAAACAACTTTAATAATGTGATGACAGGTGGGCAGAAGCTTGCACCATGGCAGGGGGAGAGTTACCATTTATAGATAATGCCTTTTGGTATTTGAAAAGGCATTTATATTTGTCTGCAGATGCTGGAGAAAAAATAAGGTAACTTAAAAACTTGGATTTCTGTATTTTTAATTAAATACTATTCTGCTAACCTCTTCGGGCAAAGCATGCAATTCTAGAATAAAGTCCCTAGTGTAATTAGTAGCGTCTTTGAAAGTTTATGTTGAAAAGAAGTTAATTTAGGTCTGTTTTCTTTGTTTTTCCCCAGTATCCAACCCTGCTGGAGGACACCATTCCTTAGTCCTTGCTGACTAAAGCATGTGTGTATTTCAAGCAGTTTCGGTCCTGTGGAAAATAAATAGTAAGACAGATGAGTGTATACGAGACAGAGTTCAGCTTTGTATAGGTGGTCTTAGATACAGTATTTACTGAATCTGATTATCCTGTGTTGTTACTTAACTTACTGATAGAGTTTTCTACAGAACCTTAAAGACTGGCCTGTGTGAATCCATATATGCCAATAAGTGAATGAAAAATGAGGCTGGTGAGCTATCAGTCATTTTTCATTGACCCACTTAGACAAGTAATATTCTGGTTTTATCTGTATTAATGAGAGTGACTGTTTGAAGGTGCGTTTTGTAAGTTGAACATCATAAATTGCAAATTGAACCTGTAAGTTGATTTTTAAACAGCATAATGTAGTTTGTGGGCTACCCTTAATGGACTTGCAGCAGAGGAAAAAGATAGGTAAGTCTTGTCCATGGACTTAAATGTATCATGCAAGAGTCTGCATCTCTAATAAAAAAGTTGAAAGAATTGCCAAATCAGAGAGTCTCAAGGGTATTAGAAAGTAGTGAATACACATGGACCTTGTTTTGAATTAAATAGGTGCTGTTACATACTACGTACTATTCTTCTGCTATTTACTGCTGACTAAATATATTGTCTTTTACAGTTGGGTTATGCTTTGCAACCGTTTTATGAAAGACTGTTGACCTTAGTCTTTGTGTATATGATGCATTCTTATAGTTGTTCATTAGTAGTTACAAACACTTAGTATGAGTTAGCATTGGGAAAGTGTGCAAAGATCTGTAATGGAAAGAAGTCCCCATTCACAGAATCAGCACTGTGTAATTTTGTGTTTCAGTTTATATTTAGTTGTCTTCCTCTCCAGGTTTTCTCCATTGTTTTTGCATTTTTTAAAGAAATTAAACAAAAAGTTTTAGATTTATCTTTTGTCTTGTGTTTATTCAGTAACTGATGGCTGCTCAAATTTACATAGTTCATAGTCACAGTTCAGATGAAACAGGTGTTTGGGAGGAGTTGTTTTTCTCATCTTTTCCCCTTTCCTCTGGGGTAGTATGTTCCACAGATTTGCAAGACTGAAGTTGAGGAGGGGCATTTGGGAAAAATGAAGACATTTTATTAAATAAAAGTTGAAATCCAGAATAAGTCAGGTAGGTTGGCAGTGCAGGATTACTCTCATTCTTCTGAATCGGTTCTTAAAATATGAAAGAGAAATGAGTCTCTGATCTTTCTTTAACTTTGTTCAGTCTCCTAAACATGTCAAAACTGCTGCTGCAGTATGACATTTTCTATTAAAACCTTGTTTTAAACTTTTCATATAGGCTGTTAAATTGCTGTTGTGTGGTGAAGCTCCTGTCAGGTCTACCTATAACACAGACATGTTACCTTTTGAGAGAAGGAACAAATCTTTTTTCCTGGGCTTTAGGTTTACTAGAAAAGGAAGTTCTTGGAGGATATTAGTTTGCTGTAAAGCTTATCAAAACCAACCAACCAAACCCCTTCCTTTTCAAGCCCCCACCCCCAAGCAGCACTTGTTTTGTGATGAGGCCAGCAGTACTCTTAAGACAGTGCCTTGGAGGTAGACCAAATCTGTCAGTCACTACACAGGAGGTATGACTCCGTCTTTTAAGGAACAATCACTTTTAATCTACTTACTACTTCAGCTCTGCTGGCAGAGTAGCTTTTCATTGCTGCAGAACCCATTTAAACAAAGTGGAGAAGGAAGGAGTCTTGCCTAAAATCCTGCAGCCCTTGAGCGTTTCAGTTGACAAAGAGTATTCCCTTTTTTTACTTAATTGCACATTCTGCTTGCTTCTGCTGAGTAAAGCCTGACAGAGCTGGGAAGGAGAGGTGGATATTGAAATTTCTGCATTTCTACTACTGACTGAGTATTGTCATGGAGCCCTGCCTGTTCTACAGAGGCTGGAGCCTTTTTTGGAGTCAGACTAGACTTGATCTTTCTCTTGGCCTTTATGGGATTACTCTCAGCACTAGTTACTCAGCTCATCTTCTGAGCCTGGAATGGAACATGGTGCAGGCCATGAATATTTCTTGCAGGAGGAATCTGGAGAAGTTTAGTGCAGAGGTTGCCCACCCAAACAAGGGTGAGGCTTGAATGTCAAGGGATGAGTGAAGAACAAACCACAGATATTAAAAATGGTGTCAGTATTTAATGTTGTAAATGATAACTGGCTGATGCCATAAACGAACTGCAGGCATACATTCCCCACCATCACACGCACCCTCTGAGGGAGTATAATAGTGTAGTAGGCATTTCCTGACACTCCTAGGAGATGTGGATAATACTGGATAGTCATCTCCAGTTGTTGTTATAGGTCACCGAGGAGCAAAAGCCTAGTTATTAGGACCAGGTTTGGTAGCACATTGCTGTGACTTCCCTGTGACTCTTTCAGCAGATAGCCAAAGTGGAGTAGTAGCGCAGATGCAGAACAGCAGTAGGTCAGGGTGCCCCTTACTTTCTTCATGCTCCTTCTCTTAGCTTCCAGTCATGTTCTTTGGTGTGTAACAGTCAACCTAATCAGATAACACTATTGAGGAATTTTGTGCCTGGTGGTTTTGCTTTTTCAGAAATTAGTTGTTTTTATTTGTGTATTATGGAGTTATTTGCTTCTTGACATACTGATGTTTCTTAGGCAATGAGTTGTAGCCAATGTATCCTCTTCCAGGTAATGCTCCTGGCTACGGAGTGATGAAAACTTCAAAATTCAGAGAAGTATGAATATTGAGCTCTCCATTTGTCATTAGTAGGAGTACATTTTATCTGCTCTGTAATTGAAGAATATGTAGTTCCATATCTTAATATGCCATTTTTCAGAGATATTATTTGAGCAAACACTAGACAATATATCTCTGTCACTGTAAATTCTTGTCTTCTAAATTAAGACTATTGGAAGGGTTTCTAAAAATTCAAGTAGTGATTGGGTTCTGAGGCAGGAAGTGTGCTGCTCTTGCCCTTTTCTGGATAACCTCAGCCAAGCTTCATCCAGAATGAAGGATCCAAGCTAAGGATGCTGAGTTATTGTGTAACAGGCTATTTAATACCATCTTGGTGAATGCCCTGTCTTGAAACGGAATTGAAGACTGTTAGTTTTGATAGCCTCCCTTGTCTCTTGGACTGTGGGTCAGGACCCCTGTGGTAGCAGTTTTAGATGGCTGCGGTCAGCCCGTGCTCATTTTGTCCTGCTGAGGGATGGGAAATGGGGGAGTGAGAACAGGATGCAATTACTAGGTGCAAATGTTTACTCCCAGAGCTGCTAACTAACTTTGTTGGTATCCACTCACTTCCTTCAAGGTAGAGAGCATAAACACTTGCATTCTGTAATTTCAGTTGGTTCTCACTCCAGTGCTCTGGGGTATTAGACCTAAAGGATGTCATGGAAAGGAATGAGGCAGGTGATGGTTGTGTTTTTTGAAAATCGTGATAAACGCTCTGCAGCTAGTCTGTAGAAAAAATTGAGTAGTAATGTTTGTGACTTTTTTAAAGCAAAAATGTCCTGCAAGTGTGTTTACAGTCTGTTAAAACTTCTGAGAATTAACAATGACCTGTTTCATCTGAGATCCTTGTGAGAACTTTGTAGAACTTGTCTAGAAACTTCTTCTGCAAGAAGGATGAGAAGCTGTGTCTAGTCACTAGTCTTGTGAGTACTAGTTCATGTGCCTCCTGTTTCTGCTGGTTGGTAAACCTCTGTGGATGCTCCTACTGAGATTCCATCGGACATCTATTACCTCTTCCTCACTTCTTTCTTAACCACCTCTTGTTAAAGAAGACTAAGTAGCTACTTCCAGTAAAAGTAAGCTTGTGTAAACAGTCAAGGGTTCAGCAGGTTCTTAACAGTTTACTCCTGTAACTGCCTTTCCGTACAATTTGCAGCAGTTCAAGCATGGTTATATAAGTAAGAGGAGCAATTTCTGTAGTGTTAAGGGCAAAATGGCCAACTGACAAGAACATGAAATGAAGTTGCGTTCAAAGGAAACTGTTGTAAAAGCTAAATGTATAGAATGGAAATTATATAAAAAAACCCCAAGCATTTATTTCTGTACAAAGTAGTCTGGATTTCTAGCAGTAGATCTGTTTGATGTTCTGTATAAATCTGGGAGTTTTAATGTTCTTTGACTGTAGTTAAGATGAGCTAGGGACCAAATGCCTGGTTCCACTGGTGACCGCAAGCATTTTATTGCTCACCTTTGTTATCCTGTGATGCATTTCAGTTGGAAGACTGGTGCTGGCAGTTTTAATAAGTCATGCTTACTCAGGGAGCCCTGGTTTTCTGAATTCCTCAGTGTACAGCTGTAATGCGTATCACCAAATCAGAGAATGGTTGAGGTTGGAAGGCATGTCCAGAGGTCGTCTCATCCAACCCCTCTGCTCAAGCAGGGTCACCTGCAGCCAGTTGCTCAGGATGGTATCCAGACAGCTTTTGAGTATCTCCAAGGATGGAGACTCCACAACCTCTCTGGGCAACCTGTGCCACTGCTTGGTCACCTGCACAGTAAAAAAAAGTTTTCTTGGTGTTCAGAGGGAATCTCCTGTGTTTCAGTTTGTGCCCACTGCCACTGGTTCTGTCACTGGGCTCCACTGAGAAGAGCCTGGCTCCCTCTTCTGTACACCCTCCCTTTAGATATTTATAAACATTGATTTGATCCCTGTGAGGCTTCTCTAAGCTAAACAAATCTGACTCTCAGCCTTTCCCCATGTGAGAGGTGTTGCAGTCAGTTATCTTAGTGGCCCTTCACTGGACTCTTTCCCGTATGTCCATGTGTCTCTTGTACTGGGGAGCCCAGAGCTGAACAAAGTACCCCACGTGTCTCACCAGCGCCAAGTAGAGCCGTCAACCTGTTGGCAATGCTCCTCCAAATGCAGCCCAGGATACCATTAACCTTCGTTGCCTCAAGGGCCCATTGGCTCGTCGCCAACTTGATGTCCACCAAGAGCCCTGGGTTCTTTTCTGCCAAGCTGCTTTCCAGGCAGTTGACACCAGCATGTATTAATGCATGGGGTTGTTCCTCCCAGGGGACAGGATATTGCAGTTCCCTTTGAACTACATGACTAGAAAGGAGATGATAATATTTTGTTTGAAGTTACACATTAATACCAAAACTACTGGAGTTTAGCTGTTTGCCCCTTTTGATTTAAGGAATGCTGATGAAGTTATTCAAAAGAGGTGGTGGCTGTAGTGTTAGCTTCTAGGAGGGAAACACTGAGAAGTATATTCAGGACTGATACTAGCTTTACTTGCTGGTGTTGTACTCTTCAGATGATAATGGCAATAGATTGCTGACAGCGATTATTTATTCTGTCTTGGAGATTTTAATAGGATAGACGAACATTGTTAAAGAAAGGGCTTGCATGTATCTGATCCTGCACTGTGGCAGTACTGTGGAATAAAGGACCTTTTGAGTCCTTTACAGACTTTTTTTTTTTTTTTTGTGAAATGACTGTACTTTCATGTCCACTGATATTTTAGTCTAATTTCCTCAAGATGTACTTCTGCTACACTTTGAGTTCAGATGTTTGTGTTCAAGTTGCATCTTTGAATCATTAGCATTTGGGCAGCGGTTTGTGGAAGTTTTCCAACTAGCGCCTTCTTATAAACAGCTATCTCTTCTGCCAATAATAGACTTGATCTCTCTCCCGTTCCCCAAGAAAGGTAATATTCAGATAAACTGGAGTACATTAACACATTTCCTCTCTTTGGACACTGGCTTCTTACTATCTTCATGAATCTTGGTGTAAACACTACTGAAATTTCTGGGATTTTGCTTCTGAAAGCTTTTCTGAACCTGGGTGGTTTTGGTTTTGGTTTTGGGTTGGGTTTTTTTTTTTCAAAGCACCAGCAGAAGCAGTAATTTAGCTTCCGCTTAAATCTGCAAGAATAGTAGGCACAAGCAAGGCAACTGTATTACAACTGTGGAGTTGACTTAAAATATAGCCGTTAGAAGAAATCTGGGAATGAGCATGGAAAAACATTTGGGCTCTGATCCTGTATTCATATTTGTGGAAGCGGATCGCTTATAGGCTTTGTTGTTGACGGAGATCTAGAGAGTTGCATAAATCTTCACTGTTGGGTCAGACTGATGGATTAGGATCACAGTTGTCTAATAGTGTTTTTAGTGATGCTTTTGTACAGAATTCTGAAAGATGTCAAAATGTTCTAGTAACATCACAAACTTATTGCTTAGTTGTTTTTGTTGTTTTTTTTTTTTAACTTGTGTACAAGCCTGACTTAAGGAAGGGGGATGCAAAGAGATGAACCTGTGAGTTAAATAATCCAAGGGTAGATTTAGTCATTGCAATTCTTACATAACTTTGAGGACAGTGATAGAAGAAGACCTCTTCTGTTGAAAAGCTAAACAGCTTTTCAGTAGTGGAGAGGAAATAATAAATTTCTGCTAAAGCTTTAATGCAGTGACTTACTGCCCGATAGAGTGGAGTTATTTAAAGTATTGGGAGCCTTTGCTTTGTTAGCTAGCTTGTTTACAGCAGTGTTTTCTATGCTAGAACTTTTTTGGAAGACAGTGCTCTTCTAACTTGGTACCCTAGAATTTTAGCAAACCTGTTCCCACAAAACCTCACAGATAGTAATCTAAAGTAAGTCAGTAGCAGAATAGGAAGCTGCACTGAGAAGCAGAGTCCTTCATACTTAATCTTAAAAGGTAATAAGATAAGTTTATAATACTATTTCAAATATTTCAGTATATTTATGCCATGGAGATGTGGACTTCTTAAAATTCCCTTTTATGGATCTTTCTTGGGCTTCCAGAGCAGCTCATGGTGTGTCAATTGTTAAGTGGCAGAAAGCTATGTGTTTATGTTTGTATTCAGTGAGTTCGGAGCAAATAATGTTACAATCATTCCTTCACTTTTTTTGTAGCATTTGGATTAAAGGTAGAAGAATTAAACAGCTCATTTTTAGTTTTTTCTTGAACAGATCCGAATTATTAGATGTACTGCTTATCTGTAACGTACAGGAATGTTTACCGGCTGGCCTACCCAGAAACAGCAGTGCTGTAGTATCTCTTCAAACTAGAGGCTGGTGATTTCCCTGTTTTATACAGATCATACTTTTTTTTAAATACAGTGAGCAGTTAAGTTGCAGTTGAGATAAAAAGGTTATCCTGTTGGCTAGGAGATTTTTTAATTAGCGAGGGGAGAAAATGGCATTTGGAAGTGTTGATTTGAGTCTATGCTTTGTTTGAAAACAAAACCTCTTTTTTTTTTTTTAAAGGAAGACTGAAAAGCTTTACTTGGATTGCTCTCTGCAATTCTAAATGGTTGCCTTCGTTATTAGTACTTGTAAAAATTGCTTGTTCAGGAAAGCTTTAGAAAATAATTTGCCTGAAGAGGCACCAATGTAGCAAATGCAAATGAAAAAGAAAATAACTGATCTTTCAGTATTATGCATAGCAGAATAAGCAAAAAGCAGGGCTGGGGGGATGACATTCCATGATTTCTCTGTTACCTTGAGGTTTTGGGCTTGGGAGATAGGAAACTAAGAATTTTTGAATGTGTCTGTGAATTTTTTGGTTTTAGATATACAATGACATATCTCTTAAGTTTTGGGTACATACAGGTTAGTAGGCTAGTGGATCTGGTATCATGAGAGTGGGAAAAGTAGCGATAGGATTATTTTTATCGTGAAAGTCTTTGTGTTTAACTAAAACTCAAAAAGACGAGGAAGATGGAGGAGTGTGTCTTGTCTTGATTTTGTTCGGCAACCCATTCCCTCCTAAGGCAGTGAATGGCTTATCCTTATTATGAGCTGTACTTTTTATTTATAATGCCTAGAAAACTTGATATTTTGAAATTGCATGTAAAAATGTACTTTTAATGAAAAAAGTTCTGCTAATCATTGTGTTTGATTACAAATGCAGGCAAGTCTAGTGTTCCATGTTTTTCCTCTATTCACTTAGTGGTTTTTGGGTGGAAGGGGAGGGAAGAGAGAGGCAGACCAGGGCTAGCCATTACTTTCCTCTAGAATGTCATACCATTATTCTTTACACTCTTACTACTTTCAGCTCTTATTTTCATGGCTGCTTTGACAGTATTGGTAGACTCAGGCATATTTTCGTTCTCCACAGTAATTCTGGGAGTAGTGGCCTTTTTCTTCTCTTCACCCTTTTTCTTTAGATGTAAAATGCTAGATCAGTTCCTTTTCGTATAAACTAAACCAAACCTAACTTTAAACATGCATTTTAAATTTGGTTCATTTAAAAAGTTTGGGTTTTTTTCAGTTGGGTGATGAAACTTGGCTAAATCACAAACTTTAAGCAATACTGACATCTAATAACTTTGTTGCTATACTTATTTGCTATCCCAGATATTGCTTTATATAAAGCATTGTATTTTGAAGCACCTTTGCATTGGTAAAGCACAGTCGTAAACTGATTCACACTACACTAGACAAGTTGGTTTGATATGAGACTATTTCTTATAAGAGTTTCTCTCTTTTTCTCTGAATTTTTCTTTTTGCTCTAGTTTTTATTTGGTGTATTTACTGAAGTATTCAGTGTCTGAATAACATCAAGTGGATGCATATTCTGCTTAGTGCTTGATGCATATCCTGTAGCAACTTAACCATATTTGTGCAGTGGAAGTATGTTCAGTACAGATGTTAATTTTGGACATTCGTAGGGTTTTTCAACAACACTTCCAAGTATTTAAATTGTAGGCACAATATTGTAGGCATGTAATTCTTTGGCCATTAGTATGTTGCTGTAAATAAAGAATACCTAGTTAGCTGAAGCAAATGACTAAGTAAGTTTGCTAACTCTGTGTCAGACATTATTGTCTTTTATTGTACAAGTTGATTTGGGGTCTGATTAAGCAGATCAGTGTTGCAGTGCAATTTACAAGGTGCCAAGTAGCATGTCAGTATGGGAGGAAAGTTAAGTGACTGTCATTATTAACACTGTGGAGGAAGAGTAGGGAAGAGACTTATGTCCACAATTATCTGCCTTCCCACCTGCACAGGCTCTGGAATTGGGTTCTGTGGATTTGCAGATTTGAAGGAGAAAAGCATTAAACTTTTAAAAACTACAATTTTCATAACTATTTCTTGAAATCCCATTAGTTTCATAAATACTGTTTTCCTTTTGATAAAGTTTGAGAAACCTTGTGATAATGGAATGAACAAAATGTGGCAGAAGCAATTACTGCTCCTGGAGTTAAAACTGCCAAAAATAACTTTCTGTAGTGATCTTTCTTGATTCTAAACAATAATGTATTGTTTTATTTTTACAGATGACTATGGATGAGAAATATGTGAATAGCATTTGGGATCTTCTAAAAAATGCAATCCAAGAGATCCAGCGTAAGAACAATAGTGGTCTCAGTTTTGAGGAGCTGTATAGGAATGCATATACAATGGTATTGCATAAACATGGTGAAAAACTCTACACTGGACTAAGAGAAGTGGTCACTGAGCATCTAATAAACAAGGTATGTCATTTTATTAATTAAAATTGAAATGTCTTATATGAAAGAACTCTGAATAGTTATTTAAATGACAAAAAAAATTTAACTTTATTATGTTATTATGTTGCCTTGTGTTGACATTGTATTGCAACCCTCAAAAGTGGTAGCTTAGAGCTAAGCTAACATCAAGCTTAAATGACTTCTTATTCCAGATACTGTTTAAGTTATTCATGGAGGGTGGACCATAGGAAGTATTTGAAAGTGTGTAACAGGTAACAACTTTAGCTGAAGCATAACTGTTGAGAACTGGGAATTTTTTTTAAAAGGTTTGTGGCCTTTTGGTGGCAATTTGTGACTTTCTCAGAACAATTTTTGGTTTGTTTTCAAGTCAGTTTTTTCATCTGTGGAACAAAAATACCAATTTAAGAACCTGTTTGCTATGGGGTAATGAACTAATTCACAAGTTAATGAGAGAGTTGTGCTAGGATTACTCTATTTAAAGAGGCGGTAGGCAATGTACAAAAACATCAGCTCAGCAACAACAAAAGTCTAGAGTAGTCTGCATTCTATCATTTCAGCCTTTTCAAAACCATGTAATTCAGTCAAAAAGACGTGCAGAAACTTCTTGTTTCTGAAGATGTATCATCTGAGAAAAGGGCTCTTCACATTTTATGGTAAACCATGGAACCACCTCTTGAGTCTTTGTGAGCAAAGTTTAGGGTTGATTAATAAGTATGTCACTGAAAAAAAAGTTAAAACTCACTTTTTATGAGTCCAGATAATATTTACTGGTAATAGGATCATAAGTCTAGGGAAGATGCCTTACTCCTTGCGGTAACATCCATAGCTGCCTGTTTTTGAAAAGAGACACATTTGATTTCATATACTGGCTGTGGGTCCAGATGGAATGTCAGATTTTTGTTCTGTTATTACAACATTTGAAAAGGAAAGTCATAAACCATCATGTGTCTTGGATGATTACTTATGGCTGAATTACAGAGAGTGGATGGGAGGTTTATGTCTAAATAATGCATAATACTTGGGGAGCTTTTTGTGCATTCTGACTAGAGTTACTCCTGTGGCAGAGAAGTGTGTTCATTTCTTTTCTAAAATCTTAGTTTTCAAAGGGGTGTTCCAGAAAAGTATAGTCTAAAACTGCTTTGAATGTGGAGCTTTTTTACTGTTTGCATGAGAGGAAACATCCTGTATGAAGTGGCTAAATAATTTATGGCTCTGTTCTATAATTGTAGCACATCTGTGACTCTCAAACACTTATGTTTTCATAATCTGTGCATTCATAATCTGTACTATTCATATAAAATGTGGCAAATGGCTGAGGCTTTTTGTGCCTTGTTCTTGTATGTGCCTATGTTTACAGTTTATACTTAATAATCACGACACTAAACTTTTATTCTTTTAGGCTTTAGTTTACCCTGGCTTAATTTGAGGAAAGCTTCTTATCTTTGTTCCTAGCTATTCTGCATATTAAAAATTATCCATATACACAACTAATTATTCTGAAGTGCTGATTGTGGCAAACTGACAAAAGAGCAGAAGATCCTGTGAGTTTGTACTGTCACTGCACTGGCTGAGAGGGTTGTACAGATACCAGTGTAGAGAATTGCCTGACACTTAATGCAATTGTATCTAATGCTTAAAAAGCAAAAAATAATCTCCAATGATCTAGTATTCTGATCTTTAATGTGATTAATCAAATTCTATCTATGTGTATGGGTAACATAAAAATGGATGATCAAAAGCTGTTTAAATAAAAAGGCTAACTACTGAGTTTTAGTAGTTAAATGCTGTAAAAAGGCTAAATTATTCAGATGTCTGATGATGCTGTCCTATAAAGTAAATAATCCCAGGAAAAGATTTTAAAAAAAGAAAATGCGACTTCTGTCAAAAAGTTCTGAACAATAAAGAAAACTTCTGTGGGCTCAAAGCTACTTCTTGTTCTTTTTGGTGGTTTGCTTAAGGATGTTATGTTGAAGCACTTACAGATGGAAGTATGGAAAAAATAGTGCATTGTTTATTAAGAATAGGATCAGTTCTATAATGGCATTTTATGATTGTGCCATTAGTACTTGTTGTAAGATAGATAAAAAGAAATTTTTGTTTAACCTCACACTTCATGTAACAGAAATTTTAGAGAAGTCATGTATGTTCAGCGTCTGTTTCCAAGAGCAGTTCACTGTTAAATGTTAAGTAGCTAATTAACAATAAATGCTCTCATCACAAGTCTTTGTAAACTTCTATTCAGAGAATCAATGGTGGATGCTAGAATTTAGAAGAAGGGCTTTTGCCAACTGAAATGTTTTTCATGAAACCTGTTAACTTTTATCAAAACGAAAATGTGCAGAAATTAATAGATTTTAGTAAAGGACTATGCTCAGGTTAGGGAGTGCTTCTGACGAGCCAAACCCAAATTTTGAATTGCTAGAATCCTTGAAACAGAATTGCCATTTGCTGTCCACATCTGCTGGTTATCTTTCTACAAATAAAGTTATATCCCTGTAGTATTCCAGTCATGCTGGTTAATTAAGAATAGATGAAGAGACTAGGTAGAGGCAATGTATTTGTTCAGATGTTTTTACAAATAGTTTTCAAGCTTGGAATGCAAAAGTTTTTATTTTTGGTGTGGCATGGTTAAGAGCTATATTTATGCTTTATGCTTATTTAATTGCTAGATGAAAGTTGTGCTTATTCAGCATTTTTATTAGAAAGAAACCAAACACTTTAAAGATGAAAATTATCTAACTTGTCAACAAGAAAACACAATACTGCGTACTGTCTTTACAGCCTGTTTAATTGTAAATAAAATGACAGGTGCAAACATGATCAATACAAGATACAGGCACGCAAGCAAGTTACTATAAAGTATGCTTGATTTTGAACTTGCAGACCCTAATGCCTTTTAGTTACAGTCACCAGGTTCTGACTGCTTGATGAAGGCACTAGTAAGCCAGGTAGCTTACTCTACATCATTGACAAGAGTCAGCTGTCTTGAACTACCTTGTTTTTACTGCAGGGTAAGGACATGCTAAAACTTGTCTTTGTGTATTGACATCATTATTAAAGTATAGTACATATAGAATTTTATTTAAAAATACTGTTGAATAAAAAGTGCTGAAACCTTTCATCTTAATTCTGGTATTTAATTCTTGTGCATCTCGTACTTCATTGATTTCTTGCTTTCTTGTCCTTCAGCAACCTTGTAGCTTGATGTGGATGCTCTTCCTTCACACTTCTCAAGTCTAGTTTGTTATTTCTTCACACAAGTGTTGTAAAAGTGTTTTTTAAAAATAAATGCACAAAGCTTAGTTTACAGCTCTCTAAACCATTTGATCATAAGCACCATCACTTGTGTTAGAATAAAAAAAATCTTGAAGTTAAAAAGTTTGCAGGATAGTATTTTTAAAGTTCCCTTCATTTTAATGTATACTTCATAGTCTAGTGAAATCTAAACCCATGACATGCAATGTCATTGACATTATGTAAATCGTGTGTGTGTGTGTGACAAAGAGATTGACTGATTTGTTGGCCAAGCTTAATACAGTTTTGTTGGTTTTTCTGTGCAGTGTACATCAGAGATGTAAAGGACTGTCCTAAACTTAAATGGGCTGAAATATGCTGGTTTGGGAAGATACTAGAGCATTACTGAAGAGATGCTTGGGATGTTCTTATTATGTTCTGTAAGATTTCTTGATCTTACCAAACATTTCTGTTGCTGGCATGCCAGAATGCCTTATGACGTGGTGGTCATTGCTGATAGAACTGGTGGAGGTCGGTAACAACTGTGCATGCCATTTCAGAATAATAATAAAGGCAGGCGTGCAAGAAAGCCTTTGGTAAGGGGGGCACAGAGCCAGTCATTGTGGCAGTGTTGTTGAGTGCAGAAGAAATTGTATGGGGTACTGGTGCAGAAGGTATGGGGTAAAGAAAGCATGTCTATTCTGGGGCTTGTAAAGATATGTCTAGGATCCTTCGCAAGCTTTAAAATTTGCTGTTGTGGTGTCACAGGGAGAAGGGGAGAGAGAAGATAGGAATCTTCTACAGGCAGTTTGAAATTATTTCCATGACATGTATGAAATAGGGAGGAATGACATGAGGAGTCGTGTAGGAGATAAATTAAATAGTGAGCATTACAGTGTACTGTAAGCCTGACTGACAATGCATGAAGTGTTATCTGCCTTTATCTTTCCTTAATGATGTTTTAAGACGATCTTGTGCAAGTCTGCAGTTATATGGAGGGCAAAAGGATGTGAGGGAATTGCAAGAAAGTAAATGCAATTCAGAATCATCAATATTCTTCAGTAGTTTTTTTCTTTCAGCAAAAGGATAGCAGCTGCAGGGGTGAACACATTTCTGGTAAAGTCAGAGTTAATCTGTTAACGTAGTTGGAACTGTGAGATTTTAGAATACTATCTTTTGGACTACTTGGACTTTTGTAGAAGATGAAGAAACTCCATAATAAAAGTGCTGAGTCCTGGAGGACTTAGTTCAGAAAGAGATGTTCTATCCCGCTGCTCCCCACAGAAGATTCTAGCTGTCCTTACAGTAGTGGATTTTACATAATTGAACTATTTGTGCTGCTGCGTCAGGCCAGGCACTGTAAGAGAGAAAATACTAGGCTGTAAGTCTGCTTTGTGTACACTTAATAGAGAGTTATTCAAAGGTATTGAAAGCTTATGCCAACAAACTATTCATAAGAGATTGGTGGGGGAGGGTGCTATATTTCCTTAAGAGCTATATCTAGTAGAAAATACTGTTGAGCTTGAAGTTATATACAAGATTTCATCCTTGCAAATACAAGAAGACCTTGTGTAGATCATGAAGCTGCTTATTTATTTTTGAGACTGTATATGGACAGTCCTATTTAAGCTGGATATGCTTGCCAATTTACTGCATAACTGCAAAGATTGTCATAGAAATCACTATAGGCTCAGCTAATTGAAAGTAACATTCTGCTGATAAAAATCTTTGAGACTGAAGTTTTCTTGAGGCTTTGGAAGAGCAGCAGCTGGGTCTGTGAAGGGCTTCCTTCTCTGTAGAAGTGTGTGGATATCCAGTTCTTTTTACTACAAGTTATTTATTCCACCAAAGTGGTTTGACTCTGCACCTTTGCATGGCTAAGCAGTTTTGTCCATTATAGTAGTTTTTCTGTAATATTGTTGTATTCATGGCCCATACAAGGAATGTGTTCAATGCTTATTAACTAAACAGCTGTTGTAAGCAACAATTTGGTTCGCTTTTGTAGCAACTAAAAGAACAGCTTCCCAAACCTGTCTGCAGCTTAAACCTAGGAGAAAGTCACAGAGAAGCTTCGCAGAGAGACTCTTAGTTTTGTTGTACAGCACCATTCCTGCATTTAAAACAGATTTGCAGAAAGCCACATGGCATACTGTATGGAGCAGAGGTGGCACAGATCTGAGTGCTCCTGTGTCTGCTTGGAAGCAAGTTGCCATTGCTACCTGGTGGCAAGAACCCCTTTTGCTACTAGTGATTTGGCACTGGCTGGTCTAGTAGGATTATTGTGATGGGTGTGTGTAATTATAAAGGCACACAGCCTCTGAGTTGTTAAAGAAGGAAAAAAAAAAAATCTTTGATCCCTGAAGAGTTCTGTGATGGCCTCATACACTTGGGTAAAATTGACCAATCCCTACCCTGGTTATCTGTGCTTGTAAACTAATCATACTCTTAGTTTTGCTTTGGTAAATTTTACTAGTGTGGGTGATCTCCCAAATAATGTTTTCAATGTTTTTCATATTGACTGAAGAAGTGAGAGCAACCATGTCATGTTTGTTTCTCTTGTTCTGGGAGATTCTGTGTAGTCTTTACAAGTATGACTGGTGAAGTTTTTAAAGCATATTTACATTTTAGCTGAAAACTACATAGATCGGATGACAACAGGGCACACATTTGAGAGACCAAAGAGTAAATGATGATCACTATCAGAAAGAATGAGGCAGCTCTAAGCAGTGCTGCTTGTGACTTATAACTGCATAGTGTGTTTTCCAAAAGCAAGGAGGAGAGGCCTTGCTCAGGTCTGGGGAGTAGGTGTTTGAAGATTTCAGAAAAATTTGAACAACCTGCAGACATGCCTATATTACCTAGATTTAATAACAAGGTAAATGTTACGGGGATAAGTTTCCACAGCTTCTCGAAGAGACCATTGTGTTCATATGATATGCCATTCTATGTTTCTGGTTTGCTCATCTGAGTTTAAGGAGTATATATAGTAGTGTGGCAGGCTGAAATTTTTGTTGTGCTGGTTTTGCCTAATAACTTTATAAAACTTAAATGTCAGAATGAAGTCTGTCAGGTGGTTGCATCTGATGTTGGTGCAGCTTGTGGCTGCTTGTCGTGTGTTTTGTTTTCCTATTTGAATTCTCTCTACTTGTGCAATAGTGTAAATTTTGGTATAAATGCAAATCTATAAATGTAAAAATACATTCTGTTTGGTTACAATAGAGGGCAGAATGTCAAAAGTCTATTCACATTTTGTTAATTCTGGAATAACTTTTTGTACGTTCCCTCAGGTTTCTCCTTTACATGAGTTTAAAGCTTGAGCACTGTAGTATATGCGTACTGCATGAAAATCAAAATATGAAACTGGATGTTCTTTTTTATTAGTAGGGAGTAGTAGCGTCAAAAAGAAATAAAGCCTGAAGTTGATGGGACAAATTAATCAACTAGGAAATATGTTTGTAAAAACAATGATGACTTTCTTTTGTTCTCCAGAGTCTTGTTGGCAATTATGGACTATTAGTATGAGAGTCTGGTCTTTACCAAGTGATTGATTGTTTTCTTTCAGAACTGTTGTTTGCTGTAACTTTATGCTATCTCAGCATGTCTTCCTAAATGCCATTATGGCCAGTTTTCCACCTGTGCTTGTTCCTGTTTGTAACATTTACCAGTACTACCCGATATTCTGCAATTTCTTCTGATAGTAAAGTTAACATTAATTGAAACACTATAGCATAGGAAATTAAACCTTTGAGGAGTTGTAAAAAAATATTTTTAACATTTGAGATTTCATATATTCCTTTGAAATTTAATATCCATTTTTATTTTGTTG
The DNA here is from genome assembly GCF_947461875.1 of Haliaeetus albicilla. Classification (NCBI taxonomy): domain Eukaryota; kingdom Metazoa; phylum Chordata; class Aves; order Accipitriformes; family Accipitridae; genus Haliaeetus; species Haliaeetus albicilla. Next base: position 24,117,203 of record NC_091491.1, on the reverse strand, counting down.
CTCTTGGTTTTAGCCTGGTTTTATTTTTTTATTTTTTTCCACAGAAATGAAATAAAAGGTAGGGACGGTGAGCACCCAGGGAAAGCAAGAACTTGTTCGTAATATTCAAGTGCGTAGAGGAGAAAGAAAAAAAAAATGTGGGGTTTTTTTTTGTTTTGGTTTGGTTTTTGGGGGGGGGGGTGTTTGAAGCAAAGTTTGTTAAGATTTAAATAATGCAGGAGAAACTGACTTGGGTTTATAACAATTTTTTTTTTTCCTCTCTTCAGGTGCGAGAAGATGTGTTAAACTCCTTGAATAACAACTTTCTACAAACACTAAACCAAGCATGGAATGATCATCAAACAGCGATGGTGATGATTAGAGACATTCTGATGTATATGGTGGGTATTCTGCTTTTTCACACATTTAACTTGGTGCAGTAAATTGTCTTTTGACAAAAGTAAACAAATGAGCTGGAGGGGTAAAAAGCAAGGCATGTTTACCGGTCTTCCTAAGACTACTGTCTGTCCCCTGTTTTGAATTTCCTGTGTGCACGCGAGACTGTTATGGGTGTGTGACCAATTGTAATTGGATTCTTCTTTCAGGTTATCTCATTATCACTTGAAAAATGCATCTGAAAAATCGTTAAATTTTGCAGTTCTTAAAAAATAAGCTAGTCAGACCCATTCTGGCAGGTTATAGATGTTACTTGCATGTTTTAGTTCACATAGTGGCAGTTCTTACTGTGGAAAGCATAATAGTGTAAAGTCTCCTCAAACTTCCAATGTAGTTGTTCTTCTTTAACGGCTTGAAGAGGATAACTTTGCTTAGGTACAGTCTGTGTCCTTGAATGTTAAATTCTAATTGAATCCTTTGCTGTTCATATAGAGCTTGGGTACAAGATCAAGCAGAGTACTTAGATGATGATGGGATCTTGGTTGCACGGCTGTAATTTTAAAAGAAAAAAGGAAAGCATTTTTTACCTGATAGCTAACAGAAAAGACCTTTTCTGAAGAGAGAGGGCTTACATTTTTGCGTCTGGATTTTGTTATGCTTTAGGTAGTTGGTATATGTCGTGGTTTAACACCAGCCAGCAACTAAGCACCACACAGCTGCTCACTCACTCCCCCCCGCCACCCAGTGGGATGGGGGGAGAGAATTGGCCAAAAAAAAGTAAAACTCCTGGGCTGAGATAAGAACGGTTTAATAGAACAGAAAAGAAGAAACTAATAATAACACTAATAAAATGACAACAGTAATAATAAAAGGATTGGAATATACAAATGATGCACAGTGCAATTGCTCACCACCTGCTGATGGATGCCCAGTTAGTCCCCGAGCAGCAATTACCCCCAGGCCAACTCCCCCCAGTTTATATACTGGGCATGATGTCACATGGTATGGAATACCCCTTTGGCTAGTTTGGGTCAGCTGTCCTGGCTGTGTCCCCTCCAAACTTCTTGTGCCCCTCCAGCCTTCTTGCTGGCTGGGCATGAGAAGCTGAAAAATCCTTGTCTTTAGACTAAACACTACTTAGCAACAACTGAAAACATCAGTGTGTTATCAACATTCTTCTCATATTGAACCCAAAACATAGCACTATACCAGCTGCTAGGAAGACAATCAACTCTATCCCAGCTGAAACCAGGACAGTATGTGTTTAAAATCCCAGAATGGTGGTTATGGTCTGAGGATGCAGGAGAGTGTATTTTTGCATAGCTTCTAGCCAAAGGCTTTAACTTCAGAAGGAAAAGAAATATGTGTTGAGACACTGTGGGTTTTTTATATAAAATCTTTTTTTTCCAAAATATCATACTGAAGATAGTACTTTATGCAATATTAGACAGTGAAGGACAGATAACGGTAGTGCTTATTTTGTTTTTGTCAAAAAAGATGATTAACTGAGATTGTACTCAAATATCTGCTGAACAACTGGAGTTAAGATCTTATCTTGTAGCTGTTAAAGATCTCAGGCTATGAAATTGAACGTATTTGTATTAGCTGTGAAGAAATCCTACTTGGTTGATAAGCTACTAGATGTTAAAGAATTTGGAGTAATTATTGTAGCCACATAGCTCAATTTTTTATTTTTTTTTTTAAGTTGTGAAAAGACCGCATACCTAAAGATAGAGAGCTGGATAAAATGCCTTCAGTGACACTTAATGATCCGTGTATCTTATCTTGCCAAAAGGAAGAATGGGAGATTATTCTGAAGATGTACGATCTTCACTATAAGAAATCCTGGAATCTCTTATGTTTGTGAAGGACAAATACAAATCAATTGCTGCTAGCTGCATCTGGGTAAATTCAAGTATAGTTAATGATTAGAATAAGCTACCAAAGCTAGTGGTGAATTTTCAGAAACGTTAGAAGACAGAATCCAGAGCTTTCTAGGGGAATAGCTGTTGTGTCTTGGCCAAATACTATGTATTATTTCAGTACAAGAGGTACTGGATGCTTCAATACAATGTTATCTGCTGCTCTTAAATTCAATAGATCTTTGATCCCTCAAACAGTGTCAGAGAAAGCTGGCCTCATCAGCTGTTCTTGTTTTAGTGTATTGACCAGCATATTGAGGACCAGAAGTCCCCTTTCTGAGGAAGGGTTACATGCTTCAGTTAGCGCTTCTGGGAGGAGATGAGAGCTGTTTCCTAAGTATTTTGTTGTGCTTAGGAGAGCAGTGCCTTGACTTTTGTTTGAAGCTTGCAAGTGCTGTTAGAACAGCCAGCCAGCCTTCTCTTTTCTACCAAAACTCCAGAAGGTGGAGACCTGCAGCATTCCTACAAGTGCAAATTGAACTTCATTGGCTTGGTTGTATTTTAGATTCAGAACAGAATAGTAAACAAATAAACTTGAATACCTCTGGAATATACAGTCTTTCACGTGCTGTTTGACAGTTCCTAATTATTTCAAGTGGGTGTTCAGTTGAGGCCTCCACTTGACTAATTATTTGCCTCTCATAGGCTTTTTCCCTTGTACCAAAATGAGACCTAAGAAAACAGAAAAGATGCATCTACAATAAAACATATTTATCGTATAATAGGAAAAATATAATAAATTTTTCTTTCAAAATGCTTATATAAACTTGTCAAACTTCAGGAGCACTGATGTCTTTGTTAAACATCTATAATGTATCATGGTTTTTATGATTATAAATTTAATCTTTATTAGATAGAACTGTCTAATGCAAGGAGCTAATACAATGGGTAGACTCCCTCCTTTTCTTTGACTTGTAGGGGCATAAGATGAAGTGTCATGAGAAAATACATGCTTTGATTACAAATTAAAAGTATAAGCTATGATCTAAAATGGGACTAGTCTCAAAGATTTGCAGTTTTACCTTTGTCACTGGGATGTCCTGTTAGTCAAACATAATTCTGTTCATTGGAAAAAGGTTAAGAGCAGGAAACTTCTAGTCTTGAGTATGTATTCATTCAAAAAGCTTGAAAAAGCTGCTAGTACCAAAAAATTACAAAGCAGAGGAATATCTGTCAAAGATGAGACCTGACTGCTCTTCAAAGAAACAATTTTCAAGAACTTTATAAAATAAGGAATGATTTGTTCTTTTATGATGTTGAGTCTGAATGAAATGTAGTTTTATAATGATATGCTTATATCAGAAGTTGTTTATACCTTTTTATTCAAGCACAGCTAATATAATTTACATAAAAAATACTTCACCTTAAAAAAAACCCCCCAAAAACCCACTGTATAAACTCAGTCACCAGGCATTGTTAATTGATATGCTTGTGTTCCACCAGGAGTATATGCAATTTTAATATGTCTATAAATAAAGGATAACCCAGCCCTCCTCCTCTTGTTTTGTAGGTTGTCCCAATTACTTACCCATCAGTTTCAGGAAGTGTGTCTATTGGTAACCAACAAGCCACAGTCTGACATCAGTGAAAGTAAAACAGTTAATATCCTCTTGAATTCTGATCTTACTTTCTTAAATTCTTGCTTCAGCCTAGTGATTGTACCTCTTAAACTAAGCTGTATCTGTTTTAATACCATGTTTGTTTTCCAGCTTATTTTCACCCATTGTCTCCCATATGATCTAAGTCAAAACAAACCTCTCCAACCCACCTTAATCTCTTTCCTCTGTTTAATTTTGCCACTTCTAAAATAAAAAATAATTCAAGTAGATCTTTTTTAGAAAGGTATATGTTTTGTACAATGGGGTTTGTGCATTGTTATGATACTTAGTGACTAGAATACTTGCCATTTGAGGTTTACGGCAGGATTTCATTTTACGTGCAGAACCTCTTCCACAAGACACTTGTAAAGCTTGCCTTCTAGTTGCATTTTAAAAAAAAGTCTCACGTCTCTTATGTTGTGGTTGCTGCCTGGTAGAAGTCTGCTTGGTTTCAGGTCTGTTCTATAATGTAGTTCTAGTGTGAGATTTTGCAACCTGGAATTGCACAATAAAGGCAAATCTAAATTTCTTGAGATATTCCAGTTTCATAGTTGAATTTCAAGTTTACGTAGTTCCACTGTATTTTATAATATATGTGCACTAGCTCTCCTCCTTTTATTTTACGTGTTTAGGCAACAGTAATCAGTGCCAGAAGAGACGTAATAATCTCTGTAAATTCATGGTACTGTCTGCAGCAAGCGGTGGGGTACCAAAGCAGTGAAGTCCTGTCCTAAGTAGTATCTTCACTAAGTCAAGTAATGTACTAAGACATGTTGAAGTAATGTACTGCAGTTGGGCATATCTGAAATTTAGTCTCACTTACGGCTGCAGTGTAGGTAAGCATACCTACAATAGGTTTTATTTAGCTACTGTATGTAACAGTAGTAGTGGAGGTGGAGTTCTTTGGTTCTTCTCTTCAAGCTACATGACCGTGCGTATTCTCGGAATGTCTTACGGAAACTGGGCTAAACTTGATTCTGTGGTGTCCTTTCTTTACTACTTGTACTTGCTAAATTTAAAGCAATTTCAGGTATGCAAACACAGCAGTCACACCCCTGGCTGCATTATGGGCATATGGGTAGTGCTAGTTAAGCACTGTCAGAAGTGAACAATTACTCTTGCGAATACAGCTGTGTATTTCACAGAGGGCAGAGCGTTCCCTTCTCATCTGTGCGGTGCACAAAGCCAGTGTCTTGATTTAGGCCAGCACTGACAGATCAGCTATGTGAGTTTTGACCTTGAGGCATATGACTGTCGTTGTTCATGGCTTGCGCACAAGGTGATAGGGAGAAGTGTTGTTTTTATTTTCAGAACTAGGATCAAAGACACTTGCTATACATATATATATATGCACAACAGTGTCTGAAGGCTACATCATCCAGGTAGTGCATCCATGCAGAGATGGTGCAAAATGTGGCTGGGGATATCTTACAGTAGGTAACTTGCTTTAGTTGAGATCAGAATTATTCTGCAGTGTAAGCAGCATTGTAATTTATGAATAATTGCTGTCTGAAACTCCACCCTTGTCTCCTGAGAGTTACTCTTACCTTTAAGCACCTGCTGCTTCTCCCTGTGGGAAGTGATTGCTGTTCAGTAGCATATAGCCTTGTCAGTCAAACCTGTTCCCAAATGGGGCTTCCTGTCTCTAAGATTACTTTTTTTTAGGTTTGGGAGAGCTTCCAGTAAACAGTAAAAGTGATCTGTTACCAAGGGTAAGCAAATCAGCAGTATCAGAAATGTTAATGCTGCTACTGTAATTTGGGCATTGTGGAGTGGTCTGGCTTACTAAAGAGGCATTGCTATTGCATTAAGAAGAGTTTCTAGTGCAGTTACTATTTCATTTCATAATGGCAGTGTTTAGCACTGCCACAACATAACATATGCAGATGAGTCATGGCCATGGCTTTAATCCATTTTGATACCCTGCTGCCTGTGCTTCAGAGGCCTGAATATTATTTGGAAATAATATATATGTTCTTTTCTCCTCAAGTTATATAGTATATTAGACACTATTTTTTTTAATTTCGTCTTTCATCTCTTTGAAAATGTATTTTAAGTTTGCCTTACTTTAGAATCACATTTATTTCTGTCCTTGATGCAAGTGTCTAAATAAGGGAGTGAAATAAATAACCCTATCTTTAAATAACGGAAAAAAAATAGAGTAACACATTCCAAAGACCTAGATCAACATGTGTCGCTAAACTGACTTCATGAGCCCAATTAGTAAACTTTTTTCTTTGAGACAGAACTGAGCTCACTTCATGGGCCACAGAGTAGGCGTATCTGACCTGTTCCCATCTTGTTTTTTCATTTAAATTAAGTGCTGCCTGTCTGAAGGGAGTGAGTGGGAAATCACTTGTGAATTGTGGAATCTGGTGTTTTACTTTCCTCTGGTCATCAAGTGGCAATCTGGCATATAATTAGCATACAAGTAATTTGCCAGAAGTCCTTATGTACAATTTTGCAGTAGCAATCCATAAATATTTTGATTGTAACTATTCTCATTTTGGCTTTACTTTTTCTTCTGTTCATGTAATGATGCTATTTTAAGGAAATTTCACTGAATATTGAGGGGGAACTGTCTGCCTAAAAGGAGTGGTAGGAGGATGCATGGGAGATGGGGAAAAATTAATTAATTTTTCTTAACGAACAAAGAGGGGTAGATGGAAGGGGTTTGAGTAGGTAAGTAAAACATCTTTCAGATCGTGCCATGAATTTTGTCACTATTTGGAGATTCTCCTGCCCCCAACTAAGTGGCAAGGCTGTAGATTTGTTCTGGCATGCTTTATTCATAAATGCTATGCTTCCACTCTTAAGCAAAGTAGAGTTGCTGTGTAAAGAAAGTTTTGGAAGATGGGACTGGTTTTGAGGGTACTTACGATCTCCTTTTATGAAGAAAGGAGAGAAGATTAATTTGATTATTTCTGCACAGTGGAAATATGACCAATCTCTTGCAATTTTGAATAGCATGTGTGTACTGAATTTAAAATTTTATTGCTGTGTATGCCTTCATTGCAGGACCGTGTGTATGTGCAACAAAATAATGTGGAGAATGTCTACAATTTGGGCTTGATTATTTTTCGAGATCAAGTTGTACGCTATGGCTGTATTAGGGATCACCTGCGGCAAACTCTGCTGGATATGATTGCAAGAGAAAGGAAAGGAGAAGTTGTAGACAGGTAAGATGTTTGTAAGTGACTGCATTTTGTTGTAAATAACGCATGTCAATTTTTAAGAGTGAAGCAAGAACGTACACAAATAAATCATTACTTAAGGCTGTGTTCCTGATCACAAGATAAATTTCTTCATAATCCGGGATAACATATTTCTTTGTATACTAAGGTTTAGCATAATGGTAAATGGGGAAGCTTGTTAATATATATTTTAATATTTATCTTGTGGTTTTTATTAAAACATCTGTTAAATCTCTCCATTACCTCCTTATGCCAGAGCATTTGGTTATAAAACAGTTTTGACAATTCTCTGCCTCCTGCTACCCTGTATTTCCTCTGTACTGAGAGATTGTTTCATTTTCTTGTACTTCTTGATTTTTTTTTTCCATTATTGTTGAAGCTTTCTTTTTTAATTCGATTCCCCTTCCTCATGTTTTGATTAATCTGTTTCTTTGTAGTTTAGTTGCATCTCTGAGCTTTTGAATCTGTTCCTCCTGTTCTTTGACGAGTTCAGTAGATGTGGAGTTTTGTGCCACACTTTGCAGATACTGCAGCTGAAGTAACTTCAAATTTGCAAGTTTTCTTGGGCTTCTCCAGTTTCAGAGCAGCTGTTGGGTGTGGAGATATGTAAGTTCCATGCTGCTTTGGCTGCAGTTCTGTGACTGAGATTGCCCAACATGCAATTTATGAAGAGAAAAATACTCACTGGCAACAGCTGTGTGTATTGTCCCCTACTGCCAGAAAGTGGAATTTTTTCCTGGATGCAGTTCTTTCGTTTTCACATTTTATTGATGTGTTTCTATGCCTAACCAAATGCTGAACTTGCTGATAGATTTTAATTTTGTGGTTTTTTTCTTTTGTTTTTGGTTTTTTTTTTAAAAAAAAAAACAACCAACCAAAAACCCCAAACTTTGCACAGCAACTTCGATCTGTGCAATTGTTTTGAATTGCTCAATTCCAACCTACCTGTGCAGTTTCCTTTGAAGTGGTATTTTTGGTTATTTTCTTGTATGTTGAAATATATTTTTAATAGTTTTCTGAGTTAGTAGAACTTGAGACCTGCTTCCCTATCACTGTATTTAAAATATTTAATAAGCATTGTCAGTTCCTTAGTTTAGAACAAAAACAAACAATCTTGCTCCTGTAGTCTTGAAAACCTGTCGTGTACCAAACAGATTTAGGATGGACTTTCTATTACTATATTTTATTTAAGCTGATACCATGTTCTGAGTTGTTATTCTGCTGTGTACTCTGTCTTACAAGCATGTAGATTTCTCAAGTTGTTAACAAACTTACTTTTTGGCAGAGGCGCAATAAGAAATGCTTGCCAGATGTTAATGATTCTAGGTCTTGAAGGAAGGTCAGTCTATGAAGAAGACTTTGAGGCTCCGTTTTTGGAGATGTCTGCAGAATTTTTTCAGGTACAGCAATGTTGTCATATCATATTTGGAACGTTGTTATAACTGCTTGGAATTGTGAGAATTGGTGGTACTTTAAGTAATTGCTGCTTATTTGATGAGTGTGTCCACCTCCGTTAAATAAGAAAAGAAATCACTAACTTTGTGGGAAAGGTAACACAAATTTTACAGCATTACCATAATTTGAATGTAGTTTTGAGCTATGGGTGCCAATAACATGTAAAGTAATCATCATGCTAATCTTGTGCCTGCTTTGGGCTATTTCATGCAACTTAGTCTATCCTTGCATTGCAGTCACAGTCTTTTTGAAATACCAGTTCTAAAGGTTCAGACTGTTTCAGGCTGGGAATGGAGAGGGGAGACTACCTGTCAAACTGCTTTTGAGGAAGCTTTGTTTCCTTCATAGTTTCTACATTTGTGAGGGGGTTTTTGTAATAAAATGAACCGAGTCAAGGAATTAAGTGCATCCAAGTGGCTATCCAGTTGTTGGCCAGCCACTGAATAACATATTTTAAATATTTCCTGAGTTTTTTTCTGATATTAGTTTCAGGAAAAAAGCCAGTTGAATGGTTGTTGAGTGTAATCATGCTCATCTATTGTTGGAAATTGACAGAAATTGTAAAAGCATGTTAAAAGATATCTAGATAACATAATTTGTCAGTCTCCCACTTCTTACGCAGTATCGACTATCTGTCATATCCTCTGATCTCCAAACTTCTTTGAAACTCAGAAGCATATGTTGCACAACCATTTAAAAGTAATTGTATTCTGTTTTTCATTGGTGCTACATAAAATTAAGAAAAATAATTACTTTCATTTCAGTTTTATTTCTTAGCTCCACCATAAAAAAAAAAAAAAAAATCTTTCTTCCAAAAGACTATGCTGACCACTATGGATAAAAGCACTTTGACATGAATAATGTGCTCAGCATTGTCACAAATCAGAATAGTGAAAACTGTTGATCCTCACAACTCATAAATATGCCATAAACTGATATTTGAAAGGAATTTTTGCCTCTTCCCTCTCCCCATCCTTCTGTTTTCTTTGGACCTGTGGCTGAAACTCTAGTTGGTGACTGGAAACTAGGTTGGCTTAGGTTGTTTTAGTATGAAAAATACCATGTTCATATTGCATGTACCCCCTTATGTATGTAACACAATTGGTGTAATAGAACCTTTATTTTGTATTAAGCATGTATGTAAATAGTGGGGGTATAATGATCTCATTTGTTGGACATGCTGGGTTTGATTTGAACTTGCGTATAAATGCTGATCTGAAATAACTCGTACGTTTCCTTTTTCCCCTTGAAAAAAAGCTCTAAAGTACTAATTTGTGTTAATCACAGATGGAAAGTCAGAAATTTTTAGCTGAAAACAGTGCTTCTGTATATATAAAGAAAGTAGAAGCTAGAATTAATGAAGAAATAGAACGGGTGATGCATTGTCTGGATAAATCAACAGAAGAACCAATTGTGAAAGTTGTTGAGAGGGAGCTTATTTCCAAGCATATGAAAACTATAGTGGAAATGGAGAACTCTGGGCTAGTTCATATGCTGAAAAATGGGAAGACAGAAGGTAAGACTGCATCATATGGGAGACAGAAATGCTTACAGTACTGCTTATTGTTTTTAAACATAGGATAAGTCAAGCTTAATGTTTGTGTTGCTGTGTAATTGTAAAAACACTTTGGTGGCTCTGTTTTGCAAACATCTGAGAATATTACTTCAGAGACTTTCAGAGGGCTCTTAAAACAGAGCCCATACATATAACTCGTGTCTGTTTAGTACCAGATAAAAGTACTTTTTTGGTAAGCCCAGTATCTCTTAAGAAAAGTACAAATCTATTGTAGTGGTCTTTGTTACCTGTTTTCCATAAGCCATTTTATTACTTTCATTCCTCTAGTATGTACCTGTCAAAATGCATCGAAGTTTTTTGGTCCACAGGCAGTTGTTTAAAAAGTGCTAGTGTAAATTACTTAATAGAAGTATTGCAGGACCAATTCTTCGGGAGAGGGCTTTGTTGCAGAAGAAAGTTGGCTCCTTCTAAAGGATACGAAGCAGCTTATTGCAGTAGTTGAAAAAGAAGGGCTTGGCTTGATTTGGGTTCCCTAATAGAGGTTAATGTAGGACAGAATGACTGTGTGAAATTTACTATGGAAAGAAATAGAACATAAGTTTCTAAAGCAGCATAATGAAGAGAGTGATTGTAGTATCTATATTTAGAAATCAATGCTCACACTAAAGCTGTGAGATTGGGGAACAGACTTGCTGCTTAGATTAATGGCCTTTGTTCGTTAAAGCAGCTTCGCAGTTACTAGGTGATAGTCAGAGTGACAAAGTGAACAAATTTCTTAGCTGGAAGAAAAGAGAATTACTGTGTTGAATAGGAAAGTGATGATACTATACTTAACATTTTTTCTTTAATATCCAGTTAAGATAGCCTTCAGGCTGAGGGTACAAGGATATTGAAGGGTATTCATAAGATACAGGAATTAGTTTAACTTTTATGAGCCTTGGTTTGATTTAGTTAAAACACTAGAGAGGAAATACTTGCTGCATTGTGAAGATAAGATTTCACATAAATGTGCAAGGATCGATTGCTTTTTTGGAAAGCCATGTTTAACCTAAGCCACTTATCATGATTTTAGATGGATGAAACAAAGTAATGTAAAATTATATAGCTGACTTTAAGACAAATATGAATTAAACTCCAATTTTTACATTTTTTTGCTTTTAATACAGAGACAAGCATCTCATTAGTGTTGTCCTATTTGCTTTAACTTAGACTTTTCTTATAACTTTTAATACAGTATTTGATTTTGGGGATGATAATCTTGGAAGCTACATTCTTAAATACCACTTGAAAATATAATCTTACTGAAGCTTTAAATGCACTATCCTTCAGCACAAGCAACAACTTTTGCTGGCGTAGGAATCAGCAAGTGGCTGAACTTTTACTGTTGTCTTTTGCTATGAGATGAATGAGTTACAGAAGTATAATAGACAGAGGGTGTCCTGCATAATACCTCATTCTGCTTCCAGACCTTGCTTGCATGTACAAGTTGTTTAGCCGTGTGCCAAATGGTCTGAAGACAATGTGTGAGTGCATGAGCTCATACCTGAGAGAGCAAGGCAAAGCACTAGTTTCTGAAGAGGGAGAAGGAAAGAATCCGGTTGACTACATTCAGGTAGTTAAATATTTTAACTTTCTTTTCTTCCATCTTTCCCACGTTCCCCAGAGTAGCAGTTAACTACATGATTGAAAAGGTAAACCTTAATATTGATTCAAGCTACCTTTATAATTTTGTTTAAAATATACATTTTCTGAATTTTCAGACATTTTTAGAACTCTTCTTCTAAGTTGCTTGGAAAGTACGTGCTCAGTTTTTGTTCTTTTGGTAGCTGCTTTTATTCAGCAACATATTGAGGCTAATTATCTAACTGCTGGGAACTTTTTGGATTATCCTAAATGATATTTGCCTCCAGAGTGAGTTGCATGTCTGCTGGCAAATAGCTTTATAGCGTCTGTTTTGTTGAATTTTATGTAATGTTAGTTATCAATGTTTATTGAGACAAAAATCACATGACAGTATTTCATGGCAAGATTAACTATGACTGAGAGGTGAATGTGTTATAAATTATAACAAATTACTTGCTTCATTCTCCGTCTCCCTGAGAAACAGAACACTTCTGCATGTTAAAAGACATAAGTGTTCTTTCTTGTTCTCCATCTCTCTCTAAGAAGTGATGTATACCATTAATTTATCAAGGTCACAAAATATGCTTCAGGAGTGTTTGTCATCTTTTCTCTCCCATTGTCTCTGAGAAGATGGTTTTAAATTTACACGTAAAATCTTTAGACTTCATTGAACTTTAAGGAAATGTTTTTATAGCTGGAAGATGTTTTATACTTAATGTGAAAATGTGTATTCATTAAACATTAAGTTTGGGCGGGGGTTTAAATGTGTAGTTGAAGTCCTTGTGTCTGGTCTTTAGGAGAAACTTTTAATGCTGTATGTCTATTATCTCTGCTGTTTTGTTTGAAATCAGTAACTTTGCTAGAACTGGTTACTATTAGAAGAAGCCATTTGAGTATAAAAACATTTTTGATTGGATTATTAATTTTCTGGCAATGCTGAAGCAAACTTCTTACCAAGCTTGAACAAGAATCGCCTCTCCAAGGACTGTTAAAAAGAAGAGAGAATGCCCTTTGAAATTTCTTAGGTTTAATGATTAAGGGCTGTTATGTTTTTTTGTGGTGGTATGATTTTTAAAAAAAAAAAAACAAACATGGAAAATAAGTGTCTGGAATACTTTGAAGTAATTTTCACTCCTTTTAAATCCTGATGGACCTAAAGGGGTATCATTAAAAATTTAACTGAGAAATAGTTAAAAACTTAATTGTGAAGATGCTATCAATGTTTCTTGCTACAAAGGTGAATAGCGTAATGAAGCTGAAGAAGACTTACACTGCATGTCTTTTGGCAGACTTCATCCTCTCAGCCCATTAGTATGTACCCCAACCATCTCATGAAGATGTCCTAGGGAAGGGATTGATACTTGATTACTACTAAACCCCCAAATAGATTTATCTTCCACTTCCATTGACACAATGGAAAAAGAGAAAAATACCTGTGAACTGAGGAACCACCTCACTCTTCTCATCTCAGCCTTGTTCATCTGAATCTTTCAAGGACTTAAAGAGCAATAAGAAGACAGACAAGGAAGCTACATCATACCACCAAGAAAAAAAATTCATCATAGGCCAGCACTGCTTCTGAAACACGACATCACCAAACCCTGAGTGTAATTGGCGAGATGATTGCAAAAGCATTGCCAGGGGATTGGATTTAAAACTTCTTAAAATAATTTGAAAGGATGTTGAAATGCTGTTGTAATTTAAGGTACTAACAGTTTCTCCTGTTCAACACCAGGTTGTTCAGATGGTGTGTACTCCTGGAGAGGAGACATAAGCTAACCTTGGTAAACAGAGAGATAGTGGGATTTACTTTGAATTTAAAATTTCTAATACGCATTAATTAGCCTGTCTAAAGACCATTCCTTTAAGTGAGATGGTGAGTTCTTAAGAAACATTACTACTACTTTGAGTAATTCTTGAATGGCTTCTTTAAGTAACCACATATAAATAATTTCTTAAGAAACCAAGGACTTTAAGATCATTTAACCTGAACAGTTTTTATGGCCAGTCGTTATCCATGTTAAATTTAACTCTCAAGTGACGTTTTCTCTGCTGCCCCCCCGCCCCCAAGTGCTGTCTTAGTTATGTCTAAACCCTGTGCGTATCATAAATACTTAGCAAGGTAATCAGGTGATTTTAAGATGCTCTCCCCTCCTGCATTCAGTTGTTTTAACTCTGGGTGAAGATGGTGCAAACCTTAAAAATGATGTTAAGAATCTGATGATTTAGCTCAGACGAAGTGGTTCAGTTCAGGCCTGTGATCTTCACACTGTGATAACTGGAGAGCTACTGCTTGTATCCAACTTTCATATGTTTGCAGTGACTCTTAAAGATAGCTAGAAACATGCAACTAAATAATGCAGAACGTGTCCCTGGATTGAAATTAGAGGGGGAAAAAAACCTAACAAGATTAGGCCTGTTGTTGCAGTGTGTTTTCTCCTCAAACTTGTTTAGTAGCTCTAGGGATGCAGTTAATGGGTGCTTAGCCTCATCTTTCCCATATCCTGTATTTATAGTAGTGACTTTGTCAATGTTATTTGAAATGGAAAAGGCTTAAGTACAACAAATACCTCCTTTAAGCTGTGGATTTAAAAATACAGTAAATTAGCCTGTTTAACAAAGGTGATTAAAAAAACTTTCTTAATCTTCGAGTAGCCTATTACAGCAAACTGCACCAGTATTTGACACCAATATTTTAGCCAGTTTATCTGTAAATTGCTTCTGTAAGAGTTCTATGGCAGCTATACATATTTGAAAAAGGAAATGAAATTTCAGATACTTCCTAAGAATGCCAAATTTAGAGAGTGCTTTGCAGAATCTCTGACTATAGATGTGGTCTTCTCTATGACTTCATCTGTTGTTACTGTTTTACAGCTTACAACTTCAAATCAGTGAAAATGTTTTTGCTTTTTTTAAAAGGGTTTGCTGGATTTGAAGAGTAGGTTTGACCGTTTTCTTCAAGAATCTTTCAATAATGATCGACTCTTCAAGCAGACTATTGCGGGTGACTTTGAGTACTTCCTCAACCTCAACTCTAGGTCTCCAGAGTACCTCTCATTATTTATTGATGATAAGCTGAAAAAGGGAGTCAAGGGAGTAAGTATAAACTAAATGAAAAGGTCATGTTCTTTGCTGTAAAAACCTGGATGAAATTAAACTAAGCTACTTTTCTGAGAATTATTTTTATCTTAAGATAAATGGCAATACTGCCTTAAAAAAAAAAGAAGTATATATAACACATCTGAGCTCATAACACTTTAGATATAAATTTAGAGAAATATAAGGCACAAGGAGATCAAGATGTTGTGTGGCTTGTCCCCCATCTCTGAAGCAGTATACCTGGATTACTTCTGGCAGATACCCCCTCAAAAAAATTAGGTTGTAGTAGATTCTGCAGCTCCCTTCTCTTGAAACCTTAAATATCAGCTCCTTAAATATATTTATAGTTTGGCAGTTATTCTCAATATCCAATAATTTCTTTTGAAAATTAACTCACTTGGGTAGGCTAAACAGTTTGTCTTTGCCTCTTATTAATACTGCTTTTACATATCAGAGGACTATTACCATATCTGTCTCTTCTAGCTTAAGTACAGCTGTTTCTTCAGTCTTACCTCATAGCTTCTTTTATGAAATTTTTTGAGGTACAGCACCCGGAACTGGACAGGATGGTTCAGCTGAGGTTTCAGTGGCTCTGAATAAAGCTGAATATTATTGCATGCATCTTATACTTTGAAAATTGAATAGTAAATTCTATTTATTTATAAAATAAGTAATCATTTCACTTGTTGTGACACTAGACAGGCTTTGCAAAACAAGTCTTAACATTTTTAAAAGCTTTCATTCCAAGCTAACATTTCATACTTCTAATACTGGTTTCCATCTATGCTTTTTTTTTTTTAATACTTAAAAACTTATCCAGGAACTTTCACTATATTTATCCAGGCATTCTACCCATCCATTGTCTCCTGTCTCCCTCATGATTGCTTTTCCTTCCATTTTAGATCTGTTTCTTTCTCTGCTCTATTAAGTTTGTGCGCTGTTCATTTGGCTCTATCATTCACATGTTGGACCGGTTTTGTTGGCTTCTTTAAAGGCTACTGTTAGACCATATGCTTGCTGTGAAATAGTTTTAAGTATTTAGGTTGTATAAGACACTTGTGCTGGAAGGTTAAAACCAGTAAATTATTTCTTTTACAGCTAACAGAGCAAGAAGTAGAAACTATATTGGATAAGGCAATGGTTTTATTTAGGTTTATGCAAGAGAAGGATGTTTTTGAACGCTATTACAAGCAGCACTTGGCCAGAAGACTTCTCACAAACAAGAGTGTTTCAGATGACTCTGAGAAAAATATGATCTCTAAATTAAAGGTAAGACAGTATCTGCATACTTTTTTTTTTCCATAAATATGGTTTCTTCTGTTTTTATGTAAGGGATGTATAGATAACATACATCTTGATCGCTGTTAAATACAGATTTGATTTTAAATCCCCAACAGAAAATATGAAAGGCTTTTTTGAATAATTTCTTGGAAATAAAAGGAAGGAAATACTGGAAAGCACCTACGATGAGAGAGTGATCTAGAAAACAAAAGAATTTTTTTGAAAATTTGTTAAGATTTTGCAAATAAGAGGACAACTCCTGTTATCTAGTGACTGGATTTGAAGACAAGACTGTGTTTTATCCTACATTTTCTGTTATTCACAGTAGAATTTTTTTATTGCATGCATTGTTGTTCTTTAGTTGCCTCCATCTGCAGACTGGTGATAATGTTCAACTCCTTTTTTTGATTAAGTGGTTGAGATAGATTGAAAAAAAAGGTCTTCGTATCAGTGTCTGGAAACACGTTTTCCTAGTTGGTTCATTTTACTGATTAAATAGGCCAAGAGATGGAGAAGAAAGGTGAACAGTCCTTGAAGCAAGTTCTTATGCAGCTTCTTCCTCAGTGGCATGATAAATGGCTAGGGAACTTCCAAACCAGAGTGGTTTGATCCTAAGATCAAACTTTACTGATCCTCATTTTTGACCTTTGTATTCTATGAGTGAAGCCTGTTTGCATCAGATTTCTTCAACCTATGTGTATTAATTACCTCTCCACTTCTCTAGCCTAGTGATTTAGAAGGCACGGGGCATACATTTGCAAGATGAATCAGTGGACTGGAACTGCCCTCTTTTCTTACAGATTTGCACAGTGATTAAGATGCTGAAGCTAACATGCTTGCCTTTACCATATGTGTCAAAGTACATGTTAGAAATAGGCACAAAGTCCTGTATGTGCAACTGAAATGCATGTGTTTGTGCCCATGTATCTAGATATGCATATGTCCCTGATTCTCAAAAGGTCTATTAATCTTGCTTGGTAATCTGCAGCAAGTGTTTAAAATTACGTACTCTTAGGACAACAAGATTTTTTTTCTGATACAAGTAAAGTTTATTTCCCTTTACAGTATCATGCTAAAAAGCAGGTGAAAGTGTATGCCTTGGTCTCATAAGCTTTCATAGATTTTTAAGATGAGTTAAGAAGCTAAACAGAAATCAGAAATACAATAATGGAGAAAAGAGAAGGAAAGTGAGTTTTGATATGTGTAGTGTTAGATCCTTATATGAAATATGAAACTTTTCTAAGTTCTGAAGATAATGCAAGTGGGAATCCCAGGAATCAGATGTAAAGAAATATCATTTTTATGAGATTTATAAACTAACTCTTAGTCTTGCAGCTCACGTATCAGAGGCTCTGTTTTCGTAGCGCTGGCACAACAAGTTATTTTGTGTGTTTTTAGACTGAATGTGGATGTCAGTTCACGTCTAAACTGGAAGGAATGTTCAGGGACATGAGCATCTCAAACACAACGATGGATGAGTTCAGGCAGCATCTTCAGGCGACCGGGGTAAGAGCGTTGGGGGACTGTGTGCTTGTCCTTTTACTTCAGTACAAACCCTAGACCTTTATCAAGGCTCGTGGTTTTTGATTTGTTAGAATATGCACGTGGAAAGAAGGATTTTGTTAGCATGCTAAAATTATATTACTTTTATTGTGTTTCCTATCTTACAAGCTTTGGTAGTATTTCCCGAAATACAAAAGTCAGTTCGAAGCTTGATCCACAGCTTGAGTAGTGCCAGTTTCGTTCCATAAAATCCTGTTCCAACTTCTACTGTACCCGCATTCTTCTGAAAGGGCTCAGGCTCGCTGCCGAGCGGCTCTTCCTGCTTGCGGCCGGCAGGGGGCGGGCGGCTGCCGCTGTGCCCTGCCCGGCTGTGCCCCCCGCCCAGCTGTGCCCAGCTGTGCCTGCTGCCCCTGCCCCGCCACCCCGCCCAGCTGTGCCCAGCTGTGCCTGCCTCCCCTGCCCCGGCCACCCTGCCCAGCTGTGCCCGCCCCCCTCCCGCCAAGCCCAGCTTGGCTCCTGGGGCCGGTGGCCCACTCTCGTGTGCATTTCCAAAACGCCATGTCGCCAGCAAAGTCTTCCCTTCTCATTCTTTAAAAGGAATCTTCACTGTGACCTGTATTTTATGCTAACAGCAAGAAAAATATTGCATACTGCAGGTATTTGAGAAACATACCATCTCATGTTTAACTTCTCAGACACAGTTAATGCCTTTACTAAAAGCAGAACTGCCATTTTATTCAAATTGCCAAATGTGGACTTAATTGTTCTATCAGGAAGTGTTACACCTTGTTGTAAAAGTGGACCTCTGGAATATTGCATAATGGAGAGATCACTTGTATTTCGAGATATCAGTTTGATTGCTCTAAACACTTTTTTTCCTATACTAATACTCAGTAGCACTTAATAATGTATAATAAAGAACCAGATAGTTCCCTGTCTGCAGGTAAGTAAGTCTGTATATCAAGCATGTTTGAATCAGTTTCAGAGATCTGAATGCCAGGAATATGTTTGTGGATTTACTGTGTCCATTGTCCCTGGTTGTGCAAGGTGATCTGAATGAAGTCTTTGCTGTCTTGAAGCAGTGAGCTGAAATCTTCCTCATCATCATACTGTGATTCATCATGAGTGAAAGAACGGGATGTTCTCAAAGTGGTTTCAGAACAAGTTGTAGAGGATATGGATAGATATAAAGGTGTTTGTGGACAGGCAGCTTTACTACTGCTTTTTTTTTTTCTTTAGAGGCTAATCATGTTTTCCTTCTAAAATGCTTGAAATACTGACTTAAAGAAAAATTTGTTAGAGCGCTCCCATTTTTTAGGTATCATGTGGGACTTGTACATGGGGGAGGGCCTGTGTTAAAGATTCATGTAGTTTACACGACAGTTTTAAATTAAGTGAGTTAATAAATGATGTCTATCTTCTTTTTAGCTATGTGCAGCTAGTAAGTTGAATTTAAAATGTTAACAGGTATTCTGTTAGGCCTTATTTGAAACTTCATCTTTCTCTTGGCAAGGGACCAGTAGTTTGCCTGATGGTTGCCTTTTGGTCACCCTAATCATGGCCTTCTAATGAAATTTCTGGAGTACATATTTATGATAGGAATGTATATGTTTCTACTGGTGCCAATAATATTGGAGAGGAAATACAGACAGGAAGACTTCTGGGTTTTTGTGTTACTGTTAACTTGCTGGTGATGCTGCGTTTTATATGAAATAGTCCATTCTATGCCTTTTTAAACAATTTGTGTACTTTGAATACATATAATGCCTCCTAGAAGAGTGAGGCATCTGTTCTTCTCTAAATAATCCTACCTGCAAAGTCTCCTGCTGGATCCTGTATCCTGAGATACAGGTAGTGCCAAGGATTGTGTAGATGATTGGTTTGCTATCAGTAAGTGGAAAGCTCAGCGCTAGGGAAAGTCCAAGCTAATAGATAATGAGTAATTTCTACAACTGTGATCCTGAAACTTTGTTGGAGTTTGTAAAGATTGGATCACTTCAAGGCACTTTCCGTTAGTTTATACCATTTTATGCTGAAAAGACATTTGTAAAATAAAGTGCTTCCAAAACTTTTTCAAGTCACAAACTGCTCAGTGTTCTGTATAATGTGTGTTGTCACGCATTCTAAATAAATGGTCTGTTCTGGTCTGGCTAAGACCAAAAAAATTTGGGAAACAGTTGCCATCTGAACTAAGATGTTTCAGTTCCAGATAAAGATACTTTCTGTACCTTTTCGTCTGCATTGATGGCCCTTCCGTACACTTTGGCTGGAGGGAGAAAACTTTTGAATTAGGTGATTCACAGATTAACTAGTTTTCTGTGTCTGAATGGCTGTTTGAATTTCTCTTGTGAGCCTTATGACATTGGTGATATGAAATTAGAAACACGGCAGTAATGTTGGTTACTGAACAACCTTTATATGGGTCTTTAAATACTTTTGCAAATTGTTCCTCTTAAACCTTAATGAAATTCAGTCAAAGGGATTTCTGTATGAGTAGCCTGTCACCAGTCTGTCTAGATTTTTCAGAAGTTTCCTAGGTACAAGTTTGTTGATGCACGCAGGCATTCAACACACACAATACAAAAACTCTTCCATAGTGCATGGAAATGCTATTCTGCTACTTAATGGTGGAATTTTCTGAGTTTATATGACAGTTTTTGACCTTCTAAAATATAATGTGCTCGATTTCTGTGTAGTAGGTTTGTAACGAGCTGGATACGGTATGCTTTGTTTTTTCTTGTCAATAATGTCCATAATCTTTTCCAATAATCTTTGAAGGTATTAGTTATACCTCCTAGAGCTGAAAGCAGTCAGTTTTACATTGAATAATATTCACATAATCCTAGTGAGGATTATGCCTTATGGGTAGCCAGATGTTTATCACCTACTAACACAACTACTTTATAGATCAGCACTTCAGTTGTAGAATGCTTCCTAACCAGTGCTGAATATTTATAGTAATGGCTGTCTTTAGGGAAAGTGGCTAGGTTGTGTGTGTAAAAGTGAGTAACTGTTTACATTGCAGTCCAGAATGTAAGGAAAAGGACTCCCAATGGTTTAATATTAGATATTCAGTATTTACTCTCTGCTTCCAGAGAGTAAATTTATAAAGTTATTTTGAAACTGATATGTTCAGCAAAAACTGGATTTACTGTATGTCGTCAAAAACCTGTTTAGAAAGAATTGTTACATGTATTATGACTTCTGTTTATGATCACAGCCATTTCATTGTTGGTTAAGAATTTATTTTGTTAAATTCTGTACACTCTTAAACGCCAGAGGGGAAAAATGTAGAGGATTTTTGCTGTACGATCTACTCTGATAGTGATGAATTCATTTGTCTGGCTTTGTAAAAAATAAAGTTCATAGATACATTTCTATTTTTTTTTCTTAATCTGTGAAAATTCTGTACTTTCTACACTGATACAGAAAAATGGTAAAACATGGTCTTGTTTTAAAATAGTGGATGTTTTCTTCCAATTGTCCTTAGGTCTCATTAGGTGGTGTTGATCTTACAGTGCGGGTCCTCACAACAGGTTACTGGCCTACTCAGTCAGCCACACCAAAGTGCAACATCCCTCCAGCTCCCAGACATGCTTTTGAAATATTTAGAAGGTATGTATTAAAACAGATTTTTAGGTAGAGGTTTTAAGAAGAAACTTTCTGAACTTAACTTAGAGGTATATTTTGCCATTAGAGTTAAAGATATGCTAGCATACTGCTCTTCTTCAGTTCATGTGAAAACTAGAGAATGCAATGGTCACATTATGAGGCTTGAGGTTTTGGGAGCTTTTAAGTAGAATTCTAGTAAGAGTTAATGTTTTGAAAATGCAAAAGTTAGAAATTTCTTGAGAGTGTCCTTAGTGGCTATGAGAAGTCTAGGTAACTGTTAAAAGCAATTTCCTCTTAAATACAAAACGTGAACTAAGTTTTCAATTTAATTACATTACAGATTTTATTTAGCCAAACACAGTGGGCGACAGCTGACACTCCAGCATCACATGGGTTCTGCAGATCTCAATGCCACTTTCTATGGGCCTGTTAAAAAGGTAAAGTATCAAGATTATGAAAATATTGTGGATTTCCTTACTTTTTAAGAGAAACATTTATAACAATTTCAGAATCTTGTAAAATAAAAGCTTACCCATTGATAATATAAGAATAAGAAAAAGATGCCTTCAATCAGTTTTATAGTCTGAGTCTTCCTTTGTAGCAGTTTTGTTTTTGACTTTCCCCCCCCCCCCAAATCTAATTTGAATGTATCACTCAGCACCATCTCTTTGTTACCTCACAGAAAAGTAGTAATTTTGATCTTGAAGGGACCTCAGTGGTTTGAGTATTTTGGGGTTTTTTGACTGTGAATCAGTCAAAAGTGAAATGAAACTTGTTTCTCTTTAGAGTAATTTTTGTTAATGTGAAAAAGTGTTGTTAAGCCAAGTTTAGCCTGCTTTTTGTATGCAGAGTGCTAGCAAAGTAGACAACATTTTTTTCAAACATGAGAATCTTAGTAGAGTTTATAGAAGTACAATGCTTAATATTTATTTATACAAGAAAATAATTTGTTAGTGATTTAGACCGGTTCTAAAATGCTAAGCTAGAGGTACTAATGGCATGATGCTTGGGAACATAGAAGGCAATACAAAATGAAAACAAAATTTTTATAACACTAAGTATTAATAATGTGCATTTGTGAGGATGTTAAAATTATATTACTGTAGGATAAATATTTTGATTAATTTTAAAGATAAGAGTAAGAAAACTGGAGGATGGGCAAGTAGTGGAACAGGGGCCAGAGAGGTGGTGGAGCATCCGTCCTTGGAGATGCTCAGTATTTGACTGGACACAGTCCTGAGCATCCTGCTCTAGATGGCCTGGCTTTAAGTGGTGGCTGGACCGTGGGACCTACAGCGGTGCCTCCAACCTCAGTCACCCTGTGATTTTAAGACAGTTACTGGAGAGACATTCTGTTTATGCCACCAGGCGTATGCTATGCTATCACTTCTGTAGAGTGATCTCCTAGGTAATTATTTAATCAACTAACTTTCATTTTACCAAGGTAAAATATTTTGCAGTGGAGGGTAATCTAATAGTAGCTTTGTAATTTTAAAATAGGAAGATGGCTCAGAGGTTGGTGTAGGAGGTGCCCAAGTAACTGGCTCAAATACACGGAAGCACATATTGCAAGTCTCCACTTTCCAAATGACGATATTAATGCTCTTTAACAACAGAGAAAAATATACATTTGAGGTAAGCATTATGGTTTTCTCACTTGATTTTAAGTAACTGTTTTAGGCACTTTCTTGTCCTGTTGAATAGACCTTTGAAGATCAGGTGCTTCTCATCCTATGTGAGTGTGGATCAGGCCAATAAATACAGTGAGCAGATCATTAGCAATACACCTGGGAAGTAATCCTAGGAGAGGAAATTATTTGGGAACAGAAGTTTTCAGAAATGTTGGAGAGCTGCGAGTGTGGTTATTCCTAGGCCATAGAGCTATAGAAAAGCTGAAGTTGGAATGCAGCAGGTGGCTCTATTTGCTCATTTTATCTTTGAGAAACTGGATTTTGAAGCCAAAGGGTGGAGACGGGTTTGTATCCTGGCTTCTTAAACACTGAAGTGCTTAAATTGGCAGGTGGGAGTGAGCTGTAGGATGAATCAAAGAACTTTCATCCCTTCTCTGAGCTGGTGAGCCAGAAAGGACAATGAAGAAGGGCCAGATAGATTCTTAACAAGGAGACTAGAGGGGCATTGCTGGGAAAGGTTGAAGTGGGCAGCTAATAGACAACAGTGAAGAAGCCTTTGGGAGTGGAGGAGGATCCTGTGCTGTGAGGTTTGAGCATTGTATTGTTAATGTCAATTAATAGTTTCATTTTATATGTTTGAGAGAGCATTGGCAGCCTTGAAAAGCAGTATGGGTGCAGTTTGAAATGGAGTGGTTTTCTGGGTTTTCTTATCTACTTTTGACTGTGCTATGCAGAGTAATCATTTGTCTTTTTATTTGGACTTTGTTTTCAGCTTATTTGGCATACTTCTAGCCTGTTAATAAAGAATGTTTCTTTGAAACGGTCTCAGTTGGGATTAAGAAAGCCAGGGTTTGATAAGAGGCTCTTAATAAATTACTCATAGTTCAAAAAAAGATTATTTTGGAGCACAGAAAGTCCTGTGTGTTGTGAAATCTATTCAGGAGCTTTGAGTACTTTCTCTGCAGAAAAGTGGGGGGTGGGGATGGGACTTAATAGCTCATTTTTTCTTGAAGTTGGTGTTGAAATCGGGCTGGTGGCTACCTGATTCCACAAAATTGTAGGCTTTATGAGTAGTAGAGCCTCACCCATATATGAATAAATAATACTTGGTAGAGCAGTGAAAAATACAATTTTTAATAGGTGCTCTAATTATAGTTTATTTTACTAAGACCAGATGATAGAGAAATGTGTCCATGTGCTTTTAGGTTGTGTATGTTTTTTTGTTTCTGGTTTGGGAGTTCTTAAACTCTTACTTTGTGTCCCACTGTAACTAAAACATTAAGAAGGCGTATTTGTTTGTTTTGGTTTCTTTGGTGAAGCACGTGGGAGTTGTCTTTAACTCCGGCCAGGAAAGCTTATGAAAACTTAAAAGCAGAACGAATTTTATCTTTGTTCATTGATTATTGAATACCATGATTAATTGCTGAGTGTTGGGCAAATGTTATTTCTCTGTCATATCAAATTAGTGCTTTTACTGCAACATAGTATGAGATGACTTGTGGTGTGTGCTTGTGTAAGCATAAAACTTTGATATACAAGTGTTTCTGCAGATTCACAGCTGAACAGATTAATTTGAAGGTGCCTTCACAGTTGAACAGACTTTGCTGTTTTGTTTTGCATTCAGTGTGATTATTAATTGCAAACTTGACAAGATCCTCACAGTAATCCTAACAGCCATTAAGCCATGTGATTGAGAGAAAAATGGGATAATGATGATACAAACATTATGCATAAGATGCTACAGAAACCTAAAGGATTATTGCGTAGCAAAATTCCTTCACAGAAATGTATGAATTTATTGTATTCCTATGCAGCAGTGTTTTATTTATATATGCAAAAGAACTGGTGGCCATATGGGTCTAGGTTAATGCTATTTGAATCTAAGAGGAAGGATCTTCATGCAAGCCTTCAAAGAATGCTATTCTTTTTAAAGAATTCAATTTCTTCTAATCAAGCCTCATCTAATACTCAACATACTTGTCTGTTAGTTTACAGTACCTGTCAGTATTTTAAAAGGTGAAATGCACAATTTTTTAATGATGACATCAAAAATAAGGGGAAAATTTTTTGTTCATTCTTTAGGTTTAACAAGCAAATAGAAATGTGACTGTAGTAGAAGTTGTTGAATAATTCGACAAAAATGAGAGATTAGAACTTAAAACTGGCTTACCTGTTTTCTCTTTTGCTGATCTCTGCTTTGGAAGATACACAAGTTGGTCTGTAAATAAAAATAAAAATATTTTCTTCCTGTTTTTGTCATTTCAACAAAATGACGTGATGTTTTTCCTTCTGCACATTTTCCTTCTAATAAACTTTCTTCCTGCTTAGAACTGGACAGAGGCAGTTCCATGCCTAGAATTCTCTCTTGTAGCCTCCAGATAGAGCTCACCTGGTAATATTTTTAGAACTGAGATTGTGTAATCAGTACTGTTCTTGTTCATGACTAGTGTGGCCTTTAAAATAAGGCATTTATGGAGATGGGGGAAAAAAAATACATTTTTCACTGTTGCATCAAATATCTATATAAAAATATGTTTAGAAAAATTATATGCTACAGACTGAGGGAAAAAGAGAGCATAGGAACATCTGTTATCCCCATTTACATTCATAGCTACACTTTTTTTATCCAACTTGAGGTTTTTGCAGCCTTCTGAGGCAGCATACTGCAGTGCAATTCTTTCTGTGGTTCTTATTTTAATGCTAGCTTATAAATTCTGAAACCCAAATGGTTTGCATACATTAGTGGCTGAATTGGAATGCTACAGAGAGAAGTAAAATCAACACAGAAATACATAGTTGTTAGTATAAGGCTGTTTAGCATCAAAAAAAAAAAAGAATTCCATTTTAGCTCTTTGTTTCACTTTCATCAAAAGCAGAGTGTATCTGTTTCCTTGTAGAATTGACTTAGTTTTGAAAGCATTAATTTTAGGTGTTCATCAAAAATCAAAATTTGGGAGCTTGCATGTCACAGGCATTACATCATTAATAACCTGGATTTGGTTTGTAGCCTCAAGGCTACATTTACCTAAGTCCTAAAATCTAAGTGTCACCTTCCTTTGGTTTGTTAAATTTATGCTGATCAATCCATTTCAGTAAGACCTTTTTTTTGTGACCATGTAAAGGATTATAGTGTTTTGGGGTTTTTTTTAATATTACTTTGTGCCAGATCTGGAAAAAATGCATGAAGGTGGCAATTGTGTTTTAAATAAAGCAACAAATGAAGAAATAGTCTTTCTGTGAGCTGCTTGGGAAGAGGCATTTTGATACTGGCAAGTAGTTAAAATATCTGGATTCATGTCACTTATTTCAAATTATATGAATATTTCTGAATGCATTATGCTAACAGTACTCTTAAGAACATGTTATTATTTCCCAATCATCCATAAGCAGTATCAAAAATTCTGAAATTTTTTAATTTTAGACTTACTGATTGATATTTTTTTTTTTTTTAATTTACCTCATTCAAATGAATTTGAATTCATGTCAAAAACATGATTTCACATAAAGAAAACATGGTACATGTAATGTTGGGTCTATAGTTGAAAAGTAGGCATATTCTGTATGAGCTTTGCCATCACAGAGACCTGGTAGTGAGATGTATACAAGATGTGCTGTAATTAATGACAGAGTCCAAGTAAAGGCCAGTATATGCATATTATTTTTATTGCATGTTTTCAGTACTGCATAACCACAGAAGAGAGGCATTTTTTTTTTCTGGATTGATTTTAAGAAACTTGAGTACACTCAAGAAATAACATCATTTAATAGAACTTTGTTGTACTCTGAAGTTAGATTTTTCTGTTTACAGTACTTTTAACACGTTTTTTATAGGTCTTTACATAGCATTTTGGTCACTGGGAGTTGTAACTGCGGCTTTTAGCCTGGAGGTCATCAGTTTGACTTGTGTGCCGTGAGCATTAGCAATTTATGGGGACAGTGGAAGAGCTTGATGCTGCTCTTGGAACCGAAGGTGGGGAAGCTGGGAAAGCAACAGCTCTTGTGGACAGTTACATGTCTGTGAGGTTTATTTTTTCTATTTGGTAGTTTAATTGTTAGCTGCTAGAGGTCCCTCAAGAGTCTGAATGGGAATGTGAAATCAGAGAAGTCTGCAGTTTCCTCAAATTAGAAACAGGAAGAAAATAGAGATAAGGCTAAAATGAACTTCTAATGAATGGGAGTTTAATAAACAAGTTAGGTTTGAGGAAGCAGTAGTAGTTGGCCTACTCCTAGAGCACTTAAGGCATCATTTTGCATTCCAGTATAATTTGCTTACTAACTCGTGATCACTGGTGACTTACCTAACATACAGCTCTCAGCTGAACTCTTCAGAATACTGACAAGAGGTGCAACAAGTTATGTACATGTTTTTACAAACATTCTTCTTCAAAGTTCATAAATTTGCTGCACTGGGGGTTTTTTTCTGTTTTACCTGGAGAAGTCCTAGCCAAGGGCATCTGGGCTGTAAACAAATTGTTCCAGGTTATTCACAAAGGAGGTGTAATTAATGTAGAGTATTTCTGTGTTATGGTGAAACTAGACCTTGTTTGCTTCCGTTTGTAAAGATCCTATTTTCAACGGTGCTGCTGAATGCAAAAGCATTTACACAGTTCTTTGTCAGGAAGGCTCAGGAACATTATGGATGTTTGCCATCGCCGAGTTACTTAGAAGGTTTGGTTTCACTCTGTTCAGCAATTGTTGGAGGCAGTGAACAAATCCTTTCAGCCTTGTCAAAAATTATAGTGAAATGAAACAGCTGGTTATTCATTCTGCTATTTCAGCTCATGGTGACTATTTACTTGACAGAATTCACTGTCTGTGCATTAACCCAGGTGGATCATTTTCAATAGTACATATTGCGACTTTGCTACTGAATGAATTCTAAACTTTCAAGCCTCACAACTGTCATAGTAGTATGATTTTGCATGCTTGAAGGTGGGCATTTTAAGCAATCAGTGCTGTTGTTTGCAAAACACGATAATGAAGATATTTTTCTTTAGGAAATTCAACAAGAGACCGATATCCCCGAAAGAGAACTGGTTAGAGCCCTACAATCCCTTGCATGTGGCAAACCAACACAACGTGTTCTTACAAAAGAGCCTAAATCAAAAGAAATAGAAAATGGACATATATTTACAGTGAATGATCAGTTCACATCTAAACTACACAGAGTCAAGATTCAGACGGGTAAGTGAGCTTTATAGTCTACTGTCTTGCAGTCCCAAAACTGCCTTAAGATGTCAAATTATCTTTTGCAGGGTTGATGTTCATACAAGTAAAAGGAAGAGAGTAATATTTTTTTTTTATGATGATGATGATTGGTTGCATCAAAATGAAAATTAAATATTAAGAAAAGTGTGGAAGTCATAGTTAAGCCTTTTACTTTACAAAATTTGTAATTATCTCTTAAAAGGAAATGTTGAAAGAGAAATAAAATTGAAATTAAATAGCAAAATTAAAAATATGCTACTGATTGATTCAGAAATAAGAAAATTGCCTCATAAGTTGCTTTACTGCTTTGAAATTGAGTGATATTTTTAGCCCATGATACAACAGCCATTTCCAAGTGCCAGGTAGCTATAATGGTTTTGGGCAATGATTTGGGTTTAGCAAATAAGAGAAGGTACAATAGCACTGCATTAGCTCATCAAAGTGCTGGTTTGTTATACATAAGTAAAGTTGGTACCTTTTTGTCTAGAAAGCTCTCTGGAAATAATTTCTGAGTTGTTAGCATTGCTGTAGATATACTTCATAGAGTGTTTTGGTAGATTAGTTCTTAGTTTTAGTACATCTAAACATATTTTCTGACTTTGCAGATCTTTGTATATAAAACATTGTCAGTGATGCTGTGTATTTTAAGTGCAACATCGGTAATTCACATGCTGTTTGTTGCACATAATATAACTTGTTGGGCTTCTGTGCAGCACGCTATGTCCAGGGATGTAAGCCTGTAAAACCCAGTAGTACCTACATACATTACATTGCATGTTATCCCTCTGCATAAGCCATAGCTAGACTGTCTTCATGTGCATGCAGAGTGCTGTGATGTCAACACATTTGCCATGTCTGGAGAATTTTTCTGGTGAGCAGGAGCGCAGCAGCCAAATGAGGATGTTGAGAATTCTCTGATTAGGGCCCAAGGCACTTCTCTGGTATAATTAAAGTCAACTCTGTAACAACTATTTGAGCTTTAGTGGAATTCTGCTTTTTCATTTCCACTCTACAAATGTCAGTGAAAGGGGAATATGATTTGGGATTCAAGATGGGTTTAGAGCAAATTTGATACTTGCGGTGCTATGTTTGTGTCTTATGTAGACTTCTTATGTGTATCTCTTTAAAACTGATAAATATTTGGGGCTTTTGTGTGAAGAAGGGCAGAGGGAAAAGTGGTATAGCAGTGTGGGAGGAGGGCTTGATTATAATGATGCTTGGGTGAAAGGGTAAGAAAAGCTAGACATAAGGGCAGAAATAACATAAATAGAAGAGGAGAACAGAATACAAAGATATAATTGAGTTGGGGAGGATAAAGTTGGACTGTTTCTTCTGACTGATGAACTTTTAAAGTATCTAACTAGTTTGTAAAGTAAATCTTCAATCCTTTTTCTATTTTAATTAATGGATTATTTGATATATTAAAGAGAAGAATATTTAATGGGAGCATGGGGGTTGGTGGTGCCTGTAAGCAGATTTGAGTACTGTTGAAATTTTAACATAGCAGTAATTAAATAACAGATTGTTACCTTGTCAGTTGCTATCAAAATATGCCAGAAAGTGTTAATATGTTCTTGTGGCTGCTTTTCACAGAAAAAAAACCCAAGTTTGAGAATGTCAAAACTCAGGAAAATATAACTTGATGTCTAGATGAAATAAATAGTGAAGCTAACACTTAGACAATGAAATAAATTTTAATTTTGCTAACATACTTTACATTCTCTTTCTTTTCTTTAAGTTGCTGCCAAACAAGGAGAATCTGATCCAGAAAGGAAAGAAACAAGGCAGAAAGTAGATGATGACAGAAAACATGAGATAGAAGCTGCTATAGTTCGGATAATGAAATCTAGAAAGAAGATGCAACACAATGTGCTAGTAGCAGAGGTATACTTGTACATAATTTTGATATGGGCTGGGGAATTCTTTTTGCTTTTCCTGTTAATTCATGAAAGTTACACAGCTCTCATTAACATGATTCTGAAAGGCTTTTGAGAGATGCTGTGTTTAATCCATCCTTTTTTCTTTTCTCCCTTTGTATCTGAAGACATCTAAATCCTCACCCTTCAGTTTAGGATGTACTCATGGGTGTATCTAATTTTTCTTCCTCTTAGTGCTATTCTGATGTTATCAAATTCCTTTAAATAACAGTTGGCAACAAAAAAACCTGTACTTTAATTATTTTCTGCTTTGATCTTGTTACTGACTGTTGGGTCCAGATTTGAGAGATTTGAGCTCTTAGCAAAGGGAGAATGAGTCCTGCTACTCTTAACTCCTAAGTTCTGACAGCTTCAGGACCAGTATGGATCTTCCATTCTTGAACTCCCTTAGGCCTGTGAAATTGAGGTGATTCTCAGGTTGTGACCATGCCTCTGTAGAGTGTCAATACTTTGAACTGTACCCAAAAAAATGAGCAGGCAACTGATGGGGGGTAAAAAAACTGTTAAGACGTTTGCAGACTGCTTCTTATGCTTCATGGGTGTAGCCAGCCCTGTCTAAATATATTTTTCTGATTACTTCGGTCAGTTAGGATACTTGATGATCTTACTTGCCCTGTGATCTCATATTGGTTTTGATCTTATGTTCTAGGTAACTCAGCAGCTGAAGGCCCGATTCTTACCAAGTCCAGTTGTTATTAAAAAACGTATTGAAGGACTTATTGAGAGAGAATATTTGGCACGAACACCTGAGGATCGCAAAGTATACACTTACGTAGCATAAAATGCGTTCAGAAAATTTGATTTATTCTTGGACTATACTCTTCGCATGAACTGGGAAGTTCTTTTAAATCATTAATATTAAGACGACCATCTCTTCTATTAAATTACAATACATGTTCTAGACCATTCAGATCAAGCCTTTTACTCCTTTTGAGAGTTTTCAACATCAATTGATTGAGCTTCAGGCTTTTCAACGTTATCCCTGTAGAGATCATCCTTACAATTCTTCGAGAAAATGTGAATGTGCCGCGTTTGTTTTCAATACTGTATGAAAACAGAAAAATAAAAACAAATTTAGAAAACACAGCTCACTTAAAAAAATAAAATTGTTGGAATTTCATTTCCCCAGATCTTCAGTGTTGATGTAAATGTGTTTCTGTAGTGTTGCTTAGCACTTCGCGCATTGTATAAGTTGGGTTTAAAAGAAACCACAACTGGGAAGGCAGAATTCCCAGTTATATTGCTCTGCTTCAAATGTTTCTTTAACTAGCCATGTTTAATTTAAATATTTGGTAATCTTTTGATGACCCAAGAAGACAACTTGAGCATGTTTCACTCTTCCAGCTGCACTCACTGTTCCAACAACATGAATCAGGAACTTCTGGGGGCTCAGAAAAGACCGTAATAATTTTGGCTTTCCCTTCTGTAATTTGAGTTCTTCTAAATTAAACTCTATATTGATTAGGTTTGTTCTGGTTTCTTTATAGGAAAAAGGAAAAGATTTTAGTGTGTATAAACTGTATAATAATTTTTGCTGTTGTACTCACTGCTGATGGTGGATTGTACAGGGCGATGTTTTTATTTCACTAAATGTAGACAAAATAAATTTAAAATAAATGGATTTAGTGTACACAAACACCTAATTCAAGTGTGTTAGAGTACAGGGTTGACAATCTTTTGGAACTAAATACTGTCCCCTGGGGAAACGTACTGGGATTATATTTTGTTAATAAACATCATAGATGGATCTGTAGCCCCAGGGCTTCCCATCATAAGTGCATATTTCAGGAGATTAAAGTGAAGCCAGCATGCACTATTTGTTTTTAAAAATGCATTTTAAACATGCAATAGAAAATTGTTGCTGTAATGAAATTTTTAGTTCTTACACTGGAACTTTTTTCTTCTTGTCAGTGTGGCTGCAAAAATAGATTAAAAATTGCAGTTTAGTGGCATCATTATTCTCATAGTTAGAAATGGTTTGAAGTGTGCATTGTACTGCAGAGTTTTTATTAAACAGTGTTTCTGACATTCCAATGCACATATTACATGGTTTCTCTGCCATAGCTATTTTTCTGTTTTCATTCAAAACAATATTTTTTTTCTTGATTCACATTACTTTCATCCATAGATACTGAAAAATATAGTTGGGATGGGCTTCCCAATATGTAGAGCTGTAGTTGAAACAAAAGAAAAACTTGGTTGTAGAGCATTAAGACACTGCCAGAGCATTTCTTGATTAGCCATATTAAACAAATATGTGGTGGTGGTGTAATGTAGCAATGCGATTGGACAGTATTTTTTCATAAAGTGTCCCCAATTTCACCCCTCTCCAGCCTGTTAAGATACAGATCCTGGCTATTGTTCAGTAGTAGGATATTTCTTCCAAAGAGGGAGTGGAATTGGGTGATATTTTAGTCTGACTATTCTGAAGCTTTTCTTAAGAAGCTTTACGTAAGTTTACTGCACACCCCCCCCCCCAACACTCACACGCACACATAAGTAGCTTTTAAGTCATCAGAGGGGAGGTGGCTGACAGACTTTCGTGCCATTGTTCTTCAAGAATTTAGCCCTGAAAGAAAACAGCTAGGCCATTGGCCATTCTAAAAATGTATTTGCTGACAGTTACTAAAACACCTGTGTCTCTGTACAGTATATGCAAAATTTCAATAGAAATGTTTAGCCATAGAACAATACTAAATATGGGTCGGATGAGATCTGGGGTTTGGATTGTGCTTAAGTCATGAGAAACATCTTCCTCAAAATGTAACTCGCTCTTCCATGTATCAGTATGAAGGTTTTCTTTTATGTGTATCTTATTCTTTAATAGCATGAATGTTGTGATAATTGCATGTTAATGCTTTCCCATGTGCTTTTCAAGGAGAAATGGGTTCACATCCTTTTTCCCTGTGAAGCTTATAGAGATGCTAATGTTGCTATCCATGACAGGAGGACTTTGTCCTTAGTGTTGCGATTGTACTTTTGCTGTGCATCAGCTGAAGCTTTCTACCTCTGGTGGCTTTTTTAAGTGGTGAGCCTGAATGTTCCATGAATGACTGTATAATTACGTGTTTAAGGGTGGGGTTTTTTTACAAGCTACGTGGGCAAGAGTGTTTGCTAGAAGAATAACAGGTGGTGATGGCTATCTTCAGTAACAAATACTAAGAGTATAGTTTCCATTTTAAATTTAATAGAATTTTGAAGACACTGTTCAGGAAGGGACTTTTGCTGAAGTCACCTTTTGGAAATGTGCCCTTTACTGTTGAACAACGAGATCATGATACTGAGGATTTAAAGATGGAGAATGTGAAAACTCTGGTCAAAGAGAACAAGATGTCATTAGAACTCTGCTTAAGGTGAGTTTCATGCTCATGCCTTTACACTGTTGGTGTACATTACTGAGATTTCTTTTACAGTCCCCAGTAGAATTCTGCTGTGCCTTACCTAATTTCATTTTTGCTTCCTTTCTTAATTTCTACTTAAAGCTTCTTTGTAATCTTGTTAAAATTTAATCAGTAGGATTGTAGTTACATGTACGAGTGTGATTATTAAGTTTGGCTTCCTTGCATTTATGTGCAGTTAAATACAGTAACAAGACGTAATAAACATGGAGTTTAATTCTTCAGACTTTTTAAAATTAGAAGTAGGTTTTGAGTTTTCTAGCTATTTGAAGATACATAGGCATGTACCTTCCTTGTAGACAAGTTTACTTCAAAGGGTCGAGAGTACACTTCATTTACCATCGTAACAAATAAGATTATCCTATGTATCCCTGATTTAGTTCTTGCTGTTTTCAATCTTAGCTTCCTTTACAGCTTTGATTTGCTCTTTTTGTCTCCTAGAATTAATCTGTACAATTTCCCCACTTGCTACAGAACAAATGAATGTTAAGCATGTCTGCAAAGCAGACTGAATCCTGGATGCTAAACTACTCTTGAATGAAATACCGCTCCTCGCTCCCTTCCCTAAAGACAAACTTTGTCCTGTCGACCCTAAAGCTTTCAATGTAACACCATCTGTTCTTGTTACCTTTGCTCGTTGTGAATTGGCAGCTGCCATAAGATTTACATTTCTGGACTTGTAAAAACAGAATCATTGCACTAAATATTCTGGATGACTGAAGTAATTTTATTCACGTGTTGTAATCAAATTGTACGGTGCCTGATAGGTGGCACATATATATGGTAATAGAGCCTGTCATGCATGCTTTAGGGGATAAGCTTACACAGAGATGGGGTTCCCGTTTTGTCAAAAGTAGCAAAAACTGGAACTACTTGTGGCCTCTTGTCCTATGTCCAGAACTGGCCAGAACCTTCATAGCTCAATCAAACTCCTGAACTCTGCGTTGTTAATCAGTGGTTAGAGGCGAGGTGGGCTCTGATCGTTAGCTCCCAGTTCCTCGAAGCCCCTGTGGATTAGAGCAAGGATTTGACAGTCTAGAACTAGGCTCACAGCAGTGTGCAGAGCTGATAAGAGGCATCGTCTTGTGTCTGTACCGAAGTCCCATTTCTGTTAATATTCATTTTGATATCTTGGATAGTAAATGAAATAACCAATGTGCATGAGTTTAATGGCTCTGTCTTCTGGAACGTGTCATGTGAAAACTTTGTAAAATGCAGAACTTGGTGTTTATCCAGTTTTCAGCTGGATATATGTAAAGAACAGGAGAGTAATTCATCTAACTTGCTGTCCTTCAGTATGTAGGGAAGTGTTCATAGATTGGATTGGATATTCTGGATCTTTCAGCTGGCTTTATCCATGTTTTAACTCTGTACTGGGTACGGCAGAGGTGAACGTTACTGTAAAAATGTAAGGATGCTGTTTTAAATGAAAGTAGCGGCACAGCTTTAACAAATGGCTGCAATAAACAGGTGGTGCGCAACACCCACATCAGTGCAACCTGGCTTACATTTTGTGGGTATGGTGGTCTCTTTCAGAGCAGCAGGTCTCCCCAGGTGCACTGCGGTTCATACGTTTGGTGTAACCTTATTGATGTGACCAGAGCTCTTGCTGCAGGAAGGTACTGCTGTGATGGCATTAGTACGTGTCAAGTTTGTAAAACAGCTTCATTTCTGTCAGGGTCCTGCTCTTCTCTTCATTTCTCCAAAACTGGAACTTCGATGGGGAGTGAGTCCATGGGAGCTAATGTGTTTAATATCATTGAGAGGAACATGAAGTTTACGGATAGGAAATGAAGTAACATTTGAACTGAACAGCAGTGATGTTCTATTAATTATTCTTTCTCCTGCAGTTCAAAACTTAGCTTGCGTTCCAGGTACAACAGACGCTGAGGCACCCTCCGATCATAATGACTGCTGTTCTGTTCCTCCTCTTTGAACAACATACCGCTGCGGTTCGCTTCATTTGTGTGCCTTATCCTTCAAATGCTGGCAAAGCGTTGACGTTTGATCTGTCAGAAGCCGAAGCTAAAAAGCGAAGGTGGCGCGCCGTATCGTGCACGCTCAGGAAGGACACGTTTAGGCAGCGGAGTGACGTGTGTTTGCAGCGAGGGGCTGTTGCGCCGTCATCGCAGCGTGTCGGCCGTCGTGCAGGGAGGAGAGCGCATCTCTGGGGAGGGCAAGGGAGGCGCGAAACTTCCGAGATCATTGTGCTGGGAGTTGCCAAGGCCTGCGCAAAATGGGCTTTTAGTAACTTGTATTCATCATGTATTAAGATGGTAAGCTGCGCTGGTAGCTTTGTGGCATCCTGGATGACTTCCAGCGAGAAGTAAGTATGACCAGAGCTGCCCCTTCACCCAAAAAAGCAGCGTCTGCGGTCCAGAAGCGCTCCGAACCTCAGAAGTTGTGACGCTGGTAGAAACGGCGCCAGCAGGGTGGCCGGGACGGCCGCCGCCTGCGCTCCCGGTCTTGTCACAGCCGGAGTTGGAAGGGGCGGGGGCCGCAGCGCGCCCCCAGGCGCTGCTGTGAGGCCGCCCGGCCCTGCGGAACGCTGCCGCCTGCCGCCCGCCGGCGGGGGCGAAGCGTGGCCCGGGGGGGGGGCGCTCGGAAGCGCGAGGGCGGGCTCGGCCCCCGCCCCCGCGGCGGGGCGAGGGGCGACGGCCAAAGGCCCCAGCCGGGCCGGCGAGGGGCGGGGACGCCGGGGCCCGGCCCCCTCGCTCGGGCTGTGGGAGAGGGGGGAGCCCCCGTCCAGCCCCCCGGCGGCCGCCCCGGCAGCCGTCACCCGGGCGGAGGCGGTGCGGCAGGGCCTGCGGGCGGGGCGCCCGGTGTGGGGGGGGGTATGTCCACCGGCCGTGGGGGAACGGGGCGGGCGGGGAGCGGCCCGCGACGGGGGGAGCGGCACTGCCTGCCCGGCGCTCGGGTGCCGGCTGCTCTGCTTGCCCTTGCACAGGCTCTTCCATGAGCTTTCCTTCTTCCCTTCCCTTTCCTCTCCTTGCCCTCAGTAAAGCTCGGTTAAACATCCAGCAACGTCTGCTCCGAGCTGCCTGTACAGTTGCCGTCTCGAAACTTTGAAGACCGTGTTTTGGAACAGCGTGGACGGGGGCAAGAAAAGCAGCTTCTCTTCCCGTTTAGCGTGACATGCTCAAGGACGAGGCAAACGAGTCACGTACGCAACGTCAGGTGATGAAACAAAATAGCGTTAGGTCTGTAAATTGAATCTGAAAATCGTGAGTTTTCAATCTAGTCAGGGGACATCTTTTTAAGTTACAATGCCAGATTTTATTTCCTGCATGTTTCTTACAAGCTGAAAAAACTCCCAAGACATCCAAAGGCCACAGAAAGTGTACGGATTAGTTGGCAGCGATAAATATATTCGTTATGCTTATTATTTATCTTCCCTTCCATCTAGTGTGACCTCCTCTCCGGATAAGTGTTACGGAGTTGGGGTAACCTATGAGATGTAGCACGTACTGCGAGTCTTGTGCATCATGAACTTGGAGCGGGTGTTAAGGACATGAATAGAAAAATACAAAGAAACCCTGTCTGGGCTGAAACCCCAGTGTCTTGAGCTTTGTTGTACCAGCAGTTGATCTGCAGTTCTCTGATAGGACAGCACTTGGGCTCACTAGTTACTGCCTTCAAAAGGAAACATGTATTATGGCAATCAGGGAGGGGTTTAGCCCTCCCAAAAGGAGTATTTCCCGAGCTTTTTGGAAACACACGGTGTCTCCTGTGCATGTTTCATGTTCTTTGAGTGATGTGTTTTAATAATGAACTATGATTTTGCAGTTTATAGAGGCTCTTAACATTAAGCACTGCCATTAGGCAGAATCACACTGACCCTGCGGTTTGTTCCACAGGTTCATCAGGCAGCAGTAAGCAACTGCTCGGTGCCCTTGTGATATTCACTGGGTGCTGTGTGAAGGGCAGGGGCAGCACTAATACATGAAACAAAGGTGCTGAGAACAAAGGTACCCGCTGGTTTCTTTAACACTGAGCTTTTCTAAGAACCCTGTTATATGCACATTCACTATGGGCGCTTGCCTCCTGCTGACACTGCACAACACTAAAGGTTCATAGTGCTATAGTAACAGCATGTTGACCAGCACCATTGCTGTGGTTTGATTTGTGTCTCGTAGCCTTATCTGGGAAAAATGCCTGCTGAAATCTATAGGAATTCATCCCAAGTCCCAGGCTGCATGATGTAGTGCTGGGTGCTTGGCGAAGAGATCTTGGTTGCTGGTTCCCTTGAGGGAATTGCTACTCATTGCTCTCTTGGGTGAAGCTGGGAATTGCATACCTCCAGGGAAGCAGATTTCACAAAGTGAGTATAAACTCTAGTTCTAGGAAGTCTTGATTCAAATTAAGCCTACTGTTAGTCTTTTCTGAGCTGGAACCTACGTGAGGGAGTAATGTCTGAAACTGCACTGCTCTGCACTTGACTCGGTTTGGTCCATGTGTTGTGATACAGAATAATATCAACATGGAATAATATTTTATGCTCAGTCTGCTCAGGTAATAATGGCATCACAAAATGAAGAGCAACAGAAGAATGAGGTTTTAGCTAGAAATTGGTGAATAATAGACAGAAAAGAGTGAAAATACTATTCCAAAAGGTAGGAGATACGCTCCAGGTTCTCAAATCACTGTGCTTCTGCACTTCGAGCATCTTTGGCATCTTCTACACTTTAGCTGCAGTAAAAACTGTGCTCTCAAAATCCAGTGTAGTTGTGTCTTACTACGTGAGGACAATTATGCTTTCTCTCCAGGTGGGCTGTTAGGATCGTCTTTAGTCTGGTGGGTTTTTTACCCTCTTGTTTTTAATCTTAGTTAGTTATTATTCTCATTAGGTTAGTACCTGGAGCCTCAGTTGTGATCACATTGTATTTATCCTGTACATGGAAAGCCACAGCATTGGTTTTTGCTTTAAGGAGCTTATCACTATATTTACATCTAACATGAATTTCTTTGTTTTTATGACCTTTGAAACAAAGCCAAGTTTTTCAAGGACAGTCTGGCTGTTTTAGGGAAGTACACACACAAACTATGGTTCTGCAGCAAAATATTTCTGCCTCATTCCACACTAAGGCTATAAGGTTCACACAGGTACTTCTGGTCCTTCAGTCTTGTCATACCAAACACAACATTGACGCTTGTTTTCACAGTTTTTGCCTGCAAAGAAAATCTTGAACATGTGGTGTGACTGTAACTAACACAGCAATATCTGCCTGGGTCTCCAAACAGCCCGACATAGTCTGCCTGCTCTCAGCAGCTATTTATCCTAAAGCAAGAAGGCATATTGATGTTTAGGAGAGACGGGCCTGTTTAACCTCCCCAACTCATGGAACTGCTGACCTGGATTAGGTGTGGACAAGACAAGGAAATTTTCTGGAGAGATGATGGTCTGGGAGCCATGTGCTCCTGTTTGCCTGAGGAGAAGCTGGGAGGGAAGGGGGATACACTGGTAGGTGCAACTTCCATTCACTGTTTATGAATAGCCCTTAGTAGTCCTGTTCTTGGGAGGAAGAATTCACAATGGGAAGGGAAGTCCTGAAGTCCTCGAAGTGAAGCTACATTAGAGCCTGATAGTGCCTTACTATGGTCTTTGAGTTCACGTGCAGCTTTTTCTTTGCAAAGTTTGCTAGAACATGCGCCAAATCCCAGCAATGCTGAGTTTCTTAGACCGTGAGAGCCACTTCTGCTAATGCTTGTTTGATGTTTGGATATCGCTTCTTTTGAAATTCTGTTAAAGATGAGGCTAATAATCTCCTGCAGCTTGTCTGTCACAGCATTTTTTATCAACTTTATTATGCAAATCTGCAATTCCAACATAATGTGGGATCCAGGCCAAGACTGGTTTTTTTAATTAGAATTTGGGGTGTATTATTCTGTATCTCAGGAGGGCTGTCCTCCGGAAAGGGGGTAATTAGACGCCTTCACACCGTGTAGGTCTGACTTGTTCCTTAAGCTGGAGCTTGGACTTATTGGCGAGCTCACCATCTCCTGGTGACTTGCTCTTATTAACACTCAGTAGGGTGCAGTTTCTCTCGGCGTCTGCTGCTGGCCTTCCAAGAATTTTGCCTTGAGTTGTCTGCAACAAAGCTAAATGTAAGCTGATTAAATAAACACTTCACTAGGTGCTGCAAGTCTCAGTTTTGTTTAGATGTGCCTGTTTTCTATTTCTGGAAGGTTTTTAATTGAAGTGTAATTTATATAAAAACTGCTAGGCTGAATCTTTCAGAAATGAGTCCCTGAAGCTAGGCACTGCAATTCATATGTAGGCAAGCTGACTCCCTCCTCATGCCACACTGACCTGGGTAGGAGTGGGGTTGATGCTGGGGATGTGGGCAGAGGGCTCTCAAAGATACCATCTTGGGTCACTGCTAGATTTTGGCCCTGTGTAGACAAGTCAACAGACTTGACTTTGTTTTCTAATACTAGTTTCTGATAAAACCTCCTATTAGCTCATTATGTTTCATGGATCTTGGTTTGTGTGTATGGAGTGCTTTGGAGTTTGGGGGGGTTTTTAAATATTTTAAGCAAACTGAAAACTGAGGAAGAATCTGTCTGCAAGTGCCCCATAACCTGCTGAGGACACTGTGGCGGGTTGACCCTGGCTGGAGGCCAGGTGCCCACCAAAGCCACTCTATCAGTCCCCCCTGCTCCCCCCCCCCCTCAGCTGGACAGGGGAGAGAAAATATAACAAAGGGCTCGTGGGTCGAGAGAAGGACAGGGAGAGATCACTCACCAATTACCATCATGGGCAAAACAGACTCAGCTTGGGGAAAATTAACTTAATTTATTACCAATCAACCAGAGTAGGGTAATGAGGAATAACACCAAATCTCAGAACACCTTCCCTCCACCCCTCCCTTCTTCCTGGGCACAACTTCACTCCCGGATTCTCTACCTACTCCTGCAGTGCCACAGGGGGGACGGGGAATGGGGTTTACGGCCAGTTCATCCCATGTTATTTTCTGCTGCTTCATCCCCCTCGGGGGGAGGACTCCTCATGCTCTTCCCTTGCTCCAGCGTGGGGTCCCTCCCACGGGAGACAGTCCTCCACGAACTTCTCCAACGTGGGCCCTTCCCACGGGCTGCAGTTCTTCACAAACTGCTGCAGCATGGGTCCCTTCCACAGCGTGCAGTCCTTCAGGAGCACACTGCTCCAGCGTGGGTCCCCCACAGGGTCACAAGTCCTGCCAGAAAACCTGCTCCATGGGCTCCTCTCTCCACAGATCCGCAGGTCCTGCCAGGAGCCTGTTCCAGCGTGGGCTTCCCACGGGGTCACAGCCTCCTTCGGGCACCCACCTGCTCTGGCATGGGGTCCTCCATGGGCTGCAGGTGGATATCTGCTCCACCGTGGACCTCCCTGGGCTGCAGGGGGACAGCCTGCCTCACCATGGTCTTCCCCACGGGCTGCAGGGGAATCTCTGCTCCGGCGCCTGGAGCATCTCCTCCCCCTGCTTCTTCATGACCTTGGGGTCTGCAGGGTTGTTTCTCTCACATGTTCTCACTCCTCTCTCCAGCTGCAGTTTCTGTGTGCCCTGCAACTTTTTCCCTTCTTAAATCTGTTATCCCAGAGGTGCTACCACTGTCACTGATTGGCTCGGCCTTGGCCAGCAGTGGGTCCGTCTTAGAGCCGGCTGGTATGGGCTCTGTCAGACACAGGGGAAGCTTCCAGCAGCTTCTCACAGAAGCCACCCCTGTAACCCCCTGCTACCAAAACCTTGCCATACAAACCCAGTACAGACACATAGCCCAGATTTGGTTGGAGCTGAATGTAAAAGCTGCCTCAATCAGGTTGTATAAATGCAAATCTTACAAACTTTGTGTTTGTGGCTGTTGTGGGATGCTGGTAGCCAGGCAAGGA
This sequence comes from Haliaeetus albicilla, assembly GCF_947461875.1. Classification (NCBI taxonomy): domain Eukaryota; kingdom Metazoa; phylum Chordata; class Aves; order Accipitriformes; family Accipitridae; genus Haliaeetus; species Haliaeetus albicilla. The sequence goes on along the minus strand of NC_091491.1, from coordinate 24,075,981 downwards.
CAGGCAGTGCCTTTGTAGGACGTATTTGTTACTAATAGGAAGCTATAAATGGCAAAAGCATATTTCACGGCTTTTTGGGGGGTGCAGCGTGTGCCCATTGCTGCAAGCGAAGGCACGCTGCTACTAGCAGTCAGTATGGCAACCTGGCTGCTGGCACCGAGGCCTGAACCGTGTAGGAGTTTCTGCAAAGAAACTTGTGCATTTTTGGTTACGTGCGCTTATTTGGAAGGCTTTCTACTTTTCCCTGTGTTCAAATTGCTTGAATTTGAACCGTCTGAATGACTAGAGCTGGCCTTCTGCTGTTCATGCTTTCTTTGAGATTTCCCTTGCGTGTGGCTGTAGTGGCCATCAGCGGTCTAACTGGAGGGAAGCCAGCATATGTCAAAGGCATCTATATAACCACATGTGTCTCGGGCGTCTTAGGGCATCAGGAGTGGGAAAGCTGACTCAGGCTTCAGGTACACAGAGGTTCTTTGTTCCTCTCCCTGACCCTTGTCTTGCGGCTGGATCTCGTGCACCCCACCGAGCGCAGAAGAGGGGCTGGAGGGAGGGCGGCGTTGCTGCACACTCCGTGCTATCAGCGCGCTGGCTCTCGCCCAACACTGTTGCAGGCTGCCACAGCATCCTCTCTCTCCCCATTGCCTTTGCTTTGGCTTAAGCAGAACCGCAACTTGTTTGGGGTTGGCAGCTGTGATACAGCCTAGTTCGCATCACTGCAGTAAGTCTGGTTTAATGTGAGGTTTCCAAGATCCTGCTTAAGTCGGCGTGTATTTGGAAACTCAGTCCTCAGATTTGGAAACTCAGTCCTCAGTCTAGGCTCTTCTTTTCCTGAGAGATTGTTCAGGTACCAATGGTAAAAGCTTGATTGCCTCAAAGACTATGGCAGTTTTAACGTGGGCTTTGGCAGGGTCGTGGTTTGGTCCGTTGCCAGTGATCTCCCTCGTCTCTGTGTCTCAGCGCTGTTCTCCCAGCCTTGCATTTGCGCCAAAGTCCATGTTGCTTGAGGATAACTTATTTGCTTTACTTTTGTAAATATAGTCACTAAGCGCACAGGGAAGATGTGGTTTGATCCTAGCTGTCCCTCTGATGGTGTGTGCTGTAGTGCTGCGAGGATGCCTGTTCCCCCAACCGCTGCAGCTGAGTGTCCGGAGGAACCTCTCTCATTTTAGTTTGCATTTTATCTCCCATGAGTCTTGAAACTCTATCTTGTCGGTGCATCTCCTAGCATAGTGTTTCTCACAGCAGGAGTCTCAAGTCGCTGGGTCCCGTCAATGGGAGGAGTTGCAGCCCGCTGCGCTGATGCTGCTGCCAGGTCGGAGCTGCGACTCCCAGCAGCGGCCGAGGGTCAGCCCTCCTGGTAGCTCTGCGAGGTAAGACAGGCTGCAGCCTGCAGCAAGCTGCCCTGTCCCTCTCCTCTTTATAACTGTTTTGGGGGGTTTTTTTGATTGGTTGATTGGTTGGGGTTTTTTAATTATTTTCCTTTTCTTTTGTGCGTGTGTGCCCTTGGATCCTGATTTGCAGTGTGCAGTGGAGCTCTCTGTATTTTCTGTGTCTGCTGACAGACCCTCGCTGGATTCCTACTCTTTGTTAGCTGGTTAAAAAGAAGAAACAAGAACTGTTTGGGAGAGAAGTCTACTTAAAAAAATGTAGTAGGCTAGATGGTTTTTTGCTCTTTTGGTCATTGGGGTTTTACTTTTCTCTGAAGTGATGATGAATTGGAGTCACAAGGTTTGGAGCAAGAGACGAACTCTTTGAAAAGCCTATAGTTTCCAAGTAAGACCTTAATCCTGATTTTTTTTGTCTCAGTACTGTCTATGCTGCAGATAATTGTCATCTAGCAGGTTAATTTAGGATTTTTGTCCTTGTTATAGGCAGCGCTTGAATTTGGCGTAAAACAAAAAAAGGTCTTTTAACAGTTAGTAAGCCCAAGACATTGCAGGTATTTTATGAGGCCTGCTCCTGAGATGATTAGGTAATTCACAGCCAGTCTCTCTTAAGTTAATTATGTGCTACCATACAAAGCCTAAATCCTTAAAAAGTAACTTCCTTACAGATGTTACTATAAACTTATTAAATCCTGTGATGCATCATCAGTCTTGTTGGTGTCAGCTAGAGTGAAGGGCTCTGAGTACCACAGAGGACTAGGCACATCTTAAGAATTCATTATGACAAAGACTTTTTAATTATTTTGCTGTGCCTTTCCTCCACAAGATTTTAAACACGTAGCAGAGAGTAGTCTCTGAGGCTTCACACAATAAAGTGTTTGTTAGTTGTTTACCTTTGGACTTTATTTTATGCAGGGCTTACTAGTGTATATATTGGTGGTAGATACAAATATTCGTATCTGACCTGCTCTTACACGAAGCTGGACTACCCCAGCAGTCGTTCTGCTATACGTTCTGCTGTGTTGCTAGCCGCTAGCATGTGGGAATGCAGCTCCAACATATTTTTTGAGTACCATATCAGAATTTTTTTCCCCCCTCCCCTCAGCAGAGTGACTTTTCACATAAGATTGAACTGCTATTTTTCTAATCTCTTAGAGAAATCTTTCTTGGAGTGTTCAGTAGGTCAGTATGAATAATGTGCTTTTCCGTTTGGCAGCTGGACTGGAAAGCTGGGGGAAAGGGGAGCAAAGGGGAAGGCAAGGATTCATTACATTGGGGGATCGGAGCGAAACCAGCACTTTCCTTTTCTTACAAGATCCACCAAAATGCAGCACTTTGTTCTGATGGCAGTCATCCCTTTCCTACCTGAGACCTTCTTGGTGCCTCTGAGAAAAGCAGTGGGTGAGGAGGTCAAAACTCACCAGGCTGCAGCAGCAAGGGTCACGGCATCCTGGCTTTACCCCAAGGTTTAGGGGAGCAATAGATTGGGGACAAAGTGAGGGCATGAGAATACCCTTGCCCAAGGTTGAGGAGCCTGGATTTGAGCCCTTCCCCATGGACATTTAGATGTCAAAGCAAAGTGGAAGAGGAGCAGAGCACTCCTTTACTGGATGGTGCTTAGCCAGCGTGGGTGGTGGGGCTGCTCTCTGAAGGAGGGGTTCAGGCAAGGCTGATGTTCAGTTCATCCCATGCTCCTTGTGGTGGGAGTGGTGGGGACCCCTGACCTGGAGCTGCTGGAGGGCTTATGGGTCCGAGAACCAGGCCTAAAACTGTTCTCCAGGCAGCTCTATCAGCTAGAGCTCACAGCTGAGACTGCTTCTCCGTCCCACCCCAGCAAGCGCACTGCTCACAGAGGAAACACGGCATGGTGGCAGGGTTCGTGATTTGGCCCTTTTTGTGTGTAGGCTCAGTTTCTTGGCCGTTGTAAAACCTGGTGACACTTGAAATAGGTGGCAGCTACATCAGATCCCAGCTCTGCACAGGAGAGATGCTGGTCACCTTCAGCAGTCTTTGTGGGAGGCACCTGCCCTTCTGGAAACCAGTTTGGCTCCCACTGGCTACAGCAGGAGCTGGAGGGAGATGTGGTGTCTGCATCGTTTCCAAACCCCTACTCCTTCCAGCTTGCCAGCCCTTACTCTCTACAGCTGCTTTGCAAGAGTTCATGTTACCAGTACTTTATCTTCTTCACTACGACGCTGCTGCCCCCATGGGATTTTAAACCGCCAGGCTGATGCGATTCGAGTGGGGATGGGGACAGAGAGCCGTGTGAGCCTGTAGTGCTTGATGGGACTGTGCAAGGAGAGCAGCACTCGCTCCCTCTTCACGCCCATGAGAATGAACGGTTTGCCGGTGGAGAAGTGGCGGGGTGCCCTGCTCTGTGGGAGAAGCGGAAAGGGAGGGCAGGTACCGGGACTGCGGTGTAGTAGCAGCCCAAGGGGGTGGTCACCCGGGGAGGGAGCGAGCGTGCAGGTGGGGTGAGCATGGTGGAGCAAGAGCTCTGCGGCTGAGCCAACGCACACGCTCTGCGTTTTCAGAGGCATTGCGGCATGTCCCTGAACTTGCCACCCAGCCCCTAGCAGTCTGGTAAATCCTACATCCGTGCATGTGCTCAGTCACCTTCCGAATCCCCAAAACCTTCTACTATCACATTGCCTTGTGGCAGGCTTAACGATGTGTGTGGAGAAGTGTTTCCTCACTTGCTCGGAAATGAGTTTTGGTAGCTGCAGTTGGTCCCCTTGCTGCTTTTTGGGAGGGTACTTTAACCTATGGCTGCCCCTTTACCCTCCTGATGCCACTCATAACCTTATAGATCTATAGTATATCCTGCCATGGTTCCTTCTCCAGGCTGAAGGTCCTCATCAGCTTGCTACCCTCACTGAAGCGGCTTCTTTCATTACTCTTGTCTTCCTCCTCCTGCTTTCTCCCTAAATCTCCACATCTCTCTTTTTAAAGGGCAGCTGGAACAGCACATACTATTCAAGGTACAGATGCGCTGTGGATTTATAGGTTGCCATACCATGTTTTCCATTTCCCTCGCTATCCTTTCCCTAGTAATGCCATTGTTTCAGGCTGCTGCTGGGCGCAAAGCCGCCACTTTCACCCAACTGCCAGCTCAGCCCCTGTCAGCGTTGCTGGCCATACGCCAGCCTGCAGTCCCACAGCTGTACCCATGGGGTGAGGATTGCTTCTCCCACCCGTGTTTGTGTTCACTCATATCTACCCGCTTTGACCCTTACGGGTCTGTGTTCGTTTGTCTGGCCCTAAGGCAGCACCGCAGGGTGATGCCTTGCTTCGGCACGCTGCCGCCATGGCCGTGCCGGGCATCTCTGCCGTGCCCAGCACCGTTGCTTCCCACCACAACAGGGACCCTGAAATGCAGCTGGTGCTCCCAGCTACAAACTGAGCCCCGATGAACTTCCTTTGTTTCCATGTTTTCTTGTACAGGCAAAATGCCCCTTTTCCTCACCTGCAGGAAGGCAGATGACTGCTTGCCCCCTGGCCTTTAGCAAAGGGTTGATGAATCATTTCCTTTTCCATATTTTAGTAAAATTGTGTTGTTCAGACCTCATCTAGAGCGTTTTAATGTTTTGAGTACTTGCACTCTTCTCTTCGCTCTCTTCCTGCAATTGTCCGAAGGCTGGATTTTTTTGTCTTCCTCCCAACAGTTGTTGTTGCTTGCTTGGAAGTGTTGCGGATGGGTTTGTCTCTATCAGTACAAATTAATTTTTTTCCTCACTTTCTAGTCGGCCTTTTTATTTTTATTGCACATTGGTGTCAGTACGATTTTAAAGCATGAATGTGAATTTCTACCAGTGAGAGTGATCTTCTACGTAAAGGAAACCAAGGCACCGCTACTTGTGCCTTTAGACCTTGGAGATTTTGCTCAGCTGAATATAAAGCTAGGGTTGTATTTAAAAAAAAAATTAAAAAAATTAGTTCAGAGTTTTGAATAACAGACTCTTATTAATGCTGGGATTTGTGCACAGTGAACCACTGCTTTGTGTGCTTGGCTGTTTGAGAGGGAAATTGGTATATCAGCAGAGAGAGATGTGTTGTTCTTAATTAGATGGAGCTGGATGCATCGTTGGAGGCCCCAGTTCTGATTTAAATACTGGCTGCAGTGGGGGCAGTTCTGTATAGAAAATGGGAGTTGGCTTGACTTGTATGTATTGCTCCTGGGTTGGAAAAATAAGGAGATGAAGGGACAGTGTGATTTATTGTCTAGATACTAGAAGAGGCCTGGAAAGAGGTGTATATTCAGCATTCCTATTGCAGTCTACACAATAAGCTAAATTAAGTGCCAATATGTAAACCCAAGGAGCAAGGAAAAAAATCTGGAGTTTGCTGAAGGGTGCTGATTACATGGGTATCTCAGCATTAAAAAAAAAAAAAAAAAAAAAAAAGAGAGAGAGAGAGAAAAGAGGCAAACAGAGCACTGAAAGGGGGAAGCCTGGTACCCAGCTTTTATGGGCTATGTATAATAACCCAGAACCTGGTTTCCAGCTAGGCAGCAAGCCACCTGTGTTGTGAAGTGCATAACTAGGAGTCAAAGTTTTTTCCCAAAGCTCCTCTTTCCTGAGGCTGATTCATATCTGCCCTTATTGTTATCGGTTGTGTTCACATGTTGGGTTTTTTTCTTTTGTTAGTCTGTTTTCCTTCCTTGTTTCTAAAGAATAGCTTATCTGTACACCCCAGAAGGGTGTGACTCGCAAAGATCATGAGCTTTTTACAATGAGCTAAAACCAGCCTGCTGACTACAAGAAAACATGCTGAGGTTTTCAAGTGCCACATTGCCTTTGCAAAAGGCTGCAATCGCACTGAGATGCACACTGGTGGGACTCGGATGGATCCGGAGCATCTGCTTCCACTGCTGACAGGCAAGTGTGCTTACAACATCACCTCATCTTGGAGAATTACTGCTGTTGTGTTTCAGTGCTCTTCATCTCTGCTGCCCTGTGTTGCGAAGGACAGGAGCAGTAGGACACACAGGTGTTTCTGGACGCATCAGTTGCATGTACACAGTGACCAGAGCTCAAGTCCTGGAGTTGGAAAATGAGCCTTCAGCTGAGCTCTGCTCTGATGTGAGTGACCTGGGACTGGTCACGTAATGCCTCATCACTCCTTGCCTGCCTCCTTGTGCACATTAACTGTGCGTACCTGCGTATTTCATCGGGTTATTGCAAAGCCTGTAGAGGATTGAATTCATTTGATTGAAGTCTTAGAGTACACCCCTCGTGTTACTGAGGCTCTGGTAGTAGGAGAAGGAGAGGGAAGGCACCAATTTGTCCGGTTTTATTTTTTGTCAGGAACCTTTGCAATGGATGACAGAGCAGACTTTCTGATGACTGTGCACCTTCTCGCCAATTCAGGACACTTATTGCTTCTGCAGCAAACTCTGGATCGGCTTTTGGAGTGGATCTGCCCAGACATTCGCCTTTTCACGGTGTCCGAGCGAGTTACTCCATTGAAATACTATGAGAGATATCGTAAGAGAAGCTGTGGCTTTCCTGGAATATCTGTTCTCCTTTTTCTACATGAGGACTTGGGAGAAGAACGGATTTTCCAGGTCCATGAGCAATTCCAGCGTCCACCCTGGCGCTACCAGTGTGCCCAGATTGCTAATGGGCAAAGCCACCCTTATGCCCCAGCTCACCAGGACTTCTACAGCCTGGATGACCAGATGCCTGTGTGGGGCATCAGGCGGGTGCACTGTGGCCCTGAAATCCTGCGTGTCACCCTCTACTGCAGTTTTGATAACTATGAGGACGCAGTGAGACTCTATGAGATGATCCTACAGCAAGAAGCGACTATGCAGAAAAGTAACTTCTGTGTCTTCGTGTTGTACGCAACCCAAAACATTGCCGTGCAGCTCTGCTTGAAGCAGCTGCCCGTCGGGGTGGCTGCTGAGCCGAAGGAGTCATCAGCCTTGCAGTTCAAGGTGCGAGAGATTGGGCAGCTGGTGCCTCTCCTGCCTAACCCCTGTATTCCTGTCAGTAGCACCAGGTGGCAAACGCGGGACTATGAAGGAAATAAAATTCTGCTTCAGGTATGTGTCTGGGGTGCTCTGAGAGGAGGTTTTTTAGGTTTGGGTTTTTTTCTTCCAAGGAAAGCGGGGACTGGTTCAAAATGGAAATTAAGATTTTGCTTGTTCATGCTTTCTTCTGAATTTGTGAATGCAGTAATTGGTATCTGCCAGTGCTGTGATGCTGTTGATAAATATAAGCACAGATCCTTGGAATGTTTTTATATTGTTACATTAACATCATTACTGCTTGCCTGAAATTAAAAGTATTAATGCTTTTTTGAGCAGGCTAGTTTAACATCCTTCCTTCCCTGCCTGAATCAAATGATCGTAGCAGCCTATTCTTTTGATAAGTTATTACATTATAAATGTTTTTGAAAGCAGATATTTAGCATCCAAAACCAGATATAAGTACAGTGTTGATACAACATAGCCTGTGATAGATTTTGTGAGCTTTTGAGTGAGTTGCAGTTGGGTGAAAGTGCCAAAGAAGTGTTTCATAGGAAATCTCTGCCTTTTCTGTTCAAGTGTGTGGTCCAGAGGTTGTATGAATACAAATAAATAAAAAAAACAACAAAAAAAGATTGCGCTAAGATCATACATAGTGGGAATTATACATGTGAGCAGGAGGGCAGTTTAGCTCAGAGTGCTTTCTTTCTATTGTAACAACCCTTCCCACCTCTGATTTTTTTTTTTTTTTTAATTTGGATATTTAAATAATTTGCCCATCCTGTGTTTTTATTTTTTCCTTCCATAGCTCATTTGTTACAAATCAAGTTAATTATTCTCTCTGGCCTATTTTTATGCTACTCTGAGCACTAATCCTCAGGGCAGCCTTTTTGTACTTCTCATTCAGTATTACTTTATGAACTGGTTTGCCACCCACTTGGACTGGACAAGGCCCGAGCATCTTCATGTAGCTTTGAAGTTGGTCCTGCCTGGAGCAGAGGACTGGGCAGGTGACCTCCAGAGGTCCCTTCCTAAATTACTTTGTGGTTCTTCCTGCTGTAGGTACAAGGTCTTTAAGCTGACAGACACACATGAATTCATTGGCAGGAAATTTGGAAGCTTTTTTGGGGGTGTACCCATGCTGCACTGTGCTCCTGGCAAGGGAAGCTGGAGTCCACTTGAACCTGAGGATGTGTATCTTGTGTCCGTGCTCCACACAGCATGCTGACAGCCTAGCACACAGCACTTTATTTCACAATGCTTCAATTCATACTGTAAATCTTTAGTCTAAGTACCTGAAAATGATTTATTTTTTCCCCTCTGACTTATTGCAAACCAAATCCAAGGGTCTGCTTGCAGACTACCACCCTGAGCCTGCAAGAACTCTTTCCTTGGTTTTATTGGGGAAGAGATAACCCAAGCCACCTAGTTTGATAAAGAAGTAAATAAAGCACATCCTCTCTTTTTTTGCTGAAGTTGCTCACTAATTACTGTTCCATTCCATGTCCTTTCTCTGAGTGTTTACAGCAGATCCCTGTGGCTCAAATTTTACAAGTTTAGCCATAAGACTCAAGTAGGAGTCTTAAGTAGGAGAGTAGGGCCATCTCCGTGTGCTGTTTTGTAAATAAAGACATGAAATGTGTCTCTAGTCTTGCAGAGGATTGGTGAGGCAGGTGCCTTGCTCTGGGCTGGTGTCCCCAGGGGCGGCACGCCCCATGGGAAGAAGTGGGACACGCTCAGCAGGTCCTGGTCCCCTTGGCCTCACTGGTCTGATGGGTGTCTCCTCCCTGGATTACTGTTGGTCCACGTGTTGCCCAGCCATCAAAGAAATGCCATTTGATCCAGAGCTTCCTGAACAAGTTTCTTTCCAAAAACAGCCAGTCAGGATTTGCAGATGTGAAGGAGCTCCGGTAGTTCTATAGCCACCAAGAAGGTTTGGGGACAGGCACAGCTATTTGTGTGTGCTGTGTTTAGGTCACCTGCAGCAAATCTGTCGTGTGTGTGCACTAGTGCTGAGGGCTCTCTGAAAGCTGCCCATGAGCACCACAGCATGTGCATGCTGCCATCAGGAAAATCCCAAACAGAGGTGTAAGAGCTTGATAGCTACTACATGGTGATTCAGGTTTTTTGTCTAGACTGGGTTTCAGCCACATCTGTCTGCCCACAGGCCTGTGTCTGACCATAGGTGGCTGCCTTGGCATGAACAGCAAGAGGACAAATGCATGTGTTACACCCCACTGATAGACTCCTGAGCTGCCTGTGTTAAACTTCAGGGTCTTCTGAAGCCAGCTGTGGTAACGGGCAGTGACTCTCCTTTCCAAGTGTTCATCTAGTTTCTCCTTGAATCCATGTGAACTTTTTTTATCCACAACATACTTTGGCAGGGACTTCCCCTGGTCTATTGCCACATTCATTTAATTGAAACTGTCTCCAGCTGGCTTCATTTGATGGCCTCTGCTTCTTGCATTGCAGATGGTGGGGAATGGACAATGCCTATCTGTTTCTCCAGGTGGCTCATGGTGTTTTAGCCTTTTATCCTCTCCCTCCCAAACTGGTTTTTTTCCCCAGGCTTAAAATTACCAGCATGCATGATTGTTCCTTTACTGTACTTGCAATTATCTTTGTTGTCCATTTCTGAGCACTTCCACCTCCATGATACTCTGTTGTGAGCTGCAGGTGAGGGACAGGCACCATGGTCCAGCTTTGGGACCAGAGCTGCACCACGCATAACAATGTTCTCCATTTCGTTCGGAATAATTCTTAAGATTTCATTTGCTTTCTAGACTGCTGTCAGGCATTGAACTGATGCTAACATGGTGCTGCCTGTCACAGAAATTAGGCCCCTGGGTTACAGTCAGCTTACAACCTAGCATTTTGTATGTGAAGCTGGGATTGTTTTTCTCCATGTGCATCACGTTATCTACATTAAGTTTCATCTGCCATCGCTCAGGCTTGTAAGACTCCAATGCTGTTCTCTAGTGGGGCCCTGACTGACTCACACTGCAGGTGATTTCAGCACAGCGAGGCTGGGTGAGAGCAACATTGCTTGGTCAAGTGTCGTGATTTAACCCCAACCAGCAGCTAAGCACCACACAGCTGCTCACTCACTCCCCCACCCACCCAGTGGGATGGGGGAGAAAATCAGGAAAAGAAGTAAAACTTGTGGGTTGAGATAAGAATGGTTTAATAGAACAGAAAAGAAGAAACTAATAATGATAATGATAACACTAATAAAATGACAACAGTAATAATAAAAGGATTGGAATATACAAATGATGCACAGTGCAATTGCTCACCACCTGCCAATCGATGCCCAGTTAGTCCCTGAGCGGCGATCCCCCACCCCCACTCCCCCCCAGTTTATATACTGGGCATGATGTCACACGGTATGGAATACCCCTTTGGCCAGTTTGGGTCAGCTGTCCTGGCTGTGCCCCCTCCTGACTTCTTGTGCCCCTCCAGCCTTCTTGCTGGCTGGGCATCAGAACCTGAAAAATCCTTGACTTTGGACTAAACATTATTTAGCAACTGAAAACATCAGTGTTATCAACATTCTTCTCATATTGAACTCAAAAACATAGCACTGTACCAGTTACTAGGAAGACAATCAATTCTATCCCAGCTGAAACCAGGACATCAAGGTAGAACGGTATGTTAATGGGGTTCTCTCCAAATTTTCTTCAACAGGTTCAAGACAGCTCCAAGCCCCATGAAGCAAATGTTGGGTTTTCCCATCAGCATAATAATGCAGGCAATGAAAAAATCCTGCAGGACTCTGTCCCAGCCCCTTTCCCTGTGAAGCGGGGTAATCCTGGGTGGAGAAGCCAGGAGGTCAGATCCACAAAGGGTAAACCAAAATCTGACCAAAGCGAAGCCCTTACTCCTGAGCAAGCCAGTGGTGACCTCCACAGGCACTTCTGCTCTTCTCACAGCGGTCCAGCCACCCGGTCGTGGTGGGATGCCACCTCTCTCCGCAGGCAGGCGAGCAGCAAGCTGCAGGCTTCTCTCCAGGAGAGCTGCATTCGTCAGCAGGCAGCGGAGACCAACGTTGACACCGGGCTTACGGTGGCGAACCTTGCGAGCGGCCGCTGCCTGCTGAACCGCTTTTCCAGGGACCTGCGGAGCAGCCTCCTCCAGCCGCGAGCACCTGTGGATGGGGCCAGTGGTGCCGTGCCCTGCCAGGACAGGACCCAGCTGCTGTTTGCTGCAGCCAAAAGGAGTGAAAGAGAAAGGCAAAGAGCTTCGGGGTTCCACTTGCAAACACCACGAGCCAGCCCCGCAAACAGAGCGGAGGATGATGAGGAGGAATTCTTTATATGACTGAAAACAAATGTGCCAGATGGACTTATCATTTCCAAATGACAGTGGAGTGCTTTTGTGTGTATTGTGCCTCCTCGTGCTGTGACTGCTGCTGCTTAGCTTACCTCTGTAGCTGTGGCAACATTTCAGTAGTGGGTTCACTGAGGTATATGCTTACTTTCCATGGAGCGATATAAAGGAGGCTGCAGGCAAAGCAGGAAAAATAACACTGTATTTACAGAAAGGCTTATTTTTTAAATGCAGAATAGATTGCAGGATTATTGTGCAATGAATAGGAATAAGCCATATGACTCCTAGAGCTGTTCTAAGGTGCTAAAAAGTAGCCAGTGACATCTTCAGATGGGGTTAGGAGGTGCAGTTTGCCTAAGCTGCCCAAGCAGCTGGATGCCCCTAGCCATGGGGGCTCATCGTCCCTCACCGGGACGTATTGGAGCAAGGTAGTGGCATGGTCACAGTGGTTACACCGATTTTCCTCTGTGTTCCTTCTTGCTTCCCCTGTTGTTGGTATTTAAAAGCTATCAACGTTGTCAATTTTATGCAAGGTGTGAAACATAAGGATGTTTTTTTTAAATATTTTTGAAGAAAACAATTTCTAGAGAGACCTTTTCGCCAAATTAGCACAGCACATGCAAGAAGAAGAACGCTTGCAGAGAATAGTTTGAGCTATGTTTATGCTCCAGTAAGACCTGCTGTTGCAGATTCATATGACACTTAAAATAAACCCAGCAACAGGCCAGGCTTTGTTAGACCAGTGTGCAGTTATCAGCAGGCAATCCTAATTGGGTTTTAATTAACAGAAGACAAGAGAAGTTAAGAGTCTTGGAGGAAACTGCTGAGTGCTGGAGAGTAAAAAGGACAGGAGAAATGAAGTAACGTTTCAGCAACAGATGCTGAAATAACTCCCATCTTGATCAGCAGTTTTCTTTTCTCAAGTAGGATTAAGTAAATCTCAAGGGGAAAGAAATGGGAAGTGCATGATAGAGGAATGAAATTATTGAATGAAGAGCCAAATCTGATCATACTTACCTTCCAAACAGCACAACAGAGAAGTATTTTCTCCTTAAATATATCTGAATTCTGCTTTACACAGAAGTGTGAATTTGTTTGGAGAGTGTCTTCTCATTGCCTCTTCTTAGTTCATAACTCAAGTTTGACAGACAATGGCTTCTTGCTGCCCAAGGAGAGGCAGAAGGTGATGAGCAGCAGCAGAGCCTTCCTGCGGGGGGTTCTGCACAATTTTGTGGGTATTTACTTGTATGTGTGCCAGCTGGATGCAGCCCACGCTGCACTGCACGAGCTTTGTTACCCCGGGAAGTCCAAACCCATCCCCCTGCTGCTGGTGGGCTCTGCGGCCCCGTGGGACTAGAGAGCGATGCCATTGCTGGATGTTAGCTCGGGCTTTGGGAAGGCCCAGCGTTTTGGAGAAGTTTTGAAGGCACAGCCGAGTTGGTCTGAAGAGCTGCAGGTGGGAATAGGGCAGTCCCTGCCCTGTGCCTCCGCGCCCTCACAGCTGGTGTTGCCCTGGAAGCGATGCTCATGTACCCTTCGATTTGGGGACCGATACCTGCAGAAAGCTGAACAGGACACTTGTTTCACTGGACGCTTACAACCCCTCCCCCCCATGTTTTCATAAGCTCCGTAAAAATTGTGGACTTTTTAATAAATCATATGGTGATATTTTACATCTGTGAGGGTGATTATTTAATCTTACCTAGCATGCTAGAAACTGAGCCAGTGCTTTTCAGAACTGGAGAAAATGTTTAGTCAACTAGGAAAGCAGCAAAGAGGAGAGCTTGCAGGTGGGTCAGCTCTCTGGGTTCGCTGTGGTGGGTGCGAGGACGGGCTGGGAGGGATAAGGAGAGAGGAGGGGGATTGGGGTAGGGCAGTGGCCTATAAACATGGGGTTACAGCCCTGGCAGTGGGCATGGAGGGGATAGTCATGAAACCAGGAGTAAAGCCAGAAGTGGGATTTGTGGGAGAAATGGCTTTAAAGAGAGATTTCGTGGCCTTCTCTACTTTTTCATGCCAAAGGTACTTGAGTGTCACTATTCAACATAATCTCATTTTACTGAAGAGAAAGAGGGTGCTTAAGAGGTAGAAGGTCAGTATCTAGCATGGGGAAAATGCTCCATCATTTAAAATGAAAAAGAGAATGATACATGAGGTTCACCTGCCTGCAAGAGATCACAGAAGAAAAGGACTTCAAGTCAAAGGAAAACTGCTCTGAAAATACTGCTTGTAACAGTAAGTATATAAAATGCATGTATTCTAAGTGCAGAATACACCTAGTATAAATGCTGTATTACACAGGCAGCTGTTGGTCAGAGAGCACAGTTTCTCCCTGGATGAATTCAGTAGTGGAAGGCAAAGGTTCACATTTTCCATAGCCTGTTCATACCTCTGCAACCTTTATTTTACATTTCTTCCTTGCGTGCTGTGTCATTTCTTTCAGGTTTTTAAAAAAAGCCTAATAAGAGAGAGCGCGGGTTGACAGGGGTCTGCTGAAGCTCTGTGCCCCAAACAACACGTGAGGAGCTCACAGGTAAGCAGCTAGACCCGGCGGCCTCTTGGGAATGGGTGGACGTGCGAGGTGTGCGGGGTTGGCAAGGCTGGCGGCAGGCTGAGCTCCTCCCTGCCCCAGCTCCCATCCCGCGTGCTGGTCCCAGCACAGCATGCAGGGGAAAACAGTCTCAGTGGAAAACTGAAGAGGGAGTTTTGAGAAGTTATGCTTAGAGGTATGATGGCACTGCAACCCTCAATGAAGGGAAGTGAAGTGCGGTTCTTTTTTACCATTTCTATGTGTCGTGCTTGATTATCAATGATTTAGTCTGGTGGGAATGGTTCTGACCTAGCTGTGACCATCAGGGGTGATGGTGCTGTGGATACCGAGCTGCTGATTCCTTTGATGGACACCCTGAGGGACAGCAGCCAAGGTGGTCAGCGTGGGTTGGCACCCATTAACCAAGATTCTGATTTTGAGCTGTGCATTTCTTGAGGGTGGTGGGCATCCTGCGTTGTGCTGCTCTGTCTGTCAGGCAGTGTCACACCTGGGAGCAGGAGCATGACCCCAGGACTCCTGCAAGCCATGCCGTTGGAGGACCCCATTCCCAGGTGGGAGCAGGGATGCTGCCGTGGCTGTGCTCACAAGGGACGATGGTGAACAGTCCCAGCCCGAAGGGAAAGGCTTTTCTCCTGGGCCAGTTGCACAGTCTGGGTGATGGAGGGGGGACAATCTATCTGTTCTTGCGGGAGCAGGGTGCGTGCTGAGAGCAGGAGCTGCTGGCAGCGGGAGTCGGGCGAAGCAGGAGAGCTTGCTCTGGAGTCGCCTTAACCCTGGAGTCGCCTTAACCCAACCTGCAGAGGCGGCTGCTGTCGCTTTTGTTGTTTTAGCCCCTGGCTACAGAAATGGTGTCTTTTTGTCTCCTCTGAAGCCAGCGCAGTGGTATTTCAGAGGGATGAGTTGCCGGGGAGGAGCGGGAGCACTTTCCGATGCCTGGATACGGGCACAAAGGCGGGGGTGCTCCCGCCGCTCCTTGGGCCTGGCATGGTGCCACAGTGCAGGCGGGCACCCGGGCAACCGGGCAACCTCAGCCTTGGCATGCGGCCGCTGGAGTCAGTTAGTGATGCCGCAGGCTTGGCCTCTCGTATTAAGGAGAAGTTGGCAAGCTTGATTCTTTCGGGGAAGCAAATGCTGACTGCACTCTTCTTCCCTGACTTTTGGGCCAAATTCAGCTTTTGTGAATGCCTTGGTAAATCCTGAGGTAGTCCAGCAAGCGCAGCCAAGCTTTCCAGATTTACTCTGGTGGTCTGGGGTGGGAGTCTTTCTTCTCTCAGCTCAGGCAGGATATTCTTCATCCGTGTCAGTGCCGTGCTCTGTGCGCAGGACAGACAAAGCTTCACAGCCACTTGGTGAAGGACAAAATGTTGCATGCATCAGAAATCCCGTGTTTGTAACAGGGACACAAACCAGAAATTGTCCGTTTAGCCGAGGACCAGTGCGGCAGCTCCAGTCCTCCGTGGGCTGCGCCGTGGCGTGCTCCTGGCACCTCTGCACAGTGCGCCCACGGCCCGGGCATCGGGTCTCCGTTGCCGTAAATTGCATGAGAAAGGTGCAGAGTCACGGACTGATGGGTCCCTCTGTTAATCTGCGCGCAGCTGTAGCAGTAATGTCAATTTTCCGCTATTGCCTCTCTGCTGTACGACTTGAGTCCAGCCAGGTGCCCCGTCCCTCGCCTCTTGGTCTTTTCACTTTGCCAATCCTCTTTTTTTTTTCCTCCCCCCCTTATTATTCGTCTGTTCCCTTTTGTTTTCGTGTAGCCTGGCTGTCGCGGCCGGGCTGCCGGGCCGGGGCGTGCGCTGGGCCCGTTCCCGGGGCGGGGGGGGCTGCAGGGCCGGGCCGCGGGCGCCCCGCGCGGCCGGGGGGGCCAGGGCGCCCGTCCCCGAGGCACCAGCTCCGCCTGGTGCCCGCGAACGGCATCTTTCCTCCCGCGGGTCCCGTCCCCTTGGCAGCTGCCTGCCCTGGGCTATCCCCCTCCGACGGTGTCCGTGTGTCCGTCCCGTTTCCACACCCCCCCCCCCCACACCCGGGAACAGCAGCAGGGAGCACGGGGACTGTGGGCAGGCAGCAGCTGCCATCTGAGTTCGGGGTCTTCGTTAGCCTTTTCGTTTGGTGCCGGCATCAACCTGCCTTTTGCCCCCCCCCAGTATCGCACAGGCTTTCATGAAGCTGCCTGGAGGAACCACCCCAAGTTGTTACCCCCCCGTACTGGCTTTGTGTGGCAAGGGTTTGGTAGCAGGGGGTTACAGGGGTGGCTTCAGTGAGAAGCTGCTGGAAGCTTCCCCTGTGTCCTGTGGAGCTAATGCCAACCGGCTCTAGGATGGACCCACTGCTGGCCAAGGCCGAGCCAATCAGTGACAGTGGTAGCGCCTCTGGGATAACAGATTTAAGAAGGGAAAAAGTTGCAGGGCACACAGAAACTGCAGCTGGAGAGAGGAGTGAGAACATGTGAGAGAAACAACCCTGCAGACACCAAGGTCATGAAGAAGCAGGGGGAGGAGATGCTCCAGGCGCCAGAGCAGAGATTCCCCTGCAGCCCGTGGGGAAGACCATGGTGAGGCAGGCTGTCCCCCTGCAGCCCAGGGAGGTCCACGGTGGAGCAGATATCCACCTGCAGCCCGGGGAGGACCCCATGCTGGAGCAGGTGGGTTCCCAAAGGAGGCTGTGACCCCGTGGGAAGCCCACGCTGGAGCAGGTTCCTGGCAGGACCTGCGGATCTGTGGAGAGAGGAGCCCACGGAGCAGGTTTTCTGGCAGGACTTGTGACCCCGTGGGGGACCCACACTGGAGCAGTGTGCTCCTGAAGAACTGTAGCCCATGGGAAGGACCCACATTGGAGAAGTTCGTGGAGGACTGTCTCCTGTGGGAGGGACCCCATGCTGGAGCAGGGGTGAGGAGTCCTGCCCCTGAAGAGGATGAAGCAGCAGAGATAACGTGTGATGAATTGACCATAAACCCCATTCCCTGTCCCCCTGCGCTGCTGGTGGGGGGTAGATAGAGAATCCAGGAGCGAAGCTGTGCCTGGGAAGAAGGGAGGGGTGGGGGGGAAGGTGTTTTGAGATTTGGGTTTATTTCTCATTATCCTACTCTGATGTGATTGGCAATAAATTAATTTAATTTTCCCTAAGTCGAGTCTGTTTTGCCCGTGACAGTAATTGGTTGAGTGATCTCTCCCTGTCTTTATCCCGACCCACGAGCCCTTTGTTATATTTTTCTCTCCCCTGTCCAGCTGAGGCAGGCAGCAATAGAATGGCTTTGGTGGGCACCTGGCCTCCAGCCAGGGTCAACCTCCCACACCCCCGCAGCGGTTCCCGGGATCACTCTGAGTCATGATGTTCATATGGGCACCGCTGCACCAGAGTGGGGGGTGTAGGCAGCTGCCTGCAGCCCACCACGGCCAGGGATCCCCCCACCAGGCTTCGTCTTTCTGCAGCATCAGGTCTCCAGGCCCAGCTGGAGTCCAGTGCATCTGAGCTCCTTACGGAGCTTCTTGTAAGTCTCTTCAAGCCCCCCCCTGCCTTCCAGTAATTGAGGCTTTTAACCTTCACTTTCACTAACATTAAATTAACCTGATACGTCAGAAAACAATAGAGGTACTAATAACAAAGACAGACAATCTATCTCTCATTCATTCTTTTTCTCTGCCAGCAAACTAGTTAATTAAGGAGATCTGTCATGTAAGTGACAGGGAAAAACAGAGTCCGTCCTTAACATGTTTTACTGATTTGATGGCAGCCTCAGACATCAATGCTCTGCAATTTCATATGCACTTGTTATTGTCTATCTGCTGAGTGTACAGAAGAATTAAGATAGGGTACTGACATGCTTACTACAAGGACCTTTTGCTAAAAAAAAGCTATGGCAGATCAACTTTTTAGCTGTAATAACAGAAAAAAGTAAATCATTAGTTTTAACTGGGTGTAATTTCATTTCAAAGGTCAAAAAAATAGACTTCTCCCTTTTCTTCAATGGTCAAGCACCAAAGGATCGCTTTTGGGTTGCCATGAATTAATCCCGTTCCCCTTTATGGAGACGATGCTCCGTCGTGCGATGGAGCGGGGCAGGAAGCAGGACCTTTGCTTTGGCAGGGCAGAGCGGGAGGGGATGCAGAGCTCTCCGGGGTCGTGGCTGCGGTCGCCCTGTGCCTCGCTTGCAAAGTGAATTATGAAGCTCAAAGGCCTTTAGGCTTTGCTTTTTTCTAATAATGCGGAACAGGAAACTTGTACTGAAACCAAAGTGAAGCCAAGGAGAGGTCTGGGCTGTGGGAGGGAGGCAGAGGGCTCGGGGGGGCCCGTGGCACCCTCTGCGCGTGGCGCGTGTCCTTCTCTGCCCCCCGCCACACCGTGCGGGTCGGCGTTCGCCCCTCTCGGCGCAGGAGCAAGGAAAGGGTGGGTCGGGACCAGGAGGACTCTCGGTGGCCCCTTCTGCCCGCTGTGCCGCAGACTCTGCTGGGGTGGGGGGATCCCATGTGTCCCTCCTGCAGACAGCCCTGGCTTTGCAACAGCTGCTCAGGCCTGGGCGGTGGCGGTGGGAGGTCTTGCTGCTGGATTTTGCTGGTGAACCCTCATTAAACCTCCAAATACTAGTCATGTTGGTCTGACAGGCCGGCTGGCATGGGACATGCAGGAGTGGAGTGGGAGCGTGCATGTGTCAGGGCTGGGGGGGCTCAGCTTGTACAGAGCTGCCTAACCTGCTTGTGTTCCCGGCGAGCTTTCGCCTTTGTCCTCTTCTCCAGTGAGCGTTTTCACGCGAGGCTCACCAGGACCTTTCTTTTGTCCTCAGGGAGGTGAAAACTCATTTTTCCTTCAATCTTTTGGGCCCTGATACGGTAAGTGCAGATGGCGCATCCCTGCCTTGGGGCGCTGCTTGCTTGCAGACATCAGGGACATGGGAGAGGGACTCGGCAGCAGGAGCTCCCTGAGGACGGGGTAGGATGTACAGGAACAACCCAAGTGCCCCGTTTGGGCCTCCGTAAGAAACCTGGAGTACGACGCGCTTCCATTCATCAAAGTGCCTATCTGGCTGTGGATTTTCTCCCGGCGCGGGGCTGGTTCATCCCTGTGGTGGCTCAGCATTGCGGAGGTGCTCAGCTGCTTTGTAACCCCTGCGGCCAAACACACAGTGGAGGGAAAAACTAACACGAGAGAACAAAATGCCTTTTAAAAGACCGGCCTGACACCTGCAGTATATTCCTCAGGGTGGTAACTCTTAGTCAGGCCCCTCTTCTGCCAAAGGCAGGTGTGCCTTGCAGGCCAGGCTTCAGCAGCAGGTGGTGTCCTGGATCTGTCCCCTTCTCAGTGTCAGGCATTCCCCATCAGCTTTATTTTCAGGAAGAGCTGCTCGTTTTCAGTGCCATATCTCAAGCTGAACCCCCCAAATCCTTAGTACCTCTGTGAAAAGAAGTACCAGAGGTATTTCCCTGCCCCCAAAACATAACAGCAGTTGTACAGAATAACAAAATACAACAGCTGTTACAATAAGCAATTTCTTTCCAGTTCCCATGTAGTGGGTTTCGTTAAGCACAGAGGATGCACCTGATCAACCTGGATTAAAAATTCAGTTATCCTATATTTTACAGGAGAAAAAGGGATCACACTCAGGTTTGAGAGGGTGTCTGGAAGGAAAAATCGGCATGTTGGGAAGCAGTCAGTATGGGTCTGTGGTTCTGGGCGCTGCCAGGAGGCAGCGATACTTCCACTGAAATTCTCAACTTTGTCTTTCAGCAGACTCCTCACAACACCACAACTGCATTGCAGTTTGCTGTGCTGCTCTTCTAATGTTTAATTCTCATAATTTGAGAGAGGTTTTGAGAGGTTTCCATCTCCCATGGAGCACTTGCATTAATATTCCAGTTCAGGATCTCAGTTCTGCTGCTGATTACAGGCAAGGACAGATCCGATTCCTATTAGCGTGAATTAATATTCTTTAAAAGTCCCAAAAGCTTTCTTCTCCCCTATCACCCTCCTTCAGGCACTTGGCAGCCTGGCTATGCTGGGAGGTGATTAGGTTTGTAAATTTGTTCCTGCAGACGCTCGGTGACACCATTAGTTTTCTCATCTCACTTGTGCAGCTGAAATTGTGACAGCCTCGCTTCTTTAATTGGGATCATCTCAAGTTGTATCTCAGCATCAGAAGGAGCCTTGTAGGGCACAGGCCTGGGTAGGCACAGAGCAGGCAGGAGCCGCTGGGGCTTTTAGCTGTCACAGCTGGTAAAAGATTGATCCCTGTGATCCTCACTTTCCCAAACTGGAAGATAGGATGAGAGATGCCCTGACAACTGACTGGAGGTGGAAGATGTCCCTTGCTCTGAAGTAACCCCCTTCCAGTCGGCATAGCTGGGATTCAGCACCTTGGCACAGAGGAAGAGGAGAAAGTCCCTCCTCCTCCTCTTGCCTTAGGTTTGGCTCACTGCCGGTCCCTTGGGAGTGGCAGGAGAGACAGAGGGAGAAGGAGGAATCTGAGGCATCCCAGCCCTTGTGCCACTGTGTCACCTGTACCCTTGTGTCACCTGTACCCTTGTGTCACTGGTGCCCTTGCGTCACTGGCTGTGATGTGCTGGTAGCTGGGATCATTCCTAGTGGGTGTGCTGATGGGAACAAGTGCAGGTCCTGGATCATATCTCTGCACTCGGGCATCTGGGGTGGGAAGGGGTGTAGCTGGAGCTGTGACTCCTTGGTGGTGGCTTGCCCTCTGCCTGGGCCACCTTTGTCTCTTTCTTCACGTGGTGGCAGCGAGTGCTCCCGCTGGGCTGGAGGGACCAAAGGTCTCTGCAGAGCTCCACGCAGCCCCTAGTCGCCCTTGGTCCCCACGCGGCAGGGAAACACCCTGCCACGGCTGCAGGCAGCGCCCGTCGGCCAAGCAGCTGCCTTTGCTCTGCCGGCTCCCGAGTCTGCCTCGGGGAGAGGGCTCTTGGGCGATGCTGGGCTGCCCTCACTGCTGCCAAAGAGCGAGCGCTATCAGAGCATCTCTTCTTGGCCCCAACTACTTCTTCCAGCATCACCACTTCTCCTTCCCTGTTCCTTCCCCCGCTGTCCTGCAGATGATGCTCATCAGGTCTCGCGGGTGGTGTGCAGGAGAAGGGCCCCAGCGGGACCTGTGGCGTGGGGGCAGGAGGGGGTGCGGGCGGCTCCGTGCCTCTGCCGTGGGCAAAGGGCAGTGCCCTGCCACTGCTGCGGTGTTCCCAGGAGGGAGGGAACGGAGTGACCCTCTTGGTGGGGAGCTCAGCCTCGAATCCCAGTGTTTGTTTGAGCACCAGTAAGGAAAAACCTTGGGGTAAGCAGAAGCCTCTGCAGTGCCCCTTTTGACCTATGTGGAAGAATTTTTCTAGGGCCTGAGAATTACCGGCTGGTGGGATGGGCAACTGCAGCTTAGAGTGGTACTATATTTATATGCAAGAAAATATTAAACTGCAGCCTAATCTCCCCTCGGATCTCATAGTTTATCTGTTTCCATCCACTGTCATTGTGTTGCTCGGTCAGAGGCTGCAGACACGGGAGGGCTGTCATCAGCCTCCAGCTGGAGTCCGCTGTGCTCACGGCCTTCACAGGAGGGACTGAATCTGGTGCCCGGGCCATAAAAGCTCGTCTGCGATCCTTTCTCCGGGCTGGCTGAGAACTCCATCCTACCGCTGGCCTCCCCAAGGGCTGCCCCAGGCTGTCCTCTGCTCTGAGCTGCCCTACCGCCGCTGGAGCCTCCCCGTGCCATCTGTCCCCCCAGTCCACCGGCTGCAGTGGGAGTCGAGGCTGCTTTGGGGGAAAGAGGGGCAGTTTGGGGGGCTGGGAGCGAGGAGGCCGCAGAGGACAGCCCCACGGTGCCAGGAGCAGGGCTGCTGGAGCCGGGCTCCTCCGGGGACGCGGCCGCCAGTGAGCCGGGGTGAGCACGCTGGGTCTCACGGGCGCAGCGGGTGTGCCCACCGGCTCGTCCGTCGTGCCGGCAGCGTGTGTCAGTCCTAGGCCTGGGCGCGTGGTTGTCGTCATTAAACGTCTGCTTGTTCCCGCGGACTGCTCTTTCACCTCACCACGGAGGGAAAGCTTTCCTCCTCTGCATTTGTCGTTGCCAAACACTGAAGCCGGGAGAGCACGTGCCAGGGTTAGAGTGGCCGGGACGCAGGCTACTGGCTGCCCTAGATTTTGGCAATGAGTCTGCCTGGCTCGTCGGACTTCCCTCTTCGGCTAGATACCGTGGCCGAGCGAACGCTGCTGCCAGCAGTGTGCCGCGTGCCGGGCTGTTTCCTCCAGCGGTGCTCCAAGCCAGGGAGCACAAACGCCGGTGGGCCCCCGGGGAGCACGGCTGCGCGCTCTGCCCTGCCTCCCTGCGCGGGCAGCTGCCCTCTCCTGCCTGGCAAAGCAGCCGTGCGGCGCCTCAGCTGCTCGCTCGCTGGTGATGGTGGGAGATACCCGAGCCGTGGTGTTCCCGTGCTGCTTTTTGAATCTGAAGCTTCACTGGCGTACAGTTGGAGTGGAAGTGTGGTTTGTGTTTTTGCTTTTGCTTTACCAGAATTGGCTTAAAACGCCCCAGGGATTCTCAACTAAAACAAACAAAGGAGGTTATATTCAAGGAAACTCCCAGGACAGCGTGAGAGATGTAATTCTGAGCGTGCAGTGACTACAAAGTGAACGTGTTTTGGCCATCCCAGAGGCTGGAAGTTTTGTTTCCAGCCTGGCAGTGGATCTAAGCAAGCGGATCTTGGTTGTGTTCCTCTCTCTCCCTTGTTTGTTGGTCATGTTAGATGGAAGCATCTTCACAGGGTGACCACATGTGTCAGGAACGCAACTGTGGGGAAACCAGTAGTGGTCACTGGGATGGGTGTAAGTAACTGGGATGAAGTAAATGAGTGTTATGAAACCTTGTGCTGTAGATCAAATGCAGCATTTCATGGCATTGATATCCCACTTCCAGGGGCTTCCTTAGCTATCGGGTATGGCGGTTATTGTGTTGGCCTATGTGGCCTCCTGCCAGTCCAGCCAGTGCTTAAAAATGTAGATGCACTTTCCAGAAGTGAGTTGAGTTGTTGGAAAATGACTAATCAAATTGGTTCTGGCACCACCAGAAGTGTCTCGGTGGATCGGGTGCCAACGCCTGGGCTCCACTGAGGGTCCTGCTGGGTTTCCGCTGGCCTTGTTGGGAGTGGTTTGGCCACCAGTTGGTTTCACATGTAGGTTCAGTGGCTTCACACTGAGGAGGGCATTGGGCTCCCAGCCCCGCAGCCTGGGTCCCCAAAACCTACAACCCTGACCTAAGCCAGGCTGTGAGGGTTTCCAGCCTGTCCGCCTGAGCTGGGAGTCCAGGGGAAGGGGTGGAATGGGAGCAGAGCTTCCCTGATAATTTCCCTGTGGTTTTTCATCTTGATTTAATTCAGAACTACTGGGCTTTTTGGAGGGAGTAGCTGATTGCAGAAATGCTTCATGCTGATGTTTACCAGATATTCTTTTTAGATGGGAAAACAGTTCTGTGTCACGAGAAATTTTGCAAATATTAGTTTTTGTTGCAAATCAGAGTGAAACCAGATTTCAAGAGGTTTAGACTTCTCACAAACTTGGCGGTTTGGCTACCCTTAGCTGCAGCTCGCTGACAGCTGGCTTGAGCTGCTGAGCCACCTCGTTCTGTAGCACGTGGCACAAGGTGTTAAAACAGTTGAGACAAGATATGTGCTGTGGGAAGCTAAGCATTTTCTATTAAGGAAGAGCAAAACTTTTACTGTAGCTGTTTTGATTCAGCAATTGTCTTTGTGGAGACTTCTTTCTTTTCCAGTTTCATTGTTTGACTCTGGTAATAACGACTGTTGTGTTTGCAAGTTTTATGTGACGACAGGCCAAACGCCTCCCCAGCATTTAATTTCTTCCCGTGTCAGTGTGCCAGCTTTGCTTGCCTTCATCAGCACCAAGGGCTTTCTCTCCCTTACTCTGCTTGACACGTAACCGAGCTGTGGACAAGCCCCATCTTGTACCATGCTGGCATGGGGCACACGGTCCCTGTGCCTCCCCAAATGATCAATGTCTTGAGGCACCTCTCATTCAAAGAGTTTACATTTGGTCTGCAATTTGCTGGCATCAGTAAGGCAGGTACTCGACTCAATGACCTTCATGCTCCTTCTGTGCCCTGTGTTGTATTTGGTTCCTGGGTTTAGTTTGGAAAAAAAGAGGTGCTGCCAGGGTGTCTGTGGGAGCAGGTGTGCGGGTGTCAGAGGTGCAGTAGACTTGGCAGGCGGGCTCATGTGGAGGGGTCGCCAGGAGCGGGGATGGTGGTGGGAGGACGTGCCTGGGGCTGAAATTGGCCCCTCTCCACGCACCAGGGCAGGCTGGCCACGGCACATGCCAGGAACGGCTCTTTATCCTCCTCGTTGTCCCCATGTGCTGCCAGCATAGCCCATCCCCGCCGAATCTGGCCAGGGGAGCACAGCACAAACAAGGCCAGCAGCAGCAGGCAGTACGACCCAAGAGGCAGCACACATGGCAGCTGGGAGCAGAGAGCTCCCGGGATTCCGGTTTCAGGGTGGGAGCTGCGGAGTCACGGGCTGACGTCAGCCTGGCGGCCCCCCGCAATACCAGACAGCCCTGTCACGGCCAGGCGCGTGGCCTCTTGCACAAGCTGAGTTACTTAAGCTTATGAGTGATATAGAAAGCCGCATCCCAAAGAAAACCTTGTGCGTTTAGCCAAAAAAAAAAAAAAAGGGAGGAGAGGAAGGAAGGAGGACCCATAAAACACTTTCCTCCAACGTCTCGCAGATTCACAGCCCTTGCCCCACTTATCTGGCTGCTGGGGTTTATCTTCAGCTGTTTGATTCATAAGAACGCGTCTCAGAGCATTTGGAAGTGTGCGGACTACTTCCGACACCCCCCCAGTGACTCACGCCATCCGCGGTGAACCAGCTAGGTAGTGCTTCCACAGCCTTGCTCCCCGGGGAGGGGAGAAAGGGGTGTCGGGCGCGTGGGGGCTGCCTGTGCCCCGGAGCCGCTGCTGTGCTGCCAGGCGAGGCGCCTGTGCGGTTTGCGGCAGTTGGATAGCATGCAACTTAGCAAAAACAGAGCAGGATGGGATTTTTCCAGGTTTTATTTGAGCTTTTCTTGATTCCGGTGTAACTGTGAGATTTGATGGACTCCTGTTTTTAACATGTTCCCCTGTGCTTTTGTGGCAGGAGCAATGACAAGCCTCAGACCATCGTCAAAAACCTGGTTTTTGAGTTGTTTGTGAAGGGAACTGTATTGACAATGAAAACACTTGGGAAGTATTGCAAGGCCAAGGTTGAATGGCGATCTCCTCCCTCCACACCCACCACAGAGATCTTGGACCTCCGAGAGGTGGGTGAAGACGGCAGCGGTGGCCGCCCACGAGCAGCTGACCCGCGGTGCATGGAGCGGGTGGCCTCCTGGATACTTGTCTGGCTTTCTCAGTTGCTATTCTGGATAGGATTTGTCTGCAAGAGAATCTATCACGGTTTTGATTCAATATGCAGTTACTGCTTGGAGGGTGATTATGTGAGAGCGTTTGTTCTATATGTTCCTCCTTTGTGTTCCGTCTTGCTTGACCTACACACAGAAATGCACGTTGGCAGCCTCAGCCTATCCATCTATTATCATTAACGCTCCAGCATGTGTTTTTACTTTACAGAGGATCGCATGGTGTTGCTGATGGTAATGGGAAAGGAGATGTTATGGGCATGCAGCAGCCCCGTTTAGCATCTACAACATCTTGGCCAATTTTTAAAAGCCAAAGCAGTCACCCGTTGTACGTTCTAAAAGCCATTTGTCTGTAATCTTAAATTGTAATAATAAGAATAACCTTGCTAAGGCAGAGGATGTGTGGGAGAAACAGGCCTCCTTGAAAATTTCCTACGAGGCTTTGCCAAGTTTGAAGCGATTTTTTTTTTCTTTTTTTTTTATGACCGAAAGCCATTTCTCACAGCGGTGGGTAGCAGTTCCAACTGCGACATGTCGGAGCCGAGCACAGGATCAGGCTCTGGAGGCAGTGTGGCTCTGTGCTATATCCTTTTGCAAAGCATGTAGGAGGCAGCACAGTAATTTCCCCAGAAATGTGGGAAATGAAGCCCTGGATGCGACTGCCCTTCAGCTCAGCAAGGTGTCAGCAAAGTGGTCATGTCCCTTCCCAGCCAAGCTGTGCCCAGCTCCTGCACATCTGCAGCTTGCAGAGCTCAGACTTGGGCTCGGCATTTCCTCAGAACCCCCTAACTCATCCAGCATTGAGACTGAAAAGCCACTCATCTTGCTGAAAAATATGCAACGTGCCAGCTTGCTCCAAAGAGGCGGCAAGTTAAAACTTGGTTACCTCTGCGGGACTGTGGAGGTCTCAGCTGCATAAATGCAATTTAATGCCTCGAAACCCAGCACGTGCGTGGGTGTGCAGGGCAGGAGCGTAATAGCTGGTGGGGACGCGGAGCGTGCCCCAGGCTCCAGCTGCCCCTGGGATGCTGTGCAGCGGCGCAAAATTGATGAGATTGTCATAGGCGCAGCCGTGTGGTCACGGTTGAGGAGGTGCTGTCGTCCCCAGCCCCTCTCCTGGGGCTTCCAGCCTCTCCAGAAAATTACCCTGTAGAGTGTCATTTCTCATGCTTATTCTTAGCCTAATGGTGTGTAGTCGGTTTGGGTTTTGGAAGTTGGATGAAAGTCAATTAATTTGAGTTTAAAAATTCAGTCAATCAGATGTGGTTGGTTGAGTTGTTTTTTCTTTCACCTCGTGCTTCATAGACGTTTTCTTGGTGGGCATTGTGAGCATTAGGGCCGAAGTAATCTAAACCTCTCCACTGGGTAGGAAAATAGTAATATTCCCGTTTTATTCAGAGGGAAATGAAAATAAAGGGATTTTATACAGCTTGGCCAACATCACAGGGAGAGTCCCTTTAATAAAAAACAGATCTCACATCTCTTAATCTTACACATTAACTGCAACAACATCCTTCTACCTTAATACTCCTTTCATACGCTACAAAACTTTGCACTAACAGTTTGTTTTTATTGGGCATGGCCTTGATAAGTGATTTCTTTGAACAATAGCCAATTCACTGGCTATTGTTCAGTGGTAATGAGCTGGCTTAACGTAAATTCAACAGTATGCCAAGACTTTACACCTGAATAGGCATCCAGAGGTCTGAACCCTATGTCTGATATTTGAAAAAATCCCCATTATTGTTTGGAAAGAAGGATGAGAAGAATTAGGAAGAGGACAAATGCAGATGTATGGCATAAATGCAAACTGCAGTGTTCTTAGGTGCTCAGGCTGGTTTCTCTGTTTTCTTATGCTGTACCATCACTCCCTGTTTCAGCCTTTATAATTCCTCTTTGTCGGATGGTGAGATGATGATGTTGCCTTCAGTCAGGGATGCGTGGGGCCGAGACCAGCTCCGTGAAGGTTGGTCAGTGCTGGTCAGAAGGAAAAGAAGGATTCGTATTTGTAAGAGGAGAAGCGGCTTTTGGATGACAGTGAAGAAGTCCTTCTTGTTTGGAGGAATGATGAGCTATTTAGTGCATCTTTCTTCCACCTAAAGTAGGAGTTGGGAGGTCCGCTAGACTACAGTTAAAGGAATTCTTGGTGAATCTGGGCATTCCCAGACAACATGGTATCTCAGAAGGATGTGAATGGTGGGATCAGAAATAACTCAGGAATGTTTTTATCTGCATGCTCCGTACGTGTTTACGTGTATTAATGGAAGTAGTTCCATCTTTTTCCTGCCTTTGGAGGTGCTTATTACTACAGGCTGCTGCAAGATCCTGGGGAGTGGATGGTCCTGCTTTGGCAGGAGCATTGATTGTGCTTGGAAATTAAGTTCTAACAGCACTTAGAGTTTTCACCTTTCCCCTAGTCAAGAAGCGCTTGTTACAGTTGTGTACTGTACAGTGATTTGGATACTGGGGAGGTAGACCCGACCCTAAGATACCTTTGCTGTGATCATCTCTTGTGGGTTGAGGTCAGTCAGCTAATGTAGTGTTGATGTTGCCTTTTAGCAGTTGTAGAACTGCAGTAGGCCTGCCTCCTCCTTCAGGCACTCTGGTGCTGAGGAAGCGCCACATCCACCCGTGGGTGCTCTCCTCGGCGTGCAGGCAAGGAGTGCTCATTCCCAGGCTCCTACTGTTGGTGACAGAAAACAGATGCTGATCCAGCAGCATTGGGTATTGGGAATACTGGGGCTGCCCCCACTCACATGTTGCACTGCTGGTTCTGCAAAGCATTACTGCAACTGATTTTGTTTGTTGTTTGCAACAGTTTTCTCCTGGGGTCATAGATTAGGCAGTTTTGGTTTGCTCTTTTTTTGCTTTGGTTTTAATTACCATTTGACCTCCTTGCTGCTGGTTCTCTTCTGCACTTGCTGTATTGTAGTCATTTTGCTCTGGGCTGTATTCTGAGAAAAACTAGGACATACTTAGTGCCTTTGGTAGATGTTATGCCTGGAAGGTGGCCCAGTGCTGTAAGAAGTGTTCCTGACTGAGAACTAGAAGCTAAGAAATAAAAAGTTATGATAGTGTTCCAGTTAAAACATGGGACAATCATCTCACACAATTTCAAAGTGGCTTAGCCTGTGTCATCACAGTACCAAAAGAAAGGTAGATCCAGAGTACTGCTCTTCCCAGGAGATCGTTGGTTGTATAAATAAACACTCAAATTAGGAGTTTTCAGTGACAGCTTGAACCCACACCCTCTGTTTTGCCCGTGTCCTTTGCTAGTCTAGCTGGTGGACAGGCCGTCCCTCCTCTATAGGACTTGGATGCAAAGGACATCACTGGAGACTCGGTATTTATCAGGAGACAAGGCATTGCAAGACTTTTTTTAATGGGTGTAGTTTTAAATGTAATGTTCTGCTCTGCTTTCTGTGTCCATATTTGTTGAAATCTCTTCCATGTGTGTTTCCCAGGGTGATAAGATCTCAGTGGCACAACCTCAGCAACAACAATTGAATTTAGCCCATCATCTTTCAAAAGCCTCTGCTGTCAGCAGCAGCCAGCGGTTCCTCCTCGCTGGCTGGAGAAGCTCCCTGGGAGAGCTGCCCGCAGCGACGTGCTCCGCGGGGATCGCACTCAAGCAGTGAAGCTGGAACGGGCCATTCGTGAAGGCAAAGAGCTGAGAGTGAGTGATGGAAATGTTAAATGAGATATGGTTGTGCCTTTTAAACCCTCATCTGGGTTACGTAGAGGTCAGACGTTTGTACAAGGCAAACAAATACCGTTTCTCTTAGCCCAGGTTCAGAGGGTGTGATGCTCATTACCTCTGAATCAGAGTTATGGCATATGCAGCAACTTACTCCAAAGCTCTTGGTTTGATCCAAGAGCTGGAAATATCCACCTGGAATGTTGGAGTGACAGGGATCTAGCTGGGTAAAGACACTGATGAGACAGCCTTCGGTGGAGATGCCTAGTTTAACTGGGATTTGCTATAGGTGACTTTATTGCCTAAATCAGCCAGGCTCCAGTGTGCTTTTGTCACTGTTTTGACCCAGAAGAACTGGGTCTTCTGCTATATGTTTGTAAAGTTCTTCCTTTAACAGGGCTCTGATTTGCTGGTGATATTGCTATGTGATGGGTGAATATTGAAATTTTATTCGCTAGTGCTGAACAAGCATAAACTTGCTATTTTATCATTCCTACTGAATTATTCTTAGAATGTTGTTGAATAAAATACTTCATGACTTCATTTTTATTGTATTTGTGCATTGAATCTAACTTACAGACAATAGTGAACTTCGCACTGTGCTGTGGAAATGCTCCTATTCTTTGTCTTGTGCTCTTTTAAACAAAGCAATCTGCAAAGTGTTTATCTAGAGGCATAAAAGCCCCCCTATAAATTGATGCATATCCAAACTTTGTAAGACTTGCGTATTAATTTGCTTATTTTCCGTCTGAACAAAGGATCTCAGGAACCCACAAATGTGGTCAGAATCATCTTGATCCAATTTGCTACGTAGTTTTGCTTGACTGTGCAGATGTTTTCTGTGTGCTTGGCAAAACAGGGGTCAAACCCTGTATCTGGGTCTACTATTTCTGGCAAAAACCCTAATGTTTTTAATCCTTTTTGAACATGAATCTTCTGAGAGCTTATTTTGATTTATTAACCTGATTGTTTGAACACAGAGAAACAATCTGGAGCTGCGACCTTTGTTCAGGAAAGTGCATGCTCAAGTGTTCCTGCTCTGAATCCCTCCAAGCACAGTGCAAAGTGTGTGAAGGACCCCGACGTGCACAAGGCTGTTCAGAGACACAGGTAAGCCTATGCATCTCCCTCTGCAAGGTTTGGGTATGCTTGGCTCTTGCAGTCTGCATGGGGTAGTAGGATCTGCACCATGCGGTTACCTAAACGAGGTCTGATGGAGGGCTCTGCTTGCATCTCCATGGCTGAGGGACCCCAGCCCGGCCAGCGCCGCATGGGGCTCCCTGCTCCGGAGCGATGTTGATGTGGGCTGAATTCGCCTGGAGACTGCGACAGGGTGCTGCGCTGCACGTACGTACTGGCCGTTGGTGGGGTTGCTGTCTTACTGAGAACAGCTGGGTTTCGGGGGATGCCACCCCGTGCAGTTTCATTCAATAATCCTCTCTATCTCTCCAAAGAAGACCTGGAGATCACCTCTTCCTAGGGGCTTTGGGAACGTGTGGTGACACAGCATCAGGATAGCTCCCGTTCTCCATTTGTCCCGTGGCGGTACGTGAGGGGTCCCCAGCGTGGGTGCTCTATGGACGTGGCACAGAGAGTTGGACGCAGTCCCCCAGAGCCTTGCAGTGAAAGTGTATTTCCCCAGTGAGTGGCAGGATGAATAATGCTCCTAACATTTTCTGCAGAGCTCTGCAGCCGGTGTGACTAGGCAGCAGTCGTCTGGGTCGTTATATCTCCCTTCCTGTTACTCACAGAGTTACTGACTAATTCACACATTTCTGGCCAACGTTTTTGCAACTTGGCTGCCTCAAAGAAGGCACCTCTGATGAGAGCGGCTGGGTTTCAGAAGGTGCTAGGGAGTCCCTGCTGCCAAGCAGAGTCAAGTTCGCAATTGCTGGCCTACATTTTCTTTATAATTGCAAACTCTGTAAGCATTATCATTGCGATTGGAACCGGGTATTTTCTTTAATCCCATGGAGCTGATCTGAGTGTGCTGCAAACAGCCCGGACAGACCCTGGAGCAGCGAGGATGCATGGCAAGACGGTTCCCAGCCCATGGCAGAGCTGTCTCTGTGGGGCAGACCGCAGTGCAACTGCTGCTGACAGAGTAGAGTACGCGGTGGATGTCTGGGGAGGTGTCTGCTGGATGTGATTAGTGCTTCTTCTGCAAGCTGGGTGTTGGAAAAGGAAACTGATGGAAACAATAACAGGAGCCAATAAACAGCCTTGTATACAGCAAACTGTTAAATTCTCCATTTCGTAAGAAATAGCAATTGTTCAGGGCCAATATCATAAACACCCATCTTGGAGTGCTGCTCTCCATACTGACGATGACCAGATGTTTAGTCAAATCTGACTAACCTCTCTTTCACAAGTTCAGGCTTTTCCTGTGCTCTGGGCCAAACCCAAAGCTCACGGGTGTGATGGAGGGCCTCTGTGGGACACAGGGGCTTTGAGATGTTTTCAAAGCTCTGAGGTTGTTCGTATAAATATTGGAAAGAGGTTCTCAAGTGGCTCGCACTGTATTTTGAGCGCTGTTCACTTCTGGGCTTTGAAAATGCATCAGATGTAGACATCCCTAAAAACCCAGCATTGTGAGTGACACTGGAGTGAAACCTGGGGATGGGGAAAAAGAGAATTAAAAG
The DNA here is from genome assembly GCF_947461875.1 of Haliaeetus albicilla. NCBI lineage: Eukaryota > Metazoa > Chordata > Aves > Accipitriformes > Accipitridae > Haliaeetus > Haliaeetus albicilla. Next base: position 24,044,014 of record NC_091491.1, on the reverse strand, counting down.
CTTAGCTCATGCTACTTGCATTACGTCTTGAATACATTTCTCTCCCTCTCTTCTCCAGTGAAATCTCAGTGGGCATCACAGAGGCAGCTGTGTTTCAGACATTAGCCAATGATTTTATGTGCTGACTTAAGGAAAATTAAGTTTTGGCCCTTTGTGCTCTTTCCCAAAGCACATGCTGTAACTATATTTTTGATTTAGGGATGACTTGCCGTGGCTTTTATTTATCAGTCTTGACTGATCCCAATGTGGCTTTGTTACCTAAAGAAAGCCCTTTTCGTCACGAAATCTGTCTCCAGGGCGAGCTCCATGGGCCTGCAGGTGAAGTCCAGAGAGGCAGCAGGTCTCGTGGTCCTTCCTTCTCGTTTCTAGCTGAGAATAGTGGAGCTGGTTGGCTGCTGGCATGGAGACAAACACCGCCTTTGGCTCCCAGTGACAATGAGTAATCACGCAGGTAAGTGTTTCCAAAAATCCTTTTTCACCCAGCAATGCTCTGGCTGGTGGAAGTGGCTCTGAAGGAGGATCCATACCCAGACTTGGATTCATCTCTGTTACAGTCTGATCTGCCTAATGGCCAGGACTGAGAGATCCTCAGCTGGATTGAGAGGGAAAAGGTCTGGGACAGACGTTGCATTTCATGCCTCCGTTGCCTCCTAGTTAGCATACAGCAACACAGTGCGGTTGGCTTGGGCTCAGAGCTTGTCAGGGAAATTTCTCTTTTAATCCATAAATGTAGGGCATCTGTCAGATTTGTTCTGTTTTCACTTATCCTGTGGTGCCTACTGTGGCCTCTTTGAAGTGATAGTACGGCTTGGTGTCCCTTTGACAATTGTTCAACCTGTAGGTGCTTCCTGGACATGCACAGTGAAAACCCAGTATATTTTAGTGCAAAACTTCAATGCCTAAATTTCTCCTATAACTCCCCTAATTCACATACTCATCTCTCAAATCCTCAAATATTTCCACTTGATTCTACCCCCTCTCCTGGCCACCATATTCTCATCTTTTGCCCCCTATTGTAACAAGGCTCAGCAGAGTCAGTGGAAGGCTGCTCTGTAGCCTCTGCAAGGTCTGGGTATGTAAGCATACCTGAATTATTCTTCACCCATATAGGGAGTCCTTAAACTCTTAGATATTGCATATGCATACCAAACAGCACTTTAAATTACTTCCTTTTCTATTAAGCTCCAATAGAGACAATTTTGGGTGTGGGATGTATGTGCTTTTTTTGAACCACCATGTGTTTTCCAGAATTGCAACCTTCATGGCTACAGCTTGTTTCCAACGCAGGAGGGTCACATCCAGGAGCTTGACCTGCAAAGTGATGAACAGAACCCTCAGCTGCCCCGTGTTTCTCCCTGTAGATGAAGATGAGCACAATGAAGATGGCTGGTGTCTCCACGTAAGCTAAGAAAAGGTTTAGCAGGTCAACAAATAGCCGTCTGTTGGAGAAACTTGGGGTGGAGAACTTTGTGGTGGAGAATGAATCACAAACTAGTGGACTACCCAGTGTTCTTGTCTAAGAAAACAAACAGTTTGTTGCCAATCTGGACAAACAGTGATTTTTGAGCAGGACTTGTTCTAAGCCAATGATGACAGCATGTCTCATCCCAGGTTGTTATAAGAAACCCTACATTCAATTCCACTCTCTTAATGGACTGCCTACTCATCTGCTAGAAACAGAAAGATAGTAAATGCTTTGTACTGTTTTTTTCCCCCCAGTATTTCATATAACAGTACCGGCACTGATGGCTTGCACTGGTGTGTCCTAAATCCAAACCGTAGAAGCAAAGTGCTGCTGTTGACAGTGACTCTAGCAGGATTTGAAAGGCTGGTTGTTGCTCTCCTGGCAAGCTCTTTCGGGTCCCTTGGTCTCTCTGTACAACCCGATCCCAGAAAGGCCAGGTGATGCCTCATGGACACCCAGGGCTGTACTGGACAGCGGGGACCCGAGGGGACCGGAGCTGTGGCCCCCGCCACCTTCTTTGGCAGCACCCAGCCTGTGCGCCGAGCCATCGCAGGGCAGGGCGAAGCTGACCTCAGGAGCATCAGGGGCCACTCTTGTTCTCAGGCAGTGATTTGATGTGGACCAAAACACCCACTTTGTGCAATTCCGAAGCTTGCAGACAGCACAAGTGAAAAGTAATCGCTATGTACTTGATCTGTTGATTGATGAGTGTTGCTCTGGGATGGATAAAGCTGTCTTGTAGGTCTGGCCTGGCCTTTCGCCTCCTCCTAGCAGAGGGGAATGGAGCCATCAGTAACTGTTTGGTTTCCGCTGACTTCTGAATTTACCTGTAGTTTGTGGAGAAGGAGCCCTTCGTGCACCCCTGATGTTAACCATGGTAGGATGAGGCGTTAGTTTTGCTCCTCTCTACTTCCAGGCAAAGTTTGCGTGTGGGCAGAAGGAAAGCAGGTTTGGGGAGTGCTCATCCCTCCTCAGGCCCATGCACTGGGATGCACACCGCTCCCTCAGCCCTGTTCCAGGGCGATGTATGAGCTGGTGTCCCAGGTAGCTCTCCGTTTCTGTCCGTGCGTCTTCCCTGAGAAGAAGGATCTCTGTCTTAGCACTGACTGTAAAAATTAGGAAACGTTGGTGTTTTATAGCTTGGCAGGCATGGATGGAAGCTGGGGCTTGACCGCTGTGCCATGAGGGGACAGCGTGCCCTCCCTTTCACTGTTTAAAATAGGTTGATTTAAACACTATAACAGATTAAGGCACTGTGGGTGTTTAAACTCTCAGGATGATTGATCACTCTTCGGAGAGAGGCAGATGGTACTGTGATGAGTTCCAGATCCTTTCAATTGAGCATCTCGAGGGAAAGCTTTATGGACCAGGCTGGGGGGAGGGTGCTCTTAAATTAATTATTTTTTAAAAAACAATGTAGGATTTCAAATTAAATCCTGTTGGCTCATAAACAGTAACTCTAAAAATTGACTCAGTTTAAAATAAACTGCCTGAGCTGCTCTAGGATGTGGGCCAGGCAAAAGGGCCTCAGTTCACAGCCCCCCGAAGGCTTTGGGAAGGCTTGGAGTGGGTCAGGCTTTGTGCCATGCTCTCACCAGAGTGCTGCTGTATGGCCCCTGAAGGGAGCTGTCCTGGTTTTGGCTGGGACAGAGTTAATTTTCTTTCTAGTAGCTGGTACAGTGTTATGTTTTTGATTTAGTATGAGAAGAATGTTGATAACACACTGATGTTTTCAGTTGTTGCTAAGTAGTGGTTATACTAAGTCAGGGATTTTTCAGCTTCTCATGCCCAGCCAGCAAGAAGGCTGGAGGGGCCCAAGAAGTTGGGAGGGGACACAGCCAGGGCAGCTGACCCAAACTAGCCAAAGGGGTATTCCATACCATGGGACATCACATCTAGTATATAAACTGGGGGGAGTTGGCCTGGGGGGGGGATCGCTGTTCAGGAACTAACTGGCCATCGGTCAGCAAGCGGTGAGCAATTGCATTGTGCATAATTTATTTTGTATATTCCAATTCTTTTATTATTGTCATTATCATCATTGTTATTTTCTCCCTTTCTGTCCTATTAAACTGTTCTTACTTCAACCCACGAGTTTTACTTTTTTTCCCCAATTCTCTCCCCCATCCCACTGGGTGGGGGAGAAGTGAGTGAGCGGCTGCGTGGTGCTTAGTTGCTGGCTGGGGTTAAACCACGACAGGAGCCCAGGTCTCCTCCCAGCCATGTGGCCTTGGACCGTGACCACTGCCAGCTCCTGGGCTCTGCCAAAAGCATCTGCATTAATGCCCCTGTTTGGATTACCCTACTCACAGGCTTTTGATCCCTGGAGTAGGAACGTGGTTTCAGACCCACTTAAAATATTCCAGTGGCTGTACTGGAGCCGTTAGCCCAGTAACCCCACAACAGGGCTGATGCTCACTGAGCTATCATTGATCTTCATCAGTGAAAAGCAATGAGCAACTAACGAGCAAAGCTCAGCAGCTTCCCAAACACGTCCCACTTCTCTGCTAGCCTCTGTTGTCTGAGGAGGGGGAGAATTGATTGGAAAGAATCACTTGCCTTCTTGCTTTCCGGCATAGCTTTTAACACTTTTTGGCAAGTGTGCCATGCTGCAGTCAGCCTTCCCTTCATCTGAAGCAGGTTCCTCCCAAGCATCCCCTGTGCCTTGGAGAAGAAGTATCTGTCTCCGTGTCAGGGGCTGCATCTCCACGCTCCTCTTGGTCCCCACAATTTGCCGGGGAGGCTGGGAAATCACATGTTGGCTTCAGTTCACAAACTGTTAACTGTATGGGCGTTCAAGGAGCCGGTTAGTTTTTTGAAGGCAGTTTCTGGGCTTTACGGTGATGTAAAGTTTCTCTGTAAGCCAGTTGGCAGCAGCGCCTGGGTAAAAGCCCGTGCTGTGTCACTCTTCCTTGAAGCGCACTCCCAGCCTGCCCAAGTCCCAGCTCTGTGCCTCTTTGGGCTGTCTGGCTTGACTTCTGCAATTAGTTAAAGGTTATTGTAGGTTTAAAATGCTGCCTGCTTTGGCAGTATCTGCAGTCCCTTAAGGCAAAGATGCCTGTTTATTGTTATAACACCATCTAAGCACAACACAGAAAAGTCCCTGTAGAAAAGAGTATTTCAGTGAAGTGGATTTTTTTAAAAAAGAAGTCTTGGCTGGCCTCCGAAACTTAAATGCCATTGGAAACTAATTCTAAGCTCATTTTTTTCCTCCATAAATCATGTCTCAGAGCTTTTGTTGTTCTGCTCTCATCCTATCGTATCTTCCCAGCACTGATAAAGAGCACTTAGCTGCTGTCCCGGATCCCCAAGGGGTGAGCAGAGCTCCGGGGGCTGCTGGCAGGTTTCCCGGGGGCCGAGCGAGCCTGTGCTCTGGCCCTCGGGCATCGCGTGAGATTGGCAGTGCCACCAGACGAAACTCCGGTCAGCCTGCGCCATGGCAGCAGCCCGGTATGCGGTGGTGGTTTACCAGTGCTGATGGTTTCACCTCTGTGAGCACGTTTATTTAGTCACGGTGCTTCTGCCGTGCAAGCCTGCTTGCAAACCAACTTTGCCAGCATCCTGTCGGGCTGGGAAAAGTCCCCGCAAGCAACAAAACGGCTTTCCGCTAGCTGCCGGTCGGTCTTTGCTGGGGTCCATCAACGTGTTTTGTTCTTTACCTGAGCATCGACAGTGTTAGGACAGTCTGCCTGTGCAGTCTTGTTTCTCTGTGCTGGAAAATGGAGGAAAAACCCCTAATGATCTCTCTCTCCTGCCGGCCTTGGTTCTCTTTAGCACAGCTGCCGGGTGGCCAGGGCTGCATGGGTGGTAGCACAGCTCTTCTCCTGCAAGGCCACGAGCTACGTGGGCTGCTGAGCTGCCTGCGGCTGCTTGGCACGTATAGGAGTGGAGGAGACAGCATCACTCGCCGTGCGCTGGAGGCTGGCCTGCCACCCGGCCTGCTTGGGGCACCCAGGGGTGCCTGCCTTTGCTGGGGGGTCTGCTGGGAGCCACCGCATCCCAGACCTTTGGGAACAGCTCCTCTGGGGGTCAGTCCTTTTAATGGTCAGTCCTTTCCCAGCCACCAACCAGATAAGCCATCTCCAAAAGGAGGAAATCCCATGGTGGGATGGGCTTGCATATGAATTAAAATAAGCAAATGCCCTGAAATCTATTTTTTGGCTTATCTTCAGAGGAACCAGAATATCCAGTTTAGTATGAAAATCCCTGCATCCCTCAGTGGGAAGCGAAGGATGGCTGGGAATCAAGAGCCTGTCTGTCGGGCTGTTTCGGGTTTGAATGCTTGTGCGTTTTTATATGTCGGCGCAAACCCATATGTATATATAATATATGGGTTGTTTGGTTTTATTCCCTCCAGCACCCATCTTTGACGCTTTGCCCGCACTCCACTGGGGCTGTGCAGAGGAGGAGCCAGCCCAGCATTACTGTGTGCCTTCATTTCACACACATTGACGTGAAGATGCTAAATGACAGAATTCAGTCCTCCTCCCGCTTGCGCCCAGGTGGATGCAGATGGCCATGCTGCTGCTCAGAGGGAGGAATCACGCTTTGCTGGGCCACAGAGCATTTGCTCGTTTCTGATTACGCTAAGCCAGGTAATTCCAGATCATTGTGATGATGTGGAATAAACACTGAGGTCTTCTTAATTCTCTAGCTCACTGTAGAAGACACTGCTGAATCATTCTGATCCTTTCCTACTATTAACCAGCAGGGTAATCACAAGTGAAACGGAAATCTCTCTGTATGGATAACACCTGACTGTACAGCCTGTGCGCTGCCTGCCTGCGGTATCTATTGAAGATTTTCCAGTGATCTGGCACATGATGAACTGGAATGATTTCTGATTTCACTCCTGACCCCCTTCATCATGCATGCATAATTTAGCAAGAATAATGAGCCAGATCATCATGACGGCTATGATACACCAGCTGATGAAGTGGCCTATCATCTCTGCAGCTAATAGCACATCCTGGTGCGAGCAGTGGTTTGAATGTCTTGGCTTTTACTGAGAGCACTGAAACTTCTGAGTGGATTTATTTCACTTCTTTCCTTGTACTTGATGTGAACTTTATGCTAATTAATTTCAACTCTCTTGATGTTCCTGTCAATATTCCAACTTTCACGTCTTTGCCAGTGAGGAGTGAATTAGGTTCCTAAAACTTCACAGGAGTGATGGTTTCAAAGCAATTGCTTGTAAACACATTACTCAAGGAAGAATATTAGCAGAATATTCATGTATATATTTATCTTCCAGAAGGAAAAAATTGAGGCTTAAATATCTCTGTGTGCTTTATCTGCCATACTTTCCCTTTTGGGGCTCTGTAACTACTATATTGAGATTCTAATATATAAAATTAATCTTTTTGAAGAAAGAGATATAGATGAAATATCTGCCTAAATTCTGAATTGTACTCTTTTTTTTCCTGCTTTGTTAAATGGCAACTGTGGTAATGATCTTTTTTGAGGATGAGGTTTTAATAGCAGTGTATATTACACCAGTGTTTTCCTAAAAGCATGAAGTGGAATTTACACTTAAATCACCATTTGATTAAAAGTGGGATTATGTGAACTCACAGTAATGATCTTTGAGTGAGGATAATTTCTCTCTCATCTCTCTGAGGGAAAGCTGGGAGGAACCCTCCTGCAATAAGCAGGGTCACAGTGTTATTGTAAACCTCCTGTCGTTTTGAGAAGAACTTGGGACAATAGTTATTGGAAATACAGTGCTGATACATGCCTGTGAAGTTTTGCCTTTCCTTATGGCGGGCTGCAAAAATCCCTTTATACCTCTTTTTGGTACAGCAGAGTCTGAATATTGTGTTTTTTAAAGACTTTTAAAAGAATTTTTATAGGGGTTTGGAGATTTTTTTTAAAACACCTCTGCCAGTGCTCAGCTGGGCAGGAGAGGGGGGGTTCCCCTGCAGCCCTCTGCTCTGCAAAGTCCCACCACTCCACTGCTTTCTCTGTGCCCTTTTAGGAAGCATGCATATCTTTTGGCCCTTGGGGCATGCGGTTTACCAATGCTGTGCTGCAGCTTGGAGCCCCGGGACGTGATGCTGCGGAGCCTGTCCAGCCACTTGAACAAGAAACAGCTGCTCTGCCTTCTTCGGTCTCTCTGGTTTTAGAGATAAGTTGCTTTTCTCCCAGCTCTGTTCGGACGCCATCTTCAGAGCTTCTTCCCTGCCCGAGAAGACCCTGTAGGTAAACGCCTCTCTGGTATTTCCCCACTCGGTAACATACGGATGCCTTGTGTGCCCCAAGTTACTGAAGCAGAGCTTCCCTACTTTGTGCCGGGGAATTATGGGATCCTTTGCCACTGTGCATGCTGTGCCTGAAACTCCATCGGGTATCTCTGTCCCACACGCTGTTGATCGACCGCGGGACCAGTTGGCATTTTACAGGCAGCTGGGAGATGAGTACCCTTGCAGCTTGTTGTTCACAGCTCGCTCGCTTGTGCTAGGGATGTAGCTTGTTGGAAATGTAGAAACTGCTCTGGAAAGAGTTTGGCAGGTTATGTCCTTTGAGAATTCTGGTTGTGCCGTGGGCTTCATAATAAATTAACTTTGATACCTATATTATTTTACTAAGTTTGATGGGAGAACTAAACAAAACGCTTTTGGAGTAGTTATGTCGGCGTTAAGCTGCTTTCCCATGTTAATACCCCATAAATAAAAAAACCGACAACATATTCTTTGTTCAGAACCATACGCAGACTGTTGCACGATATCCTTGCTTACTGCAGATGAGCTTTATGTTCAGTGACATCTGACTCACCATGGTTGGAGCACGAGCAGCCAGGAGCTGGGTCTGAGCAGAAAACAGCCCCCTGGGAGGGGGTGAGCGCGGTGGCTGCAGCAGGGCTGGGACGGCAGCAGGGGTGGCCGGGGTGGCCATGGTGGCCGGGGAGAGGTGCGCTGGCTCTGCTGGTGGTCGCTGCTCTGGGTACGTGGCAGGAGCCGTGCCCAGCGAGAGGAGGAGCAGGTCTCGGCGAAGGTGCTCCTGCACACCCACAGCGGTTGATGGCGTGCAGTGGAAACGACTGGCAAGTGTGGTGTTTCCTGCGCCAAAATTGCAGCTGGTGGCTTAGGCTGGGGATCAGCGAGAGCTCAGCAGGGAGGGGACGTTTCTGTGCCCTCGCCAGCTGACCGCCAGCCCTTTGCCGTATTACGGTCTGGGTCTGTCAGTGTGTCTCGGGGTCCCCGAGGTTAGCTGGCAAGACCTGCGTTCATCTCCCTGCTGCGGTGGTTCTCAGGCGGGCTCGCTGTGCCATGCCGTCCCCTCGCTCCACCTGGTGGGACACAGTCCGGCACCGCAGCCCCCTTCCAGCTGTGAGCACGACAGCAGCTCTGCTGGCTCACATGGCTGATCCTGTAACGCTGACGCTCGAGAGGAACAATCTGACTGCTGCCAGTGTTTAGATGCACAACAGACCTCTACTCTTCACGAGTCCTGAGCAGCAGCAGTCAGCGAAGGGCTGGAAGTGGGACGCTGGAAAGCAGCTATCCAGTGGGGCTATAATGCTGACGTGAACCTCCTTGCCCTGGTGCTTCAGGGCCAACGATTTCCAGATTTACACTTGGGGTATCCCCAGAATTAAATCATGTGCATGGAGCTGCTTTTGCAGGCCGGCAGCAGGCTCTGCTCAGAGCAAGTCTGTCTGTAGAGCTCCTTAAGTCTGTTATTCAAATTATTTCCATACTCAGCATAAAAGCACTGAAGTGATGTAAGCACACTGGGGCATTAGAAGCAGCCCTAGGACCTCACGCAGGCTGTGACCTCAGATGCCACTGGCGTTTTTAGCTCATTTCTTGTGCTTCAAGTAAATGCCAGAAGAGTTGAAGGACACAGACAAAGTGCAGGAGGATACCAAAATGAGCTGCCATGGCCTGCGTGGTGAAGCCTTACACAGGCGGCAGGGCCTTGCTGTGCTTGCAGGATAGTACGGCCCTTACGAAGGGCTGGGTTCCTCCCTTTGCTTGCTGCCAGGCTGCTCGCCTGCAGACTTTGAACATCCTTCAAGTAAAGTTGAACAAAGCTGCCCTCCCTGCTCAAAAGCTCCCAATTTGTCTCTGCCGGCAGCACGCTGCTGCTAACGGGAGCTGGCGATGCCGAGTACCGGCAGATCTCACGACAGCGCAGATGGAAGGTCCGACGGGGGAGCGAGCACGTGCTCCGTGCCTCGCTTTCCAGCTCACAGCCGAAGTGGTTCAGCTGCCAGCGCCGGGCAGAAGCCAGAGAGAGCCTGCGGCTCGGGAGAGGCTGAGCTGAGTTTCCGTGGGAGGGCTCCAGCAGGCTCTCCTCCAGCTCCTGGCACCACAGAGGCTCCCAGGCTCTCGGTTCCCTTCCCAGGCTGTTGCTCATGCACTATCTCCACCCCGCAGCCTGAAATGCAGTTTCTATCCTCCGTATATTTTGCTTCTTCCCACCATCCTTCAGCGAGGTCCCGGGGTAAGCAGTAGCAGAAGGCTCCTGCTCCCGGTGTTTCTTCCGCAGGCAGCAGCCGGGAGGGGTGGGATGTGTGCTTCTCCCTCGGACGTCCTGGGCAGCTGCGAGACAGCCAGTTTCAGAAACTGGCTCTGTCTTCGGGGAGATTTGCAGTGATGATGGCTCCTCTCAACCCCACTCGTCCCAGCTGACACCCCTGTGCTGTGCTGCTTTCCTTCTTATCTCTGTACCCCTGATTTCTCCTCCTAACTGCCCGTCTCTCCCCATTTCATCCCCTGTCCCTGCAGCAGTGTGACCAGGCGTCTTTCTGAGAGGCGTAGGACATGCTCCTGTTGAAGCAGGTACTCGCAGAAACACTGAAGGCTGCTGAGACCACCCCTTGATGATCTCAAAGCGCTGCTTGGCATCCAGATAAACCGCTGTAAGGTTTTAACTGAGTCAAAACGAGGAATTTCCTTTTTCCTTCCCATTCCTGATGCAAACATTTCCACTAAAACCTTCTCGGAAAACTCAGCCTCAGGGAAACACCTGGCTTGGAAAAAAATCTCAACACGATTGATTGCAACTGTGCAGCTTTACAAGCACCTGAAAAGGAAAGGTTTGGAGGCAGAAAGCGCTAGGCAGTTGGTGGCTGCAGCTCCCTGCGCTGCCTGGGAGGCCTCGGAGCGCCGAGGAAGCAGCCGGCTGGGGCGCAGGGCCGCGGCTCCAACTTCATCAGGCGTTAGATTGAAGTTAAATGCTATCAGGGGTCCCTTTCTAATTCCTGGTTTTGGGGGGGCACGCACAAACAAGCATTTAGCATATAGTGCGCGGAGCTTTTAGTGCCTTTTGGAAGATTTCTGTAATACCAAGCCTGACTGGAAGTAGACCAACTGAAAAATGAGTAAATTACACTCGCAAAAATGCATTAGGAGCTGCGGTGTGCATAAATCTAACTGCCATTTAGCACAGGTCCTAACAAATTAGAAATTCAAGTCTTAGATACAAAACTTTTCCAGGCTCTGGGCTCTGCCTCTGGGCTCTTTGCCTGCCCTGATGTTGCTCTTCCACCTCGCCTGGAGCGCTGCGGGAGCAGCGTGCAGGGCAGCTCACGACATGGCTTCGTGTGTCAGATCTCCGGTCTTTTTTTCATTTAAGGTTAGATTATTCCATACAAACTTGTTTCTTCGTGTGCCCTTTATAAAAAGGATGAATGCTGCTACCACTAGCAAAGCCCTGTTCAGGGACAACAAGTGCTAGGCACTCTTCCAAAAATCAAAACCTGTAGCTTATGTTGATATGGTATTTGGGCACCACCAGGGTTTCGAAGTTGGAAGCCTTCAAAATCCTTCCATCCTTCATCGCTGAAAAGCCAAACTCTCAAACTTGCAACTCTCGCTCTTTTTCTTAGTAATGGGGGGTGGGATGGGGGATGGGAGGGGGCTCAGGGGAAATACAGTTTCAGCAATGAAAATGTAAGTCTTTATTTTCTTTTTTGAGAAAAAAACAAAAAACCCTGAAAACCCAACCTTTCAAAACTATAGTCTGAGTATGCCTAGCCAGAAGCATTAGCAAATCTGTTTCTCAAAGGATGTTCTTTAGTCTCTAACAAACACTTTAAACACCAAGTCTCCAAGAAAAAGCAAAGCAGTTTAATGTAAATATGTTGGGTGAATTGTGATGACAAATACTATGAAATATGCATTTAAAATAAATAAGTAGTGTTTTCTTGTTCTCAGGCTTGTAGTTTCTGGGACAAGCACCTTCAAACTGCAGAAAATCAAGATATTTTCCTCCTCTCCCTCTCCTCCCACAGAATTTGAACATTATTCTCTTTTCCCCAGTGTGGTTCTTGTTCCACTGTCTGCCAGGCATGCCGCCTCCTCCAAACACATACAAAACTTGCAATGTATTTAAAAACAAATGTTTCTTATGCCCTGGCACCCATGCTTCTCCAGCTCTCAGATTCATTTGGAGGGTAAGAAGTACTTGATTTTTCTTTAAAAGTTAGCAGAAGACTAGTAGGCAAGAAGATAGCTTTAAAAAGTGCCTCCCTCTAAACACCTCTCTAGGTATTTATTTTACTGATCGTATATGCTCTCAGATACCCAGGCAAGGAAGGTCCTTCAGCATGTGCTGCTGAAATCAGTTAGGTAAGCAAATTTAAAGCACAGCATGTAAGTGCTCATCTGTATTGCAGATATATCACTAAGCACCGCCACTGGGGAGTCTCGAGTATGGCCAAGGGCAGTTAGGAAGGAAGATTTTTAATTGCTACCTAAGTTCATGTTATATTACTTTCACCAGTGGTAATGGTATATAAGCCTGGAAAACTTCTGTTTAACTCTTCATTGCCGCTAGAGCTTCTTTATGCTTGCATGGTGAGAAAATGCACCCCGGTACCACAGAAGGCAATGTGAAAAACCCACATTGCTGCATTAAGTCCTCTTGTAAAGCAGAACCATGCTTTGAAATGTTAAGAGGCTTCTTCCTTGCCTGTCTTCCTCTCCTCCCCCCTTTCCCCAGCTGTTCTGCAGTGAGTGTCATCCTCCTTCTCGCTGCATCAATTTCTAACACACGGCTGCAGGGTGATGCCACCACTAAATTCTTCTTTCTGATCAAGGGGGAAGGATTTAGGTGAGTTTTGCTTACAATATCCTAAAGGAGGAGCAAATATGAAAACTGCAAAGTTTTACAAATGCAGCTGGGTTCCTGGACATAACACCCCTATGACCCTGAAGAGCAGGAGCTGCTTGCTTTGCCAGAGTAATAGTTTGTGTGCTCTAAAGCTCTGGAGTCTTGAGTGCTACATGTATGATAGTCAGCACTGGAGTGAGGAAACTCAATTAACAGTTGCAGAGATTAATGTCCTGTCAGCTCATGGGATTGCTGTCCTTTGTAACCATGACCCACACGGGGCGACGAGGCCTTGTAATATAAAGTTCAACTGCCTACCAACACGCTGCTGTCACCCGTTTTCTTACCCCAGCTGTGTTTTTTGGCAGTGGCTTCTTCTACTTTCCCTGTCTTGGGACCTTGGTCTGAACTTCTGACATACCTTCTTGTGCCTGAGTCTAGGGTTTGTATTTGTTTATTTTATAGCTGTAGGGAAAACCCCCTGGTTTTGCAAGGGAGAGGGGACATCCTGTACAGTTGCATTGTACTGTCAAGCCTATATCTTTAATTCTTCACAAAACCATTAAAAAGAAAGCTATAGTAATTCTACTCCAGGTTAAATGCTGTCTTAAATCCAGGGAGGGAATTACAGTTGTAGACAGCTAGCAGTTTCATTGTATTTTAAGTACATTTTCTCTCACTTTTAAATCTTTCATTATATAGTGTGCAGATATTTCTACATCTGTCCTTGTTTTCATGCCAAAACATGTATTTGGGGGCATTATTATATACGGTACTGAGACGAAGGAAGGAGTAAGGCTGTGTCATGATGCAGAAGTACTTCTGCATCCTCAACAACACAAGCAGAATCCGAGGCCTGGCAGAAGCTCCATTTCTGAGCAAACTCAGTAAATTTCTCCTGGAAGAGAGGGACATGTTGATGGGGGTGAGACTAGGGCTACATGTCAAATCACACACATGCCGCCACTGGGTTTTCATCCTTGCTTGCACTGGGTTTTTCAACCTTGTTAACAGAAAGAGCACTGAGCATTATGAGTGTGTAGGATCCCAGGAAGAAATACCCCTCCTGCCCAGGAGCTTTGCTGAGGCCTGGGCTGCAGGAGGTGGCTTTGGCCAATTTACAGAGAGAGGTAAATGAATGGGAATATTCTCCAACTTGCAAAGGCTTTGCCACAGGAATCCCTCGTGGGTCTAGAGCTCTCTGGCAGCGTACAGAGAATCTTCAATTCATATGCATATACACGGCAGATGGCTGTGCCTGTGCATTCAAGGTATCTTTCAAAATCACTGCTATGATATCACTTTAAACTGATGCTTTCCATACTCCTGCATCCTGACATGGTGGGTCCTGCCTGTATAATGGAACAGGATTGTCCTGGGGAAGATTGAGACAATGGCAAATGAAAAAGCACTTTTGCTTGCATACAGCAGAATACCTATGTGGAAAGATAAGCAATTCTGCTGCAATCAACAGGGTCAGGCCTGTGTACCAGTAACATGTCAAGTGCAGGACTGTGGTCTTCTGGTTTAATTTCGTTTTAAGCTTTTAAACTGTGACTCTCCATCTCCACAGCAGCTGTAGAGTAGCATAGCTCCACCGACTGCCACAGACCTCTGCTGATTCAAAGTGTTTGCGCATTGTTTTGCTGAGGAAGGTGAGGCTGAGTGCCACGGAGGCACCAGGAGCACGGTGATGCTCACTGAGGACGGCAGCCCTGGAAAGCAGATCCGTCGTCTGCCTTGCTGCCTGGCTCTGCTCCGCGCAGTGCGGGCTGGCCTAAATAGCTTCCTTGGAAAGATTTATTAGTTTCCCTCTAACCAGGGATCAAGGCATGATGGTGCAGTGCTGATCACAGTTTGGATGAGGACTCATCTCTGCCTGCTTTTTCTTTGCAGTCACCACTCGGAGCCCATTCACCATGTCAGAGAAGGAGCAGAGACGGTCATGAAAGCCATCTTTCTTTTTTTCTGTGTGCAAGTTGCTTATTATTATTATTATTATACATTTTGTCTCTTGGATTATACATAATCAGAAATCAAAGCCAAGCAAAATCAGGATGATAAATACATTGCCACAAGCAAAACATATGGAATATTTGTCTTTGTGTTCTTTTAGTTAGCCATTTTGCACAAGGTATTTCAACAGAGCAATTTATCCTCTTTGGTTACTCGGTATAACTGTATTAGCAGAGGATGAAGTAATGATCGTTAATGGCGGATAAATTACTATTCAAGCTGGTGAATCCCACATGTTTTTGTTACCTATTAAAATTTATCGGTTGAATATTCCTCCACAGGGAACTAAGAGAGAACTGGCCCTTCAGATCCAGGTAACCAACAGTTTTGTGTCTATAATCAGCAGAGGTTGTCCTCTACTTGAAATCTGATTTATTCCAAATGTCACTTCCAGATGATCCAAAGGGAAATGCTTACAGATGCCTGACTTGAGGAGAACAGCAAGGGAAAGGGCATTACACACATCCATCTCATCAGGAAGTTTTGTCACATTGCCAAAACCCCAAAACATTCGAGTTGCCAAAGCCAGTTTCTCTTGCCCTCTAAATCAGTTCAGTATGCCGTACAGAAAAGCAGTCTGAGCAGCAGTGTCCTTGAAGGAGCTAGTACGGCTCGCTTATTTTTAATTGAAAATAATGAACCAGATGTTCAGCATATACTGGGAAACTCAAGATGCATCCCTACCGCTGTGGGGCCAGACCTGCGACTGATGGAGTGGGACCACGAGTTGCCTGGGGAGCTTTTCTCCCCTGGATCTGCTTGGTGCCTCCCTCCTCTCCCTGTGTGTTGTCCTCTGGCCCACAGCAGGGCAGGGTGTTTGTGCTCCAAACCTTTCCCTATCCCATCCCACGCCGCCTCACCGCTGACCCTAATCCCAGCACTGTGGTGACTCAGCCCTTGTGCAGGGCAGCTCCTCCTGCCTGCCTCCCTCTCCGTGCCTGACCTCACATACACTCAGATGCGCTTCACTGTTGTATTTTGGTTTATATGCTTATTTGGAGTCAGAAAAAGCATAAGCAGAAAAATAGCTGCTGTAACAAGTTACCTGACTTGTCCTTTTCCATGTGGCTTGGCTGCTGCCCCAGCTTACCGGAGCAGTGCTCAGCAGTCCCCAAGCCTCCCAAGCTCTGGCATCTGGTCGGCTTTCAAGTGAAGCAGAAGCCAGCCATTTACAGCAAGGAACCGGTGCTTGTGGGAGATGTTTGCATGTGGTAATGCGCTCAACGGTTCTCAGTCTAAGTATTGAAAAATGCAAAACACCCTGGAAAAACTGCTAGCCTTTGGTACTTAACTCTTTGGTGATCACGTAACAAGCAGCGTAAACACTTGGTTAAAACTACACTTATTTCCTCCTTTACTGCTTACTTAAGAGCGGAGTTAAATCTGACTCCCCAGCCTTGTTTAGAAAATCTTTGTAGAGTTCTTTTCTTGTCCGCATAAGAAATACTGCTATTTACTTCACTCTTTTTACTTCATTTCAGATTTAATATCCTAGAATTTATTGATTTACTATTTGAGTCATTAGAAAGTTACCAATTTTCAGTCCTAGCAAGGATTACTCTATCAAGACACTGTTTCACAGACATGCTTTCAGTCAGACTTGCTTCATTAACTGGCTGAATCACATATTGTATATGGGCATCATTTGTGGTAAGATTTATCTCAGGTGGCAGTATCTCCTGTTTGTAATATGAAAGTGGCCCATAGACTTGTGTCACCAAGGAAGGGTGCCAGAAAAGCTGAAAAGTGGCCCTAACATCTCTACTGCTAACGTCAGACAACAAGCTAGGTGATGGCTAGGGCATTCGTGGTGTGGCTGGGGGGGGCGGGCTGCCCGGGCTTGAGGCAGTGTTCCCACCAAGTGCATCACTGGGCAACGGTAGCGGGGGGACCTGGAGCACAGAGGTTATGTCAGAACTAAAACACTTGTGAGAATTTCAAGGCCCAAATAGCAATATGAATTCTGGTACATAATTTTTATGCACAAACACGTGTATAACAATGTATATTACAAAAACACATTATAAATTCCAACATACATACAGGGCGTATAGACCACTAACACCTTAGTCCTAGTCTTCTGTGTGAAAATGCACAAGCTCCTCTAAACTTCAGTTGATCTTTGGTCCTTCCTCTAGCAATCAAGTATATTGTTTAATTTTTTTGGACAGTACCCACATCACTGACAGGCACTTCATAAATATACAAAAATCCATCCTGGCAGGCCTCATCTCTAATTTTACAAGGTGGTTTTCTGTGTGAGACGGCTACATTTTTTCCTAACTGTTTTAACAAAAGCATCCAGCATGATTCGGGTTTATTCTCTTAGCGATTGTACATGTTGTGCATTCAAAATAACCAACTCTGTCGTCTGGAGGGCTGTACGGTGCTCCTGAACAGCAGGTGAGATGCTTTAATCTGAGATTCCCATTACGAAGCTGGTGCAATCAGTCCACCTGACTTCTTAAGACCTTATATGTGGGGTTTTTTCCCCTTTGTGACTAGGAGTGACTCATTGACTGCAGCTTCCCTGAATTGGTCTGGAGTAGCCCTACTTCTGTTTCTCTCGAAGGGTGATTGGTGGGCCAGTACCTGCCCAGCTTTACCTCTGAGGCCAGGCGAAGGTGCGGAGCTGCTGTGCCCTCCCCACACAATCGCTCTGTGCCAGCCTTGGCACTGAAGAGCTGTTGGAAGCAACTTGTCGAAGAGGTGCTGCGGTTTTGGTCAGTCTCCTGGTGCTCATAGAGCCAAAGGTTTTACTGTTGGGTTTTTTTTTACTTTTTTTTTTTTTATTACTGTGTTTCACTTTCCTCCCTGTGCATGCTCTCCTCTTGCAAGCTTGGAAAGCAGAAACATTCAGAAATGGCTGGAGTTGCTGGGTGAGAAGAAAACCCTATCAGCAATTGATTTGAATGGGAATAAGAGAGAGGTTTTTTACAGGAGGTCAAGGCTATGGTACATCATGTCTAACTAGCCTGTTTATCTTCTATAGTTCTTTCAGAATGTTTTTTCACTTTTTTCTTCTTTTTTTTTTAAATGGAAAATCTGGGGGTGGTTCTTTCCTTTCTGCTTGTAATCTCTGGGTTTAGTTAAACCCACAAAAATGCTGAGGGAAATTGCTTAATCCCACTGAAGTCTGTCATCATCTTTCAGCTCAATATAAATTTTTGTTTGATTTTTCAGGAAATTGTTGTTTAAAGTATTTTTTAGGCCATGACAGAAGATGGTATCTGTATGTGTTATGGAAAGTTTTGTAATAAGTACAACTAACACATTGCAAAACCAATGTTCTGCACATTCAGTTTTTAGGGGTAGGTCGAGGAAATGTCCTAGAGAGTCAGGCTGAGCAGGCTCCATGTGCCACACTCGAGCTAGCACAGGTTTCACCACACTTGACTACTAAAAGTACATATCTGTGAGGGTTTTGCTTTCTGCTGTGTTACGGTTTTAGATATCAAAGATCTCACTCTTAGTGCAAAGCTCAACTTCCAGGCTTTATGGCATTGCTGCAGCCTGCTCCAAAGCGAAACTTCCTATGTTCTCCCTTGTTACTTCTTCTAAAATCATCTTTCTTTAAAAATACATGTTGTATTCTGGGTGGTTACAGGTTTGGCAATTACCTGTCCATGCACTTGGCAAGACAAGCTCTGTAGCAGAACACAATAGATCTATAGATGTATATAGGCCCTGGCTTGCCACAGGAGTTATCAGTAAGTACCCTTTTTTTGGCCAAAATGTCCATGACTCAGCATCCATCACTGATGTCTGGAAGTCTTCATCATACCTGTCAAATGTTCAAGTTTTTTCCAGCTTACAAGTTTCCTAAACTGCTGTTGTATAAACAGCCTTTTAATTAGATCTTTCTTACAAGTCTGTTAATTTATTAAAAGGGCTATCTGTACTATCTGCATGTCTTCTTCCCTTTGCCTTCCATCCTTCCAAAATATCTGCTTGTAACTGTGACAGGTATTTGTGTTCAAGTCATCACCTAATCTAGAAAAATGAGATCTTCTTGTACACAGCACTTACGTCTTTACAGCTGTATTTCAGACTAATAGCTGACACTGAACTGAACTTGCTGTTGAACTCTCTATCTAGCAGCCTGAAAACATCTGGTCTCTTGTGACTGAACTGAATAAGGAGCAAAACTCAGGTTTTTGTTGGGGGTTTTTTTGGTTTTTTTGTTTGCTTGTTTGTTTGTTAACAAGTTTTAGCATAAATTCTGAGAAACTTCTGTACCTTTCATGTTCTGAACATGGTCATGAACCTTCCTTGGCTATAGTGAAATACCCATGTGCTTGTGTAACAGGTTTCCCATGCTTTTTCTCAGCTGAAGCTCTAATGATAATAAGGCAACATGGTGTAGTGTACCAGGCTGGGAAGACACCTCTTGAATGGAAAGCCTGTGTCTCTTGGTGGCAGATGCTGTACAGAAAATTGCTTAAGTTGAGCTGGTTGGGAGGTTACCCTCACTATTTCCTGAGAAAAATATGTGGTTTCCGTAAAAGGTAGTGTTTCTTTTTTAAAAAAAAAACAAAAATCCAACACTTGATTTGGGGAAGCAGGGGAATTCAATTCCCCATCAAGGAAATCAGGAGGAGACGTTTCCTCTGGGAAATGTTGATGAAATGTTGATACTTGTCTGCTTTTACAACAGTGGCTCTGTGCCAGCATTCTGGCTAAACCACAGTAGCTTAACGCTGTCCTGTGACTGTAACTCGCTGTGGGGTAGGTGCTCTGTCAGAAGTTCGTCACACACGTGCAGTAAGGAGCATGGGGCCTCTGAACTCAGTTTTACAGACACTTACATGAGCAGGTTCATGTGGTTGATTCCCCACAAGAAATATTTGAGCCAAGAATGTTCTGAGCTCCCACACTTCAAGGGAGGTTGCAAAAACATGACCTTTTTTGTTCCAGTTTAGGACAGAGCCAAATGGAGTTTCAAATGGGAGAAAATAGCAATTCTTGACCTGTCACCCGTGGCCCACCTTAAGGTCTTGTAAGTCAGGCTTGATTGATAGTACAGATACACAGTGGCCCTAGAGACAGTCAAAGGCTGAGCCAAAGTATTTTGCAAGGACTGCAATAGAAATGGCCAGGGCAGATTGTTCTTCTGTCATCAGCTCTGCCTTAAAGCAAGCACTGTTATCTTAAATGAAGAGTGAATTTGAAAGATATAGCAGTTCAATACATTGGCTAAGGACAACAGCAATAGCTCTGACTTCACCTCGTGCAGTGTTCCCACCTTGCAGAGCATAACAGCAATAAGCTGTATTTAATTACCATCTGTCTGCGTGCCCCCATGAAAATGGTCTTGCCTGGAACTCTCAGCTGGCTGCAGTCCCCAGTCGAGGTGGAGAGCGTCTCCTCTGCATCGTGGGGCTGCATGGTTAGGCAATAGGGGCATGGGAGGAGTGGGAAGCAAGTGCTAAACTTTGGGCTGGAAGAGTGTAAGAACAGGAACATCACTGGCTTGCTTGGAAAGGGGTGGGATCAAGTACTGGCATCCCACCTTGTTTTCTGTGTCACGGGGCTGATGCTGGGCAGTAGGTAAAGATTGAGCTTTTCTGCCTAGTGCTAAAACCATGAAATGACTCTTCATTGTTTTCCTGTAGTTGTTCTTGACTGTTTTTCTGTTGGCTGTGGGCATTGCGAGGATTCACTGTGGGCTTTGCAGCACTGAGCTATTCCAAAACGACTGCGGAAGGTGTTACCCACAGCTCGGAGGAGCTGCATAACAGCATATAATCAGATTACTGTGCCTGAGGAGGAATCATACACCTGGATCATAACAGAAAAAACAGACTTGATCCAGTGGGCAAACAGAAGGCTCCTGGCACCACCCACTCATGCCCCACCTGGAGGTTTGAAAAGAAGTGCTGAGTACAAACACCCTTTTGCACGGCAAACAAACTAAGTTTCTGTATGGAGGATTAACAAAAAGCTGAAGCCCTACTGATTTGTCTTGAAAATTCCTTAGGAAGACCAGTTGCAGCCAGGTCTTAAAACTAACTTCACTTACAGCATCTTATAAAATTATGTGATAGATGAGGAACATGTGTCCCTTTCACATGTTTTATTCTGCTCTACTTTAGCTCTTTTCTGTTGCAAAGCCTGACTTTAGCAGTATGTCTTGATGTAAGGGCTCCTTCTCAAATCTACATTGTTTCCATACTAGTTAAGTGTGGAGAAAATATTGCTCAACACAGCCTAAAAAAATGAGCATAAGAAAAGACTCATCTGGATAATTTTTGATCAATTGTTTTCTTTTCTTTCCTTTTTTTTTTTTTAATTAACTGAGTTAACTGTACAAGTCCCAACTTGTACAAACTCTTGTGAAAAAATGCAGCTAGCATTAAATGTGATAGTTGGGAAACAGCCACTACAAGGCTGACGGTGGTGATGGTAAAAGCCTGGCAGAAGCCAACACCAACTTACTATTGCTATTTGTAGAGGGAGTGCTTCTCGCTCCACTAGGCAGTAAGAATCAGTTCCCCCGCTCCTTCCCGGCAGTGTCTGTCTCATGCCAGCTGTAAAGCCAGGATGCTGTGTGGCAAAAGCTAAGGCAAAAGGTACTTTTGGGGGCTCTGGTGTGCAAGGCTGAGAACAAAACACCATGACAAGATGAATCCACTGAGTCATCTGCCCTGGGAACAGCGTGCGCTGTCACCAGCTTCTGGAAATCGTTATAACTGTTAATTTCCCAGACCAATCCCTCAGAGCAGTTCTTTTGCCCCAACAGGAAGCATTTGCTGTAAATTTAGGCAGGAGTTTAATTGCTCGTATTTCCAACCAGCAGGGCCAGAGGGATGACTTGGACGACCACCTCGTGGCCCCCGGGGTCTGGGTGCATGGGCAGCATAGCAGGGAAGGAGATCATCTCGCTGTTTGGGGACAGATGCTGCAGCTCGGCGAGGCCATGGGAACGCTAGTCCCTGTGGCATCTCCCCGGCAGGCTGCATTTACCTGGTGTTGAGAAACAAGCAGTTCTACCCCACGCACCCCTTCTGACAACTAGGTAAAGAACTGAAACATGAAGCTGCTGGCATCAGCTTTTGGTGGGCTCCTGCTGCACCTTTGAGGGCGAGTGTCCGTCTTCGGGGCCTGAGCAGCTGACTTCAAACCAGGCTCACCCAAAGCTGTGCTACTGCTAAGAGAGCATGGATAAACTTCAAGGCTTTGTGCACCAAGGAGGTCTTTAGCAGGAAGGAAATGAAGGGAAATATAAAACTCAAGCTTTCAGGGCAGAAGAAAAATCCCCCTGTGATCCAAGAGCCCAGGTTAGCTGTACCCATGCACTGAAGAGGAGGGAGGAGGAATCATTTCCTCAGGCATCCTTTTGTGCCTGTTAAATAATTAATGCCTCTCTAGATCTATGTGACTAGTGTAAGCTTGAGCACCTGGAAAGCTCTAGGTTGCATGTAGGCCAAAGAAAACACGTTTTCACTATTGAAAGCACTGTCATTTTATCTTGTCAGCCTATGCATTTCTTAGGGTCCACACTAATGTTTGCAAAAGTGAATTTCTTTTTCCTCTGTTCTCCTCACATGAAACTATTTAGTTGGTCAAAGGTAATGGAAATTTTCTGGAGAACACCTGACCTTACTGGAGAAAAATGTCCATTCTGGGTACGGAAGGTAAAAAATCTCCTTTAGTTTATTGCAACTTCCATCATCCTCTGGAATGGCAACAGCCCTGAGAGAGCACTGATGTACGACTCCAGGTGGCTGCAGATTTCTCCACCAGACCTGGCTGGTGGAGTCATCAGGACCCGATGCTGGGAATCCCCAGCAAATTTTCTGAGCTGACAATAAGGAAGACAAATTCCACTGTGGGGAGAGAACCGCTCTGCTACGAGGTGACAGGAAGGAAATCTCATGCTACTGCCAATAACAGAAGGGCAGAAGCGTACTTTTTCATGATGAACTGAAGTAAGGGTGGGGCTGAGAATGAGTCTATCTTTTTTTTTCCAGTATTACTTCATAGAGCACTTGTAAAAGAGATGCTTTTCCACAGAATTTGTTTTTCCTTAACTTGAGGAATTTGTAACAGGGAAAGATGTCCCTGATCCAAGGTGCCACTAGTTAATAGAAGGATGTCCTCTCTGTAAACCTGTTCTTGTAAGGCACCAAGAAGGTGTCTTAAAAACAGGTGTAGGCTATTAGATGCTGTGCTGCTGCCAGTGCCTGGCTTTGAGGAGTTCTGCACTTGTTCTTCACTGAAATGCTGATAACAGAGCCAGGGTTCTACTGGCAGAGTCTGTACCCCAGCTAACCTGCTAGCATTTTATGCAAGGTGAATCATTATCTTTGATTTGGGGGATTGTTTTTCTCTATAGTTTAAGCATTAATACTCTATTTAATATTGGTGAATAAGTGGTAGAATAAGGAAATAACTTGGTAAATTAACCCTTTCAAACTGAGGTGTCCAAAATCAGGTACATAGGGCAGCAACTTGATTTCCAAATGCTTTGGAATGAATGTCATCCCCGTTTTTCATTAGCCTTTCTGCGTGTGACTAGTCCTTGCCATCCAAATCTGAAAGCTGTAGCTGGAGACTAGCCGGAGTGGTGGGGTGATGCAGCTGGGCCAGCCCAGCAGCCAGGCTGGGGAAGGGGAGGAAGGGCCTGCAGGGTACACCGTGATCGATGCTGGAAGGGAGGGGAAGAAACCCGAAGCCTCTCCATGACGAGCAACATCTTGGGCAGCCTCTGCGCAGGGGTGATGCTGTCTCTCCACAGTGACCTTGGGAGCTGGATGTAGTGGTGAGGGAGGGGAGAGTTTGGAGCAATAACTGCTAATGCACTGCAAAAGGGCTTGGCCTGTGGAAACAAACTGTTATTATTAGATTTTACTTGGTTTGAAGAAAATATTCCCATTCCATCTACGTTTCTGGCAACAGCTGGGCCATCCACAGGCTCTGCGGCAGGTTGTGTTTACCAGCATCCTCCCCTCCCCTGCCTACTCTCACCTGTGTTTATGGCAGAAGAAGAGAGAGATGTTAAGGAGAGATCCAGCCTTTAAAAGACATGCATCTCCAAGTCTCTTACTCCCATGCCTCTGATGGGAATATTTTCTAGGCTTTTCAGGTGTACAGCTGTTGTAGCTAGCCCTTGCTACTCTAGCTGTTAATTTAGCGAGCGAAATGGAGTTGCTCACTTCCCTCAGCCCCCGGAAAGCTGGTGCAGAGGGCTCTTGGTGCAGCGCTGGGGCTGGGAAGAAGCTGTCCTTCTTTTGATCGTTGTTTTTTCCTGCAGTATTTCAGCTGGGAACAGACTTGACCTGGTATCCTAAACAAAGAAGACCTGTGGTTTTCCTGAATGGTTGATGAAAAGCAAAATCTGCACAGCATCATCCCTGGGGGGGCTGGGGGGAAGAGCCGTGGTGGCGGTCAGAGGAGGGAAGCCCAGATTTCCCCATTTACTCTGAAAACGGAGCTAATTACAGGAAAGGGCAAGGTACGGGTGGGAAGCGTGTTGTGCTGCTGCACCCCAGCAAGCCCTGACGTGCTGGGGTGAGCAAGGCTTTCCAGGTGGGAGCCCAGCGTCACCCTCAGGTCTGCTCCCCGGTGGAGCCCTCCCAGCTCCCCGGTGACCAGCTGGGAGAGCCCCAGGGACCACCGATTTGGCAGCCTTCCCGTGCTGCTCCCCTGGGACTGCGGGCAGAGCCTGTGTCTCGGGAACGGCTGTAATGCGGAGTTATCGCAGGGCTTAAGACTTCTTGCCATGGCTCCTGCTCCCTGCTGTGCCTGCTGCTGTCAAAGAGGAATAAAAACAGATGGTTCCTGCCCCCCAAACAGCAAACCTTTATAATTCAGGGGTTTTCTTTATGTGATTAATGGAGCTGTTCCTACATTTATTCCTACAAGGTCAAACCATTTGTTTTCATGGAGTATGCTAATATAATCTATTTTTTATCCTTTCTCAGCCATCTCTTTAAAAAAAAAAAATCCTTAGAGCTTTGTTCGGGAAAGTGTTGCAGATATACTTCTACGTGACATATTTATGCATACTGTCACTGATCTGAATTCAGCTCTGCACTACAGTAATAACTGATAGGTTGTAATGTTTATAAACGTTGCTTTGAGATTTAAATTTAAGAGACAAGCATAGGAAATAGATCTTATCACAACACACTGTAACCAAATAGGGTCCCAATAAAGAGAAACAAAGAAAACAAATTTTATATTTGGGCATTAACATTCTCCCAGATGTTGGCTACCATCTGCCAGGACTTTTTAGCTCTAAAGTAAGCTGCATTTATAACACCTATAAAACCGAGATTTCTTCCCCTCTTTTCTCCCCTGCCCATGCTTTTGCAAGGGGAAGATATACACGAGAGTAACTCAGGGTGAAAATTTTCTGTTGGCGTACGTGGAGAACTACACAGCACGTTCAGGGTGACTTGGCTCTGTAGGTAGGACCAAGATGAGCGCCGCGAGGACTAAGAAGTTGGATCCTCTCTAGCAATGAGTGGGGGAGCTGCGGTTCCAGCTTCCCATCACGTATGCTATGGGAAGGTGAAGCTGCAGCAGGGAGGAAGGTGCATCTCCATCGGCATTCCCGCTTCTGGGCTACCCCAACCATCAGTGCTCCTGGGAAGGACTTTTGTAGGTGAGGAGGTTTTTATCTTCCAGAGCGTTTGTATTTGGGATGCCTCTAGTTTATTCTGGCAACAAGGCTGCTAACTTTTATTATTGTTTTGAAGAGATCCACAGAGGTGTTACATGTATTTATGTGCAGTTCACATGTACTACTTACGGATGCGCGGGGTCTCGATTCTGACCTTATTGCTGTGTGCTTGTTATATCAATAGGATATTTAGGTTCCCTAGAACTCAAGTTTTTACTGGAAAAAAGTTGGTATTTACTGAAATATTGAAAAGTCTTATCTAGTTTTGTTTTCATTCTGAATCCCAGGGATTCCACACAAAGATGAGATTTATTGGTGGCTTGAATGCTCAGTTGTGTGCATTATTTCCATTGGATTGGGAGCAGATTGAAAACTGGAGAACTGGACGTTCACATGGTCCAAGAAATGAAAGGTACAACTAGGGTTATTTTTTTTCCCCTCTGAGTTATGCTGACAGCAGCCATAACATTAAGGCTGAAAAGTTTATTTACTATATAAAGGCGATATTTTCCCTTCTTATCCCAGCTTTTCTTGGCTTGCATTGCTTGGCAGTATCCCCTTAACCACTAACACCCAGAGGCATGGTATTAAACTGGGATGAAAAATGAACATGCAGAAGGATATTGGAGATTTAAGTGGGTATGGTTCTAAGAAAATCAGTGGAAAATATGTTTACTCCAAGCATCTGTAGCACCTAATTGAAGCAGTGATGTTTTCTGTAAGAACACAGGGAATGCTTTTCTGCTTTCTCTTTGGCTTTGAATTTCACTTTGAATTGATGTGACATAATCCATGGAATTATTTTCTCACAGCTGCAATGGAAACTTTCTGCCAATAGACAAGGATGTGTTAATTGGGGTGAAAAAGCCTACATTCAGTCCAGCTTTGTTGCTTTCTGGAGTCTTTGTTAGGAACTGTTGCTTCCTCCTAGTTTATTGAAATCTAGTACACAGTAAACACTATTATTTTTGAACTATGAATGTTGCTATAAATTTGAATGGCTAGAAAAGGGTGGCAGATTGTGATCAAAAGGGAGCTGATCTACAGCTGTGTGTGAAATCATTGCCGATACTAAAAGCGACAGAGAATGAAACACATATTTATGTGCCCATAAAGGATGATTTAGTGCTCCTGGTCCTGCAGTATTGGCATCACCAAATGAGTTTCTATGAATCTAATTTAGAAGAACGTAAAAGATCCCATATCACCTTTAGGGCATCTGCAAATGCTGCTGGTTGGTAGTTTGTTGTTTATTCATATTATTTTTCCCAGGCATCTCTAATTTGAAGGCTGAGTTCCCGTCCGGTGGACTTGCCAGGACCAGCGAGGGCATGCAGCCCTGCTGGGATGGGGGACCGGCCACTGACCACCGGCAGCAGCTCCCGGCCAAGGGAAGGGTCCCTGAGCAGAGTTCTCCACCTGGAAGAGGCGGTGGGGTGTGAGAAGGCCCTTCGTGGGGAGGTTGCCAAAGCACTGTGCACCGCTCCCTGGGCACGCCTCGCTAACGTTGTGCATGTACCAGCGTTTTAATTAAATACAGCTAAGCCCTGGTCAGCAGTTTTAGCTCATTATGGTCCGTTATTGGTCGCGTGGTTCTCCAGTGCCGTTCCAAAAGAAATAAATAAAAGGCACTGTGTGTGTTTGACAGGAACACATGGGCAAGGAATGGCCTTTTCTTTCCTGCATCCTCATCCCCCCGCCTTTTTTGAGGCAGAGGGGTCCTGCAGCAGTCATCTGTTCTAAAAGCTACTGTTCTAAGCATCCAAATCTTCTTGACTGTATTAATCTGTATTTATACAGGTCACTTATCTTCCCAGGGACACACACATCACAAAATGCAGGCAATAAGTGAGCCCACAAAGCACTCGCATTCCCCAGGGAGCCACAGCAGTTTCAGTCAGGTAGGGGACTCCTCCAGCCTCTCCCCTCGCTGCAGCTGCACAGCCAGGAGGGTTCATCCTGCTGCCCAGGCATCCCCCAGCACTTTATCTCAGCAGCCTTTCGCTCCTCTCTCTAACCACCCGAAGAAACGCCACTCCTGCCCGAGCCGTCCAGGACCCCACTGACAGCCTGGCAGTCCCCGGGTAGGGCCAAGCCTGGAGTGCTGCCCGCTGCACCACCGGTGACTGCCCCAGCCACCAGCCACTCGCCAAATGAGGGAAAATGGGTTCCCGCACCTCGCTGGTCAGTCTGGCCCTCTATCTCCTTGCCTTTTGTCGCATGTGCTTAAACAGGAGCTGTTTCAAAAATGTACTTTTTTTTTCCCCAAAATACAGATTTACATTTTTCAGAGACCTCTGAAGACATAAATCGAACAAGATAAATTTTAAAGCTCTTCTAATCAGCATCACAGCCCTGGTTCGTGCCATATGGAGGGGCAGAGGAACAGACTGGAGCTGAGAGAGTGAGACGGAGTGGGTGATGCACCAAACAGCCTCACCGGCAAGTGGCACCAGTGGAGATAAGCCCAAATGGGGAAATTTAATAGGCACTGTAACGTACAGGGTCATGGCCATCACAACAGAGCATGATAGTGCCATGAAGGTGGCTGGAAAAAAATAGATTTTCTCATTTAACCAACTGTATCATTTTACAGTCATGTTTTGGAGATTAACAATGAACAGAAGAGGCTACTGATGCAAGTACTTGAGAGACAGGAACTTCATCCTGCAAAAGGGTTATCGGAAGCCCCAGCTGAAAACTGCAGGGCAGTGTTCAGGTTGCCCGAGCAGGGCCAGCAATGGGCTTTGAGCAGAGGTAGTTTCATGAATGTATCTGTGAGGAAAATGATCGGAGTAGAAACAGCCCCCGTTGCCTGCTGGAACCGCTGCTGCAGGCAGTGCTGTGCCAGGCGGTGCCTGGCTTTCACAAGCTTCTGCGGAACAACAGAAATGTAATACCCTCATTATGGGGATCAGTTTCCAAAGTTTTCTCAGTGAACAGTTGAAAGGAAAGGTAACGGCCCTTCCTGGGCAAAGCTTTGCTACTCATCTCTTGTCTGGCTATTGGCCTGAGTGGTGGACGTTGTTTTGGGTATGGGATACTACGCCCACAAGGAGGTGGCTTCACAGCAGGCTTACAGCATTCCACGCAGTGGGGAGTGCTTTAGGGACTTGCTTAGTCTGGCAGAGCTACGTGTTGTGACAGGAGGGCTGGGCTGGCTCCCCTCACTCCCCATTCCTACCAGTGTCACTCCAAAGCATTTTGTGGTGGGGTAGCTTTTGGCCAGATGAGAGATGTGTGGTTGGCAGATCCCCAGCATGGTGCTGTTTGGGAGGGTGCAGCCCACAGCAGGGATGGGAGCAGGACCTCCTGCTCACCTGAACATTGATTCTCTCACTTCTCATCATGCAGGGCAGGGCTTTCTGCCAGGATTAGTCCCCAGGCACAGGCATGGCTCCTTAAGGCACTGGGAGCAGGATGGGGCAGAATCCCACTCTGCAGGGTCTCCGCTGGTGTGCACAAAGGCAAGGGGGAAGGGCTGTGGTACCTGACGCAAAGCAAAAACAGAGGTGAAAAGGAAGTTTTTGATTTAAAGAAGGCTGTTCAGACTTTACCTCCAGCTGCCCATGTGCTCAAAGCTGAGCTGCATTCCCTTTTCTGTCTTAAAAGCTCTTCAAGCCCTGCCTGACTCTGAGTGCTGAAAGAGCCCTGATTCTGCCACTCTTTTCCATCTCTCAGCCCTGTTGCGTTTTTTTTTTTCTCAGCAAGATTAATCAGAGTGCAAACTGATGGGCTGAGAAGGGCAGAGCTCTTCCCTGGCTCTCACCTACGCTGGCAGTGGAGACCTGTGCCTCCAACCTGTGTAATTGCAGGGCTGGCTGCTAGGAAGCTCCCGTTGGGTGACAGCTCTTCCGGAGGCAGCTGGACTTCCACAGCTCTGTAGATATTTGAAGACTGACTGGGATTTCTAAAAATGGTTTTGAAAATGTATTTTTACCATTGCAAGTAGCATCAACCTTCGCTGGGGCCTCTGGGCTGGGCTGCAAAGGAAGTCCACAATGTTAGGCCCTAAAATAGAAAATATTTATGTAAAGAAGTAAAACTTTATAATTCCTTCTCTTTTCCTGTAAGCATAAATTAATGGCAGTTCAGCACTGTGCTGAAATAAATGGGGTGAGATTGTGGGAGAGCTATTTTCAGGCAAAAATAAGCAACACTTTAATTGTCACCCACTCTTTTGCTTTTTAATGTGAACAAGGCTTCAGCAGGCTCCAAAGAGCACGTGCCTGGTACCCATGCCTGCTCTGCTCTGGAGTAGCCCCAGCTGGGGAACTCCAGTGTGTCCTCAGGCAGGTTTTTAAGCAAATGCAAGATCGCTACTCGAGGAGCCAAATAGCACCTCCTGTGTCTACGACTGTAGCCTGCAAAAAGGGCTCCACACTTTCCAACAGTGGTAAGCTAGTGAAGAAAATTTGGGAACCCCCTGCTTTGCTTGTTTCCCATGAGACCTTAACGGGTGCTAATAACCTCACCAGCGTCTGTGGCAAGGATGTGCGTGCAGAGAAACAGCAATCGTGCTGTAATGGAAGGCGGTCAAGCTCTGGACTTTTTCTTCCCCAAATCCACAATTGGTTTTGGAAGGGGAAGGAGGGCTGCTTTGTGTTTGAGGGTTTTTCAGAAGTCTTCTGCAGTGGCCTAATCCTGCTGCCACTGATCTCAGCTGGGGAAGAGTCTAGCTGCTGCTGAGGATTTCTGGAAGTCCCACCAGCAACACTGCTGGGGTATCCAGCCCCTCTCCCATGCAAGGAGTATCACTTGGGTGTTTGGACCTAACTTGGCCAGGCCAAATAGTTCCCGAGAGCCACCTCTGGTTCTTCACGTTACTTTGTATCGATATTCAGATTTCCACTGGGTTTTTTGCAATTTACTATCAGGGAAATGGAATAATATTCCTCTCCTTCACCTTTGTTTTGGAGTTTAAGCACTATCCTTAGCCATGCAGAGACACCTGCATCCTGGAGCTGTAATTGCACCTGGGACCATCCCAGGCCATAATGCAGAATAATAACCCGACACTAACGAGCTCTCTGTGTTCAGTCTGGATCAGACCTGCCGTCCTCCTTCCAAATGAAATTACTGCTGGTCTGCCGGTGCTGTTTTTCCAAGTGTATGCTAAGGCTAGCTATCAATTTGAGCAAGTCTTCATTTTGATTCAAGTTTTCTTCTGAAATATCCAACAAAGCCAAAGAAAGACAAAGCCGGGACAGTGAAGCAGAGATGAATGCACTTAAACTGAAGGAAAAAAAAAAAAGACCCAACGTTCTCTTTGATTTGCAGTTCGTCTGCAAATTAAAAGAGTAAACACAGCCATGCTGAAGATGCATAAACGCAGCTTGGAGAGCCATTGAAATCTAGGTCAGGGTTTCAGCTCTGCCTGGGGATCTCATTATGTGAATCAGGGAGAATCTGTGCTGCTCCAGGAGCCAGGTGGAGAATACTTCTGAACCAGTATAATGAAGCCAGGTAGGCTTCTGCACAATCAACAGCAGCTCCACTACAGACTGATAAACAGGTCACGTAAGCCATTGCTGAGCTGAAATTGCTAAATGATTACAGAATCACACAGTTCAGTAACGGGGAAGGAAGTCTTCATTTTATTGTCTTGCGGCTTCGGTCTACAACTGTATTCCAAGCAGGACCTGAAGCGTTTGCCAGCAGTAACCAACTCATCTTCCAGGTGCTTGGGGGAAAGTATTGAGCTGTCAGTCTGATAGTTGTTAACAAAATACACAATTTTGGGGGAGAGAAAAAAAAAAGGCTTACATTGATCCATGTTCCTTTGATTTGCAATCCGAGTATATGGCTTTTGCAGAACATGAATCTATTCTGTATTTGAGACCCAGTCTGTGTTTGTATTTTAAGCTAGTCTTCCAAGCAAAACATGTGAAAAGAGAACATTTAAACAGGAAGGGTTTGATATTTTTTTTTCCCTCATATATTTCTGTAGGTCTTGTTGCTGCTAATTACTGGAGATCTCAGCACAAGAGCTTTTCTTTCTAGCAAACCAGCTTCTCATGTTTCCTGCCCTTCAGTTAATCAGTTATAATCTCCTGCTCCATTTGTTTATTTAACTTTTAAAAAGCTAATTGAGTGTTTGTGACATGAGTCGGCCTGAGACTACGACAGCAAAGTTTGTTTGCGTGTACCCGCAGAGCAGACAGAGGGTGGCCTCTGGCAATGCCCACAGCTTGCTGCTGCGTCCTCTAGATGTTCCTTTCCTGATGCCCGGTGACCACCGACATGCGCGGAGGGTGGGTTCAGCCCAGCCTGCTAGCTCTGTCCCGCCGTGCCTGCCCGTGCGCCTTCCAGGGAGGCTGTTTTCCCCAGGAGGCGGTTGGTTGGCGGGGCTGGCCGGCAGCCCGGCGCCCGCACAGGTAGGGCACGGGCAGCTGCCCGGGCTGATGACTTGCAGCCTTGCCCAACCACGGCAGCATCCCTACTGGGAAGGGTGGGTTAGGATCAGTAAGGCAGGGACGCACACGGGAGCCGCTGCAAGCCTGATCCTCTGATTCTTCTGCAGGGGCTGGAAAAGCAGGTTAGAAACTAAGAAACTGAGGAGCTTTATTGCAGCCTCATTTGTGTCTCTTCACTGTTAATTGAAGGAACATGTTTGTGGTGAGAGTGGTGGGCTTGTGTCCTCTCTCGCTCCACTGTGCCCACGTCCCCTCCCTGGCACGGACATGCTCTTTGGAAAGGCCAGGCACCTACTTCTCACTGTGAACACATAGCGCAGGGCAGCAGCTGCTTGTTACTTCCCCTTGCCCCGGAGTCAGACTTCACAAGATGCCTGCCAGTTCGTATGGGTGCCAGGCCTTCTCTGCAGTCAGTATTGCTTTCCTTACTTATATAATACCCACGTCTTCAACCTAAGTATCCAAGAGGTCTCTCCCGGGACGTGCTCCCCAATGGCCCGCTGCTTCCGCATGCAGCATCTCTAGTGGGGCAGCCCGGCGTGTGTGAGGCTGGGGCTCATATGAGCCAGTTGGGTTGGGGTGTTACTAATGGTCCATTGGATCCCCCAAGCAAGATTAGGAGATGGCTTTTCTCAAAATCTGTATTTAATTGATTGCAAGTGAGGGGTTTTTTGACCGTGTGTTTTTGCCTTGACCAATCACTAAGCCACACTGATTTTTTTTTCTTTCCTCCCTTTAAAAGGGGTCCCTAGGTCATATCAGACTTTGGCCCCCTTATAGCCTTCTGTGGCATCACACAGGTACAGGTTCAAAGGATACAGCCAGTGGAGAAATCCTCCTGCATAAAAGGAGTTTCTCAAAGGATGGGTCTGCTATAAGGTATCTTAGTCATGCTCGTGCATGCATATTATTGCTACAGAAGAGATTTTTTTTTTGCAACTATGTGCTCCTGGGATTGTATTTCAGCATCACAGGAACAGGCTGATATGCAAAGACTCTTCAGAAAGTCCCACTTGAGTTCCTGGTATGACAAAACTACCATTTAACTTCAAGCCATCAAGTATGAGGCGCTCTTTGTTTCTAAAGTGATTTGAGACATTACACACAGTTCTATAATAATGTAAAATGGGGCTGCTGTATTTCCTCCGGTAGATCAGGAGGTTTGGAGGAATTGGTTCATCACTTATCACTGAAAAAGCACGTCCTCAAAGCTGTGGCTGCTGCATCTTCCTTTGTAACAGGCTCTTTATTTTTGTGCTTATAACATTGCCATTTATTTCTGTGGCAACAACAGCAATGTGATAATTCGCATCCATAATCAGTTCACTGTTACTAGAAAAGGTAAACCTGAGATGATAATTTTGAAAAAATTATCTGGGTCCAGCTGAAATAGCAAACTATTAAAAAAAACCAACAAAACAATTAAGTGAATTTCTCAGGTATTATATCATGAGATATTGAGTTGAGCATATGATTTCTCTCCTCTCACTGCAGAAAAGTTGCCTGCCGTACCGAGGGGCAAGCCTGTGTAAGCAGGCTGGAGAGCTGAGACTACAGATGAGGGAACGCACAAACACTCTCCTTTGTATTTTACTTAAGATTTGCTAATGTTGTTCTCTGTTTTCCCTTCCTTGAGGACTCCAATTACTCAGGTACTGTTTTCCTTCATTCTACTAAGAGATGCACAAATTGTTTCTATATTCCAGGTTAGTTTCTGATGTCCCTCTCTTCTGTTTACATGTGGATAAGGAAGATGCTGCCCTGCTCGTCAGGAAATGAGTAGGCTGCCTGACTCCAGCCTGAGCCAAAGGAGAGAAGCCGCATCTAGGTCAGTGGAATTGCTATGGCTTACCACTAGCCCTGAATTGGGATTCGCCCCAGCATGGCCAGTTATTCAGTGTTTTTGAACACATTCTATCTTTCACCTGTGTCCAAAATCTTAATGCTGTCCTTCACTGACAATTTAGGACATAATGTGGGCTCTGCTGGGATGAACACTGCATGCAATCATTGAGGAACCAAGGGAAAAATGCCTTTCCCTTGGTTCAAATTCCAAACCAGCCACAGGGTGTCTTTCCTAGTTCTGTCTGCTGTGGGCTTTACTTGCTTTACATTTTTTTAGAACATAGTAAAAGTTTTTCATTTTCTTGTGCATACACACAAACAACACATTCATGTTTAATTAAATAAATGAGAATCCTGCTTGTATGATGAGTCTCACCTACAGAGGATGTGTAGGACTCCACACTTGTCTGGTCTTCAATGCTATGCCTTGATTCAAATGACCCTCTGTTTTAATGAGTTGATTAAATCTATTTTAGCTGAATACTTAGCAGAAGTCAGGCTATTGGTAATATAAAATGAGCTAGGAAAATTACTGTACATATGCTTTCCTGAAAATCTTATATTTCCTCCATAAATAGAAGCAAGAAAGCTGGCACTGAGAGAACACAGCAGGCTATCAGAGAGGTTGGTTTGGCTGGTGTAGAAATTGTTCTTCAGATTATATGATTTTCCATAAATTACCAACTGCATAATCAGGTTGAGAAGTTCAACTTCTTCGAGAAAGGTAAGAGCCATGTGATCCATTGAATCCCACATGTGGCCATGAGCACTTCATCCTAGCCTGAAGCAGCTGGGCGAGTGAATATCACTTTTCTTTGTTGTGTGTGATGTGGGTTGAGTTAGAATTATGAAACAAACCTCTTCGCCTGCTGCTTTGTCTCATTACATTTCCATAGGCCAAAAAGAACAAAAAGTCCCACATCCAATAATGCAAGTGTGGGCTCGCCTCGCCTCTGTGTTCCCTTGCCAAAGGGTGGTGAGAGGTCTCTTCCTGGCCCCTGAACACTCCTAGGACATGACCTACAGCTCAGCTGGCCTGGGTCTGCCTGCTCTTCATGTGCGCTGCTCTTGCTTGTGGTGCTTACCTGCACTGGTATGTGGATTTGGCAAGTAAAGTTTGTGGCTGTATATAGATGTTCTGCAATCTGCTATTTAATGCATGGTCTTAGTTAGAATACAGTTATGAAGAATTGGCTCTTATGTTATTTTGGGCAAGGTTGGATAAGCCAAATTTGATTTTTACTTTCTTTTAAATTTCCTGCTTTTCCTGTTGCACGGTAATGCAGTCTTATAACAGCTATTGGAGTCACCATGTGACATGTGCTCCTTGTTGCTGTGTGTGTTTATTTTTTGCTTCACAGAGTATTATCAATATTGATTCTCAAGATGGTTCCTTGTGCCGTTTCTAGAGAGACATGCAAATTGAGCCACTTTCCATTTAATATTAACCGAAACTCCCTGGGACACTATCATCTGCATGGCAACCAGCAGCCCATCTGTGACTAACATCAATATTACAAAGTGAAGGAACCTGCTTTTTATGTGATAAATACACATTGTGAAAATCCTTATTGGATCTGAACGTGGGCTTGGTGGGAAAAGCCACCCTCTCCCTAACGCTAACAGCAGGTCACATTACATTTCAGCTGTGAATAATGGACAGCGGTGATTCACTCTGCAGCTAGTCTCATAAAAGTCCACTCTTTCTCTGAGATGAATAGGAGTGATTTTTTATAGACAAGTGTTGTTGTTGGTAAGTCCTTTCTAGGTCAGTTTAAACCAACACACATAACCCCTCCTGGCTGAGTCCCAGCTTCATGCAAACTGGCAGATCCACTAGTCAGTTCAAACACAGGCACTGGAGCAGTGCTTTGGAGGGGACATGCTGGACAAGCCACATTGTCAGAGTTGGGTACAAAACTGCACCTAAGCCAAACTCAGAAGCGCTGACCTCTACTCTTTAAAGGAAAAAGAGGAGTGCCAAGCACTTGCCAGGGAGGAAGAAGCCTGTTCATCTGAGCACTAGCCATGGAGAGGATCTTCACTCTTCTGATGGTCTTCTGCCTAGGGGTGACAGCATTGCAGGCTCCCTGTTTGGAGTTGTGCTTTCTCTCAAGTTGATGGTGCTCTTCTGCTTACAAAAAATCAGCACAGTATTAATTTCGCTGTGTCTTAATTATTCCTTTTTTGTTTTTATACATATATGGCTGCTTTTATGCTTTAATGCAATATTTTCCATTAAGCAGTCCTATGCAGTACAACAAAAATGAACACTCTTATAACAACATGTGTAAGATTAAACTATTAAACTAGCTCAAAGTATACAGTTCATAAATTAAAAGTGCTTATGCTCATACTTTAGTATTGATTGCTGAGTTTATAAAAATAGAAGAACTTGCCCTTAGGAAACAAAAATCATGGTTCCTTAAGCTTTTCTTTGTCAGGAAGCCAAAAAGACAACATTACATTGAAATGTCGCCATTTGTTCATGTCAAATGTAGTTTATTCAATTAGATATTTTATAACTCTACTGAGTTATACGTAGGAGGTTAATATTTTTTATTGTTTTTCTTCATGCTCTGCCTCTAATACACACAAAGATAACTTAGCCTAGTAAAATATACAGTGTAATTTGGTAATGTGTTTATTGGATTCCAGTAAAAGACTATAAGAAATTATTGAAGATTTTTGCTTCTTCAACTAAAATTGTCTTCTTTCTTTCTTTCTTTCTTTCTTTCTTTCTTTTTTTCTCCCCCCATAATCTTGCAAGTTTTTTGTATTCTGGAAATGCTTCAGAGAAGAAATTGCTAGAAATAGAGTTGTACTTTTTTTCCCCAAGAGTCAGGAAAGAAAGCCTTTCTAGGGAAGGAGGTCTTTAGTTACTCATGTTTTCCAAAATTTAGTTGTCTATGGTTCTGAAACATATCTAACATCTTGCAGAATGATACATGCAA
The DNA here is from genome assembly GCF_947461875.1 of Haliaeetus albicilla. Classification (NCBI taxonomy): domain Eukaryota; kingdom Metazoa; phylum Chordata; class Aves; order Accipitriformes; family Accipitridae; genus Haliaeetus; species Haliaeetus albicilla. The sequence goes on along the minus strand of NC_091491.1, from coordinate 24,007,627 downwards.
GAGGAGCCTAGATTTACAGTAACTTGCCTTTTGAAATTGTCTCATGGAGTGTTCAGATCAGTTATGGTTTTATGGGTGTGGTTTTATGGTAGTTTAAACTAGCAAAAAAATATTAATTTTTCCTGTGGAGTTAGTTTTCTGCCAGATTGGAGTCTGGAGCTCTGCTCAGCTCTAGGGGTCAGATAAATGCCACCATTGAGGCAAGGAAGAGAGATGGGAATATGCAGCCAGTGAAGGGAAAGGACAGGACCATAGTGACATCGACTTTAGGTTCACTTAACCAGTGATGGAACTGCAACCTAAGCAGCTGGATATAGCTACAGGCATGCTCACAAGTTTTACTGAACTGGGACAATGGTACCATTCCCTGTGCAATGGCCTCGCCACAGTTGTAAAGAAAAAGGAGAAGTAAGGCTCTTTAGCTGACTTTGGGCTGAGAACCACATATGCGGTCCATGGTTACTTCCTAAAAATCCCTGTAAGCACTTTCACTATGTGAATCTACAGGAGGTGACATTTCTCGAAGGGACCAACACCGTACCCGGAAAAACTGCAGAAGTTCAGAAAAGGTGAAAGGTGAACACTACCACCCCCTTCCTCTTGTGTAATTTGATTAGCTCATCCTCTTAGGCAGCAGAAGTTGCCATCCCTACGGTGTTGGTTTCAGGGCTTTTTTGAAGTCTTGTGTTTGCAGTACACTGCTATCGTGTTTGAACTCAATTGAGGACATGAAACCAACTGCAGTTTGGCAAGCCACATAGACTGGAGCTAATTTTTGTTCTCTGTTAATTTACCTGCCTGTGGGTTTTTGCGCTGCCCAGGATTTAATCACAACTTGCTCAAGAGGTGCTAAACGTGTTTGTCTGAAACTGTGCTGGCTGCTGACCGATGGGGAGCCACAGTGTGTCATCTGGTCTGGTTACTCCTCCCCATAGCCAGGCACAGCTGCTATGCTGCAACGTGGGCAGACCCCAAGCCTAAGGCTTCCTTTGACTACTGCATCCCTGAGTACATGAAAGGAGCATTGAAACGGTCTTTCACAGCAGGTACAGCTCTGGGCTGTGGGAGCTAGTGGGGCTGACATGTAGAAATCCCTCCATCCAGCTTTTGGGCTACACAAGGAGAGCAGAAGTGCTGGAGATGATGGTGTGCTGTGGCACACAAGTTTGTGGAGAGGCCTCTGGGAGGGACGCTGCAAACTGTGATGACTAAGAGCGGCCCGGAAGCTAAATCCAGTGTAACTAAGGGAGTAGGTTCATGAAATGCTTAATCCAATTTAAATGCAAGCTGCTTCCAACAGAGGTGACCTCTCCACATCCCACATGGGTGTTCCTGCCCTCTCCCTTCTGTCACTTCTGGGTATTCTCGAGCCATAGCTGACTTGGATCATGTTGTTCATCCAGTACAAAGCAGACAATGTTCTGTGCGTTGTAGGTTCAGTTTGTGTCAGGCCATAACTATGCATATGACAATCTGACCTAGGAGGCCCCATCTGGAAGGACAGAGGGAGAAATACTTCTCTGTTTGGTAGCCTTCAGTTTGACTGGATTGAGTAAAAGGAAACTGGACTACAGGGAAACCAATATGAATAATGCTCAGGGCTGAACTGATTTCAGCAGCTCAGGAGAGACTAAAAAACAGAAAACCATTGGAAACTCCTCTTAACTACCCCATGTAGGAACCACACAAAACCTGGATCCTCACACCAAGCTCCGGTAAGCAGGACCGCAGACAGAGGAGCCTTCTTTTGGAAATGTCACTCAGAAGAAATCAGCCAGCCAAAGGTGGTTTGATGGGGTTTGCTGATACATTTATACAGGCCAACAGTCTGGAGGCCAGGAAGGAGCTCTGGTTTCTAGATAAATGCCCTCTCAGCCATTCACTTTACTACTGGTCACAGCTCTCTCCCATCCACTTTACTACTGTTTGGTCCTGTTTCGGGACAGGGATGTGGCAGGGTTTGAACAGGGCTGGTGGTTGCACAGTGCTCGCACAGCACTGCAAGGGAACACAACCACGGCATCCTCCTCCCGCTCCACTGGCATCCAAAATAAACACCCTTTCATCACTGCACTTATGCTTTGATTTTAAACATAGCTTTTCCATTCCAAATGTAAACACGACCCAGGATTATCACCTCCGGTTTCTGCAAATGGATGTTTGTTTCGGGAAACAAGTGGAAGAGCAGCTTACTGCTGGGGTGAGTTCCCAGCTTCCAGCAATCTGTCACATGGGGGCTTGCCTCCTGAGCATGAGATTGTGTTTCTGTGTTGAGAAACCTGTGGTGATTACTTCTTCCAGTCCTGTCAGATAAGTGTAGTTGCAGAGTGCTCACAAAACGTATTACAGGACTGCTGAGAGGAGCAGTGGCTCAGAGAGGCTTTGGGAGGTGCAGGTGGGAGCTGAAAGTGAGGGATAAGGAGGGAAGTGGAAGGGGTACCATGCCTGGAGTGTGAAGAATATTTGGCAGCTGTGGGAAGGATGGAGAAGACTTCTAGGTTTTATCTGTAATGCAAAAAAAAAAAAAAAATCTCAGGAAAATCAGGACATAAAACTGGGGATGAAGGCAGGAAAAAATATGGGAGCTCTCCTTCCAGCTTCTCCTTCTCTGTCCTGCTCCTTCTGTTCTCTCTATGCTCAGTGTTGGCGTGTCGCTGCTCTAAACTCTTGCCTGGAGTATTGCTGTGAATCCCATCCATCCTCCTCCTTGCACGGCTCACAGAGCGGGTGCTGGGGTGTTTTCTGACACGCACAAGTAAAGGCTTTGCCTGGGGGCTGCCCACCTCAGGCAGATGGATCAGGAGCCCCTTGCATTTCCAGCAGCGTCATGCCTACTAGCCCAGCACCAGGCACCCAAACCAATGCGCACGCAGGATTTCCAAGGCTTGTGTGCAGTAGAAGCGGGGCTTCCCCATCCAAGGATGTTGTGGGTGAAAGTCAGATGATGAAGAAAGACTTGGGGGCTCATCCGCTGCCCAGACAACACACCTTCCGTTTAAGCCTGTGGGTTCTACAGTAGCTTCTCTGTCGCAGCTCAGGGATGAGCAACCTGGCCAGCCTGCCCCTGTCTCTGCCCCTGCCTGCGGTGGCACAGCTCCATCCCGGAGCTGCAAATGAGGCAGTTTGCAGCCTTGCAGAGGGACAGTGAGGGGAACAAGTGAACGGCACAGAGCACAAGCCCTGGCAGACCTGAAGAGAAGGCTGCACAGGTACGGAGGAGTTCTGGACTCCAGACCCTGCAACCTTTACAATCAAAGCCATTATCACATCAAGTAAATACATACAAATAAATTAATTTAGGTGGCCTGCTTTACACAGTAACGTACTGCATGTACTGTCACTGAAGTCTTTAATGAGTTCCTTCTACAATAAATTCTGATTTTTTTGTTATTATTTTTAATTCAGGACAGTTCCAGAAATGTCATCCAATTTCCCACTGTCATACAAAGTGCCCAAGGCCGTGATTGAAAAATCTTATTAAAAGATTCATATTCTGTTTCTAATCTGATGCATTTCTGTCTTTAGAGCGTCTGCTAGTTTCTTTTTGCCTGCACGCCTTTTCTATTTTGATCTAACCTCCTCCTTTCCTCCCCCTGTTGCAGTACCTCTGTCTATAGTGCTGGTTTCTCCTTCACAAGTAGTTAATGCAAAAAACTTACATTGCCCCATATCTGGGCAGGTCAGCTTCAAGTACGCCTGAATCACAGGTTCAGCTGATGTTTATGGTGGCTAAGAATGAAAAGATTTTTTTATGCTGAAGATGAGGGTGTATTTTGCACTGTAAGATAAACCTTAGATGTAAAAATCATTATTTATTTAATAGGAACATCAAAGAATACCACTGGAGAAGGGAACTTCAAAGTTTCCCAGAATAATCAGATTTCTGCTATTATGTGGGGTATTTTTTTCTCCTGACTCTATAAAAGTGAGTAATAAAAGTGTAGTTACCAGAAATCATTGAAAGCATTACTTGATTGAGCTAAAAAAAAAAAAAGGAATTAAGTGTTTCCTTAGAAGCTAGGAATCTAGTAAGCGACAGGACTGCAGGGCTAATGAGACAAAGAGAAGTCTGACTTGGAGCAGACTACAGTGCTTCCGAAACCCACTCCCAACCTTAACAAAGATTTTATTTTGGGAAGGAGGAGAATTACCATTAGGAAAGCTCACTGCTCAATTTCCTACAGAACTTGTCTTAATTAAATGTGTATTTAAATAAGCAGGAGGTCAGTAGTGAAAGTATCCTATAGCATCATTGTGCATTGTGCTCCAGCGGTACAGAAGCACCACTGAGGGCAGCCCCATCCCCAAGCACGGCATATTCGAGGTAGAGAGTGCCACAGAAAAGACATCCTTTGTGGCTCTCCCGTTACCGATTTGTCTGAATGACTTTCTAAAGCCTCCGATGACTGACTGTGAAACAAGGCCCCAGTTGATTAAGGAACCGAGTGGCTTGGCAGAAGAATGGGGTCCTTCAGTTTAAATTCAGGCTAGTTTCCGTTTTCTTAGTCCTTTCCATGGCTCACAGAGAAATCCCTCATGATATTTTAACCCTTTGCTCTGCCTGGCTGAGCCCTGGGAAGACATGGGCTGTGAGCCCCCAGGACCTTTCTTTGTCGGCAGCACCTCAGTGCTGGAGCCCCAGCGCAGCAGAAGAAGGCTCGCCAGGCAGGGCTTGTGGGAGAGGTGGGTCCACTCTCCTGATCGGCAGAAAGGAGGGACCGAGGCGAAAAAGGAGGCATGCAGCAGGTGAAGCATGTATCTTCCAGCGGGGAGCATTACGGTCCAGGTGATGCAGTCTGCGGCTGGGAGGAAAGCGTGGTGGTCTCTGTCAGCCCCAAGTCCATGTGCAGCTTGCTGGCCCCGCCTGTGATCAGCCCATGTCTGATGAAAGCCAGGGTGGACAGTCCCCTGCTGCGTGCGTGACATTTGGTGAGCAGCCATTTGTGTTTGACATTAATATACACAGATACAGCTCCAGCCCAGGCATGGTTGTAGCCACAGAATTGCCAGGTTTTGACAATAGCTGTGAAAGGTTTCTTCATCCTGAAAGAACAGAGTTAATTTCCTATTCCCACAATAGGTGCGTTGTTTGCATGCATGTGTGTTGGGAAGGAAGAACAGTTTCTAAGTGGGTAAGGCAATGATCAAGGTCTCATTGGACCTGGCTTCTTGTCCCACAGCTGCCAAAGGGCTGCTCAATGGCATCCAGCAAATCACTTCACCTCCTCATGGCTCAGTTTAGCTGTTGTGAAACAGAAATAAAGGTGCTGACCCTTGGTAAAGTCCATACAGTGACTTCCATTAGCAGAGGGCATGGGAGGTTATACCAGTCTTATTATTATGGCATGCATAAGGAGAACAATAGACAGAATTGGAACAAAACCAGACAAAGTGGAGGGGGAAAAGGATATTTTATAGCAGTGACAGCAAGCAGGAAAAATAGTTAGGTGAGAGCATGTCCTGCTGACTAAGAGCAACCAGTCCTGTCTCTGTACCTTACAAGATGTGGGTGACCTCTTGGTGTCCATGCCTGATGTCCTCACCTGGGCAGATTTCTTGACAATAATGTGTGTATTGCAAAGCTCTTTCCAGCCTTTGGTTTCATTGCTCAGCTTTCTCGGGCAGTGCTTCACAGTCCTCTGTAGGCAGCTGCCGCATGCATGGCCCATGGTCCCAGCTCGCTGCTCGCTGCTTGTACTACCCCAGCTCCCCAGCCTGAGCTAGTGAGCCCTGCAAGGGCTTGCGGTGGTTCTCATGCAGGCGTGTGGCTTCCGGCTGGCTCACAGCATGGCCGTAACTCGCTCGGGCATGCCTGCACAGGGCCTGTCGGGGCTAAGTGACATTGCCAAATGACAGCTGTTTTAAAACCTGGCTGGTGAAGAGTGGCGACACATCCAAAGACACCTTAACCTGCGTGCAGTCAGGTGTCCAGGAGCTCCAGCCACGACATCACCCTGCCAGGGATGGCCAGTGCCGTCACCAAGCTGACTGGGGGCTGTACGCAGCACAGGAGTGTTTCAGGGTGGGCTGGGCTGGGGAGGGACCACTGAGTTTAGACATTTGGAGGTACTGCACTGATTTGGGCTGTTCAGGAGAGCCATGCCTCATCTGCCATGGCAGGAGACAATTTATCCTTCCGTAGCTCGCCCAGAATTGTTCCCTCTGACACCACAAAACAACGTTTCCCTTCTCGTGGGTAGGGGATGCGCGGTGGTCTGCATTCTTGGGTCAAGCAAGATGTACTTTTTCCCATTTTCCTCACAAGAGCAAAAATGGAAAGAAGTTAGTTGAAACAAAACCTTTCACTTAGTTGTTTAGAAGGGGGGGAGGGGAAAGCACTCAAAGCACACAGTGGCTGTTGCAGTTGCTCCCTTCACCCATTAGTTGGACTAACTACCCAGGACATGGGGTATGTGGCCCTGACTCTCTCCTCCACCTCGCACAGGTCTCCTGGCAGCACCAGTCACCACTGCAGCGCTGCTCGAGTCCTCCTGCACTGCTCCCCTAAGCCTGAGCTGAAGCAGGGTGAGTACCCAGGGATACTGCCCATGGGGAACATCGAGCCGGAGGGACAGCGCATCACTCCATCCCAAAGATGAGTTCTGGATTTCACCTCAGTGGAGCCATGCCGCAGGGACAGACTGAGGAAGGCTTACCCAAAAGCGCCATGGGGCAAACTGAGCCTGAAAGAGGGTGGGGAATGGAGGCAATGATTTTAGCTGAACAGCACTAGGAACTAGGGAAATACTCAGAGGAGAGCCTGATGAGATTGCTCCTCATAAGACAAAGAATTTTAAGACATGCAAAATAGTTATAACATTTATGGGTGTGATACCTGGGAGAGAAGGCAAGGGACTGCTCACGAATTTTGGTAGCATATGGTGAATTAAGAAAGAAGGTTGCTTAAACTACAAAAACAAAGGTGATACTCAGAGAGCTGTATACGATTGATCTAAAAATAGTTCTGAAGTTCAGAAATAGTTCTGAATTTGCGGATTTTGACAAGTTGCGTAAGCTATTTTCAGAAGGCAAAAGAATATAATGGTATAACTGAAATGGAAGAATATAGGTGTCCCGGGGTCTTGAATGTTCTCTATGATGTACTTACAGATTGCATGAAAAGCATAGTGGATAAAAAGATAATATACCTCTTGTCCTAGTAATAAACAAAATAACCTTTTGTTCCTATATAAAGTCCGGTTCCAGAAATATATGCAATACTATAATAGTACTTTAAAGTAACTTCAAATACAAAGGTATATTTTCCTTTTTCCTAAATACCATATTTTTTAGAAAGTCTGTGGTTCAAGTGGCCCAAAGTATATGACTGAAAGCTTTTCAGAGATAATAATCTGCAGGCATGTTCCACCCCTGGACAGTGATGGATCTGCTGCAGAGAGTCCTTCCCACACGGAAAGGGGCTCCTTCTTGTGGGATGTGCAAAACAGCAGGAATGCAAAGCTTTAAGGAATATCGATCTATATATAGGTGGCAAAAATACTGTCAGTTTAATTTTAAAATCAATACAAGCACTTGTAATGATTCCTAATTGCATGAAGCAAGACTCTTACACCCTTTGGCATTAGGGCTGGTGAAGTCAGGACAGAGAACTTAAGTGGGAGATTAGTATAGCTCTAACCATGTCAAAGGACAGGAGAGAAGGGTCAGAGTTTCACAGTGTAGTTCTCCACCAGAAGGATTTTTACTGGGTCAGGAGGAGTAAAAAGGAGGCTTATCCTCAATACAGTACAGTATTTGGGGGAGAATAATACTAACAATGATAGCATATAGAGCTGTTACAAGGACAAATTTTTGTGGACCAACTCTAAGGAACAGGGCCTGGACCAAAAAAGCCCTGCAATAACATGAGTGATAAATATAATACCTTCTTGAACCTAGAAAGCAAAATAGAAAGGCTGGAAAGAGTAGTATTCTGTATGAGATTTGTGGTATTTTTGTGGAGAACTGACTAACAAGCACATGATGTGCAGCTTGGAAGAGTGGGGGGAAAGTGCTGGAAGAGAAACCTGAGCTTTCAGAGAAATTAATCTCACTGACATTAAAACAACCTCAGTTCACACATTTGTAGGAGAAAGACTCAAGTGCCAGATTTCTAATTAAAAGGTAGCCATGATCAAGCCATGAATAGCAAAGAGGCATAGCAAAGGTTTTTTAAAAATGGCAACATATTGAGGAAAATCTATATGGAATATGTTGGCTCCAACTGCAATATTGAGACAGCTGTTGAATTGCAGCCTGAAAAAGCGTAAAATATTGAGAACTGGTAACACAAGCTCCAATTCTGAAATACTTGTGTGACAAGCAGAAGAGAAACTCGCTAGGCAGCTGAAAATGTCACAGAACTAATTGCTTCATTTTGCTAGCTACCTTCTGTTACACACGCATCAAAAAACACCTCCGTAAGATGGGGGATATTCAACTTTTGAGGAGCAGTAGTAGACACTGTGGCATCTGAACACCTCCATGCTCCAAACTTCTGCTGTCTGGCACTGCAGTAAAGAAATGCCACTATTTCCATTTTACAGACAGACAGGTAAATCAAAACAAATGAAACGATTTTTTAAAGGTTGCACTGAGAGTTTGTTGGCAGGTCAGGGACTAAACCCAAGTCCCTAAAGAACTAGCTAAATCTTTAACCACTGGAAATTTTTTTTTTCCTGAATTGTTAAATGGGTCATTGTTAATAATCCAGAATTGTTATTCTTTTCTCCTTTGACAGATTTAAGGGCTTTCACGTGCCACCTCCTTGTTCTCTCGTATGTTTATATGAAGCATGGACTGCATATTTGGTTGAAAGCCAAATATGCCTCAGTTCCTCATTTGCTCTTTTTATGTTGCAATTTATCTCCCATTCCACCTCTGCATTGTCTTTTATAAGTGTATCTCTAATCTCAAGCAGCGTTTAGCAAACCGAGATACCAATGTCACAAGGGGTGACTGCAACAGTAGTGCTCCTAATGGTCTCCACTACCGCGTCTATGGAAAACTTGAGCAGCCCTAGGAACAGATCACTAGGTGTTTGAGATTATTTTCAAGAACCTTTGCTAAGTATTCACCAGGAATAGGGAGACAGCTGTTAACACTCCAGAAATACCAAGTGAAGGTTTGAATGCCAATCCAGAAAAGGAGTTGAAAATATACTAGATGATTTATCAAGGGCATATTGGAGAAGTGTGAATAGAGATGGTGCTGTGCTGTCACGATGTATCTTACAGTGCCCGATATTGGAATGACTGCTTAGAGATTTCTAGTTAGACATGGCAAAATTTATGATAATTGCCAGTGTTGAGGGAGTACCAAAAGGCAAAATATGAAGAGCCTGAGGACAAGGGAATTTGGGTGGTTGGGTTTGTGGCGGGGTTTTGGGGGGTTTATTGTGAAACGTTCTGACAGAGATTATTATAAAAGCATAAGAGGAAAATGGCATTTTATCGCCATCCCACTTGCCGTCGGTGGCAGTTCTCCCCCTCCCTAGCTCCAGAAATCAAGGGATGGAGAGAGGACAGAGGTCTGGGGAAGGAGTACTGAGTGCTGCATTGCAGTGTGGGTGGTAGGGACTGAAGGAAGAGCATCTGCTGCTTTTGTTTGCCTCTCTTCATCACTGCTGGTTTCAGAGGCAGTTGGGAGGTAGCCAGTCATACAAAGGAATTAACTTAATCTAAATAATAGGCATTGGTAATAAAATATAAAAGGAACTTGGCAAGAGGGTTGTACAAAAGAAGATCTGTTTTAACCTGAGGTGTGATCACACCTGAGGTGTGAGGTGTGAATTGCTGAATGCAGTGTTTAGGAAAGACAGATGCAAAATCGAAGGAGCTGCTGGCGCTGCTTGAGTGACACGTGAGCTTGGTTTTGTCTATGTTACTTGGAATTGGCTTTTAGCTTCTGCTGCTCTATTATCTGAGCTGTTTTGACAGTAACTTAATAAAAGTAGGAGCCAACTGCTCTGAGGGATCTGTGTGTCCAACCTGGATGTTCAGTCCAAGTCCAGCTTGGTGTCTAGCTGGCCATGTGCATGCACAGATGCCACTTCTGTGCACAGAGTTGCTATGCTAGTGCCAAGAGATGTGGCACGCAGAATTTGTGCAGGCACATATGCAAACAGATAACTCGAAAATCTTGTCTTGAAAGTATTATGGTTATTACCAGGGTAATTCACCTTGAATCTGTTTAATAATAGCATTTTAGAATGATTCAATCCTAATGATTACAAAAAGAGACCTGCAATAGTTTGTCCTCGCATGTTCCATTCATTTTGAATACACTATATGGATACTAAGCTCCGATTCTCTGCCTTTGATCCTCGAGTAACTATTCCTATACAAACTGGACTAAATGCTGCTGAACAGGAATTCAGTCATCCTGCCTTGCTCTGCTAGTGTGAACAAACCACTTCTGAAAGGAGAGGGAGCTCTGTGGTGTTTGGTGGCTGCCTGACACTGGCTCTACATGCGTGTGAAAGGCTGGGGTCAGACTCACTGTATTTGACTGAAACAGTCAGGCTTAGTAAAAATGTCTTTGTTTCACCTCTGAAAGGAAATCATATCCAGTAGGCAGTTCTTCGCTCTTGACGACAGTGAACACTCAGTACAAATGATGTAATATTAGATTGATCAACACTTGACATGGAAAAAAGCTTATAAAAATTGGGTATGTGAAGATTTATTGAGATAAACTGTGGCAAGCTGCCAGGAATTCTTCTGCGAGAGAAATAACCACCCTAAGAAAGCAGAGCCCAGAGCACCTCTGAGGACTGGGCTGGCCAGAAGTGACAGTGAGAAATGGTTTCTCTGGAAGCAAAGGGAATTTGAAGTGCTCTTAGAAGAAATGCACGGATATAAGGGGCTCGTGCTTTGAGCTGTCTCAAAGCTACTTTGAGCCCAATTCCTGGCCTTTCTCTTACAAGTTACTAAAAACTATGGTTTGATATATGCCATTTATTCAACACAAATGATTGTTCAGCCTGAACAAATGCCAATCAAAGATGGCAAGCATAGAGGCACCAGGCGAGATTGCTACCTTTGGACTAGTGTATGAACCAAGTGGGAAGTTCCTAAGAAAAGCTGAAGTTGCTTTATGCAGCTCATTGCCATCTGGATTACCTTCCTGGACCTTCCTGATAACAGGCGAATTGCCCAAAATAGCTTCCTCTGATACCATAGCGCACGACAACTGATAACGTAACGCCAGTGCTAATGCATATGCCTCCTGTTGCTTCACGTGCCTTTTGCCCCTTCTCTCCTGGGGCATAATTAGAAGAATCCTCTATGAGGGGACTTAACTGCAGCCATCTTAAGCTGGGTGGATGTTTTACGTGGTCCTCCATGACTTCCAAATCACACAGTACACCAAAAGAATTACAGATATTGGCTCTTCAAGACATTGTGACTAGAGTGAGGTACATCCACATTTTACTACAGAAATGCAGTTCTTGGTGTCAGCTGACCAGGAATTCATGAAGTTAGAAACCTAATCCATGTATTTATGATCTTTGAGTAACTAACTCTGGAGATAAGCTGAAAGGAGCCAGGATTTCTGTGGTGATCCTTTCTCCTCGAGCACTGACAGCTTTCCTGAGTGCTGTCACCTCAAGGGAAGGCACTGGGGCTACAGCATCAATCATTTCTGAAGTGTTGTCAAGCCCGATGGGGCAGAGCAAGCCTGAGCTAGGGACGCTGCTGCCAGCATGCTCACTTTCTGACTTAAAAGCTTATCCACTGGGCCCAAATGGTCTGACTGGAAAATAAAGCAGAAAACCCTAGCTGACAAAAGTGGATGGAGGTAAGCCAGGACTAGAACAAAACAAAAGCTGCAAATAAAACAAAGATCATCTCAGCGCAGTTAAAATAATAATTAAAAAAACCCTCATGTAGCCAGGGGAAGTCTATGCAGTGATGGGCACAGAGCGGGCTTCGACATTGATTTATGTCCCTTCTTATGACACTGAAACGTGGTGGGGAAGGCAGAGCTGTCTGCCCAGCACAAAAAAAAGAAGTCATGTCTGTTTTCCCTGTAGAAGGAGGTGACGTGAGACAACCTCGGGTTCATTGTGTCCTGTATTGGTTGGGGAGTAGCTTTGATCTCTCTTCTGCTGGACTATGTGTGTCTGAGGAGAAAAGGTGCTGACCCAAGGAAGAGCCTGAGAGAGAGACTTTGGTGCAGAGCTGAGGTTTTCTTAGGCTAGCCCATGAGCCCACCAGTTTACATGTGGTTTCAAAATGCAGACAGTGGACACAGCTTGGAGATAGAAACATATCCCCAAGCACTGTTATGATAGTTGTGGAAATGGCAGTCACTGTCTGCAGAGCCACAGCAGGACAGATCGCTGTGGCAACATCTTCTGTTCAGGAAGGGGCACCCACGGTGCTCAGGCACCAGCCAGAGGCCCAGACTTGGGAGGGAAATGTGTTCCACCAGAGCTGTTCAGACCCACAAGATGACTTCAGTGTGCTTAATTGCTTCTAGAGGGAGCCATCGGCTGGTGTAACTGTCTAGCCTCCTAACTTCTGGCATGATGAAAGTTTCCCAGCCTGGGACAGTCTGAACATCTTCCTTAGCTTTCCTAGTGATGCTAGGATTCACGGACAGATCCATCTGCTGAAGCCTCAGAAAGAGATGGAGCTTGTGCCGGTGCAACAGCGAAGGGGGCTGGCAGAGGCAGGCCTGCACACGGTGGGGGCTGGCCTTGGCCATCCGGCCAGGGCTTGACTTGGCACTGCCACCAAAAGGGCCAGAAATAAAAGCGAAGCAGATGGGAAGTTGTGGTAGAGGCTAACCACAGGGCAAGAGTACGGGACGCATCTGTCCGCAACACCCACGTACCGTGGGAATGGCCCTGCTGACGCCTGGGAAGTGGTTCGGCATCCTGTCTGTCCCCCCCTTCCCTGTATTCTTCCTTGTGGTATCATTCCCTGCGAGCACTGACCTGAGCAGATGTAGTGTATTTAAGCTTCAGTCAGGGCTTACTTAAGTTTGGCTACAGTAGTATCTAAACTGCTTGATTCAGAAAGGATTTTGACAATTATTTTCACCCTCTTCCTAATGTACACACTTGTAGTTTCACTTACTAGCAGCAGTGTGGTGCAAAAGGGCCCTGTAGACTTGTGGGCAGAGACACTGCATGGGGAGGTACACACCGCACTCGCCAGAGGCAAGGCTTCAGTGCCTTCCCTTGGTCTTGCCGTTACCGATGCACAGCCCAAGGTTTCAGCCAAAAAACCCCCACGTAGGACACTGGCTGCTGTTGCGTAAGAGTGAATTGAGGGCAAATGTGGTTTTGTTCCTTGGCAGCTGTTTTGTTGTACAAGGAGACCTCTAGAGCTTTCTTGGACACCTTTACATGAATAAGGACAGAGTTGTTTCTGCCCAAAAGTCTACCTAGCTGTGTGTACTAAAAGACAACGCCTTTCATGATTAAAGCTGCTTGTTCTGTTATCGGTAGTTGTAAAAATTGTTTCCTGAACCTCCCTGTTTCTCCTTTTTCTTTTTAACAGAGTATCTGTCTCCCATAGTGCTACTAGGTTTTGCCTTTTAATTTAAAAAAAAATAAATTAATGTCATATATGCTTTTATATACATTTATCATGTATTGAAAAATATATGAAACATTTCCTATAGACTGATGCTGGGTAGTTGACATTTTAGTCCTAATGCATAGTAGCAACTAAATCTAAAGAATTAGATTTGTCCTCATCTTTTTTTTTTTTTTTGTTACATCCTGTCAGCCAGTCCTCCAAAGCAGACTGCTCTTGTACCTCAGAAAATTGAGACATTAATTCACAAATCAGCCTGGTGTTATTAAAAATAAACCCCACCCCCTTCTGAAAGAATGGGTTTGAAGAGTGAACCATTCAGACTACTTCTGCCTTCAGAAACTGAAATTTCAAAAACTTCAGAAACTGTGACTTAAGAAATTGTTAGCCTGAACTCCAGCTCTGAGAAGGGGACAGGGTAATGGACCTTTCCCAACATCTCTCAAATTATCACGATATGCTTTAATTCTTAAAGCTTTGAACCAGTTAATCCTGTCTTTACTGTTGTTGCAGCACAAACTGACTCAAGGGGATGTCTGGACTAAACTATAGGCAAGAGAAGTTAAATCAAATCTCTCCTACCAAGCGGAGAGGACATCAGTCCTGGAAGAAGCTGGTGCTGGAATGCAGAAGCAGGGGGGCAAATGCAAGACACTGAGGCATCAAACACACCAAACAAAGGTGGTGGGTGGAGAAATAAATTGGGAAAATAGAAATAGAATGTTTATCAATATGGGGATAGGTGCTTTACATATAAAAAAAAAAATACATATATATATATATATATAAAACTTCACCTTAACTAGAGCTGAGTGTTTAATTGCTAATCCCTAGAGACCATGAAAAGCATGACAGAAACAACACAAGCTGAAGATCACTAGCATGATCAGAGTTTAAGTGCAGGCAGGAAAATAAAGAGACCAGAAGGAAAGTATGAAATACATTGCTAAGAAATAACAGGGTTTTCAAAGCAAGACCTGAAGTATGTTACTTAGTTGAAAGGCAAGAGACCTTTACTTTTATCCAAAGACTGCCTGATCTGCCATATTCTATGTCATTTTGCCAAAATGACCAACGAAAGATTTCCTGTGAGTACTGCCCCAGCTGCGAACTCAGAAGTTAGCCTTTGTTTTGGGAAAAGGCAAGCTAACTTGAGATGCTGGGGTTTAGGTATGGTGTCAGGTCTAGCTGACTTGTGATGAGGGAAGTATGTTCCGGCAGAAAGCTGGAAGGCTTGCTTTTTTGCACTAGCTGTTGTGATTACCCTGACGCACAAAGGAGAAGCCAGGTTAGCTCAGGCAGGCAGGAGCAAGGTACATTTGCATTGTACCTTGGCTGCCTGCTGCTGGGTTTCCTTCCTGCCTGAATGGCAAGTGATTACAGGCTGCAGCCGCTAATTATATGCACCTTTGGGGAATCAAAGCCATAGTATTTCTCTTGTGGACTCTTAACTTTACACTTTAGATATTTACTACTGGGTGAGCAGGCCAATAGCATGCTCTCTTGACAGGCTTAGCAGCAGCCTGTTTCATCCCAGCAGGTTGAAATCAAAACCCTGAACCTTGTTTGTCTCTACAGGCCTCTGAAAGAGAATAGTAATCTAAATTGATTTATTATTCTTGGGCTGAATACAGAATTTCTCTTTAGACCTTATCCTCAGAGGATAAAAAAAACTTGTTAGCCCCAAAAGTCACTTAAGTGGGTGGGAAAAAAACAACAAAAAACCCAAAACAAAAATCTGAAGTCTGTAAATCTCTGGGGAGAATATTAGCTTTTTATTGTTTCCCTATCAATAAAATGCAGGAAATAGTCCTAACTGCCCCACCTCTACAACTTCCCATTACACAAGAAATGTCCTTTCTAGGCTCCTTGGTTTACTCCTGCAAATATATTATGCAAACATATCCCAGAATTCAGCATATGGAACAGAACAGATCAAAACTCTGTTCAACCAAATGCAAGGTGCCTTCAATGAGATGCTACTTGAGTGTGAGCTGACCACTCTCAGAGAAGGCAATGCACTGCATTGTATTACAAGCTGAGAGTATGAAAACACCTAGCTAGTCTTGGAAAAATGGATAATCAGAAAGCATTCACTGGAACTGGCAGGAAAGCACATTTTGCAAACACTTGTTTTATAAATATTTATTTTAAAAATTGAATTTTGTGAATTTCCATATAAAAGAAGCCCTAAAACAGTGAATAGAAACTTCAAGTTTGAAATTCTTGTGTGTTCATTTTTTTTTAATATTCCCTATAACCTCTTTTATTCTTTTTCAGTTTGACAGTTTGAAAGAACTGAAGAAATGAAAATCTAAAAAACCCTGTCTCTGGCAGAATAAAGAGCCAAGGCCAGGTTTCCAGAAGAATGTGTCAGTAAGAAAGAAACGTACAGCTAGTAACCAAAATGCCTGGAGTTGTTATCATTAAGTTATCTTGAATAAACTATGTATTGTGTATTTCCTGAAAAGCATGACCAAAAACTCAATGAAACCATAGATCTCCCAGTAGGTTATGGCTAAAAGCCCAACTAATGTTTTGTGCCTCCTTTTGGTTCATATCCAAAAGGATTTGTTTGTTTGTTTTTACTCATTCCTTACTCATGAAAAAAAAAAACCAACAGTGAACTTAATAGGGTTTGCATTACAAAATTCATTTTTCATTTGTTAGAGAGCACTTCCTTCAGACTGTAGAGAAATCGTTTCCCAGCACAGAAAAATCTGTACCGATATGGCTCAGATTTAAAATTTAGTAATGTATTTCCTTTACTGGGGACATTCTGAATTTCTTTAGTGCACTGAGTCATTCTGGTGGTGGAACCAAACTCATCTTATTTATGTTGAATGGCAAAACAACAACAAAAACTTTCCCAAATTTGAGAATATCACTGAAAAAGAATAAAAGCACAATTGTCTTCAGCCATTATGGCTGCCCTAATTTGAATCACACGGGAAAATGCTTTGTTAATAGCTTTCTTCTTTTACTCTTCATTGGCAACAAACCAAACCAAACCCCTTTCTTTGTTCTTTTTCCTTTATGCATTGCTTTTCCATCTGGTTTTAGAATGAGCTGGTCCCGTGGGTTAGCAATTATGTTGAAATACTAGAGGTCTGGGGTCGTTTCCACAGACTTCCTGAATAGCCACGGACTGACCACTTTACCTCCACTACTATTCTGTAAAATGGGAATAATTCCACTTTTCCTCACAAGGCTGTTGCTAGAAAATCTATTTATTGCTGCAAGACGACCAACTACCACTGGAATATTCAAGGCATATATGTTTTGTATTTTTCCTTGCAAGTGTGTACTGTAGAGTTTAAGCTGTGTAGAGTTTAAGCTAATAAGTCCCGATGATGATTCATGATGATACGATGATTCATAAGAGGAACTAATTTGAATAGATTTAAATATGTGCATGTAAAAGAAATATGTGCGACCTCCCAGCACTCTTTGAAATATAAACGTGAGAATTCCTTTAGGTATAACGCTGGAAGCCTTCACGTCAGACTGTACTGGCAGGTGCCAGGCAGAAGGAGCCAGCCAGAAGGACTGATTTATTCAGCTTTCTGCTGGCAGATCCCAAAGGCTGCAGCCCTGCATTACTCCAAACCATGGGGCAGGCGGTAGGATGCGCTCCACTAACGCCGCCTTCTGCTTTTAAACCCAAGCAGAAGGCTTATTCCTGTGTGTTCTGGACCTGTGGTCTTTTTTTTGTCTGCTTTTCTACAACAGCTTCTCTGAGTTCGATTTTCATTTTATCCCCTCCCCCCCCTTAGAGTATTATTTACAACTGAATAACAAAATGTTATAGGCTGAGCAGACAGGGCACTATATATAGCAAGAGCAGGGCAGTTCCCCACTCTAATCATCTCCTCCTGCTTTTATGTAGGTAGTAAATGATGGGCCACAGAGGGAATTGCCATTCGTCTTTAGGAAATGCATGTCAAAGGGGTTTAAGCGCTGCATCCTGCCCACACCAAGGGAAGGTAATTTAGGCTTGACACAGCAGTACTGGCTTTTCCTGGCACTGAGGAGTTGCAGATGAGATCTTTCGTCCTTCACCTGTGTGCCAAGAGCCCAAGTTTTAGAATAGGAGATTTACAACAGCAAATGGTAGCATTCCCAGCCTGGAGTAACAGGCAAATTTCAGCCAAAAAAAAAGTGGCATTCATTCGCATCATCCCCCTCTGCTGACCCCGTTGCCTACATACGCCTCTCTCGGCCTTGGGAACCAGGCCATGCCTTGGCTGGTGGCTCAGCTCTGTCCTGCCAGGGCCCGGGCCAGCCTCAAGGCTGCCATTTGCTTTGTTTGTGCTTCGGGCTCGTTCCTCTGACTTGCCTCCCCCGAGCCAGCTGACTTGCCTGTGCTTTTTTCCCTCTGCCAAGTCTGCTTTGCTGCCTTCTTTCAGGTCTGGAGCTGTTCTGCTGCCTGCTCTTTTTACAGCTGTCCAAGTGAGCAGAAATAGTTGAACCAACAACAAAACTTTGCCAGCTCTGGTCACTTGGGTCCTACAACCTGAACACAGCACGCAAAAACTTAAGCAGCAGCTTCACTGATGGGGCTTAGCCCCAAATCCACACAAATCCAAGGTAATCTGAAAGCAGCTCACTGCTTTTTCTTAATATTACTGTCAGACAGCTTCAGCTGAGATGGGGGCTGAAGGAGCTGTGAGCTGTGTGTGTGCCTTGTCAGAGAAAGTTTGTGATCTAAAGGTTTTATAATCTGCATATTAAAAACTGCCACAGAGTGTAATGCAGAGGTTCTGCTTTTACATGTGCAGAGCTATGGCGCATGGGTTAAGGCCCAGCTCCAAGAAGCGACTGAGGTATTGCAATGCAAAGAAGCAGAAGAGATCCTGAGTACAAGGCTATCAGTTAAATTTTCTGCCCAGCCTAGGGGTTGTTCATGTATTTTATCCACCGGCTGATTGATGTAAAATACAAACGCATTCTGCCTGGCAAGCGGGGAGTAGAACTACAGTCTCCACCCTCCCAAAGGATGACTTAAATATGAAGCTACGGTGCCATGCTCTTCCTTTCCTTCTGCCTGATCAAATGCCTTTCTAATTCTTTAACGCAAAGTAGGAAGGCACCAAAACAAGAGTCAAAGCGCTCTCTCTTGCTCCAGAAAAGCCTCAGACAGGGTGCATAGAGACCTCTCCTGGGAACACCAGCAACTCTCCTCCTGACTTTCGTGGAGTTAAGAATCACACTCCCCATGTTCTAAGTGGCCACCTAACCCCTGAGGTACAGGACGAACGGAGTGCTACCTCCTCCCCAGCTGTGTGCTGGAGCACAGCACCAGGTACCATGGCATTTTGTACCCAGGTGGTCTCAGCAGTGGCCAGAGTCACCCAGCGAGCCAAGCCACTAGCCTGATCGTACAGGACCTGTGGGCAAGAGCAAAAGCACAGGTTTAGTCACCCAAGGGATATTAGCTCTTCATGGTCCACTGATGGATTTCAACATACTTTAGGAAGCCACCGTTCAGGAAGAATTGTCTTATACCCAACTGACTACACAAAATACAGAAGAGCCTAATGGTCTTCCAAAAATCAAATAAAAACTGGACATGCTGTTTATTCCAGTTGTCTATTCATTACAAGCAAAGCATTTCAGAGATGCTCCTCCTGAGGTGCTAAGGCACACCTGCTGTGCTGTTTCCATTGCAGGCTTGCTATGACCCAAGTCACTGATACTTTCTAGTTAAGTCACTTCAGATGAACACCGTGAAAGCCAATAAATAAACAAGAGAATTGTTGATTGGAAATGTTTCCCCATTCCTGTCACCGATAAAAGCAGCCAACAATCTGCTGTGTTTGCAGGGTGAAACAGAGTACAAACTTTTTAATCCTCAATCCAGAGCTCACCTAAAAGATTTAGGGCCAAATATTCCTCTTATTTACTCCAGTGTAAATTCAGGGAAATTTCATGCCAGTTAATGTACCGCCAGGTGGTGGATTTCGCCTCAGATCTCATTATTTGTTGGGCTTTTATTTATATTCAGCCACTGTGTGTATACACGTATACAAAGCAGTAATTTTTGCCAGCAATGAGAAGAGAGTGGAGTTTGCTATATAAATCAGTATTTCTCAGTCAATGTGTTGCAACCCCTGAAGGGGTTATAAAAACCATCTGGGGGCTTGTAAAGCACTGAAAATTTTATAACAATCTAAAGCAAAGAAAATGTCATTTCTTCCACTCTCCATATAGCAGCACCACTCTCTTGGCAACCTGTCAAAACCATACATGAAATAATAAATTCTATAGGCTTATCACTTTTACCATAATTTTTTACTTTAGCTTTATAAAACATGTATGGGAACTGTGAAGTTTCTTTTACATAGGATTTCCAAACTGAACTGCTTGAGAAATAGTGCTTTAAAATTTTTGGCCTCAAAACGCAGTAGTTTGCATTAAGGGCCTCTGCCTTAGTCTTCTCCTAAGCTGCTTGTTAAAACTACAGCCTATTTTGTCAAGCTTAGGCTTGTTTGTGTTGGAGCCAGTTTTTCTATTTCACTGTGACTTTCTGCCTGTCGGCTTCCTCTTTAAGCCTAAATCATACAGGGAAACATCAACATTTCCCTCTGTGGGAAGAGATGTTTTGCTTCAAGTGGAAAAAATGGATGAGATTTCCTGTATCCTCATTAGCAACTTGGTGTACAGTTTGAAATCTGCCCTTTCTAAGGTGAGATACCATCTGAAGAACCTCTGTGCTTTTAAGTATAGCCTCACAGTACATGCAACTTGTCAGTGAATTTTGCTTTCATGTACGCATCTTTAATCTCTGTGCATAGGTACTTATCTATGAAATTAATTCCAGCAGCAACCAAGTGTATCCCACATGCACTCACCTAAAGGAATCTATGCCAGATCTTGCAATGCCCCCTGTGGCTGAGTTTCTCCAACAGTTTAAGCCAGTCTCACTCCTGGCTGCTGTTGGCCTGGCCATTTTGCTGTTCGAGTGGCTCCAGCATTCATCAAGGCCCTCAGAAGGCTCCTTCAGAGAATATATTCAGAAAAAAAGCTCAGTGTTGGGTTTTTTCCCTACCAGGATGAGATGGGTCACACAATGGCCTGGCAAGCAGCAGAGCTAGTGAAGCTCTGAGACCCTCAGAGGGGTAGGGGAAAAAGGAGGGGATAGCAGTGCTCCCCTTTTGGCAGCTGTTAGGTTGGGTGGGCCAAACTCATGCAGCTTCACCCCAAACTCCTCTTGACTTCAACTATTTTTGCCTGATGCTTGAATTTCCACAAATGAGTCCTTTGCTGATGCTAAGTATGTAATAGGTATGACTCTTTCCAAAACGTGTGACTAGTTAACTGTTTAATGGGCACAAATTTGATCACTTAAATCATTTGCTAACCAGGAGAAACAGTGATTTCTTGCCTGGGTGAGAGGTGGTTGCCCACGGCTACTTCAGTTTCTAGCTGTGGGCTACCTGGCAACAAGAAAGGGGAGGAACAGCATTGCCTTCTGGCTGCAACTCTTTAGCTTCAGTTTCACTGGATTGGAACTGTGCTGTCCAAACTGGATGTAATCAAAACTGAGCCTATTTCACGGTAATTTGTTTGCAATGTAACTTCCCTTATCCCTGTCCTGTTTCTACTGAAGACAGACTACAAAGTTTGCACCTGCAAAGGCTGGGTTTGAATACAAGCTGAGGGCATTTGGGGGCTTGGCTGTTGGCTTAGGTCTTCAGCCTTTCGGACTAGAGCCAAGGTTCTTGCCCCAAGATCTGGGTGCAGCTGGCTAGTCATGGTCTGGCTCTTCTGCCTCCTTTCCATAAGCCAGTTTGTACCAAAAGGCTCCTAAAACCACTCAATAACATTTTTCCATGTGGTTTTCATGATGTTAAGCAGTTGGGCAGGAGATCTGACATGGTCTACATAGCTTTCTGTCTTCATCCATGAGAGAAAAGGGATACTCAAAAGCTGTCCCTGCCAATATGAAAAATCATGCAAAAGGTGGGGTTATTTTTGTTGTTGTTTTTAATTCATCTCTATTCTCAACTCAGAAGTGGATCTGCGTTTGTAGAAAGGATGGTGTGAAGCATTTTGGGAAGAGGAAAAGAAGACGATTTTTTAATGAAAATAGCAAAATCAAGCCAGTTAGTAAATAGGCTAAGAAACGTCTACCTCAGCTGGCACTGTCCCCGTTCCTCGACAGCCCAGCCTGCTAATGCCAGCACCTTGTCTCAGCCAAATTCCCCTTGCCCTGGTTGAGGCTGAGCTCCTTGCCTCCACGCCACGCTGTGCCACCTCCCTCATCCTGCTTGCCAGCGTTTCGGTTTCACCCAGGCCCAGGGGCTCTCCACAGAGAGAGCCCACCTCGATGGACACAAGGCTCTCCACCTTAAAGACCAACAGCGGCTGCCATCACTGCTGCTCCTGGCTCCTGCCAGGAGATGTTTGGGGTTTTTTTATCCAGAAGAGTCCAAACTCCTGAGGGAAGAAATGTGGTTTATTGCATACTTGTCCTGTTTCTTCAAAGCTGGGCTGCGCCACGCATGAGAAATTTTTTGGAAAACAGGCGCAGAGAGGATGACTTAACAAGGCAGCGTTGTCCTCTGCTGGACCAACGCGCTGCCTCCTTCTCTGGCATTGTCAGCAGCACCGTTTTGGTATTGATAGTGGAAATTCCCTCTTGTGCTTTGCCAGCTGAGGAGTCTGGGACTGTCAGTCAGTGCTAAGATTCACACACGTTTGCCCAGGGTTACGCTTCGTCCTGCCACGCTGCCGTGCCTATGCTGTGAGGCTGCAGCGGCAGCCTGTGTCCCGCAGATCCCCCCTTACGACGTTTGTGACGAGTAAAACCCCAGCACCACGTGAGGGATTGAGGTCCTAGGCTGCTGGCACACGCTTCTTCATCCCTGCTGCCAGAGGACATGGGTGCAGCGGTCTCAGCCGTGGGGAGCACGTGAGGAAGCCGGGGTGGTGAGAGGAGGCGCCCCTTCAGCCGAAACCCTCAACTCTCCCGCAACGCCGCTGCCAGGAAGGGGCCTCGTGGTGTCGGGGGACGTTGCAGCCTTTGGCCTCGGTGGTCTCCCTCCCCTCGCTACCCCCTGCTTCGCCAGCAGTCCCGCCAAGCAGGGCCTTGCCCCCGTGGGCGCCCCGACCGCCGCCTGCGCTTCCTTCTCCTCGCCGCGGCCGGTCCCTCTCCCCGTGCCCCAGGCAGAGGGGCGAGAGCTGCCAGCGGGGCTCGGGAGGGACCCCGGGGCAGCTGGGCCAGAGGCACAGGCATGCTGGCGGACAGGCCTGGGGCGAGGGGACGCGGCCGGCCGTGCCCGGCGCGACGGGCCCTCCGGGGCCACGGGCGCCACGGGGTACGGCCGCGCCGTCGGCCTGTGGCCCGGCACGCCGCGGGCAGGCCTGGCTGCTCCCCTCAGGCGGGCTCGGGGCCGGGCCGGCGCTTCCCGCCGCTGCACTTCCCCCGCTCCCCTCCCCTCCCCTCCCCGGTCCGCAGCGGCGGCCGCGGCAGCTCTGCCCCGAGGCGGGCCGCCGCGGGGCTCGGCGGAGGGGCGGGCGGGCGGGCGGGCGGGGCGGGGCGGGCCGCGGGCCCTATAAACGCCGGGCGCCGCCGCGCTCCCGGCTGAGCGGCGCGGTGCAGCGGATGCCGCGGCGGGATCGGGCTGAGAGCCGCTGAGGGGAGGTGAGCGAGGGCCGCCGTGCCGTGCCGTGCCGCGCCGCGCCGCGCCGCGCCGCTGCGGGGTGGAGGAGGGCGCGGCGCGGGCTGGAGGGCTCGGGGCAGCCGCCCGGCGGAGGAGGAGAGGGGCCGCGGCGGCGTGCGGGCTGTGCGGAGCGGGGGAACCAAAGTTTCCCTATTGACAACCCGGAGGCCGCTGGCCGCGAACGGGCGATCCGGACGCGTTATGCAGGGTGCCGGCGGGCTCTTCGGGGTGCCTTGCCTGTTACCTGCTCCCCCAAGTTTCCCAGCGCCGGATGCGTGGGCGCTGTGGCGTGAGTGGGTGCTTCTGGCGTGGTGAGTCTCTTCTTCTTTTTGGTTTTTTTGAAAGCAAGGAGGTGTGTGTCGTCGTCCGTGTCGTCCCCCCCCGCCTCCAAGAAGTGGGTTTCCAGGCTGGTAGCGCAGCCCTCTGCCAGCGCCGGCCCGGCCCCGGGTGGGGAGCGCCTGGCCCCCCTCTGCCATCGATCGGCTCCGTCCCGCGTCCCCGCCGCCCCGGGAAGCGCCCGGATCGCCGCTGCATCCCTGGGCCGGCGTGGGAGCCCGCTCCTCTCACGGATGCGAGAGGTGGCACTGCCCGAGCATCGGCTTTATCGTAAGAACTTGCAAACTGGAAGTTGGTCGCTTTGTTAGCGTCTCCTGTCTGCTCTGAGAGAGAGCTTGCTTTTCTTGTACTTAAAAAAAGAAAATAAATCATAATTAGGTTAGTAACTGAAATTGTCTTTACATAGCGAGTGATAGAAAAATGGGAGAGAAGTATTTACAGCCATTGCCTTTTCGGGAGGAAAGGGTGTATACGTTCTGTTATTGAAACAGGATTTGGATAGTGCTGGTGACATCAAATTGTGTGTTGAAGCAGAGACCTGGTTAGCTAAAACTCTTATCTTGGCTCCCTTTTGAATAATGTGGGGAGCCTGCTTCATCTACTGAGTTCTGGGAGGGTTTGGAAATGCAAAGTACACCTCAGGAGAAAGTCTTTTGCCTCCTGTTTAAAATGGTGTTCAGTACCTTGGCTCAATGTTGTGCAATACAGGAGGATCTTCCCAGAGAAATAAAACCTTTGGAGATACCATTGTGTTAAAATGTCAGATTTCCCTTAAAACTTGGGAATATCTGCTTATGGATTAGAGGCCTCAGTGTGATTTATTTCTCCCCCCCCCCCCCCCCCCCCCCTTTTCATGCCTGCATATGATTCTGAAACATGGTTTGCTTTTTGTGGTTTTAATTGCATTCTTGGGCAACTTCCTGAAAGAGAAACCTGGTGGACTTACTATTTTTTTCACTGCACTGAAAAATTACTACTTTTCCCTTCACTTTCTCCTATGAGCACTTATTAACGTCTTACCCCTTGCTCTCCACAGGAATTCATTAGAAACCTGGTTTTGTAGGGACTATTTACAGAACATACATAGGTGTAAACAGCTGTACTGTCGTGTAGCTTTGAAAAAGGGGAGGAGCTGCAGAAATCCATGAAAAAAGTGAAAAGCAGCTGCATGCCTGCTGAGTGATCAGATGAGTCTTTAAAGTGTGTGAGGTGAAGACTAATATAAATAAAAAGGCACAATGATTAAGTAGATTGATTCAAATATGTATAAGATGTGCTAACTTGGAATTTGGGCATTTTATGGGGTGTGATTAAACCTGTGAGAATAGCAGCTGTTTGGCACAGGAGTATACTTTGAGCAATGAATGCTAGTCCACAGCTTCTTTACAATTATGGACAAGTTGTATGTAAGACAACCTGTCAGCAAATTTTGTCAGTGCTCTTAAGATGCTGAAAAGCTGCTTATCTGGACATACCCTTGCACCTGCTACCCAGGTATCAGGATGTTATAAAAACTCCTCTTTGCTTCAGATGGTGATATGGCCATCACTATAGACAACTGTCTATATATAGCTCTACGTACCTCATGTAGCAGGTGATATAAACTCATGTCAGTACAAAAAAGAAAACAACAGAAATCTGCAGTGGATTTTGTCTCAAGGTGTATACAGAAGTGTTGAAGCTTCTGTTTGGTGTTGTCATTGACAACCAGGAGAATAGCATGTCTTAGTGGCATGCAGAGACTTTTAGTGTGGGTCTCTAAATTGCACAGCCAGAAATGTGTTCCAGTCCTTAAAGCTTCTTAACAGCATACTGTTAGGCAGAAAAATGTCAAGCAGTGAGCCCAGTAGGTTGCACTAAGCACTTATAGACTAGATTGAAGCGTGTGTGTGTGTATATAAATATATCAAAATAACCACCTTGCTTTATTGCTAGGAATTAAAATGGAGATGCATATGCATTGCGTACATCTACAGAAGGGAACAGTTCAGAGGGAGCTCTGGCTAGAGATTTGTGTGGTGCTTTGCTTTGGTGGTGGTGGGCTCAGTTATCTACCTGGCTCATGCAGCCGGTTGCGGCTTTTGATTCTTGCTAGGCAACTGCAGTGCTCATGCTTGAAAAAGCTGAGGCTCAGTGGAAGGGTTTTTTTGGAAGCTGGAGTTAGGGTTGTCTGGACTGCTTGGATTGCTTAATCACAAGCATGCATGAGAGAGCATGCTTTTGTAATATTAATTAGGGGGAAATCCAGCCTAATCATCAAAACACTTCCAGTTACTTGTTCTGTTAACTGGATTCTACTATTCCTAAGGGTCAAAGGTTTTATACATGGGAAGACATGGAAAAGAGGGATTAATCATCACTTATCTGTAAAGTATTGCTGGATGCAGTCATCTTTGCCTGTGGGCATTTCCCCAATCGCCTGTGACATAACTTTACAAATTGTGTTTTATAGCAAAGTACTAGCCTGTAAGTACCATGTAATTCAGTGCACCTATACAAAACAACTTTTGAATAAGCAGAGTGATATAAAGAATTGCTTCTTTTTAGTGTTGGAGAGCAGGTAGCATGGAGTGGCCAATCACCTACATATGAATTTAAAGATTAACAGTGTAAAGTAGAGAACTATGAAAATATAAGAAGCTTTTTTATTAAAGTAAATGGCTTCTGTGTGTGAAAATATGAAAAAGCTGAATATGTGCAACTGTGTACATGTTCAGGTATGTCTCCTCTAGGATGGTTAAAAGGATGGGGTGGTAGGAGACCACAAGGAGGTGAAAATAAAGGTGATAGTATTCTACAGCTGTAGCTAAACAAATGTTTAGGCTGGCGTACTATGGAAAAAAGCTATCCTGTGTTCTGCTTTTTCCTGTCTCCCCTTTAGTACTAGAATCTAGTTCACTACTCAACTGCATGAATACTTCTGCAAGCACAGAGGAGGTCACTGCTGAAGTTGGAGCCGGTGATCATGGACAGGAGGAAGATAGGGCAATTTTAGTGGCAATGCTAGTATGAGCCATAGTTTCTTGAATTGTTTGTCATAGCCTTGAAATACACTTAAGTGCTAACCAAAATGCTTTATTCATCCTTTAGCACCTCTTTTTCAGCAGTGTCTGTGGAAGCACATGAGTTTTGGCAGCTACTGTATCTTGTCTGTGGTCTGGTGTTTACCTTTAATAGCCAGAAAGATGCTTTTGCTTGTATTTCCAGGCTGAAATCAGGAGGTGATTCATGCCGGGGTCTGATAAATATGCCACAAAGTGGTTTAAGTATGAAAGCATATTCATCTTGTGGATTGATCTCCCCATGGTGGAAATCTGTCTTGCTGACCATACTCAGCAATATGATGTAAACCATGTGCTTCAGGCAGCCTTCTGTTCTCTTCCTGGGCTTTAGAAACAGTGGCCTGAAGTTCTTGGGAGTAGTATTTTGGGACCATGAGAGCAATTATGGAAGGCAGCAAGACTGATTACCAGCAAGTTCTGAACTGAAGACCCCTGCTCAAGGCTGTGTATATGTCATGGCTTCAGCATGCAGGTAGAAACTGTGAGAAATATTAGTTGTCAACAGACTGTAAGCTACAGTTGTAAATCACACTGGAGTCTCCAGCAGCAGTATAGAGAGATGTTCGTACATCTTAGTGCTCTCAGTTCAGCTGATGTGCAGATGATATGAATTCATGTTCACCAGCTATGTAGCTTTGACCAAGCTTTGTTTTCTTCTTAAATGCTTTTCTTATTATTTAACAACTTGAACTCTAAACATCTATTCCTGCAGAAGGGCATGTTGTGGTATTTAGTGATGGTCCTCACTGCTTCCAGGTCAGCAGTGTCATCTGGTCTGAACTGCAAGCTCCTGTTCTGTTGGCCAAAGGTTGTGAGTTATTTTGGGGGTTTCTTGTTTTGTTTTAATAGGAGAGGGGCAGTCTCTGTCATTGGCTGTGACAGGTTACAGGTACAAAAACAAGAGGAGAACTGAACATACCTCTAACTTTTCCTCTTCCGTTCTGTTATATTCTTCCTTTACATCCTTAAGCAATCTAAGAAATCCTATGTAGAAGTTGGTGGATTTATCTGTTAGCTTTGTCTCCATCTTGCTATATACCTCCTTCTTCCAGAAGGAGTAGTTCATGTAGCTTTCTCAGCAATGAAGCAAGCTTCAGGCCTCCAGCTGCTCTGGCAGCTCAGCTTAAGAGGCTGCTTTCCCAGCTAATTGCCTACTTCCTCTGCTGAGGTTTGTCATCTGTGTTACAGAAATAACGATGGACTGAGTGGAGGCTTCTCAGACAATGCAGCTCACAACTCAGCCTACAAACTTTCAATCTGAACTGAATCAGATGGTTTAATATGTCAGGTCATGACCTGCTCTTTCAGGATTCTTGTGCATAGTTCATATGCAGTTGTCCCTTTTTTCTGTGGAAATTTAGGTCTTGCCTTTCCAGAAACCTGTAGTAAAGCCGGTGGGATTAATTGGAACTGAGGTCAGATTAATGAAAAGAGTGTGTTTTCTTAAATACAGGTCTTCTAAATAGCTGTTAATTCTCTTATTAATGTAGGTCGTCTTGCAGATGACTGAGGAGGTGTCTATCTGAGTATGCAGATAGGGTTCCCAGCACGATGCTTCATTCCCACATCCTTACTGCGTGCGATTCCTGCATCCTTACTGCATCTGTGACTTCTGATGATTTTGTGGTTGGCTGGTTCTGCTTCTGAAGCTAGGGTGGGGAAGAAGATGAATATAAGTAAACGTTTGTGTGCTGTAAATAAAAATGTAAATATCTCTATCCTTTTTGGGTAACCTTTAAGCTAGTTCTGAAACGGTTGAGAAAAGGCCACTAGAGAACAAGTATCTGATGTTTCTGTGAGCTTAAGTATGTTTCAGTGATGTTGTCCCAGAGAAGGAAAATCAATATGCTTTTTTCATCTTAAATATTAATAACTTTAGTCCTTGGCTGCATTATACTTTAAGAGTTACACATGTTATCTAGTTTTTCAGATGACAACAGGGTTTCTAAATTCACTTGCAGATAGGAAGTGGTTGATTATTAATGTTGCACAGTATTGTTAATAAATAAATGAAAGGCTTAGTCACCTGTCACTGCAGATCTCCAACCACAAGTGACGTAAATGGTTAGAACAGTGTTTCTGATCTCTCTGAGTATTTTGTCAGATGGTAGCATTCCCTAGATACAAATGCTTTAAGTTTCAGGTCTTGGATATCCATGTGTTTGTGTAAGTACAAGTTCTTATAGAAATTCTTATTATGAACAGAGAATACTGGAGCTGTTCCCATTTATTTTTATGGTGAAATGAGTGTATCAGATACAACTCTGTAAATTTATGGAACTGGCAACACTGTTATTACCACAGTCTTACTTCTTGTAGGAGCAAGAATAAGTAAAAACTTAGTACTATTGAATTACTTGCATTATTTTAAGTGGGGTTTCTTAAAGGCCATTTGGAAGACTGAGAGCCTGTCTCTTGTTACCAGTTGGGCATCTCTAACAAAAGCATGCTTAGGCTTTGGTTAGATACCATGTGGCTGATACATCCTGCCATCTCTCTTAGCTTCCCAGGTGTATAGAAATATTATTGCTACATGGAAAACACCATTTTCAGTGGTGCTGTAAACCCAGACTGAACCACAGGGTGTGGAATGATGGGAACTGGGCTTTAAGTTGTTGTTTAATAGGACATACAAGTACTTTTTTTGTAGAGTAAACTAAACCTAAAAGGTGTAGAATCTGAAGACAATCATCTCTCTTATACTCTGCAGCAACTAGTGTGCCTTGTCAAAGCTCTGCTGAAATTCTCAGTACTCAATTCTGTCTTTAGCTTTCATTATTGTTTACAAAGACTTTTTTCTTTGCTTGTCAGTTATCTAGGTCTGAGCATTACAGATACTAGTATCTTGGCTCCTCTGAAGAAGGATGTGTGCTGGGAAGTTCTCGATGTTCAGTCTGCTCCAAGCACAGCTCTCCATGCAGTGTCAAAGTGGCCACGGAGCCATGTCCACAAGGCTAATTCTACTCTCTCAGCCTGGTATGTGCAGGAGATGGGGCATGTGTCACTGGCCAGCAGATTAAAATTTACCTGGGGAGAGAAGGAGCAAGTTTCAGTTTGCTCTGCAGGGGTGTAGAGGTGTGAGAGTCCTGGTATCAGATGAGTCCTGCAACAACTGGAAATGAATAAGGGTACTGGGTTTCCCTTTAATATTGTTTAAGGAAGAAAAGAAGGTAAAATACTATAGCAGAAGTAGGGGTTAAGGTAAAGGTGGTGGTGAGGTACCTGATAAGACACCAGCCATGGCTAGTCCAGCACCTTGTGGGGTTACTTCATAATTCTGTACTTACGCAGCCCATTACCAAAGAGTTAATATTCTTTACCTTATTAACGGGAGCTTGCAATCCTGTAGGATTGCCTTTGCTTCTTAATGAGCCTGTACTTGCATAGTGAGCATTGTTAATGTACAGTAAATGTGGGAATTGTGGTTCCACAAGGTTTTTCTTCCACAAAAACTTAAAATGGGAGCCTGGGTTATAGACCTGCTGCTATGTTTTAGGCAAATACTTTAATCATTGAACCATCGTTCTCTCTGCTGGGGTGAATCCAGAGCAAGAGGGTATAGCCTCAGTGCCATGTTGTGAAACACTGTGCTGCATCTTTTTGGGAAACTGGTTCTGCAGCATTAGTCATAATGGGCTGACTGTCCCATGCTGTTTCTTCATTATGTTAAAATAACCACATTGCATAAAGAACTTAAGATCAACAAAATCACTGCTTTATTAAAGGGACACCAGTAAATTAAAAACATACTTCTGTTTAATCTTTCTGATACTGTAAGACTTGATAATAGATCTTAGAGAAGGCTGTGGAAACTCTGCTTTAAATACAGGAGTAAATAGCACATAGAAACTTTAACAATAGTTGTTGGGCCTACAGTAATGAGAGAACACAGATAAAATTTGGAAGTGGTGGTAGAACTGTAAAGTCCCAGAATAATCTCTGGAAGACCCCTGCCCTGTGATATCAGCAAACCATGTATTTGCTTCATGAAGCAGAGCTAAAGTTGGCTTTTAAAATTACGTATAAATGAGGGATGGCAGTAAAAGCAAATGATACATAAACACCTATCTATGTTCTTGAAACTGAGTAGTGCTTGTATAGTTGTAGTGTGGTTACAACCGAGTGGTGAAATCAAAAGTTCTCTCTGGTGAAATTGGTCTTCGTAAAGTTGACATCATGCAGTGAACTACCATGAACAACCACCAAGTGCTGCAGAAGACAGATACTGGTGAGAAAATCAGTCTGGCTTATGAACTGGAGATACTAGTCATGAGGCTACAGAAAGTTTTAAATGGAGCTTGTCTCTGTCCTTCCTGCTAAATAGAAACTCCCAAGAAGTGGTAGTCAGGACTCTTCATAAAGAAGCACTAAACTCTGACTATCTGCTCGTGTGGGAGCTATGCTTGGACAAAGAGATGGTTCCCGTCTGGGGCCAGCCAGTTTTACAAGCTGGTGCTCTGCTGGGAAATTCCCCCTTGGCAGAGGAGGCTGGTTGGACACAGCTGAAAGGGAGCTGTTCCAGATGGAGATGGTCCATCTTGAAACAAACACAAATGCACTAACAAACTGAGAGAATTAGAAATAGCAGAGAAAGGATTAAGGTTGAGAGAGTAAAGCCTCAGAACCAGTACCATGCTTTTTGCAGTTGTGTGCGATGTGGGCTGTAGTGCCTGAAGTCAGACCAATACCTTAACATACAAAATGTTTTTAAAAAAAACTTCTGGCTTATCTCTGTGTACAAGTTATGTTTATCTCATATTGACAGTAATGTACTCTTCAGAGCATTATAAGTACTGAGCTGTTTAAAAGCTAGCAATCATCCTTTCTTAGTAACGCTCTGCATATACTGACCCTTCCAGGTATTGAGTAATAAAAATCTGTTTTGTTGTGTTAGATATTTTTCATGTGACCTGACATGTTAATATAATGTGGCTTTTACTTTTGTATCTGTTGGGGATGTCTGTGGGGTGTTTTCCTCACAACTTTGCAGGAAGTACTGGAAAGAGTTGTTAGATGATGGGGAAGAGCCAACATCCAGGATGTACCAGAAAACCTGGAGGAAGAAGAAACATTTCACAGTTCTGTCACGTGGAAGAAGCCACTTCTGAACTCGCCTGCATTCAGACTGGGTCCTGCTGCTCTGAACCTGAAAGTGTGTTTAGGTGTAGCAGAGGCCAAGCAGCATGGTAGGAGAGGATACTGAATGTGAGAGGATACTGAATGATACTTGAGTTATAAGAGGCTGAGGCAGAAAGGGGAGTTGCAAACACCTGTGAGGCAGAGAGGAAAAGCCTACCAACAGGCTTGAGTGTTTTAATATGCTGCCAAGGGTGCATTGTCTGAAAAACAAGACCCAGCATGTGACCTTCCCATTGCAACCAGAGTGGTCTCATTGCTTTGGAGAAACAATTGCTGTGTGCTCAGCCAGCTTAAATGACTGTTAACAAGTTTGGTTGAGTATTTATTCAGTCCTGCTGGAGAGAGTTAGTTAAATGCCTGAAGTGAAACTGCTTTCTTTGAGCTCACATGTCAGTTGAAATAAGACTTTTAAATTAGTAGCACAGATGGCACTGACAAGGAAACATCAACATCTCAAACCTGGAGAAGTCCCTGAATGTTTGTTCCAGGCTGAGTTTCTCTGGGCACACAGGCTGCCCAGTGCCTGCCTTGTGGGCTCAGGGGCTCTGAGCTTTTTGGGCTCAATACAGTGAGACCAGCAGTGCTGTAAGACTTTGCTTTTTAGTTTTACTCTGTTTAGCTGTGCTTGCTGCTGTTCTGGTTACAGCTATTCACAGAAGTGAAGTCTTGTGTCTAAACTTCCTTAGGCTTGATACATCTTTTAAAGAAACTGCAGAATCCATCTTCCAGCTGCAAGAATGAGCCTTCTGGGTTATACCTTACTGCTGTTGAAGTTAGGCTTCAAAATAAACACTTGGAGGTGTCTCATAGGATACTATCATACAACAGTATTTAGTGTGGTTGGTACAGATATCTAAAAATCTATGTACAGTTCACTTTCTTCTTCAGTTCACTTCAAAGTGTTCTTCAGGCTCTCTGGGACATCTTTTCTCCAACTTGCATTTTAAACCTGGGTGTCTTTTCAGCTCATGTTTTTGCCTCTGATCTTGAACGAAACTAACTTCTCTTCCTCTCAGGAAGAGTGCAGCAGCTCGGTCTGGCTCTGAAAACGAAGTCCTTCCTAAGCTAGGTCTTTCCTGTAGGAGGATCTCCATGCACAGCAGCTTTTTGTGCCTGGGGCTGAAGATGTAACTTCTCCCTGCTCCACCAAATGCCTTTCTAGACCCAGATCAAACAGTCCATATTAATGTAACTTCGCTTTTGTACCAAGCATTCTGTAAATGCAGGCTGAAAGCACTGTGTCCTCCTTGTTGACGTAAATACTTCCATAATAACTTCAGCCAAAAGCGTAACTACGCATTATGTGCATGATCTGAATAGTTGAGCCTAGTGAGAGTTGAGTATGCTGCCTAGTATGTATGAGGGTTAGTGTTTGCAACACTGGCTAGAGGCTGAGGTCATCCAGAGATTGGTAGCCTGAAGACATTTCATCATCTGTCATGAAACAACACAAAACTATCAGTGCAGATACCACACGCTGTGGTGTTCCTCTCCTGCCTTCCCCAGAGCTCTGCCTGACTGGACTACTTGTCTAAAAGTATGCAGTGGCTTAAACTAGGCTCTGCAGTTAGATATAAGTAGTAACTACTAATTTAGCATGGTGTACAGGACTTGGTATGGTGCTGCTCAGTGAGGCAGGTGGAGTAATGGAGTTCTCTGCTTGCTGTTGACAAGGCATCCCTCATACAGGTGAATGTATGACAGTCATCTCTTTCTTCAGAAACTTTTAACATTACGGTTAAGAACTGGATTCACATAACAAATTAGACTTGGGGTTTTGTTTTTATTATTCTCCAGATGGATTTCTTTGAGCCAGTGTCCATATTTCTGTTGTCTGTTTAGAAGTTTAAGTTGTAGGATGTTGTCCTTACTGTAAGTTCTCAATCTAAGAAGTAGGCAGCCTACCTTGAAGAGGTTGTGTGTTGGGTTTTTTAATACAGCATCTTTCAAAAGCTCACATTTACATAAATGAATTTGCCTATACACCTTCCTCCTTCTCAGTTAACTTTGTAAAAATATAAAGGTCATAGGCAAAGAAATGCCGAGCTTGTATTTTTGTTTGGCTTTCTGAAGCATTAGATTCAAATTTAACTGTCACTAAGTTTTTAGCTTCAGCATTATGAAAGCTTGTTGGTATTCTGTATAGCAGGTCAACTGTTTTCCATCCTACACATCCTACATCCGTTTGGATTTTTTTTTCTCCTTGCACTGTACTTAAGCTGTTTCTTTCTTTCAGGATATGCAAATGCACTTCTTGTTACTGAACTGCATAGAAGTTGAATATACTGAAATCCATGCCAGAAGCATTAATACATGAATGCCACTCTTGCTCGAAGATGAAATTAGCTCCCAAATTAGCTGGTTAAGGTATGCAATGGGCATGGCAGGGCCAAGAAGTGACTGTTCTGTAACTAGTGCTGAAAAGCAGTTTTATTCTTTTCCAGTGCTCAGAGCACTGCACAACTTTGTTTCACTTACTGAGTAGGTATCTGTTGGAGATTGTGCTCCAAAATGGAGACCAACCTGCCTTAATGGCATAGTGGGAGGGAGAGGTTAAGCAAGCGTGGAGACCTCTGGGGAAACCAGGTGCAGGAGGGAATAGTTTTTCCCTGAAACAAAAAAAGCAAAACCGAAATCCTGCAGCAGTGGCCTTGGGAGCAGAGTTGGGTTGCTTTGACAAGGCTTTACCCATGTGTCATGGGGAAAATGCAAGGCTGTTGGTAGCTTTCACCCACCCTGAGTCTGGCAGGTGTTGTCACCAGTGAAGTAGAAAACATGAGACTTGCAATATATTGTGGTAAAGGCAAAGAAGAGACAAGCGTCTGACTTCAGTTAGCCTTGTGCAGATGCAGTACATAAATGACAATGAAACATGGTTTTATTTGGTTTCATAGAAGTGTCACTCCTGTCTTTGCCCTCATAATATACTTCTGGCAATATAATGTGTCAAGGGTAGATGTGCTCAAAATAGCTTGATCTCTTCTGGTTTGCTGGCTGGATCAGGTTGAGCTGCCTCAATCAAAAGTAGAATTTTCAAATTGTGTGCTCTGTGATTGTTGTCTGTCACTATGCCTGGTCTCCATCAGTACATGGGACAGGCTGTATTGCACCAACATTAACTGTTTGCTTGCTTTAAGTGCATCTACTAAGAATATCTAGTAGTTGTGGTTTTCTGGTGGGCCTTTTTTTGCCAAGGTACTAGGTAAAGGTAAAAGTCTGATTAATGTTGGGATGAAGAATTTTTGTTGAAACTGCCCCTTGGGTCTCTGGATAGGAAGAAGAGATGGTCGCCAAACCACCAAAGAAAACCCTTAAACCCAAAACATAGTTTCTCTTGGAGTGGCAAGCCATGCTTGCCTCCTGCAAGGCAGCATTGCCATTGATGTAGAGCTGCTGCCTGGGAGAGAGGAAAGCCTTCCCCCAAGAGCAAAACTAGAGATTTCAGGTGACTTGTTTGTGCAAGTATCAAAGAACACTTAAGAATATTCCTTAACACTTTTAATTAAAAAAAGTACAAGATCACTTTCCCTGTCAGGCTGCTGGTCTTCCCCATGACTGCTTCCTGCTGTACCCAGTAGTGTGGGGTGCAGGACAAATTTAGGAAGTGACTGGTGTAACCTGCTCAGGGAGGTCAGATGGCATTTGGGTTTTCTTGCTGCAGGGCTCAGCTGCAGCTGGCCAAATCCAGTCTAGCTTTCTGGTTAAGCCTGAGTAGTGCCAGCTGATGGCTGGTATGGAGTTCCTTTGGAAGGAATTGTGCTTCATTGACTCCAAAACAGCTTGGGGGATTAGTAGGTTGATGGGAAAGACTGTTAATTAGTGGGCGGGCTGTTAACCTGCTTTGTAGGACAGCCTTTTCACTTTTTCTTGCATAACTTAAAACAGTCCAACAGGTTCTTCTGGTCACAGCTATACTAACAGTTGGGTTAGGGGGAGAAAGATGTCTCAACTCCTGCCTTATTTCATGTTCGGCGTTTGGTTTATTCAGTGCTGCAATGGCAAACTTTGACGAAGCCAGTTCTGTCCCCTGAAATGGCGTAGAAGAAAGTGGAAATGCTGTATTTGTTACTTTCAAGTGTTTGAGCACAGTTGAAGTACATGCTATTAAAAGATGATTAAATGAATCTGCACAAACACCAGCTGGTTTTCTGGTAATCAAGTGCTCCAGAATGGTTTGAACTTGCAGCGTAGGTAGGCTGTGCAATGGCAGAGCTTCTTGGTGCAGTACGCCCTTCCGTGTGAGTGGGAGGTGGCTGTGAATAACACCGCAGCCAAAATGCTCCCCCCGCCTGAATGCCGCGTCTCTGCTGGCCTCCAGCTTGGGGCCTGCTGGAGCCAGAAGAGCAAGTGTGCAATGCTGAGCAGAGGGCTCCAGGGGAGGAGACCTATTTTTGGTTTTTGCATGTGGTATGCAAATGAAATTTTAATCAGTTGTGTACCTTCTGCAGCCTGCTTAGCCCTCAGTGAACTAGGGAACTAGTTGACTCCTCGGTGTGTTTGAGAGACTTAACACCCAAGCGTGCTCTTGGAGCACCAAAGTCAGCTCAGTGTGGGAACAGGCTTGCTTGTTGGTCTGAAAATGGAAGTCAGGACTCTTGAACTGCAACTGAAATGTCTTAAAATAAAAACGTTGTGATTGAACTTCTCAAAGGCGAGCAGGGAACCTAATTTCATGAAATAGGAGATTATTGCATGACTATGCCTCTAAGTAGCTGTTTGCACTAACAAAAAAGGGATTGAATGACACTTCCATGAGGAGGAAATACAGCCTAGTAGTTACAGTACCCAGTGTTTAAGATTTGGGCTTGGTTCTCTAATTGGTTGCTGACAGGTCCTGAACAAACTGTTGCTGCTGCTTGTGCCTCAGTTCCTAGGTCGTGGGTGTAACGATACTGAATTCTGTTAGGTGTTAGACCTGCAGATGAAGATAGGCCCACTTTGAATGTGACATTCCTTCTGTATTTATTAGCTGGTGAGTTTTCTTAAATGGAAAAGTACAGGCTAAAATCAAAACTTAACCTTGCATTTTAAAATCTAAAAGTCTTCCTCTATATTCTCATCATGGAAGATGCCAGTTACGCAGCAACTCTTTATTATTCTAGGCAGGTGTAAATTCCCACAGCAGAAGGTCTGTTGGCATATGTGTACGTGCTTCTGTTCACTGCAGAAAGTGATCTCTAAAATGTACTGTGCATCACATCTTAGTGGGCGAGGACCATACCACAAGTCGTCTTAACACTAATTTATCCTAAAGGGCAGTTTAAATAGAATGCTAAGACTCCATTTAACTGAAACACAAAACTAACTGAACTTGTGTGTCATGAGAGGTAGTCTCCCAACTTGGTGGCTTTTGTCCTGTCTTGTAGTCACTGATACATAGCTATTTTATGGTTATCTCTGATTCTGGAAACCCCTAGACGTAAAATACTGGAAGCAGTAAAATGCAGGTATGAGTCCCATTGCCAGAGCTCTGTGAATGGTGCATAGAGTATGTGCAGGACTCGCTGGCTCTTTAGGTGAATAAGAATTTAAGTTGAAGATAAAAATGCTGTACTTGCAAAAGCTGACTTAACTTTCCCCTCTTCTTCTCTTATAGGTATCTCCAACCAGAAACCATGAACTGGCACTTCCCACTTCTCTTTGTTCTTGGGACTTTAACATCTGTATGTTCCCAGTTCAGTTTTTATCCTCTGGAGGAACTTAGCTCTGATGTTGGAATCCAGGTCTTCAATCAGATAGTGAAAGCTAAGCCTCAGGACAATGTTGTTGTTTCTCCTCATGGGATTGCATCTGTCCTGGGGGTTTTGCAGCTGGGTGCTGATGGCAAGACAAAGAAGCAGCTGACAACTATGATGAGATACAGTGTAAATGGTCAGTGATTCCTAAGGTGTTTTGGGGTGTGTTTTGTCAGAATCTTCATGCTGTTTTGAGATGGCTTTCAAAGCGCGGCAGATTGCATCATATACCAATTAACTCTGTTTACCAAAGCACAAAATGGACATGCTTGAAGTTAATTGGCAATTTGAGTATGGACATGTACATATACTTGAACTGGCTTATATACAGCTTTGTTAATGACTTCAGGGCCTTGGTTAGTTGCCTTCATCTTTGCAAAATTGATTTTCCAGAGCAGTGTGGATGGCAGTCCAGTGCCAGCACTATGCAGGAAGGCTGCAGTACCCCATTTCAGGCTGTACGGAACAGCCTTTAATGTGCCACTCCTTAGATAACAGGGCAAGAGAATATTTCTTGCTACCGCATTGAAAGCAATGCAAGCTCTAACCATACAATTGATGCTTTCACTTCGATGCTCTTCAGATTTGTTCATTTGTGTTTCTGCTGTCAGGATCCCTGAATCTGTAGTTTTTCTAGTGCCCTCTTCTTGAAACAGCCGTTTCTGCTTGTCTGTGTGCCTGACACTGCATGCATCTGTGTTTATATTCCTCTGCTAATGTCTGCCCCTCAAGAGGGTGTAGGCTGAAGGTTCTTGCTGCTTTACTTTGCATGCTGAGTATTTTTGTGAGTGTTTGCCAGCAAGACTTAACATCTTAGTGCCAGCATTCTGCCTTCCTTCCAGGAGTAGGAAACCCTTCAAGAGGTAAGTGCACATTTAAATCTTGAGCAGTATCGTCATTTAACATGTCCTGTCTTCATTTGCTTTGCTGTTTTGGTTCTGGGTTTAAAGTACAGCAAAATGATTTGTCAGCTTGAGATCTAAATGTTGTAGATTGAAATCTCTTCATGGGATAATCAACTTTAGGAACGTTTGAATGCTCAAAAATTTTGAAGCATTGTATCAACTGGTGTTATTTGGCCTGCAGACTTCCTAATCCTAACTGTGAGACACAGAGGTTCTCAAACTCCTTAGAAGGTAGCCAGTACCTTGTTACAGAGACTTGTTCTGGGATGCTACCTATCTCTTTGCACAGATCTCCTCTGCTCTTGTTCATGATTGCCTTACAAGCCTTTGGCAACTACAGCAACTGCTTCTTTGGAAAGGTAGTATTTGGAAAGTATTTAATTTATCTTTAGCTGTCTTTTAATGCAATTTAGCAGCTGGAAGCAAAGAGGAGAGCCAGCATCATGAGACCAGCCAGCTCTCCCTGGACCACCAGCAAGTGCTCCGTGGACCACCAGTGGTCCACAGAATACAGTTTGAGAACCTTTGTTATGGTATGTTCTCCAAAAGAATTTGCCCATAATATTGGAGAGTAAACATGTAGAAATTTATACAAACAGTACTGCTAAAGCATTCATGATACATGAAACAGCAAAGCCATCTGAGGCTTTTTCTTGTATGCAGCTAAGAGAATAACTCTGAACTAATGTATTCCCTTCATATCTCTTATCTTAAGCTTGTCTACATATGGAAGCAGTCTGGAAACATTGCTGCCCAAATTGTATTGGGAAACAGAGGGAGCCCATTAGTAACTGCTGTAAAAGCAGCCACCCGATGATCCTGTTCAATATAACAGTTGAACATGAAGTTGCTTGCCTGGCAATAGCTTTCCTGTGTAGACAAGCACTCATTCGTAAGCCATAACAGCGGGGAGAACTGGGTATGGTGAACATAGCAGTTCTTCTGTGCTGCCATATGCCTTCTCTCATGCAGTGAAGGAGCTAGCAAGCACTCGATATGAGCTGCTTTCAGGTCCTAAGGATCTTGACTGTAAGCACTGGAACCTACTGCTCTCCCTTTTTCCTTTTTTAAAGGCAAGTATATGTGTTAAGGGATTGACTCCTGCTTGTAGCTGATTTAGGCCAGGAACTAGTCCTTAAGGAAACCAAGACTTGACTTGAACTTTATTATAGAAATCTTGACAGCTTCCTTTGCTCTCCAGTAAATGGAAAGGAAGGATGGTGAGAAAACAACTTTTGTTTTGCACTCTAAGGTTCAAGACCACCTGCATAATCCTGCAGACCTGTTTGCTCTGAGTGAGTAGGCTGAGCTCTTGACTTTCTTTATCACTGTCAGAACTGACAGGTGGCCTGGGCTTATATGATATGAAATACATTTTTGGAACAGCCTGTTCTGTCAAAGAGTGTGGTTAGTAGCTCCACACCAAGACTTGAACCTCAATATTATCCCCAGCACTGTCCATAGCATTCTGAGCAGACAGCTAGAGGAGCAGCAGGCATCAATCACAGTGAAAGTCCTGTCTTTGCTAGGAAACAGTAGCATTCTTCAGATGAGAGATCAGAAATGGGTATTTTGGAAGGCCTCTCAGAATGCCTGCTTTGGTCGCCTTTTCTAGTCCAGCATTTAATGTCTGACCTTTCATGTCATTAATAGTTGCATATAAAGTAACTGTTTGTTCATCATCTTATTCTAAATTAAACTTGCTGTTCTTTCCAACTAGGAGTTGGTAAAGCGTTAAAGAAGATAAACAGGCTCATAGTCTCAAAAAAGAATAAAGACATTGTTACAATTGCTAATGCAGTGTTTGCAAAGAGTGGCTTTAAAATGGAAGTGCCTTTTGTTACAAGGAACAAAGAGGTGTTTCAGTGCAGTGTCAAGAGCGTGGACTTTGAGGACCCAAATGCAGCATGTGATTCCATCAACCAGTGGGTGAAAAATGAAACAAGGGGTGAGTATTGGTGAGTGCTTTTATGTGCATGGCAGGGTGGTGTCTGAGCCATCTCAGATTCAGATGGAAATACTGGGGAAAGATGGGGAGGCAGAAAAAGCTCTGCCCTACAGCTGAAAACTGTCTTTAAGCTGGCATTAGTGTGATGTTTTAGAGCTGGTGGGCCAGGAATCTGCAGTCCCACTGCCCCAACAGATCTGCCTGTCTGGTGGCCTTGAGGGATGTGTATAGTGTGTGTGTCCATCTGCCCATGGGATCAGGGGAGCTTCTACTGTTCCTTGCCTTCATACAACTGGTGAGAAATCCAAGCAGAGTTCTCTTAGAGCTATGCTTTCTCAAACATAAAAGATGCTTTCAAGCAATTCAGAGATTTGGCTCAGTAAATCAGATTTGTGGAAAGCTGTAAAGCAGTTCAGCTTTTGCTCTTGCTGCCCTAAACTGTTGCAAGATATGGCCATGTTCTTAGGAGTCATGTTTAGTGGAGGATTTTTAACTAACACTGTCTTGACAGAACTCCTCGTGGTTCAAGCCTCATGGCATCTAGTTGCCAAGGTTACATATGCTAAAGCCAGAAATCATGTTTTGCAACATATTCATAGTCTAGGTGAACTACATGTTTGGTATCTCTTGGAGTTAAAGCCAGTGCTTCCTGGATGTGAGGAGTGTGTTAATGATGTTGGATGTGGTATTTGTGAAATGAGGCTGTCAAATTCTTTCACTACCACATCACCACTTTCGCATAGCAGTGTTGCAAGCAGTGTGCGAACAGGAAAGTGCTTCAGCTGAAACCGTTACCACTAACATAGTCTTAAATCTGCTCATGTGCTGGAAAGGGTAAGGCCTTGCTAGTAATAACATCAGTCTATCAATTAGCAAGATATGTTTGCTTTCTAATTATCCCAAAGGTTTACTTTTTGACAAAAATACCATTGGCTTTATGAACCTCAAATGTATTGCCCCATGAGGAGTTGGCACACTCACAGACAGAGAGGCCTAAAGTATCATGTGCTTCAGGTTCTTAATGAACAGTAGGCCAGTGTTACGACAGCAAATACTCAGACTTTCTTTATTTCTTCTAGGTATGATCGATCAGGTTGTAGCTCCAGATGATATTGATGGCAGTTTAACCAGACTGGTTCTAGTAAATGCTGTGTATTTCAAGGGCTTATGGAAATCACGATTTCGACCTGAAAATACAAAGAAACGTCCATTTTATGGAGCTGATGGGAAGACCTACCAAGTTCCTATGCTGTCTCAATTATCTATCTTCCGCTGTGGTAAGCTCAGTAACTCCCACTACCACCAACAATAGCTGTAAAATTTGCTCTTTCCCTTCAAACTAGAGCAAGAATTTGCTGCACATGTGGTGTTTAATGGTATTGCTTATTGTAGCTGATGTAGGAGGCTTTGTGTTACAGAATTATCTGATACTGCTGAGGTGTGGATGAGCTTGCTGTGCAAGGTATTTAACAGTTGCTTAAGGTAGAGTACTCTGTCAAAGTACTTGCCTTACGTTGTTGCCTTTAAAAAGGAAAATCTGAAGTACCTGAACCGAGAACTCTGCATGTTACTTAAGCTTTGCAGTAAGAAGAAATTATTAGTTTTTAAGGGGTGAGAATAAAGGAAAAGTGCTGACTGAAGCAGAACCCTGAGGTGTATCTGGTGATGACCTGTGTATGGAAGAAAGATTGGAGTAGAATCAATCTGTATTTTACTGTATAATAAAGAAATGGGACTTGCACAGTCCCCAGACCTGTGGGAATCGGAGGAGCACAGGGTTAGTATGTTGGCTATATCTTGCAAGGTGTGAAGCTGCTCTTCAAATTCAAATTGAGTCACAAGTGAAAAGAAGTTCAGCAGGTTCAGCCAGACTTCCATCAGAGACTCTCAGAGCTGACATAGGCAGCTCTATGCAACTGACAGTGTACTTCAGAGCTTCTTTATTGGTCAAAGTAAGATTGAAGCTCTGATGAAAGCACATCTTCTGTTGTGTCCTTCCAAGAAGAGAGCAGTGCTGCCTGGAAATAGGCCTGAGAGTACAGCTTGCTATAAATCCAAAAAACAAGACCCACTGTGTTTTTAAATGCCTAGTTTTACTATCAGTAGTACTTGACTAATAGTAGATTTGTGTTAAACAGCCATAACTTTCTGTCCCAAACCCACATATTAGAGCAGATGTAATACTTCCAGATAACTGCTGAAAGTGTGAGTTGGGAGAGGTGGGGAAGCCTACTGCAGTGTATATTACTTATCTATGGAGTTTGAAAGAAGTAGATAACTTAAGATGGGCTTTAGCAAGATTATTATCTTAAGTTTTTGTTTCTGATGCTGGTTAAAAACTCCATTATGTTGGTGTCATGGTTTAACCCCAGCCAGCAACTAAGCACCATGCAGCTGCTCACTTACTTCCCCCACACCCAGTGGGGTAGGGGAGAGAATGGGGGGGGGGGGATGGACACAAAAAAAACTTGTGTGTTGCGATAAGAACAGTTTAATAGGACGTAAAGGAAGAAAATTATAATAATAACATTACAATAATAAAAAAAGAATTGGAATATACAAAACAAATTATGCACAATGCAATTGCTCACCACTTGCTGACCAATGCCCAGTTAGTTCCACAGCAGTGATCTGCCCCTCCTGCCCCAGCCAGCTCCCCCCAGTTTATATACTGGGCATGACATCACGTGGTATGGAATATCCCTTTGGCCAGTTCGGGTCAGCTGCCCTGGCTGCGTCCCCTCCCAACTTCTTGTGCCCCTCCAGCCTTCTTGCTGGCTGGGCATGAGAAGCTGAAAAATCCTTGACTTGGTATAAACACTACTTGGCAACAACTGAAATCATCAGTGTGTTATCAACTTTATTCTCATACTAAATCCAAAACATAACACTATACCAGCTACTGGAAAGAAAATTAACTGTCCCAGCCAAAACTAGGACAGTTGGCCTATGTTTAAGCTAGAAAAGCTATTGAGGCTAGAAAGGAACAAGAGAAATACTGCTGAGTTAGGACTAGTTTTAGGTTGGGTCTCTCTGGATATCCTAACACAGGGTTTCTGTCTTATTTATGCTTGCAAAGGTATCTTTAAAGGTTTAAATTTCTTAAGCATCTTAAATCCCATCAGTTGACTGTGAAGATGAACTCCCCTCCTGTTTGATATGCCTCAGTAGTAATGATAGTAGCATGTAGCAGATGAGGAAAGTAGTACTTTGCTGTTGGACTGTTAACCTTTTGTTACTGTCCTGTAGCTGACTATGCAACCAGTATTTTGATCTGTAGGCCCCAGTCTGAGAACTGCTGTCATAATAAAAGGAAATAATCAAACTGCCAAGCTTGACACAATTCTTGCAAAATAAGTTCAACACGGCCAGTTTTCTAGCAATATGAGTTCAGTAAAGGCAGGTTGCATGGCCCTGGCAACATGATTAAATTTCTGATGAAGATGTCGATTTTTCAGCTTGGGCTGACAAGTGCAGACTTATATGAAGAAAGGAGAAAGATAATAAGGTCTTATTGCTATCCAAAAACTTTGCCAGAAACGCTGTCTGTATTTAAACTGACAAGTTTTCACTTGAAACTCCCATAGAAAGCATTTGCTTCCCAGTCACATGCCAGAAATCCCACAGTAACCAAAGGGAACTTGGAGGACAGGGTTGCTCAAAGACAGTCTTCCCGGCACTTGCTGTAACTCAGAGGCATTGCTATCTCACTCCTTCTCATCTAATTGGCCTCCTGCACTGCCTTGAAGTGGCTGCTCTCCACTACCTTCAAGGACTTAAGACTGCTTCCTAATGAGACCCTTATTAAGCAAGAAAATGAAGTAAATGCAATAGACTACCTCAAACAGGAGCTCTTCCAATAACTCTTGGAGGAGAAAGAGCTTGTCTACAAGATCTCTTTGGTTTGGAAAGATAGTCTGCTGCTTTTCCTTGGTTTTTGTTTCTCAGTGCTCAGTTGGTTCTGGTACAGCTGAGGTCTGAAGTAGAGATCCAGCTGATT
The DNA here is from genome assembly GCF_947461875.1 of Haliaeetus albicilla. Classification (NCBI taxonomy): domain Eukaryota; kingdom Metazoa; phylum Chordata; class Aves; order Accipitriformes; family Accipitridae; genus Haliaeetus; species Haliaeetus albicilla. The sequence continues at coordinate 23,963,281 of NC_091491.1, read as the reverse complement.
CACAGACCTGGTGATTTCTAACACTTGTCACTCTGGACTGATGAGGTTTTTCTGGGAAACAGTGTGCATATCAAACTCAAATGAGCATTTGCTTCATGGTGTCATCCTGTCTGTGCTCTTTGTCAAACTAGCATCTGTACAGAGCCCATGCCAGTTTCGAAGGGTTGCCTAGCAGGAAGGCAGGCAGTCTGTGACTTTTTAGAGTTGGTTTTAAAACGTGGGCGAAGCTTTCTGAACAGACTCTTACAGCTGTAGGTGTCTAAAGGTAAAATAGAGATGTAAGACTAACAATTATGGCTCATCAGGTTTGCTTATTTTTTCAGGCACTACAAGTACTCCAAATGAGCTGTGGTATAATATCATTGAATTGCCATACCATGGTGAAATGATAAGCATGTTGATTGCTCTGCCTACCGAAAGCACAACGCCGCTCTCTGCTATCATTCCCCACATCAGCACAAAAACAATAGGAAGCTGGATGACAACCATGGTAGCAAAAAGAGTGCAGGTTATTTTACCTAAGTAAGTACTAATATAATTCATTTCTCCTTCAGGGAATGTTTTGGGGGTCATATACATATATATCCTCTGATACAGGAGAAACAGCAGGCTTAAGGCAAATTTTCTGCATAATACTGATGCATTCTTTTTTTTGTTCCAACTAGATTTACAGCAGTAGCAGAAACAGATTTAAAGGACCCTCTGAAAGCACTTGGTATTACAGATATGTTTGACCAGTCAAAGGCAAACTTTGCAAAAATAACAAGTAAGTTGGTTGTTGTTGGGTTTTTTCTTTTTTTTTAATCCATGGTGGTCCTTATTCATAGTTTCTGGCACTGAATAAAGCACTGTTTTAGCAATGCAGTTGTCTGTTTTAGATTGGGTGTTACCATGCCATTGGAGCTAAGTTCTGGTTTGTAGCCAGCCAAGCATGGCTGCTTGTTTCTGTTGAATGCAGTGGCTTTTTTCCCCTTGTCTTGCACTAAAGCAGTAAATCATATTAGTCAGCTTAAGATTTGGTATTACAACCTGAGGGTCTCAAGCATTGTCTAAATCAGTGGCAGGACTTCTAACGATACCATACCTTAGACTATAACAAATACCGCAAGTGCAGTATTTAACTTTTCCCTAAAGTGTGTGTTTAATGACTTTCTCTTGAGCTGTAGGAAAGCTCAAGGACTAAATTCCCAGTTTAAGGGACTGCACAAACCAGAACTATAAATATTAGTATCTGAAAATGGGATGTAAACATCTTTTGAACTTCTGGCTCTAAAATGGTGTCTTTTTTTCTGTTCTCTGCTTCTGTTAAACTCCTGATTAGCTTCTACAGAGAGATCTGACAAAAAAGCCTGCCTTTTGCTGACAAATTCCTGTGTTTTATTGAAAGCAAGGTGTCTTGCTAAGTGCCTTTTCCCCCCCCCCGACATTGAGATAAATGGGAGCGTAACTTAAATTAGGATAGCATATTTTTTCAGTCATTTGTTTAATTAAAACTAAAAATGCAAGCGAACACTTAAACTGTGAAATAAGAAGACCTAGTAAATGGGGAGGAGGGAGTTATTCCCTATTCTCTAACTACTTAGTGACTGTAATCAAAGATATTACCAGTAGTGTTCTTCCCCGCAGCTTCAGGATTTCAGTAAGATTGTAGCAGCTTTTATTATTCTTAGCCATGCTACCATAGCTGCTAGCTACAAGGTACTTCAGGACTCTTGCAGTTATTTTTCTGAAAGTGCTGTTCTCCTTGGGTTTTTCAGGAACAGAAGGTCTTCATGTATCTCATGTTCTGCAAAAGACAAAAATCGAAGTTAGTGAAGATGGAACCAAAGCTTCTGCAGCAACAAGTAAGCAACTGTACTGATAACTGTCAGACTTGGGGAAAACTGTATTAGAAGGCTACACCACTAAGCAAAGATAGCCCACTTAGAGCACATTCCTGCAATTGTCTCAGACATCAGATCAGATCAGTTGATGGATTTTATGTAATTTCTAAGGAAAACCCCAACTTGCCAGTATTGATCAGACCATTGGTATATTCTAAGAAATATAAACAGGCTTACTTCTAGAGAAGTGTCTTGTAATAGCTAACACTTTGGCCACCAATGTAATGTTCCTGGCTATCTAGGTGGCAAAGAGGACTAAGCTACTACATCCTTGAGGTGATAACCCAAGACTTCCTTCCAGCTTTCTGTGGGTCTTGTGTTGTGTCTTTTTAATGTGGTTCCTATACGAATATGTGACCTGTACAACCTTAAATGTCCAAGTTGGTAGGTTTTAAGCATTTATCTCTACCTGTGCAAGCTTCTAGTATATGCTAGAAAACTTCACTTTGACAGAATATATAATGTGTTGTGGTCCTTGCTTTGTCTAACTTTAAACCGTATGTTTCTTGCAAGCTGCAATTTTAATAGCGAGGTCATCCCCTCCTTGGTTCATAGTAGACAGGCCATTTGTGTTTTTCATCCGGCACAATCCTACAGGTAAGCAGCATTTATCTGTACTTTTTTGCTTAGAAGTTGAATATCAGCTACGTAATAGAGACGAAGTCTGGAGCTACTGAATAACTATTGCTTTAAAAAAAAAATAATCCTGCAAGTATATTTCTATGCCTTTAATACTAAGTTGTTTTATTTGGAATACAACTCAACAGGAAAAAGAAGTATTGCCTGCCAAGTTAACAGAAACAAACATGGCAGGTTCATGGGTACAAAAGAACAGTCTTTAATACTCCTAGGTCCCCTGAGTGGAGAGGAGATAACTCTGTTACTGATAGTGAATTGGTGAATAGGGACCCAGCTTTCTGATGGACAGTAAAATAGTGCTAGGGCAAAGGTAGAATAGGGGCTTCAGACATATAGGGTGTTGCTGCAGCCTGCTGTGAACAGAAGTTAGTGCTAAAACATAGTGATTGTGGTTTCTTTGCAGTATGGGTTGACTCTCATACAGCAGAGCTGCCCCAGTTACTTTGACTAACTCATCTACTTCTTGCAGTGACATGTGGATGATAGATACGCTAGTTAGTAGGGAACAAGATGCAGCTGCCAGCATTGGGGGAAGAGTAGGCTCCTGGCAGCAGTCCCTGTCCCAAGGCTCCACAGAGCATCAAGAGAACTGTGTGTCTCTAGAAATATGAGCTGGCCACCCATCCAAACATACGCTTCCCTGGGCTCACAAACTTGAGGGAGGCTAGACAAGACACTAATGAGGTGGCTTGGCTGTGCTCTGTGGACTTGATGCTTTTATGGAAAAGTTTAGCTGTATTCATGGATTATGGTAATCCTTGTTTTTGTTTTGTCCCTCAGGTACAATCTTGTTTATGGGACAAATAAACAAACCTTGAATGTGGAAAAGACTTTCTTCAAGGAGTAAACAGACTCATGTGACACACCCCTGTTCTAGTAAATATTTTGTACGCTACTCTTTGACTTCACTCAAGAGCTAGTTTTAACCACTGACTAGGTTTTGAAACAGGAGTCGATGTAGTTCTGGCTTTGTGGGGAAAAATACAGATTGAAAACTACAGTATCTCTTCAAAATGTCTAAAAGATTCTCTAAACTACTGAATGGTTACTTACGCTAACAAACTTTTGAGCTTTTTCTGTATCTACTAAGAATTTTATGTATGGCTTTTGTGAGAGGATTTTAACAAAGAATGATAAACGTTTCTATTAATGTTGGTTTCTTCTTGTGTGTGGAAAAGGTCTAATTTTGTAGATACCGCCTATCAAGATGACTTTTGGTTCTTGAGTATCTTGGTACCTGGATATTCTTGGTAGAAATAGATTAAAAGTTCTAGTAATTTTTATTTTATATAGTGCATGTATCACTGAATTTTAAAACTAATGTGGTGTTAAATACACATCGCATTGTCCTGTCTTATTGTAATGTAAACTTGTCATTGCTAGTATACACTTTCTATGGGATTTAAATTTTTATATTTGTTTTTGTACAAAGGAAAAAATAAAACTGCATTATGACCAGTCACTGTTGTGGATCATGGATGTGCTGATGGGTATTTGGGTCCAGAGCCCTGTGAATGTACTTGTTTGAGACTTCCTTCTAAGGAAGGTGAAAGAAGGGTGGTTTTGTGAGGATTTTTTTGTTGTGGGTTTTGTTTTGTGGGGTTTGGTTGTGTTTTGTTTTGTTTTAACTGCCTGCAGCTGATTACCTCTTCTGCTGAAGTCATTCTGCTGTGGATGAATTATCCATAGGTTCAGTAGCTGAAGAGCAAACTCTTTGTATTTGCTATGCCCAAGTTGCTGCTAAAACTGCCATATGAGGACATCTCACTGCACCTTCAGGGTCTTTCCTCCTGCTCCCTATGGTGTAGGTTATGTGCACATTTGCATGTTTGCAGCTCCTTACAGGACTCTCCTGAGTGCAAAACTCTTCAAAAGATAAGCAGTAAATCCCTTTGCCTTGTCACAGATGTTTTTTTGTTTGCAAGCATGTTGTACTGCTCCTGTGGCAACTGAGGGATTTGGATGGGGAAGGTAAGTCTTTGATATTAGTTGCTTCTCTTAAGGGCATGCTTGCAGTGAGGGGAGCCAGCTGATGGTGGTCCGTGGGGAGAAATTCCTGCAGTGTTTGACAGACTCAGCCTTGGTGTAAGTAGATGACTGTTGCATGTATCCACAAGCTGGAGGATGAATGAGCATTGAGCCTTTTTGTCAGGTAAGAATACAAGATGAAGTGAAAATGCTTCCAGCAGAAAATACCTGAATGTGTCATGGATGGCCAGTCCTAACCCAGGGTGAGAGCTCATAATGCCACAGATAATGCACAGGCACTAACTTAGTAAGGGGGAGGGGAGTTACAAAACAGCTCTACAGAAAGAATGTCTGGCTCTAACTGCTGGCCTCTCTTTTCCTGCTTGAGTTGATTACTGCAAACTTAAAGAAGAATAAATCTGGCTAGCTGTCTTTTATGGGATGTATTAGTTGCCTACCACCAAATCCTCATAAACTGGGAGAGAAGTGCTCCTGCTGTGTCTTGTGGTGCTGCACGCTAAGGGCTAGGTCTCCTGCACTCAACTCCAAAGAGGTGAATGGAGAAACTAGTATAATCTAGTTTTCTTCCAATCTTACTGAAGAGAAAGTGAGCCATGCAGGCAGAAGACAAAAACAACCAAACAAAAAAAACCCCCCGAAAAAACTCTTAAGTGTGTGACTGATGTAAATAAAGATTCCAGTGCTGAGCAGATTAACTAAAGATTCTGATGCTGAGCAGGAAGGCTCTCCTGGCTAGCCTAGCCAGCCTTGCCTTCAACTCCTTGTATCTCATGCAGGCAAGGAGCAAAAGCAGTAATGGAATTGTACAAAACTCAGTAACAATTACAATGACACTTGCATTGGTTTGTCTTCCATCTAGCTTGGGTATGGTTTCTCCTGCAAAAATAGAGAAATGTTGCCTCACAGAAACTGTATAACTAGGACCTGAGCTGGACTTCAGAAGGCATGATGTATGTGAGAAGTGCCTACTGGGGTGCAAGGTGCCATCTTAGGGCTCTGGAGCAGTGTGAGATTGTATTTCAGAGTAACAGTATTGCTTTTTTGATATTAAAATAAAATTACAATATGAGAATTAATTTTCCAGTTGCTTCTATTTGATATTTGTGGTAAGAATTCAAATATTAAGGGGTTGGCACTCAAACTGAACTCCCATAGTTGCACACGGCAGCAGTGTATGCTCTGTGCAGCAAGCAGGCTTGGGATTGGATGTGGGCAAGAAAAAAAATGCAGTGACAAACTGTAAACAACTGTTGGTCCCTTCTGTTAGTCCTGAAATAATTTGCAAAATAAGATGATTGCTTAGAGCACTGAACAAAGAGTAACTGTGAGCATTTTCTTTTTCCCCCAACCAGGCAAAAGCTGGACAACAAAGAGCGTGGCTTGGAAAACATGAACGGGCTTATTCAGCCTGATTGGGCTGGGCTTATTCAGCCCAATACCTGCCCAGGCTGAGCTCTGAGTAAACTGATGGGGAATGTCACATTTAGCAGCTACTTGGGAGCTTCAAGGTTCTGCAGTACATGGCTGAAATAAGTCACCACTATGAAAAAGGGGTTTCAGCTCTGCTGCTTCTGACACTTGAAGCAGTATTTTTTTTCAGTGCTGGGAAAGGCTGAACTAAGATGCTGATGGTATTTGCCTGTAAAGGAGTTCAGGATGAAGGGAGGTGAAATAAAAGCCTGGGAAGGAGAGGGTTAGGTTTGCTGCTAAAAACTTCCTTTTTAGTAATGCTGTAAAAACACTGTCTGTGCTTTTCAGTCCTGGGAGTTGATTCATATCAAATTTCCAGTCCTGCTTGACAGAGTAACTAGAGTTCAGTGTGATGTTTTAGTGTTAGGCCTATGCTTACTGTAGTCTTATTAACCCTTACTGTAGCAGTCTCTTAGCTGCTCTTGAAAGGCTTTGGGGAAGCCTGCAATCTGCAGAGGTTGTCTGTTAATTTTTTTTAATCTTTTTCTTTCTCTCCAGGATCATCAAGCCTAAGATGAATGCTCGTGCTGCTTGGGTCTGCTTCAATCTGTTCCTCCTCTACTCCCTGCTGCTTTGCAGTTGAACTTTGTCTTCACTCCATGGAAAAGCTGAGGTGGTTTTGGGCCCCTGAGCCCTGCAACACAGGCAGCCCTGCACCCTGCTTGAGAGCAGGAGGAGGGGCTTGGAGGAATTGTCCGCAAGAACAGTGTGAGATGGAATGTGTAAAGCTCATGACTTAACCATGGATTGGTAACTTCAGGCAGGAGTGTATCTGCTGTTACTGGCTGCTTTCCCTAGGTATGCCTCAGTTTCTCCATTTTTAAAAGTGGAGGTAATGCATCCTTTGTAAACTTTTCTGAGGTGGAAAGCCCAGAGAGACTGTTAGCTCTTCAGTAACATGAGACTGAAGCCCTGGGCAGGGAATGATCATGGAAAATGCTTGTGGTTATAATTGCTTTAGCCTAGAGACTAAGTAGGGAGGAAGAGTTCAGTAAAACTTGCCATACTTTTCCTGAGCCAGACTTGTAATGAAGAAAGTGGTTATGCATGAAGTAATTAACAGGAAAAATAGCAGGCTATTAATCTGCTAAATTGTCTCAACTTTGTTTTCCTAACTTCGGAGAGCTCTGAAAGGCTGCTTTTCTTTTACAACTTCCACGTTTCATTAACACTTTGTAGTTTTCAAATCTTGTTTGCTGGACAGAGTGGAGAGGGTAGGGAGGGGTGTGGTGGGTTGACCCTGGCTGGAGGCCAGGTGCCCACCAAAGCTGCTCTATTACTCCCCCCCACAGCTGGACATAGGAGAGAAAATATAACAAAGGGCTCATTGGTTGAGATAAGGACAGGGAGAGATCACTCACCAATTACCTACCGCCACAGGGGCATGGCTAATGGGGGTTATGGTCAGTTCATCACATGTTGTCTCTGCCACTTCATCCTCTTCAGGGGCAGGACTCCTCACATTCTTCCCCTGCTCCAGTGTGGGGTCTGTCCCATGGGAGACAGTCTTCCACAAACTTCTCCACTGTTGGTCCTTCCCATGGGCTGTAGTCCTTCAGGAGCATGCTGCTCCAGTGTGGGTCCCCCATGGGGTCACAAGTCCTGCCAGAAAACCTGCTCCAGCATGGGCTCCTCTCTCCACAGATCTGCAGGTCCTGCCAGGAGCCTGCTCCAGGGTGGGGTTCCCATGGGGTCACAGCCTCCTTTGGGCATCCCCCTGCTCCAGCGTGGGGTCCTCCATGGGCTGCAGGTGGATATCTGTTCCACCATGGACCTCCATAGGCTGCAGGGGAACAACCCGTCTCACCATGGTCTTCACCACGGGCTGCAGGGGAATCTCTGCTCTGGCACCTGGAGCATCTCCTTCCCCCTCCTTCTTCACTGACCTGGGGATCTGCAGGGTTGTTTCTCTCACATGTTCTCACTCCTCTCTCTGGCTGCCATTTCTGTGTGCCCTGCAACTTTTTTTTCCTTCTTAAATCTGTTGTCCCAGAGGTGCTATTGCTGATGGGCTTGCCCTTGGCTGGCGGTGGGTCCGTCTTAGAGCCAGCTGGTCTTGGCTCTGTCAGACATAGGGGAAGCTTCCAGCAGCTTCTCACAAGAGCCACCCTTGTAACCCCCCTGCTACCAAAACCTTGCCACACAAACCCACTACAAGGGGCCAGATCCTCAGCCCATGTAAAAGGGATAACTGCTGTTCATCCCTTGGCATCACACAGAATTCCCTGGTGGCAGCCCTCTTATGACAGCATCTGCTCCTTTAAAAACATGGCTGCGTTGCCTCCCAGCAGCAGAGTGTGTTAATGAAGATGAAAAAAAACCTCCAATATCTCTTTGTAAGCAATGTTCTAAAGACTCTCCCTTGTTCTTCAAAGAAAGAGAAAGCCCTTTAGCTTAGTCCCATCAATTTAAGCTGCATGTATTTATTAGTAATGCTACCACTACCTGTAGTGGTTGAAACCTGTCTAACGCTAATAATTCCCATTATTACTGTGGTGCCAGGAGGCTGTGATAGTCTTGTGTGCCTGATGTGACGTCTGGGAGGAGACAAGCCCTACCAAAGGCAGTAGGGGAACCTGAAGGTAGAAGCTGTGGAGGGTGATGCAGTCTGTTCTCCTCCCCAGGAGGCTGGAGCTGATGACAGACTGCAGATCTCCTTGCTCTCGGTTTGCTAGGCTTGCTGCAACAGCCAGGTGGACACTGGTCACTTACCAGATGACAATTTTATGTGAGCTCTTGACTAATGATGCCTTTTGCGTGCTGCAGGGACATGGAGTCATCTTGGGTGGATACTGCTAGCTCACAGTAACACAGCCATCTCAGTGCTGCGCTGCCTTCAGTCCTCTCTGCCCTTCTGATCATGCTGAAGTTCCCAGGGATGCCATTTTTGCTTTCAAGGCCATGGTGGGGATAACAGTTATAATCCAGAAGATTGGACCCTGTCTGGGATGTACGTGCATTAATGTGCTGACGTGTCCATTCCAATGTATCTCCAATGTACAATTGGCCCTGAGCAAAGGATTACTTTCCCTGAGCCTTTCCCGGCTGCTAAGCCCACGGCATCTCCCTTGAATATTGGATCTGGGCTCCTAACGCACCAAGTTCCCTGTAATTAAGCGTACCAGCTCCTGAAGGGTGTTGGTGCAACAGGGGCAGTGAATCAGATGCTTTTCCTTGGGGGCACTGAGCACCTGGAGGCTGTGGCCATCGGTTAATTATACTGGCTGTGAGCCACCCTGCCCTAGATCAAAGGGCTGGGTATGTCTCCTTGGTTCACGGGCGGCATTTGCTCCACTTCCAGACTAATTTGCGCTGGCTGGTTTGGGATCTGAACGGGCAGCGGAGAGTGGGGAAGGCAGCGCTGTATCTTTTGTTGTATCTGAGCAGCCTGGGCAATTTCACCTTCCCGAAACAGCTGAGGTGGGGACACTGCTGCTGTCGGGCTGTTCAAGGCCTCAGTGGTAGGTGCCTGCCCCTGGGAAGCACAGACCCGTGTCACCTCTGGCCCATCTTGCAAAACGTCCCTTGCCCTGGCCCAGGCCGGCTGCTGTCCTCAGCAGGCATCGTGGGGTTCCTGGCGGACCAGGGGCAGCTCGTGTCCCCTTGAGAAGCAGTGCCACCCTCAATGCTCCCCTTCGTACTTAAAAAAAACCCGAAAGAAATTCTGAGGGGAAATGATGGAATTTGAATAGTTCCGTTCTGTTTTCTTCTGTTACGTTTCTTCCGTTGGGAGCTCTGAAGGGTGTCTCCTGAGAAGCAGGGTCAAGTAGAAGGGCCGGGCGGGTGAATCTCCTGCCTTGTGGGCATCTCCACGCGGCGGTACTTCAGCAGGAGCTTCCGCGCTTCGCGTCCCCGGCCTTACCGGGGGGCCGGCGGGCTGCCCGGAGGTGCTGTCCCCGCGGCCCCGGCGCGCCCTCGGCCGCCGTTCCCCCGGCGGGGCCGCAGCCCCCTCTCGCGGCCAAGGCTTGAACCCACACCCCCCACCCCCCCCGCCTCTCTAAGGAAAGGCTGTTTACTGCAGCCGGCGGCCCGAGCCTTGCGCGGCCCGAGCAGCACCTCCGAGCTCTCTCGCTGAGCCTGCCTGCAGGAGGCGGAGGCGACGCTCCGAGCTATTCCTTCGGCTCCCGCTCCTCCCGGGCGAGGAGGTTGCCTTCCCAGCTGTTCTGGGAGGGCCTCTTTCTCCTCCCCGTGAGCTCAGACCGGGGCTCCGTCATCTCACGGCAGGGCGGCTGGAGCAAGCAGCCCTGCGGCGGGCTGCCAATGGCCAGGATCCCCCCGGGAAAGCCCTTGCCAGCTCTCCCTCCCCGTTCCCGCACGCTGAAGCGTTGGGCGGCTTTGCCCTTCCCAGGTGCTTGTGGCCCCTGTCGCCGCCTTGCCACCCGTGCTGGTCCCCTGCGGGACTCTGGTGTGACGGGGCACACGGGAGAGAGCGGCGGTCGATTTGGGGGGGGTCCTTTACCTTCCCATCTCGTTTTCAGGGATGCCTGATGGCTGACGCTGTGCCAATTATGCCTGGTTTAACTAGGAAAGCTGTGGAGAGGTAACCTGGCTGATGGCTCTTTGCCTGTTAAAGCGAGCTGGAGAGTGCAGTCTTCTCTTCCACACGACAGAGGCCAGTGCGGAGGATACACTGGCAAAGAATTGCCCGGGTAAGGTGTGCTCCTGCTAAAGGCAAAGGAGATGAAATGTGCTGTGCCATGGTCCTCCAGAGACACAGAAGCAGGAGGAGGAACGAGGGCCGGCACGAGCAAGGAGCAATACAAATGTGGTCTGCTCAGGGAATGGCTTTTATTGACAAAAGAACAGCTTTTGCGGGATTTCTGCTGCGGGAGAAAAGCTGACGTGATCCAGCCTAAGAAACAGGTCTGCGCAGCACCTTTCCAAGTCTTGTGAACAGAAATGGGAATCCTGCTACTTCAGGGCAAGGTGCCACATGGCTGTGGCGTTATTTACCTGGAACAATATGCCTTAAAACTAGACTGACCATCATGGCATGCTATGGCATGAGTAATTTGTAGCAGCACAGGAAGGAGGGGAGAATGACAGTGCTATATTTTGTGAGTGTATGGGAGGCAACAGGAGGCAAGCTGGAGAAAGGGAGGAGGAGGAGGAAGGGTTTAGCAAGGAGGATCCAGTAGGTTGTGATTCTGGAGGTGGAAAACACAAGGTATTTTCATATCCCCTGCTCCTGCAAAGGAGCTCAGAAGGAGATGGAAGAGCTGGCAGAAGGGTGTACCTCTGAGCCAAAATGCATTTTCACCACAATCCCAAGTCAAGGTCAGCAGGATGATGAGTACCAGATGATGAGGCTGGAGGGAATGTCTTACATGATAAAAAAGGAAGGTTAAAAAAAGGAAGATTAAAAAAAGCTCATAACCACTAGTCATCTAACAAAGTCTTTGGATAGCTGTTTGTGAAAACCTTTCCCTGTGGATAAGCCATCCTATAGCTGCACGTTCATACCGAGTCCCTGATGTGAAGTCTCTGTATGGGAAGAGTGCTGCCTTCCCCTCTCTTCTTTGGGCAGAGATCCAGAATCTCATTTCTGACAACTGGCATGAGCTAAGCAGGTCAGGTTTAAAAAGCAGAGGAATAGGTATGAGCAAAAAAAGAGCATTGGGCAACAAGGTGTCTTTTGGTAGCTGCTTGGATTGTGAGAGAATTATTAGTTCTGATTATAGGTATTTCCACTGGGCTAAGCTCTGTATTGCTGTTTGCAAGCACAGGGAAACTTTGCACAGCAGACGTGGTCAAGGCCTGAAATAACGTGTTTGAAGGATTTTAGATTCAGCTGTGCCATGTATTTCACTTATGTGGTCATTGTCTGTTGTCTGTCCTGGGCCGATTTGTTAGACCAGATGTGGAGTCTTGTCTTGTCCTCAGCAACCAAGTCAGACTGCCACGCACCAGGTCCTCCCTTATGAATAGGATTCAGGCCAGATTCTCGCAGCACTATAGACGAGCACATTACTCAATAAACTATTAAGCTTACCTGTAGAGCTTCTGGTAAAGGTGGTCCTGGTACGAGGAACTGGTAAATGATTACAGGTGTTCCTGCACAAGTGTGTTTGTATGCAGCCAGCACCCCCAAGTGCAGAGGGCTGAGTGAGCAGCTCTGCTGGACCTCAGCTCTGGAGCAGGTATCAAGCAGTAAAGCACTGGGAGAAACCCTAAGCTCCCTGTAGGGTACAGCAAGTCTAAGGTCTGTAGATGTGGAGAACAAGAGCCTCAAAAGGAGATAGATGTTTAACTCTCCTAGATTCCAAGGCGATTCAGGCACCTGCATCCCCCTGAGGCTCTGGGCTGGGCTCTTGGGGTAGGTCTGCACAGAGTCACCTGTTTTGGAAAGACCCATTTCCTCCACATGTCCTTCTGCAACCTCTCCCTGTGAAGCCTGGGTGAAGGCTTGCACAACCCTGGAAGAAGTGAACATAGTCAGTCCCCTGTTACAGGGACTGTTATCTTGCCACTTCATCTTATAGCTGAGCCTCTTCAGAACCATAGGAGATGTGAAGTAGTGCAGGGCTGGATTGACTTGCTGCAATTATAGTGGCGGTTCAAACAAGGTGATGGAAAAAATAGGTTGGGGAAGGATAAATGGAGAGAAAAAGCAGGTTATAAGTTTAGTAACTGGACCAAAAGAGGAACACCGGAGACAGAAAAGCACCATGACACAGGCATGAGCTGAATGAGTGGGGAGTGGGCAGCATTCGGGAGGTAAGAAAAGTGGAATCTGGAAATACAGAGGAAAGACTAGGGAACAGGGAAAAGCTGAAGCTGAAGGCAAAGCAAAGTGTATGTAACCACAAGTATTTTAAAAACTTTGAGTTGGACCCAATCTTCCTGCGTCTGTTTCCTTTGCTGTCTAGCAAATAGCTGGGAAAGCCAGTAAGACAGATAAAATTCCTCCTTTGGGCCAGGTCAGGGGAAAGATAATTGCTGTCTGCTGCCCTCCTCCAGGAGCCTGGGGAAGCCTCATTCAGCCTCCCTGGCTGCAGGTACGTGACATGGTCTGTGATGGCTTATGAGATGGTACACTCCCCACCGCCGTGCCCCGCAAGGTTCGTCCTTGCCTCACCTTGTAGCTCCTGTCTCCGGGCTCAGTTCTGTCTCGGACATCCTGAGCAGAAATAGCTTTGCCCAGCTTACAGTTAGGATTTTCATGTAAGCTCAGTGTGTGTGTTGGTTATATCCAGACACACCGTTGTTCAAATATTTACATATCTGCTAGACCTGGGATTAGAAACTACATCTCTGCTTGCAGAGAAGGGTCCTGACCAGCTCCAGTAACCTCTCCACCAGCCCCTGGCTGGTCCTGACAAGCAGCAGCTCTGGTTCAGGATTGGACTCCAAGGTGCGAACAGGACCCGGGCCGTGGACGCAGCAGCTACCAAAAAAACAGCACTGAGGGGAGGAATTCTGCTGTTGATTAACCAACTACCTGGACAATACTGACGCGCACCGGACACGAAGACAATAACCAGCACAATCCAGCTGCTTAAGAACTTAAAGGATAAAGGCTTACAGCCGCTTCTAGTTTAGAAGACATAAAGCTGGTACATTTCCTGTGACTGCACATCCTTCCTCAGTCCGCATCCTTCCACTGAGCACTCCCGGGGGAATGAATATCCTTTTCTTTGCCGCCTTACCGTGGCGCCAGGCCAGCCGGGCAGGGGCAGCGAGCGGCGGGCTCCTCGGGGCGCCAGGGTAATGGCACGAACTGTATTTAACAGCAGCAGCGCTGGTCCCGAGCGGAGCTCTGCGGTTCGCGTCTGGGGGAGCACGGTCAGCCCCGCAGCCCACGCCACGCAAACGCGTGTTTGAGCTCAGGGCCACCTCCCGCTCCTTGGCACGCCACAGCCCCCCTGGAGGTGACGGCTCCCGTACCGGGTGGGCTGCCGGAGGCCCCACCGACAGCCCCGGCCCTGAGCCGCGTCGTCTTTTCCCGCTCTTCCACCACACGCGGCTCCGCTACCCCAGAGCGCAGGCCTGCCACCGGCCCGCCCTACGCCACGGACGACGCCAGCGCGCCGCCGCGGCTGCGCCGCTACACGGGGCACCTCGGCCCGGCGGGGCGGGGCGGCGCCGCTACACGCAGCGTTACGGCGCCCGCCGCGCTTTCCCCGCGCCGTCAGCTGATGGGCGCCGGGCCGGTCCCGCGGCAACATGGCGGCCGAGATCCACTCGCGGCCGCAGAGCAGCCGGCCCGTCCTCCTCAGCAAGGTCGAGGGGCACCAGGACGTGGTGAGCGCCGCGCTCCTCATCCCCAAGGAGGACGGCGTCATCACGGCCAGCGAGGACAGGTAAGCGGAGGCCGCCGGCCGCCTCACGGGGCGGTGAGGCCCCTCCGGGCCCGTGAGGCCCCTCCGGGCCCGCCGCCCGACGGGGGCTCGGCGAGGGGCTAGGCCGGGGCGCCGGCGGCGGGAGCGGGCGGGCAGGGCAGGCCCGGCCCGGCCCGGGCGGCCCCTCGGCGGAGGGTCGGGTCGGGTCGGGTCCGCTCCCCTCCCTCGGCGGTCTCCGCTCCGTGCGGGGCTGCGGCTGAGCCCCCCCACCCCCGATGCTGGAGCCCCCCCCGGAACCGGGCTCAGCGGCGGCGCGGTCCCAGCGGGAGGTGGCAGCCGGCGGGAGCTGGCGGAGCCGGGGAAGCATAGCACTGGGGCGGGGGGAAATCAGGTTTTACGCTGTAACTTTGCCAGGGGGCACGCAGCCGTGACTCTTTGCCTGGAGCCATAAGGAAGTGACCGAAGCTGCAGTTCAAGGGAGGAAAATAGCATTAGGCGACTTCCCGGAGCTCTTGGAGGGAGGCAGCGGCTGAGCCCACACGGCTGCGGGTGGGAGCGGGGCTCGGGAGCGCAGAGCTGACAGCGTTCCCCTGCCGATAGGAAAAAGCTGTTGTACTTCATGCGCGCTTTCCAGCACCTGCGAAGTAGATGGAAAAGTACAACTCATTTGTGGGAGTAAAAGGGTTCTGCAGCGGTTACTGGCAGAACCAAAAATGTGGGAATACGTTTCCTCTGCCTTCAGCTGTGCTGTCTAAATCACTCGTAGGTACGTTATTGCTTCCCCTGTCTGTCAAGAGGGTTGGAGCTCCCTGAGCTGCTTCAGTCAAAACAAGACCATTCTGATGGCTCCGTCTGAAGGTCTCAAACCTGCTTCGTTCTGGCTGAAACAGTTGAGGGAGTGAGTTGGCACATCTGAGGGGAGAGGCGGTGATGAGCTGCTGAGGACAGTGATTTCTGGTTGGAAGGGAAAACGTCTTCAGAGTCTAATCCTGATCTTCGACACTGGCTCACGTAGTATGTGAAACATCTGTCACAAAAGCTGGTAATATCGTTAAGCGGTTATTCAGATGAAACAAAAGTGGAAATGAGGAAGCAAGTAGCACAGAGGGTTGTTGGCTAGGGGAGGGGGGAGGGGTCTGCAGTGTAGTGGTAAGAGCTGGAATTTCCCCGTGCTATGTGGAAAGTGACTTTTAAATGTGAAGAGGGGTAGGAGATGCTTCTTAAGAGCTCCTGTCCAGAAACTGCAGTGGTGTTTGAAAGGACCACGTTAAAGTATGAAAGTGCATTCTTTGAGATGTAGCTTGGTGGAGGCATAATTTTACTGTTATCATATAAAACTTTTAAAAATGAATTTGCATTAATTTTTGCATAAATTCTTATTTGAAAAGCCTGACCTTGCGAGAAACAGTAGGATGTGAGTGCTGAAAATCAGCAGAGCTATGGTGTTACTTGAACTAGTAAACTAGGTTTTCTGCCATTTATTTTTAGGTCAAAAAGAGCAAACAGACCAGCTAGCAACAGCACATGGTAACTTTATAAGCTTACTGTTAGCCAAGACATTCAATATTTGGATGTGGAGGGGAACAGATCAAGTGCAAAGGGTGTAAACTTGTCCTGGTTTAAGTGAAGTTTACCACATATTGTTAGTTTTTCATTAGCTGGTATTAAAGTGACAAAATTTGTATAGGACATGTCATGGTGCTCTTATGCAGATCAGGTGGAAACACTGTCAAATTTGTCCTACTTCTCAGGGACCTGGCAACATAAATCTGGTATTAAAAAATGTGAAGCTATAGCCACACCTATTGGTGTTGATTATCAGCATTTCTCAGAATCAGAAAGTGCTAGTCTATCTTCACTTCCTATGGAGAGGTGGTAAGAATGTATTTTTCATTGGCATGCTAAGAATTGTTTTCAAGTGCCAGTTGAACTCTTTAGAAAACGGGCAGTAGAAGTAGTTGAATTTGGAAGAGGAAGGCTTAAGTAGTTCCTTAAAGTGGCTAATTGGATTCCACCACCCTCCCCCCTTTCCCCCCCCCCCCCCCCCGAAGATTAAAATACTTAATTCTTAGATGAGCTGTCAATTATTGGGACTGGAGTAAAAATCCATTGCTGAATTCTAAAAGCCTGAAGTACAAATACTGTAAGTTTGGGGTAACTGAAAGCAAAGATTTCCTTATGTTGTTTAAAGGCTATTTGAAAATATTTTTTTCTGAAGCACTTGGAGTCAGGCTCCTATTCCTAAAAATATTTTTTTCAGCCATCAGATTGGGTGCCTGTTGTAATAGGCCATCACAGAAGTGCTCTTAAGTGCATTAATATTGGTGTTGGAGATTATACCATCAACTTCTAGCATGTGGCAGATATCTTGGTCGTCTTTCCCAAGTTTCCAGAATGCTGGAGTTTTGGGTGCTGGAAGGATTCAGCACAGCATTAACAGGATCAGAGAATAAAAGGCATATGTGCTTTTCAGACTGTACAATTAGATGTCAAGGTATTAAATATTTTCATGCTCTTAGACCACAGGACATCATACTGTGTAATGTGTGCAGTGAAAGGTATGTAACAGAGGGAAACAGAGTTTTGTGACTCCACAGAACAGTACCTGCCTCTTCAGAGCTTGATTTTGCAACTTAGTAGGGCTTCTTAGAGTTTAAAATGTAATTTCCTGCCTGGTAAAGAGGTAGACAGCTTCCTTCACTGTTGTAATGCCTATATAAAAGCAGCAGCGTTTGAATCTCGACCCTTTGAAGCAGTAGTACATACTGCTGCTTGTTGAACCGTAATTGTACCTAGCTTGCAGCAAGCAGTGACATTTGGATGTGTTAGGTATGTTTTCTGGCTTTGATTGGAAGATGGACTTGGTTGGTCTTTTCCCTTCCTGTGGAAATAACTTTCTGTGGTACATGTTGGATAACATGTTTTGGATGGGACTGGACAGTGTCCTTTTTATTCCACTCTTATGTGCGGTTGTTCTGGTATCTTAGTACTGTGCAGGATGCAGTTGGCTTTTTGGGTGCCAGTGTGGGCTGAATCTTAACGTGTACAAACACGTTGAGTTTGTTTTGATACGCTTCCTGAAGGAGAGAAGAGGAAACAGCAATTTTTAAGAGTTCATATCTGAGTTAAACGTGAACAGAATTGTATGGTACAGGCTTGCAGAGGTTTGCCTGTAGCAGACAATGCCAGCTTTTAAACTTAGAGGTCTAATGCTGAAGGTTAGCAGTCTGAATGCTTAGACTGTGTTGGTAAGAGCCAAGGATGCAGCTGCATCTTTATCTGGACAAGTTTTGATGTCAGATACAGACTGTGCAAGGAGAGCAGAGGCTGTTACCCACTTCTGGTGTGTGTAAATTTCTAAGCTTTGGACTCAAGGCTAAATTCGTGTTGCCTGCCTTACTAAGGGAGTTTACTTAGATCTTTAAACTTTCAGAAACTGTTGCACTGTATTACCTCTAATCTGGGATACCTCCTACAATACATGAAAGCCTACTCACTGACATATCCTTCACCTACAGTTTAACTTGTTGTCAAACTTACTGCTCTCCTGTTTGTTTACTAAAGATGGGGTGTAGGTGTTAATACTGCATAACTGATTATGCTGCTAGCAGCAAACAAAGTACGGAGTTCAAGAAGTAAAAGCTGCTGTGTACGCCAAAAGAGTAGGCCAAAGTATTTTTGATTAGATCTTAATACAGCTAAAGCTGTCAAGTATTTCATAATAACCACTCAGAGGAATGCGTTTGCAAGTTTATGTAGTGAGGAAAACATTGGTGTGCAAACATTCTCTTTGAATGTTGTAGATTATCCTCTTGTTAGAGGAGTTGTAGTTCTTTCTATTTTAAATTATATTTCCTAGGATGAGAAGTAATAGTTCTATTTTCTTTTTGAGGGTACAAAAGATGCCATAGTAGATCTGTGAATACCAATAAAAATGTAGCTCTTTTTTTAAAGTTTTGAATCCAAAAAAGGAAGCAGGAATACCTGCAGGAGTTAAATAGTTACTTTTCCCGATCTGATTATTTGGCAGGATACTTTGCCATCTGTGAAGCTTTCTCAGAGCTTACCTAGAAGGGATGAGTAACTCTGTGTCCCTATGGGCATCTTGCATGACCCTGGCTCTGCGACAGCGTTTGGATTTGTTGCAGTGTGTCCCTCAGCTTGGGCAGTCAGCTCGGGTACCAGCTGTGGGTTAGATCTGGCTGTTTGAGGCTGGCTTGTGTTTTCTCAGAGCTGAGGTAGGCCAGTGTGGGCTGCACAGATCTGTGATACAGTCAAATCTCTGGACTTAGCCTTATTATCCTTGTTCTCAGCAAACAAATAACTAAGGCAAGATGAGTGTTTCCCAGCTGTAGGTGGGGATGCTGAGGGATGATAAGCTAGTGTACATGACCCTAAATGCAAGATTAAGGTAGTCTATTTACCACAGGTTAACAGGATCTCTAGAGCCACTAGCACATCTGAATGCTGGTGTTCTGTGACCATCAGCAGCTGCTATTGCATTGCAACTGCTGCTTAAGTTGCAGTATTAAGGTTTTTTTCAGTTATGGAACTTAAATATTGGTCAAAAATAAAGTTTTAGTGAGAAGAAGTTCAATAAAAAGCATCAACTACAAGCTGTGTCCTTGAGCTTGCATTGCACTGTGATTAAAACAGATTCCTAATGCTGTTTTGGGAACATGGTCAGTAGCAGTGTAATACTTCCAGTTTATTTTGACTACCAGAAAAATGCAGTCTTCTGTTCTTGCTAGGAAGACAATTGTTAGTGATTGATTTCAGATAGGAAAGCAATTGTTAGTGGTTTGAAGGGGTTAGGAAGATGCAGTTCTTGGAACAGGGCTAGTGTAGCTGTGTGGTACTTGCTGCAGTGCTTGTATTGTAACAAGTTTGGATTTGCCTGCCAATCTTTCATCACTTCTTTCTCCCTAACATACATGCATTTGGCTTTTAGAGGGCAGCATATGTGGCATGAGCACAAATACCGTTGGAACACTGAAGGATTTTCTTTGCTTTCAAACCCCAACCTTTTTCTCCAGCACCATTAGGTGCTTACTCACTCTGTAAAAGAAAGAGCAATTGAGAACAACAAAAATCCTTAGAAATTGTTAAGACCACACTCAATATTGCTTAAAGATGGCTTTTGTGTGTGTTTCTTTATATTACATACCCCCCCCCCCAACCAAAAAAATACCTTTTGAATTACTCTTCTATAAATGTGCATGCTTTCCAGCTGAAAGCAACTCCTGGTTCAATACTCAATGTTGAGGAAGCCTAGAGGTCTATTTTAATCTTGTTTTACCTCCTCCTGCGACTCTCAGATATCTGAGTCTACTATAATTTAAAAAGTAGGTATCTATCTCCGAGTGCTCCTTAATGAGTTTCAACATTTTCATATCCTTACTGCGACTGCTGTCAAACCAACCTGTGTCTTTCTAGGCCCTTAGTAGGGAATCCTTAAGGAAAGGTGAGTGATAGCCAGCTCTTCTCAGGTACTGAGCACAGGCCTCTTCATTAAATAAAGATGAAGTTTTGAAAAGACTGCTAAAGACTCTAGGGTTGATATGGTTGTTCTCATAATAAAACAGTTTCATGGTAGAAGGAGACTTGTGGAAGTGGAGGGCTTCTCTAGTCCTTTAAGCTAGAACTGGTATTTCACAAATAATTTGTCTTAACAAAAGGAGATGCACCACAATAACAGGTCTGTAAAAGAATCAAGGAGAAGTGGGATTTTGGCACAGGTCGTTTGCTGACTATGGTGAAACAACCTCTTCAAATTTTGCTCAGTCAGAGCTTTGTATAATTAGATATAAAGCTGTCTGACAGCTTATCTTTGCAAGCACGAGGCTAGTGAAGGTCTAATCTTACTTAAACCAAAATAAGAAGCTTTCAGAAGTTAATTTTGCTAACTCTTGCAGCTATTTGCTTAGGCTCTCAACTTCAGTGAGGGACTGTACTGTTGATGATCCCTGTACAAATTATACTTCCAGGCAATAATTTGCTTAGAAAAAACAAATCCTTGCTTCCTTTATATTAATTCCTAGTTTAGTATAATTGACCAGAATACTGAGAGGAAACAAAGTCTAATTTGGGGAAAATCAGCAATGCATGATCTCAATCACTGTGATAACTCCTAGTCTTTTTATATCAAAAACAATTGCATGATTTTGGCTAGAAGTGAAAGAGTTAAATTAGTAATGGTAGAAGCTACCATCTGAGATGTTCAGAACAGTTTGATTATGATGGACTGGAGTAATGTGCCACTGACCAGGTGGAAAAGTGACTTGATTCAAAAGCTGAAAATTATTGTTTTGAGGCAGTGTGTACTCGGCTGTATTGATTTCAAGTTTTAGAAAAGGAAAGTAGTACATTGAGGGTGGGCATTGTCTGCTTTATTTTTGAGTGGTCTTTTAAAGAAAAGCCCTTAAATGGATTACAAAATTAGAATGCTACCCTTATATCTTCAACCTCAAAAGTTCTAGCCCTGATGCAAAATATCAGTCCCTTCCTGTGCTCTTTTTGTTAAACTCTTACTGGCAATCCTATATGATGTTTAGCAAGTCTATTCCCTATTTTTTTTCTAAAAAATTCTAAATACCAGGCCTTTTTTTAGCTAAAAGTAAATAGAACAACTCATCTCGATGAAGTCTCTTGACAGTGTTTCCAGGTACGCATATTTACAGATCATTTAGGTTTCCATTTAGGAATGAGGAAGTTAGTTTTAAACCATAACAAGGTGGCAAACAATGGTTTGGAGAGGAAATTTCAAGTAGTCCTAAAATAACCTTAATACTGTCTACATGTGTGCTCTTAACTTCTTGATGTAGATTCCCTTCAAATGTGCCTATTGTAGGAATGTTTTTGGCAGTAACTTTCCACTTCCTTGCTGATTCTCTTATATCCCTCCTCCCAGGATTTGACAGTCATGAGAGTGGTATAATGCTAAATGTTCTCAAGCCTGTTTTTCCTTTCCTTCCACGGCCTGATTCTGAAAGGTTACAAACTAAAAACAATTTTATAAAGAGCCTTAGCGTGCTGTCCAAGTCATCTTGTCAACTTCTTTCAGTTCCCATTTAACTGGCTAATCAATCCTGTTCGTATTTAGGCCAGAGGAGCAGTGCAAAGTAACAGTGCTACTAATGTTGCTTGTCCTTTGCATTCATTCGTACATGAGGGAGTAGATGCATGGGTTAGAGGAAATAATACTGAACTAGGTATGATGTCCTCTATGGATCCATACATCAATATTTGGGGATGGACATGTCAGTAATGTGCTGGTCTGGAGGATGAGGTGCTTCTGTTACTAATATTTAGTATATGGCTTGCTGAAGGATGAGTTGCACAGAGAAGCTGTAAGAATTCAAAAGTTCAGACTTCCATAATGGAATGATTTGCAAATATAGGTTTTTTTTAAACATATCAAACACTCTGCTACAAAACAAGCTGTGGTTTGCTCTGCCAAAGCTGGGAAGAACATGCAACTTGAATTTGACTTAAATCAGCCAGAGCCAAGGAGAAGGAATTAAAGGATTGCAATATGTAGCATTTTCTGAGGTGAGCTGAAATAGTATTTCTATTTCATGCTTACTGAAACTCAATGTATAAACAGTTTTGAAGAAAACACTTCAGAATCCAAGGGTGGCTATTCTTAGTACTATTATTCTTGTTATGTTAGAGTACTGTTGGAGTGTTATTATTTCTATTATGTCGTTCCTCAAACTATTATATTTGAGTAGCACAAAAGCTAAGAGGATTGGAGCTGATATATCAAGTATTGAACTGGTTCAGATGCAAGGGATGATGGATTTACAACTGTCTTCTCCCTGCTTTTCCCATGACACAGAACAATACGAGTATGGCTGAAGAGAGACAGTGGACAATACTGGCCCAGCATCTATCACACCATGTCATGTAAGTACAATGGTGGAGATGGTAAATGATGGCCAAGCATAGCTTGGGTTTTGTACCTGTGCTGTGTGTGGGAATACCTCCTTCCCATTTCCTCAAGTGCTGGATTCGCTTGATGATCTTGAATTTGGGAACTTTGCAGCAACTCTAGCTCAGACTTTAATTTGAAACTAGCTGTGTAGTGGGTGAGATCGAAGGCAGCATTCTGTCACAACCAGATCCTTCACCAGGTAAATCACTGTGTGGATCTGCAGCTGTAGATGTCTCAAATTCTGGCAAATAACTCATCTGCCGAATAAGTGAGCTTTTCAAACCACTAGCTGAAAGTTCAGACATAAGAATATTTTCTGCTTTCCAAGGTGTGCATCTTTTTTCCTTTTCTCCCCCACCCCACCCCCACCCCCCCAGCATTTAGATTATTAAGAAAGCAATACTGAGTAGCAGCTTCAGTGTTGAGTAGATCTTGAGTGTCGGTGTGCTTTTTTGATTTTGAAACATGACTCAGCCTGGGTACTTTACTGTAACTTTTTTAATGTAGAGTTGCTACCTAGACACATACCACATATAAGAAGAGGGAATACAATGGCAGAATAAAATGTCATACAATTCCAGACTGTCCTGTCTGGCTTTAGATTTCTAAAAACACCTTCAAGGCCACATTTTCTGAGGGTCTTGGAGAAGAAAGTATTAGTTTAGAACACTGAATCCTTCTTATCCTTGTAATTTGCAAGTTTAATGAGGACATTCTTCAGTGAATCTTTTTTGCAAAAATGTCATTAGGACACTTTATTGTAACTTCATTGTTATTGCTTTTCACATCTATTTTAACTCTTAATTTCAAAAAGGGAAATAGGTCTTCAGAGGTTTTCTGCTAAAAGAGATTGTATGTAATCTCAAAAACATGAGTCTCCTTAAAGTTGCAGATGTTGAGACATGATTCCATATGAAGTTGACATGCAATTACATATTTCTGTCTCCCACTTTACTCTCTCTAATGATACAGTCCTCAAATGTAATGAACGGAATATTGTTCTTGTGTACAACTCAGGACTCCATTTGAGGTAATTTTAGTGAGCTCAAGTACTTAAGTGTAACCAGCAGCACATGCTGTTGCTGCTAGCTTGGCTTTCAGCCTGTGTAAAATTCCTCTTACTGAGTTGCACCTTGTGGTGGGAAATCATGTTTGCATGTGGTTCCTAGCAGTACATCTGAGTTCCTGTAGTAGTGTACCTTTCCTCAGCTTCACGTATGGGAATTTAACTGTCTTACCAAGAGACATTATCTATGCAGACCAATTTCTATCAAGCTACTTAATCTTAAACAGCTTTTGTCCTGAGTGAAAGAATTGGTTTTAATGTCATGTGTATCCTAATACTTCCTTTTCAATAACTGTAATGTGCTTGCTTTTTTTGACAGCACCATGTTCAGCCATGGCTTATCATCATGACAGCAGACGAATATTTGTAGGCCAGGATAATGGAGCTATCATGGTAAGTTGCTGTGACTTTTCTTCAGAACGTGGATTAGAATTGCTTAGATTGTCTGTGAGCACCAGGTGTTGCTGGCAGCTGATAGTTTGTTTTCTTTCCCTTCTGTTTGGAATGCAGCTACCACTAAATGGCTGAACTTCTTGGCAGTTCACCTGAGTTGTACATGGGCGGACTGCAAGTAAACAAGGGTTCTTCTGGCTAGATGTGAGCCAGCTAGCCTCAAGAAGTCATTGCGCCATTAGCATAGCAGTGGACCCAAACAATTACACTTTATCAAGGAATTATTTTGAGGAGTACATTAAGCTGGGCAGAGTGCCATGGCAGTGTGCTAACAGGGGTTGTGAACTGCCCCTAGCTTGCATCTGGCCAGAAGTATGGATCTGCCTGTATCTCACCATGCACATGTCTCTGGATTTTCTTGCTGCAGATCTTTTTATGATGTGGAAATTTCAACACTAGCTCTAAAATTACAAGAGGCAGGGTTGGTTTCTTTCTGGGAAGTCTTCCTTCTGTCTTTTTGTATTCTTGCTGTAATTGCTCTCCCTTTCTTGGAGAGCAGATACATATGGCAGAACAGAAAGTGGGTCTGTAGTCTTCCCCTCTTTTCTTGGCAAAGGAGGGGAATCTTGTGATTCTCAGATGCTTTAATGGCTTCCTTTCTCTATGAAAATAAGGTCAAAATAATAACTGTCCTTTAAGGAGCCAGGGTACTGCATGAGTGTCATAAATAGTGATTCTACTGATAACTACTGTGAATAGCCTACACAGAACTAATTGAATAGTGATTCTTGTGATAACTACTTGAAATTGTAAACTGAGACTTCTAAAATTTCAGTAAGCCTAATGGATCAAATAGAGAATACTGTCACTTAAATCTGTCTATTATGAAGTCTCAGATACTTAAATTCTAAATACTACCAAGATACAGGGGGTTTTGTTCCTGCTAGGGACAAATGAGATCTTATCTCTTCCTATAATTTCCTTTCAGCAAACTCTGTTCTGAAAGGATGCTCCCTGTTGAAAATGTAGTTTGCTAATAACCTTAATTTACAGTTGGTGTGTCAGTGTGCTATGGTCCAGCCTGAGAAACTGCTAGTTTTTAGTGAGATCTATTGCTGCTATGCAAATTCTGGCCTGTGAGGTTACTGCTCTTTTTGGGGTATCAATATTGCTTATGTCACTATGGTATCTTTTCTAACAGTTCCACTTTGCTTTTAGGAGTTTCATATTTCTGAGGACTTTAATAAGATGAACTTTGTGAAGACTTATCCAGGTAAACTGTTAACCAGTGTCTAGACTAACGTTTGTGTGAAGAGGAGGCACCTAAAATGTGTGGGAAACTGGACATCATCACAGATTAATCAAGTCCATATATGCTTTAAACCTGACAGACCTTCTAGCTGTCACTTAGTTGGGGATAACTGCCATAAGATAAATGCTCTGTTACTGAGTAATCTTCAGTCAGGTCAGTCTGAGTTACAGTCATCATTAAGTTCAGTACATCATTAGTGTAATGAGCCAGAACTAGTGAGTTCAGATTTTGCTCTTCAAGTGGAGTAGTTACACTGCATGAATGTTAGGGTAAGAGCTTTCTAAACGTGCATTTTGGCATTTGCAATTTCCATCTTTACTTTCTGTAATCACTGGGCTTGGTTACTTCTAGCTGAAGATAAGAGTCCTTGCCTTCTCTGTCATCTTAAGAGAGCAATAGGGATGAAAAAGATCTTATTTTTCCAGTACATGGGGAATAGGGATTGTCCTAATATTTATGGAGATGCTAATTCCAGCATTTGTCTACACATCCTTAAAAGAAATACAGAACTCAATTGCTGGTTAAAAATTGGAATATTAATGTGAAAGGCCTGAAGGAGACTCTTAAAGACTGCAGATTACGTAGGGAAACAAAGTGCGGTCAGTCTTAATGACTCCCTGACACGGATAGAAGCAACATTCTTGCTTAGGAGGAAAAGACCTTTTTCTTAAAGCAACAAAACTCCCCTTTATCCTAAGGAAGATGACTTAACAACTCAGGCAAGGGAAGTCCTTCCATCTTGGGGGCAAGGGGCACTTCTTTCTAATGCTCATGTAACGTCTTGCTTAGTGGCAGCGTTCTAAACAAAGCTGGGTGGCATTTGGTTGCTGTCACAGGCAGCAGTTTGAATGCTGTGGGCTAGATATACTTTCAGGTGCTTAAAAGCATGAATCTGAGCATAGCTCCCCTGGGGTAAGGAAAAGAGGCACTTAAAGAAAGCAGTTTAGGTTTTTAGATGTGTTACATTACTCCCCAGAAATTCTGGCCTAACTAGAGGAAGCTGAGGGTTTGGCTGCTCCTTAACTAGAGCATCTTGGGTATCTGGGCTGAACTCAGCTTCTCTCTGTGGGAGAAAGGCTTAAATTAGCTGACTGCATGTTTGGTTCAGTTAAGCTATTCAGAAGGCAAATACCAACCAGAACAATGCTAACCTTTTAATTCAGCCTAGAGGCAAGTATAATATGATGGTAAAAATGTCTCCTTGGGGCATTGTTTACATATCTTCAACCTATGTCTCTCTGAGTTAGAACGTAAGAACATGTCACATTGATTTTTAGGAAAAAGTAGCCAGAATCTTCTTCTTCCCACAGCTCATCAGAATCGAGTGTCTGCTATTACTTTCTGCCTGACATCAGAGTGGGTTATCAGCACTGGTCATGACAAGTGTATCAGCTGGATGTGCACCAGGAGTGGGAGTATGCTGGGGAGACATTACTTCACCTCTTGGGCTTCATGTCTACAGTATCCTTTGAAAAATGATTGCTACCCTGAAACTGGAAGAGTACTTTGTTCCTTTAGCTCAATTTGCTCCCTCCTTTTCTTGTAAAAAAGCTAGAGTGAAATCTCTTGCAAGTCTGCAAACCCTTATTCTGATTAGGTGTTTAATACCTTTATTTGTTAGCTGTTGTTAGATAGTAGAAGGGCATGTTCTGACCTTGAGTTACAGAAATTGCAGTGTGTACTAGTTCCTAGTTTTGAGGTGTTTGTCTGTAGCATCTTGTGGAAGTGACTACTAACTGTATCTACAGCCTGGCCTGTATACTTCTAGCTGAGTCACTTTGTTCAACAGATGCCAGTGTGCGTTTGAGTCCTAGAGCATAAAACATCATGAAAACACTTTTTACTGCTTTAATTCTTCTGTCTTTGCTCACGTTAATCTTTTCTAGTTTAAGCTATGAGGTACATTGAAACTTTATTCATTACGAGTAGTAATTTCTCTGTGTGCAGTTTGCTTTCCTTGCAAATTACTTTTAACTGCAGCATTTTTAGCTTAAGGACTCTGGTTGTCTATTCAGCTGTAAGTACTTTAGGGCATTCTTTATCCATGTAAAAGACTTACAAACACAGTAGCCTAAAATGTAGTTCAGCTATCAAAACTTTTGAGCATGAGTTAAATACTTTACTTTAAATTCTAGAACTATTTTTTAGCACTTGTTAATAGTGGCAGTTTAGATGTGGCTGGACAGTAACTGGAGGTACTGGTTGGTGTATGAGGATTAATGGCAGTAATGTTGTAGAAGTGGCACGATTCAAAAGCTGAAAGAGGTCAACTACGTCTCTTGAAAAAATAAAGACCTCTCTAGAATTGCTATATACCTGTGTAGTGCTGAGAAACTAGGAGGAAAGCTAACTGGTTGCCAGCAGCGTGTCTAGCCTTCTGAGGTCTCCCATCTGTGCAGACCCTGCCTTACTGACTGAAGAGCTAACAGGTTTGTATTGTTGTACTCTTGCTCTTTTCTTCTGTCCTTGTTTTAGAGTTCAGGGGCTTTGTGTCCCACAAAACATTCATGTACAGCTCGCCTCAGCTAAATGCTGCACAGAACTGGGTGAATACTGGTGTGTGTTTTAGGAGACTAGCTCACAGAACAGTCTGGTGCTTCTGAGCCTCACTATTTGAATTCAATGTGTTCTATAGCTAATGCTGCTGCAAATAATAGAGTACTTTATTATGAAAATGGAGAAAAGAATATGACCTTTTCTATCAAGATGAAAATAAATTTCCACTGAAGACCATGGCATTTGAAAATGCATTGTAATCGATCCTGCCTTTGGACTTATGTTTGGAGGAGCTAGCTTTCTGGTGTGCGTACTAGGTGCTTGGTCTCCCTATCAGGAGGTTCCTTAGGAGTTGGTTGTTAATGATCCTGTGTGTAAGCTTCTGAAAAACACAGCAGAGTGCCTATTCTTTACTGGATTAGTGGGGATAATGCTAGCCTGAACTTCCAAGATGAAGAAAGGATCACATATTCAGAGACTAAGTGGATTTTTTGAAAGCGAATTGTTCATCTCAAGATTCTGAAGGCTTAAGAGATTTCAGAATGTCATCAGATGGCAAAACCCCTGCTTTTTTTCACTTACGGTGGTGGGCTTTTTGGTACGCTGACTTTTTAAAGTTAGTCTTTTCTGTTGCATAGAATAGGCTACTTTGCTGGCTGGTGCTTGTGTTTTTGTGTGGCTCCAGGAGGACAGGTGAGTTGATACATAACTCTTGGGTTATGTGGTGTCAGCTGTATGGGGTTTTTGTAGCTCTTCCTTATATCCTGAACAGCAAAAGCCTTCTAAGGGTGGCAAATGATCTGGTCCCATCCAGCTTCCTATGCTTTAGTTTCTGGAGACAGTAGTTACGTAGTGACAAAAACTGAATGTCAGAAAATTGTTATGATGTATAATGCTTTTGCCAAACATGCCACCGTGTTAATAGATAAGATGTTAGGATGTGCTGTGACTTTTATGTCAGTGTTAAATGGCAGAACCCTTTCTGAAATACTGTTCAGTCTTTGATACTGTGCTCAAGGACCTGCATCAGTAAACTTGAAAGTGCAGTAAACAGAACAAGAAATTACATGGTCTCACCTTCTCAGTAGCTAGAACACTGGGAGTACACTTCCACTCTAAGGGAAATTAGCTGTGGAGGGTCAACATCCTTGTATCTTAGTTTTCCTCTCCTGGGGGCATCAACTAGTATAATATGCTAGAAAACTGCGAGTTTATAGGAGCAGATACTAAGTAAGACTGAATGCCACCCAATGTCCGGTGAGGTAGTCCTGATGGTAGCTCTGCACTGCAACAAGTAGCCTGAGGAGTTCTGGTATGTCTTGTAGAAGGTCATGAGTGTGTTCTGTAAATATCTGCTAGAAACGGTCTAAATCTACTTGTCTTGCCTTAAACTAGGGGATGGATTATCTCATGGCTTCTCCAGTGGCTTTCTAAAAGGTTTCTCGCTTATTTTCCATACTGTCCTACTTGCACATGTAGGGAAGGGTGAGGAGAAGAGAGGAATGAAAAAGGTTTAACTATTACAGTCTCCAACCCCTTTAGATGTAAGTACATAAATATTTATCTGGAATATTAAAATGTTTTTTTCCAATTTGTTTAGACTCTGTAGCTGACAGCTGTGCTATCTGTTTCAGTGCCATAAACTACTCTTAAGAGCAAATGAGGCTTCTCCTTGACTGGTGTTCAGATATGATTATGAAACTCGCCATGCATTTGTTGGTGATTATTCTGGACAGATCACTCTCCTGAAGCTTGAGCAGAATACTTGCTCAGTTATTACAACGCTCAAAGGGCATGAAGGTAAAGTAACTCTTCGTCTTATAGAATCGTAAAATCATTTAGGTTGGAAAAGACCTTCAAGATCATTGAGTCCAACCATCAACCATGCCCACTAAACCATGTTCTGAAGTGCCTTGTCTACACGCTTTTCAAATACCTCCAGGGATGGTGACTCAACCACTTCCCTGGGCAGCCTGTTCCAATGCATTGCAACCCTTTCAGTAAAGAAATTTTTCCTAATATCCAACCTAAACTTCCTCTACTGCAACTTGAGGCCATTTCCTCTCGTCCTATCTCCAGCTAGCTGACAGAAGAGACCAGCACCCACCTCACTACAACCCCCTTTCAGGTAGTTGTAGAGAGCAATAAGGTCTCCCCTCAGCCTCCTCTTCTCCAGACTAAACAGCCCCAATTCCCTCAGCCGCTCCTCATAAGACTTGTGCTCCAGGCCCCTCACCAACTTGGTTGCCCTTCTCTGGACACGCTCCAGCACCTCCATGTCTTTCTTGTAGTGAGGGGCCCAAAACTGAACACAGTACCCGAGGTGCAGCCTCACCAGTGCCGAGTACAGGGGGACAATCACCTCCCTGCTCCTGCTGGCCACACTATTTCTGATGCAGGCCAGGATGCCGTTGGCCTTCTTGGCCACCTGGGCACACTGCTGGCTCATATTCAGCTGGCTGTCAACCAGCACTCCCAGGTCTTTTTCTGCCAGGCAGCTTTCCAGCCACTCTTCCCCAAGCCTGTAGCGCTGCATGGGGTTGCTGTGACCCAAGTGCAGGACCTGGCACTTGGCCTTGTTGAACCTCATGCAATTGGCCTTGGCCCATCAATCCAGCCTGTCCAGATCCCTCTGTAGAGCCTCCCTACCGTTGAGCAGATCAACCCTGCCTCCCAACTTGGTGTCATCTGTGAACTTGCTGAGGGTGCACTCAATCCCCTCATCCAAACCATTGATAAAGATATTAAGCAGAACAGGGCCCAATACTGAGCCTTGGGGAACACCACTTGTGACCCCCCGCCAACCACAACCCTTTGGGCTCGTCCATCCAGCCAGTTTTTCACCCAGCAAAGAGTACAATTAATTCTACTGGACCCAGATTATAGTACCTCTTTGTAAATTGGGATGAGACGTTCAGTTGGGTATCTCTCTCTTAAAGACAGATACTGGATAAACAACTAGTGCAGGGCAGTAGTTATCAAAAGCTGTTCAGAGCTGTACATATGACTCTCTCTTAAAGAAGAGACATATTCTTGCTGAGGGGAAATCTTAGCCTTATAAATACTGACAGGTATTTTTATTATAGATGAAAAATAAAGGTAAACATATGCATTCAATTAAACACGTTATCCACTAGATGGCCACCTTTAAAAACTTTAGTCTCCTTTAATATTGAAAAGAAAGGACGAGAATGTGTTACTTTTTTTTTTCTCAAGACCTTGTAGGACTATAATAATATGTAAAGCAGCTTTAGCAAACCTCAATCTAGATTCTGAAAAGCCACTTAAGTCTTCCCAGTGCAGACTTTGATGTTCTGATCAATCTTTATGAGACTCTAGTTCAGTTTCCTTTGTTTAGCTGAAACTAAGCCTTGTGCAAGAAATCTACAGAGCCTTTTAGAATCAAAACTGTGTAGTCAAAGACAAATGTCTCTTCCTGTGTAGTATAGCTGAAGTCCTTATATCAGATGAAGAACCAAATAGTCTGTAACATAATGTGGAGCCCCTGTCTGCTGTAATGAGTAAGGCAAGAATGCAAATCACAGAAGAATATGTAATTTAATAATAAGCTGAGAGAAATAAACAAGACTTAATGCCTCTTCCCATGTAGTACTGGCAACTTTCAAATCGGCTGACTAGTTTGCATTTGGGTAGGGGTGAATTACTGGGTCATAAGTCTCTGACCCACTGGAAAAGCCTGCCTTGTTTAATAGCTCTAAGTATAGAGCAGACTTTGTTAAAGCTGGGTAGACTCCTGATTTACAGATTACTGGAAGATGGTAAAGCTGGCTTTGAATAAGGGAGGCAAGTTGAGATTTTCAAATTATAAATGCCTCTTTTGCTTTCAAGCAGAATTTCAGATTGTTTCAGTTAAGAGCAAAATAATTCTGGCCCTAAAGACTCCTTTACCTCTGCATGCTTTTGCACTAGTCTGTATTAAAATGCAACCCCTTGATAGGTACTATTGTTAGTCTGAAAGCAGTATGGTACTACGTATAGTGCATATTCTATCTGTTGAGCTGCGGTGGGCTTCCAAGCACCAACTCCAGCAGTGCTGTCCACATAGCAGACAACCTTGATTTATACATAAGTTCCCTAAGGCAATTGTGATCCTCAAAACAAGAATTGATCTAATATAGAAGTTGATTAATGAGGGGCAGAACCAGGGCGGGTTTTGGTTTTTTTTTTCAATTATGGTAATAGTAGGGCCTTCATTTTTTTCTTTTTTTTTCTTCTTTTAAAAGCAAAACAGATAATGTGTAACCTTTTTGCCTCCAAAGTATTTACGTAATATTCTCAAGGCCTGGTAACTCTAAACTTAAATGGCATCTAGTTCTTTTCTGAGTGCAGCTGTGTTTGCCAGACTTGAAAGGTTGGACTTCATCTTGTTTCCTTTCTAGCTCTTGCCTAACTGTGACTTCATAAGCAAGCAGGATTTGCTTTGCAGTTTAAATGGTTTTAGAACTATCTTCAACTGTCCTTCAACAGTCAGCTTCCAGAATTCTCCATATTTTAATAGCCTACTCTGTGCAACACTGAGATAATACTCAAACTGCCTTTTATGGTGTGGATGATCACTGTTCTCTCAGAGACTATTCCCAAATGGGTCAGTCTGAAAACAGTGTGGCCCTAAAGGAGGCAAGAAAAATCTCTTGCTCCAGAGAGCTTGAAAGGACTGATTTGGGCTGTAGTTACTGTGGTGGGTTGACCCTGGCTGGAGGCCAGGTGCCCACCAAAGCCGTTCTATCGCTGCCCTCCTCAGCTGGACAGAGGAGAGAAAAATATAACAAAGGGCTCTTGGGTCGGGATAAAGACAGGGAGAGATCACTCAACCAATTACTGTCACGGGCAAAACAGACTCGACTTAGGGAAAATTAAATTAATTTATTGCCAATCAAATCAGAGTAGGATAATGAGAAATAAACCCAAATCTCAAAGCACCTTCCCCCCCCACCCCTCCCTTCTTCCTGGGCACAGCTTTGCTCCCAGATTCTCTACCTACGCCACCCCCAGTGGTGCAGGGGGACAGGGAAATGGGGGTTACGATCAGTTCATCGCACGTTGTCTCTGCCGCTCCTTCCTTCTCAGGGGCAGGACTCATCACACTCTTCCCCTGCTCCAGCGTGGGGTCCCACCCACAGGAGACAGTCCTTCACGAACTTCTCCAACGTGGGTCCTTCCCACAGGCTGCAGTTCTTCACAAACTGCTCCAGCATGGGTCCCTTCCACGGGCTGCAGTCCTTCAGGAGCACACTGCTCCAGCGTGGGTCCCCCACGGGGTCACAAGTCCTGCCAGAAAACCTGCTCCAGCGTGGGCTCCTCTCTCCACAGATCCGCAGGTCCTGCCAGGAGCCTGTTCCAGCGTGGGCTTCCCACAGGGTCACAGCCTCCTTCGGGCATCCCCCTGCTCCGGCGTGGGGTCCTCCCCGGGCTGCAGGTGGATATCTGCTCCACCGTGGACCTCCCTGGGCTGCAGGGGGACAGCCTGCCTCGCCATGGTCTTCCCCACGGGCTGCAGGAGAATCTCTGCTCTGGTGCCTGGAGCATCTCCTCCCCCTCCTTCTTCATGACCTTGGTGTCTGCAGGGTTGTTTCTCTCACATGTTCTCACTCCTCTCTCCAGCTGCAGTTTCTGTGTGCCCTGCAACTTTTTTTCCTTCTTAAATATGTTGTCCTAGAGGCACTACCACTATCGCTGATGGGCTTGGCCTTGGCCAGCAGTGGGTCCGTCTTGGAGCCGGCTGGCATTGGCTCCACAGGACACAACAGAAGCTTCCAGCAGCTTCTCACAGAAGCTACCCCTATAGCCCTGCCCCCCACCAAAACCTTGCCACACAAACTCAATACAATTACCATTCATCTTGCTTTCAGACTAACAAAGCTTTTGATGACAACTGAACGATGGAAGCATGCTTTAAAGGGAAGGATGTCTGTAAGGGAATAAAATGTTTTGCAACTTCAAAACTGTAGGCAGCACGAGTGACAAAATTACTTATTTAGTCTCCTATCTACATTACTATGCATATGGGTTTAGCATAAGACTGCTACTGTCAGATGACTTTGTTTCTTTCTATGCCTGACTAATGAGGTGCATAGCCAGGGTGGGCCTCTGAAATCTAGTTTTGTAATTTAGTACGTAGTGGCCAGGTTTGCTAACAGCAGTGAAACTGTCACTTAATTTTGTATTCCAACTATTTTAAGCTTGTAAATGGTTACGTAAGGGAGTTGGTTTACCTGTGAACACTGCACACTGTCTTGCAGCCACTGCCCAAGCACATTACTGTATTGTAGATGCTAGTCTCTGGCAAGTTTTAGTACTTTTCATCTTCCAAAGATCGCATAGCAGCCTGACAACTGTTAACAGCTGCCTAAATACAAGGGGCAGAAACCTAGTAACTTGAACTTTCTGGCTTATTCTTTGCATCTAACTTTCTTCTTGGGGATGTTTTTGTTCTGTTGTCAAATGCTCTTTGCCTCTCTAGCAGGACTGTTATCTTGCTGTTGCATGCTGTCTTTTGCCTTAAGGCTTTCAGTATCTGTTATTGTAGTGAGGGAGTACCTCAGGTTTCACTTTAATAGCCCAGACACACATCATTGTGGTGGGGAGTGACTCCCTTAGATCTAACTGCAGAATGTTCTTTCCTAGGAAGTATTACTTCCCTGTGGTGGGATCCTGTTCAACGGCTGCTCTTCTCAGGTGCCTCTGATCACAGCATTATCATGTGGGATATTGGTGGAAGGAAGGGGCGAACGCTGCTGCTCCAGGGACATCAGTATGTAATGGTGTTGTATTTTTCCCACCTGTTCTGTAATGAACACAGAGTCCCAGAAAGACTAAATAGCATGGCAAGATACTTGAATCTTTGTGAATAATGGAGAAAATAACTTTTTGCAGAACTCTGAAGACTTTGAGGGGGAAGAAGGATAATCAGTACTAGGAAAGCATTACAGATAAATTTTTTTCTTTTTTTTGCTCATGTTTGATACTTCTAAACCATGGGTAATGAGAAAATAACATAAAAGTAGGTTATAGAAAGAGGTGGGTAAAAATCTTGAATCATCTTGCTTGGACTTTATGTAAAAGTTGCATGCTTCTGTATTGTAAATACTTTGCTGAGTTGCCCATGAGGGCTGGGCTAGAAACTTAATGTATAAGCATGTTCGTGTACCCATCTAGAATAAGCTTCAATATGTTCCTGTTCTCTGTCTCTTTGCATCAGTGAGGCGATAAACTGATCGGCTAAATTACAGGGGTGGGTCTCTAGACTTCAGAAAAGCATGTCACATCTCCACTGTTCTGTGGATTAGGTAGTTAGTTGTCTGTATTTAATCAGCTATTTTTACAGAGACACAACACTAGCTGCCATTTTTTAATCTAGGGCCTTAATTCAGTCTGACAGGCAGTTCACTACTGATATATTCTACTTAGAAATGCAGTGGTAGCAGAGATCTTGTTTATGTTTAAAGATGTATTTGTATAGTGCATTCTCCTCTTGTCTAATTCCATAGATGCCTCCATCCACCTTTGATCAAGACTGGTAGCCTTAGCCCTAGAACTCTTGTTAAATCTTGAGGATTTAGTTTTATGGCTAAAGAACTAATAATAGAGTACTGGATACAAAAAAGTAACTGAAGTCAGTGACTGGAGGACTTTATACTGCTGTTACTGCTGCATCATGTGTCCTGGTGAAGACTTATAACACTGTTAGTTTCTCTTCAAACATCACAATTAGCATCAAACTTCATACTGAATGGGAAAGTAAGTTCTTCTGAGAAGCAGAATGGTTTTTTAATTCAACGTAGATGTTGCAAAGCGGTCTAATACTGTTGAGATCCTTTGTTTAGTTTCTTAGGGTAGACTTATTTTGCCATGACTCTTTTATTTAGGATTAAACTGTCTTATTGGTGAATGCATGCTTTGTTTTGCAGCTACAGACTGACTTACTGTGATTTGTTAGCAAAAGTGGAAGCTCCATCTGCTTCCTAGCTATATCTTGAAACAAATATTTCTCTTTATTTTTCCAGTCGTCTCTGTTTTGATAGCTGGCTTTCCTTGCCAACACAGAATAGCATTTGCACGCACACTCTGAGCCAGTTGACACTCAGTTTATTGTCAATGCTTACTGCCAGCAAACATTAACACAGAACTGTACCTCTGGTATTCTGGTCAAGTCTGAAAGAACACTGTTCTAGGCAACATCCTGATGCTAGGGTAGTGCTTAGGTGACAGCATCTGTTCGCTCATCTTCATAGCTCTACTTAGTAGACTTAGCAAAGTGTTTGGAAATCAGTTTTGGCTTCCTAGGTAGCTTTACAAGGATAAATTGGGGTTTGCTAGGAAACTAAGCTTTGTATAAATACCTATGGGTAAATAGCGTCTACTTTGTTTGCAGTGACAAGGTGCAGGCTATCTGTTACATCCAGCTGACACGGCAGCTGGTATCTTGTTCAGCTGATGGGGGAATTGCTGTTTGGAATATGGATATCAGCCGAGAAGAGGTAAGATCATGTCCTAGGTCAAAGATATATTCTTTCAATTATTTTGTTTTTCCTTTTTCAGAGGCTGATGTGGCTTTGCTTAGTCGGTTCTGCAGGCTGTTTTCCTCACATTGTCTGAAACTTTAAGGCTGAATGATATTATTAAAACATGCTCTGTTCTAGTGGCTGTCTATACTGCATTGTAGTAGATGGATTCCCAGGACAGGAGAAGTGCAGGACAGGCTTGGGACTGCTTAGTCTTATATCAGTGAGACCATATGTTCACTGGAATGGCTACAGCCCTTGCTGCTGGAACAGTCTAAAGCAGGCACGCTTCTGCAGAAAGAAACCAATGGACTGTGCTTCAACAGTCTTGAAATAAGTTCTCAACTCATGTCAAAGCAGGTAAAGAAGTGAGATGCTGGTTTTTGAGATGCAGTTCAGAATGTAGAGATTCAGTCCCCAGACAACTTTTTTTTTTTTTTTAAAGACCTCAGTACACAGCAACGGGGCCTGCCATGCACATTCTTTCTGCATCAGTTCATATCCATCATAGGAGCTGAAACGATGTATATTACTGCTGTCTTTGGTTAAACCATAGTTATAGGCATTAGTTTGGTTGCCCTCATAAAGTGGTATTTAAGGCTCAGCCTCCTTGCCCCATTGCTTTTCCTTAAATGCAAGTGTCATGATTAAGAACTGTTTTCTGACATGTGTTGAGCTGTCACCTCAAACATACTGAATGCTGTATGTGATGCTTTTAACATTTTCAGCATGATGATCTCTCTTCAAAACTTCTGTGATACTATGAAACTTTGTAGTTGCAAGGAATTGACTTACAATACAATCAGGAAAACAAGGTGTGGCTGTTTCTTTTCTGGATCTGCACACAATAATTAAGGGATCTTCTAAATAATAGACAGTTTTAATACAATTAAAATAATATGGTTAACTTAGAACAGCCATGATGTCTCAGAACTCACTGGAAAAACATAATCAAGTCCAATCCAAAAACAAAGATACTAAATGTTTGAAGAATGATGAACATACTGCCTCTGTGACATTAGCGAGCAAGTCATATTATAGGCTATCTTCAAATATGCACTAATACACGTAAGACTAGAAGATGGACTTTTTTGATTAGAAGGAATGGTAACTCCGCTCACAGGTGTACTATTGATCTTGGGCAGTTCCAGCTGTACGTTGGTAATAGTGTTGGTAGTGTTGGCAGTTTTTTACCTCCTGTTTAATGCCTGAAATTAAGGTGAAAGAATAGGAAGGTAGCCTGTTTTTCTGTTAGAGAGAGACAGAAAGTGGATTGTCTTCTCAAAAATGCTATTAAGTGAAAACTGCTATTGTAAGTAACTGAAAGAAGTAATATGGAGCATCTCACTTGGTGGAGAGGAGACTCATTTCCTCTACTGTCCTCCCCCATGCCCCATGCTGGACTTGTAAGGCGTAGTAACAATATTTTCCACTAGCACGGGGGAAGGAAGGAGATGCAATCAAGGTTGAAGTTGTAGGAACTGGATATCTGGTATCCATGGTGAGATGGTGGTGCAACTGACAATACTATTGTTTTATTACTATCAACAATGGATGGAAGTGAATTGAGGAGAAAAGCTTCTTTGTTGTTCCAGCTTTCCTCCTGTTGGGTTTCAGGGAGATTCCCCCATCAGATGTATAAAGTTGTATAGAATGTACATGTTCTAATTCAAGTCTATGTACTAAAAATATTGTGCCTCTATTTCCATCCCTTACAAGAATGCTCACTTAAAGTATCTGGGAGTGTTGAAATGTGTGAAAGCTCTATTTTCATTTGGCCTAGTCCGTTTATGGCAGGAAAGATATGTGGGTGTGAGAAGGGATGCTTAATGAAGATGTGGGCAGGATGGAAAATGCAGATGAGTTCTTAATTATTTCAAACTGAAATCCTAGGAAACCAGAAAAGATAATTCCAGAATTTACTTCTGGATCCCCGCTCTTAGAGGAGATGACTAACTGCCTCATAGCTTCTACAACTTGGATTACACTAGCCCTTAAAAATCATCTAGGCAACCAGAGCACTAGTCTTTGAATGCCTGCAGCAAGTTTAATAACTTAGATGTTTGAATTAATTTTCTTATGAAGGTGTTAACATAACATACTGCTGTGGGCTTAAAAAGTATAGGAGGGGTGTAGGTAACAAATAACTGTAGCCTTAGGTTTGGGGTTTTTTGTACTAAACTTCCTATGTACTATACAATAGGCAATGTATTGTTGTAATGTCCGCAGCTGAGAAGGGACATCTTTCCAAGTAAAACTTTACTTTGGGTTCTTAAAACAAATGTCCTTGACTGTCATATGAGGAAAAATAATTCTGATTGCTTGCATCTGTTGCTCTTTTGTAGGCTCCTCAATGGCTAGAAAGTGATTCCTGTCAGAAGTGTGAACAACCTTTCTTCTGGAATATAAAGCAAATGTGGGACACAAAGACATTAGGGTTGAGACAGGTGAGATTGCTGGTTTGAGTGCTTAGCTGTGCTTCAGCATTTAAGCAAAATGCAAACAGAAAACCACTAAAGCTGTTAGGTCTTTTAAACTGTTGGTATTTTTGCTGCTTTGAAGTTAGGGTTTATGGAGAGGTCACAGCTTCTCAGAAGTGCTAAGAAATTTCCAAATGCTATGGAATATGTTGCATCAAACTTCTATCACAAGGCAAAGCAGGCTGTGCTGGGAGTGCTCTGTTGTATTTCTCTGAATATTTCTATGCACTGGAGCTGCGGACAGCTAATCTTCAAGTGTGGTGAGAAGTGGCACACAGTGCCCCATAACTGAGCAAACTACAGCCTAACATGTTGTAGGGTACTCAGTTCAGGGAAGCAGTGGTAGCCCTGCTCTTACTGGGCTGGAATGTGAAAGCTTTTCAGAAAGCTTTCTTTTTGGAGGGACTAGACAGGCACCGGGACACTCATCTGTTTCTGGCTTTCTTAGACTGTTATTTCCTTGGTTGCTTGTTCAACCCTCTTTTTTCCCTGGCTCCCAGAAGGAGCTTACAAGAGGAGAAGAGGATGGGCAGGGAGAATATGGAGGTAAACCCATTAATGGCCAAGGACACTGTTCAGAACTCCGGAGTCCTTGGTCTTTGCTTGAAGTAACAGAAGACTTCTTAACAGGTTGCAAACCAGAAGCTTTGTTGTTGCTGTTCAGTGAACACTTGGTAAGGTGGTCAAGTGTCACAATATAGTGATTTTGTTTGTTTTCTTCTTCCTTCATGAAGCATCATTGCAGAAAATGTGGGCAAGCAGTGTGTGGCAAGTGCAGTACCAAACGGTCAAGTTACCCGATTATGGGATTTGAGTTCCAGGTCCGTGTTTGTGATTCCTGTTTTGAGTCAATCAAGGATGAAGAGTGAGTATTAACGAGTAACAAATTAAAGTAATACTGCTGAGGTGCAGAAACACTTGTGCTTGCTCCACATCCACACACGCACAATGCTACACAAACATGCCAAGGTGACTCTCTGCTAATAGGTCACCTTTGCCTTGGGCACTCAAAGCACTACAATGGCAGAGATCCCTCAACTGGCTCTGCAAGCTGATTTGGATCAGATGTGGTATTGCAACTTTTTTATCCACTTTATCTTCTTTTCCATGAGCCCAGATCTAGAGTTGAAACATATTTGTGTCAAGATTTCTGTTTAGGTAAAGGCTATTGATTGCACTTAAAATTGTTAAATGGGTGCCTGACAATGCATCATAGCTGCCAGCATGTATATGCATTAGTTCGTGTACACTACTGAAAACTGTTTCTATGGGAATATTCTTTACAGCCCAATATTATTTTCCGCATGCAAGCAAATTGGGTTAAACATCATTTGCTGCCATTAAACTCTTCTTAGCAATGAAGGAATGCCCTTTTTATCTTGATATGAACAGCACTTCACTGTTCACTGTCTTGTAACCTCCTTGGCCACCTGGAGTGCTAAAGGACCAAAATAATCAGATGCCTATTTGGGGGGTGTTTGTTGTTTTGTTTTGTTGTTGTTGTTTGTTGGGGAGGTTTTTTGGTTGATGGGGTTTTTTGTTTGGTTGGTGTTGGTTTTTTTTAAAAAAAGGGAGGTGCTGTGCCCTAGTTGTCCTGCTAGCTATCATGAGTCAAAATGTAGCTGAGCTTGACTTTATAACCAAGAGTAGAATTATTTACTAATGCAGTGTCCCACCTCTGCTCGAGTATTATTAACAGTCAGGCTGCAGAAGGCCAGGAAATGTCACACCTGTATAACTACACAAACAATGCTTTAGCGTGACTTGCTAATTTAATTCTGTCCCCTTTGATATGGCACTGCAGTTCTCGGAACTGATTTATTAGTACTTGAGCAACTTAATTTTCTTGTAAGTTTATTTTGCACTGCTATAATTATGCCATCAAGCTTCATCTGATGGCTGGCTTTCATTTGAATTGTTCTCGTGCAGCCGTACTTCCTTAGCAACCTTTCATGAAGGAAAACACAACATTTCACACATGTCCATGGACATCTCCAGAGGGCTAATGGTAACTTGTGGGAGTGACCGGATTGTGAAGGTATGCATGTACCTCTTTCCTGCATGTATTAGAGATATTTAATAGAGAGCTAATGTTTGTGTATACTTTTTTTCTTTGACAACTGTTGCTACAAAACTAACTGTTGTGGGCAGCGAGAGTCGTTGTTGTTGCAGACTGTTCTTCCTGCAGCTGAATGAGGAAACGACCTGTAACTCTGCTGTATGGAGTCTAGCTGTGGGAACTGGTTAGTGTTGGTGTCCTCTGAACAAAGCAGGCATCAGCAGTAGGAGAATCTGCCAGCAGCCTTAAAGACACAGACATGATGAAACGTGCAGGCTTCCTTTACTTTGAGCTCCCTGGCTTCTTGCACCATTGCCACTAAAAGCCCTGGTTATGAGACAGTGACGTGGAAATCAAACTGATGTAGAACCTTGCTGTGCTTAAGCTATACATCTGCCATGGATGTCAGAACTGAGACTGTTCCAGTCTGTAAGCATGTTTATAACAAACTGCATAGCGCTTTTTAAAACAGACCTACAGAGACCTGCTGGAAGACTCTCTTGAGCCCTAAGTTTGGCTTTTGGGTTGTAAGGCTCCTATAACCCTTTATGATGTTTTCCTAGTTTAAACAGGATTTGTTACCTTGTGTCCAGGGAGATCTTTATGTTTGCTTCTATGCCTCTTAGAGAAACAGCTATTGGATCTTATAATAATGCTATGTAATTCTCCACAATATTTTCTTCCAGATCTGGGACATGACGCCAGTAGTTGGTTGCAGCCTTGCAACTGGCTTCTCTTCACGCTGATCTCATACCTGACAGGTTTATGCACCTTATGTACAGCAATATGCACCGAATGAATGGAATCCTTCTTAAGAATATTACCGCAAACACTGGTTGCTTGATTCTTCTCCTGCTGCTGTTCCAGGGTGGACAGTCACCTTTGTAGAGCACGGCTTTTCTGTTGGGCTCACCAGGAATCTCCTTGGTGCAGAAATGCAGTTTCGCAGCCTCTTGGACTAACGTAAAATGGCTTACCTGCAATATGACACCTTGATGAAAGGACCTGTTGTTTCTCGGTTTACATACATAGTGTTAACAATGTGCTATCTCTGCTGATACATCTTGTACAGATACGTTGTAGCTAAAACATTATCAAAGTAAAATGAGTGTAGTAAATTCAATTTGTGCAAATAGTAAAATAACTTATTCTCTCTTCCAAAAAGCAGTTCTGTAGAAATACTTTTGAGCAGTCACTGTCTAAACTGCCTCCAAAAGGTATGTTGGTTATTCCTATGGAAGGAGGAGATACTTCAAAGTGGCAGGTAGCTTCTTTCAGATGAGATAGTAAAAGAACCTTTGGTCACACAAGATTTCCATTATTGGCTTTCTTGTAGTGTTTGTCTTCAAGTTCAGATATTAGTGAAATCACTTTTGTGGGACAACTGTTCTGTTTAGGTAGCTGGTGAGTCTTAGAACAATTCTAGGCTCTTTAAGTAGTGTTTTAGCATAGCTAATAAACTTCTGTAGTTCTTACAAAAACGTGCAGCCCAGCTACTGTACTTTAAAGAGAGGCCGTAGGTATGAGTCATGTACTCTGACAACTCTATAATGCTGTTAGAATGGGAAGCTAAGCAAATCTGCCTTGTTAAATGTAATGGCTAAGAAAAAATGGCCAGCTAAATTTTAGAGACTTTTTCCTGTGGAAAGGCTGATGTTTCTTTAATGGTAGGGAACCTGTCTCTGCTAAAGTGCAGCATAAATTCAAATACTGCCTTGATGTTGCTTGAAACAGATAAATACTGAGTAATAATTACTGAGGTACAGAACAGCTGCTTTTTTCCCTGCACATAGGTCTGTTAATCCTGAGATATCTATATT
The DNA here is from genome assembly GCF_947461875.1 of Haliaeetus albicilla. Lineage (NCBI taxonomy): Eukaryota > Metazoa > Chordata > Aves > Accipitriformes > Accipitridae > Haliaeetus > Haliaeetus albicilla. The sequence goes on along the minus strand of NC_091491.1, from coordinate 23,920,934 downwards.
GATCCCTTCCTGTTTCAAAGCTGAGAAGTATGAATAAGAGGTGGGAGGCTTCTGTGACTGTGCAGTTGGCACGTACAGGAAATATCTAGTGAGATGTCAATAAATTGGTCTGTCAGTTGTGTGAATTTCCTACATTTGAATACTGTAAGGAGAACTTATTTCAAAACTTTGAAAGCTAAGGTATTATGTCACAGAGTTTAAGCTTGGAGCTGTTTAGATTTTTCTGAAAACAGATGCATATGTGTGAGGACAAAAAGTGTGGGTAGGTCAGCTGGCCCGAAATAGGTGGTGGTGTACAACTGTCAAAGGTAACAAGCTCTTTCTGGCAGAGGACTTAAGGGTTACACTGTCTTTATTTACAGCAACAATCAAGTGGTGCTATGAGTGTTAGTGAATTCAAGTCCTAGGTGTGTAACTTGACACTAATAACCTGCATTGGACCATGCTGTAGGCTGAAATAGATGAAGATCATGGTATCATTAATATGCCATGATTCACTTGGATTTTAAGCCAAAAAGCTGATAGTCTCCAAAGGGCATTAGAATCCAGAATATGTTAGTTACTGTTATTTTGGACCTTGCTTTGTCTACCTTTCCATGGGCCTTCTCTGGAAGCTTTGCAAAGAGTCTTTTAATTTGCTAGGCTTATTGGGCCACTGAAGAATGAACAAAGCCCTCTTTTGTGGGAATCCCAAAACTTGTCTTCAATTTGGGATTTAGCACTTGTCACACTGATTTGATTCATCCCTTGCTACATGCTGTATAGCTTATATTTTTTGTGAAGGCTTATTTCTAAGCTATTGAGAGAGTATCAGCTTGTACTGGAAAAAAGCTGCAGCTTTCTGCTCTGAAGGCCTTCACCCTTGTAAATTAGGAAGGAAACCAAGTGGTTGAAGGGGGGAATAAACCCTGATAATGCCCTGCATTCAGTTTCAGACAACTTCCTGTCTGGCTCTGGAAGAGAATGGAAGCCTTCTTCCTCGCAGCATGTAAGGCAGAACATAAGTTATATTGCTAGAACTGTTTAAGATCTTACTGTGGTAGGTAAGGAGTATCTAGGGTCATGAGTTAAGCTGGGAGATTGATGTAGATGTGGGATGAATAGCCTATTTTTTCAAACCAGACATTGTGAAACTTACACCAATGATACTGAGGTGTAACTTGTTTGCAGCTAGCACTCCTGAGCTTCAGATTTTTTAGTTCTGATTTGTCAGCGTGCCCCCTGCTCAGCATGCAGCTCCTCCCTTTCCCTGTGAATACTTCCACTGCTTCTTTACATTACGGTTTTGCCACTAGGTAATATATTCTCTACTACATATTGTGAAACCTAAGGAATCTATTTTCTATAATTGATAAAGATAGTGTCAGTTCAGATATAACAAGGCAATTATGGCTGCTAAATCCTTAGTCATTTAAGTATACTCTTGGTGTTGAATGAGTAATGCTTACAAACCACTAAAGAGATAGTGCTTTGTTTATAAACAACTATTTTGAAGGCACATACTCTCTCATGAAACTGAACATCCTTCAACTATGTCAGCTCAAGTGTGCAATTACTGAGAAGGTTTGATTTGAAGCATTACTAATCTCGCTTGTATAACCTTCATTGGGGCAGGGCAGGGGAGCAAAGGGTACTAATATGTGCTAATTCTTTACTAGTTGTATTTCTGTACCCTGCATAGTTAAGAGATGCTAGATAAATCTGTCCCTTGCTCCTTCTTGTCTGTTTTTTAAACTTTGATTACACGTACAATAAAATATTTCTTGATACTCAGTCTATTTGAGTGATCCATGTTTTCTTCCATTCTGTGAATGCACAACCACTACTGTATGCTCTGGCTCCTCCTTTACATGGCCCATGTCCAAATTCTATGTTGGAGAGAGAGCTTGTCAGATGTGTTGTATTGGAGCTGAATGAGCTGCAGCAGTGGGGTTAAAGGCCCATGATGAACCAGTTTGCTGAGAGACAAACTGCTGCGTGGTCCCAGCTAGGGATGTATGACCCTATCCTGTGTCCTGCTTGCCAGCTTGTATAGACCTCTTCTCTGGTTCATCTGGTTTTCTTCAGAGGGCTGCAAAGGTTCTTGCAACGCAGAGTATCAGAGGATCAACCTCTTCCCTGAGATCCCTTGGATCTGTCTGAGGTATTAGAGAAATACTAATTTATGCTGGATGGGATGAGCAGAGTCTACAATATGATATATTCAGAGGACACAAACTGCAGCCACAGGAGGTGGTTACACTTGTCTCATACTTTCACAGAGAAAGGATGGGGACAAGCTCAGAAGTATCCTTATCGCTCACAATTACTCACAGCCTTCACAGGCTCAAATACAGCAGTGACTGGCTTTGTAATACTTGGAATGCCCGTTAACATGTGGTGTAGCTCACCACTCCCAAGGGTATTCAGGAGCCATAGAAGGAATCTGAAAGGGTTTCACAAAACTCTTTCCACCTCTGAAGGGTGGCTGAATAGTCTGTGTGGTATGTAATGCTGTAATTTTTTTTTTTTTTTTTTAACAAGACATGTCTCATTTTGATCAGCTTAAACTTCTCACCTTTCCCAAGGCAAAATACCCTGTTTTCTAGTTCCAACAAAAACTGACTGGAAACAATGAGGGTGTTACTGATCTGTAGTCGGAAAAGCCTGTTTAGATGTCTGTGTAGACCATCTTATAGAATCTTTTAAATAAGGCATATGAACTCTAGATGAGTTAAGTTTGAAAATGTTTGAGAACTGCACATGGTGTCCTTCTAGTGAGAGCATTAAAATACGTGTATTGGTTTTCTAAATGAGAATGCATAGTTGATCATGTCTCACATTCTGTATGTCGCAAACTTCATTTAAATTTCAGGTAAGCTGTGTGGCAGGTCTTAGCAATGAGTTTTTTGGTGTGGTGTTGACTTTACTCATTGGAGAGATTTAGAATATGCTAGATGCAGGAAAGGGACAGTTTTTCATATTGATCAGATTTACTACTACATACTTCAGAAGGAAAGCTCTCTAAGGCTTTTTTTTCTCTGTAGACCAAGTCCTCAGTGCTGAATGACCTGGCTAACAGTGAAATACCATGATCAAACTACAGAAAATGATGAATTTCTGCCAGCTTAACATTAACAGAAACACTTGTCATCAACTAACCATCTTTCAGTGAGTTGCAACGTGGCCTTTGACGGCTTTCTCGGCTTCTCTCATGAGTATAAGGCAACCCTTCTCAATGATCTCTTAAGTGACTGCTACCAAATGATCCCACAAAGTTTTTTGCTCCTTTGGAGGAAGTAAGGGCATGGTTTCTAGGTAGCTGTGTGTGGTCTACTAAACTCTGTTAATATGTAAAAGCTAATAGTTGAACAGATTCAAAGACAGTGTTACTGGTTTTATCACTTCAGCAATGGAAGAAAGTATCAAAATAATATCAGTAATAAAATCTACACAATTTATTTTTCATAAAATTAAATATAAACTATCAGATAATAAACTGAAATATATGGGGTCATTAGAAACTTTGCTTTCTGCTTCTATGGCATAAGCCTTTTTCCCCCAACATACAGGCAGCTCCGAGCTGCCGTAACTAATTGCCCTCCAACTCACTTGTGTACCCAGGGCCTCTTAGCAGTTTTACTATATAATCTGTGCTTACACAGAGAAGTTGAACCGTATTCTTTGACATACTTTTGATGTGTTATACTAATTTGGATGGGATTGACTGGTTTGTCTGCAGAATATTTGGTACATTCATTCCTAAATTGCTTTTTGTCGCAAAGATCTCATGGGTTGCCTCACATGTAGTTGTCATAACTGAATTACTAAGTCAGTTCTGTCAGTTTTGTTTATGAAGGCCCTGGTGTGCTATGAATCATGCTTTCTGTGAGACACCCAGAGGCTTAGGGTATCTCTTAGCATTTATCCAGCTCAAAACCAAGATAAATTTCTGTAGAAATACAGGTTGACTGTAGGATTTCCCATCTGTATTTTTATATGTGGTGTTTCCATTTTTCCTCTGAAATGCTTTATGTTACCCTGTTCTTCAGGAAACTGGCTTGCAATAACAAATGCTATGGAGGTGCGTGCTTTTCTACCCTTTACCTTGCTTGTAGTGAAAGACACAGAATAGGGTTTAACTTGCTCCTAGCTTTGCTACTATAGCTGTCTTTCAAATAGAGAAGATACCATGATTCTCACTATCTATATTGATTTTTCCTTCCAAAGCCTGTTTTCCTTATGGTTTCAGCTGCTCTCAAAATCTATATGTACGTACCTGTCAAAACTTATTTAAGTTTTCATGAACTGAAGTGCGCCCCTGTGTTGCTGATCAAGAGTGGGTACTGCTTGCTAATATTCCTTGATGTTGTTGCTGCTGAGCCATAGCTATTTTTCTGTTCCAGTACTGTCCTTTGTCTCTTCTCTGTTCTCATTCATTTCTCCTTCTTTCTCTCTTAGTTTATGGCTCCTTCTCCAGGTTTCCTCCACAGCAGCATGTCCATGTTGGAGTTTGGCTCCTTGAGACAGATAGCAGCTCTTGAAGCACAACTGAACAGCCTGCCTGGCCTCCTGATCTCTGTAAGAGTGAGCTGGTCTTGCAGTAGCTATATTAAGGATGACTGAGGCAGCAGAAGTGGAAGGTGAGTCTTTTAGGAAACAATCCACTACCTCATGCTCAGTTACAAGACTCCATCCCATTAAGCACCCCTAGCAATGCAGCCATAACTTGCTCTTCTGTTTGCTACAGCCTTTGCAGGTTGGAAAAGAATACTGCTAAAGCCGCTACCTCTTACAACCCTGACTGTGCAGTGTCCCAGCTAAGTGGTGGACACCAGAGTTTTTAATCTTGGTGATTGGTAGGGAAGGTCTGGAATCAACAGGACTGTCAATAGTACTTGGAGGGCTTTGAGAACGTCAGGGTGATTTCTGTAAGAGTAGTGAAACGTTGCACATGTCTGAATGGTGTCTGTGGGATACTCAGCTTAAAACTTGATCTCATAGGCATTATCTAAAAGAGGGAAGCAAGGCTGTAAATTGTGTCCTTTGATGGAGGAGAAATGCTGGGAATATAAGCATGCTTACAGGCAGTGAGGGATGTTTTAGTTGTCCTATTCCAAAACAGCAGTTCCTTTGTTTTATGGTGTGAATATGTGAATATGTGAACTGAGCACTCTGCTGTTTCAGAAGCATGGTCTGAATATGCTTAGATTTTACAGCCAGGATGGAAAGAATTAAAACATGAAAGAAATGGAGGGAAGGTGGAGAGGGCAAAGAAGTGAATGGCAGTGTGGTTAAAGCATGCAGGGCCTTGATTTAAGGGGTCCTAAGGAAGGACACTATGGATCTAACAGCTGTTAATCCAACTGAACACGAGAGGGCTACAATAACACATTTTCTCTTGATAGAAGGAGAATTCTGTATGGAGCTTTATTGATGGCTGTCTACCTTTTGGCCTGCTCTTAGTTTTATACAGCTGGGAAATGAAATAAAATGCTACTTGACACCCTTTAAGTACTTGTGTACACCTATCACTTCAGTACAGGCTGTAAGGATTTGAGACTGCTATTTTTAACGCTTTCCTAGTACTCTGAACTGCTGAAATGTTGGGACTACTTACTGAACATGCTATTGCTGCTGATAAGGTACCAAAATCTGTGGCACAGATATATAATTTGATAGGTTCTCTAGTGATATGAATGCTTTGTTCTGCACTTAAATTGCAGAGAATCCAGATTGTGTGAGCAAATAAGGAAAAGGGAACATAGGAAAAGCAGGGAAAATTGCCTGGAAAAGTACAAACCCCTGCCTAGTAACCAAGAGCAAGTGTTAGATTGTTTCTCTATTGATCCAAAGTGCAATTAAAAGCTACCCCCTGCAGCTGAATTTAGATTGGGCTTTTAAAGTTTTCTCTTTCCCCTACAGACTTAGTATCAAGTGGAAAAAAACCTGCACAGCAGGTCTTCTGTAAAATCACCAAGTGGAGCCTGCATCAGCCTGAACTCCTTGGTTTGCACAGGGCTACTTACCTGAAGTAGTCTGTGGCTGTGTGCCTGGCAGCAGCTCAGTTTAGGTGCTGAAAAAACGACACCAATGCGTGTGCTGGCTAGAATCAGTGTAAATACCTTCATTCGTTCTGGTACTCAATGGCAGTAAAAAGGCTTCTTTCTGCAATAAAAAGGTGGGGGTTTTTTCAGAAGGAAATTTTTTGCAGTTTTTTTAGAAGGAAGTGAGAATGTTGTATTTTGTTCTTTCCCTGCCGTTCTTTAGACAGTGGTTTGGGTCTCCTAATTGGAGTTGTCAGGATTTGTTTGTTTTCCTGGAAATGTATGTGAATATAACTTCCCAATCAATTGTAAATTATTAGTGAATGTATAGCTTTACTTATATGGTCCAGGATTAGCTTCTGCAGTCCATAAAGCTTGCAGAGATTAGGAGGGTCTAAGACAAAGCTTGTTGCAGGTTTAGGACTCCATCAGTCCATGGTATCTAACATTTTAGCAATTACTTCTTTTCAAATAAATAATGTCCAGACTTGCCAAAACTTATACCTAGGAGCTAGAGAAGCTCTTACCAGCAGCTGTAGGCACACAAGGCTCACTGAATCCACTGTAACTCTTGGTGTGAACATTTTCTGCTTCTGACTGTGATAGGCTGCTAGAAAACTGGAATATAAGCAAAGAGGACGCAATATCCAGTAGCAGTAAAAAGCTGCTTGCCTCACTTAAAAGCCTTTTCAAAGGGCCCTCAAGAAAGGAATATGAGCATTTTCCTCCAGGCAGAGTCAGAAGCCAGAAGAGAAGGCTCTTAAAGCCTTTTGCAGCCCGCTTTGAGTTAGAGAAATACATTTGCATTACTTTGCAAGCTTTTGTGTTCTGATTAATTAACTGGGCCTCAGGGAAAGACCCGAAGGAGTCCATGGTATGGCATTTTTCTGGCATAAGATCACCCCACTGGTTCACCTGGCACAACTGTGTGCTGCAGGGGCCTCCCCCTGCTCTCATTGCACTGTGACACTGATAACCATCAGTAGTTCCTACCCGGAAGTTTGAGCTATCTTCTTTATCACAACGTTATGCACACACAGTGCTAGTGGCGGAGAGGTGGGGAGGACAGAAATCCAACTCCTTGCCACTTCTAGTTAGCCAGTCATTAAATACAGCCTGGCTTTCTGTGCGGGAAAGCATCTAATTTATAGACATGATCCTGTATCTGCAGCCTTGTTTCTGTAGGGCAGCAAAATTCTTCTCTCTGCTAACCTGCAAGATTGGCCATAATGGGTTGATGTTGGCCACTGCTGTTAATGTGCACTGTATGCATGATGTGTTTGCTGCTGCTGCTGCTTTTTTTTCTGATGTACCTGCAAAAACACAAAAGCAGCAGGCTAGTTTTCTTGAGTTCATGGGCCTAATTAGGTAAGCTCTTTGCATAGAAAAGTAAGATTATTGGGAAGGGGCTGTTAAGCAAAAAACCATTGTTGTCCATCAGCAGAGTAAATTACATGGCTAAAATGTAGGCTGCTGAACAGAGGTGTTTTTATGAAACTTTTGGAGGGGGGTGTGGTTAGGAGTTGGGAGGTGAGGGGAATGTTCATTCCTTGAGTTCATTTTGGAGATGAAAGTGTTGATGCCCCACATCTGGAGTACAACTGCACTGTGGTGTCCACATTCTTGCATGTTGGGCAAATTCAGTTCTGAGTGTTCAGAGAGACATGGCTTTCCCAATGCCACAGTGGTATCTGTGGACATTCCACATTCGCCACCAGTGAGGAATGTTAGGGGTTTAAATGCAGAGCCAGCTCTCTGTTGTTCTGCATAGGCCACAGTAGGTTGAGCTGAGGGCTGCAAGGGACAGGAGCATGACTGTGGTTGTGCAGAAGCCAGACGTTTACCTCCTGGGGAAGGCAGCATGGGTACTGTGGCACTTTGTGTGGCGTGTTTACTCATCCCAGCTATCTTTCAGAGAATCTAGCAACAGCTTTTGGCCTACTTTACCAGATGCTGATAGCAGTAACCACGTGTTTGGCAACCTCACTGAAGGCAAGAGGGTGTCCTGGCAAAACCAGCGAGGCCAGTGCTGTCTGGCAGCGTGATGCAGTGTGCTGCATCACAGCTGTGCAGTAAAAGGCAGGCGTGTTCCTGCGGTCTGTAGATAGTGCTGCTTTATGGGCTCAGGATGTGTACTCAGGAAGTGACAAAGGCCAGAGGCAAGTCAGCAGATGAAGTGTCAGTGAGATCTGTAGGCAGCTGGGACTCGTACTTCTTGTGTTGTGCACTCCAGAAGTGAAACCGGAGCGCTCGGCAGCTGGCAGCATCACAGCGCCGCATGCGTCATGCTGCTTGGTGGGATGGGGTTGGAACATACAGAACTGAGCAAGCAGCAGTGAAGGGCTCTATGAACAGCATGTCTATACAGACCAAACCGAAGCTTATGGAGGGCAGAGAGGAGAAGGGTCATGCATGTTTAGGGAAATGTGGAAATTACCTCCACACTGTTAAATAAGCGTAAGGAGCACACCCCAGCATATGCTCTCCACTCTGCAAACAACCATTTCCAACTGGGAGTGGATTTCAGCCCAGTTGCCCTCTCAGCCATGCACGCACGACCGAGGGACCTCTCCCCCTTTGCTGAAGCCAGAGGCTGAAGAGGGGTTCCACCAGTGTCAGCCATTGACGCCGCAGTGTCCCCTGGAGTCCCTGAGCTCCTTCGGATTTCCCTTTCTCACTGATGACTCAGAGGCACCTAGCACTGCACACAAGAGCAGGGCACAGCTCTGCCCAGAGCAGATGGGAACCATATCCTGAATCCAGACACACCACACTCGGGGCTGGATGCATGCTGTGCATGCTCTAAAGGAGCATCTCTCCTTTAGACTACAGACGTGGGACTTAAATGTCCCAAGTCTTCTCATTTTATGCTCATGCGGTAGTTTGCATCTGGATCAGACTCCTGGTAAGAGCTTGAGAAGCCTTAGGCCTGGATTTAGGGCTTTTGATTCACGTGCTGAGTCTGTGGATGTTGCACATTCTTTTGGTACCAGCTGCTTATCAGCAAATCCCTGCCAGAGGTTACAGGGATTTGCTGATCTACTGGCAGAGCTGCTCATGTCTTGCTCTCTCATCCAGCTCCGTCAGAAAGCACGGGTTAGCAAAGCCCAGCCATTTAAGGTATTGAAGCTATCCGAGTTTCATCTGGATGGAGATGGGCTGCAGAGCAATCGCGCCTGTAGGTCTAGCAGAGCGTCTTCAGGGTGCGAACGCTTGGCAGTAGCTAGAGCCAGCGGAGGGCACGAACGGCGTCCTTTGAGCGGTTAACGCGGTACAGAGCGACAGCCGGCGGCGTCCCGTGCGCGGACGGGGCCCCCGCAGCCCCTGCCTGCCGTCGGCACCCTCGCTTCCCAGAGACGAGCGGTCCGCGGGGAAGCCGTGCCCCGGCGAGGCCGCGCTGCCGCTGTCCCGTCTCTCCGTCCAAACCCGCCCTTTCGCCCACGCCCGGCCTCCCTTCTCCCGGGAGCGCAGCGGGGGAAGCGGGGGCAGACCGCCGCCGTCGCCCCTCGGCGGCCTCTCGCCACCAGGCCGCCGAAGGCCCGACGGACGCCGCGGGGTCCCGGCGACGCCTTCAGCCCGCCGCGCCGGCGGGAAGAGCGCGGGCAGCCCGCCCCCGCCCACAGCCCCTCTCCCGTTCTCCGCGCTGGCACCTCGGGCCGGCTCGCCGCCGCGGCCCCCCCGGCCTCCCCCGGCGGGAGCCCCGGCCCGACGGCGGCGGGGAGGAGGCGCCCGGGGAGTTCCCTTTCGGGGCATTGTGGGAAGGCGCGATGCGGCCGGGGCCTCACCTGGCGCGGGGCGGGGAGGCGAGGGAGGCAGGGCGGGCGGGAGGGAGGGAGGGGGCCGGCCGGCAGCCAGCCGGGCCGGGCCGGGTCGGGCCGGGCCGGCTCCCAGCCTGCCGCCGCCGCCGCCGCCGCCACACCATGGTAAGTGGGCCGGGCGGGAGCAGCCGCGCCCTGCCCCGCCGCAGCCGCCCCCTGCCCCGCCGCAACCGCCGTCCCCCCCTGCCCGGTGCCGCGGCCGGGCCGGCGGCGCAGCCCCCCTCGACGGGCGCGTTCTCTGGGCTTCGCCTTAGAGCCGCGGGGACCGGGTTCCTCTGCCCGGGGGGGAGAGCCGGGCTGGGCCGGGGGGAGAGCCTCGGCAGGGCCGGCCCGGGCGTTGCTGCCCCAGGAGCCTAAAGCAAACAGAAACGTTTGCGCGCTGCCCGAAAAAGCAAAGTCCCCGCGGAGGTGGGCTCAAACGTGGAACCGCTCTGCCAGCCGAATACCCCTGTCCTGGCGTGCCGGGGCTTTGGGGCTGGTCCCGAAACGGTGCGGCAGCGGCTCGTTTGTGCTTGGAAGAACGAAACTTGGGGTTTTTTGAAAAGTCGTTCTGCTGGAATAATCTGAGTTGGCTTTAGAGCTAAAACGTGTTCTTTAGAAAGTGCGTGCCAGCCTGTCTGCTAGGGTTGCGTGGGCTGCTCCGCGAAGCACAAATGCTATTTCCAAGCGGGTTTGAACAAGGTTTGCACCTGATTTGAGGAAACGAAAGCTATATTCTTTTCCTTTCTGTCTTCTGACCCTCGGGGTAACCTTGGGTCACGCTGACAGCCTTTCGTAGCCAACCAGGAAAACAAGGCTGTGACAGGGAGGTTTTAGAAGGTCTTCCTGTAACTTGAGGAGCTGAGGTTCAGGCCTGCTCCAGCGCTTGGAGGAGGATCGAATGTGGTTTCATATGGATCTGTGTCTTTTGGCTGGCTCCGGCGTCAAAGCAGAGCGGTGTTGGGCAGCGGGTTTTCTGGTGGTGGGAGCGTTGGGAAGAGCTTTTCCTCCTGTGTATTCCCTGGTGCCGGGTGAGCGGAGAGCTTGGGCGGCAGCCTTGCCTCCAGCTCGGGTGCCTCTGCTCAACTGCCTGGTCTCACGGGGGTGGTCGGAACTTGGCTCTGCCTTTCCATCGAGCAACGCGTCTGTGAGAGAGCGTGTGGGTCTGGTTCTGTTCCTCGCGTGTTGTCTATTGGCAAGCAGTCTACGTGCGCAACCCGGCTCCGCGGCTGGGTAGAGGCGGCAGCAGCTGCTCGTTTTAGCGTGGAAGGGGGCAGCAGCCCTTCAGCTTAAAGGGCTGACAGGCAGCATCCCGGGACGGAGGCCCTTTGGCTCTCCAGTGCTGTGCTTGGTGGTGGTTTGCTGGGATCAGAAAAGTTGCCATGGTTATTGTCTTTTGTTAAGTGTTATGACCAATATCCTCTGAACAATGGCTAGCTTTTCCCCAAGGAGGACTTAGGGCTTTCGAGCAGCGAGATGGTCGGGGATGCCTCTTAATTGAGAAACCTTCTAGCTGCTTGATAATTCAGACTCGAAGCGGGTTCTGCAGGCATGCCCCGAGGTGCTGTCTTGCACGGTTTGCCAATTATGTGCATCTGTAATACCAGTAACTGGCAGTGCACCTGAACAGAAGTCTCTCAACTCCTTCATCGGAGGCCGAGTTTTGTTGTCTCTATCTTCAAAGGCAGAGCTATGGCGTTTCTTTTCAGTGGTTTAGCCAGAATGCTAAGTATGTGTTAAGTCTAGTGTATTTAGAAAGGTGTACCTGTCATTACATTTGCAAATAGAATATGCACAGTAATGAATTTACAGATGGCAATGCAATCTCCACACCTTAAGTCCCTATATAGATACAACCTTACCGATTATACCCCGAGACGGCCCTACATACCCACTGCCCTCGGGTAAAGTTTATGTAAACAACTGGAGTTCCTATTTTGCCCTTGAAGCTCAGTAAATACCGGAGCTGATTTCAGGGAAGTTGATCTCAGAACCCTCCCTGATGCACGCACTTCACAAATGCCAGTTTTCAAAGCACTCACGATGGTCCCAAGGGAGTACTGCTTACCATAGTGCTGCTTATTGACAATTTGGAGACTGCTGTATTGATTGTTACAATTTTTTTTCCTTTTCTGAGGTCATAGTACAAACCCTTGCTGGCATTATTACATTAACTACTGCTGTCAGCCTTGCCCCGTTCTCCTGTTGTAGAACCAGTGCTGATGAAAAGCTGCTTTTGTCAGGCTATGCTTTCACTTAAAATTCCTCTGTCTGTCATCCAGTCTCCGTGAAGGGGTTGTTACACTGGGTTACGTGTCAAGAAATAAGGGTTACTGGGTTACAAACCAAGAATAAGCCTTATTCAGGCTCATGAGTGAAGAACTTTCAACAGGTCATTTAAACTCTCTGTAGATCGGTTCCTCCAGTTTGGAATGACATAGTTGTGCTTGCCACCTTTTTTCTGTGTTTTGAGATCTGAATGGAAGGTACTTGTGCAAATGGTACTGTGTCTTAGCAAGAGGGTTGTTTCAGTTGTTTGCTCTGTTGCAGATTTCCAGGGAAGTTTCAGGAAAGAGTCTGTTTAGCAAAGCTAACTTCACATCGTGCTAAGACAGACAGCTTTTCTGCCTGGCTGCTACTTCGTGCTATATTAAAAAAAAAAAAAAAAAAAAAAAAACTTTTTAGAAAAGAGACTGAATTCTGCTCCCTGACATATATGGGTGCAGCAGAGAAACATGTCCTGAAGGATTGCTGTCTCAACAAAGTTGAAGAGCAGGGAGAGAGCAGAGAGGAGAAAATTATTAGTTTCCCCAAGGACACGTGTTGCTGTAGTTTTTCATGCCTGTAAGTGTTACAACACCTTGATCCTACTGCCACCTCAGTGTTATCAGTATTACTTTCATGACAGTACGTGGCTCTGCTTGCGTAGCTTTGAGTGTAGAATTGGTGCTTCCATAGTAAAGGGCCTGCTTCACTCCTCCCTTTGCTGCTCATCAGAACAGTGAGAAAAATCAGTACTTGTGGGCATGATCTGAAACCCTGGAGAAAGATCAAAAGAATCCCATTGGGCACAGGAGCTCTAAAAATGTACTTGGCCTAAATAGAAAAGAAGTGGGCAAGCACTGTTTCCACTTAGCAAGACATTTGATACCAGTCACTGATCTAGAAGTTTGGGTGAAATATTAGTTGAAGTGACTGCAGCTGCTGACGCCTGCCTGGTGTTTGGAAATGAACTCTCATCTGTTCTGCATATTGAACTTACCAACAGTCTCAGTGCTTTTAATTGTTAAAATAGACACAGCTCTACAAAAGATGTTTTCAATGCTGCACAGAATTTACTATCTACAGTTTGAAGAATAACTGTTTTTTTCCACTCTCTGATACAGCTGTGTATTGGCCTAGCAAAGATGATGAACTTTGCCTCTAGGCATTTACCTCTGAAAGACAAGAAGGGCAGCAAATTAGAATAAATGAGGGAAGGAGAGGAAATTACAAATAAATGATTCCTATTGTTTGAGGCAGCATTCTACATGGGGGAAAAAAAAAAAAGAAAAAGGAAGTCCATGTGGTATTTCTTTGTTTATTTATCTTGTGAACTATTAGTGTGGGAGTAGATAATGGTAATGGAATGGCATCCTTTTTGGAAGATCCTGAGTAGATAGACTTTTCAGCTTAGAAAGAGATGACTACAGGGAAAGTAATAGAAATGCATGAAATCATGAACGCTATAAAGAATGGTTGCTACAAGAAGAGTCAGGGTACATCCTGTGAAATTTTTATGCACTAAATGTAAAGAAAACAAAAAAGAATACTTTTTCACACAGTCTAGATTAATGTTTTTAATCCACTGCCAAGGGTGCTGTGGGTGTCCTCGTAGTTAGGCAGTTCATAGAGGATGGGTCCACAGGTAGGTTGTCTGGATCCAGTTTCTGGACCTGAATCCTTAAACCTGTGATTCCTGGAGACAGGACTACCACAATGATTTTACACATGCCCTGTTACTTATGCTCTCCCCTTCTGGAAGCTGCTCAGATCAGAGTACTGCTCAGGGGGTGATCCATAATCCAGTATTCAGTTACTACCTGTCATTCAGTTGGACTTTGAATACCATTTTATAGGATCTGCTAGGAAAAATGTTTTTTAGGGTCCTTCTCAGGGAGTCTGTAATCTCTGACTATTGATGTGGTCCTCTTCCAGTTGTGGATATTCTCTCTCAAGTACTCGCTGTCATTACAGGTTGTCACTGTTATGCTAGAGACCACTCTGGACTGGCTGGCTATGCAGTAATTGCGATGCACACTTTACTCTCTCTGGGCAATAAGCTCACTTTGGGAAAGCAAATGAAATGTTATGATAGATGATCTGCTAATACTTTGCTTAAGTCACTTTTTTTATATTTTCACTCACAAATAAGGAAATTGTAGGCATGTCTCAGAGCCAGGAGTTACTAGGATGTGGAGTGCCTCGAGGGCTTTGGAGAAAGCCATGGCATCTGGGGTAGGCAAATGCCTGAAGAGGGCTGGAAGGAGGGGTAACCGGCAGCCGGGGCTATGAGGAGGCAAGAAAATGCTGCCAGGCATGTGGACCATGTAAATGTTGGCTGCTTTTCTATACCTTTACTCTAACTACTTCAAAATCCCATGCTTTATAAACCATCCCATAGACCTTCTGCCTTCTGAAGTCACCAGTTATGTGCAAGAGCAGCAAAGGGTCAAAATGATGAAAGTACTGAGGAAACTGATGGGGCAGGGAGGGCAGGTAGAGCTGCTCCTCCCCGAAGTACTTACAAGGTTTATGCTTTGGCATGTACATCAGGCATTTCTGTGCCTGTTGCAGTCTTCCCAGTGATGCCTAAATTAAAACTCTACTGCTCCTGTAAAAAGAATTCTTTCTGTATCACATATGCACAGCTACTAATTACCACCCCTGCGCATTCATTTCCCTACTGTCCTATTCCTGCAGGCTGTCATCTGCATTTACTTGGCTGCTTTGTGGGTGTATGCTTTTTTGAGTGGCCACCCCTGGGCCTTTGCATTTTTGCAGATGTTGCAGTTTATAGAGGTGCAAGATCCAGTCACGCACAAATGGTATTTAATTTGTGAGTAGGAATATAGCATGCAGAGTCACAGGGGTAGGATGGGAAAATAAAATTTACATTTGTGTGTTTGAAGGCAAGCTTGACATGCCTTTCTGGCCAGACATGTCTTTCTGGCTTAGTATGTCCTGGATTTATGTTTCTCAGTATCACAGATGTAACCCCAGGTACTCTACGCACCAGTCTTTTTTTCTTCTCTAACTTGCTGAATTTGTGTAGGATGTCCATCTGCAGTCCTCTGTTCAGGCCTGAGAAGAGAAGACAGGGCATTAAAATCCTTCTTCAGCAGCCAGTAAATTCCTGTTGTTGCCTTGCTGCTTGCCATAGGAGCTTGAAGGTAGTTTCGCTCAGACACTAGCAGTTATCGATGGCTCTCGTTAACTAGCACAGGAACTCCTGTATGGTCATCACCCTCTGCTTAGTCCCCTGAGGCGAGCAGTAGACACAAACCTCAAGGGAATGAGAAATGGCATCGTTTTTGTTTGAAGAAAATGCATAAATTCACCATGTTGTGCCTTCGTCTTGCAAGGCTGCCTGCTGGAAGGAGAACATGTGAAGTGTTGGGTGAGTGTCTGCCTGTCTGCTCTGAGCTCATGGGAGTGGAGACATGAAACTCTCACAACTCAACAGTAGCTGGGCTCAGGAGCTGGGGATGGGGAAGGGACAGTACCTCAGGCATTTCCTTTCCTCCAAGTCTCATGACAAGACCCAGATGAATAGCAGAATTGATTTTTGGTCCACTTTTTCATTCCGGAGGCTAAATTTTGGGCCAGCATAAAACATTCCGTGAGATCCTGTGCTCTGGCCCTTCCTTCCGTAAACAATGGTTGCTTTTTTATGTTTAGGTTATTAAGTCCAAGTCGTTTTTTTACCTTAATGAAAAAATGCCATTTTAAAAGGGAAGATTGAGAATGTCTCTATTGAAAATGCCTAAATGAAGTGCTACAATGTTGCCAAAAAATTAGGCCTGTGCTCTTTCAGAGTCATTCACAACTGTGGTCAGGTGTATCTTTGGTCCTTCCAGAGCTCAGGTTTTCTGTGAGCGTCTGTTGGAAGCTGGAGGAATGGGTGTGAGGCTGCTGCAGACCTGCAGCGTTCCTGCTCCAGCAGGCACAGGTGTCCCCGGGCTGAAGCACTATCTGTCAGCTGGCTGAGGAGCCGGGGAAACTCATCACCTTCTGGTGTGCCCACCCTGTCCCAGAGCAAAGCATTTTAACTTTGCTCCTCGAAAGGTCGGAGGCAATGGAAGGGCCCTGCAGAGCCTTCACGTAGCAGGGCTTTGCAAATAACTGCTAAGACAAACTGGAAATGAGAATAAAGGAGGCTGCACCTTTTGCCAGAGTCCTTTGGGCTAGATTTTAGCTCCGTTTCTTCACCAGGTGTTCAAGGAACAGACTGGGAAAATGGCTTATTGTGCCTGTAAAGCACACTGGGGTTATAGTGAATTAGGGGTAGCTCTCTGCAGCTTGTTCAGCCTCTCCCCTGGTCTCCACCTCCTTAGAGTAGCCTAATGAAGATTTTCCACTGCCTCCCAAAAATGTATAAACAAATAACGCCTCTGAGAGCCCAGCCCAGGAGGCAGAAGGGAAGTGATTACCTAGTGAATAATTGTTCTGAATGTCTTCAAATCGTGCTGCTTTCTGTAGGGTCAGTCAGCTAGCATCCCTGCAACTGTCTGTCCCTGGAGCCGAGGCTGAAGGTGTGAGTGCTGTCTCTCTGGTTCACACGGCTGTAGTGCGGTCAGTGGCCTGCTGTCAAACTGCAGAGTTTGAGACAGGTTTTGTGCTAACTCCCTGCCTGGATCTGTCCTTGCTTATTGTCTAGAAACGAGTAATTCCACTTGCAGGAATAAAAAAGCACTGATTTAAGAAAACTGAGAATAATTATCCTCTGTAAAAACTGGATGTCATTGCTTGCATCTACATCTTAGGAGCTATCTTGGAAGGCTGTGCTATCTCTCCTCTCCGGAGAGGTGCCCGAAACCTGGCTTTGCTGTTCGTGGGATGCCCAGCAGCCTGTGAGGAGGAGGAGGAGGCACAAGCATGCCTGTACTGTAGGGAGGGCGTTGTTGAAGGAATGCTACCAGTTTATGAGAAATGAGCCAAGGTCGGGAGGACTAGACCTGCTAGAGGCAGCTATAAGCAGGAGCAGAGCCGGAGGGAGCTTGTGGGGCACTTATGGCTTCCTTGAGCTTTGTTTTCTGATCCTTGCGTAGGGATCAGAAGTGAGGAGCTTCAGGATGTTTTTGGTTCAGAACTTGAGCTCAGCTATACTGTTTTGATTACAGTTTTATTTAACTCAAGGGAGCCTATCAAGAAGGTTGTTGGCTGGATCAATAGTATATGGTGTAAATATCCTTTAAATGCTAGTATGCTGGTCAATTTTAAATCTTCAGTAATAAGATAAGGGTGACTTCTGCATTGTGAAAAGCATAAAATCAATATGTAACTATAGTCACATGTGCCCGTAATCATCTGGCACAGCTTTTGTTGCATGGACTTTGGATGTATTGTTTAGGGGAAATTGTTCAGAAATGTTTCTAATGGAGATTAAGTGAGAAAGAATTCTATGCCAGTTACGCAGCAACACACTGCTTTGGTATTTTGGGGTTGCTGTTTTTTCACTTATTTTCTTTTTTCTTATTTGCTTACATCATACAGACTAAATACGTGTTTTAAATTTTAAAGCTGAGACTCTACAGTATTTAACAAGCATATCTGTTGGCTTCTATGCTGCTGTGAATGAAAGTTTTAGTAACAGAGTAAACATGTAAGGGTATTAATATTTTTAATAAAGTAGCCTTGTTTGGATTTTACATAATTGCTTTAAAAGTCCCTAAAACCCCAGAGCGTATGTATTAAAGGTCAGTAGCCAGATGGGGACTTTGTGCAGCAGTAGAATACCAAAATACCTGTACTTCAGTGCGTTGTTATTCTGTCTCTTCTTGATGTGGCTAGATTGTTAATACATTAGGTCAATAGATGTCTGTTCAGTACCTCTTTCTCACTTCAACCTAAATGCCTGGCATTCCAAACCATCTCTGTGTTCACAGTATAGCTATTCTTTTTTTCTGGAAAAATTTCAGTATTTTCTTCCCTCCCTCCAAAAATGGCACTAAACAAAGCAAAAACTAAAAGCAATTTTTTATTCTTCAAATATTTGGGAGAAAACAAAATGAGCTAATGGCTGGCATAATTTGGATGTTCGTACTTTTTAAAAGAAACAATGTAAGGGAAGTAGGTTTTGTTCATTTTCAGATGTGATGTAAAAATAAATACTAATAAAAAAAATTCTGGACAGCTGCCTATGTTGGGAAATACTTTCTTTCATATCAGAGGAAAGAATGACAGCTAGTAAAAGATAAGCAGAATATGAACTCAACGACACTAAAACAGTGCCAGAAGATCAAACAGACTTCAAGGGAGTCAGAATAAGTTAAAAGAGGACTTTATGATAAAAAGTCGCTTCCTCTCCGCCAGGTACAGCCAGTCAGTCTGGTTTTCCCCAGGCTTCTGTCAGCAGCTGTTGTCATGTCAGCAGCTGAAGGTGTGGCTTTTTTCATCCCACTTCCCTTTTTACGTGGTCTATGAGTTTTTCTTTATTAGCATGTCATATATTGCCTGTTGCCCTACTGGCAGCAGCAGGCTCAAACAGAAAGTTTTTAAGGAAAACTTAGAGTTTCCGAGTTCTGTCAAGCTGTCTGGTTTAGGATAGTAATTCCTAATTTGCAAATTTTAGTTAACTTGTGAATTTCAGGAATCTTTCTGTTGTACAAAGGTGACTTTGATCTGGGAGGCCTCTTAACTGAATTCAGAAAGGTTATAGCTGAAGCAGTCTAAACCAGTGCTGCTGGACTGGCAGAGCTGCCTAGCCAAGGAAATCCTTGCCCCAACCAAGCACCCAGCAAAGAGAAGGATGCTTGCTTTTCGCAGTCTTCCAGCCAGCAACTGCTATTCTGCCTTCCATTCCCTTAGGCTCCTTGGAGTCCTCCCATTTCCCAGTCCTCCTCTCCCATCAAGGGACCTGGAGCAGCCAGATGCCAGAAAACAGGTTTGAAGCCAGTCAGCAAATGTTATGCAGGTTGAATTACAGGAGGAGGAGAAGCTTTTCTAGCGCACGTTCTTCTTTCTCAACAGTGGGGAGGATTAGAGCCTCACTGCATTGACCCCTGGAGTTCACCTCACCGGAAGAAATGTGACATCTTTTACGTGTTTATGTCATTGGACAGTAAACTGCAGAAATGACCCTGGGAGTCAGGAAAGCCGCTTTGTCTTCCCATGTAGTCATCTTTTGATATCCCTACAGGTGGTTTGTTCTGTGTCTAATAGAATATAGTCTGGAGTCCTTTAGACAGTTGTACTAAACATTGCAGTACAGATTAGGTTAAGTTTTAAAACCTCTGTAAAAGCAACAAATGATGCGAGTTTGAAACCAGTGAGCCAACTGTAAAGCGTTTCATCAGTCTGGAGTGTCAAATGGCCACATACTGGAGAAAGCTGCACCAAAGGGGACCTTCAGGGGACAGCCCGGGAGACAAGCCTGGGAGAGCTGCTTGTCAGATCATGACAGCCCATTAGCAAAAGGAGGGAAAGGTCTCCCAAGGAAGGTGGAAAAAAGTCACAGTGTGTGTTAGTTTTACATATTTTTCTTACGTTTGCTGTTTGTGTACATGTAAACCTTCTGTGTTTTGCATTTTCGATGTCTGTTCTATTTCCTGTTAAATTATTTCGTGTCAAAGTCTACCATTTGATTTTTTGTAGCCCTGAAACTAAGGGTGGTGGTTGTTATCCTGGTACAGTTTTGTAGATCTCCATAAAAGAGAAGGCCCCATAACTTTCCAACCTGTTATGTAACTTACAGCTGCAATTGATTCAGAGGTGCATGAGAAGGGGACAGAGTTCAGGTTTAGAAATCTGGTTTAAATGCTTGATTTAAAAAAACAAAAACACGTTTTTGCAATTAGAAAATAATGGCCTACAAATATAAAATGCAGTCATTTAGGCTGCTTACTGATGTTTATGGAGATCATTTTGCACAGTGCTGTAGGTGGTTGGGTCTGATTCAGTAAAACAAGCTAATAAAATTACACTCAGCTCCCAGACCAAAGCTTGTCTCCTACAGACTCCACATGTGATGGCAGCCGATGCTCCCATAGGAACTGCACGCCTCATCCCGACCCACTCAGGCTTGGACCTAAAAATTCTCTCTGGTGTCGCCCCTGGGTCTGGTGATGGTTAGTCACAGCCAGCATGCTCTAGAACAGTAGGAAAGGAAACCAAGCACCCTGCTTTAAAGGTATTTTGCTTGAAGCAAGTAATTTGCCTTTGTTTTCCTCTGGAATTAGCACTTTTAAAGCTGAGTAAAACATTGCAGGATAATCTACCTCTATTTGTAGTTTGGCTGCTGAAAACCAACCAAAAATTCCTTAATCAACATCCATCTTGTCATTAGCACTATAGGAAAGCAAATATGTTTTCACAGTCAAGGAGCAAGGAACAGATGAGCCGTTAGATTTGTGTTTGTTCAGTATGTCAACATTTCCAGGTTTATTGATGCATCAAAATCTTCCCAGTGAGCTGTAATGAACAGAGCTATGAGAGTGAGGAATGTGTTGTATCGTGTCAGTGTGGCTGGGCAGAGCAAAGCTGAACTGAATGAAACAACATCTATAGCAACTGGATACTTACGCTTACAGGAATTAAGCCATTTTTAACCTCTTGAGAATGTAATATTACTTACCTCCTAAAGACTTGCCCAGATTGAATGGATTTTAGAAATTAGAAAAAGGAAGAAGAGTCAAAAGAGGAACACCCCCCCCCAATATTTTCTAAGTATCTGCAACTTTCTAATACGTTGTTTTGTTACAGGAGCTCTCAGCTGCCCAGGAATATGTACCTAGGCTTGAGAGTACACTATTTTGCCACAGGCTGTAAAATTAGAAAAGGACTACAGCAGAGGCTGTTATCTATTTTCTAGCTGTATATACTTCTATAATAGTAAAATTGCCTTATAAGCTATGCAGTTCTATTCTGCATATGAAACAGTGTGGGATGGGAGACCCAAAAGGTAGAATTTCTGAAGGTTGTGTATGAATCTTGATGTGTTTAAGAGCGTTAATGGGTATTTTCTGATTACAAAGATTGTTGCCTCTGCTCATGAAAGTGGTGGTGAAACATCAACTGCATCTTTATATGAAACAGTGGAGTTTTCAAAGCAATTTTAAATGGAGAGCAGCTCACTTTCCTGTGGGTGAAACGTAACATGCTGAAGTAAACTGGTCAGAAAATGGTGGTAATATTCACAGTAATTCCCTGGCTTGTTGGTATTTAAACTTTTAGAGGCATAAGGTCATATACATATATCTCCTGGAGATATATGTGTTACTTGCAGGCACTTAGATTTAAGGTCTGTTGGGTCCAACAGCTGAACCTAAACCAGAATACCCTTTCATTATCTTGCCCTATTGAAGCACTGCAGGCAAATATATTTCTTCCTGCGGATGTCTCAAACAGCACGATCTTGTTATGCTGAACATGCTGTCAGCTTTTGATAGGGATTCATTGACTAATTCCCTGCATTTTCAGCCAAATCTGATCATCCTCTCCTGTCTGATTCACCATGTTTTTAGAAATTTGTTTATCAAATAGCTGCTACCTGTGCCTGATTGCTTTTGAATGGACGCCCACTGACCTGCTGCTCTTATCTGCAGAACTTACACTCTGTTTTTCAAAATGCACTCATCTTTACAAAGGCTTTGGAGTTAATGTGCTGTGCAAAATAGTCTTTCATTCATCCAGCTCATCCCGGTAGACAAGTGTATGGACAGTAAGTACTGTCCTTTCATCTACTGGGAAGGGGTAACCCTGACAGCTGGAATATTACCATGTCAAAACCCAGTTGGTAATACAAACAAAGACAAGAACATGGTACTTTGATCTTCACTGTAATCAGGCCATGTGTACTGCCAGCAGCATAATTGTTTTTATTTAGCAGGCTCATCTGGAGAGTATTACAGGACTCAACACAAGGCAGCTACAAAATCCTTGTAATTTTATCAAGCACATTAGACTAATGACGGCAAGAGCCATATTTCCAGCAGTAGATCCTGCCATTGGCACATATGAATAAAAGTCCACCTTTCCCTAAAATGATTCCACATTTGAAGTCTTTCTCAATATAGTCAGAACTCTCATCTCCGGACTACTCAACAACTATGTGACTTAATAGCTAGAGAATGGTTCTGAATTATGAATGAAGGCTTTGTTTAAAACCCAGTAGCTTTTTTTTTTTTTCTTTTTTCTGCCTTTTACATAGAAACTTCTCTGGTGTACTTCTCTGCTTGGACTTCACCAGAGCGTAGAATGATTTTATCTTTACAGAAATCTGCATTGTAATCTTGTTAGTAATTGTGAACATTAACTTTAATCCTCACTGGGGAGATGGAATGATGGGGAAGTATAGGTACAGCAATAAGTTGGAATAGAAAACAAGAGGGGGAAGGGATTAGGGTGTAGACTGAGAAGCTGTAGGGAAGCCTAAGGCTAAACTAATGGGAATGGGGATGTGGCAAGGGACCTGCCAGCTCTTCTATTTGGAGTTTGCAAGGATTGGGAGCAACTGAGGAAAATGAGGCTCCTGTGCTTCTCCCTGGTCCTCCCAGCATCAGGGGAAGCCTCATCTCTGCACAGGCAAGTGGCAGTGTGCCCGTCATCGTGCACGTGGCTGTGACTATGGTTAAACATCCTTCCCGCAAGTCCCTGGCCTTCAAGCATTGGTACTGGTGAGAAAAGCAATGGGGATACCTGTCAAGAACAGGGCAGTTCACAGTGTCTTCAGCCATTGGAAGCATCTCTTATCGCTGCTAGTTTGTTCAGGTTTTTTTTTTTCCTTCATTTAGCAGAGGACATCATGTCATCCTCAGATAGATTTCCTGCATTCTTAAAGCCATGTCTATGCTGTGGGTAGATGACTTATTGTACTTCTTAAAGACTTAGTATGGTCAGTTATTTTAATCTGCTAATAAAGGTATTTGTATAAATGTGAATTGATACTTTTCTCCCAAAGTCTCACTGGCATTTAAAAGCTAGCACTTCTGTATTTCAATAATACTGCTAATGCTAAGCATGAAAAAATCATGGGTAAAACCATGTAAAATTATGGCTAGCTTTAAAACTGAAATTTAGAACAGTGTACGTATCATGCTTTATTTACCATAATATCCTTGGTCACTGAGCTCTGTCCTTTGTCATCACGGTCATCTTTCATAATCTGGTGATTTCTGTAGTAAAACTAGTCAAGCTCCCTTTCCAAAGTAGTTGGTTTCTTCTGCTCGTTACAGCCTCTTCTAGGAACATGCTGCTTTGTTTGTGACCTGAAATAGCACTATACCAGAATTGTTGATGATTTTGTTTACTATCTAGGTATTCATATTTCTAGTCTTGTGCCACACTGCATCCTTGATCTGCCTAGCCCTGTTGTATACAAGTCTTTATTCCTTTCACTAAGATGTCTAATCTTGCTGGAGGAGGGGCTGGGACCCTCTTCTCACCACTGCAAAGTGGTGATGCTCCGCCTGTTCCCAGGGAGGTGGCGGAATAGGAAGCAAAGCTGCTGTCTGCACAAGGTAAGGGAGGACGGGTGGGAGAGGATGCAAAGGGGATGCCTAGGGGAGAGGTCCCACAGGGAGGGGAGAGCTGCCGGGGGAAGAAACAGGAGAGGGGAGGGATTTCTCCTCCCACGCTCAACCTCCCCCAGACCTCGCTGATGCCCCGTCCAAACTTCACATCAGGGCTGGAGGTGCCTTCGCTAAGATCTCACACTTTTCCGGCATTAAGCGGAGGAATGCTCTTCTCTAGCTGTGGCCCTGGCATTAACTATGTTGCTTTGTTTACTCTAGATACACTTTATACTGCTCTTCAGTCGGCAGGGGAAATTAAGGCTTCAGAAATGGTATACGACGCTACCTGATAAAGAGAAGAAAAAGATCGTTCGAGAAATTGTTCAGATTATTTTGTCTCGCAATCAAAAAACAAGTAGTTTTGTTGACTGGAAAGATCTCAAGCTTGTTTACAAAAGGTGTGAGTAATTTTATGAGAACATATAATTACTATTCATATAAATAACACATGCTAGAAGAGGAAAAATAAAGGCTCACTTTAAGAAAAACAGCAAACAAAACCCTAAGTGCTAAACTAAGCTAGTAGGAGCCTGCCATTGGCAATCTGTGTATAACAGCACCATGTCCCTGGATAAATCAGTAGGGTAAATTGTGGGCCGAAAAATACTTGTACAATCTGTCAAATACGAAAAATGGGAGTAACCTAGTAAGTGTTAGTGGTGGAAATTCTGTTAGAAGGCTTTAGGCTTCTCTGCTTCTTCTAATTCCCCAAGGTAGCCTGCTGAGACACGTGCTGAGCTTTATCAGGCTCTCTGGGAGGTTGCAGGAGCTGTTCTGAGGCACTTTCAACGTTTTGTCAAATTTCGTCTTTTAAATATTTTGTTGCTCTGGAAAGTGTTACTTCCCATTTCCTTTTCCAAACAAATCCCTGGTCCCCAGTTACACCATGCTTAGCATTAACTGCCTGTTAATTCTTGTAAAGTTGTAGCAAACAAAAGTAGCCTTAAGTTATAGCACACTGTACAAATTAAGCAGCATCTCCCATTTAGCAAAAATTGAGTTCCATGCTGTGAAGTGATGGATGTAAACATCTGACCAGATGCTGTGACAAGCTGGGCCTCCAGCCACAGCACCAAGGAGTTTCATGCAGATCGTTACTCCCATCTTGGGTTGATTTAAACATAAAGTTTTGCTGCAAGTTAGTGATGAAGATTGTTCAGTCTAAACAGCTTCATGCTTTCTGGCCCCATGTAAAACACTGTCAGTCATTTGATAGCCAGCAGGCTTGCTGAGATGTGCCTCTCTCCACCTTTATTTTTATTTTTTAATAAAGAGCAGTAACTCATCCTACAGTTTAATTGACCCCACTTACTGTAGTGCTATTACAGTGGGTGAGGGAGACCTTAAAGTATTACTGATTTACTGTTTATTTTAAGACCAGTGTTGGAGGTATCCCATTTTGCCAAGGGTGGAGTTTGTTCTTCTAACTAAATTAATAAGTTGTTTAAATTATCTGATCTTTTAAAGTGTTTTCCGGGACACTATAAGAATGAAGGAATATTATTTTAGAGACCAAACAGACGTTAACTGTCATTTGCTTAACTTCTAAAAGATGAGCAGAGCACTGAGGATCCCACTGTTCACTCTCACATTTTTGCCTTTGTTTGCCTAGGTATGCCAGTTTGTATTTTTGTTGTGCAATAGAAGACCAGGATAATGAGCTCCTGACACTAGAGGTCGTTCATCGATATGTAGAGCTTCTGGACAGATACTTTGGAAATGTAGGTTTCACTTTCTCCCATGAACCGCATTCCTGGCTGTCTGATAAACAGATAAACTGTTTTGCTTTGTGTTTCCATAGGCACTACTTGCCCTGTAGACTTTCTCAATCCAGAGCGAAATTCATTATTAGAATATTTTATAAAATAGTGCTGAAACTATCATAAGATTGTTTTTCTATGCTTCCCCCCCCCAAATTAATCTTGATGCATTGTATATCTGTCTTGGCATAGAATTTGAGGAGAAAGCTTGAGGAAAACTACTTAAAAAAATGCTGCGTGACTGTAATTCTCTGTCCTGACATCTTCAGATATACTGATTTTGTTTGTTTCATAATAATGTGTAACAATTAAGGACATATGAAGAGGAAAGAGATAAAGTGGGTGTTTTTTTAAAGAAAAGACCAAATAAGTCTTTCAGTAAGTCTTTAAAGACTACAAGAGACCCGTCTTTTCTATGAATATTTTTGAAATTGTTCCACTACCTTAATTTATCTCTTATTTAAATCATGGTGCCATGACTCATGTTGGTACTGCCTCAAAACAAAAAAGCGGTTGGTGGCTGTAAGGTCACTAGGACAGGGAATTTCTCTTGCTCTGTGAAACTGTGCATGAATGTATGTAACCCATATTACAAGTGCTATATAAGACCTATTACAAGGTTAGTAGGCTAGGAAGTCAGCTTTGTTCTCTGAAAAGCAGTATGAATGTAGTGTATTATATAAAATATAATAAGTGGAATATCTTTGCTGTAAGCCTAGGCTATATATGTGAAGAGAATATGTGCAGAAGCTGCAATATTACATAATATAAAGTATCTTTCTTCATCCTGCTACCTGCCACGAGAGTGCATATGTTGAATACATTTGATCATCTTAACAACTTTTGGCCCAGTAGTGCTTATAACACTGTAAAAGTGATTTAAATGTGGGGTGTCCTTTTATTCTGGCAGGTGTGCGAGCTGGATATTATCTTTAATTTTGAAAAAGCTTATTTTATTCTTGATGAGTTTATAATTGGTGGAGAAGTACAAGAAACTTCAAAGAGGTCTGCAGTGAAAGCCATAGAAGACTCTGACATGTTGCAGGAGGTAAGGCAGAGGAAGACAAAAGGCAAACACTTCATCTTCCTACATCTTCCTTGTTTGACAGGAGCTTAAAATACAGCTAAGCACTTCTGGTACTTAATTATCCAAATGTGTCTTACATTCAGTTTCAGTAGGTACAACAGTGCAGTTAAGGTAGCAGTTACATAAGCTTTCAATTCAACCCCCTTGCAGAATCATCTGGAGGCTCTTCATATGCTGCTGTTGCTCTCTTGTGGTTTAACTGCTAGAGTTTCTCAGATATTATATTAAGAAATAGTTTAAGGCATATCTTAAGATATTTATATGATATAAGAACATAATCTAAGATTATATTTTATGTATACATATGTATATATAAATACAGAAAAATCTGTTCTGTTTCACTAATCCATTGGAAACAGACGACCTACTATTAACATTTAAAATTGGAAAGAATATGTGCTGGCAAACTCCACTTTCATTCATAAACACCTGTGTAGTTTTTCTACAGGGCACAGATATCTAACCTTTATTCAGAACCATGCAGGAATTCTCTTCCCTAACTTGTACTGTTGAGCTGGGAATGTCAAAAGCAGTTGAATGTGATGGATTTACTTCATTTTTTCCTAGGTAGCGAAGGGTGCATTGTAATACTGAAGGAAACAGCACGCTGGTAGAGCTAGCTAGGGACATACTATGCAAGTCAAACAGTTTTTTCACAGGGGTCTGGCACGTGAAACTAAGCCAGCTATATACCAAGGCCAGCTAGACATGATGAGTTTAGCCACAACCATGGTATGTTGTGATTTGAAAATCAGATTCTAAAATGCTGTTAAAGGTTTTTAAAGCAGAATTACTTCTAGATTTTAATTAATCTGATCTTATTCCATGCAAAACTACAACTGTCTTCAAAGAGGACAAGGGGGTTTGTTTGAATGTTACTGTACCACTCCATAATGCATCAGCTGTTTGTTTCTTTTTTTTTTTCCTTTTTTTTTTTTTTCCCCAGACAGTGGAAGAGTACATGAACAAGCCTGCATTTTAATGTTAAAACTACCTGGAGAACTGCTGTATGCACCTGTAAAATGTACTTCCTGAAATTGCTTCCCAGTGTGCCAGATCTTCAGAAAAGTACCAAAAACCAGTAACTAAAGGGATTTGTTTGTATAATGGTGAAGATGAAGGTCAGCTAATGTAGCACAGGGTTTAACAATTCTGTACTTGCATTACTCTGCATATGAGTTTCTCAGAGTTGTTATTACCCTTGATCTAGTTTCTCTTCTCCTTGCTGGACTAAACACTTGTTTTGTACCGTATCTTTTAGCTACGGGTTTTGTCTTCATAAAATGTTACTCTGACAGTACTTTGTAGATGTATTTTTACTAATTTTGGTCCACTGCTGACCGTATGACTCTACTTTTGTACAAATGTCCATTATTTTGAATGTAACAATTATTCTGGTCTAATAATATTTTTTTTCTAAAAGACAAATTGTTGTGGGCCCTGATTTCACAAGCTTGTTTGAAAAGATTAACCCATCTAGTATAAGAAATACTCTTCTCTTTGGACCAACCCCTTTCTTTCACTATCTTCCTTCTATTTTCTGCTCTAGTCTGCTAATAAGGCTGCTCCAACTGCTACTAGAGCACACTCCTCACCTCCATTTAATCTGGAAGAGTGTTCTGTCTCGAGGTAGGCTTCTCCCAGGTTTAATGAATCCTTTTTGCTGCTGCATGCGGATGGCCTGTTTCTGTCTTTTGCCTCATTTTCCTATCCCCTTCCTAGATCCCCTGGACCTGGACAAAGACTACAATCTTTGGAAGCGTGCAGCTTGAGAGCAGGAGATATCCTGAAGAGAAGAAATTAGTCTTTGGGATTTTAGGGTGAAGATCATCTTGTATATCTTTTGGTATCCACCAATAACCATCTTTTCCAGTGGAGTTTTCCAGTCCCAAATTCATACACCTATGGGGATGATCAGCTTTCTAGTAGTTGAACATGGCCCATTTTTGTGAAGGTTGGACAATTCGTTCAGTGTTTTATAACTTTGCAAGCTGCACAAAGGGAAAAGGGGTAAAACAGTAGAGGAGAAGAATGAGCTGGGCTGTGCATCTTACTGTGCATTATAAAACATCGTAGCCGTGTGTGGAGAGCCAGGTGTTTTAGCTTGCCTGTCTTTCTCTCAGTGCAATTTGGACTCTAAATTGATTGAACTGGCTTCCTTAGAGAGATTATTTCCTCCTTTAACAGAATTCAAAGCTCAGAGAAATTCTATTTATCTTAGCCCATAACTCATAGCTAGATGTTTTGTTTCTGTCAAAGCATGAAATTATCCTATACAAAAATTAGGTAAGTTATCAGACAAATATGCCAGAATGATCCGAGCATTGATTTGCATTTCCTTTCAACATCTATTTTCTTTGATTGCTGGGATGTACAGTCAGCATTTTCCTTCAGGGATTTTTCTAATCTTTAAATGTCCTGCGTGCTTATTCTAATTTTTTCATTGTTCCTTCCTTCCCAGCCTTTTGTATCTTCCTGGGGATGGGTTTGGGGAGTTTTTTGGAGGGTGGGAGCACTTTGACACAACATGACAACTTTGCTAATTGTCAACCCCCTTTTCTGCCTGTTATCTAGTCTGTTGGTAAAACTGTGATAAGCTGGTTCATAGTGTCATGTTGCTCTTTTTATAATTACTTTAACCATCTGTTTTCTCTGTATTGATGTCAAAGGCATACTTTCAGCATTGAAAAAACAGTGAAATTGCTGAAGGGCTTTTAATAGCTCTGAAGACATTCAATTTAATAGTAAATTAATGAAATTGTATCAGTTGTATATTATTTTCTCAAGGTTTGAAAAGAAGTTTTTTAAAGTAGAGTGTTTAATTGATTAAGAAGCCACTTCAGAATGTGCAAAGAGGCTCTTTCTGCTCTTTCCTTTTATAAGTGACTTCTATTCAGTGAAATCATCAGTAGTTTCGTTTGCTTTTACTCTTTTTTGGAGCCACGCTGTGATTCTCTGACTCTTACAACTGTAATGTTGCTTGAATTCTGGAGTATATCAAAATAGGAGTTCCAGAAAGATTTTTTTGGTGTGAATAAGGATATCATAAGCCTGTCTTTTTCAGTCATTCTAAGAGCTGTAGGACTCTTTTCTCTCTCACTTCAAATGAAGAAGAATTCCTTATGGAAAAAAAGAATACATTAGCTAGGAGTACTTACACCAGCCATATCAATATAGCATCTGAAATAAATAGCATTGCCAAACTGATGTATCTGGTGTCAACTTGAGAAGTGTGAAGGAATTAGTATGGTTTCCTTGTCCTAGTGCAGAAGGTCTTTGGAACCTGGTGTGCCTGTTGTGCCAGCTGCCTTTGTGCTACAAAGTTGCATGGAAAGTATGTGTTAAGCACTCTAAAGAACTGCTAAATTATATTCCTGCTCTAAAAAACATTTACAGATTCCTGTTGCTTTCACCTATAGATAGTCTACACAAAGTAGGCAGGTGAGGGTTACTTAATGTGAGTTTTGCAAGTGTCGGTCTGTATGTATACCATCCTTAAGAACAGACTGGTTTGAAACGTAAAACTTGTATTTATACTTTTTGCAACCTTGAATGAGAAAGAGGTCACTCACCTAAGTGGTGTTATAATGGCGTTCAGCTCAACCCAACTCTTTCTCCAAAGGGAAAAAGCCCGAATGAAACCCAGTTATTGTCAGGTTGCCTTTAGGTCACTGTGTCAAAATGCCTGTGCATCCATCTTTATGGAACTCCATTGCCGTCAACAGGACTCTACATAGTTTAGTGCACTGTGGAGTATAGCTCATCAGAAGATTTATGTCTCTCTTGATATCTTAGTTCTTTGATTTTTCTTAAAGCAGGAGATACATATATCTTTGTATATATTCACAAATCTGTCTGAAGCGTTGCCCATTTCATTTGTGTTTGCAGTTGATGTTTCTCTTTCCAACCTGCCTGACTATTCTAGGACATGCTCAATGTAAAGTTCTCTGAAATTGCTTATGAAATTATCATCAAAAAAAGTACTAGAAAGCAGGTTCCTTAACAGTTTTCCCAACCTCACTAGCATCTTTTGCGGTTATCTAAACTCTCACCTTGCTGACAAGCTTCAAGCAGGTATGTCCTAGTTTGCAAAATTGCATTTACTAAAATAATCCTTAATCATGGTCATGTTGCTAGCCTAGATTCCCTTCCTTGCTTTTGCCAGCTGCACCTAACAAAAAGCTTCTTGATTTTTCTTATTAGCGTCTCTGCCTGGAGGATTCTTACTGTGATCTTACTGCTTACCAGTTGTGACAGGGCTGGTTCCCTGTCATGCAACTATTTGCAACTCATGAGCTGTGACATCTTTGAACATATCATGGCAATTAAAAAGAGAGAGAGAGACATTAGACTGGAATAAAAATAAGTGTAATAATATCAAAAGGAATATTAAAAGTATGACAAGTCATCATGAGTGAGAGGCAAGAGTGGCAGGATCTCACAGGATTCATGAATTCTTATAATTTCTGTTTCTTTTTTCATTATGCATGTCTGAGTGTTGTGGCTCATTAAAAGGTGTCGAGTCTTACAAATAAGTGTAGGAAAATTGACATTTAGGTTACCTCCTCTCAGCCTTTGTTTAACAAAAAGCCACTGAAGGTGAATCTTCAACACCTCCCCCTAGCTGCTCCTTCAAAAACCCCTGTGCTTTCAGAAACCCATCCAGGTGGGAAACTTATTGTAAAGTTTAGGTATGGTTCTGTGGCTGAATTTATGCTGGACAGAGTAATGCTGTACTTGTGAAAGGATGAATTACTATTTTTTCATTTAGTTTACAGTCCTTTCAATAGACAATGCATTTTTTTTATCCTTTGCTTAGCACTGTGCTGCATTGGAGTAATACAGCATGCCGTAATGGTACATTAGGCGTCCGGAGGGATAGGTTTATAAGGAAAGATTACAAGAGTTTAACAGTGTGAGCGAGGCTTTCAAAGATAGCCAGAGATGGGTTCCATCAACAGTCCCCTCAAAATAACAAGGCTCAATACAGTTCATAGAGAAAACTCCTATCCGTGCCTGTCCATGATGTTCTACTCCACTGAAAATGCATTTGAAAATATTTCTGTTAGCACAGCTCCTGTGTGAGGGGGACGTTGCTCTCACCCTGCATAAAATGACTAAACCCAAAGGTCTCAATTCTGCAGTTAATCCCTATGGTGGGATTTTCATTAACTTCGTCTGATGCCTTTATGAGCGTGGAATCTGCATCATCATCTTACATCATTATATTTTTGTTCTAGATGGCTGCCAAGAACTTGTGAGCTCAGACCAGGTAAAAGCATCCTTCTGGGGAATTTGATGACATTCCTACTGAATTCAATAGTGTGCATGTTCCTTAGCGAGACCATAGTACAAATAAAATACAGCTGTTGATTTAAATGTCTATTAGGATTTTTCAGGGATTTTTTTCATGAAGATAGCTGGTTTAGGTTAAAGTACAGTAGTGAAAGCTTAGTGTTTATAGCAGAAATAACAGGCTGTGCTGCAAGAGACTTAATGTTTGCTGTCATGGAAACCTGTTGCCTTGCAACATGACTAATGAGACCCAGGCTAAGGGAAAGGAAGAAGCTATTCTTGAAATTATTCTTCAGCAAACCCTAAGGAAGACCAGCAATATACATTAACATAAATTATAGTTATTTCAAGTTCTGTTGTCTAGTCCACTTAACGTTGTCTTTTTGTTTACTTACTTTACAGCTCTTGTAACTACATGTTTTCATACAAAGGATGCTATAAAATAGTTCAGAGCTAGTCCTTTGGCCATCTAGAAATAAATAGCATCTTATTTGCATTCCTCTTTCCCAGTACACTACAAAATTTGTCCAATTTTTGTGGAAAGGACACACTGAAAACAAACTTGTGGCTGGTCTGGAATGCACCAGTAAGCTGGAGGATGGTTAGCAGTTTAGCTGAGGAGTTTTGCCTTTGGTTGTAGTTGTATGTTTTAAAGACAGTCCAGGTACATGAGGTAGAGAACACTTCTGTGTACATATCCATATGGAAAAATCTGGTTACCCTTGTGTGTCAGTG
The DNA here is from genome assembly GCF_947461875.1 of Haliaeetus albicilla. Lineage (NCBI taxonomy): Eukaryota > Metazoa > Chordata > Aves > Accipitriformes > Accipitridae > Haliaeetus > Haliaeetus albicilla. Next base: position 23,888,462 of record NC_091491.1, on the reverse strand, counting down.
TGGTAAGATTGCTGCTCTCTAATGTTGAAAGGAAACTTGATGTGGGGGAACATACAGAAGGTATCTTAAAGTTTATTTTACCCTTCTGTCATCTTCATTTAAAATTCCCTCTGAGAATTCTCTCTTCTGGAGCTTCCTGCTCCAAACACAGTATGTACCGTTACACAACAGATTCTGCAATGGAGAATAGAGTTCTTTTCCTGCAAAGGTGAATTTCATGTGTCTGTTGTAAAAAACAATGCTGAATGTAGAATCCCCTAGTTACACAGGGTGACAAATTCATTATGGATTGCTGTGGATTTCAGCTGCTGTCTGGACCAGGATCTTGCATGAATAAATTGTCAGCAGCTGTGTCATTCTGCCTGCCTTGTGGAGATCACGATTCAGGGTCCTTCTGGAAGCTAACAGTGAGGAGTCAGCCTTAGCTGAGCAGAGCCAACAATGACAAATCACAGAGGAACACCTTCACAGCAGTTTCAGGTGAAAGAATATGTTCTTTTTTATTTCTCAAGAGGGCTTAGGACGTGGTCCTAGGTGAGTATTATGCTGGATAACAGCTCTGAATTAACAATCTGACAGTGTGGCAAGAAAGGAATACTCTGGGAAAAAGAAAAAGAACTGGCTGGGTTTGTAAGCTGACAGCTGTATTTGGGGCGAAGAAGGATATTTTCTGGTGTCTGTTAGTGACAAGGTGATCCTTGTTCTCAGAGGAAAAACTAGCTTGAGTAGTCGGTTCTTGTTTGGCAAGGACTGACAGAGTGTTAGGTTGGCAATGACAAGAATGTTCTGCTGGCAAAAAAGGTACTGCAGAGGGCAATGAAGTATTATAAATTATTTTTGAATATGATAATAAAACATTGATTCATTCTGGCTGGGTTAACGTGAGGAAACCTCAACATTTAGCATGACAGTTCTGTCTGAATGATGATGAAAATAATTAGTATGTCAAAAATGTTGTGTTGTAATGTATACTCTAGCATTTATGTTTAAGCCTGGCATAAGAGTGGAAAGCCTAGGACCTCAAGAAATCTTGATCATCCTTCAGTTGCAGGCAGGATCAGCTGTACCTAAATCATATCTGAGTGATGTTTTTCTAACTTCTTCAAATCAGCCTGCGGTGCAGATCTCAAAATGTTCGTGGACAGTCTGCCTGAAACTAAACTCCCCTCTGAGTTGAAATGCTCTTCCTAATGCCGGCTCCGATACTGCGACATAAGCCCACAAATGCTACTTGTGACATCAAGCATAGATACAGAGATACCTTCATTACATTTCTCTTTGCAGCAGCCTCTTAAGGGGTTCTGGTTTGCTGTCTAACTCCCAGGTAATGCTGAGGGAGCGATGAAGTACAAGGACAGCTGTGTCTTCAGTATGGGGGTGTTGGGTGGTTTTAACCTTGATTCTGTTGCGTGAACCATATTCAGTTGTGGCTCATTGGTAGCCGGTCAGAAAATTTAAATAGCAACTAAATTGATGAAAACCAGAAGCACAATTCCTTTCTCTTTCTTCTGTTTTCTTATACTCTGAAACTGCTCATAACAACTGTGCGTGAGGCCTGGATTCAGCAAGTACTTTGGGGTGTCCTCTGTTACAAGCGTGTAAGAAAGCTCGGACTGCTTTAATGGGGCTACCTGCATTTTTGAGGTTTAAATTAATGCCCCTGCCTTGCTGGCTCAGCACTGGGGAAACAGCTGTTTCTTTTCAAATGTAGGAAAGGGGAGTTCTCTTCACTATTACAGCTCAGGAGTCATGCTTTAAGATAAAATTAAGGAGAAATAAAGTTTGTTTAAATTCTAACAGGTGATGGGTGTGGGTGGGAGGTTCCTGCACATCATTTTCCAGCTGGAAAGCAGCAGCACAGCTCAGCTCCAACAGGCAGGGCTCTTCTCGAGGAGGGGCGGGGGGGGCTTGGTGAGGGAACTTAAAATATGAAACTGGGTATGTTTTGAAGCCAAGGAAAACGGTGAACTGAGGCGTTCCAAAAGGGCCGATTTCTGCCTTGCCTGGCTTCTCTGCTGGGGTCAGCAGGGCTGGGGCAGTCTGTGAAGTGCTTCAGCCGCCTTGGAGCGGGCACAGCTGGGCACAGCTGTCTCTGCGGGCGGGGCCGGGGCTCAGCCTGGCCCCTGCGGAGGGCAAGGAGAGGAGCTGCGCCCGCGTTAGGGTGCCTTTTCGGAAGGCAGCATGCTCAGCCTGCGACAGACCCTGAGAACACGCCGCGGGTCAGGTTGCCGCCTGGCAGGACCGGGCAGGAATCGCTTGTGCTCATCCTTCGTCCCCGCGCTCCCCGCTGCACCGCGGGGCTCCGGGCTGAGCTAGGACGTGCAAAAGCTTTAAAGCCTTAGGTCCAACTTGCTGTGGCTTTTGCAACGGCAGCGAGGGCTGGGCTAGAGCTCAGACATGCGGTTTAATGAGACGCGGCTGTGCTGCGTGTAGGACTCGGCCTCGAAAAAAATATATCAACTTCAAATGCTTTGACTCTAAAACTGTTAGTGTTTCACTGCGTGGGAAGGGCGAAGAGCACACGCAGACAGCTCATCTCTGAGAGAGCATGGCCGTCGGGTTAGTCCCATTCGGCGTATAAGCACCCGAACAGTGCCCCAAGCCGCTGCGTTGGCTTCCAGAAGAAATGGGAGATGAAATCCTTTGGGACACTGGGAGGAATGGAGGAGCGGGCTGGGAGATACAAGGGTTTGCTGTTGGTTGACTTGTCCTGCCACGCGCTAACAAGCAGAGTAGCCTGTGCATCCTGTGCCAATAAGGTTGTCCCAAATATTATAGCCATGTTGGAGCATCCAGTTCTCTCCTAAAGAATGGGAAAAATCTGAGACCCTAAATATTTGTGGATACTCCAGGAAAAGGAAAAACTAACAGGAAGGCAAAGGGGTGCTTAGAGAGGGAGGAGAGCCTCTGTTTTCCTTCTGTTCCTTAATGAAGATCCAAGGACCATATTTGCTTATAAGAAGGTACTGATGGCAAAGATGGGGTTGTTGAGGGGTTTTTGGTCGTTTTTTTACATACTGACTTTCTACAGCTGCAGAAGGCTGTATACATCAGGCCAAGCACTAATAGTGTGGCACAAGTAAACAGGAGTGAAAGGGCTTACTGCTCCCTCTCTGCTCCCAGGTGGTCCTGGCCAGGAGAAGGAGGGAGGTCCTCCAGGGCTCTGGCATGCAGCTTCCCCTTGGCACAGCTTGGGGAAGCAGGAGATCTCTTAGTCAGGGATGGCTGCCAAGAGCATTAGAGAAGTCCTCAGTGCCAGCTGGTGGCGGGAGCGATGGCAGCCTCTCCTGCTTCCAGCATCCCTGCGGGAGCAGGGAGCAGGGCAAAGAGAGGGTGAGTCGCCCGACAGGCAGGAGAGATTTTTTGCAAGAGGGAGGAGTACGAAAGAGGTCCTTCCAGATGCAGCCTCCACACTATTTAGACAGGAATAGTTCCAGTAGTGTTATCCATGGCTTTCAACTCTTTCTGCTCTCTATTTCTGCATGGGCTGCTCCCCCCATACTCTCATTACCACCTTTTTACAACCCTTCCCTGTTTTCTCCAACCTTGTTTTTCTTCCTTTCCTTTTCCTGCTGCTGCTCTTGCATAAACTCCCCTTCATCTCCCGTCTCTTCCTTTCTCTACTCACTTTTAACTGACTTTCCACGGAGGGAAGGAATGGGTCTGTCTCACCAGGGAAGGCAGAGCAGTGGAGCCCAGGAGCCATGTCCGGCTCAGCCCTCAGCTCCTGCTGCCAGCCCTTCTGTGAGCTTTTCCTCTCTTCTCTTTTCTGCGTTTCTTTCTGCCAAGAATGCAAAGTCTTTTGGAAAGCCTTATTTGAGGAGTGACCATGTTTCCGGTATTGTCTTCCCCCTTTGTCCTTCTTAAGTAATTACAGCGCTCGGTCGGTCTAGCACAGATGACTTTTGCAATGCAGTGATGCTTTGCACGGTGTGTTACTGTCACTAGGTAAGATGGCAGCTAGATGCTTTTTCAAACTGAAGCGTTATTTAGGGTCTAAACTTGAGATTATGAGGCACGTGCAAAACTCAAGTCCATTAGCACTTCATTGCTAATTGATTCTAGAAAGATAAGCAGTAAGAGTATTTTCACTCCTATTTTAGAGTGCTCGGTTGTCCAGAGTTAACTCGGACACCCAGGAGCCATTTTTGCTGTGAACTTTCCATCTCTTTGCTGCATATCTATCTGAGAAAACAACTTCTGATTCAGCCTGCAGCTAGGCAGAGACCCCACCAAAAAATAAGCAGCCAAACCAAGTCAAGGCTAAGAATACTAACAGAGCCAAAAGGTCATACAGTAAGCCCATTTCTGCAAAATGACATAAGGATTATGTTGAATTTTTTTTTTTTTTTTTTAATAGAAGAGCGTGTTGGGCAGAGCCTCCTGTCACGGCAACTCTCGGCCTGTGTGTAACACTGTTTTTTCTGCATCTTTTATGTTACATATGTCAGTCATTTCAGTCATCCTTGGGGTTTTTTATCATATCTGTGGCCTGACCAAATATCAGGGGAAGGAGTGCAGGTGGGAGCGCAGCCGTACTCAAGCGGCATTTTCCAGCTCTGGCACAAACTCCGTGTGTGCGGACAGCCCCCGCATTGCCACGCTCTCTTTCCAAACCTCCACTTTCTCCCGAATTGAGTGCCTTTGGTGAAGAGATGGAGCTAGCAGCAGTATTTCTGCTTCCAACACCATGCTGGGGGAAGTCGGGAGTCGCTTGCTGTAAGCGATGCTGCCCTCCAGGCAGCCAGGAACGGGGCTAAATATATCTCCTGTGCCCTGCCGCGGCGGTTCACGGCTGAAGAGCGAGCCGCTGCCGTCTGGGATGCGCTGCCGCAGGAGCTGGGCTCAGAGGACGCTGAGGCTTGGCTTTGCAGCCTAAAGCTAGCAGAGAAAATAAAGTATCACAGATGTTAGTAATTAATCCCATGTAAGAGCTAAATCTCAAATTACCCGGCTTGTTTCCCTCTCCGTTGCTTTGCAGATTTTCTGGGTAAAATGCCATTGTCCCTGGGACAGAAGGACTTGCCGTCTGGAGTAAAAATCTGAATTTTAACTACAGACAAACAGCTCCTCTCTAGATTACTTCTGCCTCTAACTTTCATGGCACTGGGCGCAGGTTTCTTCTCAAAGATAAGGAATCATGGCTGCGTTCGCATGGGTTTTTTTCATGTCTGCACATTTCAGCGCAACCTTAGTGAGGCATGGAGGCGAGGGGGGTCAAATTTGGCAGCACTGGGCTCGTTGATGATTCTCTGCATGTCTGTTTGGGCAGCCTTATCGGGCATTACTGGGAAGTATTATCTGGGCAATTTCAAGGACTGCTTAACAGCTACTTTGGGTTGTGTAAACATCTTGTGAAAGTACTCCCACCTTGCTATGAGCACCGGGTGCTCACCGCCCTGCCGAGCTCTGCTGAGCGGGGAAGCATTCCTGCGAGATGCACAAGCAGGGTTTACTAAAAGGCCTAATGCTGGGGGTTTGTTTTGATTTTTGAGTCAGTATCTAATAAATCAGCTTGCCTGAGGAGGTATGTTTTACGTTTTTAGTGTTCAACAGAAAAGTTTACCCTTTGAAGGAGCAGGCGGTGTGTCTGCACAGTGTAACTCTTCAGGCAGCAGCAGCAGAGATGACCCCTGACCAAACCCCCGTGTTTGGGAGGAAGTTCAGGCTGTTATGTTGATACCTTTTTTTATCTCTTTAATGAAACCTCCTTCCTGCCATTTCAGAGGAGAGGAGGGTTTGACGTCATGTGCTGATGAGTCACTGCTTTTAACAGGCCAGCAAGCAGGGATTGAGAGTGCTGTCTGGAGCAGCCGCTCTGTTAATCATTCACAAAAAGCCCAGAGAAAGCTCAAGGGGAATGCTTGTGAATAATTAAATTTCTGTTTTCATTATGAAGATGCAGTTGAGTTACCTGGATCTGCTAGAACGCAGGTATTGGGAAGTCAGGGAGGAGGACAATGATCTCACCGATTTACTGATACCGCTGTAAATAGCCTTTGGATAGTCATCGGTGTCAGTCAAGCATCTACATAATTTAACAATTTCATGCAAAGCTTATGTAATATAGCTCTGGCCATCAGCTACATCTCACTTGCTGCAACCACTTCAACCATACCCATGTTTTCTAGAAGAGAGTTCTTGGAGAAGAAAATGCCCTTGGTAGGGCAAGGCATGGATTTTACTGGAAGGCTGAAGATCTGGCATATCTCATAGCCTAGATTCATGTATTCTCAAAGGAAGCCGAGTTGTCCAGGTTTGTTCACTGATGGTTCTCCTGCTCATAAACACCTTCTGGGGATGACTCCATCATTTTGAGTTAATGCTGAATCAGTATCTTGGCAAGATATGTTGCACTCATCCTTGTTGTGATGAGCTTTAAACTTCAGTTGCCAAGATGCAATGATCAGAGAGTTCATTAGATTCTGCTTTGGATGAGCAGGACTGTTATTTCAGCCAAGGTCCAAACTGGATAGATTCCTACACGGTGAATTATTCACTGCTCAACTCTTCCTCTTCTAGGTTGTTTAAGTGTCTTAGACAAGAGCTGCTGCCTTTTACCCAGAGGTAGAATAAAATGGGCAGTTTTTCTCCCAAAGAAATCCCATCCCCTAAGTGGTTGGTTGAAGCTGCCTTAGAACAGAAGCGTGCCACTTGGCTTTGACAAAATGTTAGATTTAGCTTCACCTACACAGTTGGAGTGCTGGGACCATTAGGGGAGTGGGATTGCTTACAAACATTTACTTTAATTACCTATATGATGTGAGTAGAAAGTTGTTATTCTGGCTGACAGAGGAATAATGAGAAAAAAACCCACACTATGAAACCATTTGAGTCTGAAGAACCTTTCTGTCTTTGGGCATTGTTTTCATGGATTTATGATATCCCACCAATGTTTAGGCAGAACCTAATTAGCTACAGCCATTGAAAGAGCAAAATTTTAAATAATTTGTTGAAAATGGAATATGTTTTTCTTCTTTCAGCACTGTGGCCAATTTACTGTGGATTTACCATCTTGAATTGATTAGTAGAAAAGTTTAACTGATTATATCAACTTCTCCATACGCACATTAGCACCAAATTCTAAAGCGTCTTACCACAGTAAAATGCACTTATTCAATGGGCTGCACTATTCTTGATAGATGGAAAAAAATTGTTGATAGCTGAAACCAGATAGTATCACTGTGGAAGAGAGAGTTACACCAGAAATGCAATAGCTAATGATTTGCCATTTCTGTAATGGCAATATTTCTGGAGCCCACCTCTCAGTCTGCAGGTACAATGGCCAGTCCGGACCCTCTCAGAAGAGTTGGCCTCCTGGTGGGGTAGGAGAGTGGGGTGGCTATTTAGACAGTTAGGGGGGACAGCGAAGGACCAGCAGAGATGATACATGAAATCTTATGGGGGGAGTAGGGGCTTTCATTGGAATGGGTTGAAATCTGGGGTGCCAGCTACAGGCTGACTGTCCTGAACTGGGAAACCAGAGCCAGAAGGATGGGGAGAGTGGTGGGCTAAATAAGCAGCTGAGATGTAGCTCTTCTGAAAAGCAGCAGAAGTAGAGAGAAATGAAGGCCAAGGGAACATTGGAAAGGCTTCTCTGCAGACCTGTAGGAATTGGTGTTGGTAGAGAAAGAAGGAGGCCCCTGCTGAGGAGTTCAGAGGATGGCTGGACCGGCTTTTTCCCAAGAGGACCGGAGATGAGCCTGAGCAGTAGTAGGTGCTGCAACCAGGACAGCTGATGTGTCAGTGTGGTGATTTTGGGGTTGTTAAGGTTTGTGTGCTGTCTGTGAGTAAATGAGAGATGGTGGGTGTACCTAGGTCATCACGTAGCACAGGAGACTAGCTGTGGAGAGACTGGGAACAAACCGGGACTGAAGTGGGAGAGCAGGATGGGACAACCAGTAATGCTGTGCCCTTTTCACAAGGGTTACCTGCTATCTATGAGGGGACATGGGAGGGAAAATTTTGGACTTCACATGACAGAGCAGAAGCACTGAAGATACTGTGAGTGAGCAGGTTCTATTTAGCTTTTCAGATCCATGCTGCAGCAGGTAGGGTTGTCCATGCAAACCCATGGAAGGTGTGATCAGAAGGAAGTAATGTTTGCACTGATTTTGGCAGTGGTAGAGCTCAATTTACAGATGTTGACAGTGAGAGATTCTGTATATACCCTATCCCAAGCGATCGGAGATCGCGAACCAAGTGTGTGTCTTCACCATAGAATTGCAGCCTGAGAAAAAGGATGCCCAAGGATGGCTGATTTGTAACTTTGGTCCTGTGGCACATCCTTCCTGGAGCTCTTTTTGTTTGACTTCTGCCTTCTGAACCTTTGAGATTCCTCTGTTCGAGTTCCTATTAATTTTAAGGCCTGGAGAAACTTAAATATTGAAAGCTGTGATTCTAATGAATTAATGACTTTTTAAGTATAACTAGCTTTACTAATAACTCCGGATATTGTGAGATTTTAATTCTTCAGCATCACGAGCCACTGAGTCTGAGACGTGGGATAGAGCCCAGTTTGAATATCACAGCTTAGGGTGGTTATTTATACTAGCGGGGGAAAAGGTATCAGCAAAGCAAATCGTGTTGCTTGCAGATGGAGCATAGTTTGTATGGCATACAATAATAATGAAGGTCATCTTTCAGAGCAAAGTTGCTATTGAAAAGTTAAGGAATATTGAAAATAGAGGCAATCAAACAGGAACTTACGAAGTATGAGAAGAAAACAAAATCAAAAGGAGGAAAACAGTTAAAATCTGAAAAGAACACTCTTTCTGAGGCCTCATGTCAAATGTTGATTCTACAAAAGATTCTTTTTTTCAGTTGCTCATTAAAAAGGGTCCTACTGAAGGGTTATTTTTCCCTGAGAAATCAGATGCATTGTATAGTTACATATCCTATTAAAAAAGAAAAGATTTCTGCAAAGATGTGGATGCAAGAAAGCAATAAAGCCTGAAGAGGTTATTAAAAGCCACCCAGAGAAACTGGCCATGTGAGGTGTATACAGAACCGAGAGGCAATCGGCAGCAAGAAATCTTCTGAGACACCAAAGCCTAAGTCTGCACGTAATCCTGAGCACCTGGGAGCCTCTGATCTCCCTCTCCCGGAGGCCTCGCTGTGCGGATGAAGACAGCTGATGCCCTTTGCTCTGACATTTCTATGGCTGGAGGCTTTCTCTGTGGGAAAGGCTGGCAGGTTTAAAAATAAGTTTGAAGATTTTCCCTATTCTCCAGCCACATTTTTTTCTCCTAATTGCAAAGCAAGTATAGGTTTTGGTTTTTTTAAATAACTGATTCAGCCAGCCATTTAATCTCTTGCTCTCTGTGCCCAGCAAAAAAGTGTGGGTTTGTCTGGAAAAATAATAATTGGAGAAAGATTAACACAAGGGACCCAAACTGTCTGCAATTAAATGATGGGCTCTGGAACCTTTCACCAGCCTAGGTCAACAGTAACCAGAAATTGTCCAGTGGGTTTTGACAAAACTTGTGGTCTCAGGGCAGTGTCCAGGGGTAGGTACCAGCCCTATGACATGAAAGAGTGGGTATTCCCTCCCTCAGGCTCTCTCATCAGAGCGCAAACCCGTCTGCTCGCCTGCCCTCGTGCTCCTTAGCGATCACAGTGTTGTAGGGTAGGAAGAAGCACAACTGGTTGCTGGTCAAAAAATCAGATCTCTTCCCTCGCTTCTGGCATCTCAATTTGTGCTTGGGAGAGCTCATTAAGACTCCTCGAACCTGCCGGCTCTCCAGGGCTGCAGTCAATGTCTTACACGGCAAAGTGTTAGGGAGTTCTTGTAATGCCATAGCCTATTATGTTAGATGTGTCATTATTAATTATTGACAGAGCGCTCAAAGATTGGATTGTGATATTTCTGTTCTTTGTTTCTTTTATAAGAGAAAGAAAAGTTTCTAAAATTAACTTTAAAAAGTTTAACTTTGAAGAGACGCCAGTTCTCCCATGCTTGAGGCTAGGTTTTTTTTCTTCTAAGGTCAGGAATAAGTTTCTCTTCCAGCTTCCATCCTTGATCCGACAGCACATGATTTACAAAGACTCTATGTCCCATGTAAGCCAACACATCAGATAAATCCAACACATCAGCTACAAGCTGTTCTCACAGGTACGGTACCAAAGGCAGAAGAGTAGTTCTGACTTTAGTGCTGTTATTAACTCCTCCCTGCTTCTCAGAAGTGACTAGCAGGCATCCTCAGAATCTGTCACAGCTTGAGCCGAGGCTCATAAAGATGGAAATACCTGTTGCACCCCTGCTCTGGCAGCCTGATCTTGCCCGTTGCGAGCACTGTCTTTCTGTGAGTTGCAGCAGGGATTCTGAGTGTCCCCGTGAAGCTGTTCTGCATTTCGAGAGCATGGCACTTTATCTCCTGAGAGACAAAGACGTGCCTTTCTCTTAGATCCCAGCCTACTGGAAAACAAGGTCAACCTGATTGTTTTGGAACAGATGGCTTCCTTCCATGTAGTGGCATTTCCCTGGCTAAATGGAGCCTGACTATACATAAATATCAAGTGCGGCTATATGTGGATTTATAAGTATAGTAGCAAATCGCAGGGTTAGGAGAATTTATAGCTGCTGAAATATGACCAATTGTTTTCCAAAAAAACAGTCAGCACTTTAAGTTACTAGTTTTCTTTATTTTTAATAGTCATCCTTTAAACTAAGCTAAGCTGGCAGGTGACAGGTTATCCCAGTCCCTCCTGGGAAAGGTTTTCAGTGGAAGATGACTGGAAGCAACTGCACAAGAAGAGCTTGATATATTCTGAGCCATCTCCCCCAGTGGAGTGAGGTTTTGTTGGGTTCTGTGGAAATGTGAGCTAAACCACATCTGATCTGTATACTAAAACATGAGATTGACTGTGAAGCATGGGTAATGAGGCTGGAAAGAGTACAGGTGGATTAATTGGACACAGGAAGACTAACTTACTGCTCCAGAGTAAATGCATGCTGTTGTCAGTTTTGCTCGGTTTTTTCAGAATATGGGGAATGCTTGTGCCCCAAATTCTTGTCTGTCTGTATTAGAACATGCTTGGTGGGAGGGTAGGGGGAGTGACCTACGTGCCTTATGCAAGAGAGCTTTATTTGAGATTTCCTGTGTTTTTCAGGATGTCTGCATGCTTTTCCTGGTCCCCCCCAAATAATTTAGGTTATATTAATTAATTATTTCATATAATATTGTGCAGGAGGGAGGAGGACCATATGACCTCCAGAGGCCCATTCCAGCTCTATTTTCTATAGTTTTAAGAAAGCGGGTGACACCAGCAGTGAACGTCACTCATGCAGGCTATTTACCCCTGTGCAAAAGAGTAGCTCTGGCAGTGTGCGGAGAGCCCTGCCTTTGCAAGGGTGGCATTCAGAGCTCTCCCCTCCAGCTTTATCTCATTAGCTCTTTTCACAAAATACGGCAGAAATCTAATCCAATCACTTTGGCGTTCAGGCCCTGGCTCAGCTAGGACACTCCAGCTCAGTAAGGAGAGATGCTGCTTCGTGACTCATTTCCTCTCCTCGGCCACTGAGTCACCGTCCAGTCTTACTGCTAAAAACTACCTGAAAGAGTCTGAATGGATTCCTGGGCACTCGGTGTTTTACCTAACTTTAGGTGTGGAAGAGGCACTTAAAGACATGGGAGTTTGTCGCCCCCTCCAAAACACCGTGAACTATGTTGATTTAGCAAGCTTGGCTTAAAAATGTACAGGTTTTCTTTGGCCGGTAGGCCATCGCTAGAAAAGGACTGAACCACAAATACAGGGACTTCAGAAGGGCTCATATATGAGCTAGAGCTGAAATTCTGTTTCATAGCTTAGGCTTGTTTCCAGAGCAAACCAGAACCCAGGTCTGGATTTTAAATACTGTCAGTCTTGTCTGTCAAGTACCAAGTTCAAGCATACAATCAAGCAAGGACCTTGACCTAGGTATCTCCGCTGCGCCTAGCCGTAGTTGACATGCCTTTGTGCTTGTGCATCCGTGCAGGAGGGGAATAGCCCGCTGGAACACCTCCACCCTGCCTGTTTGGCAGCCTGTCAGCTTTCCTCTGCCCAGGTTTCCTTCTGACTGTATCTTTGTGTTCTTCTTTTTAACTGCTGGTTCTGCTTCCAGAAGTGCTGCCAGCTCCCCACAAGTTTGTCTTTTCGGTCAGATTTCCTAGTGCTCACACCCCACAAGGCTCCCTGGTCCAGCTCTAAGTCCGGAAGCTGATGTGGTCTTGGGACTGAGCCTGCTCGGTCTCTCCTCACGTAAATCAATCCACATATGGCAAGAGATCAAGCAAACCCAGTTCATTACAAAATAGAGAATTTTCTGAAACAAACACTTGTGTTTATTTTAAGGGGTTTTTTTCTTTCTTCACTCAAAGGTTTTTTTGATCTTTATCAATATTAAAGTCATCCTGTTTTAAGAAATTTAGATTTTTCTCTTTTGAGATGGGAACTAATTTAACAGAGTATATCCCAGTATTCTGATAAAAATCGCTCACTTGTTTAAACCTCTTTACAAATCCCAGGGAACAATACCACCATAAGCATTAATAGACTGAAGTGAAGCTAGACGCATCATTTATTTTTTAATAGATTTAGGCTAGCCAACCCCCCGGATTCATATGTTTTCCTCCTTTTTCTTGTGATTTGGTTATCCAAGGTAATAATTCCGTAGTGATGTAATATGATGTAACATTCCTTCATGCAGACCTTGTATTTAGTTCCAGTAGTTCCAAAGGAGACCTCCCATCCTGCTTGGAGCAACCTGCCAGAAGGCAAACTCATTATTCAGAGACCTGCTTTACACAGATGTCCTTTCTGCTCCCAAGTAAAAGCGATCCTAGTCATGAGAGTTGTTGACCCCCTCCATATACTTGGCAGCATTCATCAACCCAACTGTTAGTCCAGAATAGTTTTTTTTGACTTTGTTGAGATTTAGCGACCATTCAAAGTGACCGAAAGAGGGGCAGACCTGCTGTAGAGTTGCTGGCTGCCTTCCTAGTCCTGTACTCCTGGTGCTTGTGCCTAACCTACTGCACAGCTACAGTGGCAGCAACCAGGAGCTTGGGCTGAGACATTTGTTTACCCCAGTAAGTTGGTACATGCCCCCTGTAATAAACACGCAGACCAGAATATTACCGTAAGTAAGCCCATTATGTGAGACAGCTAAGAAATTAGGGGGGAACAAAGCAAAACCTGGCTCCATAAAATCTGATTAGTAGTTTTTGCTAGAAAATGCTGGCAACACAAAGATTTTATTTGTGTTGTTTCATAGAGATCAGCTGAGACTAAATGACTGAAGCTGAGCAAGGATTGACGTATATGCTTGATTTACATGTGCTCTGTCCAAAACGATCTTGATGTTCATGTGCGAGTTTAAATGTTCACAAAGTCTTCGGAGAAGCAAGTCCCTGAAAATTAACTTTCAAATGTTGGAAATGATTTCCCCAGAGCTCATGGATATTTAAATCCCTGTTGTTTGGCTTTGCTCATTATAGGATGAGTCCTCCTCTCCTGATTCAGATGTTTATGAGCTATGTATGGTCAGATAAGCACAAATAACTGAGATATTGATTTATGAGTTACCAGCCCTCAGTAAGCCCTGACGATTGATGCAGTCTTGGCGTGGTTTGGATTATATCTCCAGTGCAGCTGCTTGGAGTTGTGTGTACCCTCCTTGCGGCTCTCCTTCCCCTCTGGGAGGGAGAAAAGTCCATCCCTGAAGTCTGAACCTGGCTTCTGAATTTCTGCACTCTTTTAAGTTTGCTTTCATTGGTTGTATTTGAGACACCTCATGAAGGGACTTAGTAGTGGGGCATTGAATGTCCCTGAATACTGAGGCTTCTTCGTTTGGTTTTAGTTGTATAACTGCATTTTAGTTAGTCCTCTTTTCCATCATTTAAGTCATATTAAAAGACAATGTATGTTTTGGAACAGAAAATTAAATGTACCAAAGCAATTTGAAAACTAATAGCTATCAGGAGCTAAATTTAAGTCTGTGAGCAGCCTAGGGGTTTGCTGTTTTTGCAGACAAGTTTTCAGAAAACTCTGGATAAGGTGCAGAAAGGTCGCATCATTGCCACAGCTCTGGCTGGCAAAACATGCCATAAGATCAGAATCCCGTTGCTTAGCGACTCTTGAAAGATGATTAACCCTTTCCCAGCACTGACCAATATTTGTATGGAAGCCCTCCTGAGGCATCTTTGGCGACAATAATTGAATATGAAGGAACTACTCTAATATCTTTAGCTACTAGATGTATTGATTTATGCATCATTAATGTTAAATGAAGGACTGTCTTAATCTTACCATTAGTTACTGAAGGAGATCACTTAATCAAAAGCCATTCTTCCATAGTATGACATGCAATTATTCAAAGCAAGGATCATATAATTACAGTAAAGATGGAGTAAGAAGTGATTAAAAATAATTTGGGGGTGATGGTGGTTAATGCTACTGCTGATATTTCTTCATATAAACTCAAGTATTTCTAAAACTTCTGCTAGGTTTAAAGACTGAGCCCAGGTATTGACATTGCTCTTGCACAGGGTGCCTTAAAGCAGAGTTTGGTAGCAACAGTAGTTAGGGAAGTTCCTTGCCTCTCATCTCCTTCCAGTGCAACAGGGAAATTATATAGGCCATTTCAGTCTGAAAATGCTCCTTTTAATTAAAAATGGAATTAATCTCTGAGGTTGATGGGCTGCAAAATTTCAATTTTCTTCTTGGAAAGGTGCCTGAAATTCAGCAAGAGTTGATAAGCAGGAATGTGTGGGTGTGGTGGGTGTGTTTGGTTTTACCTGGTGTCGCCCTTTTGCAGATACTACGGTACAGAAATTTTCCATATGGCGTCACTAGTATGTTCCAGCGCTTGAGTCAATGTATTTTTCAAATGTGATCGCTTTGGATGGTGTTCACCTCATCCAGCTTGAGCTGTCTCAAAATTGGATGAGGAGTCAGTCTAGCCATCTACAGTCAGAGCAAGAGGAGCAATTCTGATGGGTCAGTCATTCCACCTCTTTTAAGCATACCCTTGAGTGGGCTAAACTGCTCTGGTTTGCCATCTATTGAAAGCAGCCTGGAAAGACCATTGCACTGCAGCCTACGGCAAGTGCCGGGTGAGATGAGCCCAGCCCTCTGGTTTCAGTGGTGTCCTGTGTAGCGTTATTTCCACAGGGGTGGCTTTCTACTGTTCAGTGCTGCTTAGTAACAGTGACAGAGCAACATGGTTTTCAATTGCAGTGGTGGAAAAAACCGCACATGGGAACGGAGGTTAAGGCATAGATAGAGGATTTTAAATTGCAATGGCCTCTCATTGTGAAATTAGCTGGTAATAAAAGCAAGAATTCCCCTGCTGCAAGAAACACTCTGGGTTTCACCTCTCCCCCGTCGCAGTGTTCCAACAGCAGCAACAGCAGCAATTAGTTTCTGTAACTATTGGCCCTCAGTTCTGGTAGCTTGAGAGTAGGTTGAGGCTGTTGACTGCTGAGAAGAGCTGCTCCATACACGTGAATCTGTGTGCAGCAGCATCCCAAGCATCTTTGTGTCTCTGCTGTCATCAATAGAGAAAACTATCCGAGCTAGAAACATTTTGTATCTGATAGTGTTGAGATTGTGTTCTCCTCTTGTTTGCAGGTGAGTTAACTCTGTGACCTTAACAGAGACTTGTAAGGCATTAGCATCAATCCAGATGACAACCTGCCGTGAATACAACCTTTCCTATGACATACCCGAGTGCAGTCCCTGCGTTGCTTAATCTGTCCTTAGTCAGTAATATTATGTGTGCTCCTATCAGCCAAATAGAGAAACTGCTGGAGATCTTGTTTCCCAAATGCCTTCTCCTGATGCATTTAAGACTTTTGGCTCCAGAGATCAGCTCGTGTGATAAACAAGCCGACTGCGTGCCACGTGGTGTTTTGCACTACTGCTTTTCATATGAGTCTCCATGCCACTGGACGATCTCGAGGGAGATTAACGCTGTAACAGAGGCACAAACCAATGCAGATGCTTCTGAATTGTTAGGCAGACTATTTACTGCTGTTTTGAACACGCTTTTTAACTCACCAGCAGCAAAAAGAAACTTGTGACACTGATATCTGAGCTGTTTCCTTTCACTGCTGTCAGTAAGGAGATGGAGCTTACAAACTGGGATGTTTTGGCATTTCACTAGAATGGATGGATTTGACTTGTCTGAAATACGATTTCTGTTGGCACCTATCAGAGGAAAGAGCCATTTATCTTGCGCTGTGCTAGCTGGCGTGTCACGCAGTGGGGACAGCATGTATTACTAGCCCAGCTTTGTACCTCTCCTGGCATGCGTTAATCATGCGAGTTGTGGTGGTTTGGTTATGAGCAAGTAATCCTGAGCTTGTGCTTCCAGTTTTGTTTCTGGGCAGAGACCAGCCTGGGAAACCGTAACATAAGTGCCGACGTACAAAAAAGTCCAGTAGTCCAGCGTGTGCTCCAGAGGAGAAACAAGAAGTACAGTGCTGCTCCTGGGGCTGAGGAGGGGCAGGGCTGAAGCACCAGTGCCCCAGGCTCCCTGCTGAGCCATGGTGAGAGGGCAACGTCTGCCTCTCCGCTCCTTTCTCCTTGCCTGCTTGCTGAGGTTGGAAATCAGACCACTGGCATCGCTCAGTACTGATGGGCACACTGGGAGGCAGCAAATACTCGCACCGTGTGCTCTTCCTTGGCTAGATGCTAAAGTTCTGTGTTCTTTTCGGTGTGTTTCTAGGGGCAGTTTTCACAGAGTTGAGATGCTGGAACTTAATAACATGCTTTTAAGAGAAACAAACTTAAGCCAGGATTTTTGTGGGCAGTAGGGCCATTGCAAAGTAATATGTGTGGATGAATCTGGTTGCCATTGGGGAAATGCTTGGGATTCTTTCTACCTTTCTGATTCAGATTTTGTATGCAGCTGAAGGCCTCGTGCTTTTGAGGAGCTGTGTGGTTTTGTCTCTGTAGGAGAGTCTGTGCTTCGGGCAGGTTGCAACTTCCTTTGATACTGAAACGTAACAGCAAATGGTGCATCCTGCGGGGTATGCGGGCTTTGGGTGAAGGGTGGTCCAGGGGCTGAGACGCTTCTGTGGGCTAGGGCAGACTAGGATCCGTTCTGGGTCCCCCGCAGACATCCCGTGTGAGCACATCAGGTACTTGGGGCTTAGACTCCCTGTGAAGCCACGGCTACTCGTAAAGTACTGTCCTCTCCCCTCTCCCCCTTCCCTGCTGCACCAGGGAAGAAGTACTGCAGAGGGGAGAAAGCTCCGATGCCCTGGTGATGGGTGAGGGGGATATTAGCCCCTGAGGGCACGCTGGGACCTCCCCTACGCCTGCGCCTCTGTGCCCTCCAGCCTGGGGGGACCTGAGTCAGCTCTGCTCCAGCATCCACAGGGCTGCGTTGGCACCGTGCTGGACCTGCTGCTCGGCAAATATACAACCGTACCTGCCCACAGGGATCAAATTCTCCACTTCCCATAAATTCTTTAGTTTAGGGGAAAAAATCTGGACTTGCAGATATTCATTAGGTCCAGGGGTGCTTCAGCCATGTGAATTGTGAAGAAAAAAACGGCATGTGAAATTCTAGTCACTAGAATGGGGAAATAAGAGGCAACTAGCCTAGAAATTATTGCTTTGGGCTTTTTTTTTAACCTGTTCTTGGTTAATATTTAGCCACCCCTAGCTGTGCTTGAACACAGTTGCAAACACAAAATGTGAGACAGGCGATAAGGAGTGACTGATCTTATTTTAACATCCTTTAATTAGTGCAGAAAGTAGCCTGTCGACCATATCTGAAGTGGAAGGGCTGCACACTGAAGCGTTCACTGGGATGAATTAATATGTGATTCCAGGTGAGGCTGTTTCTTTCAGTGTTGTCAACAGTGAGCCCTGGGGAGTTTGTTCTTTCAAACCGGATGACAGCTAGTGACAGATTTCTTAATATTTGTTACAGTGTTGATGCCTTTAACTGTATGGCGCATCTGGAAGAAAAGATTCACTGCTCTGAATAGCTGAACCTGGCCTTTTTGTTCCCACCAGTTTAGTGTAATGGTATAGCTTTAAAATGTAAAGCCTGTGATATGAGATTATCAGAAGTTCTTTAGTTAGACTGTAAACTGCCATGTTTTAAATTGCTTTAAATTCATTCAGCTAGAATGAACCTTAATGCCACAATGCTATGGAATGCAGAAATTTTTGCAGGTAACATCTGTACAAAACCAGAGAAAACGGTTTTTAGGCACAGTACAGGGGGCTATTCTGTCACATTTCTCATTTTTTGTGGTTTATTTTGAGCAGTTTTCTATCCTGTGAGTTGTTTCTCTTCCTACACGCCTCAAAACCTACTGAAAATTTTATGACATTTTTCATACTAAAGGGGCCTTCCAGTCTTGAATGCTTAATGCTGTGATGGGCAGGGAAACGTATCTGTTCTGCAGGGAAAGTAACCGGGAAAGTGATCTGCTGAAGTCCCTGCAGGAAATCCACGGCAGATCGGGGAAGATATGCTCTTGGTTGCCCTGCTAACCCACGTGGCCAGCCATGCTCTCAAACTTGCTATTTGGACTTGTGTGTTAAGCATCCCTTATGCCGAAAGGAAGGTTCTTTGTTACTAGGAACAAGCCCCGTCCCTAAGCAAAATGCAGGAAATTCTGGAAAGAGAAAACCCACAACTTTGGGTGGATGTGCCCTCAGATATAGTGCAATAGTGACAGAATACCCGCTCTTCCACCCAGAGCTATCTCTGTGTGCCCGTGCAGCCTCTGCAGCCAGCGTGGTAACGTGACAGACCACTGCTGCACGCTCCTAGCCAGCAAAAAAGGAGCAGAACCTGGAGCCCTGTCATAATCTTACTTGGGAAATAGCAAGAAGTCATTGTGTCTGGAAACCTTCATCGTCTGATTTATTTTCAGTCACTGGGTAAACGTATTGCTGTATTTTGTGTTACAAAGGAGAACCTGCTTTCTGTCTAGGCTCTTCCTCTCGTAGGCTGCCAAGTGTTAGCAGAGACCTAGTAAAAGCAACTCTTAGCAATGTTTCTTTCCACTGGGATGTAGATAACTGTGGAAGGATGGTTGTAGGTATTCAGGACTGCCTGTTGGACCTTAGGCTTAGGAGACACTACATACAGGCAGAAAGGCTATAATCGCCACTTAGTTTTCTTCAAAGTCTCCATCCAGTCTGAATCCCTTGGCTGGGACATTGGGTGGGTGTTGATGGAGAACAACGCTGTGCTTTGCCTTAAAAAATTAGAGAGCAATGGCTTGTTGTCCTGGCAAGTATTTCAAGGTTTCCCAGCCCAATAAACTTGGATGATATTGCAATGGAATGGCTGAAGATAGTGTTTTGCAACCATTAGTCAAACTGAAAGTTAGGTACTTTTTTACAGATACTGAAGCCAGCTCCGTTAAAAAGGCTTCCACCTCTGGCTCCAAGAAGTTCCTGGTGATGGTAACAGAGGTAATAGCTGAATTTTTTTATTCTGTCTTAAAAACTGATTTCTGTAGTATCAAGAGGGAGAAAATACTACAGAATCACATAGTTCCAGGAAAGTACATATGTAACAAATGCTAAATTGTGAGAAGGGGGCTCTGTTTGCAGATAACAGATATAATTGTTATTGAGAAAGATCAGAAGCAGCCCAAGAAATACATGACTGAAAGTGTATTTGATATTAGGCAAAGACGGTCATTGAAACCAAAAGTCTCCCATACAGATATTCAGTGCACTTCTTGTGATCTGGATCACCTAATTCTGTCTGATAAACATTACCTTTAGTCTGGGAGTGCTTTTTCCTCTCTGTCCCGTGTGAACAATTTAATTTTCCTGGCCCATTTGCAGCAGCATGTAATAGCAAAGCGTGTATCTTAAGATGCCGCACAGGGTTTTATGTCCTGCGATCCTGGCTATCAGTCACAGCTTGAAGCATTGACAATATCCAGTAATGAGGCAGCGCCATGTCGGATATAACTGGATGAGTTATTTGTAGGAAATAACTGATTTAATTTCTTTCCCTCGGTCCCTGAATGGTCTACTGTGAGGTTTTGACTGCTGGAGATCGGCGTGTGTGAAATGATAATAACTGTTTTATGCAAATAGGTTTCATGCTCTGGATTGCCTATCAGCTATTCAGAGAAATTATTTCTTATTATTTGCTATTTTGGCTGAATGACAGGCATTGCAAGTCACGTGGCGTTGAGTCTGAGCCCCGAATGAGTAGCTTCCAAACTCACATGGAGCTTTCAAGATCATCCTTCAATAGGGCCGTATTCATGCTCCCAGCATAAACCCTCCTGCAAACAGATTTGCTGTGCTTTCCTCCTCTGTACCGTGTTCTTGTCAATGTTTGTTTATTGCCAGCAAGGCAGGGGAGTGTTGCCTAGCCTCTAGGGCAATCAATTGCTTGTCTTCAGACAAAGCTTTGGGAGTACTTTTGGGCAGCATTTTCTCGATTATAAGTATGGGACACACTGGTGCAGGAAGAGAGGGTTGAGCATACGAGCAGTGGGGTAGTGGTTAATGGATGACCTGGTACGGCTTTGCTGGTGCCACAGCAGGGGGGTCGAGCCAACCCATGCCGACGGGGCTCGGGCGCTGTCCCTGCTCCCGTGGGCGGCAGCCGCCGGCACGGCCGGCCACCACGCTCGTACAGCCCAGGCTTTGTCTCTGCCCGGGAAGCATTCAACGTTTGCTGTGTTCCTTATGCAGTTTTTCAGCCAGAGGTTGTACATGAGAGCGCTAACGTCATTTGTGACAGTTGTAGCTCTAAATAGGAAATGATTAATATTTCATGATTATTTTTCTGTAAGGCATGATTTTGGGGAGAATGCATCAGTCTGACTTGCTTGAGAGAATGAGCCTGCCTTGCTTAGCTTCCAATCAAAATGTAGTCAGGCACTGCATGCTAATATACCTATATTAGATGAAAACTCTCTGGCTGTCTGACTAATGCTCTGCTGCAAATACGTCAGTACAAAAGTAAACACGTAAGTTTTAGAAACTTCTGTTTCACTTGTCAGTCTTGCAAGTTAGCTGTCTTTCTGCCTTTGTCTTGTGCACCTTCAATCTAGGTTTTAAAATAGGGCAAGAGGTCATGAGTGTCAGCCAACTGCATCAACTGCAAAATCTCTGATTCTGATCTTTCTTTTTTTCTTATTTACTTATTTTCCCTTTCTCGAGTCATAAGCAAACCTCCTTAAAATATTGCAGGATTGCACTAGAGAATAGCAAACAATCGGTCAAGGAAATGTTCTTGTATCTGTGTGTCGTGGTTTAACCCCAGCCAGCAACTAAGCACCATGCAGCCGCTCACTCACTCCCCCCCACCCATGGGGGAGAAAATCGGGAAAAGAAGTAAAACTCGTGGGTTGAGATGAGAAAGGTTTAATAGAACAGAAAAGAAGAAACTAATAATGATAATGATAACACTAATAAAATGACAACAGTAGTAATAAAAGGATTGGAATGTACAAATGATGCGCAGGGCAATTGCTCACCACCCGCTGACCGACACCCAGCCAGTCCCCGAGCGGCGATTCCCCACCCCCACTTCCCAGTTCCTAAACTAGATGGGACGTCCCATGGTATGGAATACCCCTTTGGCCAGTTTGGGTCAGATGCCCTGGCTGTGTCCTGTGCCAACCTCTTGTGCCCCTCCAGCTTTCTCGCTGGCTGGGGATAAGAAGCTGAAAAATCCTTGACTCTAGTCTAAACACTACTGAGCAACAACCGAAAACATCACTGTTATCAACATTCTTCACATACTGAACTCAAAACATAGCACTGTACCAGCTGCTAGGAAGACAGTTAACTCTATCCCAGCTGAAACCAGGACACTGTGATACAACTTTTCTGTGAATGCTATTCAAAATGTCTCAAGGTAAAATACATTGGCAAATATTTTACAGAACTTTTGATCATATGATAGTAATAGGATGGTCCCAAAGATACTGTTAATTGGCAGCTAGGCCACTGAGACTTTGACTTATGCGCTGGACTGCTCACAAGAAAGTCTACAGGAAGGCCATGGAAAGGTTGGTAAGAAAAGTGCAGCGGAAGCCGCTCTTGTCCTTTCTTCTCTGCAAGTTGTTCTGTAGAAAGACTTATGCAATATTGTAGCAGGATGCTGTTAAGTGCTGCAAATCAGGATGAAAGAAACAGGACAGATTCCTGTTTACGTATATGGTTTCTATTCTTTAATCCGGACTAAGTCAGACCAGAAGAAAATGAGACTAAAAGATGATGCATGTTCCCACAGACTAGTTATGATGGCTTAATCCTTGTGCAAATGGCAATACTGGAATATAAATAATTCACAGCAGATTCTGCTGGTCCCAGCCAGGGTTTCATTCTGTTAGACACAGTAGAGAATACTACAAAAACATGGTGAAGGAGAGTTAAGATTGCAGAAAAAACATATGTTAGGAAGTGTCAGCATTAAGGTGCCCTGTGAAATGTTAATTTAACTCCCCCCACCATGCAAGTGCTACACTTGTTCTTCATTACAGTCATGTCTACCCGTCCTATCTGTACAATGGAGTGGATATACTTGCTATAACCAAGCAAAACAAAGACTCCTGGTTCTTTCTAGGATGTTATTTTAGAGCTGGATTTGGTTTTATATCACAGCTGTTCCAGATTTTTTGATAGCCTCTAAATAAAGCAGAAAGGAATGTGTAGGAATGGCAACTACTTTGCAAGACAGCTCTACATTCGTAAGACACTTGAAAATAAGTCTTGGAGAGGAATGATTTACAACACTAGAAGTACTCTGAGACCTCACTGAGAGACGGGGTCATCTCAGAACTTTTGTCTGCAGTATCCAAGGATTCATGGACTTAGAATTGCTTTGCTTTGCTTTTTTGTCTACAAAACTTGATAAAACAACCCCTTTGGGGTATGTATAATTTTCTGCACGTGTGGGTATATACTACAGTATTTGATGATCCATCTTTTTTAAGCTAATGCAGCTGATACATCAGGCAAGACTTGCTCAGCATTCTTAAAATTCATGTTGCTTTATGAATTTAGGACTTACATCAGCACAATGCAAAGTATGAATTCAACAGCTACTCCTCAGGTCAGAGTAGTCTTCAGATAATAGGCAATATAGCCATGGGAATATACCGTGTTTATCAGTGGATTGTGGGCACCTTTGTAGATGCTGCTTTCGATGATCAATGTAGCAATCAAATTTGCAGGCTTGTTTTATGATCTGTTTGCCTGAAAATCATTGTTTGTTTGTTTGTTTGTTTCCTGGGATCTTTTCTCTTAAAGCGTCATTGTTTGGTAAAAGGAGTGGTTGGACTTGGTTGTAGTGATTATAAAAGGGAGGTTTGGTTTGGTTTTGTCTGATGCCACTGGCACAGAAAAGCTTCTGCAGTTCTTTTTGGTTTCCAAGTTAATGCTGTCTGGGTGCTGCTGACTGTCAATAGATGGTCTCTGAGCCCTGGCTGCCTAAGCAGCTGCGAGAAGTAACAACATAAACTTAGCATTAAGAATTGTCAATAGTAATTAAAAATCATGGTTAAGGGCTCTCATTCAGCAAACACTGACTGCTGCTCAAAGCACTTGGGTATGTTTTTAATTTTGTGCATAGTCCAAATTTATTTGGTCTTACTACGACTGAAGCATATACTTTGAACTCTATTGTTTTACTGCTTTTATATAGCAAATAAATGGCTGTAATTCATATACGTACTTGGTGGGTGAAAATCAGGGAACATAACTGTAGTCGTATGTATGGATTTACTTTGGGGAGCAGGTTCTGTATTTCTGCTTCCCTGCAGGTTAATCGTGCTGGGATTTGCTCTGTTATGCTTCTCACTTCAACTTATTTTTCCTAAGATTTCTCTTATATTGTAAGCCTCGTTTCATACATTTAATATCACTGTTCATCAGCCTAATTACCCTTTGGACCCACCTCTTTGGCACAGACCCTGAAAGAGAGACTCAGTATTCCTGCCTCAGCTCCTGCACCATCTGGTCTTTCTAGTTCAGAGCCTCTGGCCGTGGTCTCCAGAGGAGCGTACGTCTTCTCAGCTGTGCTGGCTCACGTGTTGCAGCTGCATCACTGACAACTGAACTGCTGCTTTTGCTTCCCAGTTTCTGCTGCGTCTCCTCATGTGTTACAGTTCTTCCTTCCCATTTCTTCCTGTTCTGTACGGAATACCTCCATTCTACAAAAAATAAAATGAGATGGGAACTGACATTCTTCACAGTGCCTAGCAGCGAGAAAGGAGATCCTTCCACAGGAGCTCAGGGAGGACCGCTTCTATGCAGGACCAAGTCTGTACCCAGCGGCCGCTGCCAGGTCCTTGCAGAAGAGAGGATGAGGAATGAGAAAAGGACCTTCGTGCACCAGGGTGAAAACCAGCCAGTGGCGGCTTGTACAAACAGCCCCGGGGCCGGGACAGTTTCTGCAGCTGTAGCCCGAGAGAGACGCCAAGCAGCAGCAGTATGATGCGGTGTGGAGCACGATGTACCTCTGCTGCAGCAGGCGACAGCACATCAGGAGAAGCTGAGAAGACACCACTGCAACAAACATATGTGGTCATGACTTCCTGATGAAAAGCAAGCAACATCAGCCCCGAAGGGTTGTGTTTGGTTTTGTTTGTTTATTTTTCGCATAACAGTATTGTGAAACAGTTCTGTAAAATTGAGAAGCTCACCAATATTACATCTGCAACAGATGGTGAAAACCTCCCTGCACGGACAAGTAATCCATTTAGTTCTTCAGACAAGATCTCCAGTGCCAGATGTAGTATCTGGCCTTTTGATTCAGCTTTGAGATACAGGAGTGGAAAACCGCAGCCAGCCAAACTCCCTGTTGACCCCATACCTACACAGGACCATATGCAAGCCATGCTCTAGGTAAGGCTGACAGTAATTCCTTGCAGTGCTTTGCGACCTGATTTTGAACAGCTGCAATGAATTGCTTCTGCCTTGAATTTCAAACAGTTTATTTTGGGTGAACCAGAACACTTCTGTGGGATCCAGCATCATGCCGAATGCAGTAGCTGCAGATGACAGGATACCTGTCATTTTTTGGAGTATGGCCACCGAGTCCTTGGGGGATGCAGCTTGCATTTGTGAGCAGCTCCTGGGCTGTGCTTTTCTGTGTGTGCAGACCTGCTGCTGGTGGGATGGACCCCAGGGTGATGGTTTGCAGCACAGTGGCAGTGCAGCAGCAGGACTGCTTCAAAAGAAAGTTAAGAGCTACAAGTCTGGTGGAATATGTATCATGCCAAGCAGGACCCTCGGGGCTGGGAAGGGCACTCAGTCCTTCTCAGGCACTTACCAGCAAGGTGTATCAGACAGAAAGAATCTGCCTTGGGGGAAAATCGCAGCATTTTCTCCTGATTATATGGATTTTACTTGCCAGTCAAAGCTCTCAGAGCTGAGAGAGAGATGCAAGACTGCTATCTAAAAGAGTTTGGGGGTCCAAGCAAATGTTCTTCCCAGCTTGCAGAGTTGTTACTAGTTGGCATGTAGATTGCAGCCTCTTTGGGGAAACAATGCCGCCGCTCACATTTTGACTTTTGCTAGAGAAGGAAGCAGCCCGCCTAGCACTTTTTTCCTAGCCCAAGAGACCTTTTCAGGATTGAGTGATAAGAAAAAGCAAATTATAGATGTTAAGGGAACTCTTAATCTTTTCAGTGGATGGACGGGTTGTGCCATGTCCCCAGCTGTACCCACCCTCTGGCTCCCACCCCATCCCATGCTGGATGGAGCATGGTGGCTTCTCTGTGTGCGCTTACGCAGGGTGGCAGCTTGCCGCTCCTGGCTCGCCTTGTTTGATTCCTCTGTCTCTTGTAGTTCAGAATACGCCTCCTGCACATCTGGGCAATGGCATTAAATCCTCACCGTCCGGGGAGTGTCTCTGCCAGTTGATAAATGGGCCAGGCTGGAGTTTTGCTCGGCTGTACAAGCCGTGGGGCACGCCTGACCACAGCCCTGCTGCTTGAAGCAGCCAGGCTGGCCAGGCAGGAGGCTGGTGCAAGGCTGGGAGGTAAATGATTAACCCTGTATCTCTTCTACTTTTTGCACCCACGTTCTGGACTTGCCTTGATCCTACAATCACTAAACTAGTGAAGCTGCCGTTGAAGCCAGCCAACTCTCCCTGGCTGTATATCCTGAAATTCAAAGTCAGTGCAGTTCAACCCTGAAAATATAAGCTCTCTGCTTTAATGCTGATGTGGCAAATGTTAAATAGCTATAACCACAGGGGATGATAGGAATTTGTGCTCTCATTTTGATGCAATCGCTCATGTTTACATTGAATTAACTTTTAATTTAGTATACATTTTAAAAAAATGGCATGACATGAAGTGGTTCTGCCTTGTCCACACAATCAGTTTGCCCTCTTCTTGGTAGAAGTCGTCTCCAGGGAGAAATTCTGTAACATTGGCTCTGTGCTGTGCCTTGCACTGAGTCTCTTTTTTCTATTTTTGTCACATTCGTGACCAAATGCTGAATTTGATTTTGACCCAGATCTATATAAATTACTGTAGCAATAGGGTTGGAACCTATGTAGGCACATACTTAATAAGCAAAGAAGGACAAACCTATGGCCACAAAAGAGGCTGTAATGGCACCGGTGAAACTAATGACACTAGCAAAGACAATGCAAGAGAAAACTGTAATAATGTTTCATGGCAGGGAAACAGAGCATGGCTTCTTGCCCTCCCAGCTTTAGCAGATAGATTCGTGCATGCTGCGTTGCTAAAGCACCCGTTGCCCTAACGGCTTGGGGGTGGAAGAACATTTGCCCACATGAACTAATGCAAGCATGCTAGTTCATGCTTTGAGAACAGTTGGATTCTCAAAAAAAAAAAAAAGAGTAAGAACAGGAGTGTTAATTTTGGGGTGGCAATTTTGCTCCTCTGAGTCCTATCCTGTGTTGTCAGATGAGGCAGCAGATAATGAAACGGAGGATTTTCTGCCAGAGACAGGGACATCCAAAATCACTGAGCTTTTTCATGTCTATGAGTAACTAATGTGAAAATTAATGAGGCTTTAATGCAAGTAAGGGATAGAAGTGGCTTAGCCCCAAGATCATGAAGTTTCTGCAGAGCAGAATTACTGAAATGATTTAGCAGAGGACTAAATAATGTAACTAACCTTATGCACAGCTGTGAAATCACTTCTATCTGTCTATTTAAAATGAAAAATCACACAAGTGTGTGTACAGATCACTGTTGTGCCAACTTTTTTCACTCCCATGTAAAACCTTTGTGTTCTTCCATGAAAAAACATCACTGAAGGTCAATCTTGGCTGACCCAAATACCCCAAGGTGGCCAATACCCCAGGTCGGACCAGCCAAGGAGCTTGACACAGGCAGGTGGCACTCACCCGGGAAAGCAGAGGCAAACCGGTTTTGCTGTCTGCTGGTGCTGGTTGTTGCCACAGCTGCTCTGAAGGGCTTGGAGGTTTCGGGTAAGTAATCTCCAATGATTTTGGGTGAACCTCTGTAGTTTCTCCAACTGCCAAGCCATGGTTGCTTTGTCTCCTTCCCCCGTGAGCCAGCAGTGGGGAGCAGCGCAGCTCCTCAAAAAGATACGACCTGGTTATAAGCGATCATCGTTTCTTCTTGACTCAACTTTGGCAAAGGAAAGCTGGCTGGGGCTGGAGTGCGGGCTGCATCTTCTGTATCCGAACGATGCTAGAAGTTGCCGGGTCACACGAAGTCTCATGGCTGGTGCATCGTTAAAGCAGCTTGTGAGCAGCAAAACTTTCCTGAGCACCATGAGCCCCGCTGCTGAGCTCCTCTGGGTGTCAAGGAAAGGGGAGCCTGCCCCACGCTAATTAAAACTCTTTTCTCAACTTCTCCTTGGCAAGGTGCAAAGAAATCCTCTGTTCATGCTCAACAACTAAAAATAAATCCTATTTTGGGTTTCAGAAGCAGCCGCATGACTAAAATGAGCCGTTCAGTTTCATTCATGTTTGCTGTCTATTAATCTGTTCTCCTCACCCTCAGCAGGGTATGACTCAGGGCTTCGCATTGTCTTCCTCCCTAAACTATCTGTGTTTTGACTTTAAATTCTGCCGTCTGACGCAAAGCAGTGCTGAAATCATGACAGTTTGATCCAGCCAGCTCCCAGGAGGCTCTTGATCTTTACTGGCTGGTAAATGTAGCACTCAGAACAGCCATGCAGAGCAGATATTGGTATTTTTACACCAAATGTTGGTAAGCAGATGTCACAGGCTTGTGAAGAGCCTTGAAACTCCACGGAAGAAAATATGTGAGTATGTATGTGGGGGAGGCCTGGAGATAAAAATAGTTCCGTAGTTATATGAGAAGACATATATTCCTTAATCTGTTGGGGTTCTGCTATTCCTGGTCATGGTACTCAAACTGGAGGCTGCACTGGAACAAGTATAACAGCAAACTTTCCCTGTCGATTCATCTGCTGCTTTTACATGCTCCTTCCAGAGGAGGCTTCTCTCCTCCTCTAGCCCTAGCTGAGCTGATAGGTCCCATGCACTTGCCATGAGCCGAGGGTCTGTGCTACGTGGTGGACCCCAATTATCCCAAGCTTCAGGCATCCTATAGTTAAGTGTAGGTCATTGGGCAGGGAGGGAGGAACAGTGAGGCCGCAGGTCTGGGCTCCTCCGGCAGTCACTGGGGAAAACGAGGTGACAAAGCCCTGGGGTAAGACTCACAGGCAGGCATGGCACAGCTGAGCCATAGGTGACCCCAGCCCCGGTGCAGGAAGGCTGAGCTGCGGAGCCGCTGTAGGCGCAGGGCAGTGCTTTCCATTGCAAACCACCGCCGATTTGAGTTTGCCGTGAGCGGTTGCAGGCGAGTGGCTGGACCAGGGTGGCTGCTGTAGGCAGGCTGGTGGGGGTGCATGGAGGGAGACCCTCCGAGGTGCCCTCAGCAAGGCTGCCGCGCCATCCTGGCCACCCCGTCGGGCCGGGATCCTGCACAGAGGGGCCGCTCCCCCCCAGCATCAAGGAAGCCTCATGCGTGTGGAGTGCTCGGACCTCAGATGGAGCAGGGTGGGTAAGGGAAACCCCACCCGTGGCATGAGAGGCTTGCGCTGAAATAGTGACACTTGCAAGGTTGTTGGTATGTCCGTGTTGCAAAGGTGGCCATACGCTCATGTCTCGGAGGCAGCAGTCAAATCTTGCCCTAAGGCTCCTCTTCCTAATTCATTTTTTTCACACGCAGGCAGCCTGAAATCCTGAACACGTAAATGTTGGGTAAAAGGATTTGGGTGTTTGGGGTTTTTTTTGTTCTTAGCAAAATCTGTTCTTGAAATGTCCCTACGGAGTGAGTAGCAAACCTTCAGGGAGGCGTGTCGGTCAGGCTGGCGTTGAACCTACTTAATCTCATTGGAGTGTGGAATAAAGCCCAGTGATCTATGGCCACCAGACGCTTGCCTTGACATCCATGCTTTTAAAGGACTGTGGTTACAAACTGCAAAGCCCTTACTTTTCCTTACAATGTTATATTTCCCCCCCCCCCTTACAGCTTTGCTAATGAAATTTGAGCCATTTATTATGTACTAAATTTAGGGAGGCCAAAAATATTTGCATACAAATACATTTGATCTTTGAAGCATGCAAAATGAGCACAAAATAACAAGTCTAATGTTGGCCACAAGCAGAGTTCAAGTATTTTAAAATTAAAATAATTTAAAAGAATCGATATCCTGTGATGGCAGATGAACTTTTTCTGAGGAAAGGAAACCTCTCCCTTCTCATTACATACAGAATAAATGCAGATATTCAAGTCAGATATGGACTGAATTTTAAATGTGGCAGTGACACTTATTCTGCAAGAAATGCCATGTCTGTAATGAATTGTAAACTATTTTTAGTTGCCACTGGAAACGGAGGAAGGAGGGGGAAATAATCAATATTGACACAACCCTGCTTTATTTTTAAGCAGTACTGATCTTTGGTGACACCAATTAGAGGAGGAGAGAGCTAGAGCTGAAGTGAACGGCACAAACTGCAAACTATTTCGGTGTTTAGAAAAGAGCTACAACTGCCAGACAAATGTGCTGCCTGCTGCTGTGCATTCCTGCTGGGATGGTCATAGCATTAAGATCATTGTTTCATCCTCTCGTGTGAATGGGGCGTGTGTGGTGGGAGGCTGGTGTCACCGGGAGACTGTGGTCCATGAATGGTGGTGGTTCTTGCCACCATCACCCCACCAGTGCTGGTGCTGTCCCGGGGACTGGGCACAAGGGGAACGACACTAAGCCCCACATCAGAGCTTGCTACCTCCTGAAGTCAAGTTGTCTGACTTTTGTCCCTCCATTAACTCTAGGGATGATGATCGTCCAGCTGGGTATGACACAACACAGTGGGCTGGAGTCCTCTTGTCTCTGTTTGCTGCAGTGAAGTTCCCCCACCCACCCCATGCCCTCTTTCTTATATGAAATGAAATAAAACTCTCTGAAGCTTTACTTTTAAGTTAGCATGCAAGATGCAGGGTTGATTGATAGATTAACTTTTAGCTTCTCATGATGCATAACTCTATAAAGGAAGAGCATGTGACAGGGCAAGCTGTTCAGAGAAACCACTCTTTATTGCTGGTCTGTCCCCAGGATCCACCAAAGGATGCAGCATGGTCAAAATGTGCTCAGAAAAACAAGATGACCAAGCTACTCTGGTTAAACAGTTGACATTGAACTAGTTCTAATGCAATTTCCTAAAATTCAGAGAGGGCGTGATGTGATCTTACTCTTGTGTAAAATGCCATGGAACTTCCAATGACAGAACAGATCAAATTTTCTGTTGCATGACTCATTCTGAGGAAAAGAATGCCATACACTCAATATGACAAAAAAAAGTACATTCACTAAGGCCCTCCTTGTAGGACTGTGCGGATGCAATCAATCATAAGCACAAAGTCTAGGCAACACTTTTTGATGTGGAGTAAAATTGACAGCTGAATTGTGGATACCCTTCGGTAAATTTTATCCACTGAACCCAAAACAGCCACAGCAGAGACCTAAGCCAAGTGTCTGCCTGACTTCACACGCTGTAAATCTCAAGTGAGTGGTTAAGGAGCAGAGGAAGGAATCGTGCTGATGTGCCAATTAATCTGGATTGTCTGAAATACGCACTGATGCTGAAGATCAGGGATAGATGGATGGGGGGCCAGCAGGATGATTTCATGGGAGAGAATTTGCTAGATAAATGTTAGGCGTTTGGTGGCAGAAAGCACAAAACAAGACTCTGTTGGAAATACCTGCAGAGGCACAAGAAAATTCCTGAAAAATCTAAATTGAGCCTTTTTCTTGGGTTTTCGGGGGCTTCTGGTTTTGGGTTTCTGTTTTGTTTTGATCACAATGACTATTTTCTCCACGGACTAAGGTGTATTAGCAATAACAATGTCTGCAGCTATATGTTTTGTGGGCATGCAGAGCCTTGCTGAAGGGGGATGTGGTGTTCAGCAATACAGTTCCCAGCTGCCTGGGGGGAACTTGAACCTCCCTTTCTGCTTACTGGAGCAGATGTCTTCCTGTTTCCCTTCTTCAGGGATGCTATTATGGGTCCTAATGTAACTTCTCTTTTGGCTCTTTTCTTCCTGGGTGCAGTGATGAAAGCGAGCATTTTGGATGGTATCTGGGGCCTGAATAAAGCCGCTGCTGAAGAGTTTCAGCACAAAAACCGGTCCTATATTTCACTCATAACTCTATGTGATGTGAAATGAGAGGCTTCCATATCTCCATTTCAACTACAACAAATGCAGCAAAGATAGTCCTTTTGTCTGTTCATGGCTGCAATTATTTCTACCTTGCTGTTCTTACGACAATATAATTTTGTAACATTTATTGGTTTGGAAGGTACAGTCATCCTAGTTTTTTGCATTTTCTGCTGTAAAAGGTCAAAATTGTCAGGTAAGATTTATTTGGGGGGAAAAGTAGTCCTTATTTAAAAGCCAAAGTAAAACAACCTTTCTGGAATAGAAAGGAAGCAGCAGGAACGAGCTAAAACCCAGAGCAGCAGCTGAAGCAACGTGTTACATTTCATGTGTTCTGATTTATGGCCCAGTGGTTTTTACTCACCCTAGTGATCTAGGTGTGCAGGCGCCGGCCTTTTTGCGTGCAGAGTGCTGAGAATGGAGTTAAAACTGCACGGGCATGGCCAGCAGTGCCTGGCAGTGGTGCCGTAGGCGGGTAGTCCCGCTCCGGCTGCATCTGCAGCCGTGGGAGCGGGGTGAAGCCCGGAGCGTGGCAGCAGGGCCCCGGTCCCATGCCGCAGCCACCGGCAGAGCCCTGCAGGAGTGGGGTGCTCGCCCCCTCCTGCACCGCTGCCCACGCGCCTTTTGCCTTATCTTTCCCCGACATGCTTCAGTTTTTCCATCTATCTATGTCTCAGGCATACAATGGAGGGGTTTCATTCCCCAACTCAGCCCTCCCCTCCTCCCTGGGAGAGCCCAGCCCTCAGTAGGACGCTCTAGTTGGTGCAGAGCTCCTGGGCCTCCCGCGCCTGACGACGAGGCCACGGATGCCGGGAATTGTCCTTACCCTGTCACAAAGCCAGAACCGTGCTACAATGGCTCATTCGGTGGATGAAAAAAAGTGAAAAATCCACACACAGACTAGCTGTTGAAAGCCCAGCTCCCGCAAAAGGCACGGGCACAGCGAGGCGCGCCCCGGTGCCCACACGCACGCGCCGACCTTCGCGCCCCGGCACGCAGTCCTCCTCGCGCTTGGCTCGCGCTCACCTCCGTCCCCGTGCGCCCTCGCCGCGCTCCTGGCCGGCACACCGGGCTGTGTGCCCCTGCTGCGGCGCGGCCCTCACCTCCACCCGAGTCGGTGGTCAGCTTCATAAAGTTCCCCCTCCCCGCCCCTGGGCTGTGGGGCCGAGGAGCAGAAGGCGCTGGCTGTTCCCTGCCCGTTTCTTTTCCTTCCACCCCGTTTTTCCGTTTCCGCCCTCTTTCTACCTTTCCCCCTCTTTTCTCTTTTCTCCTGTTTTGGGGGCCTGTTTTCTTCTTTCCCGTTCTCCCCTTTTTTCTTTTTTTTGCCCCTTTTTTGTCGCGTGCCCCCCGTCCCCCTTTTAATTTATTTGCCCCTTTGAACACCCGCTCCTTGGCGGGGGTGGTGGGGGGTGTTGCTCCTCAGCCTGCCCCCGGGGAGGGTCCCGCCGGCCACCCCCTCGCGACCCCCCCCTTTCCGCCGGCGCGGCCCGGCCGAGGCTCCGCCGCCCGGGCGGGGCGTGGCGGCGCGGCTGACGTCAGGCGCGGCGAGGGCGGTATAAGCGGGCGCTGTCCGGGTGCTGAAGGCGGCGGCGGCGGCGGGAGCGGCGGGAGCGGCGGCGGCAGGTAGGGGCTGCGCCGGGCTCCGCGGGGCGGCCGGGGCGAGGTGGGGTGGCGGGGCGGCTGGGGAACCGACCCTTGCGCCGCCTGCCCTCGGCTGCCCGGCGGGCGTCGGCCGCCTGCCGGGTAGGAACCCGCAACCGAAAGGCGAGAGGTGAAGCGCGACGGCGGGTTAGGGCAGAAAGTGGATGGGGTGGCAGCCGATGTGTGCAAGGACACACGTGTCTATTAAGGATGGACCTATAATTACCATGTATCTGAAATATCTGTGTCTTACCAGCATCGTTCGTGGCCGAAGCTGGGAAGCGTAGCGTTTCTGTTCGCAACTGGGTTCGGTCGCGCTGGCTCGCCGACGTGGCACTTCAGCCGCGTCAAAATACAGGAGGAGAGGTTACCTTGGGTGCAAACACAGTCTGACTAACTCGCCAGATGTATACTTATACAAACGGTCATGATAGTCACTCAGAACTGCTTGGGGTTTGGGTTTTTTCCCCCTCTCCTCGCCCCGTCGTTATCTTGTTCGCGTTTTGAGTCCCTCGCACAGGGTAAAGGGTTAGATATGCTTTAAACAAAAGCAGATTTACTGCGGTCATGTTATTTATTGCAAACATAAAAGGGAGGAAGAGTGCGTGATATATTTCTTTGTTTTCCTTGTGGAAAACTGCTGTCGGATTCCCCCTCAGACTCTCAGGGCAGGGACTCATCTATAGGAAAGCTTATGAGTTTTCAACACAAATTTTCACTGGAAACATTACATTCATATCAGAGACAACTGCTGAGAGAGATCGAGAGAGAAAATTACTGCTACCATGGAAACATCCCAGAAGGGACATTTATTTTTTTGTCTGTTTTGGGGGGAACTTCTGTCAGTCTGTATTGCCTTTGTACGTGTTGTTAAATTGCAAACTCGATTGCCTCATCTTGCAAATAGGAACTTCCACGTTTGCTGGCCAAAAGATGATTTTCCTGTTTGTTAGGTGCTAATAGAGGAGAAAATATGCTCCCCATCTAGGCTAGCTTGACAATTATCCATCTGTAGACAAAACAGCCATTTTAGCATATTGTCCTTAGAGAGGCACAGAAGAGAATATTTTGCTATAGATCCTAAAGGTAGTCTAAAATGTCCTCTGTTTTCCAAAAAATAGGGAATTAAAGTCTGAAAGACTGGGGAGGAGTCCTCTTACCCTAGATAACGCAGTATATTTAATGACAAGGCTTTATGACCTGAACTCAAAGCTTTTAAAAGACATCATTCCCAAATCCATTTGACAAGGCTTTCAAGTATCATCTAGCAATAAACTAGAAGTGAAAATTGATCTAGAGACAAATGCACCCAAAATATTTAGAGAGGAGCCAATGACCTGTTATTCCTGCAAAGGAAATAGCCAGTTGAGCACCATCCTTGTGGAACACTAAACAAAACTTTGCCTGGCCACGCGCAATTTGATTTTAACGGGATGCTGATGACTCTTACAAAGGCTGTAACAATACATAATTGTGTGCAGTGAGGGAGGTTGAGTTCCTGGTCTCTGTGAGTGGGAGGTGCCTGGCAGATAATTATGGAACAACTCTCCCTTCCCCCACCCCTCGGAAAGGACCGTTTCTCATGCACTAATCAAACTAACTCTGTTAATAACCACTCTCTCTGCTGGAAAAGAAAGTCTTAACTTCATTTATTTGCTACAATAAGCAGGAAAGTGCTTTTTTTTTCATGGAGATATACATTTAGGTACAGGACTAGTGCCTTTTCTGTGACAGAAAATGAAGCGATGTGTTGGCTTTGTTTCAGGGCAAACTCAGATCTGGAGGGTGGGACCTTCTTATCAGCTCTTCTGAACTAATCCTTTGTGAAATCAATGCTCAAACATATCCAGGCTTGAGTAGTCAGAAATGTTTGGGGAAATAGTTTGCTAGTATGGCTGTTAGCTTGCCCAGGCATACTGAGGGGGAAAAAGCAGGTCTCCGAACTGATACTGCTTTAATTATTTAGTTAAGTCACATTATGATAGGAACAAAAACTGAGCAGAAAAATCTACAAGTGAGCTGAAATGAGCATATTCACGCTCACTTTCTACATACAGCAGTGGGTAAATAGTGGTATACATAGCTCTTTCAGTCTGCCATGAATCACCAATGTCTCAACAGGATGCTTTTACCAAGCCAAAAACCAAAGGAACCGAAATAGGTCAATTAATTGAAGAGGTTTCTATCTTTATCTTTTCTTTCTCATTATTGTACTTCACCTGTTAATGTAACTGGATCAGAAAAGAGTCTAATCTGTCTCATGGCCCCAGCATATCAGTGCCCGAGCATCTCCTAGGAAATGAGTGGTGGCAATTTTTCCCTTCACTGGGTGGAGGGTGCTCAGCTCCCTGCATGACTGGGCTTGTGCAGCTGTATCCTCATAGGCAGCAGTGCTGTAATCTTCTTAATTCAGTTGGAGGCATATTTTTCCCACTTCTGTTCCAGAGTTTATTGTTGGCTGGCGTAAGCTGGGCAGACTGACTAGACTTGGGCTTTTACTGATCTATTCTAAGTGAATTTAGCTCACTTTTGCCAATGGTCACGTTTCTGCCTGTCCTGGGACCTGATTCAATTTCTGCTGAAGTCATTGAATGAATGAAATCACCACTCAGAACCTACCTACTCGAGCTCATTTCCAAGATGGGTTTTAAAGGATTCAGTAAAATGATATTGTTCCTTTAGGATAAACTGTAGTTTGTCCGTCTTATAGGGGATCATTGCCCATAGGGAAATGGTTCACTCATAGAGCCTCTTAACTAAAATTCACCTGTAATACAAATAATGTATTTTTTTAATGAAAGAGCAAAAAAGGAAGTAATAACACTAACAGTAATGACAGAAATAAACTTCCAAGTCATTTTATATGCCATGTTCTCCACTTCATTATATTAATTTTATTGCAGTCTAGCACCATTCAGCAGTATGACCCTGGCATGAAATTAGATGCCCTATGGAACAATCTCAAAAAAGAATTCCGTATGTAGTTTTAATATTAATATTTTGAGCGGCGTTTAAATATATGGATATACTGATTTTACCATTTGAAGCCTTCCTTTTCATAATCAAAATGACATTGAGATTCCTCTATGGGCATTTCACCAGCTATACAGCTTTGTATTTTATACTTTGGTGCTGCCGTTGTTGGAAAACTGATGTACAGTGAGCATAGAGATAAGAAATTTCTAGCATAGGAAACCAATAGTTCCTAGTAAACTGAGGAATCATAGGAAAGATTCAGAAAAATCTCAGATTTCCACCACAATATATGGCTTCCATGTACGAGTTATATTAGCTTTATATAACTATAAAAAGTATGTGTAGTACTGGTGGTATTCTTCATTATGAGTTCCAGTTTAAAATAACAAGCTCTATTTTATTTCTCAGTTTCCTAAGTCTGTCTCCATATGTTAACAGCTTCTTTTTTCTTCTTCTTCTTTATTTCAAGGAAATACTTTAAATATGGCAGAAACTAAAACCTTCCAGCTTGGAGCAGCCTGCACTCTCACCTTTTTCTTTGTCCTAATCTGTTGGGTTGATGCAGCTTCCTTCCAGCAGCATCAGCTGCTTCAGAAAGATCCAGACTATGTAATGAAAAACTTACAAAGGTTCCCAAATCCCGATATGATCAAAGCTTTGGAATACATAGAAGATCTTCGCAAGCAAACTAACAAGGGAGAAAGCAGCCCTGATTACAACTCTTATCAAAGTGTCCCGTATCTCCTGCAACAGAAAGAAAGCAAAGATCAGGTTCACCTACCAGATAATGTAAGGGATTCTTTGCCTGAAGATGAGTCCCAATGGGTTAAGGTAATGCTGGAAGCCTTGCGGCAAGCTGAGAAAGAGTCAAAAGCTGGCCCAAAGGAGAATAAACCTTTTGGTCTGAGTCCAGATAACAACTTTGCAGCTGGAGTAGCTGATGATTATGAGGCTTACAAGTGGCCTGAGAGGTGGCAAAAATATCTCAAAATGCCACTTGGGCACTATGAAGACAGTTCAAGAGACAGTCCTTTCAAGCGTACTAATGAAATAGTGGAAGAGCAATACACACCCCAAAGCCTTGCTACGTTGGAGTCTGTGTTTCAGGAGTTGGGGAAGATGGCAGGAGCTAATAACCACAAGAAAGAAAGGCTGGATGAGGACCAGAAATTGTATACAGATGATGAAGATGATGTATATAAAGTGAATAACATTGCCTATGAAGATGTAGTTGGAGGAGAAGATTGGAATCCCATAGAGGAAAAAGTGGAAAGTCAAACCCAGGAAGAGATAAAAGATAGCAAAGAGGAAATCGATAAACATGAAGAGGAGATTGATGACGAAATGAAAAGATCAGGGAAACTCGGCTTACTTGAGGATGAAATAAGAAGAGACAATAAAGATCAAATGTCAGAGGATGTTTCAAAGCTAATGAATTATTACCTGAAGAGGCTGATTGGCGGTGCTGGGAATAGGAAATTAAGGACTGGAGGAGAACTTGAGGAAAAAAGAGCACCCACATTTTTGGATAAGCAACTCGATCCTCAGTCTATAGCTCAGCTGATAGAAATCTCAAGGAATTTACAAATTCCTCCTGAGGATTTAATAGACATGTTGAAAGCTGGAGAAAAAAAGCAGCTTCAGAGTGAAAGGTTGGAAGCTGAGCCAGAAGTAGAATTCCCAGAAGACCTCGACGCCATCGTTGAAACCAATCTAGGACAGAGCGATATATTTAAAAATAATGTAAACTCTAAAAATGGGTACATGAAGCAGCCTCTTAATGTTATTCCAGAAAATCTACCTGAAGACCTCAATATTGAAGATATTGTCAGTCTTCTGGGAACTGACAACTTAGCTAATCAGAATCCCTCCTACTTACTAAATCGTCTTAATCAAGAAAATGATTTGCCGAGACTGTCTTACATTCCCAGAAGATTGAAAGGACACCCACTTCCTAAAGCTGCCTGGATGAATGATTTGGAAAGGCGACAAATGGAGTATGAGAAACTGAACGAGAAGGACGAAGAGCTGGCCGATTACTTGGCAAAGGTGTTGGCAAAATATCCTGAAGTAATCAATATGAACCAGATGAAACGAGTCCCACTTCCAGCTTCTGAGAGCGACCTGCAGGAGGACGACCGGCTGGAGCAGGCCATCAGAGAGCACCTGAGCCGGCTGGGGCCACAGGAGGCCGCGAAGTTGGCTTCGCTCAGCAAAAGGCTTTCCATGGCCGGGGAAACCGACGACACGCAGAACAGGCAGTATCTGGATGAGGATATGCTAGCAAAGGTGCTAGAGTATCTAAAACAGGAGAAATCAGAGCTTGAAAGAGATCACATTACTAAACGGGCAATGGAAAATATGTAGTTGTTCCCCAAATATTATTTCTCTTCAATGTGTTGACTTCTCTCCCAATTCAGTTGTGATTTATTCCCACTCTCCCACTAAACAACCTATGGTAGACTACTTACCATTGAACAGTCTGCATATCTTTCTCAGAGCTGTTATATTGTTTATTGATATATATGTTATAAATTATGGGGCAAACAACAAATTGCTTCGAGTGTTTTAAGAAACAATTTAATGAAATCAAGTAAAACTATAATATGTAAACAAATGACCTTCGCATTGTTAATAAAACATGATAAATGAAGAGTGACAATTATAATTTGAAATTTTTAAGATTAATTGGATTATTTTGTTACTGTCTGTAGTGGTTTTTGTGGAGTATCAAATAAAAAAATAAAGCATTATATATATAGTTTTATTTACAAGGTTTTTTCTATTCAGTGTTTTATTGTTGATGAATAAATTATTTCTGGACAAGAGACTGTGTTTCTTTGTGGCAGTTGATAAAGTCATACTAATTTGAAACGGAAACATACATTTTTACTTCTACGGACAACTCTTCTGCAGTCTGTCATTTTACCGTAGAATAAGTTGGTAGCATATACTGCTGGTTTTGCTGGCTATAAGATCACTGACTGGCATTATCTTTAAGAGCAGTGCGTACCTGAAGAGCTTGCTGAAGTCAACCGGGGCAGTAAATGCATTACCTATAGTGAAAACCGGGCCCCGCTTAATTAATGGTTACGTATCTCCTGGCAGCGGGAGGAAGATAAATGTTCTGTCCAGCTAAGACAGATTCTGTGATGAAGTTCTAAAAAAATACAAAATTGAACCTTTGTGTGTGAGTAGCAGCAGCTCTGGGAAGCTCCGATGAAGTAGAGGGGAAGCCCTGCAGATGGGTTCCTCGCCCTCTCTCACAATGGCTACCACGAAGAATGAGGCAGGCTCCAAGGCAAGGCAAGCAGAGAACTCACCCTGTAGGTAACATCACGTTTTTGTCTAATAAAAATATTATTTCCCATGTCATGAAATGGCTGTTACGTGTATACATAAGTATACGCAGAGCCTTTATTATTCAGTAGATTACCTGGACACTTGAAATGTCTCTTGAGCTCCTGTTAAGACGTGCAGTGGATGTTCTGGAAAAGCTCCGGCTCTTTCACGGAAGGAGATGTGCTTGTGTAACTCTGTGAGTCAGACATGGTTTTCACTAGGACAGCTCAGGCATAAGCATTTCCAGGATTATAGTTTTAAAGTGGTTTTCCTTGTGGTATTCTTCAGCAGCTCATCTCTGCTAAGTGGGGTGGGGATGATTTTTGGTGAGGCAATGTCTGATGAAGCAAAGTACAAAGGGTGCAGAAATAAGACTTCATCGTCAGTGTCACCATTACCCTGAGCAATCATCGCAGACGACAGTTCAGTCAGAGCTCTTGCTTTGGGCCACAGCAAAATCCTTCAGTTCCCTGTTACTTGGATGAGTCAAAATATTAAACATAAAATTGAAAAAATACCACAGTTAAATTCAGTTCTGTACCCTAAAGGACAAACCTGTTGCCGTTCAAGATGCACTTGCTTGTGACACTGGGAACTTGGAATCATTGTATTTTATTCAAAACAAAATTGTGCTTTAAACAAATAAGTTTTTTTATCACCTTGATTCCTAATACTATTATTCTCCCTGGTCCTAATACTGCTCCTGCAATCCTCATAGTCCAGAAAATTTTCTTTCGGTCAAATCAGTAACATTTAATACTTAAATACGTAATATGTAAAAGTGGGGAAGAGTAATAAAAGCAAGAGTACTCAGACTTAAATGAATGTTTGCTGGTTTCAGTGAACAAGTTTCACAATTTTATATTTGCCTTCCAAGATCATATTTTAACAGGAGACTTTACTTAGTGCCCTTATTCACATACACGCACAGAGCCAAAGCCTAACTCCATAGCCAACTTGCTAGACACTTTTTTCCAGGGCTGTAGTTAAATGCCTTTTTTTTTTCTTTTCTTAGGGGAGAAAAGAATTAACTCACATAAATATTTTCATAAAAGGATATAATGGGCAGCCAGAGAAGCACAAGGTTGTGTGAAGGCCTGAGATGCTTGGCTGGCGCAGGCACTGTGCCGCAGGTGACAGATGCTGGGAGGGGACTCAGCACGCGGCTGGCTCTCCTGGGCGTAGTAAGGGCATTTTTCCCACCACTTCATCGCATGCACCAGGTGAGGAATGGTTTGTCAATCTCTGCAGAATATCTCTCCCAGAAGAAGGGGTTTTTTTGGAAAGGATGGCTGCTCAGACTCTGCTGCCATCCAGGGACAACGGCTCCTCGGGAGCAGGCTGCTGTCCCATGGCTGAGCTCAGCGAGGGACCGAGGGCTCTGTGATGATGACACAGAAGGACTTGTGCTCCTGCAGCCTCCCAGGCATGGGGATCTCATCTCCCGGACGTGGCTGCAACCTGCGTGCTGCAGCGTGGGGCTGCCAAGCAGCCGGAGGTTGTGCAGGGCCTCAGGCACTCACAGCTTTGATGAAAATGTGCCGTGGTTGCAAACATGCTGTTCAGCGCACTTAACAAACACCATCGCGATAGCAGACTAAATAATTAAAAATATTGTCAGCAGGGCTTGGGCAAAGCTCGCCGAAGATGACAGTCTTCTCCCTGCCTCTTGCACAGACCCTGAAACAGCACATTTCTCCTGCCTCAGAGAGCTCAAAGTATGAGCAGGATATCAAGGTGGTTCTGAATGTGTTTTCTTTTTGTAGCAGAAACCTTAAAGCACATGTGTGTAGGTGTAGCCTCTGCCCCCAGCTCTGGGCAAATACCAGAGTCACACATCAAAGCTAACGCCTTGCACCACTGGTGCTACCACCCAGCCATGGTACAGTGCATGTTGCTGGTTTTGTCCTCGTGGCTAAAATAGATATGAGTTTATCTTTTTTTCACAGTGAAAAATTAAAATGGCATTTTTTTCCCTTTAGCTGCCCTCCTTTCTTTCAATGGTGACATACAAGGGTGCTTTAAAAAGGAGCTTTTCCATTCCCCCCCCCCTCCCCCCCAGCAGCTGCCGAGCCACAGGC
Organism: Haliaeetus albicilla; assembly: GCF_947461875.1. Taxonomy (NCBI): domain Eukaryota; kingdom Metazoa; phylum Chordata; class Aves; order Accipitriformes; family Accipitridae; genus Haliaeetus; species Haliaeetus albicilla. Next base: position 23,846,785 of record NC_091491.1, on the reverse strand, counting down.
TCGGAGGAGCATCACCCTCGCCCCTGCGATGCAGGGCAACACGTTGCTATGGCACCCAGCAGCGCATCGCAGCGCTGAGGAAACGAAGATGAAAATGCTTGAAGTGCCAACCTTCGCTTCTGCTTTGTCCTAAAATTGTGTTCGGGCGGCCTCTGCCACAGCCCAGCCAGCCCTGCCGCTGGTCTTTGCGCTGCGCCATGATGTGCCTGTTCCCCTTGAGCTGATACTTGCGGCACTGCAGTTCCCCTAATGCCACTGAAGGTGCCCAGACCTGAGGGTCTTCCTAAGGAACTTGGCTCAGAGTGTATTCAATGTTCTCTTCAAGTGGAAAACAAAACCAGCAGGCAGTGGGGTTTATGGTTTTAAGGGGTTCGGGCTTTATAAAGTCAATGTAAAAGGTTGACTGCGTCAAAACAATGATGTTTTACAGCAGGTACATTAAAGTAGTGGGCTATTATTATTCCTGCTTCTTCAGCTGATCTCATTCTTTTCAAAAGAATGATTCCAGTGAGGGGACAGAGGTTCACAGGTCCCTGTTTCAGCCATTACTCCTTGAGCACATACCAGGCAACAATATATCTGATTTACAAGGTGTGCGGAGGACCTAGAAGAGATGCTGCACAAAAGAAACATGGTCAAGCATGACTGGTGGTAGTTTTAAGTTTCTTAGTTTCATTCCCCTCTTACCACAGCCCGTAGCACTCCCTTCCCCTGGGCTACCCAGGCTCCTGAGCTGACCAGGGGACCTATTTGGCATAAATGCTGCCCCAGGCTCTTATTCAAGGAGAGGTCAATGGATACCAGAACGATTTTGGATCTAAGGAACCGGAGGTACAAACCTATGCATAAAAGGACATATATTTTCAGAGACCATGTAGAAGAAGAAATAAGCTTTGGAAAATCCAAACCTTGGCATGAGTAACTACATCACTTTTTTAGAAGACCATCATCTCACAGGGTGTGCAAGCCATTAGGGACTTTGTTGTTTGTAGCTCAGCTTCATAAAGAAGAGCAATGTTGAGCTTGAAATAACAGAATTGCACATTGCATAACAGAACTACATAGAAGTTTCAAGTTGATTTCAAGCTAAAAAGTTACATCAGTACCTTTTGCTCTTCTAGCCACAGAAAGCAGACAGCTAATCTCCCTGTGAAGTAGTTTATTTCTAAGAAATGAATCTCTAACTCCACTTTGAAATTAAATGAAAGGAGCAAATATTAAATAGGCAGCACCCTCTTGGTAGCCATGGCTGCCTCTTGCTATGTAACCAAAGCTCCTGCAGAAGAGCAGATAGTTATACCTGAATATGCAAGACAGCATTATCAAAATGTGCATCATAACATGAGATCTCCTCCATTAAACCACTCCAGAGGGGCCCCCTGCAGAGAGGCTGCAGAGAGTGCTTAATCGGTTTTAATAGCCACAGCCACTTCTGCTTTCATTTGTGTTTTATATTTTCCTTATGAGTGTAGTGGGACAAACAGTCATGTTGTTAATAATGCACACAGAATACATAATCCATATTAGGTACACTACCAATCTTATTATTATAATTATATACACAATAAAGTGACCACCCTGCAATTTTTACTCAGGCACAGTAACGAGTAGATTTTTAATTCCTCTTTTGTGCTGCGATTTGACAGCATCCCAGATACAGCTGGTTTTTACTCTCTGTTTATCAGTGGCTTTTGCCCAGCAAAGAAAAATGTTTCTGCTCGCATCTTTCTCTTAAAACCTGCAGTAAGCTTCATTGTGTCCTCATATTTAAGGTCCTCCCCAACAAGCAGATTGAACAGAAATTCTGCATTTGGTCTGAATATAACAAGCTGCTGAGCAACTTCCTCAAGACCTGAGGCAGTCCTTCTTTGTACATATACCATAAGAGTTAATACCTTTTTGTTTTTTCATTAATTCACATGCTACTGCAAGTGTTTTATTTACATCTGCATCTTGATGGCTCCATTATTTTGTCAGTTGAGACTCTTAAATGAGAACATTTGTTGATTCAAAAATTAATACAACCACATTACCTCATCTGAAGAAATTAGATTGTTGCAATTATTTTTTTTGTAAAGGGGTATTTCCACATTGCAGTGGAAGGGGTTTGAGCCGCATATATGACAGTCGTTAGTATTTCTCAAAGCACTTTACAAAATACCCTGTTTTGCAGGTGAAGCGACATAAGCCATCTGTGATTTTCTTAACATGGCAAAGGGCAAGCCAAGGCTGGAACCTGGGCATCCTGAGCCGTGCTTTGCTTCACAGCTTTAGTCTGCCAGTCTTGCTGTTGCTAGCTAATGAGAAGACTCACGACTCAAATCCGCTTCTCAAGGCAAACCTTACCCAGACCAATCTTCTATTACGTCAGGTCAAACGTAGCATCGTGGCAGTGGAGAACTTCTGTGGACAAGAGTCATGTGCAGTGATGACTGCCATGTGGGAACTGCAGTCCGTGGAGCATCCCTTACGAGGTGCATCCCCCCAAGATGCACAACACTGATCAGTGGCTATTTACTACACGATGCATAAATCTATACAGACACAGCTGGATGCCAGCTGCACTTTGCCTTTGTTCAGCTACCCAAGCATCTCCAGAGAGGTTTATCCGAGCTGCAAGGAGCTCCAGTTAGCAGCAGCAGGCAGGTGCGGAGCCTCTAGTGCATAAAGTGGAAAGGAGAAGCCCTGAATCAGAGCTGATTATCTGAAAAGCCACGTTATTCCTGACTTTTGGATCACTTGAAAACATTTGAGATCGTTAATAATTCATTTGCAGATGTTGCAGAGCTCTAAAGGTGGCTGATTAAATGCATTTGACGTTCCTCTTGAGAGAGGCTGTTATTCCAGGAAACCACTCAGTATCTGCAAATGTCTTGGAATTAGCGTACTCAAAATTACGGGTTCACTTACAATGTTTTCCCCTTGCAAAGAAAGAAAAGCGACCTCCAATTCCAAATGTAATGTACATTGGTGAATAGCTATAGTACAATTCTTTTAAATTCACCACAGCCATTCAGCAGATCTGCTCTGTAATGACTAGCGGTCCAATGCAGAGAGCTCTGCCTTCCCCTGCTAAGACAAAAACCTGCAGACAATGAGCCATGCAGGTGGTCGCGCCTGGGGGAGGAGAGCTAGAAAATGGTTGTTTGGCAACTCCCCAGCTCCTACAATTGCTGCTCCGTGATATGCTTCCCAAAAACCTTCCTGGCGTCTGCCTAAAAATAGAGCCCCTGGCTTTATCCTGGCAGAAAAGCCAGCCTCTCACGGGGTGACTCGGTGGGAAAGCCACAAATCGGCCAAGTGCTCTGGGTCGGATGACCAGGATCCAGGACAGGCTCTAAAAGAAATAATGAGCTTTCTACCACCTTTGTGGCTCCCTGATTATGGCACCAAGCCTGAGTCCACTGGATTTGTTTGCCTTCATGCCTAAGTTGGAGTAAATCTCTTCTAGTGTAGCTGTGGGGTGCATTTTGTACCACACTGTTTAAATGCTTAAATGAGAACTAAGCATTTATGCAAATCTGAGCATGTATTTTTCAAGTGGGTGACCCACATCAGGGCTGTTCTACTACTCTGCTTGCTGCTGTCACCACCACTGGGGCATCTCATCAACTGGAGATGATGGGACCCACCCTGCCAGAACTTTGCTCAGGGTCACCTTGGTAAAGCCTTTTGGGGTTATTTTCCAGCTGCCCTAAGCTTATGCCAACACACAGAAGAGGAGACACACTGCGCCTGTCTGTTGAGATTTCTAGGTGAAACACAGAGTCATTTTTTATTGTCTGCTAAAACTCTTTCCAAAACCATACTTCCTTTAAGTGCATCTTTTTTCCAGCTCAAATTTTAGATTCCATTTAGATTCACATTGTAAATCTGTTGCCCCTAAATGCAAAAAGAAACCTCCCATCCCGACTTATCTCTCTTCTCTTTGACCTAAAAAGTGTCAGACTGTTTGGATGAGATGCAACATGTAATTTCTGCAAGGAACACACTTTCTACCGTGGCTATGTGTTTTGCCACCTGCTAATAAATGTCATAGCAGAGCAACAAACCACTTACTTAGACACTACCAGTACTTGTACTCCGGTATCAAGTACGTAAGAGCCAGGCCAGGAACACTATGTACAGACACAGAAAAGATAAAAATAAAGATAAATCATTAAAGGGGATAACCCCAATGTTCCCTGCTTGTCATTCATGTGGTACGTCAAGGGGAGATATGTTAAATCCCTGCAAGTAAGTTTGGCATGCAAAAGTAATCTGACAGGAAAACCATTTTCTGCAAGGTTAAATTTACTCAGATCCAACATACAATCAATTGATTTTCTTCTTACAAACATGAGTGCAACAAGGTAGAAACTTTGTGCTAGTGACTAGCACACTGAAGGAGACTAAGAGGGAAAAAAAAAACCAACTGAAAATTTTATTCTGTATGTAAGAAGTCTGCAACCACCATCCTATTCCACCATTTAATTTAGACAACAGTAATGTTGTTACTGTACAAACTCACAACTCCTTTAGTCTCACCCATGGCCCTGGACTTCTCTTTCCTAGAAGCAATAGTCAGGTTGAACTTTGTTTACACATATTTTTGGCTTTCTAATTTCTCTTTAAAAACCACCAGCCCCCCTGTCCCTCTCCTCACTGGAGTGCATGGCCTGAAGCTGGTGCCACCAGTCACACAAACCTTTAGGGATGGCTGGGGCACAGTGGCCACTTTAATGCCACGACATTCTGTCCTCTGCACTCCTGAGCCTCCCCCTTACAACTAAGGAGTTGCTTCATCCAGAGGATCTTTAACTGCTGGGAAGAGCTCATGGATATTTTTGTTCTAGAAAAAAAATTACTGTTGAAAAAGTTACAGCTATGAACAATTAAAAAAAATTTTGAAAGGAAATTTATCAAATCCACAAACTTTATAATGTCTTTTGTATTACAGAAATACTGACTTTGTTTTAGTTTTATGCTGTTCCTCCTCTGCTCCTTTTAATCAGCACGTTGTGCTTTGCTGATCCTATGCAAGAGTTCAAAGCTACTGGCCACTTCCCAATTTGGCAACACCTTTTACATCAGTCTTACAAATCTGACACAATGCAGATGAATTGAACAACTTCACATAATTCTGTACTGTATAGCGTTATTTGTTTCCATGCCAGTAAATTTGGTGATGTTCCACATAATAAGGTCAGATTTAAGCTGAAGCTCATCTGCAGCCCAGAGAAGATGTGGGGGCAGGAATTGGAAAGCCAGCCTCCACCACGGACAGACCAACGTTCAATGCCACCTTTGCAGCCCCACCTCCCTAGTTTGGGGAAAATCAGGGACACCAGTGTAAATACTTTGAGACACACCAACAAATGTATAGCTAAAACTTATAGTTTAATACGTAGTTTAAAAAAACACTTTGCATGAGGAGGCACAGAGCAAGCTGGATTTTCTTCAGTGTTGCTTTGGCCATGAAGTTCCTTTAAGGTTAGTGTAAGATGCCCTCTGTGGAGCTGATCGCTGCTTCACGCATAGATGGCCACATCAGACTCCAAATCTCTTGGCTCCAAACTAAGATGCTATTTATAGATCACCCTTAGCCCTCCCCGCCTGCCTCCCAAACCGGCTGAAGTATCAACTCTGAAAATACAAAACTCTGTTCAAGCACAGAGATGAGAACAGGGGGGATGTTAAGTAGTTTGGGCATCAAAAATGTGCTAAGATAAATTGTGGCAGGCAGGTCAAGCCCCTGAGAAACAATATTTTGACAACAACCTTCCAAGAAAATTCTAAAGTGCAATCAATACAATCAATATTATGCTCAAACACCTTTTCCCATCCTCCTGATCTACAAGTAGACTGCCAGAAAATCAGATTTCATTTCAGATTTATTTCAATAACCCTGCTAAAGGCAATATTTACATTTTTAACTTAATACTGGATGCTGACCGAAGTGTTCTCCAAAGCCAGGTGATGAATGTGGCTGGGGAGGCCTCCCACCCCTATCACTTGGCTACCACCACCTGCCACAGAGAAGACAAATGATAACTGGCAGCCTGGCCATGCCGCAGACTGATGGAGGTGTCTGGGGGAAACCGGGCTGGCGACTGCCTGGCGATCAGCAGGAGTGCCAAGGAACCTGGTTCCCCTAGGCAACCTTAGGCTTCTGGGGAGCCTTCTATCTTTGAGCTGACACCTCAGTGGTTACTGCCTTGGCTAACTCATTTGTTAATCAGGTTGTGTAATTTCCTTTTCTTCCATTTACCATCCTCCTGGCTCAGCTCAGCTCATGACTCAGTAAGCCTGGCTTAATCATCTTCATTATAAATTCTGAGTCTATTTCATTGCTGATAAAGTTCTTGCTGACCAGATCCTACAGCTAAAATATCCAGAATGAAAAAAAAGTGGGACTTCAACTTTGGATTGTGGGTATTTTTTAAAATTAATTCATGTGCTAAAGCACCTTTCCAAAGAAGCAACCAAAGAAAATAGAATCTTCTTTCCAGGTGTTTCTGTGGCCAACAGCATCTGTAAGAGGCTTTCTGTGTTCCTTCACACAAGGGAATTATTGAAGAATTAAATATCATACAAACATGTTGAGACAGCACTACAGCCCAATGCAAAATATTCTACATCAAAAGTATCCTCCCCTCCAAGAAAGCACTGTGATTCCAGAAAAGTCTGACAGGGATCATTGATGATTTCAACATATAGCAGCCATAGGTCTGTTCCCCAGAACAAGGCAGTTTGCTTTCTTCACCTGTGATCTGAAATTTGATATAATTTTCAATTTTGCAATGCTGGGAGAGCAGTTCAGCTGACTTTTAAAGTTAATTTCAAGAATGCAGTTCAATTTAGCAAGTAATTTGCAGAGACCATCCTTCTGATTGCAGTATGTTTTCCTGCCCGTTATAGAAAGCACAAAGAGAAGAGGAAGGCAGACAGCGGCATTAGCGACCCCACATAACCCACTCCTCTAACACAAAACGTGATTGTAGGTGGATATATTAAAGTGTTGAGATGCCAATTAGCTACTTGAATGCAAATTATTCTTTTATTTACAGGGTGGTTCTTCCTTAGACCTGAAATTGCTGTAGCTCTGATGCCAGCACCGAGTCATGAGATAAATGAATCACAGAGTCAGATTACTGTGTCTGCAAAGGATGTCATGTTCTTGAGTCTAACCTGATGCTACAGTACTTGCAGGGGAGCTATGCGTGTGAGCATGTATCCCTCCGGTGAAGCAATTCCCAAGGGACGTTTTGGTGGAGCATCTCCTGCGTGCTCACAGGGCCGGAGGGCAGGGAGCTCTGCAGGAGGCACAGCCCCTGCTCACGCGAGCGGCTAACAGCTTTGGGTCCGCCAGAGGGGTACACGTCCTCCCCTTCTCCTCTCTTCCTGGTGAGTGCCGGAGGCCCTTTTTGGTGAGTTGACCCCTTCCCAGGCACTTCAGCAGCTCCTCCAAGCCCAGAGGTGAATCCCATCTCATGGGGCAGGCAACACAGCAGTTTCGTGGGGCAAATGCCAAGCGTACCAACTTTACCAGAGGGACCCTGATCAGGGAAGCTTATCCATCTGTTCCTGCTCTATCAGACTTGTCCAGGTCCTGGTCCCTACGTTCCATGCCCACCTTTAGAAAGCCAAGTCTGTAATTTAGCAAACATGAGCCAGCAAAGAGGAAACAGGCTGTGTTACTTTTAAAGAGAGACGTCTGGAGGCCTTCCAGAAAAATCTGGAGTTTGCTCTATTGTTTTCTTCGCGACACCCGAGCTGAATGCAAACCCACAGGGTCAGCTTCCTGCACCACCATGCGAGCTTTCCTGGCCGTGCTCCCTCATGTCCCCCAGGAACACAAGCTCTTCTCGCCTGCGACTCGGCACCCACTAACTACGGCAGCCCACGGACTACTGGTAGCAAAGGATCCACGGCAGTCCAGGAGGCAAACACGTCCATTGCTGGCCAGCTTGAACAGACAGTGCTGCAGTCCACGCTGACCTCAGAAAATGGCTAGGACACCACAGACTGAGCAAGACATGATGCTATGCAATGTACACACAGGCAGAAATAGGCTGATCAGCTCTTGGCTGAGGTCATATAACACAATAAATACAAAAATGGGATTATAACCACATCAGACTTGTTTTTTTCAGTTCAGTTTCTAGGAGTGGAAATACTAAAAGTACCCATAACCACTCCGGCCGTTAGTTACCAAGTAACTCAGTTTTAGTTACCAAATGTTTCTGCGATATCTAAAGCCACATCACATGTCTGTAAGACAACTCACAAGTCCTTTTCTGAATGGGGTTTGGAGTATTTGTTGTTATTGGGAAAATATTTTGATTTTACTACATTCTGGTTTCATCCTTTACAGAGCTGTAGCAGAGTCCATTATCACTCGCCTAGCTAGCTGTGCTCTGCTCTGCTAATAAATACCTACAGAGAAATTTATGGTGAAAAACTGATTGCACTGAGCTCAGTGGGAGTCCACCACTGCCGTCAGTATCTCCCAGACTTTATCCTGGTCTTTAGAGACCATGTCTGTGAAATAGGTCCTGTCCCTAAGGCAAAGCTCTAAAGCTTCCTCCTGTTTCTAATCCTGTTTCTAAGCTTTTAAATCTTGCGTTAAAACCTGCCTTAACTGGACATTAAGTTTCAAATCCTTTCCACAGATCTAGAAAAGATTTCATTATGATCCTGCATTTAAAATAGAAAAATTGCTCAAGGTTTCGGTAAAACCAACGAAGCTGTAACAGGGCGCTTATAGCTATCAAGTGGGTGTTTATCTGATGACACAGACAGTGTCAGGACTGGCTCCTGGGAAGCTCTCTGCATGTAGGTAGGGAGGTATGGCTAACGGAGGAGCATTAGAAAGCAACAGGACTAAAAGCAGCTAGCGTATGTGGTCACCTGCAGAGACTGCAGGCAGCCATTTCCATCTCCACGTGCAAAAAGAGGCAGGCTGGTGCCCGACCAGCCCTGATGCGATACTGGCTCCTGTTAGCAGCAGCAGCAGCCTCTGCGCCACTAGTCATTCACACAGGCACACGGAGAATGACCTGGGGAACTTAGGAGAGATGGCAGCATAAACTGTTCTTCAATTTCCAATTTTGTTATCAGCATTCATCTGGTTTGCTTTCTTGTCTCATGTCTCCCAGGCCTGATCTTGAGAGCAATTTTTCTGCTGGGGTGATTTCTTTCTGCAGGACTATCTGCCTTTCTCAGGCTGATTGTGCAAGTGGAAATGAAAGTCTGTTGACACAGATTCATTAAAAGAAGATTAGTAAGATTAGTTGAACTATAACTGGTTTGTGCCTTCCTTGTTGAATACAAAAAGAATTGTGCTACGAACAACAGAGCCAAGGGCCAGCCTTTCTCTGGAAGTGTACAACATTGCTCCATCTATTCTGGCCCTAGCAGCAGCTAGCTGCTGGTAAAAGGATGGCAGCTTCTGCAAGTTTCTGTTGCTATACATTCACACACACACAGAAAAAAGGACTTTTGCGGCAAGCAAGAAATTTCAAACACGTACAGCACAGCACTGCTTTGTTTCAGGAAGGTGGGCTCAGGGTGACCGGTCTTGCCAGCACAGCACACCAGACAAAGGGGAGCTTCATTTTTAATGCACCGAAGCTGTGCAATCACCAGTGATTGTTCTATGGTGTCAATGGAAAGACAGAGGTCTTTCTAGCTTCCCTCCCCTAAGACTTTCAAAGCTGGTTTCCAGGAGTGCCTTAGCTACTCACAGCCACTCTCTGAATTGCTCGGGTGATGCATTTCCCAGCCCGGGGCTCTCTGAGAGCTTTTGGGATCGCCTGTGGCACTCGACCATGCACACTCACTGTGACCTGTGTTTTCTCAGAAATAGTGTGGCCAGCAGGAGCAGGGAGGTGATTGTTCTCCTGTACTGGACACTGGTGAGGCCGCACCTCGAGTCCTGTGTTCAGTTTTGGGCCCCTCACTACAGGAAAGACATGGAGGTGCTGGAGCGTGTCCAGAGAAGGGCAACAAAGCTGGTGAGGGGCCTGGAGCACAAGTCTTATGAGGAGCGGCTGAGGGAACTGGGGTTGTTTAGTCTGGAGAAAAGGAGGCTGAGGGGAGACCTTATTGCTCTCTACAGTTACCTGAAAGAAGGTTGTAGTGAGGTGGGTGCTGGTCTCTTCTGTCAGGTGGCTGGAGATAGGACGAGAGGAAATGGCCTCAAGTTGCAGCAAGGGAGATTTAGGTTGGATATTAGGAAAAATTTCTTTACTGAGAGGGTTGTCAGACATTGGAACAGGCTGCCCAGGGAAGTGGTTGAGTCACCATCCCTGGAGATACTCAAAAAGCGAGTGGACAGGTACTTCAGGACATGGTTTAGTGGGCATGGCTAATGGTTGGACTCGATGATCTTGAAGGTCTTTTCCAACCTAAATGATTCTATGATTCTGTGATTCTCATCCATAGACAAACCCATTAGCAGGAGCACCGAGTACCCTAGCAGGAACCCAGCCTTGTCCCTGACACCAGAGCTGGAGGAGCATCAGCATGGCCCGGGGCTGGGTGGAGGGAGGGCAATGTCTAGCAGTGCTTTGAAACAAGGGCAGGAAAAAGGGCTTATCAGACGCATGCTGCCCCACACCTCCAGCCTCTCTCATGGGCTGCTCCTGCTGTGCCCGGCTGGCCTCACCGCCACGGTGCTTCCTGCTGCCTTCTTGTCCCCAGCAGCAGGAGCAATGGCAGCAGATCCCCAAGCTCAGTGGCAGGAGAAGGGAACGGAGGGTGTTTCAGTGTTTGGGGACTGGAATAGGCCAGGCCTAACCAGGAGCTGTGGATCTCACAGGAAAAAAGTCCTCCCGACTGAATCATGTCTACCTCAGCTGCACCGGAAACCACTACTGCATGGTTGATGCTAGACAGGGTTTAGCTCTTTTTACAAAGAGCTGCAATCTTCCCTCCTTTGCATTTTCTGCTGCCTGCTTTTGTTTCCAGCTGGGGGGGGGGGGGGGGGAGAAAAAAAAGACAAACAAAACAACAGCAAAGAAAGAACAAAACCAAAGCGCAGTAGGTCAGGAAGAGCAGAGAGAAGGCAGATCAGGTGCTCCTGTCCTTCCCATCTCAGAGCACATAAGCAATCAATGACACTAAAAGCAGCAAACGCGCAGCTGGTGTAAGGAAGTGCTGTTTCAAGGAACACATAATTAGACCAAGGAACACAGTGCTGCAGATGGACATCCAGGGAAAGGACACCATCTATGTAACAAGAATAACAGAGTTTTAATAGTTAATGATCTCGTGTGTGTGGAAATGATGTAACATGGCATGTTCCCCAGTTTAAGCCAGTCAGGATTAGGAGAAGCCCTCTTAGAAATTCAGACTAGCCATAACAGCTAAAAGCAGGGCTCCCCAGGGCTGCCTGGGAGTTGCCTGGAGCTCCCTATTTGCTGAAGACCCATTTGAGCAGACAGACCGTGGGCCTGCTTTGCTGTAGCAAGACGCTGCCCTTTTCCCTGTTACGTTCCCATTACACCTACGGTGCATGGAGAGGAGCACAACAGCGGCCGTGAACCCATCCTGCTCCGCAGCTCGCCTGCCTGCGCTGCACACCCATGCCTCTGGCTGCCACCAGCGCCCGGTTGTACCTGCCTTTGGGAAGGAGAATGCATCAGGGATGTTAAAACACTTAGGACGGTATTTAGGAAACAGATTTCATTACAGTATATGCAAACTCCATTTGCAACTTGAGCACACAAGACTATTTATGAGAGGAATTTGCTGCTGGAGATAATGAGCCAGTTTTCACCAAAGCATAAATCTGCAGGCTGCTTGTAGAGGCTCACGGACTGTCAGAGCACAGATCATCGCTACTGAGTGCTCTGCTAATAGTGTAAACAGTGCTGACATTTAGAGTATTGTTTAACTGAGGAAGGAGATTTAAGTCACTTCTACAGTAATATCTAACAGGGAGTAAACCTCTGCAGATCGTACATCACAACTCAGGCAGCAGTCTGTAATGTCTTTAAGCTACATCTTTAAATTATGAATAATGCCTATTAAAAAATCATAACTCTTAGTTGTGGTAAGCATCTCTGAGTAAGACACTGTCAGAATGATTAGAGCCCAGATCATGAATGCAGTATCTGTCCTCATCCCGTGGAACAGTTTGTAGGATTGGCACACCATTATAATAGTTTATTGCACCTCTTAAAACCAACATGCTGCAAAGTGCTTCCCACCAACGATCTTCCCACTTAGGAAGTGAGTTAAGCCTCTTGCAAGTCTACAGCTGAGCATCTTAGAGCATGAGAAATTAGTAGGATGCACATTTTAAAGAGGTGCCTTTGTAACTTTGAGAAAATTATTTCCTCTAGGCAAAGATTTGCTTATCTTGTAGCAAGGTAACTTACTTTCAGACAATGTGAGATGAGTGTGGCATCTGCTTTCCCCATAGCCAAGAGGAAGCCCTCGCTCTGTGTCCCTGAAACCACACTCACGTCTGTGTTTATTTCTGCAGCAGTGCGAGAGGTGTGCGAAAGAAAGCGTCTGAGCAGTACCAGGTTATGTGAAAATTTACCAAAAGCCAGTTAGTCTGGCTTTAAAATTAAAATTAATTTAGCTTTCAAACTGAAATGCAAACAAGTCTCACGTTGCTAAAGCCATCCTGAGTTGTGGCATACGTATCCCTCAGTTTCAGTGAGAGCAGGAACACAGTGTATCCTTTTGTACAAGCTCACAGCGGTCTGGCACCTCTCCCCCACAAGGCCAGGGTGCCCACAGGCTCCCCGAGCAGAGCCAGCCTCCTTCCAGCCGGTCACCCGTGGAGGCTGTGCAAACAGTGCAGAAGAGACTGACCTGAAGGTTGGTTAGATGGAGAGTCTTCTCCAGCAAAGCAGTATTACTGAAGGGTGTGCGAGGGCTGAGCTGGGTCCACAGGATGGTGGTGAGACTTCTGGCGTGAGATGCTGGAGGGATTCAGGTATCTAAACCCAAATGTGCAATCTGGCACCAGGGACAGGCACACCAGCATGGTGGAGCAGGACCAAAGGCTCAACCACAGGGATATTTCTTCTCACAGAGAGTGTGTGGGACTTGGAGGCTCTGGTGGTGGGTGGGAAAAGCACTCTGGCTCTGCTTGCACCTGCCTCCCTCCATCCCCTGGCCGGGTGGGCTTCAGAGCAGGCACAGCGGCGGTGCCAGTATTTCTCTCATCACACAGACCAAAAACAGCAGCCGGCCTTAATGCAGGCTTTTTCTCTAACCGCTTTTCTTCTAATCAGCTCCATAAAGGCCAATCACCATCCGTGCACCACAGAGCAAGATAGAAATGCTGAGCATAACTGCCAGGTTACTTATTTAACCTCAAGAGTTTCATCTTCTGACTCTGCCTCCATGAGGGAGGAGTGGGACAGCCTCTGGCCAGGTTGACACCATAAGTGAATTAGCAGCACCATCCATAGGCTTGCAGAAGGAAAGAAAATTACCAGAGCAGCACCACACGAGGAGAGGAACTTCTGGCAGCTTAGCTCAAGCTTTCTGAAAGAGCAGGCAGGCTGCAGGCAAGCAGAGCAGTCACAGAAAGTGGCAGATACCATTTTCTAATGCCTTTTTTCCCCCTGGCAAATGTAAAGCTTGTTAAAGGTGGGAGACCAACAGTGCTGAGAAATAAAGGAAGGGAAACTGGTAGCAGTGGCACAAGATTCCGCATACCCTCAGTCAAGAAGCCCTCCTCGATCCTGGAAACCCCACTCCAGTGAGAAGCTGTGATAGTCCCATTTATACGGGGTTAGCTCCTGCTTGCAAGGGCTGTCTGGCTGTGTGAAAGCCTGTTTCTAAAGCTGTACCCAGATCTTCCCATTTTCCATACATAACAGAATGTCTGATAAACAGACATTCTTGCTGGACCTCGATCCAGCATACTGGTGCTGGTTGGGCACACCACGCTGGCTGGGGCCTGAGGTCTCACGCAATGCTGGCTGTAGCACTGGAGGATCCCTCCTGTGCCGAGCCTGGTCCCCTGCTGTCACAGCAGCCACTTCATACAACCCCATTCATCAAACAGTTAACCAGCAGGTCCTTGCAGCGAATTGCAAATGCAGTAGACAGGTCCGTCCTCAGATGAACCACAACACTCCTCCAAAGTGGGATGGAACCCCAGGTGAACATCATGCCCACCATCTAGAGGGCCAAGCATCCTTTCAGTCTCTATTACCTTTCTCAGGGACCCGCTGCTGCTGACAGCACATGCTCCCATGTGCAGGAGCTCTGTGCCTCCCAGACTACCTCAACCTGGAACAAAGGTGAAATGGTTTCTTGAGAAGAGGTACTGGGTGTTCAGCCCTGTGCAGGTGTGGAAGAGTCAGTCTCCCATGGAGTGCTCCAAACACCAGACTGGCATGCCCAAAGGCATCACTGATGGTACCACCGGGTTCCTGCAGCACACACAGAAAATAGACCAGCACCACTGTGGGACCATTCCAAGCTGCCGAGGAAGGTGCTCCACAAGTCTTAGGTTTTGGTAGGCCTCAGGGATGCCAGGATTTTTGGTTGTCTCATGTGTGTAGTCAGAGTCCCAGTTTGACCAGTGTATTTTTGCTTGGAGAATTCAAGTCACTTTTGCCTCCCCAGTCTCTGCTCCAGCTGATGGGGAGATGCCTACAGGACAGCAAGAGTTTTTGGGGAGTGGCTGAAGTTTGCAGCTCATCATCCTACAAGAACACACCTATAATGAGACTATCTCTCAACCAACATTTAATTTAACAGGTTGCATTTACCACAAATCACCAATATTAAAACGAGACAAACCAGCAAACACGCCAGCTGCAATTCCCACTCTGCACAGCATCCAAGATGGCCAGTCTTCCTTTCCAGCAGCTTGTTTCCCCTGAAGAAGCCAGCAGCTGACAACGTCAAGCTCATCTGTTTGGAACAGTAACTCTCTCTAATTCCCACTTCCTTGGTAGGCCTTTGCCATAGAAACCTCCCTTAGCAACAGGGAGGCAGAGCAGCAGCAGCTCCAGCCAGAGGCGTTAATGAGGCAGCCCCGGCCCCTCTGCGCGGCACATCGCCTCATGCCCTGCCTTCCCAACTTACTTTTTCCAGCAGGGCATAACTCATAGGTGAGCATTTCCAGCAGAATCAGGATGTGGGGCAGGAGGGAAACAGTTGCTTTGGAAAACTATTTGGGACCACTTTGAAATTGCCCTTTAATTAAGTGCTTGTGGCCCCATTTATGACCCAGCTAGCCCAAGGGAATTTCTTGCCCTGGCACATCCAGGATGATTTCTGATGTTTGTGGCCACGGGCACAGGGGGTGACAAGAGGAGCTAAGAGGAAAGTGGGGAGGGGATGACATCTGGAGCATCTCAACACGGGCTCAGAAGCCACTCTGCCTATGTGAGAGAGAAACAAGTAGAATGGCTCAGGACACTGAAAACAGCCGTGTGAGCTTCATGGGGAAAGAATACCCTGACAACAGCCCCATCCTGCACCATCAGTTATGATGCTCACTGGCCAGCGGGCAATGGTCTCTGGTGTATCTAAGACTAGGGATAGCACTGCCGTCAGAGCAATGTTCAGATGCTCTAGCTTTATTCCTACCGCTGATTTCTGCTGTATCTCCACTCAACTGCTATTTCTTTTACTGGTTAGAAAATCAATATTTGCCTCTGATGGGAGGGAGGCTGTAAAGAGAAAATCAGTAGCGTTTGTGATGTGCTGCGTGAGTAAAGGGGCAATCTCTTTTCCCTGTACCACCACTGGTAGATGGCACACAGAAACGCAGGCAAGAGAAGCCGGCACTTCAAATTCCTAACCAAGTGGCATCCAGGCTGTAAAAGAACTGGTGAAGGATCAGGGACAACGTTGTTATTGCTTCTGTATCATCCTACCCCCAGGTCTGGCTTTTCTGTTCCCAACATCTTTATTTTGACAGACAGATAAAGCAGGATGCGTGTTGCTCTGATTTTTCCACTTCTTTCAGGGAAATAGCTGACTGCTGCTCTGCGGACATGGGCAAGTTGGCTCTGCCTGTGCTGCAAAGCAGGTCTGAAGTAAAAACGTCTCACCAAGGGTGGTCAGCCCAGGTCCAGAGCCAAGCTAAAGCCAGGGATACCCCACTTCCCTTGTGGAGCCTGCTTGTCTTCAGCCACCTTGGTGGCCAAGTGTCCTAACAAAAAGCCTCCCCAGCTGCATCCTCTCTGAAGAGCCAGCACAAGGACATGCACATACGAGTCTTGAGACAGGCAGTAACCACCACTGCCAGCTTCAGGAACTTTATCTTTCCATTCTCTGACTCATCCTGTCACAAACACACCATGCAAGCACAGTGCTGCTACCAGCATTACACCCTGACTCACTGGTAAACCTGCACTGTTCTCACTTCCAATCCTCCCTGCCAGGTTTTTCATTATCTGCTCTGCTGCCTGTGGGATAATCATCTTGAGGAAGAGCCCTGATGGCCTGCATCTCCAAACACCTCTGCTTACCTGTCAGCACCAGGACATAATTAACTGCAGGCAGCTGACCTGAATTCGCAAACCTGGCTTGTAGGCAATAGGGAACGACCAACTCACCCTGCTTGTCCTATTCAGTGGGCGCAAATAGGTTTATCATTACGGGTCGCAGAATCTGCAGAATTTTTATTACATGTAAAATCACAATTAGGCAAGACATTTCTGTTCTTTTTTTGTTTGCTAGTTTGGTTTCACATTTTAATGTTCGCCGACTTTTATCCAGTGACAAACATTTCTGCTCTAAGATGCATTTGTTTATGCCTCTGACCAAAACTCTGACCCTGAGAGGGTTTAGATTAAAGCACGTTCATTCAACACCCAACTGAAGAACAACAGGCTTGACTAAATGATTTATTGGGTATGTTTGATCTCGAAGACATTTGGAAACTCAATTATATCAAAGGCTGCAATTTATGAAGTCTGTCTTCTCCTAATGTAAAGGCATGATTCTAAATTTTTCGATGAATGTTTACTGAATTAAAGGAATCCAATGGCTTTCATTACACATGCAGGTATTCTCACATGGAGCTATGAGTAATTACACATAAAAAGTTCATGGAAAAATCAAACATGCTGAAGGTTAACTGTAACGTATATTTCACCATCAAAGAGAGAAAGTTTCAAGGCTTAGAATATTCTTGACATAAAGTCAAAAGTGAATATTTGTTCCTAAGAAACAGGCCACACACCACCTAAGCAGTAAGGATAAGATGCACAAGACTCGGCAGTGCTCAATTCCCAGGAATCTGTTACTGGTACATGCTCAGGTAGCTCCATTCAGGTGCAAGTAATTCAAGAAAATGGAACTGCCTTCAAATCTGGTTTACCCCCTGGGTCTCCATGTGCATGGCAGGTAACCCTGGTAGACCTTTGTTTCTGTGGAGGAAGGGAGGTCTGCAGAGCCACATGTGTCAATGTCAGCACTTGCTCTTGCAGGGAGCCAGGCAAAGAAGGCAGAGACAGCCAACAGCTTCATTTTCTGCAGGCAGGAAAACTCCAAAGACCTGTTTTATGTAGAGAATGAAAAAACCTGGAAATGTGATCTAACATAATGCCTATTCTTATTGCTGTATTCTGATCACAGCCTCCTGAAAATGTTTTGTTTTCTTTCTTTTCCAAGTATAGTTTAAAAAAAAAAGGTGTCATGCTTCATGAGTGTATTTGGAAATAATTTCTACCATTTTAATTCTGATAAAAGTAAAACACATTACTACTTTATTCCTTATATTTTTGGCTCAAGGGAGGAATAATTCCTGGTTTGCACATAGATTGGCAGGACAAAATCATTTCCCCCTCTATGAGTTCTAACTTTTCTTTTTATGTTCTTATTTTTTTCCTTCTCCATCACTAAGTTCTCTGAGCTTACGGGCACCTAAGGTATCAGCAATGGCATTTTCTCCTTCAGTATGCCTGCTGGAAAGAGCTGTATCTTCATGGGGGAATGGGAACAAAGTGCATTTTCCTCCATTCCCATTTATCTTGCAGGTGGCCTGCTGGAGCTCTGCAGAGGACAAGCACTCGCAAGCAGGTGGCTGAAAGTCTCTACACAAGACAGGAGAGATTCCCCACTGCCTCTTCAGATCCCACACTCTCCTTAATCACAAAGTAAGATGACCTCGGCCCTGCTAACACATTGTTTTCTGCCACCAAATTAGGTTTCATAACTGGGTTCAAGCACTGATTTCCAATAGGAGGGTTGGGAAAATTCACAGCAACCTGCAGCTTCCATGCACATGGCTCACACTTTCTCTGCAGGCTGAGTACCAAATCAACAATTTAAATAGGAATCCAGTGGAAACCTGAGTAGCAGGAAGCAAGTAGAAAATGGGGTTCATGGATGCAATTGTTTATCCCTATTTAGCTCTCAATTCTGACCCTTTGGAAAGGAGAAACGGAAAAGACAGCTCAATTCATGGCAGCACTGATGGGGCTACATGAGGACTGGACCACATATCATGCTGGGAGGTGCTTATAGTGTCCCTTGTATGCATTAAACTTCATGCTAAATGGGAAACCTCACTCCTTGGAGATTTTGGTAACCAGCCAATCACACTATGTATTTGCATGTACTAAACAAAAAATTTACACTGATGTCTGCTGGACTTCTTACTGTCCTCTGCATATCTATCCATCACTCACTTTCTCAGGTACCATTTTATTCAAAGACAGCTACAGTTGTTGCACCTGCATGAAGCAGAGCAGCAAAGCAGGCAGGGCCCACATGCCATGGTAATGGCATCAGTGGAAGGGCCTGGAAAGAAGTCTGTCCCCTCATCAAGAATTACTTGCTCCATAACAGCTCAAATTAGTCTGCTGCTGTTCAGCACGTTCAGCAAAGTCCGTCAGCTTCTGCAACATGTTAGAAGGACATAGATTTCCAGAGAGAGGGGTGGTAGACGTAGCCATGAGCTTCTGTATTGTAACCAGTGGTTAATCAGGCAGTTAAACTGAGCAGTTTGCTTTGGAAACTTCAAACAAAACCCAAAACTCCCCTAAAATGAAGTTGATCTATTAAGTGCATTAGAGAGAACCAATTTTTTTCTCTTAATTTTTTTTTTAGAAGCTCTATTAAAGACAGGAGAAACTTCAACAACCATGCTACTTCAAACTGCTCTGGAGCTTCTCTAAAGAGCTGAGATGCCAGCACAGCTCTTCTGCAGCCATCCCGGAGCACTAAGGAAGAGCAGATCCCTCGTCACCTGCCTGCCAGCCCTTAACCAGGCTACAGACAGCTCTGAGATAGAAAATCTTCCTTTCTAGCCAGGAGGCTTGCTGGAAGGTGAAAGTAAAACCTAAAGAGCACTTCGAAGCTGAGTATGATTTCAGAGAGCCCTGCTGGGGCACCCGCACCTTTTCATGTTTTTGTGCTGTTTGACTGTTTATCATTAAACCACTCATTCAGCCAGCTCTGCACAATAAGCCCTTTAATGGATCTTAGGCTGAAAAGAGCTCAGCCTGCAGACATACAAAGTAAAAAAGTAATTTGTCTTTCTTAAAGAAAGCTTTGATGTACCTTAACATACCTTATTTTCAGAAGTAATTACATATTCAACATTTTTTCCTTCCTCTGGGCTTTTCAAGACTTAATAAATCTGTGAGCTCCTATTGACCAAGCACAGCAGGTGCATATATTGGAGCATCTCGCTAGAGTCTAGGATGAGAAAACCAGCTCTGAAAATCTACTGCTGGAGTACCATGCACAGAGTCACATGGGAAAGTCTTCTTCTCATGCATCTGTAAGTCTAGGAAGCTCTAATCATAGTAACATCTGCAAAATTTTCAACCAGCCTGATTCTCAATGAATCAGTGAAACTTCTGATTATACCATCAAGGACTTGGCTCAATCTCATTATATTCCAAAAACTAAATTGAAATATGTAAAAAGCTTTATTGGCTACCTGCCCATTCTTGTTATATAGCCTCCATTACCATAGTACTGGAGTGCTTCATGATTTTTAACATATTTATGCTCACAGTACCCCACTGGGATGGAGAAATGTTCGTTTCTTCCTTTTATAGGCTGGAAACTGAGGCATGGAGAGACTAAAGGGTCTAACCCATCAGAGAATACAGGACCCATAAGGACTAGACTCCAAAACCGAGACCTTCAAACTCACACCTTTAAGTGTTCCTGAAAACCCACAGAGTCCTTATGCAGAAGTTTGTCTCCAATGCTTGGTGCCATCATCATACCTTTCGCACACCAGAATGCTGGAAAAATCCCCGATCAGAAGGTCAATGCTCAGGATAGAAAAAAAATGGGATGCTCTGAAATTATGAAAGCAAGTCAGGTCAGAGAATCCCATTTAGGACAGTGGGGCATATCTACATTATTTATCCTAAGAAATAGGCCTCTTTGGACAATGCAGAAATCTCCTGGCTTTCTCCCTCAGCATCAGCAGCACACAGGCCAGCATGAGTCTATTGGAATATTTTAAACTTGCCTTACCTTCTCAGACACTCAGTGGGCAAAAGTAACAGAAAGTTATAAATGAAAGGGATATTATGTGGTTGTGTGACTGTCACATAATGGAACACTCTCTCTGAGTAATTGCATAAAGAGCAGTTTTGTGGGTTTTATTGAATAACTCAAGATAATTTAAACCTCCATAAAAGGATAGTGAAAATAAAAAATAACTCTTTTACAGGAAGACACGTCCTCACATAAAGAATGCTGGAGGCACAACATTTATGAATGTGTTTTAATTTTAACTTTTTGAGAAAACATTGCAACATTTTACAAGGAGTAGCTTTTGTTCAGACAGCCCAATTATTTATATCATAGCACACAAGTTTTGAACGTTGCGCGCATACGATACGTAGCCGCATTCAGTATACAAGTGCTATACATAACATAATGGAAAGGAAAAGCCCTGTTCCAAAAGATATTCCCAGCCACATAAAAGAAGGGGAGAGGGGACAGGAAAAACTTTGTGCATCGAGTCTGTCTCCTTGCTACTGTACCTATACCACCTACCTCCACTCATACACTTACCAATTTGAAAATCAGACAGATTTTTGCCTCAGATACTCCTGATAGAGGGCTACAGAGCTACACCAGGGCCTCATCAGTGCCACCTAAAGAGTCAAAATACTGAAGTTACATGCAGTTACTTCTTTTTTTTGGAAGGGGAGAAATAGCATCAAGAGATTCAGCCATTTACCCCCAATCTACCCAGAATCTCTGTGGCTGATCTGCAGAGTCGATCTTGGATCTTCTGCCTCCCAGGCCTCTGCTTGGCCAAGTAATAACAGAAGTTATTGAACATGCTGCTGAAGATGAAAGCACTGAAAACATACCCTGAGACACAGTGTCCTGTCCAAATTCAGGGACTGTTTGGTTTTCTGATTTATTTTAGTTCCTTTAGTTTTCCCTTTTAAAGGAAACATCAACATCGCATCTTTCTCAAGGTGAGGATTTTGTGAGCAGTGCTGTTGTTAATCTTGCTAGGGAAAAAACCCCAAGCAAACGATGACGAGCATAATTCAGTTCAGTTCTCGCAAAAACCATATACAGTGGCAGGGAGCCAGTTTCTGATCTCATTTACACTGGGGCAAAGCCATAGCAACAGCAGTGCTAAAGCGCGAGAGCAGCTCCTGCTGTACAAGAGCTGGGCAGCCAGCGCAGCCTCCCTGGGTAGTTTGCGGCACGATGCAGACAGCCTCTCTCAGCAAATGGGAAAGATCTAGATTGCTACTTGGAACTAGCAGCAACGTGTTTATACATCACAAAAAGATTTTCCTGTCTCATTTGGGCATTTTGCTGTTATGCTTTTCAAGCAAATTCTAGAAACCCCAGGTAATGGTTTGATTCAGGCTTTGATTCTGTATTACAAGGTTTCAGAAACGTCTTTCCACCCGTTCTTGGGAAAGCAGGCCATGAGACACCAGGGTACTTACACGCTTGCTTCAGCCAGATGTCAGCGAGACTTTGCCAGGTGCTTGGAAGCAGAAGGATGTCAGGGTCAGGCCCACAGCCACCGTACTCCCCAGCACAGCTGCTTGGCTAAAGTCACCGTATTGAGCCATCAGGGTGCCCTGCAGACTGAGCATGTTTTGTCTTGGGCAGTGACTGGTGTCAGCTGGGAGATGTTCTGGGGAGTGCGACAGCGCTCAGTGCTGAGTCAGCCTGAGGGGGAATGACTCACCCAGAAACGTCAATGAAAGACGATATTTCTTCTCTCCAGGCTGCCCTTGTGGCTGCTTTTCATCCTTAAGAGCAGGGTCCCTTTGCAACTTTCTAGATAGCAGCTGAACAATTTTTAACAACACAGAGTTTCAAAATGCTGTTCTTGATGTTTCTCTCGTAGCAGATGCTTTGTTCTGTGCCTGTGACACAAGACATCGTGTGCCACTGCAGCAGCAGAAAGTGCAGCAGGAACCACAGAGAAGGCTAGATGTAAACCAGCGCCTGGTTTGGGACGCTAGGCTGCATGCTGGAATGGCAGACAGCCAACAGGACAGCCTGACTCCCACTTTTGCATAGCAAATGGCCATGTACTTGTTGCCCTCCGTGCCCCTCCAAATCACTCAGTGACTTGATGTTTGCTGTAGGTCTGAGATGGGAAGAGAGGGCAGGTCATTAAGTACCTGCAACCATTATGCGAACATGTCTAATAGAACAAGTCGTTATTTTTCATACTTCATGCTTTCAAGAGATCAAGCTGTGTATCATTGCAACAGAAGAAAGCACAAACACTCTCAAAACCCACAGATACTGTCATTAACTTGCTGTTCCCTGCCCCCTTACTGAGCCCTGTAGCCTCTCAGTAGTCACTAAATGATGGGCTTACCTTTCAGGCACTCTGCTCCTGAGACCTTGCGCATACTTCCTGTGTTTTAAAAGATGGAGCTCACATTCATCTGGGTCCATCCTCTCAGTTCAAGTCATCTTCCAGGCTTGTGAAGGTGATAACTTCTTTTTGAATAGCCTCATGACATCAATACATGGCATTTGTTCACATGTGTTTCCATCTACACAAATAAGGGGTACCATCTGCAAATACAGTAAGAACAGGAGAGCTACATAAGAAACAGGAAAAAAACAGGAACTGAAGAGGGTATCTGTGTCACAAACAGGGCTGTAAATCATGGGTTCAGTCCTCAGCCTACCAAAATATCGGAAACACCTCATAGGCCCACACTAAGGTATCTATCTGGCATTGTTTCATGACCCATTTTACTTGACAGGTCTGCAGAAAAACCCTTAATTCTCAACAGTCAAGCTTGAGTTAGAGACTGAAGAGTAGGCGACTACAAGAAAGTTGACTCTAATTGAGGACCTAACAACATTTGGGTTAGGGACACCAAATGTCATGGCTTATTTGAGACAATCCTAAGAACTGGAAGCATGTCCTACCTTTCTGATGATACTGGGATTTTATTTTGCACCAGATTTTAGAGGTGGTGCAAGGAACAAGAAATTTGCTTGCATAATTTTATCCAGAACAGAGGAAAGAGCAAAACCCAGCCTCTGCATTCAAGCTGCGGTCCTAGCAAGTACTCATGCTCTATAGCAGAACAAGAGACCCCTAATCTTTCCATCACAGCACACGACTGGGCATTCAGGGAATGTCCTCTTGGTCCCTACGCTGACACTGAGAGTGTACTCAAGCCTGGCCAGTCAGCGGAGGGAGGAGAGAGCATGCCATGCTTCTTGCACCCTCTTTTCTTTAGTCTGCTCTCCTTCATTTAGATAGACTTGCAAGTGTGCACTCACTGTGGGTCACACCTACCCATGAACACATCATTGGGATCCAAAGAGATGTTAGAGAGTTTGCGTGGATTACAGCATTTTTCTTAGAGAAGACACAAATAGTTGACATTTTAATGGTATAATTAACACCAATAAAACCCCTTCATTCTAAGAATAGTCACAAGAAGCAGAATTATGGAGTGGGAGCTTATAAAATTTTATCAGTTTTGTCATCCCTTTGGAGAAAAGCCTTCCAACTGGCCTCAATTCATTATTCAAGGGTATAGTAAATGCTGGAAAGTAGATTTTCAGAACAGTTTTACTCCAGCCTCCTTAGAAATCTAAACAATTTTTTGTTGCTCTGTCTTTGAACAGCAAAGCTCAAGTGTGTCACCAGAGGTAAAAATTAGCTGGTTCATTAATGAATTAGCTAATTGCACTTGGCTGCCATATCTGAGCATTTAAGGACAAAGCAGCAGCATTCAGTTATAGAGCCAACCAGGGTACGGCATGTGTATATTTGCATAAAGGATCTAAGAAGTTGACGAGTAGTAATTGGCAGTGGAATTTGCACAGGTTCATTAAAAGCAAAATTTTCTGCAGATATGGGGTAGAATTTGGGGAAAAAAACAAACATGGGGACTTGGATTAATTTGAGGGCTGTTAGCCACAAAGAGCACATCTTGCAACCAAGAGTCAAAATTTAAATCCAAACTTACTTCGCTCCAAAGCAGTGTTCTTCTGCTGCGGCCGCTTGGTTGCATGCTGCAGCGCTGCCCGGTTATCCATCAGGCAAATTGGTTATTGTCCAGACTAGTGAAGAGCAGCTTGCCAGACAGCCCTGCCATGCAGCCCTTGCTCCAGCACGAGGCAAGGCTCTGGAGACGGTTACCTGCATAGCATCCCAATATTGGTGCCTATCAGCCTGCGGTCCTTTGCTTCAATGATGCATTACACAGAATCTGTGTATATTGGTCAAGCCTGCCAGTTTTTCTAGGTAGCCTAAAACTTAGGTACTCGACGGTCAGTATTGCAATGTATACATTCCCTTAGGTCCATAATCTTAATCACTCTTCTAATATTGTGCTGTTGATGTGGGATTTAGGTTTCTTTATCACTTTTGTTCTTATCTCTGCTGTTCAGAGTGGGTAAATGCTTTTGGATTGATCCAAGTCACTGTTCTTTTTCTTCACAGCCTAACACCCATCTTTATTCTGTGCATCTCTCTCAAGAGAGGATTAGATGGTAGATTTGCCTGGCTTTTGCACAAGTTAGGTAAACACAGAGAATATAAAAGAGCCAGTCAGCTGAAATGGCTTTCTTCTCCCTTCTTCCCCCTCACATCACGCATTTTCCTCAGGACACCATGTTTCTAACCCACAGGTCAACCCTTGGTCCAGGCCTCTGCTGAAAGTAAGGTATGGCATAAGTGAACATGAGCTTCTTGGGACCCATGCATCTGCTCATTGTCCCAGGTGCAGAGGTACACACCCACATAATAAGCAAAGCGTAGGTCCACACTGCTTGCCATTTGTATCTGTAAGTTAAGCAACATAGATCATCTTGAAAAAAAACCAAAATGGCAAAGAAATGAATTAAGAAATCGGTTTCACTATGGTGGTGTTGAATTCACAACAAGGGAAGGAAGCTTTTGGGAAACAATTCATTTTGATAGTTAGGAAACAGTCTTTGATCCCACAGCAGATCACACAGCTGCAAATTACAGTTAAAGATGTTGTAATGAAGATGAGCTAATATACAGCAAGGTGTGAGGATATAATGGTAAAGCAGTAGACTGTTTTTAACAGTGTGCAAAGGCCATTTGTGGGTAGGGCTTATGAGGAGGGATTCAGAAGATTAGAACATGCAATTCAAGGCACTGGGAAAAAAGCAATAGGGAAACAACAGCAGTTATTTTTAACTCTGCTGTGTTTATGAGCTTTTAAGTGCTTTATAGACACTACTTCAAAAAAGGGCTTGGAAAGCTGCTTTGATTGCTGGAGTGGAAAAGATCACCTTAATTATTATCTCATCTCCAGCTAAAGCTTAGACGCTGTTTCAGAGGAAAAGAAGTGCTCAACCTATTCTAAGATATAAAGCATCTCACCAAATCACCCAAAATGGGACCATTTCAAGCATTCATAAATTCTTGCAAAGATTTCCCTTGATGAAGAACTTGCTCAGCGAAAGGAAAGGCACCATGAATTTCCGTTCCTCTGGGACACAGGACAGCCCTGCAAAAGGCTTTGACAGTGTTCCCTGGGATAGGAATCTTAGAAGTTATATGGCGTATTGAACAGAGCCCCTTCATGGAGGGCTGATGACACACTGTATGCTTACCACAATATCCTACTTTGGACAGCAAAATCACAGTCCTACACTGCATCAAACCCAGGCAGGAAATTAAGAATTCCATTGCTACTGGTAGATGTACATTATCATTATCAACCTTTCTCCAAAAATACCTGATCATTATCATTATCTTAAATAATTCTGCAGTTTGAAAGAAGTCCAAATATAGTTGAGGCTGTTAATTACCCACACAAAGTGAAGGAGCACAGTGTTCCTATGTAGTTTCTCACAGTTCTGAGGTGCTCAGTAACGAACTGGAATGGGAACTCATTGTCGGCTTTCTAAAAAAATCCTAAACTCTTCAGCTGAGAGTGAAAAGAGTCTGAGAGGAAAAAAGAAATGCACAGGAAAACAATAGAAGAATACTCTGCTGAAATTCAAATATCTCACATGGTTTTTGACTCTTCTTGAAGATGGTCATGTTTAAATGCACAGTTCATCAAGCACAACTGCCTCATTCTGTTTGGAGCACTGTGTTTTCCTCCTTCTGGCAATGTGTGGTTCTTCCATTGCAGATCCTTGCATTGCAAGATGACCCTTTGTTCCCTTGTTTCATCCCGAGAAACAAAACACAAAAAATCATTTCCTTTAGGGAACTATTTTATCATGCACATTTTGAGGCAAACCAAAAAGCACAGACTCACTCTAATTTAATTTTGAAAACTAGCGATAACCTTCCCTGCAAATACGTAGGGGAGAAATGGACCTTTTTGATACATGAGAATATAAGGAAAGGTGGGCTCAAACTCGAACGTCCTTGGCCAGCTCCAGATGTGAGTATGTCCAGATTTCAAACAGTTCCGTAAGTGGGATTCTTGGCTAAGCTCACTAGAAATACAAGGGCAAGGCATGAAGGTCCAGGAGAGAGGCAAACTTTTTTAAATTCTCCAGACAAGAAAGGTATCAAAGTTGACATCTTAATGTATTAAGCAGGGCAAAGATTTCATCCAGCAAATAGGAACCTTATGAGACACACTCCCATTTTGTGTACCACACAGATGTTCTCCATATCTCCCTAAGTAACTGAGAAATCAAACCAGCAGATAACTTCCACTCTGGTGTGCCAAATCCCTATGAATGTAAGAGCGTTAAATTCCACAACACCAAAGCTGCGGTCAACAGAATTAGAACTCTTAATAAAAGGAAACAGAACATAAATTGTAGCTGGCTTTTAGGCTTCCCACAGATCCAAAAGCACGGATCTCTTACATTCATCACAATAGGAATGGTATGACATTTTCTTTCAGAAAGATGAGGGAGGTTTTTTGCGCTGTTACTACATAACGGCATTGATGTTTGCCCAGGTCTTAAGCTTCAAGGCAAGTTATCTTCAGAGATATAAGCTATTAGTACAGGAAAGACAGTGATTTAGAATTTAAGATCACATTTTTTCTCTCTCTGTCATTCCCTTTCCTTCCAATACAGTCTGCAAAAGTGCACTTCCCAAAGGGTCAGATTAATATTAGGCCAACACCTTAACTGGCCAACATTAGTTAATTTCAATGCATGCATCTCACTCTAGACCAGCTGGGAAACCAGTCCAATAATAGGCCTCTACCCAACTTTGATTAAAGCACAGTTTGACCTTAAAGATATCTATTCCTTCCTATTACTAGAAATCTTGTGGCTGTGTAGGAAAGAGAGTAAACATCGCAGGGTTATTAAATTTCTACCTCAAGGTACAACTGTGAAGAATGGGTACTTAGCAACCAGAAACAGAGGAGCACAAGATGTTCCATCCTAATGGTGCATTTTGCAAGGAAATACAAAAGTTCACATCAACCTCTAACACCTAGGCCAACGCAACTGATCTCCACAAACATCTCCAAACTTGTAATCGGCAGGAAATGACCAGATTTAAAAGCCTAACCTGTCTGACAAATATAACTCAGCCCCTGAAATTCCTTGACATTTGCCTCCTTACCATCACCATCTTTTCCAATTGGAATTAAATGAGTAATCTCAGTTTTAAAAGGTTGATTCGATATTTATGTTGGTTATTAAGGTCGAGGAGTCAAGAGATGAGAACGCTAATTTCTGCAAGCAGATTGCCTGACATTTGAACAAGATTGAAAATTCCATCAATATTGCACATTTTCCTTAGCAAAAAGTTAATGTAATTGCTCAGGCATTAATCAGCAGAAGTCAGTCCTGATTGACGGAGAAATGACAACAACCTGGATCCTCTATGC
The DNA here is from genome assembly GCF_947461875.1 of Haliaeetus albicilla. Classification (NCBI taxonomy): domain Eukaryota; kingdom Metazoa; phylum Chordata; class Aves; order Accipitriformes; family Accipitridae; genus Haliaeetus; species Haliaeetus albicilla. The sequence continues at coordinate 23,818,574 of NC_091491.1, read as the reverse complement.
CATGTCATCCAGTCTCACTGGAGTGTTCGTGCAAATGGGAGTTACAGATTATACAGCAGAAGACAAATCCAGCATGTCCTCCTGTACAGACCTCAGATCTGATTGGGGAAACTGTAAGGGAATCTGCTTAACGGAGGGGATGAATTTGGGGATGCAGCTAAATGACCAGTCATGAGAAGCCACCGCATAGGCATAGGAGAAGGAGCAAATGGGCTGGGGCCCAGGGGAGCCTGCTGCGACAAGCTGTATCCATGTTTTCGCTAAGTCAACATGAGGTATGGAAAAGGAAGGATGTCGTGTTTCAGCCCAGCCGGTAACAAAGGACCATGCAGCCGCTCGCTCACTCCTCCCGCCCCCCCTCCGGTGGGATAGGGAGGAGAATCGGAGGAGAGGAAAGCAAAAAAAAAACAACGGAACCTCGAGGGTTGAGATAAGGGCAGTTTACTGGGACAACACAAAAAAAGAGAAGTTACAACAACAACAACGGTACTAATAGAAGAATATACAAAAGGAGTGATGCACAGTGCAACTGCTCACCACCCGGAACCCGACGCTCCGCCACTTCCCCCACCGAAAGCCGAGCGAGAGAACCCCCCCAGCCCGCTCCCCAGTTATATACTGAGCATGATGGCACACGGTATGGAATAGCTCCTGGGCTAGTTCAGGACAGCTGGCCCAGCTGTGCCCCTCCACCTCCCAGGTTCCTGTGAAAATTAACTCTATCCCAGCTGAAGCCAGGACAAAGGACTATCCTGGGCACTGGGCACTGGGACACCACCCATCTAGCGAGCATAACCACGTGTCAGAGGCAGCGTGCTGTAAGACCAACCCAAGTTTCTGCCTATTGCCACAACAGGGCACACGAAGTGGTCTAGGCACCAGGATATGGGAGGACTGGCTGAACTTCAGCGCTCTTTAGCTGCAGCTTTTTCAAGCTTTGCTCAGCTCTCAGAATATCCACTCTTTCTTCCTTCGCTGCCAGCAGGTGTGAATCCTGTCTTTTTTTCCCCTGTTTCAGAACCTTCAGCCACATCAAACTAAAACACACTGTGAGTCTTTTTGGCTTGGCAGGAGATGGGGAAATACACCCTTGAGTGTGTATCATTCAAATGGTTATTTAATGAGTCTACTGACCTGTGTGGAGGCTGCAGCCAGAAGAAATACAGGCTTTTAAGGCATCTTCCTGATTGTTCAGTAAATAGACCTACAGCACCATGATGGTCCCTTCTTTACAGAAGGACATTTGAGTAACATAACATCATCATGCTGGGAATCACACGTAAACCAGCCAGCTCTTCAGCTGCACTGCAAACAAGGAGCAAACAGGGAATGCCAGGGAGGGAAACAGATCAGACACATAGATGACAATAATCTCAGAGTGAAGCCAATTAGTCCTTTTAGGGACTTAAACTGAAAAAAAGAAAGCCTTTGAAATTGCTCCAGAGTGTCATGCATACTTGAAAAGTTGAGGACAATGCACTCTTTTGCTTCAAGAACATTTTTCCTTTCCAAGATCCCCCAAGAAATTTATATGGTGTTGAAAAAACATTCAGCTAACCTGCACCACCAGCACATAAAAAAGAGGAAGGAAAAAAATGCCCACAAAAAACCCAAAACAACACTCAGTTTTAAACTGCAGATTAATTACCAAAAATTATTCCCTTCACTATACCAGCTGCACAGTCTCTCTCTGCTATTCAGAAAGTTTTGTGACTGGTTTTGTTGTTTGGTTTTTTTTATTTCTTAAAGCGTGATTAGATTTTTGGCTATAAGTTACGGAAAATATGTTAGCCTAGAGGTCCTCTGAGCGATGAAATGTGGGATACATGCTGCATTGCTGCTGTGTCCTGCTTCCAATGTCACATAGACCTGAGGACAGTCTATCATCTCCCTGTGAGAAGCTCAGAAAGATCTGCTAGCTTGGGAAAAAAATCTCCCTATTGTCCACCAATTAGTGGCTGCTTTTGTTGGTAAGAGCCGCGTTCTCATTTGCTCTCCAGATAGTTGTTTTGCAAAGCATTACTAAAGACAAAAAAAGACAGCTGCCCCTTTGAGTTTCGTCCTTCCTCTGGAGCTCCATATGAGTTTAAAAGGAATGGAAGTAGCATTGAATACACCCCCTATATATATAGTCAAATTCTAGGGAAAGGAAGGTTACACTCATATGCTGAGTCAGTGCTCAGTTATTGGCCATGTTTGAGTTTTCAGTATTTTCCAGGAGTTTATAATTTTCTTTTTTTTTTGTCCAAGAGCAAAATTTGGTTACATTTTAACCAAAATACCAGAAACAGAATAATCACAAATTAAGTCTGAATATGGTTACCTCAACTTGTCCATTAAATCCACTAACACCTTCAGAAAACATCAGGAAAAAAGCGCCAGACTTAAGAAAGTACAAAAGAAGTTGATCTGAATTAAGAAACAATCAGCTGCTTTCTAATAATTGAATTGAAAATATCATATATTGGTCCATTTCCATACATCCTTGTTGCATTCTTGGGATTTATGAGCTCCCTCTCGTGGCCACGTTAACAATTATGGGCTGTTTTTTTCCAGTCCAGCATTTGCCGTAGATTAATGCGCAACAAAAAAAGGCAGTTTGTCATTCTCCGAAGCAGGAATTGATTTTATTCTCCTCAGTAGCTAAATGAGTCACCCGAGCTCCTGCTGAATCACCTGCCACAAACGGTGGTAGATGGTTCTTTGCTGCCTCAGGGCATATGGGAGATGGGCAGGATTCATACCCGGTGACTTAAGGAGGCAGGGCAAGGGAGATGCTCCAGTTGGTGGGCTCCTACAGGTCCAGATGGGGATGGCAAGTGCTACTTTGGGTGCTAACGGCTGTGCTGCTTCTCAGGACAGCCTGAGGGCAGGATGCTCTCCAGAAAAAATGACCTGCCCTTACAACACGGGATTTGGAGGCTGCTCCAGCAAAGATGTAGAGCACACCACCAGCCAAGGGTGGAGGTGGCACAGCACAACCGCTGTGCTGCTGACCCCGGCAGACGGGTGTGCTTGGGGTGGCTGGTGGGGAGAGCACCAGCCTGATTTCTACACGCCAATTAATAAGTACAAAAAGAAACATCCAGCTACCACACCTATAGGGAGGTAATGGGCTGAGAGAGCAGCACAGAGATTTGCAAACCAAATCAAACCAATTTCTGAAACCAGAAGTTTCAGAGTTTGGGGGCTGAGTTGAAAACTACTTTTTTAAAATTAAAAGGTCATATTGTGCAAGTGTATCATATGACTTCTGGCAATGGCTGCTTTTTAAACTGACAGAACACTATTTACAAACTTATGGTATCAATTTGCAGACAGTCATTAAAGGCATGACTGAGATTTCCCATCTATTTTTAACACAAGCAAAATGGAAAGACAAAAAAAAAATGCTGTTTCTTTCATCCTAGATTTATTTTTCCCTCAAACCATACACATTGTCTCAGAAGACTGATTGTCCTCGTACCATTAAAAGCTGGACTGCATGTTTAGTAACTTAACCCTAGACAGACTCAGGTGGTGCACATGGCAATAAATGAGTTATAGCCATCCAAATCCTGCAAAATTGCTAATTTTGGAAACTTATTACTGAAATGTATTGCAGGCACCATGCCACAAGAATAAACATACAGTTCTGCAGGCGTTACATTAATAGATCCTCTATTACTACTGTTTAAAACAGGAAGTGTTCTGAAGAAAAGTTCACTTATCAAAAAGAATTAATTAAAATTCATCGATAGCATTTATTTTTCTTGCAGATCAATACTACCTAATAATGAAACTATCAATATCTGGTGAAGTCCAGGACCATATGTTCCAGGAAAAAAACCAACACTTAGTTTGTGCAAAAATAAGCAAATTTAATTTCAGATCATTTGTATATGCTCAATTACCACAGCGCCATAGGCAAATAAGATACTAAAATGCACACATGGCTGTCGTGGTTTAACCCCAGCCAGCAACTAAGCACCACGCAGCCGCTCACTCACTCCCCCCCCATCCAGTGGGATGGGGGAGAAAATCAGGAAAAGAAGTAAAACTCCTGAGTTGAGATAAGAACGATTTAATAGAACAGAAAAGAAGAGACTAATAATGATAATGATAACACTAATAAAATGACAACAGTAGTAATAAAAGGATTGGAATGTACAAATGATGCACAGGGCAATTGCTCACCACCCGCCAACCGACACCCGGCCAGTCCCCAAGCGGTGAATCCCTGCCCCCCCCTTCCCAGTTCCTAAACTAGATGGGACGTCACATGGTATGGAATACACTGTTGGCCAGTTTGGGTCAGGTGCCCTGGCTGGGCATGAGAAGCTGAAAAATCCTTGACTGTAGTCTAAACACTACTGAGCAACAACTGAAAACATCAGTGTGTTATCAACATTCTTCACATACTGAACTCAAAACATAGCACTGTACCAGCTACTAGGAAGACAGCTAACTACATCCCAGCTGAAACCAGGACAATGGCTAAAACTCTTGCTGTTCTTTTTGCACTGGCAGTTATCTGATTGTAATGCAGAATTGCTTTTTCTAAGCTTGTTGATCTGATCATGCAAATTGTAATTGTGATTATTATACCTCAAGCTTCTTAATCTAAAAAACAGTACCCTCAAACTCTGCCCCCCCATCCTTCCCCCCCCCCCAGGACTGTAAAGGGTTTCTCTCATTGCATTTGTCAGACCTTGGATCCAAGCTCCATGAGACAAACCCTTAGTCACAAGACTTGGTGTCAAGATGCTGCAATAAAGATGCTGCAATAACATGCAGCTAGGGAAGTTAAATGCTTCACTTACAAAGAAAGAATAACAGCAAAGCTGCCTCAGAAGGCCTCACAACATGTTAAGCTGTTGTACAAACTGCAGTACAAGCTCAGTTCCTCCTGCAAATAATTATTTCACATTAAACAGAATTTTCCTTTTTCAGAGGTCTCAAAGGAAGAAGAAAAAAACCAAACAACAACCCCCCCCCCCCCAACCCACAATCCAGAAGAAAGCCCAGGGCTCTGAAAGGTGGACATCAGATGAAAAGAGAACTCCACCACCCCAAGGAGCTGCAGTACCTAAGGAGCTGCTGCCCACAGAAATGACCTTAGCACCTCATACCGCCCATTTTCTGACGATTGAACACTGCATTTCACCACGGCTCGGCTCCCCGTCCCTGTGGCCCGGCACCCCATCACCCATGTGTGGGACCGACTCAGGAGCATAGGATACAGAGCCCAGGAAAGCCTTCTTTAGGCTGTCCTCCCTGGAGCCGTAACCGGAGGGGTAGGGTTGCCCTTTCACAAGGGTACCTGAGCCCAAACACCATGGGTGCACCCAGCCCCATCTGAGCTCCTGCACAGAGGCAGCAAGGGGAGCTCGGCATCACCGCGGGCACCAAGGTACCTCCTGTAAAAAGTTTTCCACAGCTGCGTTTTTCCTGTCTGGGGAACATCTGCTGATGCAAACAGAAATTGAAGGTTTCTCCCTTCACTTCCCCACCTTCCCCTTCCTGTATATTAGTGGGTGAGAGGGAAAATAGATTTTAGAGATCACTCCCACCACCAGATCCTAACACGGGTAATTCTGTTAATAGGTTAATTTTGAGCTGAAAACTCACACTGCAGAGAAAAGTTTAATTTCAAGAGAATTTTAAGGGAAAAGCAGATCCAAAATGACATCTTAAAAAGTACTCATTTCACCAGACTGTTTGTCTAACTCTATCCTGTGCTGGGAACAGAGTCTGCAGAACAGGCTTGGAGCAATGCGATCGCAATGATAGCTGGCACTGAGCAGTGAATTATGAACTGCAGATGCAGAGTTTGGCTAAGACTTTCAAATGCTAAAAGGCTACAGCTGGAATCTGGTTTTTGAAATTATCGGTGTTGCAAGCCCTTTGAAATCTCACCATTTTTGCACTTTTTAACACTCCATATGTAGATTAAATATTTTTTTTCACATTCTCTCTCAGGCAGAAAGAAATTAGGCAGACTAATAATGCACACATTTTAGAGATAATGCCTTTGGGGAAACAATAACACCCTCTAGCTAATTTACTGAGGGAGGTAAGTGATACTCATATCCTTTACTAGCTAGCATGATATTTAAAGATGCTGCAAAACCCTAATTACATTATGTGCTGTGAAGCAGATATAAGGCTAAAACCTGTTTAACAGTTAAGCCTGTTGCTATAACAACCACATTTCAAGGACATGGATATACAAACCACATGCAACAACATCTGCATTAACAAAATGTCCCACTGCAGTTGAACTTTACCTGGCAAAAGAACCAATTAAATTTGAAATTTCCTTGTTCAAAAAAACAAACAAAAAATAGGATCTTTGTTACTGTCAACAGAATTCCATCTTTAAACACCAACAGCCTCTCCACGGGAGATCTGTTAGTTAATTCATCTGGTTTTGGACTCCTCCCCAAATGTTTCCTCTCCAAGGAAAAGAAGTCAGCCTCAGTGTTCCCACCTCAGTCAAGCAGACATTTAAGCATCTGGCTGCTTCCACTTAAGTGGGTGGGAATATTGCTTTGAATGCGTTTTGCACCATGCCTTAGAGATATGACTTATTCCAGCCTTTGCCCACAGAATTAACAAATGAGAATGAAGAGCAGAAGCAAGTGCTTCAGGGTAATGTAACATAACAGGCCAGGCAAGGAATCAGCAGATTTTTTCTTTTTTTTTTTTTTTGACAAATCAAGTAATCATTTGGCACAACTTTTTCCTTATTAGGCCATTATTTACCAGCCTAGGATAGAAAAAGGCTACAGAATAATAATTTTAAAAAAAGGAAGAAAAGCTAAGTCAAGCAGAGGCCAATAGAGATGTGTTTGGTGAGGTTCAAGAGTAGCAGATGGTTTGTGATGCTCTGAATAAATGCAAACAATTTTTACAGACTAGGGAAACTCAGCTCTACTTCAATGCAATAACGCACAAAGGACTGTTACGCACCAAACATAGTAATAGCCACTGATCAGGGTGCTAAGATTGTTACTTCAGAATAAAGAGCATAGAGAATACAAACTTTTGCATAATACTTTAAGTCATTTGCATACCCTAAATGCTGTCATTTCAAAGGAGTGTAGCTCAACCTTTCACACTGATTATTTCCATAGTATCAGGAGATTTCAGTTCACCCATAAAATATCGCACAGCTAGAAAGACCAAAAGTGATTTGGATCTAATTTAGGAAATAATTATTTTCAGCATAAAACCTATTCATAAAGACAGCTTCAAATACATAACAATATTGCATAGGGGGTTGATAATCATGTTACTGTTTACAAAGGGATGAATATAGCTTCCTCCTAGTTAAATCTGTGCTTCGTATTGCTAGTCATGAAACACGGCAGTGGAGAGATAAGACGTACTAGCAGTACTTGTACACCTCTGATTTACAAATGACTTGACATTTCTGTACCCTATTTCTCTGATCAGAGCATCTCAAACAAAATAACTCCAACAATAAAAGCAAATTGCTTCGACTTGCTCTATTCCATCCTCCTCTTTTTCAGTTTCTTGGATTTACATATTTACATATTCTAGGAAGACAGCTTAGGAAGCAAGATTAAATTCAGCACAAGTTTCACAAAGCTTTCCGGACCTGTGACTTTGTTAATAATAACAACCAGAAAATACAGGTTTCTCTACAACTATCTTTTAGCTTCCTCTTGAAAATAGCAGCTGTGGCTTTGAATTAACATTATTGTTTTCACTTGACTGCACACCTTTTAAAGAAGCAATAAGAGCACTGGAAGCAGAAGTCAATAACTGCGTTATATTGTTCAAGTTTTCCGGTTTCAACCCAGATGGCATACTAGGAAGGCAGTCTGCCAAAGTCAGACCACGGAAAGAGGTTTAGCAATAAAAATCACACTTTTTTTTCTTCTTAAATGTAAACACAAACTCTGACATTTATTGGAGCAAAACTGTTTACAGCAGAAGGCAACAAGAACATTATACCATTGATGATGGAAAAAAGCAAGTTGCAGGCCTCCTGCTTAAACAAAGCAAGCCCCGTCCCTAAGGCGTGCTTTTTGGCTGGATGAATTTGCAATCACCCTCTTGTATCTGTGTTTAAATTCAGAGGCTTTCAAGCACTTTTAGCAATCTGCTTATCAATTACCAGACATACTTGACTCTTACAATTCAGAGGTCTAACAGGAGGAGCATGGAAGGTTAAATGTATCATAAAATGTGTTACAGTGGCTGTTAAAGCGGAAGGCTGAAATCCAACCAGGTAATGCGAAAGGGAGTCTTACCATTGTTTTAAAAAGACAGGATTTCACCCGCTGAGCTGACGTATTAAATCATAAGGTGAAAGTAGAAGATGGTGCTGTAATGCTAACCACCACAAACAAAAGCCCCAAACTAGCAGCTCTTTACTCAAAAATGTGTTGAGATTACGATCAGAAAAGCTAAACGTATGTTATTAATTTGCAAATGACAGCCAATATAACCAAGTAATGCTTGTGCACAATGTCTGATTCCTATCATCTAAAGACCATGAGCACCTAAACTAAACATGGAAAGCAAGTTATGAAATAGCTTCTAATTACAGAAAAAGGCTGACAAGAAGAGAGGAAATTGCCTCATCACTTCATTGACATTACCTGGCATCACACTCATATCTAAGATATCGCCATCATCTTCCACACCTCACCCTTTTCTTCTTAAGACGACAAGTGTGTGAGAAGAGGTACTCTTTTATTTAAGCCAAATGGAAAAAATACAAGTTATCAGGCATATCATCTCTGTTCAGCTATTTCGTAGCCTTAAGCATCTGGAGGCCAGTGAAGAGCTACCTTCTCTTCAAAAGAGGACTGCCAGCACTGCAGTTTCTCTACAAGGGGAATTTAGACATGGCCGAGGCAGGCACCAGAGCACAGCAGCCTTGAAGTCCCTGCTAGATCCTGCACAAGCACTGGCAGGCTCCCACCTGGAGGTCAAGCTGTGAAGCTTCCTCAGGGCTATCGTGACATGTGCTAGACACGTTATTCCATTTTCTTCCATTTCAGAGAGCTGTATTGGTTTCCCTGGTATTCATTTTCCTATTGCTAATCTCCTTTAGCCCCCAGCACAATTTTCAAATTACAGGCAACAATAAGAAGGAAGTGCACGAAGCAACTGATGTTAAATGTTGTCATCTGTCTCCACTAAAACCTTTCGGTTATTCAGCAAAATATCTAGCAAGAAGACAGATGACATCCTTTATATATTTCAGCAAATTTGATCTATTATCAATTATTTATGCCCACTTTTGGTTAGAGATGTGAGAGAGCCCATTTTTCACAGTTTCCAAACCGAGGCTTTCAGGACTGGATTCAATTACAGCTAAGTTATGAGATAAAGTTGGGGTAAATGTTGCTGCCCTCTGACAGTCTTCACATACTCTAGTGAGGCTGAATGTCTGCTTGTATGGCATAAGGGCAGGGCCAACCTCCAGCTTCAGCCTAGCAACACCATGATGAGGGCTGCTTTGGGGCCACCACTCTGTAGAAGAGCTGTCATTTCCACACGGGATCACAAATGATCCTTTCGGTTTGCCTGTACCATCAGCAACACCAGTAAGCACTACCTGCTTCTCATGGATAGGGAAAATGCTCCACAAAGAGCAGTTTCACAGAAGCATTTGAGACGGTGAGAAATCTTTCCTATCCCAATAAAAATGTCAATGCCTTGACCAGAAAAGAAGTGCACACCTAAAGTATGCAACCCAAATCGTCAGATTCCTGTTTCTAATGCAATGGTTGGTGAGAGCTTAGCTCAGGCGCGTCCTGCTCCCATTCTCTGTGAAGATGGCTTCCTGAGCAGCCTCGCTCAGGATGCTCCTGAAGATAGAAGACTGTTCGTCATGGATGCGAAACGGCCAAACCGTATCATGGGATACTACAAACGCAAGCTCATGGAGAGCAAGGAGAACATGAAGACATGAATTACAGCTTTTATAGTATGCTGCCCTAGAGCAGACAGCTGCAACATTTCCTATGGAAAACAAATACTTTCTGGGAAAGAGCCCCCATAAGCCAGAAATAGATTAAATGCAAAATGTGCACTTCCATCCAGCTATTATCCTACAGAAAGTAAGGAGTAATCTGTTGAGAAAGCAGCAGTGCCGTGCCATCGGCAGGTTGTTATACAGGGCATGTTGACTGGGGGAGCTCCGCCAGCTTCAGCAGAGCCACTCTTGCTTCCTCACCCACCTGAAGGTCTGGCCCTCTCTTCGCTACAGCCACTAGAGGTCAACACAATCACACACTTCAGAGCACCCCCAGCTCCAGCGTGTGCAGGAGCACCCAGCTGTGGCAGGTCACACGCCTGTGGCCGTGGGTTTCTGAGATGGGTTAGGGTCGCTGCTGGCCTCTGGGAGCTGTGAAGCTCCACACGGAAAGCTGTAGGCACCACCATGTGACTGGACCTGCACTGCAACCATCCTGGACCTGCACTGCAACCATCCTGGATCAGCCTCCGGTAAATAAGGGCATGCACAGTCGTGTGGAGAGCAAGCAAGAGAACGGTGCGTGGGAATCATAAGCAGGTGAGGAGTAACGACGCTCTTCTGAGCTGTGGCTGATGTTCTGCTCACACGCTGAAATACAAAACCAGGAAACCCGTCTCTCCTTTTATGCAGAACAGTGCCAAATACACTTCTTGCATATTCAGATTTTCCACAATTTCCATAGAGAACAACGACCAGTACCTAGTTCAGTTCAGGCATGTAATTTTTCTTATCTGCCTTAGGAGCTTGTATAACTATCCAGCATTTTAGATTTTAGATTCTGGGAAATCAGAACCTCCAAGGAACTGCTTTTTTCTGGAAAGCCTAACAAAACTGAACATTGTTATGAAATTATTTGTCCTTCATTTCTACTATTTTACTGCTGCAACATGATAATTTCTTCCCTAACCGAACGTTTGCTTTTCACAGCGTGTCACTAAAGTTCCTAATTTTACCAGTCTGTTTTTCCAACACAGAAATGCATAGTAACATCTTCCTAACTTCCTGTCCAACACCATTTATGTCTACACTGATTTCCCCCATCCTAGTTAATTTTGTCACCTTCTTGTATAGCCTTGAGCAACGTTCAGTCTCCTTTTAACTTCCTCCATTTGCCATCTCTGTGAAAGGAAGGTCCTCAGTCTATCGCTGTATCAGGGGAGGGAACCAAATATTTGATATGTTTTAGCAAAAGACAAACATTACAAAGTTTGCCGCCACCTTTATATTCTATCCACCTCCAGAGAAGAACAAGTCTTCAACAGGTTTTTCGTAATACAGATGGATTTAAAGTTCAGATAACAGCAGATTCAAGTTATTGCTGCCTTCTGAAAACCTCTATACTAAAGGAAAACATTATTATAAGCCTTGTTATGTTTTCTCCTTATTGACATGCCAGCATTGTAGATGAACTGCTATCTGAATTGTGACTTACCGTAGAATGCAAACTGAGACTTATGGTGATACTAATAGCTTTTCAAGTTCTTTTTATAATAGTAATCTCATCTTCCTGGAGTAATTACATGTATTTATTAAACACTGCAAACTGCTTTATAGCTTTTGTAACTTGCAATCTCACAATGCTTCCAGTAATCAGAATCCATATTTAATTTCAAGTCTGGAAATGTAGGATGGCTAATTATTAGAAATTTCATAAAAAGCCTTGATATTCTGTACCTATTTAAAAGAGATTACAAATTTTAAATTATTCTATTGATAGGTAAAACATATCCTTTCCTTTTGACTTTTTTTGCTTTTACTAGTCTGCAGTTTATTCTTGTTGAAGAAAAAAACCTAGGAATATGAATCTTAAGAGACCACAGCAGAAGTAGACACTGGTTTCTAGAAAATAACATACAGCTAAAGGCATGCTCCAGGAATGGGTATTAGCTTAGAAAGCCTTTTATTCAGACTCTTCCCAAATGCTAAGAGCTGACCCAGCAGACACCCTCACAATGTGCTTTTGACAAGTGACTGTTGTCCGCCCTGCCTGCTGAAGTTGCCTGCTCTGCATGAAGGCAAAGCTCATGGGCCAGCAAGATGGTGGGCACCTCAGTGGGAGGGAAGGAGTGTTGAGCTCCCTGGTCCATTGCTGCTCTCCTTCCTCCGCACTTCCTAGAAAGCAAGATCTAGAAAGGAATCCTGGGCTGCAAACTCGGGGGAGGTGGGGGTTATTCCCCAGCAGTATGTTCCCATCCACCCAGTATCCTCCTGCTGTGCTGTCCAGTCCTGTGCTGGGCACACCAGTGGCTTCACAGTGTGAAGCACAATGTGCTCCATAGCCCCTGAATGCTTTCCTATGGCTTCTCCCTGCTGAGACAGTCCCCACTTGCAGTGCAGGGAAAGACAGTGAAAATAACAAAGGCAACTTCAGCAAGAAAAGGCACAGGGCATGGAACGAGGAAGATTGTTTCTAAGATGAGCGCAGGGTTCACATGTATTTCAGGCATGGGTTTTAGCTACTCTAAAGTTTAAAGAGTTGGAAAAGTCTTCTCAGACCTCATGAATCATTCTCAACTAATGAGAGTACAATGTGGTTCAGCTATCAAATAAACATGCGTTATCTGCTCTTAGCCCTGGCGGACGTGACTGCACGGCTGAAACTCATCAGCAGTGCCTCCCGCTGTTTGAACAAGCAGGTAAAGATTAAGTTTCACTTTGCTCTTTTGCTGTTGTGTGCACTGATTTATTTGGTAACTGAAAGTCCTCAGGGAAGACAGTGCCAAAAGCACGGCTGAGTTCCTATAAGGTTAAATTCATTCTCTTACCAGTAAGATTTTAGTACTTTTTGTAAAGAAAACAGTGGCCTCACAAACCTTTCCAGGTCTCTCCCTGCTCTAGGTTTTCATCCATTAGATCCTGCATAGAACCACCAATTATACCACATTTGGAAAAAAAAGAGGAAAAAAACCCCCACCCACAAAATCCCAAACCCCAAACCACAATAGTTAAGTTTTTCTTTCTGTCCCCGCCCCCCGTCTGTTCATTTCTCTCTACAGACAGATACTGAAGACTTGGAGAAAGACATTTCAGAAAGTTGTGGCTCTCAAAGACAGCAGTCGGTGTGTGGAGAGGAAGGTATATCAGAATGCTAACACAGTCCTGGTATATCAGAATGCTAACACAGTCCTGGTAAGCTGTAGCATTGAAGAATGGGTGGAAGAGCTTCCACAAAGATCCTCTAAACCAGGCAAAATTCCCACTGACGCCACCAAGACTGCTGCTTAGATAAAGGCTGATGTCTCACATCATTGGAAGGGAAAGCACATCGGTGAGCAAATTTCATACCATCGGAGACAGTTCAAGCAAGCCACATCAGAAATATAACCCTAGTCATGATACTTAAAAACATTAATTAGATGTGTAACTTTTGTTTACTTGTGATTTTAGCAAAGCTCCACATTTCACAGCTTCACACAAAACAAGAGATGTTATGCAGAACTTTTCAGGAACACATTTAACCTGGGAGCAGGGTGGGCACTTTGCTAAATCATTAAATATTTTTCAACACTTCAGTATTCACGTAACACAAAATAAATCAATATGCATCACCTAAATGCAACTCATCCAGGCCTGTAGTTGTGGGCAGACAAAATCAGCCAGTCCAACTGCTTGCCTGGGAAAGCCAAACAAATGAGTATTGTGTACATTCTAATACATCAAATATTACACAAGGAAATGTTTTTCTCTCTTCTAAAATGTAAATACAACTTCTGTTCTACAGATGAGTGGAACTGTAACCAAGCGACACTTGATAGCTCATAAGCAAATCCTAAAAACATCTTGAGGAGACTACCTTCCACTTTTAATTCGTCTATAGAGAAATAAGCGATCCTAGATATTTGAGGTTGATTTGTGGTAGTGTGTAGCATTTGTTATCTTTGTGAAGCATAGGATTTGGATGTCTAGCATTCCATCATCACCAAACCCTCCAGGATCCAAGGCTCTGTCCTGGATCATCCTTCCTGCTCAGGCTGTGCTTCTAGTTTCACTGGCAGCAGAGCGTTTGGTCACAGCTGAGACAGAAGACCCTCCCTCTTCTCTGCATTTCTCCTTCCTCCTATTCCTGCTCTTAGCTACATGGTCCAGCCTTTTCCTGAGATCTGCCAGGCACCAGCCTCAGCAGATGATTTAATTTCTCTCAGTATAAAACTAGTGAGGCTTTTTGCTCAGATAAATCAGTTCCTATGTGGGTCCAGTGAGCACCAAAGGAGCCAGAGGCAAAGCAGTGGGGAGACACGGCTGGAGTGGGGCAGGTGGAGATGGGAGAGAGGGTGAGAGAAAGAAACACTTTCGCCATAGGATGTCCAATGACCTGTGGAGCCACATCTTTTATCTCCCATGTTCTCCTATGGTCTTCTGCCCTGCTGAGCCACTTGGCAGTACCGGTACTCCCCTACCAGCCTAATGGGAAACAGCATCCACAGAGGAAACTCTTTTCCTTGGGGTGGGAGGGCCAGGGAGGACACGGGACTGGAAGCTGATGCATTTGAAAGCAACTTATGGCTTTATTATGACATTCCCAAATACTTCATCTATTAGTTTAGGCCCAAATTTTTGCCATTTGAGGGCAGGATGAAAGCAGGAATGTCTTCATGTTATTTCAGTCAATATATATCTACCTGTGAGTCCACCAACCAATTTTGTTTTGTGAAAGGCTAACGGACTTTCTTAAAGTAAAATCAAAACTTCTCACAGCCTTTTTTCTTACAAACAGCACAAAATGGCTTGGGAGCGGCTCTGCTATGACTAATGCTTTTTATACTAATCACAGCACTCTCTTACCTTGTGCTCAGCTCATCATAGCCACCTGCTGTTTTCTACATCATATGGAGACTACATATGGAGCAACTGTCCTCTTCTACTCTATATTTGTTCGTATGTCTCAGGCTGGGCTCCAGCTGGGCCATCACCATGATAAAAACATTTAATAATAATGCATAAGTAGAACAAATAGAGGAAAAAGTGCAGCTAATTGCTCTCAGACCACAGCCCATTGTAAAAAACTGAACACACTGAAAAAGGGTTACTTTGTGCATGCAGTCATTCTGGGATAGTGAGGATGTAACGAGCAGCAGTTTTGTTTTTTTCTTCTTACGTTGGCAGCCTTCCTCCCAGCCATGTTTCAAAAATTAAACCAGACAGACAAGCGATGCCACTGCAGAGGTTTGCTTATTTGATTGATAGGAGTATTGTTGCAATGACCTCAAGGAAACATTCACAGAAACAAATAAAGCTGCTGTTGGGAGCTCTCCGTAATATGGTGAGAGTTTGCAGCAGCAAAGTTGTGCAGATCTCTCAGATCTGGTAGGAAGGCTTACATTCAGCAAGCATACAACCAATACAGTGCATTAGGCAGCTTGCAGACCATTTGTTTACAAAACCAGTATCAAAATCTTACAATCCTGCACCTATATCTCTGGAGATACATATAGATAGAGATAATATGACCTTGAGAGACAGAACTGTTTGCTGTCTGTCAAACCCTGGACATTCAGGTAAAAACAGTGGGCTAAGATGTTTAATGCTTCATCTGCTTTCAGCAGGGTGATGTATATAGTTTTAGCAAGAACATCCCTGGATGATGAAGCAAAGTAAAATGTTCATATTAAAAAATAACAAAGGGAAGCTATTGGAGCCATTTTGGGCCACCAGATTCTTCCTAAATCATGCAGAAATATCAACTTTGAATAATTAATGCTTGAACTGGGTGATTCTCACTCAGGAAGAGGAAGCAGCATGTGCTGGTCCTCCAGTAGTCCTTCCCACTAGAAGTGAGAGTCAACTTTTGTACTGCCTTTCATGGGAGATTACTCACTCACAGCAGCAGTAACAAGATGCTGCCCTGCTTGCCTCCAGCTCTGGGCAGAGAGAGCTTCAAGGTCTGCCAGAGAGTTTGTTGGAAAGAAGAGGGTTCAACCCTATTCATAGCACAGTCCTCCCATTTCAGGGCCTCAACAGCCCTAGCAAATGAAGAACAATGTCCCCATGGTGGTAGCTGTAATATGGTAGAAAAGAATAGACCCTATGACTGAACTAGGCACCCTGACACATCTGATAGGGTTGTGTCCTATCCACCCTCGTGATCACCAACTATCACATATCCAGGCAAGCAATATAAAAACATGTTTTTTCCTCAGGACACCAGAAGAGGGATGGGCAGGGCCTGCCAGTCTTCACCCTCACCTATACGTGCCATGGATATGTTCCTCTATGAGGCAGCAGCATTTATTTTTAGGATTTTGTCTCTGGAATAGCATCTTTCTTCAGATTATAGCAAGTTGCGAGTGCTCGGTTCTTTTTCAAACCGGACCACGAGGCACATGCCTACAGATATAGATTTCACTAATCATCTTTAGGTGCTCTTTCCTAAAAGTGCTGCTCTGTGTTTGCTGACCCACGTTAATATGAGAATTTGTGATGCTGATCAAGGATCAAATACGAAGTAATTAAAACGTAGGTCTCTGTTCACCTTGGAAGTAGGCGCAAGAACTAGAATACAGCCCTATGTTCAAAACCTGTATCTCTATTCAAGACCCTCTTCCTCACAAAACTTGATTAGGGATTACAAAAGTTGAGAAGCAATTTCCAGCTGAGCCTGAAACTACAAAGACATTACAGTAACAGCACAGCAGAACTCTGAACTCAAATGCTGGATTGAAATACACAACTCATTCACACAGGGAAAACAAACTCTGTGATAAAGCCTTGGCATTATGCAGCTATGCAGCAAAGCTTTACATTTTGAAACAAATGACTTCTAAAATCACTCACATAATACAAAGATACATAAGATGTCAAAAAAACCTGAAAACACTGCAGGTTTTTTTATGTGCTCCCAGTTTTGTAGCATATAAAGGAGAGGTTTGCAGTCCAATATAGGCAAAAGGGGGTCAGTTTGGTGGATGCTCTCACCTGAAGGGAGATTACCGTAAGGTACCTCAAAGGTACCTCAGAAAAATTACCAGTTTTTCTCAGCAAAGGAGGTTTGTGTGAGCCCTGTCAGCCCCAGCCTGCTGCCTGACTGGTCCAGCATTCTTAGACCAGGCAGGATCTTGTTCCACAGAATTTCAGATAGTTGCTGATGTGCAGCTACTTACAGACTTTGCAGTAGCTGAGATTCCTCATGAGCAGGGAAATTCTGAGACAGTACAATTTTTCTATCCCAGTAGTGTGAAAGGCAAAACGTATTCAGGTCTAGGAATAAAGTATGTAGATTCAGAGATCCTATATATTCCTCATCTCTTCAAGGAGACTAAAGCTGCTCGAATCCTCAAGGCTTTGTTTTCTAAAACACAGTCTCATGTGACTTTGGGTGCAGGTCAGGACATGAACTCCAGCTTAGCTAAGTCTATTCAACTCAAGGGATAGTTCAAATAGCAGGACACACATCCTGGAAAGGACAGTGCTGGAATCAGGAAAATAACTTCACTGATGACTAAAGCTTGAGCCTTCAGGCAAAACAAATGACCTTTGTCCTTTGGAACCCAAACAAAAAAATAAATCTTGCTTCACATTAGTGACATATAACAAATAAACTAAATAATAATAATGACCCTCTGTAATTTTTTTTTTTTTTTTTTTTTAACAGAATATTATTTCCGGCATATCTCTGTCCAAAAGAAAATAGGGGTTGGCAAACAGAGGGCTGATCTGAGAATGAAACACTTTCCTCCTCTGCTCCTTTTAAAACTGATTTAGGTCTCTTTTAAACAGCTGAGACTCAGTACAGCTGTGACTAAGAGCAAGTGTAAGAAATGAGTCATATAAAAATTTCCTTACTGATTGACTGTGAGTAGCCCACTTACTTGACCAGCCTAACACATTATTTTTAACAGGGCCAACAGGGACAAGTGCTGGACTCTGTTAGGATTTCCCATATTTATGCTGATAAACCCCCTCCAGCTAAGTCTAAGACTTGGAATTTCTTGGTTCTTGCCAGTAGCGCTGTCAGGCCAAGCATGCCTGGTCACCGGCTTAGACAAGAGCCATAAACAGTATCCTGGAGCAATCCGGAGAATCAGAAGTCAGCCAAGGAGCAGGGCTCTATTTGGTCTAAATACGCCGTGTCAAGTTCATCTCAATCTACATGGGAAGCCACAAAGGGCTTCAGCTTCCAGACTCAAGGCTGTAGCAGAGGCAGCTGCTCTTGCTCTTTCACCACAAAGATCCCCAGAAAGCACACCCCTGCCAGCTGGGTTTGGTGACAAAGGCACTTGCATAATTGCCCATACCATTAGCCACTGAGCAGTGCTGAGAGATGAGCACTGTGCCCTGGGTATACAACACAGTGCTGAAATACCACTTATCCTGGCCTGAGCATTCAAGGAGCAAGGGTAGAAGAGACACCGTGCAGGCTAAGCTCCTTGGTTTACTCCCCAGTACAATCCATCCCCTTAAATGCTGAGCCCTAGAAAAAATACAAGGGCTGTAGCACTCTCAGCTGAAGGAAGGTGTGCTACCAGGGCAAGGTGATCAGAGATATTAAAACACCTTACATTAGCCAGAACATACAAAACAGCACACCTGCCATGCCACCCCAATGGTTAAGCCTTCACTATTTCAACTCAACATGACAAATCTGCACTTACGGGCACTTCTTTAAAGGCTTCAAATTGTGCCATAGAGAAAATGGCGAAAGGGTGGTCAAGTCATACAGGATGGATGCACTTGCCCATGACACAGTCAGTTAGACTAAACAAGGCTACTGCACAGTGATGATGCTTGACAAGAAGCAAAGGAAATTGTTCAGGCAGTCCCAACAGGAACTCAGTTATTAATAGGGACTTGTTATAGCTGACATCTACTGTATTAGAGGAAATCCCCAGTGCTTTAGTGTGTGGGTGAGATATTCACTTCTGGTTAAATGAGCCAATCTGGCCAATGAACTTTGGCAGCTTTTCTTAGCTGGCCATAAGCAGGGAGAAAATTAAGAGTCAGATGTCAGGAGAGAAATCAGTCTATTTGAACTACTGACCCTATGACAAAAAGTCTAGACTTTCATTGTCTCCAATGTTTAAAGTTTATTAAGCCAATGAATGTAATCCAATGGCTAAAAAGAAAAAGGGACAAGTCTTTGACTATGTCTGGAAGAGTTCTAAGTGAGTATCTCCTTTTCCTTTCTTTTCTTTCTCCTGTTTTGGGATTTTGAAAGAGGGAGGTTGGCTTACAGGCTAGAATATGTATTTTTCTCTAGCCTTTTCTCCATTGCCATGAATCTATTTGGAAGCTGGCTGAAGATAAGAATCTCTTATTCACAGACAAGAAGGTTGAATTTGGTAGAGTGATTATTGGCATGGTAACAATTGTCAGTCACAAATATTCAGACAGCTCATTTCTACAAAAATCTCTACAGATTCAAAAATTTTCATGCATTTTAACCTGGGAAACTATTCAGGAGAAAATTTGCAGTTAGAAGACACCATAATTTATCCTCCTCTATACAGTGCTTCAATGACTCTCATGAGAAGTGAAAACAATAACACAGGGAACAAGTGAGGGACCACCACAAATGATTAACAGTTACCTATCAATCAAAGCAGGAATACACAGCCATGAAGCCTTTGGCAGCAATACGTACAGATACATCCAGAGAACAAGGGGATGAGATCATGAAAAGTGTGCTAAATTGAAAAGGAGCTAAAAAGAGTTCATAACCAATGTCTGAATAGCTTCACCTGCTCCTGGACCAAGTGCTACTGCTCTGTCTCACAATCGCAGCCAAGAATATAAAACAGGCCATGTCTGGAGAGAACAAATTTCTATTTTAGGATGAGGTCTTCCTTTACTTGGGGAATCCTTGCTACTCAAAAGCCCACTAAGTAATGAACACAACTGAGGGCATAGTTAGCTAGGAACGGCTTCCAGGGGTTTAAATGCAGGGCGAACATTTGCCATCAGCTGCTCTTGTGAATGCTTACTCCTCTAAAGGGATGAACCTCTTTTTCAAAATGCCACATTCAGCTTCCCCAGTTAAACTAAGACTTTAATGCAACCTGTGAACTGGGCATGCACAGCCTTGGCTTGGAGAAGTATGCAAGCTTGTGCTTTCTTTTATGCTGTCTTTTCCAAGTACCATCCTTAAGCCTTTCCTCAAGGCTAGGATAACTACGCATTCGCAGTTTCTTAATGTTGAGATTAGCCGGGGGCAGGTCACAGGCCTAACAATTACATTTGTGGTTAGGTTTGTGACCCTTCAGGATTTCTGTTAACTTAAGTACAAATGTAATCCCTAAGCATTGCACCTGCAAGTAGTTCAGCTTCCCAAAGCCTAGAAGTCTGGGGAAAGGAGGCTCCAGAAGCACGTTTTGCTCACAGAGGCATTTGGAAGTGCCTCTGTGAAATAAACAGGTTTTTCTTCAAATACCGGCGCTCTGAATGACTTCTGGACACCACAAATATTGGCATGCTGCCTACTGCTTCCAAATAGATTCTAATTACACAGCATAATGTATGGAATAAAATACAAAAGGCAAATTTGTCCATTAATGTGAATGTGATGAGACCAAAGAGAATGCGGCTGTATGAGCTGCTAAACTGACTTGAGAGTGTTGATCATCTTCATTTCAGTTTTATTCCCAGTGTTCGGGGTTTGGAATTTAATAAGATTTTCATCTAGAATATTAGACCTGAAATCTTTCATCTCATCTGGATTTCCTGGAATTAGTTTAAGAATTTTAAATAAAAGATGAAGTGGGGGAGGAGGGCAAGGAAGACCCCAACCATCCAGTGCTAGAGCTGTACTATTTTGAAGGTTGAGGAAGAGGTGCGGAAGTCAAGAGTGCAGATAGATACAGTGTCTGCTAAAAAAAATACTTTGCCCAAGCCCATGGACCCTCCTAAGAGTGAGAATGCATTAACAAAATGAAAAAATTAATTGCACAATTTTAAACAGTAAGAAAGCTTCTGGAAGAATTAAATACGAGTAACCTCCCACTGCCATTCCGCAAGTTCCCTGTGGGAATTAAGGAAAGAGAACATGCAATCCAGGGGCTGAGTCGCACGACAAAGTCTCTGTATCTTAACCAGTTATCGTGTTCAGCTGGGCCAGCAATCAATGGATGCTTGGTCCTAGTCCTAGTCCTAGGTCACTGCACACACAGGGGACAGTGGAAATGCCAGGAGGTCCCCGAGTCAGGAGTGATGGGAGCCTGGGAGAAGGAAAGTGGAGATATTCCTGTATGACTCTTCCAGTCCTGCGGGTGCTGGACGGCCAGGGCCGCCTCCCTGCCCCCGTACAGCTCCACGCACACCAGCCTGCCTGCCGATGACCGACATGCTCAGCGCCGTGGAGGGTGGGGCGGAGAAGAGACGCCAGAAGGAGCTGCCTGCAAGGCTGTCCTCCCGCTGGACAGCCTTCCGGCCTGCCTGCACCCCTGCCCACATCTGCCCAGTCACAGCCCCCCAGTTGTACTCAGGGCCACATCCCCCGCCAGGTTCTCTACGAGGCTCTGGTGGATCCTGGCTGGGACGGAGGTGGGGACGGCTTAGCCGCCTTGCCTCGCATCAGCGGCACCCACTCCTCCTCAGTGGCAGCCGGCCAGAGGGCCAACTCCCGGGGCTGGCTGCAGCCGGGCCGGCTGGGTGCGCAGACGCTCGCCGCGGCAAGGACCCACCACGGCCTGCTCCCATCCCGGAGCTGCTCGGGCTTTTTTGGCGAAGCGGGTTTGGGCCTCAAAGGGCTGGTTTGCCACGCTCAGACCACGCGGCCACGGCCCTGGGCGTGCGAAGGGGCTGGAGCCGAGAAACGCGTCCCCCCGGGGCCAGCAGCAGTGCGGTGGGAGGGATGGCTCCCTGTTGTTCCGAGGAGAACCAGGCCCAGGGGCAGCCCTGTTGCCGTGGCAACCGCAGCAGCAGCGCCTGGCACGGCGAGGACGGCGTGAAGCGGGGGGCCCGCAGGGCCTCGCCGCGGGCCGGGCCCACGCGCGGGAAGAGCGGGGCCCCACGGCTGTCCCAGCGCAACAGCTGCACGGGCCTGCTCCCGGCTCTCACGGCTGTGCCGCAAACAGCGTCCAGTATCCCAAAGATGGCAGAGCCGGGATCCTTGCCGGTGCCACCCGCCCCAGCCTCGGCCAGGCCAGGCCACGTGTCGCAGCTGCCCGACCCTGCCACAGAGGCTGCCACCCTGGCAGCCCCGAGCCCAGCAGAGCACCCTGGTGCCCGGCCCACGTGGGAAGCCAGGCCCCGCAGAGGGAAGTCGGGCCTAGGAGGAGAGGTGTTGGCGCCCATTTTGTCAGCGCCTGCATTACGTGCCTCAGCGAGGGCAGGTTCCCCCTTGGCTGGACAGAACGGAGAGCTGGCCCGAGTCACAATTGCCCGTGGCTGGCATCTCACCCATGCGACTATGGCTGCAGCTGCCTTCGGTTCCCTCTCCCTTCCCCACTGGTTGGTCCCCAAACGGCCTGCAGAGCCTGCTCCAAGCTCCCCTCCTTCCCCACTCCCTCCATACAAAGCTCACTCGTGCGTGAGGGGGCTCAAGTGTCCTTCCAGGCTTCTCCGTGCTTTCCTCTGCGACTCTGCCAGGCTGGGAGCAGCACCAGTGGCTGGGGCCTCGCTGACCAAGTGTCCCACCACCAAGAAGCGTTCCCCACCTACCTTTGGGGCTGCTGCACTTGCCTGAGCCTTGTCCTGCGTGCTCTGCCCCTGCCAAGCAGAAAGAAGGTCAGGAAGGGAAAATGCCGTCTGCTGTGTGGAACAGCTTCTACAAGCAAATGCAGAAAATAGCTCTTAAATAGCGTTTTCTGCCAGAAAACCTTCTGCAGATGGCAAAGGTGAGGCAAAAAATGAAGTGACTTTACAGAAGTCACTGAAGAGATCAGTAACAGTCTGGAAATGATTCTACGTTTTCAAACCCTCTATCTATAGACATAGCAATCAAGTACTTAGGAGATTATGAATGGTAGCTGAGAGGGTGACATTTTTATTTTAGAAAGAAAAACATATTTTTTCCTTATTCATGCTGCCCTTCATAAAGTTATGCTGAGAAAGGTCAATTCACTGAATTTTCTTCCTGATGCTTTCTTTAAAAAAAAAAAAAGTTCAAACACACCAAGACGTTGGGTTGTTTTTCCTCCTCTTCACCCAGTACTATTGAGTCCATTAAAAAGAATGAAGCCTTTGTCAATACACTCAGGGTTCAGACAATAATAGATTTTATCTGGAATTAAGTATTACCATCTTTAGTGTTGAGGTGCATGGTTATTTACCTACCTATTGTCTGCAGAGACCTAGTTTTATGTAGTCTAACTTTTATATTTGTTGCAGCAGTGCACATAGATTCCTCTTGTCTGAGTTTCTCTTCCTACTTTTTTCTTTCCTCCCAAGCAAAGCAAATACTTTCAAGACAACACCTTGCACAACCTGTATTCCTGTAGCAGCAGGCAAGGCGAGGAAGGATTCTTCTTTTTGTTGCATCATTTGCAGGTCACTACTGCCATATTCTGTGCAATTTATTACGGCTATAACACACCCATTGCAAGTCATACCATGACTACAGTCAGGTCATGTCCCTGCAGGTTGTTTAACCTCCAGTACTAATATCAAAAGGTGCTTTGGGAAAGCTTTCCCACAAGTCCTTTTCCTCTGACCACTGATACTACACTTGTATGGATAACTGATGTGACATTCCCATTTATGCTTCCACTACTCTCACTTACCCTCTCTTATCCCCACTATCATTAGTTCTGATAAACATTGACGTGAAAAGAGACTGTGCTCAGGAGTTAATGAATTTGAGTGCCTTGCTAGATATGCTTTCAAAAGGGGGCAGACATTCAGAGGAAGAAGAGAGCCATCACTCTGCAAGGGCTGAGCGCCCACAGAGCGAAGGACACGAGACACATGGGCCCTTTTAGCAATCTCAGCCAGCATCTGTGCAGTCCAGCTTACACAGCTGGGCCCCATTTATAATTCTGAAAGGGTGGGGTTCCCCCCCCCCCCCCCCCGGTTGGTCAGCTGGTTGTTTTACTTTCAGAGTGCTTAACAAACAGGAAATAAAGAGGACATCAAACAAAATGACAAACAGAGCTCCACACATTATACCACTCAGCTGGAAAGCTCAGCGTGAGTCTCTTTGAGGGGTGGGAGTTCCAGGGGTTGTGCATCCCTAGCTGTGACCTGTTTCTTCTCAGCCCTTCCCTTTTATCCTATGACTATGAAAGAACTTTTTATTTAACTAGCATGGGGAATCCTTCATTTCAGCTGCCCAAAAGCCAGACCACTACTTAATTTAAAACATAAATGGAAAGAAAAGAGAGCGAGAGAGAGTTTACAAGAGGAATACAGCCTTCATTGCCTCTGTGAACCAAGACAGCAGGTGGTGGGAGGCAACTTTCAGCATACTGACAAAAAAAAAAAAAAAAAGTCATCTACATTTTATTGTTCAGTTGCCAGAGTCACCAAATCTTTTGTTGATCATTTTCTTAGTTCTATATCAAAGGCTTCACTTTGGCAATGGCCTCACAGTACTTCAGATCACCTTGCTTACCCACAGCATCAAATCAGCATCATTTAGCTAAAATGAAATATTTTTGATGGGGCAAATGATACTTGCTTAAACCCAGTGCAAATCCCCAGCCTTCCACCTAGTTAGTGGTATTAGCCTTCCCTCTCGCATTGCACAACTCAGTCTGGAATGAGCAGGTGCAAATCTTTCCAGCACATTTCAATAAAAGAAGACAGTGGCAGAATTATTCTGATTTTATTTGGAATTACTATGATGTCACAGAGATTCTCTGTCTGAGGCGCTACCTCAGCAAATGGAGTTTTTCAAGCCTCCTGATTTTGGAGACCACTAGAAAAAAATCAGGGAAAGTTACTAAAAGTTTAGTTAGTGAATTCTGCAGTCACCTTTTCCCCATGGAGGGGATGTTCCTCTGTTTATTTACTCAGAGAAGTATTTGATCAGTAGAAAACTGAACCCCAAGCAACAACTCAAGACTGACCAGCCCTACCATAATCACATATTTGAAAATGATGTCTGGCATTATCATCTCATGTCACCATGGGCAAAACTGTCCCTTCCATCTGCAGCACAGTCCAGTGTCCACATAACCTGTACCAGCCTCCCACCAACATTCATGTGAATCCAGCCCACAAAAGAACATGAATACAGGGGGATTAAATACTCTCTTTTAAGGAAATTTCTGTGAGAGAAACATATATAGAGAGACATGTAGGAAATGTACTTATGGAGTGGCAAGAATACTTTGCTTTTTTGCAAAATAAATGTTGCCGTTCCCTGTCTTTGTGTGAACTGCATGGCTAGTGAAGCAGAAATACTCCACAAAGCTCTTACTAATCACTAGGGTTTGTATTTCTGAGGGATTTACTTGGCTGAAGCAGCCAGAAGGATTGTGCTACCATTGCGTTTAGCTGAGATTTGCAGGAGCCCAAACCAACTGCAGCTGATACAAAGCCCAGGATGGGGATCAGATTTAAAGATCTGGGTTCATCTTTGGTTACTTTTGAAAGGATATTTCTCAAACAAACACCAGAAATCCACATGAGCTGCTCATGTTTCCCCTGCACCTCTCCCACTCACCCAACTTCATGTGGGCTCCTTCCTAGCAGTATGGTTCAGGCAGACTTTGAATCCACCAAAGAGGAAAAGACTGTACTTGCACAACTCCCAGACCAGCTAGAAGTGGGATGTGTCAGAAACATGAAAAATCTGTTCCCAGGAGATCCCAGCAGTCCCACAAGTTCATACTGCTCAGTTTCAGACAGACAGCATGGAATATGCGATAATGTTAATGAAAGGAGGTGGTACAAGTCCTCCCTGTCTGCCATACCTTCAAGCAGCTAGACATCTCCCTTCCCCATGGAACCACTGAGAGTCCATGCCAGACAATTGCTTTCCCTTTTCCAGTTCTATTTTCCCTGGTCTGAAACCAATGCTGGAGCACAAGCACATTTGCTAATGCAGGGAAAAGCAGAGTGCATGGAAATGTATTCTGTGCTTTTCAGACTCCAGTTGCCTTATCTTTTGAGCTAGCTTTAAACTTCAGGTTAGTGATAGCAATTAAATAAGCCAGCCCTATTACAAGTGCACCATCTTGGTCTATTAAATTAGTAAATCTATACTTAACATTATTGGTCAGTCATAAATATCTATATTTATATTTTGGACATATAAAGCATAATTCCATGGCAGGAATGACTTAATATTCAGCAGCAGCAGAGCTAAAGGCAGACCAGGGTGTGATGCCAGGCTGTAGCCACCTCTTCCACCTGAACCTGCACCACAGCATTTAGGACCAGAATTTGTGACAAGCATTTCTAAACTTCTTCTGAGCAGTAAATATATTAACAGCATCTCATGGGAGAGATCCAAGAACAGGGGCAAAATGTGAGCCTAGAGTAAATACAACACAACACCACAGCAGGCAGGCAACACGTAGCTTTACCTGCGCTTACTAGCAACACTAGAAAACTTTAAGGGTGCTTCTAGAAGGTTTGGTACACCCCAGGCTGCAAAGCTGGTGCTTCCTTAGGCATGCTCAGCTCTCACTTCTCTAGACTCAAGTTGACTTTACAATCTGGCTTCTTGTGAAGGTGGGCAAACCACCTGGATGTGAGCAAAAGCAGACTACCTCACTGTAAGATGTATAACCTCTGTAGCACAAGAACATGACAAAGATTTCTGAAAAGGCTTTGATATGCTGCTCCATCCTCACGGCAACCTGACTGGAGCTATACCTAAGCAGGCAGTCTTACTTTACAATCCATTATGTGCTTCAGGCAAGTTATCAGTGTTAGAGCTTCCTTGCATTTGCAACATCTTTGAGGGATTCTGCAGCACTCAGACTAGTAACGAAGGGAATCAGGATCAGAACAATAATACATCTGAGAAAGTTAGTGTTTGTTCCAGGCTTAATGAGCCATAATAGGTGCTACAGAAAGCATTGAAGTTAGAGATCACAGAACACAGCACTGATCTCCCCAGTAAATTATATGTAATATTTAGTAGCCTCAAGATTTATAACCTAAGCTCACAGATCTATATCATTATGAATAATTTCTTAAAAGATTTTAACTAAGCACTTAAACCTGTCATCAGCATATATGATGAACAAAATCACATTATACCACAGCATTCCTTGCATGTGAAGGGTATTTACCTTAAATGTAGCCAAACCTGAACCCTGAGCTCTGTTTCCTCACTATGGCAGCCCAGTTTTAGGTTTGAATCTGATGAAGATTTCTTCATGTGAGAAACCCTCTTGAAATCAGTGGAGTTACTTGCAGGTAAAAAAAACAGTACAGAAGGATGCTTAATTTGCTGAAACACTATTGATGGCAGGACTGTGGTGCATACTCTGTGAATGTCCCCATCTTCACCATTTTCCATTCACAGGTTCAATGTCAAGTGGAACTATTACCCAGTATGAGCCATTGCTGGTATAGGTAAACTAATTAGATATAACTGACATTTCTTTGGCAGCCAAAGCGCAAGAGTACAGAATTTCAAAGCCCTTTTGCTGGTCTGGCTTATTTCACTCAACAGATCTGGTAAACTTTATTAGCAAAGGCACTTTTCCTTCAGTAAAAGATGAGTCTGCACAAGGACTGTTTTGTTAGCATAGCTATGCTGGCAAAACTCTTAAGCAGAGACTGATCCCAGCAGAACTGTAGGTGAAGGCCAAAGTTCAGATTCATAAATCAGAAACCACTGGGTACCAGCTGAGACCTAGTAGCTGCCTTTGGGCATGCCTTTTATTTGCAGCAAAAACAACTTGAGACAATAGTTTTAATGTTTTTTATTGTAGGTTAAATTGGCTTGTATTTGCTGTGAACTAAGAAAATGTTCACAGGCAACTTACTGCAGTTTTCTTCATGCATGGTAACTTGTTGAACCAAAGAAAAGTGACCCAAGCACCTGCGGAGCAGTCAGAGGAAAGGAATACTGAACTTCCCTCTTCTCATACCTGACACAAATGAAAAAAACGCTGGCACGTACTGACACTGGCTGAAGTACATGTTCCATTTTCCATCACGCAAGTTCTATTAACTCTTCAGATCAAGAGGGGTTTCATCTTTTATTTTGTTGGGGTTTTTTTAAGCCAAAGCTCTTGCAGGCTTCATTTTGGTCTGATTTGTTCTACTAAAGCTGATTATAACTCTCCAGGGACAGACACCAAGTTTTCCCCAATGTTTATATCTTACCAAGCACACTGTAGACAATCAGTAAATCAGAGATCATCTCAATAAAAGTTTGTGTACATTTCATTAAACCGCTTAAAGCGCATGTATAAGTAAATGTATGAACAGCCTCCAAGTGGAGCACCGTGAAACTCCATAGCAATGCTAATGACATCAGGGAAAGGAAAGACAGCCTTTGAAAAATGGATAGCTGGAGAGGTCATGGCTTTCGGCCACACTCGATCCCTTGGCATTCAGCATAAAACGCGCTGTTCATTCCCCTGACGGGTGAAGAACTGAATAGACAGGAGACAATTTAAACGGAGGGGGTGATGCTCTCCTCCACTTTGAGGCCATTTTTAAACACACAGTTGCTTCCCATTGGGTTCTTCACTTGTGGTAACTCAGGGAGAAATCCTGGGCAGTGCCTTGGCTGGCTGCTATTAGGAGCAATGATTAGGATAGCCAGTGACGATGGTCAGAGAAAAAACAGTGCCCCAAGAGGGGACACAAGTGACAGTGGGTACCTGTCCCAGCTGTTACAAGCACAGAAACATGGCGCTGCAGGGAGTACCAAGGCTTCTTAGCTGTACATGCAAAGCTGAATCTTGCCAAGGACTCAGGTAGCTCAAGCTACTGAAAGAGGACGAAGAAGGACAGAAACCCACGGGGAGACACCTGAGCACTGGGTTTGCCATTTATCACGCTGCAGCAAGTGCTGCAGTCGCAGCTCCTGGGGGGATGCTCTTTGCCCTTGCAGTAGCTGCCACTCCTACAATGCATCCTGTCCTCCCCTGGCAGCAGCCAGCAGAGTGTTCCAGATAATTTGGGATAATTAAGGCAGATACTGGGGCCATAGCTCGTTTGCTATCCCACCACTTGACTGCCCCCATGGACTCTTTGCTTTGCCTAAAATAAGAGCCCATTTCTGTCTGCTCTGCAGCCCTGCTCCTGGGCCTGGGCAGCCTGAGCAACATCCCTCTGACTCATTCTCTCTCCCCTATTATGTAGTAAAGTGAACTTTACTTGTGATCGTATTCCTGATCCTCCCAAGATCCAGCAACCCCCCCCCCCCCCCCAACTGGTCCCATTTGCTGCCATCAGTTGACAGTAACTCACAGAGACCAGAGGGAACCTAGGAGCAATAGTTTCTACCCTACCTTTAAATAACCTGCAGTTTGATATGTGATGTTGGAAACAAGTTCCTATTTCCAAGCACCACTCTGTGCAAAAGGCCTTTTCATACAACAGCACCAATTATTTCAGGATTTCAGAGCCACAGCTCCTTAACTTCAGCGGGAAAAAAAGAAAACAAGCCTCTTTAATCCTGTCCCAGCTCTTGTCAGCTCCACAGGGCATCTGCAGCATGAGCACCTCTGCCCTTTTTGGTGGAGGTATCACACCACAGCTGTGTACAAGCCCTAATCAGGTCCAGATGTGGAGAGCAATTGAGAGGATGTGGATACATAGGCTGAAATGGGGCCCAAACTATGTGGCAGCCCAAGGCTTCTTGCTCTTGTAGGGATGCTGAGGAAGAAATATCTGCCTAACCCAGCTTTCCCCACTCAGCCCAAGTCGCACATGTGCTTGGGAGGCCCTTCGGTAGCCAGTGTGCAGGGAAACTGAGTGCCCTACATCAGCACTGCAGCACATAGGGAAGCACACAGGACTGATGTGTCACTGCTGCTGACTCAGGGGTGACAAACCCAAAGTGTTCACAGCACAGCTACCTGGAAGGGACAGAGTCTGCACAACAGGGACAGGGTCTGCTCCAGTCACCTCAGAAAAGGCTCAGCCAGGAAAACACTCAATAGAGCTGACTGAAAAATCCTCTAGATATTTTAAAGAGTGCTTATTATTTCTACTATCCGCATTTCAGATTTTCCTGTGATTACTATTATTATTCCTCTCCTTTAATAAGTAGAAAAGGACAGGGAAGAGCTAAGATATTTTCTGATGTATTTTGTTTCCCTTTACATAAACAAACATGTAAACATTTCAAAAGATGCTCTGGGTTTTGTTTCCAATACACATCACCCATGTCATTTCCTCCCAGAAATATATTTGTGGAAATGCTCAACCAGTTCTCATATTGACCTTCAGAATAGACAGCTTCTGATTTCAAATTAAAGCAGTCAAACCAGCACCTCTGCACGTGACTGGGCCTTATCAACATGTGGGAGGTACTTCTTTCACTGCTATAAATTCATAAACTTGTTTTCTGCAGACAAGTGATACTTTTCCTAGACTACTGATGTCCCTTATAGATAGAGTTTTGCACTGATGCAGAGCTATGTCAGTAAAAAAACCCGACAGAGTACAGATTAAGTGATACTGGTAAAACTTTTTTTCTGATGGCTCATTTTGCCTCAGAACAAACAAGTTGGTAGTAGCACAAGCGAGTCCTTGGGACTGATTTCACCTATGCTAATGGAGCGTCTAAGTACAACTGTAGCAGCAAACCCAAATAGTTCTTTTACTACCTGTCATCTAGATGCAAAGATTCAACTCCAGGGTGTTCTGTATAGCAATTGTTTCCAAGTGGCTTGGCCAAGATCCACACAGATATCAGCCAGTAACCAACTTGTGCAATCCTCAGTCCATCAGCAAAGCTCATCTACTTGCTCACAAGAGTGAACAGCCCCAATATCATGCAACTCAATGCAGCAGGATGCTCTTGGTGCTGAAAAGCTTACCCCTCCCTTCATCTTGCTCTCTAATGATGTTAAAAGAGCATTTATCACCATAAAATGTGAGCACGAGAAAAAAGTACCAACATTCTGGATTTGAAGTGCCCAGCCTGCAGGTTGAAAGGCTATTGTTAAGCTTGCAAATGGAGTTTAATGTTTCTGTTATTCCATGGCATGTCAAAGGAGGGAATGTGAGGTCATTATTCCAGATTTTTTTATCTATTGATAAGTCTGCCTAAAAAAACCCAAGATTATTTTGGTATGCTACATGGTTTTGTTCAGTAGGATACCAGATTTGTTATATATTGCGATCAGTTTCTTTGTAAGAGACGGATTCCTTTGGGAAAGAAAAAAAAAAACCAACACACTTCAACTTTGACATTCCTGAGTGTTTTTTTAAAGCCTTTTATAAAACAAATGCGGGGGAGGAAAGGTCTCTGGTGCTTATAGGATGTGAAGGTAACCTTCAAAATGCAAGTCAAATATAACCTATGCAGTAATATCTACCTGAGTTGCCAAAGAGCTTGAAGCAATAACACATGAACAGCTGTCCAGTTCTGTTTCTATAGTAAGAACCCACACCAACTACCGTCAGTGCTCAACAAAGACCTGTAAAGGGAACAGTGTTACTACTCCAGTTGTCAACATCAAATACTGAAAAATGTCTTACCATCAATTCCATTTCCCCAAAAAGACAAAGGACCAGGTAAAAATTATGAAATTAAATGCTTGTGGGTACTGTTTTATGCCTTTATAATTTCAGTCCTCTCATGTATATTGAGGCCAAAGTTTTAGGCTTTTATCCACATTCAGATATGTAAGAAAAAATATTACAGTTGTCTTGTAGCCACTTAGCTTTTAAGGACAGGGAGAAATACATCACTCAAGCTCACAGTTAACTTCTGAAAGAGCTGACAAGGTCAGCAGCTGAATGTGACCAGCATCTCTTTTCTGGTACTGAGGACAGGTGATTCTTGGGTTGTGAATCAAGCTGACAGATCACCATCACTTCAACATATGCTAAACGGGGCCTGAAAGGTTAAATCCTACAGAAGGAAGCTGAGGAGGTTTTGATTGCACAGGTGCTCCATTTATTTACCTGCTCTGGTAAAGACTGACCCCTCCAGCCCAACCTACTAAAGATGAAATCATTACTGTAAGTCCTCAGCTCCTTCTTAACATCAAAGGACCTCATTCTTGTTACCATATATTTCTGTTACTGAAAACCAATGACAAATGCATGCTGCGCAAATAAAGCCAAAAATGCAGTCCCAATAACCAATGTAGGAAGAAATACAATTGCCACAACACAAAAGAGAACCACCCCGCGAGTCTGTGCCCATGAGAGGATGCAGAAAAGAAACCCATTTCCAAGCTTACTTCAATAAGAGTTAAAAATCAAGGCTGTTAAAATACAGATTGTACCTCTCAGACTTTCAGCCCAGGAAAATGAATGCCAGAATGAAATAGCAAAAGCAGAAATGTCATCAACAAGACCTGTATTACAGCCCTGCTTTTAAGGGCAAGCTTTGATCCTGTGCCAGGTGTGGGGAGGTGAGAGAGCAGGGTGGTGTTTCCATTTCTGAGGCATGACATGGTGCAAGCTTCCTTTGCTCTGAGCAAGCTCTGGATTTGTGTCCAGCACAACCCACTGCCACGCTCAGGACAAGGAACAGAACCGTACAAGTTCCCACCATCCTCCCCCGACCTGCCCTTGTCCTCAGAGAGACTCTTGAATCCATAAACATCAGCATAGACAAGACAGTCCTTTTGGCTCCTCTGCAAGATTTCCCCCAAGTTAGAGCCTGGTTTAATTTCCTTCACAATAACATAATATACATTTCTGCCCCTAGTTACTATGAAGTGCAGGGAAGAGTGAGCCAGGAAGAGCAAGTCTTCATACGGGCAATGCTCTGAGCAATGTTCCTCACTGTGATGGCATACATTGTCCTTCTGTGGCATCAAACATTCATTAAGTCAAAAGGCTTGGCTGTGCTCTCTAGGTTGTTAATAAATGGTGCTGTATAGAGCTATGGAGTCCTGCTCCAGGCACAACCCCTACTACAGGCTCGTCCTTATTGAATTCAGTTCCACTGTACTTACATTTTGTTTGCAAAAGGATTTCCACAATTTCAGAGAACAAAACTTGTGTAGCATTAACAGCTCATTGCGGCTCTCTTTTTGTTCTTCTGAGTCATCCAAGTTCAGGCTGGACGGACTTGAGAGACAATCTATCTGGTTGCAAATATGTGCTCCACTGGAACAGCTCCCAGTGGAAAAATTTTAGCTGCAATTCAACTGCCTGTTGAAATTTTGCCTTGATTTTATGGCCAAAGAGATGAAGGAACTAAGTTCTTCTATTTTTCCACAAAGGCTCCTTACCACTGGGATTAGTCTCATCATTACAACACTAACAGCAGCGTAGTAAAGAACCATAAGGCTTACAAAAGTCAGTTTGGACTAACCATCTTTCAGCCAGAGTGGAGAGGTCTGGTGCAGAAAGCCTGCCACCACTGTGTTCCTGTCCCTGTCCTTATTGGCATTGTGCATTCCCCCTGCCAAGCCTTTGCAGAATACCTTGAAGAGAAGCTAGCAAATGGCCAGACTAGTCATCATCCCACAGAGCTTGTCCTGCCCACCCCCCTCCTGTACCAATTTTGGAGCAACACAGTGGCTGTTGGCTTCTTGTTGGGCCCCGCACACCAATGCTGCACTCACAGCAAGTGCTGACTTTTGCCTCAAGCACCAGCTCTACTAAAAAGGAAAGTAAAGAGCATATTACCCTGCTGTTTCACAGGGAACCAAAGTTAGCACAACATATCATCTCAAGACAAAATGTTTGCTACCATCAGATCCATTCATCTTCTCTGGGAAGAGTCATTTTTGCCCGTTTTACTTGTGTTAGTAAAGGGGCAGCAGAGAGTCTTTTATCTGAAAGCACGTTTCCCTGGAGATCAAAAGTATGGTCTTTAGTTTTCAAATCTTCCCTCTTTATCCTCACAGTTCCCATATACGGGAAAAAAATGGCAAAATGTTAGTGAGAGTATATATAAATCACACCAACCACTGATCCTCTTATCCAGTAACCATAACACATCATACATTGCAAGTCTTTCTCTGAGAGAATAAAATAAATTACATTTTGCTTGCCAGCATACTGAACCTTATGTTGGTTATTGTAAATTACTGAAAGCACAAAGGTATAGTCTTTGTGCACTCTTCTTCGAACATGGAATATGAACATCAAAGGCGGCACTTATCAGAAACTGCCCTTTCTCTGCCTCTGCCTTTGACAATGGGCTGATCTCCTCCCATGCATTACTCAGAAGAAACAGAATTAGTCAAACAATTTGAAAAAACACTTGCTACCAAATAAAATAAATTATCTTTGTTATAAATATCACCATAACTAAATAGTTCAGCATTAAAATAATTAATTATAGGATAAACACTTAAATAGAGCTAGTAAAAAAGAGGCAAAGAAAATTATATATTCTTTACAATTTTTTTAAAACATTCAAGTTTTTGAAAATTTTATCACCTCTGCAGTTGTTCAAAAGAATCATTACCATCATCAAAATTCCATTTTAAACAGTAAAAGTTCATCATTTTACACGTGAAAACATTAGTCAGTGCGAAATCATCTTACCTCAAGACAAATTTTTTTTTGGCCCGTTTGTTGTCAGGGTTGAGGCGAGCTTGGCTCTTACTCTAAAGAACACACTGAGTTGTCATCAAGGGATTCTTCTAGAACAAAACTGCACTTTTTGCATTCTTTGCCACAAAAACCTTGAGAGTCTGTCTCTTTCTCATCAAGAAAAACATGTCACAAACATCACCAGCACATGTGTTTGTCCCATTCAAACTCACAAATCTATTTTAATTGCAGGGGTATCACAAAGCCAGTCACAGTTGTACCCCAGCCCTAGTTCTAGGATGATCTCAGAAATGATGCTGCTGTCTTATACAACTTAGGCTCAGGTGAGAAAGTAAAGCAACCTGAAGTTACTTTATGAAGTAACTTGTATTGACTGTTTTTCATCAGAACAGGACAGAGGATGGCTGCAATTTTTGCTTTAAACTAGTTTTTCCTGAGCAGCTGTATTTTTACTTGCAGGTGTCTTCATCTTTTCCCAACAGATAGATTAGATTCAGTGCTAGCTGAGACTCTACATCATGTTAAAACCTTACCTTCTTTCAAGCAACATATATGACTCATCAGCTCAGTAATTACAACAAATAAACCAAATTTCCTATCTGTGTCACTGTAAGTAGAGACCACTTAAAATCAGGGCCTACGGATATTGCTTTGAACGCGCTGCAGAAATTAAAAGAATGAGGAGCTGCAAGATTTCCTGAGCTCTTGGTGCAGAGCAGGAGTGGACCCTGCTCTCCCCATGCACTAAGCAGAGAGCAGGGAGATGTGAAAGTCACTCAAATGAGAAAAGAATGTCTCCTCTCCTTGTCAAGAAGAGCATTTTAATTAGTTTCTCAGTTTTAAAATGCACCAAGATGAATATGTTTTATAAGTGCTCTGGAGCCTGAGGCACACATCTGTATTACAGTTGGGTGCTTTTATTGCATATTGTATTTTTAATTGTTCCTTAGAAGATCAAGCATTTTTCCACCAAGAAATCTAATACATTATTATTATTTCTGTTTCCATAATTATTTGGATCACTGTGGTGCATGTCAGCCACATGACTTGTGTGTATCTTTCTTTTTCCTCCTCTCTCAAAGGATTCTGTTGTTCAGATTATGCAATCATTTTGTTAATACCAGGACAGATGGCCACAATGGAAACACACAGGGTGCTCTCTCTGATAGATACTTGCCAATGTCAACAGGAAAGAATGGAATTAAATTCATGAACTTTAGAGAGAAAGCACAAGCTTGTTCTTGAGCAGTGAATAGCATAATACTTTTACGTACACAGTAATAGCCAGTGACAATCTATAGATATGCAGCTTGCAAGACTAGAATAATCGAAAATAGGGCTTGAAGTAACCTTTAGAGGTTATATAACAGAGGGCTGCAAATACCCTGTTTGTCACAGGTGGCACTGGTAAGGATCCAGTGCTTTGCTATCCCAGCCACCCAAAAGGTTTCCTAACATCAAACCTAAATTGCCACCCACCTGCTGCAATTTAAGCCCACCATCTCTCACTCTGCCCACTGGTTATTCACCTCCTTTTTCAGCAGCCTTCTACAGTTTCAAAAACTGTTCCTATATCTCCCCGCTGCCGCCTCTAAACTAGGACGAACCAAGCCCCTAGCGATTTAGCCTCCTGCCCCCACAGCAATGCATCATCAACACTTATTGAATAACTTCTGCACTGAGCCCATAACTTCTGGGGGAGCTCCAAGGGACGCAGCTAAGCGTGCATGCTACACGATATGGTGTAAGTGGGGGAAGATGGTTTCCTACCCAGTACAGAGATAATCCAGATTTCAGCTTGAAGGCTTGCAGATTTGGCTGCTAAACTCACCAGGCTCCAGTTGCCAAAAGGAAGTCTAACACATCCGGAAAATTTCCATCCTCCTGATACTGCTGGTTTCCCATGATGTCACTGCTTGTTCTCAACCAAGAGAGAGGTTCTTAGATGTCACTCAGTAACACAGGAAATCCACTTCCATCCCCACAGAAAGAACTTGTGGTGCAGAAGGTGACTAAAGAACAGGAAGGTTTAATAAGAGAATCCCCACCACCAATTAAAAATAAGTATTTTTTTAAAGATTGAAAAAATATGGAAAAGTTAAAATATCAATCTGATGCTCCTGGTACCAGCAAAATTATGATGTTAAATTGGGCACTGCTGCCATGGGAAAGCCAGATGCACATTGAAATAAAAAGATAATCTTTGCTTTGTTAAATGTGCGGTCTCTGACAGAGTCCACACCTGGTAAAATTTTATCAGAGCTTGGTAAATCCAAAAGTCTCAAAATAATTAACTGGAGCAAGGTGTGAGAAAAGAATTGGGCATTATTGCTAGGGGAGACCTCTGCTTTTCTTTAAACCAAGTGACAAACACCAGATCCTGCTCAGGCCAATATTCCTCATCTTTACAATCAAAATACAGATGCATACACTAAGCAGACACTCTACCAATATATATTCTGTGAACTAAACCTCAAGATAAAACATGCTATTTCCAATACCTCGAAAACGTCAATATAGATTTCTTTGGTATTAAGCCTAGTGCTCACACACCCTTGTGAGCGCACAGTGATACAATATTTGCTAATACGATTGCATTGCTTTCAAGCAGAAATGGGTAATACAGATTTGAGTCTAATGAAAGTAAAACAACATTGTATAAAGTTCCTGCTACTAGTCATTCAGGGAACTGTCTTTGCATTCAAACACAGGTCTTAAAGTTTTTTCTTATAACCTCTAGCAGTTAAAGCAAAAAGCATTGATACTGAGGAGACTCTTCCTCAATTTCTGTATGAACTGGATCAGAATGTATGTACACTCTTTTGCAACTGCATTTCAAGAAAAAATCTTCAGCTGTAAATACCACAAGGCAAGTTGGGTGTGCCTGTGAAATGGTAGGATTCAAACCGAGAACTCCTTTGCAAACATGACTGTACTGCCCCATGTACAAATTCAATGCCTACAATAGATTGAAACAAACAACAATTTTTAAAGCAAGACAAGGGAGTAGTTCTGTGTTCATTCAAGCAGATCATATTAGCTAATGTCAGCTTTTCATGAACCTGACCTTCTACTGGAGAAATTTAACAACTTGTTTTGCTATACAGAAGTATGGTAGGTTTTGGAGAACAAGTATTTGCCAAACCCAGAGACCAACCTCTGGTAACACATATCCAAATTCAGAGCTGATCAAAACCTTTCCTCCAAGAAAATGGGAACAATGCAGCCTGTGTTTATCTCAGCAGACACCTTTCAGTACAGGACTATAGCTAACACAGTGGTAAGTAAATACAAAGAAAGGCAAAGTCCTGAATTTATATAGTATATTCTCAAAAGACCTCAGGCAACTTCCCTGTAGGATCTAAAGTACTTGTGCAGTGGTGATTTATTGCTGACCAGGAATATTTTTTCCCATCTTGACATTTTAAAATAGATTTTTTTATTATGTTTATTTCCATGCCAATCCAAAGAAAATGTCACAAACTAAAACTTAAACTAGAACCCTGAGAAAAACTGATTCTGGTTCCTTGTTTCAGTCTTTGTATTCCTTCATTCACTTATTCCAGCTGTCATTCCATTGTTTTGATCATTTTTCATTAAAAATGTTTTTGATGAATGCACATTTTGTAATGAAAAAAAGTTATAAAAAAGAACCCAGCAGTATTTTTATTCATACTAGTTCTACAGAATATTGAGTAAAACAGAAGGATGAGGTCAGCTGAGTTTATTTTCTCCATCTGACTTTTCAAAACAAATGCTTATCTGACTTAAAAGTTTTGTTTTACCTTGGAGTTCTTTAATGGAAGCACATGAAGAATTATGACAATTGATATAACTACTAGTGATACCTTCCCTAAATGGGCCACTTCACCACAGCTGTTGGAGACTGACAGAATCCCACTCATTTTAATTGCATGAGCAACTCCAAAGATTTCAGTCACACATATGAACACAGCAATAAGAATTTACCATACGCCTATGACACCACTGCTGGCAGTAGAAGCGTATTTAATTTCCTACAGATCACACTGAAGTGTTTCCTCCCCCCAAATCTATCAAGTGAAGCTTCCCATAAAGGTACTTGCTAGCACTGGGTCACATCTCCCTTCAGCAAGTTATAAGTATGGCAAAATAAAGATGCATTTCCCACATAAATTAAAATTGTTCTTATGGTTGCAATAGTTGTATCCCCAAGAGGAATGTTTGAGGTGGGTGGATAAACAAATATTCTAATCACATTCTTTTGAAAGCTGAAATTTGACTTCAACATTAGTTATAGGGTTTTTTTCTTTTTAATTTCTTCTCTTAGCTCAGTGGGAACTATAAAAAAAACCACCAACAAAAACATGTCCTTGTAGCTGACTGCTTTTCGATCTGTGATGATTTATTTACATGTTTATTTTCCTTGTTATAATGATTGGTTTAATATATTTTTCTTTTTTGTTACTGTTTTCACAGTGCATTTCAGGGAACGGTGTTCACTTGATTTCTAGCTGATGAGTGATTAATCCAGGGAGAATCAATCTACAAATCCTACAAGATAACTGGGTTCAATTCACTCATGTTTCCGTCCCACTGGCTATATTTTTACCACAGTTCCAGTGTGGGTTCCAGCTATGCATCTAGGAACACCAGCAGCGAGGAAGACAGTTTGAAATTCATATGCCTCTGCCCACTGGCCCAAGACTATCCTGATACAACAGAGACAACAGTTTACAGCTGTTTTGGACATATTGAGCCTGGATAGGGCCCCACATTGTTGCTATGAATCTGTCACTATCTCATCTTCATTGGGCCAGTGAAGGACAGACAAGTTGGCTTTCCAGAAGATACAAAACCCATATATAAGCATGGACTGCAGGAAAGGTGAGAAATCTGGTTGTGGGCTGTGTCATGTGGCATGCAAGCTAGAAACGTTGTCAGGGCAGCTGCATGGTGAAAAGGCCACAAGGATGCTGCGATACAACCACCTACTTTCTGGCTCACGCTCCCACAAAGCAGCTTAAGCGTTTCTATTGACTTCAGGGGGATTAAATGCAAAGGGATTACACAAAAAATTAGGAAAATTTAGGAAGAGGTCTCAAAGCAGTGTTGACATGCATCTATTCTGCACACTGCACTTACATGAGAAAAATGTGGAAAGTGCTTAGGGGTGAATTTAAGAATGTAAAAGTAATTAAAGCAGCAGCTCTGGAATTAGCTTCCTATGTAATGTAGCTACTTTTAATATCATCTATTTTGCATGGGCACACTGTCACTTCCTGCGGTGGCATGTTAACAGAGCTTTTAGCAGCAGCAGAGGCAATCTCTGCAGTCCTTTAACTAACATGGTCATATTCATTTATTGGATTTACAGCCTAACCACGCAACTGCTTCGCACTTTACAAAAAGCCATTACATTTTGCCATCTACACAACCCACAAAGGTCTGATGCCTTCATAATGTTTCCCCCTATAAGCCAATGATACAAAAACACAAGAGGAATTGAGCGGAGCCAGGTCCTGGATCTAAACTGGAAAGAAGGCAGCAAAGAGAGAGGTGTAAAGGAACACCAGAATGGGGGGGCATCAAGCGACACTATGGTTTGTATTTTTCTAGTCTGATCACAGGTACCTGCCTATCTGGTCAGCGACATCTACACCTGACAGAGCAGAAGAGAACCCAAGGTGACTAAATCATTATGTTTCATGAAGCTAGGTAGCTGGTGAGAGATGGTAACCCACATCAGTGCCTGGAGAGCAACATGAGCACAGCCATCACTTGGGCTTCAGATTACCTACACCCATGATACCGTCCTGCTCAAAGTCTCTCAGGAAAGGCTTCAATTTAGTCCTTAAATAGGAACTACATATTTTCAGAAAAAAATCTTTAAGAGGGTTCAAGCTGTTACAGAGACTGAGGGCAACATCAGGTAGAAGAGCAAGATTTATAGGGTCTGGAAGTGAAGAAATCCTGAAATAATGACCGTAGGAAACAATAGCAAGAATGCCAATAGCAAGAGCAGCAGACCAAGAAGAGCAAGACCAAGCAAACAATAGCAAGACCAAGACTACAGAAACAAAGCAAGATAGAGGCACTCAAATCATCACAGGCAAATGCTCAATATAAGCGTAAGTAATACTAGGGTGACAGTTCATTCTGCATATTTACATTTGTCTTCACTCTGTATTCACAGAGCTCTTTGAAATACAGGAGTAAACTTCTGGGAGACTTAAAGGGATTTAGCCAGCAAGATAAAACAAACAAAACACCCCTGTCTGAGGAGGAGCAGTAGATAAACCTAGTTACAAGAAATGTTTAAAGTAGTTGGTACAAAAAAAAAAAAAAGGGGGGGGGGCAAAAAAAAACCCCCAAAAAACCCAAAACAAACAAAACCCAACCTCCGTCCCTTCTTCTGTGTTAATTTTGTGTATGTGAGAGTATTGCTGCCTCTTTAGCTGATTTCCTACTGCATTGCAGTTCCTGTGCTGTGGGGCTTGGTGTCCTAACAGCAGGAGAAAAGGAAGAGTTGAAAGATGGAGACACAACAAGGACTGGGGAAAAACAATTCAGAAGGGTATTTCTGTTCATTCAGGGTGTCCCTTCCACTCCAGTCACTTTCTTTGTGCTCTTGCTCCTCGGAATTTTTAGCTGAAGCAGGGGCTGGGGAGAGGAGGGCTTCAAGACGGCAAAGATTAGGCTTGCAGTGAAAATATGGAGTTTCTGCTTTGAAACACACAGGAGTGCTCAACATCAAACAACCAGACCACATGGACATGTCCCATATGTTACCACATCACTATATTACCAATATTCCAAAAAGCTTATTGCCCCTCCTCACTTCCACCATTATATCTGCCCTCTATGCTTCCAAAAAGGGCTAGTGGAAAAAATTAACAATGCTCAAAATACTCCTGGTCCAGACAAGATATAGGAAAGCCTGAACTCAGGCAATCCCTACTCGATATTTTTGCTTGTCATGAGCTTGCAATTACCTGAAATTTTAGATGATCCACTAAGCAAAACCACAAGAGTAAATCTTTTGAAATTCATCCATCAATACAATGAATTCTTCACATGAGAAAGTTGAAAAATAGGGGGGTAAAAAGAACATATATAAGCAGAACCAAGAGAATCATCACCTGGCCACAGGTAAAAGTCTTTCTTTTAGTTCTATAAATAGATTTTTTCAGCACTGACCACCTACAATACGCCCAGTCTCTACCAGACAGAAGGAACACATCCATTTTTCAAAATGGTGCTTAGGAGCATGAAGAAAAAAAATTTACTGGGCAAGTCCTACATGACACTGATTGGAACTTTATATTCAGAATACAGATGGGCTCCAAGCACACAGCATACAGCCAGATTTCATTTCCCCTGCCCATGTTCAAGGTGTGGATAGTTAGCTCTTTTGTGTAAAAAAAATAGGCCAACTAAAACACTGAGATTTGGAGGCAGGGCCTCCTGCAAAGTTTAAAGACACACAGAACAAAATCTGGATTCAAGCCTGTTTAACAGGGGCAAAATTATTTACTAAGAAGTTTCCATTCCTTCATAACACCTCACATGCACATTGCTTGAGCTGCTCACCCTGTGCTGCTCTGAACTCCAGCTATGTGCAGGCAGCCTCACAGATCTTGTGTGGCCACTTCGCTTTCTTAACACATTTGAAAGCTCCAGTTGTTAAAAGACCTTTGACATGTTTCACAACTGCTTTCTTGCATCCCCTTTTTGGGGGAGTGGAGGGAAAAGTTGTTTTTAAGACACATCGTTATCTACCCACCACTGTCCCAGAGGTCACCTAATCATTCCATTTCAACACAACACATTTTGCATATTGGCATAATCTAGATAGTTCTTTCCACGTGTTTTAAAGATCTGCTTTCTCTGGTTACTGAAGATTGGCAAGTGTCACATAAGTGGCTGAAGAAAGGAAGCAGAGCACGAAGCCAAGGGAAAGTAACATTCAGACTGGGCCAGTACTAGCTCTCTTCTAAGGTACACACCCAAAATGCACACTCTTATCAATTGTTTACTAATCCCATCTCCATTAAGATCTGTTTCAAAAGCTCTAAAAGTAAAGAAATACAGTAAGTTCACATTTGTCCAAGCAGAGCATAAGAACATATGATGTTATTTTCTCTTC
Source organism: Haliaeetus albicilla (assembly GCF_947461875.1). Taxonomy (NCBI): domain Eukaryota; kingdom Metazoa; phylum Chordata; class Aves; order Accipitriformes; family Accipitridae; genus Haliaeetus; species Haliaeetus albicilla. The sequence goes on along the minus strand of NC_091491.1, from coordinate 23,775,957 downwards.
CAAATGGAAACTCTGGAAAAGAATGTTACAGCCCATCAAAATGCTTTTGACAAAATATTTTTCATTAAATAAAATGTTATTTAACAACATTTTTAGTTTTATTAGGGTAGGTATCTGGGGTCTCAAGTGAAGTCACAAAGATCCCAAATTAAAAAAAAAAGCCTGACCTTGGGAATCTGAAAATGGATGTTTCAACAACTCTACTTCACAGACAGTGAAAGGTTTGATCTCATTCCAATGGGGAATTTCAAAACCTTAAAGGCTGTTGCAAGACAGAATTTCTTGTTCCTCAGCCAGCTCTTGTTAGCATAGTCATAATAATCATAACCAGAGATTTATGTATTGTCTTTTATCCCCATAGAACATAAAGCAGTTTGCAAGTGATTGTGATCATAAAAAGCATGTACAAAACAATCATACTCACACTCCTCACTAAGCAAAAGAGGTTAGTCTGCACTGAAGTATGACAGCTGTTGAAAAAAGAGTTATGTTTTAAGAATAAGTGTGAGGAAAATATAGCAACTAATTGAACAGTAAAAGGGATTTAAGTAGGCAACTTATTCTTGTAACTGAATTTAGCTAGAAGATGAAAGCAAACAAGCAAGCAGTCTTGGCTGAGAGGATGTATGAAAATCTGTGCAACATCTGCTGTCTCAAGAAAGACTCCTTACAGCTGCACTTGCCCCTGTAACCCCAGTTGTAGTCCCTAAGCTAAGTACCATGTGCCTTGTTCCACCTGATGCAGCAAAACCCAAGTCAGAGAGGTTTGTGCATGCAGTTCATTAGAGTGTCTGGAGAAGTTACCACTTCACCGTAAACAGCTTCAAGACCACCAAAGTGGAAGTGGAACGTCACAGTAGCTGTTTCCACATCTCTCGTTTACATGATACTGGATTTTTTAAATATTGTAAATACCAATCTATGCAGTTATTTACACAAAATTTGAGGCATAGTTATCACCTCTATAAAGTCAAACAGCAGAGAAGATGAAGCCAGTTGACATGATTCCAAATAGGCAGAAAAGGCATTTGTCATTCACACAGCTTTAGAGGAACCACATGCCAATCTCATATTGTTTGGGGATTAATTCACAGAATACTCCTCTGAGAGAGCATTACACTTTAAAGATTGTGTCAAAGAGCAAAGCAGAGAGACCTCTGACAAGGAAGAAATTCCCAAGAACTTACTGACACAAGCTTCAGCTGAACCCACAGCTTCTGAAGTAAAGCTTCTGCTCGGAGAAAAACAATTACCTCTGTCAAATGCAAAGACAAGAAACTTGTGAAGTACTGCATAGGAGAAATACACTACTTATGAAAGTAGCAAAGTGCTGCAAAGAAGATTGACAGAAACTTTGCCATTGTCATGAGGGAGATTATGGTTGTGGGATGTCATTATCACTGCAGTGAACACTTGTCCTAAAGGCAAAAGGGACAAAAATAATAGCGTAAAAGATTGCAGGACTGGTGAATGAGATGCTGTATCTTCTGAATCTGTTTGAATTTGTCAGAAATAAAACTTTTTTTTAGAAAAATGATAACTGAAATCCTCTCACATCAGGTTTAGTTGCATTTATGAACTCACATGTAAGCCAACAAGCACAAGCTACTAAAAAAGCCTAATCACATTTACATTCTAGCCTCTTTTTGTTGCTATACTAGAATAAAGGGAACAAACTAGTTAGATTTGACCATCTCCTCAGTGTCCTCAATCACAGGGGAATTTTATAGGAGATCTAAAAGCTTCTCAAATAGTGGAATGAGCCAGGGTCACTGCAGAGACAAAAAGCCACTCTTGATCCCTAACTGAGACTGTTAGTTGTATCTTAGCAGGAACTGAGGCCTGAACCCATAATAGTTCAGAGAATGTGTCTGCTGTAGCCCTTGCCATGCACAGTCTGCATACAAAGGCAAGTCAGTCTGTCATGTTTTTGTTATAGCCTATTTTGTTCAAACCTAGCCAGCAAAGTATATTTGGACTTACTCTAAACCCCATACTAGAAGTCATCACTTTTCTGAAATGGAGCAAAAAAACCCCAGTTTAAGCAAAGCTGAGTACTGATAGCGCTGAACCAAGCAGGTTCAGTAGATGTGGACCACAATTAACAATAGGGAAAGATTTAGAAAAGGCAAAGCAACTTCGGTCGAAACCATGTCTATTCCAGATTATAGTTTCATATCTTCTCTGCAGAGAAATTTTCAAAGAAGGGTTCCCAGGCAAGAAGGGAGCACAGAGAATAGCAAACAGCCTTAAGAGTTCTTAGTGCAACTCAGAGTAAAGGGGGAAATGGAAAGCAGACCCTGAGCACAATTAAAAATGCTGTTTCTTTTTTTAACGAAAGGGCTCTCAGAGAAAGGAGCACAAACGTGGCTCTGTTCATAAAATGATAATGTATCCTCCCTGTATTCTCACAGGCGTCTGGGAAGTTCCCAACAGCATTGTGGAGGCTGCCTAGTGTTTCTCATTAGGCTCTTAAGAAGCCTTTGCTAGTGAAATCCCCAAGGAAAAATTAATAAGGCTGCTTTTGGTTAGACAGAGAAATTTAATTCTGAACGGATCCTTCGGTGGTGTGTTACCAGATCTCCTTGACTACAGTTAAGTTCTGTTCATCGTACACCCTGTAACCTATACAAAATTTTTCCATATATCTTGGCAAAGATCTGCTAGCAAAAGAAGGCTTTGTATCACTAAGGAGCTGAAGACTTCCAGACTCTTATGCAAACTACTTGGTGATGGAGCTGGACTTAATGCTTCCAGACTTAAGGCTGGTCTTAATGCTGCTTAATAATTTTCTCTTGCTTTGTCTTCTAAAGGACAGTATCTTGCCTGCTTACACATGAAAAAAGGTCTCTCCTCTGTCCTTTCTATAACTCCTGTGGCATTGCTTTCCCACACACTTGTCTACAAAAAGAGTGGTATTTCTCTATCAGACAAGAATGGCCCCACAGGCCAGCTCAACCCCCTCTTCCATTGGTCTTCCATAGACACACAGTAATACCAGTAAGCATCCAGGATCCAATGGCGCATGAACTTGAGGGTTCATACTTTTGGGGGCTCGACTCGAACCTGCCAAAGCTAAGACAGCACTTAAAAGGACTGACCTCTGGAGAATTTATTCAAGTTTCTTTAATTATTCCTATAACTTGTATAAATGAATAAGTTTCTACTGTGTATTTTGCCCACAGAAAGACCAGTAATCCAGGCACTGCTAAAGATCCCTCCAAAGCACTTCTAAAGATCATCTGTTTTCCTTTTTTCAATTAATGGGTATTAGACAAAGCTATATAGTAAATTTTGAGAACAGAATAAACTTGCCCCTTCCCCTCAGGAATGGGCATCAAAACAAGCCCACTTCCTTATCCTCATCTATAGAGAGCTTGCACCCAATTTCAAATGCCTACTGAGTCAGGAGGAAGCTTGAGCTTCAAGTGTAGAAAGAAAATAGAACAAGAAAGCCACTATAAAAGAAAGTCCTGTTATACAAATCCTCAGGATTAACTATATGACAGATGGACCACATCCCTTTCTAGATGTGCACATGGCTACCTAACTGGGCTATGTGAGGCTTTTTTTGTTTGGTTGGTTTGGGGTTTTGGTGGTGGTTTTTTTCTTTTCTTTCTTTCCTTTTTTTTTTTTTTTTAAGTTGTCATTGCTTATACAAAAAATGGGTAGAATTTAATTCCTTTTTCTGTACCAACTATTCCACATTTGGCTGCTGCGCAAGAGATTAGCTGCTTGTTCCTACTGCCAGAGTTATGTGGAGGAGGCACGTGGCCCTTAGCCAAGGTCATGAGCAACTATGATCAGATACTAATCCCAGCTGTCTATCCTGTAGGAACAGAGATGGGTAAGTGAAGCCTTTTATTCATGCACATAAGCAATTTTACTACAGACTGTCCTAATCTCTCACACCAACATTCAGCCAAGTCTATAAAACAACACTGTATGTTTTAATCCACAGTACTTGATCTGATGGCTGATGAGAGAAATGCAAGTTTGATGTGCAAATGATACATCATTAAATCAAAGCTCTGGAGGTCAAGAATGATCAGAATCGACTGTTTCCATTCACCATATCAAATGACTTGTTTGAGCTTCAGCTCAGCAGAAGAGAGTGATTTAGTACTTTATCTGGCTCTAGAGAGAATAACCTTCAATCAGGTAAGTAACTTCATCACAGAGTCACTGAAAAATACTACAACAGCCCAGCTATAACCATGATCAAACAGCACAATTCCTGTAGTTTAGTGGCTTCAAAGGGGAACCTGTGTTGTGATTAAACTTCCATTTTAAGAATACAAAAGAGGAAGGCACTACCAAACTCCAGACACTCCTGCAGGGGTCTGGAAGAGATTAGAATCCTCAAATGACATTGTGAAGCTAAAGGGCAGAAGCGGAGGAAGAAAAATGGATGTACAGGACAAATAAACAGTACAGTTTTCAAGGTATAGCAGCAGCTCAGATGGCAGAAAACTTTTAGAAGATGGTGGCAACTCTGAATTGCTTGGGAGAAAAATAAGAGAGACATAAGGAAAATGGCATACAGTTAAGCAGCAAGCAGCAAGAGAAGGTGTGAGATGAGGTACAGAAGTTACAGATTCTGTGCTTGCTGTGTTACTCTCACCAGCCAAAGCTAGTCCTGCTAAGAAATGCCAGGCACCCAAAGGATGCCTCAGAATCTTTTAACATGGCAGTGGGGACTGGATGTCCACATGTATTTGCTCCTTAATGCAAGGGGTCTGGGGTTTTGGGTTCCTCCATGAGCACCCCATTTTTTCCTTGTCTCTGAAATAGGAACAAATTTCTAGAGGTCAGTGAAAAGTTTCACATATTCAGGAACACAGACCTTCACCTTTAGTATTTGCAGTTATACACGCACCCCTGGGTCACTAAGGGCTGGCTCCAGAGCTGTGCCTTCCTTATGGCACACAGTCCCAGCTCCCGTTGATGCACTCCACGTCCCTCAGATGTGAGCCGTTCTGGCATAGGCAACCCAACAAAAGCAATCGGCCCCAAGACAAAAATGGGACATGAAGGCCTTCACTGAGAATTCATACGCAGGCTGCCGCAATGGCATTTCTGACTTTACACTTACTTGTTTTCAGATTAGCTTTTCCAGTTTTTCTACTTACTGTGGGGTGAGGGAAACTGTGGGTTTGGCTTTTATTTCATTTGAGATTTTGCAGATGAGATTTTCCAAGGAAACGAAGCTCTTCTATCAAAGAAAAAGAAGGCAGTAAAAAATAGTCAAACACCCCCCCAATCTAATATTGATTTTAAAACTTTTTTTTTTTTTTTTACATAGTTTTTACATACATTGGGTGATGCATCATTAAATTTTGTTTGGACAAGAGTCCTATCCTTGCAATAATAAAGAACTATGCACCAAACTCCAAGTGGTCTTCCCTGTGGAAATGTTAACGCCCGGACAGTTTCACCCCGATCATTTGGTTTTCTTTCTGTTTTCCAATGTACCAGCACATTGTGAAAAGTACACAGGAATCTGCCTTCTTGTCTGTAGCTGAATGAATCATAATCACCCTCAACAAATAAAGCAGGCTAACTTTAGGCGCATAAACACAAACTTGCAATGAATTAATCTACTTGTACGTTACACAAGATTAAACAACAAACAAGAGAATACATGGAAGTGACAATGATTCTTTAAAAGCTTAAAAATGATTTGGGCTGAGTTGGAAACAACACTGATTCTCATGTCAACATCTTATTTATTTTCCAAAAATGTCCTTATTTTGACTTGCTATAACCCGAGAAATTCTCGTTATGATTTTTTTTTTTTAAACTAGAAACAATTAAGTGATAATTTTTTACAATGGTGTGGAAGATTTAGATGACTTCTATATCTGCGCTCTCTTTGGCTGGGTAAATAGTTTTCCATCTCTGCAGGATTTTTCCTCCTTATAAAAAGACCTCTTCCCAGTTGAAACAGAGCAAATGTAATTAGCATCCTGCAAGGCTACATATTTCAAGATTTTCTTAAAGTTGTCTATTTTTATAAAAATGTATCAGAATTATGAACCTATTATCAGACTGTTTTTTTTCCCCTAGAGCTAAAAGCCAAGTGTCAGTGAACAAAGTATATGTATATGCAAGGCTTCATTACCAGTTTTCCATGCTAACTAGATTAGAACAGATGAAAGTCTTGATCCTAAGATGAGGCAATTAGGAGACTCTAGGTGAATCATAGCTGATCTTTAGCTTGAAGGTTTAGGTGAGTAACTACTTTTTACAAATTCCTTGATTACTGAGTTACCCAAGGTACAGATCAGTGTCCTGGATTATTTATCAGTAACAGCACAGGCACAGGAGAAAATCACCCACTTCTACCTGAGGTAAGGAAAAGAAATAAGATTCCTGCCAAAACCACCCCCAAGTCAATGCAGAATGGCTGGCAGTTCTTTAAAACATTACTGGATGTAACATGAGTTTAGAGGGAGGCAGGAGAGAAAAAAAAATCCAAAGATGGAATAGCAAGCACCTTTCTTTACAGAGTTATTTCATCTTGTATAAGTATATGGCTTTTCCCCTGTCAGTCTTTTATTACCTCCCTGTTCCTTACATTGTCTGGTTGGAATTACATTCAAAAAGCTTTGAATCAAACACTGCATATGAGTCAAGATTATTAAAGCCTCTCTATCCTTGCCGCTTATACTATATATGAGCATGATATGTCAGCTAAAAGGAAAAAAATGTCTTTTCTTTGCACAGAATAAGTTCTTTATACAACCTAACATCTCAATGAGTCAGAGACAGGGCCTGGGCTGTCCAAACAATGATGGGCCAAGCCTTAGATGTCATGTCACCGCTACACATTGGCTGATACAGGATGTAGCATTGTGTGTCAGATCTGCAGCTTATTCATATGAATCCCACAGAGCTAAACCAATTTATAAGCTGACAGTCTTGGTCCATGATATTTTTTCCTTCACATGAATACTATAGTATGGAAACATGACATGCTTAACTTAGAGTAGTAGTAGTGAATTGTTTCCTTTCCTGCTTAATATTGAATGGCAAGGGACTGGTCTTTCATTGCACCATTAACCACAATACCACATGATGAGGATGTGCAATGTTTATAGCAAGTCCTTGCTAGTATCTCAATCTAACATAGCACGGTGGAGATGAAATACTCTAACCACCTTGTGTTAATAAACAGGTTAACCAAAAATACTAAAGAAAAACAAATGCCTGGCCTAGCCAAAGCAAGCAAAAGGAGCACCGTGGTCTGAGCAGACATAAGGAATCTAAATACTGCATGTGCAAAAGATCTGCCCTTTGGCTATGTTACAGGGATGACGGATTTCACACTGAGTGCCTCAGTTGGAGCCTAACTCTCCTGAGTCAGTGGGGAGAGGGGCAGCTGCACAGGGTGATGCAGACCTGAGTCACATTCTGGAGCTGCCTGCTCTCTCCAGTAACTAGGAATCTATGCTCCAAACTTTAGCACCTCCTTTAAACCAGCTGAGGGAGTTGTTCTTCCCCATATGCAGAGACACTCAAATGATTGAACTTGTTCAGAGCCAGCTCAGACACAGTTTCACTGCAGCTTTGTTGGTACAGAGCTCTGTCCTGGCTAATTTACTTTGCATTACGCAGATCCCAAAGATATCCAAGAAACCAAAATACAAGATCTTTAACCCTTTCAACCTTTCTGCCAAGGAACCATGTATGTAGAAATATCCAACTCTGTACAGAGCAGTGTAGACAAACACAAACATTAACAGATACCTTATCTGTTAGCACAGATCCCGTGCCCCAAGTGCCAGGGAGGGGTGAAGAGTACCGTACGGCAGAGCACCCGCAGCAGGGGGGCACCATCTGGAGACCCTCAGCTACTCCTGTCCAAAGCAAATTATAGATGTGGCTGCAGAGGCTACAGATACATTTATGAACCATTGTAAGACACACACACACACACCCCCCAAATATGTGAAAGCATCTTCTGTGCCTAGGAGAAAGCAGCTTTGAAGTTCTAAGCCAGCTGCTGGACATACTCCAGGGCGCAGTGTCACACAGACTTTTGCAGCAGCTGATTCTCAGCACAGTTTTGTGTCCAGGGCTTGTCCCAGGATGACTGACCAGTTTAAATGCAGTCGAGACACAAGGTCCCACACAGCAGTGTGGAAAGGGGTACTTGTCACCTGACAGGTGTCTTCCTGCAAGACAACTGATGGTAGGAAGCAGCATTCTCTGTATAAACACAGTAGCATAATGGAGATGGGACATTGGGGAGGGGAAGAGAAAGCTGCAGCTCGTGATCAAGTCTTTGTAAATCACTGTTTCACACAGAAAATAACTGAATGGATTATAACATGCCAATGTTTTGTCATAAGTGATCAGACTAGCATAATATCAGAGCTCTGTGGCAAAGACACAGTCCTTTTTCTCCGAAATGCCTGTGCCTTCTCTTCCCCCACTTCTCACTTCCTTCTGATGCTCTTTCCAATGCATGCAACAAACAAGAGAGGCCTCCATGGAGAGCTTGCTCACTACACAAACTGCTTATCTCAAAGCTTGGTTATCTTCTGCACAGAATGATACCAGAGCCCTACAGAAATCCCTGTGGCAGATGTGGAACGGAGTATCTAAAGGCATCAGCACAGGGAGGTGAATTGAGGTTGTACAGACCTAGTTATAAGAAATGAGAGTATTCAGAATTTTTTGATAGCATTCAAGAAATAAGTGCCAATATTTAATAATAAAATTATTGCCTGACTTTCATCCTACTTTCTACATGTAAAACTCACCACACTTTTCAGAGAAGGGAAATAGCATCAGTCCATTTTATTGTGGGGAAACTGAGAAACAAAACAATACAAAGATTTGTCCATAGTAATCCAAAAGACCCATGACAGAGCTGGGCATTATCCTGAATCCTACCTTGTCCTTTGGACATCAAGTCTAGACTGGGCATGCCAAGAACACTCCGAGTCTCTGGGTGTTAGTGCTTGGCCAGCTGCATCCCGACTTCATGTCCGTGCAAGACCTACTGTACACACCAGCCACACTACCATATCTTCATTTCCACCAGAGAAGGAGGTATGCAGTTCGTTGGGAGCTGTAGGGCAACTATGGGCTGAAGATCTCTAACACAGCACACCCCAAATAAGAAATACTGTCAATAATCTCAAAATTAAAACTAGAAGAGAGCAACAAAATCCTTACTCAGAAAAAAAGAAAAACATGTTGAAAGCTAAGTCCTGCTGGTCACCCAGGTAAAAATATTACCGTTGTGTACAGAAAAGTAGAAATATACTTTATTATTAGCAGTTGCTGGGAGGCAGCTGTGTAAACTTTCTCCTGATAACTGATAGTGGGTTGAGCAACAGTTTGATTTACAACATTCAAATTTCCTTTCGGTTGTCCACTCCATTATATATACATCAGAGAACACCACAGAAAAATTCTGGCCTGTCTTCAATTTAAACTATTAGTGTAATACTTTGACTCATATGTCTCTCACACTATAAATGTTTTGCTAATATGATACAATGTTCAAGATGAGGATAAATCGTGGCTGTAAGAAGAATTTGCATTCCACTTCCAGAATCACCCTTTGACTATCCAGATAGCTTTTGTCATGTCATAGCTCTCTATTCTTAGTAAAAACTAATTTAATAAATGCAAATCTATTATTAAAACCAGGCAAAATGTAGTATGAAGATGTTCCCTTTCTCCTTGTTTTTTTTCATTGTGTCAGGGACAGAACAGAGGCTATGATTACTTTTCTGCTGCTCTGTACACCAGTTTGTTTCATACATTGGGACACTGGGACTTTGAACACCCATGGAACAGTAATCATCAACTGATCATCAGTGATTTAAGCACAAAATTGAAGCAGTCACAAACAGCTGAAAAACTCAAGCTATTATTCAAAGCTCAGTCTTTGTCCATTTTGATCTGAACCGAAAAAGACAGCTGGTTCTGGGACCAATTCAAAATAGTTTGGCCTAGAATGGTGCTGGAAGCAGGAGCTGGCTTGCTAACAAAACTTGTTTTTCCACAGAAAAAATAAATTGTAGAAAATTTTCCAAAGCTTCTGAATGCATTGCTAGAATAGCTGGATTACTTTAAGCCATTTCTATTATTAACAAACTGTTTCATTAGCTTCAGAAACCAAGACACTTTCTAAAGTATTTATTTAACAACCATATATATATATATGAAAGAGAAAAAAATAATTTCCTCCCTACTTCGCTATCTCCTATCCAAACATAAACTTAATTTCCCTCCCTGAGTAGTATAGTTTTTCTGTGAGATAGGAAAACATTGGTGGCTGGTCACAAGTTGGGGTCTTGGTAACAGCAGAAGTCAGCATTAAATCATCTGAAAGCAGCACGACTGACCCAGCTTGAACACATTCATTAAAGATTTATATAAAACCATCTGCATTCAAAACATGAGCCAAAGGTTCAATTAAACTGGATAAAACCAAAATGTAAGTTTACTAAAAGTTACTGCAGAGAAGGAATTTGACTGATTGCTTACATAGGGTGAATGTGGCTCCTTTCAGACGCAGGGCCACGATACTGACCTTAGGACTACCTGCAGTACTTGCAGCCTGCAGAAAATCAAGAGAGGCTGGCTTTGATTCTTTAGGCATCTTGGATGAATTTTAGGAATGCCTATATTCATACAAAATTATGACTACATCCATTTCTTATAAAAATATTCTTATAAAAATATATAGTTTTGCCTAAACAGTATGTTGGATATTTAAGAAATCTGCAATGTTTTTAGCTCTTCAGAAGAAATTAGCGGTGTGCTTCCAGCAGTGTTATGCTTCAAGCCACTATAGTCTAGTACACGTCCTTCAAATTCCACAGCCCATAGAGGATATGCTAAATCAGTATTTTCCAAACCATCAAGGTCTTCACTAGAAAGCCTTAGTCCTGTAACAAGTTGACCTTACCCACATCAGAGTTTTGAGAGAACTTTGCACCCCACAGATCAGCTCAAATTGTGCTTTCAACCTGAGACTGAAAAGGAGCCTTTTTTTCCAAGTAGGAGAAAAGTAAACTCAATCCTATCCCTGGAAATTTTTGTGGAAATATTGGGTTCCTTCTGCCCCCTAAAAAAGGCAAAAATACTTAAGCTGTGTTTACAGAGTACAGCATTTTGGAACAGCCTCTTTAAGCAGGTGCACTTTCAGACACACTAAATATCCACAGATCTAGCTGAAGAGAAACACCATCTTCTTGTGACATCATGTTCATCTTTCACTCCCATGGCTTCACATTCATAGCTTTATCTTTCACCTTTAGGTAGGTTGTTTACCAGTAGGTTTTACTGGCAGCATGGCTTGTGGCATGTTGTCTTCCTAACCAAGGTCTAAAGACATCCAACAGTCATATATTCAACTTGGTGACTTGCAGGCTCAGAACTGAAAAGATCAAGCCAAGTCAGCTTCTTTGATGAACTCCATGCTACAAATGCTGAGTCTCTTAGGACATCCGAGTACTGATTTTGGTGCTCAAAATAAGTTCTTTAGATTATCTTCTGTGTGACTGCTACATAGGGAAAAAGTCAGTTTTAGCTCTCAACATACAATCTTCTAAGTAGATGAGCCTCCAAGTAAAGAAAGATATGAATCATTCATTCTGAATCTAAACATGCTTAGACTTTGGGTAACTGATTGGAAATTAATGCCTCAGATTTATTTCCAATTAAAGTAAGGCTAATTAAATTCCATAGCTCCCTGTGTTTATTCTTTCCAGATCTATGTACAGTGTAACAAACAGCTACTTCAAACACTTCCAAGTAGCTGTGGTATGTTTGTGGTTGTCTACTGCAGCTCAGAACCATAAAAGGTATAATGCAGATTCTTTTCCTTTTTCCAGTTTTCAATTTTTTTTCTCTCTGTTTGGCACATGTTAAATAAAGGGATTTTATCTTGCAGTTGCTACTGCTCATTTTCGGATGCATCCCTGATCCCACCACAATTAACTAGAGTGTTTGTCTTCTGCCTCCACACAGCATAAACAACAGGGCAGGCCCAACAGGAGGAATAGGGAGGAATAAAACAGTACTAAGCAACAAGCTATTTTAAGTGTGCAAAGGGATAAAGTCTTACACACTACAAAGTCTTGTCTCAAGGGACTGCTGGTTGGAGGAGAAATGAAATCTTCTTGCACCTCTAGAAGATACACTCAGCAGTCTTGCAGCCACCCATTAACATGCTGCCACTGAAACACCTGTATTTCGGAGTGGCAGAGCTTATGTAGTCATAGACCAACTCACCCCAGTTCCAGTCTGTCTGTAATTCCATACTCCTCAGACACAGACCATGCCTCTTGCAGGGACATCTCTATTGCAGGCTCAACTTGAGGATCTCTCTTCACACGAGCTTATCAAGTTGCATTGCCTCCTTTGCCTGCAATAAGAATGACAGAAGCAAGAGTTGGTCTCTGAATTGCAACTTGAGTGATAAATTTTTCCGTCCTTGATTCAATTTGGAGAGAGAATCTTCCCAAATGAGGCTGTGCATGGAGCTCATCCACCAACTTCAGCTGCTTAAAAAGAGATGCCAAAGCTCACTGAATCACCCTTAATTTGCTGCCTCACTTTAAGGCAAAAGGATTAGCTATGGCTTAACTGAATTCTAGGTAGGCGGCTGACAGACTGGAAAAGACCCTGTGCAAATCCTTTAGGAGCAGGGGGTTTCAAAAGCATTAAACTGTTAATCCAATAAAGAGGAAGGGACTACACTAGTTACACATGCAATCAAACTTAATATAACTACACTCATTTTGAGGGAATGACTAACCTGTGAAAGCAAGGATGTGAATTTGCATGACAAGTGTCTAGCTGCCATCCCTGAGATAATGGCTGGCTTCACACCTACTGTGTTCATAGAGGCACAAGAGAGAAGAGCTGTATTTATCGCTCTGAATGTTACTCATGCACACACTGATTTATGGTTATACTTCTTCCAACAGCTTGAGCTATGTTTTGATCCAGGATAGATAGCCAGAAGAAACATGAAGTCAAAATCAGCTAAAACTGAATATAAACATATGTTCACAAATGTCTGATCAAATTTATGATTTTCATTAAGATGTGCTTAGTTTTACATCTGCTTTACAAGGAAACTGCAAAGCAAATACTGAATTGTTTAATCTATTTTTTATTTTCCATGACCTCCGATATTGCTGCACTGCAAAATAAGGTCTCAAAACTCACCATTTCAGCACACGGGAATCTGAAAGAATTTCACCTCCTTTCCAGGTGCTATATTTAAATATGTATACCCTGCATAATATTTCCAGAGGCAAAAATAGACATTCTCATTATAAATATGTATAGCAATAATGTTTGCATCTGTTTATTTTTTTTACTATACAGAGAAAGCAAGGAAGAGTAAAATTGCTTGTAAGTACAGCTGCACAGAATAAATCCTGTTTTGAGGGGATTTTGCAATATGTTGAATCTTGGTTTCATTGTGACTGGAAATTCTCCAAAGGAATGTTTTTCCATAGGAAAACGCTGACTCATCAAAACCAAAGGATTTAGCAATAGTAAAAGGCCAACTACAGTGGAAACCTATCTTCTATTGGAAATATGCCTAGGCTCCTGCCACCTTGCCTGAGGCTCTGTGTTGCACAGATGGGAAACCAAATCATCCTGAAACTAAAAATAAGAGATTTGACATGGAGATAAGATCATGCAAGGCCCATTAGCTCCTGTTTCCAATGTCCTAAATTTCCAAGGTTTCTCGTTCTGACACAATTCACCCAGAGGATTACTAGGCTAGCAGTGAAGGATTCAGGGTCCTGAGAAGGTAGATGCCTATGGTCCCCAGGGCCAGGAGATCCCACTGCTCCCAGCCTGCTCTTTCCCCGTTTGCCAGCCAGGGTGACAGAGCTCAGGAGCTTTGGTTTATGAGAACACTGTAAAAACCCCAAAGCTCCTACAGAGCACAAAAGATATCATTACCACTACTTCTGAAAAAAATGCTTCTCTAAACTTTATTTTGCCCCCCAAAATGCTTCCAACTCTGTAAAGCATCACACTGAAATATAATGTCTTACTTCTATGATACTCCTTATTTGGACACTCAGACCCGTTCCCTTTACCATTAAATACTTAAAATGCCAGAGAGAGAGATCTCCCCAAACTGAAGAATATTTGGTATTTCTGTCAAGTGGGGAAATTTTATTAAATATTGAATCAATAAAATTAATTGAAAGGACGAATCAAATATATCAAAGTATAAGCATAGGTCAAACTACCACAAAAATCCCCAAATTCATACACCAGGGAGCTGCAGGTGCTTAGTCACCCTGAAAAGGGCCCAGGTCTCAAACTTGCTACACATTTCTGGAAACTCCAAAAGTACAATTATGCTTCTCACCGCCCCACAAACATCAGTGCACTCACTCGCACTGATAGAAATAAGAATGGGACTTGGCTCAAAAAGTTACTGCTTGAAGCTTGCAGTCTAGGAAACTATAACTTCTGGAATAAAATTTACAGAGAAGGTCATGACAAGACCGGTCTCAAAATCTAGCTGACTATTAATCTAGATACAGACTCTATGGCAAAGGGCTTGCACTAAAGGGTGATCTCATCTTGCTAATAAATGCAGAAGCAGTGTCCATGTTATGGTGATGAGATCTGCCAGCCAGACTCAGGTGAGATCACACCTGCTCAGCAGATCATTATGAACAACTGTCCTTTTACCTGACCAGGTCTTCTGATGCATAAGTACTTCTCAGGACACTGGGCTGTCACAGACTGCTATTTGGTCATTGTTCCCTGCTCCACAGGGAAGGATTGAACAATTCTCAGCATGCCAAGAAATCCAGCTCTATCTTCCCACTTTATTTAATTTGGACAATTCTATTCAGAGCTGGAGCCAGCAGCAATAGGGGGCTACAGGAGCGCCAAGTGGCTGATGCTCAACCTAAGCAAGCCAGAGACAATGCTAGCTCCTTCAAGAGTAGGACTGCTATCATGGGCATGAGTGTTTTCAAATCAGTGGCAACTTTAGATATCTCTGTAAGACATTCAGTGCAGATTTTGGAAAGTGGAGTTGACTGCTCACTAAGCAAATCATCTTGCAGGGAGCATGTGACTTTGATGCTCCTGAATTTGAACCAGCTGCCCACTAGCCTTGGTGGGACAGGAGAAGCGTAAACTTTCAAAATAAAAAGAAAAATTCAAATACCAACTAAGGACAGCATATTAATGACTTAACTGAAATTTCCTACAAAAGTTGCAGTTTCTGGCTTTGTTTTGCAATGAGATCATGTTTTATCGTTTAGATGCACTAAAAGATATAATAATGGGAATTACTGTAATGGAATTATACATAGTTAATAACCCACTAGCCTGTATCTGGGAAAGCATCCCACAAGTGTGCAGCTCTCAGTATGAAGCTGAGATGTAGGCTAGAAAGTGCTAATAAATCCATTATATATCTGAAAATTGCCATATGCGTTATTAAACAACTTACTAGTTGCTTCTCCTAGCAATGGGACCTGCAACTTCTAATGTGGCATTCAAAATACAATGGCTTAATTGCCAGTTCCTCCTTTTCCTTCGTATCTCTTTCTTGAGGTAGGCTTTTATGCTTGCCCTTTTCCAGTATTCTGGATCCTTGCCTTCCCTCCCAGACCTCAAAGACATTCCCTTATGGCTATCTCAGAGGGGCTGGAGCAAAATATTTTGGAGCTCTTAAGACACTGTGAAACTTCAGACCCACAAGTTGACCATTATATGAAGAATCACAGTCTGCCTGTAACAAAGAAAAGCACCACTGCAATGGCATGAACCCCTTCAAGTCAATGTTAGACTCCCTCTGTGGCCAAAAGAGATTCCTCTAGAAAACCCTCTTCCTCTCTTAGCCATGCAGTTTTCAACTGAAGAAAAAAAACCACCACCAAAACTTCTCTTTTTCTCTACTGACTAGAGAATGAGGGAACCCCTATACTTGTCCAGCTGTAGTTATTCTTTGTGAAATTCCTTAGTGGAAGCCAAAAGGATAATGGAGATTACAGAGATAAGGAGCATTTCAAAGATTCAGGGAATCTTATCAGAATTTTGTGCAGCCAGAACCACACAGTGAAGACTACAGATTTCAGTTTTCAGTAAACTACAGTACCTTTCATGAGAGTTAGTTGCCACTGATCTCTATGAAGAGCACTACTGAGCACAAAATGCTGGGAGATGAAAGGGACAATAGAATCTAATAAAATCATAACGTAGGATTTCCACTGCTCTTTTCTAAACTTGTCTTATATCAGAAAGTTTGACCTTTGGAGGATTGCTTCTTGGAACAACTCGTTCTGGAGCACACAGAGGAGAGGATGTTCTGACCTTTGTCCTGAAAACATATGAGCCTGGCTTGGCACAGCTCAGGAAACAGCTCTAGTAGAGCTGTTAATGAGCAGTTACCACCATATAATCAAATGCAATGTTCTCGAGGAAGAAATCACCAGGGTGGGGGATATAGCAAAGGAACGTTCAATCTAGCAGAGTAACATCGAACTCTAGAAAGAGAGATTTTTTTGAAAACTTAATTTTGTTAAAGACACCCTGAAGCATAAATATACAAATTGAGGTACATAGCAAAGATTTATTTGAATCAAAAAATCCATCCATTAGAAGAGAGAAATCCAGCCCCAGCTGCACAGTAACCTTAAGTAAACTAGAAACAAGAAATAAATTGACTGATAATTAAGGCCAAAGTATTCCACGTGACTCACAGACAGTGATCCAGAAGAGTATGATTATCATAAAACTTCAATATTAAATGAAGTTCCCTCTAAGCCTGTAAAGTCCCAAGTGCTAATATCTCCTTTGCTTGTTCAGCTAGGTTGTCCAGGGTATAATAGGGTGGAGCTCAGTTTTACCAGTTATATACTGACATAGGCAAGAATAGTCTAGCAGGTACTATAAAGTATACGTGAACTTGAAAAGGACATAAAAATGAGACAGTTATCAATGAGTTTATGAACTTGACTCTCATGCATACAATTTGAAAATACATAGTCTAGTGTATAAGTAAGATTTTATTTTCTAAAGCAATGGAAAGTTTGTGCAAAAAGTAGCAGACAAGAAAGGAACTTATTCAGTAAATAAAACTGCATTATAGCCATCTACTAGAGGGTTCCTTGCGTCTTCCTTTGAAGACAATCAGATGGCCCTACCATTTGAGACAGGGAGCTAATTAGGTGTGACTACAACTATCTCTTTATGCATAGATGTAAAGATGTGCCCCTAGCATCAATACTTACAAGGACAGCAGAAGGCCAAAAAGCCACACTATCTTGCAAATTTATGCAGGATGTTATGGGACAAAGTTTCAGGTTTCTCAAGGCTGCAAAGTATCTCTTTCTGTTGAGTACAAGATACGCTGATGTCTTGAGATATCTCCATAATCACCTTCCTCTATAATCCTTATGTCCAAAGTCTGCTCTGATAGCACACAGCTGTATAACCTTGAAGCAGAGTTCCATAAAAACAGGGAAGGTGGGAGAAGCAGGGCTGTGCAAAGTCTCGTCCGGGCTTTCCACTCAGGCACCATCTGCCCACTGGACTGAGAGATGCATTTGGACCTTCTCTGAACTATATGATGGGTACATCATACCTGGCTTCGTACCTTGCTGAACTTTCACTTTGCTCTTCTTCACTTGACCTTGGACCTATCTTGTCACCAGACAAGTCTGGTGATCACTGGACTCTTGTCTAGACCTGGCTATACTCATTGGACCTGCTGTGCCCTCATTCAGGTGCTGCGGGACTGGACCGTTGTCAGAGAAGTTGCTGCCTGCCACACTGTCGCTCCTGGCTCCCCTTCCTTCGCCAGTCACCTGGCTCTGTAGCACTTCACCATGGCCATTCCGAGCACCTGCTGAACAGCACCTCTGTACCAGCTTATGCAAACAGCCCAGCATTAAACATCTGCAGGATCAATATTTTAAATTAACTTCTAAGTGTCAACGCTGTGGTTCCCTCATCTTGGGAAAACTAGAGAGAGTTGGACTGATGTTCATGTTGTGATGGAAAGTTCTTTGGCTGACTTTGTGGGGGGTGGTTTCCATCCCTTTGTGGAGCCATGGTTTATTTTGTTTCTTGTTTTGATTCTTGGTAGCTTGCCAGTGTCCTCTGGGATAGATTATTCCTCAGCATTTTCTGAATCTCTGTCAGTATAGTCCAATGCTTCCTCCTCCCAGCTCTCATACATGCAATGACTCAGCCCTGGCTCTCACTTTCCCTTTGTTGAACTTTGTGACAATTTTTTCAGCTGCATTGCTATGTGGCCAAAAGAAGTATGTATACACTGTGCCAAAAAGGAGTCTCAAACAACAGAAAGAGCAAGAAAGCTATTCGTTTGCTTTGTAGTAGAAGACCTCTGTGTTTTAGGTCTCAGAACAATATGTGTAGGGACATTTGCATTTATCTACCCAGGACTGGTATGACACATAAGATGCTCAACATCTGTTGCTAAATCTGCAGAAAATTTTAGCTGAAAAGTTTTGAATAATGCTTTCTTGTTTCATAGGTCTCATATCACATTATCATCAGAGGACACTAACAAGACACATTTGAGACTTGAAAATGTTAAGTGATAGAATGAACTGCAGAGATAGAGTCATGGACATACAAAGTGGGTTAAGACACAAGTCTCTTTGAATTACAGGCCTAGAATTGATTGCAGGCAAAATAACTCATTATTGTTGCTAAAGGCAAGGACAACAGAATTAATGCCTAGAACTTCATAGGGAAAGACCACAAGGAGCTGGTGATGTCCCCCGTGGAAAAAAAAAAAAAGGATAAGATAGGTGGAAAAATTGGGACTCACTCTAAGGCAATTTTCAATTTACCTTTAAATGGATAGAAGTGGATAACAAAGTCCTTGTTCAGATAAGCTTGACGTTCTTTTCACAATTCAATTCCAATTAAAGACATACAAGGAAGGAAAACTCTTAACTAACATGGAATGATGCATGGTACCTTGAGGGGCAGGGAAAGCAATACATGTACTGTGATAAGAGAAATCCTTAATCCTGCCCCCCCCCCCCAAATTCATGATTTAAAAAACTGCTATACTGCACCATGTCACTGCATAGTTATTAAAAGCTTGATACACCAGTGTTTCCTAACATGGAATAATTAACTCCTCTGTGAAAGGGGTCTGAGGCACAATTAAATTCCAAACCGAAGTCTTAACTCTGGCTTACTAGAATAGCCTGAACTTTTCCCAAGTTTCAAAATTTAGGGAAAAACTTACAAATTAAGTAGAATGACTTGATGAGCCGTGCATGCATTTTTCCTCCTCTTTCTCAGACTAGTTTTGTCAGAGCTGTGCTCTGCTACAATATTTTACTCCATTTGCTGAGTCGCAGTAACTGACATTGATCTCTGAGGCAAAGCTCTGCCTCTATTGATTTTGTAAGAACTCACAAACCCAGAGATCAAGCCTTCACCTTGGCATAAGAGCTGGCAGGCTTTTGTTTATTCAAGAATTATTAGTACCAGTTGCTGCTGGCCGAGGGATACACAAGACCCCCCACCTTTGCTGTATTCTTTTAGACTTTGTTCTCTTGTAAAACTTCACCAGTATTCAGATTCCTAATTCAATGAAGACTTGTAAACAACTCCCCCTATCAGCATCTTTTCTAGGTCACAGTCAGGCTTTCAGAGACATCTTCCCCGAGGGGGATGTGCTGTTGCCGTGGCCTTTCCTTAGGATATCACTTATATAACAGCGCGATCTCTGCAGTGACGCAAGCCTCTCGCATTCCCGGCCACAGCAGGACAGTGTGTGAAACATGCACCCTCCAGGAAATAGTGCTCCACTTGGGATCTCAATCTGGGGATGGGCCTGAGCTAAAACAGCAGACAGATGCACGTATTCTCTGAAGATCATGCTCATTTGTATGTACACAAAGAATTGCCAGGGTTACTACAAGGTTTTTCTTCTACCTCCAAAACAATCTGCTCCCAACTTGCCAGAATCCATTTCTGTGCCATGGTTTAGGCTGCTCAGCCTTGAAAACAAGAACTTCTCCATTAGTACAAATTTGTCTATCCTTCAGGTTGGCTGTGGGGAAGGGCTGGAACTGTGAAGACAGAAATATCTCTGGTCCGTTATTTCACTGTCAAATTGTTTAGGAACCAATAAATACGGATTCTGTTCCTGCCTTCTAGCATTCAGAAAAAAAGTTAAAGTAAATGAACAAGGAGGAAAATGGATGCAACTCCTTCCCATTCTAGAAGCTAGCTAACAGACAAGCTTACATTGTACTTACTGTGACTAAATGGTATGGTTTGTCTCCTTCATATAACCATTAATAGTCTTGAGTGGAACAAAAAAAAGAGGTTCAAGAAACTATGATGTTTATACCAAAATGCCTTGTTCTTGGTAAAGCATGTTGATTTTGATAAACAGAGTAGTTTCAGTAAACTCCAACATTATATAGAAGCTGTTCTTTTCTGATTTAAAAAATTATGATTTATAGCACTCTATACAGTCATCTTATAGCATTGTATGCTATGGTTTAATAGAGATCACATTTAAGGAAGTTAAATATGTGTTTGTTAAGCTATGGATAGGCACATCCACATTAGGCAGGATTCTCTAAATCTTGTCTGATTTTTGGAGTTTAATAATATTTAGCTGGGAGATTCCTAAAATCCTGGGTACCCTATGCACAAGTCAAGCAGGTCAGCAGTTCGCAAACATAAGACCGCAGGACTCGAATGAGCTGGTAAACTCCACTCTGCCTCAGTGCCAATCCTGAGCTAATGGATTGGGGGGGGTGGGGAAGACAACAGTGAATAAGGACTGTGTTAATTACACAGACTGCACACACACACAAAAAAAAAGATGTTTGTGGTGTGACAGACACAGAAATGATACTAAACATTCAGTGTGGGAACTTCTTGTCTTCGCATAAAGGATTAATTCTGGCTCCCAGTTTATGCATTAGGAGCATTTGGGGATATTATTAGCTGCAGGTTTGAGGGAGTTGGTTGGCGTTTTTTTTTTAAAATCTGATGCATCTTCATAAATTGTTAGATGATATGAAGAGAAAGCAGAACAAGAAAAGGGAAACTAGAGAGATGTTAGACTAAGAGTACAAAATGGTGCTATGTTAGGAAAATTATTTATCTTCATATGATGGAATAAGTTATTCCCATTTAGCTTGAAGCTTATTTTCCTCCTAGCTCTGCATAAAAGAGCTGATCTACATTTTAGTTGACTATTCCAGGGCAGATTGACATCAGTTTCAGGCACAACAAAAGAGAGAATGGTAATTCTGTTCTATTCAGACATGAAAAAGTTAGAAAAAGAAATCCACTAAAAATTTACAATTCACTATATAAGATGAATAAACTACCAAATAAGTAACATAAAGACAGATCTATTATTCTTCTAGGGCAAATTTGGAGCCACTTCAATGACTTTTTACTGAGGAAAGGAGAGGTTTTTTTGCAATACAGCCTTGCATGGTGGGCCATTTCTATTCTACTCCACAGATTTCTATAAGAAATCAGTGAAGCTGCAACAGGTTTTCTCCAGTACAATGGAGAGCAGAACCTGTTATGACTGTTTTGCTATTCTGTTTATTAGCTTTATACTAATTTTATTTCAGAAGTGACAAACAGCCTTTAAGACTTTCACATACGCAATACATAGCTGGTACATCATTCCATTTTATAGTGGGGAAGCTCAAGTTTTCACATATGTATATTTGAATCTGCCCTGCTTACACATAGGCATTGAGTTTTGAACATAATTCTTACCACATACAATCCAGGAGACTCTTTACAGTGGTCAGCAAGCTACAGAAATTCAAAGACATTTGAAAATCCAAATTTCAGTGTTTCTCTTCTGGTTCTGAAAGTGAGTTTTAAAAACTCAGCAGTATAGAGAACACACAAGTGGTTGGTTTTCCCAGCCCTTGCCAATTCACAAGAGGGAGCACAATGCATCAAAGTAAGTATTCCTCAGAGGCCTGTACGGATATCAAGTGAGGTATTGACTCCAGGTAATCTATAGAGGCATCTTCCCACCTAATGCTTATTACAATTAATGGGAAGGATTGCATGGCCACAGAATCAACCAAAGGCATTTTGCATTTACTTGCAAAGCTTCCTTCAAGAGACACCTTTCTCTGGTTTTAAGTTTCCCTCTCATCATCTCCTCCTCCACAGCAAGGTTACAGAGCTCCCCACTAGACGGTCCCACATAAAAATTTGTTCCGAAGACTACAGCCCACAATAAATTTGCCTATGTTGAGTGACTTCAATGACTGACAAAGCCAGGAAAAATGGAATAGATCACTACTATGACTTGCCATCCTCTTTTAGTAACAAAGAAGCGGTGATTTCACTTTGTTGGGTAGCTAACATGAGAATTGGCAACCAAGTTACAGTGGCCCTTGAAACCATCTCTGGATATACTGGGCCCCACTGTGATGGGCACACTCAATAGGGAAGACTGTAGAAACCACAATGAGAAACTCTTCTGGAAAGTTCACGTGACAGCAAATATGGGAGCCCAGGGAACTTGTACTACATTGCCAAAGCTGTAATTTAATGTTCAGACTGAATTCATTGCACTGTGCACTGGGGAGACAATGTGGTCTGGAGGTTACAGAAGAGGGCTGGGAACCACAAGTATCCTCTTGGGATCCTATCCAAAATGAGCTGCTCACTGCGTGACTTGAAGTAAGTCACTTAATCTGATTTCTGTATGCCTTAGTCAATTTAGATATAAAACTGGATAGAAAGCAGAACAAAGCTAAAATTTCCTGGTGCTGCAGTCAGGCCTTATCTACGCAGAATAAGTAAGTCCTTTTGACACAATTCATTATGAGAGGGAATATCAGAGAAGGGAACCCAGAAACAGTTTGGTTTCTTAACAAGAAGCAAAACCAGGCACAAAAACTGGCAGCATTTTCAAATATTGAAGAAATGTATACAAATAGTACAGGAAACACTACAATGCTCACAGTGCCTGTAGAGTGGTTTCTGAGAGAAAGAGAGAGGAAAAAAAAGTCTTGGAAGTCTCATTAGCATCATATCACCCATTTATTAAAAAGTACTTCAATCAAGAGTTTGCAGTATTGACTTGTGAGAGAGAAGCAGAGAACATCAAAGCTGTAAGCAGATGTGCTGTTCCACTGATGATCTATGCAAATGGACAGATTAGTCCTACAGGGTTATATGCCTACACAGTATCCAAAGTCACTTAGCAGCTAAGTGAAGTAGATCTCTCTTTATCCTACTGCCAGTTTGAATGTCCAGGATTTTCTTACTATAGTTGGAATCACATTATTAGAGGTCTGGGTTTACCACACACAGGGCTTCCTGAAAGCTGTTAATCTCTTTCAGCTCTGAATTTAGAAGATCATGAAAGAAAAGTGGTTTCTACTCAGGATGGAGGGATAGTTAGATAGCTATGATTTTAAAGCAAACAAAGCAAGCAACCAATCCTGACTACCCACAAAGTGGCCTTCATACTGAAACTTCAAGTCTGGATCCACTTCTCAAAATATTCTGAAAGTTTAAAGGGTTTTGGACCAGAAAACATCTGACAAGAGAGACATGTGGAGCTATCACTCCAAATACAAATTCAAGAAGTGGAGTCAAGCAGAGAAATTTGGTTCAGGCCCTTATTTTGTACAGGAAGCATTCTGAACACATCAAAGCATACCGACAGCTCATCATCAGATGTAGATTTTAGCCCCTGGAGTTTCATTTATTCTATATTCTAGCCCCATTTTCTTTCTCCTGAATACAGGCTCCTCAGCAGAGTAACACATACCTGCCTGTGAACAGAAAACATTACAGCAAAGCTGCGGTGACTGGCAGGGAGACGTTCAATTTGGAAGCTGTGCAGGAGCCCAGGCATCATCCAAGGAAACTTTACTCAAGTAAAGAATCCTGGACAGAGCTTAAAACACACCAAATCAATCAGTTCATCTAGCCCAACATTCTCCGAGCTGCACCAGGATCCAACCAAATTAACTGACTATACATTGAGCCAAAGAAAAGAAAGTCTTAGCTACAGCAAGATTTTCCCCTTTCAGTTTAATATGTAACATTGTCACCTAAAAACCCACGTATAATCCATTTTAATTGTATTTTTATTATTTCTATGTTA
Source organism: Haliaeetus albicilla (assembly GCF_947461875.1). Taxonomy (NCBI): domain Eukaryota; kingdom Metazoa; phylum Chordata; class Aves; order Accipitriformes; family Accipitridae; genus Haliaeetus; species Haliaeetus albicilla. Next base: position 23,751,812 of record NC_091491.1, on the reverse strand, counting down.
ATTTCTTTAAAAAGCATACTTTTTAATATTTCCTTTAAAAGTAGTGTAAAAAGAATACTATGGGAAAACATTCTGCAATAAGTATGCGTTCTCCCTCTGCTCACAAATGGCTTATAAAATTAAACAGTAACATTTTGGCAATCAGAATTATTTACATAGGAGACAGATGACTAGGCATGGGAAAGCAGCCTTTTGTTCACATCAAAGGATCACATACAAATTCTCACATGGTACATATACTCATTTTTATTTACACACAAGAAAGATTGAGAAACTTGATAAAAGCAGGAATGGTAAAAAGTACAGTAGGTTGAAAGAGGGAGAATGCTGCATTACTTGCACAGCATAAGGAAAAGTTGTATTATCTTATCATATAGCAAAGTGTTGGCTCAGAGTTCAACCTGGGGGCATGAAAGCATGGCTCGTGCACCTTCTGCTATCATTAAGTGTCCTGCAGCAAAAAGGAAGTGAAGTGACATTTCTCACTTCAAATATCTCAAAAATATGTCCTACAATACTACTAAGGATTTCAGAACAAAACAAAAGCCATGAAACAAACCAACCTGTAAACCAAGGACCTCCACAAAAAAATAAACAATAAACCAAAGAGCCTGAGACAGGAGACAGGCTACAGCTGTCTCCTATAAAATCTACCTCATATCAATCACCTTCTTCATTACAAAAAGCCAATTTATTCAAGGAACAAAACTGGGCCTAATAACCCACTTTTAAAGGTTTGGAAAGAGGTACCTCAACAGGGTATATTGTGTTTAAGAATTTAATTCTGCAGCAGCACTGAGCACAGCAAGCTAGCAGCTCCAGACTTACTAGTTCACACCTCCAAGGCAACCTCAGCTTGACTGAAGAATTTTTAGGAAGCTGGTTTTAAATACATGTTGTAGCACACGAGTGCTTTTAGTGATGGATAAAAGGACCATTAACATATTACCTGACAATATAAATACTGTACATGGTACTCTTTTTTTTTTTAAACTCTGCCTTTTTTTTTTTCCTCCCCTCAAATGGTTGCTGTTGGTTTTGAGTAAATTTGGTCCTCCCACCTCCAACAAGAATTGCATCAATTTCTAAACAGCTAAACAATTCTTTCATGGCAACAGAATGTAGTATGAAGACATTTGTTGTTCACAAATTGTGAACCACTGAAAGTTGCACTAGTAATTAGTGAGCACTGACAGTTCAAAATCCATGGTAATTTCAGCAGTAAACTCTCATCTCTACATATGCATGCCTGTACATGTTAGTGTGATGTTAAACAGAGAAACATGCATTGGAGGTATTATAGTCTCAATACTTGCCTTCAGACTGTCCACGGCTTATGACCAGAATGTCTAAAAGGTTATTTAACTCTTTAAGAAGGACTGTGGTCAACATATTCATTCCTCAGGCATGCTGGAGCTCTCTACAGTAAATACTAGAGTTCATCTTCTCTGGAGTCAGAAGTCTGTCAGGGACCATGGAGAAAATTCCCCTAGGAAAGCAGAATCATCACAAGGGTCACTCCTTCCTATTTTGACCACTTTTCCCATTATTCCTTTTTTAATACAAATGCCTAGCAATGTGCATTTAGTAAGGACAAACACAACAAGACACTTCACATCATAGATGTCTCCCTCTAGGAAGAGGATAACAGACACACTATCATGTGGCAGATGGTAGTTATATTATTTACCATACTACTGGAAGACACTGAGATATTCCTACATATGGTAGGATAAGCTATGAAGGGAAGCATTACTACGATGTGAAATGAAAGAGGTAGACACCATTACTTCCTGCAAGACCATTCATTTTTTCCTCCCTAGATCTGGTGTAGTCCTATGTGCTCTTTTCTACTGACAAACCAGCACACATCAACCCCAGTCCACAGAACTGACTTTAAGAGAGTGACAGTTCAGACTTCTTGCCCACTGAATTGCCAAATTCTGTGGCCATTATTTGCCTGGTATGGATCTTCCCCACTACTTAGGCATAGTCCGAGACTACTGAACTCCTGACAGGTACAGTCTGCTTGATGACAGCAGTTCTAAGCACTGACTACCTGCTGTATGCAGACTATAAAGCTACAGCTTATTTTCTGACTTATCGGCAATAGTAATTTTTATCTATTATTTTACTTATTTTACCAACTGTAAACCAACTTCTCAAAATAAGGTTAAAAATAACCTGTGGCTTTAAATTCCACGTAGATATTACATCAATATTTTTTCAGATAGTTTGACCTTCTCTGATCAGAGATGAGTGACTTGTGGATGGGAGGAGCATTTCTAAAGCTAAACATGCATTTAGAAGCAATTCATACAAATTGTTTACCAATTGAAGAGATGTGTTTACTGTACAGCCAATACTACTTGATCTTCTTAGAGGAAAACAGCTTGTAAGGAAGGAGATTAAATGACTCATTAAAAGTTGCAATAGGCATTTTTTCTCTTCCCAGGGAATAAAAATTTCTCTTATTTTATGACTGATACACAAAGTTCTGGGCACACATACTTCTTTCTTTGTTGCTAAACTTTTTTTTTTTTAAATGCAGGCTACTGATCTGGGAAATGAACTTTCTATCTTTACTGCATAGATGTAAGTATCTGGAAACAGTCAAACAGTATCTCAATTTCTGATAAAGAAAACCCTCAAAGTAGAACATTTTTCCAGGTATCAAATGCAGTAACAAGGTACAACCGTTGCTATAGAATCTCTTTTATCAGATAGAAGATGCTGCTTTATATGCAGGTCACTTATTTGCAGAACAGTTTTGACTGGAAAAACATTTGGAGAAAGTGGAATGTTAAACTTGCTTTTTTCACATTGGTGATTGCTGGAAGTTCAAGGATTAGCTAGACTATTCTGCCACCTTATAAGGGACCCATGTTTAACTTCTTCAGCTGACTGAGGGGATCTGAACTTCCAGAAAAGTTTCCCAAACATTACAAATTATTCTACACCTCCTTCGGCCCTTCCCATAGCAGCCATGTTGCTTTGTGTAACATACTTCAAAAAACAAAGAACATAATCTCTTGGTGGTCAAGGAGGCACAATGTATGATTTGAGCTCAACTCCTTTGGGTTGTGAAGTGAACTTGAGTGGGTTGGACAAAAAGGGGAATAGCAGCTCCTTTTAAGATCTCCACAACCATCACAGGCAGACAATTAACTTAGTCCTTATTTCAGAAGTGGCTTCATTTGAGACCTTTGATTCAAAAGGAAGAATTTTAATTATTGTTTTGGCAAATAAAAATCAAGATATTTTAAATCTAATTTGATTTGTAGAAGAAGTCTTTCCAGCTGTCAAACTTCAATGATTCTTAACACAAAGAAGAATGTCCTTTACCCATTTGAGATTGTCCTGCTACTGGGGCAGTCCAGGCACACGTTAAACAAAGTTTTCTTAGACCTCAGAAGTTGTTCAACATTTGTAAAGCTAGAGGAAAGGCTAACTTACTAGAAACTTAAATTTGTTCTTCTCTTTGCTTGGCCTATGTGTGCAATACTTTTGTCTTCCAAGACTGGGATTTGAGCACTGGGCTGTTGCAAGTCTGGGTAAATTCATAACAATAAGTGGACTCAGGCTTGTTCAAACCAGCTGAAAGTCTGACCCTTTCTCTGTGCTAGTAATTTGAATTGAGATTAGGTGGTGAAGGTTGAGAAGTTTTAAATCCAGAAATAATGCCTGATGCAATTTGCAACTGAAGAGTTATGACTCAGTGCATTACTGGAAAAAAGAGGTTTGGAGATGCATCCAAATTCCAGTATGGGAGGATGATTAGGTCCAAGATTCTCATTTTCCCTAAAATTTCATAAACATCTCAGCTTTTGGCATGACAGTCTTCAATAGTGCAGTGCTTCAGCCTGCTTGCTCTAAGTAACTCCATTGGCTTCCACACGCGTGGAGTAAGGTACTTTTTGGCAGCAGAAAACATTTTCCTGGCTGAGATAGGTAAGTTTAACAAAACAACCTTCTCTTCTTGACCTTTCATTAAGGAGTTGTATGTAACAAATTACAATGCAAACGTTTTCCTAAACAGAAAGGTTTCACAATTTTGACACTGAAAAATGGTATCACTTACTTTCTCTTGCTCAGTGAAAACATTTTATGCAAGAACTAAAATAAAAAGCTACAGGCAGGAAATCAAATGTTAAATCATGCTGACAGTTTAGTCAATTTTACATATTTTCACTGAAAACAAAGACACAGCTACTTAATTCTACTTAAAAATAAATTAGTATGCTAAATAAAACGTGCATCCTAAGATAAGTAAGATATAAATAGAATTTCTAGGATAGCCCAGCCATTTTTTTCCATCATTTAGTATTTTTATTGATTTTTTTTTTCCTAGTTCTGTTGTTTTTCAGACAAACAGTTTTTTCCTGCTTTCTTCTTAAGAAGAAACACTTCTTTCTTAGGTAATTGCAAACAGGGATTTGAAGAAATTTGCTGACAGATACCAGTAGATCCGATGTGAAAATCTTTACTTATTTCTGCCTTAAAAAATACAAAATAATGTGAAAACATGTATGTACTCAATCAAGAAACATGGAAGTCAAACCCTGTTATTGATTCGGAGTTGGACAGTAGTGCGATGTTCTTGCCTCAACTGTATTTAATACTAGTTTCAGCTAAGCCTGAAAGCACAGATAACATGAATATATAACAAGCAGTTTCCATAGTGCTACCCCATGCAACCATTCCCCTTAGTTAAATTCTTTCACACACCCGAGTCCATGCACTGTTGCCAAAGAAAATATTCAGAAATCAGCTGGAGTAATTTCTTAATGGAGGTGAAGTTTCCTTAACTGGTTGAGCAGTGAAGTTTTGCTATTTCCTCCTTAATTTTCAGATATTATCTATGTCTATACTATAGAGAAAAAAGATATTAAAAAGGCTATATCATCCTAGTTAGCTCCTCTGAATATACCGTAAGCCATCTAACTCAAGTTAAATATTAGTTAAGACAAAATACATGAGTTAGTGGATTGCATTCAAGGTAAGAGGGAGGCAGATTTTTAACACTGGCAATCTTGCCTCCTCTGCTAGTTTATTAAAGACATTTTTCCCTGTGCAATGTGGATACACGTTTTCTTTCAGATTCCAAGCCAACAGAGAATATGCAAATTCATTCACTGGGGACCATCTTTTTTTAAACTATTTTTTATTTTATTACATAGACCATGACTCCAGATGGGTTAGCTATCACTGACTAGAAAAAAAAAAGCCTACCTGAAGACTTCCAAACTGATGAGCACATCAAGATCCAATGGCAGGGTCCAAAGCACTAAGCACAGAGCAACAACTGAACAGCTTTGGGAAGAACATTCACAGGCAATGAGGCACTGAAAACAGAAGAGAAGGCATGTGTGAAACAGCTGGTTTCCAAGTCTACAGACTATATTGATTTCCTGCTGTACAAAAGTTTGATGACTAGTCTAATTCAAGATAATATAAAAATAATTCTGCTTTCTTGCAGAGCGGCAGATTAGCTCACTTCACTCCCACCTTTCTCCCATTTCCACGTGTATGTAACATGCTCACCACAATTCACAACCTGATTAGGTTGTGTTGCTGACCTGCCAGATCAAGTTTAAATCTGGCAGCTGGGCTGACCCCCAAGGAATGCCCAACACAGTACCAGGGCAATTATTGCAAATGCACTGACTACTTACAACTCTTCTGAATGACAGTGTCAGTCTTGGGGTAACCATGGTTATATGACACTTTTGAATGCATAGAAGGTGCTTATCTTGTTTATTCTTCCAACTTCACCTTGAGTATGTGCATTCAGCCTCCATAACACCTCTCTGCTATTGAATTTTAGGACTCCAGTGATTATAGTTACAAGCTTAGCCATACTGCTGAGAGGTCACACTTTGGAAAATAAATATCAGGGGTTTCCTCCATAGATTAAACAAAAGGAAGCTGTTCTTCACATGAAGAAGAGTTAAGCTAAGGAAATCCACTGTGGAATATAGTGGGTGCTAGAAGTTCACAAGTGTTTAAGGGAAAACTGTACATGTTCATGAGAGAGATTTATCAAATGTTACTAAATACATAGAAGCTCTGCCTGGCCCAGGAAGTGTCAGAGCTGAAAATGGTGGGAGCCCTGGAGAGCACTCACAGGGAAATTGTGCACATTCATTCTGCTCCCACACTCTTCCCTAGACAGTCATCCATTTTCACTCACCGTCAGAGACAAGATGCTGGGCTGCGTAGGTCTTTGGAATGAAACGAAGGTTCTTATGTTCTTGTTTCTTGTAGACTTGGATTTCTTCACCTGTTGTTTTCTTAAGCTGTTGTTTACTGCCATTATAAACTTTCAAAAACTACATATGTCTCAGACTTCTGCATTTACCTGTTGGATATGTGATGACCACTGGGTAGATAATAACTACAGTATATTATCAAACTATTTTACAGACCTATATGCAAGTTCCAATCAGGAAATAATGAAAAGCAGTATCTACAGACATTATTCCTGGACTCTACTTCAGACAATATACACAATACAAAATTATTCATGTGCCTTTCCAAGACTGCAGAAAATTGAGCTAGCTAATAATGAACAATTCAGCTACACAATGTCTACCATAAAAGCTAGACATGTTTCATGTCTTGCACAGTACTTTAGTTTATTATGCAATTTTCATTACTATCACTGTAATTCTGCCTGAGAAGCATCAAAGTTCAGTCTAGTTATCCCTGGCAAAAGGCACTGTTCAATTCATTTCACAACAACTGTTTATTTCTCCTCCTTCCTAATAGCATCAGCTGCTTTCAGCTCTGTTGAATGATGTAAATTACTTATTCTGTGCTAGAAAGTCAGTGAGCAAATTGGCCTTTGTTTGCAACGGCCTCTCCAGCAGGAAACATTTGCCAGAGATCATAAGATGAGCAGCTAATTGTGGCTAAAACGCCTTTCATTTTCTCCACTACAGAAGTTCTATTTCTGCTTTACTTAGCTGATAAGCACTAGCAGAACTGTCCCTGTGGAGATGGGGTGAGCTTCAACGCATTGATGTGAGCTTTCTCAAAAGCTTAGGCATTTTCCAATCTAAGATTTTGGGTTTTTTCCTTTGCAGATATTGAAGTCAACTTCAAAACTTCAATCTTGATATGCAATATTTATCATATTTAAAGCAGGGCATTATATTTCAGAAGCATTTGGGGATACTGTAGTATTAGGCAACACATTTTCTAAGGATGACAACAAATCTTCCTAGTGGAGGACATCACACTAGTTTTTAAAGAGTTACAGAAATCAAAGAAAATGGATGCTTCCATCAATGCCATAGGTTATCTCGTTTGAAACACTATTCCTATATAGACTTTGCCTACAGTATTCAACTAAAATATAGGTCAAACTCAGTCATGACAGCAAAAATGACCCCAGAATGGCACTGAGGATTAGAGAGGCCACAAAGACTGACAAGATCTGGAAACTCCAGCTACCTCTGTACAGATTGGATAAAACTCATGTGGTGGCATGATTCAGAGCTTTAAATAAGCATAGAAATAACCTTTTAAATAACCTCAGAAAACTCATAAAAAGCAATTCTCAAACCAGCACGAGATCTGGTTCAAGCCGAATCACAGAAAAATTGCTGTTTGATGACCACAGTGTAGTCAACTCTGATAACATTGTAAGAAAGAAAACACTTCAGAATTCCACCACAGAAATATGAAAGTTTATAAAGAAAATTAGAGAAAAATGGAAATCATAGTTAAAAGAAAATTCAAAAAGCAGCTACAAGAGTAGGGTGACTGCATGCAGCAGAGAGGCTATTCAGAAGTATTACATAAAGGTTCTCTGTTCACAGCCACCTCACAGAAAAAGACTCCGAAAGCAGCAATAAGAAGAAAGATTATGTGGTTAAACATCTGAGTAAGGCCTGCTATCAGAAGTAAAAAAGACATTTCGAAATGTGGAAGATAGGGCCAGATCAAGAACACAGAAAAAGGAATTAATTCTGTCAAGTTACAAGTAAAAGCATATTAAAAATCTTTTCCTCATTGGCATAAAGTACAACTTGCTATAGGTATAAAGACTACCAATAAAAACTTTTTCAAAGTACTGGAAGCCAGAATCCTGCCAGAAGGTTTCTGAAACCAACAGATCATAAAGATATAAACACTTAAGATAAGCCCATTTCAGAAAAGCTAACAAATTCTTTCCATTTGTGTGCAGTACAGAGGAGGTCAGGCAGGTTCACCCACTAAGCCAGTCTGCCCAAGGAACGAGTCTAAGGAACTACCTCAAATCAAAGTGTTAAAGAGACAGCGTTTTCCCAGCTCTGTAAAATGAACAGCCATAAATTGCCAAGACCAGAGAGTATTTACCCAGGAGTTTTAAGGGAACTCTAATATGAAATTTTGCCGAGCTACTACAACGCGTAACTTGTCAAGTAAATCTCCCTCACTTGCAGAGGAGTGCAGTGGGCAAATGTCTCACAAACCTTGTAAAATGGCTCAAGGGTGTTCTTGCAAATAACAGACCAAGGAATTTAATTTCTGCTTATGTACACCAGTAAAATACATAGTAAAGGTCAGAATCAATAGATACTTGGATAAATGTGATTTAATGAGGAAGAGTCAATGAGCTTTCCAAACACAAAGTGATGCCTAGTAAATCTTTCAGAATGTTTTGAAGAATTTATCAGTGTGTTAATAAAGGTAACCCACAGTATATATGTCATACTAGGATTTTCCTCCAAAGATGCCGACTTAGATTTCTGATTGGCTTTGACAGCAACTACCTTTCTGTGGGCTCTCTGATTCTGCTGTAGGATAAAGCAGTGTCTTTCAAGAATTAGCAAGTTGTTAAATGATAGAAACAAAGATTTAGTTTTCAGTTTGAAAGAAGTTATAAGAGGGGTCCTCCAAGAATCTGTACTGGGACCTGTGCTACTCAGCATTCTCTTAAACAATCTGAAAAGGTGAAATGGGGACATAAACAGAGCAAGACAGTTTGTTGATCATAAAAAAAAGGAAGAAATCCTCATTCTGGATAGTTAAAACCTAAGTCTAACTATGAAGGGACACAAATTTCCCAATGTTAGCTAATTACGTCATTACATGGAAAATAGAATTTATTGCCAATAAAGTAATGCACATGGGGAAAAGCAGCCTTAACTCTTCCTGTGCAGTGATGATCTTTATTTTTGCTGTTAGTATTCACATCCATTATCCAAATTTTGCTGCAGGTAACACCTAAAATAGCAGATAGATTGTCAGAAAGTAGCTAAAATACCCAATCAAGCATTAGAAATTTTTTTGACATAAAGAGGTAGAAAATGTGTTCTATTCAAAACCCACTATTCACATTGCACGTTATATTTAATTCAGTATTCTCTTTCCTTTTTACTCTTCCCATGTCAAAAAAAGAGACAGAAGAATTGGAAAAGGAATTAGAGAGCATTTCAAGTGAAGGCTCACCCAATATATGCCTTGAGGGAGGTTGGGTTTGGTTTTTTGTTGTTTAGGGTTTTGGATTTTTTGGTGGTGGTTTGATGTTTTGGGGTTTGGGTTTTTTTGTTTGGGTTTTTTGTTTGTTTGGGGTTTTTTTTGGGGGGGGGGGGGGGTGTTGGTTGTTTGGTTTTGGTTCTTTTTACTACTTCCACAGACATTTATTCCCTCCATTCATCAGAGGATACCAGGGAAGGGAGACTGGTTCTGCTTCTTCATGGCAGTTCCTATGACCTGCTTTTCGTTTTCTGGATCATGCACGCAGGTATGGCTGCATCCACAGTGTTGGTTTGGCCAAATACATCTTGCAGGTGAGGTGGGCCATGTCAAGAAAGGAATTCTTCCTTTTTCCTTTTATTAATGCATTTATGTTATTTATCAGATTCTTATGTTAAGGGTGACTAAGCAAACCAAAAAATGAGCTTCAGTACAAGGCCTCTGACTCAAGGCACTTCCAAGCCAATAAATATACCTCATCTACTATGAGATTAATAGACTCCACTTGCACTGCATTTAAGTAGGTACTCACTGCTCTTTGATATAATCTGGGAATTTGATTATTTTTTAAAAAAAGCAAAGGATGAATTACCTCATCATATATTAATTTTGTACAGGTTCTAAAAAGCCTCTTTTCTCCATACCAAAATTTTGCTTATGACTAGGGCAGACAGCCAGAGTCTGTAGCCTTGTGAAAACATCTCTTAACATCTTTCTGCGGTGGCTGCACTGTTGAATTCACTTGGACTCACAGATTTTTTTTTTGCAAGGGGGGTGGTGGTGGTGTAGATGTCTTTATATATAACCAAGATTTTCTGAGAGGTCCTCGGCAATATCAAAACCAGTGCATTTCAAAGGTTACCATCTTTTATACTCAAACTGCAACTCATACAGCACAGAGCCAAAAGCAGTTACCATCATCTCTGTGGTAGCAGTTACCACCATCTCCAAATAAACGAGCTCCTGGAGCATTTTGCCATAAACAAACAAAGCAGTGCAAGGCACTAGCCAAAAGATCTTGGAAATCACAAGAGCACTGCCCACAAAAGCTCTAGTTCCCTGAACAAGCTCAGCATTTCTAATTCATAAGCATCTTTGGACAAGGAACAAACAAGAAAACCTTAAGTAGGGGAAAGGGAACACAGCCCTAATTTTGGAAAGCCACAGCAGTACAGCAGATACATAGATAGCTTGCACTTCCCTCAAATAACTTGGCAGCAGGCTTTCTAGCTGTCCGCAAGCAGCTACCCCTGAGCCACATCACATCACAACCTCACTAAATCCTGCTTAAAGAAGTACCAAACCATGCAATCCAGCCCCAAGACAACTGTTTGACCACACCACCAAACGTAACTGAGAAAAATCAGATTTATTATGGTCCTCAGAGACAATTACAACTTCATTCCTGCCCTATGAGCTCTCCTATACTGGAGCCAGAAGCAGTCAGAAATTTGAGCAAAACCTCAAGTGCTTAGAGCCAACTCCTTTCTTCTCTCAAGTCTCTCAGTAAAGTCCCAGCTCAGCCGGGTCCAAGCCACAGCACAGGTACAGCAACTCTGAGTGACAGTCCCTCTTCATATGAAGTTCTGTAAAGCATCACTTTTTTACACCACCAATAGAGTGAGTCAAAACGTACCAGAGCTTCCTAAGCCAATCCTTTTGCCAGACTGCATTTTGATTTATCTGCAAATACTAATATAACAAAGGTACAGTAACACAGAATACATCCAGCTTAGCTCCCTCCCCCTGCACACCAGAAACAAGAGCAAGACAGATGGCAAATACGAGTCTTATTGCTAAAATACACCTCAAATCACTGAAAGACATGATGATTGGGATATAAAAGTCTGAACAGATTTGAAACATGAACCTTGTGTTCAGGCATCTCATCAAGGGTCTGGTATGACAGTATGTGGGATGGATTGAGAGACAGTAACACACAAGGATGGGCTTTTTGCTGGGAAACTTTTGTTTGCCTTTCATGTAATCCCTAGATCTGGAGGACTAAAAATGGCGTTTTGCCGGCTCTTTTGCACAGTTGTGTTTACCTTCTGCGCAAACGTGATTACAGCAAACTCTCTTGCACCACCATGCTTACCTACTGGCAAAACAGGATTACAGATCAGTCACCTCTCCCGTCCTTTGGAGAGGTACTTGCTCCCCCTTTCACCTAGCCAAATGCAGGAGGGAGAGCTATGAAGAAGCAGCAGCAGCAATAAGCCAGGGGCCACAGGTCTTGAATTTAAGACACACAAATATAAAATGTGAGTGACTGACAAACAAAGGAGACCAGTATCTTTTCCCTTTACCTTTCATCATGCAGATAGGAAGATGGACACAAGGAAGGCGAAGCTGTCCGTTTTCCCCCAAGGCACACTTTGTATGCAGACCATGTCTCAGGGTACAGCAGAATTTTCATGCCACAAATACACCTCACTAGGGAAAACAACCTGCAGCTTAGGTATCTCCTTAAATAAGGATCATTCTTTACAAAACCCTGTCAAATAACCAGTGAGGAGATATCACTTAGAGATGCTGTATAAACAAAAACCATACAAACTTGTAAAGTTTGTTTTGCTTCCCAAAGAAAACCCTGCTCTGCTTGATTCATTTCCCCTTAAGCTCCCAATCCATGATATTTATAATTTCAGTTAGAAACCAGCAAGCAGAGCATTTCACTGCTAAGTCAGCTGATTTCTGCGGTGGGTGGTACAGTCAGGCTTCCCTAGTTTACACCTGCCCAGAGTTTCCACGGCCTCCCACCCGAGAGGCAGGCACAGCACATACAGCTTAGCCTGCCCATTCCAGCTCAAGACCCCAGGCACAGAACTGGCCCTTTGCAGGTGAACACAGCTTCCAGGCAACAGCACCTGAAGGCTGCCATCTGAAGGCACAGTCACATACTGAGCTAGTCCACACAAGCAATCAAAAAGATATTCTCTTCCTGTTGGCTAATATTCTTTAGAAATTTGGGGTATTTGCCAATGGGAACTTCAGAAAGAACAGCAGTAGTACAGATTTCCTCAGCCCCACTCCAACCAAAGTATCAAAGACTACCTGGGAGGGGTGCCACCAGCCTGGAAAGGCAGCACAAGTACCACACTCATTAAAACTCCTGCTCATTGTCTTAGCTGCATTCCCATCAACATCATGCTGAGCATTCAAATGTATAGTAAATTAAAACCATGTATTGGATTCTGGTCCCAAAGACAGAAGAACCAATTACTCATCTGTTTTTGATTTCCACAGCTGTTCACCAAATTTCTAACCAGAGCACAGATTAATTTTAAGCTACCAACTTAAACATTTTCCATATGGCATCCAACTATGCAGCTTAGATTCTTTTAGTTTGAAGCTGGAATATTTGAATATTATTAGGGCTTTTTAGGAATAGCACATAAGAAATAAAACTAATGTCCTCAAAACTCGGGGACAAAAAGCAGTCTAGTTAGTCACCTGCCTCAACAAATCTGCATAACTAATTATCACTAGTGTGCATGAAAACATTAAAAGTAATGGACTCTCAGAAGTCCCCGCTGTGCTACATGCTGCTATCATGTATATAAAACCACCATTACTGTATGAAGATTGCAAAATCCCTGTGATTACCCGTGCTTAACTTTGCTCAAACAACCTTTTTTGCTGAAGTTTTCCGTTTTTGGATATTGAAGTGGAACTTTTCCTCAAAAGTCTGAGAAAAACTTCTTTCAGCTGTTTCAGAAACATGTGGGAATTAAATTCCCCTGTTTTAAAAAAAAAACCAAACAAAAACACAACACACCCACACCACCTCCAAAAAAACCCTACCCCAACCCTCAAACCACCACCAAAACAAAAAAAACCACAGACACTCAACCGCCTACAAAAATACCCCTTTTAAATTACACTGGATATAACACCAGCACCATAAACAACTGAAATATCTTACATACCCTTCAGTTAATGGTTTAAGGCAGATAATGAGCTTTTGTCATGTTTGTTGTGCTGGGCCTCACTCCTAGGATATACATCTCAGCTAATCTATAATTTGGGGATAAATAAATTTAAAAATCAGCTGGCAGAATACTCTCTCTTAAAAGGGTACATTACTGCAGTAAGCAAACATGCTGCAGGAGCAAACTGAGAAGCAAACAGGTCAGCTGTGCAGCTACTGGACTAAGGGAAATTCCACCAGGGTTGGACTATTTTATCACATTGTATTAAGAAACCAAGAGGTGAGATAGACTGCCTTCTTTTGCCCTGATGTGTGAAGAGAATAGCAGAGGACACTGAAAATCTCTTGCAGGAAATAAGAAAATTGCTTTTACTCTCTTATCTTTACGTATGTCCACAGGGGCCAGACTTTCACAGGGCAGAAATCTGGAGGAGGACAGAGGCTTCCTTGGAATATACCAAGGAGATTCCCCAGCAACACTGCACATACAGGGTCAGGTCAAAGTTCCATCTAATCTGCTGATTTTCCCCTGCAGCAGCTGGGATGCCTAGAGAAAGCAGCACAAGTATACAACAATATTTCCCTAGTGTATCCTCCCAGCTCTGAACTTCCTCAACCAGAGACTGTATCTAGTGTTCAGGAGCCCTCCATGGATTTTTTTTTTCTTCCATTGATTTGTGTAATCATGGTTTGAATCATTTGGCCTTCAAAACATCCTGTGGCAAGACATGCCATCATTTAATCCAATTTCTATGGAAAAAGGGGTGTTTTGTTTGTTTTAAACTTGTCAGCTGATTATTTCATTACATACTTATAGTCCTCATGGCATGAGAAATATTGAATATGCCTTCATCAGTCACCTTTTCCATACCTCCTCTGATTTTATAAACTGCTGTAATCTGCCTTTCCCACCCTCTCACTCACATCATATCTTCAGAGTTTAAGAATTGCATGTCACCACTTCCTACAACTTCACATAAACTTCTGAACACTATGAAAGGACCAAAACCACACAGACTAAGTGAGGCAAGAACAAACTATGAAGTTAGTGGCATGATGATGCCTTCTATTTTCCTAGTATTTTTCCTAATTTTATTTTCGCCTTTTTTATTAGTGCCAACTACTCCACTGTGAAAAACTAAAGCTTTACTCCCAACTCAATCTCGGTGAGGAATTTTGAGCATGTGTTTTGGGGCTTTTTGTTTGGTTGGTTTGGTTTTGGGGGTTTTTTTGTTGTTTTGGTTTTTTTTTTTTTTTTAAGAAGTTCTAGTACTTTAACATAAGTCAGACTGAGCCTTAGCCACTTAACTATTGGGACCTTACAAAAAATATGATAGATGGGAAGCACAGCTTCTTTCTGTAAATGCTGCATGAACCTCTCCTCTCCAGCATATCCATATGTCTACTACTACTATTTATTATAATTGCCTAATAGTTTTCCCCTATAGAATGTCATCCTTACCCATTTCGAGCTTCCCAGATCCCCTTGAGAACTGGCATCCATTTGCTATCTGCTATTCCTTTGGCACCAAGGCTAATTAAAGTCATATATTACGCACCACAGTTAACAGCTCAGTAATTTTTTGTTTAAATTCCTTCAAAACAGCTGGGTTATACCATTTGGTCTTGACAATTTGTTACTACTCATTTTTATGGATTTGTTCCAAAAACTTCTACTGATGTCACAATTTGAAAGCATCACAAAACCTCTGTGAGAAATAGTTCAAGTCAGTTAGACCACGTCACACCAGCTCATACGCAAGAAAGAGCGGATATTGTCCCACAGAAAAGGATATGCAGAGAGGGCTTGGAGCCATCTTGATGTATCATGCAATTAAAAGACAACATAAACCTTAGAAGTGTAAATGCCAAATTTGGAAAGAGTCAAAGATCTTTCCCTTCACCCACACGACTATTAATGGGGACACCATTTATAACTTACCAGAGGATATTTCCAAGCTGGCTGGTAACATTTTTGCTAGTGCTACGAGCTATAAAGTTTGAAGACTAAACATTACATTTAGCTATAAGCGATTCCTAGTAGGATCACATTACTTGTGGATGCAATTGGATGCAATAACTTTCCAAAGGTAAGCAAACAACAAACTGGTTCGTCCTCTGGGGTTTTTTTTGTTTTTTTTTAAAAGGTTGCTAAGCTTAAACAGCGTGTTACCTAAAACAATGTGGCAAAGCCAAAGACCACACATTTTCAGGTCTAAGTTTGTGTTGTAATATAAATGTCTTATAATATGAAAGCAAAGTTTCTTAAGGTTATATAATGAAGGTTATTTCAGATAGGAAAAAAGTGCTCTGTTCCCATAGGCATCCTTCTTTTCCTCACACTCCATTCTTTCCACCTCTCCCTATTTTTCATTTAAATTCATTCTGTATACAAACACATCTCAAGATCATTTCTTTTGCTTAGTCATGGGGTTTGGATAGAAAGAACCAGTGCAACCAGAGCAACGACTATACTTATTGCAGAGTTTTAATCAATGGAATAATTCCTGTTAGAGCTCCTGTTTTCCCAACAGGTCCTCCAGTTTAACACTCCAATTTAGTGTTGTTGCTGCCACCACCAAAAAGGACTGTGGTGGGTTGACCCTGGCTGGATGCCAGGTGCCCACCAAAGTCACTCTATCACTCCCCCCTCCTCAGCTGGGGGGGGGGGGGTGGGGGTGGGTGGAATATAACAAAAGGCTTGTGGGTCAAGATAAGGACAGTTTAATAAAGTGATAGCAAAGGTCACACGCAAAAGCAAAGAAAAACAAATGATGTTATTGTCTACTTCCCATCAGCAGGCGATGTCTGGCCACTTCCTGGGAGGCAGGGCTTCAGTACACGTAGTGGTTGCTCCGGAAGACAAAAATGCCCCCCCTTCCGTCTCCCTTTACTTAGCTTTTATATCTGAGCTGATGTCATATGGTATGGAATATCTGTTTTGTTAGTTTAGGTCAGCTGTCCTGGTTATGTCCCCTCCCAAGATCTTGCCCTGCCCCAGCCTGCCATTGAGGGGGGGACAAAAAAGTTGGAGAGACAGCCTTGATGCTGTGCCAGCTCTGCTCAGCAGTAGCCAAAACACTGGTGTGCTATCAACACCTTTCTAGCTACTGATGCAGAGCACAGTGCTATGAGGAGTATTAACTCCATCTCGGCCAGACCCAATACAATGTTTTAGTCACTTACTCTGGTAGCCATCATGCCCCTCCTGGACAGGCATGGCCCTTAGCTATGTCTTTGTGTGAGACTAAGAAAAAACTCTAATGAAGGCAACCTAGCTAACAGATAATAGTTAAGTACCTACAAGCAGTGGGGTTTATCCCTTAACCTACATATTTGTTCTCCAAATGTCATAGTATCCCTGCATGAAGCAAAACCACTTTCAAGCACTGCCCCTCTGTCTGATCCCATGGCCAGCAATGCCTAGTCTTCAGAAGAAGGTGACTGCCAGGAAGGGCAGGGAAGAATGAGTTGCCATCACTGAATAATCCCTTCTTAATAGATCACCTTAAGGATCACAAGTAGATCCATGCAAGAAAAACAGAACAAACAAAACAACCCCACACAAACAAATGCCAAAACTATCTCCACATGCAGAAAACTGTAATTTCACTAAATCCAAAAGTCTCAATCCTTAGCAAAATAACATTTCACTAAGGTGAAGTGACATTTGTTTGCCCACAGGGGAGGTCGAGAAAAGGGAAGATTTCACATCCTCCGACTTATATGTCAGGCTGAATTTGATCTTACCTACATCATCAATTCAGACAGTGAACACCGAGAGCTCCAAGGGAAAGGGAGCCACACAGTTCATGAGAAGAGAAAGGATCTTTTAAACATGAATATCACTGAATATCTCATCCTATCAGGCATGTACATATGCTAAAGTTATTTACCATCCACAGCCTGATGTAGCTTCTTCTGAATTGCTGCTGCTTAAAGAGCACCATCTCCTCCCCTAGTTCATACACTCTCATTGTCTTCTCTGGTGGGTTTCTAAAACCTAGAGCCCCAAATAAACTGCTTCATATAAGGGTTCACAAAACCCAAAGCTAAAGCTACAAGCAACTCAACACTAACCAACATCCCACCACCAAACATAATCCATCTCCTCTATCAGAAGGGCTGTAGAAGACAACAGCCAGGGAGTACAGAGTGCAACAAACCAACAAGACTTACTCCTTGTTGCACTCATGTACCAGGCCTGGTGAACAGAAGGCTCAAGTTTGGCTCTACAAGCATTATGACAACCTGAAGAGCTGCCATCTTACAGCTCTACAGGGACTAGTCGGCAGTGTACGGGTGATCAGGCCATTGTTTCAGCAACATGCATTCCCATGACATGCACAATGCACTTCTCTGTCCCCCCTTTGGGAAATTGGTGGTCAGGCCAGGAACTGAGTGAGCATGGGAAAACCAAAAATACATTTCTATCCCAACCTGGAGATAAAAAAAGCATCATCCAGCTCCTTTTATTAGCACTAAGACTCACACCTGCAAACACGTTATGTGCTTAATTCCTGTTGAATTCTTTATAAGTTAGGCATTTAAATAGCTACAATCAAGTCTTAAGTTCTCTATAGTTTTTTGTTAGACATTTAATCAAGTTCCTGAGTCATAATACAATAGAATAAAGAAAGAAAAACATATTTACAGAGACAGTTCAATTTTAAAAGGCAGCAGGAACTAGCAATCCTAAAAGCGGTACCCATGCCAATGAAATAAGGCAGCAGTGTCTCTGCACCTATTAACACACTCTTCCAAACTGAAAGATAAAGCTACTGGGCTTTTTAAAGTATTTTTGCTCAGACTTTCT
Source organism: Haliaeetus albicilla (assembly GCF_947461875.1). Taxonomy (NCBI): domain Eukaryota; kingdom Metazoa; phylum Chordata; class Aves; order Accipitriformes; family Accipitridae; genus Haliaeetus; species Haliaeetus albicilla. Next base: position 23,733,594 of record NC_091491.1, on the reverse strand, counting down.
GCTCAGCTAAGAAAAAGTCAAACAGGTATAAATTACAAGAATCTTTAAATTGTAGCCATAAAATACATCAGAAGTGCAGCTTTGTCTCAGGACACACAAATCACATCACACAGGTTAGCGGGATATAAAGTCTGTATACACATAGTCCACTATGTGACTGCACAATTAGGCCATGTGGGTCATTATTAAGAATAAAATGAACTGAAGGAATTTGCATAGTCAGAGAAGAAATGATAGCAGTGTGAGGAGCTTTAACAGACTGGAATTCAAATTTAGAGTGCTTCGGGATTGAACCAGAATTTTAAGTTTAGAACTACATTTTTAAGACTTGATAGCACTGCAGAAAATGCATGTTAGTGTTCCCTATCATTGGAGAAAGCAGAGCACTGGGAAACTAAAAAGCGTTGCTCTCTCAACATTATCCTTATATTTCACAGATCTGGGCTTTCAATACCACTTATTTATAGAGAATACTAGAGACATCTTAAGAGGGCACGGGGCATCCACAGTCATATACCTGACAAGTCAGAAAGGTCATCTTCACTGTGAGTGCAGTGAGCCCGATTGCTCTCCATAAGCACTGAATGTTTGAAGAGCCTGCTTTGCTACTCATGCGCAGTGACCCCATCCCACAAGAACAGGGAAACTTGGTCTTTGTCAGATGCATGTTAATAATCAGAGCCACTCTTGTCAGGCCCAGCAAATTGAATTCTTCAGGACTGCTGCACATGAGTAGAGCAATTTCACAAGCACTGGCTTTGGGGCAATTTTAGAAGTACTAAACAAGTACACCAGGGACCTACAGCATAAGCCTTAAGTTTCTGTTAGTGAATACCACTTTGAGTAGCCCTTCCCCAGTTCTGCCTTGTGCTTACACAGTGCACAGTCAGTGCATCCTGCTTGCTTGGCATCATTTACAGCCACACAACAATAACCCATTGGAGTTATCCAGAGGTTGGAGAGGTCACGGCCACCTAAATTCAGCCCCTTTGCTCACCTGAAAGCCTTCCCAGAGGACCACACAGAACCTCTCTCAGCATGCCATGGTTTGCAGTGGTGCCAGGACTCACCAAGCACTTGGCAAACAGACCCAGACAACATGAAAGTTGTGACAGATTTTAGCAGTGCTTATTGCTAAGGTAGTCTGAGCAAACCAAGATCTTCTAAAAATAACCTGACCAGCAATTCTGGAGCCTTTGTGGAGGCAGAGCTCCTTAAATTCTGTCCTTAAGCAGACCTGAAGGTTTTGACTGTAGTGATATAAACCCCTTTTATAGCAAAAAGATAGATATCTAGGTCCTTTATTTACATACACGTGATACACAAACCCAAACAATCCTCCTTCTTCACTTTTAAACAATTATTTCAGTCACACAGAGGGCAATAAGCTTCAGCTATTCCTTATGACTTTCATCTCCAGGAACTGACCTATTTCTGAATGTGGCACATCACAAGGAACCACATACCTTTTTGGAAAACAGTGACTAAAAAGGAACTTAACAGTTTAGGCAATCTTCATTATATAGACAAGCAAATAATCAGTTCTTAACTCAAACAGTACTTTTCCCACCTCTAAAGCTCTTTATCTAAAAAAACTTTATCCACAGGCCTACCAGCAGGCTAAACTCTAGCACTGTCACAGAGTACCTGTGTCCTGGCTTTGCCTGGGATAGGGTTAATTTTCTTTCTAGTAGCTAGTATAGTGTTATATTTTGGATTTAGTATGAGAAGAATGTTGATAACACACTGATGTTTTGTTGCTAAATAATGTTTAGTCCAAAGTCAAGGATTTTTCAGCTTCTCATGCCCAGCCAGCGAGAAAGCTGGAGGGGCACAAGAAGTTGGGAGGGGACACAGCCAGGACAGCTGACCCAAACTAGCCAAAGGGGTATTCCAGACCATGTGACGTCACATCTAGTATATAAACTGGGGGGAGTGGGGCTGGGGGGGATTGCTGCTTGGGAACTAACTGGGCATTGGTCAACAAGTGGTGAGCAATTGCATTGTGCATCACTTGTTTTATGTATTCCAATCCTTTTATTATTATTGTCATTTTGTTATTGTTATTATTACCATTATTATTTTCTTCCTTTCTGTTCTATTAAACTCTTAACTCAACCCACAAATTTTGCTTTTTTTCTTTCCCAAGTCTCTCCCCAGCCCACTGGGTGGGGGGCAAGTGAGCAGCTGCAGCTGCATTGCACTTAGTTGCTGGCCAGGGTTAAACCACAACAACCTGCTTTTACTACAAGTGTGACTAACTTTTTTCTCCCCATGACCCATTTTTTGTTACATCTGCACTTCTGTATACCTGCAAAAGGTCAAACTGAAAGTCATGGCTTGCTCACATAAGCATTCATTTGTAAAGCCAGTAACAGCTTGCAAGTCTCTAGCTCATGCACAGCAATGCTTGCACGAGCTACTTTCTTCTAATCGAGATACAATTTTACTGCCTCACATGTGCTGAGCCTTCAGCCTTTTTGAGAGTGACTCAAAAGGTCATCTCTCTGTGTTTCCATGCACATCAGCTCAAGAATTCCAGCCACAAAGTTCTGCTCAGCTTAGCGGTACAACACGAAGAGTAAATGTTTCCGGGCACTTCTGCAGAATAGAAGGATGCAAACTGCACTAGAGGAGAATAATCCCCTTAAAGTCCAAGTATAATACCATAATGTGATTATCCAAGAAATTTTAGCAGCTTACAACATCAGCAACACTATATCTTGGTCAATTATTCTAAATATTTTAATAAGCTTTTTCTTTGTAAGTAGTTTCCCCCCACCCCCCCAGATATGTCCGTAAAACTTAGGAAGATAAAAATGGCTATTACTTGATAGACTAGAAGAGCCATCTAGCACAGTATCTCCAAGAATATCCTATAATGGATCCATATGGAAGAGAATAAAAGCAAGGGAAGCACAGAATAATACTTGCCCAGAATAGTCCCTCAGCATCCTTATAATTTGTTGCTCAGCTCCTTTCTCATCCAGAGAGCACAGTGGTCAGCTTAACTTCAAACCTTAATAAAAATCAGATTACAAGAATAAAAACAGGGAATGTGACCCTACCAAAGTGGGATTTCAGCTGTAATTATGGTTCCCTAAAACTATGCAGTGCCTGAAAACGTGAGGAAAACTATGAATACAAGTCAGGAGGAGCACCAGGACCTGCATGGCACCCGGCCTCTGTGAGAAGCAGTAGTTTCTCAGAATGCAAAGTCTTGGTGGCATCTCCTACTTCAGATGGGCAAAATGCCAGCCAGGTCTGTGCTGCCATTACACAGTGAAAGGGACAGGGAACAGGGAGGTTACAACAGCAGCAGCCAATTTTACTAAATCATGTCTAGCATACCTTGATGCCAGCTTATACCTGTGTGAAGCAGCAGCTCTCCTATCCACAGGGACTCAGCAGAAATGTGGTGGCACTGTGCTCGCCCACATCAGCAAGGGTAGTACAGCATATTTCTTTTACCTCCACACACTGCTCCAGTACTATGGCAACATGAGCAACAAATAAAAAGCAAGACAATACAAACTTTGAGCAGAATTTGCCACTTTCATAACTTCTGATGAAAAATAGCTTTGGGAAATTTTTTGTGAATTTCCACATTTCCTTGAGCCTCTTTTGCCAGTAATTCAATGGAACCTGAGACTTGGTCTCTGCCTATGTGTTGCTTTTCACAGGCAGATCCCCAGGTAATAATTATGCTTTGACATTTTTTTCCAGGGAGCTTTTCCTATATCTTTTATAAAAACAGTACCCAAAGGCCAATCCACTGACAATGACTGTTCTTTGCAATTTCTCCCTCCAGTTCCAGGTGGTGGCTGCTGCCCCAAGTCAGCAAGCAACACAAATGCCTGGGAAGCAAAGCAACAGAAAGGACCCATTAATATGCCCCATAGCTTCCAAGGAACAGCTACTTGAAAATAAAGCTAAGCATTCTTTCTTCCTTCAGTTTGCCATATCTTGGTGTCTCTGCTCATTATGCTCCAGAAGACTTTTGCTTCCAACACCTCCCAAAGGCAGCATGTACTAGAGACTCAAGAAATTTGCACTCTGCCACAGAACTCCCATTCTCAGACATTGGTGTTCCATACGAAACATCAGAATAAAGCACCACCTTGGTTCTCAGATCACCCTTCAGCTTTTTAATGCAACCTTCCCTACAGTCATAGGTTTTGTTCTTGCACCATATGACCATACATACATATAGACGAGTACACACACATGCATACACAAACACACGTAAGTCAAATCTACTGAAGAATCTGAAATCTGGCTATAACACCTTTCACTGACTTTTCTGCTTAGAACATTTAATGTCTTTTTAAAGACTAGTGAAATATTTCTCCACAAAGCCTCTGTCCAGGTTTAGTGATGATAGCAGGAACTATCCAGTGAAAGGGAATTCCTGTCAGTGAGTTCATATGTCTGTCTGGCTTTCCAGGAGAAAAACCACAAACAAACAAGAAAAAAAATCACTAAAAAACCCCATTAAGGTTTATCTTAGATTTCTGGAAGGTGGCCTTAACCTAGCACAGTTATGGCAGCAGGATTATTGTGCCGGTGTTGTGTTATCTACAAATCTGCCTCCTGCTCCCTCTTTCCCTGCACTTCACTACTCAACCAAAGCAAACCTCAGAGCTTTGAGTGCACCACCACCATTGAACACAAACCTCAGAGCTTTGAGTGCACCACCATCAGATATTCTGGCCAAATCAAGGATTGAAGCAGTGAGCCACAAAGCTTAAAAGCATGAGTTATTCCAGTCTCTCAAGCAAATGCATCCCATATGCACACATCCTCTGTGAACTGGGCACAGCTGGGGATACACACCACATAACACTCCCACACACTGGTCCATAGGTCACTCAGCAAATATGCGAGACAAACGACTGAACACAACATTTGATTGTGGTGAGTCATATCACAGTTTTCAAACCATGGGTTTGCAGCACAAAGAACACATTGCCATGCAAAACACTAGAAACTTCCCAGCCACCCCAGACAAACCAGCAGCAGAATTCAAGTTCCATGATCTCCTAGGCTTGACCCACCCTAAACAAGCTACCAGGGTGACCCTTTCCATCCCCTCTAGACAGCCCACAAGATGGAAAGCACATTTTCCTCATGTGTCACAGGCATCTACAAACATCCCTAAAGCCAAGCAGGACCAGAAAGCTCTTACCCACAGAGATAGGTTGTTACCTGCTAAGATACCACAACATAATCTCACCATGCTTACAAATTCCTCCATCAGAAGGGCCTGACTGCTCTCTTAACTGCAACAGGGTATTCCAGCCCACATAAGATGAAAAATAATTGCAAACATAGGATACAAGAACAAACCAAAAACACACCTTCCAGCCACAGTAACACCTTCCTCCCCTCCATCCTCTGAGAGCAAACATGAGGGCTGTGGGAGTAGATCTTAAAGCCCTGAGGGCACTAACAAGCCTTAATTGCCCTGACCAACCTCACCTGGGGCCTCACCCACACCTGGCATCCATGGCCTAGTAACTCCCTTGCAGCCTAGGTTGGGGCTATCAGTCCCTGAGCACACCACAGGGACAAGCCCCCACAGTTGGCCCAGGCTGTCCCGGTCCCTGAGCCCAGCACCCACAGCCTGGCCCAGAGCTGTGCAAGGACTGGTGGTCCCAGCCAGGGCTGCACTGGGGGCGGTCCTGGGCAGGGGTGGAGGGTAAAGCCCCCGTGGAGACTTCTTGGGGGGATGAAGGGTGATTAAGTGCCCTGGGGCCCTGGAAGGAAAAAAGCAGCTGTGGCCTCTGGAAGACAAAAAGGAAAGAATCTCATCCATTGATATTGTCTCTGAGCCACATGTCTTAGTTAAACTCTTCTGTTGAGACTGATCTTGTTAAAACTCCCCTTTGACTAGCTTGTCATTCTAGGCTTCTCTTGAATTAAAAAAAAAAAAAAAAAAAATCCTGTGCAATCTTTGTGATGCACCTGTGAATGACTTGTCCAACAGGGTTTGTACTTTTAATCAGACAGGAATATTAGCTACACAGTGCTAGCAAGTAAATGTGTTTAGTGAACTTTGACACTTCTGCAGTGCCGTAGGTTTGGGGACTGTCAGTGGTCTGGCAGCTCATAAACCAAATCGTGTGCATTTGCTCACTGAATTTATAAGAATATCTCCAGAGCAAGCTGCTGCTTTTCTCTTGCCTATATTTGTTTACAGAGAAGCCCTGGAACTGCTGATTATGCTGGCTCCTGCATTCTCTCTGTCAACCAGCAACTAAAGCAAGCCGCGCATTCATTTACAGCTACAAACCCAGAATATTACACATTCCCCTTCAAACATCAGGACATCCTAACATACACAGGAATTAGAGTTCAATGGCTGGGCATTAACCTGCAACAAATCAGAGGCAGCAAATAATAGAGATCAATTACTATGCAAAATTCAGGCAGACACCTGCTTGCACGCGGGGAATGATTAGGCACCTGCTATTTCCACTAAGGCTAAAACTGTGTAATAGTTTCCTTGAAGACATTCATATGCAAAATACCCAAACTGATGAGGTCTGGACCATCTTAGTATCTCAATGAACTGTTTATGTCAGATACAGACCTGTTACTGTATGCAGGTGGTTCTGCTTCTGACACATACAGATGACCTCTGCTTCTTGTTAACATCAAGGACAGAGCAGGGGCTGTTTGTTTAAACTGGAGTCTACTTCTGTTGGCTCTGGTTCAACTTCCTGGTTTCTCTAGTGGTCAGACTTGACTCTGATGAAAGACTGAGATGTTTCAAAGTCTCAATCCAAGATGTCCAAACCAAGATGAACCCTTTTTGTCTGGATCACTACAGCTTCAAACTAGAAGGGTCAGCACTTGTATAGGAGACCTCAAAATGAAGCAGCATGTTGTCAAATGAGAGCAGATTTCCTAACTGTTCTCACACTTCTGCTTTTATGTCATGGCCCACTGCCAGTTCACAGCCATGGGGTCCACCTCCTCACAGGTCACAGGTGCCCAATCTTCTTTCCAGAAGACCCAGCTCAGACCAGTGTCTTCCTTTCTATCACGTGGTGAGATTGAGTGTCTTTGTCCTTTATACAGGGATGTGGAGTACGTAACCCACCATACAGTGTCCTGTTTGCTTTGCTACCATGCTCTGGGCCATTCTGCCTCTCCTTAACAGTATGACAGTGTGCAGGCAGACTCTGCAGGGATGCAACAGTCCTCTTAAAATCTGCTTGTGAAGTTTCCATTCAGCCTCTACCACACCTGTAATGTGGCAACTTTTCAGATGTTTGCTGCATGGATCAGACTGGACAGGGAAGAAAAGTACTAACACTTCGAGATGTTACTGCAGTACTATTAGCTGGCCCCATTAGCTAACTAGAAACACTTGCAGAGGTGCATCTGAAATTCAAACCTTCTTAAAGGTTATGCCCAGTATTTTCGTTCTTCCTGACTTTGAATTTTATTTTTCCCACTGAAAACAGATGTGTAAGGAAATGAGCAATATTACAGAGACTATTGTGAGCAATCTCTCTTTCCCGAACTGGCCCAAAAGCCTGTGCTTAACAGTTGGTGTTTCATAGGATTTTTCCCCTGACGCTCTGTCCGCTGTACCTTCCCCAGTACTAGCAACTACTAAGAAAAAGACAGGACATATTCTCATCAAAACTCTTAGGTCTGTTTCCAGTTAAGGGTGCAGTAAAATAACATGTCATTTATAAAATCAGATGGAAAAACCCAAAGAACAATTTAAAGACAGGCTGGTTTCTTCTCAGAAAAATAAATGTCAGCCTAGCCCCACCTTTTCTTCTATACACAGGACAGACTGAGAAGAAAGGAGGTCAAAAGGTTCCTTCTGTCTCATGAGCTGAATATTTCCCTTATGCTTGCACTAGAAAAGTTTGTAGTAGCTAGCAGCACCTTTAACAAGTACATTGAGGCAGTGAGTGAGATCCAGTTATTGTCTTCAGATTGCTTTTAAATATTAACACAGTTGCCAAATGACTAATACCTGCCTATAGGCCGTTGCCTACGTGACCCATGTCACCCAAACCGCATACCAAATTCCTTTGTCTCATCTCTTGTATTGGTTTTGTGTGGCAAGGTTTTGGTAGCGGGGGGGGGTTACAGGGGTGGCTTCTATAAGAAACTGCTGGAAGCTTCCCCTGTGTTCAAGAGAGCCCATACCAGCCGGCTCTAAGACGGACCCGCCGCCGGCCAAGGCTGAGTCAATCAGCGATAGAGGTAACGCCTCTGTGATAACATTTTTAAGAAGGAAAAAGAGTTGGGACAGTGAGAAACAGCCGCTGGAGCGCGGAGTGAGAACATGTAAGAGAAACAAGCCTGCGGACCCCAAGGTTAGTGCAGAAGGAGGGGGAGGAGATGGTCCAGGCGCCGGAGCAGAGATTCCCCTGCAGCCCATGGTGAAGACCATGGTGAGGCTGGCTGTCCCCCTGCAGCCCAGGGAGGTCCACGGTGGAGCAGATATCCACCTGCAGCCCGTGGAGGACCCCACGCCGGAGCAGGTGGGTTCCTGAAGGAGGCTGTGACCCTGTGGGAAGCCCGCACTGGAGCAAGTTCCTGGCAGGACCTGTGGATCTGTGGAGAGAGGAGCCCATGGAGCAGGTTTTTCTGGCAGGACTTGTGACCCCGTGGGGGACCCACGCTGGAGCAGTGTGCTCCTGAAGGACTGCACACCATGGAAAGGACCCATGCTGGAGCAGTTCGTGAAGAACTGCAGCCCGTGGGAAGGGCCCACGTTGGAGAAAGTTCGTGGAGGACTGTCTCCCGTGGGTGGGACCCCACGCTGGAGCAGGGGAAGAGTGTGATGAGCCCTCACCCTGAGGAGGTGAAGCGGCAGAAAACAATGTGTGATGACCGTAAACCCCATCCCCGTCCCCCTGTGCCGCTGGGGGTTTTGGTAGAGAAATCCGGGGGTGAAGTTATGCCTGGGAAGAAGGGAGGGGTGGAGGGAAGGTGTTCTGAGATTTGGTTTTATTTCTCATTACCTTGCTCTGGTTGATTTGTAATAAATTGAGTTAATTTTCCCCAAACTGAGTCTGGTTTGCCTGTGACGGTAATTGGTGAATGATCTCTCCTGTCCTTATCTCAAGCCGCAAGCTTTCTGTTATATTTTTCTCTCCCCTGTCCAGCTGAGGATGGGGGAGTGATAGAATGGCTTTGGTGGGCACCTGGCATCCAGCCAGGGTTAACCCATCACATCTCTGTTTACCACATCTCCTCTCCTACACTGCAAGCTCTGTGAGTTGAGCTACTTTTTTTATCCCTTCCTTTAGCAGCTAGCAAATGAGGGCCGACCTTAACAGATTCAGGAGAGTAACTGCTTTTAGTGAAAAATATGATTTACAAATTTAAATAAGTTGCTGTTCCCTCACCAAAGTAAGCAAAACCAAAATGGCTTTGACTTGAAACACAGTTGTTTCAACAAAACATTTGTGTCTTATAAACAGCAAAAGAAAAGGGAGGATAGGGTATTTAATTTCCTCATTAAATCCAAGAAGCAATGGATGCAGGCTGATTTCTACCCAGGCTCTGAGGGAATCCACATCTCATATGAGAGCACTATAGCTGCCAGGCTACAGGACAGCCAAATTTTACACTGTCATGATGTTCTTGTACAATTTTACACAAGTTATAGTCACTGGAGCAGGAACTGAAATCCAATATACTCTTGCCTCTGTGTATTTGCTAAGGACTGGGCTAGGGAGTATTTGTCATTTCTTTTTCTCTGGCTCAGGAAAGATATACTTTATACTGTGGGGACACAGGTCCAATGGGAGCAACTGCGGGTGTACTGCCCTTTCTTCCTAAAAACTCAAAAGTGCTGGTAATTCAGTGGGACTGGATTATCCAGCTCCACCCAAGTGCAGACTGGAATTGGCTGAGGGATTCCCAGTTTCTGGGCAAATGCATTATCCTCTGAGTTAAGTAAAAGGGAAAAATGACTGTGAAGAAAAATCCACTCCCAGAAAAAAATAAAATCCCAGGAGTAACTAGTTAGAGAAATTGACTTGAATTAACAAATAGTTATGGGATGAGCTAAATATCATTTTCCCAACAAACTTAATATTCACGAGAATTTTTCCTTCTGATTTTGCAGGCCAATTGGCTCATTTGGGGTACCTCACTGTAGGCATTAAGCAACAGTAAACTTAAGAAGGTAAGGTTTTCTTTTTATACAGCTTGGATAGAAAGGAAGTCACTATGGGCTTCCTTAGGGCACACTTAGAAAGCTGTAGTCTGGTTTTCCAGATTTTCTCACAAAATTATCACTGCGAGGAGCGCAGCAGACAAAATGACCACAGTCATCTTCAATGACATTCTCCCAAATTAAAGGTCTGACAGAATTGCCCTTTTCATAAGTCACTGGAAATATTAAAACTCCTGAGAAAAGAGGACGACATGGTATCCTCAGACACAAAGCAAAATGAAAGAGCACCTAATTAGAGGTTTCACAAATATCGACTACGCAAAGTTGAAGCGGACCTCAGTCTGTGGGAAGAAATTGCTTTTCGATTACCCCGTGATTGAGACCACGGCTGTGATCGCCACCACCACCACAGGCTGGCCACATCCCTCCTCCGCCTCTGTGGGCATGGCCACCAGGCAGTACAACCCCGGTAACAGGGGGAGGCATTCACCAAACCTCTCCGCACTAGTTTTTATGCTTCAAAAAGGAGCTTCGTAAAGGACGAGTAGATGTCAGAGCTATTTGTATTAAAGATACAGCAAAGATAAAATATCCATTGGATAAACTCGGTGCATCTTTCACCAGGCTTTTCAGAGCTGGAAGGCAAATGCTATCGGTTAATAGGGCTTGACAAGCCTAGCAACCAGAGACATTACTCAGACCGGGGATATGTAATTAAGCAATAAAGTGTACCGTGCTGTGGCTGCTGGGGAGTAATAACGTGCCTCAGGGGGTATGAACAAGCATAAAGCTGTGAGCAATGGCACCTGAGAGGTGCAATTATGGAGGAAATCACAGGGTTTGTTATTCTTCTTGTGAGCCTGGCGGCTGGTGGGCCCATGCAGTGCCCTCTACCCCGGCCTGGCCTGGCTGTGGACCTTCCCTCAGCCCCATGGGGAGGCCTCTGCCACTGCCCCTCACCATGGACTTGGGCCCACCACTGTTCCCAGGCTCCCCCAATGCAAATGGCCTCGGGTGGAGACATTGGGCTGCTGTTGCAATGAAAAACCACTGCCTTGGGCTCCCCCCCACAAACCTCTCAGAGACCACCCATGGAGGGCTGCGAGCTCTCTGCGGCACTTGCAGCCCCTCATCGAGGCTGCACACCACTTGCTACCCTTGTTCGGAGGCAGTAATTCTCACTTTATGGCTTTTATCACCTGACAGTTTCTTCTGAGAGTCTATCAACATAATTAAGAGAGATTTTTTCAATAACTTCCAGTCACTCCACACATGTAAACAAAACAGCTGGCAGGCTGCATGGAAATACTGTGTGAAGGCAACCACGTAGCCATGACACGTCTGCCCTGTCTCTGTAATGGTTTTCTTCAATCCTGACAGATTCATCCCCCATGGTGGGTGGAAGGGGGTGTTGGGGCACCCCAGGGCCCCCAGCCCACCCTGCATGGGGCAGGGGTCTGGTGTCAGGGCAGCCCGATCCCTGTCCTGCTGAGCCAGGGCACGGTGGGGAGGAAAGTGCATAAAAAAGCATCTGTGAAAGGCAGGATAAAGGCAGGCTGCAGCTTAACCCACCCTCAAGGACATTTGTGACTGAAGGCAAGGAAACTGGTGTGAATTGGACAAAACACCCCACCAGGTTCAGTGTGTGGAGACCCCACCAGCATGCCTGAAACACTGGGGGGGTCCAGGGCCACTCGAGCCTTTTTGGGGCTGTTCATAGGGGAACCCTCTCCAGTGAGACGAGCCAGGAGCAAACCTGCTCCTTTATTGGGGTGACAAGAATTATAAAAAGAAATATATTATAAAGAAATAGGTTTTCTTTTCCTACTTTATTTTTACTTTTACTATTATACACAGAAAGAGACCATGGTGCTGGGGTGGGCAGGGGAGCCCATGGAAACTGGAGTACTGGGGCGAAGATGCTGGATCGAAGGTAACGGAGTGAGTGGTTACGTGCGCGAGGATGAGCTGTCCTAACAAATCTTCAGAGCTTCTATTTTAAACCCTTAACCAAAGAAACCCATTCCTAAACAAGCAAGCTGTGGCATTACAACTCTAGCATTCATTTTTCAGCTCTGTCTGTGCTTTAACATGCAGGTCCTGCAATTGCATGGGGAAACAGTGAACTTCAGCCAATTTTCAATAATTATGGGACCAATGACAGTAACTGTGCATGTTAGCTGCATAGCTAATCTCACAACACTTGGGGTACATATGAAGTCATTATTTCCACAGACAAAAAAATATCACCAATAATGAATCTTGTGAAAAAGATCAGGAGAGCAGGGGGAATAAAAGGCTGAGGAGGGTAGCTGACGTTAGAGCAGGGTGCTGTTTTCACTGTGTCACGGCTTAGCTGGCTGTTTGCAACCCAGTCTTTCCCTAGGGCTTTGTAGCACAGTCACTTTTATGGATCCGTGCTCAAATGGAACAGTTTGGCCTTCAGATGCAACAATAGCTTACGTGCAGGACTCCCTAAAAGCGCTGGTCCCTGGAGAGGAACATGAGGATGTCTACAGGAATGAGCTGGCTGTGGCCCGAAGCAGCGGAGCAGATTTGTGTAATCCTATCCCTTACAGACCAAAGAGAGGAGTTAATCATTTTCCAGGCAATGCTTCAAATTGGATCACTAGGGATATCTGTGAGGATTCCAAAAGAAATGTTCCTGACGGCCATTAATGCGTTCCCAGTGACGTACAAGATGCACACACACACACACACACACACACACACACAAACAAAGCAGCAGCTAGCATGGAAAAAAAATCAGCCTGTGTGCAAAGGTACACTTAAAGCAAATCACGTCACAAGGGACTTATTAATTTCCAGGACAAATAATGACTCCTACTGCCCTTCCACGTGTGCTCCCAGCAAAGGGGTGCAGGAGCTGGATGCAGGGCATGTGTATAGCCCAGCTTCCACCCTTGAAAACTCCAAGGGGCCACGCTCTGTTTCCATAACACTTTTTACATGCTTACTTTTATGGGTCTCTTGATGACAATCTAAATCCTGCCTGTTCTTCAATAAACCATTAATCTTCCAGATAGAGTTCAGGGAAGTTGCTGTGTAGCAATAAAGCGCATGTCTTCAGAGCCCAGAGGGAACAAAAAGAAAAAAAGAAGTGAAAGGGAGTGACACTGGCTTTGAAAGACAGCTTCCTGGCTTGGAGGGGGTGGGGGGCATGCAGGGTTATCTCCCCAAATCCTACCTGGAGCCTGCCCCTCCCCTCCCCAAACGCTGATGCCACTTTGCGTGTAACATTTGTGAGAAGAAGGTCCGCCCCTCCAAAATCAGGGTCAGTGTAAGAAAGGGGCTGGTCACCCTTTGTACCCCCCACCCTGATGGCCCAGGAGCCTTTTGTGAGTGGTGCCAGCTGGGACTGTGCTTTGGTGAGCAAACACCATCTCAGGAGAGTCAGTGCTCAGCACTGCTCCCCCCAGCCTGCCAGACCTGGCTTGGAAGTGAGTGGGGCAGGGGCTCCACTGGCTCCCCACCAGCCAGCGATTTCAGTAGCTAACTCACATCACTCAATTTACAGGCTTGCTGCTGCTTTTGCAGACTGAAGCATAAAATGTCTCCTCTTTGTCTTCATACTACTTCCTTGTGGTGTGCTGAGGGTACCAGCGTCACAGAGCCAGTGTCGCAAAAGCCATCAAATCCACACGCCAAGCTTGCCTAGTCCTGTCCTGGGTTTGCATTTGAACTGGTGACCCACAGTAGAAGTAACAAATTCTATGCCCCACTTTATAACGGGAAAAATTAACAGAATCCCTTGTTCTTCCAGGCCCCTATAAAATTGATGTTAACCATATGTCAGTGTGTGAATTGTGTATAGCTGTTAGGAAAGCACGTACTGCGCTACTCAAAAGAGATGGTAGCAGTCAGCATTAGAAAGTGCCAAGGAACAGAAAAAATCATGTTCAACCTGACTTAAGTGCCCTAAGCTATGTCTCTTATGCAGAAAAGAAAAAGAAGATAAGAAGAGGCCTGAAAAAATAAACCCCTGGGGCTACAGTCCTGTAGAAAAATGGTACCAAGGGGGAAAAAAATAGCCACATCAGGAACATACATACAGATAGAAGTCCATTTATTGGACTCCCCCAGTTCAAACTGGCACAGCTCTCAACAGAAAAATGAGGGGAAAATCACTGTCTAGACGTCATAAATATAAGGACTCAAAGAGTCTAGTACTTTTACTCTAAACTCCTGGGTCTGTGATCCTTCCCTGGCACACTTGTATCCCACAAATATTCCTATACAGGACACTTTTAATCCCAAAGCTCTGCCTATTCCATATGAATGTTATGTTGTCTTCTTTCCATATGAATATAATGTTCTTGTCGTTCCTGATGATAGTACTTCACAAGACAAACTAAAGGTCATGGAAGAGAAGCTGTGGAAAAAAATTTTTTTCACTGACAAAAAGAATCCTGTGCTATTTGGAATGTGCTTCATGAGTTTTATTATACTAGTAGTACGTAACTAAGTATGTAAATATCTACCCAAACACTATGTACAGTATCTATAGCTTACCTGAAGCAGTAAAAACTTTGAGCAGCCAGCCCTAAGGCAACATTTTTGCTTGCCACTGCAGCATGATGACCACTGATGATGGTTAGCTCTGTCAGCAGCCCTTTGCACCTCCCTAATGACGGTTCCCTGCAGACACAAGCTGCACAATCCTTTTCATCTGGTGTTTCATTCTTGATGAATATAGGAGAAAAAAAATTTACAGTGAGAATCCATTTGAGATACACATCCTGGCCCAAGAGCAGCTAATTACATGTGACTGAAGTTAATTATGTTTAACATGGAACAGCTAGACCCCAAGCAACAGAATGTGACAGAGCTGTTGCTGCTGTTTCCTTTGGTGAAGGCACAATGAGAAGTTCCTCGGTAAATATGGGTAGTGTTACCATCACATCACCCTTGTGCCCCACTGTCATTCCTTAGCTAACACTCACCCTTCTAACCAAAGTCAACAGCATCCTTTGGTGTAAAATCCTGTGCAACTGATCAAAATTAACACATATGCACAGGATGCGTGCACAGCCCCAGACTTTCCACAGTGCTGTGTGTGGAAAGTCACATCTGGAGAAATGTTCCAGTGGTGCTTGGGCTTTCAGCAGTCCCAGCACCTCTCCATGTTTCTACAAGCATCAAGAGTGTTCCCTGCTTCCCAGTGCAGCAGAAGCACAGCACTAGCACACTGGAAAGCAGTTACTGACACTTGTTAGCCTGCTGTTGCTGACAGGATCAGCAATAGCAACAGGTCGTTTTGTATCATCAGGCATTTGTAAGGAAAATGATGAGATGGTGCTCCATTAACGCCCTGAAAGAAGCACCGCTGGGGCTTGTCTGTGTAACATTCAAGGGTAGTCTGCCTGCTACTACGTAGCTCCATACCTATTATTAAAAAATAGTAGCAGCAACACTTTTTCTCTTCTCTCTTACAGGAAACCTTGCTTGATCAGTTTATCATGTTCTGAAGAGAGAGAAGGGGGACATACATCTTTAGAGGCACACGGTTTACATTCCTCCTGAAGAGAAGGAAAGTCCGGTCTTTTGTGTATTCTCTAGGTCGGAATTCAAAATCTCTTGCGAACATTGTGTGTCTCACATCCTCTCACCTGCACTGTTCAGCTAATATTTTCATTGCTGGGATGAGACACAGCTGTCCCAGGGAGGGCTAGGCTGGGAGGGCAGGCTTGCTCCAGGCCTAGCATTCATAGGTAAGCTGCAGGGGATGGAGGCATCGCATGCTGGCGCCAGCTAAACAGCTGGAGTTCACACCAGAGGAAGTTCTTTAATTTTGTGGTTCCTCCTCCGAGTACAAAGAGTAACAACTTGTCTGTCTTTTGTCACTTTCCGTCAGAGCTCAGCACCCTGAAATTCTCAGTGTAGTTATTCTCACATTAGCCTTAGACAGCAAACGTGCTCTTCTTTATGGTTTATAAATGAGTCTTAGCCAAAGCAAGTGATTTTCCAGAGTACCACAGTGAACCTGGAGCAGAAGAGGGAACTGAATTTAGTCTCCCACATCCCACAGCTACTGCCCTGCTCACCAGCACCTCCTCTCTCATATCAACCAAGCAAAAAGGCCCTGTTACATGGCTTCTGCCGACCTGAGGAGGTCCAGTGGGATGAGCTGCATTCTTCCAGATAGTCCCAGATGCCAGCAGTTGTCATTCGTTGCCAGTGGTGACTCTAACATCTAATAGTATTAAGGAGGGCAAAACAGTTTGCTGTTCCTAGGTGGGCAAATGCTTTGTATTCATACCATACCTTTCATCTGAGAATCACAAGCATTTCATGTCTATCAAGAACACATGATGTTCTCACAGACAGGAATATAAATAGCATCATCTGATAATCAAGTGAAGCACAGGACAGTTAAGCAGATTACCCAGGGAGAGAGATGGGAACACAGCCTGTAATGTACCATTCAATAGCCTTTATTATCCTTCTTTTAGTCACTTATTTGGATGCCAAAAGCCTCAGTCTAGCCTGGCCTAATACCAACTGAAACCCTACCCAAACCCAAACTAAAACAAAATTAAGCTTTGAAAAACTCTGGTGCTCATTGATTTTGTATATTTTTCCATTTTCTTCCCTGGTTGAGATGGATACAGAAGTGTCAATACACTAAGAGGGTGGCTCATCTCACAGCTCTTTTTGGCTGTATGCAGTAGGAACTGCAGAGGCATGTGAAAATGGAAAGAATACAAAAGCAAATCAACCAAATACACAGAGTCAAATATGATTGGTGCTTAAAAACCATTAGCTTAAACAATTTTAGTAACTTTTATGCCTCTTAGATCCAAGCCTCATATTTTAAATCTAAAATGCAACTGTGAACTCAGGGAGAAATCATCTTCCCACTAGAACAACAAGGACCAAAAAGCTAATAATGCGAGCATGGTAGGTTGAGAACCACAGGGTAGCATGGTCCAGCTTTGGCACAATTGCATCTGGCGCAACCAACTATACTGTCCTGCACTCCGCTTTGAGCATCTCTGAGAATGCTCATCTATCACATGGTGGAGCCTCCTTTGTCTTTGCAGGGTCTTGAAATTTTTAGATGAAAATTAAAGGCAGGTGGTTTAATCTTCTCTTGGTTGAAATGGCTGTGATAGAAGTGCAGTGTGTGTTGGGGATCTCTGTGCTCCTTGTCCTCGAGCAGTACACCTATCCCTGTCCAACATCATGAACTGAGGACTTAGAAACAGAAATGACTGTTAGAGTTTATCCGTTTCCTTCCTTTCCAACCCTGTGAGAATTGATTTGATTATTTGGGTAGGTGTGGGCGCATGTCTGAGAAAGGGACAGATCCAGGGGAACCCACTGTGAGAAGGACAAGCTGGGGAGAGAAGTTTTGCAATGAGTTGTAACTTACGAGGCTCCTGGCCTTGCTTACCATGATCTGTGACCTTCGCTCTAGTCCTGGGAAAGTGGATTGACTTGTATGTTCCTTAACTCTCCCTCCCTGGTTAACTCTTTCCCTGGTCCAGATCACGGCAGTCCTGGGAGAGACTGGGAGATCCTGTGCCTGGGGAAGAGATGAGTTCTGCATTTCTGCTTCAATTATTCAGCAGGTTCAGTCTGTTGAATAAGTAACCTCACAAGTGCCTCTTGATGTGATCCACAGGTAGGATTTAGGATTGCAAATCAGCCAGCTACTATCACAGATCCCAACGTGGTAATCTTGAGAGCTGGCACTTATATTTACAGTAGGTCCTGGAGGCAGACCATGTACACATGCCACATGTGGCCATCTTTTTCTGTTCTATCAAAGGGGATATGCATTAACTATTCCAGCAAACATATAAGGTATAGCACTGCCAAGAAATGGGAGCCTAATTGCCAGGTTCTTTTAAGAAAGAATGCATTTGTAAAAATAAAATCATCTCCATTCAGTCAAATTACAGTCAATTATCATTGCCCTCAAGCCAAGATCTATTAGCTCTGAATATGATTTAACTCAGTTACTGAAACACACTGGAAATGTCTGTCATTTTTGAAAAAAAAAAAAATTATTACCTTTACTCCTTAGTAGTCAAAAGGATTTTGAAACAAGTTTAATGTGGGCAATTTTCTTCCTTCCATCTGTAGCTTTTCAAGATTAACAACGCTTCTTTTATTTTGGAATAATAGCTATCTGGTAGTCTTGGGTCACTGGGCTGTCTTCAAGGCATCATTGCACTCAGCTGCACATCCAATTAACTTTTATAGCTAAAATATATTTTTCCTTCTTTTTTTTCCTGTGGTGCCATCAAAATACTAATTTGGACAAAGACAAATGTCCTAGGACAAAGACAAATACATACTGAACTATCACACATGCTTTCTTGAACCCCATGGGCCAAGGATAGCTCCATCACAGTCTGCAAGAAGGCAGCCACACTTTTGTGCTCACTAGCTCACTTCAGTGTAAATAGACTCCAAAGCACGCAGTGTTTCCCTTTATAGCAGCTCAATTTAACGCAAGAAGCTGCTGGAATAAGCTCGCTTTTTGATCCATAAAGCAGAGCTGTAATTTACACTTTGTTCTGTTTTTCCTTCTTATCACCAGTGCTGTCAGAAGTCTCTTGATTCATTATTGTGGCAATGGAAACACTGAAACAGTGGTGTGGGTAACCGTGGAAGATGCAACATTACTGACCCGCTATTCCAGGACACTGTGGGTGTCCCAAGAGATTACATTGCTGGAGGGAAATGCAGTCTTGCTGATGGGTAGCTTTAGGTCCACAGAAGCCTGTGAACAGGCCCCAGAATTATTTAATAGGGGGTGAGTGAAGAGAGCAGAGCACAGGGGAACAGGTTTTGTGGGAAACTGAGCAGATATAACTTTATAGCAACCTGATTTTTGAAACAACCTCAAATTACCCCATGCAAGTAGGTCTCAGCCAGTGCCTGTGACCCTGTACATACTGTCACAGCTTGAAGGAGATACGGAAGTGCAAAGTTGCCTCTAAACACTTCTGCCCTGCATTGGGAGCTAGAATCCCGAAACCTCCCCTATCCCTGATGCTGGAAATGACAGAGCAGCAATGAGACCCAGGGTCAAAGCTTGTGACAAAGCCAGCTACGTACCACGGCCAAGCGCTGGAAATCCAGTGGGAACAGAGACCTGTGTCAGATACTTGCCCATAACCTCAACCCTAGCCCACCCAATTTGCTACAATGCAAATGTAAACCCAAACCTCAAAATGCAGACTTTTCAAGAGGCTGAAGAAGTGACAAAAAAGTTTTCATAGCAGCTTGTCGGTTTTGCCAGCCTCCCCAATAGCTCGCCAGCACCCCTAGCTCTTTGCAGGAGGACTCTGGGTATCCCTGCGGCCCTGCCTGCACGTGGGCAGGAGCTGAGCGCGAGGAAGAGCCAGCATGGACCCAAGGCAGATCTGAGGCACCTGGCTCAGCCCTGTGGTCAGCCCGCAATGCTGCAGTACTGTCAAACACAAGGAATCATTTCAAAAAGAGGCTAAGAAAAGGATCCTGTAGAAATTTTGCCCCATCTCGTTACTGGAAATCTATTTGACATAGTGAACAAACATGGAAACTTTTCCAGGAAATGTGTTTCTTTATTTAAATAAAAATTTGTGCCAGTAGAAACAATAAACTTTAAATACATGAGACAATTATATACAACTCAATGTTAGGAATTATATACATCGGTTTTTACAGATACAAATACATTTATACCAAAAGTAAAACGACGAAGGAGAAAGCAATGGAAAATGTGACAACTCGTGCATGTCAATATCATTTGGAAAGTTTCAGGATTCAAGTGATTCCAGGCAAAGTGCCAAACTTCATTTGGCTTCTTTCAAACTTAAAACAGCCCCTTTTGGAGTAAATCTACCAAAAAGCTTTATATAGTCTGATCCAAAGTTCACTGAAGTTGATGGAAAAACTCCCACTGCCTTCAATCTGAACCGAATCAGGCCTTTCTGAGCACAATGGAGCCTTTGTTCTGCTGTGTTTAGAGAGAGACAGTGATACCTCTGTAGGCTACATCATATTAACCCTCCAAGTCAAAAGCAGAGCTCTCCCTTCTAAATGGCAGAAGTACAGCAGACTCTTGCCTCAGTTTGTTTCTGCTGTTCAGCGTTCATGTTTTTCAAGCTGTCTCTCAAGCTCTAATGCCAGTGGATAAATCACAGAGCTATTTTAGCACAGGAAATATGTGGAGACATTTTGCAAACATTTTGCTGTGCAATGCTTTAGATTCAGGCTCTTCAGCCCTCATGCTTCAGAACTAATCCAAACATTGTAATAAGTTATTATAAAATATAAGGTATGATTGAAAAATTTATTCTTTTATTTTTATGCATTCTTACATTTTTAACAGTGCAAAAATTTAGTAACTAATTTCACGAGCATTTGAAAAAAATCACAGTACCATTAAATTAGGGGAGGGAAGTTTGTGGTGGTTTTAAAAACTAGTTACTAATGACTTTATAGAAATGCATGTGTCACATGCGAGCTGATAAAAAAAAAAGATGTGATGCAATGTTTATCTACACTGGCTTAAATAGAGCAGAAAGTCTAGATTCTTTAATGATGTAAATGGGTACGGTTGTACTGACCTCAAATGGAGAATTTAACTCCAACAGAGAAGCATAAAAATCTCGTGCATGTCCTCTGAAGTCAGGAGGACTCAGTTGATGAATTCAGTGGGGCCAGGATTTCACCCCTGCTAGGTTAAATTCTATCCCGAATTCCACCTATTTTTCAAGGGGGTGTAACAAAGCAGCATTTGTTCAAGCCTTTCTACATCTTACATCTTGTAACAAAGATCTTTTAATGTCTTCTTTAACTTACAGATCTTTGCCTTTAGTGATCAAATGTACATATCTTTAAAAAATACAAAAGCGAAAAATAAAACCACTTTTCCTACTAGTAACTCGGTCAAAGGCTGCATTGCAGCAGAAGTTGGTGAACCTGATCCAGCCAGTACAGGTACAATTTAAGCAAAGATAGATATAGTGGCATGGATCTGAAACTGGGCTTTAAAAACCTCCTAGAAATTCAGTGCATCTTTTTTTTTTTTTCTTTTTCTTTCATTCTTTCTGTGCCTAAAGTCAGTTTCCAGCCATGCTGCACTCCCCTTCAACTACAGCATTGACAGATTTTCAGCTTTTGAGGCTGCATTGAGCAAATCTGCTGTCAGCTGTGGTTTGTTAAAAGAAAAACACAGTAAAAGTACTTCTAGTCTATCACAGTTTAGTGTGAATGAGCATTACCCATCGTCTTTAACAACCAGGCACTTGCGTTAGGGTAACTTCCCTAAACATTTCCCAGATATTTGCAGAAACCTGAAAAATGCAGAGACATGCCAGTAATAGTTACCTCATTAGAAAGAAAAAATATATATTCTCCTCGTTCTTAGCTCCTATGGTAAGAAATAATAATAATGCAAAAATTAAAATTAAGCATCCCAATTATGTGCAAGTTACACTTTGGAGTTGGGTACCACTGCTTGCTTGTCCTGCCAGCTCTCAGGAAGACCTCGGGCCCAGGGGCACAGATACCTGTTCACAGGTCACTGGAGAGCAGGAAAGTAGAACCACAAGTTCTTAGTGGGAGCTCCACTCACACTCTGGCAGCTGATCAAGGGAGCCATGCAAGTGCTAGGAGTTTTTGTGGATGTTTTCCGCAGATCCCTCGCTGCTCTCATTGAGGAGTGTTTCTGACACTTCCCCCAGTTCAGCATCCAGCACTTCCTCCTGGATGGTGAAGTGCACGTCTGGGGAGGACGATTCAGAGCTCACACTGCTGCCTTCCATCGAGCAGATGGTGCAGGACAGGGATGGCACCATGCTCTCCTGCAGCATGTTCAGCATCATGGGGATCTGGACAGATTTCAGCCCCGATATGGCTGGTAGAGGCTTCACAGCTTCCCCCCATTCTCTCTCCTCATCTTTGTAAAGCAGAAGCAAATTGGACTTCTTCTCTTGTCTTTTGGATTTCATGTAGCCAAGCATTATCCCTATCAGGAAGATCCCGTAGAACGACATGACGATCAGAATGTAAAAGTACTCATTGCCGTTGTTCTTCTCCATGTTGCGGGATTCAGCATCAAGCATGGCTTGGGTCATGTTTGCATGGTCCATCTTCAGCATGGGAAGTGTTTTACTACAGCTAAAGCCTGGAGGAGAATGTGTATATATATGTAAGCTCAAACTTCAGATCAAAGATGTATAAGAAAAATCTGGAAAAAGACATCCCCAAACTATTCCTTGCTACTTGTAATTTCTAAGCTTGCAAAACACTCACTTGATTGAAGCTTGCAGTCTATCATGTCTCAGCATCAATATTGTAAGTGAATGAACTGTTATTCAGGTACAGAAAACATTAGAGGAAAGAAAATACGTAATATTAAATCATGTTGAGTTCTATGCTGAATTATAAAACTCCCAACCCACGTGATTAAAGAAAGAAAACTATATAGAAATAACCTGCTAGGCACTTAAACATACTTTTGTGCTGTTGACCATGTTTCCATAGGAGGGGAAAAACTTAGAAGTATTATTTTATTCAATGATGCAGGAAAAAAATCAAAAAGCAACTTACGTTGGTATGCAAATAATTCCTCCTTTTGCGAAGCTCAAGAGATCTTTCCTCTACCAAATGCTGGGTGTTCTGAAAACTTTCCTCTGCTGCAGTTGGAATAAATAGCTCTCAAGAAATGTTTCATCACGTGTTTTAGAGGCACAGTTTATAATAGTTTTGTGTTGGAGTCAACAGATGAACTTGAAGGATTGCAGTTCAACCCACTGAACTCTTAACAGCTGTGAAAAGAAAAAGAGTCGGGAATTCAGATTTTACTCTTTCCTAACCAGTTCAGCACTGGCTCTTTCAGGCTGTGAATCTGTTCCTTCCACTGCCATCCCAGTTGCTAAATCTGACCTGTTACCCTGAGAGCTGCTATGCAGAATGAAAAACCTGCAGACCATTATACTGTGCTTGTCATAAAATATAGAAAAATATACATGTGAATTTTATAGTAGACTCTATCAAGCTATTTCCATGTGTGCTATACATAGTTTTCCCTGAAGAGACGGGGGAGGAAACAGGTTATTTTCTTTGCCTGGGACTAGTGACAAAGCTTTACAAATGTGTGCAAAACGAAGTGGTGACTTTCAACTCATGCTGCAGCTCCACTTTGCCACAAGGTGTGGGGCTGTGGAGAACCAGGCCCTGGGTCTCAGGTGAGTTTTGGATGGAGGGGTGCTGATGCCACTTAACTTCGGCAATCAAAGCGGCAACTATGGGATTTTGGTTCCCCACATAATCAGTGGAAGGGTGCACACTCCTCCAGGGAACAACTCGGAGCGCCTGAAGTTAGCAGCCCCCTTCTCCCACTGTTTGTAGAAGCAGCCAAGAGCTACATGGTCCACATGCTCTTTATGCATAAATAGACCAGGATCTCTGAGTTAATGCAGATTTCAGTATGAAGGGACGTTAACAGCTTCTGGGCAGAGGGATGCTCCCTGAGTGACTGCTGGAAGCTGTTGCAGCTGGCTGCTGGGCTGAGCAGTACGCCTCCCAGACCGCTGGGGAGGGCAGAGTTAGGATGCAGGCTGGGTCGTGGGGCCCACAGAGTTCCCAGTCATCGGCTCAGTGGTACAGGAGGCTTCGAGACCCCTTTTCAACACGTAAGCAACAGTACAGGCCATGGGAAGAAGGAGGCCCAGCTTGCACCTTGGGGATTTCACTTCCTTATCCTCTCCATCCCCGTTCTTCACACACAAGGCCCAATTAGTTAGGCCCCACATGTGAATGTCACCCCTTCTGCAAAGCTTCAAGGATGTTTATGTAACAGAACACTCCACTTCCAGAAAGTAGTCGACTGGTGCTGGAGTTTCCCAATGGTAGGTCTGGGGTTTTTTTCCATGCAGTCACTTGTGGATTCTTTGCATAGACGGCAAATTCTTTTCCAAACTCTGCCCTCACAATCCCTCTGAGGTAAAGGCAGATAGGATTAACCTCTCTTCACATGTAGGAAAAGGCAAGAGAGAGAAGTTAAGCAACTTTAAATGAAGTGAAGAATTCGAGAAAAGCCAGAATTGTATCTGTGTTTGGAACCAGCATTTTCCATCGTTTCTCTGAACGACTCCACAAAGAAAAGAAAAATTTACATTAGCCAGATTCCCTTCTCTGCCTCTTAAAATAGAGGAACCACCCTTTAGGATGTTGGTTTTATCTCCTTGCGCATTCCCATGTGATAGCTCAGGAGCTGTTGATGCTGGACTAATGTCTACTGGGATTTCATCTGACAAAATCTGTCTGCAGCACCAGCTTGCCAAGTCTGGATTCTTCTTTCCCATTTCCGACAAATTACTGAGCAGGCAGCAAGAGCATATTAACTGGTAGGCTAAAACATAACCCAGAGCAAGTATCTGGATTTTCTAGCTAACTTTGGGGAATTTTTATTTCATATCTTTCTCAGCTCCGTGTGATATTTGCTCCCCCATTCAGCTCTGGAAATTTGGAATTTGAAAAATTAAAGACAACATGTCAGGACCTTTTTATGCAGGACTTCCACAGAATGGTGAGGAAATGCCCAGCATTGTCGGGTCAATGAAAATTAGCTCAGTACAAGGAGAAATCCCTTCTCTGTACCCATGACACCCTATGAAACCAGCTCTGAAGCTGCTTGATCCTGGGAACAAGACCACCTAAAGCCTGAACTACTGACTCCTGTCAGTGTTACATACAGGTCATCACTCACCTCGACATGAAGAGCACTTTCAGTCGCCCGGAGGCACCCCCACCCCACAGCTGCCACCAGTGAGCCAGCGGAGCAGAGGCAGACCAGCCCTTCTGCAGGTACCTGCAGGTGTGAATAGGGTCTCTTATTTGCTCCAAAGCCTCATGCTCTTCATGTAAGTGAAGCTCTGTACAAAGTTACCACAATAAACTGCAGCACCCAACAAGAACATGGGAAGACTGGTCAGGTACTTCCCTAGATTTATGCAATCCCCTGAAGTTCAACTGAAAGATGACTGAATTGCATAATTATGGATAGTTATTGCCGAAAACTCTTTGCAACTATGTTTACTTTGGCTAGCTGATGACAACTCTTCTCCATCTGTTAGCCCATGATTCTGGAAAACAGTTTAATTTTAAAAAGGCCTGGAAGGAATCCCTGAGCCTTCTACAGACACGAAGAGGAGGGATAGGAAGACACTGGGGAATAAACACCTGAAAAACATATGCCACTTGCTTACTGGTGCCATAAGTCAGCTTTCTCAAGCTGTACCCTGTAGAAACTATATTTTGTCTAAAAACAAGACCTAGAAAGTTGAAAATTGGAGCCTTTTAGTTTTATGTTTCAAAATTACTTTTGTTGCAAATTATATTGTAAAACCATTGATCATGGCAAAAATACTTGCTTGATTTGAAGTAATTGGTTTTTTGGAATTAAAGTTACTAGCTATTTATTTTTTGAAGTTTATTTCTTCCTTTCAGATCCATTTTCCCACACACACACTTCACAGAATTTCCCCTGAAACTTCACTTACAGATCTCTTATGCTTTCAGTGATTGCCTCTCGTGTTCCTCTTCACCTTCTTTGCATCAATCCCAACCTAGGCTATAACATTTAAGAATAATACTCATGCTGTTGCTCCCACCTTCCAGATTCCCCCTTTGGAAAACATTCAGAGTAATAAAGCAGAGCAACAGCCAGACACTCCAATGATGAAAAGGTCACAACATATTTGTTGATGCCAGATTTTTTTTCTCAAGGTCCCTGTCTCCTAGAGAGCCCTTTGTGGCAGCAACCTCCGTCACCAAAGGACGCAGAAGTTAAGGCTTGAGGCATCCCATGGGGCAGGAACTCTTCACAACATGGCTTAAGGGATAGTATAACGTGAACCCTTTCTCCAAATAAAAATTTGAGGACAGTCAGAAAACTGAACAAAGACAGAATCCATTATGAAGACAACATAAAATGTCCTTAGAGACTCAGATGACTCTCTGCAGGCTGCCATTGAAAATATATGCCTAACCCTCCATTACAGGCGTAATCCACGATCTGATCCTGCATTTATCTTTCTTTTTTCCAGTTAGTGAGTTAATAAGACTAAAGATACAAAGCATAACTGTTAAAGGGCTATCTCCTACGGGACACTGAACCTGTTTGATAAGTGTACACTAACAGTATCACTCTAAAAAGTATCTGAGCATGTGCATTTTTGGAGTAACCATCTGAAAATCTGGAAAAAATGGAAGGAAAAGAGCAATGGGAAGGACAGAGGGGTTAGGGGTTTTTTTGCCTGCACATGGACCTTTTAGGGCAGTAATGGTTGGGAATTTACCACTAGGGAGAAAAAGCAGGGAGAGTTTTTCCATGCAAATATTGACTTAGTTATTATTTAGACCTTCCACACGCTGCAGTTGGGAAAGGACAGCAAAGATGATCAGTATTTTTCACTCACATGTATGATTTCAATTAAAGTAAAATTAGAGATGAAGAACTGTGTTTGACACCATACAGGAAGACACAATGAAAGGGATGTTTATGCCCTTGATTTGCTCTTGCGTTTAAAGACCTGCCATGCTGAGATGTATGTACTGACTTTTGGTCCCACTGCAAAACACACACCTTACTGAGGACCTGATCCTTGAAGTCAAAGCCCCTTAAAGTTAATGGCAGTGACTCACCTCAAGCAAATGTCAGATCATGAATGGCACCTGCTCCTTTCAAGTTCTCTGGAACTCAGAGTCAATTTTCAGTGAAGCTTGTGAGTGTGTTGGAATAAAAAGAGCTAGTTCAAAAGCAGCAAGCAAGTCATGCACTCATTCCCGGAGTAGGGAATGAGTAGCAGCCCAAAGCAAGTCACGTGCCTCCTTGCTAACAAGCCTACTTACAGTATGACATTCATGAGCTTTACTATATGCTTTTAACGCTTCTATGCCTCAGTTCACCCACTTGTGAAATGAATCTAATAATACCTACAAATTACATGTGCTGTGAGGGTACAGCATAGTAATGCACTTGCAGATCACTACCTGAAAATGTGTGCTCATAAGTGCAACAGCATTACTACGTGGCTGGGCTGGCATCTGAGCAATTCTCACACAGCTCTGGGTTCAGTGTCATTTTCCATCACTCTTCCTCATTCTTCATACTGCAGAAATAGATGACAATTTTTATATACTTCACATAAGCAATTTCTAGAGGAAGGTGGCAATTTTCTCAGTGTCATCCACAATATACCGTGTTACCATCTGGATACCAAATGGAAGTAACACTCTGCCCAGTTATTAACTGTGAAAAGCTTAGTAAAATGCTACAGCTCTGCCTTGCTACCTTACAGTCTTCTTTGGTAAAAACATGCAAATATAAGTCCAGAAGATGCATGCCTTCTCCCCAACTTCAGGGTTTAGTTTGCTTTAATTCAAATTTTATTTAACCTTCATAGCAGATCCTCGTATCATGAAACGTAAAGTTTCTCAGGCATTCCCTGCACCCAGAGCAGCAAAAACTTTATATTTTTACCAATAGCAGCAAATATGGGGTTCAGAAGGTCCTCACAGCCAAGGTGGCCATCTGCCCTAGCACTCTCAGCTCTAGCAGTGGCAAGAGATTTCCCAGAAGTCACATCTGGACTATTGCAATTGCCCTCCAAGCACACAACAAAGATCTGTAAGGCAAATTGGTTTCTGATCCTGAGAGATGACGAGCAACAGAAAACCTCAATGATATCTGTAATAACAGTTTACACTAAATTTAGCATTTACTCTAAGGCATGTGTTGTGGAACTCTTGAGTTTTGGGATAGGCATTTCTTTTCAACCTCTAAACTGAATTTCAGAAAGCTGTGAGTGACTGGAAACAAATAGAGTGGAAACAGGTAACTCTTATGATAGCAGTAACAAGAAATTACATTTAAAAAATACAGATTTTTCAGTGGCTGATACAAGAATTTGAGTCTGAAGTCATCACATCATCAATTCCTTTTCGTGCAGCTGAGAAATGTTACAAAGTTATTGTATCAATATATATTTCTATACAATAAAATGAAACATACTTCAGATTACCTTACCTTTTTCCTTTGATGTGGCACAAAGGTTGTAGGTATATTTGATTTGAAAATGCTTTTTCTTTTCTTTTTCCTTTTTTGTTTTTTGGGAGGTTTTGTTTGCTTGCTTGTTTTTGGCTTGTTGTTGGTTTTTTTCCAAATAGAATTACCTGTTGGGTGCACTATCTTTAAAAACAAAATAAATTTAAAGCTTTCTTTGCTCTCATTGTTAAATGCTAGAGTCAGTTGCACTGTATGTGATCAACTGCGTTCGACTTACTTGCTTCTATTTGGGATTTAAAACAGTTTGCAACATACTAAATTTTGGATGCCATTAAAAAACAAATCAAGAACCTCTAAATTTGATTAGCAGTATTTAGAAAAAATTCACTGACAAATCCAAACACACATTTCTGCTTCTTCAGTGAAGATACAGTGCTTACTCTTCCAGCTATGGAAAGATGCCTTATATAGGACCATTCATCCTCTCTCTGAACTGCTTCTGACTCTAATCTGCTCAGAACTAGCACTTTGATTACATTAGAGAAGGCTTCTAACAAACAAATTGTAGGTGAAGGGATATGAATGAATACTTTGAGTTTTTTTGAAAAATGCCTCTGCACACAGCATGAAGATCTCTCCTCAGTTTTTTTTTTTTTTTTTCATTTTAAGATTCTTCATGATCTGAAAAATTCAGCATATGCCAGTAATTGATAAGCATAAGAAACAAAGGGGACAAACCCAGTGAAAACATTCAAGTGCTTGACTTGAACCCTCACCTGACTTCAGATCAGAAATTAGAGAAAGATCTTTGGGAAAGTTAAGAGATGCTTGCACAACATAAGGCAGAAAGCTTATAGAGACATTGATAAACATCTGGCTATCCAGTTAAACATCACAGAAGATCAAATAGGAAAGCATGCCTTCATTTTCTCGTGCCAGGAAATATTTTGTTAGGCTGCATTCACTTTAGTTGGGACTCTGCTGCCTTCTTCACAGGGAGCAGCTACGCACTACCTATTACCACTCATGCAAGTTCATGTCTCCCTCCAGTTAATCTCTTTCTGCTTCTTGGTTTTGCTGGCTACATGGAAGCCCAGCACAGTTTGGTTGTTTCACTTTGGGCTTTTTTGAAAACAATGTTTAGAAACCAAGAACAGGGGAGCAGGATGCTTTCTCATGAAATGAATGGGGCAAGGTTCACACACCCTTCAGTGGCACTGGCACAGGGGTGTAACAGTTCTCAAAGTCCACCACACTTCAAAGAATTCGAGAAGAAAAACAAACAGACAAAAATTTAACCACTAGGGAAACCACAGACTCTGAAGTCAAGGAGAGAGTTGTTGCTTAGTCTTACTAAGTAGTTTTAATTTTCATACACCAAGAAACGGTAAAGACCCCAACATTTAGATAAGCAAGTTCTGCCTCAGATATGTGCCCAGAACTCCCACTGAATCCAGCAGGATTTTGGTGAGTGTGAAGAATGCAAGCGCTAATACAGAGCAAGGTACCAGTCTGGCTTCCTGCATGGACTGTGTCTAGATATCTGCTTCGAGATTCAAGTACCTGCCACTATATAAGGGGTATTTCATATTAAATTCTAACACAGCTCTTGAGGATGAGGTTTAATACAGAGTGTTCAAAAGAGATTGGAAAAAAGGGAGGGAGACCATCATGACATTTACCACAAAAGCAATTCTACTCCTTTAGGAACTTGCAAAAGCATACAATAAAGAATACAACACAAGTATCCGTAATCTTCCATCCTCCCAATGAGAGAAAACACATGCAGAGGTAAGTTCACTCTCCTCTCCCAGAAATAGGTGTAGAGCAGAGATGAAAGGGACAGATAGTGCTTTCTCAGTGGCACACATCCAGCGCAGCTGAAGTGAAATCACTTGCAAGGCCTTAGAGGAACAAGCCACATTTCTCTTCATTATTATTTTTTCCAATCCTGGAAAATTTGTTCACAAAGTAAAATGCAGTCCATGCTGTTTCACAGCCATGTCAGTGTAGCATCCCAGGTCACTGTGACCTTCAGTGCATGAGGGATTTTTCACTTTCACATGGATACCAGATGTTAAACCCTCTCTCCCTCTGATGTTCAAGGCCCTCGGGCTTTTGTACAACATTAGGCACTCAGCATCACGTGCGTTTGTAACACTCACTTCGAGATTTTGTTGTGAAACCTCCACATTTACTGTAGCTGTTGCAGCAAACATCACACTCCATCAATTTCTGCTCTCAACCCTGTTGACCTGAATCTTCACAGGATTGCAAACACAGTTCAGATTTCATCAGTGCCTTTTTCTACAGCAGTTCCCTTTCAAGCTGAAGCAACTTAGACAGCACTTCAATTTGATTTATTATATCTTGGCATTTGTTACCTGTACTCACTTTTAGAGCATAAAATACACAGAGCAGCTATTTATATTCTTATTCCAAAAGTCTGCTTTGGAAAACACAACACAAGACATGCAATAGCAATCTGGGGTGTAAATAGCATCAGTTGGATGAACCTCAGGTGTACAGCAAAGAGGACAGAAAGTATACAAAAGAGGCAGCAACAGCACATGCATCCTCTCCGAAGGGAGGGATTCTGCATGGCAAAGGAGGGAAAACACGAAGCTGTGATTTCTGAAACCTGAGGCCAAACTCCCAGACTCAAATGATGAACCCATCTGCAGTTTGCCTTTGGTCTCCGTAAGGTCTGGATTTCCCCTTTAGTGCCTGGATAAAAGAAGTTAAGATGATTCCTCTAAAATGAGTTGAGATCTGTTCCTGTATTTTGGTATTACTCCGTGGAGCCACAGCTGTGAGTATGCAGAGGATGAGTCCCTAAATGCATAATGCAGAGAATGGGTTGTACACAATGCAGGGTCATGCCAGCTTTAACAGAACAGGATTTCTTCCTTCTCAACTGATAGAAAAGCGTCATTTCTTCCAGTTAACACAAGCACTTGTAATCCAGCCTTGTGCGGACAACTGATGGAGCTCGAATGACGTAATCTTGCATTACCAGGACCCTGACTGTTGTAACAACTCCCCCACACTCCCATACCTTCTGCATGACAGAAATTGCAAAAGAGCTCTGAGACACATGGGAAAGCCCACGGACAAGCCTGGCAGGAGAAGCCCTCCTGACACCTCCCTCACCAGCACAGCAGGTTCGCACCTCGCAGATTAGGTGCACCCCATGGGTGCACATGGCATCAAACTGAACAGACAGAAAGTGTGCAGCTCTCTGGGAGCCCCTGTCATGCTCCCCATGGGGTCCATGGCCAGGCCATCCCATGGAAAACTGCCCTTGTGCCACATATTGAACAGA
Source organism: Haliaeetus albicilla (assembly GCF_947461875.1). NCBI lineage: Eukaryota > Metazoa > Chordata > Aves > Accipitriformes > Accipitridae > Haliaeetus > Haliaeetus albicilla. Next base: position 23,702,070 of record NC_091491.1, on the reverse strand, counting down.
AAGAGGGGAGAGAGCACACATTGACAGTTCAGTAAGGTTGATCAAAGGAATCAAAATTAACTTCCCAAATTAATTTTTAAAAAGTGATACCAAAGAAAAGAAACTTAGTAGCATGTAAATGCCTGCTCTAAGCAGGGGCAGCTTACTTGCAAACGATAAAAGAAACTGGAGGGGATGTATTTTTCAAGTGCAGGCATTTATATCTCAGTGGAGAGACATCATCCCTTCTTGAACTTATTTTGTTAAAGCAAAGACAACCATTGGTTTGATGGAATTATGCTTTTAGAACTTAAGGGAAAACACTCTCCTCTCTTGGCTGCTCATAACGTGAATAATCAGCCCAAAGTAAACAACATGTGGTCTTGTGTGGTCTTTTTGCTCTTCATATGAGGCTGCTATTTCACTTGAATCTAGGAAGCGACAGGAAGTGGGGAATTCAGCACAGATACAGGAGATACTGTGCTTTCCTAACGAACTCTGGAAATGCAGCACATTTGGGGAAAAAAATTATTGCTGTTCCAGATGGGAAATATAAAAAACATACATCTAGACACATAGAATGAATTAATACTCCTTTGAGTCACATAACTAAAGAATTTTGATGCAGCCATATTCACAAAATTTCCCGACTCTTTCATAAGCATTTGAGCGTTCAAGCGTCAGTGGAGTGAGTACTAATCAATTTTTAAAGTGTTGAAGTGTTCCTGAACACTTCCTGAAGTGTTAAAGGAGTTCCTGAAAGCAACATAACTACTGTATTATTTGTAAATATAGTTCATGGCGTGTGGTGGTTGCTCACATACATCATCCACTTCGGGAAGAGAAATCGTGCTCTGGCAGATGAAAGGGCTCAGCACGGCAGGGTCTGTGTTCCCTTTGCTGTTGCACTGCAGGCAAGGAATCTGTTTGCTGCTTTCTTCAGCAAGGATCCTGAAGAATGACAACTGTTTAACATGCTGCTACCCATTTTCAAATGAATATGGAGTGTGGAAAGTCTGTGTTGGTTTTCTTAACCGTCACTTGCTCACTTGACCCCAGTGCACCCTGCCTGCACCCATCGTGGTAGGGGACGCACACAAACCATTTACTTTGTGTGTTTTCCAGCTGCCCACTCCCTTTCCTTACCACACAACTTCTCTTCCACATAACCCATCCATGTCCCCATCTCTCTGACCCTTCCTTTGCATGGTGTTGACCTCCACACCACCAAGCCATTCAGTCCAGCTCAGCCAAAACCCTGGAGGGGTTTGCTACCTGCACATGATTTGGCTGGCTCCCTTCACCCCATGGGCTCAGCTTCATGATCTGTGTATTGCCAAGGCAAGAGGACACAGGCTACTCTCATATATCAAATCCTTCAACTGTGAACTGAAACTGCAGACTGGAAGCCGTTGCTTTGAAAACTGGCACTCATGTAGTCCTTAGCTACATTTCAGGGCTTACCTCCTTCCGAGTTAAAGCTCCTGCCACCTTCTCCATCTGTGACTCTTGTCCCTCTCCTTTGATTTCTCCCACGTTATCTCATTTTCACCATCAATGTCCTTCACAAACCAGGCTGCCAAAGCACCTCCTCCAAACCCCTCTAAAATCCACTTGCTTGCCTGTAGGGGTAGGGAGGGAAGGGAGACAGGAAGAAGATTTTAAGAAGAGTCTAAATAACACTAAAAATACTCATGTGTGCATATCTTACTCAGCATCACACATCCATATTACTTGGCCATGTCCCCCTATGACTTTTCTCTGATATTTCTGGTTATAAATGTAATGTATCATATCAAACCACATTGCTGTGTTTTTGCTGGGGCAGGACTGTGTCTGTAGCAAGATACCTTGCATTTTTCTGAGCCATGAGACAGCAATCACACCCCGTAGATTTGTGAAGCGTGCTCAGTTGGGACAGCTCTGCAAAACTCCAAGTGTTTTCCCAATAACTCCCTCCAAGAAAGAGCTGCCAGAACCAGTTCCTTCCTTCTCACAAAAGATAAACTCTTTTTGCCGCATCTCCCTGGCGCTGCAGCTCAGCCCTTTGCCCCCCACCGGCGGTGGCAGCACTGAGGCTGGTGCAAGGCCAGCCAGCATGCCCTGTGCTTCTAACTCTTCTCCTTTTCCTAAATGTTCAGCCATGGTTTAGTCAGACTGAATTTTTTTTTTTTTTTTTTTAAATAGTTGCTCATTCTCGAGCAGAGATGGGTGCATCTATTCTGGAAGGTTCCCTGCCCAAGCCCTCGTTGCCTGGCATATCTTACTTGAATTGGAGCCCAGCCCCAGAAAATGTTAATCCAAATTCATTTGTGTTTGTAAATAACAGATCAAAATGAAAAAGTGGATGCAGATTTAATTGCTGTAGGTATAATAATCTTAGCAGTAGGATTAGCTAGCAGCATAAGCAAAAAAACCCCAAAACCCCCAAAAAACAGTTACCTGGGATTAAGGAGTCTTGATGATTGAGCTTTACGATTTTCTGCTGAACCAACCAACATGTCTAACTACACAAATTCCCATTAATGTTTTGGTCTATTGTAAGGTCTTTTTTTAAATATCAAGCTGGCTCTCTGAAGACCACTGTGGAAGATAACTAAAGAGTCAGCAGCACAAAATCGCCATGAAACTGGGTAATGAGCTGTGCCAGTCTGCAAGTTTGAGACAGCGAGGGCACAAGAACCTTGTTCTGGTCTCCTGCACGACGTGGAGCGAATAAAACAAAATTAATCTCTTCCAGTTATGAGAAGGATAAAAAGCAGCCGCAAAATCATTCAGAACAGGGCACAGATCGGAAAGCCCTGAGGATGTCACACCACTTTTTTTGAATCACAGTTTCTAGAAATTCTGCAGAGGTCAGACTTCTGTTGTTGCTGACCGTTGAGCTTGAAAAGCATGCTACTAAATGGGGAGCTCAGTTGCCAGAGAAGCAGCAGATTAATGGTCGATGCAGAGGCCGATTCCCTTTGGTGTTGGCGGGGCTCTGCCCTGCCTCTGCTGCAGCCCGCGCCGCCTCCCGCAGCTCTCTCTGGAGGTAGGGCCAGGCTGAGGGACCTTACTGGATCCTGAAAGCTCCCGGTAGGAAGCTCACAGCCCCCATGCAGCCTGAGGAGTGCTCCCTCACAGACACCCACCTCACTTGATTTTAAGGAAAGAAAGTTATCTGTTTTGTTACAGCCAGTCAACAAGCACAGGCTCAGCCTGGGAACTGCTCAATTCTGTTAGACCCAGCAAATCCTCACATGGGTGGTACCCCACCGACGTCACTGGCTTGGTTTGTTTTTCTATAAGGTGAATCATATTCTGCCCTTTGGGCTTAATACCTAAATCCTCTTCTAGGTAAGACTGCCACTAACCTGGCTCTGTAAGTTGCCAGCCTCATAACCTCATACCCCATCGATGTCAATAGCAATGAGGGTTGGTCACCTCTTCATAGTGCCCCAAAACACCGTATTTGCATTACTACCAATCTGTCTCCTTTGCAGACATCGCTGTAGCACCTCCAGGTCTCGTGGTTTAATGTTTGCCGGTCTCTGGTACAACCCTGCGATCACAAACTCATCCGGACTCTCTCTTTGGTACCCAGCAAACCACAACAGGCTTCAATACTTTGTACAGAGCAAAGTTGTAAAAAGTCCTATCTCACTGTTGGAAAGCTCAGCGGGGGGGAAGCCTAGGTCATCGCCAAAACACTGAGTTGTCCTTTCAGGTTTTTTGGTGTTTGGGTTTTTTCTTTCCTTCACCCTGGTTTCAGGGTCTGATGAATCTCAAACAGGAAAAAAAAACCCCAAACAAAAAAAGATAGACATTGATTCAGGTATCCAGTGTGCTCAGACACTTCAAACAAATTGCCCAGCTCCTCTGTGTGATTTAGCTCAGGAAGGCAGCCAATTTGCTAAATTAAAGATTTTAGAAGTCTTATGAGTAAAGCGACCCTAGGCTTTGCCCCTTAATTTATTAGCACTTTCATTTCATTTCTCTTATTTTATTCAACCCTCCATTTCAGAACCAGTCAAGTTTCAACCAAGTAGGTTCATTATCACATGGAAAAACCCACGTGCTAGATTAGTGCTGTAGACTGCATTAGCTCCCTTAAAAATAATAACTAGAGCAGGAGTGAGCTGCCACATCCCTAACGCAGGCCAGCTCGGACTTCCCTGTCACGCCATGTTGCCATGGCTATCAGCAATGCTCAGAAACCAACACTGCCACGGAGATGAGATTGCCATGACACCGAGGCAAACGGGAGGCTATGCTGGGCAGGTAACATGCTCCAAATACTGGATGTCATCATTTTAATTAATAAGGGAATATAATGTAGCCACTTACAGGTAGGTAATGCAGAACTTTAGTAGCATTTCTGTTGAATTAAACTGAGGCAAGGTTTTAATATAGCTTTAAAAACAGATGGCAAAAATGCAAGATCTTGTTAACAAAACAAATAACAGACAAAATATATTGGATTTCTATTGTTATAACAATAAAGTGGAAATAATTCATATGCACTAAACATAAGTAAAAACCACATGAGGATCCCTTACATCTATATTAACTACATATGACTGCCTTTTTAAAGATGAAGGGCAAAGGCTTCCCAGGAGTCAATTATAGTGTAAAAGAAACCAAGCAAGAAGCAAACTCCTCTGTACCAGGATTTTTAATACTGGAAATTTGTCCATGACCGGGGGTGTACAGGACTCAACCCATGTGATCCACAGGCACCCTTAAGCAGGACCCATGTTACCAACTCCCTCCATTTAACTAGGTACCTTGCGGTCCTGAGATACTCATCTCATGCTATTCAGTTGCTGCCAAGACACCATTCACACTTCTGATTCCCCAGTAGCATCAGCTAATAATCTTCTGCTGGCCAATCTTCAAAGAGCTCCAGAAGGATTCAAGGCTGCTATAAGAAGAGAACAAGGCAAGAGACAAAAGCTGCTTGCTCTTGCAGTCAAAGAAAGAAGTTTAGCCCATGGCTTTCGCATGCCTCAGATAACCAGGAAACCAGAAAATAAAACCCCAAATCTATTACTTTCTTAAGTCTAATCATTTGGGGATCTGAATTGTGATTTTTGAATCACAAGTTGCTTTGAGTTAGCAAGAGCAATAAAACTTTAAAAATGCAGATATGACCACAAGTTCCCCTGTTTGCACCCTCTTCTCCCTCAGGTGTTGAGCACATTTTCTCTCTGCTTGCACCCACAGCTCGGTCCCTCCTGCTTCCCTGGCAGCCCGCAACACAGCCCCTAGGTTTCTCAGCCACTTTTCCTTGTTGTTCAAAACATAGATGATGGGGGAAGCCCTGCTGCAGCAGCCAGCCGGTGCTGCTGCGGCATGCAGATGGCAGGGTTGGCATGGACGAGCTCAGAGACACTGAAAAATCCCAGCCAGGCTGATCTCACCCCATTATTTTGCTCTGACTGAAACAGAAACGCTGTTAGATTTGACCCTACTCTCCTTCGAGGATGCAATCAAAGCAGTTCTGAAATGCTGCTGCTTCTGCAACAGTAAATCCACAGTGGGGAAATCAGTCCCCATAGATCTCAGAGCCTGAGCAAAAGCTAAACACATTTAGTAATCACCATGTTTATAGGGCTATATATTCTAGGCTTTGCATTGCTGTAACACTCAATACATGTGTTTACTACTCGGCAAGGAAGGTAACGGTGGCAGAGAGAGATTAACACCAAGGCTAGCAGGAAGCCAATGACACAATAAATGTCCAACTGCCCAACCTCTACTGTAGCAACAAGACTATCCTTACCCTCAAGCGGAGATTTGTTTCAGATGTTATTTCAGCTTAAATTGATATTAGCCTTCAAAACAGTTTAAAAAAAATAAATCCTTACATCTGTGAAAACAGTATTGCAGACAAACGAAAGAGGTATGAGAACCCCAAGCCAACACATTTTGTTCTGAAGTTGCTGTGAAGATACCTGGGCTTGAGAAGTGGAGATTTCTGATTTGCACCCTTTATTCTGTCTCTGGACAAGTCACTTGCTCCAGGATTGAGAGGCAGAGCACGACTGGGTTACTGCCCAGGTGGGAGACGGCCTCCAGGGAGGTCAGGAGTTCCTACAGCAGGAAAACTACAAAGGATGGATTAAAAAGAGAGAAGAACTTTCTTTTTTTTTTTTTTACTTTGTTTTGCTATTGTGAAGACACTCAAAATATTTTCAAAATAAGTAAAGCAGGACTGGGGAGATAATTCTTTACAGTACTTAGAGGTATGGTTTTTTCCTAGATCCAAAATACAAGGGAATTGGGTCAGAACCATGGGGTTTTGCTCTTGTACAAGCTTCTCAAATTCACAGGAAAACAAATGTCACTGCTGTTCACCACATCATCTGTTGCACACAAGCGTGATTGTAACTAAGTCATTGACAATTTACAAGCATTTTCCACAATTTATTAGTCCTGTAAGGTTTTTTTGTTTCTCTAGTGGCTGAAAAGAAAAAGCCCGAGTCAGCTCCAGCCCAAAAATCTACTCTTCAAACGCTAGTGAATGGGATGAGACTTAGGCCCTTGTGGGGTTTTCTTATTCACCCTGAGAAAGTAGGTCTATAGCTCTGCAAAGGCAGGCGCCGAGGACCACAATCCCTTTGCCGGTCAGGCCACCGGCACTGTCTGGGTGCAGCTTCACACCGGCAATGCAGTGCATAAATTTGGCTAGAGAGAGAACGGAGCTACCTGCATCCATCCACGCAGCCACATGGAGTTTGCTTTGCTTCTCTCTGCTCACCTAAACCACCAAGGATTAGGTTTTACAGGTTGGGCTGCAGTGGCATAAAGCATCCTTCCTCTACAGGAGAGTCACTCACTCGGCTGCTCTCCTAAGAAAACCCATATAAGTGGGACCTACCAAGTCTGGACGAGAAGATCCATGTTGGTCGTGCCCAAGTCTCCCCTTTCTTATAACAAGCTCACAGCACTGGGAGAGCCCCACCGCCTGCTTCCACTAGCAGTGGAGAGAGAATCATGCTCCACAGATAGTAATCTCCTTTCTCCCTTGATATGTTCTGCTTGCTCTGACGATAATTCTTAAAGCCAATTTTTCTAGAAGCGATTAAGTTGTTGCCTGTGCAGTTAGCAGCCTTTTTTTCTCAGCCATCTCCTTGTGAGACTTGGAATCATCCAGAACTTGTCAAAATTTTATTTATTTTTTTTTTTTGATGTTGATGCGCATTTAATATTTACATTCCTCCACTCCCAAGAGCACACTTGGTGGAACTGCAGGAAGATGGCTGGTTTGAAGGGGTTAGGCACTTGGGAGTGTTTTTCATGCCTGGGGAGCATCAGCTCACCAGCCTTGCCCACCCTTTCCCTTCCCCATCACAGTTATGATTCATCCTCCCAGATGGATTCTCCTGCATTCTCAGGCATCGCTGATTAAAAATAACTCCCACGTCCCAATTTCTGCAAGCTCACTAGCCAGTTCCCTGAGCACTCGGTGTGGCTAACACAAGCGTTCTCCTTTGCCCCCCAGACAAACCTGCCCTTCTCGAAGCCTGTGCCGCCCAGGTTCCCTTCCTCCAGCAGAAGTCTCACCTGCTGAAGTGCTGGTTATGCTCCACACCCGGCTCTTCCTGGAGATGCTCCGCAGGTGATCACCCAGCCCTGAGGGCTCTGTCTCATGGGCAACTTGCAACTATTGGAGTATTTAGTTTACAGGCATTTTAAGCTGAAGTTGAATACAAAGACGGCTTACTCTTATTTACACAATGCATAAGCCCCCCTCAACCTTGAAACACAGAGGAAGTTGTTTAGGATCCTAAACTGTGCGCGTGTGTGTGTGTCTTGACATATTAATAAATAAATAGGTAATTTGCAAAGATCCTACCCCAAAGCGACATTAGCAAAGAAACTGAGATCTTACCCAGAAGAAAAGCAAATATTGTTTGAATAGGTCACCAACGAAAGGAGGACCGTTGGTGGTCAGCAGCAGGGCTCTCGAGGTGGCTGGGACGTGGCAGGGCGGCAGAGCTCCTGCCAGCAAGGGTCCAGGCGGGTGGCAGGACCTGCAGCGAGGCTGCAGCCACGGCGTGGGCCAGGGCCGGGGCCAGGGCACGGACCCTGCTCTGCTGCCCATCCACCACGCTCCCCAGGATGGCCTCGTAGCCGGGCAGCACTGCCAGGTGAAAGCAGGACAGACGCTGTCCTTAGAAGTAAGACAAACCACAGCAAACAAAGTGGGAGGTAAAGACCGAGCCTTACGCTGTGCACGGGAGCGGGGTGAAGCCAGTCACCGCTTTCCAGGTGCCACAGCGAGCGGCTCTCTCGGCTGCCAGCATGAGAGACACGGGGACACCGGTACGTCCCACTGCCTACTGCACCCACACCTCTGCTCACGCAGCTGAGCCTAAAATCAAGACAAACCTGTGAAGAAAGGAGCATGAAAATTACCCCCCCCAGTAACATTTTAAGTATCACTTAAATGATATAGTATAAAAATCTATCACCATCCTTCATATCTGTTGTCAGCCATATTTTCTTACACTGCAGTCTGAGGGTATGAACATACTCAGATTGTGCCTTAAGGTATTCATTTAAGATCATCACGCGGACCAGTAGAGAAAAATCAGTAGACATTTTTGCTTTGAAACTACTAACACTTCTGTTTATTAGCCTGGGAAATTAAAAAAAAAAAAAAAAATTCAAGTTAATCACCCCAACCTCAGGTGGGCTGAGTTATTGATTCCCTCCAGTGCTACACGATTATCCACTCCCAAAGGAGCTGCACTGACAAGGGGTTCCGCAATATTTACTTGCTGATCTCTTCAGCATCACACACTGGTTGGGGACCCTGACAAGTAAGGCTCCAGCCCACAGCTCCTGCGTCTGCAGCCACATCCAGAAGTGATGCTCAGTCATGTCACCAAACTCACAAAGAGAGTTTGAGGTATCAGCTCCAGAATAAAACCGGCCAGCAGATGAAGAAAGGGGGTAACGAAGAGAATTAAAGTTTCACTGTACTTACAAAAAAAAACATCGACAAGAGTTCTGTCTACTTGGTTAATACAGAAAGTCTTTTGCTGTAGTCCACACATCCTTCCTCATTTCAAAAGATTTATAAATTATGGGTAAGATACCAGATGTGGAGACACTACAAGTGTTTGAGCTGTATGAATCTTTAAAGCTATTTGCCTCCAAAAACTATGAGAAAGGTCTTGGCAACAAAATTAAAAAAAATCACAGCAAGAAAAAAAACAGGGCAAACAAGATACTAATGGGTTTCTTAAGCGGAGCTGGGATGAAAAGCAAAGCTGGCCTATTTTAACAGCAGAAGCTGGGTATAATTTTCTGAAGCCTCTGCTAAAGGTTACCATGCCAGTGTCCTTTGCCGTATAAAGTCACCGTCTATGAGTAAGGAGCCCTTACAGAGCTTAACCCAAAGGCTCCTGATGTCAGGAGGAAAAGCTCCCTTTGCCTTGCTGGGCTTTGGCACAAGTCCTGACTCAGCAGCTGGCTGTGTGCGGCGATGCCGACTGCAGCGCTTCGGGTAGGAAAGCATGCCACGGCTCTGCTCTCCCTGCCAGAAAGCCGGCGTCACCGCACGCAGCCGCTCTCGGCAGCGACAGAGAGCAAACGTGTGGGGAAACTCCTTGAAAAGAGAGGATCAGGAGTCCATCCACCGCTGGTGTTCCCTGTGATGCTGCCAGCGTGGCTGGCTCCAGTCAGACCCAGAAGGCAAAGGGGATACCATAGGAAACCTGGGGTACAGCCAGATGCAAGGAGAAAAATAAGAGCATGGAACAGCAACAGCCAAACACTTTTGAAAATAAGTCTTAATTAAACAAAAGTTGAAAGAAGCTAGGGAGTACGCCGTAGTCTCAGCCCCAGGTGGGAGAGGAAACGTGAAACGGTGTCAGTTTGTCATTTCAAATAGACTTTCTAAGTCTTTGCTGCACTGAATCAGTACAGGAATCTGCAAATCACAGTGGGCTAGAAACTTCTAGCGCAATAAAGCTATTCTGAGTACTACTGGAGCTTTCTTGAAAAAGTAAATAAACAGACAGATGGAAATGATTATAATCCGAATGCTTGAGATTGTTGGAGTGCAGTTTTCAATTACCCCAGATTGGCCTGGGCCCTAAAAACTGATCCAAACATCTAAAGCTACAAAAGGGGAAAAAATTCGCTCCTGGCACAAGCAGGTGGGAGGCTCCTGGGCTCTCAAACGCCAGCGGGGCCTCAGGCCCGCAGCTGGCATCAGCAGCCAAACCCACCAAGGGCGCAGGCAGGGCTTCCGTGCAGGCACCCGTTCCGGCACGTGCGGGGCTGCGGAGGAGTGCTCCGTGCTGCGAGGCCGTGGGACAGGGCCTGGGACCCCCGGCACCCCCTGCCTCACAGTAGGGCCGAGCCCACGGAGCGGGACGTTGCTCCCTGCTTTGGGGGGTAAAGCCAAACGCAGGCGGCTGCGCCAGGAGAAGTTCTGGTAGACAACCGCTGGCCGGGGGCATCCCAAAGCTGCTCCTCCCTGGAGCAGGACTGAGAAACTACTCTACCTACATTTCCTTCAGCTGCATCAAATAGGGAATTCTTACTTTAAAACATAAAATAAACAGCTAAATAAGAAAAAACAAAACAAACCACCAACAACAAAAAAAGCAACCTCTATTCCTTCCCACATGCAAGGAAAAAAACCTGCATTGGAGATTTCTCACCCAAACCAGTTACCTCCAGGGTGCCCGTCGCTGCTGTCACTAATGATGCCAGTTCCAGAAATCACCCAAGACACGAGCGATCTCACATGGCATTTCCACAAAGTCGCAGATACTGCCAGGTGGCGAGTAACTCTGAAACACAGAGAGAATCGGACACATGCCTTATGGCTAATGGCTCGTTGGCGATCGGTATTGGGGGGATTTGGTTTTTTTCACGACAAACAAAAACCTGTGAGCGGCACCAAATGGCCACGGCTACTCTGCTCCGGGCCCTCAATCGCCCCTGAGCCGGCCGGTGCCACCAGCCCTGCAGCTCCCCCCGCCCGAAGCTGCGAGGAGCGCGATGTCTGTGAGCCCCCACGAAGCTCGTCCTGGGCTCAGCGCCCCCCCCGGGGGCATCCCCCACTTGCCCAGGGCAGCCCTGCCCCAGGCCACAGCCCAGCCACCGCACAAGTCCCCGGCTGGGGCAGGGACACACCTGGGGTCCCAAAGCACATGCCCAGCAGGCGGGGTTAGACAGGTTTCTCTGTTATTCAAAGCATCGCAACTTCTTTTTCCGGTAAGGAAAAGAGAGTTGATACAAAATACGTTTCTTGCCGCACCTTGGCCAACCCTTCCCTTCAGAGGGTTCAGTCAGGGTGGGTGGGTAATTTCCAAGCTGTTTAAGACTGGATAACTCTATCTTCTGCTAACTCTCCACTTTCTTTAAAAAAAAAAAAAATCTGTAGCTGATGTAAGTATAAATATTGAAAGGTTTATTTAGGCATATTTTCCATTGTGGAAAACGCAGGGAAGCTCTGAAAGACTGGGCGCGGGGGGGGGCTGTCTGGTTTACCGCCTTATACTGGCTGCTCACTAAAACCTGAAAATTTACCATTTTTTGCCTACCTGACGTTCCCCCATTCGTCCACACCACTGTCGTGCAAGAGCCCGTCACGTACTTTAAGCAAACCGCGCTCCGCGACAGCAGGCGCGGGCGGAGGGCCCAGCCATTTCCCCCGGTGTGGCTAGAGGAAGGCAGGCAGCCGCCGCGCAGAGAAGGCAACGGCAGCCGCTGCCTGGGATTTACCCGCGGCTGCTTCTCCCAGGGTGCGTGACTCACGGAGGCGGCTGCGCGGCCGCGCGAGCCCCGGCTGCCGTCGCGGCGGACGGCAGCGCCCCCCGCCCACGCCGCGAGCCCGCGGGGCTTCTCCCGGGGCTCGGCGGAGCGGCGCTCCGAGGCCGCCACGCCTCGTGGCAGGCGCGCCCCGCGCGGGCGGCCGCGGAACAGGCAGCGGGCCGGCAGACGCGGGCCCGGGGCGCCGGGTGCCTGCGGGGCGTTCGGCGCTCCCCCGCTCGGCCCTCCGGGGGCAGCCGGCGGCGGGGGGCAGCGCGGGGCTGGCACCGCTCGCACCCCGGCCCGGCGCCGCGAGAAGCCTCGGCCCGAGCCGTTCCTGCTGAACGCCCCCTCCCGGCCGAGGGGCACACGCTTCGGCTGCCCCCTGCTTGTATTGCAACGCCGCATGGCGAACGGCGGCGGCACACCGGGCCCTGGCCCGGCTCCCCGGGCCGGGGGTAAAGGAGGCACGGTCGTTCCGCGCCCTGAGAGAGGCGTACGGCAGCGCTGGGAGCACGGAAGGCCGGTAAGGGAAGGAGGGGAACCCCCCCCCACCACCACCACCCCGGGCCGGAGAAAGCCGCAAGCCGGCAAAGGGGACGGGGCGCCGGGAGCACGGCGCAGCATCTCTCCGGTGCGCCCGCGGAGCAAAACGGCTCAGGAGCCGTCCGGGCGGCGACGAGCCAAGCAGCTCCTGGCGTAGGGAAGGGCAGCGGGCGACCGCAACGTGTCTCAAACCCGTCAGGGCGGCTGCTGCTGGCAGCAGAGGGAGGCAGCGGGTGCCCCCCCCCGCACAGAGGGTAACGGAGAAGGGGCGGCATCCCTGCACCGGGAGCACCTCCTGTAGTTTAATTGGCTCCAACACAGCGCAGGGCAATTCATTCCCTTGTTTAACTATGGAATATTTAGGCTAACGCAAAAAGAAAGGTGGCAGGATAATGTAAAACTTGTTGGGGGGGGGAGGGGTGTTTGTTTGTTTGTTTGTTTTTTAAGCCGGTTTTCCATTTCCCACCGAACCGGGGGCTGCTGCAGTCCAGCAGTACCGGCTCTTCACAGATCCTCAAACGAGAGGCTCAGGACAGCCAGCCTCTGCTTCCACTGCAGGCACTTCCCAAAGGGGGTCCCTTCTCTCCGCCCAAATGAGCGGCAAAAGCAGAGTGGGGCACACACCTGCGCACCACCCTGAGCACAGGCTGCTCCAGGCGACAGTCAGCAGTCACAGGCTCTCTCTTCCAGGGTTTTAAGAAAAAAATCGTATTTAGAAATTGCTGCCAGTCAAGATTTACAGAGAGCAACACGCCTCCTTTGCAAGCAATCTGTTGTAGCTACATCTAATCTAGGCCAAATTTTGTAAAACAATTAACAAAAACAAAACATCAGTTATGGAAAAGACCACACCAGAAGGATCCGATCAGCGTGTGGTACAACGAAAAGTTACTGCTGGAAAATAAAGCTGATAGAACTAAATGGAAACATGATTTAAAAGTAAGTATCCCTTCATACCACTGGGAAAAATTCTGGAGAAAGTCCCAAATCTCCTCTGTTTATGAAAACATTAGGAAAATTACTGCAAAACATGTTATCAATGGCACATCGATGACTACAAGCAGAAGCAAATATAGAACAAGCAGACAGGGGTACTGGAGAGCACAGGAGGGCACAAACTTTTCTGCAGGCTCACTGGAAACACCGTAATTGCAGTTGGAAGGACAACTGCATTTCAGCGAACTAAAGTTAGGCTATCCGGAGCCCACAGCGGCTCCTTGGGTTTAGCATCGGAAGGGAGCCAGCCAGGGGGAAGCACTCCCCATCAGCAACACGCTGCCTACAACAGGACCCATCACCTGCCATTCCTGGAAAGCATCCAATAATCCGTTACTAAACACATGGAAGAATAACTACATGGGAGGGATTTTCAAAGAAATATTTACCAAGTTTATCAAGACTTCAAATAAAAATTGGTCTCTGAAAGAAGTATTAGCACATTTTGCTGATAACATCCTTGGTGAGACGTAAAGCAGTTAGGCAGAAACCACCGTCCTCCAGAAGCTCCATGCTGGTCTGCACCGGGTAGGGACAATCCAAAATCTTCTGGCCCTAAATCCTGCCCTTTTGCAGGTCACCTACACAACATTTGCCTGTGCATGTCAGCGAGCACGAGTGCATATGCACATGCAGCTATGCCAGCGGAGTCGCGCTAAATCACAAATTTATCATTTTGATACAGAAATTATTCTTGAAAAATCTACTTCCGTCCGTCCATTCCCCCTATCCCCTCCTCGCCTTGTTATATGGCTCTCATGCAACTTTGGCAAGAAAGGGGAGGAAAGAGGATGTGATGCTGAATAGGCCAGACTGCTCACTGGCATTCTCAGTCTTCCTGATAATTTTGTTACGCTACTTTAGCTGGAACAGACCAAGTCCTGAATTGTAACAAAATTAAGCAAAAGCGTTTCATTTCCAAGAAGCCTGGCAGTACTACCCAGTAAACGTGGGTGAGATCCAGAGAACTGAGGAGACACAAAATTCTTAATGAGTTTTAGCAACCAGTTTCCTTACAGCTTGTTAAGCATCCACAGCCTACTTTCCAACCACACTGAGTAATGGAAACTATGCTTTCCAAGTAATTCTTAAATCTTATAAATTACACGCTTAAGCTTTAAAAACAACTACAGATACATATGGTACTAGGAAATGTATCAAAAATAGTGACTTTGCAGCAAGATCCCTGATGCAAAACTTATTTAGAAAAAACTGATCAGCATCATTAAGGTAAATTTCTAAGTCAAAGTATTAATTAGCTAAGCATCCACGACTTTTTACCAGGTTAGGTTACAGCGAATTTTATGGGAATTTGATACAATAGACACTCTCTTTTGCTGTTAATATTTTCATATTTCAAAACGATGCTACTTTCTCCCCCCCCTCCTCTAGGAGCCTGAAGTAGCAGAAACTCTATGGAAACCTGAGGATCTATGTCAAGATCTTGCCATTTCAGAGGGATTAAGCACACTATCCACCAGGCCTGTTACCAAACACAGTTACTGTCATTGCCTATCAGTGGAAAGCCATATGAACTTTTCCATTAAAACCATTTACGTTCATAAAGTTGTCTCTCAATTATCTGGAAATAATTTAAAAAAAAAACCCAAACCAACCCTGCCACTAATAGAAAGCATTACAGTTTTAGAGAAGAGATCAAACTAAAGACACACTTGTAATAAAGTGGGAGTGTATCAGAATACATGGATATTCAGGGGCTGGGGATTAAAACATGGCACATAGCTTTCTTCCTGCTGTTGCACTTGGCAGTGCTGCATAACCCTGAAGTCTTAAAGCATCTTTTTGACATTGTATGCATAGAATATTTCATTATAGACAGCTGCACCACTCTTCCAGGTACATGCGTTCACAGCAAACATAACCCACCTACACCAACAATGGTTGCTTTTCTACCAGCCATCTCATACTAGGGACCAAGCAGCGGTTTGGGGATGCCCGTCCAGGACCACACACAGATGCAAGCGGTCCAATGCCCAGCCCTGTGCAAAGGCTGCAAGGTCTTCACGTTAGGTAGACAGGCAGTTAAAGCTAAGCGGTGGTTTCCGAATAGAGCAGGAGTGAAACGCTGAAATGCTTGGTTTAAACCAATATATAACGAAATTTGGGATTCAAATCTTACAGAGACTACTTGCTGAAAGTTACAGGTGTCTGTTTTAACACTTAGTAGTTTCAGCAGAGAAAACATTTACAAATACTCTCTGAAATTTGAGCTACCTGCACCTGCTGTCCCTCCAGCCACAGCAGCTGGATCCCACCCGGGCAGGCACAGGCATCCACCATCAGCTCTGGCCCAGTTGTTCAGCTTCAGTTATCCACATGCAAAAGCTCGCTCTCCTGGGAACATTTAGTAATTTCCCAATTTTCACTGGCACCTTAGAAGGCAGGTGAAAACTACTTAACCCTTTCATCCTGAAAAAGAAATATTTCTACCGCTGGCTCCCCCAGCACAAAGAAAAGGCCTGTCTGTCATCCCTTGCCCTAACTTGGCGAGTGCAGACAAATCTACTTTGTATGTATGGCTTCTGGAGAAAGACAGTGGTAATTTTCCACACCCTTCATCTGCTCCCACCTTCAAGAGAACTGTTAAAACAGGAGGGCAGGCAGACTCCCTCCACCAGGTTACAGCTGGCCAGGACGCCGAAAAATATTATTCCTAAGTATTACAATTCTTTTTTTTTTTTTTTTTTTTTTTAACAAATCACTCACTTTTTCAACTATTTGGGTACTCCCTTTCCCTGCTGTCTTCCCTAGGTTTTCCTGGTGTAGACAAGAATAGCAAGTCGGGACTTCAATGTTTTTATTTGTAATTTTATTGGATCTATTATCCTATGCCTCTCTAATGGCTTCCTTAACATAATATTTTCTGAAAACTAAGGCTCCTAAAATGGTTACATGTTTATCCTTTCTGAAATTAGTTGGTATAATGAACTACCTACTGTAATAGTTCAGAACTTGTTTACTTCTCTTTATTTATTAAAAAGCTGCCTAACGGCATTTTAGCAGCTGTGGATGCACAAGAGGAAAAAAAAAAAACCACCAAAAAACCAAACCCACAACCAAAAAAAAAAAAAAAAAAAAATCAGTGAAAGTGTTTCATATTATCCTAAATGAATTTGAAAAAAAAAGTTTTGTCTTAAAAAACACAGTATTTTTGAAGGAAAGAAAACAAGCAACTACTTTGAATATAACTGGAAATCAGGAGGAAGCTGGAGCTTTCTCATGCCTGACTAAAGGGATAAAGATCAGCTATGCAGCAGGAAAGGCCTGACATTTAGCCAGCCCTATGACCCCAGGGACCTGAGGAACCAATAAAGACACCACCGCCCACCCCAAAAAAAAAAAAAAGAAAAAAAGAAAAGAAAAAGAGGCATCTGTTGAGATGCCTCCAGGTTGGATGGTTACCAGCAACAGTTTGTGAGCGTGTAATCAAAACCTTAAATTTAAGTGCTCAAGATCTCTTAAGGAGTCCAATTGCAAGCACCTAACAACTCTTTGGGATCTAGCCCTTCAGCCCACAAACTTAAGGAAAATCAAACACCAAATGTGAGTCCTAGTACACCTGGACAGTAAAAAAAAAAAGTCAGAAGCTTACAGCTTTACATAAGGTATTGCCATAGCTGCTGCTCTTAAAAAAGGGTAAATGGCAGATCATACGCAAATAAAATAGACAAAGCAGGATGGTAACTTTCCTGTAGTGGAAAACCAGGCTAACCTGGTAACTAGTGTTCCTGCATTCATCTTGAAACCGTCACTTTTATTTTGAATATTTGACAAGACTTGAAATTATAGTTTCAAAAGACACGAGTTGGCTAAATTCCCACTGTACCAGGTATCATTTCTAGTCCTGAATTAGCAAGCCTTGCACATAAGGGTGATTAGTACCCAGTCCAAATACATAAACTCACTACTAACAATATTAACATACAGAAAAATACATCAGCAATATCTGTATAGCACAAATGAGTAGTCAACCAGAATATTCACTACCTGCAAAACACAAGCACGTGGCTATTAACATTGAAAACTGAAGATACCAAACGCCAGCAATGCAGGGATGGAGCCCTTTGCAAAAGGTTACCAGTAATGTGAGGCAGGGAGCAAAACCCAAGGAAATGCCCACCAGCAAACAGGTTTCCCTGGCAATGTGACATTTTGAACTACCCTAGCTTAGTACCCTTCTTGAACAGCCACGTACTCAACTAACGTGATTTAAATTCACTAATTTACAACCATATATTATCTAGGCTTAGATAGATAAAAATGAAATGCACTTAAAAACTGGACATATGGGGCCTGATTTGTGAAATTAATTTTATTTTTGAAACATGATATCCAATTACAAATAAATAATTCATACAATATAACTCAATTAGGATATACAATGTTCAGGCAGTTCATAGCAACAACCAAGATCACACTGAAAATGAGTTTACATTAAATAACCAATTACAATAATATACAACTGGTCATTCAATTAACGTTTCAGCCTGGTCCAAGGTGTATGCAAGTTGAAGATTGTTCCTCTTACCAGTAAAGAAACAGATGTACACAATTTTATACCAAGTCCAAAGTAGTTAATACATCACACTAATAAAAATTAAAAATGCTGCATTGCATCACCTAAATGTAGTTTTAGTACAGAATAAAAGCTTGTGAATTTTAGCAGGATAAAGGTTATTGCAATGGAGTTTTTGTCCCATAGCAATTTCTGCATAAACTTACAAGCTTTACAGGATGTTTTTAATGTACAGTTTCAATTCCATACCCTTCTCTGCATCCTTCCTATAAAATCAGTACGACGTAGGTATGCCTTATGTTCTTAGTTTCAGTTGCACTTTTTTTCACTTTCATTTCAGCAAAATATTTTACTGCTAAGATATGGTTTCCAGTTGAGGTATGGTCCTGCTTGTGTTTAAACTGCAGTAGCAGCAGCATCAGTAAACTTGCAAGGTCTTTCCTGACATGTAATTTTTAAATTTCCTAGCCTACTCCAGAAACACTATTCTCTGCAAAGAACACTTACAACATATTGAATTTAGCCTAAACTCCTGGAATATTTTTAAATAATCATGGGAACTTAAAGGAGATTCACAGCATCCTTGGAAATTCTTGGTCAGTCTTTTTTTTTATAAGGAAAAATGTAAATTTTCACAACAGAGTAAGTAGTTACAATTTCCAATGATTCAGAGTCCTAGGAAGTTTATATTTACAAAAGCTTTGTTAAAAATCCCCCCCTTTTTGGGGCCCCTCAGGTGAGGTATATGCCCCTTGTTCTTAGTTTGAACTCAGACTGTTTAAAAGTTACAGCTCTTTCCATTACAAAATCCCCCACGTGATGGAGATCGTTACTTCCAACCATGCACTTTTCCTAATTTACTCTACAACTTTCTGCAGCCTTTGGGACACGTGCAATACATTCCAGCAGGTACTTTTGTTGTTGTTGTTACACCGGGTATGAGAAGACACCCCCCCCCCCCCAAAAAAAAAACAAACCACCACAAAAAACAAAACACAGAGAGATACTAGGTAAATTTCTGGCTGGCGTGTAATGCATCTATGCAGGGTTTCAACTCCCCTAAAGTTCTCTTTCTGCTCATCAACGCAAGAGCACAGGGTGAAAACATACTGGCAGCCAAAAAGTATCTAACGGGCATAGCTGTCCACAGGACTAAGACTGCCAGAGCAAGGAAGCCCTACATTTGACCAGCAGCTGTGACTTACTGTCCCATTATAGCCCTGTCAATTAATGAGAAACATGGGCACCAACAGGACATGGAAGTACTCAGAATCTACCAGCATTAAAGTCTGTCTTTTGTTATAAATCAAAAGAGAGAACATACTCATCACACATATTTTAAGCCCATACAAATATTTCAAAAGTCTATCTCCAACTCTGAGACTAAAATTAATGAACTGCTTTATTTTCACATTCTGTAGAAGAAATAAATGTCCACAATGAATCTGATGTCTAAAAAAGGAGGAACTATATGTATCGACATCCGTTTTAAATGTAAAAACCCTGAACTGTAAAATCAAATGCACAGTTAGACTGAAACCCAATCTTGTGACTGGATTAGAAGCAAAATTAAAACTACTATTTCCAAACCATTTAAAAAGTTTCATTTATGCAATTTATCCAAAAGTGAATTTAAACCCTTAGTTGAATAAAATACTAACTTCAGATTTCTTCTGAATTAACCAAAAGCAGATTTATTTTCTTAAATCCGCTGCACAATGCACCAAGTGATATACATAGTACTTCAGCAATTTATTAATTTTCACTAAAAATCACAAAAAAATATTTCAACAATGTACATCCTATGCCGAGTGCAAACTACTTAAGAACCTGTTGATGGAGCACAGATACATATTTAAGTGTCAGTAATGTCTAATATATGGTGTGACATTTCCCTACAGACTTGGCAATTTCAACATTTGGATTCTTCAGTCATTTTCCAACATTAGTCTTATCTCTATTTGCCAGAAGATTTTAATTTATGATCTAGATATCTGAAGGCATTAATCTCATAAACACAGTTCTGATTTCTTTTTGTTGTATATTATTTCCATTTGACTAGTTACATCAAAATTCACCAAATGGCAACAGTTTTTTTTCATAGACAGCAGCAGGGGAAATCCAGAAATAGTGGGAGACATGGTAATGTAACATAAAATACAGGACAAACCTTCTCATCATTTCACTGAAACTAAAGTACAGGGAACCTACCTGATAACTTTCAACTCCTATGAAACTGCTTTCTATAATCAATGGAAAGTGTTAATTTAAATAATATTTCAGAATTTTTTAAAATGAGAATTTGTGTATCTAAAATTCTATAACTCCCATGTCACAAATGCTAACAGCAGGAATTCCCTCCCCTAAACAAAGCTTCTGCTATCCAGAATTGCTATATGCTACCACAGTAGGGTACTAAGTGAGCATCAAGACCTTAATTTTTAGTACTATAAGTAAATGATATACATGAGAGAATAATCTCCAAATTAAAGCCATTTTAATATTTGCTCCATCACAGAGTTGACTGATGTATGCCTTTTCACATCCTCATGTAACCCTGATTAAAATACTCTTTCTAGAAATATTTTGAAAATAAAATTCACATCTGAAACAAATCTCAACACTCTCACTGAAGAAGAAAAGATCCCCCATAGTTCTTCAAACAATATTCACATATCTATAGTAAAACAGAAATTAAGACTCCTTCCCAAAGTAAGTATTGGGTGTAACAGACCAAGCAACATAAATAACTCTGGCTGACAAATACTTCAAATATCTGTTTTTAAAGCAAAAATTGCTGAACAGAAGAACACAGAATTAAAGGGAGATTTTTAATGGCACAAAGGGCAGCTAGGCACTGTGTGAGCTGAGAACATAACTGTCATTATGACTTTAAAAATCCCCCCAGTAAGATTTGGGTTGCAGCTAGAGCAGAACAGGGGTCTTGCCAGACTTTCACAAACAATGCAAGAGCTAACCCAGTGTAATGTCCAAACCTAATGAGAAAAGACAAAAGTTGTTACAGTCCTCCTGCTAAAAGGGCACTGTCAAACTTACAAAGTGTTAAGTGAAATTAATGCCGAGTTCTTATTAGCTCTACACAATTCAACTACTGGATGAAATGGTCACAAGCTATTTAAAAAAGGAGTTTCTGTATTTTGAGAGATTATTCTTAGGTTTAACTTCTGTTGTATTAATAGCATCTTTTGTATTAAACAAGCTTTAACTAACACCTGCAAGAGTACCTGCCTTTATGCAGCGCTGTGCCATGACCATCTTTTCATTTTCAGATAAAAATAAAAGTAACCATTAGGCACATATTGAAGGTGTACTACACAAGCTGGAACATCAAACACTTTCTCCCTCACATTTACACAGAAAAATAGCACAGCAGCAAACAATCTGGTCCTCTGTTCAACAATTATCTCATTACAAACATTTTCAGTGTACATAGTGTCACAACATCAATACCTTCTTATCTTTAAATAATTAGGTAGAAAAAGGCCCCCAGTATAACCATTTCTTATATAGCCAAGTTCTCTCTATATACATCCAAATTTAAAGATACAAATAAAACATTATACAGGATTTATAAATGTTTAAAAACTTGAGGCTTCAGAATCATGGTTTCCCAAAAAGACTCGGGAAAGTCCACAGACTGACAAGGTAGCAGAGAAAACTGGAAAAAAAGGAGACAGACACAAGTTTGCTGCCATAACATTTTACTAAACTTGCCAGTCATCATGGTGATGTTACCAGAAATAACAGTTTAAGCTGCAAATGAGGAATGGTGGTTTTGTGTGTTGATCTCAAGTGTTGAGACAGGCAATTCAAGTATTTCCTATTTGATCCAAGCTCATTGTAGCAAAGTGGTGCAGAAAAAAAAAAGAATTATTTTACATTTTTTCCATACATTCGATCAATGTCCATTTGATAGTAAGCCGTAAGCTCTTTGCGTTTTAGTTTGAATGCATCTGTCACTAGACCAGTCTCAGGGGTCCAAGGATCAGGGCTCAAACGAATTTTTACTGGTATTTCAAACTTCTCCAGATTAGCTGTAAAAACAG
The DNA here is from genome assembly GCF_947461875.1 of Haliaeetus albicilla. Taxonomy (NCBI): domain Eukaryota; kingdom Metazoa; phylum Chordata; class Aves; order Accipitriformes; family Accipitridae; genus Haliaeetus; species Haliaeetus albicilla. Next base: position 23,680,182 of record NC_091491.1, on the reverse strand, counting down.
ACAATTTTAATACGAAACGTAATTGTAACAATTTTTCTACAATTAAGCACAAAAGGAGGAACCGTGTTCTCACACAGAAAAGCATGTGACATAAATGAAGAAGTGCTCCTCAAACTCCCCACGGTTAGCTTTGAAAGCCCATGTGGTCACAAGTAGAGTGACAGGATCCACCAGTAACTGTTCTCCAGTTTCCACAGAAATACTGAAATAAACCCCAGCTGTTTGGGTATCTGTGCTGCTTCCTAACCTCAGAAAAGCCTCAGTGCATGAAGTGACATTCTCAAAATATACACTGTTGTATCAGTGTTATGATAGTCATCTTCTGAAGATAAAAGTCTTAAAATCCATACTATTTAAGCTTGAAAAAACAGGGGTTTGTGTTTTTTCCTCATAGTCCTAAAATTTTCAAGGAAAGGAAGTTCATATGGTAGCTGCTCCCCTTCCTGAAACAGAAGAGTGCTCTGCTCTGTGCACCTTTAGCACAAACACTATCATTTGCAAGAGCTTCTGCTATGGTTTCAGACATAAGAGAAGAAAAACAAGCAACTCTAAGAAAAATAATCAACAGATAGGCAATATTAAAAAAATATTTTCAGGTTAAATAAAAAAATCCAAAAAATGTATAATTATCCTATGCAACCTCCCATTTTTAGATTTTCCTGCACCTTTTACTCCCCTTGACATTAAGTCACTGGGTTTGAGGATTTTTGCAATTTAGCACTAAAATTCATAATATTACTTTAAAAGTAAAGCCTATGATACCAAAGTGAAAAACAAAACCAAATATAAAGTAACATCAAAATGTGTAAAAATACTTCAGGATTATGTCAAATATTCTGTTTCATCAATTTTAACAGTATATTTAATTCTCTTTAGAATAGTTAGTGCTGCACAAAAAAGAAAAGGAAAGCAACCTTGTACATGCTCTCCATCACAGCAGCTTCTTAGAATTACTTTGCCCGTATGTTCCACGCAGTGAAGAAAAATGGACTAGAGACATGGGGCAAGGAAAAAAAAGTCTGCTACAGTATCAAGACTGCACTCATTATTAACAGTATGCTCCTGTAACAGAAGTCTGCAAATATACTAATGATAGATTTTAATATATTCACAAGTAATTCACAAGGAGAAGAGATGAAGATTAACAAGACAAACATTTTTGGAAGCATAAAGTTATCCAGGGTAGGAAAGATGAGGAAAAATTGCAAAGAGGTGCAGAAGGACATTGTGATATTAAGCAACTGCAGAACAGACAGGAGAAAACACTCATTGCAGAAAAGTGTGAAAGAGAATGCATATGAAGAACAAATTTGAACATCCACAATGACCATTTAAAAAACATTCTGTGGTCATAACTGACAGCTTTATGAAAAAAGCTCAGTGCTTAGTAATGGTGAAAAGCAAAAACAAGGCAGAAATTATGATGCAAGAACAAACAAAGTATCACTGTGCCACTGTTTAATTCTGCACCAGAATAGCTAAATAGACTACAGCCAATTAGCATGAAAAAAGATACAGCTGAGGGGGAAGTATAACAGACACTGAAAAAAATCATGACTGCCATTGTGACTGTTCACTGCCTCTTCCCATACAAGAGCTCGGCAGAACCAAATTGAACTAGCAGATGGTAGGGTTAAAACAAAAAAGAGGCAAAAAAGAGGCTTCACAGTAGCATAGCCGAGCTGTGCAACTCTGCCACAAGGTAGTATGGATACTGATACAGAATATCTACATAACTTTAAAATGCAACTAGAAGAGTTAATGGAAGGAAAGTCTACTGAAAATTATGAACTACAAAGACACTGCTTTCAGGTTAGGAAATCCATCAGATGCAAGTCACTGGAAGCTAGGAGAGCCCCTGTCACCATGGGCTTATTTTAACTATGCACACATATGTAGCATGTGAGACTGTATGATACCCGACACATATATCATGGATCTACAGATGATCCACATTGATTTGAACCAGCAGCTAAGGCCAAAAAGATACTACAGGACATCTCTCTGTAGAGCACCAGACACACACACACACACATATATATATATACACACACATATAGGGAACTGAACTAAGCTTGTTAAGTTTGCTCTGCTTTTATATTCTTTCCTCAGCTATTTGCCATAGTAAAAAAAAAAGTTACATGAACCAAAAGGACTGACCCAACTCATGTTCTGCTGTTGGGTTTTTTTCCTATGAAAATTTTACTTCATACACATTCTAGGAAATATACACACTCAAGGAAATATTTATAGGGCCTATGCTTATCTGTTTCACAGACATTACAGTCCACAAGGTTAATACTATCTACCCAGCTACTCACCTGCCATGGCAGCCTCAGCTAGCACTTTCAGTACCTCTTTTTCCATCTCAGGACTGTTACAGATCTCTTCCCAGGTTCCTTTAAATCCTTTCTTTCGAGCTAGTTCTGCGAGCTCCTTTTGATTTGGCACAACAAATCCAATGACATAAGAATGGAAACTGAGAAGTATAATGTACTTTAGTATGAATTTTGTAAAGTTAACAAGTCTTCAAAAATAACATTTCAAGTTGGGGGGTTTGTACTTCATACAGAGATATTGCTCCTAACAGTTGGCTTTTGTTCACCTGATAATCTCTCCGAAACAGTACACAAATTACCTTTGCCTGCTTAAAAATAAGTAGAAAGAGAAGCTACTTACCTTACAGCAACTGGATTGCTTCAAGGTGTGCTGTCCATATGCATATTCCACTGCGTCTCATGCCCAAAGCTTTGGGGAAGCAGTACCCATACGATGTCAAATGCGCCCTGCCTCTCCTCATGTTTTGCATCCCGGTATGAAGACTGGTGTGCGGCTTCCCTACCTCAGTTTCCTCTCAACTGCAGAATCCAGTTACTGTAGAGGAGTAGAGGACTGCAGTGAAGAGGGGTTGGAGAGCAGGTTGTGGAATGAGCATATGCACAACACATCTCAAAGAACGCCTGCTTCTGTAAGGGAAGTGACTTCTCTTTCTCTTTCAAGTGATTGTCCATACACTCACTCTACCGTTGGCAATCTTTGTCTGCTCCTGATATGCCTAGAACATATGAAGCTGTGATCTTAAAGTCTTTGGAAAATACTGAAGCACAACTTGCCCTGAAACAGGTATTCAAGACTTTTCAGATGGTGTAAAGTTTAGTGGAAACGTGAACAGAACCTCACATAGCAACTCTCCACATTTTAACAAAGCAGATGACAGAATCAGAGAGCTGAAAGCGATCTCAGAAGATAATCTAATTCATTCACCTGCCTTGAAGCACAGTCAGCTACATGTAACAGATGTTTGTCTAACCCATTCTTAAACATCAGGCAAACACTAATGTCCATGCTTCATTATTCTTAGCATTGGTAAGCTGTTCCTGATGGCTATTCCTGACTCTCCCTCTCTGCAGTTTACAGGGGTGTTTTATTTTCATGCAGCCAATAGTCAGATGTTCCTCTCCTTTCCACAGAAGCCATTTATTCACTCACAGACTGTTACTTTTTTTTTTTCTCCTTCTCACCTTTCTAGCCATCCTTCCTTTCTTAAGTTTCTTTAGGAATTTAGGCAATGCCCTTTCCTCCTAAGTCATGCATAACAGATCTCTGCCCAGACATTCCCATTTTTCTCCTGGAGGTCCACCTTTTCTGAAGTGTTGCATGTGAAACTCAGGCCCTTTAATGCTTGGTAGAGCAAAAAGATCATTGTGCATCTTGTAGGCTGTACATCTGATTATGCCAGATTATTTACCTTCTTCTAACACTTGAAGAAGGTGCAACAACTTGCACTTGTTGACTCATGTCAGCTCCTATAGAACTGCTATCAGCTAGTGGTCCTCATCCTGCACTTTTGCAGTTTATTTAGGTGCAAGTATAACTTATATTTCCCCCTCTTCAAACCGGCTGCTGTTTTCAAGCAAATGTCCATCTAGTCAAGCTTGCTCTGAATTCTAATCCTGTCCTCCACTGTATTTTTGGTCCTGACCCACCTTAACCATCTACAGATTTATTAAAACTTCTCAAAACTCTCTTTCACCAGATAGATCATTAATGTAAAATACAGAATCTCAACCCCAGTATGGAGATTACTTTAGCTTATCCTTTAAGGTCTCCAAGATAATTTTAAAATACTAACTCTAAATACCTTTTTGGTTACTGTACATTGCAATTTTCTCCTTTGTTACCGGTACGAATTATAATGGGCATCTTACAGCAGCTGTGAAGATTGCACAAAAGTCCATTACAAACACAGGCTTCCCTGGCATCATCTGTTGACAAGCTTTGCCTGTTGGCTGACTCAAAACTGTTCTCATTTTCCTCTTACTAAGACTGTACTTACAGAAAGACTTCAGATTAGCCTCAGTATCACTTACTGCTTGCATCTCACCTGTCTTTGCCTCTCTCTGATTTCCCACCCACACACACTCGTGCTATACTCTGTACTGAACCTTTGTAACTTCGTCTAGGGTCTATTCTGTAATGTATATGTATTATGTATGAAGGCATCCAGGACAAAGGACTCTGGCACTTTCATCCCTGGTTCCTGTAGTCTTTTGACATGCTTAAGGTCATGTCCAGCAATACCACCAGTGTCTCCAGGGTTAAACAGCATATAGAAGTAATCAGTTGGCTGGGTAAGCCTCAGACTTTTGGTTCATCTAAAATTCAGCCTCTTGAGTAGAAGCATACTTCCTCTGGACAAACGGGTTCATCCAACTATGCTTTTTCCTGGAAAGAGCACCTTGGAGCTCACAGCTCCTGGAATGTGTAGCTAAGTTAAATCTTTGCTTGTTGCAGTACAAATGCTAAAGCACTTTGCTGTGAGAAGTACCCTGAAGACTACATCATCTCTCTGGAGCAGCTACTTCCCTCTCCACTACTGTTTCTTCTGCAGATCTTTTGAATTTGCTAGCATCTTCAGTCTTGGAGGTCATAACAGCAGCATGAAGGAAGAAATTTTCAGAATTTGGTCCTCAGGACTGCCATAGTCATCTCCTCCACGCTAAGAGATTTTGCCAAAACATCTCTCCTACACTAGGCATCCTCATTCCCTTGCTGTGCTTGAGGTCCTACCCAAGTACTGCACTTGGACCTATGGTAATAGACATACACAGTGGCACTACATATCAATGTCACAATTTCTCTTCTGTAAAGTCTGGTTCTTAGCTCTCCTTGAGCTTCCTGCTAAGAGCTCCCTTGGGGTTTTTGCCATGTTTGCTCATTCCTCAGGTAACTGAACTACTCATTTTCCTGATGTGATGCTTGAGGCCCACTGAACACATCTTGGATGGGTGAAGTGCTGATAAAGCAGCAGGAGTCTCCTCTGAAGGATCTCTAATCACAATTCCTTTCAGCAAACATTTTACTCCTTATATCACTATTTTGTCTGAAGTGGTCAATTAATACAGCTTTTGAAGCAGCGATATCGTGCGAACACTTTTGATTCCCTACTACCATGTTCAGAGGAGCTTTGCACCCCAAGATCTCAGGTCAAATCACAGATTTGTAGAAGACTGCCCTCCTTGTCCTTTGGCATGTCGGAGATAGAACAGCTACAAATGAAGGACTCTTGCATACGAGGTCACCCAGGCAAAGTATAAGAAGAGACAGGATATAAGAGAGGTCACAGGCACTGCTAACGAAAAGTCTCTGAGCTTACACTGCTGAGTGTGAGTATATACCCACAATGAAATGTGCATATGGACAACCATTCAGAGAATCTGTATTACACGGCTACTTATGCCAAATTACACACATGAAAGTATTCAGAAGAAATAACAGCAGCAGCAGAAAAACCAATCTGGAATGTACTTGGACTCTACTTGTAAATTACCTTTAAAAATTGCTCATAGGTTTTCCTATTTTTAAGTACTAGACAAGACACAGACTATCAGAGTCAACTGCTTGTCTGGCAAGCGCATTTTAGCCTCCATTGTTATGTTGACCTGGCAAAACTAAAACAAAATTTGACAGTACAATTCCAATAGTGAACTTCAATCCTAGAACAGCAGCAATCACCATCTGTAGGAACCTCTTTCTCCACAGACTGCAGACAGTGCTCACAACACGCACGTAACCTCAGGCAGTCAAAGCAATCAAACATGAGACTCACCCAACAGGTCAAAACCATAAATAAAGCTTAATATAATGAAGTTTTCTCAGCAGTGGCATGCCCAAGGTGCGTTAGCCTATTGAACCAAAACTGTCAAAATTGAAGTTACAGGATGACTACCATTAGTTAACACAAAATACACCACAGAGAACCAGGTGAACAAACCAAAAGTTAATTTTCTATTTATTACCACTGAGCAATTCTCTGGTATGCTTGTCCTGGCCTCTTTCAATCAAAGCTATCAAGAGGGGCTTTTGTGGCCATACTGGAAATCAGAGTATTTCTGATCACTCAGAAGCTCTAAAATGACTTTCCAAACATCAAAATGATGACAGGAAACAAAGACCACCTGAAGTATATTTATACATGTAAGTCTATATTATGCACAGGTAGGAAATTCTAGAAATAGAAACTTAAGACATGTTTGAGCCCTTATATGCCTAATTCAGTAGTACATGTAGAAAGCAAACAGAAAGGACATTTGATTATAATTTATTAATTGTGTGTTTGCATAGTATTTACAGAGTGTTTTCTCTCAAGCTTCAAGGCTTCTGCTGGTATATTGCAGGGGTTAAAGAAAAGTATTTTTAATGTGCAAGACAGCTTCTGGGTCTGCTTCTGTTGGTGTTTTTTTCCCCCGCCTCGCTCTGAAGTACAACAGTACTCCATCTGAAGAACAGATCACAGCTTAATACAGCAAGGAACAAGGTGTCCTAGGGCTTCTATAGGTAATAATCGCTAAAGTGCTTGAGTGATGTCTATTATGAATGCAGTCAGAGCTTAGCTGCTTTTCAGATTGGGGAAAAGGGAATGAAAGAGACTCATTCTTGGCATTTTCCAAAGAATGATGAAAAAAGGGAAAGGAAAAATAAGAACATAGATTTCAGGTGGTTTAGTTTTGATAGAGAAAGGTATTCCATTGTATTATAAGCAAATTCCTTTTTCAACTAGTTTAAAAAATTCCACACATTAAGTGGCGGAAAATTTTGCTTATGGATTCAGTAGGACAAAGAATACAGCAATAACAAAGTATCAGCTGCCTCTTACCTGCTTGCATACACACAAATATTATCTACCAGTGGAAGATTCTTTAGAGCTGCTTCTACTTTGCCAAGAGAAACATATTCTCCTGCCTGGAGTTTTACAAGATCTTTTTTACGATCTATTGAGGAAAAAAGGAATTAAACGTTAATTACAGAACACAAAACTTTAGACACTGATTTTATACTTTTCTGAAATGTATGTATAAATGCCAAAAGGTAAGCTGACTCACATTTGGTGAATGTACCAGAAACATTTAATATCAGGTTTCCAGACTTCGCATTTTATCAATCTGTGCCTCACTTAAACATGAGGCAAGTTACAATTGAAACATTGAACATGTTTCAATCCCATGCATGTTCTGCCTTTAGAACAGCATCTCATATATGACTCCACTGGCATGAGAATGAAAGACAACTAGGATTATGCAAAAGCCAGTGTTTGGCTAGAAGCACACATTTTTGCACTGTCTGGTCCAGACGCTTAAGGCAGGAAATGCAGCATTTGGTGACATTTTGTTATTTATTCCGAAGCTAAATCCATATTTAAAGAGCAACTGTCCATCTGTTATTTGAAACACAACAATAGGAACCAAAAATTAAGCCCAAATTACTTGAGCTTATTGTACGTAGCCCAAAGAAGGCAAAAGTAACTAACAGGACCTTACCCACCTAGCTCTGATGGCAGCCAGGAGTACCTCTCCTTTGCTATACACCTTCATGCTGCTTTGTGCAACCAGGCAAGGTAGTTTTGACCAGTACAAGGCAGCTGCAATGGGACCTAAGATCTTTCTCATATAATAAACCAAATAACCTTAGTTTTCAGGATTAAAGAGCACCCTGAATAACCCACTGATTTCAAGACAGACACCTGGTAGTTTATAGGGCACCTATTCTTGTGCCTACAGGTGTCAAAGAATGATGACCCTATCACAGGCTTACATGTAACACCTTTACCTTAGTATATTTTTCCTCTAGTTCCTTTATGATAGAGGAACTTATTATAAAAAATGGCAAGATTAAGAAAAGGCTTATTTAATTCCTGAGCACATATTACCAAAAGAGCCCTTTCACTGAATCAAGTTCCACACTTAGAAAAGTATAAAACCTAAGGCAGCTAATCTAGCCCAATTAGCCTGTATTTAACTCTCTAATTACTACCCAGTCTCACTAACAGAGTGGAGTCAATGTTAAGACTGTTTTAAAAGGAAGCAATTTTTTTTAAAAATCAGCTTTTAAAACAAAATCAAGTTTACATTAACATATCAGAATTTCACTGGGATACATGGTAGGGCTTTAGACTGCATGCTGAGATATGGAGATTTTGGGGGCATTAATTACAGTATTTAGCAGCCCTGAAAAATGTATATATATGTTCACCTGAATTTATTAACTCACCAATAATTTTTAGACATCCATCTTGATGAAACTCTCCAATGTCTCCAGTATGGAGCCACCTCTGCCCATTCTCATCGACAGTGAAATCTTTTTTGGTGCGTACTTCATTTTTGTAGTAGCCCACAGTCACATTTTGCCCTCCAATAAGAACCTCACCTCTAGGATATGGTTTATCAGTGTTGTAATATCCACCTAAAAGTACAGTTTTTATTATGTTAAAAAGAATAAAAATATATTCCAAAGCAAAAAATCCTATTATTTTTACTATTTAAATACAAAACTAAACACATTAGTAAGTCCTTAGCCAAAGTTACCACTTGCCTGAACAGTTCAGTAAAAGAAGAGGTGGTTCCAATTGTTTTCAGCATATAAACAGCTATTTAATATGTGTTTGCAAACAGTGAAATACACACACAGGCAGAGGGCAAATGCCATCTCTATGCAATCTTTCTGCCAGCACTAACATGCTCTATCAGTTTCATACAGGCTCGAATCATAAGAAAGATAAGTTTTGCCTCATACTTTAGGAAAGAAAAAAACTATAAGGTCTCACATTATCCCAAAACACCCTTAAGTATTATGTATTTCTACTCTACAATACATAAAAGCCTACAGTGAAAGGAAATCACCTAAATAGATTTTAAACTTCATTAAATCTATTTTATATAGCACCCATTAAGCTTCTGTTCCATATGCCGATTTTTAATGATTTTATTAATAATAGTAATAATATTATGAAGACTATTTTAAAATAATTTCTTAACGGCAAGAGAAGGTGCCATGCATACACTTCAGCTGATGTCTCCTGAATCCAGCACCTTTAAGACACAACATACAAGACCTGCACCCCGTATTGCAAGAATACTGATCTAAATCAGAAGGATGTACAATGCTGTATACATTTACACAATATGCATATACAATTACAGTGACTGGAATAAAAGAAATAGTATAGCCAAAGAGAGTCATGATACAACTTAGTCAAAATGCCACTCGCATTGATAGCTTCTGTCTAGATATTTGTAAGTTTAAAAAGCACTGAGGAATTTATTTTACTTTTTTCTCTCCCAAGATCAAACTTTTATAGGTAAAAGTGGCATTTAATATTTAAAAAGCCAAGAAATAGTCTTCTAATTACTACTACTGAGCAAAGCCCAATAGAAAAATAGCTACATAAAAGTTCTTACACTATAATTTAATCACATACAGAAATTCTCACCTTCTTCCCAGTTCAACAACTTGATTTCACAACAGACCAAAGGTGCTCCCACTCTCCCTGTAGTGTAGTCCCAAACTAGAATTTAAAAAAGACCATTTTTCAGAAGAAAAATTTACCAAAACTGATTAGAAAAATCTTTGTTGTCATGCATCTTATTTAGTGAAAATTAACTGCTATTTATTTCTGAACTTTAATTCACAGAACAGAACTTTCAAGAAAATCAATGGATCTAACAAGGTAATGCAGATAAAATCCTTATCCTGCAAAGACAATAGATGGCTGTATTTACAGGTACCTCCAGTCTTATCAACACAGCTTTGATAATAACTTGTCCACGCGGATCACGCTTCACAAGTGGCACAAGAACTATTAATAGCGTTTGCTGGACTCTGAAATAAGCAGCAATATTTTGTAACAATTCAGGGATTCTGTATTTTGATTCACTTTCCTAAAGTCTCAGTCCCAAACACTCCTGCATCTGGACACCTTTCCAAAAGAGCATCACTGGAGACTAGATCATTTGTATTACAGTTGTTTTTTTTTCCAAGCTACCGAAGAAGCCATTTCCAAAGACCTCTTAGAATAAAAAGCACACCACAGCAGTTTGTGGATCACCAAAGAACATAATACATGTTCTACAATCCAGCATAATCTAGCAATGAACCTTAGATACTACTCATATGATTCCCAGGTAGATCACACCGTTGCCAAAAAATAGCAGCTCTGACTGTTTCTGCCACCACTGAATGTGAGTGAAATGTCAGGACTAAAAGGCAACTGAAACCATTAAGTTCTATTATATGAAATTAAACTCTGGTGCAGGCTTTTGCATTCCATTTTTTATTTTCCTAACATCTCAAAATACTCACCAAAATTAGAAATAATTTATTCCGTTCAACCAGTAAGTGCAATAATGCCAAGATCCCATTCACACTATTACAGATTTCTCCAACACAAATGAGAACATTCATTTTATATGTAGGTCACCAGCTTTAGCACAATGTGTCAAAATTAGTACTCCTACTGTTTTATACATTTATGATTACAAGTAATTCCCAGGATTCACCAGTTATGTTTGGTAGCATACACCAAATAAATATACTGTCACAGGCGATACACACACAGCGCTCAGCACAGATCACAGCACTCAGTGGGATGCACCGACACCAACCTTCCGTGATTGTTCCAGCTCCAGCTGATTCAGTTAGTCCATACCCCTGTCCTACAGGGCAACAGAAACAAATGTTCATAAACCGCTGAGTTGCTGCAGAGAGTGGAGCTCCTCCACAAAGCAGGATGCGAATTTTTCCACCTAGCAGCATTCGTACTTTCCGGAAAATAAGGCTAAAATGCAAAGATAAGAGTATGTATTTGTTGTGTAAAAACAAAACAAGAGAGTACCTAATGTTGTATCTGAACTGAAAGTTTCCACCATCTTCAAATAAACTTTTATGGCATTCAAGGAAAACTTCGAAGCAGCACATTTAAGTTTTAAAAAAACACAGGCACAAATTTCTAAGCTTGTTGCCACATTCGAATTTGAAAATGGGTTAAATGTTTTGAGAAGGTAGATTTAGTAAGACAGTAAAGTTCTGCAATTTTCCCTTCAAAAATAATTTAAATAAGCTGTATAAATTTTGCAATTATCTTATCCTTTAGTCTCACTAAAGTTGGGAGCTGGACTCAATGATCCTTATGGGTTCCTTCCAACTTGAGATATTCCGTGATTCACTTCTGTGAAAATGTGAAGTCTACAGTTATCTATAGGAACAGACTTTCCATCTTACCCAAGAATTGTATAAATCCATTATTAAAGTCCTGATGAAAATAATGCAATGAATATAAATGTCCAATCAGTTTCGAGTTATATAACACTCACTTTAATTATACCAGTAAATATTTAAAACCATCACACAAACTACTGAATTGTTGTTTCAATTTACACTTAATTACAGACTTGTTCATGTTCAAATTGTCAGCATTAAAACAAAGAAAAGCACAAAAAAAAAACCAGATACTGCTCATGTGGTAAGACTTTGATAAGCATTTTTTTGGTGCCATTAAAAATAAAATTAAAATTACCTATCGCAGAGCGGGGTAGTGTAACCTTTGGAAATCTGTTCCATTTTGTAGTTGTAGGCCAAAATAAACAGATTCCGCTGGAAACTAGTCATCTCATTCACTTTATTCATGACATTTTTGTAGATCCGATCCATAATTTCCTAGTTATGTAGAAAGATTAACTTTAACTCAAAGAAACAGAAATCCTAAATTCAGTGCAACAAAAAGGAAATATGATCTAGACATTCTAGTGTGTTTCTGATGACAACCCACTCCCAGGCTGCTTTCTCTTCCATTGCTAAGAGATAGCAAGATGTTCACAGAAACAAGGAAAGCAAACTTCTGAGCAGGAGTACTAGTTAATCCCAAACTACCTGCTGCCAACTATCTTTATTCCATTCATTTACTATGCCATTTTAATTAGTCATCTATTGTTTATCAATCTAATACCCATAGATATTTAAACTTTGAAAAATGTTGACACTCATATGATGAATGTTTACCCCCAACGCACAAATAAATACCAAAAATACTATTTTAAGCTACCTTAACCTCAAAGGTTCTAGCTTTTTTATTTAAATTATCATTGAATTAATTTTGTTGTTAAAAATTTGAATTCTGAATTACATTTTAAAAATAATTTTTAAAATTATTTATCCTTCAGTTACTTACTGGGACAGCTGCCATTAGGGTTGGCTTAAGTGTAGTAACATCACCTTTGCTTCCTTTCTTTATTTTAGAGGACTAAAGTGAAGAAAAAGTTTACTAGCAGACACATTCAAGATTTTTAACATGAGAAACAAAATGACATAGCACATCTTTCAAACAATCATTTTCATTTAAATTATATTTTAACAATTAAAACTATTCCAGAGTACCAGTCATAACCACTAACCCCCTGTTTCATGAATTGTAGAAAAGAAGATTTGTTGTAATATTTTTAAAGAAGTATTACAAAGATCTGATATGAGTTGTTTGGGTTTTTTTAATTTTTATTTTTTTAACCACAAGGGCTTACATCTACAACATACCTGGTCAGCTAATGTCTGAGGCGAAGAATAACCAATGCGGCATCCATGAGACAGACACACAAGTTCAGCACTCAGCTCCAGAACATGGGCAAGAGGCAAATAGCCAATATAGATGTCTTTCTCCCTGTAAAGAATTTTTTAAAAGAATGGTTTATGTTGTACTATAGAGTTCTCAGATGAGTCATTAAGCTAAATTTACACAGAGCTTACTGCAGAACTAGACAGAGTGGAAAAACGCCTTTGAGCTTGAGAACATATTTCAAATAATACAGGGTTTGTTTCAAAAGTTGCATTCTACATACTGTAGGTTTAAGGCATGAACAAAGTGTGATGTTTACTCATCCCAAGACAATTAACTGTGTGTTATGGTTGCAAAGGCAACTCTGTGGACAAGATTAAAAACTGCACCAAACAGAAAGAAACCACAGAATTTAACACTAACCAAAAGGAAGTACTGCTTAGGGAAGCTTTCAACCACTCTAGTACAAGGCGGCCTCACAGGCTTTTGTGTCCCGGTCTTGCCCACATACAGAAGACGAGAGAACAAACAGCACATGAAGTAGTCATGTCATTTAATGTAGTACTGGAAGATGCTCAGACATCAGTGCATAGTATGATGTGTCACAGACAAAGCAATATGAAACAGTTAATATTTTACACACTAATTCATCTAAAATTACATGCAGCTACATGACTTTTTTTATTTGCTAGTAAGTAACTGTTGGTACGTACCCCAGATTTGGAATCCTCTCAGCCATTCCAGTTATCCCAGCAATTATGTTGCAATGGGAGATCATAACTCCTTTGGGAACTCCTGTGGATCCACTTGTGTACATGATCACCGCGATATCCGAGGGCACAGGCCTGGCCTGCTGTTTGTTTCCTGTAATTTGTTTTGAAAAAAGAGAACATATAATGCACGGAGGGCCTATCAGACTGGGAGATCTGATACACTGACACATTTCAGCAGTCATTCCAATGTAACACTACATGACTATTGCTATTACATTTTGCTTTTGGTTAAAAAGACTGTGGTCAAGCTTAAGTGCCTTCACAAAGAGTAGAAACTTCTTTGTATTAGCTGAGCAATACTTTGAGTGATTGTCCTAGTTTACCACGACAACACTTTTCCTATTATGTTTCCCATATTCCTGCAGAGGAGAGAAAAATTGGCAGAACTTTGCCTTCTCCAAAATACCACTGAGCTTCAAATCCTTAGGAAGGTATGCTGCACTGGTCCCAGGCTGCCGCAGGCTCAACCCTCATTTGCAAAGCTACTTTCTCATGCACTCCCTGGCCAGGGGAAACAACACACTGCCTCATTTGCAACACCTGCAGCAAGGCACTGCTGAGCCAACATGAGGTCCAATTTCTAGAAATATTTAAAGGAAGTTCAACAGCTTTAATCGCATTAAAGTGGTTTTTAAATACTTGCACCGAGAGCAAGAAAATACAAAAACAATTGTGTTTATTCAGAGGAAAAACTGCATAATGCACAATACATGCAGGACAACATACACACTGAATGAGAAGAGTGAAAGCATATTTAATAATTTCCCACTCACTGAATCCTGTCCATCCTGCACAATGAACACCACAGAGGAAAAAACCATAAGCAGCAGCTCGTGTACTTAATATAACATTAATTGAACATGCTTGACCATAAACAATTCATTGTAGTATTCCACAATTTATGAATGGTTAACTTAACAAAGATAATGTTCCCTTATTATAGTGTATAGTACGTGATATTTAAAAGACTGAAGAAAGAAGGATTAGACACCTTTTTACATAGCACATAGTAACAAACCTCAAGGAGCTAATGAATTATAGCCATAATTTCTTCTGTCGGTGTTGTCTGAAGCAGTTTTAATAGTACGTAAAACTGGTACATCAAAAAGGGAAAACCATCTTTTAAAGAAACTGAGAGGTCATGATGTTGGGAGCAAACCTGCCATTCCCCTGAACATCAACAGCAGATGCATTAACCACCCCCCCACTCCTAAAACAAAATTCAATCCAACATTCATGTGCCTTCAGTGGTTAAAAGATTCTGAAAACACAAAGAATAAGAACAGAAAAAAGCAACTACTGAATATAATTAAATCTTAAGATACTAGGTTTAGCAGCTCTTCAGAGCCAAGAATAAAAATGTTCTGGTAATGGTTAAAATTAAAACACCTTCTGAAGTTCTGAGTTCTAATTCTAAAAATGTTACATAGATTGGAAACAGACTTCAAGAAATTTACATAGTAGATAGAACTTCATCACTTTTATTGCATTTCTGAAAGTATCAATCAGATTTAAATGGCTATTTTACATTTTGCTATTTGTGAATTTAACAAAACTTAATGGTAGCAAATTACTGATCTCTTTTGCTGTAAAACACATGACAATTCTCCCTGCATGCTCTGAATAACCTGTTTTTAATGTGTCTCATCATAAGAATGCTTTCTAAGTTTCTCTATCTTGGCCTAAACACTTATCCTAAAATTATTCTTCAGCATGTGACATTTGTTTGTGGAAAAGACAGTTTTTATTAAAAGCTTTTTACTCTGTTGAAAAACAAAACAAACAATAACCCACACCCCAAAATCCAACCACAACCAAACCAAAAACCCCACAGATTTTATTTAAAGAAGAAGCAGATGATAAAAGGTTAATCACTGGATAATTATTTTTTTTTGAGATCTGCAATTTCCCCAAGTTTACTTAACAGGGTCAAAGTAGGACAACAAATTAGATGATCCAAAAGAAAGAAGAGAGAACCTACCAGTATCTGCCTTGGCCCCCATAGCTTGCACAGAAGCCATAGTGTGAACAATGACACCCTTGGGAAACTCTGACCACGTTGTTGGTTTGCCATCAACTGTAATAATATGTCGCAGAAGTGGAACTTGAGAAACGATTTCCTGTGGAAATGAACACGTGTTCAGAAATCAAACATGAGGTTTGTGCCGACAAGAAAAAAAGAATAAAAACTATTTACTGTATACATTAAAAAAAGCATTGACATAAAATACCTGAAGATTTAAAATATCAGAGGATAAACTTGTCTAGCTCAAACAGCTGCAAAGCTTGAAACTTTCCACATTTAGATTTGCAGGACTGATTGAATTTTCCACTTACAAGTCCAAATACTTTTTCAACCATTTACTGATCTAGGTCTTATTTCAAGAAAAGAAAAGCCCACAAATAAGACTGCAACAATCAGTAGATATAATTGACTTTCCACTCTCATAGAACACAGAGAAACTGGTGACACTGAGCTCACAATAATTCTTATGTTGCTCCTTGATTACTATGCCACTTAAAATAAGATTACTATGCCACAGAAAATTATTAGTCGGGCACTACTTAACCATTTAGAACTCACATTTTGATTGAAAACATTTATCAGTGTTCTAGTGGAAGAGATGATTATCTCTAACAGAAGAAATTCATCCTCTTACTGCAAGCTAAAATAAATGTGCATTGTATACATACTGTCATTCTAGTAACTTAGAAAAAAAAAAAAGGTTTGGAAAATTCTCATTCAAAATTCAGCAATAGCGCAGTCTTCCATTAAAACAATTCCCTTATTGAAAGGTCTAGTTTCCCAAAAACACATGATGATGAAACTCATGCAGATTAGTTGTTCCACTTGTGTATTCAACCTGGGTCAGTACATCAAAAAAGTTTTTTGACTGTTCTAATGTTTAATAAGCTTTCTCCTGCACTGGAAAACAGCTGTAACTCTTCAAGCACCCATCTTGAGATTTAAGAGCCATTCTCTGCTGGGAAAACATCCAACAATAAATCAGGAGGATGATCACATTTAGCTATTCACATACAGTTTATACATTTTTCTGTTCTTCCCATTTGCTTCAACTCTTAAATTTACAGGTACTAAATCCACCCAGAAGCCATAGCAGTTTCTTGTAAAGGTGTTGTTGTCGGCAGCACTGCAGCTCTTCAATAGGGCAAATTACTCAACCTGTTCTCCAGAGTCATTGAGAAGCTTAAATCCCACTGAAGGCTAACTAACAGGGTTTTTTGTACGTGAAGACAGATACATAAATCCTATTTCTAGAAGAAGCGTCTGTCCTTTAGAAAGGCAATAAATCATTGTTCTGTACAATCAAACTAGGCCTTTTAACAATAATGAACAGAAACAATGCAAAGAGATAGACAAAGAACAGTTTTCTGACCTTCAATTTTGTTTGCATCAATTCTTTACTAGTAATGATGGTGGTCACCTCCGTTTCATTTAGCCCATGTACTATTGCTGGGCCTCCCAGAGTAGCATACAGAGTAACAACTGAAACAGAAAATAGGAAAAAAAATGGTGAATCTCTATGTTACACTTTCAAGTATAGCTTACAATAAAGGGCTGAGATTAACCTATTCTAAGTTAGGCAACACAGTAAAAATATTTGTCAACTAATATAAAGCGGTATAGTTTTGTGGTTTAGAAAATACATACTGTATGGATTTAAATACAGCATAATTTTCAGTTACTCCCAGAAGGAATAAAGAACAACCACCGTCTATGTGACTGTTTACTATTTTTCAGGGTCTAACTAGAGGTACCAAAACCACATTACTCTATGTAATTCTCTTCTAGATATACTCTCATATCTTCATGGCTTTTACCATTTTAAAAGTAGGCATTTGTTCTCAGTTTAATACACTGTTTAACAGTCCTCTTGTACACAAGAAAGAAACAGCTTTCATTTACCCAACTTCTATTTTCAGAATTCACGTGCTCTCTTACTAGCCTTTTACAACTGACTGCTAATAAGACATTATAACATTGTAACACCTGTCATCAGCAGATTAATTCTCACACTCAGTAATAAATCTGTGACTATCACATTCTCCCATCTATTTAAAACAACATAATAAAGGCTTAATCTTCACAATCATTAGACATTGAACTGACATCATGAGAATACAGAATAGCAAGGAAAGAAAATATTTAGGAAATTGACTATTAGAAACACTGTTTCCTGGATTTAAGGACACCTCATTAGTGATAAGTGTTAAACCGCAATTATTTCATATTAACAATTTTAAAATCATATTTAATTTCCTGCCATTTTTAAGAGAACTGAATGAGAAAAGACAAGAAGAGACCGGGGAAGAAAAAAGCAACTCAAAAAGGAAGAGAAGTGTTGCTCTCAAAAAAATACTAATTTCCTATTTTCCAAGCAGAATGCTGAACAGGAACATCTCAAAAAAGTTGCAAGGTCAATCAACAGAACCATTAATAATTACAAGATCAGTGCTGGAAGTTTTGTCATGTTAGGTATCTGAATTTCTTTTGTATTTTAGTCTGGATTTAGCTGAATATTTAAACAACATAATCATTAAAACAAGATACGCCATTGTATGTTAGAACTGTAGCTATACTACGTTCACTGCAGAAAAAAAAATAAATAAAAAAATCAAACTCTGTTGTATTCTAACATTTGAAGTCCAGGGAGTTACTAACCCAGTGCAGCATACTAAGGAAGAACTCAAAAGCCGTTTTCTTACACAGAAAAGTAAATAGTTGACCTTTACTTATTTTTTCCTTCTTAAAACAGTCCATCATAGTTCAGAACTGTTGCAGGGCAAATGCACATGCACTGTGTTTTCTTTAATTTGGTGGGAGCAAAGTCCAGAAGAGTCCCTCTACTAGTTCCCACGAGCTCTCTCTACTTACTGCTGTGACCCCTGTTATATAAACATCTAGCAGAAATTCAGTTTCCCCAAGCCAACAAGCACAACCAACACGACACACCGCCCGGAAAGAAAAGTATAATCTCTGAAATAACCATTTATGTAGTTAATTACTCATCTACAAATAAGTACGTCAAGGACAACTTACAGCTATATGACAAAGAGAAAGAGAGATACACCATTTATATTACGGTGTACTGATGTCATGGAGAAAAAAAAACCTGCGCAATGACTCTGATCTGTGAAATTCTCACTTCTCCACATTGACACCTAAAACTGTTTCATGCAAATCTGAAAGTTTAGGTAATTCTTCTTCTCTCCTTGTTCTCTTGACAACATACAGAGAAGGGATTATCTTTTGTGTTCATCTTTACACATGCAATTGTACAAGCAAGTCTTTGGTATCTGAACTTCTGCTAGGAATACTGCTCTAGAAGTCTGACAAAAAGAAAAATCTCAACACCACTAAATCTGCCAGCTAATATAAAAGAACAAAGCCTTGCCCTAAAGAAACAAACAGAACTTTTGCCATTTATTTCAATGTAAGTAAAATGTTATCGGCATCCAGCATACATCAAACATAAAAAGCAAAATATACCTTTAAAGGCTTCAGCCAAATCAATTCTGACAAAACCACTGCTGCTCAAGCTTCAGAAAGGCATGATTGAAAAATGAAACATAACCTTCCCTATTTATTTCATTATTTGCTTATACACTCAGATGTTTTATCTGCCCACACTGGTGAAGAGCTCTTCACAGAGATAAAAAGGAGATATTTTGGAAGAAAATCTGTTTTCATGTTAGTACTTTTTTTTCCATTTTTAAACTAGCAATCCCACTCTACCTCCTGCAAATACAAGACTTAAATAACTTCAAACAATGTAAAATTTACAATCGAGCAAGTATTTCTAATCATAAAACCACTTGTTTGTGCAAATAGTCCATAATAAAAATCACTTTCCCCATTTTAATTCTGTGGTACAAAAGGCATTCTCTCTAACATTACATATGAAGCAGACGAACCTGCTCTCCTGATTATCAGTTCTGGGCACATACCATCAGATTTTAATACATTTCACATTCGGAAAGAATGTCACAACACTACCACAGCAGTTAGCTGTTGTGAAACTTGTAAACTGAAAAATGCTAATATAAGTAATTTAGCAATGTCTTGCCACACTACTTCAACATCATCTGAATTGTATAATTCATTCAGCAAACTGACCGTGAATACTGCATGATAATATCATTATCTGCCAACACACAAATCAGCCAAGTTCACGTAAGATGACATACAGCTTAGATGCTAAATACCACGTCAGACAGTGTGCTGAAGCATGTCTCAATAAGGGAATTTAAAACATTAATCCAACAAAATCAAAACCACATGCATACCATTCTGCACACAACATCCATCCACTATCTCAGATATTTTCTTTCCTCAAATGACAAAATCTTCCTAGGATTTGTAAGTGTACTTCACTTCCAAAGAAAAAGCAATTGATACAAGCCTTTGCATTTTATTCTCAGGATAGTCACTAGGAATCTAACAGATCCCAGAAGTGATAAGAGAACTGACACAGTGTATTATGAGACATATAGTTTAAAAGCAAGAGGCATCTCATCCGAGAACAGCCTGTGCAGATGTCTGCTCTGGTAGGCAAGTCAGCAGCAGTCACTGAAGAAAGGACCAAAAAAAAAATAATCACTGAATTTAGGCTGGAAGGCACCTGGGAAGATCACCTGCACAAACCAGTTCATTACAGCAGAGTGCTCAGGGCCACAGCCAGTCCAGTTTTAAGTATCTTCAAGGATGGAGATTTCACCATTGTAGGCTCCTGTTCTGGTATTTAACCACCCTCACAATGAAGAAGTTTGTCCTAGTATCTAATCAAAAATTTTCCTGTGTTTCAACTTGTGCCTGTTGCCTCCAGTCTTATCAAAACACACCTTTGAGCAGAGTCTGGCTTCATCTTCTCTGTATGCTCCCAATAGATAGTTTTAGACAGCAACAAGATCTCAACTCACTCGTCTTAATGCTGAGCAGACCCTGCTCTACCAGCCTCTCCTCGTATGTCACGTTCTCCAACGCCTTCATCAGCATCTTGGCAGCCCTCCACTGGACTCACTCCAGCATGTCAATGTCTTTTTTTCCTACTGGGAAGCCCCAAACTGGACACAGTACTCTAGATGTGGACTCACCAGTGTCCAGGAGGAAGAGAAGGTTCACTTCCCTGGACCTACCTGCTACACTCATGCTACTACCATCCAGGATGCTGCTGGTCTTCACTGGAAGGCAGCATAGCATACTCATTGTCCATGAGGACCCCCCAGGTCATTTTCTGCAAAGCTGTTCTCTATCCAGTTGTCCCCCAGCCTATACGAGTGCATGCGGTATTCCAGCACACACACAGAGCAACTTGTAACTGCCTTCATTGAACTCCACGAGGTTCCAGACAGCCCACTTTTCCAGCTGACGGGCCCCTCCGTACATCAGCCCTGCCCTTCAGTGTACTGGCTGCTGCCCCCAGCTTGCTCCAGGCTGAGACCTCCTGTGTTTGCACTCTGTCCTATCATCCAGGCCTTCAATAAAGACATTAAACAGTATTGGACTCAATCCCCAAGGGCTGGCAACTAACTTCATCCTACTGACCACAATCCTTTCAGCCAATGGCCCAATGAATTTTCCCATCCACCTTATCATCTACTTATCCAGTCTTTATTTGAATAGTTTGGCTGTACAGGTCCTACAGGAGAATGTCAAAGGCTTTGCTGAAGTCACAGTATACAACATGCACTCTCTCCTCATCTGCAAAGCCAGTTATCACACAAGGCAAGCAGGCTGATTTTGAAATGGTATGGGCTAGGGCAGTACATCATGTAACCAACTCCACCCTTAAAACTGAGAGAACAATACAGTGTAAGGGTATACACAAAATAACCACACAGACCCGCAGTAAAGGCTTACTTAAATGAAAACTGCTACATACTCATGAATGTATGGCTTCTCAAACTGAAACAGACTCACGCTTTGAGCAGAGAGAGACCATTTAAGATACAATTTTGTTAGGCTTACTTCCAGAATCTGAAAAAAAAGCCTAATTGATATACATCTTTAGTGTAGGTAGGTAGTAAATCAGGAATTTCTGCACATCTGGCTTTTACAGCCCATCTCTTATCAAAGAAGGGTAAATGTGGCATGGGAGAGAAGAGGCCAAACCCTGTGAGGAACAGCAGCTTCCAGAGTGCCCTGTGGGAAAATGAGAAATGTCCCCCTGAGAACATCACAGAACCCAGCCAGGCTGGGCTTACAGTTAGGTGAATGACATACTAAGGAGTGATGATGAAACAGACATTTGAAAACAATTCCTATACCAAGTTGAGCTCAGCACTCAACAGGTTTCTCAGCAAAAAAAACAGGCATAGAGCTCCAGCACATATCCTTGTGCCTAGGCTCAGACTAGGTTAGGCTATACAGGAGATTTTCCACCGTGGCAGAGATGTACCTTGAACACAGTTGCTGCCCTCTACATGACTCGAGTGCAAGGGGAGCAGACCTGGCTTTGCATCTGTCTCTGCCCTGTGCTGTGAAGTGAAGCTGTGCAAGGACACCTCCAGCCAGTCTGTCCTGTTCTGCCACTCCTCAAAGGCACCTCCAACACAGCCTGCAACTGCCCAGTGTACACATCCTGCCAAGAAAGCACCTTCTCCTCCTTGAGCAGACTCAGCTCTGCCCCAGCACACTTTGTGATCTCCACAATAAAATAGCAGAAGACTAAAGGATAAGTAACTAGAAGTTACAGAATGGGACTGTCACCAGACAGAAGAGCCCGAAAACCACTTCTCTTATGGTCACTCCGTGAGAAAATGAGGAGTATCATCCAGGTCGGAGAACCTAGTCTCAGTCCACTGACCGAGTTAAGGATCCAGTTAGTGCAGGATTAAAACAGATACTATGAATGAGACTGACTTCAAATAGCTCACCAAAACTAAACACAGTCTTAAGGTTTCTGAAGTAATAACTAGGACTCAACAAGCTTGTCCTTGAGCACAACCTCAAATTAGCACTTGGGTTAAATTAGGATGTATTAAATGACATGCAATAGACTATAAGAAAGTCAAGAGGCAGAGAGAAGAAAGAAAAATATAAAAATATAAAAACTTTATCAGCCTAGCCTAAGGCTTGAGTTAAGGAATGACTTACAGTTTACTAAGCAAGTTTTTAATTTGAAAGAGCTCCCCAAAATTAGGTCAGGACTTATTCTCTTTTTTCACTTTTTAGAGATAACAATACAATAAACTCTAACCAAAATCAAAATTGAAGAACTGACAAAATATCCTGTTAAAACAAAACTTATAGGCACAGATGAAGGTTTGACGTCAGCTCCTGAAACTGAGTCAATGAATTCACATATGTGATTTTTGTTTGTTTTTAGAAACTTGGGAATCTGTACTGATTTGAGATTAAAAGAAAATAAACCTCTCACAAATTCACTGAGCAAGCTATACTTACTGAAACCATACCCCATCTGCAAACAGATACAGCTTTCTCTATTCAATAAAGCAAAACACTACAAAGTGCAGTCTCTACATTATGCAGTATTTTTTACTTGTCATTTTAGATGTTCTATATAAACTCTATATAAAGTTTTCTTAGTATTTAAAATGAAGTAAGAAAAAGGTTTATTTTCAGATTGTGTTGCAAGATCCAAAGACATAAAAATTTTAGGAAAGATGCATACTTACGCTGGTAGTTGCACATAAAGCAGGCCTGTGCTGCAATCATCCACTCAGCTCTAGTCTCACAAAAGATAGCAATGTTAGTCTTTGGTTGCTGACCCAATACTGCTAAGCCATTTCCAAAATTAACAGCTTTAATGTATACATCTTCATATGAAAGCCAGGTGTACTTGCCAAGGATGACCTAATAAGAATAATAAACTCAATTTAGAAAACGAAAATCCTTAACACATCCTACTACATCTTCATCCACATGAAGAAACTCCAGATGTTTGAAGGAATATTTACTTGAATTGTAACAGCGGTTTACTCAAGATAATGAGTAATACTCTTGCCAAAAACTACAGGGACTGTGGAAGTTCCAACACAAATACTGCAATATCTCCATGCATGTTATCACTTCAGTTTCTATTTTCACATTAGGAAAGCATTCCCACCATATTTCATAGCTTCAGAAGCCCTCTGAAAGGCTGTGGTTATCGGACCCGTATGCCTTTAGTTTTTACAAAGGTTTGTATTATTTTAAGTGAAGGGTGACAAGCACTAGCTAGTACAATATATTCTCTATATTTGCCTTCTTGGATATTTGGGCTACAAGTCTCCTACACAAATATGATATTTAGGTGTTCATTCTTATTTAAAAGAAACAAAACCAAAAAAATAGAAAAAGGAGTCCAGAAAGCAGTATATCAATGGCTCCTCCATCAAAAATTGTGAAATCCCTTTCCCTTTGTTTGTTCCGAAACAAATGTCAGGGGGAAAGAAGAGTAATCTTTTTGTCCCTTTTTTACTGTTAAACAAAGGTGGGACAGAAGACTAGACTGGAAATTACTGGCAAATCTTAGTACTGAAACGTCACGTGGAAAACATTAAGCAATCTCACTTTTCTTTTATACGGGAAAGCTGATGCACAGTAAAATTGGATTTGAATTTACAGGTCACTATCTATCATAGATTTCTACGTGCACATTTGCAGTACTGTTTTCTCACTGAGTAATAGGATATTTCTTTGAGGATATCCTAGATATTTTCATATACAGATGTAGTATAAAGATGTTTTACACTGAAAATCCAGACTCTAAATTATTATATCTTACCCTTCTAGTTATACAAGCACCTTGACAATTTTGAAACATACAATTTTTATTAGTCAAGTATTTCAGACATTTTCTTCGACTACATAGCATTAGTAATAAATGTAAGCAAACACTAAAAAAGAAAAAAGCTAGAAAAGCAAACCTCTTCCTCCCCTATTCTGTTTTCCGCATTTCATTTATTAACTTTAACTAAATTTCGAACTTGTGGACTGTAAAATCTAACAACTTTTTGGCATGTAACTACATGTCTAACGAGCCTGTATTTCCACATCCACTACTTTAATAAAATAAATTTTAAAATCTCTCTCAACCTCTAATAGAAAAATAAAATCCAATAGATTTCTTTTATCAAAACACTTCTACAAACTACTGCAGCTTACTGTTGGGTAACTGAGTTATACGCACTACAGCCTTGCTGCACATTGCTCATTAACCTACTTGTTTAGCAGGACAAACCTTTCTTAACTCAGGACAGGTATATGTGCAGCTGCTTGGAAATTTCATAAATGTTTCATGAGAAAATACCATTTAAAAAAACAAAAAACAATACTTGCCAACAATAGCAATAGTTAGCAATTTCACCAGAAAATAAACATTTCTCACACAAATAACTGCTCAGGTTTTCCCATTTTATTCACAGAAACTCAGCTTCATTGGCAAACAGGCTGTTTCAGAGCCAAAAACCTTACTGGAGAAGAAAGATCCCATTGAATTTCTCTGCTGTAACTGGTGAGAGAATCACAGCAGAATTGCTGCCCGACCACATCTGCAGCACCACAAGGCAGAGGGCTCACACCACTACCAGCGCTCACAGCTACAGCCCCCCAAGGAGAAAGACCTGGGAGTTCCTTTCGGTTTCAACACACCAAGATATTTCTGGTGTGGAAAACTTTTACTGCTTCCAAAGGGAACATTGCACCTCTTCCTGTCCATCCAAATTTCAGTAATTTGGAATTTTAATTCCAATTTGGGACATTTTTCCCCCAAACTGAGTATTTTTGGCAGACTTGGAAATACGCAACAAGCTCATCAGTTGAAAACAATTTATGAGAGTGAATCTGGCAACACCCTTTCCACCATTATACTCTACCTGCAGCATGGCCTCAACGAAACTGCTCTCAAACAATTAGGCCAAGAAATACAAGCAGATTCTTGTTACTGCTTCTGGTAAGTTTGCCAACCCATAAATGAACAGGTTTTGGTAATTTCCACCATTCACTATGCAACTCACTAAAGTTGGAATAATAAATCATTAAAGGGTCAAAAATGGATCTTTCTGAATAACACTTGTGATTCTGCTTTTTTTCCCTTTTTTAAATTCTCTTAAATAATTTATCCTCATCGCTTAAACACCTTTGATATAAAGTAGTGAAAGAAGGCCTTATTGGTCCTCCCTTTGTTAAAAGGTTAGAAAATCCACAGAAAGGAAGTATAACACTGTTAGTTATAGTTATTTTTCTATATCTAGAAATATATTTATATTTCTGAAGAACACTGACGTGTGAAAACAGATGAGAAGACCTTTTTCAATGCAGCTGTTTTGAGTTTTACTTTTCCTACTGTCTTCAATATATTTAAATTCCCATGCCCAGTGTTTCTTCTGTATTCCTACAACATATTAATATACTGCCCCATCTGTATGTCCCTTTCTTCTGCATTTCCCTATATGCTTCTTTTGCAGGACACAAAGCAGGTTATGGTTTCTCTCATCCTTCCTTATATTTAAGTGTGTCTCCAAACCCATCTCCCTTCTTGGCCCTTCCCTCAGTAACTTTCGCTAATATTTTCCAAGGTACAGTTTCTGCTGTAAACAGCTGTTAAGACTGACATTAAAGTGCCATAATCTTTTAAATGTTCACACATTTAACTTTACAACCTTCCGAACTTATTTCTGCTGATAACTACTTACACATGGAAAGAAAGTAACCATCCAAGAGTTTGCAAGAGAAGGGCCCAAGAAGTCAAGACTATTGAGAATTGATTAAACAGATACAGTGTTCGGTTTTATGTATCAGAAAAGACAGCAGCTCTGCACGTTTACTTGGAAATACTACCTTAAATAGAAAAATACTGCCCTCTAGTGCACCAACTTTTAAACGTACTTAAACTGCAAGTTATTAAAAACATTTGTTATCTATTTAATACATTGGAAAATATTATTAAATATCAGTACTGTATTAATACTTGGAAGTCCAAAGTATAGAGACTAAATACTTACCGCACAGTGAACATTTCTTTAACCTGGATTTTAGGACAACCATATTCAAATTTTTTAGTGTGAAGGTGTTATAAAATGTTCTCAAAAAAGCTGCAGGCCTATGTAGAGTCATTAAAAGACCTGACCTCAGTTACCTTTCAAGGTTTTCCTAAACACAGCTTAAAAGGCTTGAAGAACCTTGACTACAATTTGGAAACCAGTGATCACAAATTAAATACATTTTCTTGTAGAAAGTATATTAAAAATAATACAAAAGAGCTTATTTGAAATGTCCATTTTTGGCCTTTTTCCACATGAAAACATGGATTACAGCTGAACACTTCTGAAAAACCCCACCCTAAAATTTTATTTACATAGCACCCTATGTTTTTCAACATCATAAGGTACTCTTTTACTGCTCAATGACTTGGCATGGCAAGAACTTTCCTGCAACTTCACAGTAAGTTCCAGCATCAGCTACAGTGAGTAACATTCTGAATTCCCAAGTGCCTGCCCATGTGCTTACTGTTTCATGTAAGTCTTACAGGCTTTAGATGCACCAGTTTCCCCTACCAAAATAGTGTTTACTTTTCCCCACTATGACTTATTTATTACGTTTCCATTAATTTTGTTCTTGGTTACAAACCCTTTTCAAAACAGAACAAAACAAAGAAACAACCCCCACGAACACCCCCCCCCCCCAAAAAAAAAGACAAAAGAACACACACAAAGAAAAACCCACATACCAACATATATAAAAGCAAGCACATGACCATAACACCTATAACTAAGTTGACATAAAATAATCAACCAGCAGAATAAAGTTAATCTTTTGGGCATCATAAAATTTAAGCTCTGCTTAAATTAATTAATTTTTCCAATTAATTACATCTTAATCTCTGAAGTAATTTCAACATTATTTTATCCAGCCTTAAATACATATTTTATGAAATTAGTATTAGGTATGCTTTCCAATCCATGTATTAAAGGACACTACAGAAGGAAACAGAAAAACTAACTACATCTGAAATATAATAAAATGCAACAAAGTGAGCAGAAGCAAGTATTTGTATTTTATTAACATCCATCAATTTCTGCTACTTTGGCAACTACACAGAATAAATAATCTTTTGAACAATATCATATCATAAAAAGTCAAGAAATTACAGATTATCTCAGGTATCATTGTTCTCAGAATAAATTAACGTAGTATCTGATCTTAAAGAAGTTTAATATCTAGCTTTAAATAATTTTAGCTAGAAGTGTGAGCACACTTAGTTCTCCTAAGGATCAGAAACATGTATCTCAAAAAGGTAAAATATTATTTGACCCATTTGACCCATGAATCATTAATTAGGCTAATCTAGCCTATTGCAATTTGGAGACAGCCATCTTCTAATAAGTAATGCAACTCAGTACACAGACCCGTGATCTACATTCAGATCTGCCCTGACTTGCAGATGACCTCAGAAAAATGCATCGATCATTCCCAACACTGTGTTCAATTTCTGAAAGGGAAAAAATAATTAACAAGTTTTGCAACTCCTGTAAAGTATAGAAATTACACGCATTGTATCTAAGAATTAAAACTGTCATGCACCTTTTCGAAAAGCTGCACCAAATAAACCTCGACAAGTTGCCTTTACTAAAGGGAACCAGGCAATAAAAAGATGCATGGTATGAAAGACAAAAATCAAAGGAAAAGAACTCTGACATTTAGAAACAACAAGGTATCTTGTGAAATTTTCCTCACTTGCTAAAACATGTTATAAGGTATTAAGAAACACTGAATTCGTTAATGGAAAAAAAAATTGAAAGTAGACTTATGTGATAGTGCCACAACTTAGAACAAAGTAACATGAGGGCAAGCATGCCAAACAACCATAATGAACTGTTGTGTCAAGCTTAGACAAAATTACCTAACTTAGGTAATTTCTAAATCTAAATACTTAGAAACAAGTAATTTAAGTAGGTCAACACGAACATTCTTCAGCTTTACAATATTTAGAACACTTTGCTTGCATAATGGAAAAGGCTAAAACTCCTAAGTTCTTAAGCCTTATATTACTAATTATGTTTAAAAAAAACAGAGCACAGATCACAGGCAGCCAAAATTCTCATTTGTGCTCAGAAGCCCACTTTGTACAACGCGAATCTTCTGTTTCTTTACAGGGCAAAGAGGCAGTAAAACATGCATCAAGAAAGATTATATGTACCCATTTCTCCCAGCATTTCCTTCATACTGAAAAATCAACTCCATAGCTGGGAGGAAGTTTCACTAACAATTAAAGTTTATATAAAGATTTTAACAGAACTAAACTTTGCCATGTATTATGATACTAACCAAATTCTACTTTAAACATTATATTCCTGTATCAGAATTAAAACTAACAGTATTTAAGGAATCCTTTATCATATGAAAAGATTCTTCTTCTGCAGGAAAACTAATCTTAATTAAAAGTTGTCTTTATAGCATGTAGTTAGCAACTTCTAATACAGAAGTGCAGACCTTTAACACATTTCCACACATATACACATATCCTGTTAATGGTACCTTGACTTGCTTCTTCAGGCAAAAATGCATTTTTAAATGCCTAAGTACAAAGCAGCAACTGACAAGACAGGCCTGAACTTAAAAGACTATAAAAAGTCAGTCACTTGAAACAAGAGAGTTTTATATTGAAATTACATCTCACACACACACCATGATTACGGATTAGCAGAGTAGTAGCTCACCATGAAGGAGATTGAAAGAAAAAGTTTAACACAAAAAAAACCCTCTTCCAATTAAAGTCTGTGCAATCCTTTTCCAAACAAAAATTTCATATAAGCTCTGAATTCACTGGGCAAAACAGTAAATCCTTAAGTTACAATTAAGTTTACTGGAAAGGCACATCTGAGTATAGGCATCTAGCAATTTTTCTATATTTATCTGATTATAGTTCAGCATAAAACAAAGGGAGACTTTTTTTTAATTCACCTAAAAGGAAAACTTTAAAGCCAGTTACATCATCAGCTGAATATAAAAACCAAACACCTAAAACACATTTGTGTTTTTTCTTTGGCTGAAACCACAAAAAAAAGGTACCTACTCAAGAATGCAAAACCAAGGTTTAGATTTGTTTTAAATGCTAAATAATGGAAGATTGGGAATTAGATAATTTAACTCTTTTCACAACTACTTAATCTAAGTAGAGAAACTTATTTTTTCCCCTGATTTGCTTTACTGGACTAGAAGTGTTGCAAAAGAAAGTAAACACACTTTGAAAGAATTCTTGAACGCAGACAGCAAAAAGACTTACCTTCTTAAAAACTTTTCCTGATGGCTGGATTTCATCTTCCTCTTTTAGGATTTCACGTGTTCCCAAGAGTTTTTTGTCCTTAAATTTAGTTTTAGCATATTTAAAAACTTTGTCGAGGGTATCACACCCAGGATATAAAACTGAAGCTAAGCAATGTAGACTGTTAACAGATCTGTACGCAGCCCCAGGCTTGTTATTCACAGGTTTAGCTTTAACCTGCTTGGCTTTTGCTATAGCCTGCCTTGACCCTGAAAATATGTACCACGGAATGTACGTTACAAAGGAGTACACCAAGATTATAAAGTTTATAAACTGTAGAAGAACAGGGTTGATGTTATGCTTCAACTTCATTTTGGCTGCTTGCGAAGGTTACAAGGAAGAGTTCGGAAGCATGGATCAATTAGACAGGGATCCAAAAAGATCTGAAAAGAGAAAAGAAAAGGTTAGTAGTAAACTCTATAGCTGTTGGCAGGGGGATTATTTTCGAACATTTTATTACAATCCATATTCCAATAGGTCTTTTTATGCAGAAGTTAGGCTAGAAGTCTTAACCCCTAACACAAACAAAACAAGACACCGATACATGAGAAAAAACTTCCATTCCCATTTAACAGACTGCAGTATTTACTAATATTTTTATTTCTTTGGACACTACACAACACAAACACAGAACCTAAGGAATTCAGGACATGGGTTTTTAATTAAATGACATGTGAATGGCATGTATGTACCCAAAAATGTTATATGATCGTATGATTTAAAAGATTCTCTCCAACCACATCAGAATATCTACATGCATATCTTCACTAGCAATCTTTATGACCTTCGACCATAATAAACCTCCATACAAGCCCTAAGAATAACAAGTAATGCCACCACTCTGTACATGGGAATCCTGACCACTAAATATGTTGAAATGCTTTCCAAACATTATACAGACTGAGACACCTAAGAGAAAGAAACTGTAACCTTCCTTCATGAAGGCCCTCTATGCAACAGAACTTTGCTGGTTCTTTTATTCCTAGGGACTTTCCATCAGTCCTGCGATTTCAGCCTCAGTACCAGTATGCAACAGGCACACTTGTTATATAAATAACCATGACAGTAAGTTAACTAAGATTAGGTAAATACTGGAAAATGGCTTAGAAATATCCCCAAAATCCTAGCAACAGCACTATGAAGAGATGTGTAACTTTTTCCAGTGTCCCTAATAATGTCAGGATATTCAATTTGACTTTTTTAAAGCATCATTTATCATATCTAAAGAACACAATCATGCAACTTCCTAATGTATTCTACTGTAAAGGCAAGAAATTATGCCATGTATCTAAAAGATTTAAAAAAAAACAATCAACAGAATAACTAAAATCATTATGGAAAACAGGGAAACTTGTCATAATGGCTGAAGACTAATTTCTGGAACGGTGAATGAGCTACCAGTTATAAAAATCAGTGGTTTGCACATAAAAGCAAAATGAACTATAAATACACTTCACTCAGTTAACTTTTCAAATTTATTGATACAATGGTATCAAAAGCAGTACCATAAATAAAGCAACTAATAATGATATGTACATAAGATGCACAACCTTGATAATTCTTTCTAAATTAAGTAAATTTTCATTCCTAAGATACAGTGCCAATACCACATTATTCTTCACTGATGTTTTACGTTCATTGACTCTTTGTTCATTGACTCTTTATAAACCATAATGAAAAGACATTTTAGTTGAAAAAGTAATGTTTAAATCACCTAAGATCCTTCAGTAGTAATGGAAAGAAACCTTGCTTCATGAATATTATTAGATTTGTAAGTCCTGTTGGGAACAGATCAATCCAATATCCTTCATTTGCAGGATAAGTTAATTCCATCTTGCTCTAAACCATACAATTTCTTAAAATTCCAAGCAAAAAGATTTCACCATCAACTTCTTCCCTAACAAGCTGCTGTAACCTCATCATTAAGGCTGCATTGTTATGGGCAGCTTGAAGGAACCAAGCAACATCAAGGTCTATTCTGCAAACCACCCAGAGGCACATATTCAAATAAAGCATAGCAGCTCTTCACAGTAGGAACTTACTGTATCAAGCAGCAGAGTGGGGAAAGGGATTAAAAACCTTAAAAAAACCCCAAACAACAAAAAAACCCACAAAAACAAACCACACACAAACAAAAAACCCCACCACGCTTAAATAGGCCAAAGGGCAACCTCAGTAATCGTTCAAAGAGACTTACGTTCTTAGGCTGTCACTGAAGGATACTTAATGGAAATAGTCATGCGCCAGCCAATAAGCTACTGCAGTCCAGAAAAATTATGCTGTTGTTGATAGCAGCATAGAACATAATGTTTTAAAGCTGAATCCAGAGTTCACACAACAAAAGTTTACCCATTCTTCAAAAAGTTATACATGGTACTATAATTTGTCTGGCCCAGTTCGGGGGGTGGGGGGGGCACATTTTTTTTCTCCTTATAAAGCTGGAGAACTTCTCTGTGCCAACAAAGTAGAAACAGAATTTAACAAAACAGCTACAAGCAAAAATTAAGGCAACTTATTGAATACCTTTTGGAAAATTGTTCTCCAGAGAAACTCCCTGTCTGACAAACAGTTGAGCCTGTCCAAAAATATTCTCTTTGGGTTTCATAACTTTTCTTGGTTAGAGAGGCACTGAGCTCTTCTAGAATAGCAGCTTCCCATTTCATTTTGCAGTTATCCAAACAGCTTTATTCCTACCTCAGAAAGAGAGAAACCTTTTCCACCATTTCTAAAATAACCATGCCAAGGTCTCATGTCAAACTCTCTCCTCTGGCTTACCTGAAGCCTTGCACATAATCCCCAAACCTGGAAATGTTTGCTTTGAATTGGAAATCATAAATTGTGCTATGACCACCATTTCATAAAGGCTGCATTGCAAGAAAGGGTCTATGGAGAACTCCAACAGGACAGACTAAGGGGAAATATTTTCAAATGTCACCCTGGTTCAGAAAAGTAAGCATCCAGCTCTAGAACTCTACTCTGATACACATCTGTTACCCTAAGTAAATTGCTAATTATTTCAGTTTCTCCTCCAGTAAAGTGAGGCTATTATAAGTAATCTATTTCACACAGTTTCTTTTAAAAATTAACACTTACAAAAATATTTTTTCACTTAAAATGTAATTTTTTAGCGATAAAAAAACCCTATCTTTGCAAATATAGTTTCTTGCCTTAAAGGCCAAATAAGACTCCATTTTTCTTTCTTTAAAATCTTACAATTAGGAGACAGTAAAACTTTAGCAATAGAGAGTGCTCCTGTGCCAGTGTCTAACAATTTGACAATTGATTTCAGACTATGATATTTACAGAGCACCTACGCTTGTAACTGGGAGTGGGATTGTAACTGGGAGTGGGAAAAGTGCAGTCCCTTTTTGAACAAGCAAGAAAAATATATTCTAGTATTCTCATTAGAAGGATAAGTTTCAACGTCTTTGTAGGGTGATGGTTCTAAACAGGGCTGAGCCATGACACAAAGGAAGTTCCCTGGTGACAATGTAAAGGCTCCACCTCTTTCCTTGTATTAACTGAAGAACACAACATGCATTTTAACTCATCATTTCATTTATTTGTTTGCTATGTTGCTGAAGAGAAAAATTCCAGGTAAGCAAAGGAGATACAGTTTAAAATGCCTTCATCCAACAGATTTATCATTGCCATTCCCAGCAGAAGAACATCAAAGTCAGCTAAATGGATCACTAAGCATCCAATAAAAAATTAATTTTTATGACAATGTAGAAGCAAAACTTATCCCTAACTTGAGACTGGAGTGCTAGAAGTTAAGACAACTATCTTTTACTGCAAGCAAAACCAATGCAGCTGAACATGACAGTATGGTTGGGGCGGGGGGGCAGGTGGCATTAAAAAAAGGTCATTTAACCTCCAAAAAAATACCCCAGTTTTAATGACATTGTAAAAGAAAAAGATTGTTTTCATTAAGATACAATGTTTGGATGTGCATTTTTCTCTATAACAATTGCTATTTTGAACCTTTAATGTATGGTATTTTAAAAACTCGATGTGAAAATACACAATTAATAATCAAATTGCAGAACTAATCTGAAAATGAAAAGTTTTAGGGAAATTTTCAAGGTTATATCAAATTTGAAAGGCTTGAAAGGGATGCACTGTTTGCTGTTTAATATTCTGCCTTTAAAAAAGTACCAAACAAAACAAAAAATCTCTGGAAGACTTCGTGAAATACTATTCTGGGACTTTAAAATTTCATTGAAATACAATTTGTGGTCACCTTGTTAATTTTGGAAGTATATGACTGTTTTTGATCATAAAAAGAGGGTAAGTAAACCCAACATTTTGGGGCAGGGAATGAAAAGCAGAGGACAACAGGATCCTAAGCAGTTTTCATAAGCATTAGTTAAGCAATGACACTGCGAGAAAGTCTGCTGCCTTTACAGTACTGGAATTTTCTTCTTGGGCAACTTGCTTAATCACTGACAAATAAAAATATACGATGTGAAAATATTTTAACTTAGTGGTTCGGTCTGCAGATTAGCTGTAAACACTCAGGCTCTTATAGAACATGCAACCATTCTGGTTTCACATAATCCTGCTGGGGTTTTTGAGGAATCAGTGTTCAAACCCTGACTAGTGATGCAGGAAAGGTTGGCAGGTTAAATCCTGGAGGAAAGAGCTGCTAATTCATGCAGGAATACAACATACAGAAAAACTGTGCAAGCACATGTTTCTGCATACACATAATAGCTGTTCAGTTTATATGTAATCCCATTTCATGACACAGTCACCAAATGGGAAAAAGTAAGACCACAAGTAAAAAGTTATACACTTTTTTCAACAGCAAAGAGAAGAAGCAACCAGCATACTCATGAATGAGTCAGGAGAAGTAAACTGGCAGTTTTCAGGACTGATCCTGCTTAATACATAATCAGTGATTTGGCCTGGTATAGTATTTATACTAATGCTGTTATACCCTTTAGTTTTAGAAGAAAACTTTTGTTAAATGAGAAAAAAAAATCCTTAAAGGAATGTGTTTACTAATTGACCTGCTTATAATAATTATACTACAATAAAAGCATGAATTAACAAGAAAAAGAAACCTTATGCAACTTCTCATCGTGGCAGGTACAGGTACAACAGCCGATACAAGATGTTCCCGTCTCGGTTTACTCAACAGGAGCTGTCACAGGCAACTGCATGAAATCTAAAAATGGAAAATCCCCATTAAATATGGCAATTATAAAACACACCCTCCGTTCTTTCACTTGTCTTTTATAATAAATAAATAAAACCTTTTGCTCATCTAACACTGCACCGTATCACGTTGGAGAGTCCAGGCCCACTACATCTAAGTTAAAATAAAGCCAGCTGTAACACACAACATAGTTAGTCATGGTTCATACTCAAGTCCAGTAAAATCAAGGTAGCTGGAAGAGCATTAGTTAAATTCAGTAGCTCATACTACTTGCCTCCCTGACAAACTCTAACTCCCCAATGTCTTTCAGTGTAACATTGTTTCTACCATTTGGAGTGGAAAAAATGTACCTATCTTTGCATATCTATCTACACAGAGAATACATTTCAGCCTAAGTAATAAATACTCCTGTACACCTTAGTCTTACTTAAAAACCTGTGTCAGCAATTCACATTTAAAATATGCAGCAAATATAAACATTTTGTACCTACTACCTGTCTGCAAAAGTTATTATTTACACAGCTATTCAGTTCTTACACAGCTTATCTTTTCCAGAAAACAGTTTCAGTCGACTGACTATTTACTACTTGAGGGAAGTACCCAGGGTGCTCACTGCTCCATTTCTTGACTTCCATGCTTTCATACATACTAATTAAACAATTAGTTTAAACAAAAGCTGCAGCAGACCTCAGATGATGTAAATCAGCATCACTCAAAAAAAATAAAGTGTAGATAGTCTACGCTGAGATAGTGGAGGAAGGCGATTATCACCCTGCACAGCTATGGGCAGTAACATACCCACATACAGACAGCACACTGTGTTTGATTTATTCTGAGATCTCTTTATAGACTTATCAATGGCCCTTATCATGGATAAATTTACATATACAATGAGCTGGTTCTCAGATCAGCTTAGAAAAGCTGGGATGATTTCATGTCTGATTTTCCTTAGGGAAACCTGAGTTACCATGACATTAATGTTCAGATCTTCATATGTATTCAGGCTTATTACCTTCTGCAGAAAAGAGTAGGAATCAGCTGCTGCTAGCACACCCAAATTCATATATCCACAATCCTAGTGGATACCCTTGCAAAAAAAAAAAAAAAACAAAACACTTCCGTCAACAATTTATATTCACAGGAACACACATTAGATTTCTCTTATCAGCAAATCTTGCAAAAAGAAACTGATCTGTTATCATTCATGGAAAAGATAAAAAGGTTATTTACAGGGTTAGGCTTTACTGGACAAAATAAATAACTGAGTATCTTCATGTATTGCCTGGTATCTTCATTATAAAAACTAACAATCTGAGTACTGAAGACAATATAACAAAGCCCATAATACAGAATTTTAACTGTATCGCAATTAGCCTCTACCAGTTTACATCTGGACTTAAAAAGAAACATTAACAACCCTAAGGAAGCAGGTTTTTTAATACATCTACTACTATTAGAGCTGCCAGTGAAAACA
Source organism: Haliaeetus albicilla (assembly GCF_947461875.1). Taxonomy (NCBI): domain Eukaryota; kingdom Metazoa; phylum Chordata; class Aves; order Accipitriformes; family Accipitridae; genus Haliaeetus; species Haliaeetus albicilla. The sequence continues at coordinate 23,643,605 of NC_091491.1, read as the reverse complement.
TTTCTTCGCTAGCATTCAGCAAGTGAGCTTTTCTTTTACAAAAATAAGAGATCTATAAAAACAAGTTACTGTTATTCATTTATAAATACTCATGTACTCCTCTATATAAAAGTAGAAAAGAAAACTAAATGTACAGAGAAGCAACAGCCTATGCTTCACAAGGAAACTCCCTTCACTATGAAGTGAGGTTGAGCCTGAGGTAATGAATGGTGCTGAGGAAAGAATCCTAAACGTATACCCATCTAAACGGAAGATCTGTTTTGCAATATGGATTTAAGACATAGTTATATCTGAAAACAGATGTTCCTCACAGCTACAGCAGAAGTGTTTTCACACATTTCTTGAAAGAGAGAGGACGGAGATCCCAACAAGCCCTAGAGAATGGTGGAAATGGATACCTTGGGTCCCAGAGAAGAGTTGGTGCTCAGCACATTTCCCCAAATTTGAAGTGACAGCAAAGTGAGCACAAGGACCCACCACAGCTCCCCGACTCACCCCCCCTGCTGCTCCCCACAGCAAGCTTCTCCTCCCCACCACCTCCCACATCCCCAGAGAGCTGCTGCCCTGGGACTGCTCACAGGACCCATGTCGCTCCCCAGGGTCCACCTCCCTCCAAGCCATCCTGGTGGTCCCTTCTCTCCCAGGCCCAGTGGTTTCCATGCGAGTGCAAACACTGTCCTTGTCCCCTGCTTGCTTATTTTCCAGCCTCCCTGCCCCTCCATGCCACCCTTCCCTAGGCTGCTGCCTGTGCCTCAGCATCACTCCTAGAGCAGAGGAGACCTTCCACACGCACCTCAAACATCCTCAGACCCCTTCACTAGGCAGACCTGAAATGCTGTTCCAAAATGGACTGCCTCTATTGAGTCAAGTTGAGAACAGATCCACAGCTCTGTCCAAAAGGACATCTGCTTGCAACAGGGAGGAAAAAAAATGCTTGGTGCACCAACCCGTCAGCTAACCTAGCAGCAGTACCTTCAACAGCCCTACCTGACCACGCAGGGCTTGTTACAGTTATTAAATAGCCTTTGCTAAACAAAGATCGAGGAGAATAGGATTGCATGGCTGTAACAGTCTTGTTATCAATTAATATGTATATGATTGAAATAACCAGGCAGCTGCTGAAGTCCTGTGTACAGGCATCATCAATTAATATCTAAAATAGGGAAACAATAACTAGACATGATTTAGGGTTTAGGAACTAACTACTAGACAACGGGGCTTTACATTTATGCCAGAAAAGGTTATGGACTGTGGTCTGGTCAATAAACCTTGAAGAATCGCTTGGAACTACCAAGATTAGGGAAGAAGTAGGTAAAAGGTAATTCCTACAGGGGAAGATTGTGACCACCAACTCATTGACCACCTACTCAACTGATACCACCTACTAAAAAGACAATGAGGGAAGACAGACTCTGTGCACTAATTCACCTGAGGGGCAAAGAAGAAAGAACAAATCATTAAGGAAAATAACAGTGAATATGTATTAGTTAAGTATATAAATGTGGGGATTTTTGAAACAACCATGTGCTGTCTTGAGACAGGCACCCATTCATGCGCATCAGTGAAATTAGTTTGAAAATACCTTGACTCTGTGTTATTGGCTTGCACAGCGGGTAAATGTACCCCATTTGGGGGACAACAGTCTGACCTACACTCAGCCAGAGGTCTTCATGAAACTTTTTGAGGCAGGCAGACCCAGAATGAAATTAATTCCCACATCACCTCCAATCCTTGATTTCTCACTCCAAGTCCTGAGCAAGAGATAATCTGTCTCTCCCTGGACTTTGCCCTCCTTGCTGCTACACGTTGTGAACTGCTATTAGCTTGCACAGAAAGAGGTATAGTGGGATACCAAAATTACTACTGATTATGGCTGTTCTCTCAAAAGGACACAGATTTTCTGAACATGGAGAGAGTAACTACTCTCTGCAAGCACATCTAGGGTAATTTTGAGCTACCTTGTTCAGATCACCCTGTAGCCTCCAGCTGTGACCAACATCTTGCACAACCCTGGGTGAATGAATACTCAGGCTCTTTAAATGCTTCCAGTTGCTCTGCTGGGGATCGTTAACACACGCAGGCAGATTGCCGGAGCCACCTCAGCGCTCCCAGTCCTGCTCACACAACTCACCCGCCACGAGGCTTCAGCATAAGCAAATCCACAACTGAACTCCAGCTCTGACGGCAAGTCGGGCACTTCTGTGCACGAGTGTGTTTCTGAAAAGTATACAAGGGCACACGCAGACCATCAGGAAAGACACATCATGACATGGAACAAACCAAATTCCAAGGTAAGCATTTAACAGACTGCTGGAGCAGCCAAGGTTGCTCATGAAGTGCATGGCCTGAGGGTATGGTTTCAGTTTGGCTCAAGCAGATTTAATGCTGGGCTGCTCGAAAACGTAATCCAGCTCTTTCCCTCCATTGTACCAACACACAAGTGCCTGTGTGGCTAGGAATGAGTCAGATTAGCTGGCTGATCCACTTTAAACCCTCTGCTTCTCAGGACAGAAGGGTGGATTTTCCTTTGTATCAACTTTGGTACTTACTTGAGCCTAGGGTGAGTCATTGCAGGCACCTAAATCAACAGAAAATTAGCACTACAAAAGAAGTTATTCTTCTGCTACCTCAAATTGGGTAACCATGAATAGACGGGCATTAATGCCATGGCAAAGAGGGAACACAGAGCTGGAGGAGGAGAGGGAGGGAGCCTGGCAGTCATGCTGTAAATCAAGCCTCCACTCTTGGCTGTAGGAGAACCAAGATCAGCACAGACCCATATGCAAAATGCCTTGTGACTTGTCATCACCAGTACACTGTGGGATCAGAGAAGAGCTGTGGTCTGGAGGATTAACCTTCTGCTTTCACTACTTTCTTTTTTTGGAGCTCCCCCTTGGTGGTTTCAAGTGCAACAGCCTAAACACCTTTAAACTTTGGATGTAGGCTGCTAAACATTCCTATAAATACAAAGGAGTTTAATTTATGTCATTCACTTAATGCTACATTTGTAAAATGATACTCCTATTTCCTTAGGAGGCAGCCTAGGTACCTAGGTAATAACAGAAGGTATGTTATTAGGATAAATACATTATTATGTGCTTGTTAGACACCAAGATACTCTAACAATAGAAACTACATGAACGGCAGAAGTCCTTTACTCTAAGGAGAGACATTCCACAATATTAACTAAACCTTGAGACAGAGGAAATAGTTTTATTATCTAGAAGAGTTTGCAAAACATTAACATTTTCTTTTCCTCTTGGTAGGCCCATTTACACTAGTGGGGGGAAGGGGGGAAAACACACCTAGCAGTGGCAGGCAACAGGGAAACACATGTGGTAGCACAGAACTAAATTAGAAGCAGCTGACATTTCTTGAGGACAAAGACCTGTGCTTTCTCTTATGTGGATCCTTGGTATATCCAGTTATTTCTAAAAAGGTAATGGTAAGTGGGTGTTAAAAATGTCCATTTGCCATCAATCTCTTCTACAGACTTCCATGCCTCATTTGTATGAAATATCACTGCGTGTTGCAGGAGAGGCAGGCTCAGGTTTGTCAATCTATCCTCTCCTTTCTAATGAAACAAAGACAGTAAGATTTATGAGGACCTGAAAGCTAAAGTGACAATCACAAGTAGACAAACAGCTTTATTTTTTCAAAAAAAACTATGGGACTTTCAATGCACAGTCTGACTGCACGGGCTACAAACTGAAGTTTAAACCTTTGTTACAGGTGAAAAGTAAAACTAAATCAAAATGAGTTCAGCACTAATTCAGGAGCTACACTTAAGACAGGCACTCCTACCGTTACCTATGATACAAACACCCTTCCAAGACACTAAAATCAGCTGAAAACACAAACCCCATTGCAATTCTGTATCTTAGAAATTTTCCTATTCAAAACATTTTAAAACTTATTTTCCTTAAATAAGTTAAAAAATTAACTTATACAAGACAGATTAAGTATTTAACGGATTGATGAATTCATCTTCTATTAGTAGGAGTAATAAAACACAGTTCTAAGGTAACAATTGTTGTCAGCTAACCTGAAAGCACTTCCCAAGAAGTTAACATCACTGTTACTATTAATACAGAGAAGAAAACATTGTGATAAAAACATTTATTTAAAGCCATTCAGTAAAGTAATAGCTATGCCAGGAACACAATCCAGTGCTGCTTCATCTTTTTCTCCTTTTCTTCCCACTACATAATACTGCTTCATGGCAAACAAGTGTCTTACTCCTTTTGGGCACTTTGATTTAGCAGATATTGTCAATACATTGCTTCCATTCCTTCTCATAAGCAGTTATTGGAGCATTTAAGAGATGCCTAACACCAAACTAAATTAAATGTTTTCAAATTTGTTTCAGAGAAGCAAAGGAATTAATGGATAAAGTACCTTACTCCTGGAGAAGACCTGAGTAACTTTGATATCTGCAAATTAACTGTCGAAGAGAGACAAAACCACCAATTTCCCAAGTATACTGCTACATTTTTAAACCACAGATACAAATTAAACACTGAGGAGCACTTAAACAAGAACACCAATACCACTGCATATACAGTATGAAAAAAAGTCTGCATAAAAAAAAAAACCAGAAGCTTCATCATTACCCCCGACCTTTGGCTACTGTAGAAATGGAGTAACAGTCCAGTTATTGCTGCCAGTTTATCACTCTCCAAATTCCTACAATCATCTTCCAATTGTTTAAGACAATCCTCCTAAGTACTTCCACTGGGAGGCAGACTCTGCTTTCCACCTGAATTGAAGGGACTGACCAGGATGGTTTGATATGCCATTTTCTACAAAATACAGCCTTAGATCAGTTCTCTAATTTATGGGAAATCTGAAATGCTAAGGAGTGAACAGGTCTGCTTTGTTTGTTTCTTAAAAATCAAAACAGAAATAGATGTTCTGTTGCTGTATATTCAATCTGGTTGTATGTAGTATTCTAGTCATGTATTCGTCAGATCAGAACAAAAAATCTAACATAACGATACCAGAGGTTTTTAAGCAGTAAAGGTCCTTCTGTTTTTTCCTCTAGAAAAAGCTATACATGCATAAAAATGTTCTCATTTACTTTTAGATGAATTGGAGTTTGTGTAGTGTGACAGTAAAAATTATTACCCATTATTCTATATTCATTTTTTAAAAAATACCAGGTGGCCAGCTCCAAAATCTGGTAAGCCCATGTATTTATATTGTCTTTGCCTTCTTTCTGTAACATTTCTTCCTTATTTGATAGGCTTTTGTTAGGGATAACCTTAAGCCAGAACCTCTTTAAAGAACAAGCAGCAGATGAATACACTCAAAGCAAATCTGAGAGCGCAAAATGATGATATAGGCTTCAGAACAAAAAGTGAAGGCTTTATTCCACGTCTTTAGAGAAGTTCCTCACAAGAAAAACATCAGCCAGATGAACAATACTTTCAAGAGGTACTTTACAATATATTTCAAAGGAATAATGACATCCACAGCATAATCAAAGCTTTCAAAGTGATAAAATAGGATGTTTCACCACTTAATTTGAGAGGCTGAGCTGTTGATGTTTTCAATACACATTCTCTTTTGAAGGCTAAATACATTTTCACATTCCACTTGCTTGGGTTTTGGTGTGTTTGTTCTTGGTTTTTTTTAACAACGCCGCTGTGTCCAGTCATCTACAGGGATTTACTACCAAAAAAAAATTTAATTAAGAAGTTCCCACAGGAACATCTGCTTTTCTCCCTGCCACTTTCCACTGTGGTGTCTACAGCTCCAGAACAGGAGCAATCCCTCTCCTCTGGCCAGCAATGGAAGTCAGAAGTCCCTCAGAGGGGACCACTACCTTTTCAGGGAAAGACTACTGCTCCCAAGCCCATGTGCACGCTCCAAGCTGTGTATTGTAACATTCACTCTCCATATAACGAAGAGATCCCCCCCAAGCCACAGAGCAGAAAAGCAATAGGAACGCAATTTATAAAAATCACAGACCCGGGAAGTGCTGCCTCAAGCCAACACTTGCACAAGACTCACTGGGTGTTTCATACCTCATGAAGTGAACCTCTCCACAATGACTAAGCAAGACATACCAAAAGCAGCACTTCACTCCAGCAACTATATAAATGCAGAAAATAACTTGTGGAGCTTCTCCTGAGCACAAATAGAAAGGGAGGAATGAAATTTGCTCATTCAAAGTTCTGTGAACATGCAATTCAAGTACACTTTTAGTAATCTTACCTCTGCCACAAGTTATAAACCTATTCTCAAAAAGAGTCTTCTGTTTCTTAGACTGCTTACATTAGTATCTGTGAAATCCCACCTCCTAAACACACAGAGGTTTACCTTTTTGATTACCGTTGACTCCCAAGTTGTTTTAACAGAAATACTTCAATATTAGTTCTGTTTGAACACATACCCCAATTGTGCTGCAATGCACAGAAACTGCCTTTCTCCTAGTATTTTTCAGAACCTAATGCTAAAAAATTACTTGGATTATTTAACTCCAGATTCAAAAGGCTTTTTTACCACAAAGCACTTTATAAGGTTTTTACTTCTTTTGGCTGCTCTGAAATTCTAGGGACAGTGGGGAATACAATATTACAAAAGAAAGCAATAGCAAAGGAAAAATAAAATATTTCAAATTCAGTGTTTTCCTAAAGAGCTACTTGATCTAGGTTTTATTTCTATACTGCTTGGGGGAAATGACTCCTTTGTTCAAAATCCAGCACTGGAATTTATTTAAGTACGGCAAAAGGATGCCTACCCTGCTCATTTGAGATATCATCCTATTTTCTAACCTTAGAAGTAAGGGAGTACCAGGACAACCTCTCTCCTCCACCACACTGGAATGAATATCCTTTTCTCTCTTATTATTCTCTCTCTTTTTTGTAAGCAAAGCAAGGCAGGATCAGTTACGAACATGCCCAACAATTGCAATACATGAAACAAATGCAAAACAAGGACTCCTTAAATTAGAGACCATTTTTTTCTATGTGAAGAAGCATTACAGAAGCATGGTTCTCGGCTCCAAGTCCTTAGATGTCACCCTTAAAAATAAAACTTATGAACACAGGTGTTGAAAATCAGAGGAGAACATTCAGTGCCCACAGATATGGACTGGAGGGGATGAAGGTGAGGAGGTAACTAAGTCCTCACAGGAGATAATTCAAGTCAGTAGTTCACAATCAGCATACAAACACTATGTAGATAGATGGAGTTTTTGGCAGAAGGGAATCCTGTTTTTCTATTCAAGGAAAACAAACACACCCTTAGACTCTGATTATGTAAACATGACCAAATTATTGAAGTACCTGGCTGGGTAAAGCCTTCACCGCTAAGTTTTTAAAACAAGAACATTGACCTTTTTAAAAAAGAAAGGTGTCATAGTACCAACAGCATTTGCAGGAATTTTGTTAATATTTTCAGGCAAAATTATTTTTCCCATGTTATACACATGGTCAGATTAATTAATACAAGTTGACAAGTTGGGAGTCCAGAATAAACTATTAAATATTTCTAGAAGAATATAAATAAAATATTTCCTCTGTTTCATGAGCCACTAACATTTCAAAAACCAAAAGAATTATGTCTTACTCTGCAAAAGAATCATGAAAGATTAAGCTAATGATGTAATTAAAATATATATAATTTCAATCACTGTACTCTTAGACTTTGTTATCTTAGATGTATACACAACTACAGATGCACAGAAAAAAAATTCAGGCTAGCAGATCTCCCCATTCTTTCACACCCTGGACCTGGCCACAACTGCATGAGTGAATGCATAACACAGGATGTGGACAGGTTGTTTGTTTTGTTTTGTTTTTTAAATAAAACTTATTTTATTGGTAAATGACTGACTTTTTAAAACAAAAGTTGTCACAAGTTTCTTTATGAATGTCTATTTAAGTTAGCATTCCTGATCAAAAACCCTCACACCACCTTCTAATGGCCACTAACAGCCTTGGCTTTGTGGCTGAGACACTCACACACTGGCTCACAGCTCTGCTACCCCGACTGGGAAGTGGATTTGTGCCTTGTTCTTGAAAGTATTGGATGTTACCAGGTTAAGCTATTTGTGTAGATTATAAGAGAACTAGATAAAAATCTCTGTAAGCATCTTCCCCCAACTCCGGCCCCTTGAGGCTGGGGGGACAAGGGGATGGAACACAAAATCTACACAGTTACCAGCACTGCAGAACTGGAAAATATTTTCTAGGCATCTCAAAGTTGTCCATTAGGAAAATCATTTCTCTATTCACAGCTTCCCTAGAACAATATAGCACAGCAATACTTCATCAGAACAATTAAACTGCAGCTATGAATGACTGACAAGCCCTGACTGACAAGACAGAGCTTTCCAAGTAGTCTGTGGACTTACTGCTGCAGAACAGACTGAAGCCACATTTTGCCATGTAGACAATCAAGCTCCCTGCCCAAGCATTACCAGGACCACTGTCTCCCTTCTATGCCTGTTGCCTTACCTCTCTCCTCTTCAGCACTCACCGAACACATAAATCCTTACAAAATCTGCAGACAGAAAAAGCAGATGCATCTCTCTACATAACCACTTAAATCCTCCTGCTTCTCCCATTCCCTTCTGCCTTTCTCCATACCCACATACTTAAAACACAGACTACAGACATCCTCTTTACCAAACACAAATTAGACACACATCTAACTTTTAAAAACTAAGCACAGATGCTCCACTTTCCACATTTTTCATAGGTTCTCACAGAATGAGCCCATAAACTTTGATTTTAATAATGGTTTGGTGAAACAACTGCAGACCATGCTCCACTGTTATATTCTGATACCGCCTTAAAACTTTGGTTGGTAGAAATCATACTGTATGTCTGATCCAACAAACCTTATGTCATCGTACACACTGATGTATGATACTGCGCTAATTGCTCTGAAGTCTTCTGGTCAAGAAGCAAAGAACCCATGCAAAACCTTCCTGCGCACGATCAAGGTTTCTTGCATGTCTCGGTAATCAACCTGAACAAAATGAGGCACGTTCCATACCCTGTCCTGGATAGCAGTAAGGGAAAGGCAGAAAAAGTCTTTCCTCTAAAAATGCCAAAAAAATTTTATATAGTTTTCGGTTCACAGTATCCTTATGAGTTTATCACAGGAGGAGAGAATGTTCTATACGGACAGTAACGTAACACAGCAACTAGATGGGGAACTGGATCTGGCAGTGCAGTACTACTGCTATTCTGCTGCTTAATGTTCAGCAAGTCACTTCTAATCTTTATTATCTATTTTCCCCTTCCAGGTCTCATACTGGTTTCATCTAGCAGATACAAGCATACAGGGTAAGGATGATATTTACACAGTACCTAAAAAAAACAAAGCACTAGGTTTCCAATTTTTAAGTGAAATGGGAAAAGGCTTGCAGTTTGTTATTGCTGTTTTCCACTATCAACAGTGAAAATCCCTAAGTCAGTAACTTTCAATAATCCTATCTTCCCTGCTTTCCAGGAAACTCATACAACTGAGAAGCCAGCTTGTCCCATTTCAGATACTGTAATTAACTAGCACATCTTTGTAATTAACAAGACTGATGAACACTGAGGGAAACATGCCTTCCCAATGCACACGTGTTGACAAACTGCCACCACCTCCTCCTCCTATGGGATTACAGACACTAAATCAGCACCTTGACTTCCCGTGAGCTGCAGGTTCACTTCAGGAACAAGAAGACACATGTAAGTAATTCCTTCCCAAGGATCGGTAGACTGTTGCAAGTTTTGAAATGGGGTAAGTCTAAAACCATTCTGAACTTTGAACAACTTTTCTGCTAATTGATTTAGAAGGTAATACAGAATAAGACTTGAGCTTCCTTCAGAGAGCTGTACTTTTTTTTCCCCCTGTAGTCCTGGATTTAGTAATAGCCACTCAGGAGGTGTGATTAGGATATGGCCTTGTCCAGGTGATTTCCTTCAACACCCTCAAAATCATTAGATCCCAAACTGTATCTTGAAGCAGAGTACTAAAACCTTCAAGAGCCCTTCAGGCCTTTACTACATGGCAAACCCTGCTGTAGATCAGCATTTCAGGATGAAGAGCAGTTCCTCCAACTCTAACTGCATAATTAAACAAACAAAGTCCTGCCATTTGAGAACTGCTTAAGATTGAGTGCTTGCTATATTCCTCCAAGTGTGATGAGTAAACCTGCGCTGCCAGACCACATGCAGTCCTAAATAAGCTGGCTCAGAAACTTCCACTGTGACTGCTCTGTGGGCAGAAACTAAATAGAGCCATGGGATAATTCAGGTGGGAAAGCACCTCAGAGGGTTGAACCTCAGTTCAACCTCCAGCTCAAAGGAGGGTCACCCATGAGATCATACCTGCTTTCTCAGGGCTTTATCCAGCTGGATTTTGAAAACCTCCATGGAAGGAGACTGCACAACCTCTCCAGGCAGCAAGTCCCACTGCTTGACTGACCTCACAGTGAAAAATGCCTTATAGACATAGACCTCTCCGACTTCAGTTCGCACCTTCCGTCTCTTGTCCTCTCACCATGCAGCACTGTGAAGAACCTGGCTTCGCACTCTTGAAAACCTCCCCGCAGGTGCTGAAAGGGCACCGCCAAGCCTTCTCTTCTCCAGGCTCAACAACAGGAACAGTTCCTCTGCCTCTCCTCACAAGGCAAAAGCTCACACCTCAAGACAATCTTGGTAGCTCTCCACTGAACTCATCCCAGTTTATCAACACCTCCCTTGTCCTGGGGAGCAGTACAACTGGATGCTATATTCTGGATGCGGTCTAACGAGTGCTGAGTGGTAGGGGATAATCGCTTCACTTGACCTAGTGGCTGTGCTCCTGTTAATACAGCACACACAGCTGCCCCATGCTTAGCCTGCTGTCCAGCACGACCCCCAGGGCCTTCTCAGCAGAGCTGCTCCCCAGCCAGACTGTCCCAGGCTGTGCTGGTCCAAGGGGTGACTCCTGCCAGGAAACAAAGCCAGGAAGCCCCACCCTTAAACAGCTGTTTAAATGGCAAATTTGCTTAGTAATCACCAGCAGATGAAATGGATAGAAATTGAAGCCAAGTCTTCTTAGTGTTAATACACCTTACTTAGTAGTACTAAGTCGCATCTTAGGGCCATATTCAGATGGCCTAAATTCCACATAAATCCTTCTGCCTCCTATTTCTTACTAGCTGGCTTTCAGGCAGCTCCCCATCCAGCATCTTACATAAATTCTCTGAATTGCTCTCCAAAACCACCTAGATTTCTCCATTGACTGAGAAAAGGGGCTTGAGTGGAATTCAGGCCACCTGAACTTAGTCTTTAACGTCTGGTAACATTGCAGCATCAGACCGCATTATTCCTTTGGTTTTGTCACTGTGGCAGTAAGTAGCAGCTTGTTTGTCAGGACACATTTTAGTTTAGTTACTCTTCCACTGGAACATGTATTTTTAAAGGAAATGTAGATTTGTAAACAATTCAGGATTCAGTTCTTCCTGCTACCTTCTGGAAATTTACTCCATAGCTGGGTCTCCTTGAACGAGAATTCTTTATCCATAGGTCTCTTGCATTTTGTCCCGAGCTATGTGTGCTGCTTTGTTCCAAATGTGTTGATGATTCACAGATAAAAATTTGGTCTTTAGTCTGATTGTGGCTCAAACCATTCACTGGTCTACAGAAAGGAAGCATAAAAGCCCTACATTGGCACTAAATGTGGGCTGGGGGAATCAATGGCTTAAATGCTCACCAGTTCAGCAAGAGCACACCATGCTTTAAGTCAAGCATGAAGACATTTCCTCTAGTTCTTCAAAGATTATCAGTTCTCCAATAAATACCATTCTGATTTTCTTAGGCTTCAGGCTGAACCAGATCTCTTGGTTTGAGAAATTATTTCTCATAGGCATTATGGTTTTATAACCGTGTCGTAAATTGAAAAGTTACACATGCCAGCATAGTCAGCCCAACATGCTCTACTCAGTGGTCTTACATAATCAGGATCCTCCATGTAAGAGAGACGGAGTAGGGAAGAAGGGAACTACCCATAGCACAACCAGATTCAACACACCACAGTCCCGACACCTCGCTTCAGAACATTAGTAGTGCTTTTGTCAAAGCCCTGGAGCACTCCAGATGCACAGGTATGGACAGCCTACCCTTGTCTGCAGCTCTAAGTTAGACCTCTCTCAAAATATCACAGTACGCCAACACATACACGACTGAAATATACAGAATACTGAGGCTGAGGTTTACTATCTTAACGATTACTTTGAGAAGAATGGGACTCTCGGAGATGGCACAACTCTCAGAACTAAGCGACAACTTATTGAGGATCAAACAGGCTATTTTAGAAGAAATTAGGTAGGTTTGCTTCTCTCTAAGGGATTCTGTTTCCATTAGTAAGAAGCTTGCTTTCCTGACCAGCCAATAGGGACTGAGCATGTTACGTGTTTCAGAAGTCTAGACCACATAGATCAGCAGATCCATCACATTCACTCGAGTTTGTCAGCCAGCCATCAAAACTGAACATACAAAGCATGAAATTTGGACCTACCTCCTGTTTGAGGGACTAATAATACAAGCATGATGAACAACTACAAAGAAAATCAAGTCTTTCAGTCATGATGTTTAGCTTCAACCATTCCTGAAGCATAAATCCACAGGACAAGGAGGAATTACCACGCTTAATGATGTCTTTCCTTAATTTTTCAAAGCACACAGGACAGGCAAATACTAGGAGATGTGCTTGCTCTCTCAGTGGTGCAGATCGTTAGGAGTATAAAGTCTTATGAGTGCACCCAGATGATTATCTTTCTCTTAGGACATAATTAAGACCTGATAACGCATCTACCATTTCTGACTTTTACTTTTTACCCCCAGGAAAAAAAAAAAAAAAGTCATATGCCACAGTGAATTTTTGCACAATGAGATACTAAGTTCACTCTGGAGAAAGACTACTTCTACCGCAGAAAATAACCAGACAAAAATTGCATTAAGTCTTTTTGGTTTCATCTTCTGCTTTTTATTTACATGATGCTTAGAACAATATAATAAAAAAGTTTCACGTCAACTCAAATATTCCTGAAGACTTCTACAATATTCTAAAATATTTTGAGTAAAAAAGAGTGCCCTTACCTTCAACAGACTTTTAAAAGTACTCAAAATCATTTATCGTTGGTTTTGTTCTTTTTCACAAACTCTGCATTGATAACAGCACTTTTAAAGTTAGTGAGTGAGGCTATTTAAATACAAGAATTTCACACATGGTGTCATCAAATTCATGTCACAGGCCAAAAAAAGCCATGTTCTAGAATCTGATACTCCTAAACAAAATGCAGTACTTCTCATTTAAAAAAACTATATACCAGTTGTCGTACATAATTATTACATGTTTTGGGGGGGTTACTTCACCCGCAAGTTTAAAAAAAAAAAAAAAATCTATCAGTGCTCATAAACTACCTTAGGACTACAACTTTATTCAAGTCACCGTTTAAATTTTTCTGAAGGCTACTGCTTGCTTATTTCCCAGAGATTTTGTATGAGTCCCACAGACCGAACCTCATGCTGTTTATAGAGCTACCTGAAATAACCTTTTAACGCCTGCTCCTCTCCCACACGCTTCCGAGCGAAGAACGTTCCTCCGCTATCTTTCCTGAGCAAGTCCACGAAGGGAACGTACCTCAGCACCAAATCTAGCATCAAGCCCCTAGAAATCGCAACGAAAACAGTAAAATACGACTGGAAATTCCGATGCGCGCCTCCTTCAGCTGTTGGGTTTCACACTGCGTGCACTCACGGACCGTAAGCCGCGCGCCGAGAGCGAAGACCACGCGCAGCCGCACCCCCGGTACCAAACCCCAGGTGCGGGCATTCCAGTGAAGCGGCGGGGACGCGGCGTCCCCCCACGCTGCACCGGCGGGCCGTCACCCGCCGGGCGGCCCGAGGCCGCGGCGGGCAGCCCTCTCCCCACGGCCGCGGCCGGCTCGGTGACTCACGGCGTGCTTTCTCCGCCTCCTCGTAGGTAAGAGCCGAAACACAAAGAAAAGCACAAGAAAAGAGCGCCTGTTACGGCCTGTTATTTCACTCGTTAGCCGGCAAGCCGCTCCCGTGCGCTCCGGCGCCCTGCGAGGCCGGTAACCACTCCAGAGCGGCATGGAGGCCGACCGGCCGCCGCAGGGGGACCCGGCGGCGCAGCAGCCGAGCCGGGCCGCCCCTCACCGCCAGCCGGGCCGAGGGCGGCTCTCGCCGCCCCCCACCCCGCCGGGCCGCTTCAGCACCACCGCGGCCCGGATGGCCGCCGCGCCCGCGTTCGCCCCCGCGGAGGCGGCGGGAGGCCGCCCCGCCCGGGGCTGCGGACCCGGCAGGCCCGGCGGGGCGCCGCCCGCCCGCTCCGGCGGCCCCGCACCAACGGCGTGGCCGGGCGCGGTCCCGGCCGCGCGGGGCCACGCAGCCACCCCCGCGCAGGCCTCCCCGCGCCCCGCAAGCCCCGCACTCACCGGGCCCCGGCCCAGAGGACGCCCGCACGCCGCCGGCCGCCTCTACCCGCCCCGGCGCGGCCGCCTCCTGCCGCCGCGGCCCGAGTGCGCGCCCCCGGCCGCGCCGCGCCAGTGGCTGGGCTCAGCGGCGGCTCGGCAGCCCGCCGCCGCCGGGCGCCCTCATTCCGTATGCGGCACGGCGCCTCCTGATTGGCCGCAGCAGGGTGGCGCGCGGGGCCGGGCTCCCGAGGAAGGGGGTGGGGGGGGAAAGCACCCGGGCCGGACCGGGGTTACTACAGGTCATCCGCGGCGGTGGGCGGGGCGAGGGTGCGGGGCCGACCGTTGGCGACGGGAGGGGCGGGGACGAGCCCTCCCCGCCCCCGTGGCGTGCCGCGCCGCGCCGCGTCATGCTATGTCATCCGCCGCACCCTTCGGCGCTTGCGCCTCACTGCGCCTGCGCGCTCTCCGCCCCGCTCGCCCGCCGCTCTGAGGCGCGGGGCCGCAGCTGGCGGGGCGGCTGCGGCCGTGGGGCGGCCTCCGGCGCTGGGCACGGCGAGCGCGGGGCGGGGGCTGCCGCGGTCACGGCAATTAGAAGTCACCCGGTCTCCTCCTGCCTGAATCCGGGTGTCCGTCTCCCCTGTTAAAACGCCTGTGAATTGCCTCTAGCCCGCCGTTAATTGCCTTGCTTCGACAGGAGCCCCCGCAGCGCCGGGCAGCTGCGGAAACGTGCGGGCGATGCGAAGTGTTAACTTCGCCCTGGGCGCCGGAGCGCGCGCTGTTCCCTGCTTCTGGCTGGAGCCCTGGTGCACGGTCATGCACCTTTCTCTGGCAAGCCTCCTGGCCAAAGCAGCTCATGCCGAGCGTTGAACTTGCAGCGCTCCTTCCCGAGAGTCGGGCAGAAGGGCAGCGGCGGCGGCGGGCCGGAGGCGTGCGCCTGGCCCGGGCCGGACCTCACCCGCGGCGCCGGCGGCGGGCCGCGCCGGAGGACGCAGGCCTGGGCCGGGGCCGAGCCGGGCCCTCCGCCTGGCTAGCTGCTCGGGTCCTTGTTTTAAACTGCTGCGAGAACTTCAGGGTTCGAGGTTGCCGTTAGGATTCTACCGAGTTTGAGGTTTTAAATGGAGGTGTCATTAGCGGCAGCTGCTGCAGCGGTTTGTGACGTGGGTCTCTGCTGACAGAACTGAACAAAGACCGCTCGTTTCACACCGACTGTCACCAAAGCTGGCCTCGCTTGGAGCAAGTTTTTGGTTAGTGCTGCTTAAGGCTAGGTTCCCTTTGACCAATTACCGAGGACCTCTTCTATCAATACGGACTCATCCAGACCCTGCAAATATGCAGAATTCAGAATTAACAGTTTTAATTTAACTGGCGTAATACAATACAGAAAGACAAAATAAATGAGCACCTGCCAAAGATAAGGAAAATGAAAACAATAAATGGGAAGAAGGTTTCAAAGCCCAGGAGAAAGATGTAGTTACAGCAGGTTGTGTGCTTGTGTCTGCAGTGGTGGCAGCCGCCGTTGCTGCCAGGGTTAGGTTTGTTTTCCTCCATTCGTGCCGGTCAAGTGCTCCTGTCACACAGCCCTTAGGGCTGAACAGCCCGGTGATCTGAGTGGCACAGCACAAGCAAGGGGAGAGTAGGGTTGCAGTGCGAAGGGCAGTAGTCTGAACATACCCTTACCTACAGATAGATGATCAGGCAGTGAGTTACTTTGTACCATTTATAAACTGTGCAGCTGACCACTGCACCTGGCGTATGTCCCACAAATAGTCCTTCCTCCTTTCCCCTCACAGATAATGATGTTTCAGAGGAAGAAGTGCTGTTTGCGTCTACAGTCATCTGCAGAGTCCTCGGGTGGCAGGGAATATACTGACTCTTACTGAAAGCAAATTAACAGGGTACATATTTCCAATCCAAAGACCAACTAAGTCAGTCACCTCGCTTACTGGAAAAAACGCTTCCAAGTGTTTAGAACTGGGACAGAAGAGATGGCCATTGACAGTGCTGAAAAGCAGGAAAACATCATCCACAGGAGTTATCTGAGCTACCCAAGCAAAAGTGATGCTAACTGAAATGTGGGTAGGAGTATGGAGAGGTTATATTTAAAACAGTTTCACACTCTCTGGAAAAAGTGAAAAAAGATAAGCAGACGTGGAAGGAGAAGAAACTTATTTTTTAAAGCCAGAAAATGTGGGCTTTTCTGCAACAGGAGAGAATTCAGGTGGCTTTCTGCCAAAGGATTCACTTACATCAGTAGAGACAGAGTAAACTTAATAAATACGTGAACATTGGCACAAGGAAAGGAATCCTAGATTTGTGTCATGCAACCTTTCACATTTCATTCAAGGCAAGGAAGTTTCAGGATAAAACTAGAAGCAATTTTACATAAAGGAAGACGGGAGATAAAGCACTGGACAGCTCAGAGCTCATCTGCTCAGTGTCAGATCTCTTGTTGAACTCCCTATTCTCGTTTGCTCCCAGGTAATCACCAGCAACGGAGCGGTAAAATACCTTGGCAAAAGCCTCACTTTCAGTAATGCATGGAATCCACAACTTGAAATTAAATGTGACCCTTAATAAACTGATGGATCTGAATACTATCAAGTTTTATGAGCAGGAGATTCCAAAGAAACTTTAACTCCAAATATGGATTTCTTGTAAACGTTGTATTTCAGCCTTACCTTTATTACAGGGTGCATCAATGTGCATGTTTTAAGTTTGCCTGAACTTTTGAGTTCCTTGAAATCCAAAAGCTAACTATGTAACTAGCTATATTTATTCCAGATAGACATAGCTATTGGCTGTATCCCTAATAGTTGTCAGGATAAATGAGGAGTTCATGATGACATACCACCCCAGCGAGACATTTTTTGAAGAACTGTAAGGCCTTTGCATGTTGATGTCCCCCAGTTCTTACTGACTTTGTCTGGAATGAGATAACGGCTACGTTATCCAGACTAGTATTCCATGCCTGTCACTGAGGAGCTTGCAGGCTTGTTACAGACACCAAAACAGCTGAAGTACTTTCATTGCCCTGCAAATACCAGCCATCCAAGCCCATCAGGATCTTCCTGTGTGCTGGTCGGCAAGTCAGACACTCATCACAGAGTACTTGTTATGTCCCAAAAAAGCTATTCAGTGCATTCCATATCTTAAGATAATTTAGATAAGAGTAAACTATTTAAATAACTACAAAAATACTGAGAACTAATAAATCCTAACAGGTTTTCAAGCTTTCATTCATTAGTGTTTAAACCAATTTCTAAGGAATTATGATTAAAAAGACTAAACTAATCAATCCATTAGTCTACAATGACATTTATTAAATTTTCCCTTGTACCATTTGGTGCTGGCGGCTGCTGGAGACAGTACCCCAGGCTGGATAGCCTGGTCCCTGGCAATCCCTGTGGCTCCTAATTCAGCTCAGCATCCGAGGTAAAAGATTATCTGCAGCCCACTCTGATTAAGCAACTTCCAATTTAGAGACACCTAAGGTTTAAAAACATATACATATGTACACAAAAAACAACATACTGATTTAAAGAGATTCCTACATGTATTCAGTATTTTCTTGAGCTTCTTCATAGATTCCTGACATTACATATAGCATAGGTAAAGCTTTTCATGATATCAGGGATTTTTACCACATCTTTTTGCTTAAATGTAGTTTTTTTACAGAGCAGGGCTTTGGAAGATACTGGTGTAATGCGTCATTTACACTGTAACACTTTTCTTGTATGAGTCTCTGCTGAGTATCCCATAAGGAAACCAATGGATTTGGGGATTTATAGTAGACACAACAGCCACCTATAAAATGACTGATAACCTATGTTTATAATTGGAAATTTAAACTGCACAAGACACATACTGTGGGAGACAGTGACCTTTCCTATACAAGTTATGCACAATGATAGGAAATGACAAGTTAAAATAGTAGCTGTTTTATATTTTAAATAAAAGGCACAATAGCACAATTAAAGGCCGGAAAGAAGTTCTTGTATCACCCTAGAGCATTCAGGCGGGGAAGGACTATGTGAAAACATTCATGGCTCCTACTAACCACATTCACAAATGTTTGTTTATTGGTTTTTTAATTTCCAGAAGGAAAAGCTCATTAACTATTCTCACCTTCCCTTTTAAAAAGTTTCAGGCATCCAGTCAAGGGGGAAAAAAACCACTGCCCAAGGGGGAAAAAAACCACTGCCATATATTTTGATAAGCAACAGATAATGAATAGCAAGTAGTGAATAGCAGGGAAGATTGCAAGTGATCTTATGAAAATACTGATTTGGAAGTACAGTCAACTGACTCACCAGGAAAGAAAACAGAAAGCCAATGTTATATTTGGCCAATTCTAACTAATATCCAGGGGGAATTAATAAAAACAAAATCACGAGCCACACTGAAAGAGTCTATGAATGGGCAAATATGTGTGGAAGGTTGGCATTAATCTTTGATGAGCAGGCTGCTGCCTACTCATACTCAGCAAGAAGCTAGAGGGGGAAGAACCAACAGTGTCACAGATACAACAGATGTGAGAGCTTTTAGCTAAAAATCCCTGGAGGGACACAAACAAAATTAAGTGCTTCAGGAAGGTACATATGGTTAAACTAAAACCAAATTGACTTCTTATGTGAAATAAGAGAGACAATTAAAGAAGGGCTTAGGTAGGACAAAGCTCATGGTTTGCATATAATATATTTCATTGTAGCCTTCAAACTTGTGAAAAATAAATGACTCTATAATTAGCAAACTTTCTCCATGACTCATTAAATAATTGAACACTACAATTTAATACATTTTTACTCTAAATTAAATGAATTTTAACTAAAAAGAAGATAACATTTTTAAACTATTTGCTTAGAACTTATTTTGCTTTAGCTACAAACAATAACCAGTTCAACAAAGGCTTTTATACCCCTGGACATTTTTAATGAAGCGCCCAAACTGGCACTGTAATACTCTATTTTTAAAGATATCCTGGTAGTGTGGCATTTTGAGTGCCCTCTTAAAGCGTGGAGAGGGCTGAGCTAATAATGACGGGGCAGGGAGAGCCAGCTGGGATGCAGGTTCTGGCAGCAGAAACAGATTGTGTTCCCAAAGTGATCATTCCCAGAACTGTTAATTTTGAGGTGTTGTTTTAAAAGATGGAAAAACATTTCTAGAGCAAGCAGCATGAGGTTTCAATGCTAAATAGTCTTCACATACATATCAGTACATTTGACTCATTTTTATCCCTGAAGCTTTTTGTTTCCAAATAAAGGAACAAATGAGTATGTTGCTAAGATTAAATTGAAAAGCAGTGAACTGGCAACATGCTCCAAATGATTAATTATTTGGTAGAACATTTGGTAATATAGGCATGCCCAGAGTCACTTTTCACAGAGAGAGATTGATGACATTAATAATAAGGTGATCAAGGGTATAATGTAAAATTTATCACCACTTGACACAGTTCAGCTTTGTTAAGGCTTGAGTACTTCTTTAAATTCCTCGCTTGTATTTTCTCATACCACAGATGCGTTGCCAACCTACTGCAATAAATCAGAGTGCCATTCAGGTATTAATGGTATGATAACCCCCAAAACTGCAATTTCCAACGAGGGGAAAGGATTTAAATGGGTTAGGATCTGTAAAACAAGCTGCAAGGTGCACTCTGCAACACCGCCACACCCTGGAACTGCCATGCTATGAGAAATTGTGTCACCCATGGAAAATCAGAGGCAGGATTAAAAATAGAATTTATTTCTGCTCTTGAACTTCCTTGCTCAAAAGCCGCCTGTCATTTTCTAGGCCAACAAAACATTACAGTGAGGCTGACAGCGTCAAAGGCAGCCAAGAGGAATCAAAAGCATCAAACAATGAACAGTGACTCGAGCCTGCAGAGAAAAGGTGATCCCTATGGGTCCCAAAGACAGTGATGTCCTGAGCGACCAGTATCTTACAAGACAATTTAATAATCAAATAGGCCATAAAAACTTCCAAGCCCAGGTCCAAGTCCATGTCTGAGCCCTCCACACTGGCAGCCACCTAGACTGGGCCCCCGGCACCTTGCTGTGTCCCCAGGTGTTACTCCGTGGGCACAGATGCTTTGGGTGTGCTGCAGCTCAGTCCACCAACACCCCTTCCAGCCTTGGATCTCCTGGGGACAGCACAGATTTAAGACTGTTTCTTCATTAAAGCAGCACCAGTCACAGTGCCCTTTTGCTTTTTAGACCACCATAGTAAGACTCACCAGGTTCGTCTGGATTACCCTGTGTCCACCTGATATTCGAGAAGGAAGAAGGAAAAAAGCCACTTCCCAGGACAAATTGCTTTCTTCTGTAATTCTGAATAAACACACACAGTAAAGAAGTACTGTTACAGATAGAGCCAGTAGTTATAAACCCTATAATGTGATAGTGAGTGGCTAAAACAACGTAAGAGCTCTTTTGTGCTGTAGCAGGTGAAGGCTGTAAAGGCTTCTGATAGTTTGCTTTTATTTAATGGGTTTTGTTAAGTCAACTACTGTGCAATGTTTTCATAAAACAAAACCATTTTACTGTCTAAGACTTCAACCAGGAAACAAACGTGGCCAAGGGTTTCCATAACAGAAGCTTTAATTCAGGCTCTTGTGCAAGTCGGATGTTTGGGGTTATTTGAGAAATTTGAGGTAAGTTACTGAGTATTTGGCAGCTTGTGAAACACTATGACTTACTTAGGTGCCCAAATGTACCCAAGACACATTCTGGGAAAACATGCCCCATTTATCCTGTCTCCTGTGCAAACTGCATTCATGGTGGAACTTCTCCCTCACATTTACAATGTGCTTTTTTGTCTTGAGAGGGTCTTAGTCTGTTTAACAATTTCATTAAATAAGTCACTACTACTTCGTTATATTTGTATATTTAAATCTGAGAATCCTAACCAGCAGGAAAAGTTCCAAGCTGAGAAGCAGAAAGAGGGTGAATGAATGCATTTTCTTTCTCTGGGATATTAGGTGGAGATAAATAACAAAGATGCTTCAGAGCAGACCAAATTTCAGACACAAAGTTGAGACTAAGTGTAACAGTACTGTACTAATTTATACTGAACTTGGTTATACTGGAAATTAATACAGAAATATAAAAGTTAGGAGTGAAAGGATTTAGAGTCCTGCCTAAACTATGAAGAAAGCTGTGAAATTGTTCAAGCAATGGATGCATGCACTGCAGGTTCATCAGAAGATGAACCTCTAACTATAGACAAGTTATTCCAAGAAAAACAAAGGTGAATTCTGTTCACAAACAGGCACGTGTGATGTGTAAGAGCCAAAACTGTAGTATACATTTTGAAAAAGAAAGCTATTGCACTAAATCCCAGGTCTGGTGTGTAAAAATCAAGTGTTTTGCGAGTTGTAGCGTTCGCCGCATATCAAGGTGCCACGATTAGATCACTGATCACCCCCCAGACCAGGGAAAGAGACAGATAACACACACAGTGTGAGCGCCAACTTCCGCCTTTTATTGCGCAGTCAATTCCTTTTATACTAACAAGGGTAGGTGGGATTACAGACACATCATAAGGCTGCGACTAACCCTCTAACTTTCCGTGACATCGCGAGATCTTCCAAACGCCGAACCCTACAGCGAGTCACAGACACCAAGCTGCTGTTGATCAATACAGTAAGAGATTAATTATTCAAACTGCATTATGCATTCATACATGAAATTGATTTTGAATCCAGCATTGTTTGAATCCTAACACCTGCATCTGATTTCATTTTGGCGTAACAAATCAATCATTTTAACACCCGTGAACTTTAGTCCGCAAAACTTAAGTTCATTGAATACACTTGCATTTCCTTTGTAGTGCAGTACAGCAATGCTTCAATAAAATTGTGAAACTTCAAAAGAATGGCTTTCAGTGTGCTTTGTATAGGAGGGAACAAGTCCTTTCCCCCTGCCAGAGATATGGAAAGGAAGCCATCCCACTGATTTCACGAAGTTCAACTAGGGAATCCTTCAAAAAGTTAGGGATATGGCAGAGGTATCCAATTTTGCAGGCCATGCTGATCACTGCCAGGTTGTCTGCTGCTTGACACCTGCAAGGCAATGGTTTGTTGTATTTAGTGTAATTTGTGCGTCAGACTTCTGTAGAGCACTTTGGAGACACTGCAGCTACACAGCAGCGGAGTAGTAGACCTGAGACATGCTGGTAGCAGATGGGAGAGAAAAAAATTTAACTATTTCCTTAAAGCCTCATTTATGACATTTGTACATGTGTAAAACCAGGGATTATTCAGGGGCTTATACGTCCACGGGTTCTTCTGGGCAATGCTGACCAGAATGTCAGATCTGCTCAATTATACAGTTACAGCGTTCCTTACTGATTGCATCAGACAACCCATACAACCTACTGCTTAAGGGAACCTTCGCTCTTCACGTTACTCCTCAGTAATGATAAGAGGAGGTTTATTTAATTTTTGACTGATGGACATACTCCTTTGCTTCATAGCTATTACTTAATGACTGAAAACCTGGTATTTACAGAAACAGCAGACAATGAAGTAGAACTTCTCTAGCAGCTAGGTCTTATATGCTAAATAAAGTAATTGCAAAATTCAATAAATTTTAAGGCTATCCCACTGCAATACTAGAGAAGGGGATCACTGGTTAAAAAAACACAAAGAAATAAATTCTAAATCAAATACTAATATGCTTACATACACTAACAGTCCATTCTATACTATAAAAGCATATTAGAAAACATATTAGAAAGCATATAGGACTGAGCACTCACAGTAACAAGTAAAATCAGAAAATATACAGAGAATAAAAAGAAAATATGCAGAGAATAAAGGCAGGAGGATTTAAGAGAAAGGTTTAATTCAAGAACTCATAGCTGAAGGCGCAGTAATGAAAGTATGATTTTATAATCCTCCTACGTCTTGGCATCATTCTGAAGTCAATCTATGAAGGCATAAATAACTGAAAACAGTGTGACCTCTTTGATGATTGAAGTGATACAACACTCTGAGTTCAGATGTAGGGTGGTCTGGGTTTAGGGAAAATAGGCCAGTGATATCTGGGAGCACATGGAGCATTCATCCTCACCTGACACAGGAAAGGTCTAAGAATTAGAAGGATTAAGATTAAGGAAGACAGTTCACGCGTGAGGAAGATACAACTACTCTTGCTTAACAGCACACATAGAGGACATCTGCATACCATGATCTGCATCATTGCAAAATGTTTGCTTCATCAGCTAATGGATCATATGCGTGTTCTTCAAAACACTGCATTCTGTACCGCTTCACTCCTCTGATATTTCAAAGACATGAGCATTTCTAAGAAATGAAAGTAGAATACATGCAAATGTGTATAAAAATTAGAAACAACAAATATTTTGTGTGTGCAGTGAATATTTTTAAGGGGTTGTCCCCCTGAATCTTTCCCGTATGAGACCAAAACTCTATTACATTTGCAGGAGAACACCGTAATTCAAGGAAGTCTTAAGTCCTGAAAGGGTGGTCCAGCTCAAACATGAGTAGTATTTCCTTCTGAATACTGTACGCTGGACCCCTCTGGAGACAACCCATGCCAAGAAGTTCGAACCCCAGTCCAGATATCCATTACCGTTGGCAAGAAGACAACGAACATGAATTTTTCCTCTCAAACTACAAATCACTCACAAAATACACTTGGGGCTGGTCTTTGCTAGCCACTTAAGTTACTGAGCCAATATGTTCAGTACTCAGTGTAGACAAGGACCATTGCATTCCTGTGCAGCCAGCTGTCAGCCGACAACACCACAGTACAGGTGTTCACAGAGACCTCCTATAAACAAAAAAAATGTGTGTTTTTAATACATTAAGCTTTCATCCTTATGCCAGCTTGGGAAAAACTGAACATACTTTAGCTAGGGATCACCTAGTTACTCACTGTAAAATTTTTGAATTGTATCTGCACTTTGTTTGGTGTTATTTGGGTTGTTTTTAAAGGCATTTTGTCTCATCTATTTCTCTAGTTGAGACAAAAGCCTGGAATTTTAAATCATAGTCATTAGCACAGCTCACCAAGGTCATGTTCTCACATAACTTGTTTTGCTCCTGGGAGACAGTTCTGAGAGCTCAACTGCATGTACTGAGATCCTTTTCTTACAGAATAGGATGTTAACACAGGCAACAGCATTATTTTTGCTTGTAGCAAGGTATTGCTGTTTACTATGGGAGGGTTTGGCAATAATTGCTTCTTATGTAAACAAGTAGAAATGAACGATATTTTCTGGAGGCCTAAATAAAAGTCTTATTAATTTCTTGAAAATATGCATGGATGTAAAACCTTGGACCTGATAAATATTAAGTCATTATACACTTAAAGTTCTATTTCTTCTCTTATGTTGAAGTAATAAGAGCAATTAGTTTCGTAGTATGCTGACGTGTTAGAAATGTCTGCAAAGTATAGGACTGGTTTAGTGTACAGTATTCTTGGAATAAATTAGAGCACAGTTTTTTCAAGATTTAAGTCTGTAATAGACAACCAGACTACTCTGGTTATACTGTAATTAACAGTGATGTAAATGTAACAGTGAATAATGAATGTAGTTACTGAAATTGTGGAATATCTAATCAATGTGTGAAATCTGGATGCCTTTAGGTATGATCAGCTAGTAGAACTGCTATTAGGAGTCATTTGCTTTGTTCCTGCCAAGGCAAAGAAAGCATGATACAAACCATTGAGAACTAATATTTATTAAGAAAGTTATTTTAAAAAGCTTTAAACTCTCCTTATTACCTCCTTATTTTTCTTGTGCAAGAGATACCAGATTTTATAGCAACATTAAGTTTCCTCTGACTATCTCAAAGAACAAAACTCCTGGAAAAAAACCTGATACATCTTTATCTCTATCTTTAACAGCTTGCAGCACCAGTTCATTAAGCCCTTTATACTTTTTTACTACTCCATCCACCTCCTCCTCTGTACAGAGCACGGAAGGCAACGATCAACATCATAGTCATTATGCCATGCAAAGAGCAGTTCTTTTTTAAGCAAGAAAAAAATCCAGCTTGCAGTTTGGTTTTAGAAATTGATTAGTACTATTCTGCAAATATACAAAGAATCATGCAGCATGGAACAGATTACACCCCATCACACTTATTTAATAGTTTGATATTATATATAGCAATGTCTTTTGTCTGAAAGAATACTGAATAGCCACAGTCTTAATTCTAAGGCACCAAATGATCTCCCAACCTGCTGAAAAGCAGCACTCCCGAAGTGCTTCTAGCCCTCACAGTCAGCCTGTGGTTTTCCTACATTTCATTTACCAGTCAAGTACAAAAGAAAAACTAGTCTTCATCTAAAAAAACCGCAGCAAATAAGACATCAGTGCTTGTGTAAACAAAGCTTGAAATCTTGACAGGCTCTGAATCCAGAATGCAAAGGATGCAATCTTAGATTTGCTATTAACATTTTTTAGATTTTCTGCGGTGCAAGTAAAGAGTTTTTAAAGAAATTTGCGCTTACAATGTGGCTTTCGAGAGACACTTATTCCCTACAGAACACAGTCTTGATTTAGGAAATACATATATGCTATGATATCATGGGACTTGGCTAACATAAGTCCCAAAGAAGTCATGTTTGAAGAGCCAGGTGCGGAGCAGCCCAGCTGTGCCCAGCTGGAAACGCAGGCAGGAGAGCTGCCACTAACATTTCAAGAGGAAGGTGTTATATTTCAATGACAGCAGTTTTAAAAGAGCACAACAAAACTGGTGCCATGGAAGGAGAGGCCGACACGCAGGTCATCCTCCTGTTGAACTAAACTTTTGGGTCCCCTGAAAATTCTAATTTTTCCCTTCCTGCAAGAACTGTAGTCCTCATGTACAACTTTATCTGGAGCCGGCTGTTCCCAGGACATAACTCACATGCTCCGACTCAGCTGCTGTAACCCCTGCTCTGCATCACCTTTGCCCTTTTTCTCCATCTTCATCGCTTGTGGTACATGGAACACAGCCCTTGATCCTACAGCAGTTGCACTAGACTAGGATCAAAGTTTAGAGGCTGGCAAATTAGCATGGGAGACTCCAGCCACAAGGAAAAGGCCTTTTCATACTTGAAAAACAACATGCATACTTCTGCTGCCATGTAACTAAAAACATAGTTATGGTTAGACACATGATGATGAGTAACAAGGATACAGATTACTAGCTCTTGAGCGCATGGAGATGTGTTCACGCCATCCGAAATGCTGACAGTACCAGGATTCATCGCTTGCTTTTAGTGACACCTCCCCCTACGTGCTTTTATTTTTCCATCACAAGCTAAAATTTCAAAATGTGACAGTAAGAGCTAGTTATAGATGTCCTGAACTGACAAACAAGTGGTTATCCGCAGAAAGCCAGATATATTTAAAAAACAGTGGGAAGTTCATGCATCTGTATCCATCTCCTCGGCACTAGTTGTGGTAATAGCCCCTCTTCATGACAGGTTTAACGATCACCTCTCAAGGCCTGCATTCCCTGCCCCTTAGCTCGGCTAACCAGTGGCTGACCGCTTGTGCTGAAATGACACAGGGAGGGGAGTTAAAACCGAGTCCGGTTCTCCAGGTCTTGGTGGCTCAGAGCAGCTCTTGCTGTTGATTTTCATTCAGTCCTTCAATGGGTGACGGAAAAGATGGGATAGTGGGCCTTTGATGTCATTCTCAGTGGTAATTCTGGGACCTGCAGACAGTGTTGGCAGGAGGACACTGCTCACTGCGATCAGCGGAGGCACTGCTGCTCCCCAAAGCCAGTTATTTTAAGTCCCATCTAAACAAGGAATTATCAGCTTAAGATCAGCCTTTCTCCCCTGCAGCAGGTTCAATTAGATGCAGTACTTGGTAACTAAAAAGCAAAATTACATCCCTCTCACTTGAGCCAGACTCCTGTTGGCTTTGGTGGGTGTTGGCTCCTGCTGACCCGAAGAATTCACAGCCTGGCCATAGGTATGGGGGCAAATACCTGGGAGGGTGACGTGCCCTGTGCGCCTGTTTGCATAGCTGGATACCAGCCACAGAGACACAGCAACCTCACTGCAGACACTACTCTGTGTGCTAATTACTGACTTCCTCGCCTGCAGGAGGGTAGGTGACTTCGCACCATTTCTTCTACCACCTGCCTGACACAACCTTGCTTTCTGGTGGTAGTTATTTGCCTTCTCTCTAGTTCATCCCCTGAGCAAAAATAAACAAACGCACCACCAAAAACTATCACTGAACGTTTTACGCTTCACAGCCTGCCTCATGCACGCTCATTTCCCTCCTTGCTGTCCATACCCTGCATTTTCAGTGGGTATTTGCTGCTCCAGCCATTGCGTATTTAGAGCCAGTGTATCTGCACCAGTGGTCTGCATCAGGTACAATGCTATAATCCAAGCAGAGGCTATAAGCCCACTGCAGGCAAGGTCTTAGAAACATGAAGAGGCTTGCAGTAAGGAAAACAAAACAAAACAAAAATGCTCTTAGCACATCTGTGGGTTTTTTTCTATGAAGCTATTTCATGGGGTTTTTTGAAATCCATCACTAGGTCACCTATAGAGCATTATTGCCCATTAAATAAAAAGATTTACGTACCGAAACAAAAAGATGTATTGTATTTGCTTACAACCAAAGCATCTTTATTTTATCCCAACATCTTTATTTTTGTCAGGCCCAGCTCAGGAAACCTCTTGCTGGGCTGAACGACTAAGCACCGACCAGGGCCCCCAACAGACATTTCTATTGTCGATACCACCGGATGGTGACGGCCAGCTCCAAATAGTGAAGCTAGGCCCTCCTTTTCTCACTGCTGAATAAAAAAAAAAGCATGGGTAAACCCCCTTCCCCCACAAGTCAGAGCATTTCTATTAACACCAGTTGGGTGAAGACTTCACTCTATACCCAAATACCTCTGGAGTTCAGGCAGGTGCAGATCCAGGGGTGACACTCATGTCTTACTGACATCCATGGTAGCGCTCCTCAGCTTCCTTGCAGCTTTACCGGCCCACATCTGAGGCTGCGGCTCCACCGAGCATCTCCTCCAGCAAGGGACGCTCACCCCGAGCCCCCCTCTCAGCTGCTGTGCCCTCAGCCCCGGTGAACCCCCTCAGCTCCTCCAGCTCACTCTGGGTATGTCCGTCGTCTCCGCCAGATTTCTGAAATGATTCAGTTTAGGAAATAAAGAAAATGGAGGTGTCCCCCCCCGGGGAGAGGCATGAGCAACAGGTGAGCGCAAGAATACCAGCAACCTGCCGTCACAGCCTAAGACTATTACCTTACATTGCATGTAATTAAGGCCACGATTTAGCCTCGCTGAATTAATTTGTTCAGTCCTCATTCACTTGCTTTTATTTGAGGGGAATGATCTGAAAGCAGCTGAAATCACGGCATTGGATCACCGCATTCAACTACACATTGGCTTCAGCCATGAAGTCAGGTTCCAGATTTGCACTCTTCAAACTGAAAAACCAGAAAACTCCTGTCCAGACTCCTCTCTAGTTCTTTGTGCCAATTTCTTTAGTTGCAAAGATTTGTTTGAAATTGATGATGAACAAGGAAACTTCTGAAGAATCTGACCAGAACAGGTGAATTTTGTATATATATACACATTTTGAAAGATTTCACTTAATTTCATCAATATTGCTGTACTAAGCACAATACTTTTGAGAATTCAGGTATGCACTTCATGTAAAAAGGTGGAACAAGCCTAGGACTGATGATGAGAGTGCTTATGGAACTAATGCACATTTAAAACACAAAACCCTTCCCTTCACTATTCATTTGATCTGGGGTATAGTAGAGCAATGACAACCCTCAGATTGCTTTATACACCAGTGAGTTAGACTTCAAGTGCTTTACAAGAGAACTAAGAAAGCTCATGAAAAGAAAAGCCATCACTCAAAATTTCTAAGAGGGGTGGAAATTAGCTACAGAAAGTTCTACCATTTTATTACATACATGCACACATATAGAAGTACATGTATGTGGAACTGCTTATTTACTCATTAGTTAACTTTTTACATCTCCCATCCATTGTAGCTCCTTTGCTGCGAGCCCCTAACCAAAACTTAGGGGTGGCTGCAAAGCCCTTTTCAAACATTAACAGGACCTGGACATTAGGTTCTAATTCTTTTTATTTCAAATGTTTATAAATTATTAAAATAGAAGATCTAGCTAACTGTGCTGTAGGGAAATCATGTTTTACCTAAGCTCAGCCTGCTTTTTTAACAATACCATTTATTTCAATACCTGATAAATTCAAATGTATTGGCAATGAACACACAATGGAAAGCTATTTTTCTGTTGAAAATTTAACTGAAAGTTATCCCAAGTAATAATGAAAAACCATAGCAGCATTGGAGTTACACCAAACGTCAGTCCTGGTGCATTAAAAGTGTACCTCTGTACCGTTCGTGATCAGAGGAAAGATCAAACAATACAGAGGGTCGGCTGGTGGGTTTTTAATAAGTTCCGGCAACTGAGTTACGGCTCTGGACAGTGGCCAAGAGTGCAGTTTTCACGTGCAATCAAGGCTACAGCTTAAAGCGGAGAAGGAATCAAATCCGCCTGTGCAGTCAGGGCTGGAGAGGGAACAAGCCAGCAGGTAGTCATGGTGGAGCCCAGGAACTGGGGCTGGGGCCGGCTGTACCTTATGCTCCAATTCATTTTCATATATTGTTTTAATGCAAGCAATTAAAACCACAGCTGTCCACCTGCACGCCCCGATGACAGCTGGTTTTGCCTTCTCACAGATTAAGTAAAGCCAATCAGTCTCCGTAACCCATCGCGACCACTGCCCATTGATGTCAGTGCCTGGTTCAGCCCCGTTCTCACTCCACCCATTGACTGTGAGCACAGGTGACTTCAGTGGGACACCACCATCGCAAGTGCGATCCAGATGCCTTTGTAGATAGGCCAAGCTGGGGAGGCTGTGCCTGGCTGCTTCTCAGCCACCACGGGGCACAGCAGCTCTCCTGTTGCGTAGATAGGGTCAGGAGCGGCATCAAGCTGAGCAGGAATTGTGAATGAGGCTGAAAACATGGTACCCAACAGCCTCGCCTTGGAGGAGCATCTTAAATCTCAGCACACAGCTAAAATTACACCCTTTTACAAATACCACTTTGCCTTACGCAAAGAAGCTGCATTTGTATCAGAAGGTGTCACAAGGGCCCTGCAATACAAACCTCCATTGGAAGCAGAATCAGATGGTTTTTGATGCAACTGTGCAAAAAGTACAATGGCATGCGATTAGCAATTGTACATGGAAAGAGCCAATTTCAGGCTCTTCTCTATTTTTTCTACCTCTTACCACCTTGCACTGTGAAATCCTACACAGCAAACGTAGCAATATAGTGAAGCAATATTAGAAGAATATCCTTCCAATACTGAAAAGGATACATCACGTACAATGTTAGCAAAATTGGTAGGAATACCATATAAATATTAAGTATGTCAACAGTACAGCTGCTGCTGTGAAGGACTGCAGACAAATAGGGTAACAAACATTTTTTAAACTGGGGATTTCCATGCAGGTATCCAAACCAGTAACCTTTTTCCCAAAGGTTTAGAGTGCCAGGCTATCGTCATACAAAATCAGGTGAAGAGATTCTTGTAGAAACAAGACATGGGGTTTAGGATTCCAGTTCGTAAAAGAATTAGTTGAACTTCAAAGTAATTTTATGTTGTTACATTCATACTTTTGGTTTTGTTCATTCAAGTGTGGATCATTTTCTTATGTACTTTGTTTTTTACTAATGGTTTCACTATAAATAATGTGTCTGTTTCATTTTCCCATCTCTTATAGAGAAGATCAATTATGGAGTTTGTACCAGCTTTTAAAACAAAAATTATTGTCTAAAGGAGGAATCTAGGAACTGTCTCTTCTGTGAAGGTAAACTTCAATGCTTAAAAAAGACCCAAGTTGGTGACAATATCACTTACTAGTTTTACCTCCACTGACAGCATGCCCAGACTGATAAAAATCAGAGCTTTTCACACCCACAGGTGGCTTTCTTCAGAGGGAGATGAGCTTCTGAAGATACTCTTGGTAGGGCTACTCACCTTGCAGTGAGGGGCAGGTTTTCAGCACTGGATTTTGAGACACAAGGAAATTTAGCGTTTGCTGAGATTGGGCCACTAAAGTACCTTATTCTCTTCTACTCTTTATACCAGTGTTTGTACAGATCGGTTATTAGAAGTGGGGGTCCCAGGTGCCGCAGGGGGAGCAGCCTGTGACACAGCCGTACCCTCCAGTGAGTGCCAGCAGGCTTTGGTACCTAGCGACGCTTTAGCAGTTTGTAGCAGTAGACACCTGGGAAGCAGTAATGATGCTGTGGCCAAAGAGGTAAACCGAGGCACAGAGGACGAGGGCCTAGTCTGAATCCCAAGGCAATCAATTAATGAACTCTGATTTGTTTATTACAAAACGGTCAGCCCTTTGTGAACCCGTTCCCTGTTTGCCAACCCACTGTCCTGACTTGTGGACCACATTCAGACTACTGGATAAGACCCCCTTTTACCTGGTTGAAAGGACTAAGAAGCCAGCAGAAGATCAATTTTCCCATTTGAATTTGGTTTTAAATGCATGAAGGAAGTTGTTGCACTGTCAGTACCTATAAGTGGAATCCTCTTGAGCTGATTATCCATTGGCGCAAGTAACTTCTCCCAAGGTTACTACGAGTTTTCAAGACTGAACTAGGACTCTCTGAAGTGCTTCATTCCCATAGGATTTGTGGTGTAGCGCTGAAGTCCATCGTACCTAAGGTTTCTGTTTACTTCAGCAGTATGCATTTTCTCAACGGTTCCTAAGACATCTGGAGTGGTATGGGAGTATCTGGATGATGAGAAAACTTCAAGTGCTTTGCTCTGAAACATCCAGTCTCCAAAGACAACACTTCCTGAGAGGCAAAAAGGTCTTGAGAACGCATTCCTGTGAGGCTTGCAAGAGGACCCTGAGTCTGCAAGTCAAACAAACAAGAAACCCATGTGGTCTACGAGGCAGACTGGATCAGCCTTTTTTCCTTAAGCCCTACAAATTTCAGATGACCTGCTGGTGACTCCTCACTTTTGCCTCATGTACAGCTGAAACAAGCTTCACACATAAGACCCAGGATAACATGCTGTCTACTGGGGGAGTGAAATCTTCTCAAGTTTTCCTGCTGACTTCAAGACCTCTCCCCTGGCACCGTATGTTTTCACAGAAAGAGAAAATGCTACAGGCAAACACAATTCAGCCTTCCCTGTTGTTCGTCTGATTCAAAGCAGATCTGAATTAGCTGCATCAGATATGTTTAAGAGTTGCAGTACACCAGTGAAAAGACACGTTGCTTTGGTCTTACTTCTGTAGTGTTTCTCAGGATGGATGCCTTAAAGGCTACAGATGCTTGGTCACAGCAGAATCCAGAACCCGAGAATAGCAGCTGGGGGAGATTATTGACACGTCTACATAAGCATTTTAGTTTAGCTTAGGGATGCGCATTGAACTGAATCTCCCAAGCATAACAGTAAGAATTAGTTAAAGGTATGATGTGTGATGAGTAAACAATGTAAAACTGAAGGAGTAAATCCCTAGGCAGAGCTTCACTTCTCACCTGGGAATAACACCTAACATAGGACTGGAAATGGAGCCATTTCTTCCACAGTTGTGTGGATTCAGTGAGAGCTGTGGATACCAGTGCCCATACTGCCTTTTCAAGACACGTGTAAGATATTCAGCATTCCTTGACTCCTCAAAAAATGACAATGGCTATTTCAGCTTGGCTGTGTGCGCTTTCTCTCTCCTTCTCACTGTTTGTGGCTGAAATTTCAGCTTCATTTTCTTCTCCCCAACTTCCCACCGTGCTGTTCCCACCTTACGGAGGTTCCACACCACAATATACAGGACACGCTGCAATTCAAAGGCCAAAAGTTGCTAAAGCGCTTATGCAAGTTAATTACTGTGCCTGTTTAATCCCATGTAATGCAGATTAGCGCTGTCAGCTACTGTTCGGAGAGCAGTTGATGTAACAGGCTGGCCTGTCAGCCGGGAAACCGCTCTCTTCAAGAGCGGCAGAGTTGCTTCCAGCAAGGAAACGCTGACCGGCACCAGGAACAGGAACCTCTCACGCTGTTCCCCGGTTGCTGTCAGGATGCAAGAGGCAGACGCAAAAGCTAAATATGACAAACAGGCAGGTTTAAAGAAGGTATCACACCCCTCATTTCAAGGGAAAATTGTCAGCTTTGACCCCATGCACGTTCAGATGAAAAACCTGTAAGTTTAAGAGAACAGTCCCACAAAAGACATCCTTACATCAAGCCACTAACCACAGTGAAGTCAAGCCACTAGCCACTATTTTTATATCAAACTAAAAAACCTAATACAGGTTTCCATGAAAATGAATACCAATAGGCCAAAGAAAGCCGTCCAGTTTGAAGGGCCAGGCATCCCTATAGACAGGAGAAGGTGGAAAGCTGGAGGGCTTCCTGGGAACTTCAGCTTCTCGCAACTTGAGTCCAATCTAATTGGATTAATTTACAATCGTTACTTAGGTAAAATGCCCTTTGGCAGCAATGTATGTTTACATAGGGCCTGCTTATTCCCCAAAAGAGTGCAAATACAATGTGTTCAGATGGCTCATTCCAGAAGTTAATGGCATGTAGTATTTCAGGATTGCCAACAATGCTTTTCCTGTTCTGGAGGGGTAAATAATACCAGTTATCTTGATTTGTAAGTGGTAGCCAGGACTGCAGCATTTCATATGACACCATTGGTAACTGAGCTACAGTAATAATGCCCATTTCCTCCACCCATGCATTATACGAGAGTTAAGCAAATATTTTCCACCTCAGCAGATTTTATGGTCAAATTACAGACTTTTCTCTCTCTGGTTCACAGCTGACAAAACTTTGTTTGATGGAGGTAATAATGACAGAATATGTGATAAGGCAGTCTACCGCTGGCTGAGAGTCAAGGCACAGGATACTATACTTCCACGTTTCTAACAGCCTTTCTTATTCCACATGACTTATAGATGCAGTAAAATGGAATCATTATTAAAAAAAAAAAAAAGATAATTAAATATAAATCAGATCAATACTTTTTTTTACATTAGAAATCTTAGTCTTTCATATTCTAAGAAATGAGATTTTGCAAGCAAAAGAGATGTAAGATTAAAAGATGAACAAGTGTCTAGAAATTTTAACCTCACACTCAGCGTGCTTCGGCTGTTAGCCCCAATGCCTGAGGATGGACAGAAGTTTCTCTTAAACTTGCAGCCATCTACCTCGAGCTGAAGCTGGTTCCCTTAAAATCTGCCAGCAGGGACCCCCCCGTGTGTGGCATCGCAGTGACGCTCTCCGGGGATGATGCTCACAGGTGAATAAGCATGAGTCTCGGTGGCAGCCAGGGACGTTCCTGCCCACACCTGCCTCTTCCAGTTGCTGCCAGCCTGAGTTTCAATGAAGGCTTGAGGTAAGATGCCAGGCTGAGATGTGGACACACATCTTGTCCTACCAGCTCTGCTAAGGGAGTGCTGACATCTGTCAGGGAGATGGGGCAGGCAGCAGAGGGGTGACGTCTCAACCACCACGGCAAGACCAGCAGCAGCTCAGGTACCAGACACCCCTCTTCTCTCTGCTTGTCCCCAAGGACAGTGGGTATCCAAACAAAGAGGGGGGCTACCTCTGACTTCACAGGAAGGGCAGGCAGGCAAACATATCAGTCAATCATTAGCCAAGTCACTCACTTCACATGGCACAGGAACAGAAAGATGCAAATGAGGGAGGCAAGAGCATCCCGCAGAGGCAATGTGGCAAGTACAGGACAGCAGAGTGGGGGTTGGGAGAGAGGCTCAAAAGGATGAACACACCGAAAAATAAACCCTGCTATAAGATAAACAAGTTTCCAGTTTGAGAATATTAAATATTTTTTCACGGGGTCTTTTGTTTTGCTGAAGATCAAAAAGCGATGATACGTTTCAAAGAGCTTCCAGAGCAGCAACAGTTGTGTTACCTTTTCTTTGCCCTCCTTCCTCCTCCCAGCCTCAGGACTAAAAATGTCAAGCTACAAAGTCACATAGAGTGAGAAATCTTTCAGGCAAAACACTGAGCCAGAAGGAAAAAAAGATGGAAGAAGATGAGCTAGTAGCAGGGAACGAAGGCATTAGAGCAGCAGCACCTTCCTCAGCACAGGAACAGAAACATGCAAAGTCCCAAGCCCTCCAGAGGCAGTCAGTGCATTTAACTCTATAAAGCTTGAGCAAGCATCAGCCCCATAGCTTGCCCAAGCAGGATGAGCAAGACCAACTCGCTTCCTCCGCTGTTCCCTTTCATCCCAGCTGCCTTGGCTTCCTGCCCTGGAAGCGAGGAGAACAGGGAGTCACCCCGCAGCCACGCAGCGCAGCCCACGCGGGTGCGGCGTGGCCCAGAGCCCCGCCGGGGCACCGTTCCGTCCGGCTTCAGAAGTGTGAGCCGGTACGGGCCTAAATCGTGGTACCCAGGGACAGAAACCCAGGAGTATCCCACCCTCTCCTGTCCCTTGGCACCGAGGACCGGCCGCTGGCTAGTCTCAGCACCCCAGAGTACCTATGTGTGACTCTAGCGACCCGGTTAAAACCGAAATTCAGCACCGTTTTGAAAATCTGTTCGCTGGCGTCGGAAAAACCACCAAGCTGGGCTCTTAGGAAAGCCTGACTTCTAGGTCTTGATCTCCACAGGTTCCGAGGAGTCGCACGTTACGCTGGCTCCACCTGGAGCTCGCTGCAGCGAGCACTTCTGAAAACCTGCCTGGCGCGCTCCGCTAAAAACACCCGCCGGCGGAAGGCGGGCGAGCGGCAGGCCGCGCACAAGGCCGCGTAAGGGCAGCACCTGAATCCTCCCGCCGCGGCCTCAGC
Source organism: Haliaeetus albicilla (assembly GCF_947461875.1). Classification (NCBI taxonomy): domain Eukaryota; kingdom Metazoa; phylum Chordata; class Aves; order Accipitriformes; family Accipitridae; genus Haliaeetus; species Haliaeetus albicilla. Next base: position 23,607,335 of record NC_091491.1, on the reverse strand, counting down.
CTTACCTTTCGGCCAAAGCACCCACCTCCCAGCGAGCTTCTGGTTGCCTGCGTCGGGCCGTGCACCTACAGTTAGTTGCCCGAAGGGTTTTTCCGTCCGCAAAATCCACGGCCGCGACGCGTGCTGCAAGCTGTCAGAGGCGCGGGCGTGCGAGCGTCGGGCTTTCCCGCGGCGCGCCCGGCGTTACGGGCCCTTCGCTGTGACTTGCCGCCGGCGGGAGGGGCCGCCGCTGCCCGCACGCCTCCGGGCACCTCCACAAGCCGGCGGACAGCGGGGCTGATGCCCCCCCCCCCGGAGCGGGCTCCGAGCGGCCAGGGTCGCCCGCAGCTGGCGACGGCCCCCCCCCCGCCCCGCCACCGGCCGCGGCGCGGCGGCGCCACCTGACGGCTCGGCCGGGCGGCGCCCGCGCTGCCCCCGCGCAGCCCCGGCGGCCGCGGGCTCCGGTGTGTCCCCCTCCCGCCGCGGGCCCCGGTGTCGTCCCCCTCCCGCCGCGGGCCCCGGTGTCGTCCCCCTCCCGCCGCGGGCTGTCGCCGCCGAGCCCGCGCAGACCCCGCGGGAACCGGCGGGCCCTCAGCGAGCCCCCGGGGCAGCTCCTTCCCTGGCTGCCAAGGGTTTCCTACCTTTCCTGAAACTGCTAAAAAAAGCCAGGACTACGTGACTTACCAAAAAAGCTACTTTTAAACGGTAAAGCCTCAGGCCTTTGTCTAGCAATACACGTGCCTCGAGTTTATCGACCAAAACACGCGCGCGGTGGCAGGTGAGGTTCGCCATGTGCCCGCCGTGAAGCTGAGCCCTCTCCTGCAGGCCGGCACCCAGGTGCTCGGCGCCGGTTACCGACCCCGCGGCCACCGGCTTCCCCTCGGGGTCAAGCCCCTGGGGTAGTGAGTAACGTCCTCACCTGAAACGTGTTTTTCCGGAGCTGAACCGAGGTCACGCCTAAGTAGCTGCGCAAGCAAACAGGCGTGGTTCAGCCCAGCCTACCTCCTCTTCTGCAAGAAGTGCAGCGCTACAGAGTACGCGGGCTGCCCTGTTTTAACTAGACTCGTTGTTTAAATAGGCTCTACTGGGCAGGAGTCATTTGGGAAAAGTAATGGAAAAAAATGCTTGATTCAAATAGAAAAAAAGGGGTTTACTTTGTACATAGGCAGCAAACAAATTTAGAGAAACAGCACAAATTTTAGCAACAAATAAAACTCCTCCGTTCTGTTTTAATGTGGACTTCTACTTCAATGCCTTTTAAAGCACGTATATGTCTGTATTATCATGTCTAAAAATTAGTCCTAAGCAATTTCCCCAGGAAAACACTATAATTCATGTCTCTACAGGACAGTCTCTGCTCTACAAATAGTCAGAGAGAATGTGTTTTCAGTCAACAAACATATTATCTATATTTAAATACTGCTTGCTGACTGCAGAAGGAAAAGATTAGACCACTGTTGATTCACATTAGCCAAGAAAAGCTCACAGCCAATGTGCCAGGCTCGCCCTTTGTCTGGTTATTAAATTTCATCATAGCTGTTCAAAAAGCAACGGGGCTCCATTCATGTCAGTAGGAAATTTAACGAAATAAATTGCACAAACAGGTGTCATTTGGCTAACAGCTGTAACTTTACCACCGTCCAAGATGGAAAAGAACCCACGTTAGATGTTGGCCGAACCAAACATACAGAGGCCACAAGTATTTCTTGATCCCAGCACGCTTTAAGGGAACCTCTTCCCCATTGTCCTGGTTTCGGCTGGGACAGAGTTAATTTTCTTTCTAGTAGCTGGTATAGTGTTATATTTTGGATTTAGTATGAGAAGAATGTTGATAACACAGTGATGGTTTCAGTTGTTGCTAAGTAGTGTTTATACCAAGTCAAGGATTTTTCAGCTCCTCATGCCCAGCCAGCAAGAAGGCTGGAGGGGCACAAGAAGTTGGGAGGGGACACAGCCAGGACAGCTGACCCGAACTGGCCAAAGGGGTATTCCATACCGTGTGACATCAAACTGGGGGGAGTGGGGGTGGGAGGATCACCGCTTGGGAACTAACTGGGCATCAGTCGGTGGGTGGTGAGCAACTGCATTGTGCATCACTTGTTTTGTATATTCCAATCCTTTTATTATCATTGTAATTTTTTTATTGTTATTATTATTAGTTTCTTCCTTTCTGTCCTATTAAACTGTTCTTATCTCAACCCAAGAGTTTTACTTTTTTTTTTCCCCCCGATTCTCTCCCCCATCCCACTGGGAGGGGAAGTGAGTGAGCAGCCGCGTGGTGCTTAACTGCTGGCGCTGGGGTTAAACCACGACATCTATGCACTGCAAAAGGCTGTTGCCAAGCTTCTGCTATTTGTGAAACTTGCTGTTGGGGTATAGAAGGCAACCATAAACAATATCGTTCCTCGCTTTCTTTTAGCTACTTTTTTAGATGGATGTATTTCTCCAGCATACGAATACACTAAGGAAACAAATTTCCTCCTTTTTCTCTTCTCCTCTTCCTTTTCTACAGCTCTATTCTATTTGTTAAACTGAGAAAAGAGGAGGGACTGATGGGATCTGCAATACAGGCACTGCCTCAGCAGTTCAGCTGACATGAAATTGGTATCAGCTTTAAGGAACATCAGCTGAAAAGCTGTCTACATCCTTCAGTCCCCCCAATTCCCTTCAGAGTCAACTACTTGGGTACAGAAGTAACATCACTTACCTACCACAAGCAGCTGTGATCAGGATTAGTGTTGCTGCAGCACTTCGAGAAGCATGAAGATTCAGTTGCTCTCCACTCCTCATTTTTCTCCATTTCTTGCTTTATGGGTATAACTTGCTTCTTTTTAGTATTTCAGCAAAACCAGGATGTGATGTTGACCCATTGATAAACCATGACACGCCTCCCATTTACACACATGTGGGTATAATGAGACTATTTCAAAGCAATCCAAGGCCACTTTACTTTTTACCCATTTTTCCCCTTTGTACTATACTGAGATGCAAGGTGGGATTGCTCCATGAAGAAAGTATTAGAACAGTAACAAAACACAATTAGCCTTTCCCAGGCTTGGGAATTCATACTTGTCACTGCAGCTGTTAGTATAAACATTGCCATACTTTTAAAAAAACCTAAAGTACATCAGTGTTCTAAGGTGGCTGGTTTTCCTCTTCCCAACAGACAAATGCAACACTTTTTTACTCCAAGCAGCTCTTTAGTTCCCTGGTTCCTAGAGTTAAGCAGAGCCTCTGCAGGGTTTGTTCTTCTTTCTAGGGTACAGATCCTAAGACTTGGACTCCTTGATGCAAGTTTCACTTACAATTCAAAAACTTATCCTTAAACTTCAGTTGAATTCAACTCCAAAAGCTGTTATTGCACCAGTTCCTCAGAGGAGTCGCCCACCGTCCTGTGCTCCAGCTTCCCTGCTGTGCCCCGTTGGCACTGTGGTCCTGGTTGTGGGCTGCTGCAGCCCAGCCCTTCCCTGCCACGGATCACTTCTTCCTCAGACCCTTAGGGACTGCCAGCAGGACCCTGGCTTCACGTCATCCCTCAGGAGACTGCAGCGAGCAATGCATCCATCTTCCCTGCCCCCCTGATTTCTGAGCACGTTATGACCATGGCCTTATAGCTAGTCTAATATGAGCTCTGGAGTTCAGTCAGGTTCCTAAGGTCCGAGGGGTGAAGCCCCTTACCCAATAGCAGCGACGCATATTTGAATTCCAGTCAACACAAGCACGCTTTGGTACAAACCTTTATTAACTCACACCTCCTTGCCGCAGCTATCATCGAAACAACTGACATTCATATTTTACAGGTACCATAAAAAGTTACAAAGTGTAAAATATGCTTTGTAGTCCACAAAGTAAAAATTCTTGACGATTGACTTTCTGTCCCCACAAGGGAACAGGCAGGCATTGTCATCGTGAGCACATTGGAGAGGCAGTGTTTGTAGGATATACAGGCAGAGCATCTACCTTGTTAACAGATGACTAGCTTCCCTGGGATTACCTCTGTCATTAAAAGGCACGAAGAGAAACAGAGCACAAAGCAGGCCCCAGTAAGTGTGGGCAAGTGTGGACATCCCACCAGAAATCTGAGCACCGCCTGATTCCGCTCATCACAGCTGGGGGAGGGGGCTATCACCGTTCCTACTAGCTGCTTGCTCTTGCTTTGTCAAGCATGAACTGCAGCTGAAGACTTGTCTTGATACTTACTCTAACAAACATGGGAAGCCTCCTCTTGGCTGCACCAGTGGTAGGATTAGTGCCTGCCCCAGCCACAATGGGTCTACAGCTTCCAGGGCTCTTTAAGCTCAGTATTGCAGGGCTGTTTTACAAATCCACGTACTAATACAGAGGTAAATATCTCAGGTGACACCATGCCTATCAGGTTTAGAGACTGACATTCTATTTTAAAATAGTCCTAGATATGCTAGACAATTTGTTAATAAAAGATAGTTTGGAAGGACCATCATAAGTAATATGCAGCAGTTACTGAACAACAATATATATTTAAGCAGCTTGGAGATTTTGTTTTCTTTTTTCCTCCATCTTCCTGTGTTATAAAGCAATGAAAATTTCAGTAGTCAGAGTAACACAATCCCTATTTGTTCTAACTGTGCCAGTTACGGATGGTATTCAGAGCCCACAGATAATTTTCTCATGGAATTCAGAGGTAAGCCTGTTTGTAGGTTACCCTATGGACCAGATATTGCCCCAAAATCAGTATCCACATATTCCCTAGAAGTTTTGGCTAATTTGATCAACAACAATTCAGTGTTAGTTCCCATCCTCAGTCCAATGCTAATGCTTTTAAATTGATATCCTGAGCTTCTATATCATTAAGGTAATGGGAAAAGAGCAGACTGAGAAGGAGAGGAAATCTCTCATTAGAGCAGATGATCTAGGAGAGAACGGTCTGACACAAATACCTCTTTCATGAATAATCAGCACTACTCATCAGAGCAGGCAGCCAAAAAAACAAATCCAAAGGAAATTTCACACAGCTGGCTAAGCAAAAATGACTACTGTGATGGGTTAACCCTGGCTGGACGCCAGGTACCCACCAAAGCCATTCTATCACTCCCCCATCCTCAGCTGGAGAGGGGAGAGAAAATATAACAAAGAGCTTGTGGGTCGAGATAAGGACAGGAGAGATCATTCACCAATTACTGTCACGGGCAAAACAGACTCAGTTTGGGGAAAATTAACTCAATTTATTACAAATCAACCAGAGCAAGGTAATGAGAAATAAAACCAAATCTCAGAACACCTTCCCTCCACCCCTCCCTTCTTCCTGGGCACAACTTCACTCCTGGATTTCTCTACCAACCCCCCCCAGCGGCACAGGGGGACGGGGATGGGGTTTACGGTCATCACACATTGTTTTCTGCCACTTCATCCTCCTCAGGGGGAGGGCTCCTCACACTCTTCCCCTGCTCCAGCGTGGGGTCCCACCCACAGGAGACAGTCCTCCACGAACTTCTCCAACATGGGTCCTTCCCATGGGCTGCAGTTCTTCACAAACTGCTCCAGCATGGATCCTTTCCACGGTGTGCAGTCCTTCAGGAGCACACTGCTCCACTGTGGGTCCCCCACGGGGTCACAAGTCCTGCCAGAAAACCTGCTCCAGCGTAGGCTCCTCTCTCCACAGATCCACAGGTCCTGCCAGGAGCCTGCTCCAGCGTGGGCTTCCCACGGGGTCACAGCCTCCTTCGGGCATCCCCCTGCTCCGGCATGGGGTCCTCCATGGGCTGCAGGTGGATATCTGCTCCACCGTGGACCTCCCTGGACTGCAGGGGGACAGCCTGCCTCACACCATGGTCTTCACCACGGGCTGCAGGGGAATCTCTGCTCTGGCGCCTGGACCATCTCCTCCCCCTCCTTCTGCACTAACCTTGGTGTCCGCAGGGTTGTTTCTCTTACATGTTCTCACTCCTCTCTCTAGGGGCTGTTTTTCCTCCGTCCCAACTTTTTTTTCCTTCTTAAAAAATGTTATCACAGAGGCATTACCACTATCACTGATTGGCTCGGCCTTGGCCGGTGGCAGGTCCGTCTTAGAGCTGGCTGGTATGGGCTCTCTCGAACACAGGGGAAGCTTCCAGCAGCTTCTTATAGAAGCCACCCCTGGAACCCCGCCCCGCTACCAAAACCTTGCCACACAAAGCCAATACAACTACTCGGGGCTCATCACCTACTATAATCCTCAGGACCCTACAGACCTCTTCCCAGGTATCAAACCAGCCATGTTTGACCTCCCTCGACACATGCCCTTCCAAGAGCTGAAACAATCCTGATCTTAAGCTCATGTTAAACATGCAAGTCACAGTGCTTCCTTTTCTCAAGCCCTGCTCCTAAGACCCATTTCTGCTGAACAATAAGCCACCACTCAATATTTTGTATGCATACACAGTCCTTCAGAGATCTTAACCCAGGGAAAGATGGACAGAGAGTGAGGAAGTAAGGTGTCTACACCACAGTGATCATCAGGCAGCAAAAGCATGGGAAGGGATGGCAAGCACACATGGTGCCAAGAAAGCTCAAGTAGAAGTGAATTGCGGCCACACTGACAGCAGTCTGTCAGGGAAAAGGGGGCTACTTCTTCAGGCATCACGAATTCCAGCCCTGGCTCCCAGAAAGACATCTGTCATCCTAGAGAAAGTGAGAGCAGGATTTACTGGCCCAGTGCTGGTCACCTCTGAATGACAGATAGGCACTAGAAGGCACAGGTCTCCTAAGAAAACCAACCTGTTGCTGGAGGTTTTTTTGGAGCACATCAGACCAACATACATCTGCTCTGTCTGGCAAATATTTACTTGGCTTTGGTTCATCAGGAGTCCACTCCATAGGAGTTGAGATATTTCCACTCTTTCCTTTAAAGACCTTCACCTTGTTAAAACTCTGGAAAGAAAAGATCTTAGCTTTTCCCCAAAGTCCCAACTGCGTTTCTTCTAAGGAGATTCCAGCCCAGCAAGCACACAATGTGTCCACTGCCTTTATGGAACAGTGCTGCTGTTCCTGGAGCACCCTAGCGCGGAACTGACCCAGCAGCAGATGCCCCAGGCTGCCTAACAAGCCTGTGCGTGTCCTGTCAGAGCACCTAAGTGACATAAAATTCAGGCACCAAAACTGCTTAAAGCAAACCAAACACTTCAATAAAACCAGATCTGCAAAGTCCATGTGCAGTCAGAAAGCATTTACAAATACAAGGACTTAACCCCATAAAAAATTCAGTAATATGCTCTAATATCTTCACACACCATCAACTCCAAGACCTAGGCATTTTAACTGAAAAAGAGGTTAGCTAAGATTTTTTTTCTTTTCCTTTCTTAAATGGATATCCACATCTAGGATAAACCTTCTCTCCAATTTAGGCACCTGGTTTATATACAAAGCACCCTCTTAACCTGCTGCACCCTAGAGCTGTGCTCACACTGCTTTGGCAATTACAGCTGTGTCACACTGCAAGTACAGCTTTCCACATACTTCCCCACATCTATTAGTGGGGAAGAAAAGGCATATATCAAGTACACTTTCCTTGGTGAAGTTTCAGAACTAGACTGAACGAACAGAGCTCCCCTTCCTTCTGTGGAAGGGCTTGACATATGATCATTTTTAATTTGCACAAGTTGTAAAGTTCACATGATTCCCACACTAGCTTCCTTGGTACACTTCTGTCCTGTGCCTGCCATGTCCTCCGAGGCTGGAACTACCAAACAAAGCTGCTTCATCCTCCAAACTGATGATTCAAAGCACAGCTTGTCCAAAAAAGTCACACTATTCAGCGCTTTCCACCAGCCAGCATATACATGCACACAGAGTACTCAACATGCTGTTCTCCTGCAGAGGGTTTGCTCTGCTCAATAACTTGGACAAACCACTTTTGCCGATACCCTATTCAGGGCAGAAAGCTCCTATTTATTCTTGAATTCACATGTAAATGGCTTATAATACCCATCTGCTAAAAACATACACCTCCATTTCTATGAAAGAGCAGCAGGGTTTTCTGGTATTCAGAGAACAACCTGATGTCATGTTTGATACATGCCGGTAAGTCTCTCAACTTCTAATCAAAGACTTCTCCGGGTTTACACTCTTCCTGCTTGTGATCTCATACCGGGGTTAGGTACCACGGTGGTAAGAACATCTGTGTGGAGCCTCCCACTAGCATTTCAGGTACAGATGAACGTAAAAGGACAACTCAAAGGAGCACTGGCTTCGAGGCTCACACCCTAAGGATTCCCCCCCCCCCCCCAAGAGTAAGATAAAAATCAATAAATCATCTAATAATCCTTTCTTAAAATTATTCCTTACACAAGGATAATTGCAGATTGCAAAATACAGATTGCAAGAAAGACATCTTTCAGCATACACTGGGTTTTTTCCATGAGATTTGGAATTACAAATTGTAATTTGCTACTCGAAAATGAGCGATTTATGCTCAGGGATCCCATAATTTCTTTTGTGTTCTTCAAATAATTTTCTTAGTTTCTGTAAGTACAATGCATGTAGCTGTTCAATCTCTTCAGTGGTGGGGTTCAAGTTCCGTTTTACAGGGATAGGGCTTCCCACTGTAAATCAAACACAACAGTGGCATTAGCTTCATTGATATCTCTTTTTAAGTAGAACTGCTTTCCCTCCTGTAACAGCTCCACCACAGCTCCCAACGAGGTGGCAGAATCACAGCACAATTCTCTTGCCCTAGGGCCTGATCCTGCCTTTCACAAACCTGAGCCCTGGGTCTGGTTCCTTCCTTCTGCTCCAGTTCAGATAAAATGAATTTAAAAACCCCATCATTTCAGTTTGGCAGCAAAAGAGCAAATGAGAAGGGGGTTAAGCTCTACCTTGAGGGAGCAGTTTACACTTCAACATACAATTCCATAGGCTATGTGCTGTCTTGCCATTGGGGTAGTATACCCCAAGTTCAAAACAGCATTTAAAAAAAATGTACCTTCTCACCATCTTCTGTTCTGATTACTAAAGGTATCCAATGTGAGGGACATGCCTAAGAGGACAGTGGTGCCCTCAACCACACAGCCACATGAACAGGACAGAAGGAAATACAGGTATCTTCTGATTTATTCAAAATGGGTATCGCTGCACCAGTGCCAGAAATGGTGTTGGGTACCTCAGCCTAGGGAGTGGTAGCACGTAAAACCCCCAAACCTGTAAGGTGTCTCTGAACCATCCACTGCCCACGAATATCATTCCAACTGAAATGTTCTCCAGGCACTGTGCAAAGCCTGCTACCTGCTCTGTTGGAGTGAGAGTGAGAGCATGGGAGGTAATTCTACAGAAGTCCAGAAGGCAGCCTCCTCCTCTGCAAAAAGCTATGGCTAAAAAGCCTGCAATACACTAAGAGAAGCTTCCCATGATCTCAGTCCTCCTTGTGTTGTTCAGTCACCATAGATTTTGACAGCTGTTCTTGCACTGGAGACACTGAGAGCTTAATAGACCTGACCAAGACTACAGAGGAAGTCTGTAGAAAAGCAGAGAGTTAAAAACAACCCCCATGAGCTTTTACAAAGGCACCTGAAAATCCCTTTCAACTGATGTGGCCACTTCAAATTGGATGGTGTTGGATAAAGGGAAGGGAAGTCTAGCCAGAACCACAAAGGGGCTGATTCTGCATGCTCCTGCTGCAGCTTCAGCTGCCAACAGCTCTCAGGCCCTGCACAGTGCTGAAATTCAGACTTTACATGGCTAGGGGTGGGAACCCAGCCCTGGATTGAGCAATACCTTAGGGGGAGTGAAATCAATATACATCCAATACAAGATTTCCAGAAGCATGACTGGAAACACCAAACAACCCCCAAGCCCTTCTGCAGCAGTCTCTTCTCCTAAAAGTGGAGATTTCTTGTGGAATTGGAAACCATACTCATCTTTTTAATTTTCTGCACAGCTTTAAGCAACCTACTTACTTGGATATTTTAGAGTTGATTCTATTTCTGAAAAGCAGTAACAGTTTTCAGGAAAAACAAAAGTACTTCACTTGTCAAGCCCAAAACACTCAGACTTCACAGACCTTGGTTTTGCTGAATTGCACCTTGTTGCTTTAGGAACCATGGCTTCTGAACCAGGAGGAAACTCGTCGATACCCTGCCATGTTGTCAACATGGCTAACCAGCTCGGTTGGAGCTCAGCATGACTCTGCAGTTTTCAGGGGCTGAGCTAACACTTTCAAAGCCATGTTGAGCCATACTGAGACCCTCTCCAAGAATGCAGAGACATGGTGATAGTTTCCAAACATGAGGAAACAGAGACACCAAAGGTAAGGGATTTCTTGAGATCATACAGCGAATTCTATTGCAAGACTCTGGTCTTGCTGATTTGAAGCACTCCTGTGCTTTAGCCATGGACCACCTCTGTCCTTGCAGTAAATATTACAATGATGAAGATTTGCCTCCAAGTAAAAGACATTTTAAGCTTCAGAACAGTCTCGATGTCATCGGCCCAAGGAAAAACAGCAGGAAAATATGTTGTTTTCATTCCAATGCTTTGAAAACTTTTTGGCTTTAAAATAAGTGACATTTTTAGCCTGCCTGTGCACAATGTGGGCTTTAAAAATCCAATCTTTTCTAAAACATTTAACTATATGCACTGATAAGATACAGAGCTGCAAGAAATTTAACATAAGAAGAGCTACATTTTTGTCTTAAACATTTTTATTTGATCTGTACTAAAATCAAATCATCCCTCCATTAAAGGGAGGGCCTTCTTAAATGTCCCTTGTGGAATACCAGAAAAGCTCAATTTACTTTTCTGTAGAAATAGGCTTCGTTAGTCCAGTTGGGTCAGAACCTATCTAAAAATGATTTATCTAAAATGTATAGACAACCAGCTATTCCCTTTGCGTGATGTCCAGCACAACTTTTTTTAAGGATGTGGCTGTCAATAGCACTAGTTAAAGCCATTATAAATCATAAGACATTCAGTCCTACACTCCAGTGAGAGTAGATGACCAGGGATGAAAGCTTTTGGGGAAAAAACTCTTTACCAAACTGCCTGTCAACATGGCATGCATGCCCTCAATTAAACATGAATGGATCTTTCCATGGGGAAAAAAAAACAAAAGAGAAGGAAACACCCTAGGGAGCTGCAATGCCATCTAAGCAGCACCCTGCTGAAGGGCTGCCGTAGAGCTGCTGCAAGGCACCCTCTCCCTCCCCTTCTCCATCTCTCCCCTGTCCCGATGAGCACTGGGTCAGGACTGCACCAGCTCCTCCCAGTAGCCTTGCTCTGGAGCACCGCTGTCGAGGCTGTGCATCAGCTGAAATACCCAACTGCTGCTTCTTTGCAGGACTAAGAAATTAAGGTGCCAGGCATCTTGCAAAATAACTGCAGCATCCAGAATCCACAGCAACAGCTGCAGAGCTGTTGCAGCCCTCTGGTAGAGACGGGACAGCCCCTTGGGTTTCCCTGAGGATTGCTGAGCATAGAAGCCTGTGAATCACTGAAGAATAAGATTTGGCCTGGGACAGAAAGGGGAATGGGAGAAAAAAAATCCCCTTATTTAATTGGGAGAGGACAGGCATTAAAAAAAAAAAAAAATTTAAACCTCACATATTTGCTTTAGATGCACGGTAACCAATTGTTTCTGTTAGAACAGATTTATAAATTTACACAGATACTAGTAGCACACTTATGCATTTTTAAACATTTGCAAAAGCATTAGAAAAGGCACAGGGAACTTACCAACAGTATGAATAGGTTGCCTGTAAGGTATTAAGCCAAAACTGTATTGAAATACTCCTCTAGCATGAAATAGCGGTAAAGCAAAGCCCATTATCTTTTGCAACTTCTCCTGTACATTTCTGAGCCATGAACCTTTGGGGTTTGCAACTTGCTTGAATAGTTCATTTTCACCAAAGGAAAACACCGGGACCAGATGAGCACTGTAAAACAATGAACACACTGAGAATCCCACATCAGCCTGCACTTGCACTGCGGTTCACATCAGCAGCATGGAAACGGTTTCACAATAACCAGCACAGAAAGCTTTGGCAGCTCTAGACTTCATCAGCAACAGGCATTCAACTCTTCTGATATGCAGCTGCTTTGAGTTTTTTGGGTTTGCAAAAAAAAAAAAAAAAAAAAAAAGTGATTGGCATATAACTGACAACTAGCTTTTGGGCAGTATTTAGCTGGTTGCTACCCATCGCAACTTTTTATGACGGCTCACCATCATAAAAAGGAATAATTGTATCTATCAAAATTATGATTATGATCTTATCCACCACTATTTCAGCAAGTCCACCCTTGTTCCACTGCATTTTCTCCCTTGGCAAGCAAAGAAGCCTCATTGCTAACCTTATAATGCTCCCAGGTGGGCGGTGTCAAAACCAGATCTTGGCTTTCCTCTCCCTTTTGACCGGAGTAATGCACGCACTTGATTTCAGCACAAAAACCGTGATAAAAACCAGACATCCTTACAGACATGAGTACAATGCCAAATTCCTCTGCTGTCCAATTCCCAGTGAAATCCTGCTTCCTCCAGACTTCTTCGAAAACACTAGCCTTCATCTATTATTACCAGAGGTCAAATCCTACCCACAGAAATTACACTAACTCATTTTGGCTCCTGCACAGCCTAATGAATTCTTATTCAGTTCATGAATCGGCTTGGGAGGAAGGGCACTGACTAGCTCCTGGACAAACTACTTAGGCTAATGGAATCAGTGCAGTTGACTCCAGCTGGCAAAAATGCCACTATATTTAAAACCTTGACTATAATATGCTTTTTGATTAACGCTTAGTTTCACTAAACAGTATTCTACACACTTTAAAGAAAAAAGACCAGGGTAATCCTAAGCAGTCTCTGAAGGATACAGAGGTGTTTTATTTGCTTTACTTAAGTCTTAGCTTCTATACCTTGGCTCCATTCAGCCCACACTATCTTTGAGAAAAACCTTACTGTAAAATAGCAGCATTGCTAACTATAATATTGTCAGAATGAATTACTGTAGAGCTCTGAATGCCTGAGGAGGATGCACTAAGGACAGAGCTGGCTAGAAAGTACTGTGGATAATCAAAGCCCACCTGTATGGAAAAAACAACTGCTTCTACAGCTTCACAAGCCTGAGGATCCCCAAAGACTATCATTCCCACTCACTATTCTGACTGGTGTCTGCTCAATGGTTCTTTCTCAAATAGAGCATATATCACTCAGCCATCTGTAAAGGAAATATCAGAAAGCCTGGTACATACTGTGGCTGTGTAAATACTCTACTTCTTACTACAATACTAAGACAAACAGGAACATCATGTGGTGCAATAGCACCCTGAGACTGTGGGATTTGTTTTAATCTGGTAAAGGCTCTTGCAAGATGCTCTGTAGGAGGTTCAGACAGAGAAATAAGTAACTTACGATTGTGAAACTAAAGATAAGTTAGCTGATTCATCATTTGTATCATGTCTTTAGGATTTCTTCACTTCATATCAGATATCTGTACTACCTCGGACCAAAATGTCTTTTCCAAAAGTGCAGAGGACTTCTGCTGACATGTTCAGACCCCAATTGACAAGTTCCTAGCTGAGGAACCACAGCTTCTCTGTGCTGGCAGTACAGGAGCCAGGGCCAGAGAGCACAGGGCTCCACATTGCCCCTTCCTCTCTTAGTATTTGATGCTGTAGATCAAAAGCACCAGAAACATATGCAGGCGCTGATAGCAGGTGGTTCTTCTCATCAGCCTCCTGCAAGCCTCTCTCGCCCTTTCATTTCTGCCTGAGTTGGAAGCTCATGTCACATTTTGTTAATTGTTAGAAACCAAATGTTAAAACCAGAAGCAATTACTGGATGCAGAGTCTTTGGACAAGAGCTCAGGACTGCTGACAGCGCTGCAAGAGCTGTAAAGGCTAGAGTCATACTGTCCTACTGTCCCACAGCCCTACTGTATAGAAATGAAGTCAGGATTCCTACGCTTCACGTAGAAGCGGTTTTTCTTGCCAGTGCTCAGATCCAGAATAACTTGCAGCCTGGTGGTTAAGGTGACCATGTGTGAGGTGTAGGTTTCAAGTCACTCAGGCAGAGACAGGCATTATCACCCTAGTGGAGTGCTCCAGACAACTAAGCCTCTTTCTTAAAGAGGAGGACCATCATTTGAAACAAAGGACTTGTGGCCATTCCTGTGTTTTGCGTCCTGATCTTCTTGTTGTGTGTTGGGGATGCTTTTGAAATCAAGGCCATGAGAGGCACAGGTGTATCTGGTTTCTCAATCCAAATCAGTTTAAATGAGAAATAAACACCAATCTTTGATCTGACAGATCAGACATCTATGGACATGCTCAAAAAAAGGGCACCTAAATATTCTTCTAAACTTTATGGATAAAAAATAAAAGCTACTAATAGTGTTTAGGATCCCACTGGATTAATCAGCAGCTGAGCAGAAATTGAGTGAAGACTCATTTAGGCACTAAAGTCCTAATTTAAATAAGCAAGTGCTGTTTCTGGGTACAAATTAGACCAAAATGTTACTTTCTATTGGAGAACAGGTCCTTTATGAGACTCCTAGTGATATGTATAAGAAAGCCTCTTGGAATTTTGATACAGAATAGTTTCTAGGAAAAATGGACCTTAGCATGCTGTGTGAAAACAGAGCGCTTCTTCTCAGAGACCACCTTTTTTCCAGTTAATAGTTTAAAAAACTGTTACAAATTTCTCAAGACAAATATTTTTTTCTCATTGCTTCACATGTCAATATGTAATTGTGGGAACTGTTCAGAAAGCTTAGCAGGAACAAGTCACTGGTTCCAATATTTCTAGTATACAAGACATCTAGACCAGTCCAGAACAAATGCAATAGCTTATACTACGTAAATATCTCAAAAGATATTAATACCATCTCTGTTTAGTTACACACTGATGGCTGATAGTAAAAAAGTAAGCTAGTTTTTCTTGATATTTTCACCAAAAATTCCCAGAAACTTACTTTTGCAAATAACAATCTTCAAAAGAAAGTATTTAGAATAAAGGTGAAAACGAGTCTTCCTAGACCACAGTTTTCAGAGATTTAATAAAACAGGGCATAGCTTTCTCTCTTTTCTTTTTTTTGTTTGTTTAAAATGATAAGAAAATTCTATCTTAATATAACTTAAATTTACAGAACAGAAAACAGAATGTCTGCTCCACTCAGCAGTAACAGCCAAGATTTACTAATATTCTTTCATAATTCTTACTCTTTGCTAGTGCAAAAAACAACTGAAACAAAACACCAAGATATGCTAATAACACCTACTCCTTATAAATTATGAAAGTCAAAGGGAGTTTGCAACACTCCCAGATTGGATCTGGGTGGACAGACTGGGTCCTATGCCAGCCATCTGCACGTTCTTAGGCAAGTAACTCTTTCAAATTCTAATTATATGAGTTTACTATATAATATGAACTATATTTAAGAATCAATCTGTATTCAAAGCATGCTTACTACAGCAGCCCAGATGGGAAACCTACCCATGTTTCAAGGCCATTTTAATAAAGCCCTTCCTCTTGAGGATGTTCAAAGTTAAACTTCCAGGATGTGCATTCAGAGATTCCTCTGCTCCTCCGATCACAATGATGGATGCGTGGCCGCCTCCTTCGTTATTCAGCACATACGAGACACTCTCCTTGGATGCAGAAACCATTCCTTCAGGAACAAACATTTTAAGAGTGACCACAGGTTCTTCATGTGTAAGTACAGTGGAATTTAAGAAATATTTTTAAATATCTAAATGATGTTTCAAAATGATTACAGCACAGGACAGAGTTCAAAGATTTGGTTTCAACACCCTCACTCTGCAACTGATTTGGTCTTAGGTAAGTCCTTTGATTTCACTCTGATGAGCTAAATGCTGTTTGCCTATCACAGGGGTTTTGAGATCTTCAGGTAAGAGTGTGCTCTTCTGCCAGCTTAACTCCCCCTGAGTGAGATTCTGTGCCCGAGAACGGAAGAGTTGAATGGCAGCAGATACTGTTGAGAGGCAGCAGCTAAAGCCATACAGCAGGTGCATATAAGCACAGGCACAGAGGGTTTAACAGAATGAATAGAGGACTTGTGAACTCAAACATGGATCTACAGTGCCAAGCTGATCCCCTTCTTTCTTTTCAAAGCTATAAAGCAGCAGCACCATCTAAGGCAATGGCATGACAGCAGCAAAGAAGAAGAAAAGGCTCACGTGTACCATTTCCAATGCCTACATCAGCTCATTCTCTGGTAACCAGGACCTGGCACTCATCAGTCTATTTAGGCTAAAACAGCAGAATATATTAAGCTTTCCTGGTACTCCTAATACTTCTAATCAAAGGCACACTGCTGTACAAGCCTTTAACATCGACTTAGGCCTTGGCCTGAACTTGGCGCTTTGGAAAATCCCCTAACAGATATGCACCTGTTCCCTCCAGAGTTCCTTTGTGCCCTAAGTTTTACTTCAAAGGCTGACAGTGGTCCCATTTACCCAGAAGCCATGTTTAATTACATTGTGTGCATTAATATGGTCTAAATGACAATTTAGAGATCAAGTCTAGTCTGCGTTGTTGTTGGTTTTTACAGGGCTGGTATCAAAGCATGCTCTTTTGGATGCTAAGCAAAGACTTCATCTCCTGTTACCCGTCTGCTTTTTTTCCTATTAGGGACATTACAACATGGATTATGAAAATCTCACAAGAAAGGCAAGATGATTGTGATCTAGTTTTGACAGCTGGCCACCACGAGGAATTGCTTCCTACTGCAGCAAGTTCAGACCTCAGTAAAAAGCTACTTCCATTTGCCATGTATGTCTTCACAGTCACTGTTACTCTGAAAAACGCAGCTGACCCAAGACTCACAAATAATTTGAGTGATGCTTGTTCACCCATCAGCATGCATTTTCTCTGGAAGAGAAAGCAAGAGCCACTGTCTTTCCCCAGGACAAATTTATCTCCCCACTGAAGCAGAGATGTCAGCCCACATGCAGGGCACTGTTCCCCGCTCACCACTCAGCAGCTCAGTAGTGCTACAACTGCTTTTCCCGATGACGACAACTGCAGCCTGGCAGGCTTCAGAAACAAGAAGCAAAAGACTAGGAGATGAAGCAATGTGCTAGGAGCATGGCTTTCAGTAGATGGAAGATTTTGCAAGTGTTTTATGATTTGACTGATAACCTGCATTATACCAAAGGTCCCCTCTGGTTTATCAGCTACATACCTGTGAAAAATGAGCTACAATGCTGACTATGCTTTAGCATGCTTTTTACTCAGGTTGCTTCTCATCTAGCAGGTAAATATTTGTTCCTATGGGTCAAGATGCCAAAAACATGTAAACGTGACTTCCAGGCTAGGCAGTGTTTAAAACTGTCATCTTCCACCACTGCCAATTCCTTCACTTTACAAGCCTGAAAGAATCCCCTCAGAAATAATCCTTGCATGGAAAGGCATTCTCTGGCATATTGAGTATACATGGATATGCAATTCTGATATTAACCTGAACAACATGCTAGGCATGTTTCTACGAATGGAGCAGTTGAATAGCTTATCTGACATCACAGTGTCTGTGGTGCAGTCAGGAATAAGAGCTAGATCTGTCTCCCAAACCTAGTCTTGTGCACCAGACCATACTTACTTAAATGCTCTAGTTTAATGAATTTAAGTAAAATAACTCCTGTATTAAACCACTGGGGGGGAACACTAGTCCTGATTTCATTATACATTCTTCTGTTCCCCAAACTTTATTGCTTGTTATTTTTATCTTTTATTACTGCAGTACCAGTCATGAATATCACCTCTTTATGACAAGCACTACTCAGAACAGAGAAAAAAGGTTCCATCTTTAGAGTTTATATCTCTACTAAAATTACACAAATTTGCAACATGGGACCTCAGTCAGAAGTAGGTAGTTAACTTTTGACTAGAAAGATATTTGTAATGAGTAGGACTTTAAGCCCTTCAGGTAAGAGATTATCCTCAATTTGTTTTACAAGTGTCTGTGCAATGACTAAATAACATTATAAATTAATATGTTCTTCTCATAAATAACTGGTACTCTGTACTGCTGTCTTGTAGGTCAAGGGAAAAACAGCAATATTTTTTCAGAAAGAAAAAAAAGCTCAGTGATATAGTTTAACAAAACTATTAATAAAACCTTACAAATTGTTTTGCAACAACAGTTCATCATAAAACAGAGGTTTAATTTAGCAACAACACTGATCTTTCTGAAGTGAAAGTACTTACCATTTATAGGCACAGGAACAGACATTACATTTGAAGCAGAAGCTATAATACAGAGCAACAGCTGGGACATTCTGCTTTTACCTCTTTTACCTACCAGCACTCATTATGTATTCTCTGAAGAAAGGACAGCCAAACCAGATGGGCATGATATGAAGATATGGAGTAAGCCCAGGAAATAAATTTTTGAAACTTGGACCGGTGCAAAAGTTTCCAAAGGCTCCAGCTACAAGGACCCCATGAGGGTGAAAGCCAAGTAAGTAGTTGTGATTTGGATTCAGATCTGAAGTTTTTATAAGCTGAAAAATAGAGACAGTGGGGGACATTATGATACTTACCTCAGAAAGATTCTCAAAAAACAAGTATAGAGATTGCACATTGACAGGACACAGAACTGATGACAATTCATGTCCTTCTGAGCACTTTAAACTATTGTCCTGTTTTACAGCTGAACAAAGTTTAAATAGATGTGTCTTAAGATACTGGGTCTAGCATTTACTGCGCTGAGGCATTATCTTGTGACACAAGAGTCTAAGTAGAAAATCAGCCCCTGCCCCTTTTTGTCACTAAATCTCAGACTTCCCATGTTTTAAGAAGTTCACCCTGGAGTAAGTATTAGAATTTTACAAAAGACGAGCCTTAGACATTTGTCCACGCTCATAGCTATTCAAGTTGTCTCTGTTCCAATGTTTACAGTTCTGTGAGAAAGCCTTTACTCACATGAATGGGAAAGTATTCCCTAAAGTACTTCCAAACAGTCCAGTTTCTGACCCACTGGGACCGTCTGCCCCCTGTGCATGGTGTTTCCCAGTCGAGGTAGAGCCACAGCAGGTACAGAACAGCGAGGAACCAGAAGTTGCCCAGGATCAGGATCACGAAGAATCCACAGCAGAACTCTGCTACAAGAAACAAAAAAGGAAACCATAGCAAGCATTAATCACACCTGTCTCCTTTTAAGACCTTGAATTCCCAGCCCTGATATTGTTATTACAGGTGCTACTCAAAACGCATACAAATTGAAGTTAGCTTATTCCATATTGTGTGAATGTTGTTACACTGAGAGTGAAACACCTACAAGGGTGTATCACCTCAGTTCGTATTTCTTACTCTACTGCACAACTGGATGAATAAGCCTAAGATGATGCTGGTTTACTTTAATAAAACAAAGCATGAGCTGAGGACCAACACAGCTGTCTTCTCCCTGTGGTGAGAGTGAACGCTAATGTTCGGTAGAGAGCATCTGGTTTACCTAAGGCAGAATAAAAGGAGACAGCAAGAGCTAACAGAGATGTGATGCTCCAGTGAGCGAGAAGGGAGGAGAGCTGGGGAAGGAAAGAGGGGAAAGGGGGGCACAGCAAGATCTCTTTTCTAATGAGAGTAGTGTCAGGCAATCATTTTCCCTTTGTGTTTCTTAACTCTTCTACCTATAAAATAGGGATGGTAGTTCTGCTCCCTGTGAAAAGTGCTCTGTGACTGGCCAAGAAGATGCACTAGATGAGACCAAACCATTAAGAGGTTCACTTCAGCCTCTAAAGGTGTCACTGTAAGTGGAAGCTCACCATTGCTATGGGAACACATTAAGTCCTGATACTTTCAGACCCAGGTTAATAAGAATTGTATCACTACTGTAGTAAGATGTTACATAGGAAGTGTATTATACACAATTCAGAGCCAGAAAAAGTTGTTTAATTAAACACAACGTGTTACTTTTGGGCTCAACCCTGAAATAATTATTCAGAGAAACTCCCTATGGAAACTTGATCTTTCTAGGACTTGCAGAATTTTGCACTCTCGCTGCAACTCAAGCAGCTATGGATGGAGTTGGCTGAAGCGCTGTACAGCGGTACCTGCTGCTCTCCACACTGTAGTACACCCTGCAGTACACCCTGCAGCAGCCTGCTCGCTATGACGTCTTGTGAACAAAATGCATCAGGCTCGCAGATCAGAGTAATCCAGCAGATGCTGAATTCCAGGTTTGCAAGGGAGCCAGAGCTTTAACATCATGTATTTATCTGTTGGCAAGCAAAACAGGACCCAGACCTCATTGGAAGTCTCAACAGGCAGAGTTCTATGAAACAGGTGTTTCTCTGTGGTATTTCATATGTCCCACAATTGACTGGCTTTCATGAGGGCAATATCCTGTTACCTCCTAAAAGGAGTGTCGTGGTTTAGCCCCAGCCAGCAACTAAGCACCACACAGCCGCTCACTCGCTCCCCCCATCCAGTGGGATGGCGGAGAAAATCGGGAAAAAGAAGTAAAACTCCTGGGTTGAGATAAGAATGGTTTAATAGAACAGAAAAGAAGAAACTAATAATGATAATGATAACACTAATAAAATGACAACAGCAATAATAAAAGAATTGGAATGTACAAATGATGCACAGTGCAATTGCTCACCACCCACCGACCGACACCCAGCCAGTCCCTGAGCGGCGATCCCCCGCCCCCACTTCCCCGTTCCTATACTAGATGGGACGTCCCATGGTATGGAATACCCCTTTGGCCAGTTTGGGTCAGGTGCCCTGGCTGTGTCCTGTGCCATCTTCTTGTGCCCCTCCAGCCTTCTCGCTGGCTGGGGATGAGAAGCTGAAAAATCCTTGACTTTAGACTAAACACTACTGAGCAACAACTGAAAACATCAGTGTTATCAGCATTCTTCGCATACTGAACTCAAAACATAGCACTGTACCAGCTGCTAGGAAGACAGTTAACTCTATCCCAGCTGAAACCAGGACAAGGAGTTACACCAGTGAAACACATTGAGCTAAATACGTAAGTAAATAACAGAAGTACATCAGGCAATAATTTGGCTAACACAATGTAAATATTACCAGAACTGATAACTTTGAAATAAGCAGATGGACCAACAGTAAAAACCATTCATCCTAGTTAAGATCAGCTTGATTCAAGAGAGAGATTATTTGGGCATTCAAAACTCAGAGCAGATTCCCTATACCAAGTAGGTTTCAAGCTGCTGAAATTCAGAGCTTAACTTGGTCTATGGGCACTCTTGTGTTTCCTCCAACCAGAATACTTATTTTTTCTGAACTTCAGCCAACTTTCCCTTGTGCCTAGTTTGACTGTGCCTTCAGAGCAGAAATTGATTCATTGTCATGGCATAACTGAGAACTACTGCAGAATCCAGTAGCAGACAGAGCAAGCAAAGCTGCTGGTTAGATTAAGTAGGAAAGAAAGGGATGAACATTCCCATTTCTGGCAGGGAAGGAGCAGAAGAAAAAGGAATTGCATTTGCTCCAAGGAAGAGAGAAGGGAACAACCATAAACAAAACCAGAAGCAGGATCAAATCTACTTTTTTGAAGGATAGTCCACTCTTCAGTACCATCAGTACAGAAGCTCATTGCTTCCTGCTTAAACAGGCAACCATGGTCTTGCACAGAGAAACACTTCAGCAAGAGCACTAGAAAAATACCACAGCTAACTGAGGCCCACAGACTTCCAAAGTCAATGTGGAAAACTCCCCAAAGCTGCAACAATGAGTTCTAGGGAACATCATTATTGGAGCACGAGTAACACAGATGAAAGATGACACTCAATTCCACTGCTTCGGAGGGAGAACTCACTGGGAATCCCACACCAGCAACACTTAAGATAGGGCACAGGAATATTTTGAGGAAAAGTCATTACTTGCTCTTTGAAGAAGAGATCCTGAAACTATAGACATTTCTAGGAATGCTAATCTGGACAGGATGCCAAGGTTCACAGTCCAAGTTTGGATGAGAAGGTTTTTTAATTGCCATAAATCTGTTAATTTCAAGTTGTTATGCAAAGTTGCTAAGTATTTATATTTCCTACCCTCCCTTTCAGAAGGACTTTTGGCTCAGTGCAGAATCACATGGTGTTTTACTATCAGTTTCCTAGCCAAATGGCTGAAAGGTGCTTTGGATCAAAGCATCCTTGCTGTGAGAGCTAATTAAATCAGCAGTGAGAAGTGCCAGATAGCAGTATTTAATACTATACAGGGAAATATCCACAAGATCAACAAGCTCACTGCTCTGCTTTAGCTAGAACACGTTCCTGTGTGCATGTAAGTTATGGGGAGGTAAGTACGCTGTCAGCACTTCCTAAGGGGAGCTCAGCATCTTGTAGGACAAAGCCAATTTATTATTGCATTCACAATGAGACATGCAAAGCAAATTCCTTTTACCATACCTCCTCATTATTTCAACGCATTAACAGCCTGCAAGATGAGTTAAACACTGATGACTCAAAACCAATGAACCTATAAACACAAGCCCAGATTTTTCTCCTTCAGAGAAGACAGCAAGTAAATAAATGACAACCACTTTACCTAAATTCATAAAAAAATTCCAGGCAAAGGGTGAGTAACTTGGAATTTGTCACTTTACTATATCATTGCCTTCTTAGATGTAGTTCCAGTCTACAATGTAAGCATAATTTTTTGCTTCAACTTGAATTAAAGCTTTGAAAATATTTCTGTGGTGTATTGGAACAGTGGGGGGAAAAGGAAATATGGATTGAAAGACAAATCCCTGCCATGGGACTCTGAACATCCTGTTTGCCAGCTAACATTGGTGAGTCTCTTTTCCTCCATTTCCCCATTTACCACATGTAGATAATCACCTGTTGCAAGAAATCGATGAAAAATATTATATATAATGTAAGCTAGCAGCACAGGCAGCCATCCTGCCCAATTATGTTTGGATACCTGATGCTTTACTCAATAAATAGGCTCTGAGTTTGCAGCTCTGGGCACCAAATTAATAAAATAGTTAAATACCACAGAGATAGGAAGTAGGAAAACAGCACACTGGGTGAGGAAATACAGGTGATCCCAGCAACTGGAAGCTCCAAATGCATTTGCAGTTACTAAGGAGTCAAAAATGTTTGAATAATATCTATTGTGAGGGCCACCAAATCTAAGACTCTCCACTAGAAGAAAAGCCTCCCATCACCCTCAGAGCAGTCACAGATCATGTCCGGCCAGTGCAGTGTATCCTAGGTGGCCAGGGTGCTCGTCTCAATCCAGCCAGCACTACAGGTGTATACCATAAAGCCATGTACCCCATAAAGCCATGCAAACCAGTTTGCACTGAGACCTCCAGACTGCTCAGCAATTCAGGTCTGAACTATGAGCCAGTTCCTGCTGTTTCCCACATGCTCTTAGAAAAGCTTTCTCTAAGCATGTTGTGCTGCTATGTCTTAAATGAGCTGGAGAGTTTCAGAGTTCAGCAATTTGAGCCTCATCCCACAAAGGACATGATAATCAGAACATCTTTATCACACTGGCTTTCTAGTGAATACACAGGTAGAAATGCTATTTTTAATATTTATACTTCTCTGGGCTTTATGAGTGCATGTGCATAACAATACACAAAGCAAACTGAAAAGCTCATTTCTTACATCTGTTGTCACAGGGGAAAAAAAAAGAAAGATGGCATATTCAACAACCACAGTGATGTACCTACAACAGAAGAGTCCTTTCCTCACCTGTAGTCTTCAGAGCAGCAATGCCTCTGAGCTGGGTGCCTGAGGAACAGAACATTGGAGGCAACACACAAGGAGAATTGCATAGCGATGTTTTCATCCCTAATGAACATTTGCTCCTCTCTATTATCCCTCAAGGTACCACTGATAAGTTGATTTTGGCATTAAAAAAATGATTCTCCCCTCCTTGGTGGATTCTTTCATTAGAAGAAAAGAAAAAAAATTTAAAATCAGCCTTAATTTCTGGAAATGCTTTCTAAATTATTTATAAATGGTAAAGAAAGGGATAGAAATTTAAATGAAGTATAACACATACAGCAAATGGACTCCAAGTGTCCCACCAAAGGAACACCTGAGACAACAGGCAACACCTGAGAGGAGGCAACCTGCCAAGGCAACAGTAAGCAAGTTCATGCCTCTGCAGAGTATTGCTCTGCACCTTTTATGTAGAAAGTCTCTTTTTAAAAAATGGAGTCATAATGTTAAAACTATCCTGTTTAGACCCTACTAGTCTGTGCTATTCTGTCAATATACAGATTTCCACCAGAAGCACAGGAACTTATTGCCACTTCTCACCCATGGCAGATATGGACTCCCCAGCAAAGAATAAGCTAGGAATTTATTTAAACTAACTGGAAAACTGTTGAAGCCCACAGGAATTTGGTAGCCATCTTCAGGACTGAGGTGGTAAGGAGGTCAGCATTTGTTGAATACGTATCAGTCTCCTGTAGAGGAGGTCCTATGTCAGTTTATTGGTCACAACTGGGAGCCCCAGTCACAAGGATATTTGAGCATTCCTATCAAGGGAGCTGTATTTCAACACTACTACAATAACAAATACAAACCCTCAGATGCCAAGGTTTGGAGGCTGGTTTAAAGGCTTGTTTACTCTGGAATTTGGTTCCGGTTCCCAAGCAAGCAGACCTTCCATTGGCAAATACTGATAAACTAGAGATACGGAGCATTAGGCTCTATTGACTTGTAGATAGAGTGGTCTGGATGCAGTAAATCCCCAAGTTACTAATTACCAAATCCTGAGACAGCATGCCAAATTTAGGCTACATATTTCCTGTTTCTTTTATTTCTCCTTAGGCGTCCACGACCAGTTACATTCACATACAGGCTGCCAAGCCAGGGCCTCTGGCCTGACACAGCACAGCCATTTTTCTCTTCTTATTCTTGAGAGATACAAACAAATATACACGGAGACATGGTTAAATTCCCTCCCCAAGATGTACGTAACAGAGGTAGCATTCCTAGAAAAACTAGTCAGTCAAGCATCTGTAAGTACCCTGTTATTCTCTGTGATCACACATCAGTCCCTGCCCATGGGCCAGCAATAAGCTTCATGGATAAATGAATACAGACTGACAAAAACAAGTAGCAATCCCAGCCAGCTTGCTAGGAAAGGCTCATAGAGCTTAGCTGAGTTTTCTTAGGTATCAAAAGAATGTTTTTGAAAAATGGCTTTGAGGAAGAATGAGACCATTTTAGTTAGCCAGCTACAGCTGATGAATTAAATCAGCACCAGATAACAAAACATTATGACATATTTGGGGAAAAGGTTATTTTTTGCTTTAGCACATTACACTGACACCTGCTTTCTCAACACTTCTTGAGTCACTTATTACTCCGGCAGCAACGTCTCACTCTGTGGCAAATGTTTCATCATTTCTATTATTTTGGGGAAGCCAGATCCACAACTCAAAACTGTCTCCAGCCAAGTTCAATTAACAGAGTGCTTCACCCTACATGCTACATGCACAGGAGTTTAATCACCAGAGAACAGGATGTACTTTAATACACACCAATGTCTTTAGCATATTATTTTGTGGCTTCACGCACATTAAAGTATACCTTTTATTATGTACTGATTTTGTATTATTAAGTATTTTGCAAATAAACACAGGGGTGCACGCACAACAGTCCCTTCCTAGGTCCCCAGTAAGGAGAAGACGAGCATGCCACTGCTGGACCTAGAAAGTGAACCATAGAAGATGCATCATTCTCCCTTACCACCACCCTGCCTCAAAACAAAATCCTGGTATCCTTTTCATAGGGTTAAACTCTCTCTCATTTCCATCTCTCACTGTCTGTACCAAGACACCATCACTCCACCCAAGTTACCTAGTTCTGCATTTGATTTTGTACATGCTCAAATTCCACTGTCCCTTTTCACATCAAATGCACAGAAGCTGGCAGGGGAGAAGTTCACCAACTCACTGTCTAGTTTTATTTTCTCCAAAACGCTGTCCTTTGATTTGCACAGATTAGAGAGGAAGAAAAACAAAAGGCTAAAGCACCTGCAAAGCAGCACTTAAACTAAATCTCATTGATTTTTTCCTTGTTTAAATTGTTTTGGCTTAAAATGAGCCCTTTGATCTACCTCCTGCCTAGGTACTGATCACCTCCAGATACAAACTGAACTGCACTCACAGATGTGCAGTAGCAAGGCACGCAGCTCACGCCTGCAGCATGCTTACATACCAAGGGTAAATCGCTGCTCAATTACTGTGCAAGAAACAGAAAACCTACACTGGATTCTACCAGGGGGATATCAGACATACTACTAACTGCAGCAGAATTAATTCAAAGTTCTCAAGAAAAAAACAAAGATTTCATGCTAAACACCAGTGACACCTGTTGCATTCATTAACAGTCCCAATTTCTTTTGGGTATATGTACCATAAAACCTACGGTACAAAACGGGAGTGATGTAACCTCTTTGCTCTTGCCTCCAGTTGGTCTAGCAGCACTTACAAGCTTGGAGATTACCTTTCTCCAGGTGATTTTCTGCCTGGGGTTGGCCTGGACAAGGGCACAGAGAAATCACAAGCAGGTTATCAGCACACAGCTTCATGGGCAGACACGATGTGAGTGCTGCACGAGCCTGGAACAGGGCCAGACCTGCCCCCAGACTGTCAGCCCCTGGCCAAGCCGCTGAACCTCTAATAACAGTAATTACAGGCATAAAACTACATCTACCAATATTTTCTGTTTCAGCTTTTTTTCTGAAGTAGGTACTCTGAAATTGCAAAACTTCATATATTTGCTGTTTCAGCAGCAAAATGCTAATGACTTGAAATTATGCTTCAGCCTAAAGCTGTTTTGGATTTCTGCTTAATACGGCAAGAAACAGCATCATTTTAGCATTTCCTGTTTTTCAGTTTTCATAGCTTTATTCTTCTAGACTCCAGGCCAATACCACTCTTCCTTTAAAAGAAGGAAGCCTATTTAAAACACTTGCCTTTTTCATGGGACTTTACCTAAACTGTTTTAGCCTGCTGCACTTAGAGCACATGAGATGGGAAACTATACGGCAGTTTCAGCTGGCACACAGTGGGAAACTGCTAGATGGGCATCTCTCTTGTCTAATCCAGAAGCTCTTAGATACAGATCACAGTGTTTCAGAACTTATTTTTGCTTCTGCTGTCATACCCCTGGATAACTAGCAAAAGAACCACTGCTACAATGAAAACTTGTCTTTTCTGCTTGAGGGCAAACTTTGGCAGCTTGCAGAACAGAGCAGGGAAGCACAGGAACTTACACCCAGAATTTTAAAGAGGTTCCTTTTGTATGTAATGAAATTCGGTACACATCTGTACAGCTTTTTTTGAGGCAGAGGCATGTTTATTCTGCCTACCCTCTACAGAAAAAGCAATGTATCTGAGTGCAGACCCAGCCCATGCCAGCACGCTGTGGGAAGAAGCAGAACCTTCTTGTTTGCACCATGCTAGTGCAGCTATTTTTTCAGTATTTGTTGACTGATTTGGTCTTTCTACAAGTGGCGGTGAGATTCACAGTCTACAACAACTATTACATATATATGTATTTCAGGGCAACTTGTGAATAGCCTCTAGTCACGCAAGCAAGAGGGCATTTTCAATCGTGAATTCCATGATATGACAAAGCAAGCCTGGAGAGCAAGGGGCAAAGACCACCACAATGTCCTTTTTACATTAAATTCAGCTACTCTTAAGGATCTCAGCCAGGAAGATAAAACCAATGCTTGATTTTCAGAGTCTTCTATCCAAGTCACATTATGGATTCTAAGTTGTAATAGATTCACGTTTCCCCTTACGGCTTACTCCATGTGCCAAATCATGTTTTCACATGTCACTTCCCAGATTTAAAGGATATCATTACCCAATTCAGCTTTTGTCTTTCAGGGCACTGATTTTTAGAGTTATCTTACTTTATCTGTTAGTCCTATTGGTCCATTTTATTAAGCTATGGCATCTCACCATATACCTAGACGGACAACTTTAGGAACTGAGCCAGTACCCTATTTATTCACTGCTCTAAACAGAATCCCTATAATAATGAATCATTAGTTATCATATGGTGTTATCTGTTCATGTTTTCACTTGCAGATATTTTTACCTAAGAAAGACTGACTCTACAGAAGATCTTGCTTGGTATAAACTAGTTCCAGCCATATACCAACTCCCAAACAACACCTACGCCTCCAGCCTATCCTGTGATGAACTGACAACAGTATTTCACTTGCACTGGGGCATGCCCTGCATAATTTCAAAGTGTCACTTCAGAGCTCAAGAGCTTACAAACGATGTTTCCATACTTTGCTCAGCAGACCAAAAAAAGGCTGAAAAATCCAGACATAATGGCAACCCAGAATGTCAGAAACCAATCCATTTTTAACTACTTTAAGTCATTTAGGATTCAGCCATCTGAATTTTCCTGGCGTTAAGTGAAACCTTTTGGCCAGATCACTCCAACTGTCCTATGACTGAAAGGGTACGCCTACAAAATGACAAGGTCACCTTGGATAGCTCTAAAGATAAACATCCCCAGGAAAGCACAAGCAGATGATTATTATTAGAATCAATTTGTCCACGAAAATTCAAGCACTCCTGCAAACAGATTTTTTTCACGATCATGTACACTCACTATATTCAACGTAACCAGCCATAAGACCAGTTCCTTGTTGATTTTCCTTGACATTTATTCCCAGGCAGTGCCACCTGCAGAAGACAGCTGCCTACTTCTCCCACTGAACTCCAGCAAGAGTGGATTTTCTGCAGCCCAATCACTTCTAGTAAGCACAGAAGGATGTGATTTTCTGCAGCAGCATTGTTACCAACCAGGCTAGGATAAAAAAATTGTTTCCTTCCATTGCCACTCAACTTCTACTGCATTATCATTAGACTGGAGTAATGGCATATGCCAAGATTAACTCAATAACAGAAAATTAAAAGCACAGGCTATTTACAACATAGCCACAAACATGAACTGTTTATAGTCCAACCACATATAATTTGGAGGTAACAAAACAGCCAAGTGCTAGGGATAAATCTGTGAAGGTGCTTCACACTCTCCATGCTTCCCCCACACACCCAAATCTTTCAGGTGTGGGCTAACAACCTAAAAAATTGTCTGAAAGACATCAGACCATCATCTGAATGGTACTGTATTTGCAAGATATACAAGGAAGAAACGCACACATTCCTTTCCTCCTTGTAAGTCCTAAAGCATAGATGATTGTAAAGCGTTCCAACATTTCCAGTAATGCACAGGTAGTCAGTTGCTCTATACCTCGGAACAGTTTTGTTCCACTCTGTTCAATAATCGCTTCCATTGATCTGGTCCAGGAGAGTTAAGGCTTAGCTTACCTTATCAAGTGACTCATTTTATCAAGTTCAACATAACCACCCATGAGAATAAGATTTGCTGCCGTGAACAGGTGTTTAGTGCTAGGAGTCTATTAAGAAATTAAGAAAATTCACTATAGAGGAATAATCAGAGGAAAAAGTTTACCAAGTAAAATTGTTAAGAACACTTACTTAAAGCACGTGAAGACACTTTTCATAAACGTAAGGAAGTGGCTGCATTTAAGCCAGTTCACTGTCAATCCTTAAATTTCGTCACCTAGTTAAATGAGAATTTTATTGAACTGCAGCATATAAAGTTACTTTACAAAATTGGTAATGAAAACAGCATTACTCATGTACCAGCCTTTACGCTCACGTTCAGTAAAAAGTTGTTAGTTGTCAGAAACCTACCAGGCGTCTCAATGAGAAGACGCAGTCACTAGCTTTTTAAGATCATATTTGAAAAAGAACCCATAGAAAGAAATAGATCCCCCAAAAGAGAAAAAGCCATCCAGAGCTTCCAGGGAAGAGAAGGCCCAAGCCCAGAAGTGTGATGCTCTCGCCCGCCCAGGAACAGCCAGGGAGCCGCTCGCCACCTGGGCACCTTTCCTCCCACGTGGAGTGACACAGACCGATGCCCACGGGTGACGCTGGTTAAGGAAAAAGCCGATTCTTTCCCTTTTCTCTCTGGGGCAAGGGCTGGAAGGAGGAAGGCTGTTACCCAGCAGGAGGAAGGAGAAGATCCACTGCAGCACGGCGATTGTCTGGATCCTCCTCTTTAGGGGGATGTTGATGGGGGCAAACTCGACCTTCATGCTGACGGCGGGAGAGCAGCGCGGAGAAGCACGGACCCGCCGGCTCCGGCTCCGGCTCCGGCTCCAGCCCCAGCCCCAGCCCCAGCCCGCCGCACCTGCCCGCCGCCGCGCCGCTCTGCCGCCGGCAGCAGCGGCCCCGGCTTGCGGCGCAGGGACGCGCCCCCGCCCGCCGCCGGCGCTGCCCACGGCCCCGGCGCGGCTGCGGGCCCCTGGCGCGGCCCCGGCAGGCGGGGACGGGGAGGCGGCCGCCCCGGCGCAGCCCGCCCCGGCCGCAGGAAACCAGATCCCGAAGCAGGAGCGGGCCGAGCCCCGCCGAGGACGCCGGCCAGGCGAACGCCGCTACCCGCCCTCGCCCGCCCTTGTCACAGAAACGTCCGAGACCCCGGCCCAAATCAACGACACCGGGCAACGGGGGCGGAGCCGCCCGCGGCTTTATTAGTCCGAGCCGCGAGCCCGAGGGGAGCCCTCCTCAGGCGGAACCGTCCGCGCTGCGCGGCATGGGGAGCGTTGGCGCGTTTTTCTCCTCAGCGCGGCCAACGCCGCTCCCGCCTCACCCCCAGCGCACCCCCGCGCTTAAAGCTCTTACAATTAAGGAGTTTATGGACGCTGACCGAGAACTTAAGGCTCCTGTAGTCTTTGGGTTTAACGCTTTCGTTTTTAATTAATCCAGCACGTGCACAACCTCCTCCAACCCCCGGCGCTTAACCCAGGGCGTCAGTGACAGGCATCGGCCAAAAAAAAAAAAAATCCAGCATGAAAATTCCCACCCCAAAACTTGCAAAAGCGCTGTCCCGGTCGCGCCCACGCCCCGCTCGGGACAGCGGGAACGCCGCAGCTCGCCGTCCAGCGCGGGCTGGTCCCGCCGCGGCCGGGCGACCCCTCTCGCCGCTTGCGCCGGCCGCCTCACGCCAGAGGACGCCGCTGACGGGCGCGGCGGCTCCCGCCCAACAGGGCTGATGTGACCGCCGTAGCTGCCCGCCGCGCTGCCGGCGCTCGGCGCGCTGCCCGCCTCCTCCCTGTGCGCAGGAGTCCGGCCGACCCGCTCCGAGGGCGCCCGGCCGGGCTGCCTCCGCGCCGTCGCGCCGGGGAGCGAGGGGGGCGGCGGGCGCGGGCCGGAGGAAGGGCGGGCGGCCTTCAGGCAGCGCGGCGGAAGGCACGGCGCGGGGCGGCGGGGGCCTGGCGGGCCGTCGCGCAGGCGCGGGGCGGGGGAGCCGGGTGCCGCCATGCCGACCGTCAGCGTGAAGCGGGACCTGCTCTTCCAGGCGCTGGGCAGGACCTACAGTGAGTGGCGCGGGCGGGCCGGGGGCTGCGCGGGGCCGCGGCTCGCCTCACGGCGCCTCCCGGCCGGCCGGCCGGGGCGACCCGTGCTCGCGGGGCGGCGGGCGGCGGCTGAGGCTGAGGCGGCGCGGTGCAGCCGCCCGCAGCGCATCCTGGCTGAAGCGTCTCGGGGATCCTCCGGTTGTGCTCCAGGAGGCGTCCGCGGCCCTGCCGGGCGGCTCCCTCCGGTCACCGCGTCCGCTGGGCTGCGATCGGCCGCGGCGCCTTCCGCCGGCTGCCGCCCCGGGCAAACCCCTGACGGGCGGCGGAGATGGGGCAGTTCGGCCGTCCACCGGCAGCACCCCTTCGCTCCTTGCTTATCCCGTGCCCGCGGAGCTGAGCCAGCCCTCGGGGAAAGCCCGGGCTTCAGAGCGGCAGGGGTGGCCGCATCAGGGGTGCTCCCCGGCCGCCGGCTCTTCGCAAGCCCACGGCGTGCCAGACAAAGCCGTGTATTCTCCCTGGACCCTTCAGCCTTTTGCCCGGGAAATCAGAACCATGCCTTTCCAAATCGCGGTATCCCGATTCCAATCGTGGTTGGAGTTTCCCTGCCTATTTTAGGAACCGGTTAAATCAGAAAGGAGAGGGAAGAGGTGGGAGCAGGCAAAGCAAACACTTAATGCCGTGTTTTCACTCAGTCCTTCTTCCCTGGCTCCTTAGAAATGTGGCTGAAGAACTGTTTGTTTGGCTGAAGGGGCGCTTGGGGACATGCAGCAGTTTATCTAGCCCACACTGGTGTTCGTAAGCTCTTAAGACCCATGGGTGCAAATCTCAATTTTCAGATCAGGGTTGTGTTACTCGCATGTCATAACGCAGTTGATGCAACCTCTGTATGACAAGCTGACTGATTAAAAACCGTAGCTGTTGGCAGAAGCTGTCCAGTTACTCCCTCCTGTTTTCATTATCTGTTCAGGCCAGAGTTACTCTGACAAACTTGGCAGAGGAGCTGGTAGCAAAGCTAGGCTCCGAGGCTCAGAAGCCCTCACTGTGACTGTGAGAATAACATGTCAATAAACACAATCTGTACTCAAGAAACTGCTACTGAGATGCAAATATAAGAAAATTCTTTAAATTACTTTTACCCTTTTTTTAAAAAATAGCATTTGTTATCTTGTTTGAAAACATTCAAAACAAACCCAGGTCTGCTTATTAACTAAAATTCACCTTCTTTCTTCACAGCTGATGAAGAATTTAATGAGCTTTGCTTTGAGTTTGGTTTGGAGCTTGATGAAATTGTAAGTAACATTTTTATTTGTTACTTTTTCAGTAGATGTAGTGTACTGACAGCATTTATATTTGGTAAGAGTTTGTACTGCATTATTTCCAGCATGTTCCCTGGTAAAGTGTTGGCCGATGCCCTTTATCATGTAACAAGGAAATGTCTGGCAAGGTTTGGAGGATACCATACCCCAGGTATCCTCAAAAAACAGCGTGGACAAGACTTGAAGGTCCCCTTGACCTGTACAATCTTTCAGCAGTACTGCAGCAGGCTTTTCATCCTGAAACATCCTCATGTATCTCCATACCACAGGGCAGAACACGTAACACATACCTTTAGCTTCTCATTATAAAATAATTTTGTAATAGACTGTATTAACACAGGTGGTTTGAATCTGAAAAAAAGCCCAGACATACAAAAATTACCGTCTTGGAAGTAAGAGACCCCAAGATGGCATATTCCTATACTTCTCAGAGGTCAGCAGTCTGTGCTACTTGATCTTCAGTCTCTCACCCCATTTTATTTAGCAGCTTATGCTAAATACGGCCACAGACCATGTATTGAACATACTTTACAAGATCTGTTTGGCTTTGTTTTGTATGCATTCTTCTGTGCAATATCCACAAAAATATATTTGTCCTGGACATTGTTACCTAAGTTGTAACTATTTATATTTAAAGTTTCAGTTTAGATTCTGTACTTGTGAAAATTTGGTAGCCCTTTTAACTGTATCCATGTAAGTCTTGTTCAAGTAGACCTGTTTTGGGTTTGCTTTTTAATTTGAATTAATTGATCTTTTAATGATGTTTATCAAAAGACATCTGAACATTATATGTTATGCTTCATTTCAGAACAGACTTGATAAGACAAGTCATTTGCCAATCTATTGCCAAAACTAAGGTCTCCTTTCTCTACTGGGATCTGCTAGCCTGGCGACTCTTGCTGCTGTCGTCTCTTTTTTCAGAATTCAAATTCTAACAGTGAATTTTTCTCTTGGTATACTGCATTACAATCTCTGAATCTGAGAAAGGTTTAGATTTTATGTCATTTCTGGTATTTAGTGTGTCCATTTGCTGTATAAATCCAAATTACACCGTTAAATTTTTAATTAATACAATTTTTCCTATTATATTATCTCACTATCATACTCCTGTCAATGCTAAGATATTTCAGGTTAAAAACACATTTTTGCTTAATTTCAGACATCTGAGAAAGACATTATAAGTAAAGAAAAAGGCGAAGAAAAGGCAAAAGGTGCATCTGATACTGTTCTCTATAAAATTGATGTTCCTGCCAACCGTTATGACCTTCTTTGCCTTGAAGGGTTGGTCCGAGGACTGCAGGTCTTTAAAGAAAGGTAATGCAAAGTTGTGAGATTTTTTTTGTTGTTTGTTTAAATGTGAGTCCATTTCTGGTCAATAAACAAACTTGCCACTTGCTTGGGTTTTGAGTACGATCTTATGTGTAGACCAGATTTGTCAGATGTTCCTTTGGAGAGGATCTGTTGTATATTTTTAAAAGGCTAGACTAGAATGTTACTGGGGTTTGGATCTGTTCTAAAAATTTTTCAGCTGCTGTTCCATTTGAGATATCCTCTGTAAAGAACTCCTGCAGAGGAACTTCCTTGTGATCCTCTGTAATAAATACCAAAACAAATAATTTATTTCACTTTTCTGCTATGAGTTTATCTTCTTGAGTCCTTCCTTTCTAGTTCAGTAACCTGTTTACCATCCCATAGAAAACAAGTTTTAAACAGTTAGCTAATTTACATGCCAAGAAATGTTACTAAGAAAGTTTTCTGTATGTGATTTTTGCCACATTTCTAAAGTTTCTTGCATTTGGGGAACTTTCTTTCTTTCAATTACAGACTTATTTCTGGTTTTATTCTAGGATAAATCTCCCTAGGTACGAAAAGATAATACCAGCTCAGGGTGAAGGTCAGAGGCTGATTATCACTGAAGAGGTAAAAGTGTTTACTGCACCTTTGCAAATTTATTGAGAGTTTCTGAACCAGCAAGATAGGTATCAGTACCAATTTTATAAGAGCAGTGAGACTGGAAATCTTATTTGCAGAACAAGAGCTAAAGAAATTGAAATATCTCTACTCATTGTGATTTATTTTTAGGGAAGGGGATGAGCAGGAACAATACACAAATTATTTTGGGTGAATCTAGTAGCAGATCAAATCAAAGTTTCAGATGCTCACATTGCATTGACCTTCTGGGCCATTACACAGTATATTGGAAACCTCCTTGTCTCTACCAGACCTGGAGTGGGTTTGTTTGGGTTTTTTTCCCCTTTGAGATTCTGATGTCTTCCCATGAATTTTCCTTTTGAATACTACTTTACAAAAGAGGATTTTATGAAAAAAAGTGCACATTTAATCAGTTTTAGTTTTGTATATTCTGTGTACTTGAAATTTACAATGTGTTGCTGTTGTAAATTGCAGACTGTCCAAGTCCGTCCTCATGCTGTAGCTGCAGTCCTTCGTAATATAAATTTTACCAAGGAACGTTATGATAGTTTCATTGACCTCCAAGAAAAACTACATCAAAATATTTGCAGGTTAGTGCTTAAATTTAAAGCAGTGTATAGTGTCTACATGTATGATTTTATCACATGTTAAGACTGCATATCCCTATTGCAGAGAGACATTATATTTATATTTATGCTAAGGAAAAATCTTTTGTAGCAGCTCTCAATCCTTCTCATTTCCTTGCCTGTTTCTGTCTGCTCTCAATATTTTTCAACATAAATAGCTGTTAGAGCTCCTACAACATTTGAGAAAGAAGCGTTTCACAACAGGCCCATTAGATTTGCCTTTGACTGTTGCATTGTTAACATTTGTTAAAATGTTATTTGTGAAAATAATTTTGAGGCTTCTCAAAATTGCCCTTCTTTTTCAGTAAGTTCTATGAATGCATAGGTGTATAGAGCATCATGATACACTATCTCAAAAGAACTCCAAGTATTACTAGTAAAATCATTATTTTGCCTTCTTTCTTTCTAGGAGAAGAGCATTAGTAGCAATAGGTACCCATGACTTGGACACCATCTCTGGTCCATTTACTTTTACAGCCAAAGCACCTTCTGAAATTAAATTCAAGCCCTTGAATCAATCCCAGGAGTACACAGCTTCACAAATTATGGATCTGTATAGGGTAAGTGGGATTTTTCAAACTTGTTGCATTAAATGCAGGAAAATAAATTTCCAAGGGTTAACATCTCTCATATCCTTGTTATTAAGAGTTGTTCTTACAAATAAAACACAGTTATCTTCTGTAGCTTCAGCCAGTGAACATTCCACATTTTGCTTATTCATGAGAAATGCATGGTAATATTTTATTGCCCATGAAAGATACATCATGGTGTTTTGTGGCTAAGCACAACTCTTAGAATAGTGGGTTTGATATGAACCCTTTGATTTATCAACACGAAGACTGCTTTTCATGATGTTTTTAATAATACTGTAAAAGGCTTGTATATTTATCTATCTACACTGGTAAGATACTCAGTGTACAAAGCTGAGAAAATCTTGGGGTAAATAATATCAGATTTGTTAATGTTACTTTAGTTTGGCCAAATTTCTTGGGGAAGATATTGAATTATTTACCCAACTACATGTTAGGCAAGTGTAGCTGTGTAAAAGGCTCAGCTTAAGTCTGACACTGCTCTTGGCCCAGCATCCTGATGAAACCAGGTAAATGTTAGGAAAAGATTCTCTCAGGTCTAATTTTACAGTGTGTATATGAGCCACTTTAAATGTCAGCATTTGAAAATGATGCTATTATCACCAGCATTACAATATACAGCCTTGCTGGAGCACAGATACCGGTCATAGAGATAAATAAATTCTTAAAGATCTCTGACTAAAGATGAGTAAGAGAGCTAGGAAACAAGTGATATCAGAGAGACTAAAAGTGAATGATGTTTTTGGTACAGCATATACCTATGTCATCAGAACAGATACACATTTTGAATCAAGTTTAAGCATAAATGTGTCAGTATTCAGCAATTTATAATTAAAAGTATTGTAGTGCTAATTTTTCTCACTTCTAAGGAAAGTTCCTATAAACTAAGGATGTGTGCCTGTGGGTTTGGCTATGAAAGGTCTGCTGTGATGAACAAGAGCATTATTTGGACAGCATGGCCTATGCATCTTTGAGAGAATCCTTAAAGAAATAATTTTTAACACTTCTGAAGAAAGCCAAAAATCCAGTTCTCTCATTTCAAAGTTTTCTTGCTTCTGAGAGCAAACAGCTTTTGCTAGTGAAGTACCTAGCTCTAAGCCCAATCCTTCCCCCTTTCAAAATTCTCGTTAATGTCTCAGCAAAGGATTATGGCACTATGGAAGTTCACTAGTGAGCTGATGTGAAATGTAGGTTGTGCTTTGTTTCTCCAGACTGACAGCCACCTTCGGCACTATTTACACCTAATTGAAAACAAGCCACTTTATCCTGTCATTTATGACAGCAACGGTGTTGTTCTGTCCATGCCACCAATCATCAATGGTAAGATTACTTATGACTAGTTTATACTGTCGCTGCTATTTTGTGTGTTAGTCAGATTGTCTAACAGAAACATTGATGTGTAATAAGGATTATTCTGTTTTCTTAAAATTGTTTCACTTATAATTTCATATAGTCTTCTTCCCTTCTTTCAGCTTAAATGCAGCCAAATTTTTTGCTCCCTCCCTAGGCTGCTAGTGTTCCTCTTTTCTTATCCTCACCAAGAGGATGTAAAAGTCCCACTGCAAACCTCTGCATTTAGCTTTTCATACCCTTCTAGAACTCAAGAAAAGTTCTTTGTGTCAGGAACCTTTGTTAGGAAAGCATTTTGTTTGCATACATAAATATTGTTCATCAGACATTTAGCTAAAATAAGCATGTAAGAAATTATTTGGTAAACTGGTAACTGCTGTCAGATAACAGTCTGCTTTGTACTCAATTTTATGTGGTCACAGTAGGGAACTTTTCACCTAGGTCTTAAGCCCAGTGTATTTAACAGCAGTGTGAACCAGTTCTTTTGGATCCTTTTGCCATCACACAAGTGATTCCAGAAGACTTTAATGGTTTAAGAAGAATAAATTGGTCTAGACTTTTTTGCGTTGTTTCTAACATGGGTTTCCTCTGAATGCAAAAGAAACTATGAGTGACTTTTGAGAACCATGTTTACTGAAGCCAATTAATGACATGGCAAGAATTACTTCTTTAACAAAGATATTTCAGTATACCAATATATATTTAGGTCAAGAATCAGTAACTTTCCCTACACTGACCAATAAAATTTGCAGGGTAATCTCTTTGGATGTATTTTTCCTGATTGACTTTATCCGTATCTTAGACAGCTAATCCAGATCTTAAAGGCAGCTCAAACTCTGTGGCAGGGACTGGTAAGAACAACTGTTCTAAATTGAAGGTGGTGTCAACCACTGTATCTGATTCTTCTTTGTTAGGCTTATTCCAACTTTGGAGTGTTCCATGTATAAACATTGCATATTGTTTACAGTTTATCTATTTAAAAGGTTGAGCTATATTTAATACCTGTCTCTATTATAAAAAACAGTATTTGAGAGAAGTTTCCAGGGTAAAGGTACTTTTTAAACAGATAATGAAATGTAAACATCTGTATTGGTTTTTTGGATTATCTACAAGCACTTAAGTGAAAGGTTATATTTGCTCTGAAGTGAGTCCAGAAATGCTGAATACATTCCTTCTGCAAAGAGGTACAGCACAGCATCAAAGGGAAGGGCATACAACATCCCTCAGTCTTAAGACCTTTCAGTCTAGTTGTGACCTAGTTTTTCAGGTAGGAAACTAAAACACAGAATCTGAATGACTTGCTTGGGGTCAAACAAAGGAAGCGAGAATGCCCATTTGTATCCAAGTGTGTGGTTCCCTTTGCCTCCTGTGGGGTGCCTCTGCATTAGTGAATGGTGCAATGAAAGGCGAGAAAGAGGTTGGATTTGGCACATTCCCATACAATTCTAGGACTGTGTATGTCTGTGCTGCACAGTTATCAGCAATGAAATTCATTCAAGGTATGCACTGCACATCTATACCTAACAAGCAATACGAGGCAGTTTTCTGTACAGCTGCTCTAGATTGCTTGTGGCTTACTAACAGAACCCCACTTTTGTAGGGAACCAACTACTGGGGTACTTGCATCCAGTTTGCAAGAGAAACACTTCAGGTGATGCCCCTAAGTGTATGTTCTACTTTGCTTCTTCCAGATGAGAAACAGGATTGAGTGCATCAGTGACCTGCTTGAGTGCACACTTCATGACTCCCAGTACAGACACAAAGCAAGTTCATGCCTAGATGGAACCCATACTAGGACCTGAGTCACTAATGTAGACAAACTCATAGTGTATCAGCAGATGGTGTCAAGATATCTTGCTTATTCACAGAAGTAGCTATGGATATTCATCGGTCTAAATCACTTTTTAAAAACTATTTTATACATTCCTGTCCAAGGATGCTTTCTTAGGCACATCACACATCAAATCCAAATGTCTTACTAAAGCCAGGAGAGATGCTCTGGAAGTGCAGAACCACTTTGCAACCAGCAGATGGCCACTATTCTGCTAGTTTGCTTCTTCAGCTGGATACTGAGATACCTGTAGATTTGTGTCTTTCCATGTAAAGCATAACCTGGTCAGTGAGTCTCGTCTGTCTTTTTCCTCTTTTTGATTCATAAATTTAAAAATAATAAGAGCTTCTATTCTGGTAAGAATTGTGAATGTTGATGCAGTAGACAGTGGCCTTTTAAGCTGCAGAAGATGACAATGATCTTTCTGAATCACAAAAGAAGTCAGTATCAGTGTCATTGCAAGAAAAATAACAACATTTCTTAACATGTTTTTGTCTTCACATGTTTTAGGAGATCATACAAAAATAAGTGTAAACACCAGAAATGTGTTTGTTGAATGTACAGGCACAGATATTACAAAGGTAAATTAATCTTTCCTGCTTTTGATATGCTGTGATATCATTGTTTTCCCTTTGGGTGATAGGGCTCCAGTACAAAGACCTACAATAGCCAGGCATTTACTTTATGGAGCCAACCTCCCATTTCAAAAGGACAGGATAAGTTGTAGGGCTATGTGGAATTCCCTCAACACAGTTTTAGGCTTGCTCTATAGACAGTGTTGTATTTCCATTGGATTTTGGTTTTACTCTGTCTTTACATTGACACTAAGTGTTCAGTTTGTATGAGAAAGTAATTTAAGGATATTAGGGGCTTTTTTGCTGTTGAGCATTTTTTTAAAATCTGAAAGGCTTCAAAAAGAGTGAAATTCACTAAGACTGCCTATTTTGCCAGAATACTCTTTGTAAAGAATCATTTTGTCTCCTACTTAAAGTTTGGGCTGAGGGAATGAAGACAACATTTTTTTCTTCTTAGTTATCTTTTTCAAGCAGGGATGCTATGCAAATAATTGTCAAATCAAAGTCTTTCCATATGCAAATTCTGTAACTCAAAGCCAAAGCATGAAAGCCTAGCAGTTATAATTGCCTGTTCTTACATATAGGTTGTACATTCATTGATAGTTTCCCTGAAGTGTGTATCTTGACAATTAAAGAGCAAAAACACTTTTAACTTACCCTACTACACAATGACATGTTAACAACACAAATAAATTTGCACATTGGGAGTGGCTTCTAAGCAAACTAATAAATAACTGCTTCTTGCTACCGCTTGCCTTGATAGTAAAAATAAAGAGAGTGCTGTTCTGTTTACATGAAGGAAATTATACTGTGAGGCATCAAAAAACCAACCCTTGTAGATTAAGAAGTTGATCTGAATCTTATGATTATGTTCTGTTATACTAATCTCTTAAAATATTAACTGTAAAACAAAAGATTTTGCAGATGAGGTTATTTGGTAATGTATTACTAAACAGTGCACCGTCCTTCAGCCTGTACATTTTCAGTTGAACTTCAGTGAAATGACTAATTAGACTGAAGGTTGGGAAGACCCAGTTCCAACTGGTAATAAAGACCCTGTGTATCTTCAGAAAAGAGTTTAGCAAACATATACAAATGCTTCAGAACCTTGAAAACCAAAGATTTCAAGTTTTTGCATAAATGTCTCTGCAGCAGAAGAAAAACATTTTTTAAAATTAAATCTAGTGGTCTAGACTGCAAGGATTTTGGTTGTTAAGTTACTAAATAGAATAGAATGAAGAGACTATAACACAAGATTTTTTTTCCCCTTTTTTTGTTAAGATATTTTGTCTACTTCAGCACAAGTAGATGACAGATTTCAATGTGCTTATTATCTTTATTTTGTAGGCAAAAATTGTTCTTGATATTATAGTCACGATGTTTAGTGAATATTGTGAGAAGCCATTCAGGTGAGTATAAATCTCCAGTCAGAGAGACATTACATTTAGGCCATGTGTTAAAAACATTTTTACTTCTGTTTTTCTTTCTCTCTAAGTGTTGAAGCAGCAGAAGTAGTTTATCCTAATGGGAAGACCCACATCTATCCGGTAAGCATAGTGATATGATATCTCAGTATCCTTGGGGAAAGGATTTTATTTACAGAAAGTCTGGTAAGAGTGTCATTGTCTTCTTTTTCTGCAGACACAGTATACACAGGTTCTGAGGTACAGTGTAAAAGCTCAGCTTGGCACTATCTGTATATTAGTGAGTCAGGGCTTTCTCTAGCCCCACAAAAAATAATTTATGATAAGGCTAAAATACAGTCTCACTGACATAGCCCGATACTCCAAAAAGAAGGGTAGGGTTTAGAGTTACAAGTGATAACCGCTATTGTGGTGGTTTAGAGTTCACGTGATATGAACTTTTTCAGGAACAAGTAAAGATTGTAATCAAAGGTCATAATCTGTGTCTAAAGCCTTTAAAACCTACGTGTTCCAAATCAAGGAAAATGAATGCCAGGAAGAGGTCCTTCAGACTTAAACCAGTGGACAACTGAAATCAGCCTCAGCATAACTTACTTATCAGATCTGGAAGCTTTAATGCCCTTCAGTTAAAGTAACCTTGTAACGCTGGATTTTTCAGTCTTTCACTTTATAGACTCCCAACTAAATAAAGGTCTATAAGGCAGGATGTGGACTTCAAGTGCAGGTTTGCCTGCATTCAGAGTCCCAGGCAGACTTCTTTGCAGTAGTGGAGTCTTACTCTTTTGTTCTCTTAATAAGTATAAAGAAAGCAATTCTTCCTGTTTCCTGAAAGTAACTGAAGACAAACAGAGATCTGGTTGAGTTCATAAAATCAGATGTATCAAGCAAGTACAAACTGTTTAGAGGGAAAGAAACTTACTTTAATGAGGGTTTTTCTAGTGTATTTTAGCTTTTTCTTTTAGCCATGTCAGCTTTAATTAGCAGAGGAAGGACCTAGAATCTTGAAGAGAGATCCAACAAAACAGAAATCTCTGCAGTAACCAACGTAGCTCCCTAGATAAAATAGAGCAAAAAGTCCCTAAAGTTTTAGATGCTAAGGTTTTTAAGGATTTGTATATCTAAGTAAATCCATACAAAATAACTTTCTTAAATATGTTGCAAACTTTCTAAGTAAAATACCTGTAGATATTTCTGTGCCAATACAGAAACAGAAAGTTTTCTTTTCCTCCTAAAAGTCATTTGATCTGTACTAGACCATGAGATCTCATGCATGACCATTGACTGCTTTAGGGCTTTGACTTAGGATGAACTGGTGACTAGAAACTTTCAGCAACTTTGTTACTTGCATGTATCAGAAATTATCAGAAGTTTCAACAGGGATTTCATGCTGCATTCAGCCTTCTAACCAAGAACAGCTTTTGCATCACATGCTATAACACATTTTCAAGAATCCTGTTACCTTAAAATATTAAGTTTAGCCTAATGCTCCACAGTTGTCTTCTGTGGATGTCATTTCAGTATTGTAATTAGAAGAAGCTAGATTACTAAGATGTCAAAATTGAATCCTCTTAGGTAGAAATGGCAGGCATTTTGTACACTGAAAAGCTTTGTCTTTCTTTTTAGGAACTGGCTTACCGAAAAGAGAAGGTGAAACCTGAGCTCATTAACAAGAAAATAGGAATCAGGTGTGTTGCTGCAAATGAAAACATAGTTTCCATTAATAACAAAAAACGTATTAGAAAACATTGATTATTGCATTGTTTTAAAAATGTTTACATCATGTGATTTTTTTTTTTTTTTTTTTTTTTTTTAATTTATCAAGAATTCAGGAGTTATCTTGGGTAATTAGATCCACTCTGTAAGACTTCTGTTTTCAAGGAAAGTGAATGATTCTTTATGGCCTCACACAACCGTTATGAAATAAAGAAAAATTACCATCTCAAGAGTCAGAATCTGAGGTGGTTCTGATTGAATGCTAAGTCTATGTACAGTCCATAAAGCACTTGGAGATTCTTCAGGATATACGGCAATGCAGGGTAAACATTGATTACTTTAAAAAGCCAGTCAATATATTGCAAGATCCATAAATTACTACTCTCTTGTTT
This sequence comes from Haliaeetus albicilla, assembly GCF_947461875.1. Lineage (NCBI taxonomy): Eukaryota > Metazoa > Chordata > Aves > Accipitriformes > Accipitridae > Haliaeetus > Haliaeetus albicilla. The sequence continues at coordinate 23,564,289 of NC_091491.1, read as the reverse complement.
TGTTTCAGTGAAACTCCATCAAGCCTTGCAAAGCTGCTGACTAGGATGTGTTTGAAGTCACACGTCACAGGGAATGGGAACAATATAGAGATTGAAATCCCTCCTACCAGAGCGGACATTATCCATGCATGTGATATCGTCGAAGATGCAGCAATAGCTTATGGTTATAACAACATTCAGATGACTATTCCGAAAACGTACACCATAGCTAATCAAGTAAGATTGCCCCTTCAAATAAATGCTCTGTTGTCGGTAAATGACTAGTGCATGCCAGAAGGGCTTTGGGGAAAACAGAACCTAGGAATTAAATATTTTGACATGCTTTGCCTTAAGAAGTATTTACCATGGATAGGATACAAAACAGATGCTCCACTGATTTGAATAAGTCCAAGACCAGTGGTTGCTGGTACTTGAAAAAAGACAGGGTTTAAGTAGGGAGCCCATATTAAATCTCTAATTGGGAGATTCATATCCTCAGGCAAGCCTAAAGGCAGCTGGTTGATGCTTTCAAAAATTTTAAGCACACAAGCATAGTACCTCCCTAGTGAATTCACCATAATGTAACAGGCGGAATCACCTTGGGAAAGAACAGAAAAATGTTTTTAGATGGAAGTTGAAAACTTTTTTGTTTCATTTTAGCTCCCCCTCAATAAGCTCACCGAACTTCTGAGACTGGACTTGGCAGCTGCTGGATTCACTGAAGCACTGACTTTTGCCCTGGTATATTATATTGATTTCCTATTTTTCTTAGTTGCGTGTTGGAACAGTGATACAGCCAAAACTGCAGCGGATGGTCTGAGGATATGTTGTTGTATAAATGTACCAGTATTATCCGTTACTGTTTTGGCAGGTGATTGTTTGCTAGTGCTTTGGAATTATAGTATTTTGTGAGTTTGTAGCTCAGAGAAATTGAATGAGTCACTGTTAATGTGGCATATAGTTCTAAGTATAGAAGCGAAAATAGCTGCTGAAGTACTGTTTTTAGTTTAACTTGATAGGATGAAATTGTAAGACAGCAAGTCTTTCTTGAGATTTTGATCACCAGATGTGAAATTCATCATAGTTTGATAATCTGGAAAACAAACATAAAGGTTTAGTACTTTCTGGTGGATATTACTACAGTTTAGAGATTACCCTGTTTCTATTTCTCTTTTTAGTATTGTCACTTTCTCATGTTTCCATGCATTAGATACCAAGCTGATATGTAGTTATGCAGTTAGCAAAGAGTTTATTTTAAGAATACCTGTAAAAAAGTTACAATGCATGCTAAGGGGACACAAATTCCTCTGTAAATTTCACCACAGGTATTTTGGTTTGGTTTTTTTTTTTTTGCATGGAAGAACAAATAAAAAAAGAGTAATTGTTGTTCGTGGTTGCAGGTATTATTCATATTATTTGTTACAGCCATGCCAGTAGTCTTTTACCAAGAATTAGGACTGTGCAGCAGCATGTTCCACTCCAGTACTAACAGCTGGCATAATTTCTAATACTGAAATTTTGCAGCAGGGTTGTTTTGTTGAAATAAAATGTTTAGCAGGCCATCTTTGTGATGGCCACTTGTTCATACCCCTTTGCCATAGTTGTGAACTGGATCAGAGAACCTGATCTACTACTATTAAAAAAAAAAAGTTAAGTACACCCTTGTGCCCTCCAAATGTATGTGGTAACTGTCCATACGTGGAGACTGGCATAGTCAGCTACTGAAAATACACTATACATTTTAGAAAATCCTTTCTGTTGCAAGATCTGCTTAAAGCCTTTGCCTTAAAGTGCAATTTATGGGCATTTTAGCATATGGGGAGCTACCACCACATATTCTATTAAAACCTCTGCGGAATTTCTCAACCTTTTCCTGAACTTAAAACTTGCTAGATGGCCAGAAATATACATCCCTGAACGTACACAACCTTTTAAGAGGTAGCTATCTGATCACAGATCATTTTTTGATAACTTACTCAAAGATTTTAAGATACAGTGATGCAGGCTCCTAAAACACTTACACGCATTTGGAAAGTTCAAGTATTGCAACCAAAATTAGTAATCCATATGGATTGAATAAAATTTTAACACCTTCAGATTTCATGGAGCTTCAAAAGCAAAATTTGGACTAATTCTAAAGCCTGAAAAATATATTCCAGCTTTAATATTTTGTTATTAACTCAATTAAGTAACCAGGACAATAACTAGTATTACTTCCTGCCTCGCTAGTATTTGACAAAGATACTCAGACTGCCTGTGGTAGTACCATGTTGGGGAAATAATATGTATTACATGGTCAAGCTTTTATAGATTTTCCTTATTCATTAATAAATATAATTCAATTTTTTCAGCACTGAATAGGTAATATGCTTAAAAACATTGAATATATTACATCACTACAACTGAGGACCCTTATGAACTGCAACAGCAGAATTTTGTTAGATCATGCAGTATATCATGGTATCACATTACATATTTGTATTTCTGCTGTGGCATGATGAAACCCACAGTCTGCTGTGTCACCAACACGGTATCAAAAGACCAATGTGAGGCCTATGACTGTGAAAAATACCATTTAGGCTACAAGATTCCGTAGCCTAGTGTTACAGGACAAACACTGCTTATGTATTTGTGCATACAATCTGTTTCTTGGTTTGAGCCCCAGATTATACTTTTACACAATAACATTCCTTTCTATGAGGAGCTCCAATGTAGCCAAAATGATTTAGTTAAATCACAGTAACATACCATAGTTTAACTGTTAAACTGTGTTTAACTGTTTTAACACAGTTTTCTCCTCCTAAGGTCAGCATTCATTTAAGATTTTTTTTTTATTATTCAATAATCCACTTTTTCAGATGGTATCATCTACTCATTTTCCTCACATTTGGTCTATCAACACACTTTTTGGAGTGCTGCCAACGCAAAGGGAACACCTCTGGAAGACTGCAGTACACTAGCAAATCCTCAAATACATGCCCAGTCTGCTATTGGTTTCTTTAATACATTAATAAAGCTATAAATTCTGGAAATCTGTAGTGTGGATCTTATCAGTAGCATCTGTTGCTGTATGTGCACAGACATCATCTGAGCCTGATAAAGTGCATGTGTATTGCTTTACTGACCAGCTTAAAAATACACCTTGAGAATAAGGGCTTTAAAAATACTCCAACTCAAAAAAAATGAAAACAACAATGAACTATGAGAATCTTATGCAGCTGTGAAAATTGAAGGCTTGGCCATACGACCTGTTTTTCATAGACAGTACTTTACTTTCTCTAAGTAGCCCCTAAGGGATTGTTTTCTTCGTGAGAAAGCTTGGGTACCAGTCCCTTTACAAGTGCTATTTTCAGAATAAAATACTTTACCCACTGCAAGTCAGGGGGCAGAATGTGAGCCTCTGTTTTTAAAACAGATGACAGCAATCCATGACAGAAGCCTAAACAAACATTTGCTTTTTTTTAACTAGCTTTATTTTTGTTAGTAATTAACATTTGTAGATAAACCAGTTTGCCTACTTAGTCTTAAGACTGGGGCTTAGTTTTTATTATGAGTAGGTGTTGCACATGAGAGCATAATATTATAGGGCCTTGGAGCAAGTGCTACAATTGCATTGTTCATTCTTGATATAAAATTTTATCATTGGCTTACTGTCTTTTAACTACTTGACCTTGCTAGTTTTTTGTCTCTTCTTCTCAGTGTTCTCAAGAAGACATTGCAGATAAACTTGGCATGGATATCTCTGCAACAAAAGCAGTGCGCATAGCAAACCCCAAAACTGCAGAATTTCAGGTGAGATAATTCTGGTCAAATTTTGAGAGCAACATTGTCACAGATTCTGTATTTAAAGAGGAGAGAAAGGAACCAACAGGAAATTAAATTTATAAAATATAGAGCTACTTTTCCTGCGTTGAAGAGGATGTGCAGATTTATGTGCTAAACTTGGTAGTCTTCTGTTACTCCTTCACTGAGAAATACCTTTTTCAGTGTGAAATACTACTAGCTTTTCAATAGCGTAAAATACCATGCTCTGTGTGACAGCAAGTGGCAAAATTGAGCTGTCTTATTATAGAAAATCCCAGGTGATTGATCAACTCCTGCATTTAGAAAAGCCATTCAATATAAGTGGAACTACTAGACCTGGCAATCTCTAAACTTTGTGAGCTCTGGATATGTTTTTTAAAAAATTATTAACTATTATTACTCTTCCTTTTTTTAAAAAAAAAATCTGTTTTGCTCTTTAAGTATTTTAATACCCATTTCTAGCTCATTTCATCTTTGCTAGAGCAGAGAGTGAGAGCTCAAGTACAGTATTGTCAGCAGTTCTGAAAATACCTGAAAGTGTACCCATAGTTTTTGCATTTCTTTTAGAGAGTGTTTTTTTAAAAAGATGCTTTCATTACTTTACAGGGAAGGTAAATTTAGAGGCTTTTTTGTTTCTAACCTAAGAAATACAAAGGTAAACACGCTTTAGAAAGGTTTAGAAAAGTTTCACCAGTTTGTGGGTATTAGTGTTTTGTGATTTGTTGGGTTTTTTCCCCTCAAGATCTTCTTCAGTAAGTCTGATTTCTCTGAGCATCTAAAATACCTTTCTGGATCTTATCTCTAATGCTGAAAACAGTCTTCTGCTGCTTTGAGATTGAAGAACAGAATTTTGGGTTACCTTCATGTATTTTCTGTTCTATTTGGTACCATAAATAAGCAGTCATGCAAGACACTGTTGTAATCTGTTTAGGCTATTATCACCTGTTTATATATATCATTTGGCATGGTGATTACAACTGAGCAATACAGAATGTACCACAAACAAACAATACTGAGTGTGAACAAAACGAGAAAAAGTGGCAGCCCCTCCAGCCAGGTACAATTTCAGATTCCTGTTCTTCAAAGACTGCAGGCCTTTGCAGTAGCAATGCTGCTAAGCTGTTACATTATTGGCTGAACATTCCTTGTGGCAAAAATAGCCTCAGTCTTTCAAAATCTGTAGGCCTCCCTGAAAATTGGGAAGGATTACTCTTTGTGATGCACTATAAACTTTGAGCTTTAGATGTTAACTGTGACAGCATTCTCAGGATGGCTTTTTCCCCATCCCCTATTCTCTGCTAGAAGACAAGGGCAGGATGATGCCAGGGACCCTATTCCAGCTGAGTGTGCAGCTGGAACTCTTTATTGGTTAGGAAAAGGTAAATAGACAGAAATGCTGCATGACCAATGATAAGAAGTAACTGTGGCTGAGCACATGGTAACTTTTTACCTGCAGTCAAGCTCCATCCCTTTTCCATTAGATTAACTGAATCAGACTCTTCCAGTTAGAAAAAAAAAATTTAAAATGGTGCGCTTCTAAGGAGGTATTTGAAGGGAGAACACAGGAAATATATGTGAATGTATCTGTAAGAACAGTAATATGATTGCCTCTTGCTTGGTTCTTTGCATACGTTTTCTGTGTATTTCATGTTGTCCACAACTGCAATCTGAATGTTTATGTTTCTGTTACTTATGTTCTGCCTATATCATTGGCTGATGTCAGGAGGTATCAAGATAATATTTCAGATAGCACTTAATATTTCCAAAATAACACTTAATACCTTTTGCATAAGTGAGATTAAATTTATGGGAATTTTTTTGCACTTCTTTCTATATTATTTTTCTACCCTGCACTGTAGCTCAAGCATCTGTGAAATGATACCTATTCTTAAGCTCACATATACGCTCTTTCAGAAAATGCAGTATAAAGAACATGCAGAGAATGTACATTTTCAAGTTTAATAATTCTAAAGCAAAGATGCATAAACAGAAGAGATAAGTGCAGTATTTACACCTGACTCTTTTAAACTCTTGTTACAAATGAGCAAAACAAAAAATAAAGAAACCTAACGTTATCTATTTTGGAAGGTATTTCACTTGCAGCATCCATGTTTGTCCTGCAGGTGGCACGTACAACCCTCCTTCCCGGGCTACTGAAAACTATTGCTGCTAACCGAAAGATGCCCTTGCCTCTCAAACTCTTTGAGATTTCTGACATTGTAGTAAAAGATCCTAATACAGGTAAGAGAAGGTTCCTCAAAATCTTTGATAATGGAAATATGTTTACATACAAAATGGTAATAGTAAGTAAATCTGTATTTCTTTAAAAACATAATAGTCATTACTTACTACATAGGTTTATTTATGTGTATAGCACAAGAGTTAAGAGACTGGCATAACAGGCTACATTTTAGAGTGGCTAGAGATATGGTTCCGTTTTAAATGCTCTCACAAAAGTGCAAGTAGGTACATTGCAAATATTTTTAGGCACCTAAATATCCCTTAAAATCTGTTAAGAATACTGCAAGACTGCAAGGATAAATGCAAGACAATTTTGCACCAAGAAACCCTGCTCTAAATTGCTTATGTTGATGCACCCCTTTTTACTTGCTCTTAATGTAGTGCTCCTTTGTATTCTTATCAGGGGTGTAACTCATGAGAGAAACTACCTGCTGGTAATGTTATCAAGTGGCACAAACCTTGGAAAGTAGTAAATATCGAAGGCATGCTGCTATTACAGTACTAGAGCCTGCTTAAACTGCTGCAGTCTCAAAGATGTGCAGTGCTGTGCCAACTGAAAAGCAGTACGTCTTGAGCCTGGGAATAGCAGGTTGTATTTGCAGACAGATTCTATTCTGGACAGCTGTAATTCAGAGGAAAATTTTGGGGTCAGTGTGTCTCAACATGAATCCGTTTTCCATCTTTCCATCTTCTTTAAACAGGATTGCTTGTATTTGTTCTCCAAAATTATCTTCTGGAAAACTGACAACCAATATGAAGAAATAGATTGGTAGCACAGATACAGGGTAAAGAATGGAGCACGTCTGTGTATAAAAATGTATACTTAAATAAAAAGCTCAACAGTATAAAATTTCCTCTCTCATCTATAAAAGATTTTCCTTATCTTTCCACTTCATCCAACTATGCTAAGAAAGCATGGCTGCCTTTGAATTGTTCTGTGACCTTAATTGTATTACATGAAACAGCCAAAGCAGCTAGTTCACTTTTCAAAAGCTTCAGTGAAATCCTTCCTGTGTTTCGGGACCTCTTTGCACTGATTTCACTTTACAGGATCAAAATTTCAAATTATCTTTTTTATCTAGAAAAATGTATCAAAGTAAAATGAACTGTAAAAATGGATTTTTAAATGTTAAATTTTTTTTTTAAATTTACTGATTAATTTATTTCTATATGGTGTATTGGGGAAAAGGAGCGCACAAGCTACAGCTTTTGGGAAAAGTGCACGTACACTGAGTTACAACTCTGAATGAAGTTTTGCCTCAGTGAAAAAGGCTGACATTACTTTAAATTCAGCAGCAGAAATGGTTCTGTTGTTTCATTATCTGGTTTCAGATTTTAGTGGTTGTGTTTAAAGGTATCTGGGATCTGCAAAACAAAGGTTTATATAAAGCATAAACAAAATGGCAAGTAAATTGCTTTGGTGGTGAATTTAATTTGTAGATTACTTTTTAAAAAAAAAAAAAAAAGCCTTGCCAAGCAAAATAAGCCGTTTTAGCAAACCATGTAGACTTTTTTTTATTAAATACAGACAGTTTGGTGGTGCAGCTCATTCCTTGTTGGGCATGCAGTTAGCTAGAATGCAAAAAACATGGTACAGATGGCAGAATAACATCAGCATTCTTCAGAACCAAGAGTGGGGCTATTTATCTTGGACTAAGGAGTGTGTTTATTCTGATTTATAAAATTTGCAAGTTAAATTGTTACTTTTATTTTGTGTGTGTTAACTGTAGCTCTTGAAAGCTTTCATTTATGTGGATGGCTGCTTAACAGTTTTATAAAGACTGATTTTGTAGTGTACTTCATTTTGATGGTAATCATTGCAATAGATGAAATAATGATGAATAAAGACTTCTGAGGCAGCAGGTTTGTGCCCTATGCTCTTGGGCAGCCCTCTCATGGGTTGAGCACTTGCAGGCTGTAAACAGTATCTGAAATTGTTTTTAATGTTGTGTTTAGTACAACTACTGTCTTTCCCAAATTTACTTTCAAAATTAAACTTGCCTGATAAACAGTTTGAAAGGGGCGGCGAGAAAGAAATAACTGGTAACTCTGCAGCCACTGAAAAATGTGGGGTTGTCCTCTCACATATGGAATGAGATTTCCTGCAGAACGCCTATGTCATCAGACTGACTAATTTAATTTTATTATTTCATGATTTTGGCATGCAGGATTTCCAATTAATAATTTAAAAAGTATGGGTCAAAGAGTACTGACATTAACTGTATTTGAAATGGCATCTTGCAGTCATTCATGTGTGAATGAACCTAGCTCTTTCAAACACACTGGTTTTTAATAAAATACCTTCTTACACAGAACTCATGCTTACCAAGGTGAACTGAACATATTTTTCTTCAGACATATCTGGCAGAAAGGTTTGATGTACTAAATTAGCAAAACATGTGCCAGATTTAATACAAATAAATGGAACCAAATCTGAGCAGAAAAGTTTCTTCTCAAGGCAGGAGGAAATGTGCTTATTTTGAATATGTTACACAGCATCTGTGTGGTTAACTTGTAATACTAGATAGTCACTTCTGGTAGGATAGTTACATTAGTTCAGCATATAAATCATCACTTTATACCACCAGTACTAATGAAGAATACCCTTTCTCTCCCTTACCACAACAAAATAAATTAATCCATTAGAAAATCACCTCTGACCAGTTATCTTGGAGAATCTGGCAAACATGGTAGCACACATTTCGGCACAATGTACACATTTGTGAGTAGAGCTGCTGCCATATTTTGAAGCATTTTCCCAAACTGTCTGGAAGTGGTGGTTATATGCAGAAAATAGTTCTGGATTTTTGTGAGGCTAAGATACAAGTTTAAATGAGCAGGTGCCCCCTTTCAGTTCACCAAGTCATTTTTCTGAAGCATCTCTAATCTGGAAGAGGGCAGCATACAACACTGCTTTATCTTCCTCTGCACTCTTTTGGCTCACATATTCCTAACCAGCTGCCCATCCTTTGGATTGTTTTTCAGCAGCATCCCCAGGAAGTGCTTTGAAGTCTCAGAAATATATATGTGTGTGTATATATATATAATCTAGGTTGACATATTTGGCAGGCTCATTTAAAAAATAGAAATGTTTCATGGCATGACACAAGAGATCTCAAGTGAGTTATAAAGAACTGAAGCATTTCTAACATCCACCAGCTTTTGCCTACAGTTCCTAATACTTTCTTTTTTTCTTCCTGTTGCCTATAGTGAATTAACTTCTTGTGTTGTAATACAACTTTGTAAAGAAGTAACTTTTATAACACAGGTTTTTTGAATGCTTGAAAATGCATCCTTTCCTTTACCAAGGATTTCTACAGTTGAGAACACTAGGTATAAAAATTGTTTTGTATGTTTATTTCTCATGATTTAGTTAAGAATAGTGATCTGAAGACACCATTGATTATCTGAATAATAATGAAATTAAAATTTGGATAGTTGTCACAAATTCTGCTAGCATAATGACTCACAGAAAAAAAAGGAAATCATTCTACTGAATGTCTAGCCCAAAGAACGTGCTGTCTTAGGGAAGGGAAAAACATTTTCTTCTTTTCTGTTGCTCAATAGAACACGAAAATAAGTTATCCACCATTCGTGACTGTATTACTGATTAGTATCTTAGTAGAGCTGGGAAGCAGAGATAGATATGATGGGACTGAACAGCCAGCATGCGCAGACCAGAAATCAGATGTTGGATTTATTGCTATTTTCTCCGTAGCCTTTACTTTTCTGTGTTGCCATTTTAACTTCAGGATTGGATTCTCCAGCATTAATTAACTCTGCAAATTATTACAATGACAGGAAAAAGATCCTGAGTGACAAATGCAGACTTACTGCCACAGTAAGTTCAGCTTTCAGTGACTGATGAAAGAACTTACAGCTGTATTGCCAAGTTGCTGCCCTAGAAGTTTTGAATGACTCTTGGCTCAAAAAGGCTGTGCTCTCATCTTTTGTGTAGGCTCTTGCTCCTGCATTTTGCAGTCCTTTTTAATCCATGCATTTCTAGTCACTTGGTAAATTTTTTCCCGTTTAGTTTTTGACAGATATTTTATTACTAAATGGTTAGTTGGAGCAAATAAACAAGATGTAAATTTAATTCGAAATAATCTCTAATTTCTTATGGTAGATATTAACAGTTCAGGGAACACTCAATGAGTGCTAAAGTTTCTGCTTGTATTGAAGCTCACTGTACATCAAGCACAAAGATCAGCTATGGCAGGTCAGACCAAAGGCTCATTTAGCCCAATAACCTGTCTGTAACACTAGCTAAAAGTGGTTGACAAGGGAAAAGCACAAGACCGGGTACACATATATAATACTTTCAGAGTGCTCCCTTGTTCTCCGGCCACGAGCAGCTCAGGGATTTCCCAACTCAAACATGGTACTTTGTCTGTAGTAAGAAGTAATAAATTTATCTCCTCTGAACTTCCTCTGTGTCCTCAGAGCCACGTAAACTTCTAGCATTCACAAAATCCTGTGGTGAAGAAGTTTCACTACTTAACTCCATGCTGCCTGAAGAACCCACTCCTTTTCTTGTTTTGAGCTTAGCTCCTGTTATTTTGATGTCCCTTATTTCTTGTATTGAATGCAGCAGCAAACAATTGATGCCTGTAGAAAAGAACTGTCTCTTGAGGTCTGAGGTGCTCAGTTCTGATACTTATATCCAGAACTATGTCAAAGTATGGTTCAGACCACAGGTGCAGCTGTAACTGCCATGAAGTCACTAACCATATAGGGATCTTTAACCGCACTTTCTATGAGCAGTATGCAGTGCAGTGCCTTTTTTCCTGGGAACACTAAGTCCAGCTGAGATGTTTCATGACCAGAGGTCCCGACATGCTCAGCATGAACATAGGTTGACTGTGTAAAGAACCCAGTTCACCCTGGCATATACCTGATTTCATGTGCCTTTCTTTTGGGTAGTTTCTGGAAAGAAATATGAAATCCCTATGCATACAACTATGTCACATGGTGCTGCCCTACCTTAACCTGCAGACCAGACAGATTTGCTCTATTTACTCATTCCTTCTTCATTCCTTGATGACCACTGAAGAAGTTCTTACTCCCTCTTTCACCTCAAACATTACAAGTATTTATAGGTTAGAAGGATTTTTGTTTGTGGTTTTTTGTATTAAAGGGAATGCAATTGCTGTCAGTAAATACATTTCCTCCCTATATCTAATCACAGTTAAGTGGAAGAGAAAGATGAGAATGTCCATCTAGACATGAGCAACTAGGAGACTACAGAAGCCAGAGGACTCTCTAGAAAGGGAAGAAATCTACGCGTGAAAATCTGGCTGTAACTTGTTGCACTATGTGTCAATATTACGAAGAAGTGCAGTACAGAAGGAGATCAGCTGATGACTCACAGTCCATGCTATATGCATGTAAGCTGTCCTTTTGACTAGCTCTAGTCTGATGATGTATGCTGAATGCCCTTGAATGGTTGAAGCTATTCCGGTGCCCTTCTGGAACACCTGTACTGACAATTGCAGGTGAAAGGAGTCTGGTTTATATGCTGCAGGGTTGCTTTACAGTGTGAACAGGAGCACAGTAAGTAGGGATGATCAGGAGATTTCCTTCAGAAGTGCAGGTCTGGTCCAAACTGAAATGCAATGTATATACTTAACATGCTGGCAAAGCATGTGAATGTTTAAAAGAAGAGGACAGTCACATAAAGAGTCCTTCCCTGGTTTCAGCAAACTTTGCCCTTGTATACGCCAACCTTGCTGAACACATGCTTGCACTTTAACCTTGAGAAGGTAAAGACCTGAAGGCAATAAACGAGTACTGCATTAATCAGTATTTTGAATGTCACTGCTACTAATTGGCAGCTGCGACAATAGACTTGTTACTCTATTCCTAGATTGTTCCTCTCAAAAAGTGAAAATGTTGAAACCCATAATTGGTAAAGCTTTGAAGTAGGCCACAGTAGTCCTAGAGAGTGCAATGGTGTAGCCTACAGGTACAAGTATAACAACATGCTACCACATACTCATTTTTAAAGTTTAAAAAAGAAAAACATATTTTGATTAAATCAATAATGTAAGAAAACTTACAGCAGGGAGAAGGCAGGGTTTTGACTTAAGGAACTGTCCAAAGTGGGAGACACTTGCGTCACAGTCTTGAGTTTGTGCAATGTAGCACGTTTTTCGTAGTCACTTGGTTGTGGGGATGTCCAAGATGATCATGAAAAGCATCAGTTGTGATTTGGAAACCTGGGTGAATTTAGATTTTTCATAGATCATCATGCTAATGTTATTACTCATTTCAAGTTGTGGGCTAGTTGTTTTGTACTGGTAGTTATTCTGCAGCTGAGTTCTATAAATATTTAGCTTTCCCACCAGCATCACAAGTTTCTTGATGCTTACTGTGTATTTACATTTTGGCTAGTCTGTTTTTAATTTCTTTAACACGTATGCTTGGTACCTGTCACTGTGTAGAAGATGCTTGTATGTAACAACCCTGTTTCCTGCCCAAGGCACAGGGCCTTCTTTCTTTACATTTCTTTCTTTACATTTCTGACTGTGAGAGTCCAGTGGGTTAAAGAAATCCCATTGTTTCCTCAGATTATATGGCAGGTGTGTCAGAGAAGCCATTTTGCATACTCTTTTCTCCTTTCAGCCACAAGTGCCTCGTCGTACAGCAGCAGCAAACTGCTACAAAAGGCAAGGTTGAAAGTGTGATAAAGTTTCCCAGATAACATAATTGTTTCCTTCTTCTTCAGATGTAGGTGCAAGAAACTACAGGCATTTCTGTGCAGTTTATTACAATAAGAGCCCAGGGTTTGAGATTATCCATGGTTTGCTGGACAGGGTCATGCAGCTTCTTGAAGTACCACCAAATGAAGAGAATGGCTACACAATCAAGGCAACTGAAGGTAAGGAAGACAGAGCTGCAGCATACAGCAGAGGTTGTTCTGGAGCTCAAATGTTCTCCTACAATCTGAGGTGAATTTTTGGTTGTTCTCAGCAGTAGGCACTAAGGATTAATATTATTATATATGCTATCATACTGCGGTATGATGAAATGACAATGAAAAGGCATTAACTGCATTCACTGATTGTAAAATGGGATTGCTGTCCTTCTGTGAGCTATTCTGAGTAGTTTTACATAAATTGTGAGTTGACAGCTTTTTAAGGAGACTTACAGTAAAGCATATGCCATGAGCTTCATGGACTGTTCATAATGAATTAATCTGCTGATTGCAAGGGTAAGTCGGAATTGACTGAATTGATGAGTATGCCAGGTATCCACTGTATTCTCTTTGGCCAACAGTGCCTGGAAAAGACAACTTCTTACACCTGATCTTTTAGTTTATAGCTTTATCTACAGCTTTTACTCATATGTACCTTTTATTTACATATTCATAGGAAGATGTATATGCCTTATATATCTTTTATTCAAAGACCTGCTGTCTTTGATACTGAACCTGCTGCTTAGACAAGTAGTTGTATAACAGCCCTCTTCCTTCTCCTTACAGGGTGAGCTGCACATGAATTAAAAATAACATCCTTAAGTGCAAAATCTCCTCTGAGTATGTGCATATTCATGTAAGAGAGAAAGCAAGCAAGTTGACCCCATTACTTCATTGAGAGAGCATAGGTTGATGAAAGAGAGCAAGCATCAGCATCCCATCTATTATGCTACCTAAAATAACAGTGTAGTAAATACAGTATAGAAAAGTAAGACTGCAGGGATAGCAGCTATGTTTTACTTATATGTCATGCATTGGTGTTCAGAGATATGAGACACTGACTCAAATTGACTCAGCTTGAAGAAGTGCCTCCATTCTGCACTTACTGGAACAAGTGGCACTGACAGAGAGTCCCTGACAGCCTGACCGAGCTTGCCTATTCACAGAACTTTAGTGAAAAATTGCTAGATGTCTCCCTGTTTTGCAGTGCCCTGCCAAGATGCCAAACACAACAGTTCAGCTAAGTGGTCTCCTAGCACTTTAATGCACGTTTGTGTCATATATACTGACGCTTTTTTTTCCTCCTGTTGACAAAGTACTATTTTGCTCAGTATTATTTAGGCAGACTTTCAAAAGGTTTATTAGAATACTGTTAATAGGATGGCCAGGTTGACCAGAGGAATTCTGCCAAGCACAGAACAAGTAATAGCAAAGCTTCTTATTTGGAAGGGGGGTGCAATGGGGGGGTTGGAAAAGCCTCTGGCAGTTGGGTACTCAGCTGTCATTGAAGTCAAACCAAACTGTTAAATTCCTTTTCAAAATTCTTCTGTAGCTCATTTTTGAATAGACATATCAAGAATTTGCTTTAGTAGTGACAATATTTGAAAGTCTTTTCTATCTTGTATGGTAGCATTTCAATGATGTATGGCTGGCTTCAAGAAACTGGAAAAAAGACCTCAAAAAATAATCCAAACACAGTGAAGAAGTTATTTCTAGATACTAGTACTGTTTAGTATTCCTGATGCTGTGGGATTTGTAATGCCCATTCAAAATCCCTACATTCCCATGACGTTACTCCACAATGCATTTAGTGTAAAGGACAGATTATGCCTTGTCATATGCAATATATTACAAGCAGTTTGTGGCTTTTGGCTATAGACAAAGAAAAAAGTACCTACTACTTTCTGTTTCACTAGTGATTCAGAAACTCTCCTGGGATGGCATGTAGACTGCTTGCAGTTCTCTCGACATTGGAATTTAACCTTGGTAACAATGCAGATGGCTGATACTCTAGTACCATAGTGAATGCATTGTCACTGCACCAACTTACTTAAAAGACCTTCACTTCAGACAGAGATGGTTGGAAGTCAAAGTAGTTTGGGGGATTTTGTTTGGTTTTAGTTTTTTGTTGTTCTGTTGGGTTTTTTTAAACTTGCTTTGTAATCTGTTAGTTAAGCTTGTGTGAGAGAGAAAGTGTCAGCAGATGATGGAGTAAGGTCAATTGCTGAGTGAAAAAAAAAAATATCCTGTAACATCTTAAGAGACTGCAGGATCCTGAAATAATTCAGACGAACAGTGCAAGTTACTTCAGAGGTTTTAAATCAGGACATTACCCACGGCATGGATTTTTAGATGTATGTTTATGGAGCATGCTTTTTTTTATTGCCTGTGCCAAATTAAAATTTGTACAGTGAGAAATGGGTTTATCCTACAACTCTGATTTAGAAAGATCCTAGATACTTTTTCTGTATGTGATCTTAAGCAGAACTTGAGACTAGTAAACAACACAGTGTAAAGGTAGGGGTTTAGTCCAGTTGTTTTTATTCCTTGTGTAACTGATTAAAATAGTTCCAGTGATTATTGGAAAACAATACAGGGAAAAAGTGTTGTTTTAAATGAGCAATAAAGAATAGATAGAGATGTATTTGGCACATATTTGCCTCTTTTCCAAATTCACTTTGAAAAATGAAATGCCCGTACTATAAGTCCTGTTTGGTCCATATGTGCAAATCACGGTTATTTAAGCTCCTTCTGTTCTACCAACACCTAAGTGCCTTGTGATTTGACCTTAAGGTCAGAGCCTGTTTGCCTTTATAGCAACACCTGTGAAAAAATTACAGATGCTAGAAAATATGGGTGAAATTGTGATGTTCCCCTGGCCTTTGCACTACGCTTTGGTGTAATCTGAGCTAAGTAATAAATGGAGAAGAGCTGTTTAGAGCAGCCTTAAGGAAGAGGGGTTTGAGTGACTGAATTCAAAGATTTCAGCGTATATTTGGCACTCAGTGCTTTTCAGTTTCTTAAAGTGACTAATGGAACCTTTTTTTTTTTTCGTATTACCACGTTTGAAAGACAGAACTCTGAAATGCTCTCCATTGTCTTAAAATGCACAGAAAGGACTTTCTGATATGTGGTGAATCCTATAAATACTGGCCTAGAAAAGCATTTTGGTTTTTTCATTATTTGTTTTATAGCATAGGCATCCATAATCAAACATAGATAGAAGAGAGTATGATTATCACATAAAACTCTTCAGATTTTAGCCAGTTCCATACCATTAATAGAATGTAAAGATCAGTATGGATATGTATGAATAGGAGGTAAACAAAATAAAATCAAACTTTTTAAACTATAAAAGTATGGGTAGAAAGAACCAACAAATTTGGTCATATATTGTCAGGTAATTTAATAAAATTTTTTATTTTTAAATTCACTTTCATTGGTTTCAGTTCCCTTGAATTGAAAACTAGAGGCATTCTGAAAATTATATTGGAAGGTATTCTTTGTTTCAAGTTTTAATCTCTGCAGGAATGGGTATGTTTTCTGCAACATTTTGGTCATTTTGTACTTCTGGATGACCATCTGAGATAAGTATTTTCGTCCAGAAATCCAGACCATCATCACAGGAGGTAATGTTAATCATGGGATTTGGGTCCACAGTAAAGTCTTACTTAGGCTAAAAAGAATAAAAAAAGGCTTAGTAAGTACTGACAGTGGATCCTATATCACAGAATTCAAAGGAGTGGTATGAAGTGTAAGGTATAATTATCCTCACTGGTATTGTAACATTTAGAATGCCTGTCCCTTATTTCAGGAAAGAAACCCTAGTTTTGCAGTACCTTCTGAGAATCTCTGTACTTTGCAAATGGAAGTTAATTGGACACAAGCTGTTTGAAAAGGGAAAATAATATCCAGATTTTATGAAAATGAAGCAATTTGACAGTTTCACAGAAAATGTTAATGGTAAATCCGTGCATTGATACTGCTTCACTGTTTGCCCCACTAACTTCCATGACAAAATTGGTATTTGATTGAAGCAGCATTCATTCGTGTGGAAACAAACAGTCCCTGAATAGCGTGAGCATGTGACATGAGCCACTTTTTTGTACATTATTGATTCTTGTGAATTTCAGCTAACTCTGGGATTTTTTTTTTACTTTGTTTTTAAGTAAATGTTCATGCCATTCATTCTTTTAGGGTAATCAACAGCTTAGTAAAGCTGGGAAGTCAGCCTGTTTGTTCAACATGTGTACTTAATAAATGCATACTAAGTCTCGCTTCCTTCAGTAACTGACAGTTGTCTTTCAAAAAAAAAAAAAAAGGAGAAATTGTACTCCTTTCTTTTTACTGCCCTTATTTAATTAAATGAAAGGTGTGGTAAAGTGTAGAAAATTTTAATTCCACAGTAAATCATAGTAATAGCTTCTCATTTGGTAAGGTTTAGCTGTGAAATTAGAGGTGTAATAGTTACCTCCATAACTAAGAACATCAATAAACATTTGCTTTTATAATAATAATTATGCAACAAACAACTTTAAAAGAAGATTTAGACTGTGAACCTCAATTCACAAGACAAGAGGAGGAAAGTCTGGGACTAACTCTGAGTTACATGTATTGAATTGAACCCCGGCATCTATCTCTGGTGATCAGTTTAAATTGGGAGACTGTAATATACACAGATGTTTAGTACCCATGTTGAACTTGGCATTGTTAATACCTGTTTTATTTTAAGGAACTGTAGCTTGATTTCTCTTAATGGCAATCTTGGCCTTTCAGTTGCCTGTCTTGGCAGCCATTGCATTGTTCATGAATGTCAATAATTGTATATTTACTCATAGATAACTAAAGGAAATGTGCCAATTTTACTATGAAGCCTCCAAATATAATTTGTGGCATACTAGAAGATACCAGTCAATTCTTAATCCATTTAAGTGGCATTCAAGAATAGATATTTTATAGGTGCTATTTCATCCCTGTAATTGCATTTATCGTTTCAAATTACCAGTTTGGTAGATAATCAGATTTGTTTGACAACATCCATTTTCAATAAAAACATATCAGCTGGTAATTGACTGTATTCAAGTCCTCTGAATTTCACATTTGCCAATTCCCAAATAATTTTTTTCTCACCAAGGATCAATCTGGATCATCTACCTTGGAATACTGACACCACATTAACATTTTTCTAGTATTACAGAATCCCCCGTGTCTTACTGTAAGTTAACAGCAGCAGGCAGGATATTTGCTTTGAGAATTGCACCATAATTCTGGTGCCTGAGACTCCTAGCATCTCAGAAACATCCTAGTCCTGGCAGACTTAACCAAACATTCTTCACCTTTTCAGTGGACTGGAAGATACCTTATTATAGTCAAGAATACCTTTTTTTTTCCCCCAGATGAAAAGAAATATTTATTAAAAACTTACATATTTCTGTCTCACATAAAATGTTCAACCAGTCTTGTTAGCAGATGAAAGTACTCTACCTACAATTTGTTTTGAATAGCCTTAAAAATCTTTCTAATGCTGTCTGTGTTGCTGCCAGTCATTAATCTTTCCTAATTTATTCAGTTTCCAAGGTGAATTTTCAGCCACTGTTACTAATCACATTTTATGTAGTGCAATTCATTTCTCTCATTTTTGTCTGTAAGTAGCTTTTCTGATTTTTGATCACTTTCACTTCAGCACTAAATATGGATACTGTTTTAGCCAAAAATGTTCCCAGTTTTTGTTGTGAAACTAGTACTACTCATTGATGTTCTTGAAGATCACCCGATCTTCCACTCCTATTTTTCTGTTTAGTACCCCACCCTACCCCCTCCTAGTCAGCTTCATGAATTAACAACACTAAGAGGCAAGGACAGGTTTTTTAGATCTGACTGATTTTAGTCCTTTTACATGTATTACCCAAATTCTCCAAGGGGTTTCAGGAGTTCCAGCACTGATCATTACAATAGCTTAATTATAAGGCGTCTTGCGCAATTGGATGTTTGTCACTAGTTCTTGTGGCTTTTCCAGTGTTGGCCACTATTTTGAGATCTAATGAATTTCAAATTAATTTCTCATCCTTTTCTCTTGAGCAATTTTTCCTGCAGCATCAAGGGAGCTTAGTTACGTGAAGAACTACAGTTCTAACAATTCAAAACTAAATTATCTAATAAAGTGGGTGTGGCTGCTCACTTAATGTACCTTTAATTGTCTATTATCTCTGCTCTTTATTTCATTCCTGTAAATACAGGCTTTCAGATTTATGGGAACTGAATCCCTACAAACTTAGGCCAAGTTTATTTCTGTCTTATAAAGTATCTTCCCACAGTAGTGCTGATGCCTCAAATTTGGTTGTAACTGGATTAAGACCCAAGGAGGTACCTGGCAAAGATATGAACCCGGACAGTTGCTTATGTTATTTAATTAGCCAAAGTGGGAGTCTACAGTGTTTGGAGTTTCTCCAGGTAAACCTGGTTTATCAAAATTTGACATCACGCGTGCACTAGACATCTTGGAGGTCTCTTGCTGTTGCAAGTGATGCAGTTAGGGCAGGCACACAAAGAGTCTGTGGCAAAACCCATAGTTTGGTTCTGGAAATAAGTCTCATTTTATTAGCTTTGTGTTAGACAATTGATTTTTATTATGAAAAAAAGAGGCTATCAGAAGTGAATTTGAGGAGGGCTTTTTCCATTCCTATGGTCATTTCAGCTCTCTTCTGAAAGTTTTTGAACGTTCATTTCTGATACCCTTCAAGTATAATCTGCTTGCACAACCCTTATCCTCAAAAAAGGTGTATCAGAGGAAAAGTACATTATTTTAGCACAGCATGGGTTAATAAAAGGTTTGATGGATTTAGACTTCTTTGTCTTTTAAACTTTCATCACCAAATGACGTTTGACACACTTTTCCCCCACATATGAGATGAGTTCAATAAGAGAACAAAGGAAATATTTGTTTCTCAAATTCAGAAGATTATTTCAGAAGAGAAACTCCTTTGAATTGACTCATTTAGAAGTATGTTTCCTGTAGTGTAATAATGGGAAGAAAAAAATCTATGGTAACTGCAAAAATATTCTGGAGAGGGCTGTCAAATCAACTTGTAAAGAGACACAAGCTATCTTCTCTTACCTTCCTCTTTTTACAAGCACTAACTAACAAAGATTACAATGTTTTTCTTCCCATTGCATTTTATTCTGACAGATTAGGGATGCTCCCAGAAGTAGTAGCATTTCTCCCGACAGTTAGACTTTTTATTTTCTACCAGTTTTTGTCAACTCCCAGAACCATCTAAATCATTGACATTTGTGTGCCTGAGCTCAAGGTGTTAGTTTCTTCCTGACATTAAGTCTTTGCTTTTCTGCTGTTCCTTGAATGGGGAGGCCTCTTCAGAGTTTAATTCTTCCCCCCACTCTGCCCCCACCCCCACAAAGACAGCTATTTTTTTAATCATACATCATAACAAGTCTAACAGATAAGAGTCTTCCTTGCATCAAGTTTTAAACATCTGGCACAGTTTACATTATATAATATAGAACTAGCTAATTTCTATTTTTTCTGTCTGTCTCCTTACATTTTGAAATAGAAAATTATTTCTTAATCATAAACTATATTTTCAATTTTGCAAAGCCTTCTCTAGAAAAGAAATGATTAATCCAAGCCAGTAGCACAAATAGCAGCAAATTGCACATCTCCTTTCTCGGTGAACAGGGGCAGTGATCTAAGTAAGTGGTGATGGTCAGGGTGCAGGTCTGGTTGCATCAGCTTCTCTGGTGAAGTGCTACACTTGACCAGTGCCACAGCTTCATCCTTTGATTCTGTTTTCACCTCCTGCCCAGCCTGCTATGGCTAGAGGCCAACTAAGTGTCTGCATGCCTTCATTTTCACTACAATATTAATGCTAGCAATTGTGATCCTGTCAAATTTATAGCTTGTAGTTAAGCAGTTCTCTGGTCTGGTTTGACTTTTGAACTGTGATACGGAGGCCAAGGGGCAGTGCTTCAAATTTAATCTTGCATACATTTTCTAACATTTATTTATGCAATAAAATTTTAAATGGGAATTTGTAAGATTTTGGCTCAAACTTTTAGATCAACGTGAATGCAGGAGGATCCCAAGATTAATATTTCTGTTGCCCATGGTGGAGGAATTGACTTTACCTTTGCTTGTGGTATTAGAAAACAGTAGATAAGCAAAGAAATGCTGAGCTAGTGCAGACTCAATCCAGTACGTGTGCTGGGCACAGACCTTCCTTGTTTAGGTCCAGGAACAGAATAGCCATATTTGTTGGAGACCCAGTATTGCTTCTGGTCGTGGGCTGGCTCACGCTCAGCCAGTTGAAGCGTTTCTGTTCCTCATGGTGCAGCCATGTGCTTTAGGCACAAGGCGTTGGTTTGCAACAGAAATCTTAGTTGCTAAAACTAAGTGATTAACAGTTCCAGTGACTGCTAAGATTCATCATTTAATTATATATTACTCCACGCTAGTTTGTCAAGTCATTTTCTGAAAGGCATGAAATGTGGTAGCTGTGAAAGCATAACATCAGGTGGCTGTTATTTATCTCAGCAAGTAATGTCAAGTCATTGGGAGGGGAGGATGGCTTGGTCTAGGACATGAAGTGAATAAACAACATGCAAACTAAACATGACATACTGAAGTAGACTTGCAGACTGACTTAGTGCTGGTTCTTGTTATTCTCTAATTCTTGTATGAAAGCAGAGCCTAAAAGCTAAAATCTGCTGCCTTACTGTGCATACATAGAATATGTTATACCCCCTACCATAAAGAATATGGTTTATTGTTTCCTAGTTTCTGACAGATTCTGATGTTTGCAAGGATGAATTATTCCTTTAGATATTTAAAGACGGATAAAAACAGTCATGGAACAGGAAGAAATTAAGTTTTTTTAATATTCAAAGCTTTGTGTTCTCTAACTCAAGTGAAATAGCAAGACGTCATAAAAAAAAAGCTCTTTATTTGGGATTAGGAATTCTCTAGTTTTATAAATAGCTGTGACACAATATCAGCTTAGGTTTGTGACTTTTAGACAGGTCAAAGTATAACGTTTCAGATAAATCTGGATAAATCAGATAAAACTGGCCTAAAAAGCAAACATTAGCTATGTAATGGTAACTCTACAGTAGAGCTGAACTCCAGTGTAGAATTGCTGTTTCTCACAACTGCCACACAAATGCAAATTTATTGAGCTTTATACACAAATACTGATTTCTAGAAAAAACCACAGAATTTGATAGAATTTTTTTCTAGGTTTCCTACTTTCCTGTGTTTTTCTGTACACATTATTTAAGCAGCTACCCTGGTACTCCAGCACTGAAATACCTGAAATCCTGTTACCCAGATCGGTGACCCAAAATGTCTGCTTTCCCTAGCCTCAGCAGCCACCCAAATATTACATTCCATTAGGAAAGGCAGGAACACAGTGGTTTTACCCAAATAATCCTAAGTGTCTGACACTGCTGTAATCCTGAGAATAACACAGGTGAATAAAGAGGAGCACCAAACCTATTACATTCCTGAACCACTTCCTGACATCCAGCAACACCAAACACCTCTCTTAAAGGTCCTGGGATGCTCTTTAGCAAGAATGAAAAATAAATCTAGCCTAAAAGTCTGTGTCAGTCTCTGTTCTCAAGGCAAATGAAGGAAAGAGATTGCTAGCTACACCAGTCCCCAGTTCATCACTGCAACACACTTTAACATGACTAACAACAGTTGACTCTGGACCCAAGCAGTATTATGATTATTTCCACTCTGCTTACAGTGTATTGTAGGTTTGTGTTTGTAAACAATATTATTGATCCCTAAATAGTCTTAAATATACGCAAATACAGAATAGAATATATTCAGTTGTAGAGTTTTATATAAGGGCTCTTATGAGATAGAACTAGTTTTTCTCACACCCTCCCTAAGATACAAATTAATAAAAATGCACCCATTGACTTAGTTGTAACATGAGAAGATGACTGACTGACCACTGCAAATTTGTGGATGATTCTCCATATTCCCTAGCTTCCCTGTCTGCACAAGGACTCTAATATTCAACTCTATTTTTGGATATCCAGTGTACCAGTCCAGGTAAATAATTGATTGTCCCTTTACCCTCTTCTGCTATGCCCTCTACGTGGAGGCTTTTGAAAAAACATAGGAAAAAATCAGAATGAAAGATGTCCTTTAGATGGAGGACATATTCATTCATATCATACAGATATTTCTTCTGTCATCTTTTCAAGCATTAATTATTTTCTTGGGGGCGGGAATAAATCTAAGGTGCTTGCCTTAAGCTTGATTGTACTCATTTGAAGTTCCTGACATGTCATTACAGTTAGGTGTGATCTGGGGAGTGGAGATTGTTCTGGCACAGCTTTAGTCAGGACTTACAAACCAGGAAACTAAAGTTAATAAATATCCCACTAATCCCAAAGTATGTTTTTTCTGGGCATGAGAGTATATGGGGGAAGAACTGCTGACAATATGCAACTTAAGAGCAATTGGTCTCTCAGTATGTTCCAGAAATCACCCAAGATTTGGAATGTCTGTGATTTTAAAAATTAGCTGAAGGTAAATCATCCCATGACACGATATGATTTTGAGGTCGCTGTTGCTTTGCATAAGGTTCTGGGAGCCTGACTGCACTGTGTACATGGGCAAGAAAACGTAGCTGCCTTTTAAAATACTGACTGGTCTGATAGTGTCCTGTGACTTTGCATTTAAGCATTATCTGCCAAAAGAAGGAATTAGTCAAAAATTTGAAGAACCTGATCCTTAAAAGGAAAGCAACATCTAGCTTCACAAAACTAAATTCCGTCCAATGTAGCACAGGTAAAATACTTCACCAGGTGAGTCAGGATGAGGTAGTGAGAGGGCAGCTGGAGTGACTAAGGGGATGGAGCATTAAGATGAAAGACTTCGGAGGCCAGATAAGCTCTGCTCTATTACCTTCTTAAGCTTCAGCTTCCGATGTTTCTTCAAATTATAGGAACAAACGAGCAGGTTTGAAGGCTTAGTGCAACTGTAGGCCTATAATACTACTTTAATCTATTTCTTTTTGAAAAGGAGGGAGAGTAAGGTAGAGAAAAAAAACTGTGCAAGGTGTTTGACAACAAAGAGTGCAGGGAACTCAGAGCTCTTTGAGGGTCAATTAGCCAGAAAATGTGCTAAAGACTACATGCTCTATTGGATTATTGGCCAAAGAATTACCCCAAAGCAATCAAAGTGGCCCTGTTGCCTGAATACAGAGAGGCAATTACAGATTTTGAGGACATGCTACAGAAGCTTTAATTAAAGGTATTATTTCTACATCACTGAACATTGGAAATTAAATTCTTACTTGCAGCCATGAGAAGCAGCTTTTGTCTTTCTCTTGCGTGTAGTATGTCAGCATAAGACATGGCTGGCTTTGGCATCTCTTCTTTAGGAACGCATATTGTATTTCACCCCTTCTCGTAACTACCAATTATAATGTTGACATATTAAGAGGTGGATTTCCATTGCTAGACCTTCTGGCTTCCTCTGGCATTGTATATGTCTCTAGCAGCAAGGACAATACAATCTCTGACTAGATTTCAAGGTGAAGTTTATGAAATACTATTTGTGCACAGAGCAGAAAGGATTAACTATATCAGGAGTGATAAATCTGTTATCCTTAAAATGGATAGTATAGTAAACTACAATTTTTAAATTAATTTTGGCTCTCGATATACTTGATGGTACAACCAACCAGACCTACAAGCGCAGCCTTCCAATATAATTGCACCAGCAGCAAGTGCAGTCCCTTCCTAGCACACCTACTGATAATGGTGCCTCCAGGTGTGCCTTGGTAACTGCTTGACAAGTGAAAGCTTTCTTCAGGAAGATCATGCTCTTCACACCCATACCATTCTTGATGATATTACATACACAGATAAGACAAACTCGATTGTCAACTTTGAACTCCTGCTCAAAAGCTGCAGGTCACAGCTGCTAATTTTTCTGGGAAGGCACCCTTTGGACTCCTTTTGGCATCAAAACTGTATTGAAGCTTAAGAGCACTGGGCTTCAGCTTACGGTATGATTTATTCAAACGAGATAACAGTGCGCGCATTTTTTGCTGATTCCCCATATGTGCAAGTAGCATAAGCACATGTCGTTCATACAGCCTTGACTCTCACTCTGAAGTTTTATACTTCAAGAGTTGACATGATAGTCCAGTCCATAACAGAAGCTTTGCTAGAAATCTAAACCACCATTGCTATTTACTTGATAATACAAGAAACAC
Organism: Haliaeetus albicilla; assembly: GCF_947461875.1. NCBI lineage: Eukaryota > Metazoa > Chordata > Aves > Accipitriformes > Accipitridae > Haliaeetus > Haliaeetus albicilla. The sequence continues at coordinate 23,539,311 of NC_091491.1, read as the reverse complement.
ACAAATTGGGGGGAAAAAAAATCCTTACTTTTGTTTCCTGGTTATTTGGATGAATCCTCTGGTTTGCTGTCCTGCTCTGTGGGTTGCTTTGGTCCTCCCACAACCCATGACTTGTCCGCAGCACAGTGAGGTTTTGCTAGCTCAGATCTCCTTTCCTAGTCTTGGTTGCTCCCTCAGGCAAAGCACTGCCCGCCACTGCAAAATGCTTGTTTCTCTTTTCCCCCCTTTCTGCTCAGATTTTTCACATTTCTTTTGATTTTTTTCTTTCTTTATGTACTTCCCTTTCAATGTCTGAATTTTTTGATCTGAAATTTACATTTGCTCCAGATTCTGGTGCCCTTGCAGACATACATGGACCAACAGCACCCCATCTCAGGCGTGAGCCAACCTTGTTCCCTTACCATGTGTGTGGTCAAAGGAAGAGTCACTAAGATGAGGAAGCCTTAGATCCCCCATCTGTGGGATGCAGTCTGGAGGCCCTTTTGGCAGGCAGGAATATACTTTGAAGCATTCTGTAGTGCAGCCAGTTATCATAATAATAGTTTCATTATTAACAGGAGTTCCTAAACTCTCTGTAAACCTATTCCTCAGCTCATGTTTCTTTGGTGCAAGAGTGAAGTATTAGCTGGACAGATGGGGACCCTAAAGCTTTTAACAGGTTCTTTCATTTTTATTTGCTTATTGTCTGATCTCTTCCAGTCACAGAATTATACCCTGCAAGTGCCATGTCTGCAAAGCACCAGGCACACTAGTCACTGCACTGTGAAGTAACCAACGTTGCAGGGTTGGCTAAACTAGAAATGGAGGGGTGATTTGAAGGTCCTGCTTCCTGCACTTTGGGGAGCTAAATGTTCCCCCTTAATATTAATTATATATTTACCTCTTCACTGCAAGGAAGCACAAAGAAACGTAATATCACGGTCCAGCATCAGTTGCTGCATATAAGATGGTATATATGGCTGAATGCCTAACCCATAGCCTAGAACAGCGTATTCAGAGCCACACTGAGTGTATAGTTTCATTGTACAGGTTTCAGCCACACCAACAGCTTGTCCCGCTCTCTTCCCCTCTCCAGGTGGAGAGCCACCACCTCCCTTTTGGTGGTGGTGATTCACTGATTCAGTTCACTTGTGTTGTGAAGCTGTGCTGTAAGCTCATGGTAAGAAGGGATAAATTTTATTGGTGTTAAGATTCTAGCTAACATAACTCTTCACTTTATGCCATAATCATTAAGCCATTTCATAGTTTCTAATATAATGTCATGAATTGCCATCAGTTTTCAAAGTTTATCACAAATGCATTTGATTTAGTTAAATGCAAGAGAACTTGTACTGACGTTAACCTTCTAGGGAAAGTCACTAGTTGTGGATGTGAGGGTTGGGTAAGGCTTCAAGTCACCCCCACTGCCTGTCCACCTTCTGCCTAACTTCTGACTGACAGACTGACAATTGGTGATGCCCAGATAGCAGAGCATTTCTTGTGCCTGAAAACATAAAATTGTTTCACACAATGGGAAACGGCACAGATCTTTGAAACTGCCTTTGATAGACTGAGTGCAGTATTGTTTTAGACCCCTATCCAGATGTCTACAAGAAGTTTAGAAACAGTTAAGTCTCATCATATAATTGGGTCTAGATGTGCAAGAAGATAAAGTAACTTTCCCAAGGCTACACACAGGGCAGCTCAGAAGAACAGACAAGTCAGACTCAGTTTTTTAACTAACCATATTGTCAAAGCTCTTTTTTTCCTATAGTTTTATAGTGGGGTACTATGCCAACGTTATTAACTTCTGCTTGGTTCTTGCTCTTGTGCCGGTTGAAGCTTACAGTCAAGTTTCTAAAAGAACATCACTGTGTGCTGCTCACATCTTTGGTACAATACCAGCTTTATTCACAAAGAGGAAAGCCTTTGCCACTAACTACAAGGGTACTTTATTTTTAGGTTATGTTTTCATCCACAATCTGCAGAGTGATCTGTATGTGTGGCATTTGTTTCTTTTCTAAATTTGTTCTGTCAAGTTTTATTTTAACACTTGTTTTGAATAGTGCAGCTTAGCAGTGGCAAGTGTCTGTTTGGCTAGAGTCATATGCCAGTAACATCCAGGGGCTAGATAATTTCACTTTTGTACATCCAGTGTAAGTTGTTGGTTTGCGCTAGTAGCTAAGACTGGAACCGGATGATTTAAAAGATACTGGTTCTGAATATTTTTTAAAACAGCCTTTAGGTAATGTTACTGTGATCATTTACTACTGCCATCAGATTTCACAAGGCAGCCAAAATTGAAGTACACATTTAAGTTACTTTGCACTTGCAGCATGTTAGACAAGAAAAAGACCTAATTGCTGTTCTTATTCTTGTAGCTGCAAATTATGACTACAAACCTCATAGGGGACACTTCTTCAATGAACTATTTCCATTGGGGAGCTAACAAAGAATATATCTCTGGGCCTGACCACTAGTGATCAGAGTGTCATGAAAATATTCCTGAGGTTTGAGGTTAATTTGGCTGCTTATTGCCTTTTTTAAATAGCTCTTTGTAAACGCAGTAAAATGTTCTGGGCTGATCCTGAAACTTAAATAGCATTTGGAGCAACCAGAGAGTAAGTTGCCATTAGGAAATTCTTGCAGTCCTTTTGCAGGATGCAGAGGATGCTGAAGGGCTGAGTGCCAGTGTCAGGAGCAGGCAGGGAACAGGACTGGAAGCAGCTCTTCAGCTGTTGTCTTCAAACTGGTGCAGAAGCAAGTAGAGCAGGGATGTTTCTCATCTGCACTGATGCAACCCCATGCATACCCAATAACCAGCTCTTCTTGTAGAAGATGCTTTCTTGGATTTCAGCCTATTGAGATAAAGATGCAGACCAAGGAGTGAGGGCAAGGAAGCTGACTGGTGCCTGATGCTGTCCCTGCTGACCTGTTTAACTTCTGAGTGGAAATCTAGTAAAGGGCCCTTCTCTGCAAGGGCAGTAACATTAAAAACATGGCGGAAGCAGCCTTCTACAGGAGGATCTATAGGATTCAGTGGCCTTGTTTCATCCTCTCCCCTTTCCTCCTTTGAGTTCACAGCATCATCTGCAGCACTACTCACTGGAGGTCCTGTGCACTGTGCCTTGCTTCCACACACTTGCTAGAGGTGGCTTCAGAAGGAGCACCTTGCTGGTTTCATTTGGTTTTGTCTTTTGAAGGGCTATCTGGTCAAAATGCCACTCACCTCAGGACAGAGACAAAAAATTGCAAGCGTAGCTGCTACAGACAAGCTTGAAGATATTGCTGGTATAACCACCATGCATAGATAAATTCCCAGGTACGAAAGGCTTTCCATGAAAAAGTCTGCACAGCTCCTCCAAGTTCTTCACTGCCAATTCAACTACTTTGGGTTTTTCTTTGTTTTTACTTTAAACGCCCAAATAACATTTAAAACTTGGGGCTTGGCTTGAGGTAAGAGGAAGATAATCTTCAGGTTGTTCATTGTTCCACAGTTTTACAGTGTATATGAAACTGCTTAAAAGCCCATCTCCAGATGAGGAATGTAGGTTGTTTCTAATTACATGACATGTAATCAAGCATGACATGCCTACTTACCCCATAGATGACAGCAAGCTTTATTTCCTTAAACAGAGTAAGGTGGGAAACATTCAGGTGTTAAATAGCCTAAAGCCTGCAAAAGTTCATTTCGGTAGCCCTCTGGGTCGACTTAACTGTGCTAACTTCTATTATGGGAGTAACTTAGTCAAAACAACTGGAGTGTGAAAAATGCCCACGCTTTGAGCTACACATTTTATTTTTAACTAAAAGCATTTCCTCATTCTATTATCAATCATGACAACTGTTAATGCAGGAAAGTGAGAGCCCCTTCTTAGCATCTCAGCACAGAGAGTGGTTTAATACTGAGAGCTTTGTTCCCCATATGAAATGCCTATTGACTTCTTTGGCCCAGAGAAATATTGATTTTTCTCTCACTTTCTTTACAGGCTCTGCTTTCTTTCCTGGTCGCTGCGCTGAGATCTTTGCCAAAGGTCAAAGCATTGGGAAACTTGGAGTCCTACACCCCGATGTTATCACCAAGTTTGAGCTCACCATGCCATGCTCTGCCCTAGAGATCAATATTGAGCCCTTCGTGTGAAGATGGGACTTTTATCCTCCTACAGCCGTCCACTGTGACACGCAGCACCCTCTGCTCTTTTGTCTTCCTCTGTGGGGGACATCCGCTTATGCTTTTATGTTCCAATAAACTAGAAAAACAGAGCCTGGCTCCCTGGGTAAATATGTTCCTTACAGTGCAATTTGGCTAGCTTATGCGGGGTAAGAATGTGGCATCTCGGACTAGACCATGCACTCAATATTTTTAAAGGGGGGGCGGGGGGAGAAACAAGTTGGGTAAAAGCCCAGTGTTTTACAAGAGAAATGTAATGGCAGAGCACATAATTAGTTTTCAAAATCAGAAATGTTCCACAGACACAGCTTCATCCTGTAACTGATTATGGCTGCATAGCAGGAATCTCATTCTTTTCTTATTGCATGAAATAAGATAATTGATTAGAGCAAATGTTGAGTGAATGTGAGCAGAACTAAGGAGTTGAGCTTTTATTCTGTACGGTTGTCATGTGCTCATCAATGGCTGGGGGAGGAAAATAAACTTGTTTCATGAAAACCAGAGCTATTTTGTAAGCAAGATGTGTGTCATATCTGCTTCCCTACTCCAGACATAACTGTTGATCCTTTATCATTCTAAATTCAGAAGGGGGAGGGGGTGGAATTAAATTTTTTCATGGTTGATGTAAGCCTAGTGGTTTTTGAAGCTCCAAACCAAATTGGGGAAATGCATTTAAGAGCATATGCCAGTGGTCTTTTGCATGAGGAGCTGAAAGATATCAAAGCCTTTGTCCGACTGAGGCTGGTGTATTTGTCTGCAGAAGTTAGTGTGGTCCCACTGCATTCACATAGCCCCACCAGTGGCTTTCTGGACCCCAGCTGCACAGCAGGGACCACGCAGCATTCAGTTTTACTTTCCTTGCAGTTTTCCCCCTGACAATATATGAGAACCTCTCACAGGTCAGGTTTTTCCTTCTAGGTGGCTTTCTGGCAGCAGCTATGCTACAGCCAGGCACATTGTGCCTCTGCTGTCTGGGAAACTGAGAAGCTCCATCCAGCATGGCGATGCCAGATACATCCTTTCTGGTGTAATGCCACTGAGTGGGTGGCCAGCTCAATACACTGGAGCAGGCTCTTTACTGGCTTGCTAATGAAGCTTGCTATCCCTCATTTGCAATATTATAACCATTGCTAATGTTACAGGCTAACAATAGTGAGTATTTTGCATTAGGCCAATACGCTGTGGCTTGTTTTCATTGCTAGGGCCAGATAGCCCCTGATCCCAGGAGGGGCCTGTCCAAGAGTGGACATCTGGGTGATGCTGGAAAAGGGTGTTACAATTACTATCTCATCGAGAAGAGAGATATGCAATGGTGACGGTGAGGTTTTGAAGCTCATAGTTTTGAGCTGCGTGCCTGTGCAGACCCCTATCACTGGGCCCATGATGGCTTTTCAATGGTAGCCCTGTCTGTAATCTTAACAGGTGGGAGGGCAACAGGCGACGCTTTTTGGTGCAAGTGTTAATCCAGTATGAAAAATGCACTACAGTTACCCATCTGGAAACCCTACAGTTCCCCTCAGATGGAAGTGTAGATTTTAATTATCTCTGCATGACAGACGTGAAATGAGAATATAGCTATTGCCATACGTTGCACGACTGACTCCAGTGCCCACGGAGAGTGAGAAAACTGCAGCTCACATTTTACAGTCTCCCAAGGGATTAGCCAGCTTGTCGTTCACGGGATACATCTCTCCGTGATGCCTACACAACTGTAACCAAGCAAGCTCACAGTGTGGGAAGCAATCTGTAACGCAGATGGTAAGTATTAAACCCCGCTGTTTATTAGTGTGTCATGCATGGGGCTTAGGACGACAATAAGGCAGATTTGCATTTCAGCAGAGTACAGGCATATTTGCATGCACTAAATATATCTCGCTACACAAGATTTTCTGACTCTTTGGGTGTCCCAGTTCTCCTGTGAATTTACTGTCCTTTTGAGTGTAAAGACCAGATTACGCTGGGACTAAGGGCTTGAGCTGCGGTGGTATGTGTTGTGAGGCTTTTAGGGATCACTTCTCCCTTTTCATACCATTTGCCCATGTGGTGGTAGCTAAGCGCTCCACAAGCGGGACGTCAGCTCTGTCCCAGGAAGTAGCATTACTTGCTAAAAGTAGAGGAGGAGAATCAAGAGAAAGGTTAAAAAGGCTCTTCAGAGCCACCGACCCCTCTCACAGCTAGATGCGGTGCTAGCAGCCTTGCAAAGGCTGCTGTAGCTCTGAAATTCAAGCTTTGCTGTAGTGCTGTGGTTAGGATTAGCTGTGAATCCCAACGAGTGGGACACTTCATACAAGTCTAGCGTATTTATTGCAGGGCGTTGTCTTTCATAGCCCAAACCCAATTACCTGATATTTACAGCTTGCTCATAGCTGTATTCAATAATCAAGGTGTCTAACACACAGCTTCATGCTACAGAAAGCCGCCGCAAGCATTACAATTTTGCTTTTATCCTTTGCTGTAGCTGTGATCTCTGGCAAAAGACACATTGTCTGCTGATGCCGGTGGCTTTTGAGCAATTTTTTAACATCTTTTGAACTTTGATTTTTTTAATGAAGAGTTGGAAGTTGGATTTTTTGCTAGTGGTCCCCAATCATGAGTTACTTTTGGCCTGCTCCTGCTGGCTGCGGGTACTGGGTCATCACTCACTGAGGATCTGAACAGGAGCACAAAAAGCTGGAGAGCCGGCGACAGAGAGGTCAAAGGCCATTTTAACGTGCTGTCTGGGTGACTGCTGGGTTCCATTCAGCTGGACACGAGTACTGACTTCTGTGTTTGTCCTTGCTCTGCTTCGGTCCCACAAAGGTGCTTTTCCAAACAGCAGTGCCCCTGAGGCAGCCCGGCTCCAGCTCCCAGCCGCAGGCCTCTGCGCTCGCGGCTCACCGTTGCTGCTGCGCAAGAGGACTGACGTCAAGGTAACGCTCGGGACCGTTTCCATCTCCTGGCTGGTAGCGGGCTTGCTTGCAATTTAAATCATTCTGGGTTTGGCAGGCCAGTGTGGAATAGGCCGAGCAAAAGCAACGGGCGCTGCCAGGAGGCTGCCGCGGGGATCGCGGCCTCGGGCACACGCGACACCTCTGACCGCCCGGCGACCTCCAAACCGAGCCCGGCGCGAGGGAGGGCGGCAGCGGGGACGGCAGGCCGGCCGTCGCTGCCGGCCAGACTGCCGGCCTGGTCCCGTGCAGGCAGCGGGGAAGCGACGCGCTCCGTCCGACGGGAGCAGGAGCTCGGCGGCAGCCAACGAGGGTCACGCTTTACGCGAATGCGCGAGATCCCACCCACTGCTGAGCCGCGCTTCCGCCCTCTTCAGAGTTGTACCCACGTTTCCGAACTTCCGCTTGCAGCACACGTTCAAAGGGTTAAAACTGAAACCGAGACCGTTTTCTTTTCTTCCATCCCCTAAGTTAAATCACCTGTATCCAGAAAAGCAAGGCCCAAGCTTACTTGCAGTTTTACATAGAAATCTGGATGGATTAGGCGACTGGGGTCATGACAAAGTTACTGTTGGAAAATTAAACCAGACCAATTCAGTGCTTGCTGGTTTGGTTTTTAATCCCTGCCAAGGGGTGCAATAACATTCGGCTGCTGCCAGAGCAGCTGGATCTGCGCTGGGGGACCGGCACACAGAGATGCCCCGCGACGGGCGGAAGCCTGGATCGGCGCCGCGCGCCCGGAAAGCGGTTTGCAGAGTGAGCACCTCAGGAGGAGGCAGCCTCGGGGCAGGACAGAGCGGACTAAGCTGAGGGTGAGATGCCTGCTACATCCCTGTCGACAGCACAACAAAGGAAATTTAGAAAACGATTGTCTTGGCACCACCCCTCCAGCTGAAGAAGGCCGCGGGATGGAGAGCTGTAGCGCTGAGCCAGGATGTACGGGACAGTACTGAGGAGAAGTCAACAGCCCAGGCTCCATGGCTGGTGCTCCATATCTGGAAGTTATCTCCTACCCTGTCCAAATCAAAGGCAGCGTTTTACTCTAAAAACCTGAGCATGCCTATTCAAGAGGATCCAGCTGATGCCTTTGTGTTACTGAGTACCGAACATGACCGGCAAACTGGCCACAAAACCCCATTTTCTACCATCACACTGGAGATGCAGAGACACCCGAACTGCAGGGATGAAGAGGTGGAGAGCATTTCCAAAGACAACAAAGACACACATGGGTTTGCAGTGAGGACCTGCAGGTTAATGAAATACAGAACGGGTGATGCGTCTTACCTTGTCAGAGGACTTGCCTCTTCAAGCCTGGGCCCGTGGGAACAGCTGCGGTCCTGTGAGCATCCCACAAGCACAGCCACAACGTGAAGCCCAGCCGAAAGCCTTGCCTGGTCCCAGCAGCCCAGAGATGCTGCAGCAATCAGGGCTCACCCCAATCAGCTGTGGGCACTTGGGGGGCCACAGGCACACCGCTTCCAGGCAGGATGTGATGCTGACAGGAGGACACGGCTCTACCTGGTTTCAAATACACATCCTTGTTGACAAAAAAACCTCATCAGGCTCCTCAGCGAACACGAATAATCTGCAGTTTATGGGATGTCATGCTATAATTGCATATATTAATTTAAAATAAAATTTGGCTTCCAATTAACTGTTTAGTCTATTAGAGGTAGATATTGCAGGTGAAGGAGATTCCAGGTGCCCAAGTGTCCGCCATCAGTAATGACACAGCAACTCTCACATTTCCATTTGCAAAGGACATAACAAATAGTTGTGAGTAGATCAGTAGTCTTTTATGTTTTAAAAGAAGCAGGATGTTGCTGCTGAGCCCAGAGGAGCCAAAGCTCACAGCTAGACTGAACAGGGAACAAGGCGCCACAAGCGGGCCAGCTTGGGAAGAGAGGTGGGTGGCTGCATTTGAGAAGCTTTTTAAACTGCAACTCATTCCCCTTACATCAATCATTTACAAGTAGCAATAGAGGACACAAAATTAATGGAGAAACACCAAATTTTGCAAAATAGGTATATTTTAAAATTTGAACCAAATACCGTTTGAATGTATTGCATGAATTACATGCAGGTGAATACTATAAAAGATAAAAATACCTGTGCACATACTTTATAAATCCAAGCATTTATATATAATTCATAAAATATTCATAGCATAAAATAGCTGTGATTCAGAACAGAAGTTTTACACGTAAAACTGCATGAATGTCTCTGTCAAACCGTGCCTTTCTTGGGACTGATTCAACCCCACAGCTTAAACCCTCAGCTTGCTGCCAAGTTTTTTCCCCAGTTTTGGTCCCATCCACTGTGATGTGGCACCTCCCCAGGGCTTCAGCTCTGCCATGCAGTTGTACATCATAAAGCACTCTTAACAGAAGGTATTTTAAAGGTGTTTTAAAGCCTGATGGCAGCGCTTCTGTGGTGGGTGGGAGGGAGGGGACACTAAGGACTGGACCCCATGGCTTTGGTGGCCCGAATCCAGCACTCACCAAAGGGCATGTGTGAGTGGGCACGTGCCCTGCTGACTCATTGAAGCCATTTGCATGCACATGTAAAGTCCACACAGCCTGATTTAGAACAGTTTATCCACAGCCTGGGAAAATCTAAAAATGGTTAAAGTTTCTGCTTGCATTTCTTCTGGAGACTACCAAACTGGTTTTAAAAATCACACAGCTCTTTCACGTGCACGCCTGCCGTGTCTCAGCCAAAACTCCCAGCTATGTTTTTGGAACTTGGTTATATTTATCCAAGCAGTCAATTGATGGCAAAGCACCTCTACATTCTTCAAGTTAATTTTTCTTGAAGCCAAGAAGACAAGCATACATGGTTAAAAAGCTGGCTTTCACTGCACATTCTGCCAGGAAATGCACAGGTGCCATGCTTGAAGCTCCGTGGTCATAGCGTGTTACATTTTTCTAGCCAAGCAGACCACATTCACCACTGTATTTCTCAACAGCTCATTGGTCCAACAGCTGATATATATATTTTTAAAATAAGCAGCCTGAGTTATAGCGACCCTCCTATGAACACTCCTCAACTGCTACTTCACGAGTGTACACACGGTATTGCAAGATGCATGGAAGACCACCTGTAATGCTGTGCAGCACCAGAAAATGATGACATCTTATCATCGCCACACATTGTAGTCACTGGAGACCCCACTCAGCTCCTTCCACAATGCAGTTTAAGGACACTACTTGTCACTCCTGCATGATAGGAAGGACTTTGTCCCATCCCCTAGACAGGGAAGCTAAATCAGAGTTAAACAGTTTGAACACAAGCCTCAACATTGCGGTAACAACTCTGCTCGGTTGTATGTAGGCAAAGGTTCTTTAGTGGAGGCTTTCTTATCAATATCCAGGATAAATTTGTTACATATCACTTAAAATGTTTTGTGTTGGATTTTTCCTTTCTTCTGTTTTACTTTTTTGTTTGGTTTGTTGGGTTTTTTTGAGGAATTGCAGTGCATAAGACCATACACACAGAACTAGCCAGGTCTGGCAGTGCCATCAGAAGACACTATGACAAGCGACAAGTACAACTATTATCAGATTTCTTTAGGGAAATGCTCAGCTCTATCCAAGTGTGACCATCTCTGATCTCTGCCAATGCTTGTTACTGAAGAAACCTGCCGTCTTGGCCAGCAGGATGCTCCACCAAAGCCCAACAGCGCGAAGGTGCCAGCACTTGAAGAGCCTCCGCCTCCACATCACCTTCCCATTTTCAGCCACTCTTCCTTCGCCCCCAGTCCCCAGGGGATAGCGGGGCACAGACAGAGCTCTGCATGCCCCAAGGACGGTGCTTTGTTCTTGGCTGGTTGTCTCTTCCCCCACCCCACCAGCTCCTTCATCCCCCATGCCCCAAACGCAAGCCCTTCTTTGGCTTGCTGTCCTGCTTCAGCAGGAGCAACCCCATGGCCAAGTAGGCCATTTTGCAGCCCACGGAGCCATGGAGCTGGTGTTCCACAGGCACAGCCGTGCTTCCTGACACCCCTGACCCCATGGCAAACCAGCTGCTGCTGCTGCTCCAGCAGGGATTTGGGCTTTGTACTCTGTGCTTGTCATCTTTAGTCATCTGGGCCAGGAGTCTCTAATTATGGGACACAGTGGGGTCAGTGATTTCTGACCCAAAGTTATTTGTGTACAGCAATTCCCATGACTCTTCCAAATCAGGTATTTTAGGCCAGTTGTATTGGGTTTGCATAGCAAGCTTTTGGTAGCAGGGGTTTACAGGGGTGGCTTCTGTGAGAAGCTACTAGAAGCTTTCTCTGTGTCAAACAGAGCCAATGCCAGCCAGCTCCAAGACAGACCCACTGCTGGCCAAGGCTAAGCCCATCAGCAATGGTGGCAGAACCTCTGGGATAACAGATTTAAGAAGGGCAAAAAAGTTGCAGGGCACACAGAAACTGCAGCCGGAGAAAGGACTGAGAACATGTGAGAGAAACAACCCTGCAGACCCCCAGGTCATGAAGAAGCAGGGGGAGGAGGTGCTCCAGGCACCGGAGCAGAGATTCCCCTGCAGCCCGTGGGGAAGACCATGGTGAGGCAGGCTGTCCCCCTGCAGCCCAGGGAGGTCCACGGTGGAGCAGATATCCACCTGCAGGCCGGGGAGGACCCCACGCCGGAGCAGGGGGATGCCCGAAGGAGGCTGTGACCCCGTGGGAAGCCCACGCTGGAGCAGGCTCCTGGCAGGACCTGCAGATCTGTGGAGAGAGGAGCCCACGGAGCAGGTTTTCTGGCAGGACTTGTGACCCCACGGGGGACCCACACTGGAGCAGTGTGTTCCTGAAGGACTGCACGCTGTGGAAGGGACCCATGCTGGAGCAGTTTGTGAAGAACTGCAGCCTGTGGGAAGGACCCATGTTGGAGAAGTTCGTGGAGGACTGTCTCCCGTGGGAGGGACCCTATGCTGGAGCAGGGAAGAGTGTGATGAGTCCTGCCCCTGAGGAGGATGAAGCAGCAGGGACAACGTGTGATGAACTGATCGTAACCCCCACTCCCTGTCCCCCTGCACCACTGGGCGGGGGAAGGAGGGGTAGAGAAAATTGGGAGTGAAGTTGAGCCTGGGAAGAAGAAAGGGGTGAAGGGGAAGGTGTTTTTAAGATTTGGTTTTATTTCTCATTACCCTACTCTGGTTTGATTGGTAATAAATTAGATTAATTTCCCCAAGTTGAGTCTGGTTTGCCCCTGACGGTAACTGGCGAGTGATCTCTCCCTGTCCTTGTCTCGACCCATGAGCTTTTTGTTATATTTTCTCTCCCCTGTCCCGCTGAGGAAGGGGAGTGATAGAGCGGCTTTGGTGGGCACCTGGCATCCAGCCAGGGTCAACCCACCACACCAGTGCAGAAAGGCACAAAACACTTTCTGGTCAAGTTACCAGCCTTGCTTGACTTATCACATCTCTGAAATGGTGGTGCCATACATTGCTTTGTAAGGAAGGCACCGTGCTCACATCAGTCCTAACAGCTTGTGCAGCAGTGGCACAATCACAGTAGCACTGAAGCCAACTGAGGAGTACGTTATAAATTTATACGGCACTTCGACTTCCAGTCGTCTCCGGGCTTCCAGGTCACCAATGGGAAACTTGTACCGATAACCCAGCATGCCAAGGACCACATTCTTCATGAGCTGGCGTGTCAGTAGAACAACAAAGATCCCTACGAAAAATCTGGCTAGCACGACCACCACTATTTTACTGGTGATCAGAGGAAATCCAAGCTGAAAATTTTTACCGGTGTAGGCTGGTGCAGCATACTGGTTATTTAACCAAAATCCCACAGTTGCTCCAGCTCCTGCTCCTAAGATAGTAGTGGTGTCTGCCCTGGTAGGGCTGTAATAGTCTAGTTTGGGGTAGTTGTAACATAAGACAAGTGGCACAACTATGGAAAGCAGTGGACAGAAGGGACTAGTTAAAAGCAAGTGATCTATCATGTCCCACGCAGGATACAAGAGCACGAGCAGCACAGCTGAAATCAGCGCTCCGCCGATCACATCCTGCAAAGAGATCACATTTAAAAGCTTTGTGAGACCTGGAAGGTAAAACAAATATTCTTGGGTGATGATAAAAGACCAATATCTGCATTTGTGGGCACACAGCATCAGAGGAACATCCTGAATTGACAGCCATGGCACTGTCCATGCGCATGACAACCCGAAGCCTGTGCTAAACAAATCGCGGCAATCCGTGCACCCAGCGTTAGCCTTGTCTACGTGAATGTATCTGTTGACCTATATTTTTCCCCTGAACAAGTGAGATTCTTCCCCCCACCTGCTTTTATGTTTTAAGGGCACTCTCCACTTACGACCTCAATGGAAAAGGCACATGCACAACTCCATCTCAGGGATGATATCACAGCAAGCTGCATTCATACAACCCCTTCCCCTCCCATAATCCCACAAGTAATTTCATCATGTCAGTAGGATTATCGCTTGCTTGCTTTGCAGAAATGGGAAGATGCTGTCTTTTGTCAGAGACAAGCACCCGGTCCAGGAGCACAGGCTCTGGAGGAGAAAAATGCAAAGCTGCAGGACATGGTGCCTGTGCCATGATTTCTGCCAACCGTGGTGAGAAGTAGGCACCGCTGGGCAGGAATACATCAAGAAGAAATTTGTTGCCCAAGCCTCTGAAATCTGGCTTGCAGTAAAGCGCCCAAGGCAAGCTCATAGTTAAAACCTAATTTATTAACAGAAGCAAATAAGGTGTTTTGAGAACTTGATTGTTGTCGACCGCAAGGCTGGGAAAGAAGACAAGAGGTAACCCCTAACAAAAGCTGTCTGTATGAGAGCAGCCAGATAAAAAAAAGCAATGTAACAAGTTTCCCTGCACTGCTCTCCCGGCCTCACTCAGGAGGCAGCAGAGTCTGTGCTCTGACCATGAAATGCACTGCAAAAGCTAAACTCAATCACAGACAGAAACCTCCTCTTCTCAAGATTGTATCTTTTTCACAGAGCCATGACAGTTGACTACTACCATGCTTGGTCACCATCTAAAATGAATTATTTATGAGAACTTCACTTATAGTTAGGCAGGAATGAGGGGACTTTTTCACAACAGAAATATTTATGACTTTCTGGTAAATGCATTACTCCAGTATGGCTGAACTTTAGCTGTTTACAACTTCCAGGCAATAGATTCACAGCACGTTTAGTTTTAAGCAACTCCCAGATCAATTTTGCATATTCCTGATACAAATTTCCACTTACATTTATTCCCTCATCCATGACAAGAGGACAGCCATGGAAATACACAAAGTTGTTCACAGATGTCTAATGTGTAAAATACCATTAGGTATCAATATTTCACAATAATCCATCTTCTGATACAATTTTTAGATGATAACTTTACACACAAAGGCATGTTTTGGCCCAACACTAACTGCATCAGCACAAAAGAGCTGGGGGTTGCTCCCAGCACTGATGCTCAGAAATCCCATCGCCATGCTGTACCTCCATTTCCCACCCCACTATTTGTCCACCTCATATTAGAAGAAAAAGTCCTGACATCTCAATACCCCCTCCACGTGTGACTAAGGAGTGAAACTCAAAAGCTGTTCACATGCTTTTCCGTTCCAATTAAAGATACTTAACCAAACATTAACATTCCCCTAACAAAAGCTTTGCTCAGATTTACCCAGTTGACTCCAGCGGTTCCCAGCCAGGGCGCAGACAGCCTCTATTTACGGACCCAATTAAAGTTTTCTGAATTTTGTTATCCTCCCATTCAGCCCCAATACAGTGACAGGGCTCCTGCAGTTTTCAGGTAGGACCCAGATAACCAGCTCTGCTCCCGACCAGTGGCTTATACCAGTGGTCTCCAAAGTGGGTGTGCAAGACAACCCATCGGGCTGTGGGAAGAAAATACTTTTTGCACCACTAATAAGTACAATAAATTTTTTTTTTTTTTAAAGTAGTGCTTATTTCATCCTTATCTCATTCCTTTTTAATTTTTATTTTTGTGTATGTTTTATAATGTACATATCAGTACAATAGTACATGTAAATAATTCATAAGTAAATATACATATATTGGGGTGCATGCTCAGAATTTTTTTACTGATCAAAAATGTTTGGAGACCAGTGGTTTAGTCTGGATTTTCCCCTATCCACCAATATATGGGCTTCTCATTTTGGAGATTCCTTACTAAAAGCTGGTGAAGAGCATGGGACATAGCCAGCCGCAGCCATCAGTAGTGACTCCCTTTGGTTGCGGTACACACAGGCAGAGGTTTGATTTTCTCAGAACACACAGAGGAGGCGGGTGAGTTCAAGACCAACACTTTACAAGGACATTTAGCCATGCAGAATTAAAGATTTCCCCCCCTTGCCTGTTAAACTAAGGAGAAGATGGGACGAGGAGGGATGGCTTTGATTTCTGTGAGAAAAACTGCTTTTCTGGACTGTCCCTACTGTGCCACCAGGAGCAGGACCTTAGCTTTGCCTGGCAGTGGAGCTGCTGTTAGCACTCCCAGGAAGCACATTCTTGCCCGTCTGCCTGTGTAAACACATTAGCCTCTTGCCAAACCCACAATTACAAAGGAATTTTTAAATGAGGGCAAACATGAATTTTGCTCAAGGTGCAGCACTACCAGCAAAGCTTAAAACCTCCCGTTTCCCCGCTGGGATGCTCCAGCTCCCTCAGCACAGACAAGTCCTCCACAGGGTCCATCCCTCCCCAAAAGCCCCCCCCAGCTGCTGCACAGCAGCCCCTGCCTCCCCCCTAGCAACTAGCATCTGCCCGCGTTCGACAGAAGGGAGGCCTCACTCCTATCGATTTTAACTAGAGAGCTGTCATTTTGCTTTGCTCCCTAAAGAACAGGCCAGTATCGGGTTTCTAATGCTGCGAGTGGTTCAAGTTATTTTTCTGTGCTACAGGTACATAAACAACTGAGGTAAACACCCAGTTGCATGTGATGCCTGGGATGCAGGACTGGGAATTTCAAAATGCTTTCTGCCGATGCTTTTCACCGATGGAGCACGGCGGTGGCACCGTCCATGGGTACTGGCACCGCTGCTGCCACTCTCACGCTGGGCTGGGGTTTTTTGTTTCACAAGGTCTTAGAGCACAATTTGGTTTAGGATTGAAAAAGCTTTCTGGAGGCAAGACCCTTCTGTGCTCTTCCCATTGAAACTACGGTTGGAATTGCAAACACTCACAAAATGCCCCCAAAATATCGAACCAGCACCCCAAACGCAGTGGTACTTGAGATCTTCCCTGATAATGCCAATCAAGGCAAAAATAACACTTTTCCTATTCTGTCTTGTATATGGTCACTTATTGTCTGAATTCCCTTCACGCTTTCATTTACAGTGTGAGGCTCTACTCGCTCTCCTAAACAGAAATCTCCTATAGGTTACTCCGTTTCGTCCCACAAGGGCTGTACTGCCACAGTGTGTAAAGTGATGCCAATATGTTGTTTGTTTATCAGCTTTAAAATATTTAACATAATTTCAGGATTAATGGTGGTGGTAAAAAAACTGAGATACAGCACAGCAAAGGAGTGGGGTGGGGGCTACAGAGTACCTTCTCCTGAGGGTGCTGTAATCAGCAATAAATGCATCAATGCTGAATCAGTATATGGGGGGAGGGGCGCAATTTACTTTGTTTACAGAAACAACTTTCAGGTTTCTTTTTGGCCATAAAAAGTGACCTTTTGACTTCTCCCTGTATCCTACCCCCACGCAGGCTGGCACAGGGCATTATTGCTTTTAACTCAGGGCAGTACCAGTGGGAAGCTACAGTACCAGTAAGGTTGTCACAGCATCAGCTGTGGCTCTGGCGTGACCGGCTGCCTCCCCAAGCCCCCACCGCTGGCTGGAGACAGGGGAGCACACGTTGCGGCCAGGAGGAGACTCAGCTCTGCCGCCACGGCCAATGCCAAATCCATCAGCCTGGTGCATTAAGAAATTCCTGGCCCTGAAGTGTTAAAAGAAGGCTAAAAGCCTCCTCTCTTCCTCTGGCTGGGGAGGGCTGCCCTCAGCTGATGAAGTTCTTCCCAATATGATTTGCAATGACCTTGCGTGCATCCTTCTGCAATGCTGTGCACTCACATGAACACCATCGCTCAGCATTTCAAACACAAGATGACTCAGACGTGCTCCAGCAGCCGTGAGACAGGAAAACTTGTTCACCTCACTGAGGCAGGGATCAAAACTTGGGCCAAAGTTTTAGGATGGAGAGTAAAGGGGTATTTTCTAAAATACAGTTCTCTGGGGAAAAAAGGAAACAACAATAAAAAATCCCAGTCCAATTATCTCCAGTTGCTTTTTGTTCCTTAAAAATAACCCCTAAAATGTTACAGATTCGCTGCTTCAAAATGTGTCCAAATTTTTGCTTTGCCCTTTCCAGGTAACTCCAGATTCCCTCTTCTCCAGCTCCTCAGACTCTGCCATTTAAGACCTAAAAGGAAGGACCCTGCCTTTCCCCTGCTTCTCCACGCACGTGGGATATTCTCACGTTGGGGTGGTGAAGATGGGTTGTTGTAATTAAATTACCCCTCAGCAGTGCAAGCGCATTGCTTCCACCCCATTCTCTAGCTGGGTGATGCTCTCCTGGTAACAGGCCAGGCAACGGGTGTTTATTCCCTTTTGCCTAAGCATAGTATTCATTCTGATATGGCTATAATGATGCAGATAGCTCTCATACCAGCTTACTGCCTCTCCAGGTCTTTAATGGTAACATCTCTTCTACTGACACGACTGTGCTTTTTGAGGCCACTCCCGATCCAAAAGCAATGCCAGCAATGCTGAAATACAGACTTATTTGTAGAGCTGAGACTACAGAAGACGAGCCCCGCACCAGAGCTACAGCTACAGCTATAGCTATAGCAAAGCACAGTGCAGAGGTTTCCTTGCCACTCCTTCTCTGGTTCCTCAGACAGGAAAAATTCAGTTGCACTGAGTTGGTGGGTATATGTTACCCATTCGTTTGCTTTACTAAATTATTATGACCGCTTAATACATAACTATATCCTGTCGGTATTCATTTTCTATTAAGACCTCCGTTAAAAATCCATTAGACAGAGGCTGTTTTGGCTGGTGGCTTGGCTGAGCAGCTCTGAACTGCACTTCTTCCCCAAAAAAATTTGTCATTGCAGGTGGGATGGCACCGCAGAAAGAGGGGTTCCATTTGGGCAGCTGTGATCACCCGGCATTTCCCCAGCTCCGTCCCCACCACAGCACGCACAGGATGAAGAACCCGGCAAAGTACATTTGCCCTTTTGAAAGGCAGCATTACTCACAGTTCAGCTAAGGAGCATTTTTTTTTAAAAAAAAAAAAAAAACTTTTTTATCGTGTCAAAGGCACAAAGGACTTTTTCTTCTTTACCCTAAAATCTATCTAAATTTAGAGTCTTTCATTATGATGGACCAGCAAGGAAAGTATGCGAAGAATTTTTACTGATTGACTTAAGGTCACTAGACAAGAAAGGATGTCTCCAGCTTCGATTTAAGATATTGTTTTGGTCCACTAGGCCTGGAAGGGAAGGTCAAGCTATATTTTATAGATAACCTTCATCTTGTAAGGGCTCCTTTTCTTACAGTCATCAAGACTCCTTATTACAAACATAACTATTACTTAGTAAAAAAATGCAATATTTTATGCATATGCAACCAACCAACAATGCACATCAAACTCCTGCGGGAAGTAGCCAGGAGTTTTTATCCATACTTGGGAAGCTGGACCACCCCTCTGCCCACTACATATATCAGATCAATAACGTTTCCTCTCATCAGGAAGGAACCAACTACTGCGTAATCAAAGTTACACTGAAATCTGTTCTTAAAGCAGGACTGACATCTCTAAACAACTGTGCCCAACAAGTCTGTCATTTAAAGTCAGAGATATTTTATGATTATTTTCGGACAAAGTATTTGTGCACCTCAGTCCTTTACGAATGAATTTCCTTTCATCTGAAAACGAGAAGTTTGTCATAACATCTTTTTAAGTGCCATGTCCCTGTATGGTAACACGAGACATGCTGTCCCCCAGTCCCCCAAGGGCAGCTCACTTGTCATGTTTTACCCTCTCCTCCGCTCTCGCTGGTCACCGGCGTGACTCACTGATCTGCTATTCCCTCCCTGACACTCCCAGACTAAACCAGCCTGGAATATTTCTTGCTGACAACAGTGATACTATTGCACAAAAGGCTTAGCTAAGGAGCAGCATCAGTTGCCCAAGTGCATTCCTCGCAATTAAAATTTCAAAATAGAGAACTACAAGTCAGATGCCACACCAACCTCACCCCGCTCCTCAACCCACACGCACCTCTGCTTCCCTAATGGTATAAATAATTCCCCTGCAGACTCAAATAGCAATAGCCTGAGGGTTTCCTCACAGCTGCCTTTGAATATACAGCCTGAAATTCAGTGACATGACTCCAATACTCCTGCAGTGGCACGGCCAAGGCAAGACATGCATCGCTTGAAGAGTGGGAGATGGGAATCGCTGTAGGTAAGCACAGCTGGAGGCACGACCGGCACGGGGCAGCGCAGGGCATCCTTACCAGGACTGTGTGCATCCCTGTGTAAAGTCTGCTGAGACATACCAGCGTCGAAAACACAAACGCTGCTACCAGGCCTAGTTCAAATGGATACTGTGAAAAGGGGAAAAAAAAAATAATACACCCATTACACCATTATCCACTTTAATATCAGTATATATCTGAAATAAAACATCCAAGCAGCCAGACTGATGTAAGGATCTCGCCTTGGGAAGCAGTTCCTGAGCTGTACTTTCCCAAAGAGATTAACATGACCCAAGACGAGACCTCACATCGGCCAACGTGCAATCCTGCTGGAAGGTCGTTTCATTATCTGTGGTGCCCACTTTTGCAAAGGTCTAGTCTTAGTGTGGGGAAGCCTGGGAAATAGATGGCATTTGCAGAGTTTTTCCCCGCACATCTACCTGCAAAATCCTTGTTAGTGCTAAAGGCCTTAAGGAAAAAGGTACAGCATGTTGTACAAACGGTGCCCGAGGTTGAATTGCAGCCTCAGATCACCCAAGGGGAACACGACAGCCACAGAGCCTGACCAGAAGTGTGATCAATAGTCCTCGAGCAGCGGGCTGGGAGGGGAAAATCAATGTCTGGGCTGGAACCGCAATCCAGCTATTAGAGCAGTCAGGACCACTCTTCCCTGTGATACTTAAGGTTTAATTGTCTTCTTATGAAGATGGTTTTGCTTAATTCCCTCTCTGAGTTGCCTACGAACATGGAAAGAAGCATTGAAATAAATCTATATTCAAAAAGGAAAAAAAAAAACACATTTGGTAAAGAATAAGCTTAACATATTAGCCCTTAATCCACTCATTCAAATCCTGAAACCGAGTGGGCTGGTAAGCTCCTTTCAGTCCGTAAAGGCGATTTTTCTGAAAAAATAAACTAACCCAAAATATAAATAAATGAACTTAATTCACCTGATTGGACACAAAATCTCCATCTACTGCTGAGCGGCTGACGACTGACCAGGGTGGCCACAGGTCAGTGCAAAAATGCTTCTGTGGAAATTTTAAGCATAACAACTCACTTCTGACCCTTATTGCCTGGCATACTCTAGCCCCCAGACTAGAGAGCTCAGACCCGGCTGCAGATGTCACTCCCAGTTCATAAAACACTGTTTGTTTCACATTTCTCTAAGCCTTCAGAGGATTTATGCCCACTTTATTCCCCCCCTCAGCAGGCAGCCTGGGAGCTAGTCCAGATCAGTAATTGATGACCAGGGCAGCTTGAGAAGATAGCAGCATAATGTACTGGTAGATTTTTCCTTCTTAATAGAGGCAATTAAATCATTTAATTATTTTACAGCAGCTTTATTGTTTCATGGCAGTTCCCAAGAAGTACAAGGCAGCCCGTGAAGAGCTGCGTGTCCCACTGGCAGCGTATCGATTGAGGAGGTGGAGAAAGTGCTGCTGACCAGGTCTTTTTGGCAGCTCTGACACATGGGATGGATCTGGCCTTCCAGGGCTGACAAATATCCCATCTTATGGCTCCTCCTCCCCATCCCATTGCCAAGCTGCTCCGACCAGTTACCATACAGTTACCAGGGAGCAGGAGGCTGGCGGCGCAGGTTTGGGCACCGCTGACCTTCTCGCTCATCCCTGCACCGTGGGCAGGAGCAAAGCCCACTGCTCCACGGCTGGGACCAGATGAGTGAGAAGTTAAAGTAATTCAGAGATCTCTGTTTCTATGATTTACAGCTGCAGGACACAGCACCTTTCATCAAACGGGTGGCCACCTTTTGTCTCTGCATACATGCTGGCACTGTGGGGAGGACACCCAGGGACACTGTGACAGTGAGACTCCCCGGCCATACTGTGAGCCCTCTTGGTTACATGGGTTTATCTTTGAAATACGCTTGAGAGGGCTGAGAAACATGCTTAAATACAATGAAGCCAGGAAGTTATTATTGCTGGAGTTCAGGAAACATATGTTTGGATTCATAAAATGAAACAAAAATAATCATCACGGAGAAATGAATTTCTGGGAAATAAACCTTTTAGAAAGCCAAAAGGCTGAAGGTTTGGCGAAAATAATTATGAGATCTCCCCAAGCAGCCTACAGCTCCACTGCAGTGAAACTGCTGTTACTTCTCTGACAAACAGGCTCTTAAATTGTCTTGTATGCTATTAGTCTAACACAGGTTAGAGCCAGGGGATTTCCAGGGATGCTTTTCCTACATCACACAAAAACCAGGTGACACAGAGCTCCTTTGGTTTCCCTGAGAGCCGGCATTTCCCAACGTGCAGCGTTGCCTTTGCGGGCATGGGGCAAGTAAAAAATGCTGAGGCCAGGCATCTTCTGCAGCAGCACCGCGGCTCCCTCCATGGTCACCCCACGTGTGAAAACACAGCAAACCCACCAAACCAGGGCAGGGCAGCCTGCCCGCAGCTCTGAGCGGGGTTCGTGCTAAGGAGGTTTCTGCTACATTTCTTCTTGTGTCTATTATTGGCCAGCTACGGGTAACAACAGGGAAAAATACATGTCTGTGAAAAGAAATACAGAGCTCCTCTGGAAGTGGCAACAGCTTTGGATTTGCTGGTTTTCTGCAGCTTGCTGGAAGGAGACACATGCTTTGCTTTTTTTTCTTTTTTTCTTTTTGTACCCCCTACCTTGTACTGGTTCATGGTTGCAATGAGAAAGGAGAAGGAGATGGCGGTAGCTGCCATGGCATGGGTGGAAGGCATCCCATACTCTGCATCCGTCCTCATTTCCAGCTTGACGACAGGTGGCGAGAGGGGCCGAGGCCACTTCAGGATGTCCTTGGAGACTTGCCCTATGTACATCACTATCTGGGGAGAGGAAAGGCCACAGGGCTGTCAGTCAGCACGGGCAATCCCCACTCAGCCAACCCAAGAACCGCCTCTATTTCTGTGCTTTTTCCTGCAAAATCCACCACCCCAAGTGCAGAATTTATCCCCTGAATTATTAAAGGGGTTTCCATTATCCCAGTCAGCGAAGGAAGCGGCGGTTTTACTGCACCATGTTGTAACCTGATCAGAAGCAGGACCAAAAGGAGGGTTTGCTGACGAGATGCAGCAATACGGGATGGCGTGAGACCGACAGCTGGCTCCCACTCCACGCTAGAGCAGTTTGTTTCCTCTCTATCCCTTACAACTCCTCTCCTGCAAAGCAAACAGCTGTAACAGAATTTTTTTCCGCCACCACCATCAAATCGCTGCCTTGCCCAGCCGCGTCCCTCCCAGCTCTACGCAGCAGCTCTCCGAGGGCAGCACCAGCTCTCCTATTCCCAGCAGCTCCCTCCCACTCCACCCACAGCACCAGGTGCTGCAGGAACCCCGCTGGGACGTACCACCAGTGTGGTTATTAAATAATAATCTTGGCACCCCCAGGGAGGCAGCAGAGAGAAAACTGGACAAGCAACATAAAGTACCCGTTCTCCTGCCTAACTCCCCAACAACAAAGGGCTTTTGTGCACTGCTTGGGACACCAGAGGTTTAAAGCAAGGGCTCCATTAATTAGCTACCGAGCACTGCAACACAGTGATTTGGGGGGGAAATGTTGCATTCTCAGGTCACTGCAAGCAGTAGCAATGGGAAGCAGAGGCAAGAGGCAAAGCTGGCCAGCATCCCCAGGAGGCGCAGCCCACCCTGCAGCGCCCAGGGCACCTGCCACACTGACATCCCCTGCTCCTCAGCACCCTCGTCCCAAAGGCAACGGCCTCTCAGCATCCACAGCGAGAAGGATGTGAACAAAAGTCACCCAGACTGTCCCTGGAGAATGTATTTGCTTTCGCTTACCACCCTCCTCCCTTTGGATAGCGCAGCCTGACATATGCAAAGCAAGCTCTACAAAACAAAGTAAAACTTTTTTTTTTTCTTTTTTTAAATACAAAAATCAGGTTAACTGATGTCTGCCATGAAAGCTCAGTTGCTGTGCGAGACAGCGTGCTGGTCTGCTTCTCACGCTTCCACTAGCAAAGGAGGGGTCTTAAAATAACAGTCCTCCCCATGCTGGTGTTAGCCATATGCCAGAGCAGCAACACGATCATCCACTGCCACATTTGTCACCAGCCACGCTGCATCCCTCTCTCTCCCAACAGCCATTCAAAAAATGGCTTCACGTAAAAAGAAAGATGTCAGGATTCACAAATCAGGACCAGAAAAAAGCCAAAATGTCGTGTTCCTTCAAC
This sequence comes from Haliaeetus albicilla, assembly GCF_947461875.1. Taxonomy (NCBI): domain Eukaryota; kingdom Metazoa; phylum Chordata; class Aves; order Accipitriformes; family Accipitridae; genus Haliaeetus; species Haliaeetus albicilla. Next base: position 23,515,580 of record NC_091491.1, on the reverse strand, counting down.
CCCCTCTCTACAGCAAAGCACATGCCACGGGGAGTGCTAGGCTCACAGCCAGCACCAGAGCCTGGAAAAGTGACTGCTAGTGCCTTTGCATCCTTATCCCCATGACATGAATCACATTACCTCCTTATTATCAGCACCACCTGTGGCACACCTGGCTGCTCCTACTTCACCCTGATACAGGGGGCATAGGGCAGTCAGCAAATACCCTGCCCCGGGCTGTTCACAGTAAACAAAGGCTCAAGGAACAAGTGTCTTAAAGGAACCACTGCATGGGTTTACTTGGTTAATGCCACCGGTTTCCAAATGGATGCAGGCACATCTTTGGAAGTTAATTAAATTCCAGGGTTGAAAGCAAAATTACTCTCTCCGACAGAACATAAAACATTGAGGCTACCATTTGTGATACCATCTGAGAGGCAAGGTAGGACAAGCCAGTTTATCAGCAGTCCTCTATAATAATGACTTCCACTTGTAGAAGTATTATTAGCACTAGTACGTAAGAGTATTACAGAAAGGGAAATGAGTCATCTTTAAAATGAAGGCTATGCTAGGACTTCTCTGATGGTAGAAAACAGGCTGAATGCTGGAGGTGGTACAGGTAAGCAAAAATACCAGGCATCCTCACACCACCTTCATTCCTGGCATTCCAAATTAAATTCTGACTCTTCTATTTTTTAAAAACATATGTTGTATAGACATGTACAGTAACAAAAGGTGAGACAACCTCCATAAAATGTGAAGAAGAGTCCAGAATACATTCAGACTAAGTGCTGACCTCTGAAGCACCAGACCTTTGCCTTTAGCTAATTTGCGTGCTGTACACATGGTTTTACAGGCAATTTACCCAATTATTTGGCAGAAGCAGCAGTTGTGGGTGCAGTAAAACATCCCCCACCAGCTGAACTGGCAGGCTTCCCCAAGAAGGTGAAAGATGACAAGTGCACCGTTGCTAAAAGCCACCCAGCAAAGGTGTTGCTCTGGTTCACCTGCCTCCCCATGTGCTGCTCACAAGCGGCTGGAGGAGCACAGGACTGCCCAGGCTCCCCAGGGGCTCTTTGGCTCATAGCACAGCAAAGCAAACAGCCCAGAGCTTCTGCCAGATCTGCCTGTGGTGGGCAGAGGGGTGCCCTCCCCGGGGCGACGGCCCCGTGGCACGGAGCAGGGCAGGCAGAGCACCAGCTGGAACCTGCACATCTGTGCCCAGCACATCAGTCCTGCCGGGGACCGCCACACAGCTGGTGACCGAGGGCAATACCCCTGCAAGTGCACCAGGCACAAACATCCAGAGTTCAGCCACAAATAGTAAAAAAACCCCAAGTCGGAAGCCACCACTGATGCGGTCGCTATGCGACAACCGTTTTGCAGAAACACACTTATAGCGTTATATTTCATTGCGGGATATAGCTGAATTGCACTCTATTGTGGCTCTCGTCTTCTGAGGATAGGAGGTATCTGCCTTGGTTAAGAGGCATATTCTCTCTTAAGCCACATTTCATTATTTCCTAGCCTTATTTCTCTGTCATTTTGGATTTACTCTCTAACAGGCCTGGGAAAGAAAGCTAGCAGCCTGAAAGTTTTGGCCTCTTATCAGCTTTTTTTCAGCCCAGCAGATGAGAAAACCCCTGTAACAAACATTGCGAACCGTAACCCCTGAAGCACTGGAAAGGAGGAGAAGGGAGATGGAGAGCTGAGCATGGGCGACAGGCTAAACATCAACACAGAGCTAAGCCTCACCTATACTTGACTTGAATTACCTATTTGTGCAATGCCAAAAATCTTTGATGGCCCTAGAATAAATTTAGCATGGTCAGAAATTACCCCAAGTCTAGACCAGCAAGTAACGCAGGATTGCTTAGGTCCACAGGACTGGGTAATTTTGCTGTGATTTCCAGCCTACCCTAGGTAAGCCAAACCACATTCACGATGGCTTCAGACATTCAAACAGGGGAGGGTAGGTTAAGGCTTGACCCAGGAGCATGTCACCTTGTAGCAGCGGGTCGGCAGCAAGTTTATGTGTTTCAAAGTCTAAAGCAGGGTGATCCCTCGAGCCTGCAGTGCTGGGCTTCACCTGGCTCGCTTTTCTTCACAAGGGCTGGGAAGATTTACAGACGAAGGACGGTCCAGGCTCAAACCATGCTCACCTAAGATTTAAATAAAACCGTTTCCAAAAGTCTTTACATGCTCATGTGTATTTCCACCCAAAGGGTCTCCAAGCCCAAAGCTGAACGTTGAAGAGAAGAGGGAACAACAAGGCCTTCCTTGAACACTGAGCGAGCAGACACCATTTGCTGTCTCATAGGCATGGAAAAGAAGAGAAACCTTGAAGCAAATAATTTCCTCATGCTTTATTGTTTGTTTGCTTCTTCCTTACCTTGCTGACATTTTTCGCCTACCTAGAGTGCTATATTATGGCTCTTGATGCTATTCTTCTGTGTTTATTTCTAGCACAGACTCTCTTCCACTCTGTCCAAGTGACGCAGATCAACCGAATTTTCTGCAGTGCTGGTGGAAAATGGTTTGCAGACACCTTCAGCATAAATAATTTTTATTTGCACATTAATAAGTACCTCTGTCTCTGCACAGGGAATTTGTCTGAACATGGAGACTTTTCCATTACTGAAGCAACAAAGTCAAAGCCATGATGGATTGTGTAGGACGCAATTAGCTGGAGAAGATAACTACACAGAAATGCATGGGAATTTAGTTGAGATTTCACAAAGTTGATGGGATGGGCATGGCTAATTCTCTCTAGTCTGAAAGCTGATGGCAGCAGCTCTAACTGTCCTGTACCTCAGACCAATCAAACTTTCCAAAGTGAAACTTAACTGTTTCACACCCAAGTTACAAAGATATGTTGGTGAACAAGGGGGGCTGCTCAGGCTGGCAAAGAGGGAGGGGAGCTGGAGTTCAAGGATGGGAAAGGGAAAAGCACCACAGGTCAGCACCGCAGCCTTCCCGGGTCACTGGCACCCACAAGCAGGGCCCAAACCTGGGCAGAAGCAAAGCGATGCTCTTGGGAATCAGGCAGGTCCATCCAGGGAGCCCTTGTCCCAAGACCCCCACCACGCCTTCCCATGGGAGCACCCCATTTAGGGGAGGGTAAGGGACTCTGTTCTACCTCTGTATTTGCAAGTACTACAAGCTACACTTGTGACAAATGCCACAGAGTGAGTCTTTACTAAATAAATGATGGCAAAAGCAAGGTGGACCATGGCATGGGAGCAGAGGTGTGATGGAAGGATCGCTGGCAATAACTGCGCACATGCACAACACAGAGAAACGCCGGTTTCCCTTCTGTATTGAGGTGTGTGCACACACACAAGGAAAAGTTACTTACATACTGCTGCCACAGTAGGAGCCCTCGGTAGGGAAGTTATGTCAGCTCCCTAATATTTGCAGTGTCACTTGACAGTGACATGGCAGCATTGGCTGGAGATGTGGGAAATAAAATGCATCCTCCCAGCCCCTTCTTCCAAAGCCACACGGGCACGGCCCGTCACCGTGGGGCTGTCCCCTGCCACCTCTCCCTGCCCCAGGAGCTCCGGGCTGCAGGCTGCACAGCTCCTGCATCCCTTGCCGCTGCTCTGCCTCGGTGAAACACAAACCAGGCACTTCATTTACATGGCTGAATCCGTGAGCTGCATTCACAGGCAGAGGAGAGGCCAGGGCTAGGCGAGGCAGGCTTTTCCTCCCCAGGGCTCCTGCTCTGCACTGCAAGGGAATATATTACCCACGCCTCATTCTGCTCCATGGTGAAGCAGCAAGCAGCCTGGCTTACTGAGCCACACTTGAAATCTAGGGTACAGCTACCCTATTCTGTTCAGAGTTGAACCAGCCTCTAATGCTTCTTCATTGCCAGGTGCTACCACATCAGCTCAGCACGCTACGGTCGTGCTGGGAACACGATGTGGCACAGACTGTGCCGAAGCTGCCATCCCTGACGGGGGTCCTGCATTTATAACCGCACAGGCTGAACACGTGGGCAAAGGCAGCAGGCCTGACACACAGAAGCGCATTTTTCTAACCCCAAGCCCACAAACACTATTAGTTTGGGATTTCCTTAAATAAGCCTTCTCTCCTCTCATGTGCGTCCATGCTCTCCCAGTGCTATGAAGATGATTCTGAAGTCTTCCAAACTAAATCCTTAAAACAAATGCAAAAAGCATAAAAAAAAATACTTGGGTAAAGACTTCTTACTTCTTCCCTTCTCAAAGGGTTTTTCTGTAATGCTGTAAGCAACTTAAAAACAAGACTTTCCTCAAACCCTGGTGCCCACCAGTACTGCTGGGGTGGCCTGGCCTGCATGAGTGGAATAGCAATCCTTTACAGCCAAGGCATCAGGTGAAGGAAAGGCAAAGCTTTATTGCCACTTTGGGTCAACAGCATTACATTTTACTACACAAACGCAATTAGCAGTTGCTATAGCAGCACAACAGCCTCTGTAGCTTTTTTCTGAGGGTTTCCTCTAACTTTGCTCTGAGTCATATATATGGTCCATCTCCAAATATACATCCTCACCTGGGGCTTTGCACTGGGGTAAACAGGATGTATCTATCTTTGTGTTTTAACAGATTGTGCTTTAGTGAACAATGATGAATCAAACTTGAGGCATTAGCATCCACATAGGTCCAGATGCCAATTGACTTGTTTGTCCTGTGGGAGTTCCCTCTGGGGTGAGGGACTGTTCCCCTCCTGGTGAGCATCACAGTCCCATAAAGTGACCTGGCTCATTGACATTCACATAACTCTGGTATTGCTTCAATGATCTAAGAAGTGGTTTTGCTTGCCTGCTGGTGTTGCCTGGCATTTTCAATGGTTTTCCCTCACTACTCTTGCAATCACTGTGGGCAGCACTTCTGTGGCAGGAAGCAAGAGTGCTGCACTTAGATTTACTGCCATGGTGCAGACGCATATGAAGACAGATAGACAAACAGCCAAGCCAGCTCTGTATGCAGGGGCACAGGACGGGTGACCTCATGGCACGATTCCTTTTTAGAACACCCTGAGTCTGGCAGGGTTTAGGAAACAGGCCCAGTGCTGCAAGTGTTTGGTGTGTGGGTGTCCTGGTTTCAGCTGGGATAGAGTTAATTGTCTTGCTAGTAGCTGGTACGGTGCTATGTTCTGGATTTAGTATGAGAAGAATGCTGATAACACTGATGTTTTCAGTTGTTGCTCAGTAGTGTTTAGTCTCAAGTCAAGGATTTTTCAGCTTCTCATGCCCAGCCAGCGAGAAAGCTGGAGGGGCACAAGAAGTTGGCACAGGACACAGCCAGGGCACCTGACCCAAACTGGCCAACAGGGTGTTCCATACCATGGGACGTCACATCTAGTATAGGAACTGGGAAGTGGGGGCGGGGAATTGCCGCTTGGGGACTGGCTGGGTGTCGGTCGGCGGGTGGTGAGCAGTTGCACTGCGCATCATTTGTACATTCCAATCTTTTTATTATTGCTGGTGTCATTTTATTAGTGTTATCATTATCATTATTAGTTTCTTCTTTTCTGTTCTATTAAACCATTCTTATCTCAACCCACGAGCTTTACTTCTTTTCCCCGATTTTCTCCCCCATCCCACTGGGTGAGGGGGGCAGTGAGCAAGCAGCTGCGTGGTGCCTAGTTGCTGGCTGGGGTTAAACCACAACAGTGGGACATCCTCCATCACCCCTCCTCTGCCACAACCTCTGCACAGGGACACACACACCTGACCACCCCACAGGCACGTGAAGGTCCAGAGGAGCAATTCTTTTTGTACTCTGTAATATTTCAGCTAACAGAGGTGAACCAGAACACATTTATTTTCAACCTCTGATTTTGCAGCTCTCCTCTCTACGCTATTGATCGATTAAATGGACAAGATGAAATTCTAGAGAAGGCTTGGGGTCAAATAGCATTGGCGACTTCTTCCCCGAGACTCACAGTGTGGCAGCCTGACTTTGAATCTGCTGTTTTGGCTCCAAAATAAAACTCTATAACCTGGCTCCAGAAACCCTGGCCTGCAATAGTATTTGTCATCTTCCCAGAAAGGAAATTTACATTTAGAAAATGATGTTGCTTTTGTTTTTATCCTAACCACTGATAGGAGTGACAGAGCACATCGGGAACGCTGGAAAGAGGGGCAAAAAACAAGGATGCACTATTAATAAACTGGCATTTGCAGAAGATTAGTCAAGCAGAAGCAAAGACTGTATTCATGGTTGTTAAGGCAGGCGTGACTTTGATTCACCATACAGAAATTAAACCAAGCATCCAGTCTGTACTCTTCACAGCTGCTATTCTCAGCATCCTCCAACTAAGGCTTAAGTGAGTAGGTAAACACTGCAACACGTAACAGCTGTGACTGTACCCCTCGAGCATCACTTGGTTCACAGTGAAAGAGGAGCAGGGCAAGGAAGAGCATGTTCTCATGGAGTTACTCCTCCTACCACCAAGTTAATGCCAAGAACTAAGGTCTGCCTTCAGGAAAAAACACTATGGAAGTCACTGAGCAGCACTGCCAGCCTTTTGCCCAGGCAGCAGCCCAGGTGGAAGACGCAGAATTGCCCCAGGGACCCCCAGCCTGGGAGGCCCTAAGCCACCCTCTGATCGCATCCTGCTCCCCATCCCCTCCCCAAGCCAGCCGGCTGCTCCCCGCGCGCAGAGATGCCAATGGCAACTGCGAGGCTGGGCAGCTCCTCGAGGCCCACACGCCACACAGGAGAGATCAGCTGGCTAGGGGAGCTCGAGGATCTGCCGCCTCACCTCCAGCGTGGCTTTGTTTTCCAGCAAACGCATCAATCTTGCACTAGCTGCGCAAGAATTTTATGCAACACTTGCCAGGGATTGGGGCAGGTGCAACGGGACGTTCAAGATGGCACTGAGCTGGTGGGATGCTCAAACACTTGAGTCGTCCCAGCCACGATGTGAACGTCACATCCACGAGGCAGGTCTCCAGCCTACCGCAAGCAGTGCCGTGCTCAGCAGCAGGGCAGCATGCGTGTCACAGCAAGGGGCAGCAGGGGACAGGAGGAGGGAAGAGACAGCACAGACAGCTTCTTAAGAAATATATATATATACAGGAGGCAGTGGCTCTTTCGAGTCAGACTTCAGAAACACAAAACCAGATCAAGATCAAGAGAGCCTTGTGCCTCCAGAAGTGTAACTGACCACCATCCTAGGACATTCACTCTGTCTTCAAAAGAAGCCTTTGGACAAAAACTATAAGGTAGTTGACTATCTTATGACAACTTTGAATAAGAGAAATTTGGGCCCAGTCTCCTGATAGCAGGAAAAACTCCTGTTACATTGAACTGGTTTATCATCTAACACCTAAAACTGGGAAAATGTTACACCTAGTAGTTCTAGTGAAATACAGGAGAACTTCACCTTAAATTATTCCCAGATGGTCTCAGTTATGAAAGCCTCACTAGCCCTTTTTCTTCAAGGGTAGAGTACAGGCATCAGCACATACAAAATTCTCTTTCAATCAACACTTTATCATCTCCCGCATGGCATTTTATGGACCATTTATTTTTGTATTCTGACATTTTGTAGTTACTTACATGCCTGAATACAGTCTTACATGTTCTTATGCAGTGTAATATATGGTGCTTTTTAGAGTTTGTCTTTCAAGTGACTATGATTATCAGCTGTTCCAAGCTTGTTTTCGCAAAAATATTGCAAATGCGCAAAAACCTTTTGGCGAAATGTTGCAAAAGCGCAAAAACTAACAAACACAGAAGAATCACTAAACCCGAAGTCTGCTGCAAAGTGAGTTTTCAAAGCAGCATCCACAGATTCAATCACCACACAGTAATGTCAGTGGCATCATGATTGCAGGTAAATTCCTGCTGGTTATTAAACTCCTGGTTACCCTGAGAGCCAGAGTTCAGACCTCATCAAGCCCAAGTTACACTAAATGCTGACAGCCTTGGAAAAACTGTTCTTCTGAAAAGCAAGACGGGAAACTAAATTGTCATGGATTCAGACCCAGGACCTCCTCAGACTTGCTGAGGTTGTCTGCCCCCAGCACCGCGCGAGGAGCCCGGAGGGGCACACGCAGCCCGGTGGGTGCCCACCTGGCACCGCCAGCCACCCAAACTCTGCCTTCCTTCAGAGATGCCGCCTTCACCTGAGTCAGCAGCTTATCGCTGTCATACGCCAACAAAGTCCATGCTGGCCAGCTCTTATTTATACTGTAGAGATTAAAGTTTTATAGGCTCAAAAGATGCATGGATACATTCTACATCCCGGCACCCTGAAAAACATAACCAGAAAAAAAATTTCCAAGCATGCCAAATACCAAGCAGGAACTGTAACTATTTTTTTCCAGGTCTCTACCTTACCTCTGAAATTCCACACCAAAATAAAGCTTTCAACCCTGAAGGCATGCAGAGATTAAAAAAACAAACTTGGCTTCCACCTCTCGAGCAGAGACGTGCTGTGTAAATTTAAAGTACATTTGGGGGCTGGTTCACGTGAAGTTATTTTTCATCTCTGCACTTCCTGCTTGAAGTAGCAAGAGTGACAGGCATCAAAGCCTCGTCTGTGCAGATTCAAGAGAGTTTACTTCGAATTGCTGGAGAAGGGAGGCAAAGACACCGGGGTACCTTCAGCACGGACCCAGCATCTTGCTCGGAGGTTTCAGGTAGTTATTTCCCTCGTCTATCCATAAAGGGAAAGGTAAAGCCTACATATATACTGTGAATCCTCAGAGGAAAGGCACCGTGGAAGCACAACATGTTGCTTTAAGCTCCCGAAGCAGCTGGATGTGACCACAGCCAGTGTTTCCCAGAGCTGTCCAGCTAAACAGAAAAGCAAAAGCAGCTGGTTTGGGGGACCCAGGACTGGAGAAGACATCCCAGGGCACCAAGTCCGCTCCCCTGCTGCTGGTGCTGAAATAAACCCTCTTCAGAATTTTTCTTACCGCCCTTTACCCTTCTAGAGCTACTTCACAACCTTTGGCTTCAACTTAGTTTATTTACAACTGCCTTACGCATGTTTCTTCTTGTGACTGTACTATTATTTTAAAAAGCTCCTTCCTTCCCCTGCTGTTTACAGTGAGCCCCATTCTCTCTCCGACTTCATTTTATTAGGGACTTATCTAAGCTTTCAGTCTCTGCTTAGAAAATAGCCTGCTCCCTAATCATCCCTGGCCCTGCTCCAGTTCGAGTTTATCTTTCTCAAATGTGGGAGTCTGGCTCTGCATAAACTATTACAGATAAGATGGCAGGAAGGCCTTGTAAACAGCATTAATACTGCTTTAATTCATAAGGGAAGAAACTCCCCTGATTCATCCTGGGACACTGACTCTGTCATTTCCAACTCGCAGCAGAAATTCACAGGTTTAAGTCCCCAACAGCACACAACGAAGTACCACACTGGGTACCACTTCTGCTTCTCCACTGCCCAAGGGTAAGCCCACTTCTCCCATGCGGTGGTCTAACCCCCTTCATCATGACCAGCCCTGCCGACTGTGTTTTACCAGCTCGTGTTCCCAACGTACCCGCGTGCTTTGCGCCAGGCTCACAAAAAGCTCACTGCTGGTCCACCATCTCTCTCCCTGCTGAAGAGCTTTGCTAGCAAACCACCCTCATCCCAAACAGTGTTAAAAGGGAACTACTACTACTACCTTCTCCTTAGGGCTCTCCATTTGATACCAGCTGCTTTCCCCAGCTGGATAAGAGCCTTCTGCAGACCCTACCTGGGTGCTGCACTTGCCCCTTCATGCTCTTCCCAGCCTTCTCCTGGCAGCTGTTGTCAGAGACTATCAGGCTACCTGGATTTTTACTTTTATCTAACACAGCTGTTCTCAGCCCCACATCATCACCCATTCAGAAGCAGAAGCGTTACTTTGAAACTCAATTCAGAGTTGCTGATAGCCTGCAGACCCGCACTCCTGCTCACCGCTGGGTCACCAGACAGGCATCCTTCCAGCGCTATTGCCAAAAACCTTCCAGTAAGTTAAAAGCGCAGCTTTGTCCCATTGAACACCTTGGCATTTCCCACACAGCTAAGCCGATTCTGCTGCTGCGTACGTAACCAAGGCATCTGAGACAGACAGACACCACTTACAGCACCATGAATGCTGATTCCTGTTCACAGTCTGCTCGCCAGCAAATAAGCCACCAAGCTGAGCTTGCCATAACATTAACACAGCCTGCACAGACATTTTTAGCCATTTCACAATTACATATAATTAAAATGTTTTTAAAACTACAGATTGACACAAGTCTGTGTATTTGAAACAGCTGCTTCTTTTCCCATTTTCAGTATAAAATGCAACTCCACAACTCCCTCAGTAACTGGAAAAATAGTATTAATAATCATAATATCACATGCTTGAACACTCTAATTAAACCAGACTAGATCTGGCCAGTACTCTGATGGACTCCTTGCAAGGCAAAGGCAAGGCAAGTTTGCAGAAAGGCATGCAAGAAGCTCTAAGGAGTCATTTTTTGAGCAATATGCAAACCCAGAAGGCAGCGACTACCAATTATCATCTTCTGTGGCACATTTCCAGAAGCAGTAGGTGTACTCCTGGCCAAAACCCAGCTCTAATTATACAGTGTCCACCTACTTCTAAATTTCATCTGCAAGTTATTTTTCATGTTCTCTTTATAAAATGTATTGACTAAGGTTACTGGCATAGAACAGCTGATGCCTTCTGTCCAAGACCGGGTGCATTTGAAGTGTATGACCCTATTCAAATTGTTTTTATTATTTCTCATCATATTATTTGGACAGAAGACAGAATATTATTAACCAGAACTAAGTCAAGGAGAAGCTTCATTTTAAAGAAGCAAAGCTAGATATCACATCCAGGTTTTTACCAAGCTTCAATTTCTTAAATCAATGTAGATTGACAGCCAAACCTCCAGGGTCTGCCATCTGCCAGAAATGTTCCCTACCTCCCTTCTTTGTTCTAAAATGATCTTATTTGGGCAGCAAAGTTCTGGTCGATACCAAGATAAGCAATGGCAGCGACAAAACAACAGCCATTCCCAGACTGAAGTGCCTGGTTATCTACTGGTTTTCAGTGCCAGAATGGAAACACACTGTTCTGGATACTCCAAACCACATTTGTGAAGGCTGAAACAATGCTGAAGCCAGTTAATTTGAGAATGCTCTGGTGTTAACAAAAATCAATGCTTTTAAGTCTTAGCCTTCAACAGAGGATCTGATATTTATTTTTTATTTTTTTTAGCCCTCAAGTGACTGCAAAACCACCCTGTTTATTCTGCTGCAGCCTGAAATCCCCTTCCTGTTAGATTTATATTGATTTCAACTGAGCCAGAACTATATGAACAGGTTATGCAGAAGAAATTGGGGTAAGAGAAAGATTTCCTAAAATGATAAAGAAGGATCCTTAACATACCATGACACATTAGGAAGGAAGTATTTTGCCAACTGTTCTGTGCAAACCTATCAAAAGCAGCTCAAGCAATTACTGGGCTGAAAAAGCTAAGTCAGTTCAAGACGTAACAGAGATGAACCGACACCCTGCATCAGCTAATGCCTCTCGCCTCTTCTCTCAGCATCACAATGCCTCTGCTTCATGAACACACAAGTTACATGTACAAATAATGTTGGGGGTTTTTTTGCTTGAAGGCATTTTGTTTGTTTGAAGAGTTATTCTTACTCTTAAATATTAATTTGCTACAGTTACAGAATTAACAAGTACATGTTTAAGTAAGTCGTAGAAATACTTACAGACCAAATAATTATCATCCTTCTAGACACAGAGTGATCTATGTTCCAGTAGGTAAATGGAAGGAAAGTGATATAAAAAATCTCTTCACCCAAAGCAGCTGAAAACTTGAACAAGTAGTAGTAGAAGTAGTTCTTCACAATATACTTCTGCGCACAACCCTGAAAATGAGAGGATTTTAGAACATTTTAGTCAATTAGCAAATTATATCAAACATTTAAGATATTCTGTTACAGTTCCCAGCCCTTAAACCAAATAATTTGTTGGAACAAGTGTCAAGAAATGAAGTTCAATTTTTATAATAAAATTAAGACTATAGCGATAGCTCAATTACATTTCTTGCAGATCAGAAATCTATTCAAATTATACAAGAGTAGCAGTCACATTGACAAAGATTTTCAAAAGATCGCATCAGTCTTTCCTCTAGGGAAATCAAGTATATTTCATAAAAGGGTACCAATGCGTTAATTTTGAAGTTTCTACATCTGTAGATAAAGCCACCATTGCTTTCATCAGAAACGTGTTTTGAGATGAAAAAAAAGTAAACTGCAATTACTGAACCATTTCATTTAAAATTTGCCTCGTTATAGCAGGCAAAATTTACCCTGCTAGTCCCTGAAATTTGCCATCAGGTGCTGCTGGCAACAGCATCCCCTGCACTGCCCTCAACACCAGGCTCTTGCACACACTTCTGACCCCGCGCTCCCCCCCGGCGGGATGCTCATCAGATCGCCCCACGCTGAGATGCCACAGCTGTAAGCTACGGCCCTTATGTGGGAGTTGGCTTGGCAATTGCAGCTGCACGAGCAGATCTGGGGGAAAACAAGGCTGCGAGTGGGCAGAGAGGAGAGTTGACCCCGTCACCACCAAGTTTTCGCTCCGATATCTCTAAGTAACAACAAGCAGGTTGTCTCTTTAAACATTACTAGCAGATACATTGCCAATATTATCAGACAACTGTTTAGGACTTTATTCATTTTATTAAGCTAGAGGTTTCACTTTTCTCTGGATTTGGCAGCTAGATGATTTCATTAGATGTACCCCACCTAACACACTTGTTTTCTCTCTTCTAAAAGGCTGCACCCAGCCCACCAGCACTGCGAAGCCACACAACAGCATATATTCTTAAGGCCATGACGTTGGTCACTTGTGGGAAGGTTTGCTGTTGCTGCCATTTGGGACTAGTACACCTCTAAGAAGCCTCCTACCCTGTTAGCAGGAGCAACATGCAAGTGAATCACATTTTATATAAACACCTGTACGCTTGAGCAAAAAGGAGTTATATATGAAGAGGATTTTTGATTTGGGAACAGGAGCAAGGGAGCCAATCTAGTCTCTCTCCATCCCCCCAAAAAGAAAAAAAAAATAAAATATGGAAGTTGGCTATGTAAAGATGAGATGAAAGAGCTTCCTAAAGATGTGAGCTGAGAAGGGATTATGAAGGTTTCAGCACAGACACACTAAGTTAAGATACAGCTTTGACATAAGCCCCTAAAACTCTTCTAAGAGAAAAACTATTATCCTCCGAGATGACTGTGTAACTAATCTACCAGAGCGACACTGTCATCCTACATGCTAGTGAGAAAATGTAAAAATTGTCTAAGCAGTCTAGACATGCAATTATGACTTATTGTAAAAGCCATTAGAAGTTCCAGTCCCTTAATCTGCTTTCAATATGGAGATGAGGCAAACTGCATGAAGACAACAAAAGCAAGATGGAAGGAAGTTTCATCCATTCACCTATTGCAGGAAAAACCATAAATTAAATTGATTTTTGCATCAATAAACAGAAAAGATGAGTCAACGCTTTTGAAATGCTGGGGTCACAGGAGTGTTCCCCCATGTATTAGGAATAGAGGTCACAGATGAGTTACTGGCATCCCTCTAAGATAATGCAGCAGTGTGCTACGGCTGGCCAAATGACAGAGCAATCAGTCTAAGTGTCTCAAGTCTCATACACCACTTCGAAAACACCCCCAGTGCAATTAGCAACTCTGATGCTTCTGTCTGAGATCCTGAAACCATATTTGGTCACACTTAACATGGGGCCAGAGAAAGCCCTCTTCTGGCATCGCTAATTCCTCAATTAAGCATCAGTCTCCAATGTATTAGGAATTATGCGCTCATGTGCTTTAGATCAAAGATGATCAGACATATCCCTAAGGTAATGCTTTTATACTTGGAACCTCGTGGGGTGAGGGATAAAACTTTCTAATTCCAGTAATCTGGTTTGTGGGGAAAAAAAAATAATAATTTTTCAGGTTTTAAAAGAAATCTGGAGTTAAAAAATATTTCCGGGCAGAAGGCAGGGCCAAGTCCTTCCATGTGTTTTTTAAAACCTTTCTTTTTCTTTCGTCTTTTCCTTTTCTATCCGAAGTCACCCCCAACTTGTTTGGGTTTTTTTGTTTGGTTGGTTTTTTAACACTTTTTTTAAAACCCTACACGAGCAGTTGTGGACAGCCCAATGTGTGAGGCAGGGGACAAACAGATCACACCTGTGACACATGACAGTAACTGCCACATGTCAGGCATGCAAGGTATCACAGAATCACTCCACTTGATCTTAGGTAGAGTAATAAAAAAAGCGATGTTTTCAATCATTGTGATTCCAAAGCGTTGTAGGTACAGAAAGCCCACTCCATGCACCTTCATACCCTGGCCCATGAAAGGTCCATGTTTGGTTGCAGCAGTGCCGGTGCCTAGCAGTTAGCTCATGTTTACTATTTATACCCATTTTTTCTGCAGAAAGCAAAGACCACTGTGCTTTGTGAACTGTCTTCCCTTTTTATTCTCTTTCTAACCCCAGTGCAGGAAAAAGTCATTTCAATTATTTGTGTGAATGTTCAGCATCTCCTAACACTCTCAGAAGTTTATGCAATCTCTACTTTAAAATAACTCTAATCTTTATATTTGGCTATTCTTAAGGTACTGAAGTGACCTGATGCCTTCCACAATCTCTGGTGCGCTTTCCATGAGTCAGCCCCTCCGTGCATCTCCATTACTGTGTGGTCTGGATCAGAGAGGTTTTAACGGGCAGTAATTAAGGCTGCAGAGAAAGTCAGAATTTTTAGAACAGTTCAGAAGCAAGGTGTAGTAAGCCACAACATTCACAGACACAGAAGACAGGTAATTTCACACAAATGACCCTTTGCATCAACTATAAAATATCTATTTTGAAAAAACTTAACTGGCCAAATTACAAGAGACTCATGTGTGAGTCTCCATAAATTAACTACTTGCCTGAAGTATTGGTACAGAAAATGGCTATTGTAGGTCATCCTAATTTTGCAGTCTCTGCACACTGGTCATGGGTGGGTCACCCACACCAGGTGCTGCCCCATGCATGCTCGAGCATCCAAGTGCAGCCCCTGTGCAGCTGCAGCAACCACCCAACCTCCCCCAGAGCGTGGGAGCATCCCCAAAGCCTCCCTACAGAGCAGTAATGACAGGGCCAGCAGAGCAAAACAAGCCACCACCGTGGTGACTCTTGGGAGACACTAACACACAATGACACAGCGTAGTAGGAATCCATAATTTTAGAAAGTATGTGCATAAAGAATATTCAGCCTTTATAGCTGAGGTAAAGAAACAGCAGCTGAACCACTAATGTAATAGATTCAAAATATATTTTCAGGTAGAGCTATACCCCCCCACCCCCCAAAAAAAGCTGTGTAAAGATACCCCTCCTTCCAATTTCTGTAGGATCTCTCTTGTCAGAGAGCTAAACAGGCACCAGCTTTCCCTGCCCTGTCTCTAGAGACAAGCTTTGCAGCGTCAGACTTCGAAGGCTCAGAGCCTGACCCAGAGATACCATTAACCAACATTTTGTTCTCAGCTCTCAATTACTTTGGATCTTTCAGAAGATGTGCACGTTTAATTAAAGTTCTCGAAGTCCCTTGCTTCCCTTCCAACAGAATTGCCTTGCAGAAGATCAGGAATTTCCCTCCCAAAGCCCCTAGTTAATACATTGCAATACTTATTTCTTAAGAGATTTTTAATGCTGAAAAAGGCACAAAGTTTAGAGAAGCCACCAAAGACCAACACAAGAAAAAAAGCCAGAAATTCCCATCTAGATGCTGCTGTACACAGAGACAATATAAATCAGACAATTGAGACCTGCAGGACAGAACTGTGTGGAGTATAAGTGGGGAAAAAAAAACCCCTCCTGTACTGCAGTATTCTGTATAAGCAGTCAGTTTTACATCACCTTTTATGTTTATTATCTGTACCTAGTTAATAAAAGAACCTACCAAATCACAACAAAAAATTAGATATCCGTGATCAGATTTTGGAAAATAAGAAAAAGCAAAAACCATGGTATCAAAGGCTTCAGCTCTTCCATCCATCCACACAGATCAATGTCAAACAATTTCAGAGTTTTCTGAAGATCCAACAAGCAGCTGAGAGCAGCCAGTAACATCTCCAGCACCGATGCGTTCACATTCCCTGGGAGCACTAACGCTGGAAACACACTGCTCCAAGATGAAAGAACAGGGTGGCCAGGAAAAAGGGGCTGTGCCCCAGTAGGAGATCTTGGCGTGGCCATGAGCCCCTTGCAGGGAGGGGTTGGGGGCACAGGACTGATGGTAAGGTGATGGAGGAGGCAGCAAAGGAGGGATACACACAAGGAAGAAATTGCAGAGATGTCAAAAAGACAGCAGAGCGGAGGGCAGTAGCACACAGAGCCCACAAAATGCACACAAGAAGCCCCAAGGCATGAAAAACTCACCTAACCAAACTCATACATATGTGCAGCTTCCCACTCTGTTCAAGCACTTTTAATCAAGTAATTCTTTTTCACCCTCTCCAGAATGCGATGCAGCCAGTTAGCAACAGTTGTCCAGGTTTACGCAGCATCCTTGTTGTTGGAGAGACACCTAGAGCTAACAGAAACCTGAGAAATGTGGGGATGGAGACAAACAAATCACAAGAAAACCCTCCTTAAACACTCTAAAGTTCTGACCAGCTCTGCTATTAGCAGAAAGTGCTTGCTGACTAGTACACAAATAGGCAATGTCCAACTCACAGCTGTTGTGCAAGCATCTCTAGTGGCATGCACTAATGGCATAAGGAGTAGGGACATGGCCTTGAACCGTCATTTGATGCAGAAGCAAGACAGTCACTGCATGAGAAGTAACAATGTGTGAGCTTCAAGCCAGACAGTCGTAGTAGTTTCAGTGGTCCCAGGCAAAGAACAAGTGGGGAGTCTAAATATCAGGCAGGCTTCTGGTAGCATTTCAGTAGTTTCGTAGTTCATTCAAAGCACCGAAAAAGGCCCTTATAATACCTTGCTGAGAGCTTTACATAGCAGAGCAGTGCTGCACAGCCAGCAGCACCGGGGACAGCTGGAAACTGTCAGGCTGCAAGAGGCTACGCTTTGCAGGACCAAAGGCTGAGACCAGTCAAGTATGAAACAGGAAAGGTGTGTCCAGGCCTCCCACCAGCACTGCAAGGCTGGGCACAATGCTCACCCAACTGATGTCTCTCACACCATTTGTCACATCTTCCATCGGTACGTCTTCATCCAAAGTTTCCCCTTCAGTCTGTAAAGGATGGTCACCTGAGTCAGATACAGACACCTGCACAATCAACACACACCCAGCACACGACAGCTAGGACAGGCGGGTCCAGGACACAGTGAAGAAACTTCAGTTTATTCCTGAAGATTTCATTTTTTTTAATCCTCAGATTATTTTTTCTTTCCACTCTGGTTAGTATTTGGGAGGTAGGCTGAATTATAGGTTATATTTTGGTATATTGCTCTTGAAGTGACATAATTAGCCCTCCTTCCTTCTGTTGAAAGAACACAGGTAGATGTAACAGAAGCTGCCAAGTCATTTAAATGTAAAGTGGAATAAAATAAGACTAGAGTTCACAGAGCACTTGTTTAGGCAATTAATAGGAAGAGTCAGTGAAGGAAAAAATTGATTATGTTGTCTTCCTAAAAGAAAGCCTTCTAAATTAAAAAAAAAAAAAAAAGAAAAAAGCCCATACGTCTTTTTCAGAGACACAGGGAAATGGCTGCTAATGAGACTGAGATTGCTTGTGAAGGACTGTGCCTGCAGCCAGCTGAAGGACACCCTCATGTTTCCTGAAGGACAGCCTAATTGAAGTCTAGCCCAGCTCATCCACCAAGGACGGACGGTTTACACTCCCATCACTCTGACAGACATTTGTCTAACCTGTCCTTACCGATGCCAATGGTGGAGGCTCCACTGCTTGCTGCAGGCAATCTCCGAGTGCTTTGCTCTCACCTAGCCTGAAACTTACTTATTGAAATTTAAACCTATGACTATTTTCTTATCTACTGCAGACAAGGAACAATTTGTTTCCTTTCTCTGAAAGCTGACGTGGGGGAAGCTTGTTACAAACACTCAAAAAGGACATAACTGTCCTCTCTTCCACTGCTTAATCACCTGGTATTTCTTACAGAAGACATTTACCATTTTCCAGACACAGCACTTAACAGGCCTGTCTTGAATTACGGTGCCCAAAGATGAGACACAACAGAGTAATGCTGAAGGAATAGTCCTGCACAACTTCATTGATTTTGCAGGCTGTTTTCAGAATAGCATGCTACCATTGAACCGTGCTCAACCTGTGATCTCCTCTAACCATTTTTCCCCCTCCGTGAAAGCACTACCAAGTCTATTGTTTTCCATTCTGCAGTTGAGTATTTATTACACCTGCTTGTTCAATAAGTATCTGCACCTATTGAATAGAAGTCAGTTTTCAACCATACCTTCAGTTTGACAAGACTATTTGATTTCTGTTCTTGTCCTCCAGCCTACCTGAAGCTCTCTTAAATTCATCTCACAGGCAGCATGCTTCTCACACCTACCTTTCCAGCTAGTTACTTCCACATGGCTATAAAACCTATTCTGAAGAGCTTCCGTACTCATTGCTTTCCATCAAAAGGTGTTCTTCGTGGTACTCAATCTCTCAGGCCGTTCAACTTTGTATAATCCTTTCTTAGCAGATGCCTGGAGAATTGACATCCACGATTCATAGAATCATAGAATAGTTTGGGTTGTAAGGGACCTTTAAAGGTCATCTAGTCCAATCCCCAAACCTACTAGCTCATATGCTTTGAGGCTTTTGCTAGTTGCTAGTAAAAAGGCAAGATTGTCCGATCTTCTCCACACAGTCGTCTCATTGTATCAGAATTATGTTTCAGCACTTTTCTTCCAATATAATTTGGAGTAATCCGGAGAGGTCTACCTTCTACGATGGTCTTCAGACTTTTGAGGAAACACCTATACACACGTCCCTGGCAGAGGTTAGTGCCTTTGTCTTAATTTCCTTGCATGCTCCTTATGGAAAGTTGTCCCTCTCATGGCCATTCCAGGTGCCTGAGTAACTCCTCACATGTCCAGTTCTTACGCTTTTGCTTTTAATCACTGATGTGTGTCAACAGCAGTTTCCTGTCAAGAAAGCTGCACAACACTAGCAGAAGTAGGGCTGTGTGCATGTCCTTCTTGATGAGCACTGTGAAGGTGGCTCACCTTGTTCATCCTCTCAGCCCTGCTTTGCCAGCCAGAGGTTAGGCAGGTTGGACACGGCTCTTTCAGGTGCCCCAGCAAAAGCGGCGTGCAAACTTCCCACGTGCTTCAGCATCCTCCTATGTTCCAGGAAGAATTGGCTGATTTGTGCAATAAAGAAACAACAGGGCGAGAGGGAAGGGTGGAATGAAAAGGCTTCCTTCCTTCCTGTTTTACAGTGGAAGAACAGGTTTGCTTAATTGCATTTTAATTTGTGAGAATTAGATTGCAATTTTGTGAGGTGCACCACAGAGCCTACGCCTGAAAGTGTCTGAGGAAGTCATTTTAAGGGTTAGGTAGGTGCAATGTCTGTGGACAGAGGGAAGAAAAAACATGAGTTAAGAACCAGAGAAAGTAAATTACAGTTCAGAAGGATGGGGACTCCAGCTTTGAAACAGAGATCAAATCCCTCTGAAACTCAACTGTAGTTCATATATCCAAAGGTTGAGCGTTACTAAAAGTGGTTTTGGATAGAAGAAGGATGCATCACACAACAACAGTTTTCAAACTGCCAGCTCCCTGCTAGCACTACCACCTCCTATTTTTGACTTCCTGCCAAAACACAAGTCAGAGTGTTACGAGGACCTGCATGGCTGCTAGATACCCAGGCTGCTATCCAGAGATCTGGAGAAGGAGTGGGAAGCTCCTCAACTCACTTTTCCCCCAGTGCACCAGATTTGAGGAGCTCCCAGCTGATGGGAGCTCCCCAACAGAAGCCTAACCTAACCCAACAGAGGCACGCGGGAATGGACAAATGACCGTGAAGAACCAGAACTTCACTGTTAGGTTTCTTTTCAGAGCAAAAACTTGTTCTCATCTGAGGATTTGGTTTTAGAAACTAACTATAGCCTGGAAGTTTGACACCATAGATTAGTCACGTATTTCTACCCAGCTGCATCATTAATCCAGTCAGCTTGCTTTTGCACAAAGATCAGTTCCATGGTAGAGGTCTATTCTGAGAGGCAAAGAGCAGCAAGGCTTCTGGAAGATAAATGGGCAGAGCAACACCATACCATTTTCAGACAACTACATTTATTATGTTTTTTTAATCTGTTATAATCAGGCACGAGCACAGGGAAAAATGATTGTTTCCCTAGCAGACAGTTCCAGGATTCAAGTCAAAGAGCAGTTTTCTAAGGTAGTGCCATATAAGTTAAGTATCATCACAAACATTTGAGTCCCAAGTAGATGTGCTCCTGGAAGGCAGAGACCACTGTAAGCAGGAAGGGACATGGTGTTCAAACCGCAGCCATGACTGTAGAGAGACATGTTGGAGGACACCCCAGCAGCCAGCCCGCCCCTAGGGACAGGAGCCATAAATAAGATGTTCTCAATTCACTTGCTGCCTCATTATTAGTAACAATTAGTGCAGGCCGTGCCAATGTCAGCTCCATTTCCAATGGAGAAACACACAAGGAAACCAACATATAACCTGATGATGCCAACAAGTGCTGCTTCAAGGATCTCTTCTGCTGCTTCAAGGCCAGGATCTCCTACATCGCTGAACATGTGACTCTGTGGCTGAAGGCCCCTTGGCACCCCAGCAGCCTCCCCATGCCAGCAGTGCTCAGCACAGTGCTGCGGGCACGATTTGGCAGGTACTTGCAAGGCTTAATACTTCAGTCTGTGCCAGTTCACTTTTCACCCTGGCACCTCACTGGTACAGGTGACATTGGCATCACAGCCACCCTGCCGTACATACCCCCTTCTCCTCCCCACACCCCTCTTACAGTCTTTTGTTTATTCTGTCTTCTGCTTCATGTCATACATCCTGGTCTACGGGCCTTATACTTGTCAGGGAACACGTTCCTTGCTGCAAACACCTCTGAGTTCTTTCCCATGCAAACATTCAGTCTTTGCTCTCTTGTGGCATGACTGAGGTGTCTGACACCATCTTCTCCTGTACAATAAGGTACCTCAACATTCTCCCTTTGCACAGAGAAATGGCAACGGGGAACACTGAAGGCAATACACCTAATTAAACTGGTTAGCGTAAGTAAGCAGTTATAATTACATCAAGTTGACCTACCTGCAAAGGAGATAACAATGACCTGGTCTGCTGTTACAGAATGAGCACACAGCTTCGTGTGTACCAGAACAGGCAGGCTCAGGGAACTCACTTAGCAGTAGTTTGCAACCGCCAGTTGTCTTCAAAAGGAAGGATTAAACATACTTTTTTTTTTTACATCTAGTAATAAATATTCACAAATATAGTAATAAGATAGAAATAAACTAGCAATGTAACTATATTAAAGCATTCACATACCTCTAAATCTAGACCAATAACAGTTTACTTTGGAAAAATAAGTTACAAGTGCTAACTATACTGAACTGATGTGAAGCCCTATAAAGCAGGAACTTGAATAGCCATTTTAAACAAAAATCTCATGGTTCAGACAACACTACCTGTACATTCTAGACCTCGGATTTACTTGCCATAGCAGTCAATAGTCACCTTCCATTGCCCAGATGACCCATAAATATTCCCTGCAGAGCATGTGCACGAGGTAAAGCAAAAGAACAAGCTGTCCAAAGGAATCTTCCAGCAAGAACAGATTTTCTTTGGCTCCTCCCCCATTAAACCTAGCCCTGTTCTCCAGAGACCGAAAGGAGAAAAATGACAGCAGATGAGCTTTTATTCTTCTGGTTGATATCTGAACTAATGGCCTAAGACATTCAGCAGAATTATAAACCAGCACATGGCTCACCTCCAAGTACTGGAATTAATCCTAGGATCCTGACGGCTCCTCATTACGAGGTCCAGTGGCCTCCAAAAAGATGACTCGGGCTGTGAGCTGGGAAGCGCTGAGTCACAAAGCACCAAACCATTGGCGTAATGCCTCAGGCTCCCGGCGCGGCCCCTCGCATGCCCCCTGCACCCCCAGCCACTTCGCCAACAGCAGCTCCCTCAGCGGCAGGCACCACACAGCCACCCAGGATACCTATTACAATCAGCGAGTGAAGTTTCACAAACTTTTGTTAGCACCAGGTGTTTCTGCAGCAAGATCTAGTAGATGACTAGATGCTGGTAACAAGTAGCACGTGCCCAGCTTTGCTGCCTGTTCTCCGGAGGGGAGCCCAGTCTTCTTGCTGAGGAGCAGCAAAGCCAGCACTAACAGATCTACACAGGGTTGCCACACACTACTTGAATCTTGGATGCAACTGCACTGTCATCTTCCAAAGCACCATCACTCATAGGGCTGGCCAAAACCATTCCATGAAACAGACTTGTTCACACAGACTAACAACGTCCCTTACCAGCTGCTTTCCGTGGGAACCTTAAAACAAAAATCAGACACGTGCAAGACAGGCAAGCTCCCTCGGCAGCCACAGCAGATAGGGGAGAGCTGAACGTGAAGTACCAGAGCAGCAGGAACGATGCCGAGGAACGTGAGCCTCGCACTTAGCCCATCGAAATAAGAAACTGGATCTCATGTTTCTCCAGCTGCAGCTGCAAACTGAGGAACTTCCAAAAGTTCAACTACATTCTCTGGGAGGAAAAAGTGCTAGCACTCGAGGCAGAAATGCCTTGCTGCCAGCTCTCCTAATGGTGCTCATGGGCTTTTCTCACAAGGATTTGTCTCATCTGCTAAACCTACCTCAGGCTACTGTCAACTTATTGCTGCACGGAAAGGGAAACAACGTGAAACTGAGTAAGCCAGTAACATGACTTAAAAAGGAAAAGCAAGACTCTGAGGCTGATGCAAAATTCTGTAGCAAGGAAACACCACAGAAGAGACCCTGACTCAAGCTCTAGAGCAAGTCTACTTCAAATTACCGGACATCCCATCACAGCAAAAGCAGTGCTGTCATCTATGTCTTGCCAGTAATCAGCTACATTTTTGGGGACTGCAATACATCTGAGAGGGTTGTGCATTTTTTACCTGTCTTTTCCATTTCTGTTACCATCACCTTGCTGTCATCCTGGTTGCTAGCCTCCTCACCTAAGGCACAAGCAAGAACTATACAATCACTAAATGTGATCAGGCGGTTTGTAAACATTGCACCAGTTCAGAGCAGTTCTGACAGTTAAGGTATAACTACAGAGTAAATACAAACCATACTCTTTCAAAGGCAGAAAGATAGATCTCAAGAGATGATAAAACAGCTGGGAAAAGGAAGAGTGGAGAAAAACAAACAAATCTACAGAGAACTTCAAATAAGAGATTTTTTTTTCTTTTTTCCCTTTAATTCAGGCTGTCGATTTCAGGAGCAAAAGTCCATCAGCAGGTTAGAGATAAGCAGAGCTCCACTTTTTAAATATGTGTACCATTTATTTGGCCACTCACTAAAACACTGGAGAAGTCTTCAGAAAGTTAGTCAGTACTTTTAAGTGTGCAACTTGAGGACTTCATACAGAGCATCACAAAAAGATATCTTTCAAGCAGTTTCAGAAATAAATTCCCTGCAAATCAAACTAATATTAGAAAGGAGTACAGAAAACAAGTAAGTATTATCTAGAGACAGGATAATTACAGGTTACTGTTTTGTCTTCTGTAGTAGTAAAACCCAATGGTTCCTTCACTAAAGCCCATGGGTTCAATATTAAGTGCAAGCCAGGGCATAAATCCAGCTAGTGTGTTGGACTAGCACCATTTTGTATCATCCTCAGATACCCGAGTTTTCACTTTAGGTTTTAAAGACTGTTTCTAACTGATCTGGTAACCAAGGAAACATCAAGACATGGGCCAGGCAACTGATTCAATATTTAAGAAACGCATGCAGTCCTCGCTGTCACATCTAAGCATTTCATTCCTTGTCTCATCATCTCGGGGCAGCTCCTGTGGGGCAGATGGGACTGAATTACAAAGATTCAGAAATACAGCCGCTTGTTGCACTGCTGACCACTGCAATGAGACCTTGCTGACTTTCTTTTTGTTTAAAAAAAACCACATATAACCTGCAGGTTATACATGAAGGAAGACACTGATACATCACGAGCAGCACCGCTGGCAACAAATGCACGTGGGTAATTAAAGGTCTCCTTCTCCCAGATGAAGAGCTGTCCTGCCTCGTTACCCTCCCGAAGGATCACCCTTTTTCTCCATGCAGTATGGCATCCACCCCATCAGGTGTGTCCATCTCCACCCAAACCACCACCAGCTGCTAGCCCTCAGCTCCCTTTCCCCAGAGTTCCTCCAGCTGGGCCACCTCAGCACACGATCCGCCACATGATCCAGCCCACGTCAGATGCAGGGGCCTGAGAGCTAGCACAGAAGGAAGGGGGAATGCCCTGGAGAGATGGAGCTGTGGCAGCCCCAGCACGTGGACAGCCGGTCACATCTTCTTCACTCAAGCATGCCACATACTCTGTTTTCACAGGTATAACCTACTGATTGTCCAAGAACTTACACAGGAGAACCTGAAAACCTTTAAGACTACTGCATTGTGGCAGTAAAGACAAAGTAATATGAAAGTTACTACCTCATAGAAACCTTCTGTCCTGATAATATAAACTTTGAAACTCCCAAGCTTCAGGAAGGAATGCTCAAGCTGAGCACAGAGCCACCCAAGGTCACCAGCAGTGAGATGCAGCAGCAGTGCTTAAGCACCTTTCTGCAAACACTTGCAGCTAAGAGTAAGAAAATACCCTGTCCATAGAGAGTTTATAGCCAAGGACTTTGCTATGTGTATTAGACTCCCAAACCTGCTTCTTTGCAGATACGTCAGGGCAACCCCAGTTCATTTAGCGACACAGCAGTGAGTGTGGGTTTTGGCATAAGAAAGATCCAAGTTCACTTTTTGCATCTCCTGGCAGGTGGCAGAAGACCCTCTTTGTAAAAATGGATTTTCACAGGAGCAGAGAGAGTCTGTTTTTATAATTCTAGCACTTCACTGAAGCGCTGTTCAAGCCATTACTCCCATCTCTGTCTTCTTAGGGCTTGAACCCAACTTTCACATGTTTCAGAAGCAAGTGTCCTAATTATGTGGAAACAAACCCTTCTGTTTCTATCTCCAGGTCTCATGGAGCCTCATCCGGGATATATTCACCTTTCACATAAAGGTAGTCGTATCTTATTCTGTGAAACTCAAAACAGTTGCACCACGTGCAGGGCTCTGTTCACGCAGAATTAACTCAGCCAGGATTTTAGTATCAACAGTATTACATTAACAACATCACCGTTCAAAAGCAAATGGTGAAAATAAATCTTTTAGTGAATTATCTGCATAATTTACCAAAAATACAGTTTACTGTAGTTCAGAAGCGAACAGACTGAAGGACTACCCCAATTTTCCTTATTTTCTAATTGAGAAAGAGTCAAGCAGCGGCTGATGAAGAATTTTAGATGCTTGAAATGGGAATCCAAGCACTAGGTATAGAAGAGGGAAAGGTAAAACAGTACAAAAGGGGAGGAGCGGTAGAGTTGTGGCGTTCACGGCTGGCCCGTGTTTATTTTGCGGGTGGAGTTTGGAAGACCATTATCACACCTCCTTTCCAAAAGGCACCACAAAGCGATCAGCTAACGAATTCAAGTCATTACCGTAACAGAAAAAGCAGGTCATCCGACCCGTGCACATCGGTTGCGTCATGCCCTTCCCTGTTCGCTTCAGATACACAAGTGAACTACAGAGCCTGCCGTGAAACGCCGCGACGTGCTGGGCCGGAGGGGAGCGCGGGGAGCTCAGCCCGTCTCCATCGGAACCCCGGCTGCGATAAACAGCGACGAACTAGCAGAGGCTTGGGCAGCAGCGGGGGCAGAGCTGCGCGCAGAGCCCCTCGCCTGCGCCGAGGCCCGTCCCACGCGAGACAGCGAGAAGCCGTGGGTCAGCGAAGCCCCGCAACAGGGGCGGCCACGGTAGACGGGACGGCCTTCCCAGCCGCTGCCCGCGGGACAGCTCGCATCCCCGGGCGAGGCACCTCTGCGGGCAGGCACCGCCCCGCCCCCCCGTTATCTCGTTTCGCGGGCGCCAGAGATGGGGGGGGGCGAGGGGAGAACCTCAGAAACGCCTCCCCGGAGGGAGGCCGGGATGAAGCTGCGCTGCGGCACCGCACTGCGCTCCCCGGCCCCGGCGCCCCCTCGCAGCCCGGCCCCCAGTCCCCCGCCCGGGCAGGCGGCGGGATGCGGGAAGACCCCCCCCCCGGGGAGAGCCCCGGCGCGCACGGCCGCGGGGGGGGGGTGGCGGCTCTGCTGAGTCACGGCCGGGCCCGGCCGCCCCCCGCCCGCGGCACTCACCTGCGGGCCGCGGCCGCTCCGCACCCCGTTGGAGGGGTCGCGGCCGGCGGCTGCCGGGCGGCGCGGCGCGGCCGCGCCGTTGCAGGCGGCGCGGTCCCGGACCCCTTCCGCGGGGTCGCCGCCGCCCTCCTCGCCGGCGGGGAAGAGCCCGCAGCAGCGCTGGAAGCGCGCCACGGGCTGGGAGCTACGCAGGGTGCCCAGCAGGCGGGCCATGCTGCCGGGGGCCTCCGCGCTCTGCGCCGCGCAGCCCCGACCCGCGCAGCGCCCCGCGGGGCCGCAGGCAGGTGCGCCCCGCCCCGCCCGCCAGGTGCGCCCGCCCTCCGCCCCGCCCCGCCCCGCCCGCACAGGTGCGGTGTCCCGCCCGAGAGCGCCCCCTGCCGGCCGGGCCGTGCGTCCCCCTTACCCCCTCCACACCCCCCCCCCGGCTGCGGGAGCCCCCATCCCCGCGGGGCCGGGGCCGGGGCGCGGCGGTCCCCCCCCCGGCGGCAGTAGGAAATCCAGCAAGTTCCTCTTTTTTGTCATTTTTCCTACCATGACTGCCCTGGAGAAAAAAAAAAGAATATAATCTACCTCGAGATAAACACGGCCTGCTTTCCTAACCTAAAGATAAAACGCCCTGAATCTCACCAGGGTCTTTGGGATTTCCCTGGAAAACACTTGGACATGGATGCCATGAAAAGGCAGGCGAGGGGGACTGCAGGGGAGAGCCTCTTCCCCTCCCCGCGCCCACACATGCTACCGCTCCTCGGGATGGAACGGCTACCTGGGCTCGTCCCCCATCAGTTCCCCTCTCGGCTGTAAAACGTACCCCAGGCTGGCCCCGCTTTCACTTTCTCCCATCTCGGAGTCAGCATTTATTTTTTCCCCTGAATATTTACACGTATACGTTGTATACATACACAGGTACGCATGCACGTATAAACATACATCTCTAATACTTTCTCCCTTAAATACAGCTGTGGAGTTTCCCACAGAAAGAGAGAAGTTATCACTCAGAAGATACTGCCTCAAGCTCAGGGGCGGCAAAACTTGCCGTGGATGATACTTGCTGATTCCTGCTCTTGAAACATTAAGGACCTTAGTTTTCTTAGTTTTTTAGAACAGGCCATTTCTATCCCCAGAAATATATTTGGTACAAAGATTGCGAAATCCTCATTTGCTCGATGTAGGGTCATTGCAAATTTGTTACTTTTTTTCCCTCTCAAACACCCCAAATTACCCAGGATTGCATCAAGGCTTTTCTTTCCAGAGCCCCTGGAAAGCCAAAGCCATGCTCCTTTGCTTTTTAGCAAGTCAGTTTGTCCCTGTGCCGTTGCTTGGGCTGGCTGTGGGAGATGCTCCCCAACCTGTGCCAGTGCCAGCGCTCCCGAGATGGCAGGGCCACCTCATCGCCCAGCCTCAGCTCGGGCCAGGCCAGCTCCACGGCCGCGGGCAGCGTGGGCTCCCTGAGGAGCTGCAGGGACAGCTCTCCTTCGTGCCCCTCCAGACTCTCGGGCAGACTCCATCGATCTCATCTAATTGTTTTGTGTGATTCATTGTCCTTTCTCTTCTCAAAATGTAACCTCCTATCGTTCGAGGTTTGCCCAACCACGGCTCCAGGCGACGTCACGTTTCAAGTTCTTTCCTCGTTGCTTGTGCGCGCGCACGCTCATCCGCGGCTGTGATGGCGGGGTTGCAGCTCGCTTGTTGGCAGAACCATTCACGCGGGCTGAGGAGACAGGTTGCCCGTTCCAGCTTGGTTATATATTGCTTACTTGCAGGAATTATTCATTGTTTGCTTCTGGTTTTGTTTTTTAATGGCTGTACAATTTATTAGGTGCACTCATAAGTATCTGGGAAGCTTTCTTTTTCCTGTTTCTCAGATATGTGAAACATCCACAAGTGTGGAATTTCAGTTAAAAATTGCATTTATATTGCTTAATTTTTCTACATAGACTGCCTTCAGTAGAGCTGGATGAGTTCAGTCCATAGCTCCTTCATGGTTATTTGCACCATATTACAGAAAGAGTCTTCAAAATTATTTCATTCTTATTTTATCCACCTGCATGACGACACGTACAAGAGTTTTTAACATGTTAATGTGAAGAGCAAAATTACAGCCCTGCCGGTGCAGCTGGGAGTTTTGCCGCTGGTGCCAGCAACATAGGATCTCATCCAGAGACATGGCGTAAAGCAGGAAAGCAGGAATGAAAGTGCATGGCCAGGGCCGGCACTCTGGAGGTATTTTAAAACATCTCTTTGTCAACCACAAGCCAATATTTATCTGATCTGCCTACATGCTTGTGTCTCCCCATTGTCATTATAATATTCCCCAAGTACTAAAACAGAACTAACAATCTGTAGCCTGCTTCTACCTAATTCTTCTTCAGGCAAACACTTAGGTTAGCAGGAGTGTGCCTCAGTGAGGATGTGAGCATCCAGCTGATAAGAATTCAGGATGACTGAAGGTTTTTTCCAAACTTACTCTAAACCTAATAGAGCGCCCAAATTAAAAAAAAAAAAAGGGGGGGGGGGGGAGGATGAATTCTACCTATTGTTAATTTTAATCTGCCTTGTCCCTGTCTTTGAGTGCTCCAGGTCTTGGTTTGTCTTTATTCACTAAGGCTTCCAAGAAAGCCAAAGAGGGTGTGGGGGGAATCTACTTTTAAGAATTTACCGTTTTCTTGACATGAGCTTAATACAGCTGTGACTTTAGATTGCATTAGTAGATTATTTTAGCAGAGGCATTCACGCACAACAACTGCATGCAGTTTTACCCCCATATTTCCTTATGCTAGCTGAGTAGCAAAGCATAAGATAAAGCCAGGGCTGAGACCTTCCTGCTGCAATGGGGAATGGGGAACACCAGACTGAGCAAGCCCTCTCACCTTACAGGGGAACCAGCAGGCAAATACGAACCACTGGAGAATGGGAGAAAAAGCAAGGCCAGAACTGCAGGATCATTGAAAAAAACATGCAAACCGGGTTCGAACTGTGCCAGATCTGAAGGAACTTCAAGCATACCTTAAGTCAAGAATGCAGTGACCCTTTGTCCCTGCAAAATCAGGCTGTGTGTGGAAAGGATGCTGCCTGTCATTTCTAGCTTAGAAATGAGCTGACCCTAATCAGGTTGGAGGTGTGGGGGCATTTTACAAAGGTGCTTGGGAGCCCGGGGTGCAAATATCCAGCAAAAGGGGTTTGTGGGAACACCTGGAGAGGCTAGATGCCTAACACTCATTGAATCAACATGAGCAAATATAAGTGGTACATAAGCTGATGATGGAAGTCTGTGACCCCTTTTTGGCTAGGGGAAGTGAAGGGATTTGTGAAAGTTATGTTCCTAATGCAGACTGATTTCTGGAAAGAAACATTTCAGGTTTGGTTTAAGACACAAAGAAAACTCATTGATGGCTTTTGGTCATTTTCTTAGGAAGATAATGATTAATCTAATCAGTCTGCCTCTACCACCTCTCCTCAACCAATTTTTGAACCATCTGGCAAATTCAAACCACATTCATCACTGGAGCAGAGGTTTCCCCAGACCTGCACTCCTGTGGTTTTAGGGAGAAATGGCAGTGGAATAGCAGACAGAGACACAATTTGGGCTGCCCAATGGCCCCACTCAGGACACACTTATTTGCAGGCATGCTCCTGGTAATTCCACCTTGTCATGGTTTAACGCCAGCCAGCAACTAAGCACCACACAGCCGCTCACTCACTCCTTCCCCACCCAGTGGGATGGGGAGAAAATCGGGAAAAGAAGTAAAACTTGTGGGTTGAGATAAGAACGGTTTAATAGAACAGAAAGGAAGAAACTAATAATGATAATGATAACACTAATAAAATGACACCAGCAATAATAAAAAGATTGGAATGTACAAATGATGCGCAGTGCAACTGCTCACCACCCGCCGACCGACACCCAGCCAGTCCCCAAGCGGCAATTCCCCGCCCCCACTTCCCAGTTCCTATACTAGATGTGACGTCCCATGGTATGGAACACCCTGTTGGCCAGTTTGGGTCAGGCGCCCTGGCTGTGTCCTGTGCCAACCTCTTGTGCCCCTCCAGCTTTCTCGCTGGCTGGGCATGAGAAGCTGAAAAATCCTTGACTTTAGACTACACACTACTGAGCAACAACTGAAAACATCAATGTTATCAGCATTCTTCTCATACTGAACTCAAAACATAGCACTGTACCAGCTGCCAGGAAGACAGTTAACTCTATCCCAGCTGAAACCAGGACACACCTCTTGCCTATCCGGTACCTAAGAGATACAGGCACAGCTGTAGGATACAGCAGCATGGTTTTGGGGGACCAGGAAGAGGGAAATAAAGATAATTCCAGGATGGAATAGAGGAGTGTAGGAAGGACCATAGCACATCACTGGAAGGTGTTTGGGCCACAAAGAGGATGGAGGGTTTGAGGAGAGAGCCGAGGGCAGAAGGCTGACTATTGCAGTGGAAATTGCCTAGTAACGTGGAATAAAAATCTATAGGAAGCTTGTTTTATCATTTGCACTGCTCATGGAACAACTTGTTTATTCTTGCTCATAGCAAGAGTATGAATCATTCCTCTTCAATTCCTCTTACAGAACAATGCTCTAATCACCTTTTCCTGAGACCCACCTCAGATTACCTCTGATGGCCAAGAAAAATACTCAGGATTTGGCTCCTTGAAAGATCTGCTTTAGAAAAAACCAAAATGAAACAAAAAATTCAAGAACAGTCCCACACTTTGTGTGGCCCATACAGATTTCCTGACATTTAGAAAGGCAGTTTTCTGTAAAATCAGTGGAAGCAACATCACTGCAAAGGACTAAATGAGTAACATTTTGAGAGTGTTTAAAAGAAGCTATTTATAAACTATCCAGCTGCAAAAAAACATTTCTAAAGCTTTAACTGGTGAAACTACCTCATCTATGGCCAAAATATGTCACTAATACCTGGTCAGCATTCAGCTACATTTTCACAAGGGAAGAAAATCACCTCTGGGCTGAGGATAAGCGTGAAAGATGACAATACAAAGGATAACTTTTGAGAAAGCTGAAAATAGTGCCTTGCGCTGAAGGCATTTCCTTAACAACAACGGGTGTCACTGCCATGACGGTGGGTAATTTTGCCTCCAGCATCAACAAAGCTAAGAGAGAAGTACAAATTCCACAACTGGGGGTGGATAATGATGCTAGGAGAACACAGCTCAGCTTTCGAATGCCAGCGTGAGTCTGCAATCCTGACAGCCAGAGAAGTCTTGCTTTGACTTGTAAGCTGAGGGAATGGGTCTGGAGGAGCAAATAAGAGCACGACTTTTACCGTTGCTCTACAGACAGTAATGACATTTCACTGCAGAAGATCGTACTTAAGAGTTACTTCAGCTTATAGCCCTTTGAGGCAGCGGCAGGTTATTAGTTATACACACAAATGTCAGAACTGCAGTTTTCCAAACAAAAAACCACTGAGATGACATGAACGTGGACAAACTGAAGCCTCCGCTGAAACTGCCATAGAGTAGGCACAGAGCCACTGCATTATGAGATGTCTCTGGTACCAGGGGAAAGAACTTACAAATACCTTTAATACCTGGAGGGGTGATGAAGATTCATCAAGGTAGAGCTACAAACACCAGCGTGCTGCAAACTGGGACCACAGAGCTTGACAGTGGGATGTGGGCTATGCCAGAGAGAGGGGTTTTTCACCATTTGAAGACGCTTACGGCTAGATGCAGAAGTCCTTTGTCCATGCAGTGAAGACAGAAATCCCACCAACTCATCGGTTATCATGGCACACGGTATTTAAACAGGTTTTGAACAAATTTTCTTTCCCGGCTTCATCCCACATGTTTTCATTATCCTCAGTCATTTTCTCAATGTACTTAGAGCCCAACTCTTACTTTTATTCTCCTTCGCCATTTTTTGGCAATTTGTGTTTTTCACTGTTTTATTGTGAAAGAAACAATTGAAATTTGTATGGTTTAATACCAAAAGTTCTGAGTACTCTTTTTACAAGATTCTTGCATTTTCACTTTATTTAGTTGACATGTTAGTGAACACATTATTTTGGATCCCAGACTTCTGTACTGAATGTCAGACCCAACCCCTCACTAACCTCACAGGGAACAAAATGGAGCTTTCTCAGCTTAGCTGGAAGAACTGAAGATTTGAAAGCATGGTGAAGAGATGGCAAAGTTCTATAGAAGGTGCCCTTAGAAACCAATGCATGAGAGACTATGGTTTTCACAGCACTTCAATGTTTTTCCTTTGATTTAATGCATATCAAAGTTCAAATAAAACTAATTTTGAAGAAATTTTCTTAGAAAAAAAATTTTTGCACCATAGGTCATTAAAGAAAGGAACACAAAGTTTCACCAGGCTTTGCTCTGTAGCAGTAGGAATGGTCTTGTGTCTGCAATGTAAAGCCACTGATAGGTACAATTCTCATTGAATCTCTCTTCCAGATTTGATCTCCATTTGAGACGTATCAATATAAAAGCATCTTGATTTGGCACAACAGGAGTCCACACAGCTGTAATGGGTCTCAGGCCTGCAAGTTTTGTATGCCTTTTCTGAGAAAATGTTTTCTATGCAAATATCTTTGTTAGT
The DNA here is from genome assembly GCF_947461875.1 of Haliaeetus albicilla. NCBI lineage: Eukaryota > Metazoa > Chordata > Aves > Accipitriformes > Accipitridae > Haliaeetus > Haliaeetus albicilla. Next base: position 23,482,606 of record NC_091491.1, on the reverse strand, counting down.
TTAATTGAGCAGTATAGCAAGACTAGACCATGTCTCTGTAATACCTATGCAGCCTTCAATGCACTGAACACATAGCTGGTTGTCTTTGCACAGATGGTCTTAAAAATGTAAAGCTACAGCACACAGTATGTGCTAAATATATCAGTCCTTTAGGGTCCAAACTGTTCATCAACTCCTTTAACTTTAGGCACGGGAAAAAATGGAACTGCAGATCCACGTTTTTATAATTCTCACAGAATTTTATTATAAAATCCTTACTATATATATGGTCATATTTTCAGTTTTAGAGAATGTAAGTACAAAAACAAAGTGAATTTTAGAACTTGGAAAGATGAAAGCATGTCCAAAAACTGCAAGAAAGAGAATGTGCTGGAGCTGCGGCTGCTGTCTTGGGTAGGAATAATTAACTTTTCTGTTTGCAGTGTAAGTAACCAGATAATGCTATATAATTGCTTATGATTTGCATTGCTTGAAATGGTATTGCTAATTTCCAGCGATGATTAGCATGTCATTTAGATAATTATTCTGCACCATATCACTTGGACACTTTAATTGTACGCACATCTACTGTGATATTTCTAGAGGTATTCTCAACATTTCTGGTTACTTGTAGGCTATACCATACCTTGGCTGTGTCAGTGTTTTGGGAAATAACAGCAGAAGAGAAATTAATAATGCTGTGTTTAAATATCAGACTTAACCCCTAGGAATTTTTAAAAGCTTGACTATCGTAAGAGTTGACCTGTCTGATTTTATTTACAATACCATATACTAGCCCTCTGGAAAAAATTCTGATTGTCTCAACAGCAGTCTAGGCTTAAAATGGCGAAAACGTCTCTTTCTCCGGCTTGAGTTTTGCCTTGATGTACTTGAAACCATGGAAAGGGTTTCTAGCATATTTTTTTAATGGCGGCTTCCGTGCTGCCGCCTGGTTCGCCTCTGCTTATAGCAGTCAGTGCATGGACTGAAGGGATGAAACAAAGACAAGGGAATTTGGCAGCCTTTGTAAATCATCCCTGTAAAAGCATCTGGGAGGGTCTTTGCTAGCAGTGACCAGCTCCTAGGTAGTTATAACTAGCTCCCCTGGAAATGGTCAGTCTGATAGTACCCCTTTGCTACAGAGACGTGGGTGCTGCTGGAAGGGCTCAGCTGAACAAACATCCTTTCTCTTTGCTTGGTCTATTCTGAGACATCTCCTGGCATGCTCTCTTGAATAAATCCTCACTCAGCATGTGAAAAAACAGTGACGGCGTGACAGTTCTCGAGTAATTATTATCAAATACAGCATAATACCCTACTTTTTACAATTTCCTTGTCTTTCAAGCAAGCTATTATTCTAGGAAGGTCAGTTTTGCTCTGAGCCCATGTGCGCAGAAGGAAGCCTGAACACAGCATGTTGTTTTTAAGCAGTCAGCTGCTAATGGGCAGCTCAGACCCAGCAGGCACAAAACTGAGCAAAAACTGTTGGAAAGGAGCTGCTGATTTTAATCACATACCTTTTCTGGAGGAAAAGTAATTGATACTCACTAGTGCTGGGGAGCAGCGGTTTATCTTGCCCTGGCAGAAACCACTCCCAAATGCCCTCTGTGCACTGCATGTTTTTCGATGGTTCTTCATCCTGTTCAGAGCAGAGGATGGATTTGAAAGCCAGGCATCTCTCCATCCTGCCCCTTGATAGCTCCTCCTTAGTGACACCTTACATGCATGAAACTTCCTGCCATCATTTTTGAAGCTGCAGCATTATGTTTTCTAAATGTTTATTTATTGCTGCATTATGACAGCATGAGTCACTGCTGTCAAACACTTGTTAGGAATGCAACAGACTGAGGGTATTTTTCTTTCGTCTAAACTCTGTTTATTTGCAGTATGGAGCTGGGCATTGTCCATGCAGGTTAACCTGGCCATCAGGATTGTTCAGTCCCTGCAAAGACTCAGCCAACAAAAAGCATCCTAAGAAGGGCAACATTGGCTTTTGTTGGGAGCTGCTGACTTGTTCATTTTTATTTTTTTTTCCCCAGGTAATTTACAAGTTTCAGCAAAAAGTCTGTTAGGGAGTTAACAGTCCAGAGAAGGAAGGGTAAGAGTGGAAAATAAGCAATGCAATGGATTGAGGCTAGTGCAGCCATTTCATAGATTTATTTTATCTTCAGTTCATAGATTTATTTTGTTTGTATGCATGAGCTTTGGGTAACTAACACTTTTTAAACCACTAAAAATATATGCTCAGTCAATTCATTCAATTATGAAGAGCTTTGGAATTCTCTACTTTCCATTCTACTGCCACCCACATTACAGATGTCATCCTAAAACCATAAATAGCTCTTCTTTTTTTGCTTTATTTCTACTATTTACATGACAAACCTTAATGCCATTGATCTTATTTTAAAGACAGCAAAAAATCCCACACCCATATGTCAACGTTTTAACATTGATTGACTGGCAGTAAACCAAGAAGGATACATATGTACATTTTTTATGGTATAGTAGATAGAACCAATCATTAGGAGGTCTGACAGCATTCGCCTTGATTCATTAGAAACAAGTCATCTACTTCAAACACTGGAAGCTATGAAATGAACTGTACAGGGCAGTAAGAAAAAACCTTTTATATTCTGGGAATTTGCCCTGATTCTAGCAATTAATATTCAGCTACTGATGAAGCAAGGGTACTGCTGTTCTTACATATGGATAAGTGAAGTTGAGATTACTATTTCTTTCAGGTGTCACCAGCATATTTCCAGAGCCTCAGGCTGTCCTGCCCTTGCTTTCTGAAGCAGTTTGCAACCCCTTAAAAATGTGACCATCTTCAGACCTGGGTAAGGAAGGAAGGAAAAGGGATCCATAAGGAAGACAGAAATACAGGGCTACCCTGCACTTACAGGCCTCTTTGTGGAGACACCACTGAATTCAGACACAGGCAGACTGAGGAGATGGCTTGCCTGGGCAGCTCCCTCATCCCTCTTCAGAATGGAGTCATAATTGATCCTTCACCTCTAATAACTTATAGCAGGAGTGATTCTCTACTACGCCTCACTCTCAGAGGAAACATTTTGCTGTAGAAATGGCAGGCATTTTCAGTATTTTTTGCAGGAGAGAAACATGGCCATACTTTGTCATCTCCCTTTAATGCAAACTCTATCAACTGTCTGTACGGCTATTTTAATAATCCTTAACTATTTTAGTAAAAATATTTTCTCTGCATCAAATTGTTGAGTATCAGATGTCATCCGAGAGGCGACTGATTACACCTGACAGGAGCTGCTGCACCCCCTGACTGGGAAGGCGGATGTTATGGCAGCATTTACAGTGCCACAGCCTGACCTGCGGCCCTTGCATGGACACTGTGCAAGTCAACAAGACTTGAGACATCCATCAATTGTTTTAGAAAAGACATCCATGCCCACCTTGTTATCTCTGTTATTTGTGCTCACTTGGGGAATATGCATTCTTTCGAAAGACAATGGCAGCACCTACAGATATTTTAACTATGATTGTTGACCATCCACCATGGATCATCTATCTGGTTGGCAGCTTTCCTGGCAATGGCTGAAGAGAAAATCATGTTTTAACTCCCTTCCTTAGTGGTTATGAGGTCTCTAGTAGTGCAAGAGTTGAAAGAAGTTGCATTCCTTGGGTGCTTTCTCGCATTAGCATCTACAAATCCAAACCACAACTATAACTCAATGTCCATGCTTCTAGCAGAATACAGAAACTTTTGACAAGCTTCTGAAATCTTATTTGAAGTCTCAGACAGTCAAAGAGACAAGGCTATAGAAATAAATAAATCAAAAATATTGATCTAAATACATTGGGTAAAAATATTTCTCTGAGATTACGGGATGAGGTTTTTGAGGGCAGAAGTGTTTTCAGAGACCTGAAGTGGCCCTAAGAAAATTTCTCCCAAATATGGTATTTTTCTCTCTACACAAAAAACAGTCAGTATTGATCACATCTCCCAAAATGAGATATATGATGATTTCTAGCATGAAGAATGAATTGCCTCTTCTGCTGTTGACAGAATCATCCAAAGGTCTCTTTTAAAGTAACTGCCAAACCAAGCTTGTTTTTCACTGATTTTATAATCTGCATATGAAAGACTTGATCTGGAATGGGACCTCAGCCTGGCTCCCGATTATACTCCCTCAGGTCTAAAAGTGGAAAAATTATGCACACAGGGCCTGATTCTGTACTCGCTAAGGAAGGTGCAACTAGGGCAACTGCAATGAATCCAGTGGAATTCTTCCAAATTGGCATTCACTAGTGGGAGTACAAATTTAGTCCACATTTTTGTGGGGAAAACAACTGTGAACAAAACCATGGCAATTTAATCCATTTTCAATTATTCTTGCTCATAAGACTCAGGAACTATATACTCTTCAATTAAAGTAATTTAGATTTCAAATTAGGATGAAGGAATCTCTTTCTTGACTCGGCTAGAACTGCATTTTTAGCTAATTGGAGAGTTTTCTCTCCAAATGTAACATCCTGAGTTCTCACCCCCCCATCAGAAAGACATCCCAGTTATTAGTTGGTTTTGTTCCAAAATATTTAATATCTAATCAACCCATTAGAAGCAAGCTTCTCATCTTCCTTTCCAATATTATGAAAATGAGTGGGCCAGCAGAGCAGACTATACAGCAGGAGTATGCCAAGTAACAAATCAGATATCCCCTTCCTTCTAGAGTTACAGTCACCCTTGGTGGGGTGAGTTTAGAAGTTGGCAGCATCCCTTTTGGCAATCTCCATCCCCTTCTAATGCTGGAGATCCGTTTGCTGTGTCTGAGTCGCTTGGCTTGTTAGGCAGAGTCAATTAGACCGCTATTGTATCCCCTCTAAACCACCTCTTCCATAGGTTGTGGAGTCCTGGTCTGCTGGGTTCCCTTCATAAGGAAGCTCTTCCCAGTCCCTGGTCCTTCTTGCTTTCCCCTGTACATTTTCCTTCCTAGAGAAGAGCCACCAGAAGCACACACAGTGCTCAGTACATGATTGATACAGTGGCAAAATGATGTTTTCTCTTTTGGTCTATAATCGTTCCTAATTTACCCCTAACACTTGGTTTGCTTTTCTGACTGAAACCTCTTTTAAAAGTAGAGGCTTGGCTCCTTCGGGGTTGCAGAGATCCAGTAGGGAATGCAGAGGCTTCCAAGAGGTGGGGAGAGCAGGGGGTGGTGAGGGTAGCACACAGCCCTGCCACTCTGGAGGCAACCCAATTTCTATGTCCCTTTACAAGCTACCTGAGCTCAGGTGAAGCTTATGAATTGTCTTCTCCCCTATGTAGGCACTTCTTGAGCACAAAGCTGAAACAAATCTACAATAGAAAATAATACTATCTGAAACTAACCTCGAGCCCAGAGAAATTGACAGAAAAGGTCCCATAGGCTTCAGCTAGCTATAGATCAGGTTTTAGGTTCATGTCAAGTGATTTTTAAATTTGTTATTTGTGAGAAGATGTTAAAGTTTGCTAAAAAAAAAAGAAACTCCCATGTGCTCACTTCAGCTCAAAACAAACAAAAAATTTACAATTTCAGTATCTGAATATATGCAACAGTATGAATGCAAAAATCCCCAAACCCTTCATCTGTTTCTCATTCTGAATAAAATTGATTTAAACACATATACATAACCTTGTGGTCTGAGCAACAGTAGTTGCTTCCAAGCTGTCTTAAAAAAATAGGTCTCTGTCATTATCAAGGATAAAAACTTGTCCCCTTTGAAGCTGATGAAAAAATTCTTAGCAGCTTCATTGGATCAGAATTTTACTTCAGAGATGACCATCCCTATTTTAATTCAACATTACCAATGATACGCTGTAATAAAAGCAGTAAACTGAAATGTGTACCATGTATTTTAAACAGAGCTCCCAAAGCACTAAATAATCTTCTAAAGTGATTCCACAGAGGAATAGCTTTTCTTTCTCAGTACAATGCAAGGACAATTTGGGTAGCAGAAAATAACTGCCCAAGAGCAAAAAGCCACGCTGGTATTCACTAATTACCCTAATCACCACTATTAGTAATTATTAATTTTGGCTATATTTCCCCACAGAGCTGCTTTAATGTGGCCAGCATAGTCATAACACTTAGCTAATTTTAAGCCCCATGGTGCCACATGAGACACAGCAGTCTCACTTCCCGAAAAGCCCTGCTCCGCAAAGATCTATCTCCTTGCAGAGGCTGCTGTGGCAGCATGCTGCACCAAGCAAGCCCAAACAGGCTCTGCCAGCCCCACGCTGCCACCCAAATCAGCATCCAGTGTTGAACTCAATGTTCACTATTACTGTGACATGCAGAAAACACAGTGCCGGCCAAAACAAAGGACTCCTCTAAGCTTTTCTCTCTTTTTCGCTTGGTCCTTTTTGAAAAAAAGCCAGTTAAATCAGTGCAATTCCTGGATTCTTTTCTCAATTATATCATCAGCCCAGGGTTTGAAGAAATACAGTTTGCCTAGTAGAAGGTAAATTTTATAAAAATACATTTGTCCCTAAAGCTGCAACCACCCTGGAAGACTGCAACAATTTAAATACTGTTTTCTATGAGATTAATTAAATCCCTGCAAATGCCCAGGACAGATCTGCCCTAACACAGAAACACAGTTCCTGCTTCAGAGAGCCATTAAAAAAGTGCCATACACGAGAGAGATGCAGGCTCCTTTGGCTGCGCTTCGCCATACCGCACAGCCCAAGGGACCCAAGGGGCGCACGGCTCTGGAGCCCAAACGATTGATCTTGATACTCACGTTAGCTAGATTAAATGTAGGTCTGCACAGGCAATACTGGAGTCACCTCTGCCTGAACTATAGAGTTACCCCATGTCTGCCATCAGGTTAAATAAGACTTCTGAGATGGGTTTGCTCTGGAAAGCAAGTCTGTGGTGATGCTCCTTGTTGCTGTTGAAGCTTGCTTATTTGAGAAGGATGTTGCACTAATGAACATAACCCTCACAATTGTAAATGGTTCCTCATCTTTTCTTAACCAAAGCTTGTAATACAGTTACCTGTTTGGGATGTGCCAAAGGCACAGGATTATGGAAAATAAATGGATGGGAATAACCAGAGATTATTCCCACCAGAAATGATGTAGTCATCCCCAGCTTTAAGCCCACATTTCTCACCCTTTTATTGCCAATAAACCTGTTGCACAATTTGGCATCAGACTGATGCCAACAAGGGTGTATCTGTGCTTGGGGCTGCAGGTCAACACTGGGTGAGGAAGAGAAGCTTAAAGCTTAACCTAGAAGAAAAGAGAAAGGAGAGACCTCACCACCAGAGGTGAGTGGTCAGTGAAGGCACCGTCTTTCACACATTCCTCATTGCCTGAGGCAACTGAAATAGAACCATATTTAGGAGCTGCAACACAATAAAGAGTTTTCTCGGGGGGAGGGGTGTCCAATATAGTACCTCTGCATCTACCTCTTCTATATATAGGGAACAACGTATTTTGTATATGGCTGTGACTGACGTGGAATTGCTCATAATTGCAATCCTTTTTCTCTCCTTTTTCAGCTCCCTGAAATAGCCCACAAATATTATTGAAAATTAACACTCCCTTCTGTACTGAATGCAGTAGACCACACATGCAATAGCTTTTACAGTAGTTCCAAGACAGAAAAAGTAAAAAAGCACTTAAATTATAAATTATTCAGAAATACATTATATGAAATAAAATGTTAACGTGAAGAAAGCAGAAGATGATGTTGCAGCATCCCACAATACAATGATAGGGCATAAAAATAAGGCGCAGCTTTTGCCACCCCTCAAAAGTGAGTGGAAATGGGGTTGGAGAAGGAAACTTCTGTAAATGAATTTGAGTGAAAGGGTGAAAAGCAAGAGAGTTCTCTTTTTCTAAATATTTACCAAATAAGCTCTATGCTTAGTTACTTAATGCACTCTAGAAAGTCATACAATAAGCAGGCTTTTATAAAAGTAAAAAACTCCTGATATTAAAATATTGTCAAAAAGCTTCTGATGTCAACTGCAACAGTACATTAAACCACAAGGACTTATCCAAAGAGCTGTCTGACTTCAATGACCTTTGCATCAGTCCTAAACAAGCTACTTAACTGTTGAAATGTACAGAAAACATAAGCATAAAATGAGGGGTTTAACTTTGTTACCATGAATGGGCTGACATCCGATCCATTCCTGTCCTGCACATCCATCAGAGAGAACTTTCTTCCCACCTGTATATAAAAAGCAAGATGTCAAATTTCATTAAACATACCTATTGTACAGCAACACAGAAATTCTGTAAGAATTAAACCAGCTAAACAAGACATTATTGCTGCAGGGATGTATGCCAGCATGTCCCTTGTAGAAAATGGAAGGATTCTTCTATGAGATTTTGGGCTTGACTCATCCGTGAGTTCATTTTACACTGTTACAGCTCTTCTTAGACCAAGTCTTACACCAGCATAAAACTGGCACACTGCACTGGGTAAATCAGGCACAATATTTAAAATGCTAAAAATCAATTCTTACCAGCCACAGGATGATTACTTTAAGTGGAAAAATGTGTATTTCACAAGGGTTGTTTGCCACTTTTGCTCAGAATTCATAACGCAACTTCTGCTGAATAACATCCAAAGCTCTGATAGCAGTTCAGCCAAAAGTCAGCCCTCAGAATCGGCTCAGTTGCATTTCAGGTTTTTTTTCCCTTCAATAACTAATACATCTTTCCCACTAAAGAACAGTCCCAAGAAGCCGACAACCCAAAGAACAAACGCTCATTGTAATTAAAGCGACTAAAAGAGAGAATACGTCTGGATCTTCAGAAATACAGTAACTCTTCCAAAATCTGAAGAAATTTCTCCTCTCCTCAATCCCTGCCTAGGAAGCCTTTAAATTCAACATAAAGATGTCTTCCAGTACTCACGGGCCAACTCCTCCGCTTGTGAAGAATCATGGATTCAGCCGCCAGAGGAATCCAGCCAAGAAGCCACCTTCAACTCCAGGCCAGGCACTCCACTGGTCCAAGTGACCAAGGAGCTAGGGTAGCACCACCACACAGGCAGCAGGAGCGTGTGTTGCACAGACAAATGCCCTGCCCAGTGAATATGCAAACCCCCGGAGAGCTACAGCTGAACACTATCCTATCCCGATAAGGCTGCTAGAGCACACAAGAACACAGCTTATTCTTCAGGTTGTGACAGCAGGCTTTCAAACCTTGCTCTGGACTATAATATCCCATTATACACACAACACGACACTGGACTAAGACATAAAGGCTGAAATCATTAATGGCTTTGTTCCATAGTAAGATAAGTGTACATAAACCACTGCCACCGTGATCCCAGCCTCATTTCCTCTCCTGACCACACAGCCACCAGCATTTTTCCTTGCACTGGCTGCAGACCTCATGCACCCAGGCAGCGACCTGCTTTGCTGAGTTGTTCCAGCAGAAAAACTAATAAAAAAGTAAACAAGTGTTCAGTTGGATCATCTCCATGAACTGACTTGCTGTGTCATCACATGAGTTCCTGTGCTAGCAAAGGGGTAAGGACAGAACCCGCAAGTGCCACTAGACACATGAAGAGGTAAATAGGAGTTGTACCCTTCCATAGAAAAAAGCAGCATCTCACCAGGTGTGGGACCACACAGCTTACATGTTCTATTAATAATGTTCTCTAGGGACCGCACGGCACAAGATAACATTGCTTGTGCAGGATCTAGTTATACAGCATTGTGTTCACAGGGTAATTATGAGCAAAGAAGTTTCTGTGACTACACACCAGTTTTTCTCATTCTTAGTTTCCTCAAACAATGTAAATTTCATCCTAATTTCACATTTAGCATTTTTATTTTTTATTATTATTTTTCAGTTATGCTCAACTTTGCCATCTATTCCGTGTAGTTTTCATGCCAGAATTACAGGAAGCTTTCCCAATGCTGACTTTCATATACTTAGTAGGTGGAGTTTCAGTTGACCTCAAGGCAGATACACATCAGATAAGAAGACTCAAAACACAAAAGACAGGGGTAAAGCAGTTTGAACCAGAAATGCAGCTGATGTATCTGGACCTTATTAAAGCATTTGATACAGTGCCTTAAAAAATTTTACTTGAAAAATTAATTCAGATTTGCTTGGATCTAAGGACTTTCACATGTTCTGAAAATTAATTGGAAGTTGTAGGGTTATGAAAGTGGCAATAATATTAAGTGGAAGGGCGATGCCTGGGATAATTTGACATACATCCTTTAACAATGAACTAATTAAATAGGAAGATGATGCTAAATGGCAAACAGTAGCAAGCAAAAAAAAAAGGGGGGGGGGGCCAGAACAAAACAAACCACCAGAAACATACATTTAAGAACTTAAGAATACCTGAGTAAGCAAGATGAGATTTAGTGTAAAAAATGGAAGATACCAGAGTTAGATGAAAACAGTCGAAATTCATCAGGGATGATATGCAGCCCTGGGAAAACAGTAACACTGAAAAAGTCCTCCAGGTGACGGGGGCAGATTAGCTCCAAGGTTGCAAACCAGTGTGGGCTTTTAAAAAGGGGTGATTTTTGATTCCACGTGCCGAAGTAGCTGTGCACTATGGACAGTGACAGCAAAAGTAATTGTCTTTCTTTTCAGAGACTGAACCTAGATTTTCAACAGACTTTAAATCATCTCCTAGGATCAATTACAAAAAGGATCTGGCTCCCTGTACAGAGAATGTTCCTACTTTTCTCTGTTTGACTTTATCCCATTATTTTGGTTTACCATAAGCTGAAAAACTTTAAGGAAGTTCCCTCTTTACCGAGTTTTATTGTTTAAGGACTCGTGGACAGCCTTCAGATCTGCCACCACAATTTAGCAATATGTGCCTTCTCATCTTTCCAACAAGTCAGTCTTTCTAAACAAGCTTCTCCATTTTGTTTGGCTCCTCAAGAATGCTCAGGGCTCAAGAACAAAATAAGTCCTAGCACAGACAGATAGAACAAGAGTCCAACACTGAGGAGGAGAGGGAGCTTCCTTTAGCATTTGCAGTGAAGCACACCTGATACAGCATGTCACACTGCAGGGGAGAGGGGAAGATGCCTGAGCTAAGGCAGCTCTCAGCGCAGAGCTGACGTTCCCAAGACACAGCTTTAGCAACACGGCAGGGCAATGCGGCGCGCCCGAAACACGGGCGTCACCTGCTGAGAGCCATGCCCGCCTGTGAGTGCATTTTCGCAACTACAAAGAGAAATAATTACTTTTATGGCCTGTGCTACACCTGAAGATAATGGAGTTACTCCAGACCTCGCTGGTGTGACAGAGCAGAATTTGATTTAGTGAAATCTATCAGATTGTTTAACATATGACATTGGAAGCTATGAATGCTTTATTGTTTTTCATTAAACTGGACAAAAGCTCTTGATCTTACAACAATGTCTGGATGTAAATAAAAACATCAGTAGCTACTTCCACATCTGGTTTCCAGAATAAAATACCTTTTATTTTCACTGTGCATAATGAAGGAAAATCACAGTGCACAAAAGGTTCTTCCCGAAGAGATGCAAAATATATGTTAGCCTGCGAGCTGCAACGTATTGAACAGATGTTAACCTGCCAGCATACGGGCCTTCCACATTAACCCTTGCTTAGCATCGTTCGCCACCTAACGAATGTTTTGTAGTCGTAACTGCTGGTCCTAACGCATAACCCCATTGGGGAATCCTCACAAACTGCTAAAATCAACAGACGATTTCAAGAAGTGCACTTCAAGACCAAAAAGCTACCCGGCATTTCCACCCGTGAGCGTTTCCTAGACTTCCAGCGCAGCACCCGGGGCTGCAGGGCGGTGGGGCTGCTGGGGAAAGCCCGACCCCGACAGCCCGACCCGCCGTTGCGGAGACGGGCACGCCGCCGGGCCGCAGCCCGCCGTGAGGCCCTGCGGATGCGGCATCCTGGCCGCACCGACCGCCGTGCCGCACGCCTCTCCAGCGGGCCCTGGGCGCGGGGGCCGGCCCGAGCCCGCGCCGCGCCGAACGCCAGGCGGGCCGGGAGAAGGGGACCCCCCCCCCCCCGCCGCCGCTGCTCCAGCCGGGGCGCGCTGCCTGCCGCCGCGCACCGGCGGCCGCTCCCGGGGGCGGGCGGCGCCGATCCCGCCCCCCGCCCGCGGCAGCCGCCAGCAGCCCCCGGCAGCCGCCAGCGCGGCGCAGGCAGGAGGGCGGGCGGCCGCCGGCATTGTCTCCCTCCCTCTTTCCTCCCTCCCTCGCTCGCTCGCTCGCTCCCTCCCTCCCCGCCGGGCCGCGCCGCAGCCCGCGGGCGCGGCCAGGAGGCAGCGGCGGGGCCGCGGCTCCCCCGGCTCCCCGCCCGCCGCCCAGGCGCGGCGCGGCGCGGCCCGGGACTCTCCGCCTTTCCGCGGCTCTCCGTCCCCCCTCTGGCGAGATGTTATGGCCGAGCCGGCGCAGAAGGGCGGCGTAGGGCAGGGCGGGCGGCGGGAGGATGAGGCGGCGGCGGTGGTGGTGGCGGCCGCCCCCAGCTACGAAGACTACGAGTGCAAGATCTGCTACAACTACTTCGACCTGGAGCGGCGGGCGCCCAAGCTGCTGGAGTGCCTGCACACCTTCTGCCAGGAGTGCCTGAGCCAGCTGCACCTGCGGGCCGCCCAGCAGCCCCCCGCCGCCTCCGCAGCTGAGCCGGGGCCGGGGCCGGGGCCCGGCCGGTCGGCCGGCGGCTCCCTGGCCTGCCCGCTCTGCCGCCACCGCACGGCGCTGCCCGACCACCGCGTCCACGGCCTCCCCGTCAACACCAAGCTGGCCGCCGCCTGCCCGCCGCAGCTGCGGGCCCGCGACCCGCTGCCCCAGGACAGCCTGCCGCCGCTGCCGCCCCGCCGCCCGCCCCGCGCCCGGGAGGCGGCGGCCGCCCTCGCCCTGCCGGCCGCCGCCCCCGCCGGCCGGGCCGGGCCGCGCTCCTCGGGCGGCGGCTACGAGAGCTGCCAGAGCTGCAAGCGGGCGGCGCTGAGCGCCGGCTGCGTGTGCGTCGTCGTCTCCTTCCTCTCCATGGTGGTGCTGCTCTTCACCGGCCTCATCTTCGTCAACCAGTACGGCGGCGACGCCGGGCCCGGCGCCTCGGCCTCGCCGTCGCCGGTGGGGCCCATCTGCCTGTCGGTGGCCAGCATCCTCGCCCTCTTCTCCGTCGTCGTCACATGGCTCATCTGCTGGCTCAAGTACCGGCCCGAGGCGGCGGCGGCGACCGGCGGGGCGACGGCCAACGGCACCCCGCGGGGCCGGGCGGCGGCCGCCCGCAGGAGCGACACGTAGCGCCGGCCGAGCGGAGCGGGGCCGGGCGGCGGGCGCTGAGGGGCTGAGCCGGGCCGGGCCGGGCCGGGCCGGGCGGGCTGTGAGGGAAGCCGGGGTCCGCCCCCCGCGCGCCGCGGTGAGGGGAGAGCGCGGCCGGGGGGGGGCCCTGTCCGGGCCAGGGGCGGTTCGGCCGCGGCCCCTGCTCGCAGGTACCCCGCGCTTGGTCGGCGTTAGCCCCGACCCAGCCGAGAGGCGGGTGGGCGGCAGCGGGGGGGAGGACGCGGGCGAGGCCGTGGCTCTCCTGGGTGCAACGGGCCCGCCGGCTCCGGGCCTGGGGCCCGCCGCGGTGGCGGGCGGCGGCAGGGCCCAGGCCCGCCACGGTGACGGGCCCCCGGGCCCCAGCCCCGCCACGGTGGTACGGCGGGCCCTGCATCCGGGCCAGCCCCGCGGCTGTGGCACGGTCCGAGGTGGCGGGGGTGGTCCGCAGGGTGACCGGGCGAGGGGCCGGGGAGGGTCCGGCTGCTCCGGAGGGAGGGCAGGAGGCGTCTCTCTCAGGCAAAGATCTCTGGAAGGGCCTCCCTGGGGAGCCGGGGCTCTGAGGTTGGCGTTCGCGGTCCTCCCCGCCTCAGTCTGGAGCGTGCCTTGGTTTCTGTGCGCCCTGGTGCAGAAGGACACGATCTCGATTAAAGAAAACTGGCTTACTGTTGCCCCCACCTGGAAGATAATCGGAGAGAGTCCCTGTGATTAGGAGCAGAACAGGATGACGATGTTAAATGCGGTTTGTGTTTTCCCTTTTATGAAGTTAACAAGTACATATAGAAGAAGCTGTACCAGAAATGTATTATCCTAAACAGACTGAGCCAAAGTTTCCCTACAATGTATTGAGTATGGTTTTGTCATAATTTTATTAGAAGGCCATCAGGCCCTCTGTTGGTTGCTTAAAATAAGCTTTATTATTTAATTCTTTGAAATTCTCATCTAATGTGGGAGACTGAAACACTACATTGCACACTTAATTTATGGAAGGTTATTTTAATTAATGGAGCTCTAAAATAGAGCTGAGAGACTCCTGTGGTAGAGAGTAATATTTCACTGGCCATTGATTTCAATTTTTACACAGTGAGAGAAGCCCACATTAAAATACGGACTTTCAGCATCACTGTAGAAGTGGAATGCGGTAGCGTAATTTTTGTCTTGAACATTTACCTTCGGTCGAGGTAGCTACAACAACAGTGGGTTTCCCTCTTGGTAAGTTTCTCTTCTGTGTTACGAGTTTCTGTGAAAGGCCAGTAGAAAAAGTTTTTGTTCTGTGAGGTTGGAACATCAAAGATGTCCTTGAAATATGATGAGATGCTCATAATATGAAATGGAAAAACATTGCCATGCAGCTGGTTTTGTAGTACATTATGGAGAGCACTCTATATAGATACTGTTCTGTGTTGCAGGATAATTCATTTGGTGCCTGAATTTTTTTATCTTAATTAGTTGTTATAATCTATTCTATTGGGAATAAGATAATGCTGCTTATTCCATGTTTCTACACAGTACTGTAATGGAATGAGGTAATTATTTTCGTGCTTAACAATTCAAGAATTTTAAAAGTGATCTTTTAGTATGTGTATTTTGCAAGCTGTCTGCATGATATTCTGACAAGTATCCTCTTAATAGACCTTTACTTGACCACTTCTATTTATCACAAGTGCAAAGGAATTTACTATGTAGAAATGTAAAGACAGCAGGTGAAGATGTGTGATGTGTTTTATGACTGCACAAGTGATGTGTATTGTGCGTTGTCTGGATTATCACAAATCTGTGAAAAACAACCCCTGATGCCCATAAAACCCCACAAACCCAAGTGGTATTTATACAGACTCTGTTATAATGGACACAGTTTGTGGAAACAGTATATGACTTTTGTGTCACTTATGTCTATTTAAAAAAATCCGCACCAGCCTTTTAAAGTCGTATATCATAATATAAAGGCCCCGAGGAGATAAATTACTGGGATCAACTGTGGCTCTGACCGTGGTTCGTGTATTTAGACCAGCATTTTCAAACTTGGAGTCGCTCGTTAGCCGTGTAAAAGGTGTATGCCTCCCAAAATCAGGCCTGACCATTAGCCCCTGTTGACTTCAGCAGTAGTTACGGATGTTCTGCACCAAAGAAAATCATGAGACTTTTATTTAAGCATCTAAATGAGAATTTAGATGGTTGACTTCAGGTACAAACATTTGAAAATTTTGGCCTTAACCTCTCTGTTCTTCAGTTAATGCATCTGTAAAGTTTGATAATAGCATTGACCTACCTCACAGGCACGATGTGAGGCTTTATTAAAGTTTTTAAGCAATTGGAGATCCTTGAAGAGGAGGTGCTATAGAAGTGAAAGTATTATTATAAATGATACTGTAGTAAGAATAAATATATGTAAATTAATGGACATAAACAGCAGCAATGTTTTCTAAGAAAAATAAATATATAAATTATGTACATGTGTACATCATATGCACCAATATATGATTTACCTGTTCGTGCTTCTACTGCAAATGCAGCATGCGTATCAGCATTTCTATTCAATCAGGTAAGCTCCAGTACCTTGCAGTTCAGATGAGCCCAGCCAACAGTCACTGCTATAACTCCATCTCATGTAGACATGCCGAAGCTAACTCTGAGCACTCATGAAGCTCAGCTGGAGCTCACTGCGTAGTTCTTACTTTGCTTTACTCCTGTGGGCTTTCTGGCTGCAGTGAGCCGCTTGGATATCACAGATGCGCTGCCAGCGCTGTCTGGGCGAGCTAGCGAGCTCACACCAACTTGGGTATGTTTACAGGAGCTGCAGTCGTGACGGAAGCTATTACATAGCATGCCCTGAAATACTGATTACAGTAAGAAATGTATACTCCATCTTTTTCTTTTCTTTCCACATCATAGCTTTATTCTTGCCTTTTCTCTGTAAACAGTATTTGCCATTTTGACTAAACCAGTGGTTTCAACTGGGATCCATGGACTACTTCTAAAGGATCTGCGAAAGGTAAGTAAGAAAAGCAAATCGATCATCAGAAGCTTAAATTTGTTACGTGAGGGTCAACTTTAAAATGTTTAGAGGTTGGCACATGACAGAAAGTTGAAGATCACAGGACTAAACAGGATTTTCAGGCTTACTCGCAATTGAATGATCATATTACATATCAGGTTCCTGCCCATGTATTTGAAAATATTTCAGAGCCAAATTAAAATGGACAGTCTGACCGTATGCCAAATCCTTCTCTCTGCTTATGCAAATTTTGGGAAACTCCACCGGTTTCAGGAGCGTTAGTCTGGATCCACATCACAGTACCAGTCAGAAAAAATCATGCATTGTATACATCTCTGGCTACTGTAGAATCCAAGTATTATGTTTGTATTTTGAGTTGCTTTGAGTGTACAGATTGCTTGTCCAAAGCCAAACTTTGCTCAAGTTTCAGTAAAAAAAAGTTAAGTAAAATACAAAAAGAGAAAATCTGTGTGGTTGGTGGTGTTTTATTATTGTAACTATTTCAGTCAGAACACTTGTGTTTTCTAGTTGTTTAAAAACACACAGAGGTATGCAGCTGAAGGGGTATGCATCAGTTACACTATCCACACATCTTGCAGAAAAAAATGGTGCTTTGGGGCACTCTGTGGGAAAGCAGAGAAGGCGGGGTATACCACAATGCCATGGGGAAAATCATGGGAAATGTAAGCTGCTGGCTTTTTTTTTTTCCTTACGCTTTTTTTTTTTTCTGTGCAACAATTCTGTGCGTTACACAGTCTGGGGCACAAGCAGCTACAGCCAAGAAATGGAAGCACCAGGAAAGTAAACAAAGGCCTGAAGCTTTCTCAGGAATTTTTTGATCTCTGCAAGATCACAGGCTGCGTGAACTCTGAAAGGTCTGTAGTTTCCAGTGGTGCCAAAAGATCTTAAATTTTTTTGTGGTGGTAAGTCCCTGTTCCTCTACCTGAGTGGAACATACCAGACTCCAGACCGGAAGATTAGATTGAATGTTAAGTTCATGATCTGGAATAGGCTGCCAGACATCAGCCAAGGTATTAGTCCAAGAGAGGGAGAAAAAATCAGATAGGAGGGCAGAACCCAGCTTACCAACACAGAACTTGGGTGAGTAGTCATGTACTGTAAACTGTTCTTTTCCATCTTACCTGGGACAGGTGACTACCATCTCAGCTTGAGGAAAGTTTGCACTGGAGCTAACTGCAGCCACAGGATAAAGCTCTGTATACGCTATTTGCAGGGAGCTCCTGCCATTTATGACATATGGGGATACATTAGGAAAAAAACTACTGCATAACAACTTTCCTTCTTTCATGTTGCCCTTCTTAATAACTTGTGCTCAAGGATTCAATTTTTTAAAGCACCATTCTGTTTTTAACACATATCATGTACCTTCAGTGCCACAGTGTAGAAATTTTTATTTCTGCTCTCTCCTTTGAAAGTGTCTCTGGTAAACACTGTGGCTGCAGGGAAGAAATTATATTCCTTTCTGCATCACCAGCCCACAAGTAGTAAATAATCATACAGTGTTAATTTACATAACGGCAGGTATTCATCTTTTGAAAGGCAGGTTTGACAGAAAAACACGAGTATTTCATAAATGCATGGAAGGAATAAAAACCTCAATTATCTAGTCAGATTGGTTAAAAGGCCTGCATACGGAGGTACTTTTGTGTTCTTTTATCATGCAAAAAGCAACGTAGCAGTTACTCTCATATTTACAATCATTAGAAATGTACCACAAAGCCAAATAATAAAAAAGTAGCTAACAGCAGTGGGTGCCAAGTTGTACATCCCTGCAAGTTGGAGCAATGACCTGAATTTCCTAAAGTCACTGGTAGTTTATGTCCAATCTATTTTTGTCTGGGCATTTTGGAAGCATATTTTGAAAATCAGGCTCAATAATAGTATTGTGGGCTGAGAACCCCAAAAGACCATCTTACTCTGAAAAGCGGGTTTCAATCTGCATTTATACTTTAAAGAACAGAAAAGAATAAACTTCTGTTATTTTTCCTTGCACTGTATACATTACTAAAATATGGTGGACCACAGGTGCCTATGGAAATACTGTTGCTTCTCACCTTCATGCTCTTCTTTTGCAGTTCAAATTACCATTCACAGGGATTCAGGTTTGCTTTCAAGGCTTACGTCCCAAAGTAGCTTATTGTGTACAATACTTTGTATAAAAAGTCTTTTGCAAATGATGGAAGGGTGAGTTGCCTGCCCCCCAGACAGTTACTACAAACTGAAGAATACAGGTGCAGTTATGGGGTTAATGTGGATTTTCAGTTGAAGTCCTACTTCAGTTCCAAAGCAATTTCACTGGAGTAGGCAAACTGTTCCAACTGGCCAAGACTGCTGGTTGTGCAGACAAAATCCTGCTGAATGGGAATTCTAGTTGTGTGTGTGAACTACAAGTTTCTCTGGAAAAAGGTATACTATTGTGTATTCAGACAAGGTCATCAAAACCTTTACTTAGGGGAACAGTCTTTGTGAATCCCAAAAGAAGGTGCTGTTGCAGCTTCCTTGCTCATGTTCGTGACTCGCACAGTCCAGTCTCTCCTGTATCAGTGTGTTCTGTGTATCAGTGAAAATTTAACAACTGCTGAAGAAGCCAACAGTTAAATATGAATGTGTACATCATTCAGAGGAATGGTTATTAATCATCTCTGACCTGCAGGCTTAAGCATAAACAGTGCACTTGATATTAATACGGTGCAAGAGATGTCTATGGACACACGATATTGAGTGCCTAACATTCATGGGAAGTAAAAGTATAGGAAAATTGTTTGCCCAACTTTGTCAGAGCTCTTCGTGTGCACTCAAATCCTCCTGAGCTCAGTGGTCCTTTTCTCTGTGTTATGGACGTTTTGTAGAAATAATGTCTCTGTCTGTTCTACTTGTCTAGAGAATATGCTTTATCTCACTGAAAGTTATTTAATTTTGTTAGCATAAATATGCTACAAAATTGTTGCCAAAGAAAACTCTAATCTTTGTGTTAAACTCTGCTCATTTAAACCACATCAGAGGTGGCTCCCTGTCAGTTGGCTGTTGGTGCAAGATATTCACACAAACGTTACAAATGTTCCCTTCATGTTACAAACGGGTCAAGGAAGCAATGGGTCTTTCATGGCTACGAATTCTAACGTTTCTGAAGGGTTTTTAAATTTGGTGGCTCACTTTTATTAAAGCTAGAAAACCCTGCAGTTTATGCTGCTTCTACATTTTATCCAGGTGCATGTAGAAATGGAGGTATTTGGAAGAAATGCCACAACTGCATTAACGAAATGCAGTTTATGTCATGGGGGGATACATATGTTCATACTAGATGTATTCAAGTACATTGATCTTTGATCAGTGCAGGATATAATACTTTTGCTTTTGTTATGGGGAAGGAGCAATACTGGCCCTCTGTTTGGTGTGTATCTCCTCTTACTAAAAACACCCAGGTCTGAAATTGGCCTCACAGCTCTGGTTCTGAGCCGCTCTCAGGCTTACTTTGCACGTGTCACGCAGATTGTGAGATTTTGGATCAAGGTGATCGTAAACTCTTACCAATAGCTTCAGCTGAGAAATAGTTCAGCTATTTTAAGGAGATTTTTTCAGCAAACAAATATTGTGGGGTTGATTTGTCTCATTGGATTATGAAATTTGGGATGAATAGCTTGAAAGATGTTGTTGTTGTTATTTATTATTTCCTCAAACCTATTCCTGATTTGTCAGGGAATCTAAATCTTAGACTTAGATCATTACAAGTCCAGATGTAAGCAACGTTTCCCCATCCTACCTCTGAGCTGTTTAACCATTTAGCAAAATCTAACAAATCCATTTTGGTTATTATTTTGTAATCTTTTGATTAATAACAAATAGCAATAACATCACTTGGGGTTTTTTTAATGGCTGAAATTTGAGAAGTATGCTTGAGATACAAACCAAAATTTGCTGTCCTTTAAAATGGGAAGAATGAAACTTTTTATGACTTAGAAAATATGGTGATGAGCAATACTGCCAGCTCGATTTCCACATTGTAAATAAGGACTTGTTAGTCGGATGGTTAATATTAGGGGACAGAAAAATATTCTTCTACGAAAAAAGCTGCAACTATTGAAAACTTTCAAGTAAATTAAATGAAACCTTAAAAATAAAATAGAAACCACACTTTCTTCTAGTCAGGTAGCAAGCATTTCTCTCTGAGAATAAATCTGGATCTCCCTGTATTATTTAAGTATCAAAATCGCAAGGAAAATAGGTGGCAGTTTAGTTGTTCTGGAAGTTACCTCTGCTTTCTTTCTGAAAGAGAGGGAAGTCTCTCTTTGGTAACGACCACTGAAAGTATTCTTCCAGATATTAACTGGGTCACGTTGCCCCCCCCCCCCCCCAAAACCCCACCCCACCCTAATTTCTTTATTTTCTGTGGGCAGTTGTTTTACTGCCTGCCCAAGGCAAACCCATCAGATGGGGACACAAGCTCTCCTCTCCGCGGGGGGGTTGTGCCGCCGATGGCATGGGGGGTGCTCGGTGCCCGCAGGGGAGGGGCAGGGGCCGGGAACGGGGCCGGGGCCGGCCAGACCCGGGAAGCTGCCCCTTCCCCCCGTCCACCCGAGCCACCCTGAGGCTCGCTCCGCGGGCCTGGGGTGGAAGCGCCCCAAATCCCCGAAATCTTGCGCTGCGCTTGTTCCCGTTCTGTTTTACTTAACCCAGCAACGCGCCGGCGTTGAAAAGAAGCGCCTGGCGCTGACGCAGGCCGTGCTCGGCGGCTGGGGGTCGGGATCCTTTTATTGTAGCGTGCGGCGGGTGGCGGCGGGAGGGCAGCGGCACCAGCCGGCTCCCGGCCCCCTCGGGGGGTGGCCGGCCCGGCGGTCCCCGCTGCGGGGACGCAGGGGACGGAGGCGGACCCCTCCCGCCCGCCGCCTGCCCCCCTGGGCTGCCCCGGAGCCGCGGCACCGGCGGGGCCCCCTCTGCGATAGCGCAAGTCCCAGCGAGGCGCTGGCCCGCGGCCCTCCGGCGCAGCAGCCCCCGGCCCGGGGGAGGGCATCGCGGCGGCCGGAGCCGCCGCCGGGAGCAGCCTCGCCGGGCAGCCAGGGAGCGAGGCGCCGGCCCTCCTTGGCCTGCGCTCGTCTCTCCTCTCCTGCTTTGTTTTTTCCTCTTCTGTTGTCTTGTTGATTTCTTTTGCTTTCTTGCTGTCCTTCCACCCTTCCTTCCTTCTTTCTTCCCTTTTCTTTCTTTTCTCCTTCTTGCTCGCTCTTTCTTTCTCTTTTGCCCTTCCTTTCTCTCTCTTTCGGTTTCTCTTTTCCCAGATTTTGATCCAGTTCATCTTTAAAAGAAGAAGTGGTGAAATCATATGGCTGCGGGCGAAATACCGATTAATGAATTCAACGTCTGTGCTACTAGGGCCGCTTCCCCCCTAATATCGTTAATTCCTGCCTCCGTCATGTTGGATAGAGGGCGGGGAGGGAGGAATGTCCCGGGAGACACTTGGGGATCGAGGGCTAGCTAGATGCCTGCCGGTGCCCCATACCTGTTGGCAGACCCGGAGTGGGTCACGCAGGGCCACGCGTGTTCCTCGTTTCTCCCCGCTGCCGTGAAAATCCCTTGCGCCGAAGGCAAATGTGTTTGATCCGTCCGAGCCTTGGGTCCGCAGAGCCCTCGTGGTCTCTTTACTGCAGTAAAACTCCCGGTGGAAAGCTATTGTGATACTGCTGGAATTAATCATCGCTGGTGTTTTTACAAGTAATTAACGAGGATTAGACGCTTCGTTTTGAAATGGGACTGTTAACTACGGGGGAGGTGGGGAAGGGAGATGCGAATTTCCCCTCCCGTGGGTAAGACTTGCAGGTGGGCGCGGGGGGAGCCGGCCCAGCCCTCCCTTTCGGGAGCGCGGCGGGGTATTGCCTCCCCTCTTGAGACGAATCCGAAATTCCATTGCGATCTTTAGAATCAGAAAGAAACGAGTAACGCAGGCCTTTTCCTCCCGTCTCTCTGCAGGGGAGGACCAGCCCGTCCCTGCCGCCGCGGCCCGCTGGAAGGACCCCCCGGGCTCAGCCGAGCCGGGGGCGGGCGGCGGGGCTGGGGGAGCCCGGAGCGCACCCGCCGCCGCTCCCGCCTGCCCCTCGGCCCCGAGATCGCAGATGCGCCCCTGTCCTCGTCCCAGCAGGCACGTGTTAGTATGGAGCGGCAGCTGTAGGATCGCTTACTGGAGGATCTGGTAGTAATCAGAAAGGTGAGGAGTTAGTGAAATACATGTTGTATTTATTGCCGGTTTACAGGGAGAGAGAGAGGGCGGCCGGTGCCGCAAAGGGAGCCATTTGTAGGGTTAAGTGTTTCAGCCTTGTCCCACGGGCAGCCTCGCCGGCCTGCGGGGAATTGGATTTCGGCCCTTCCCGGGGACCACCTCCCAGCCCGGGGCACGGCCCTGGGCAGCGGAGGGGGCTGCCCCGCGTCTTTGCTCCCTTCGGGGCCCCGGTGGCGAGAGCTAGCTCGGATCTACCCACCCACGGAAGCGTTTTGCCTTCACCCTCCAGATTTCCCTTCCCTCCGTGGTCCCGGCAAAGGCCATCCCCGCGGACGTACCCTCGGAAGAAAACTCCTCCTTACGAGGGGCAGCGGCAAAGTGCCCTCCTTTCCCCTCGACCCGGACAGCGGGGCTCCGGGGCTCGCCGCAGGGGTGCCTGGGGTGCTTAGGGGGAACTGGGGTGTCCTGTCCCGTCCCTGCCCTTACACAGAGCCTCCTCCCGTACCGAGCCGCCCCTTCTTGGGCTGCCAAACGCGCTGCGGCTGTAAATTAATGAAAACGTAGCAACTCAGAAGGAGAGAAAAAACCCAGCCCAACCCAAAAAACCGGTGCTGAGACGTGCGGATGGGACATAAAAGCGATGGAAAAAGGTTCAAAGCTTTCGGTGATGACTTTTCAACCTTTATTTATGTGCCTATTAATGCAATATCCATCATGGAGATACGCATCTTTATCCTTTCAACTGATATGCTGGGAATCAATTGGATATGCAGATTACATTTCGTAAGTTTCCAAATGTTAATCTCCCCGGTCCTTTGCTGGTAATTTCTTTTTTTCGCCAAATAGTATTATGTTTCTGCCACAAAAAAAAAAAAAAAAAAAAGCGCGCAAAAAAAAAGCCTTAAAACAATTAATCTTAAGGCTACTTGTCTGGAAATATTTGCAAAGGCTCGGGCCCAGGAGCCCGGCGCGGGGCGACGCTCCCTCCCGCTCCACCGCCAGCCCGTGGCCTTCCCGGGGCACCGGCCCCCGGCCCCGGCGGAGGCGTCTGCGGGCTCAGCGCGGCCCCCCCACCCCCCCCGCAGTGCGGTGCTTGGTGAAGCCGGGGGAGGGGTCCGAGCAGGTATTTTTCCCTCCAAACCTGGAGGTGGGGTCTGGCTCCCTCCCGGCGCTGGAGCTCGGCCCCGCGGCCGGCTCTGCCCGGCGGCTGGAGAAGCGGCCCGGCCGGGAGCCCGGCGAGCCCCGCACGTCCCACCGCCGCGTCCCATCGCCGGGGCGGTACTTCCCGGCCGGCTGCCCCGGGGGCGGCGGCGGGGCTCCCTCACACCCCCCGCCTCGACAGGTAATGTCCCCGGCCACCTCTGGGAGCACAGACGGGGAGGGAGTGATGGGCGAAAACACGGCCCGGAGAGGCTTTCTCTGGGAGGGCTTTATTCGCGGAGCTTGTTTCTAAGAAGGACACTGGGCTGTACGGGGCTGTCTGTCGCCGTAACCGGCCGCTCCGGTAGTGTGGCCGCCCGCGGGATGCCGCAGGGTGCCATCACCTACCGTCTCCCTCCCTGCCCCGCTCCTCCGCCTCCCCCCTCCCCCCCATCGCGTCCCCTGCTCAAAGCAGGGGGTTTATTAACCGTGCGTATTACTCTAACGCCCAAATTACTAGAAGAGGATTGAAGTTTCTCTTCTGTGGCATCTTACAACTCCCCGTCGTACTCTGGTCACTCCCGTCCGAAAAGTCGATACCGGTTTGATTTAAGACGCCTCGGGGCCGTGGCAGCCCTCGCATCCCCCCACCTCTCGCTTGCGGCGGGGACGGACCCTCTTAACGCGGAGCGCACGCTCGGGATGGGCCAGCGATTGCTGGGAACCCCACGGCCCCAGCACCGCAGCCCCCAGCTCCCCACCCCGCCGGGCGGGTGTGCTCCGCCGGGCACACGCTCCCCCGCAGCATCCTCAGCCCCGCACCGCCGGGGCCGGTGCGTGCGATGATCCCCCCCACGCACAAACCCGTCCGCTCTGTAGGACGGGGAGAAGGAGGGAAACCTGTGCAAAGAGAGGTATGTCAAGCAGGGGGTCAAACGGAACCGGCCAGCCCTGAGGCAGCCCACGTCCAGAGACCCCAAAACCCAGAGGTTTCTTGGGACGTGTTTATGGCGAGGGCAGCGCGGAGCACGAACCAGAAATACAGGCGCCCAAACACACTAGTTAAACCAGTCTTCCTTTCCTTTCCTTTCCTTTCCTTTCCTTTCCTTTCCTTTCCTTTCCTTTCCTTTCCTTTCCTTTCCTTTCCTTTCCTTTCCTTTCCTTTCCTTTCCTTTCCTTTCCTCTCCTCTCCTCTCCTCTCCTCTCCTCTCCTCTCCTCTCCTCTCCTCTCCTCTCCCCTTTCCCCTTTCCCCTTTCCCCTTTCCCCTTTCCCCTTTCCCCTTTCCTTTCCTTTCCCCTTTCCTTTCCCCTTTCCTTTCCTTTCCCTCTCTCAAGTACACGTTTCTGTTTACGAAGCTGTACTGTCCCCTTCACCTCCCCTGGAAACAGTTAGGCGGAGAATTCCCTCTGAAATCCTTCTGAGAAATTAATGTATGCGCGCAAACCCGGAAACAGTATAATTGATTTATTTCTAATAGAGGAGAAACCAGTAATGTTTATCGTTCAGAAATGATTGCCTGTGTTCTTAATAGCTCTAATTTTCACTGCCCATTTGATGTGCTGAAGGTTTAATATAGAGCACTTACTAATCCAATTAAAAGTGCACCTGGCCTGGAAGAGCTCTGTAATTAGCAGGAGCATTTTTAGCTATTTCCACTGGAAAACCGTGAAATCATCTCTGCTGGCCTAAAGGACTGAAATATGGGGGTGGGGGCGAAGAGGGGAGGGAGGAGCGGGGCCAGGAATTCGTGCCTAATCTTTTTGCCTTGAATTTTTAGCAGTTCCCGTGCGGGAGGATGCGGCTGTTTCATCTCGCTGCACTCGGTGTCTGGTAGCGCAGGACGGCGGGGGCGAGACTAGGTGGGTTTCACACCGCTTTCCTCGCCCGTCCACCCGAGCCCGGCCCAGGAGCCTGTCCGGGGGGGAGCGGGGCTCGGCTTCGGGGCTCCGGGCTCCCCCGCGAGCCCCACGGGGCCGGGCGCCAAGCGGGGAAGCGGGAGGCGCTTGCGGGAGCCGCCGGCCGCCTCGGGTCAGGTCGGGGCGGGGGGGGGGGCGGTGCGCCCAGGCCGCCCCTGCCGCGGTGCGACCGGCCCTCGGCCTCCGCGGCGGCGGCCGCGGATACCCCGGAACGGCCGCTGGCACCGGCCGGCCGGGGCTGCCCTGCGCCGGGCCCACGGCGATACACGGGCGCGCACACGCCACGCACACGGACGCGCGTCGTCGAAGGCGGGGGAAAAGTGGCTGGCAGTTACTGCCCAGCCCGTCTCTCACGCCGGGGGCGAGGGGCTGCGCTCCTGCTCCTCCGCGGGTGAGGGGTCGAGGCAGTGCCCCCCTCCACTCGTGCCCCCTCCTCGCGTGGACGGGGGTTGCGGCCCGCAGCGGCGGCTGGGAAGGGTGTCCGCTCCCAGGCTCGGGGCCGCAGCGGTGCCGGCGGTGAGGGGGGCGGGCAGGGGGATGCTGTTGGCGCCGGACGCGCTGCCGCGCGTCCCTGCTTCCCGCCGCGTGTTTCCAAGCGCGAATTAAATCTTAAATAACTTCCTCCTTTTTTTTTTTTAATAGCACTTGTACCGCCGACCTTCCTCCAGCCAAATACGCGTGGCAAAGAGGGCGGGGTGAGCGGTGCCTCTGGAGCCCTGCGGGAGCGGCTGTGCGTGCCGGCACAACCCCCCCGCTGCCCGAGCCCCGCCGCAGGCGCTGCCCCGGCCGGCGGCCGCGGCCCGGCTCTGCCCGCGGCTTCACGGGGCTGGGGCCCACGGGGCTCGCTCGCGGTTTTCTCAAAGCTTCGGTGTGTAAAACACGCGCTGACTTTGACCGTCGTGCGAACTTCTCTCGCCAACCTGTTTCCTGGGTGCGTGGAAAGGTTTCCTGAGCGGAGCCGGCGGCCGCCGCGCACTAGACATTGGCGGTTTATTTTTATGCGTTTAAAAAGTGATGGAAACGGCTCGGGTTGCTGGCCGGGGCGTGGGGGCCGCAGAGAGCAGGACCGCGGGCCGGAGCCTCCTCCCAGGCGTGCGGGGCAGGCGCCGCCGTGGGTGCCGCGGAGGGAGCGGGCACGCCGGCTCCGTCTGCGGGGTCCTCCGCCCCAGCAGCCCGGTGCCGAGCCCGCCGGCGAGCTCCGCGTTTTCCCGAGCGCCGCTGCCTTTCCCTCGGCGGGCGGATTCTCGTACCACTCCGGCTCCGGATTTCTGCCGAAATAACGCGGACCCCCGCCCTCCCCAGGGCCGGTCCCGGCCCCGAAACGATCGCCCGGCCCGTTAGGGGTAGCGGACTGGGAGCCCAGAAAACATTGTTTCCCTCATTTCAAAGGGGGAAACCTGAACGATTCTCATCCTTTTGATTGATTAAGGTCTTGAATAACTTGAAGCTCGGGAGTGACAGTTACTGAATAGAGTACTGCAAATAAAGAGCGCTGTGGAAAGCTGGGCTGGCACTTCAGAGTGTAAAGGAGGCGAGTTTGCTGGCACTTACCAAGTTATAAATAAAAGGCCATGCACAATAGTACCTTCTTTAAGGACAGACAGTCTTTACAACACTCCTGGCGTCATATCCTGCTGTGGTCACTTCAGCTCCTAGGCAGACTCTACCTCTTTTATTTTTCCAGCAGTTTAGTCTGAATACTACAATAAATTCCTGGGAACAAACGCTTGTTAGCAGGACTTTAACACGCACTGCCTCGCACCCGCACATACACACTCACGCACGCGTGTGTAACGCAGGGACGCTCTCGTCCCATCGGTTTTTAAAAGCAGAAATCCCCGCGGAGATCTCACTGGCTGCTCTCGCTTTCGAAACCGTTAGCACCGTTTGGTCCAGAGATGTTTCTTCTGGACGGCGAGAGACTTCGGTGCAAAATAAATAAATAGAAGGAAGGAAGAAGCGTTTTTTCCTTAAAAAAAAAAAGAAGGGGGGTTGCTCCCCCCCGCCCCCGGCCACTGGTGCTCGGGGAGCGGAACCGGGAGACCAAGCGCCTTACGGGCAGCGAGGCGGCTGCTGCCCCTTCGTGCTTGGCAGCCTGGCGGGGTCGGGCGGCGGGCTGCGGCCCCGCGGAGCCCCGAAGTGACACGGGCCCCTTAGGGATGCGAGGTCCGGGCCGCCTCAGGCCTGTGCTCCCCTCCCCGGGGCCGGGGCGGCCGTCGGGGCACCGAGCAGTTCCCCGCCGCCGGCCGCTCTCTGCCCGCGGCGAGAGGGCCCGGCACGGCTCGGGCCGCGGGGACAACGCGGGGCGGGGCGGTGCCGTGCCATACCATACCGGGCCGGGCCGTGCCATACCGGGCCGTGCCGGTCGCGCTGCCGTCGCGCCGGCCGGGGCGATGCGGGAGAGCCGCCTCGCTCGCCCAATCAGCGGGGGCGGCGCGGCCGGGCCGGGCGGCGGCGGCCAATCGCGGCGGCGCCGCCGCGGAGCCGCGCCGGGGACGGAGCCGATAAATGCTCCCAGCCCCGCGGCTGCCGGTCCCCGCCGCACCGGGGACAGCGCCGCCGTCCCCTCCCCCGCCCGCCCGCCCGCCCTGCCTCCCCCGCACCCAGCCTCGCCGCCCGGCGGGGCTCCAGCCCCGGCCCCTGCCCTCCCGGTGCGGGGCAGCGCGGGTCACTGACAAAGGGGCAGCGGCGGAGCTGCCTCCTCCCCGCCCCCCGGCGGCATCCCCCACCCCCTCCCGGGACCGCTCCTGATTCGGCGGGACCGGCTGACAGCGCGGATCTCTCCTAGATCAGCCCTCACCTGGATATAACCCTGTCGGGCCTCCGCCGCCGCGATGACAACTCTGGCTGGAGCTGTCCCCAGGATGATGCGACCCGGGGCCGGGCAGAACTACCCCCGCAGCGGGTTCCCGCTGGAAGGTAAGGCCGCGCCCGGGCTGCTCCCCCTCGGAAAAGTGAGGATTGCTCCATGCCGGGAGGCCGGAACGAAGCAGCCCCCTCCCCGGCCCGCCGAGAGCCGGCGCACGGAGGGCTCCCCGGCGCGCCCGCGCGGCTCACGCCCCCGGGCTGTCAGAGCCGCCGTCCTGCGGCGGGGCTGGAGCAGAGCCTCGTCCCGGGACGGGCATGGCTGGGGCCGCTGCGCAGAAGGCTTGGCTGCCGGCCGGCGGCTCTGGCCTCGCACCCCGCGAGCGGTCCGTACCCTCCGGCCGGCGGGAGCGGGGGGAACCGACCGGGAGGTCGGCGGTGTGAGCGGGCCCTGAATCCGCTCTTTCGCAAAGTGAAAGACAGTGATTTGGGGAGCCCAAAGTTAGAAAAAAGTGGGGGGAGAAGCGCTAGAAAAAAAAAACCTAAAGCCAAATGAAAGCGAGCCGGACGAAATCCAAAGAAACTGTCGAAACGAGGGCTTGTTCCGGGCGGGCCGGGCCGCTGCAAGTGGCGGTTCTTCCTCCAGGCAGCGGCGGTGCGGGAGCCCCGCCGGCCCCCTCGCCGCCCGGGGAGACGGCGGGCTTCCCGCACCGGTTGCCCCCTCCTCCGCTGGAGCCGGGCAAGCCCTGAAACCCGGCTCTCCGGTGCGAGTGCAACAGGTGAAGCCGCCCCGCCGCCTTCCCCTGCCCGCCGGAGCAGCAGCGCGGGGCTCCGCGGGGACCGGCGGGCCCCGGGCGCTCTGCGGGGCGGCTGGGCGGGCGGGGGCGGGTGGCGGCGAGTTGCCTTACAGAAAAGCAACGACAAAAAAACAATAACAACAACAACAAAAAGACCCAGCAGGATCCGAAGGAGACGTTAACGCCATTTCCCCCTCCTGCCTCCCCTCCCCTCCTTTTCTAGTCTCTACTCCTCTAGGCCAGGGCAGAGTCAATCAGCTCGGAGGAGTGTTTATCAATGGCAGGCCTTTACCCAACCATATCCGACACAAGATAGTGGAGATGGCCCACCATGGCATAAGGCCCTGTGTCATCTCTCGCCAGCTGCGAGTGTCCCACGGCTGCGTCTCCAAAATTCTCTGCAGGTACCAGGAGACGGGCTCCATCCGGCCGGGGGCCATCGGCGGCAGCAAGCCCAAGGTGAGCCCCTCGGCGCCGGTCCGGAGCCGGGCAAACCCCGGCCGCGGCGGTGGGGAGCGAGGCCCGACCGGGACTCAGGTCAGGGTGGCTGGCAGCGGGGTTTGCAGGCGGGAGGCCAGCACCCCGGGAGGGCCGGGGGGACTATGCGGAGGCCGGGGGCGGGCGCAGACACGCACCGGTCACGGCACCGCCTGCCGCATCCCCGCCTGTTGCTCGGAAACTTTCCGAGGCTTTAAAAAGTATTGTTGAAGTTCGCGGCAGTTTTTTTTTTTCTTCCAGTGAAGAAAACGCTATTTAAAAAAATAACTTCTCAAACGAAACTAGGGAGAAAGGGGTCGTTTTCTGAACGCTTGGCCCTCCAAAGCCCCGAGCGTCCCACGCTCAGCCCCGCGGGAGCCGCGGGCGGGCTCGGCGCGGCCGGGACGGACCGGGGAAGCGATCGGTCAGATGTCAGGGCTTGCGCAGCGCGGCGGGATCGGGCCCTCGCTTCTTTCGTTGCGAAGCGCAAAAAAATTACCTGTATTCCTGTCTGTCTGCCTGCCTACTGCTCCTTCTCCTGCTCTGTTTATTTTTCTGTCCGCTCCAAAGCTGCGTGGATTTATAGCTACACCGCTAAAAAGTTTGCTCTCACAATAATGCAGACAAATATGGATTCTGGTCTCAAGATTAGCCGCCTCCTTCTACTGTAGCTTTTCTTTCCCACAAAAAAATAAGTAAAGGCTTGAGTTTCTGTTGAAAGTTGCTGTTAGATTTTTTTTTTTTTTTTTACCCTTTGTTGCTTCTAAAGTAGCAATGCCTGAACTTTCCCTTTCGGTGTTAGGACTAGAGATGTTTTTTTATAAGCGTGTTACCCGAACGAAAAGCTTTTCCCAGGCGGGAGACCTTTGTTTTGTTTGAATTCGGCTTTATTTTAAAATCACGAGGCCATCGAAGAAACCTCTTGGTGCTCGGACCTCTCAGCGTTTTTATTACGCTACTTTTTATTTGTCGCTGCAAACTTCGTTCAGCCGAAACTTTACTGACTTGGAGCTTCGCTGACACCGAGTCATGCTCTAATGGCGACCCAGAACTTCGCCGGGATTTTGTTCTCGGCCGCACGGCAGCCGGTGCTGCCTAGTTCGGGGATTTTCTTGCCGAGGGCTCGATCCCACCTTCCCCTGTGACCCCGGAGGATTTCCTGGGAAGTTTCCTTTAGCCCGGGGGCTGCTCGTCTTATGCGGTCCCGTCGTTACCTATTACGTCGCCTCTGATTTTAACCTGCCCGTCCTCGGGGCGTTTTATAACGGAGTTTCTAAGCGGGGCCGGGGCCGGGGCCGGCTCTCGCTGGCGGCGGTGCGGGTCGGCGCGGCGGCGGCGGCGGGTCGGCTCCGGCCGCACCGGGGGTCCCGGCGGCGGCAGCCCGGGCTCCCGCGGCCGCGCCCGGCCCTGCAGACTGTGCCCGCTCGCCTTGTCTTTACTGAAGCAGGTGACGACGCCGGACGTTGAGAAGAAAATCGAAGAATACAAGCGGGAAAACGCGGGCATGTTCAGCTGGGAGATCCGGGACAAGCTGCTGAAGGACGGGGTGTGTGACCGCAACACGGTGCCGTCAGGTACGGGGCGCCCGGGGGCGGCTCGGACACGTCCCGGAGGGCCAGGGCCGGGGGCGGAACGGGGAGGGCAGCGCGATACCCGGGGCGAGCGCCGTAGCCGGCGGGAGCGGAGCCCCGGGCCGGGCTGGTGCCCGTGAAGCGGTCGGCGTTAGCACACTGGTACCGGCAGAGGCGTCCCGGGAGGATTCCTGCGCTCGGCGGGGGTGTTTTCAATTAAATAGCAACTGCATCCCCCTCCCCTCCTCCTCCCCCCGCTTCCCCACCGTCCCCGCCGGGCCGCTGCCGCAGGAGGGCTCGGGGCTTGCCGGAGACCCGGGGCTGGGAAGGGGGAGACGGGGAGCAGCTCCCTGTGCCGGTGGGTTGTTTGCGGGGGGGGGAGCACACGGAGCCGGCGCGATACTTGTGCGGGTGTCCGTGGGCTTTTCTCATCATCCGCTGCCCGGAATCGGGCAAAAATATACCTGCGGGGCCGCTGTGCCGGCGCTGAAGCGCGGTGCGGGACGGTGCCCCGTGGAAACCCCCGCGGGGGGGGCAAGCGGGCGGCCGCCCCCCCGAAAGCCGCGACTGGTAGCAGCCGGGGAGGGGGGACACGAAGCAGCGGCACTGATGCGGGGCTCTGCTCCCCGGCCCGGCCCGGCCACCTCGGGGGGCTGCTGGGGACAAGCCTGGTCACAGCTCTGCGCTCCCCCCGAAGTAAGCTCCATCAGCCGCATCCTGCGGAGCAAGTTTGGGAAAGGCGAGGAAGAGGAGGCCGAGCTGGAAAGGAAGGAGGTGGAGGAAGGCGACAAGAAGGCCAAGCACAGCATTGACGGCATCCTCAGTGAAAGAGGTAAAGTCCCATTTCCCCCCACGCTCGGTGGAGCCCTGGGACAGGCCAGTGCCAGCCCCGGGTGCTGGTGGGTATCACTCCCCTTCTCCCGGAGGTCATCCTGGGGCCAGTGCAGAGGGAGGTGTAGGGTGAGGAGCTAGCCCCAACGGGGCGGCTGCCACGTCTCACCCTGTCCGGTTCCCCCACTGGGACGACCCTGCAGTGTGTGGGAATGGCGCGGACTTGGGGGTGAAGATGTGGGTCGCCACTGGTTTGGCTTTCAATAGCAGGGATGGGGGCCAGGGAGCAGGGAGGTCTGGAGCTGGCCGCGCAGCCCCCGGCATGGCTGCGCAGGGGCCGCTTTCCCAGCCCAAGCCGACCAAAATGCCGCAGCTGCACAGAAGGGGCGGTTGTAGCCACAGGCTGCGGAGCCTTGAGTGTCTGCAGCCGTGGGCAGGGCAGGGAGCCGCACATTTCATTTCTTCTCCTCTTGAAGCTGCTGGGAAAAGCTTGTGTTGGTGGTTGGCCAGGGGCTGTGGGGAGGTTGCAACCTGAACAAGGCGGAGGCGAAGGGCTGCTCGGGGGGGGGGACAGCTGCTGCCCCCGCTGCGGTTGTGCCCTGCTCCCCGGCTGGGCCGGAGCGGAGGGGCAGGCAAGGGCCGGGCTGGGCGGCCTGTGCGTGGAAGTGGCTGCCCAGCACATGCACAGGCACCCGAGAAGGCGAGACAAAAGTACCAAATGAGCTGGTCAAACATTTGTACAACTTTTCCAGCTTTTACAAAGAAGGCCTTCTATACACAATCTACACTTGGAGATGAACTTGGAAAACAAAGAGGGGGGAGTCCATTGAAACTCACACTTTGGCTTTGCTCAGACAAAGCTTCAGCTAGCAGCAGCTTGATGTGAACAAAAGAAGGCAACCTTTTTATAATTCAAGGAGAAAGGAAGAGAAAACAGCCCCACAAAAGGCTGAGAAAAGACATTATGGGCTTGCAATGAGGGATGAATTATTCAATGAGCCCCTAATAGCTGATGGTCCACGCAGTTTTATGGACTCTCCACCGTGGATAAAGTAGCTGTTTTTACCTAAAAAATGTTTCTAGCGTTTCTAGACATCTAGAGATGCTGAGTGCCATTCAAGAAGGACAAC
The DNA here is from genome assembly GCF_947461875.1 of Haliaeetus albicilla. NCBI lineage: Eukaryota > Metazoa > Chordata > Aves > Accipitriformes > Accipitridae > Haliaeetus > Haliaeetus albicilla. Next base: position 23,449,469 of record NC_091491.1, on the reverse strand, counting down.
TCAAACCTGTTCTTTAACAGTAGGATATCTCCTTGTTGTGTAGGAACAAACCCAGAAACACTCCCGAAACTTAGTTTTTAACTGTTATTAAAGCTTTCAGGGAAGCCTCATCTTCTGTGTGTCTGTGTTTGCATGGATGTGTGCAATACAAACATGCAGAAGATGCTAGTGAGTTAAGAGATTTTAAGGCCAGAAGGCACAGTTTGATTGCCCATTCTAGCTGCCCCTATGTCCAGAGTTTCCTCCAGTATCTCCTTCAACAGAGGATTGTTCTGAGAGGGACATGCACCAAGGGAAAAATAGCTAAACTCAGTGCCCTAGTTGTTAAAATAACTAGCTTTTCTGCCTTCCTGAATTTCTCAGCAGAGATTAGAAACAGAAGATAGAAAGCCTTGACAATAGACCTGCTTTATGGAACCAAGAGTAATTCATAGAGACAGCAAGAGAAAAAATATTATTATCAATATAACCCACCCCTCTACTTCTCTTTGAAGCAGTCTTCCTTTCTTTGACTTTCTGCTCTTTAAAGCGGGGCTCCTGATCTACCATAGATCAGTGCCTGGGTGCACAGCTGCCACCTTCCAGCCCGGGCAAGCCCCAAGACTTTTGCAGGAAAAGCACTGGGGCTGGCGGTGCCTTCCTGCGAACGGGGGCTCGCTCATGCCCCACAGCACGGTCATACGAGGAGGCTGCCTTCTGCCCTCTGACGTACCCTCTCCTTCACTTTCTGCAGACACGAGTGTCCTACTTTGCTTCTTTCGAGTTCAATCGGTGGCAAAATTCCCCTTGACTAAATGGGGTAGCGCAGCCCTATCCTGTCCTTGCGCACGCAGATTTTTGCTGGATGAACGTGGCTGGGCAGTTCTGTGCAAACGGCAGTTTGATAATCCCTCTGTTCTGTGACAGCGCCTGGGAAGGTTTGGCAGTTGGAGGGAGAGCGTGCTCTTCCCCGCAGCAACGCCTGCTCCCCCTCCCTGACTGGCAAGCTGTTGCTTAATCTTATTACTGGAGTGGCCGGGATGCTGCAGTGTGAGAGAGCTGCTGCTCAAGAAAGGACTTGTTACCACACACATGCCTTACGTATAGTGTGATACTATAGGGACAACACACCAGTGAGCCCATTACAAGACAAAAATAACCCTGAAATAAGTCCACCACTACTTTCTGTATCTGGCCAACAAAAAAGGTTCTGCTTCAACTCCCATTGCCAGCAGAGGAGCTTCAATTTCACTCCATCTATAAAAATCATCAGGTCAGATCCTTCTCTCTTACTGAAATAAACTGGCAGCACTCCTGAGGATTTTGATGCTGCAGGATCGTATTTGCCAGTGCCCACCAGCCTGGCTGCGATGCCCGGTGCCGCAGAGGGTGCCCTCTCCGGCACTTAGGTTGCTTGCAGTATGTCCGAAGGATTATCCCTGCAGTGCGCAGCAAAACCTTCACATTGTAGCTCACCGCTGAGTGTTCTCCATGGGAGTGCTCCACGTTATGGAGTGAAAAAAGTGCAGAGTCTTTTGCAGTATGAGTAATTGATATAGCTCTGGTCTCGGCTCGAGGTATCCCAGCAGCAGGAGCGTGGGTGCTGTAAGGGAAGGCTGTGGGATAGGTCAGAACACAAATCCTGGGGCTGAGCGCGGAGCAGGGAATCACTCTCCTACTTGGCAGCACATGCCTAGTACTGGACATTTTCTTCTGTTGCCTGAAATCCCCCTCCTCACTGTGAGCGTTTGGGTAACTCTGTGAGAGGCATTTTTTTCTGAGGGCAAGGATAACAATTGTAATTTTAATGGTAGCTAATTCAAGATTTGGGATTTGGGGAGTACTTACAGCAGAGTGGGATTAGAGAGAAGAGAAACTTGATATTTTTGAAAAATGTGCGATAGAAACAGTGTATTATGTGGCTTGGGATTTCTCCCATCACATATATAGGCGTAGGTAAACTTTCATATGCCCTGCTGTGATTCTGTTTCAGTCTCTGTTCACGGGCACTTAAATATGATTCTCTTCCCGGCGTTTACAGACGCCACACGTGCAGCCCACTTTGCTGTATTTCGGCATGTCTGTCAGTGTCACCTCTACCCCGGTTTTGGATATATATTTAAAGAAAACCTTGATTGTCACAGTGTGTATCAGGAAGCTTATAGTTCTATAATAGCATATCTGTATTTCTGCATGCGAGCTACATTTTTCTTAAAGGCATAAGCCATAAATAAAGAACACGAGAGAGAAACTTTTGTGCCTTTATATGGCACATCAGGGCATATTTTTAGCATAACCGCCACAGAAGAGGGAGTCGCTTGTACCTTTAGCGGAGTTATGTGCGGCATGGTTTGCTGACTAATCTGATAACTCCCCCCTTCATAAGATAGCTGTTGTTTTCTGGCAGAAACGGGTGGCTTTCAGCACTCAAACGATGGGGCGTAGAGCTGGTCCTTGGGCCCACTGCGAGCGGGTGGCGCTGGCTGGGGCTGGGGCTGGGGCTGGGGCTGGGGCTGGGGCTGGGGCCGGGACCCCCCCGCCCAGCCTCAAAGGGGGCCTCTGTTCCCGGCCGGCGGAATTGGCCCCCAGGCCCTGTCCCGGCGGATCCTCCCCCAGTCATGCGCACCCGTCCAAAAAGAGCCCTACTCATCCCAAGCCTCTACCCTTGGCTGTACTGAGAGCAATTCAGGCTACAGCAGACTAAATTGCCTCCTTTATTTCCTTCTTACTTTCATCTCGGACCAAACCCTTCCCCCCTCTCCCTCCCCTTCCTCTTTTCTTTTTTTCTGTGTGCCTGAGGCTCACATTAATACAATTTCGGCACCACCCCTATTTTTGTGTGTGTATGTGGGGAGTTTGAAGGGGGGAAAAAAAGGGACCTTAGCACAAAAGCCCTGCTCAGCAGCTAGAAAGTTCAAGCTGCTGCTGCTTCTCTAGCTGTGTGATGCTTTTCCTGTTTGTGAGTTTTGGGAAACATTTTTGCTTTGTACTGTAATGGAATTAGAGGACAGATGCTGACTGTAAATGGGACACGCGACTACCAGCCCCTAGCTTAAATATTTAGATGCAGTGTTACAATTACTGACTTGATGCACAGGCTTTGAAGTGGTGGCACGTGATCTACAGGGTAGCTCGGGCTAGATGGGCTTGCAGATGTTTTGATTAGGGTTGGTCAGTATCGTGCAGCCAGTTATTTTTAGGCTGTTAAACTAATAAAGGCAGTTACTAAGGGACAGGATTAACATGCAGGCACCAGATATCAGTTTGAGTCATCCCATTCATTTCTGCATCGTAGACTGCTGGGTTAGTGGCTGGAGCATGGGACAAGGCAGACACCGAGTTAGATTTTGGTTGTGTTCTGATGCAGGGTGTGTCGTGATTTTGCTTCAGCATCCCTTCCCGGGGCACAGCGGTAAAAGGACTCGCTCGCCGTGTGAAATAACTGTTGTGTCTTACGGCTGAGAAGTACAACGTGTTCCCTTGCTCAATGTTCCCAGTAAAGATTCACTTATTGAATGAAATGTGATGACTGTGGCTGCAGGCAATCATCTTCTTGAGTCTGGAATTTCATACAATACTTTACATATTTGGTCACTAGCAGGTCTAAGAAATCGGCTCATGTAACTCGAACAGAATTTTGTTTCTGAGGCTCTCAGAGCTGACAAGAAAATAGTGCTTAATTAAGAAAAACTCCCCAGTGACTCCAGGATTTGGCTCAAGGCAGATAGTGCTAACAGTATCTTCTGTCTTTTTCCCCTTCCTTTCCTCATATCTCAATATTGTGTGAGAGTCCAGCCCTGGACAGAAAAGCCAGGTGCTGCACAAGTGCAAATCGATGTAGGCGATGCCACGCAAGCCCAGTCCAGTTTTGTTTCTTCTGCCTGACCCCTTGTCACTGTGGGGCTCTGGGCCAGGCTCCCACTTCCAAACCATTATTCTGAGCTAATAATAATAACTGATGACCTCACCGATCAATAATGACCTCACCATCAAGCGAGAGCACGATGTCCCAGCATGCTGAGCATTTTCAGAAAGGTGCTAAATATTTGTGTTTTGAGTGACTTCAGAGCAGCATTTGCTGCTCCAGAGATGCGAGGAGCAGCCCCTGCCCTCCTGTCTTGAAGGCAAGCTGGGGGACTTTGAGGAGAGTGCTAATTGTCAGACTAACTGCAGGCTAATCGACTTACATAAGCACTAGTAATACTTCCAGCTGTGGGAAGAAAGGCTGTTACTCAGTCTAGCAGTGGCTCTCTGAAGTAGTACATAGACACATCACATCCCTTTCTTGAAATTGTGTTTTCATTAATGGGTTTGCATGTTTTGCCATCTTAGGGACACTTTCTTCAACTTAAAAAAAGTCAGCGCCCATTCAAACAGAACCGCTGTGGGCATCCGTTTCAGTTTTCTAATTGCATATATCTAGAACAAAGGCAAATGTTATTTTAGCAAATATCAGGATCGCTTCAGACACGCAGCAGTTGATTAACTTGAATTTGTACCCAAGTTTGCATTTTATTTGTTTGTTCTGAAAATCTTAATAATCAGTTAGACTTACAGAGTGTCATTCTGGAAAGGCTGAGACAAGAAACATGGTCAGTTGACTTTGGTGTGGCTAGGACTTGCTCTGAAAATGTGATTTTTATCTTTGGCTTTCTGGATTCTCCTATGATTGCAAAATCCTTGATGTCAGTAGGAATTTACCATGGTAGAGATCAGGCTCTTTTTGAAACCAACCCTGTAATGTGCTGAGCAACTGCAGCTCTGGGGGAAATCCTCAGGTTTAGGATGTAAAATGGGTTTACTGGATTGGGTATCAGACCTCCAGTTCTGCAAACCTATTATATGAAGGTAATGGTGAAGAGTCCCACTCAAAGGGCCTATTCATATGTGTAAAGTTACTCAGTGGGTCAGGGAAGGCAGGGATGGGGCCCAAATTTGTTCTATTCTGTTAACAGAAAGTACCCACTAAACAAGAGTGTGACTCTAATCCCGAGTGAAACTCTCTGGCAAAACTCTCATTGACGGCAAGGATCCTTGTATCTGTGTTTACATAGAGGTAGTGATGGAATCAGCAGGCAGACAGACGGAGATTTTAATTAGATAAAAAACTAATTGGCAATTAATGCTGAAAGTAAAAGTCAGTGCTGTTGAAATCCTTAAAAGAGATTATTTTTCGGGTCTGATTTCGAATAGTAATTCTCTGTTGTATCAGTTAAAGACGAAGCTTTTATGTAACGCTTAACTTGGGCAAGGTTTAGTATTAGGTTTACTTATTGATAAGGGTTGGAACAGGGTTTAGAAGAGGGAAGCCAATAAAATTGATAGTGATAAATTATCACAAGTCCCCAGAGCTGTGTAATAAAACTGCATTGGGAAATGAAGCAGAACTACAAAGTGCTCTCTGGTTAATTTAAGAAGAAATTGAGTGAAACGCAAAGCAATAAATCAGAGCAAGCCAGCCAATGTGAATTTCTCCATGTAAATGTCACTTTAAATCCTATGTAACAAACATATGCCGCTAGAGAAAGAACAAAATATATAAATAAAAATGCAGGATACTTCCAAGTGTTCCCCAAACGCTGAGCTCTCTGGCTAATAAAAATGATGTACAGTAACATAATTCACCGCAAGACCTTGTTTAGTGCAGTGTGAGCACAGCATTTTACTTTACTTGCCCTGGAGTACTCCTGCCCCATGCTGTTAAACTAATTCAGTTTAAATCACTCTGCCTAGAAAAAAAAGTGAAGCATAATGAAATTAAAACTCACTGAGGACACATTAGAGTTAAAGTGTGTCATGCGCCGAGACTATTTAGTTAGTGGAGTTTGATGTAATTGTTGACAGGTCATTTATTCATCCTAGTAAATAAAGATTCACGAACTATTAAGAATGTGCATATATAACTAGTAAGACAGTAAAAGGCAATTAAGCAGTCAGTTTAATGTCTTATCTTGCTGGTTGCCCTACAGTTGTTTTACAACTAGGAATTAAAATTTGAAAAGGAAGTTTTCAGTGTCCCTGGCCAAATATTGATTAAGTAGTTGTTTGCTGATGCCATTGTGGCACATAAAAAGGCCAGTAGTTCTGCCCCTTGTTGTTCATCTTCCATTGTTGCTGATTCTTAACCTTGGAGATCAAAGGAGGATCATTTCAGTTTATCTGTCTTGGAAAATCCTTCTTTGCTCCTAAACCCATATGGATTAATGGCCAAATTGTCTTTAATGAGATGTGAAATTCGAATGGAATCCTTATTTTGCATGGTCTGTTGGATGTATGCACTGTATGCGCTTACCATTTTGTGGGGGATTTTTCTTTAGCATTATTGGATTTGGTTTTGTTTAAATCACTTCATTTTTTAATATATAGTGCACTGAAATTTTACCATTATGACAGGTAAAATATGTAGTATTTAATTGAATTTTAATAAAACTAATTTTGTTGCACATAATCTTTTTGAAGAGTGTAGCCTAAAGGAAAAAAAAAAAAGTTGTCTTTGTATACCAAATCACACAGGAGATAAATGGTCCAGGGCTGCCAATAAAAGAAAGGGAGTTTGAGAAGCCAGCCACTTCTCCAGATTGGGCTCTCAGTATAAAGGGACACAAACGAGCTTGCAGCATTTCTTTGTGCATTTTCTTCAGTTTTGATTTTATGGACCACACTTGCATCAGCGAGGATAGTTGTACTGCTCCTCTTCAAAAAAGGGGGGAAAGTCGGATCGGCCAGGCTGTGCAGAAGAGCAAGCAAGAGAATAATCAGTTCCTTGTTGCATTACAGAAAGCTATACTTATTTCAGAGATAGTAAAGTATATTCCACCACATCCTCAGTAGAAGAGGCTGTGCAATCTGGATGTGTTATGTTGGCTTGTAATTATGATATGAAGTTTCAGCTGAATTGTAGGGTATGTGAGCATTAGATCCAGGTCCTGCTACTTCCACTGGCATATCTGGACACAGAAATTTAGCTTCACAAACAGTAGTAAGAACCCTGGTAAAGCCGGAGAGCCTCTCCTGATGTCTCATTCATTTTTACGTGGGTGAGCCTCCTCTGCTGTAGTGACAAACAGCAGAGTAAATGGCTAAACCAGAATTTTTTAAATCAGCATTTTCTCATTCCCTTTCTTAAATACACTCAGCTTTCATTTTGTCTGGTTATCTCAGAATAAAATACCAGTCCATGCATGCTTTACAAGTACTCAGCTACTTTAGCAGACTTTTTGCCCCAGACTAACAGCTAAAATTCTTTGAAAGCATTTTAGGTACAAATTTCCTTAAAGTCCATGAACACAACTTGTTCATTTCCATGAGAGCTGCGGTGAGGACAGTGATATACATTCTACCTTTTGATTTTTTTTTTTAATGGATATTTGCCTGGATATAGACTTTCTGCCAAACATGACCAATGTTTATATCATGCACAAGTCCATATAAGGATCTGTCTTAAGGATTTTCGTATTTATGACATGCCTCATGTTGGATGTCTGATCCAAAAATGACTATGTAGTAATTCCTTTATCAGATATAATGTCACATAGATCACTGTGGTTTGAATTGTATGAGGAGTAAACTGTCTGCAGCTGACATTTCTGCAAGCAGACAGCTTATTCAGCCCCCGTCAAATCTTATTTGCCATATTCAAATAAGTAGGACTGTTCATGCCAATATAATCAGGATCTGTTCCATATACCAGCCCAGAAAAGCAATAACAACTACAGTTCTTCTGGCAAAATGACTCTTTCCTTTGTTAAATATGCAACCAATGTGTAATCCACATAACCTCCACGAGGCAGTAGCACCAACATACTCACTGTAACCAAATTGGACTTAAAACTGCTTTCCATCTCTATGTCTTTAAATGGCTCAGAGAAAGGTGGAGATGAATATAGACAGGTTTTATAGAAACCAGGATAAGGGAGTTGCAGGGAATGCTTCCACAGAAAATCCCTTTTTACTGAAGATGGTGTGGCAGGACTTCCTTTTCATTTTGACCTAAGGGCTATTTGTTTGATCTGGTGTGAAGTGCTGAAGGGTTGGAGTGTGAGCTGGGGGGGGGATCAGTGTCCCAGTGAGGACTCTGACACCTACTCAGCCCCTCCGGTCAAGCTGAGTGGTGAGAAAAAACCTGCACAGAACTAGCTGGAAGTCAGGTTTCCACTGGTTTTGTGAACAGCAAAATAAGTTGTTTTCAGAAAGGAGGCGTTTTGACACACAAAAGGGAAGTGGCAAGTGTTTAGCTAAAGAAATGTGAAAATGGAAAGTGAAATACATTGTTTTCCCATTTTCATAATGAAATCCTGCAAAGTATGGATTTCAGGGAAAAAAAAATATCTCAGGAATTTTATTTACCAAGGTATAAATCAAGATTAACTCCACGGCAGCTGGTGGACTGACGCTGGTTTGTGAGCAAACGCTGAATTAGATCATCAGTATTTATACGTAGTTTCAAATAACTACCATCCTGCGAATTTAACTTTCCCACTTCTAATAGTTTCACCAAAGCCAGAAAAGTTGTCTGACTAAGGACTGTTTATACAAGGAGTGATGTTTTAAGTGAGTAGTCATCAAACCTTTATGGTGTGGTATTTTGGAGGGAGGTCGGTCTACAAATTTTTCTGTACATTTTTCTTTAAATTTTTAATACATACAGTGCAGAGAAAGGCATTGTGTCCTCTAACCTCTCTTGCTGCCTATGGTAGCTATTACGTGTATGGTATATGGCTTAACCATGGTCTTTGCTGCTGTCTGTGGAACTGGAAAATAATGGAAGAAAGCACTTAGGAATCTAGTTAGAAGACCCTACAATAGTTGTTGCAGTTAGGAAAAAGCCCTGTGGGTTCATCCCTGGTTTAGCACAGTTGATTGGACCTGCTCCCTTTTAAATCAACAGGATCAAGCAAAAATGCTCAAATTTTTGGCAGCTATACAGAAAGCCACACAAATGCCTGTTGCTTTAACACCCACAATTTGTTTTCCAACAAATACAGTGTTACATGTTGAAAAGCCCTTGAAACTAACTGCTTGTCCACCTCTTCTGAACAGCATTGAGACTGGCATAAACTGCATGTTGTGTGTGCTGAGGGCAGGTCATTCGGGCCAGCCTGTGCTGAGCTGGTGCCCAGCAGGGTCTCAAGCAGCAAAAAGTATCGCAGGCTCTCCGGGTGCTCACTTCTCCTGGTGAAAATGCAAAATGGCTGCATACAGCAGACATTTTGTTTATCTTTTCATTATTTCCTTCGCTCTCTATGTTTAAAAAGGTTCTTGAGACCAAATTGTACTATGCTTTACATCTGAACGATCCCCTGCTCTCAGCAGGGCTGTGCAGGTTACTTAGGGTTGAATTTGGCCCTGATATGAAAGTTTAATTACATTTCAGATTTGAGGGAACTCGTTCATTTTCTCAGACTTAGCAAGACTTCATAGCACTAAACATATATTTTCATTGGTAAATAAGTGTTCTGACATGGCAAGTAAGCATAGTTAAAATACAATGTTACAAGCAGAGCAAATTAAAAAGAGCTGTTTTAGAGAACTGCACTTAAAAATTTTCTAACACATGATTTAGCAAAAAAAGGCAAACAAAACCCCAGGCTCTGTGCTGCAAGAAACTCTGTAACCAATCTGCTCCCTCAGTCCTGGCAGGATGGGAGGCAGTGCTGCTTGCCGAGTCTGATCTTTGCTCCTCCCTGGCTGAAGGGTTTCACAAGGGGAGGCACGCTCTGTCCTCCTAAACTGCATTCCTCCCCTCAACCTTTGATCCTAATCAACACAGCAAATGAAATTTTGGGAAAGAAATCAGGAGCTCTAATTCAAATGGTTGTCAAACCCTACACTATGACAGGCATAAAGAGGATTTTTCTCCAAACTCTTAAGAGGTCACTTGGCCAAGGAAGAACTTAAAACAAGCCAGGATTCAAAGTTACCGTACTTCTGCATTGGCAGTCAAAAAGATGGAGTGATGATTGATGACATAAATATTTCTTTTAATCTGACATCAGGAACAGACTTGTCAGCCCTGGAAGAGTAAATCAGAGACAAAAATTTAAAGTGAGTATTATAAGAGTCCTAAATACATCTAGTATCTGAATCCTGATAATGGTAGTTATAAATAAAAAAATAAAACACCCCAGAAAAGTCCTATAAGAGGAAAAAAAAAGATCCTCCAGGTGATCAGAGAGTGGAGTAGGGACTCATCTGTTTCCAATCTTGCAGAGAAGTCACTTTATTAAAGAAATGGGCCATGCGGTGCTTATTTTTTGGCCACTGGCTAGTCTGGGGAGGGCATGCAGAATGATGGGTTTCCCAAGACAGCAAAGGGAGAAGTCCTTGGACCCACTTTGTTTTCTTGCTATGTTACTCTTCTTGTTTTAGCCTCAGGGGTTTTGAGGAGTGGTGTGCCCTTGGGTTACCTTGGACCAGTTTTGCAGGGCTGGATCCTTTGGTTAAAAGACCTGTTGTGTTTCTCGGAGTGTGAGTTCAAAGCAGCAAGGAGACCCCTCAAGATTCAGGGCTGGGTACAGTACCTTTAAGTTCAGGGGTGACTCCCAGCCCAGGTGGGAGTTGGTGCTACCCTGTTTCCAACCTGGGGAGCTCCTTGCTCTGCCTTTCTCTTCTGGGTAGCTTGTAAGTGCCTTTTTTTTTTTTTTAATGTGAAGTTTAAAGGTTCCACAGGACTGTTGTGTTCTCTAGGTGGAGGTGTTGTGGTCACAGTTGTGCTTTGGAGGTGGTGTCTTGCACTTGGTGATGTTCAGCATTGTGAATAGACACCCTAGGTCCTGGTGATTTGGGCTCAGTGGCTTCCCCCCACTTGCACAGCTGGTTCTGGTTTGCTGCTGAAGTTCCCACAGCTGTGGGAAAGGGGCTGCCGAAGGTGGCTTTCCATAGGCTTTAACAGTCTTCTGATGGGGCTGTGGTGAGTGTGGTTCTGCATCTTTGGAGAGGGACAAGGGAGCTTTTTTAATACCCCTTTTGAGTAGGAAAGAGTGATCTTGGTGACTAATGTGTTTATAAGTAAGTGATTCCCCTAAATACAAACAAACAAGAAAAAAGTGGTCATGGCAAAATTAGTGCTAGAAGAGTTGGGTTTGGTTTGGAAGAGAACTGGTTTGAGTTGGTATAACTTGCTCTGTGTTTCTTGGGTGACTTTCTGTGTTGCCTGTGCCTGGCGCCAGCTGAGATGGAACTGCTCACTTCGCCGCCCTGGTTACTGGTCTTTGCCTCTGCTTGGCCATGATCCCCCAGAGCAGGAAGAAGCTGTTGTTTCTTGCTTTCTACGCTTTCCTTATTTTTTATTTTTTTCCTCCTGTTGCTGTGCATCCTGGCGGCATGTGCAGTGGAGAAGGGGCTGGCATGTAGGAGATCTGTCTGTCAGCTGCTCCTGTTTGGCTAAATCTTCTCTTTGTATCTTTGTGTGGGGTTTTTTATTAGAAATGGGATCAACGACATTTTCCTTCCTCAATGGTATTTCCAAATGTCTGGGATCCAGAAATCAAAAGTGCCATATAGGTTCAGCTGCCATAGCTCATCTGTTGAAACTGCAAATCCAGATGAAATGATGTTTTAGAATGAATGCTTTGTGGCTAGAAGGGATTGTAACCTGTCCTTGGAAGAGCAGTTTGGGCTGCCAGACTTTGGGGTTGCAGACCTGGGGAACACTAGGTTGTTTGTAGAGGGGCCAGAGAGTGCCCTCTGGTCCAGTGGCCCGTGGCGTGGAGCATTTCTTAACTGAACAGAGTAAACCTGCAACCCCTGGCTCAGAGCACTAGGTGAGTGCATTTTGATGAAGTAGATCAAGACTCAGCATTTTTATTTCTAATACTTTTGTTACTATCGTTTACAGCAAAAGCAGATCAATAACTAGTATGGTCTGGAATTAAGTTCATGAATTCAGGGGTGTTGCCTCAATTTACATAGAGGCTCGGAGCCACAGTGTGTTTACTGGAGTACAGCAATTAATGATACATACTTTTCGCTGGTTTTGCTGGGTTTCCCATGAATAGCATGCATTTTTCTCAAATATGTGGTGTGGAAAATCTATTCAATAATATATCCAAATAATCTTTGGTTCTAAGCAAATATTTGATGCTTGAAATTTATGTGGTTGTGACTGGGCACGCAGGTCTTGCACTGTTTTCTAGAACTGGGTGTTGCTCTTGCATTCGCTAAGAACGTATTGTAACTTCTGGATAGCTGCTTAAAACATTTTATTTTTAAATTTTTTTTTATTCATGTCCTTGTTAAAAGAGAAATATGAACTGAGCAGAAAAAAGGAGATAAATATCATGCTTTAAACACTCTTTTTTTGTATGTTGCAACAGAATGCATTTCTCAGTAGTGGGATTTTGTGTTATACAGACTGATTAGAGATGAACTGTTTTGGTTTGGTTTTAAACTTTTTAAAATGAAGTCTGTACTTTCTTTTATAAACATTTTTCCTGACCAAGAGAAATAGTCTAGTGTCTTGGACATAAAGCTATGAGCCAATAAACTGAGGAGCCAGTTCCAGTTGATAGATTGGCTTGAACTTGTCAACAGGTCTTAAAAAAGAAAAGTAAAGTTTTTAGATGTGCAACTGCAGTATAACTTGCAGTAAGGCAAGATTTGATTTCTAGAGCTGCTGATACAAATAGTTTTTACTGATTTCTAGAGTTTCAAAGAAAATGGTGGTGTTATAATCAGTAAACAGTAAAATTGTGGGGTTTGTTTTGTGTTTTTTTCTCTCTTTTTTTTTTTTAAAACACCACTAATTCCTCTAGTTAATAGTGTCAAGCACGTGAGATTTCTCATAAACCTCAAAAAAGCCTATTGAATTTAATGGCAAGACTTGCACTGTCTTTAATGATATTTGGTCAGACCCTAAACTAAGAGGGTTTTTTTTTTCCTCTCTTACCTCCCCCTCCCCCCACTTTCCTTGGGGGGGGGAAGTTTCAGGTTTTTTGAGGAAACTGGGGAATTCTAGCATTCCTGGGCATGAGAAGAGAATACTGATTAGAATCAGGCAGAGAGCAAGCAGGTGCTGAGCATGTTCATTGCTTAACCCCCTGCCCTGCTCCTGCATCCCTGCCCTGACCCAGTGCACAGACCCTGCAAATAGCAGCAAGTAGCCAGATGTTGGAGATGTTTTCAGGGAGAGCGATTATTCAGTAGGTCTTGTCTAAAACCAGGGAGTTCCTACAATGGTTGTATTTCATGTTTAAAGCTGGGCTGGATAAGCCACTGGAGACTATGCTGGGGAAAAATACTGTATTTCTGAGGACGAGAACTGGCTGTTCTTTTGCTAACTGCTGTGCATCTGTGGTATCTGCCTGCAAAAAGTAATACAGAAAACTAACAAGCAGAGTAGATTGCCTAAGGGGGAAAAGCTGTCTGTCTTTTTTTTTTTTTAATGAACAAAAAAGATTTTATGGCTTAGAAACAGTACACCCTAAAGAGAGGTGTGTTTAAAAGTTAGACTCGAAAGCTTTTGTCTGGAGAATAATACACTTGGTGTAAAGAGTGGCACAATGGAAGTCTTTTCTTCTAGTTATGTATGGGTGAGCATCAGTCAGCCAAGGAAGAACTTCAAAGGCCAAAGTAAAAACTGCTAGGCTCTTTCTTTCCTGACAGGTTTTTCTTGAGGTAAGATGGGGAGAGCTCTTCATGCTGGGAACTGGCGCTCTCCTCCTGTGGCAGAGGCGGGAATAGATCATGTGCAAACCCAAGTACCCAGCCTGAACTATCTCTGTCTCCAGTTGATGTGCCTTTTTGGAAGCTACTAAACTATCCCATCTTATGAGTCTTTTATTGCTTATTCATAAAGAGGTCTTGGAAATTCCACTTCTGCCTTGCTGGGAAGGCACCACGCCAGATGGAAGGGGAAGCTGTTTTTTGACTGTGTTCCTAGGGAAGATGATCTGTTTCTCTGCCTCCAAAAAATAGTCATTATTCATACACTATAAATTGCCTTTAAGGTGAGAAAATAGCCCCGATGTGTTTTAATATGAGTAGTCCAAGGATATAACTGCTGTACATTAAAACAGCCACTGAACTTCATGTCTGTCAGTATGTATGCAAAGCGTCAGGGTTTGTAATGGGGATGCTTGTGTGATAGGAAATAGAAACTCTAAATGGCATCCAGAAAGAGCTCTTCAACAGGACCTTACATTGTCATTTCATTTTGTGAATTTTAAAAGCTTTTTTTACCTAGGAATTTATTTATGGGATGTTAAATGCAGCAGTCTGGAGTCATTTACCTAGGTTAGAAATGGATTTAAGTAGGAGTTCTAGTGTTACCTGCAAGGCTGTGTTCCGGAGGCATGCAAAAAAAATGTACCTTTACTTTAGTGGACTGTGTGTGTCACATCAATCTTTGTTAAAAGCAGAGGCACAACAGAGAAACCAGAGGTTGTCTAATGGAGAAAGCAGCAATTCTGATTGCCGAAGACCGCAAAGCAGAGCAGTCTGTGCCACAAGCCTAAACTATGCTGATGCTCCTGCTGATGCATGCAAGCCGATTCACTTTGTGGGGAGTGGGGTAGGGAAAGACAGTCACCTTTTGGAACAAAAGATATATTGCAACATCTTAGCTCTAATACTCAAGAAATGCTTGTAGAGGCAAGAGAGCAACCCCTCTGCCAGCCCACGTCCAGGAGCGGTATGTGAGCATCAGTGAGCACGACTTGTGTCACCACAGAGCCAGTCATCAAGCAAAGCTGTGGGAGGAGACCACTGGGTCGCCTTTCTCATGAAGCATGTAGCCATTTATCTGAGCATCAGAAAAGGCTCGGGTAGGCTGTTCTCAAAGTGTGTTTGGTGCTAGCCTGTATTTGGGCTTTAGTGCTGCAAGAGGAGACCAGCGGTTGTTTATGTGCTTGCTCTGGGTTCCTATCCTCATCATCTAGCTGTGCCCCACTTACAATTTGAGTCCCTTTCCATGACGGCCCTCATTCAGTTAACTATGCATTCGGCGGGGAAGAGGAACCAGTAATTATGAATGAGCTGGCAATAAAGTGTTTCAGTAACTGTTTCAAGTTAGATGGCTTCAAGAATGGAAAAGAAAACTTTGGGATGATGTGGAAGATCTCTGTTTGCGTGCTCTGTCTTTTGGCTGGAGCCTGTTGTACATGTTCAGGCATTCTTGACTTCAGTCAGGTTGTTTGAAGGAAACGAGGTTTCTGTGAGGGTTAGGTTGAAAATAAATGATTTGCCCACAATAGGAGCAGTTGCGGTGATACTTGCTGGGAGTGCATTACATGATTTATCTAGACAGTCTCTAGACGGCTTTGAAACCATCAGTGGAAGGTAACTGAGAAAAGCCAGCTTAGCGTTGATTGGCTTAAATTTGCTACACAAGAGTTCACACACCTATTGAAGAAAACTTCCAAGGAAAATTTCTGTAAGTGGAAAAAAGATGGGTGACCACTGCGTTGATGATTTCAGGTGAGTTCAGCTTCATTGCTGAGAGAGTTTCAGTTACCAAAGCAAAGGGGTGTTTGTATTCATCAGGGAGCACAGAACAAAGATATGTGCAGTTGTGGAAGTCATCTGAAACGATGCTATTTTATAATAAATTTCAAATGCGCAATGCCGCAACCTATTAATGTTTTTTCTTTTGTCATAACGCAATGCCATCTAACTCTCTGAAAATCAAGTCTGTGAACAATCTGTTACAATAAATTTATTTTCCATTTTGGGGAAAAGGGTGAAAGAATAAATAGGAATTAGAGCTAAAAATGGGACAGCAGGCTTGGATTTAGTAGAGCGTTGTCAGTGGGATTTTAGTTTTTCAACAGTAAAGGAAAGAGAAGCGTTTTGGATTTTAGTTCTGTTGTGGGTTGACAGCCTTAGACCATTAGTGGGAATTGGACAATTGTCCTTGTTTTGCATCAACTGTACAGAGCTTAAACATATTTGGGAAATGAGAGAATTTGGTTCCCACTTGCATGGAACATTTTTAAACTCTTGCAATTTGAATATAACATTTTTGACCATGATCATGTCTCTGTATTCCCATCTCCAGAGTACTTATTTATTTTTATAAAATAATAAATAAAATGTCCTTTGACTTCCCTAGTGGAAAAGTACTAGATAAATTCAGAGTATTATTTTTACCCTATTCCTCCTCCTAATTTAAAGCACTGTCAATTTGCCAGAGACTGAGATAGAGGAAAGCTGAGGACCAGGAGAAATTCTTATTTTGCTGCCACTTTTCATCAGACATTCATCGCTTGCGGCGTAAGTGCCACAGGCACTTGCAGAATGAGTCTTTACAGGTATCAAAATTGAATAAAACCCTGAAAATTTGTCTGACAAGTTTGTGTTACACAAATAGTAGTTTGGGCATTTATCTGTCTCTGTCCTTGGTTGCAGCATGGAAGAGAGCTGTGTAAAGAACTCAGCATCAGGTTCAGTACACTTGGATTCAGTCACCATCACCTCCTTTTTCCTGCATGCTTCTGTAGTTGCTGTATATCACTGATTAAAATTTTAGTAAGAGAACAATTTTTAATCTCCTTTTGTATGTTTTGATAGGTTACAAAGAGGAAACCAGCATAATTTGAGGTACTGACTTAATCTAATTACTCTTGTGAAACAAGAAATAGTGGACTGAGGCATTACAAATTTGTACTTCCATGTAGATGTGCCAATAAACTGGCAGGAATTAGTGCCATAATACAGGATATGTTTTAAGACCAGATTCTGGTCCTGGCATCAGATTTGATGCCTGCTGGCACCAAATCAGAGTGGTTCCTTTGTCGAAGTCCCTTGCTTTCCAGCAGTGTAAAAGAGATCTGAATCTGGCTTTATGGATAATTCTGTACAGTTTGAACAACTGAGGACTTTTTCCTGAGCAAGGGCGTGTAGGATGTACTGCCAGGTATAGGATTATCTGTGTTGTAAGGTTTAGTTATTTTTCGAATTTTCCTTTGGATATATTAACTGATGTTTATAGAGGATCTTTTTTCTATTTAATTCCATAACTTGCTTTATATAATTAATAATGCCATGATTTTGGGTAAACCTGAAAGATTTCTGGTCACTTTTAATGCGGCTTCGGTAATAAGGTAGTAAAGCACACTTTAGTCTGATGTATGTGTTTATCTGATACTAGTCCCCTGAATGTATTGTTAAGAAATCTTACAGATATTAAGGCATGATGCTCTGTAACTTCTGCTTGTTGGGCCTGTGTCATATATTGCATGCACAAGCATACGGGTGTACACAGCAGATACACGTAAACTGTGCAATTGTTGGGGCAGTAGTGGGGCAGATCTGAGTCTCACCAGGCACGTTGCTTGTGCAGCCAGAAGAAAATAATGTATTTGTTACAACAGATGGGTTTGTAACTATTTAAGCAAAGCTGTACCTGCTTTTATCAGTAAAAGGATGCAAACAGAGGATTTTACACATATTAAGAAAAGTATCTTTTGCTGCTTGGAGGCCTTGCTGTCAACACCCATTGAAGTCTCCAAATTTAAAAAAACTAACCAACAAACAAACAACCCCAAAACAACAACCAACCTACCCTAAACCCCAAGCTTCAAACAAAATTCAATCCTGTGAATACGCTGTGTGATGGATAATTTAGTAAACTGGGCTATATCCTCTACGACACTCTTCTGGCACCAGTCCATGTGAGCACTGTTAGTGTCCTTTGAAATACTTTGTGCTATTATCTTTCTAAATACTATTTGGAGGTTGTGCTGATCAGGAGATCTCAGAACTGTTTTCTGCTGGGAAGATACAAGTCCATTGAGCATGAAACTCCATCAAATCATGGCAATTACGGGAACATTGTGTTCTGAAGAAAACAAAAGGAAGGAAGAATTCAGGCTACATAAAATGACTCATTTCAATATTTTACAGAACTAAATATTTTTATTGGTTAATTTTTAAATTTTATTTCTAATTTTTAAACCCTTATGCTTAGAAAATGAAGACTAAAGGCCTGATTATTTTGTTGTTGCTTTTGAGACAAGGTGAATGTATTTAAAAATAAATTTCCCATTCAGTTTTCTGT